>NC_069386.1:42182500-44582500 GCF_027475565.1 Acinonyx jubatus
TTTTGAGGGAGAGAGAACACGCTCACGTGCATATGAGCAGGGGAGTGCCAGAGAGAGAGAGAATCCCAGCAGGCTCCATCCAGCTCTGCAGCCCTGTGTTGGGCTAGATCAGGGCTGGATCTCCAGAACAGTGAGATCATGACCTGAGCTGAAGCAGACACTTAACTACTGAGCCACTTCGATGCCCCCCACTGAGAGATTTAAAAGAACAGAATGTGATATACATACATATATGCCATTGTAGGAAACTCTTGCTCCTGCCAAGTGTCCTTTGAGCAGTCAAACCTAGGGTACAAAAAAAAATTAAGCGCTATTAATGTTTGTTATTGTTTGAAAAAGTCAGTGAGTTATGTTTTAAAATAGGTTTTAACTTTAATTTATGTCATTTTGATGGTTTTCAATTTATAGACATACTTGTCAAACTTTTCTAAATGTGACTGTAGTTTAACTTTATGTAATGACAACTTGCTGCTTATGAGTTTAATATTAAATCTGTTTTTCCCCAGGATGAATGTGGACAGTTTCCATATGATGCAAATATCCAGATACACTGGGTATCATTCCTGGATGGGCGTCAGCGAGTGTTGCTTTTCACTGATGATGTTGCCTTGGTTTCCAAAGCACTGCAGGCAGAAGAAATGGAGCAGGCCGATCATGAAATAACCTTTTCTCTCCACAGTCTTGGGCTTTCACTGGTTAACAATGAAAACAAGCAGGAAGTTTCATATATTGGGATAACCAGGTAGGGAAGAAGGAAGATAAGGCATCAGAATTCTTTCAGAAGCATTGAGCTCATAGTATCAAGCTTAATGAGAATAAATATATTCTGTATTTGGATATACTGTATATTCTTTCAGCATAACTTTTGAACAGTGTTTTTCACTGCTAGTTGAAAATGCCCTAATATAGAAAGATGACTAAGATAATGTCTTTGCTCCTACTGTACTGGCATGAGTTAGGGAAGCCAACAACAATGGGTCAGATAAACCAGAAAAAACGTTCACAGAGAAGGCAGTCTTTGACATGGGTACATAATCTTTAATGGGCGGTTACTTAGACCTTTTTAATAGTGATGGAACCAGTTATTTTCTCTGACTCTGCTTGTATCTGTATAGGAAAAATATTCGAATTTATTTAGTTTTTTTTTTTTAATTGCACTGACTTTGGTAAAAGACTCCTTTTCTTGGAGGCTGTTGGGTGGAATGGTTAACATGTTACCATGTATAACCCTCATAGCACTTATCAATAATCATGTGTTTAGTGAAGTAAAAATAAAAACTAAGTAAAAATTAAGAGGTCATGTATATAATGTACTTTACACAACACCTGACAGATAAAGGATTCTATAAATGGTATACATGCCAGTAATATAATATTACTATATTTGTATATGTTTGAGTAATGTATTCTCTTGGTTATACATTTCAGTATCGTATAGTATTTTTAACCTAATATAAAAATCATTTTTAAGTCATATAAATTCAGTTTTTCCACTCTGCTGTTCTTTGATTAACTTATTTTTACTTTAATATTATATATACTATTATATTGTATCAGATTGGCCTTTATCAGGACTTTTAAAAATTCACCTAAAAGAACTTGATTATCTTTGTTATGATATGCTATGCATTTAATACACATTCAATAGAGATATGTACTGAGGAAAAGTAAATCAGTTATGTAATTTTAATCAATAGACTTTTATTCTTTTGAACAGTTTTAGGTGTACAGAAAAATTGACTATACAGAGTTCCTGTATACCCTGCATTTTCCCCCTATTATTAACATCTTGAAATAGTTTGGTACATTTTTTACTATTGATAAACTAATGTTAATACATTATTATTATTATTATTATTATTATTATTATTGTTATTATTATTTAAAGTCCAGTGTTGGTATTGTTTAAGTTAGAGTTTGCTCTTTGTGTTATAATTCTATGGGTTTTGGCAAATGAGTAACACATATCTATCATTACAGTGTCATATAGAATAGTTTCACTACTGTAAAAATCTCCTGTAACTGCCTCTTCATCCCTTTCTCTCTTTCTGCCTATTCATCCCCTGAACCTCTGGAAATCACTGGTCTTTTTACTGTCTCTGAAGTTTTTGCCTCTTCCAGAATGTCATTATCACTGGAATCATACGGTTATGTAGGCTTTTCAGATAGGCCTCTTTCACTTAGCGACATTTTTTTTTTTTAGGTTTCTGCATGTCTTTTTGTGGCTCGATAACTCATTTTTTTAAATCACTGAATAATATCTCATGTTTGGGTGTACCACAGTTTATTCACCTGTTGAAAGACATCTTCGTTGCTTCCAACTTCTGGCATTTATGAATGAAGCTGCTATAAACATTCATAGGTAGTTTTTTGTGTAGACATAAGTTTTTAAGTCATTTGGGTTAAGTATCAAGAAGCGTGATTGCTGGATTATTTGGTAGGATTAGTTTAGTTTTGTAAGCAGTTGCCAAATTGTCTTGCAAACTGGCTGCGCCATTTTGCATTTCCACCAGGAATGAATGAATGAATGAGCATTCATTGTTCCACACCCATGCCAGTATTTGTTGTCAGTGTTCTGGATTTTGGCCATTCTTATAGGATGTAGTGATATGTCATTGTTATTTTAATTTGCAAGTTGCTAATTACATATGCTGTTGAGCATTTTCAAATGCTTATTTGCCATCAGAATATCCTCTGTGGTGAAATTCAGGTCTTTTTCCCATTTTGTAATTTTTCATGGCCTTACCATTGAATTTTAAGAGTTCCTCATATATTTTAGATGCCAGCCTTTTATCATATACATGTTTTGCAGATATTTTCTTCCAGTTTCTGCCTGTCTTTTCATTCTTTTAACACTGTCTTTCATAGGAAGGAGATCCAACATGAATTCTTTGGTTCATGAGTTGCGCTTTCGGTGTTGTATCTTAAAAGTCATCACCAAGTGCAAAGTTACTTACATTTTCTCCTATGTTATTTTCTGGATTTTATAGTTTTGTGTTTGATGTTTAGGTTTGTATACATTTTCAGTTAGTTTTTGTGAAATGTGTAGGCTCTGTGACTAGATTTCTTTCTTTCTCTTTCTTTCTTTCTTTCTTTCTTTCTTTCTTTCTTTCTTTCTTTCTTTTCTTTTCTTTTCTTTTCTTTTTTCTTTCTTTCTTCCTTCCTTCCTTCTTTTCTTTTCTTTTCTTTTCTTTTCTTTTCTTTTGTTCTTTCTTTCCTTCTTTCTTTTCTTTCTTTCTTTCTTTCTTTCTTTCTTTCTTTCTTTCTTTCTTTCTTTCTTTCTTTCTTCTTTCGTGGATATCCAATTCTGTCACTGTTGAAAAGATTGTCCTTTTTCCATTGAATTGTTTTTGCTCCTTTTCAAAAATTAGCCGACTATCTGTGTTAGGGTCTATTTCTGGACCGTCTGTTTTCTTGATCTGTTTGTCAGTTCTTTCACCCATACCACACTGTCTTGAGGTCATGTAGTCTCCATCCTCCAGCTTTTTTCTTCTTCTATATTGTATTGGCTGTTCTGAGTTTTTTGCCTTTCCATATAAACTTTAGAATTAGTTTCTCAGTTAGCTGGGACACGGGTTGGGATTGCATTTATAGATCAACATGGAAAGAACTGATGTCTTGACATTATTGAATCTTCATATCCATGTACAGAGATCCTTTTATTTATTCAGATCTTCAGCCTCTTTCATCAAACTTTTGTTGTCTTCCTCATACATGAGTCTACAGACTTCGCACAAATTTGTTAGATTCTGTTTATAGCTAAGTGTTTTATTTCTTTGTTGCCATTATAAAGGTTATTGTGTTTTTAATTTCAAATTTCAATTATTCATTGCAAGTATATAGGAAAACAATTGACTTTTGTATATTAACTCTGTATCTTGAAACATTAGTTGCAGGAATTTTTTGGTTGCATCTTTGGGATTTTCTACATAGACATGTCATCTGAGAACAAAGGCAGCTTTGTTTCACCATCTTTCCTGATCTGTGTACCTTTTATTTTCTTGACTTAATTGCATTATCTAGGATTTCCCAGTGTTGAATAGGAAGGAGTGGTGAGAGTAGACATCCTTGATTTGTTTCTGATCTTGACAAGAAAGCATCTAGTTTCTCACCATTAAGTATGATGTTAACTGTAGGTTTTTTGTTGATGTTCCTTATCAAGTTGAGGAAGTTCTCTTCTCTTCCTAATTTGTTGAAGAGTTTTTATAATGAATCAGTGTTGGATTTATATAATTTATAGTAGATACTTTATTCATTACCTTCATCGACTGGTGTTCTCTAATACATGATACAGTGAGGACATTGTTAATGGTATCATTGGTTAATACCAACAAGCTATGTAAGCTGAAATAATATGGGGCTTTATTTTATCATTATGCAATTTTGTAATCAGGGATCAACCAAGTATGGCCTATCAGCCAAATCTAGCTGGTGGATTGTTTTTATTTTTATTTATTATTTATTTTTTTTTTACAGACCTTGGTCAAGAATTTTTTACAATTTAGGTTAGAAAAATTTGAAAGGAAAATAGTATTTTGTAACACAATGAAAATGATACGAAATTCAAAGTTTGTTGCCCCTAAGTAAAGTTTATTAGAACGCAGCCTGGCTTATTCTTTTACATGTCTGTGGCTGCTTTTGTGCTACTGCTTAACACACAACAAAGGACAAATAACTTGAGAGTGTATGAGTGCCACATGTATAGCTATACTGCAACTTTTACTTATTTTTTATTACTAATGCATGCTCACCATGTCAAAAGAAGTAGAGAAAAGTGGACTTTGAATGTCTCTCTTACAGGGCAGAGTTATTGAATGAAATGGCAGAACGTTATTTTATTATGTAATGAGCCTATACCTGTGCTAAAAGAATATACGATATATTGACATTTCCAAATAAGCACATATCACAATATGCCTACCTCACAGGAAAGGAATGGCCAGAAAGATTAGAAAATTTAAGACAAAATATCTCATCACAGCAAAATTTCATTTATGTATATGTGTATGTATGTGTGTATGTATGTATTTTTGATTTCAAGTTTTTATTTAAATTCTAGTTAGTTAACATACAGTATAATATTGGTTTCAGGAGTAGAATTTAGTGATTCATCACTTACGTACAGCCCCCAGTGCTCATTACAAGTGCCCTCCTTAATACCCATCACCCATCTAGCCCATCCCTCTACCCACCTCCTTTCAGCAGCCCTCAGTTTGTTCTCTCTCCTTAAGAGTCTCTTAAGATTTGCTTCCCTCTCATTTCTTTCCCCTTCCCCCACATTCATTTGTTTTGTTTATTAAACTCCGCAGATGAGTCAAATCATTTGGTTTTTGTCTTTCTCTGACTGATTTATCTCTTATCATAATTTCTTCACAAAAATAAAAAACCAAAAATGAGGGTGCAACAAAGTTAGTTTCTGAATGACTCATTTGTTAGCCATGTAAGGAATGTCTTTTATTAGTGGTAAGTTAATTGAATTATCTGAATGTAACCCTGAAGAAATGTGTCCAGAGTAAATAAGCTTAGGACCATTAGTCATTTTGGGAGAACAGTTGCTTGAACAACTAAGGACTTTTACAACAACATCAGTAGTCAACTAAAAATAAGACAAATGATTTTGACTCGTTTTCTTTGGCTCTTGAGGCACTAGCTACTTCTAATACTGCTGTTACTGTACAGTCAAGTAGCCAGTGCTGAGTTTGAAGTGACTAAAGAATTAGCCTCTATGAATACTCACTTTGAGCCCTAATTAAGTGAAGCATTAAGTTGTCACCCCTGAGAAACAACAGGTGACAGATAGTAACTAGATTTATTGTGATGATCATTTTACAATATACTCAAATATTAAATATAATTATTTTTTATGTTTTATTTCAATTAATATGTTTTATGGCAATTATACTTTAATGAAAAACAAGTAATAAAAAATTGAAAAATCTTTTTTCTCATTAATAAACTTGTGTTTTTAAAATGTATACTCAATTGTTTATATATTTTGAATTTCATCAATTAGAAAAATTTGTGGGAGTTTTTTTTCTCTCTCTTGTTATCTAAGCACTTAATAACCTCAATTTTATCTCAGCCACAAAGCCTAAAATATTTACTATATGGCTCCTTATCAAAAAAGTTTGTGAGTCCTTTGATTGATTGATGTCAGTGTATGATAGAATAACTTTTTCCCCTACCCCTTTTCCTCATGTACTTTTCTACCACAGGTATATTTTGGTGTTTAAAAAAAATCTCTTGCATAAATATAATTTTCATTGGAGATTGATAGTTGCAATAATTTAAAGTTGAATAACAATTCTAGCAAATCTAATATGTACTCCTAATTTAATTTTCTTTGTGAATTGTTTTAGTTCTGGTGTTGTTTGGGAGATGAAACCAAAACAGAAATGGAAGCCTTTTAGTCAAAAGCAGATAATGTTGCTGGAACAGTCGTATAAAAAATACCAAGTATCCAGAGACCATGGATGGATTAAACTAGATAATAATTTTGAGGTATACCAAAAATTTTTTTGTTTTTTTTTATATATGTATTTTGTTGGTGGATAGTAAGAAAGGAGAATTTACTGTCCAAGTAAAATGTGTACAGAAACTACTGATTAGTATATAAACTCATTTATTAATAGGATTGGCATGACTAATATGAGTACATTTTAAATTAAAATACATTATTAAATCATATACTATAAAACATTTAAATATGTTTCTCTCCTGTATTTTTATAGTTTCTTCTATTCACAAGATAGTTTCATGGAACTTGTTTTCAGTAAGATTATGCAGAAATTAATATTGCGTATTGGAACTTCTTGGTGCATCTTTAATGATACTAGTATAATTGGTAAATAAAGTCTATGCAAAATTATATATTTCAGTAGTGAAAAACCTATGGAAAATCTATTCAGTTAGATTCATTAATGCAAAAGATTGTTGGACATGGGTGGACATCATGAATGCAGGTGTACTCTGTGCAGGCCAGTATTGCAGCTGAAGGCCACTTTTGCTCCAAGAAGATCCAAGAAGCTTGACTGCCATTTCTCATTTGCTGTGGTTCAGTCCCACAGTTTTGGTTACTCTTTGTCTTTGATATCTAATGGTTGGGTTTGCATTGGCTATCAGATATGCTCCCCACCCCTACTCTCATCCCCATAAATGTTGGCCGTGTTCAAATGAAAACAAATTGGCAGACCTAAATAAGCTATTAACTATTCATTGTTTAACTTTGCTAAAACAAAATTTAAGAGTTGCCTTTATTCATTACTATTGAGGTTTTTATTTTGTATTTTTTAATTCTTTTTAATTAAAAAAATTTTTTTTTAAATTTTTTAAATGTTATTTTTTGGGGGGTACCTGGATGGCTCAGTCGGTTAAGCGGCCGACTTCGGCTCAGGTCATGATTTTGCGGTCCGTGAGTTCGAGCCCCGCGTCAGGCTCTGTGCCGACAGCTCAGAACCTGGAGCCTGTTTCAGATTCTGTGTCTCCCTCTCTCTGACCCTCCCCTGTTCATGCTCTCTGTCTCAAAAATAAATAAACATTAAAAAAAATTTTTTTTTAAATGTTATTTTTTTTATTTTTGAGACAGAGACAGAGCATGAGCAGGGGAGGGGCAGAGAGGGAGGCACAGAATCTGAAGCAGGCTCCAGGCTCTGAGCTGTCGGCACAGAGCCCGACACAGGGCTTGAGCCACAAACTGAGATCATGACCTGAACCAAAGTCAGACGCTTAACTGACTGAGCCACCCAGGAGCCCCTACTATTGAGGTTTTTAAACAATATAAAGCATGGTTTATTTCCTTCAACTGCAGTTTAATTCATTGAAAAATTTCCCAGTTGTTTTCTTGTTTTCCTCATAACTTTGATGGAAAAGTAATGATTCTGCTTCAATGATCCCAACTGTAGATGACCTTAAGGCAGATCTTTTGGTGAGACATACACATTAAAATGCTTTTCCCTTTCAGATTGTGAGTAAAGGGATATTTAAGATGGACTACACTGCTAATACCAACTCATCGTACCCATATGTGCTTTTTTCCCAGGTCAATTTTGATAAAGTTCCCATGGAAATGCGCTTCCCTGTTCAGTGCCCGATAAAGCGAGATTTTTTATCAGGGATTCAGATTGAATTTAAGCAGTCTCCTCACCAGAGAAGTTTAAGGGCCAGGTTGTATTGGCTTCAGGTAACATTGTTATTTTCGATTTAATAAATACATCTAATCACTTTGGGAAACTTGGGGATAAAGTTTTTTCTGCAAGGCTCTAGCATACGTTGTAAATAGTATTTTGCTTTCTGTTTGCATCTTTATTCCCCTTCTCCCGCATATTCTGTGGATTCTCTATACTTAGCATCCAAGTCCAAAGACATTGTGACTATTGAGACCATTTAATTTCATCAGTTAGCCTGCAAGAGTGTTTTCTTGCACTGAAATTGTTATTTTTTAAATATTCCTCTGATTTTGTCATGGGACCCCCAAATTAGATTTTCTTTTGTCAGTCTACACAGGGCTGAGCTGGGCTTTATTGGAGAATGCTTTTGTCTTCTTGCTTGCTTGCTCCCTTCTTGCCCTTCTCACTCTCTTCCTTTTAACTCCTAAATATGATTTAGGACATTTTAATTTTTTTTCTTCTTTCTACCTATCTAATTTCGTATTTAGTCTCCAGTTACATTTTATTTAAATTATAAGCTATTGAAATCTCACATGATCCATAGGCACAAACATTTTGATTAATAGTGTGTATGCTGCACAGTGTTAATGTTGTTAGGAGGGTATTACATATTCATTTATGTAAAAGGTTGCCCTTGCTGAGATATGTAAGAATTTTAGATAAAGTAAAACTTCTAATAGCACCACATGCACAATGCAGACACTTAATTGTGATGAAATTAGCAGCATCTTCTATAATATTATCTCAAAAACTAAAAGTTTACATTATTTCAAATCTTGCTGAGTTTTCTTTCTTCTTCTTCTTCTTTTTTTTAGGTTGACAGTCAGTTACCAGGTACAATGTTTCCTGTTGTGTTTCATCCCGTGGCCCCTCCAAAATCTATTGCTTTGGATTCAGGTAAAAAAAAAAAAAAAAGAAAAGAAAAGAAGTGGAGACAGTTTATTTTAAAAGTTAAATAGCCTTTTTATAAATTAAAAAAAATTTTTTTAATGTTTATTTTTGAGAGAAAGAGAGAGAGAGAGCATGAGCAGGGGATGGGCAGAGAGAGGGAGACACAGATTCCAAAGCAGGCTCCAGGTTCTGAGCTGTCAGCACAGAGCCCAATGTGGGTTCAAACTCACAAACTGTGAGATCATGACCTGAGCCGAAGGTGGGACACTTAACCGACTGAGCCACCCAGGCGCCCCTTAAAAATTTTTTTTTAAATGTTTATTTATTTTTGAGAGAGAGACAGAAACAGAGCACAAGCTGGGGAGGGGCAGAGAGATAGGGACACACAGAACTCAAGGCAAGCTCCAAGCTCTGAGCTGTCAGCCCAAAGCCGTTGTGGAGCCCAGACTTCTGAACCACAAGATCATGACCTGAGCCAAAGTTGGATGCTTAACTGAGTCACCCAGGACCCCCACACCCCCCGGCTGACTTTTTTTTTGATCCAGTATAAAGCTTGACTGTTTATTTCTTGTTGTCTTTCTTCCTTTTAGAGCCCAAACCTTTCATTGATGTGAGTGTCATCACAAGATTTAATGAGTACAGTAAAGTATTGCAGTTCAAGTAAGTAGATACCTGTGTTTATATAAAGGAATTTAAAATGAGAATCTCCTTTGAAAATAAATTCCACTCTTGTGAGGATGACTTCCATATAAAAATTATTTTCCACCTGAGCATATCAGTCCATCTTTGGTCAAGTATTTTCAAGTAAATATAGCCCCTCTATAATTTTGAAGTGTAAAATTCCTTAACCACCTTTTCCTGTTTGTAACTCCAATTACAGTATAAAATAGCCAGTGACATAAATGACATATATATTTGCGAAGTGTTTAGAGCAATTGCTGTGGACTTTAAAAATGGAGTAATACATGCTATACCATCTAATTGTATTTGTCTCGTAATATGATGAATATGGGATTTGGGTATTTAAATGCTGAGTATTAATACAAGTATTTCCTCTAGTGAAAACTTCACTCTAATGAAAAAAACAATTTCAGTTTAAGGATACTTTCATCTTCTTAACACTTTTGAAGAGATGAAGGAGTAAGATCTTATTGGGACTTGATGCAAAAATCAAAGTTTTAACACTGATAATTACAAGGTTTGATAGAAACCCTTTTTCATTCTTTAAAAAAAATTTTTCTGTAGGTATTTTATGGTCCTCATTCAGGAGATGGCCTTGAAAGTTGACCAGGGGTTTCTAGGAGCTATTATTGCACTGTTTACCCCAACAGCTGACCCAGAAGCTGAAAGAAAACGGGTAAAAATTTTTACTTCTTGGGAAAATTATAAACTAAATTAAATTAACTAATTAATTAACTAAATTAGCCATCAACTACTTAGAGAAAAAAAATAAAATAGACATTCTTGTTTTATTTTTTTTTTCAGACGAAGTTAATCCAGCAAGATACTGATGCTCTCAACACAGAATTAATGGAGACTTCAGTGACTGATATGTCAGTTCTTAGTTTCTTTGAACATTTCCATATTTCTCCTGTTAAGGTTTGTAGTAATTATTATTTTGCAAGTTAGGCAGAATTGTACAATTTTTTAGGGGTCTGCATACAAAATGTGGGTTATAACTTGTATCAAATATTTGGTGGGAATTTTATGATTAATTGAAATAATTATGACAATTTTCTGTAACATATGTACAACCATAATTCCCACAGAGAAAGCATCAGAGCATGTTCTCTAGTCTTGAATTAATAACCCCTTTATTCAGGGAAGGAGCTGAGAAAAGCATTTCTTAATTAAGCGAAGAAGTGCTCACAACATTTAATGTTTTCGTTGCACTTTGTAACTACTCTCACGGTCTAAACAGAAAGCTATAATGGGCGCCCTAACCAGAATGTGAAAACGCTGAAGTAGGTATTATACTGTTGATGTGGTGTTTTTCACCCTTCCAAAATTTGATTGTATCTAAGGGAGTGGAAAATTGGATACCTTTCACTTGCCTGATTTTGTACTTTATGAACCCATTTTCTTTTTTCTTTCTGTTGTTCTTTTTAGGTTTTATAGGAAGAGGTGAATGCTTAGTAAATTCACAAATGCTATCAACCATAACGCTCTGAACTTGTGTAATGGGCCATATCTACAATTAAGTAACTCTTTAAAATATTGATGATCCTTTACATTCCCCCAAACTATTTACAGAACATTATTTTCAGTTGCATCTACCAATCCATTCAGCTAAATAAATTAATTTATAAAATGGAATTGAATTATTATTTTAAACTAATATACTAGGTTGGTAGTATTAGACCTATTTATAGTGTTGAGTTTAAAATTGATATCGTTTTATGTGGTAGGTTAAACACAGTTTCTTTTCCATTATTAAGCGAAAATCATATATGAGATTGAATAATACCTTCCACAAATATTTACTGAATGCCTCCTATCAAAGTTGTTCTGGAAGGTATAAAATGACTTCATGGGTTATAATCTTAGGGTAGTATTAAAGATTGTTAATTACCGATTCATGATTTTATGCACTTTGGAAATTGTGTCATGAAATTGAATAATTAAGATCATAAACAGTAGTTATTTTCTCATTCCATGGTTACCTTTCCTTAAGGGAAAGGCTGGAACTCTGTCCACCTAAGCTTACCTTTCACGGATCTCCACATTCTCTGACATCGAACAAACAAAAATACAAAAACAAACCAAAAAAAACAGCACGCAGGCTTTTCTGGTTTTACCCCAAGTCTCTTCTGTTGAGCTACACATTGGTGGGGTAAAATGCAGAATCAGAAAGGAGAGTCATCTGCTTTATATGTACAGATAAAATTACCTTCTGCCTGTGTCTTTGACACTGTTGCAGTAATGACGATAGCCCAAAGTAGAAACAACTAAATTAAATGGTAAGGTGAAGATCTCATGTTTAAGTTAAAGGAGTCTGTCGAAGCTGAAACACTTAACTCTTTTAAAAATTTATTTAACAGTTTGTTGCCGTAATTGTCATGTTGTTGTTACTTATTGTATAATTATAATTGTTATTGTTAATTATTGCCATAAATTATTTACTTTAGTTGGATGAAAATAAATAATTATTTATTATTTTGACTGATAGACTACTTGTGTGCCACTTGACTTGTTTCTCTTCTTGAAATGATTATACTGTTTTTGTGAAGTGTTTTGAGCCCCCTCCATGTAAACATCATGGTATGTATACACTTTGGATAAAATTATAGCTCTGTTTTTGGAACAGACTGCTTTGGCTTTTATCAAAAAGCAAATATGAAAATCAGATATTAGTGAGTTACCCTGTGTTGTGTGTAGAGTAACAAATAATAGCTTTCTTTAGGACTGAAATATACAACATCTGTTTGTATCTGAAAGATTTGGTTCCTATGTATATAAGTTTTTTGGTTGTTTTTAGCTTGTATTTATTGAACATTATTTTTCTTTTAGTTGCATTTGAGTCTGTCCTTGGGTACTGGAAGTGGAGAGTCAGACAAAGAAAAACAGGAAATGATTGCAATTCATTCTGTCAATCTGCTGTTGAAAAGCATAGGTGCTACTTTGACTGATGTGGATGACTTAATATTCAAGTAAGATTTATGTTAAAGTAGATGGGGAGGGTTTTGTACCAAGGTTATTTTATGGGTATTAATTCTTCCCATTTGGGCTACAGTGTTAGCTTAGAAAAATGGTAATTCTCATTATACTTGAAAAGTTTGGCCTCTTTCTAATTATGCTTTTTAGATATGCTTATTTTACTCATAAAAAGTATTATATTTTCTTCAGTTATTCATATGTTGATAATCATCAATGTAGATTAAAAATGGAATTGACTAGAAGGTTATAAATTGACCACATTTTAGAACAGACTTATATTTAGAAATATGTAGCAGTATGATGAGATTTCAGTATAATCATATGGAAAGGTATAGATAATAATGCCACATTTAATCTGAGAATATTTATGTGTGCTAGACACATATAAATTCAGTGAATGTTTATTGAACTGAATATTCAACAACAGTATTGGAACAAGTAGTTACCTTGGAGGAAAAAAAAATCCATTTATACCATTTCCACCATACTTGTACACTATCAAGTTCCATAGGAATGGAAGGATTAAATATAAAATTCAAATGAGAAAGACTGAGGAAAACAATGAGGTTAATTGTTGTCAAATCTCTTAAGTAAAGAAAGTATTCTCAGTTTAGAAGCAATGGAAAAACCCACAGTAGAAAATATAAGATAGATTTGACTACATAGAAAGTAAATACAACAGAATCAGTGAAAACAATTAGAACATGAACTGGGAAAATAGAAGGACAAATATGACAAGGAGAGGATTAATAGTCTTAATATCAAACATTGATAAGACAAACCTAAAGATTCCAGTGCCATAATCACCAAAGGACAATAAGATAATTTGCAAGAGGCAGGATACAGTGGCTGATAAATATTTGAAATGTTCAGCTTTATCATATAGCAAATAATATATGCAAATTCAAGTAAATTATCAAAGATTTTTAAATATGAGTAATCCTAGTACGAAAAAGGGCTGGGTCTAACAAATGGGCACTTTTTTTTTTTAACTATTTGTAGGAGTGGAAAGATATATGTATACACACACACACATACACGTATATATATATGTCTCAAAGCCTCAAATGTTTTTGTAGTTTATCATTCAGTAATTCTTTTATTGGGAATTCAGTCCAAAAAAAATAATAATCTTGAAATGCAACTAAAGACTTATATTCAAAATTTACATATGGCAGCGCTAATTATTATGGTCAAGATTTGGAAATGTCTGACTATGGTAAAATTGTTTTCTTATGACATTTCCACATGATGGAATGCTATGCATCCATTAAAAATGGTTACATAGAATTTTTGAATAACATAGAGAGATCCTTATTCACAATATTGAGTGTAAAAATGCATACAAACTGTTTTAAATATTTTTGAATTGTATAGAAAAGAAAGAATTCAAAGTGGGAAATGAAAAGAAAAAAAAACCCTAAGAAATTCCCTGTGTAATGGGATTATGGTTGAGTTTTTCAATCTTTTTACTTTTTATGTACTAATTTTATAGTAATTTTGTTACCATAATATTAAGATCTCAAACATAAATTATATGTGGCAGATCTACAAATAGAATTGTAAAACAATTAGCAATGATTAACATACCATTGAAATTTTAAGTCTCTTTCTCTCCCAATGTAATGATCATGCCTTTGAATCTTTCTTTCTCCTCCCAGACTTGCTTATTATGAAATTCGGTATCAGTTTTACAAGAGAGATCAGCTCATGTGGAGTGTTGTTAGACATTACAGTGAACAGGTAATTTCCTATCATAGTAGCTCACAAAGAATATGCTTCATAAAATATCAAACAAAACATTTGTATGTGATTGCACAGTGTGCAACATTGTTTATCTAATTTACCTCAATTTGTAGTTTTATTTCTTAGTAGTTTTCTTGAATGACTAGTTTTTATTTCTTTAGCTCTTTCCCCTCTAGATAAAAGTTTTTAAAAGTTTCCTGTAGTGCCTTTTTTCCCTTTGCAATTATACATTTACCACTTTGGGAAGGAATACCGATGTAGGAGACATCTCACTTATTTCATAAATGGCTAAAGTTTCTGAGCATAGTCTAGTAGAAATGGGAGAGGAATTCTAAGCCAGGCTCTTTTCCATGCCTCAGTTATTCCATGGTTTGAATTGGGTGCAGGGGCAATTGTTGTTTCATGGTAGTGGGATACCATTGCTGTGCTATCGAATTCTGGGGTGAAGTTCCCCTTTCCTCCCTCTGCTAGAACGTCTTTTCTCCTACAGTGTATATAGACATTATGGTTATTACCTATTCAAATAAGGATATACTTTAATTTGTTTTTTCTTTTGATTATTATTTCCCAATCTAGTTTCATAGTAACAGTGATACTAACATATTAAAAATAAGTATTTTTGAATTATATATTCATTTAATATGCATGCTCAGCCATGCAAGGTCAGTGTCATCCTCCTTCCATTTTTTTAGATGAGAAAACTGAGGCCTATAGAGACTAATTGACTTGTCCAACGTTGCATAGCTGCTAACTGGCAGACTGCCTGAAGCCAATCTATCCAAATTGAAAGCAGTTGTAAAGTACCAGCATAATGCCTGGCACATAGTGAAAGATCGGTTAATGGATATAGTGGTGGTTATTCTGCATAGCTTTCCTTTAACAACCTAATTTAGGTAGCACTCTCCTTTTTTCCCAAGGCATCATGATACTCTTTCTTACACCAGTAGTAAAGGACTTAATTTATCTTTTTTCCCTTTAGTTCTTGAAACAGATGTATGTCCTTGTATTGGGCTTAGATGTGCTTGGAAACCCATTTGGATTAATTAGAGGCCTGTCTGAAGGAGTTGAAGCTTTATTCTATGAACCCTTCCAGGTATTGATCTTATATTTAAGTATAGGTGCCGAAAATGATACTCTGTTCTTTATGACAGATAATTTGTATTTTAATTGTATCTGGGAACTGAATCATATTCAAATAACAAAAATACGTTAATGTCATATTTTTACTTCAAATTACTTGAGATGACATTAAAAGGTTGTTTCAGAATTAATTCAGTGCTTCCGATGTCTAGGCATTAAAACGTGCCCACAGCTTCCAAGATTTCATGTAGTTGCAAGGAAGAATGCTAGGTAGGTTCACACCATTTCAGGGCTGTTTCGCCACTATGGAAAGACTCATGAGCTATGAAAAGCCCACTTTGTTTTGTATTCAAGCTTTCCTCTAACCTATTCAACTCCATTTAAGGGACCCAGGAGCCCAAAGTAGTAAGAGTTTTAGCAGGACAAAGCAGAGAGAATACATGGGAAAACAAAAGAATCAAAACTGTGGGCTCTTAGTCTTGCTACCAATGCAGATGGTAACTTCAGTTTGTGATTGAAGCAAATGATTTATTTGTTTGGTTTTTGTTATCTCAGAAGAGTTGACTGAAACCATGTGGGCTGAAGGTGTCTTCGTACCCAGTAGGTGTGCTGTCAGTATTTGCGTTAGAGGGGGAGAACTGTGACATCACAGTGTTTATGGGTCTTTACAGATTCTGTATCTTCATGGAAACCCTGAAATACTAGATCACAAGTCTTGAGCTTATTTAAATTTTAAATAGCAAACTGTTCATTTATTTATTTTTTGGCCAGGGTGCTGTTCAAGGCCCTGAAGAATTTGCTGAGGGATTAGTGATTGGAGTCAGAAGTCTCTTTGGACACACTGTAGGTATGTATCACATAGTTGTGTATGTAAATATATGTATTTTTTATAATAGTTATTCTAATATTCATTGTCTATAAAAACAAATGATTATATTTAATAAAAGAGGGAACAGTTTTCTAATAATTCTGTTTAAAAGATGTGTTCCCTTATTCTTGAATGGAAAACAGTTTAACCGTAGACTTCCTGGGTTTGTTTATATGTCTTTGTAGTGTTGATTCAGTGTACTTTTTTGAAGAGAAACAATAATGTATCTTTTAGAACAGTTTTAGGTTTACAGAAAAATTCTGGAGAATCAGTATACTTTAAATAGTTTGATTCCTTTTCTTAATGAGCAGGAAATGATAAAAAATACATTTCTGTGTGTTTGTATTTGAGACAGAATTTGATGCACCTGTTTAAAGCAGAGGTGTGCTGTGTATTGTGGTAATGCTGTTTGTTTGTTTATTTATTTATTTATTTTAATATAATTTGTTGTCAGGTTGGCTAACGTACAGTGTATACAGTGTGCTCTTGATTTTGGTGGTAGCTGCTGTTTAAAGAAGCAATGTGACTTACTTCTCCGGGTCTTTTGATAGGTGGTGCAGCAGGAGTTGTATCTCGCATCACTGGTTCTGTTGGGAAAGGTTTGGCAGCAATTACAATGGACAAGGAATATCAGCAGAAAAGAAGAGAAGAGATGGGTCGACAGCCTAAAGATTTTGGAGACAGCCTGGCCAGAGGAGGAAAGGGCTTCCTGCGTGTAAGTCTCATACTGAGTCTCCAAGAAGTCCTGAACTTCTGTATACACTTTAGAATAGGTACTCGAAGCTGGTTGTTTGAAACTTGGCATATTCCTTGTGAGTAAAAGTCTGTCACAACAGCAGTAGTGAAAAACTATGGGTTTTTCTGTTTCCTTGTGCACTGTCCTTTGCTGATACCACCATCACATCTTTCCCCCAAATCCCAGACTTCGTTTGGCACTTGGGCTGAAGTCAAAACTCTAGGATGATGGCAGATTAGCTCTCTTCTGGAAGAGGAGGAAGTAAAGCAGAGAGAAATATGGTCAACGATGGTAACGAGAGGGAGGGGGAGTTGTTTAGGTCATCATCAGTTGATCATTTTTGTGGCAGGAAAGTATATAAGTTAAGTTTTTGTAAACCAGGGACTGCTTTTCACTGTTTTTCAGTACTTTAAAAATTATACAGGTAATTACGAATATTGCTTAATTATACAGGTAACATTATTTAATAAATAATGGAAATATAGGTAACTCTGTAAAGTTCTGTTTGATCACCCTCCTCTCTTCCCAGAAGTATCTGATTTTTTAAACAGTGGGTATACTTCAGTTCCCTTTCTTTGCATTTGTGTAACATACAGGTAGTTTTATTTACTACCATTACTTGACAAGTATTAAGAATGTATAAACGTATTACTGTTTTTAACTTGTAATTGTAACATGTTTGTACCAGTGATTTATAGTGTTGTGTGCTGTGTAAGAGAAAGTACTTTACTTCTTAGGCTATCTGCTGTCCTTCAGAGGTCCTTTCGTTTTCAGTTTTCCACACTTCCACTAAATTAAAAAGTTATTTCATTAAAATTGGTAATTAGATCTTAGGGATTATTTGGCTCAACTCATTCATTTTACTGATATGGAAACTGAGGCTTAAAGAGATTGAATCAATTGCCCGTGGTTATAGAGCTAAATTGGTTCCAGAGCCAGATGTAGGATCTTTTTGCCTGCTTTTCTAATTCTTCCTGTTATAGAATTTTACTTGTACAAGGTGCTTTTATTTAAAATTTTCTGGGGGCGCCTGGGTGGCGCAGTCGGTTAAGCGTCCGACTTCAGCCAGGTCACGATCTCGCGGTCCGTGAGTTCAAGCCCCGCGTCAGGCTCTGGGCTGATGGCTCGGAGCCTGGAGCCTATTTCCGATTCTGTGTCTACCTCTCTCTCTGCCCCTCCCCCGTTCATGCTCTGTCTCTCTGTCCCAAAAATAAATAAACGTTGAAAAAAAAATTAAAAAAAAAAATAAAATTTTCTGTTATGTAATATTTAAAAAATTGTAGTGCTCACTTAGCCACATGTTCACATTATCAAATAAGTCCTCATTTTTTTTGAAAAAAAGTTATATCTAGTGTGTAGGTGGAGACCTCTAGTGGTTGGCTTAAGCACCTTCCATTCAGGTTTGACTTTATGATTGATATCTCTTTCAGGGAGTTGTTGGTGGAGTGACTGGGATAATAACAAAACCTGTGGAAGGTAGGTTGAGAATGTCTCCTTCCTGTACAAAGTCTGAAGAATTGATACATAATAAGCATAACAGATGTTATTGCTACTAGTTATTTAATTGAGAGAATTTCTGATTTTATGCTCATAGTTTTAAATTGGTTTTAAATGAATGTACTTTCTTCAGAAAGTAGAGAGATTAAGTAATAGATTATGATTCAGACTTTGAATGTTATTTTCAGCAGGACCATAGTTCAACTGGGTTCCTTTAGATCCTCAATAGCAATAGATCTTTTTTTATCCTATTAAAAAGGTACTTTATTAATTGCAGTCCCAGTTGGCTTCTTTGCAGAAATTGACAAGCTGATTGTAAAACGTGTATGTGAATTCAGGTGACCCAATATAGCCACAACAGTCTTGAAAAAGATCATAGTTGGAGAACTTACACTATCCAACTTAAAAACCATAAAAGTACAGTAACTAAGACAATGTACTGGCATATGGACGGACATAGATCAGTGGAATAGACTTGAGATTCTAGAAGTAAATCCTTACATTTGTGGCCAGTTGATCTTCAACAAGGGTGCCAAGGTAATTCCATAAAGAATACCCATTTCAACAAATGGTGCTGGGACACCTGGATTTAAACACAGCGTTAATGTGTGTGACAGCAACTCCACTTCTAGGTATATATCTAAGGGAATTGAAAACATGTGTTCACTCAAAAACTTATGTATAAGTGTTCATAGAACATAATAGCCAGAAGGTGGTAGCAACCTAAATGTCTGTCAGCAATTGCATAATTAAAGAAAATGTGGTATATCTCTACAATGGGATGGTATCCAGCTGTGAAAGGAAATCAAGTGCTATTACAAGTAGAAGATGAATGAACCCTGAAAACATGTTGCTAAATGAAAAAAAAAAAAAACCAGTCACAAAAGACCACATATTGTTTGATTGCATTTGTAGGAAATGTCCAGAATAGGCAAATCCATAGAGATGGAAAGTAGATTAGTGATTGCCTAAGTCTGGGGGGCAGGGAGGAAGGAGTTAAATTGCACAGGATCAGTTGAGGGCAGGTTGGGGGAAATGGCGAATGATTGCTAATAGTCATGGGGTTTATGTTCGAGATGATACAAATTTTCTAAAATTGATTGTGGCAATGGTTGCACAACTCTCCTATACCCAAAAGCATTTAATTTGTATACTGCAATGGGTATGTGAATTATATGGTAAGTGAATTATAATTCAGTAATGTTCTTTTATTTGAAAAAAAAAAGTAACACTGCTTGAAAAATCTCTTGAGGGTAGAATCAAAAAAGAAAAATTTCTGGTCATTTCTTAAACCTTAGATTCTTGGGTCTAAGAAGCAGTGGTTGTAAAACTTGAGCACCACTCAGGATGACCCAGACAGCGTGTTAAAACACTGATCACTGGCCTCACTTTCTGACTCAGTAGGTGTGGGGTGGGGCCTAATAATTGGTATTTTTAACACACTTTGAAAACCACTTTTTTTTTTACATTTTATGATTAAATTCACCTTCTTTAGAAAGCCAAAATGTAGAAGGTTCCTAGGTAAAACAGTTCAGTATTTGGCTCAGGATTTTTTGAGTTCAAACTTGCTTATTTTAAAATATCTTTATACATTCATTGTCCTTGGTTTTATGAAGGTGCCAAAAAGGAAGGAGCTGCTGGATTCTTTAAAGGAATTGGAAAAGGACTTGTGGGTGCTGTGGCTCGTCCAACAGGTGGAATCATAGATATGGCCAGCAGCACCTTCCAAGGGATTCAGAGGTAATTAAGTACATACCATGTACAAGGCATGTGTCTATGGACTTACGGTAGCTAGGAATACATAAATAAGTTAAATACTTTGCCTGCTCTTAAGAGTATTAAATTCTGACTGAAAGCGCTTACAGATTCACAAGGTGGAGTGCCGCCAGAAAGGAGTAAGAGGAGACAGTTTTATGGTTCAGTTTCTCTTGTGTTCAACAAATGTTTATTAGTATCTACTATATGCCAGGCCCTGTTCTAGATGTCGAGGATACAAAGAGTGGACAAGTTAGTCCCTGCCTTTGTTATTTTGATATTTTCTTTCCTTTAAGAAAAGTTGGCGGGGGGGGGGGGGGGGGGAATTGGAGTCGGACAGACTTGTTTATAATACTTGTCGCATAATAATGGACCGGTTAGTTAAAATCACTCTGTTTTTATCAAATATTGGTACAATATGGAATGTGGTGCAGTATTTAATATACATATATATTTGTATTATTTTGAAAGATTCTCACATATTTTTTGTGCTTATTCTGCTGCCTTTACAGGGCAGCAGAGTCAACTGAGGAAGTGTCCAGGCTCCGACCCCCTCGTTTCATCCACGAGGATGGCATCATTCGCCCATATGAAAGACAGGAATCCGAGGGCTACGATTTATTTGAGGTATAAATTCTGTTCTTCATGGTCACGGGTAAAATTTAATATTAAAGATCTCTAGGACGAGGATTCCATGGGTGTTTCTTAAAGTTCCCGATTCATGAACTTCTTGTAAGGATTATACAGGGAACATGGTTTGTAGAGTAGAATTTTATTGTTTATTTATTTTTTTTGTTTTAGCATAATGTTTTAAATGGGAATAACGTCATTTTTTTTTCTGCACAGGAACAAAGCTTTTTTGTGCAGAAAGCAAAGCGTTAAAAGAAGTCTTAGGCTTTATTACTGTTTGTGTGGTAGCTCATTTAGTTAACACTGTTAACTTTGGTCTCCTGCTTTATAGCTAATTATAGGAATCCCACTGCTTCCTTTTCTCCCAGCCAAATTAATTTATTTGGACTACTCTGTAAATCTAGATTTATTCAGGTAAACAGAAGCTGGAGGAAAGAAGAAAAAAGATTATGTATAATTATCTTTTTAAACCTTAAAAATGTTTTAAGGTGGATTTTTTTTGGTTTTTATTTTAGTTTTAACTTTACTGCTTTTAAATAATATATACATATGTAAATTGCTTTTCTCCCTTGACTGGATTCCCCCACCCCGCAAAAAAAAATTTATTAATATTTTCCTACTTTGACTTCAAAGTAAAATGACTCTCCATTGTTCTTAGCCTTTGGTTTTTATTGTATGTTGATACATTTTATCTTCCTGCATGCTTCTAACTTTATTTTCTTTCTTTTTCTGCCTACACAGCAAGAACTGGAAATACAGGAGTAAATGTTTCCTATGCTACTACTTGATTTCATCCTTAAAAATCAAAACAAACTGTGGTATTAATTGACTGTCTTTGATTTATTTAGATGGATTGTTCATTTTAATTAAGTTTTCTTTACAACTCTCACCTCTCTCTCAACTTATTGTACTGGCTCAACTACAAATTAGAATGGTGGTATCCCTGGTAATACTGTACAGGAATAAGAGATTAATATGAAATATCAAAGGATGTAGGAAATTAACTCCCTTCTTTTTTTAGTTGGTGAAAAACTTATATTGAGTTCAGAGGCAGACAATTTTACTATCATTTTGAAAGTTTTATCTTTTCTTATGGTATTCATGTACTTTCAGGTAAATCAGAAAAATAAGAACAATTCTTATGTCCAATCTGTTATGTGTTCTTTCTATCTGTGAGTCCTGATGATGGAATGACCTAACTATGTTTCACACAGCACCCCAATTTACTCAATTTATGGGGCTGTTAACTGGGGCTTATGTTTTAATAACTGAAATACAAGTTGCTGTTGGTCTGTCCTTAGACCTCAAAGAAGCATTGAGACATGAATTTTGAGAACATGTGCCCTTAATCTCTTTTTTTCTTTTTTTTAACCTCTCAGTACTCTTGCTGGACAAATAGCAATCATTTTATAATGATGTTACATAAATATCAGCCCTTGGCATTTTTACTTTTCAAAACTTGAATCTCCTTGTTGATTATGCTTATTTCACAGTTATTAGTTTTACTTAACATAAATAAAAGTTGAACGTGTAATTAGGCAAATTATTTATGTGTCCCTTGAATTTATAGCTATCTTTAGTTTTAAAAACCAATCCTTTTTAAGCTTTTAAGTTTTTAAAGAGGATTTGTTATCTTAGAACAAAATAATTATAAACTATCATTTTGAAATTAGTACCCTCATAGTTAATTTTCAAAGTAAATTGCAGTTTGATTTCTTATGATGAATGATAGAAATGTTTGATTTGACCTAACAGCATCTTATCTAGCAGCTTTCATCCTTCTCCCCAAAATTGAAACCAAAGTATAAACTTACATTTAATGCGTCATACATTTGAAGAGAGTGAAACTGCTAACGTACAACTGTTCAGTTGGATTATATATTTTTTAAATTGTCGTTACCAAAAGAAGTAATTGAATGCTTATTTAATACAAGCACTTTAAAGGAGAAAAAATGACACCCAAAGATCAGCCTAAAACTGTAGCTGACAGACTCTTCTTGTGCCTAGATAATTGAGGGTTGGCAAAAATGTCACCGCATGTACAATGTCTGAGAACCAAGCACAATAACTAATCAAGATGCTGTCTTAAATCATCACTAATAATTACCCTTCCTTCTTAGGTAAAAGTAACGATTTTTAATTTTCTTGGATATATTGCAATTTTATGAGTCTTTTGGGAAATTGTGTAACTTGTTTACATTTTTTTCTTATTGTTTACCTTTTGTTTAGTTCTTTACATTAGTAACCTTGTGATTTCCCTTTTTTCAACTGCATGTCTAGAAGCACAAAATTCAATAATTTTTATTATTTTAGCTAAATATATCTCTGATTTATTAGTTTTTGTTATTATATCAGACAACATTTTAAAGTTTAATATATTATTGTAGTTACTGGAAAAAATAAAATGATTGTACATTAATGAGAGGACTTGCTAAATTTTTCCATAGGTGACAGGGGTAGGCATGGATAGTTAAATTTAGGCTGTTTGATCCCTTGCCTATCTTGCTGTAATCACTTAGGTATGAAGTATTTATTGATTATCTAGACTGTGCTGGATATACAAAAGAAATGAAAACTTCAGTCTTCAGGGACCAAGTATAACAAAACTTGTTATCGGGGTAAATATTAAAGAACACTGGAGTGTAAAATTATTCCCTCCTAGCCCTCTTACTATAATATGGATGCATTCTAAATAATTTATTTGGGAATCTTTTCATTTACCCCATTTTCTTTTTCTCTTGAGTATTGCTCTGTATTTTTCACTAAGCTTTCAAAATTACTAAATCATACACTGTGTTTTCATAGGATATACTTTTCTGCTTCACCCTTATTCTCCTAAGATACTGTTCACACATGCATATATATATATATATATACATATATATATATGTGTATATATATATATGTGTATATATATGTATATGTATGTGTATATATACATATATATACACATATATATATGCACACACACACATATATATATATGGCCAGTTTTTATTTAATATTCACTTGGTTCACATACTTGTGACTGTATGATATTTAAAATGATGTCTGTTGCTTTTTTATTTTAATTACATTTTTCCATGTTCATAGAAATGCTTCACTCTTAATTCTTGCATTACCTTCTATTGAGGTAACCTTCTAGTGTGTATTTGATCATTCCAAGTTGTTCGCATTAAAGATGCTTCTGTTATTTTACTAACACTAATAATTCTGTGATAAACATCCTTATAAATATTGTTTTTTCATATATTATTTCCTTAGAATTTACTTGAAAATCTTGAATGCTTTTGCTAAATATTGTAAATCTATTCTCCTGCTGCCATCAGTGACTGAATATCTTAATCTGAATCTCAGAGTGTAGTGGATTTTAGTAGTGCTTAAAATAGTTTCTGGTAGTGTAGTGTGGTGATACATTGCCCTTTAAAGGCTTTCAGTGGTTCAAAGCACAATACCCTGATAAACTAATGAAAGTGCATATGAAATGGGAAGTGGGTAGTATTTCTTTTACATTACATCTCAAATCTAAATATTTTAACATTTAAATTTCAAAGCTGAAAATAAGTGTATTGAATCATTATATTCATTTCCCATTTTTCTTTATTATAGAATTTAAGGTATAAATATTGAAAGATTTTGGCTAATTCTCACAGGCAGGATGTGAAACAAGTGACTTAAATTCCACTTGTCTCTGAGACTCATTCTGAAGATGAGATCCTGTTTCTTTGGGGATTCATCTTTGTTCATGGCTTTTCATAACTGTCAAGGAATAACTGAACCAAGGATTTTCTAAAAATGTGTATTTAAGCATTGAAATAATAACAAATGTGCTTTCTCTGCTTGTGATTATTATTAGGTTATCCTTTAATAATATTGATGTTGTATTCTTGGTTATAAATGTTATGGTCTTGTTTATTAGGTATGTTTATGTTCTGTAGTTTCATATACATTATATCATCTGATCTTTAATCGTGCATTATAGATAATGTCAATGATATTTCATTAGCATTAGCTATAAAAAATAACTGTTTTTAATGTGTGCCAATTCAAATCACAATAGTTTGGAGATAGTTGAAATGAAAATAAATGTATTTTAATGTGCTATTTATACTTGAATTATTTATGCTTGTTAATTGTCTTTAGCAATAAATTGTGCCAGCTATTTGAAATCTTAGAAACTTCATGTTTGTGTTAATATTGACATAATATTTTCTTTTTTATCAAGAATATAATTTGGTGTATACATTGGCTTTTCATGCACATTTAATCTATAAGACCACATAATTCAAAAACATTAAATATCAGTTCTCTTGGAATTTTATTATTGTGGTATATTTATCTCTCTGTAAATCAGTGATTCTTCACCTTTGAGAAGGGTCACAGACCACTTGAAAAAATCTGATGAAAAATATGAACCATCCTTTGAAAAAAGTTGCAAAACCACATTTTCAAAACTTTATAGTCTATTTTAGAGGGTTCATAGACCTTCCAGGTCCTTCCTTGGACCCAAGGTTAAGAACCCCTGTAATGTTAATGTCACACTTTTATATTTGCATATATTATATTCCGTTAATGAAAATGTGTGATTATTTCTGGTAGATATTTTTAAACTGCTGAGTTATCACAGAATGAGGTATATTTTATCAGAAGATCACTTAGTAAGTATTTAATACAGATTTGTCGTTTAAGGCACAGTGGAAGTTAATTTATAAATGTGCTATAAATATTTTTCTAGTTTCATGTGCCAATATTGTGTTTTTGTTTCTAATAATTCTTTTTCCTAACTAGCACTGTTACTATAATAAACTAATACACAGTATTGGAAATACTATTTGGATGCATGTACTACGCAAATCTTGAGTCTTGTTTTCTTTTCAGAATCATGTTAAAAGGTTAGAAGGAGAGACTTATCGATGCCACTGTGCTATTTCTGGAAGCAAGAAGACAATCCTTATGGTTACAAATAGGTATTAAGTTCAAGTGATATTTTTTCAAATGCAAACTATATAGATGATAAGAATTTTGAAAACTATCGTGGCAGAGGGTTTGGAGAACTATACTTAAATTACAAGATGTTCATTGTCAGTGAATCACAAAGATACACTCTAGATGGGTCCTTTGAGGTTGTCTATTCCAACCCTCTCATTTTGGAGATGTTGAAACTGAGGGTCAGCATGTATCCCAGTTACACTACTACTGAGAGACGGAGTCTAGAATGGACTCCATATGTATAGTAGTCATATGTTACATGTGAATTGTAAATCCAGCTATGGAAGCTGAATTCATGAATCATTTTTTCTTAGTAGGTTTTATTTTAGATGATGAGAACACCTTTTTAAAGGATGGTATTACTTCTGTGTGTTTTTTTCCAATTTTTTCTAAGTATTTTGGGAGTGGTAGATAATTTTTCCAAATGTAAGAACTTGGACTACAGTACGTTTATTTTCCTGAGATTTATCCTACATCACTTACTCCAAAATGGCTAGTATATATTAATAATCTTCAAAACTTTCTTAAGTTGTGTATTTCATAGGACCAAGCTAGGGTAGTTACAGTAGACAGAAATCTGAATTAGATTCTTTATTACACTGAAATATATTTGAATGGGAAGGAGAGAAAGTAAGACTAACATGACAGGATTTTGACTTAAACCATGAGCTTTTTCAGTGAGTCAACTAGTTGTATGGTTTGTCCATAAAGTAAAAATATTCACAGAACAATCTAAAAAGCATTTTTTACTGATTGGACAAGTAATCACTTATTTTTTATGCCCACAATTTTATAGTGTATCCATTTTATTAGGCCAAAAACAATGTTTGTTTGTATCATATATTGTACTTAGCTTCAATGGCAGTGTGTTAATTCATTTTAAAATTGTATATCTTTTATGTAATTCAATACTAGGTAATGGAAATCAGGGGTTTTTTGAGGGGTTGTTTCTGGTAATACTTAATACTTTAAAACTTGTTTGATTTAGGCATTTTTTGGGACTATTACTGTGCACATTATATACTTGGTTTTTCTTCAAGTAAAATGAAAAATCATAGTAATTTTAAATCTGGTCGCTTACAGAGCTTTTTGGGAGGCAGTTAGTAAAATATTCCTGACCAGTACAGTGACTTAAGTCTCCTTGTAGCTTTAGAAGACTCTAGCAGGAATTTCTTTGATTGAAGTAATTATCATTATGCTGATTTGTTTTACCTTTAATGCTTACTTAAAAATGGCATTTTGTCTAAAATTGGTGTTTTAAAAAATAACTCTTTTATTGCTAGAGTTATGCTTATTCATTGTATTTGATACAGATCAGGAATCAACAGAGTTTCTTTAAGGGACAGATAGCAAATATTTAGGCTTTAAGGGCTATACTATTTCCCAGGTACTTAGTTTCACTTTGATTTGGCTCACAGCATAGTTTGCCCACCCCTGATAAAGACAATAATTTAAAGGATGGAAATAAAGTAACCGTAATTATGGTTTGTCTAGAACAGAACTGGTCTGTACTTTTGTCCCAGTGAAATTTTTAGTAGCTATCCCTTTCATTCTTAAAAATGTCCTGGTTTGAATCATAAATTATGATAGCCCCTAAAAATAGCCTTTACCAGCAATCCCACCAGCCAGCTGGTATATCTCATTTTTACATTATACATATTTTGTAAAAACTATGTACAAAAAATATATTATGTATATGTAACTAACTTAGGTTGTTCACCTAACAGTGTATTATGATCATCTTCCCAAACCATTAGATATTCTTTGACAACATGATTTTTAATGACTATACAATATTGTATTTATGGCTATACTATAAGTTTTTCAAATGCTACCTTACTATTTGATAATCAGTTTTTTCCTTCCGACTACTGTATTATTATAAGCACATCTTTGCAGCTGAGTCTTCTTGCAGCTAAGTCTATAATTATTTTCTTAGGATAAGTTATAATCAATGGGATTGCTGATTTAAAAATTGTGAAGGTTTTTGAGGCCCTGTCTATTGCCAAGTTGTTTTGTCAGAACAGTTGTAATTGATTTTTTTTTTTACATACAACTAACAGTACAAGAGAATGCACTTTATTTTGTGTGTTTTCCTAAGACTAGTGTTCTCATTTAAACTTTTTGGGTTTTGCTAACTTAATGGGCAGAAAATAATTCTTTGTTTTAATTAGCACTTGTTTGATTGCTAATGATTATGAACATTTTAATATATTCATCTATGTATATTTTCTATTCTATGAATTGCTTTTTCATATCCTTTCTCATTTTTTGTTTTTTTTCTTACTGAATTGAAATAGCATTTTGTAAGTTAATATTATCCCTTTTTACCCAATGTATTATTAATATTTTCATGATTATTTTTTGAGTTTTCCAATATAAAGGGCTTTTAATTTTTTCATATTGAAATTCATCCAAAATTTGGTCTCATTTTTTTTCTTATCAGTTTTTAGGAAAAAATATGAGTTCTCATGATCCAAATTTATTAGGCTATATCTCCACTAATTAATCCTCATTCCAGCTTAGTATTTTATTTTAGTAATCTTCATTAGGAAATTGTTCTCCAAACAGACATTTTTTTTTTTTTTAACCATCTGTGTTAGTCTGTGTTGGCTGCTATAACAAAAATACCATAGATAGGTGACTTAAACTACAAACATTTATTTCACTCCATTCTGGGGGCTGGGAAGTCCAAGATCAAGGTGCCAGCAGATTCTGTGTGTGGTGAGGGCTCACTTCCTGGTTCATAGATGGCTGTCTTCTTGCTATGTCCTCCCATGGCAAAAGGGGTGAGGGTGTTTTCTCAGGCCTCTTTTATAATGGCACTGATACCAATGCTGAGGGCTCCGCCCTCATGACCTAATCACCTCCCAAAGGCTCCAACTCTAAATGCCATCACAGTGGAGTTAGGATTCCATGTATGATTTGGGTGAGGATGTAAACATTCAGACCATTACACTAGCAGTGTCTAACAGAAATAGGGACACAGATAAAAGTTGTATCTCTGTCCGTTCCTCCTCTAAAAGAGGGACCTAAACGTCAGTGATCTCACAGTGTGCTAGAGGCTAAGATAAAGTGATAAACAGAGACTCTGAAGACAGAACAACCTCTCAGTCCAGTAAGGTGAGAACCGAGGTGTTATGGGGAAGGTGTTAGGGAGAAGGTACTTGAGCTGTGTCTTGTGGAGTATGGATTTTTCATATAGGTAAAGAGCAGGCAATCAGAAGCATAAAAGATGAAAATATGGCACTTGGAATAATAAGATCATGTGAAATGGCTGGATTGTAGGATGTTTGTAGGGAATCACTGGGAGATGAAATAAGCCATAGGTGTCTGCGCATGACATCTGAAGGGTATAGATTTTATCATTAATGTGATGGAAGAGTATTAATTTTTTAAAAAGTATAGACATTTTATTGCTCATTGGCCCAGCTTTTCACATAAAGGTATATGCACATTGTACACACATGTCTTTTTTAAATTCCCATTGAGACTTGTACACAAGGACTAATATGATGAAGTTTGCAGTTTAGAAGAATCTCTGGCAGCAGTTTGAATGCTGAATTGGAGAAGGATCAGAATGGAGACAGGGAGACCAGTTAGAGACTGGTTAGTTTTCTATTGTTGCACAGAAAATTACCGTAGAATTAGCACCTTAAAACAACACAAATTTACTATCTCACAATTTCCCTGGGTCTGGAGTCAGCGATGGCATGTCTGGGCTCTCTGCTCAGGGTCTCACAGGCTGAAATCAAGGCATAAGGCTTCCTTCCTGAAGGAAGGAAGTGGAAAGGATCCACTGCTAAGCTCATTTAATGTTGTTGGCAGGATTCACTTCCCTGTACTTGTAGGACTAATACCCCAGTTTCCTAGATCTCTGTCAGCTAGGCACCTGCTATCACCATCTAGAGCCTACCCTCATTTTGGCCATGTGGCTTTCTGCATCTTCAGCCCAGCAACTGCGCTCTGGATTCTCAGTCTCTGACCCAGATTTAAAGGGACCTTGTGGTCAGGTCACACCCACGCAGATCAAACTTTTTCTTAAAATCACCTGTGCCGTATAATAAAACCTAATCTTGGGGGTGAAAGCCATCATATTAATAGTTGCGAGGGTTTATACCAGTCGATAAACCCACATATACTATACGCAGAATCATGGGGACCATGTTAGAATTCTGTGTACCATAGAGACCGTGGCAGTTACCCTGATAGGAGGTGGTGAGGTCTAAACTAAAAGAATCAAGACTGATAGAAGGAGCAGCCTTGAGAGACCAGAGCTTGGTGACTGATTAAATATAGAAGAGAAGGGAATAAAAGATGACCTTCTGGTTTGGGGCTTAGGTACCGAGGGGGTTGGAGCAAGAGGAAGAGAATGGTAAATGTGGAGCGAGAGGAAGAGAATGAAGGAGATTTAGACTGGCAGGAGGACAGTAATGTTTTTGGCCTGGTCAAGAGAGGAAGGAGTTTAAAGACAGTGGGAATGATGAATTTGCATTTGACACAGTGATTTGTAATAGTTATCTGTAACACTTAGCTCTTGTGGTTCTCTTCTGGGGCAGGAGGTGGCGGGAAGTGTAATCCACTTTCTAGAGACTGTTTGGAATATGAAGGGGTGTGGAAGGATGTCACAATGATCGGAGGGCCCTACCAAGGCTGGGACTTCGGATGCTGAACTTCCTACAAAGCACAACACAGTCCCAACTCAGACCCAGATCACAGTTCCTCTGCTGAAAAATACAGTGCTGGGGGTTTATTTTTATTCCTACCCTCCATTGGTTACCTAGTTCATTCATCTTTACCTTCTAAGCATCTGGAATCTAGCTTGCTCTCTTCGCTTCTCACAGCTGCTGCCTTCACTGACATTCTGTTTCCTGGTGGGAGTATTGTAGTAACTTTTTCCTTTGTCTACCCCACCTCTCCTCCCTTGGCCACTAGATCCATGACTCTAAAATAGGAAACTTTATCATGAAAGTTCCCCTTGCCTGTAGGTTAAAGTTAAAATTTATTTAAATGGAAAAATAAATTTTTTAACACAAAAAATTCTTTAAGATCTGCCACTAATTTTCTCACCTCTGTGTATATCCATCCAGCTACAGACCTCAACATTCCTCAAATAAACCTTCCCTTTCTTGTACTGCTGTTTATGTCAGTGATCTATTCCATTTGTCTAGACTATCATTTTCCTTTCCCACGTAGAGAACTCCTTTCTTTCAAAAATCAGCTTTTAGGGGCGCCTGGGTGGCTCAGTCAGTTGAACGTCCGACTTCGGCTCAGGTCATGATCTCATGGTTCATGAGTTCCAGCCCCGCGTCGGGCTCTGTGCTGACAGCTCCGAGCCTGGAGCCTGCTTCAGATTCTGTGCCCCGCCTCTCTCTCCGCCCCACCCCTGCTTGCGCTCTGTCTCTTTCTGTCTTTCAAAAATGAATAAACATAAAAAAAATAAAATAAAAATCATCTTTTACGCCACATACTTTACCCACATAATCAGTCCCTCTCTCTTGTGCTCCAGAAGAATTTTCCACACTGCTATTGCACTCATCCAACTGTGCTGAGATATATATTTACGTGTTTATTTGTCTTCTAACCTATAAGTACCTCTCAGGCAGAAACCGTATCTTTCTTGTTTTTCCAGCACCCTGAATATTTGTAGAATTAACTGTTCCTCTACTTTCCTAATCATGCTCTCTGTAATGGAAACTTTAGAATCAAGTATGGTTATATCAGTAATTAATCTGAATCACACACTGGGAAATCAATGTAGATGGCCTTTAAGGACTCTATGATTTTTCTTTTTTTCTTTTTCTTTTTTTAAATTTTTTTTTTTTTTTTTTTTTTTTTGCTATTGAGTAAAATGGGATACTCACTCTGTGGTACAGTACATTAGTGTTAAAGTGTTCAAACCTGATATTTATTAATAGGCCTAAAGTGAAACTTTGCTGACATTTGAGGTTTCTGACATTTCCTGCACATTCTTTCTTGACTGGAAGGCATAGATGATTGACAGTAAAGAGCAATTAATAATTTTCCAAGTGAAGCCTTTTCAGGAGCTTCTGCCTTTATTGCTTCCTGGATGAGAGTACAGCCTGTTCCTTATGTGTTTTAAAGATGATTTTAGTATTTCGGTCAGTTTTTAAAAAATTACACTTTTCTGAATTTTGCAAGATTGGCAGAAGGGGAATTTTTGAATGTCTGCTATGTTGGTTGGTAGGGGCCGTATTTGCTCTTTATTTGACAGCTACCTACCTAGACTTTTTTTTAATAGGAAGCGTACCTTTTTTTTTTTAAGTGCCAGGTTATATTGTTTACTGAGCTAGTTCCATGTCTGCCATCCAGCAGAGCAAAATATTAGACTAATTGTCTTTATCACCACTTGCCATGTTTTGTTTCCTTTTGCAAAACAGGCGAGTGTTGTGTATAAAGGAAGTTGAAATCCTAGGCCATATGTCCATAGACTGGCAGTGTCCATTTGAAGATTTTGTGTCTCCTCCAAGTGTCCATGGAAACCTGCTTAAAATTTCAGTCAAGGTAAGAATAAATGAGTTGCATGTTCAGAGCCAAGAATTTGTTAAGTGAGTGGAAACCAGTGCTTTCTGGCTCTCTTTTACAGTTAACAACACAGAGTGTTTGAAGGATCATGGTGAGGATGATGATGATGATACTATTATAATAATATGGTGAAGTATAAGGAAAGATGTGTTATAATCACTTATTTGTGTACTGTACTTTTTTGACAGTCCTTGATTGTGTTGAGTGAAATATCAATTCTGTTCAATGAAAGAATTAGGATGTTGATACTTCCTTTTTGGCAGAATAAAGCATTCGTAAATAGAATATTTTTTCTAATGTCATATGAATAACTATTTTGCTGCAATCTTAGATGCTTCTGGAAAGATTCCCTTTTTTAGGTTTTTATAAATTAGATTATTATAAATATTTTATCTGAAACACTCATGTTTTATCATAGTTGGCACTTACAAAATACTAATACAATTTAAGTATATAATACTTTCATGTCCTTCTGTCCCCTCATTTTCCAAGAAAGAACTTTTTAATTACATAGCAAGTAATTAGCAGAATTGATGCCCTCCCCTTTTGCTTAGTTCTCAGACTCACTTTGAAATGTGTAATTTTTATTATATATGATATATTGTAAATTTATTTTCACCCCTTAAAAAAACACCACAAATTATCATTCTAAGAATGGTAACTACTAGAGTATGTATTTTCTTCTAAGCAGTAATGATGTTATCTCTATTATTAAAACCATCTGAAAACTATTTATCATAAAATTTAGTAGTTAGAGATGTAGGTACTTTTATCCTTTAATTTATGTTTTCTTTTCACAGAAGCTCACAAATAAAAGAAATTGCAAAACAGTACCATTTTGTTTTTCAGCCTCACCTCATTGTAGAGTGTCAAAATCGAAAGAGCCTCTTGGTATATGAAACATAATTTTCAGACTAGGAAAGACTGTGTCACTCTGCATATATATTACAGGCTCCTGGGTTATCACTCTTCTTTCACATCCGTGGTGAAAATTGACTCAGTGTGTTTTACATTATGTAAGAATTTTATCTATCAGCCAAGGAAATGAAGGAAGGATTTTTTGATTTGTCAGATGTGGTGAGTTATCAAGTGCTGTTTCTGTAGGCTATTTATCGTAGCCTGTAGAAAGTCATTATTTTGTACAGATAGTTGTGTAGTCATCCGATTTCATAAGTTCTAACAGCTCACACATATGGAACCACTAGCCTTGTACCAAAATGATTTAGTACTTACCATACCTGAATAGGTATATTTCATTAGTCTATTTGTTATAAAATAGAGTTTACATTTAAGCATGCAATTAAAAGTTAGGATTTTTTTTTCTTCCCCAGAATAATTTTTCTTCTGTCATTGTTTCTTTTGAAACAGGAGCAGAGTCTGTTCCACAAAAAAGACAGTGCCAGTCATGGCTGCCGGCACATTTATCTGCAGGATAACGCCACAGCAGAGGTAAACAATTTATTTTAAAGAATGACCCTTAATTTTTTAGCTGAAAGATTTTTTTAATCTGTTATAATAATACCCATTATTTCTCTCAAAAGATCTTCCAGTTATAACTCTGGATGGATATGTAAGCTTAAAATAATATATTGCAGGCTTAATGGAGCAGAAGCGTCTTATTTTGCATTGCCTGTTTGGATTGCGTATTCTTATCCTCTGCTGTCGGACCTGTGTGGAGAGCTTCAGTTCTTGCTTTTAGACCTTTCTCCTTCACATGAGCCCGTACTTGTCTTTACCATTCATAACAAATATTTTATTTTACAGAGAGTATGTAATGCCATTGGTGATGCACAGTCAATGAGACACCAGCAAAAATTAATGAAGCAATCATCACTGAAACTTCTCAGGCCCCAGACACCATTTTAGTCACAGATCCCAGGGGGCTGCTACTGGGAGAAAAACCAACCATCAGTCTTGTCTATAAATCACTCTTTTTTATCTTGCTAAAGAGAATTTTTCAAGCTATACTGTAGTTTTAGAATTATTTTCCAGGATAGTGTTGGATTTTCCATTTTTTTCCCTTTACTTTTGACTCTAATTTTGTAACTCTGTGTTGTCAGCAATTCACTTTTCTGCACTGCCACTCAAATGAGTCAGACCCTCAAAGAAATATCACTTTAAACCCAGAATGAAATTTCCATTAATGTTTAAATTGTGAAACAAAGGGCATTGGGCTTGTTTTTAATTAAAGTTCTTGTTGAAGAATAAGAAAAGAGCTTTGAATGACTATTGTTCTTTAGGAGGTTTTGGACAAACCTTTGGACAGATACTGGGTATTTTATTTAGGGGTAATTTATTCAATAATTGAACTGAGATAATATTTTGGGGCAACCAGGTAATTGAAGAAAAGCCACTGAAGGAAGAAATGACATGTTTCCTATTTTATTTTCATGTTATTTTTCTCCTAATAAAACACGTTTTCCTTTGGTGCTTACTTTTCTTCCTTGCATTACAGTATAAATGCATATGGAAAATCAAATCTTAAAATATCTGTGGTCCGGTCTCTGTAACGTAGCATTCATGAAACTTTTGAAATTATTTCCATGCTCTTTCAAGAGGAACTTAAATGGCACAATTATAACTTGCTGATGCATGAAAATATTGTACTTTAAGTTTTTCAAGACTCAGAAATATGAAAAGCTCAATATTTCTGTATTCTTAGAGATTGTTTTTTTAATAAATTGAAAGATTTTTAAGGGCATCATAAATTAATACTTAATGCATACCTTGAAATGTATTTTAAATACTTACAGAAAGAATGAAAAAGTTAATTGTGTATATAAGTAAAATAAGTCATATATAAGAACACTGTGGAAAATAACTGGTCAGTGTGTCCTTTGAGGGAGCAAGCCTGTGAGAATCTGTTCGGCACAGTAATATTTTTGTCGTTTCCACACCTCACTTACACTGACCAGAGATATACTGCCTACAAAAGCTTTTTTAAAAATGCTTAGAAACATCTGACTTCGGCTCTGGTGATGATCTTGCAGCTCATGCGTTCAAGCCGCGCATCAGGCTCTGTGCTGAAAGCTGGAGCCTGGAACCTGCTTTAGATTCTGTGTCTCCCTCTCTCTCTGCCCCTCCCCTGCTTGCACTTTCCCTCTCTCTCTCTCCCTCTCTCTCTCTCTCTGACACATACACACAAATAAATAAACATTTAAAAAAATTTTTTTAATGCTTAGAAGTATTTAATTTCCTTGAATGAATCGTTACATTTGCTTCTGGTTTTTACATGGCATTTATTTCAAATCACTAAATTCATGGTGGAATGAAGATGTGGATCTACTTGGTTTGCTCTGTTTTTGTTGATGTGTGGTAAAGTTTCTACTATCTTTATGTTTTTAAAGACCAGCCTTAAATCTTTTTAGTTATTGTTTACTGTAGACTCTAGAAAGAGGATATAATAACTAATGCCCTAAATATTTGATCTCCGATATAGAATGGTGGTCTTTGCCTTTTCAACATCTTTTTTTTTTTTCTGTGAAGGAAAGTGTCATGCATAAAACTTCCAGCCTTAAACAGAATTTCTGCATCAGTGGTTAATTGCAATTTATTAAATGGAGCATTATAAACAGAATTTCACAGCAAATGTGCTCGTATTCTGTGTCTTTAAAGCAGACTTAATCAGGAATTTGAGATATCTGATTATATGTCTCATATGAATCACAGCTATTGACAGTGTCCTAAATATTTAAGTAAATCATATTGTACTGATGGCATGTACAAAAAACATTGAACTAAAAGAATTCATAGAAATATTATAAATTCACCATCTCAGTTGGCATAGAAATAAACTGTCAAATATATGTAACATTTTAATTTGATTTAATCCCCTGAGACTGAAATAATTCATTGGTAAAGTGTGATGTCTTTTGTATTTTTAAAAATGCTTTCAGAGTCATTTACTTGTGTAGGAACTGAAAGAAATAAAACGTTTGGTGCCTTGTTTACAAGGGTGAAAACTTTGTGGGTTTGTGTTAAATGTTCAAATAACATTTACTTCTACTTTATCTTTCCCTTTTCCTCTTCCAGTCCTGTCATAGGGAGAAGTTAAATTAATAGTTAGGGAGCACTTAAAAAATGCTAGTTAGGGAAGGGCTTTGCTGAAAGGTACTGAGCCCCTTTACCACCCTGGAGATCTCTGGCACAGGTCTTCAGTTGGGGGTGGGGGCGGAGAATACAGAGAATGTATTTGACGAGGGCCCAGCTCCTCCACTTTGCAATCCTGGGCTGCTTTTGCACTGGGGCTGTGCCTTCTGTGGTTTCTATTAGTTACTGACGGTGCAAGGCAAGGGTACTAGGGCAGGTCCATTCCTGGGAGACAGGAATTCCTCTGATAGCTGACAGGCTTGAAGACTTTTCAGTGGCCTTGCAGAACCTTTCTTAGGTTGCATGATAGTCTGGGAGGCTCCTACCAAGTCTGTTCCTCTCCTCTACCCTCCTTCTACTCCCTTCCTGGGAGAGACTACAGATCTGAAGGCTATCCCGGTACTGAATTAGTCAATAGGAAGAACAGGTGCATGATTGTGTGTACTGTCGCAAAGTGGGGGCATCAAAATAAGAAAGAAAAAGTGCGTAGATGTGTAAACCAAAGCTTCATGTGAACTTCTGATCTAGGGTGAATTTACTTACATGTGTTTCATGATTTTCAATTATGTATGGGAGAGGACACTTTTTTTTTTTTAATTGGCCCTTTAGGCCTCTAAGTGTATTGATCTGGTGCTGCCTCCATCTGTATTTTTAAGTGTTCCACATGCATTTCTAAGGCACAGCCAGGACTAAAAATTAATGCTCTAGACTGGAAACAATTAAAGAAGAGTTCTACAAATATCAGTGCCAATTAAAATAGAGAGCTGTAGTTACTACCAGAGCTATAAGAACCATCTTTCTACTGAGGAGAAAACCAAAGATTCTTGAAGAATAGGAGATTATTCATATCACAGATCATCTGTCCTTGAGGTGCAGGTCCTTTTGGTTGTAAATGACTGCCAGAATGTCCACTAATAGTGATGAAATTGGGTTTAATGCATGTGTGTGTTGGTTCTGAAAAGAAATGGAAACTCACTGGAGCAGAGAGGGAACACATTTTCCTTGGTAATTGTGCCTATAGGAAGAATTTCGGCTTATTCTTGGATTCATGCTTGAAAGTATTTTGAGTTACAAGGCTATATCATTCAAATACTTAACATTGAGCTGGAAAAACCCTTAGAAAGGCTTTTTGTTTGGTTGGTTTTTATATACAACAGACCCACCATCCCTTACCAAATTTTTAAAAAGTTCTGGAAACTAAAAAGGTTTGCATAAATTTGAGGTAAAGATATTTGACAGAAAGTTCTGAACTTGAACTGACAGGAGACTAATTTTGGCATTTATTATATTTGGTAGAAATGAGTTGGGCTGTAGCAAAATTAATATATTTGATTATGGGGTATGGCTCCAGATTTCACTGGAGATATATGAAGCATATTGTCTTTCTAAAACTTAAAAACCTTTGTATTCTGAAACACATCTGGCCAAAGAGTTTCAGATAAGACAATGTAGATCTGTATACCCTCAAAATTATCTATTTATTAAAGTTGCTTTCTGAATTTTAGAAATAAACTATAGGAGGAGCAACTGAATTTTCTTCTACTTCAGACCATGCCACTGTTCCATTTTATAGTTAGGCTGGAAAATTGTTTTGATACAATGTTCAAAGTAATCGATGTTGACATACAGGAGACTGAAATGTTACCATGGGGTGGTGCATCATAAAGATTTATGAAGGGGCACCTGGGTGGCTCAGTCGGTTAGACGTTGGACTCTATTTCGGCTCAGGTCATAATCTCATGGTGTTGAGATCGATCCCAAAGCCCTGCTTCAGGCTCTTTTCTCTTTCTCTGCCCCTCCCTCTCCACCTCCCCACCCCCACCCCTGGCTCACGTGCGTGCGCATTTTCTCTCTCTCTCTCTCTCTCTCTCTCTTTCAAAATAAATAAATATTTTTTTAAAAATAAAGATTTATAAAAACTCTGGGGGAAGAAATGCAGATTAGAACAACATCATGATTTCTGTCCCCCTTGTATATTAATTAAATATCCGGTGGATGAATAGTTTTTAGGATTGACCTCTAGTGGGAAAATAATTCAAATAGTAAAGAAATAAGCTAACATGACCCTCTAGTTTGATAATATCCACTAGGATAATAGTAAACACTTCATAAAGAGGATTTAGTTCTTCAGTGTTTTGTTTGTTTTTTAACTTGAAGAATGACCAAGTGGCTTCCTTAGAGATTGACTATAATGCTTAAAACATCCCTGGTGTGGCTTAAATTCCATGATAATTTTCATCAAAAGTAGATTTCAGATCTTGGTCTTTGGGTTTGTTTTTGTAGAAAACATTTACCTTACACCTTTCTTTTTTTCCCCTCAGACAAACCACTTTTCCCCTTGGCCGTCATTTAAGCTTTATACCTCTTCCCTTTTTTTTATACATCATTTTACTTCTTTTCATGGTACCTCTCTATTATCAAACTCTCTTCATTAAGTAGATTTTATACTGACATCTGGTGTACTACAACCCAGGGGCCAAACAATATGTTCTTGCAAATAAAGTTTTCTTGGAACACAACCACACGCATTCATTTGTCTTGGTTATGGCAGTTCCCATTCTATAGTGACAGAGTTGGATAGTTGTGACAGAGGCAGTATGGCTGACAAAACCTAAAATAGTTACTCTCTGACCCTTTACAGAACAAGTCCATCAATCTTGACATTATACTATATAGTGAATCCTACAGGTGGAATAGAAATGAGACACTAAATGATTTACCCACGACCTTATGGTGAGATAGGAGCTAAAATTAGGCTCCAGCACCTACCATTCTCCTTCTTTTATCTCTACTTCTTCCTCTTCATTTTTACTAGAAACAAGGACGCCTGTGTCAATTTTGAATAAACATGGCCAATGTTAGCTTTTTAGGTTTCTTTTAGAACCTCACACCTTTATCCCAAGATTATCTATGTATTTTCTCCTCATCTATGTTTAAGGCCTAACAGTAGTAACACAAGCATTTTCCATAGTAACACTTAAAATCTAAGTTGGCCCTTTGTCTGAATTTATTTTTTCCTGGAGAATTCTTGTATGTGGTCTAATATTATTGTGGCAGTTTACTAGCTAGCAAACATAGCTTTTGATGTGTAAGCATTAGGAAGTAAAAACTTTGGATATAGGACATAAAACTTGCCTCTTTTCTAATGTACAGTCAGAACAAAGATCAAATGCATGCTCTTCTGCCGTATTCAAACCATTAGAGAGTTCTACTGATATCTGAAGCAGAAAGAAATGCCCAAGATACGTACTTTATCACAACAGATGGCCTTACCAAGGAGGAAATTATGTTTTTAAGCACAGTACGTCATATTATAGAGTAATAACATAACAAATGAGCAGGTGTTTGAAGATTGCAATTTGAATGGAAGCTACAACATTTTAGCTTCATCAGAGGCTGCTGCTGCAAATCAGTTAGGCAAGCACTTATTGATGGTTTAAATTAAGAAGCCACACTTGAACAGAGCCCATTTCCCTTCCCAAGGAGTGCTGTTAAAAGATTCTTAACCTACTATGACACTTCTGATATAATCTTCCCTATTTCATTCAATTCAGGTTGATTCACACACACTTTCAAAAATAGTTTAAGAAAAAGGGTGTATGTGTGTGACATGAATAGAGGATTAACAGAATTCTTTATTTTTTAAATAAAAATTTTGTAGACTCTGGTTATTTGACAATCAGTAACTGTCATGGCAGTAGTAGAGTTTTTGTTTCTTTAAGCTAAGCTAAGGGAACCATGCTCGTGAGAAATTCTGAAATAGTTGTAAGGTCTTTGTGACATTTTAATACATCTGGAATTATTAACCATAAATACATTGCAGGAAACAGTTCCTTGCCCACGCTAAAGATTCCTATGGTTAAAGCTTAGAGATCTAGAAAATGCTCCTTTTGGATTGACCCCAAATGCATAGAGTGGAAATCTTGCATGACTATTATTACAATCCAGATGGTGAATGGGTGGTATTGAAAACACTGTTTTGTAAGGGCCTTAAAGACTGATTACCCATGACTTAGACTGGTGAATAAGAATATATTGCCCATTCTACCTAAAATTAATGACTCAATCAATGTTGAATTATAATGCAGCTCTTTAAGAAGCACCAATTATGCTTACTGTTGTTTTTAATTTAAAAAAAAAATTTTTTTTGAAGGAGAGAGATAGAGCATGAGCGGGGGAGGAGCAGAGAGAGAGGGAGACACAGAATCCGAAGCAGGCTCCAGACTCTAAGCTGTCAGCACAGAGCCTGATGCGGGGCTCAAACCCACGAACCATGAGATCATGACCTGAGCCGAAGTCGGACGCTTAACCGACTGAGCCACCCAGGCGCCCCCAGTAATGCTTACTTTTATGTCAGGTTGATGAATTTTAATATCACTCATTTTTTTTTGGAGGCCATTCAGTTAGAGGCCTTTATTTTAGTTGTACTTAAATTCCTAGAATTATAATAGTCCCTAGTTGGAAGGTCCTTATATTCAGCATAAATCTGTTTCCTTGTGGCTTCCATCTGTTGAACTAAGTCCCAAATACTTGGGGCCATCAAAGTAAGAATGACTCTTTTTCTGCATATGGAAGCCTATATAAGGGAGCACTGCATAATGGAATTAAGGACTGGCCACATGTCCTACCATTCATTCAGTAAAGCATGTAAGCCTTCACGTTCTCATCTTTTTCTACCATTCCTGATTACACAGAACTTCATGTCATTCCATAGTCTCAATGGCTATCTCCTAAATACAACAAACGATTTACCTGTACCCATCTCAGATAACAGTATACTGAGCTGAATGAGTGTTAAGCAACCAACTAGGCAGAGTGAAACTTGCACAATTATATATTTTCTTTTGATTTCCTAATAGTAATAAGTATCCCAACCTATTAACTTCCTACATAAAATAAAATTACCCCATTGTTTTAATAATCTCCCCCATTATTACAGTTTATTCGTCTTATAACTTTTTTTTAATGTTTACTTTTGAGACAGAGTGCAAGCGGGGGAGGGGCAGAGAGAAAGGAGACACAGAATCCAAAGCAGGCTCCAGACTCTGTGCTGTCAGCATAGAGCCCGACGAGGGGCTTGAACTCACAAACCATGAGATCATGACCTGAGCTGAAGTCAGGTACTTAACCAACTGAGCCACCCAGGTGTTCCTCATCTTATAACTTTTACTTATGCAAGAGTATTGTTGAATTATCCCTTTTATCACTCTTAATAAAAAGCAAGATTGAATTTGTATGGTACTATAAATTTAAAAATCAAAATAACCCTGAAAAAATTATTTTACCTCTCTCAACCTCAGTTTCTTTGTTTGAAAACAAGACCTTTGGACCAGAACTAGCTTTCTGTAACTGTTAAGGAATTTGGTTATTGATAAAATACTAAGTTTACAATAGTTATTTTTGAGACAGGAGTTGTGTTACTTGAACTTTTTATTGCCTCTTTCTTACAAAATCCCCATAGGCATTAAATGTATATTTTAAATAATCAGTGAGGTTTGGGTTTTTTTTTTTAAACCACAAAGAGTAAAATCTACTTAAGTAGGCGAGATATTGTTGCTAGTACTTGTATGTGAGAATAGTCTGGATGCGGAAAGTACAGGTAACGGTGCCAAAAGAGAGCCTTGATGTGACCTGTGAAGGCGAATGGCCATGTCTGGAGCCAGGCTATTGCTGTGAAGATGGAGTCCTGCTCTTCTTTCTCAGAGGCACACCCTCAGCAGTGCCCTTTAGTTGTCTGAAGATCTAGGCTGTATTTGATGCAGTCATAGCTCACACGATGCCACACCAAACATCTGTAAGATAGCACTACATGGACTGACTGTTTCTGTCCCCCAAAATTCCTGTGCCAACATTCTAACCCCTGAAGTGATGGTCTTAGGGGATGGGGTCTTTAGGAAGTAAGTAGGTTATGAGGATAGGGCCCTCAGGAAGGAAATTAGTGCCTCTATAAAAGAGACCCTGAGACGCCTGGCTGGCTCATTCAGAAGAGCATGCGACTCTTGGTCTTGGGGTTGTGAGTTTGAGCCTCACACTGGGTAAAGAGATTACTTAAAAAAATTTTTAAAGAATTGATTTAAAAAAAGAGACCCTGAGAGAGCCCTCATCCCCATCCACCACATAAGGACAGAGAAGGCGCCGTTTTGTCTATGAAGAAATAGGTTCTCCCCAGACACCCAATGTACTAGCACCATGATCTTGAATTTACCAGACTCCAGAACCATGAGAAATGTCTGTTGCTTATAAGTCACCCAATTTATGGAATTTTTGTTATAGCAACCCACATACACTAATCACACAGGCACCCACTCAGAAGATTCTCCTGCTGGCTAGCCCTGTCACTTGAAATTTTGCTGAAGACCTTGCTTTGGGTAAAGGATTATAAATGTTAGCCATATGGGTTAATTTGCATGGGTTAATTTGCCATATGAGAAAGATAGTAAGCTACTGCCAGGATTAGACTGCCAAGAAATTAGGAGAAGAAATACCCAATAAAAAATGTTAAATAGATACACTTTAAAAGGATTCAAAATGAGATGCTATAAAAACAGAAGAGGCAAATTTGAATAAGAACTAAATAGATCTTCTAGAGATAGAAATACCATTGAAATAAAAAGTCAATGAACAGCCACAACAGTAAATTAAAAATAGCTGAAGAATTGGTGAACTGGAAAATAGAACTGAGTTCATATCCTGGAATGCAATAGAAATAAAGAGATGGAAAATATAAATAGGCAACATGGAGGACAGAAAGAAAAATCCAACATACTTCTAATCCAAGTCCTAGAAGGAGAGAATAGAGAAATTGTTGATATGTTCCAGAATTTATGAAAGATAAGATGCAATAGATGCCGGAAACAAAGTGAGCCCAGAGCAGGATAAATAAAAATAAATCCAAACCTAACATACACTGGATTGAAACTATAGCCATGCAAACACAGAGAAAAACAGAAAAAACAAAACAGATTACAAGAGATCAACAATTAGACTGACAACAGAATTCTCAACATCTGGAGCATCTGGAGACAAGGGGTATTTACATATTTTTGAGAGAAAACCAATTGGCTGCCTAGTTGTGTTTAATTAGCTATATTATCATTGAACAGTATGGACTAAATAATACCATCTTCAGCAAAGAAAAATAATTTCTCACTTTCAGGTCCTTTTTAAAAAAATTACTAAAGGATGATCTTCAGGAGAAAGGAAGTTGAACTCATAAGAAATAAAATATAAGAAGCAATGGAAATAAAGAAATAGGTAAACTTTAAAACACTACTTTAAATAGAAACAAAGGTGCGTAAGAAATTCATCAGAACTTTGCAAGACATGGAGAAAATTATAAAACCGTATTGAGGGGCGCCTGGGTGGCGCAGTTGGTTAAGCGTCTGACTTCAGCCAGGTCACGATCTCGCGGTCCGTGAGTTCGAGCCCCGCGTCAGGCTCTGGGCTGATGGCTCAGAGCCTGGAGCCTGTTTCCGATTCTGTGTCTCCCTCTCTCTCTGCCCCTCCCCCGTTCATGCTCTGTCTCTCTCTGTCCCAAAAATAAATGTTGAAAAAAAAAAAAAACCCTATTGAAGTAAGTCTTAAATTTTCTTAAAAGTTATACAATGTTCATGAATGATAAGACTCATTAAAGAATAATGTTCCAACTTATCTATATAATCAGTGTGATTCTAATCAACATTCCATTAATTGTGGGGTTTTTTTTGTTTTGGGTTTTGTGTGTGTGTGTGTGTGTGTGTGTGTAGCTTAAAAGGCTGTTCCAAGCATTCACATGGAAAATGAAAGGCCAAGAACTGGCAAGTCAATTTGAAGAATAAGATCAAGTAGAGAGGATGTGTTTTTTTTTTCCAAATTTTAAAGCTTATTAAAGAACCCATAATTTTAATTAAAACGTCATATTCTCATAGTAATAGGTAGGTAGATATAACAAAAAAGACTAATTACAGACCCATGTAATATGTAATAATAAGAATACTAAGGATAGTAAATAAAGCATATGATTTTTACAATATAGTTTCAGGCACTATTGTAAGTGCTTTACATATTCTAACTCCTGTATCTGCAAAGGTGCATTAAATTTCAGTCAAACACAGCAGCATTACTCATAATGGCCAAATGGTGGAAACAACACAAATGTCTACCAAGGGATGAATGGATAAACAAATTATGGCATACCTATACAATGCAATATTGTTCAGCCATGAAAAAGAATGAAGTATTGAAATATGCTACAAAATGGATGAATCTTGATAGCATGCTGGTAAGGGAAAGAAGCCAGACACAAAAGGTCACATTTTGTGTGGTTCCTTGTATATGAAATACCAGAGGCAAATCCATAGAGACAGAAAGCAATGTCGTGGTGCTAGGGGCTAGGGAAAAAGAATATGGAGAGTGATTACTTGAAGAACATGGGATGTTCTTCTGGAGTGATGAAAATGTAAAACTACAGAGAGGTTGTTGCCACACAACATTGTGAATGCACTAGATGCCACTGAATTGTACACTTTAAAATGGTTCATTGTTGTTTTTTTGTTGTTGTTTTTAAAAATTTTTTTTTCAACGTTTACTTATTTTTTGGGGGACAGAGAGAGACAGAGCATGAACGGGGGAGGGGCAGAGAGAGAGGGAGACACAGAATCGGAAACAGGCTCCAGGCTCCGAGCCATCAGCCCAGAGCCTGACACGGGGCTCGAACTCAGGGACCGCGAGATCGTGACCTGGCTGAAGTCGGACGCTTAACCGACTGCGCCACCCAGGCGCCCCTAAAATGGTTCATTGTTAATATGAACTTCACCTCAGTACAAAAACAAACTTCAGTCATCAAGAATAGACTATTCAATAAATGTGCTTGGGAAACTGGTTCATGCATATGGAGAAATATAAAATTAGATTTCTTCTTCATACATTACACTAAAATAAATACCAGGTATATTAAAGCCCTAAATACAAGCAGGACTTTAAAACTTGCTGAGATGAGCACTGGGTGTTGTATGGAAGCAAATTTGGCAATAAATTATATTGTAAAAAATAAAACTTAGGGAAGAAAAATAAGAGAATATATCATCCTTTATAAGTTAGAATTTTCTGCAAGAAAAAGACCATTAAGATAATGGAGTGCCTGGGTGTCTTACTTGGTAAAGTGTCTGCCTTCAGCTCAGGTCGTGATCTCACAGTTTGTGGGTTTGAGTCCTATATTGATTTCTGTGCTGACAGCTCAGAGCCTGGAGCTTCCTTCAGATTCTGTGTCTCCCTTTCTTTGCCCCTCCCCTGCTCACGCTCTGTCTCTCTCTGTCTCTCTCAAAAATAAACTTTAAAAAAATTGAAAAGCTAAGTGATAAGCCATGGACCAGGAGAGAATATTTGCAGCCAGTACAGTTGACCAAGGGTTATTAATGATAATATTTGATGGACTCCCTCATCTCAGGAAGAAAAAAGACAACCCGATAGAAAAATCAGCCAAAGCAATGAACAATTCGCGGAAAAGGAAATCTGAAAAGTAACCGGGAACATGCAAATCGAAACAATGACCTGCCATTTTCCATGTCAGATTGACAAAAAATCCAACTTTGAGAACATCCAATGCTTCACAGGGTGTGGAAATGTGGGCCCAGTAAAACATTGCTGATGGGATATAAAATCGCTTTAGAGAGCAATTTGGCAATACCCACACAGCTGAACAAAGGCTTACAAAACAATTCCAGTGTCGACATCCGACCTAGAGAAACTCTCAAACAAGCAAAGAGGAAATAAGTAAATATACAAGGATGTTTGCTGCAACACTTTAAATAAAAAGAAAAATATGGAAACAACTGTCTATCAGTTGTGGATTAAAAAAAAAAAAAACCTGTAAAAAGAATACGAAAATGCAACTGTAAGAAATGAAAGTGTGTGTGTGTGTGTGTGTATGTGTGTGTACCTATATAAGCTAAAAAGCAAAATGTTGAGTGAAAACAAGTTGGGAGAAACTTAAGGCACATGAAAATTACACATGCCAACTGTAGAACACTGATTATTTCTGGGAAGGGAGAGTGAGAAAAAGAATAGGACCAGGATGACTGTGTATCTACAGTGATTTATTAACAGTAAAAGTGATGGCTAGCAAAAATGGCAAAATGTTGACGTCTGTTAAATCCACGTAGTACATGAGTGTTTATAAGATTATTTTTCACACTTTATATAAACAAAACATTTCCTAATGAAAGCAGGAGAAAAAGATCATGGCCTCATGCTCATGGTAATATTTCAACTGAAGTAATATTTGACCCCTCCAACTCCCCAGATGAACTGCACCCAGAATGCAGCAAGGGCTTTCTCTAAGGCCAGAGCTCTACAACACTCTGTATGGGAAGAGTTGACCCACAAGTGGGGCTCCTGGTGAGGAAGAAGACAGATGTTGAAGTAGCTGTGGGTCTTGGCAAAAGGCAAGGAGGGAAAAGAGGAGACCGGGGCAAACCGAATGAATGAATCCCATCCTGAGGATGTCTGTGTAAACCAAGCCAGATGGAACCTGTGCATGCATGTGCTCTCCTCCCACACCCCCTCCAGATGACAGCCATGAAACAGGTATGGCCCTGGGTGGGGGGAGGGGGCAGCAGATGAGAGGTGTCCACAAATTTGTATTTGACTTAGCAAACTGGATAGAGCTGGCACTTAGAGCATTTGGTGGGGATGGGGGCGGATCATGCTGAGGAACCCTGGAAAGCCTTGAAAGTAAAGGACGCCATGCTTTGGGTAGAACTGGAAAGAGGAGGATTCATTGAATGTCTTAAATGAGTAATTGGATCCCCACATCTCCCCCAACTCCCCACAGCCTGTTAACCTCCCTTATCTTAACTTTGAAGGAGACAGGTGGGAGGAAGGAGGCGTGTGCAAGGGTGTGATGAGTGCAGCAGCAGTTAGTATCCAGGGGAAATTGAGCTTCTACATTTCGAGATACCAGGCCCAGTGGGGGGTAGTTTGGGGTGTCACACTGAAAACAGGGAGCAGTTAAGGAAAATTTAACATTTGATTAAGCAGATCCCCCAGCATCCCCTTCTTCCCTCCCACTCCCAAAACACTGGCACCTAGGATCAGAATCCCAGACAGGAACACGGGTATGTTTTCCCTCTAGAGTGTTAATTTGCCCAAGAGATTTTTGACATTTGTAAAAAAAAATTTTAATGTTTATTTTTGAAAGAGACAGACACAGCATGAGTGGGGGAGTGGGCAGAGAGAGAGGGAGACACAGAATCTAAAGCAGGTTCCAGGCTCTGAGCTCTCAGCACAGAGTCTGAGTGGGGCTCGAACTCACAAACTGTGAGATCATGACCTGAGCTGAAGTTGGACACTTAACTGACGGAGCCATCCAGGCACCCCAAAATTTTTGACATTTTGAGATTTTGACATTAGAGATTTTTGAGATTAGATGGTCTCCCAACAAAGCAGTTGTGTTTGATTTTGACACATGATGGTGGCTGCAACAAGGGGAAGCATGAACCCAGAGTGCAAAGGAAGCTAGGACCCACGGCCCTTGTCTTACAGAGCCAGGAATGGAGTCTTAGGGAGGCAAGGGGCCTCCACAGAACAATGAAAAGAAGTCAGACTCCACACTACCACATATAATGCAGGTGTCTTTTCCTTGAAGGTAGAGATACTGTAAAGTATAGTAAAAATGTACTCAGTCAGACTATGTGGAAGGGAACTTTTTTTTAAAGTTTACCTATTTATTTTGAGAGAGAGAGAGTGCGCGCGAGTGGGGCAGGGGAAGAGAGAGGAAGAGGGAGAATCCCAAGCAGGCTCTGTGCTCCCAGCACCGCTCAATCTCATAAACTGAGATCATGACCTGAGCCTAAGTCAAGAGTCAGATGCTTAACCTACTGAGTCACCCAGGCACACCCCCTCCTTTTTTTTTTTTTTTTAACTTTACCTATTTATTTTGTGGAAGGGAATTTTTAAGGAGAGTCAATTCTGTTTCTTTCAAAGTACAAATGGTTCTGTAAGTTAAACTAGGCTATCAAAGTATGGGCTGGCCAGGGCTCTGGGGGACCCACTTTAATGAATTAGATAAAGTTGATTCATATCTCATATACTAAATGATTGTCAATTGCTGCTTCTAAGGTAATTGAGAATGCTTGAGAGTAATTTAAGTGGCACTTTACACTATTAATTAGCTCTACCTAACTTTTTTATTTCATTGATAGAGCAGAGGCTGGGCTTGAATTACTTCAGCAATCTAAGCAAAATGCGGTTTTCTGGGTAAGGAGATGTTTCTGGATCTAGTATTCCTTGACAGGAATCGGATTAGGATTTAAGGAGATTTTGACCTTTGATGGCACTTCTTTACTGTTTACCTATGGCAGCCCAGCCTTATGCATACCTTGTTTAACCACTCATTAAACATTTCGATCAGAAATCTCCCTCTTAGGGGCGCCTGGATGGCTCTGTCAGTTAAGTGTCTGACTTCGGCTCAGATCCCAAGCTCATGTTTGGTGAGTTGGTGCGATGTCAGCACAGAGCCTACTTCAGATCCTCTGTCTTCTTCTCTCTGCCCCTCCCCAACTCAGGCACACCTGCGCGCTCTCTCTCTCTCTCAAAAATAAATAAAGATTTAAAAAAATTAAAATAGAAATCTCCCTCTTAATAAAGCGGAACACACACTTTGCAACAAACATGTTTTAGAGCTGATTTGATTAATTCATTTGAAAACCAGAGCTCTGGGCAGTTAGTTGCTTCTAGAAACATTTGTTTTTTATTTAACATCTTTGGCAAGACAAAAAGATAAACAGAAATGATGTGGCTTCTTAGAGAAAGACAATGTTCCACTCATTTTCTCTCCAAGGAAGCTTGCTATATATTTTTTTCCTCATGTCAGAAATACATGGAGTGTCTTTTCACAGAGAAATACCATACTTCCAAAACGGCTCTTGTCTTCATGGGGCTGATAATCTAGGCGGGAGATGCAGTACAACACAGGGCCAAGTTGGAGCGTGTGGTTAAGAGTAGTTCAGACGAATCCCCCACCGTCTGCATTGGATTCCAGTTTTTGATTTTTCCTTCTTTTTTTCCAAATTCCTTTTTCTTTTAATCTTCCCCCCTTTGCTAATTCCCAGCTGCTGAGGAGGAGATGCTCTGACCTCATCTGTGCTGGCAACAGTCAAAGCCCATTGTGCTGCTTGTTGGGTGTGCCTTTCCTGCCCTGAGAATGTGGCAGCTGGTTGGCCATTGTGGACAGAGAAGAACTACTGTCACTGATCTTGACAGGCTGCTTCTCTGTGACGTGGGCAACCCCCGGGCCCCGCTTCACAGGATAAGAGAGGAGCACCGGTTTGTAGTGGGAAGGCCTACGTGGGGGTGTAAGAGCTACCCTCACCTCTGGAAGCCTGTCTCCTCACTGGGACCAGGACAGGTGAGTTCTGAAAGCCCTTCTAGTCCTTTAGGGGGGTGGAGTAGTTTGAACCGTAAGTCAAAAGCCCCAGTTGTAATAAGCTTCCCGTTCTTTTTTTTTTTTTTTCATGTTCATTTATTTTTGAGAGAGTGAGAGAGAGCACAAGAAGGGAAGGGGCAGAGAGAGAGGGGGACAGAGGATCTCTGTGCTGACAGCAGTGAGCCTGACTCAGGGCTTGAACTCACGAACTAAAGATCACGACCTGAGCTGAAGTCGGATGCTCAACTGACTGAGCCACGTAGGAGCCTCAGCTTGGCATTCTTTTAAAGAATGGCAGGTACATTTGTCCTTGGTGAAATTTAGAAACCTTTCTAGGGATCAAACCTGCAACTCACTTGTCAGCCTAGGCCAATTGAAGAAACACTTAGCACCTACCATGTATAAAGCGCTGTGCTAGCTGGGGACACAGAGAGAACCAGTCTCCATCTGGGCCCTTTGGCCTAGGGAGGCACTGAGGTAAGGAAGAAACAATCAGGTCTAACTAAACTTTATCATTCTCATCGCTCTTAAATTTTAGAATAAAGTTTCCTTATTTTAATTCTTCTGCAATAAAGTAAACTTATATATTAATATGTGCATAATTATTATTAATCTAAGCACACTTGAATTCCACACTTCAGAATTAAATTATAAAGCACAGTCTTATTAATGCAAAAAGAAAATGGACGGGGATGCTGACGGATTTAGTTACCTTTTATAAATGCTGAATTGGCTTCTTGAATTAAAATAATCATATGTGTCTCTTGAAAAGATATTTACACTGACAGGTTATAAATGCTAACTAAATTCCTTTCAGACCAAGCAGCCAGGCCCTTAGACTGGAGGCATTTAATTTAGGAGAGGTGAAGTTTAAGATTAATTAATCATTTTAAGTTTTTTTTTTTTACATTATTTATAATGTTTTAGTAAGTGCTCCAAAGAAGAGCCAAAGTCTTCTTTTTGCAAGGAGCGTCTATATGTGCTTTCAAATCTGTTATTCAGAAGCTGTGCCTTCGGTAAATTTGGATGTTGTGTCTTCCTGGGAGTACTTACCACTGTTTTGTGCACGGTTTGATTTTGATTTCCAAGGTGCCAGGTGTATTTGTGTAATTTGGATTAGAGACACTGTTTAGGGCCATGAAGACCTTTTGCTGTAGGTGCCACAACTCCTTCCTTTTAGGCATTTCCTTTCGTTTGACTTTTCTTACTTGAAATCCTATTTGCCTTACATTTTTTTTCACCCAGTCAGCATCCTCTGGTTTAAGGTAGTTGAGAAGCAGGTTATTCCCGCTAGCATTTACAGCATGTACACAGGAGGCAGTAAAGCAGATAGGAGAGAGCAGAGCCTTTTCCAGCACAGTCACTTAGAGGCTCTGTTAAGTTCCTTAACAATGACACGGAAATCAGAATACCCGCTTCATGGAGGTGTTGGAGAGATTACATAAGATTATATGCATAACGTGTCTGCAGGATGCACAGTGCTCAGGGACCAAGTAAACGATAATAATTAAATCCCAGTGGTCTTTGATTTTGTAATTTTGGCCTAATATTCCTGCCAAATATCTATATTCACATACTGTTATTACACTTAATAGATTGCCTCAATATCTGAAATCACACAAAAATGAACCGTGCAAAACGTATATTGATAGCCCTATATTAATAACTCTTATTTAGTGCTTAAAGAATTCTGCTTTCCTGACATTTTTTAACTCCTCTGAAAATGTAGGCGCCCCTCGGTACATGCCCCCAGAGTAGGGCAGAGCGTCTCTATCTGCTCAAAGCATTACTGGAATCTAGTTCCTGCACGCGCGTGTGCGTGGCAGAGTGGATTTTATACTTTAAAGGGACTAATAAAAAGACCAAAATGCTTTGCAAATGAAGTGATGGCGATTTAAAAAGAACAGCCACTATTTGTCTCGGTTTTCAGACCTCCTGTTTGAAAGGGCTGTGCCTGGATTTGATGCCCAGACTTGAAAGTTCCCTGAACCAAGAGAACCATGTGCGAAACACATCAAGGGACTCAGGCTTCCCAAAAACCCAACTTCATTGTTTTTCTTGGAGGTGGAGAGAGCTGCTGTTCAAAAAAATTTCCAAGGTTTCTGTGATTTGTTATGAATTGAAGGTCGTTCCCTGGATCAGATTCGTAGGAGGCACCGGAGTCCGTCCGACGGTCAACGTGGAAGCAGATGTGAGCTGGCAATTGTGCAGCGGCGGAAAGAAAACACTCATTTGGTTTGCCTCCTTGGGTTTCACTTTGCGCCTCTCCAGACTGTCTTCTCCCCGACTTCCACTAGAGGGCGCCGAGCCCCCAGCTGTGCCGGCTCTCCAAGTAGGGGTCTTTTCTGATCCTGGTCCCAGGGACCTGCTGCAGAGACTCCAGAGAATTCTGGATCCAGTTTGGGGTTCAGGGTTCCCTCAAAAGGTGATCCTTCGACTCCCTGGAGAGGGTGGGGACCTGTGAGAGCCTTATACTTCAGGATTGGGATTTCGGAAACTCCAATGAAGGCTTTCTTTTTTGATCTTCTCTGCTTCAAAAGGGCACTGGCAGAGATGAATTATGTTGGATCCCAGGTCTCTGGGGACTCTACTTCCTGAACCCCGATTGCCAGGCCCCTGCAAACACATATGTGCTTATGGGAGCACTAGACTGGAATATTTGAAACCAGAACTCCAGAAAATCCACAACAGATGTTTTCCCTGAAAGACACAGGCTCTCTATCACCAAGCCCCCGGGGTCTCCCTGCCCCCTGCCAGCCATGCTCCTGCATTGGCATTGTGTGGGTGAGGGGGATCATGCCTGACTTAAAATTCTAATGGACAGGTCAGTGCTTCCTGGGGCTGTAAGCAGGCTCCCTCTCAGCATGCTCTGTAAGCAGGAAGGTATGATGAATGTCTACCAACCCTGTCCTGCCTGCCCCATTCTTTGTTTCTCCAGGTTCTGTGTTTGAGGACCTAATTTTGAGCGACCTGCCCCTGTTGAAATTACTTCTGCCACTTTGGAACGTCTGCTGAGAATAACCAGGATCCGCATTTTCACTGCACTTTGTGCCTCACAGCATACTTTTGCGGGTAGTGTGCCATCGGATACTTCCGCGACCGTAAGGCATGACTCCTCTCCTTCCCACCTCACGAATGAGAACAACAAGGTCCAGAACGAGTAAGGGCTGGCCCTGGGACTTGAACTCACATCATGTGATTCAAAAGGGATTGCTCCTATTTTGGGGGGTCTTGGCAATATTAAGAATTCATTTGGGTTTGACTCCAGGGAAACCCTTCAGACTCCCCGAGCTTCACATGGGTGTGCATTATCAGGAAATTATGACATTCCCTCCAAACACTCTTCAGAAAATGGCAGCACGTATTTTTCCTGGACTGGTTGAAGGGCATCCTTTCTTAGGGCAGCGGGATGGACTGGACAAGCCCTGGAGGTGGCTTCTAGCCGTTCTGTTCTGCGGAACAAAGCATCCAGAAATAGACGAATCGGTCCCTTTTACCCCAATAACATTTGTGGCTAACTGTATGAAAACAGGCCATTTCCAGTCTAATTCATAACTACCGTAGAGTCGTTTTAGGAGGTGCTCATCTCAGTAATAGATTCAAAAATTCTCTCCGGCTTAAGACCTCATTGTTCTGGAGCACGGCGGCTGTCCCGCGTGAAGCATGCAGTTCTCCCCGTGGCCACAGGGTGGCGGGGTGACCTTAAGCTTCTTCCTCGCCTTTGGACAGGAAACGCAGCTCTCATCAAAATGAGCAAAATGGAGCAACTCGGAGCGGGTTCAGAGTGACATACACTTCACGTTTATAACCCCTTAAAAAGGGAGCGGCAAGCGCTCTGTTTCCAGAATGTCAGCGATGGGAGGTAGTGAGGAGAGGGGATGCTGGTTTCTGAGGCAGTAGAAGAGGCTCCTAGTGTGGAGGGCCCGGTCTACTGCAGCCCATGGCCCGGTTACCTGGCCGAGGCCGAGGGGGCCGTGCCCTGCGGAAGCCCACCGTTGGGCCTTCTAAAACTATTGCTGTTCCCCTTCTCTGTCTCGGAACCTTCTTTCCTGGGGCTCTGCTTTTATAGATTGTCCCCAGGATGTACTCGTTATGTCTTAAAGGGGTGCTTTGTGCTGTATAAGTTGGGGAGGGGGGTGATGCACCCTCCAATGGGCAGCAACCCCTTTGTGAGCCTCAAACTGAGACATAGGCTTCTGACATGAGGGGCCGTATTTTGGGGGAATGGTGAGGAGATATTTAAATGTGGATTCTGGGTTGTACAGGCACCTCCTGCCCACACACGGTGGAAGCATGGAGAGACTTGAGGGAGCGTTTACTGCTTGCCTACTGTGTGCATCATGATGCAGGTGCGAGCTCCGGTGGGGCCAATGCGGACCCTACTAGGTGCCGACGGTAGGCGGATTGGGCAGCAGCCTGACCCACCCCACTGATGCCCACGTGGAAACTGTGAGCTTTCACCTCCCGCACTTCTGTCAAAGCCCTGGATGCCGCAGCGTGGAGACAGCAGAGGTTTAGTGTCATTAGCTCTAGTCTTCTTAGCCGGCCTGGCAGAAGCGATGTTGAATTTCAACGTGGGAAGTTTCCAAGCACATCTCGAGGGATGCAGGAGCCTCTAACACTTTTCTGTAGATGTGATTAATATTCCTTTCCTCAAATTTGAGACCCACGGGTGGGTGTTTGTGTATCAGACACACGCACACATAACACACACATGCCACGGAATGGGGAGGCATTGCCGTTCAGGTTTCAAGAGGGAGGCTGCGTGTAATAGTTTCTTTCCTCCTTCTGGATTTGCTTTCGCTTCAATATTTATGTCATTCACTTATTAATCTTTTACAGGTATTCTCAGAACACCTACTGTGTGCCAGGCAAATTAAAATGAGTCAGAGTCAAGCTTATTTTTAGAAAAAGACAGACCCCAGGGAATCCATCCTTTTTTTGGTAGGGAAAAGGCAGGGCTGAGCCGTGTGGCTGAGAATGCAGGTCTGGAGCTGCTGCCTGGGTGGGAATCCTGGTGCAGGTGCTCCCTGTCTGTGTGTTGTTTGCTCAGTTTCCTCATCTTCGTATGTGGGTAATGGTAGGACCCACATCACTCTGTTGTTGTCAGGAGCAAACGAACGAGTAAGAAGGGGTCTGTACCATGCACGTGGAAAGAACACAATACACACAGAGCCCTTACTCTTCTTCTTTTCTCCTTGTGAACTAAAGCTCCCCAGGATCCTCGTTAGGCTGAGATCTCTCCTGTGCTTATGGACCAGCTAACATGGAGACTGAGGATGAACTGGACCCGGCTGTTTCTGTTTTGGGAGCTGGGGGCAGCTGAGGAGGCCTGTCATCGTGGCGAGCAGGGAAGAAGCAGGTGGTGACGGAATGAGCTCTGTGATGAGCCATCACTCTGGCGAGTGGGGCAGGTGGGTGAAGATGGGCGACCCCTGCTGTGGCCCCGACTCTGATCAAGGTGACTGCCTGGGAGTCACCATCCTCCTGAGACATCACTTGCCGGTCTTTACACAAACTGCAGTCCCTTAAGGAGACTGTGACCCTCAGAAACAAAGAAGGACCCTTCTTTGGTCAAGAAGATTCTAGGGCATCAGAAGATCACCTTTAGAGACAGTCCAAGCTCTGGTTTCTGAGGGATCCCCCAGGTCATGGAGCCCCCGTGTCACCTTTTAGGGCTCAGTGATCACGGCACAGCTCCATCCATGCTGGTGCCCATGGGGCAAGGCACCCCTGACAGGGTAGTGTCTACACATTTTAGTCCGGTCTTTCTAGAGTTGTGGCTTCACCCTGGTTCTTCCAACCTCATTCCTGAAGATGTGTGGGAAGGAGCCATGTGCATTCTTCCCCAAGCCTTGAGTCCCCTGGGTTAAGAATGAGTGACCCCAAGCTCTCAGGAGAGGGGAGGCAGCTCCTGTCAGGGAGGCTCCAAAAGGCTGTGAGCTGAGATCCACTGGGGGGCTTCAGGCTGCCCTAAAACCAGGCCCGCAGTGGCTAATGGGCAGGTGTGGTGGAATTGTGGGTAGCTCGGTGACACCTCGGTGCCACTCAAGGGGGTGCTTTGTAAGCATCTTCTGGGAGAGCGATGGGGAGAGGGCATGAGTGAGCAAGAAGGCCCAACACCAGGCCCCAGAGGGGCGATGAGATACCATAGGAGGGGTGAAGCTGGGGATCTGAGGTTCTTTGTTAGCCAGGTGACCTTGAGTAGGCTATTTCACCTTGTGGAGCCTCACTTTTCAAACCTATAAAACAGGAAGAAAAAATGTTGCCTCCATCACTAGGCTGGATCAACACGAGTCCAGCTGCTGTGTGCAGGTGGCCGTCCTCCTTGAACAGAGGCTTCTGCTCTGGGACTGGCCTGTCTGCAGTGCCCATCCAGGCATTCCTGGGGTGCCCCCTGCCTGCCTCCGGCTCCGTCTGTCCCAGGTGAGGGGCACTTGGGCTGTCCGCAGCCCGTCCGTCCTCTTCACACGGCCAACACGTGCCCTTTCAGGAGCTAGGTCCAGGTCAGGCTCGAAGTCATCAAGCTCTGACCTCACCAAACTTCCTCCTTCCTCACTCTGCCTTCCACGTGTGCTGTGCTCCCTCACGCTGAGGTCCCTGTGGGGCGCCTCACCTTTGCTGACACCCTTTCCTTCACCCAAACCCTCAGGTTCCTCAGTCTCCAGGACTGGTTGCCGTTCAGCCGACGGGGCAACACAGGCTTCATGGTGGTAACACCATAACCTCCCACCCCCTCCCACCCTCAATCCAAAGTGCTCTCTCTGCAGTGCCTCGAAGTTGGCATGAAGAACAATATTTGAGCCCCATGGCAGGGCCAAAGGGCTGGAAATTCCTCTTATCCTAGGCTGTTTGGGAAGCTTTGCCCTAGCGTTAGCTTTGCTGCTGTGATTCCCCCTCATCCACCTCCATGTGAGCTTGTGGCAAGGACACTTACAGTGTCCCCTCTCCCTGCACGCCTCCTCACACCCCCCATGCCCCCAGCACCCAAGCTGCTGGTCCCCCTGCAGGCCCCACTGACGTGGACACTATGGTAGATCTGGGAGGGTTCGGGGTTTGCAGCATGACTAAGATATGTTGCCATTGACAAGATGCTCATAGGCTGAGTGGGGGAGACAGCCTGGCTTTAGATCTGGCCTCATTCTTGCATCTCTAAGATGGAGTCAGGCAGGTGCCTCAGCCGAGCAATACCAACCATCCTGGGTGTTCCTCACATCCGCTGATGCCAGGCCGTCATGTGTCCCCATTGACAAGCGTATACTGAGCACTTCCTAGGTTCCCAGTACTGCCTGGGGTGCTGGGGGGAACTTTTAGTGAACAAAACTATTTGCCTCATGGAGCTTCTGGTTTCGTGGAGAAACAGAGGAAACGTAAAACAACATAAATTGTTATGTCTATCAAAGTGGTGATAATTACTTAATTGTTACCTTTGCTTCTGCCCTTGGCATGCCAGGTGCTGCTACTTCTGGGAAAGATCTAGATTGTCTGCTGTGGATGAGACCTCATTTGCTTATTCTGATGTTTTCATGCAGTCCTTCTCCGCCAGAGTTCCTCATGGAAACCACAGAACACAGAACATGATCTTAGTGACAATTTTCTCAGCTCTGCCAAGGATTGTTCAGAACTAGGACCACTCTGGATGCAGACGAGAGGAGCAAATTCACTACATACAATGGATGTCTTAGGGCACTGGGCTTTTATTCCCCACTCTGCTTCTTTGTGACAAGTTTTCCATTTTTCATCCTCTGAACATTGGTTTCTCTCGCTTCCTGCCTCTTCTGAAACTTTTGTTTTTTAATCCCCCTTCTTGGATTATTTCCTCTATCCTTTATCCTCCTGAACACAGAGGAAGAAACAGAAATACGGAGCAGAGGTACTTTCATTAGTGATGGGTGATGGTTCTTCTTGATTTGAAAATCTACACGCAGAGGGGTGGGATCTAAGACAAAAATTGTTGCCATAGGTAGCCAAACAGGACCTTTTTCAGGTTAACCATTAAGAAAAAAAATGAAATCCACTCATTTCATGCTCCTCCCTCCACAGCAGCTGACTTTGCTAATAGAATAGGGTTCTCCTGGATTAGGGGGGAAACAGGGCAGATGAGAAGCTGGGCAGAAGGAGGTGCTCTGCTGATGGTGGTGGGATTTGCAGACTGAGTGCGAGAATAAGAGGCTCTGGTTATGAGCAGGAGTCCCTGGGGCCACTGTTATATCGTTTTCCTCCTGTCTCTTCCCTAGACCCCTGGCTCCTTTTTTCAAGGGCATGAACCTCATTCAGTGTGGGCAGAGGCTGTGGTCCCTATTCACTGCGGTCTGGGGTCTCTCTAACCCTGGGTGGAGCACTTGGAGGACAAGGAGAAAAGTAGGACTTCCTCCTAAAAGTGCCCAGCCCAGCTGTGACTTTGATTCTGAAAGAAGGCCTTGCAGGTTGAAGACAATGATTTGTTATTGTTACTGTTTAATATTCATCAAATGCTTGTAATGTGTTGGACGACATTGAAAAAGATTTGTGGTGGGTAAAATTAAACTGAGCTCAGAACTGGCCTGCTGCCTCCAGGTCTGGCAGGCCAAGTTCTGGTTTCTTCTGCTTGTCCACAAGAATGACCTCAACCAACCAGGAATGGGAAGCCACCACCACCATAGCCCTGCTGATAATTCTCCTTTAAAAAGGCATGAATTCCTATAATCTTTCCTGCCTTGGGTTACAGAGGGGGTGATGCTATGGTTACCTTCAAGAATGAAAGATCCAGGGATATAAGGTGACCCAAAAAAGTGGCAAAGCAAATCAGTGTGAATGACATCTTTGAGCCAAATCTACAACATCAGCAAAGCTGGGCTTCAGTTTTTTCCCCTTTCCCCTGGTTTGGATGCTGCCTCTGTAAGACATGTGGACTGCTCTTACTCCTCCTGCCTCAAGACCACCTGCCAGGAAATTATTATGTATGCTCATTTGAACTAAAGAATGTTAAAGAGAGAGAGAGAGCGAATAGGCCAAAAATGGAGTCACTTATGCTAAGCCCCATGTCACCAAGCTGAGACTTAACACTGCACTTAATTACAGTTTCAGTCTCCCCCTGGGAATCTTAAACCAGTCAGTCTGGAATTACCTGGTCTGCACTAGTGAGGTAATCTTCCTGAGACACCCCTGAAGCTCCCTGAAGGAAAGGGATCTTGCCACAACCAGTTCACTCTTTGCTGGTAATACTTCCTTGTCCCACTCTCTTCTGCCTGCACAAATTGGGTTGGAATGACACTAGGCTACCCACCAACCTCATGAAAGTGTCCATGATACAAGGTAAACTGTAAAACACCACACAATCCCCAAACCAATGGCACATCCCTCTTAGGTATTTTTTGGCTCCAAGGTACCCAGGGCCTAGTGAAAGAAATGTGATCCTTAAGTCCTAAAGACTTGAGTGTGCTATTTTCTGTTATACTTGCTTATTTTATGTCCAAGAACTGTGGTCCTAGAAACTAAAAGTGTCTACAAAAAGGCAAAATCTTAAAACAACTTAAAATACAATGACCATCATGGGGAGTGTTCCAATCAGACAAGATCATTCTTTTAAGACATGCACTTGAAAGCAAGGATTGCTGGGTTAAACAGACAGAATAGGATACCTATTTTAATTGGTATTCACAAGCTTCCAAAAGGCTTCAAGATTTCAAAATAGCTTTTTCTGAAAGATTCATTGCAAAAGCTAATGAAAAATTAAAGACACAAGAGGTACCTAAAACAAAAGACTGCGAGGCTGACATGACTCCTACTGCTCCTCTCTCTCCTCTTTTACCTGTGTCCTCATTCCAGTTATCCTCTGTATGAATTGTCTTTCCATTCTGAACAGATTACACAACCATAAACACAAGTCTACCAAGTTAATGACCTTACAGATATCCCTGATATTTACCTTTGAAGAAGCACTCCCAGGATGTGCTCTGGGACTCTTGAGGGATTTTCTGGTAAACCTCTGTGTTATTCCCTTAAACAGCTAAGGGAAACTAAAATTAAAATTACGGGAAAATGTTCTGGCAGATAACAGAGCCTACAGATGGGATCCTGGGAAAACTGGCAAAAACCAGGAAAGGGTAAGTGTTTGTACCATAATCTCTGCCTGTAGTTTCTACTCAAGGCAAGAAAATAAAATTTCCTGTGATTCCTTCCTTTCCAAATCCAGACCCGTTGGCTATTAATCCTTTCTTTCCCAGGGACAGCCATTACCTTCTCACTTGTCTTGTTTTGTGTCCTGATAATTTGGCTTTGTAATGGTCAGATTGGGAGCCCTAAAATATGGCCAGACAGAAATGTGGTTTGCACCCCATTTGTGGCAGTCTATGTATAGACAGAAATATGGGTTGAACTCCATGTGTGGCTGGGGTCCTACCTGCGAGCCCTCATGGGAATTGTCAAAGTCTTGCTTTCTTCTGGTTATCTTTGGGAGTGGCTCTGGATCCTAGGAGTAGTATCTTTTATACCCTCTTTGGGCTTGCCTCTTACATCCACGGCAGGTTATTTAGTATTTCCAGGAATATTTACTGTTTGTCTTGACTGAAATCTAAGGTGTTTGAAAGGATTTTTTTTAAGTACCTCTGTGGTCAGAGGTTGGCCAAATTGGAAGCTGATTTTCAGAGCCTGATAGAAATTTTTTTAGGTCTTCTCTCCTAAGCTAAATGTACCTGGGGCCAGGAGGGAGGAGCACCTTCTGGAACCTTTTTGAAGGGATTTACTAAGAGATTCCAAAGCACAGCTCTAAATCCAGAACATAGAAATAATGTGGTTTGATAGGCAGATCAGCTCCTTGATATAATTTTGGCTGCAGCTTCACTCTTTGAGTAATTAAAAGCAACTGACATTATCTTACAAATCTTTGCAAAACAAGAAATACAGCTCTAGAAACAATTTAAAATCCACTTGTTTTTTTGGCCAGTCCCAGAAATTCCCCTATTTATCTCAAAAAGCCTGTAAGTATTGTAAAAATCCTGACTTTAGGAAACAAAATCCCTTCTTGAAGCTACTGGCATTCTTTTCCCATGCCTTTGAGATGTAAGTGTTCTACCTGGTCTTCTCCAGAAACTCTTATCTAGGTCACCTCTTTGAAATGGGAATTTCAGGGAGGAAACTCTCAATGGAAGGAAAACAAAGAGGGGAAAGTGATTTGCAACTTTGGTGAATGGAAACTCTTAACTGTGCTATAGCCACTGAACAGGGGACCTTAAATTATTCCTTCTGCCAAAAACACAACTGGGATCTAACTTCTTTTATAACCAGTGCTCTTTGTAGTAGTTTACCTGATTCATTGCCAGAACTTCGGAATGAAATCTGCATCTCTGTTTGTGTCTGTCTGTAGATTTATGTGTGTCTCCATATTTATATGTTATAAATGTGTGATATTTTTCTACCTCCAGATTATATTGCTAAATTAATTTATCAAAGAATTCTATTTAATTGATTCAAAGATATCTAGGAGTGCCTGGGTGGCTCATATGTTAAGTGTCTGACTCTTGAATTCCGCTGAAGTCATGACCCCAGGGTTGTGGGATCAAGCCCCACGTTGGGCTCCATGCTGAATGTGGAGCCTGCTTAAGATTTTCTCTCGCTGTTCCTCCCCCTCCCCACTTGCTCTTTCTCTCTCTAAAATAAAATAAAATAAAATAAAATAAAATAAAATCTAATTAATAGGTAAGAGGGGCCAAGGTGCTTAACCATTACTCTGTAGCATTATATGTACCACACTTGGGATGGTTTCCCATGGCCAGTGGGTTCAGCCCTAGCTGAATATTAGAGTCCTTTGTTTAGTGGGGAGGGTGCTTTTAAACCATACCAATGACTGGGTCCCTTTCCTGAGATCCACATTTAATTGGTTTGGTGGGAGAGAAGGAAGAGGATTGAGTGTGTTTAGAACACTCCCCATGTGACTGCCATGAGAAAGCAGAATTGGAGAACCCCTCCTAATGAGGAAGGCCAGAGAGAAGGGTAGCAGACATAGGGGAAGAGGTGAGGGAGGCTTTCAGGAAGATTTTCTCCAAGGACTGAAAGGGTGGTGGCTGTGACTGTGCTTATTAAAGAAACTTGATCTTGAGTTCTGGGAAGTAGTACAAATGAATTAACTATGCTCTCAGGGAAGAGAGGGTATGGAGTGGCTGACTCAGAGAGTAGCCCTGAAAGGTATTTAGTTCAGAGAGACCAGAAATTTGGGACTATTCCAGCAGCCCTCAGGGCCCGATCTTTGTTTTTCTTCCACCCCCCCCCCCCACCACGTAGTGGCTGGTTTGACTGGAAGAGCCATTTGCCATGAGCACTGAGGTGCCATTGAGGAGGACCCTGGGAGGGGAAAGAACATGGCACAGGGAAGACCGGGGAAAGAGAATATGAACACCTGGAATTGTGCCACCAGCATGAGAATCCTTCCATAGCATGGAGCATTGGGTCCAGGTCTCAGGAGTTAGAGTTAGTCACTCTGTGGTTTCCCTCCCAGGGCATGCTACCCATGCCTCCACTAGATGAATCCCAACAGGCCAAGGTTGGTTGTTCCCCATTCTGTCTTCATCAGCACTGTAAGGGCACCTGACAGTTCAGGAGTATATCTTGTTCATCTGTGTACTTGGGTGTGTTTAGAACACTCCTCATGCGACTGCAGTGACTGCAATCCCAGTGCTTAATGCAAAGCCCAGACATAATAGGTGTCCAAAAGGATGACCAACTACCCTAGCTTGCATGAGACTGAAGGGATGTCCAGAGATGGAACTTTTAATGCCAACATGGAGAGAGCCTCGGCAAACTGGGATGGGCTGATCACTTTAGTGCCCACTGACACCTCAAAAGCAAGACCCCAAACTGGTGAGTTCTAAGCCTTCAAAGCTGCCTTGGATAGTGTTGGCACAGCCCATCTGGAGAGCAGCTGTCTTCACAAAGGATATCTCTGACATGGCATGAAGACTCTACCAAGGTCACTGATCTCACCAATTATTTCCTATTTCTTCTGACACGTGGAAAATAAGTGATACCAACTATATGGATGATGGAGGAGGAAGAAGGGGAAACGACATCTTAAATCAGAGACCAAGAGTCTTCAGATTTAGGTGGGAAACTTACCTCTGCTTCTAACTGAGAAGAGAGGAATGTTTGGGAAACAACACCTGGCTACACGAATGGTGCCTGAGAATGGAAATGTACCACGCACATTACATAATAATTATCAAAATAGTGGTTACTCTCTTTGAACACTTACTTTGCGCTAGATGCTGTAGTAAGACATTTTTTAAACATTTATTTGATAAATATAGGAAAACATAAAAAATTAAACCGTCCTCTAATCCCAGTTCTGAGATGGTAGTTGTGATTGGATAAAGTTAGACAGGAGAACACTTCTGCCTTCTCTTGGGCCATCGAGCGTGAACACAGTCTTGGAGTGTGTCCTTCTTGACTTTCTCCAGGTGACGCAGACATATTTATGTCCATATCTTGCAGACGTGTCTTTACAGGTGGAATGAATAGGTACGTTTGGTCTGCAACTGTTTTTGTATTGTTTTTAGCATATATAGACAACCTTCCTTCCAGGCCATTGGCTATCGATCTTCTTTGTTCTTTTAACTTCTGCGTAACATTCGGTGTATGAATCCAACATGGTTTTTCTATGTCTCTTTTATTGGTAATTTACTTATTTCAAGTATTGTTATATTAGATTAATTATATTCTATTATATTATTATACAACAATTAAACATGTTTTACATATTTTACATGTGTGTACAAATCTTTCTGTTGATCATAGTCATATAAGTGGGGGTGTCTGGACCAGAATTCATCTACATTGTGACATTCATAAATACTGTACAATTAACATCCAGAAAAATCCAAAATCCAGTTTATATTTCCAACTCCATGTCTCTACAACCTTGCCATTACTGGACGTTTTCATTTTCAAAAAAACCATTTGCCTATGCACCTATGAGTACAATGTGATATTTTGTTGAACATGCTTTTTGTTGATCATCTTTTTGATAAGAATCTGAACAGCTTCTCATTTGTTTACTGGCCATTTAAATTTCCTCTTCTGGTTACATCCTCTACCTAGTTCTTCTATAAAGTGCTTGTGATTTTTCTACAAATGCATTACAGATATTTTTGCATAAGATGCACATTTTGAGCATTGTATCTTACCTATTTTTCTATAGTTTTTGTTTTTCCAAGAAGGTTTTAATTTCAATTTGGTAAAATCTGTTCATTCATTGCAGTTTTCTCCCTCTTCCTTAGATTTTATATGATGATACCATCCTTGCTAAATTCTTTGTCCATATTCTTGCATTTAAATGGGAGGCTCAATCAGTTAAGCATCTGACTTCAGCTCAGGTCATGATCTCATGGTTCATGGGTTCAAGCTCTGCATTGGGCTATGTGCTGACAGCTCAGAGCCTGGAGCCTGCTTTGGATTCTCTCTCTCCCTCTCTCTCTATGCCCCTTCCCTCGCTTGTGCTCTCTCTCTCTCAAAACGTAAATAAACATTTAAAACAATTAAAAAAATAAATGGTGCAAAGGGCCTGGAAACATTTGTGGGACCTCAGGAAATTGAGTGACCAAGTGGAAAAAAATGTAACATAGAACAAAGATGTCATAGATGTTGCCAGGTAGAAACCAGGCCAAAAAATTTTGTTATGGGGGAAGTTAGCATACAAAAAGCCCTCCCATCCTTTTCTTACCTTCTCTGTTCATTTTTCGGTTTTAAAACACTCATTTTAGAAAATATGCCTTAATTGTTGTAGTTGTGAGCTCCCTGCCCACCCTCCCGCAGGCTTCCCTGGATTGGCCACCAATGCCACACCCTGGCGAGATGAAGCTGTCAAAAAACCCCAAAAAACAAAAAACAAAGAAAAGGTGGAATGGACTACCTAGGGTGACAGAAAGTGAGTCTTTAGTCACTGAAGGTGTTTAAACCTCTTGATGGTGTATTTATACAGAAAAGGTGGTCCTAGTTCTAGTGAGTGGTAACCTGTTTCTCACCCTGATATTCTCTGATTCCGGGACCCAGAAATGGAATATATTAATGGGAAGGAATATCTTATGATGTGTTTAACAGTAGTAGAACTGGAAATCTTAGAAGGGGATGTGGGTATACTAAGTTTTCACTGGAGTGCAAATCCCAACAGGGAGGGAGGGTGCTGGCGGAGAGGGCAACAGGAGTCCTATTTTAGGAGTGTGTGGATAGTACTTTTTAAAGACCTAACACAAAGCTGGCATGGAGGCAAGATCCAGGAGTGAAGGAAGACTTCAACCATCTGGCCATCAGCCTGAGTCTCAGGCAGCTAAAAACGGATAACTTCTTGTCTTGCCTTACTGACAATTTCATCTCCAAAGGGAGAGAGAGCAAAGAGGAATACTGGTTAATTGGGACCCGAAGGAATCTACCTCCTATCTGACGTAGGAGAAGACAATGCCCCAGGAAGACTATGGTCCCAGTTGTGGAATCTTTCTAGAAGAGGAAAGAAGCTGAGGGTAGAATGGGTAACATCATCCCCACATAACCCCAAAAGTGTCGGAGAGTGGAGGGGTGACTCTTACCCACCACAACCTTAAAGATGACACTGGTTACAAGACAGGAGGCTCCCAATGCTCTTCTGCCTATAACATCATAAGGGACCCACAAGAAACAGGTGGAAAAGCTTGTAAAGGAACCAGTATAGCCACACCAAAGAAGGAAGAAGTGTGCCTTCTCCAAAGAAAGAGAACCAATGGAATGAACATACACACACACACACGCACACACGCACACACACATACCACACATACACAATTTTTTTTTTTAAGGAATTGGCTCACATGAAAGTCCAGAATCTATAATGCAAGCTGGCAGATTGGAAGTTCAGGTAAGAGTTGTTGATTTTGCAAGCTTCAGTCCAAATTCTGCAGGCCTGCAGTTGGAAATTCAGACTGGGTTCCTATGTTGCAGTCTTGAGAATTCCTTCTACTTTGGGGAACCCTTAAGGCCTTCAACTGATTAGATGAGGCCCACATACATTATGGAAGCATATCTGCTTTACTCAAAGTCTACTGATTTAAATGTTAATCTCATCTTAAAAAGAATACCTTCCTGGTGACATCAAGGCTGGTATTGGACCAAACAATGGGGCCCTGTAGCTTAGCCAAGTTGACACATAAGTAACCATCACAGGGAGCATATGGCCAAGGGCAAATGAGAGCACTGTCATGCTGCAGGATGAATCCCAGGAAGGTTAAGGTGGGAAATGGCTGTAGAGCCAACTAAAGACCATGGTGGAGACACTGAAAATTAGTGTGAAGCAGACGGATGAGGCAAGGAGTATAGCAGGGTACAGATCACTTATCTTCTCTCTTTGCCAAGCAGAAATATCTCCAACCTGGGGCAGATAAAACTTAAGTGTATAAGAGAGATCTGAGACTGGAGACAAGAAGAGACCCAGGCATCTTTAAATGGACAAGCACGGAAGCTGAGACCAGTTCAGCTCAGGGTGCTGCAACTTTCTAGAGATGTCGGACTCCTGTCAGGATTTGAGAGAGATCACTGAGAGCCAGAGGGAACCAGAGGGTTGCAGGCTAGCATTCAGCTTTCATCCAGGGGGCACACTGGATAGAAATTGCTAGTCAATTTCTAAAATAAATTACAAGCCCGTGGTCTAAGCGTTTAGAAATGAAGGGTTTGCAGAGCGAGAGCCAGCCTGGGGTATCAGGTTTGAGACCTACCTCGCCTCTGTGCATATGCAACCTGAGCACAGGCTTGCTTTCACTCATTCCCTATAGTAGCCCTTCTGGGAGCTGAGCAGAGTCAGAGGGTAAGGGGTTTGCCCAAGATCCCACTGCTGGATATATGGGACTCAGAGCATTGGTAGATCTTGTGCTTTTTCTCTTTCTCTACAGCAGGGCAGCAAACTATGGCCATGGGCTGAATATGGCACTCCAGCTGTTTTTATATGTTCGGTGAGCTAAGAATGGATTTTTTAAGCAGTTGAGAAAAAAAAAAGACAAACAAAAAAGGGGATTATATTTTTGACATGTGAAAATGATATGAAATTCAAATTTCAGTGCCCAAAGATAAAGTTTTATTGGGATACAGCCATGCCCTTTGTTTATATTCCATGACTGCTTTTGCAGGAGAACGGCAGAGTCAGGTAGTTGTGATAGAGATTGTCTGACCTGCAATGCCTAAAATATTTACCCTCTGTCCCTTTCGAGTAAGTTTGCTGACCCTGCCCTCCAGCGTCTTGGGCAGTGCCTGTGTTAACAGTTACTGTCCTACCAGAGAACATCTGTAGAAACATTTCAGAACCTAGGAGCCAAAATGATGAGAAATGTTTTTCACGTTGGCCTAGCCTGGGTGGGATGGCACCATGGGGCATGGGAAGGGATGTGGAGACAGGACAAGACAGCCTGGTGAAGGATTCTGGGATTTATTCTAGTCTTTTAGACAATGGGCCTGGCTTTCAGTAGAGCCTTTGCAAAGTCTCTCCTGACAGCTGTGGATCTAATACAGAAAATTTGGATCTGATGACAGTAAGTAGATACATGTGTCATGGGCGGGTCAACTGTTCCAACAGGATGTGATTAACGAATTGCTCCCAACCTAAGGCCTCTAGTAATATGTATGGCAACCACATCTCTGAGCCTGTCCTATCTCATAGTTACATCAAATGTTTGGATAAAGACACAGAGCAGGCTTACCCAGTCCAAAGTAAAATAAGTCTGGTGCGCTAGTAGTTTAAAGCAGAAGACTAGGAGTTTTACGTTAACAAGGAGAGCATACACGAAGAATACGGTATCATGATAAAGCAAATGCAGTTTTAAGGCCAAGAAGAGAAGTCTAGTGCACAGATCAAGAGAAGCTTCAGGACATGCAATGCATTGAATAGATGTGCTGGAAGCATCATGTCCTGTCCGGTCCATGTCCACCACCTCATGGGAGAAACCTTTGCAAACCAGATGGCCAGTGAGAACCTGGCCAGGTGGTGACGGGTCTGCAAACGGTGTTGCAGGAGGAATAGGAGGAGGGCACCAGGAATATTCGGCTCGGGGAAGAGAACTCAAGCAGCGCATTGCCTTAGTTCACTTCCCCGGAAACAGACCTGAGACAAGGAGCGAGGTATGAGTTTTATTCGGGAAGTACGGAAAGCACCGGAAGGGGAAGGAGGAAGGGAGACAGGGAAGGAAAGGCAGCCAGGAAAAGGGTGTGTTATCCAGCCAGCTCCCACAGTGGGTAAGTGGGCTTCAGGCTTCAGAAAAGCCCCGGGAAATGGTGTAGAGCACATGTCTCAGTGAACCCACCCACGCGGTGAGGGATGCTGGGCACTGACTGCGGGCTGGGCCCAGGGGTCTACCCAAGGCTTCAGGGAGAGCACCGAGACTCGGAAAGCCTCACTGGTAGTGGGAGGCTCTGTGGGCCTGGCACTAATGCATGTGCTATGGGCTTCAGAGCTGTCCTCCGATGTTTGAGGAGCTGTGGTGGGTGAGAGTTACAGGAAGCTGATCTGTGATGTAGGGCAAGAAGCCCTTTCTAACAGTTCCAACTCTATGAGTTGGTGACATCACAGGGCAGTGCAACCCCAGCAGCAGGCCCTGAGGGGCCCCATGCCGGAAATGCCTCGGAGGCATTCTGGCTTTGAAGGTGATACTGACAACAATTACAGGCCCATCCCTTTCCAGGTGCAAGATTCTGTGAATGAAATTCTAATGGACCATGGAGCACACCGGGGAGCAGGTGAGAGTACTTGGTGGTGGTGGCAAAGGGCTGGCGGTTGGTGAAATCACACGGTGCACATGCTCCGAGGGCCCGGCCCCGGCCCCAGGGTCGGAGCCAACCGTGGAGAAGCGTTGGGGGGAACCACAAGCCTGCTTCAGTCCAGGGCTTTGATCCTCCTGATCCCCAGCGTCCGCGTGGGTGAGCAAAATTGAAGGGCACTTGAAATAAAGCCTGAGTTCAAAAACAGCCCCTTGGGCAAAAGCTTTAATGCAAGAGGCAGTGGGGGTCCTCCATGCCCACCAGCCCAGTGGCCCCTCAGCTTTATTTCAGGGGACTGAGGGCCCTGGGGCTCAGAACCTCTCCATGCCTTCCCTCCCAGACCCTCCGAGCCGGAGTCAGCCGTTCACGAAGGAGGCAGCTCATTAGTTTGCTGCAGTTGACTTGAAATCTGAAATCAATCGGATATCAAATATGCAGTCCTCAGTTTGATACCATTTTTCAAAGGTGCAATAACGTTCAGAAATGACACTGCATTTCCTAATTATGAAATTCTGTCGTGGCTGCTCAGTCTAGGATGACTTGGCTGCAGGGTTTTCTTTTTCTTTCCTTCCTTCTTTCTTTCTTTCTTTTTTTTTTTTAAGGTTTAGCATACACCACGATTATTTTAAAATTGCTTTGGAAGAATATATTTCATCAGTGAACTACGAGCGTGCTTATTACTGAAGTTTGGAGGCAATTTGAGAGGAAGGATACATTTGCACAGACTCTGGAGGCCTTGGAAACATGCCCTCCCTCATCCCCACTGCTTCCTCCTTACCACAGCTAAGGAAACTTTTCACTGTCAGGGCCTCCAGACTCTTCTGCCCACCTCACTCACGGCACACTGGTCAAGAGGGTGAACTTTTGGGGAATTGGAAGGGGTTGCTGGGAAACTTCCACCCTACATCAGAACCATGGAGCAGCTGGAAGGAAGGATGAAGAAGACGTGAGAACCCCAGGGCTTCCTCCGATTCCCTGAGCTCCGCGACCAGAAGAGCTGCTATAGATCCTGGACGTCCTGTAGAGCTGAGGCTCTCTTGGCTCAGGAACACGGATGCCTCTGTGGGCGGTGGGACTATTGAGTGAGTTCCCAACATTAAAAAAAATTCGTAATGTTTATTTTTTGAGAGAGAGACAGAGTACGAGCAGGGGAGGGGCAGAGCAAGAGGGAGACGCAGAATCTGAAGAGGCTCCAGGCTCTGAGCTGTCAGCACAGATCCCAACACAGGGCTCAAACCCATGAACCATGAGCCCATGACCTGAGCCAAAGTCAGACACTTAACTCACTGAGCCACCCAGGCACCCTATGAGTTCCCAACATTTAAAGAGTGATCTGGAGCAAGTCACTGGCACACAAAGGCATCTTGAATCTCAAAAACATTATGTTGAGCAAAAAAGAAAAAGCCGAACAACAATGGGCACATGCTTTATGAGTCCACCAATACCATTGTTCCTGGACACTTGAAGCTCATCTATGATAATAGGTGTCAGAACGGTGGTGCCCCTGGAGAGACTGACTGGAAAGAGGCAGGAGGGACATTCTCTGTCCAGATTAGCTTGTTGCCACATGAGTATATAAGTTTGTCAACATGGAACTGTACATTCAAACAACATATTGTGGTGACTCAGTACCACTTAGATGACTATAGACAGAGTCTTACAGCCTCCACAACAGACACTCTCCAGACACTCCCCTGTCACTCGGCTCTCTCAAGGAAGGCTCCGTTTCTTTGGTTTCTGTTGAGAAATAGAGTTGCAGTGGCTGCCCAGTCCTGCTTAGGGATCTGCCCTGTTATCCTAGCCAGGAGCCCAATACTTGAATGCTGCCCGACTCTGGGGAAGCAGCTTGGCTTTCAGAGTAATATATATTCAACCTAGAACCCATGCCATCCCTATCTCAGCAAGGCAGCCACGAGCAGCACCAGCACAAAGTCAAATGTTAGAGGGCAGATAAGGGTAACACGCACATGCTTCCCGGGGCTGGGGTGACGGGAACCCCTCATTTGTATGAAAGGATCCTTCCTAAAGAACTTTTTCTTTTCTCTCTCTCTCTTTCTTTTAATTTTCTTTCTTTCTTGCTTTCTTTCTTTCTTTTCTTTCTTTCTTTTTTTTTTTTTTGGTAACAAAGACCTCTTCACATTGGCGAATTATGAATATGCAGGACCGATGGTGTGAGACCATTCTGTGTCTCTGAACTGAGGCCAGTTTAATTCCTAGGACTCCCGTCACTGGTACTTCTCCTGCATTTTCAGCAGCACCTGAAATAGATTTCACTTCATATGAAATGCAAAACACTGCAGAGTAGAAAGCTCACCCTGGTCTCTGATCCAGGCGAGTGTTCTCAAGCCTGGTGTTCATATTTTTTTCTCCCTTTCTTCAAAATACTGCCTTGCTAAGCCCACAGATGGGGATCATAGGATAAGTAGATGCATAATATATTACCCAAAATATTCCACCAGGCCTCTTCTCTTACAGGTCAGGAGGACTTGCAAATGGAGTCTTCTGGGTCACCGCATTTCCATCCGAGAGAAATTCTCTCTCATAATTAAGCTTATGTCAGCATTTCCATTACAGAACCCAGTGGTAAAATCCACTCTGAAGTGGAGCTTGGTTTTAAAACTCTTGGTCTTGAAGAAAACTCCCCCTCTCTGACATTGGTTGTGCAGGACTTTTCCCCTGGAAACTAGAGAAAGAAAAATGCACAGTGAGTCAGGAGCAGGAGCGCTACGCTGTTGGCCAAGGGGTTGGGAACAAGTGGTCTGTCCCACGATCTCCTGGACAGTGCCAAGGGCAAGCCAGTGTTCATCAAACTGTTGCCTGCAGATCCCCCACATCAGAATCATCTGGGCAGCGCCATTCCAAACGGATTCTTACTCTCCTACGGCACAGTCCACCTGCCCCACCTGCCCCATCCAATCAGAAATCCCGGACGGAGTGATGTTAACTCAGTTTCCCAGATGATTTATGTTTTCAGGGAAAATGAGGCCTCCTCATCTAGGCCTTGCTACTTTGTTGCTGATGACCTTGGCCAAAGATCTTTACTTCATTATGCCTCATATCCTCATTTATAAAAGAACAGCTAACATCTTACCATGTGTCAAGTATGTTCTAAGAGAGTTCCGTGATTTAGCTCATCTAATCCTCACCGCAGCCCTAGGAGGCTGGCAGTATAATTATCTCCATATTTAGGACGAGGAGACACTGAGAGGTTAAACAAGTCCCCCAGATCACACAGCTAGTCGAATGGCAGAGCTGGGCTTTCCACCCAGGGTGTCGGGCTCTGCCACGTTGTGCTGGCTTTTGGAGGACAGTTAGAACTCACTGTCCTGGGCTGTGAAAGGCAAATGAAGAAGAGAATGTCACACTGTTCTGTGGCCTGTGATTACCTTTTACACCAGATTCTCTGGACCCTGGGTCCATGCCTCTTTCCAGTTCTGCGTGTAGGACTGTCCCGGCTCCTCCCAGTGTCCTGTCATCCTCCTTCTCTCTTCCTAGTACCACTGGAATCTTTGACTGTTGGACAGCTAATCTCACCAGCTCATTTACACTCAAGTGTTAATAGATGATGATAGCTTAATGCGTTTGCTTTTCTCAGATAACACACTTTCATTTTAGCTGAAGTTTTAACTCAGCATTCCCTAATCTCTTGACGCTAGGGAGCCCCCTCACTGTCTTTCTCCCACCCAGCCCCATGTTCTATGAGGTGTTTCTGAAAGAAGCAAACTTCATTAATTAATTAGGAATCGGTTCCATATATACATCTTTATATTTCATAAAATGGAAGAGAATTGGTGGGCATTATTTTGGTGGCTTATTTGAAATCCTGAAAACTTCAGAAGGAACCATCCTCATTGCCATCTTAACGGGTCACCTAGTGTCTGGAGGCCCCTTGGAGGAAGCCATTATCTCTCCAGAAGGACAAAGTAACATGGCAGCATGGAGTCTGTTGGGTGGGGTGGGAAGTGGGGGCCATACGAATATGGATTTGTGACAGGCAGCGTCTCTGGGTTGGGCTGGCTGTGATGCTCAGGACGTTGCCCCTGGGAGCCAATGAAAGGATGGACAGCAGTCTCATTAAGGAGGCAGCAGCTGGCGTGTGCAACCCATAGGGGTGGGATGGGGGTGTTGCTGTTGACTGGCAGGCTGGGGTGGGGACAATGTGATGAAGTTGCTGTGAAAGATATGTTTGCCTAACAGTCATTATAATACTTCACCTCTCTGAAACTCCCCTATTTTTTTCAAGTTTATTTATTTATTTTGAGAGTGCACATGCGCACGCGCGCGCACACACACACACACACACACACACACAAGCGGGGGAGGGGTAGGGAGGAAGGTAAACAGAGAATCCCAAGCAGTCTCTGTGCTGTCAATGCAGAGCCCAGCCTGGGACTCGATCTCATGAACTGTGAGATCATGACCTGAGCTGAAATCAAGAGCTGGACGCTTAACTGACTGAGCCACCCAGGCGTCCCAAGACAGGATTCTTTTAATGCACCTATTTCTTCAATGTCCATCATATCCTGTACCACGTGACTTTCACTTCTCATACTTCATTGAAATCCTCTCCCTTAAGGCCATCCATAACCTCTTTATTGTCAAATCAGTGACTAGCTGTTGGTCCTTAACTTACTGAACCCTCAGTCACATCTGCCTGCGCTAGACGTTTCCTCTTCCATTAAATTCTCCCTTCCCTAGATTTTGTGGAATTCAACATTTGTTTTGCAGGTTTGAATACCTCTGAATACTTCCTAAATGCTGGTTTCCTGAGAGTTCTGTCTTTGGCCTGCTCCTGCTCCCTCTATTCTCTCCCAGGTGGCCTCGCTCACTCTTAGGGTTTCAATCCTTTTATATTCCTGATCCCCACATACGTGTCTGTTTCCAGCTCAAATCCTACCTCCAAACTTCGGCCTCATGCACCCTGCCTACTTAGCATCTTCCCTTGGATGTCATTCAGGCCCCTTGTGCTGCATCCCAACAGAAGTAACCACCAGTCCCTCCTCGCATGCTCTGCTTCCTGGTTCCTTTATTTCTGTCCGTGGCACTGCCATTTAGAAAAGTGGGAGTTGTCCTTAACTTCTCTTTTCCTCTCACTTCCCATGTTCAGCAAACCATCAAATCCTATTAATTTTATTTCCAAAACATTTTTCAATGTGTCACTTTTATTCTATACCAACAACCACCCCCCATACAGAGTTACTCCAACAGCCTCCTAACCGTTTCCTTGCCTCTGGTCTTGTCCCCTCAAGCCCATCCTCCACTCCACATAGCTGTCATTCTTTCCCTATTTAATGCTTATCCTGTATAAAACATGGTGATCTGTGTTAGAGACACAGCAGTGAAAAAGACAAAGGCCCTATTCTCATCACACCAGTGGGGTCCACATATATAATAAATCTTACACAGGCCCTCTCTGGCTTACAAACTTCAAACATGGTTCAATCCTTCTCCCAGTTATCCTTTGCATGTCTGGGGTCATGAATTCCTTTTAGAATGTGATAAAAGTTGAATTCATGCATACAATTTTGCTTACTAGATCGTTTTTCTTTTTTGCTTACTAGATTTTTTAAGTTGCTTACTTATAAATTTTAAACTTCAGGGGAGAGGGCACTGGACCCTAAAGGCCAGACGTCAAGAATCCTTGACCTGGGGCGCCTGGGTGGCTCAGTCAGCTAAACGTCTGACTTCCGCTCAGGTCATGATCTCATGGTTCGTGGGTGTGAACCCACCATGGGGCTCTGTGCTGACAGCTCAGAGCCTGGACAGCTCAGAGCCTGGAGCCTGCTTCGGATTCTGTGTCTGCCTCTCTCTCTGCCCCTTCCCTGCTCGCTCACTCTCTCTCTCTCAAAAATAAATAAACATTTAAAAGAATTAAAAAAAAAGTATCCTTGACCTGTACTATCAAGTTCAAGCCCATTTGAATAATATACATGGCCCTCCATGGTGTGATCTATAAGCCCCTCTCCCGGCCCTGCCACTGGCCTGGTATCATGTCCACCTGTCTCACTCTGTTCGACGTCACAGAGACCTGGAACTTCCTGAAGTTCCTCACATTAGTTATTAAAAAACCTACTTTTTAAATTCCAAGTCACCAGAAGTAAAGGGGTAAAAAAGAATGTCACAGGAGCTTCACATTCCATGCCATTTTCTCACTGAGGCTTTACTTTCTCCTGCTGCTTCTCTGGTCCTTCCCATTAACTGGCCATAGCCCACTTTAAAATTCAACTCAGGCATCTTTCCTTCTGGAAGACTCTCCTAAATGTACACTCCCTCTTCATACTGGCTTCATATGGGAGTCCTTCTCTGGGTACGTGTATTTCCTAGCAAATGTCTGCCCCCAGTACATTGTGTATAATTTTCTGTTTATGTGGATGTTTCTTACAGTAAATCAGAAGTTTTAAAGGACAGAAACAGTTTTGCTCTTGATTACTTTATTTCCGTGCCTGCTTCTGTTCAGGACACAATAAATATTCGTTGAATGAATGAAAGAATAGGAAGGATGAACAAGGCTAAAAAGGCTGTATCAAGCCGCACCAAAGGAGATCCCTGAATGCTGGTGGAAACATTTTACTCTCTACCGAGTGTTCTTCCAGGAGTGTTGCTGGAAGTGGTAGATAGCGAACGATAGGGTAAACGTGAATCTTGGTAACGGCAAATCTGGCAATGGCTCTCCAGGGTCGGTGGAGGGGGACGGGTGCCCGCCAAGGACAGGATGTGAGGGCTAAAGGTTAGAGGCAATGTGGTTAAGAGGCGGAGTCCTAGCGGAAAGGCTGGGCTGAGGGCTCAAGCACCGTTTCTGCCACGTTTTAGCTGTGTGCTAATTATCAGGCGCTACCCTCTCCTGGCGCTCTTTCTTCACCTGTTAATTTAGGGGGCTTAATTGGATGTGTTCTGGGATGCTGTTTTAAGTTTCCTGGTCTCTCCTCCTTGATAGCACTTCTCTATTGCAGGCCCCAGCCCACGACATCTTTCGGCGCCAGAGAATTACTGGGCGCTTGCTAGAAATGACCCCCAGAGGCCACCGTAGCCCCCCTCGTGCCTCGCTTAATTTGGATGCCTGGGTAGATAATTCAAACTCGGAAGGCATCTGAGGGTATTTCAGGGTTGATAGGGATCTCAAATGTCACCAGGGCTTTGACTGCCGGATAATTAGACCCCAAGCGACGGCTGGCTACATCTCCAGCCCCTTAGTCCCGTGGCAGCCCCGTCATTTTCTCTCCTTGGTTGGAGAGACGGCTGCTGGCTGTGATCTTCCCGCCAGATCAGCGCCTTACCAGAGCTGGACACGACTCCCTTCTGAAGGAACCCTGCGCAGGTAGGGTGGCCGGTGTGTGTCTGCAGCCGCCTCCACTAGGCTTTCTCACCGGCTGCGGCTTGAAACAGAGCCAACACCCCTGAAGGAAGAGGGGACCCGAGCGGGGCGGTGGCTCACGCGGAGTGAGCCCCCCCACTCCGTGCGCCCTGTGCTCTGCCGGGATGTTGTCCCAGCGCCTCCCAGCAACCCCGGCAGGCACCTGTTATCCTCTTCCCTTGAGAAATGAGGGCGTCGAGGCCCAGAGAGGTTGAGGAACCTGAGCCCGTATTCCCACCCGGGCTCCTTGACTCCACGCTCTGTGGTCTTTCCAACCACACAGGCGTAGAGCAGCAGAGCCTGGGCACCCCACGTTACCCACACTGGGACTTTATCTCATTGTTATGGAAAAATCTTGGATTCCAGGATGCAGGTTTGAGCCATGGCTCCGCCATTTACTGTGTGAAGTTGGCACGGGACTTAACATTTGTGAGCTTCATTTGCCTTATCTGTAAAATGGGGGTGACTCCACTTAACTGTATGACCTTGTTGTGAGGAATAGCTGGGAAAATACAAATGCTAATCCTTGTCACTCTCATCCTTGGTGGGGGTTTTTTGGAGGGTGTGGTGGATGAGCTGAACGCTTCTTCCATTGTTAGCTGCACTTGTGTTTTCCACCTGGGGTTTGTTCTGTCCACCCAGGACCATGGCTGATCCTTCAGGGCAGGCCTTGGTTGCCGGGGGTGGGGGGGGGGTTGGGGGGGCAGAGTCGGGGGAATACAGACTGTAGGCTTCCCTGGGAGAGAGGAGACTACTAGGGGAGGAAGAGGAGAGGGACATCCGCAGGACACCGTTTTGCCTCGCCTTTGCGGGGCTGCCTTAGTGTTTTTAGGAAGTGGGGCTGGAAGGACTCAGGGGATGGGGGTGGGGTAGAGGTGAGGCTAGTAGAAACCACATACTGGGAGACGGCGTCCCCATGATTGAAGCCCAGGCCCAGCTCCTGCAGGCTGGGTGACTTTGTGCAATTTACTCAACTTCTCTGCACCCCAGTCCCTGCATCTGTGATTCTGTGTGCCCCACAAGTCATGATACGGATTTAAAAAAGGAAAGGAGGCTGGAGGGAGAATAACAATATTGAGGATACACAGTTTCTAAAAATCTGGGTTGCCGGGTTAACATGGAATATTTTTTTCTGATTTGTGAACTTACGGATATAAAAAAGTCTGACAAATGGACAGAATTAAACTGTATTTTAGTGTACCTTAATGAATAATCTTTGTTTCAAAGACTCACAGAACTTTGGAATTCTGGTTAAAAATCTAGGCTACTTAATCACTGTTGATAAGGAATCCTTTTTACTCCTTTTTCCTAATGTCAATTGCAAGAGGAGCTTGGGAGAAATCATGACAAAAGCAGCCAAGAAAAACAAAATGTTCCCCGTCTCCTGTAACTATTTTGAACACATCCACTGATTTTTTTTTTTTTACCTGTTGACCCTTATTCCCCAACAAGGACAAACACTTCCTCCCTGAATGCCATTTTCTTTCCATTTTCAGTATTAATTGTATGATACCCTTCTCTAGAAACCAAAATAAGGATTTGCTTGATGATAAATAATGTCACAGTACATGGTCCTGGACTAACACACTGCACCAGTTCAGGCTTGATGTTTCCCTATTATTTATTGTGCTATGAGTATAGCTCTCAATTGGATCCTGGTCTTAAATCAGGGATCCCATCACAGAACCTAATGTGAAAGAAAGCCAGATGCTCCAGGAGCCTCCTTTATTTATCCTCTCTGGCTTGTCAAGCAGTCAGAAAACGGAGACTCGACATTAAAAGGTATGTGCGGAATAACTCTGTCTGGTTGCTAATGATACTGTGATGTGGCGAAACTCCAGCTATTGCCGATGCTGCTGTGAGCAGATCTGCATTCTAGAGGAGTCAAACCCAAAGTCCTTTGTCTAATAAGACATTTAGCATTTCAAACTTACAGCCAGAGCATCCTCAGGGCATTTTGAAATTTTTTTGAGTCTTCTGGGAAATGCAAAAGGGTCAAGGAATTAGAAGAGTTGTTTAAAGAATTTCGAGGTTGACTCAGTTTGTTAAAATCCACTGCCATACCCGGGTATGGAACAGGACGGGTTCCCCGATGGGCTGTATCTGGGTCAGGTGGGTGTTATTCCCACAGGTGCATCTACCGAGTGCCAAATGTGTGCCGGGCCTGGGCTGCATGCTGCAGGTGGATACAGAGGGCAAAGCCCTTGGTCCCTGCCCTAACTAACCTGTACTCTGGAGAGATGGGCAAACAAATGGTTGCCATATCTAGAAAAGGCTTCTGCAAGACTCCCTGTGAGGGTAACTGGGAGCCTGTTGGCCTCTGGCCTTGGGGTATTGATTCTGAGGAGGATTTCTGGAGTCTCCTCCCTGACCTCTGCCTCCTGGGAAGCAGAGGTGACTCCCAAGTGCCAAGAGGGTGATTTTCAGGGGTCCTCTTTATTCACTTCCAGACAGTAATTAACCAAAGAGCAAGGAAAGGCAGTTCCATGAAAGAAAGTGGTAGCAGGTGAGATCCTGGATGAAGTCTTAATGTACATAGGTAGATATCTCCCTTTACCCCCCAGCCCTGTGCCCACAACTGGTAGGGAGGCAGTGTTGGTTGAATGGAAAAACTCTGTCCCCTCTCCTGGCTGCCACTTGCCAGGCATGGAGCCAGTGATATACTGGTAAACCAGGTCTCAGAGCAGGGAAGAAAAAAGCTCTGATTTGTAATGTTTGCCCATTTCCATGGTGTAAATACTCCTGTGATAGCTGATTTCAAGCTAGCAATAGTTTTTAATGCCTGGCTTGAAAACTTGCTGAAAACTGAATAGGCTCTGCTCAGCCACAGAACCTGCCTTCAGCACACACACCCCTGCATGGATCCTCCTTTCTCCATGGATAACAGTTTCTGCCCTGCTACCTGCATGGCTGTGGTGACAGTGGAAGTAAGGCAGACTGTACCATGGTCTGTCATAGTGTGTGGCATACAGGAGGGTCTCAGTAAATGTTGGTTCCTTTAACCCCTTTTCTCTCCACCCTTAGAATGACAAAGTGATCAATGTCATGCTGATCATTCATTCATTTGATATTTATTGAACACCTGCGAAGAAGTGTTAGTTAACCTGCTAGGCCCTCAGGGTTAAACACAATGACAAGAGTCTTGCCTGCAAGCATCTTACAGACTAGTGTGGGAGACAGAGCCAGGGGTCAGGCAGAGCCTGGACAGGAGCTCAGGGACTCGTGCTGTGAACTAGCTGTGTAGGGCTCGTCATGGGAGCAAAGAGGAGGGGCAGAGAGAAATAGGTTTTTTTCAGAGTTTTTTTTGTTTTGTTTTGTTTTGTTTTTTGAGGAGGGGACATGTACTGAGTTGCGTAGCCTGAGGTAGATAAAAAGGGCAGAAAGTCACTTTCAACCAGTGTAGACAAGAGACTTTTTCATTATTGCTCTCCTAAGGATCCTTTTCAGACATTTTTTCCCTAATCGTTCCTCCCTTCCCTCATGAGATTTTAAAATATGCTGCGTATCTGTTTATATAATGCATGAATATTTATGTTTTATGTATTAGAAGAGTAAGAATTTTTTTGCTCCCCTTGAACTAAAGGGTAGTAGTGCCCCCTGTTGAAAATGCATGCTCCAGCTGAAAAGCCCCAAGGCGGTGGGTGGTTAGAAACCATGACTCTTCTTGCTAACCAAGGAGCATACAATAAACAGTTGATAAGTATTTGCAAAGTGAATGAACACATAAATAAATGTCACCGGCCAATACAAAGAACTAGTGCAAGAAGTGGATCAGAAGAATGAAACAGCATAGGCTAATGAGGCAACGTAGGGTTTTGCTTCTATTTACAAATTATGAAACCTAGGCTCAGGGAGGAGTAAGTGATAGGGTCGGAGAGGTAAGTTGGGTCCATTTTGTAGGTCCTCAGATGCCAGGCTGAGATGTCAGATTTCATTTGATGGGATTCTTGAGCCCTCAGCTCACGTTGAGGAGAGATTACCCATGGCTCTTAGGACTCTTCATTGCACCCCTTAGCGATGAGCCAAGATGTGGACGCCAAGGCAGAGATGAACAACCACTGGCTAACTTATTACGCTCCAAAGTTTTAATGAAAGAGCTACAATTACCAAGCTCTCTGCCTTTGGCACTTGAGAATCCATCTCAATTTCCCCTTTCTTTCTGAAGCGACAGTGATTAAGGATTCATTCTGCACATAAAACAAGTGATCAATGGCTCCTGGCAGTTGCCATTGTCTCTCCCCCCCACCCCCATCAGTAGACAATGTATCTTGGGGAGCTGCCGGGGCCTGAGAAAAATGAGTTTGCCAGACACAGTTCTATTTTGATTTAGATCACAAATAGCTCAGCTCAGTTTTTACATTGATAACAAGGAGATGGGTTCCATTTCCTGAGTTCTGCAATCTCAGAATAAGTCCATCTTGCAAGAGAGATCGATCTTTTTGTTAGTTGTAATGCACTGTACCCAAATTTTTGTGGTCTAGCAGACACATGAGGAAACTCAGGCCAACTGATCTGGCCCCTTTCCTGGACCCTCAGAGATCAGTGGGGTTACCAAGCCTGGGACCCTGGTTCCTCCTACGTCACCCCAAATCAGTCCTCACCAGGGATCAGTGGTGTGCATCTGCCCTAGAGAGAGGATAAAGGCAAAGGGAGAAGCCAGGGTGAGAGGAGGGACCGTCAGCCAACGGCTACAACACCCAGGTGGGTTGGGATGTGGGTGAGGGCAGCAAATCCAGTGGGTGCAAAGGGAGGCCAACCTCCACTCTTTTTTTGTGGACAGACTAAGACTGCCAGTTTGCCTGAGGGGATTCCAGGGGGGAAGCTGAGGCACTTGAAGAAAGGAGGTTCAACCTCCCTACTCCATATCCTACCCCGAAATGTTCTCCTTCCCCCTAATTCTTTTCTCCTAAAGGGGGCTGAATACTGAATTTGCAACTGAGGAGCCAGTTGAGGAGTAAGAACCTCTCACAGGAACAAAGGGTGAGAAGTGTCAGTAGAAGCCATTGCTGAGGCCTCTGGGGAAGCTTCACTGAGCAGGAGGAGGCATTGGGGCAGATGATGAGGGGAGAAGTAGGGGTTTTCCAGCCAAGCAAATCAGAGGAGGGGCATTCGAATCATAGAATACCATCCAGGTGAGGACAAGGGTCCTCTGGAGTTGGCTGGGCAGAGGTTTCGAGGGAGGATGGTGGGAGGTGGGGACAAAGGGTGGGCCAAGTGTCCAGGGACTGTGGCACTGGGGGTCATTCTGAGGCAAGAAATGAATTCACATAAAATAGTGTGTGCTTATAATTTCAATCATGAAAGTAACTGTTGAAAATAAATTTCAGAAGGAAAGAAGCCAAAATATTAGCAGTGTGTATCTCTGGTCGTCACAAGTGACATTTTTGTCCTTTGTTATACTTTCCCACACATTCCCTCTGTCAATGAGCATGTGCTACTTTACTTTTTAATTTTTTGACCTATTTATTTATTTAAAATTTTTATTTTTATTTTTATTTGCTTTTTAAATTTTATCCAAGTTAGTTAGCATATAGTGCAACAGTGATTTCAGGAGCAGATTCCTTAGTGCCCCTTACCCATTTAGCCCATCCCCCCTTCCCACACCTTTCCAGTAACCCTCTGTTTGTTCTTCTTATTTAAGAGTCTCTTATGTTTTTGTCCCCCTCTCTGTTTTTGTATTATTTTTGCTTCCCTTCCCTTATGTTCATCTGTTTTGTATCTTAAGGTCCTCATGTGAGTGAAGTCATAAGATATTTGTCTTTCTCTGACTGACTAATTTCATTTAGCATAATATCCTCCAATTCCATCTACATAGTTGCAAATGGGAAGATTTCATCCTTTTTGATTGCCAAATAATACTCCATTGTATAGATATACCACATCTTCTTTATCCATCCATCCATCGATGGGCATTTGGGATCTTTCCATACTTTGGCTATTGTTAATAGTGCTGCTATAAACATTGGCGTGCATGAGCCCCTTCAAAACAGCATACCTGTATCCCTTGGATAAATACCTACTAGTGCAATTGCTGGGTCATAGGGTAGTTCTATTTTTAATTTTTTGAGGAACCCCCATACTGTTTTCCAATGTGGCTGCCCCAGCTTGTATTCCCACCAGCATGCAATAGAGATCCTCTTTATCTGCATCCTTGCCAACATCTGTTGTTGCCTGAGTTGTTCATGTTAGCCATTTTGACAGGTGTAAGTTGGTATCTCATTGTGGTTTTGATTTGTATTTCCCTGATGATGAGTGATGTGGAGCATTTTTTCATGTGTCAGTTGGCCATCTGGATGTCTTCTTTGGAGAAGTATCTATTCATGTCTTTTTGCCCATTTATTCACTGGATTGTTTGTTTTGTGGGTGTTGAGTTTGATAATTCTTTATAGATTTTGGATACTAACCCTTAATCTGATATGTCATGTGCAAATATCTTCTCCCATTCTGTCGGTTTGCCTTTTAGTTTTGCCAATTGTTTTGTTTGCTGTGCAGAAGCTTTTTATTTTGATGAGGTCCCATAAATTTTTTTTAATGCTTATTTATTTTTGGGAGAGAGAGAGCATGAGTAGGGAAGGGACAGAGAGAGAGGGAGACACAGAATCTGAAGCAGGCTCTAGGCTCTGAGCTGTCAGCAGAGAGTCATATGTGGGACTTGGATCCACAAACTGCGAGATCATGACCTGAGCTGAAGTTGGATGCTTAACTGACTGAGGCACCCAGGCGCCCCTTGACCTGTTTATTTTTAAATAGCTTTGTTGAGTTATAACTCACATACCATATAATTCACTCATTTAAAGTATACAAATCAATATTTGTAATAGGTTCACAGAGTTATGCAATCATCATCACAATTACTTTTATAATATTTTCATTACCCCCAAAAGAAGCCCTGTAACCATTAGTAGCCATTCTCCATTTTCTCCATTCATTCCCACTCCTGCTTTCTATCTATAAAATTGTCTTTTCTGGGAAATTTCATGAAAGTGGAATCATACAATATGTGATCTTTGGTGACTGGCTTTTCTTTCTTGAAATCATATTTCTAGGGCTCATCCATGTTATAGCATGAGTTGGTATTTCATTCCTTTTTATGGCTGAATGATACTCCATTATAACATTTTGTTTATCCATGTTAGTTTTAATGGACATTTGCACCATTTCTATGATCTGGCTGTTATGAATAATGTTTCTGTGAGCATTCATTTGCAAATTTTTATGTGAACACAGGTTTCAATTGTCTTGGGTATATGGACCTGAGAGTGGAATTGCTGGGTCACATGGAAACTATATATTTAAATTTTTGAGGAACTGTTTTCCAAAGCAGCTCCACCACTTACATTTCTGCTGGCATTGTCTGAGCATTCCAGTTTCTCCCTATCTTCTTTAGTACTTATTGTTATTATTATTACTATTTTTTATTTTAGCCATCCTGGTGGGTATGGAGTAGTGTCTCATTGTGGTTTCAACTTGCATTTCCCTAATGACTCATAATGTTGAATACCTTTTGATGTGCACATTGGCCATTTGTATATGTTCTTTGGAGAAATGTCTGTTCAAAGCCATTGTCCATTTTCAAATTGGGTTTTTTGTCTTTCTTTGTTGAATTATAAGAGTTCTTTATATATTCTGGTGATGACACCTTTATTAGATACGTGGTTTGCAAATAATTTCTCAAATTCTGTGAGTTGTCTTTTCACTTTCTTGACAATGTCTTTTGAAGCACAAATACTTTTTATTTTTACAAAATCTTAATTTATCTGTTTTTTTGTAGTTGCTTGTTCTTTAGGTACTAAGAAACTATGGCCTAATCCAGGGTCACAGCGATTCACCCCTATGTTTCTTTTTTCTTAGAGTTTTATCTATTTATTTTTATACTTATTTATTTTGAGAGAGAGAAATAGAGTGCATGTGCGCAGGAGAGAGAGCAAGTGGGGCAGGGGCAGAGGGGGGGCAGTGCGGAGCCTGATGCAGGACTTGATCTCACAAACTGTGAGATCATGACCTGAGCCAAAATGAAGAGTTGGACACTTAACCGACTGAGCCACCCAGGTGCCTCTCTTCTAAGAGTTTTATAGTTTTGGCTCTTACATTTGGGTCTCTGATATGTTTTGAGTTAATTTTTATATATGGCATAAGGTTCTAATTTCATTCTTTGTATGTGAGTATCCCATTGTCCCAGCGCCATTTGTTGAAGAGACTGTTTTTTCCCAGTCTATTGAATTTTCTTGACACTCTTGTCAAAAATCAGTTGCCATTAAAGGTACGGATTTATTTCAGGACTCTCAGGTGTATTCCATTGATCTATGTGTGTGTCTTTATGCCAGCATTTTATGCCACACAGTTTTGATTACTGTAGCGATGTAGTAACTTTCGAAGTTGTAGTATGAGTCCTTTAACTTTATTCTTTTTAAGGATTATTTTGGCTTTTCTGGGTCCCTTGAATTATTATATGAATTTTAAGATCAGCTTGTCAATTTCATCAAAGAGGCCTTCTGGGGTTTTGATACAGATTTCATTGAATGTGTAGATCAATTTGGGGGTTTTAGTTTGAATGAAAGAAGTGATCTCGAAGTGAGGCAATGTGGTATAGAAGAGGTTATGGGTGAGTGTCCGTCAGGCAGGCGTCAGTTCATGTCTGATTTCTCGCTCTGACTTGGTTTGTGAGCTTGGGCAAATTAAGTCTTCTTCTTTGGGCCTCAGATTCCTCACCTGTAAAACAGACCCAAGGATGTTCATTCTAAAGTGTTTTGAGGATTAAATGAGTTCACCTATGCAGGGTGTAAGGCCAGTGCTTGGCACGTAACTTAAGTGTCCATCCATTTCCTGGGGCCACTGGAACTCACCCAGCTAACAGGAGGGAAAGCACCAGGTTAGAAAAATGTAAAGGCTGGAAAGGACCTCAGTGAATAAATTAAGACATTTAAATGTCATCATCTGTGACCTTAATCTTTCCCCTGCCCCTAGAATCATTTTTTCCTTATATCTTTGCCAAAATTGTACCCACCCCGATAGCCCAGTTGGAAGTAATCTTCTCTTTTCTGAACACACCTGACACTTTTTCTTCTCCAACAACATCTGATTCTGTTTGCCAGTTTTCTACAGATTTGGGTATCTTGACTCGACTTCTAAATTGTAAGCCAATAGCAGCAGGTTCCAGCCATGTCTTCCTTGAAATATAATTGTGACAAGGCTGGATAAAGCATGGCTGCGTTTATGTTTAGACACTGTGTATGTGTGTGTTGAGGGGTCATTTTCCTGCGCTCTTCCCCCAGTCCTCCCCAAGCACATGCTCCCTGCCTCATGCGTGAGGAGACTCTGCTAACAGTGAAATGCTGAAGGACAGAGGTGAGTTGACTCTTGAAGACCACTGAAGGCTATAGAGATTTCTTCTGCCTTCTTCTTCTGCTCACTTCATCGCACACGTCTGGCACAGCTGGCAGGCAGCCAGCACCCTCTCCAGTAGGGAGGAGTTGCTTTTAATTTTGCCAATTGGACAGATGGAATATAGTATCATGTCTTGATTTGTACTTCTTGCATTACTGCTGGAGTTGATTTTTTCATGTATTTATTAGCCATTTGTACTTGTGTTTTGATTACCCTTTCCAGCTGAAGTATTTCACCACTTGGATTTGAACTGGCAAGGAATAGACTGGTAACTAGTAGGAGATAGAGTTCAACAGCTTGTTAGGGGCTGATAAGTCAAAAATTTGGAACTGGCTCACTGTGGGCGTGTGAGGGTGGGTGAGGTGCCTGAGAGACCTAGAGATTCACCACTGACTTCATTCTGTGTCACTGTAAGTCATGATGGCACGTTTATGCCATGTGGTCCCTATTAAATGCAGATTTTAGCATTGTAGCCTTCTGCGTAGAGCTATGGCTGAAATCTGTTTCTCTTAATTCTTTCATTTAAGCTTCCTTGCTGACTTCATATGTTGATGCCTCTGTCAAAATGTCTCTTAGGTGTGCACAGGCTTCTGATCATGTCCCTTGGAAAAACAGAGTTGAACATTACACATCCCTGTTGGGGTGAGAAACTGCTTTTTTGTATCTGTTGCCAATTGCCAGTTAATTACCTTAATATCTGATGAAAGCTAGAAGCTGGGCTGGGTCTGGAGACACAAAGGCAGAAAGGACTCCATGTGTTCACTTGCCCCTGGGAGAGTTCATGATGCCTAGAATGTGGTATTGGAGCAGGATACTGAGATAAAAAGTTGTACTAGGTTCTGATGTTGAGTCCAGGGTGAGCTGAGAAGTAAGCACCTTGTCTTTTCTCAGAACCCAAGAGAAAGGCTTTGTGGATGGCTTCACAGAGCTGGAGATGTTTGGACAGAAAGTGGGTGGACAAAGGATGACCATGCCCTAGGAGGAGGGGACAGCTGGGGCAAAGGTCTGATGTCACTAAAGAGCTTGACATGTGGGAAGCGGCAGCCGATTGAGATGACTAGGGCTTTAGGGCTTTGGGCGTGGATGGTAGAGATGACTGATGAGGATGAAAAGTGGTTGTGGCTTGGAAGAGGCCTTTGGGTGATGGGGATGTATAGGTGGGACAGCATCAGAGTGCTCAGAAGAGGGAATCTGCTGCCCTTGTCTGTTGATGGGCTGAGGGGATGGGAGAGCTTACTCTGGCTTCTGGTTTGGGAGCCTGGCTGGATGGTGTTGCCAGGAACTGAGACAGGGTGTGTAAGTAATGAGTTCACAATGGAACACATTGAAATGTTGAAATGGAAGAGTCTGTGGTACATGTAAGAAGCTGGGGGTTTGGGGAACACCACATGTGGAACAAGGAGCACCTGTGAGAGAGAGGGTAGAGGAAATTCCCTCCAGGTCAGTTTCTGGGAAGCCTGAAGAGGAGGCACTTCCCGGAAGGAAAGAACCCGTGGTATTGGCACATGCTGCAAAGAAGTTGGGTGAGCTCAGTGTTAAGATGGATTTGGCACTGTAGCATTCAGCTAAGGGCATGGGCATTAAGCTGAGATGAACCTGGGCTTAAAACCTGGTTCTAGCACTTAGTATCTGTCGGGTCCTAGAGATGTCAATTAACCTGAGCCTCAACTTCTGTATCTATAAAAGGGGGAGACGATAGTAGTAGCCACTTGATAGAGTTGTTGTTAAGTATTAGTTCGGGTATGGCAGGGAAGGTACTTAGCACAGATCCTGGCAACATTGTGAGCAGACAATAAATATTACTATTACAGTTAGGGTAGATAAAAATGGTAACAATATTTTTTACAAACTGTGACAGAATTACACGAGAATATGCATGAATGCCATGACTCTTGTTCAGTCTTGGGTGTGTGGGTATGATATTATGATTTATAATAAGAAATATATATTTAGTCTTTGTCCCCTTTCCTGGCATAGATCTAAAATCCTTGCAGTTTCCAAAGTAAGAACCATAAAGTTGTCTTTTGTTATGTCAATGAGATGACTTCTGGAAAGCACCTATGAAAGGGGCTTCGTTGCCATGGAAACCAACCATGTGATTACAGGGTTGGAACTTTCAGTTCCATCCTCCACCTCTGGTTAGGGCTAAGAGGCTGGAGATTGAGTTCAGTAGCCGTAGGCCAATGATTTAATCAGCCAGCCCTGTGTAAGGAGGCCTCCCTCAAAACCCCAGAGGACAGAGTTTGGAGAGCTTCTGGGCTGGTGAGCACATGGGGACTGAGTAAGAGCTGCACGCCTGGAGAGGCTCCCCGTACACTGCTCTGTGCGTCTCTTCCATCTGGCTGTTCCGAGTTAGATCCTTTTCTAGTAAACCAGTAATCTAGTAAGTAAAATGGTTCTCTGAGTTATGTGAGCTGCGCTACCAAATGAATCACACCCAAGGAGGGGGGGGGGATCACTGAAACCTCTGATATGTAGCCAGTTTGTTGGAAGTACAGAAGACAGTCTGGGTTGGTGGTTGGTATATGAAGTTGGGGTGTGGGCTCAGTCTTGTGGGGCTGAGCCCTTAATCGGTGGAATCTGATGTTATCTCCAGATAGGTAGTGTCAGCATTGAGTTGGATTGTAGGACACCCAGCTGATGTTGAAGCATTGCCTGGACACATGGGAACCCCCGTCAGAAACATACACACATACAGTGTGATTGGAGGCACAATGCTTAGTGGGGGTGAGAGCTTTTGCTGTGTCTTAGGAGCTCATGTCTTAGGAGCTGGGACCAGGCCAGGAGTAGTGTGGTGTGTGCTTAAGAGGCACCTGGAGTCTGAACCAAATCTGAGAATATTAGATTGAAGTTTAATGTGGGTGGGTTTCATCTGAGAGGTCCGAGAATACTTTGGGACTGAAGTGATAGTATTAGGTGGGAGTCGGGTTTATTTGTTTGTTTGGTTTTTAGTGAGGCTCTGAAACATAAATCCAGACAAGGCTAGGTTAATAGGTTCCAAAGGGTGAGTCTTCTAGGCAGACTTGGGCAGTGTGAGCTCAAATGGCAGGTGCTTGCTTTACAGGGAACTGCAGCTTAGTCCCCTCGTGAGAACTCTGGAGCTTGCTCCACTCTGCACTGCACGGGCATGCGAGCTAGAGACTATCTGCAGATACTGCTGGCTCACAGGCAGGGCTATGCATGTTCCCAGGCCTGCCTATCACTGGCCCAGGACCAAGGCCTGGAGTTCTGAGCCTTCAGGTAAGAGGGTACGCTCTGGGCATCTGGGGATCATTGTTTGCAGACTGATGTTGTGAAAATGCCCAGACTGGGACTTTAGGTCAAGATTTGTTCATGCTTTGAAAGTCCCTTGATTTGAAATACATTGCAATATTGGATGAAATATTTAAAAAATAACTTCAACATAGTTACATTCAACAAGAAACAGCACAGTTGAAGATGGCAATTGAGGTTAAAGACTTGCTGGGCTCTTGGACTTGGGAATGGGCAGATAGGGCTTGGAATATGACGGCCATGAGACAATAAGGACCAGACGTTCTGGGCTTATAACTGGGGACTGGATCCTAGCTCACTGGGTGAAACTGAAGGGCTTACTGCCAGCTTTTCAGTTACTGCTTGGAGATGCAGCATATTCTAGAGCTGAATTCCCAGGTGAAGGGAAGGAGCAGAGGAAGCTAAACCATAGGACCTCACCTATCCACTGTTGACCCAGTGATGAGATCTGTGATATCCCCCAAGATCACCTCAAAATAAGAAACCTGAGTCGCCATGATCAGATCTGAGTCTAGGCTAGGAGTCTTTAGGAAGGAAACTGAACAACTCCCAGACAGGGAGGGGTAAGAGGAGAGAGAGGGAATTTGCTAACCAAAGTTGCAAAGCACATGAAAAAAACTAATACTGAGAAATACCACCAGTCAGCTCAACAATCAGTAGAATTCACTCCCATTGAAAGTATAATAGAGTAATCTGAAAATGACTTTAAAACGAGTATGTTTGAGATTATCAAAGATGGTATAAAGAAAGGAATACTATGTAAAAAGAGCAAGATGTTATGAAACAGAATCAGGCAGGTAGAAATGAAGAACAGGTGTGTATGAAGATGAACTAATTAGACTCTGGAAATGAAAAATCAAGTAACTAGAATAAAAATACATTCAGGAGACAAGATCAATTCTGGACTCAGTGTGTGCAAGAGAGTACCAGTGATTTGGGATATAACACTGGGGAGTTCATCCCATATGTTGCAGAGATAAAGAGATAGAAAACAGAAAAGAAAACTGAAGGGACATGGAGGACTGAGACTCTTCAACACCTGGGCTTCTAGAAATAGATAATTGAAGGAATTGGAGAAAGCAGTTTTCAAAAAGATAAATATGAAAAGATTCTGAACTTGAAAAAAGACACGAGCCCTCAGATGAGAAACACTTGCTAAATGCTGAACAGGAATATGATGCCCTAGCACAGTGCCTGGTATACAGATGGTAGCTGTGCAGTAGATACCTGTTCTTCTCCCTCTTTCCCTCCCTCTCTGACTCCTTCCCTCCCTCCCTCCCTCCCTCCCTCTCTCCCTCCCTCCCTCCATACCTCCCTCTTTCTGGAAACAATTGCTGAACATCTGGTATGAGCTTGACACTGTGCTGAGCTTTGGACAAACAGAGAAAACTATAATATATCCCCCCTGACAAAACAGCTGAGAGTTTGGTAGCTAAGACAGATGTGTAAACAAGTATATGCAATGAAGCTACAAGGCCTGAGACAGAAATCTATATAGAGCCTGGAAAGTATAAAAAGGAAGGAAAGGTATGTGTGTGTGTGTGGGAGACTTAACACAGTAGGTGATACTTCCGTATCATGAAGGGGGACAAGCACCCAAGAGGGAACAGCACAGAGAACAGAGGGACAAAGGCATAGAGGCCTATGCTTTTGCACTTGGGGAACCTGTAGGCATCTTCCTGTGGTTGGAGGGGATGTGTGTATTTTTCCTTTTTTCCACCCCATGTATTATGAACTCCCCAAAGTAGGCGGTACTTTCCCTAGAGCATATCCAGTAGGGTCTGTCAGCTGACCTTTAAAAAGCATCCTGCTGATTCACCTGCATAGATGCAGGAATTTCTTGGTGGGTGCATTTCGTCACCACATTTTGGGAAAGCAGAGTCTCTATCCCTGTGTTGTTCACATTCAGGCAGTCCTTAAGCCCAATTCCCTTAGAGTATGTGCTCCAACAGCCCCTGGAAGGTGCTGATGTGGAGAGAGGCTGATCTGCCCTCGCAGGTCCTTGGCTGAATCACTAGGGGAGAGTTTCTTAGCTTCTCTGTTCTTTCATCTGTCACTGAAGAATGACGGTTGCCTGCCACCTCTGTGTTTCACAGATATGTTGTTATCAGGGACATTGGCAACACTCTTTGATATATGGAGATGAAAGATGCTGGATTAATTCAAAGCGTTATTTGTTGTTTTTCACTATTATTACTAGTTAAATTGCTGAACACACTTTTGACAGTCTTGTCAGAAGCTCTCCCATATGTCCTCTCCCGTGAAGAGTAAACATTGCCTTCAGAGGCTTGACTACTATTTTTTTTCTTTCTTGGCAGTGAAAAATGACTTCAAATCACAGTATTTAGGATGATGATATTTTTGATGTGCTTTCTCCTTTTTCAAGCTCTTACTCTACTCCCTACCCCTGTGTAAAAATGAAAGGGCCGAGCCTTGCCTTGGCCTCCAGGGGTCAATGTCAGGAGGCTGACAGATGATGAAGAGGGGTGGCTACTCAGAAACAAAGACTTCCTGGATGTTTAGTTTCCTGGTGGGCATTAGCAGGGCTGTAGGAGATTTGGTCTACATCTCTGGTTGTTACTGTGTCCTGAGACACCTCTGAACATAGATCACCCTTCTTTCCTAAATCACAAGGTTCTCGAGGGCTTGGATTTTGTGCAGTCACTTTTGGCCTCTGAGCAGAAAATAATTGTTTGAAGAGTTTGAGGTTTTAGGGTCCTTCATCTCAAATTTCATGCAAGATCATAAAAGAAGCCCAAGCAATGCCTTCACATGTTTTTGTGAAGTCTGCAAAAGTAAGATATTTTGACAACAATCAGCTAAGACCACAGCTTCTTTCCATTTAGCTGCTTCTCCATCACATTTCTCTTTGTGTTCAGGTGGTGTGGAGTGACCACAGACATTTCTGGGATTCTGCTAAAGGAAAGTTGTTGGAAATAATGCCAGTTTGACTGCAGTTTGCAAAGATCATTGGGAACATATCCATAAAATAAGTAAGAATTGACAGATTCCTGATTTGGACCTATGTGAAGAATACCTCCTTTTGTCATCTTCATTTATTGAAGAACTATGAGAAAATTCAGTTGAAGATTAATAGACTCTGAAATGAAAGTGAAAAGATGCATGATGAAATCAATACAGATTCTTCATTTCCTGATGTCAGAAGTGCAATAAACAGTTTCAGGTTCTATTAAAAGGAGAAAATCTATACAAAAAAGAGATACATTTTGGAATTCACGGACGTTTAGGGCCAGGTACTTCTTATCTGTAGCTAGTCTGGGCATTGTGGTATGTTTAGCAGCATCATTGGCCCCTATTCACAGTGTGTCAGTACTGCCTCCCCAGTTGTGACAACCTAAGTTTGCAGATTTGCCACATGTGCCCTGGGGGCACAATAGCTCTTTCTGAGAACCACTGAGGTGACACTGAAAGGGTGGAGAAGAAAGGATCTGACTTAGGTACTTTTGGAAATTTGTATATCTACCTTTATACAGTTAAGGGTAGAGATAAAAAGTAGTGCACACACACACTTTTCCTCCAGAGATATGGGTTAGCAATTCTGAAACTGCTTTCTGTGTATATTAGACTTGAGCAAGTAAGAAAATGTATTGTGGATAAATGAGAGCAGGTTTCTTACTGTGAGAGAAACAAGTTACAACTAAGGAAAGAGGAAAGTGTAGAAGGAGTCTTGTGGTGCTGGACTGGACTCAGAGAATTAATAGGAGCTCTTAGTGTATGTAACACATACAGATAGATACAAAAATAAATATGGATGTGTGTGCATACATGGGCTAATGTACACGCAAAACCATTCTTCTGCGCGTGAGAGTGCTGAGACGCAATGAAACTCAGGGGCAACCAGCATACCTAATACTCATATCTTGCTTTCTAAATACTACTCTCCATTAAAAGGATAAGTAGCCAATTCCAGGGCCGATGTAGAGAAAAGACAAGATGATCCTGGAGCATCTTGTGGTGCAAGAAAGTAAGGAACTTCTTAAAAAGGAGGGAGGCATGTTGAAGGACACAGGAATCAATCTGAAATAACTCTTAATGGTTAAATCTAGAAGAATTTGAGCAACAAAGTCAATTAGGATAGTATTGGATTATAACTCAAAGAATAAAAGAAGTAGCCATGAGTCTATAGCCAGGTGAAAAATAGCTGACAAATGAATAAATGTGGTAGAAGGAACATGTGAAAGAATTCCACTTAATAAATGTAGAAGGTATGTGAGAGATAGAAAATTACCCTTGAAATCATGGTGTTACCACAATAATAATCGCTGTAAGCAAGCTCCACTAATGGATCATAAAATTAGAAGATGAAAGTTTAAGGAGAACCGGGATTTTTGCATAATCTTAAAATATCTCATTCTAAATATTTGCTAAATACAAAAAGAGAAACAGTAACTTTCCAGTGGAGACACCTGGCACATGCCACCTGTATCAAGTGATCAGGGTTAATGCCAGCAGTAAAAAGCCTGCATCATCACGTTCACCAGACCTGATGCACTGGGGCACACCTCTCTGTGGAATCCTTTTTTTTTTTTTTTTTAACTTAAAACACAAACTTATTTTGAGAGAGAGAGAGCATGCAGAGAGAGAGGGAGAGAGAGAGAATCCCAACCAGGCTCTACATTGTCAGTGCAGAGCCCAATGTGGGGCTCGAACTCACAAACCATGAAATCATGACCTGAGGCAAAATCAAGGGTTGGATGCTTAACCAACTGAGCCACCCAGGCGCCTCCCCCTACTGTGGAATTCTTTCCAGTAATGTATAAGCTCAGTTTAATCATGAGAAAATACCAGAAAATTCAAATTGAGGGACCTTCTCCAACACACCTGACCAACCTTCTTGAAGAAGGTCAAGATCAGGAAGGACAAGGAGAGACTAAGGAACTTACACAGACTGGAAGAGGCTAAGGGGACACAAAACTAAATGCAGTGTGGATTGAATTTAGGACTTAAATGGAAAAACTAGTGAAATCCAAGTGAAGTCTGTAGTTTTGTTCATAGGATTGTGTCAATGTTAATTTTTCACATATGATTGTGCTATAGCTACATAAAATGTTAACATTAGGGGAAGCTGGATGGACTCTATACTACTTTTTGCAACACTTCTGTGCATCTAAAATTATCTCAAAATTAAAAAAAAAAAGTTTTCAGGGCGCCTGGGTGGCTCAGTCGGTTAGGCGTCCGACTTCAGCTCAGGTCACGATCTCGCGGTCCGTGAGTTCAAGCCCCGCGTTGGGCTCTGGGCTGATGGCTCAGAGCCTGGAGCCTGTTTCCGATTCTGTGTCTCCCTCCCTCTGCCCCTCCCCCGTTCATGCTCTGTCTGTCTCTGTCTCAAAAATAAATAAATGTTAAAAAAAAAATTAAAAAAAAAAAGTTTTCAATTAACCACCCAGAGCAAAGACTGAATTATCTTTCTAATTTTTAGATAGGAAATATTATAAAATAATTGCTACATGAAGTGGAATGACAGGGTATGCTGTGAAACATGTAGGAAAAAACAACTTTATAGAGGTATATAGAGCAGTTAAGTAAGAAAAACATTATTAGATTTGTCAACTTCTTATCTTTGTAATTTATGGTGATTTATTTTATATAAATGTTCATTTTTGTGCTTAAATTTGTATTCTTAATCTCAAGAGTCAAGCAGAGAGGGGATGTCTGTTATACAGATTGGTTTCTGATCCCATTCTGTCCATCCCTCCTAGACTGTGCAAGTGACTACTCTCCCCGGCTTGCCACCATTCTTCTCTACATAATGGTGAGGTCAGCAACCTTCCTGTTCCCTCCACCCGTAATTTTAACACAGTCATAGTGGGTCTGCAAAAAAGACCCAATGGTTGAATAAAGTTCTTGGAATCCTGCTGACCTAAGACTCTGCTCCTAAATTTCCTGTGTATCCAGTTCCAATTTACATCTCCTTTCTGTGTTTTATCCTCATTTGAGCTTGGTTATTTGGGATCTCCAATGAGGAGAAAATGTATGTGCTTTTTCTTTTATTTTTATGTTATTTTCTGTCCTAAAAAAATGAATATTCTCTCTTTGAAATTAAAGAAATTTTTTCCAAGACATTCCAACCCTAACCATGACCATTATGAATATTTTGATATATCTGCTTCCTATCTTTTTCTTATGCATAGGGATGTAAATATGTATATTTTAAAACATAATGGTACTAATGCTATATGTACCATTTATTTCTTACTAACAGTACAGTGTAAATATTTTCACACAATTTTTTATCTGGTCTTTACATACATCATATTAGTGACAGTACCTTCTTCTGTTGAATGACTATTACTGTTTACTTAACCATTCCTGGGTCACTGGATGCAGTGATGTACTTTATTAATGAAGGATGTGCATGCACACGTCTGTATATGTCTGTATGTGGGACTTTTATAATATGCACTAGGGTATGGCTACTAGAAAACCTCAGATATGTATACGCAATCTAGAGAAGGGCAAGGTCTCTGCTAGGTCTTGGAGTCATCCCTTAAATGCTGTGAGAAGTAGGGTGGGCAATATCAATAGAAAGACAAGTTTTGGTTCTAGGAAGGGTCTGGAGTTCAACTTTTTGGTTGAGCTAAATGGTTTTTCTACTTCCAGGATGTGTGCCTAAGAGGATATTTATTAAGCACCAGGAGAAATGAAAATTAATGCAAATGTCTGTTAGCCGCTAAAGCCCACGGAAGGGCAGAATGAGACATTGCAGCAGAGAGGAAATGCAATCCATAATAATGGAGCAAACAGCATGTGTGGAGACTTCCAATGAAGACAGAGACTTGCAATGTAATTAAATCAAGTCCTTGGACAGCTGAGAAGCAGGGCCGTTAATGTGCTGAAGCCCACTCTGCAGCAGAGGAGGCTGAAGATGCATTAGAGATTAGAGCCTTGGCTTCCCATGTCTCTGAAAGCCCCACCAATCCTGTGGCATAGTATCTCAAAGAGAATGATCATGCTGATTAGTAACATGAGTGATATGGAGGGTTTGGATTCTGTAGATTTGCCTGTGGTAATGGAATGCAGACAGTCATTTATGTATTTGCAAAAAACAGTAATATTTTACCCAGGGAGGGGATTATTCAGTTAATTCAATTTTGGACAGTCTGCCTCCTAAACAGTCCTTATACTTTGAAGGATATTGGTGACATTCAAAGGTCCAGAAATGCTTGGCATGGAAAGAACAATGGGAACTTAAGACACATCAGCCCAGGAACTGCGTAAACGCCAGCTAAGTGCTTTTGAAGCAAGCTGGTATTAGAGATAGTCAACAATCTACCAGAGAAACCCCGAGGATTAGAGGGGCTGCCACTCAGCTCAAAGAAAGGGCTTTGTATCAGAAGCCCCAGCTCTTGCCATATATGCCATCTTGATGCCCATGATTTCCCACAGATGTTTCTAAACAAACCAAAAATGCTATTCTACACACGTCCATAGACCCTGCCAAATTGAGAGAGTTGGGATTCTCTCAGGGGCCTGCTCAACTGCTCAGTGGAGAAAGGAAAATGAAAGAGAGGAAATTGTTCTTTTGGTGCAGAATGGAGTGGGCTGAGGTGATTCCCTGTACCATGTTGGCATCTGACAAGATGAGAGTTATTTCTGAGCCAAATGTAGAGAGGATGTCATTGCCCTTTTTAAAGTGACTGTTTTTTCACCCAGTGGAGGGAAAAATCATTATGTGGATTTATTTCCAATAAGGCAATATTTTTCAGAAGGGCAAGGTAATAAATTCTAGTGACAAAAATCAGTAAACAGCTTTGGATTCTGTTTCTTGCCACTCCTAGGGTGATATCCCATACTTTGGTACTAAGGCTTGTTAAAAAAACAAAAATTCACCTGAGTAAGTGTAAAGAATGATGACTTGATCATGATTGGGTACCATCTAGCAGATAGAAAAGAGCTCTGAGGAGCTGTACAAAGTGAATGACTTTTTAAGCAGGAGGAGGCAGGGCAAGGAAGTTACGCCAGCAAAGAGTGGATTGTTTCAGGCAAGGTCACCTACCTTTAGGGGACTGCAAGGGTCTGTTGAGTGGATTACCTCACTAATGTTGACCAGGAATCCAGACTGACTGGTTAAGATTCCATTCCTGGGAGAGGCTGAAACCACAGTTAGGTTAGGCATTAAGTCTCAGGTGACGTGGGCTTAGCACAAGTGATTGATTTTGGGCCTCCTGTCTCCTTTTTAAGAGGATCTTTGTGATCTGGGCATTTTCCAGATTTATTTTCCATCACATATCTGCCAAGATCATGCTACAGCAAACTTTGTGGTTTCTAGAACATATTAGGCTGTCAGTCCTCTAGGTCCTGAAATGTTGATGAAATAGATGCTTTTCTCTGTCATATGCACTTTGCCTTGGGAATCTTCCATACATCTGCAAGATCCAACCTGACATTTATCCCCTCAGGGAATCTCTGTATAAGAAAAGACTCCAAAAGGAAACTGTACTCACATTAGGGTGATTCCAGGAGTGTTTAATAAAGTTACCAATAGAAAAAATAGAGATACTATTCATAGAAGAATGGACAAGGTTTAGACCTATCAGTGTCCCTAAATCCAAAGGGATGGGAAAAGAGAGAAATGACCAGAATCCAAACTCAGAAGGACAGAATTGCACTTAAAAGGCCATCTTGACAAAATTCAGGCCCAGCTGATCAAATAAATATTCTGGGTGCCCTCTCTTGTCTTCCTCTGATCTCCTATTGGAGCTCCCCTTTAGCTGCTCAATGAGAATTTGTTGAGATCCAAATGGATCAACCTCTGGGCAGAGATAGGGCAGGGAGAGAAGGAAGGAGAGTGGATCTAAAGGAGAACTAGAAAATATTCAGCTCAGTCCATCCCTTTTGTCCTGTAGACTCCATTGTTGTTCTTTGTGTGAAAAGTTCATATTCTCCAAACAGCAAATGCAAAAATTCCAACAATTCAATTTTACTTATATGGGAAACCTAGCCCACTAACCACTACTGATGTTAGTGTAATTGGAGAGAAAATAAAATTAAGAAACATAAAACATAGTTACTATAGTCCCTAATTCTGTAGCTAATCTTGCTGCGCATGTTGATAATCCCAGCTGTTTTCTTTTACCACCAATTCCACGTTCTCCTTTCCTTTGCCAGACCCATAGGTTGGGTGAGATTCTTTCTCTTTATTGCTGCGTATTCTGAAATGTTTATTCCTGTAAGCTCAGAAGTCTTGACGGTCTTGGTTTTATTGTGTCCCATTGATCAAGGCCACTGGGCAAGGGAGTACTGCAAGGAATTCTAGTAATTATTTTGGATTTCAAACCTAACTTGTTTTTATTGAGTATCAGCAGTTCATTTTCTACCCAGCAATTGGGATCATGCACATTTATATCAGCCATTGGAATAACTCCTTTAAATTCCTTATTGTTTAGTGGTATGAGAAGCCCAGAAAGGTTAGGGGTCATCTCAGCTTTCAGTTTATTGGAACCATCACTTAAAAACCCATTGAGCCCAAAGCTATGGGAATGGGAAGCAAAAATTCCCTAAGTGAGTTATTGGGAATAATAATTGAGGGAACTACTTACATTTCTACTATTGGTTTCTTGAACCCAGCATCCTGACTGGGAAAGATGAAACCATATAGAGGCTGCTGGTTTAATGGGTGTTTTGCATCTTGCAGGAAAAGTAGCCTAACCCCATGAGGTGATTCTCCAGTTCGACCTTAACTAAACCCTTAAGCCTTCCTACTGTTTCATCAAGCTAGCTGCATCTGAGTGTAGGTACAATTCATTCCTCAGTGTGAATGCATGCCTGACTCTCCTTTGTTATTAAATGTGTCCCCTGGTTGGAAGGAGCATTGTATGAGGTATTGTAGTCTTGGATAAGGTATTCTGTAAGTCTCTCAATAGTGGCTTTAGCAGACAGAGTTTGGGGAAGAATGGCAAACATATACCTGAAACATTTGTCTGATCCTGTGAATATAAGGCATGGATCACTTCATGATCAGAAGGATTTAATGTAGGCAATTTGCCACCAGGTATCTGGCTTGTCCACTCAGGGTCTGGTGCCACTCAGCATTGGTCTCCATGGATGGCATGCTGTTCACTCAGTACTGGAGGTAACTAGATCAGCCTTGATGAAAGTAAGTCCATACGGTTCAAGATGTGCATAATCTTTATCCCTGCAGATATAGCCACTTTGTAGGTTAGCCGGCATTGTACCCATTGAGCAGGTGTCAGATGACTGGGGAAAGGGACTGCCTGATGTCCACTGGATCGGTCATCTTGTGTACCTTATTGTTGGGACTTGCCTCCACTGTGGATGTCTCTAGTGGGTATTTAAATGGACAGGTGTCTTCACATTCTTTACCCATTCTGAGAGATTTGTTCTCTTACTTCTCTTTCTGTACTCACTTACCTAATTTCACCAGACAGCCTACCTACTTCTCGTGAGACAGGGAGCTTTGGGACATTTCTCCTACATGTTACTTGTTCTTTTATTTATTTATTTGTTAGAGAGAGAGAGAGAATGAACCAGGGAGAGGGACAGAGGGAGAGAGAGAATCTTAAGCAGGCTCCATGCCCAGTGAAGAGGCTGATGCAGGGCTCGTGAGATCATGACCTGAGCCAAAATTAAGAGGCAGATGTCTGACTGACCGAGCCACCCAGGCATCCCACATGTTACTTGTTCTTAACCTTGGCATATGGATAGATTTCAGGAAGTTCATGAACTTGGATGGGAAAAAATTTATATCTCCATTTTCACAAACATCTAACTGAATTAAACATCTAAACTAATTAAAATTTCAGTTATGAATGGCAATTAATGACCTGCGTTACTGCTCGTAGTACTAGCTACTAGCTAGCCATTTCATGAATGGAAATCACACAATCTTTAATTATACAGTACAGTTGTTGGTAGATACCTTGAAATGTTATCTGCATCACTACTTTGAAAATAACGGTGGTTCTTGGACATGTTTCTAGAAGAAACATGGTTTCACTCATCCTGTATATTCAGGTTTATGCAAGAGTACACTTTGGTAATCCAGATGTCTGTGATGCTCTTCAGTATTCCCTGTCTACAACTGTTGGTTAATAAAGTTGGGGAAATAGTTTGGTGGCTTCAGAGTTTTCTAAGGGTTTGAAAAACTGGATGGATGATTCAATGAGAATTTTTAATTCTGTATGGGATATTTCCAGATTTGGATTTGCCAAGTAAAAGAAGAGAGAAAAGCCATATACACTAGACAAAAATGGGCTGCTTTGTGGACTGGAACAGAAGGAGAAAGCTGATAGCAACACTTCTTAAATGGTGACATCGAATCTAGAAGAGTTGATTTAAAAAAATCCATTCTGAAGTCTGTCACTTAGAATTGGCAGTTTTGCTATCCCCCTCAGTGTATGGCTGCATGTAAACAGACATTTTTCTTAATGTATATATTTTTTAAGTGTGCTACGGGCCCAATGTGGGGCTTGAACTCACAACCCTGAGATCAACATTTTTCACTGTAGCCAGATCCTTGCTTTTGCTCCCTGTGTGCATGCTGATGCATTTGAAAAATTCTTATTTTGTTGAGTCCTTTTCGTATTTTGGAAATGATAAGAAAAGTTTTTTTTTTTTTTTCCTTAAAACTCTGCCTAGAAATAAAAGCTTCAGACTCTGCACAGATGGTGCTTCTACAAGACTTGATGATGCATCTGCTTTTGGTCTGTAGTGAAACTGGAAGCTCCTCACATTTGTGTCACTTACTCCTTTTCACACGGACATGGATTGTCATTATGTTTCCGTTATGTCAATGATTCTGAGAATTTGATAAATGCCAAAAGTCATCAACTTTATCAGGAGACAGTCTCTGAATCATAGTATTTAAAGGGTTCATGAAGAAATAGGAGTAGAGTGAGGAGCTTCCCTGCCACACAAAAGTCCTTTGGCCAGAGAACCTTTTAGCCACTGCTAACAAACTGAGGGCGGAATTTTACCTTTTCTCAAAGAAAAAGAAAACCCACCACTCTTGAACCTTTCTGAAAGAAACAGTGTATTCATGAGTTGGCCTACCTTGTAGATATTTTAAACCATATGAATAAGATAATAAATCTTTCAACTCAGGCACTTGAAGCTACCATTATGGATGCTACTGAAAAATTAAAAAAAAAATTTTTTTCTTGCCTTAGCGACTGATATGGAAGAAAAAAGTAGAGGCCAGCATCCTTACAAACTTTCAATTGCTAGACGAGTTGCTTTTCCAAGATGAAGGTGAGATACAAAATTCTGTCAGTTTCTGAAAAGATAAAACAGAAAACACCTGGGGACTCTTCAAAAGTTTTTTAAAAATTTATTTCTATCTTGATGGCACTAAAGTTGAATTACGGACTCACAGTCCCTCTCTCTCTGATATAAACTATATTGAAGATGTGGACTGAGTGAGCCAAAGAAGAACATGTTGGTTTTAGGACAAAGGACTCCCTGCGATTGGAGTTTAATAAAACAGCCTTGAAAATGTGTGATGTTCCTTATGAGAACCCCATCTTGATCTAATGAAGTGAGCTATGGAAACTTCAGTTCTGCTTGTAACATCGCATCTTTGTGTACAAGAATTTTTAACATTTGGAATCATTGAAACAAAAAGTCAAAATTATTTGGTTGTCCAACTTTATGTGTGTATGTTGCCAGTCAATGATCACCCCAGGGTTTAATGTTATTTTACATGCTTAACAATGGGAGACCTTACATTGACCTGTCTTTTGAAAAGTAAGTTTAACTTCAACTTGCCTATATTATACTATCTTGTTATTTAATATAAGAAAGAAGTATATGTATTGTATTGCCATATTACAAATACATAACTGTATATGTATGTATACATAAACTCACTATATATATATATATATATATATATATATATATATATATATATATAATGAAATACATATACCTGTGTTTCAACATGATTGGCTTCCTGTATAGTCTTATGTGTTTTATGCATTTAAAGCTATTAATTTGGAAAGATGTCTACACCTCACCAGATAACCCAGGAGGACCAAGGGATGTAAAAAAGCTAAGAAGCCGTATTCTGAATGCAGCACCAACCCAAGCTGTCCCCACTGAGAGGGAGCCGGTCAGGGAATAAATAGCTACGGAATTCCTCCTCCCTTGATCCTTTGCTGAAGTTCTTTACTCTCTGAGCCCTCCAGAAGCCAGGTCAAGGGAAACTTTTAGTATATTCATAGAAGTCACCCTGCAAGGACAGACAGCAGAGTAAAGGGGAGGGAAGGGTGAATCTGGAGCAGGCAATGCAACGTTCCTGGAGGCTTTCTCTTCTTTTCCTCCCAGTGCTATGTCACTGTGCCATGCACTTTATGCTTCTGGCACAGTAATGGTTTTCTAATTATGTCGGTTCTGCTCAAAAGACATTGTTGAGTACATACTGGAATCCAGGATTCATATATTATCTTGCTTAATAGTAGATATTAGTATTGCCATTTTACAAAGCAAACAATCTCTTGGTAACACAGCAAATGATAGAATTGACTCAGTGCAGGACCTTTCAACATTTTTTTGCCACAGCATCTTTCTTTCGAATCAATTCCTGTAGGTAAGGAGATGAAATATTCTGAACTGGAAGAGAGAGGTAAAACAGGTCTGGGAACATTTGTACACAAGTGTGTTAGCTGTTGTAAGAAGCAACAGACTTGTGCAGACTTTATATTTGGACTGTAGGCTATCATAAAGAATAGAAGTTCAAGTTTAAACATTTATGGTGAAGACTCTAAGCCTGTAAATAACATAAAACTTATTTACAGGGAAATTTACCAGAATAAGCTTAGCAGTTTTTCTTTTTCACGAAGGCGTCAAGTTTTCTTGTATGTCTGTATCCCCTTGTATGTATCCATGAAAGTTACATTCCATGAAATATGTATTACTTAGGCTTTTAAAAAAATGTTTATTTTTTGAGAGAGAAAGCACGAGTAGGGGAGGAGCAGAGAGAGAGGGACAGAGGATCTGTACCAGGTTCTGCACTGACAGCTGAGCAACAGTGAGATCATGATCTGAACTGAAATGAGATGCTCAACCTACTGAGCTACCTGGGTGCACTAGCTTGCCATTTGTTTGTTTGTTTGTTTGTTTGTTTTTAAACATCATCATTGGCCTAATTTAGCACCTCACAGTTGTCTTTGTCTTTTGCTATGGCCTCTTAGCCTATTGCCCTGCCTCTCATTTCTTCTTCACTAGAAGGTATGGATAGTAGGATTTAGGGGCTAAAATCCTATTCCAAATCATTACAGCTCACTTGATTCTGTTTTGCCAGAAAAAGTTGTGTCCTGTTCCTCCGAGCTGCATCTCTAGATTCTCTCTTGGCTGGTCAGATCCATTTTAATTGGAGAGTTGACCAAGTTCAGTAAGTTCAAATACCAGAAAGACTTGATTCCTAGATCTTCATATCCATCTCTTTCTTAGTTTCAGACTCGTTGCCTACTGCATGTCACCATGTGGATAGATAGACCAGAACATCTCAAAGTCGACATGACCAAAAAGAACTCATCTTGTTCCCCCTTAGAAGTTGCCTGTTAACTTCTCAACAAATGGTGCTGGAAAAATTTGGTATACATAGATAAATAAATGAACCCATACCTCATACCACATACAGAAATAAACTCAAAATGGATCATAGACCTAAAATATAAAACCTAAATCGTTAAAACTTCTAGAATAGAACGTAGGATTTAAAATTTTGAAACCTTGGACAAGGCAATGATTTCTTAGCCAAGACACAAAAAGCTCTAACTATAAAAAAAGTTTGATATTGGACTTCATCAAAATTAAGTGCTTTTTGAAAGTGTCATTAGAATTATGAAAAGACAAATCACAGACTGGGAGAAAATATTTGCAAATTATGTGATAAAGGACTTGTATTCAAAATACACAAAGAACTCTCACAACTCATTAATAATAAAACATATGACCCAATAAAAATGGAAAAATAATTTGAATAGACATTTGACTAAAGATATGGTCTTATATGCACACGAAAAGTTGTTCAACATCATTATTCATCGGTCAAATGCAAACAAAAGCGATAATGAGACTCCAGTTCATACCTATTGGGATCACTTAAATGCAGATAAATGACAATACCACTTACATTGCTGGTGACAATTAAAATGGTATAGGTGTGGTGGAAAAGTTTAGCAATTTCTTATAAGGCTATATCAATACTTCCCATACTACTGAGAAATCTTTGGTCTTTCCTTGTGGGAAATGAGAAATGAAAACAAATGTGCCCATAAATACTTGCACTTGAATGTTTGTAGCAGCTTTATTCATAAAATAGCTACAAACTAGAAATTGTCCAAGTGTCCCGTCAGCCAGTGAATGGATAAGCAACTTAGTACATACAATGGCATATGACTCAGTGATGTTAAGAAGCAAACTACTGATACAAGTGAGATGGATAAATCTCAAAAGCATTATGTTAAGTGGGAAAAGGCCACACAAAAGACTACATAGTATATGATTCAATTTATGTGAAATTCTGGAAAGGCAAGAAAAAACTATAAAGGATAAAAATGAGATGAGTGGTTGCTAATCTGGGGTAAAGGGAAGGGAATGACTTCAAAGAAAGGTGAGAGAACTTTGTAGGTGACAGGAATATTGTATGTCTTTACATATTGTATGTCTTTACAGTGGAGGAAGTTACGTGGCTATATATGTTTGTCATCTTCAGAACTGCATACTAAAATGGATGAATGTAAAAAAATCCTTCTCCCAAATGGCTTCTCCTTCAGTGTACTCTACCTCAGGAACTGGTTCCACCTGCCAGCGAGGTCCCCAACCCTGATGATACCTGTATTATAATCTATTTTTCTCTCCTACCTCACCAAAGCAAGCAGTGGCAAAGTCAGACAAATTGTTTCTCCTTTAAAACTCCTGAATCTCACTTTAGCTCTGCATCCCCACTGTTTCTCATTTGTCCACACCATTCTCTCCCCTTGCCTGGATTACTGTGATAGCTCTGGTAGTCCTCTCTGACACAGCACTGCCCCTACCACTGCCGCTGAGTGGACCTCTCGGAAAGGCATACTTCCTCGTGGCATTCTCCTGCTTGGAAATGTTCAGTATTCCCCATTCATTGGATATAGGTTTAATACCACACTGTATTCACATCTGGCCCTTGTTTATTTTTTTATTCTTATTTACAGTCACCCTCCCATAAATACCCTGTGCATTCTAACCTCACAGTACTTGCTCAGTTTGCATGAAGAATCTGTGGTTTCCAGCATAGGTTATGCTAAAGCTCTATACATATATCAGGAATTCCCTTACTCTACTCTTCACCTGACCGACACAGTCACCCTTCCAGACTCCATTCAAGCATGCCATCACTCTGGAAAGTCTTCTCTGAAATCTATGTTTGGGCAATACACCCTTCTGTGTGTCTCCATTGCACCCCATGCATGCCTTGAACACAGAACTTGCCGAATTGTATATTGTAAGAATGAGCTTATTGAATGCAGGTCTGTAATTTTTCATTCATGTGTGCCAAGAACTCAGCATAGTTCCCATTTCATAGTTGAGCCAAATTTTGTTGGGCAAATGTTCAGTAGAAATATCCACGAGACAGAATTCCTGGACATAAAGGAATCCTCTTGTGATGGGGCTGTTAGGCTGATAGGGCCTTACTTGAAGTTTTAGATTCCCTGGTGTTGGTACTCCTCTTGTTTCCACTCAGGCTCCCAGGACCTCATTCCCTGCCTCTAACACCCAGCAGTGCTGTTCATCCAAGCAGTTCCCAAGCTTTTCCCTACATCTAGGCCCACGTGGATTTTCTCTGACCCAAGTTATTTCAGGTCACTGGTCCATAAATTATGGGCCCAAACTACTGCAGAGTTCCTTGAAGAGGATTATTAGAGAAATAAACAGGATTTCTTTATTAAAGTTTTTGTATTTATTTTGAGAGAGGGCCAGTGTGAGCAGGGGAGAGGCAGAGAAAGAGAGAGAGAGAGTCGGAGAGAGAAAATCTCAAGCAGGCTCCATGTTGTCAGCGCTGAGCCTGACATGAGGCTCTATCTCACAAACTGTGAGATTATGACCTGAGCCGAAATCAAGAATTGGACACTGAACTGACTGAGCCTCCCAGGCACCTCTAAACAGGACATTTTAATAGGGAACAATAAGAAGGTGGTAAACAGCTTGATTCCGCTCCAAATATAGAGTATTTTTATTATCTGACAGTCTGATCAATACCAAATGTTAACTTGAAGGGTAGCATATAAAGGGGTCTATTTTCAAAATGTATTGCCTGCGAGCAACCCCCATGAATGCTATTGCAGATCATGTGCCTTCCTAAAGGAGAGAAGTCAAGCAAAGAATGTGCATATGTCTTCAGGAAATGCTAACTGAGTAGCCTGCAAGTTAACTTTCCAGCTTTCTTTTCTACAGTCAACCCACTTCTTCCCTAATAGGCAAAAGCCTCTGACTCCTGAGGAAATGCACGTGTAAGTAGGTGACTTTGATGCAAGGCAAGAACAGGGCTTCGTCCTGGATAAAGGTCGATTGGGAAGATAAATGCTCCCTCCGTGTCCATACTTCACACCAGTGAATAGAGTGATAGTCAACCTGTTTATTTTCTAGCAAAGGGGACGTGGCCATGTGACACGTGAAGAAAGAGGCTGCATTTACCTCCCAGATATTTGACCCTGTCCTTCTGAGAGCTACTGGGCATATTTCAAGTCTAAATCCACAGGAGAGCGTTTCGAGAGCACATGGCCGAGCATTTAGATAGAGATGAGGAAACAACCTGAACAGAGATGCATTAAGGAAATCCAATTCCATGACCTTCATCTGTGTCAAGTACAACACCCGCATCTCATGTCATTTTTTGGTAATGTGACTTGACTGTCATTTTTCTTTTAATTTTTCTTCTCACCATACTGCCTAGTAGTTTCTATCAAGTTCCTACCTTAGGAGTTCCTCTAGGAAGCGCACAATTAATCTTTTATAGACCTATTCACCCAGGTTTGAAGGTAGTTTGTTTACAACATTGTCATTCCAGTGAACCCAGAATCCCCCTGGGGTGCATGCTTTTGAGCCAGGGTCCTAGCAGAAAGGAATGATGGGTTCAGTACAGCTCAGGAAAACACTTAGAGTTATTTGGTTTCAGTTCAGAGTGGGTGATTTTCAGCGATCACGTTAGTGACTGGTAAAAGTGTATTTTGTTTGCAGAAATCTTGGCTCTCTGGGTGTCTGTCTGCATTTGTATGAGAGGCCATGTGCCCTTGTGAGGTGGGAGATGGACACTCTCAGCCTGACAAGATTGTGTTGTAAGGTCATGGCTTCCTAAGTTGTTGTTTTTAAATAGCCGAAACCTACTGTCAAAATCTCCTAAGAAACCTACATATTTAACAGATAAATTGGTAGGTATTTTAGTAGCAAAACCAAGTTGAATACTTGATACACAGTTAAACAATGAAAACAGGCAAGTATTTGAGGAACAGAGAAAGCTGTAAGTCTTAGTGATTGATGACACTTGGAGTCTTGATCAGTTTCAGTATCCACTTTGTTCTTTAAAAAAAAATTATTTATTATTGAGAGGGGATGAGGGGCAGAGAGAGGAGGAAAGAGAATCCCAGGCAGGCTTTGGCTGTCAGCACAGAGCCCTATGGAGGGCTTGATCCCCTGAACTGTGACATTATTACCTGAGCCAAAATCAAGAGTTGGACACTCAGCTGACTGAGCCACCTACGCGCCCCTATTTCTTTTTTGTATGTTTAGGTTGTACCATATCAAGAAAAGCTAGATTTACATTGGTTAGTAATAACAAGTTCTACGTTTTTTAAAAGCTGCCCATATAATTTCAGAATACTCTTCAGTTAAGAGAAAAGGCTCTGGTCTTTATTTTGAGGGCCCAATAAAAACCAAGTCATCTGAAAGCTCCAATGAACACACTGGTATTTTCCTTTATGTTAAAATTTAGGAGGTAATACATTTGCATGTCAACATGCTTTACGACAGTTTGGTAAATAATTGAAAGTTCTGGTGCCATGGCATATGGAAACAACACGCTCTACCCTTCTCTGCCACTAAAAGCAACAAGAAATCCTGGACAGGACACATGAAACGTCTATTTGAAGACTCTGAAAAGTAAATGGTAGCAGGTAGTTTGGGAAAGGAGACTAGAGAATTTTGAACTTCTACCAAACTGATGGTGACAGAGTTTCTCTCTCTCTCTTTTCTTTCTTTAAAGACTTTATTTTTAAGCAATCTCTACAGCCAACGTGGGGCTCAAACTCACAATCCTGAGATCAAGAGTTGCAAGCTCAACAGACTGAGCTAGCCAGGTGCCCCAAGGGAGTTTCTTTTTTGTTTTTCTCTGATGTCACCTGATTTGGACTCAAATGCAGCCTCAAACCTGGAGGACCTCTTTCTTGTCTGAAGAGCAGGGAAAGGGCTTCTTCAGGTCAGAGGAAGTGAAGGCATCTTTGGGATTTCCCCCTTTTCTTCCATGCCCTATCTCTAGGTAACACCATGAAAAGAGTGGTGACCAGACAGGTGCCTGAAATTTTAAGAGAAGGAATCCTTTCTCATCAGAACACCTGGGGTCCTAAGACTATGGAGTGTATCTCCATTGATTGTGTTTTTTTCTCTCTGTGCTCCCACACTGCTTGGCCTATATTCAGACACAATTGTGGGAAGTTCATGGCACAGCAGGGAAACAAAAATACTGGCTTTCTGGTTGGAGGACTAAGAATGGCCACAAAAACCCAGAAAGTATTGGAGAGATCGCAGAGAGAAAGGAGGTTAAGAGAATAATCTCATAAGATTGTATATGAATTTTTGGGTTGACTTCTGAGCTAAGCATGTATGAATTTGGGCCTAAAGAGCATGCCACAGACTTTGAGAACTGAGTTACAGTCTAGATCATCACCATGTTCCCAGACTGGCTACTCTGGCATATAAATATGATAGATTTAGATAGCACAACACTTTGAAACTTTAACTGATACTGTAATCGTAGCTCATGGAAGGCCGATTAGAACTTGCAGGTGAAACCTAACCTAGGTGATTGCTTCCTAAAACAACAATCAATATTCTTTTTAGGATTTATATAAGAACTGGAATCTTATAACAAAATATTCAGATGTCCAGGATAAAATCCAAATTTACTCAGCATTTAAGAATAAGGAAAAATTGAACATTGAAGAAGAAAGATAATTAACGGAGTCCAAACTTAAGAAGGCACAGATGTCGGAATTGCCAGAGACTTTGAAGCAGTTAGTATGATCAAGCATTGAGAAATAAGGTCAAACATTGTTAAAGTTAATAAAAAGAATGTTTCAGCCAAGAAATAAAAGATCTAAGGAAGGACCAAAAGGGAGATGGATGAAATAAATAGAAGCAGCTAAGAAGTACAAACTTCCAGTTATAAAATAAATATGTCATAGAGATGAGAAGCACAGCATAGGGGATACAGTCAGTAATATTGTAATAATGTTGTTTGGTGGCAGTTGCTGACTGCATTTTTGGTGACCACTGAGTAATATATAGGATTGTTGGATCATTATGTTGTCAACCTGAAAATAACATTGTGTATTAATTATACCTCAATAAAATCTTTTAAATAAAAGGAGAAGAACCAAAAAGAAATTAAGAACTGAAAAGTACAATATATCACAAAATTCACTGGATGGGCTCAATAGGAGAATGGAGATGACAGAGACAAAAGCCAGCGACCGTGATGATAGATCACTTGAAATTATCCAGTTTGATAAACAGAGAGAAAAAATCCTGCAAAGAAAAAAACAGAACCTCAGGAACCTATAGGATAAATTAAAAAATGAGAGTTGGGAAATGTTTTTGTTGGTTAAAGATAACACTACAAACACATTGCTGAGAACAGTTAAATTGAAAAAAAAAGTAATGCCACATTCATTTTGATTTTTAAATGTTGAACCAACCATGCATTCTTTGTATGAAACCCTCATAGTCATGAAATATCAACCTTTTATATAATTCTGGATTAGATTGCTTGACATTTCATTAAGCATTTTTGTCTTTATGTTCATGATGATATGTTTTGTGCTTTTCTTATAAAACTCATGTTTTGATAGTGTTATGCTAACCTCATATTTGGGAATTTTGCAATTCTCCACTTACAAAAAGAAGTTGTGTTTGATTAGAATTATTTATTTTTTAACCTGAGAAGCTATCTGGACTGACTTATTATTGTAAGAAAAATTCAAATTATTAAATTACTTTTTTTTTCTTTTTGAGAGAGAAAGAGAGAGCATATGTGCATGCATATGAACAGGAAAGGAGCAGAGGGGGAGAGAGAGAGAGAGAGAAAGAAATCTCAAACAGGCTCCATGCCTGGCAAGGAGCCTGGTGCAGAGCTTCATCTCATGACCATGCGATCACAACCTGAGCCAAAATCAAGAGTTGGACGCATTGTGCCTGGGTGGCTCAGTTGGTTAAGCGTCCAACTCTTGATTTTGGCCCGGGTCCTGATCTCATGGTTTGTGAGACTAAACCGTGCATCAGGCTCTGTGCTATTCTCTCTGCCTCTCTCTCTCTCTGTCCCTTTCTCGCGCACTCTCTCTCTCTCTCAAAATAAATAAACTTAAAAAAAAAGTCAGATGTGTAATCAACTAAGCCACCCAGGTGCCCCCACATTGATTTCCTAAATCAAGGGCTATTCCGATTACCTGCATCTTCTTGTGTCAGGCTAATTTGTATCCTTAACATTTGGCAATTTCATCTGATTTGACAACTCTATTGGCATAAAGTTGTTCATAGTATTCTATTACTATTTTGGTTTTGTTTAATGTGGTATCTCTAGTGATGTCATCTCTTTATACTTTATTCTTTTATTTTTGTTCAATCCAGTTAAAGTGGTTATAAAATTGTGATATTTGTCTATTTTCTATCTTATTGGCTTCTGTTCTACTCCTTCCCACCACCCCCCCCCCCGCCCCCATCATTTTGCTTAGGTTGGTTTAAAATTTCTCTTCTCTGCTTAGCTTCTTAAGGAAGAAGTTGAGATCACTGATTTTATACTTTGTCCTCCTCCTGATAGAAGCATTTCAAACAATATATTTACCTTTAAGCACTGTTTTGTTTATATCCCACAAATTTTCAACTGATATATTTTTATTATCACTCAGTTTTAAATATTTTAAAATTTCCTTCATGATTTCTTCTTTGAACTATTATGTAGGAGTGTTTGGCTTAAGTTCTTTCTTTTTTTTTTTAATTTTTTTTAATGTTTATTTATTTTTGAGAAAGAGAGAAAGAGACAAAGTGTGAGTAGAGGAGGGCCAGAGAGAGAGAGAGAGAGGGAGACACAGAATCTGAAGCAGGCTCCAGGCTCCAAGCTGTCAGCACAGAGCCCGGCCCTGGACTTGAACTCACAAACTGTGAGATCATGATCTGAGCCGAAGTTGGAGGCTTAGCCAACTAAGCCACCCAGGCACCCCAATGTTTGGCTTAATTTCTAAATATTTGAGGATTTTTCCATATATTATTATTACTTTTTTCTAGTTTAAATTCATTGTGTTTGGAAAACATACTCTATGGTTTCAGTTTTCTTAAATTCATTGAGCTGTGTTTTATAGCTTAGTATATACAGTCTCCTTCAGTGAATTCTTAACATATTGAGTTGTAAAGAGTGTGTGTTCTGCTGTTGGGTGGGTGTAGGGTTCTCTAAATATCATTAGGTTAAATTGCTTGATGATGTTGCTCAAATTTCTATTCTTACTAAGACTTTTATCTACTTCTTCAATTGGTTACTGAGAGGGGTATGTCAAAACCTGTCACTATGAATTTGAGTTGGTGTACGTTCCCTGTCAATTCTGTCAGTTTTTGCTTCTTGTATCTTGAAACTCTGTTATTAGACATAAACGTATTTAGGACTATTATGTCTTCTCCTTGAATTGACCCCTTTATCATTTTAAAATGCCCTTTTTAATCTCTGGTCCTTGTTTTGAGGACCACTTTGTTATCTACAAAGCTGCTTATGATTAGTTTTTGCATGTGGTAATACTTTCCATCTTGAACGTTGCATTCTTACATGTCTTTATATTTAAAGCATACCTCTTGTAAGCAACATGTAGTTTGATTTTGATTTTTTATCTGGTGTGACATTCTCTGGTTTTGAATTAGAGTCTTAATCTATTTTCAGTTAATGAATTATCTGCATGATTGACTTTAAGTCTAGCATTTTGCTATTTGTTTTCTATTACTTGACTCTATCTCACTATTCCATTTCCAGATTCTGTCTGGAATCTCCATTTAGCTCCTATTGCCTGAACATGTATAGTTTAGTACATGTTCTGAGCATCTACAACTTAATATTCTGCCAAAAGATTAAGGGGATCTGTATGTGGGTTTTTGGAACTCTTTCTCTGTGTAGTTTTTTCTGTGTTACCCCATATTACAAATCCCCCTACTTCATCAGCCCTGAATTTCAGTTTATACCTGTTAAACTCATCAAGACCTCAGAGTTCTTGGGAGACACCTCCTTACTTTGTTGTGCAGAAACTGACTTTGGGCAGAAATGTGGGTGGTAGTGCTGGTCACCACATATATTTTTTAGCCTCTCAGGGATGACAGTCTTGTGCTGTTTTCCATTGACTCAAATAACTTATTCATGTATTTTGTCTAGTTTGAGAGTTGTTTACAACAGCAGGGATAGTCTGGTACCAAGTATGTCCTCATGATTAGAAGCAGAAGTCTCACTTCCTTTTTTTTTTTTTTTTTTTTTTACCAAGTTCAACTTATTATTTAAAGTAGTTGGAGGTTAACTTAATCCAACTGCTGTTCCTTCTCATTCTCCTTAAAACAAGACAAAAGCATATGTGTCCAAGGGCTAAGATTATGAAATATATGCAATTAATACTATTGCACTAATAAATTCTATGAAAACATAAACTGGCATTTAAGCTTGAATTTTGAGTTTGGCATAATAATTTTTAAAACTCTCCAAGGAAGAATTTTAAAAAGGCAAACCAACAGCTCTGTATAGATTAAATATTGGAAGTTGTGTTTTCTTTCCATTTGGAAGCATCGATTTCTTCTTTGCCTGGGTTTTAATGTGATGCACTGATTGACAAGGCTGCCTTAGGATGGCAAGTCCATTGCATTTCATTTTTTATCATCTCCAAACATCTTGATTCAGGCCTCAGAATCAATGATTACAGTGTTGTCCCTAACATTGTGATGGGTTGTTTTGTTTTAAAATTTAACCTCTGTGGGTAAGTGCAGATGTATCTATTATTTTGTAGACCTGTTTTGAAGTGGCTACTTCTGTGACTATTTATTCAGACTTCTGTAATTTGTGACTTGTGGTTCTTCAGGCAAGTGTCAGCAGAAGTTAATCTCTCTTAGTTAGCTCTTTCTTCTTAATAGAGGCAGAGTTACCAGGAATCAGAGAACTGCCCTCCTCATTTTCTCCAGGTCACATGACATGCAGAGGCATTCAGGGTTAACATGTCACAGACCATGGCTCCAAAGAGTTAACTATATTCTTTTGTTCCCATTCGTGCACCAATTGAGAGGAGCTAAAGCTGAGCTGAGCATAGCCTGAGCTCAGAGAGTATAGAAACAAAACTTGCAGGTATCCAGTTCTGCTTTGTCTCTGCCAAAGGGTAGTCTCCCTTGTCCGGGGTTGAGGACTGCTTCCTCAGCTTCTTGCTAGCCACTCATTGAGGACTGGGTGTTTCTTAGGCCTAATATACAGAGTATCTCATATGACCTTGGACTTTTTTCTTATAGAAGGAGCTGGAATATGTAGACAGGTTATGTAGATAGTATATAGGAATCTGGTTATACTTTAGGGTCATTCACTTGGCCATACTTGGTCAGATTTGCTGTTTTTTTCCATACTTCTTAAGAATACTAAAGCTACATTTCTTTCAAGAGAAGTTCCCAATTCAGACATTTTCCTTAGTAAATCTACTTGAATTAATGACATTTTGATGTATTTTAATTTTGGGACTCAAAACAGGCATATTTTTTTTCTTTCTCAGTTTTCAGTGCAATAGATTGTTCTGTGGTTGCACAAAGAAGTTGTATTATTCATTTAATGTTAAAAAATGCTGTTAGATAATATTTAGGATCTATTAATGGAATGCTTATTTTATTTGTTTTTAGAATTCATTGTTTTCTAATTCCATATATAAATAATCCACAAATACGAGAAGCTCAGGCGTTCATCTGTCTTGTGATGCTCTTAACTCAATGTTCAGGGATATATTCTTGGGAAGAGCTTTGTATGGAAAAAATGGAATGGATGGACTAAACAATTCCTCTGATTTTTCAAATGGAGTATATGGTCTGTCAGATCTCTTTGCCCTTTGGAGGTCTCATAATGACCTGGTAGTACAATGGAAGTAGAGATTTCCCTGAGTCCTCCTGTAGTCATACGTTTTCCTTCCTTTCTACTGTGAAGGTTTGTTAAAGTTCATATCTCAGACAAAAAGTTATCTAATCTTTTAAAAAATTTCCAACCTGGAATTGGTAGCAATCTTTAACTTCCCACCTGCAAAGAAAGAAAGGAGGAGACTCTTTAATAATAAAATAATAATAACTAAATTTAGTACAAGTCTGAATTCACAAAGGCCTTCCTAATGAAAACTTTACAATAACTCTGGGAGGCAAACAACATTATTACTATCACTATTGTACAGAGGAGAAATGGAAGTTTGTAACCATATTATGCAAGGATATTATAGAATCTAAAAATGAGAAGAGCCTTACATATGAATAGAGAGATTTTGGAATTTTGAACATTAAAATTTGCTTTTGATTGAACTATGGAACTGGAGTGGATCTGTGAAGTTCAGCTTAGTAGTCTTATTTTCCATACATACATACACAGACCCAGGATACTAGGAACCTGCCAACACTTGAAGGGCTCCCAGTATCAGAACTGGATCAAGGCACCCTGGCCAGAAAAGCAACCTCTGGGGAAGAGCTGACTATTCATATTTCTACCTAGCTGCTTCCTCTTACTCATTTCTCAGCACTCTGTCCAGAGTGGACAGAGGAAGAAGGCCTAGATTGTTGAGGGCTTAGTAAGGGAAGGTATATCCTGCCCTAAAGTCATTTTGCTCCATGGCATTGGGTCTCTCAAGACCCTCATTAAAATGCAACTCTGCCTAGGCAGTAGGCTCCAAGATCACATCAGCATGAATTAGTTGGTCTGATTGCAGTGTAACTTCCAGGGTGACAGCTGCCCGGGCTGGCGCATCTTTATTGGGCAAGAAAGGAAATGAAAGACTATAGTGCACAGGATTGAGGAAAGTGAATTTAATTGGGACACTATGATGGACAATCCTGGAGAGTTCAACAGGCACTGGGTAACTGGGTTTGGCAAGTTGGGAGAACACCAGGCTTCACTCAATTCTGCACAGAGCCAATTCTCTTTGGATCATCTTTCAATGTGACTCCAGGGACTTATTGATCATTCATTCGTTCATTCATTTATCACACATTCTGGAGTTACTTTTTCTCAAGGAATTTTGCTGAGCCTATTATAGTTAGAAAGATTAATTAATTAACCCCATGTTACATTATTGAGTTTCATATATTGACACAATGGTAGATACTGAGAGAACACACACATGAAAGTGACATAGTCTTTGCTGTCAAAGAGTCTACAGTCTAGTACACAAATAAATACAGTGGTATAAAGGGGAGTCAGATGTAGATACTCAAGAAAATACTCAGAATGTATAATGAAATCCAGAGATAGAGAATTTTTCTGCAGCTGTGTGTAAGGGGAGAGTTAAGGAAGGGTCCATAGAGGAGGTGGCTTTTGAACTTGCTCTTGAAGAGTGCTAAGAATGTCACTCACAAATATGTATCTTCAGGTCACATGTCTCCCATGAGTCCAGATTCATATATCCAACTGCCTGGTCAACATCCTCATGCACATATCAAATAGGCACCTCATACCTGACATGTTTATAATTAGACTTGATTTTACCACCCCACAATGGCTTGCCTACCAGTGTTGCTCACAAACTCCATTCTTTCAATTGGTCAGGGCTTTTCTCTTCTCCTTAAACTAACCCTTTCATTTTTTGCCAAAGCCACAGTTTATGCATTCAGTAGATTATTGCCGTGTGAGACTTAGATTTTTTGCTGTGTTGATGAAACTGATATATAGCTAGTAAGGACTCAATAGTATTAAAGATGATGTTTTACACTCTTAAGACAATCTATTCCGAGTCTTTCTTATCTGAACCTGGGACTTTAAACATGCCTGTATTTTATAGGGGTTAATACCTTCGTAAGACTTGTGTCACCCTTTACGATTTTACCAAGCGTGATGTCGGTGTGCATTTTCATTTTATTTCATAGCAAGAACATCAACACACATCTTTTTATTTTTCTTATTCCATAGACAAGGAAGCTGAAGGAGAATGAATGGTTCACCTGTGATATTCCAGCTAGTCCACAGAACAGCCTGGACTGACAGCATGACCCTAAGCACTTCTGGGCAGCTTGAATCCTCCAGGCAATCAGTGGTTCAGTCTGAGTGGGGGAACAGTGTTAGATTACTCTGGAGGGGAAGTTTGGGACTCATCTGTGGAGAGCCTTAAATGCCACTCAGTAGTTAGGACTCAGTCTTCTAAAACTGGGATCTTCTGAATAGGACCTACCCCTTCCAGGTACATACTAGGCCGGCCATCTGGGCACAGCAAAATATTAAAGTTTCTGTTCAGATTTGTAAACCTCCTCTTTCTAACTGCTATTTTTGTTAATGTTTTATAATATGGTAATATATTTCCAGAGTAACACATGAATACACACACACATATATTTCTATCTCGAAATCGTTTCTATTGGTAAGAGTGAAGTGACACTTTTTGAGCAAGACAGTATCATGATGACAGTAGTAGTTCTTAGGGAAAATTAACCGCAGGTGCTATAGCTGGGGACACAAAAACAGCCCCATGCACAAGGGTTCCTGAGCACACCATCCAGTCTGGTCTGCATGGAAGCGTAAGTGAGATGAAGCAAGTGAAAGCACCCTAAAAATATAAAATAAATAAGAAAGCATACCAGAAGATGCAAACAGAATTTATCTTTAAAACTGCTTAACAGCTGATGCTAGATTCTTGGAAATCGAAGACGCTGTTAGAGGCTAAGAGGAGAAGCTTAAAAAATAAGATGAGGAACTTGGAAGCGAGGCTGAGGAAACCCTTTTCAGATCTGACTGAGCAGATTTTGAATTGTTTATTTACTTGGCATTCCTACTGTCTGTTTTAGAATCATTAGAGCCTTATGTGGAAAAATAAAAACACTTTAGAAAGTGGAGCTGTGCTTTGAAACACCCAAATGAGCTTCTAAGGCATCTTTACCTTTTTATACAGGATAGCGTTTATCATTCTGTGGTCCAGTGCTGATAAAACATTAGCAGAAAGGCACATGGTGAAGGAAATAGCTGTGTGAAGAAATTGACTACCCAAGCATTAATAAGTAGGAGGTTCCATTTGTTCTCAACCCCCTCGAGCTTCAACATTTTTTTTATGCCCAGAAGGGAAGGCGACATTTTTCTGTTTTTCAGAACTGAGCTGAACCTGTGTTTCAGGAGCTCTGGCTTGAAAAGCTTTTATTCTACAAGGAACAAAGTGGCAAACTTTCTAATTTAGTTAAAATTCCTGTAACTTAAGAACCAGCTAAAAAGGATCTTGGTGCAGAACAGTCTGTTTGCCAGAGTGAGGACTCCACTGGCGTGACAACTATTTTTAGGGAAAGTGCTGGCAGGCAGCATTCTAATGAAAGGCACAACAGAAGCACCCTAAATGCCTTCCCTCTTTGTCCAACCTAGACTGGAGAGAAGGGCGGTTTTACAATCACATTTTCTTTAGTTCAAAGATTTTATGTGTCTGTGCATATTGCATATGGTTCAAACACTGCTAAGTTCCATGGAGGGGAAAAATACCATTTGCAAATCCCTGGCTTATGGTGGTTGTTGGTTGGTTAGAAAATGATCACTTCTTGGCTTGAGGAGGGTTGTACGGAGAGACATCAAATCTTAACCAGGAGTGTAACTGAAGAAAGTATTGAGGAGAGAAGCTGAGGCACTGTAAATAAGTGAAATTCAAACTGGTCTTGGAAGAAATAATGCATTTGTTGTTACGATTACCTTTGTTGAAGGCAAGAGATTTTTGTTTTTGTTGTTGTTGTTAGAACAAAGGATTCTACGTAAACAACAGAAATAAACAAGACATTCCTCACTGGCTGCTCCTGGCTTTGGGTTTCCTGTGGTTGGGCTTCTTGCAGGGAGAATTCTAGCTGGAAGAGTAGAGGGCAGCAGGAGCCCTGAGCTGGGTGGAAGGTCAGGAGACCTGGGTCTGGTTTGTTTCTGTCAAGAACGGGCTCTTGGGTATGACCTTGAGCAAAAGCTTCTGTTCTCAGACTTGTGTGTTTTTTTTTTTCTTCTTTTCTGTAAATGTGCTTTTTGAAGCTCTTTCCAGCTCTAAGAATGTGAATCTGTACCTATAGTTTTCCATGTTTCTCCTTTTTTCACTAGATAATATGAGAGTAACTTCTTTCCTCCAACGATGGCCACAACGGAGCCCTGCACAATTCTGGCCCCATGCCTTCCCAGTGGGGCAGGCAGATCAGCAACAAGCACCGTCTTCCCTTGAGTGTAACTCACCTTCAATTGTAGGCTGCCCCCTTATGTTACTTACCACTAAGAAAAAGAACACACAACTCCACCTATTAAACTTTGCCTATCAATTGTGGAACGTGTCCTAATTTCAGAAGTGGTTTTCAGAAAAATAATAATGTGCATCCAGGGATGATGCACTGTAGCCATGGAATGTGTCGTAACTGGTAGAACAGGTGCTCAGGGAAGCACCAGAGGAGCGGCAGGTACTCTGCCTTGGAAGGGTCTGGTTCAAAGTCTTTCAGGAGGGTTCTGGGTCAGTTGAGAGGCATTAGAACTCAGCCTGCTTGAGCTCCTTCCCTAGCCCTGCCGCTTACTGGTTGCATGACCTAAGGCCAGTTTTTTCATCTCTTTGTAACTCAGTTTTCTCATCTGTAAAATGGGGTATAAGGATAGCAATTGCCTCATGGGATTGTTGTAATGATTAAATTAATGATTATATGTAAAACATGTGGAACAGAGCCAGGCACTTAGTAAGCACTCCTTGAATATTACGATTGACGTGATTCTGTGATTAATGCCTGCCACAACCACCCCCCACCCGCCACTCCCATGAATGTAAGCTCTAGGAAAGCAGGGACCAGGCTTATTTGGCCTCCTAATTGTAGTACCTACCTGTGCCTGCCATATAGTAAGTGCCAAATAAATGAATTTGTTATTTGCTATCCCCCATTGGACAGTGGCCAGTATTCCCCTTTATCCATGATTGTACAGCCCATTCACTGCTCTCCCAACACTCTTACATGAAATGAGCATGATAAAATCCTACTGAAATTAGTTTTGGTACAGTTAGCAAATGTTTCACAGAGCTATACTCCCAGGTCCTTGTAAATGATGGGTGTCTTTGCCTTATCAGTTTGTAGACGATGGCCTACTAATAGGACAGAAGTAGATGCTAGAAATAAATGAATAAGGAGACCCACTGTTCCCACAGCTTAACTTTTTCAAGGCTTTGCTGATCCGAAGGCAGATGATGTCCTTGAGCGACTCCACAACCTAGATAAGGCTGGCTAAGACAAAAGGACTGTCCCTGCTTTGACAAATGGGACTGACCTTCTAGTCCTGGTAAAACATTCTGGTTTCAACAAAGTCTGTATCAGGTGGGAGATGATATATGGCTGGAAGTATGTAAATCCACAGGCAGGTGTTAACTGGCTGCCTTGTTATGCAATTAACCCACAATTTACAAGCACATCCAAGAAAGAAGGGAAGTTGTATTTGCCATCTCTTCTGGCTTTTTAGTTAAGTGGCTGTATTAAGAAACACTTCTGAAAAAGAAAGATTCATTAGTTGTAGATTCTAAGAGTCTCTATCTGAATTAAGATTCTGTAATTCAGCTTCAAATAACACTTGTCTAAACACAAGATGAGTCAATTAGCAGAATTGGAGGGATATCAAGCTTTCTTTGTATGTTTTCACTGCTGCTATCCACAGCAGTCAAGGAAGGTAACTGCAGACATGTATTTATCAGGCCAGAAGTGAAGTGGCAACTGAGAAATGAGAATTTCATAGTTAATTTGAGTCATAGGAAGAAAAGACATCGTATATTATTGGGTTCTCTGTCCTCAGTTTCAGGTAGAAACTTACTTTCCCATCCATTATCTTTTGGTCTGATCCAACATGTCAGTGTGGTTCTCTTTCTCTGAAGCTAATCCAAATCCCTGTATTTTTCCAAACTTGCAATTCAATGTCATTATATTGCAGACACTTGAAATTTTGAATTACTAATTGAAAGTTTGATTCAATTTGTAGAAATGAGGGCCTGGGAGGACATGATAAGTACCTTCACGTAGTTGAAGGTCTGTCATGGGAAACATGAAAAACGTTTGGTAAGGGTGTAGAACAAGGGACAGATGCAGCAGAGGGAGTTTTTAATTCATTATAAAGATGAATTGTTTATCAATCAAGGATGAGCAAAAATGAAATGGGTAATCCCAGGAGAGAGGCTGTTTCCCATCTTAGAGTAATCCCTCGATTTGCCAGTCATTAGTGCTCTTGCCAATATCTGGCTCTGCTCTCCTTCCAGTCACTTGAAAGACCGAAATTCTGGGCTCCCTTGTGGTTGAGCAGGGCCATGCTGTTGAAAACCGACCTCTGTGCTTCGATCCAAAATGTAACGTGAAGACAGAGTTTGGGATCCGGAGGAACCGTAGCTTTATTGCTTTGCCTGGCAAAGGAAGCTGCAGCAGGCTAAAGCCTTCAAAACTGCCAGCCCGCCCTGAGGAAGGGACTGGCTCGGGGCACGGGTGGGTGAGGGTGGGAGGGGGTGGGAGGGTTATAGGGAATTAGAAGATCTAGCTGGTTCCCATAGGAATTATGTCAGCCTCATTGGTCCTGTGTTCAGGGTGTTACTGAGTTCCTAAAACGAAAGGCCAAGAAGGGAGGAGGGGAGGTTTGCAGAAGAGAGGAAAAAGGTTACTTAGTTTAAAACAGCGCTTTGCTGAAACATTAGTGAAGCCATTTTTATTTTTGCTCAACTTTATGCTGTTAAGTGGTTTCAGTGTGACTAGTTCCTCCTGTTAGGTCTAGCCCATACTATTAAATTGCCAGTATGAAATCCCAAGAGATCTCTTCCCCTGCCAATGAAATCTAGAAAGCATGGGCCGAGATTGAGCTTCCATCAACTTGATTACCAGGAGCTAACCATGAGCGGAGACTCCTTGTCATCCTGCAGTGAACATACAGTGAAAAGGAGAAATGAATGTTGTTTTAAGCCACCTAGTATAACCTAACTCATCCTGAATACGGGCTTTGTTCACATATCCTTGGGCAGCAATAAGCTCAGGAAGGCAGAGCCCTCCCCTAGCCTGAGGGTTGGATTGTGATTGGTCACAGCCCATTGTGGCAATCCCATTTCTCTTTGCCAGAGGAAAAAACCCTGATGGCTGGCCACATGACCACATTCCGACTGATGAAAATTAAAGGAGGTCTTGGATGGGAAACCCTTTGAAAAAATTTTGTGGGGCCCCTGGGTGGCTCAGTGGTTGAGTATCCATCTGACTCTTGGTTTCGGCTCAGGTCATGACCTCACAGGCATAGGATCAAGCCCTGCATCATTTGCACACTCCCCCCCCCCCCCCCGCCCCCCAAACAGCATGGAGCCTGCTTGGGATTCTCTCTCTCTCTCTCTCTCTCTCTCTCTCTCTCTCTCCTTCTCTCTCTGCCTCTTCCCACTTTTGTGCTTGCATGCACACACACTCTCTCTGTCAAAATATAGAAACTTTAAAAAATTGAAAAAAATAAAAAAAGATTTTTGTTCCTGATAAAAGGAGGGAAAAGAACAAAGAGAGGAATTATTTTCTTCTTGCTTTTGATTGTTTCGTGTGAGACCATGACACATGAAGAGGGGAGGAAAGACAAAGTCTGTTTCACACAGAAAGAGTGGTAAACTTGTGGAATGCATTATTCCAGGGGGTGGCACAGGGTGTGCTCCAGGAAGTGGAGTTCCCATTTCCTATGGCCACGTTTAGGCCAATGATACTCCCACCTATGTGTCTTATTGGCTGCTCAATCTCATGTCCAAAATCTGTTCCTCTTCTTGGGATCCCTGTCTCAGCTAAAGGAACCACAGTCCTTCCTGTTATCCAGATCAGAGACCTGGGAATTACTTTGCTTCTGCCTCTACCTTATCAAGTCCCTTATACTTCCCAAGTCCATCTATTCCTGTCCATTTCCATTGCTTCTGCAAAAGCTCAGGCCATCTCTGCAAAGGGCTGTTTACCTGAGTGGTTTGCTTAAAACCTAGCTCCCTTCCAGCATAGTTTCAAATTGCACCCAGAGGTATCTTTCTAAAACAAAGTGATCATGTAAGGCCCTTGCTTAAAACAACCTCAGTGACTTTCTGATGTCCCCTGGATAAAGCCCCCAAATCCTTGGCCAAGTTTTAAGACCTTTCATGGTCTAGCTCTGGCTATATGTATAGTCTCAATTTAGGCCACTCCCACCTGTTACCTTTGCTCCATTCTTTTTTAAGTTTATTTATTTTGAGAGAGAGACAGAGAGAGAGAGAGAGAGAGAGAGAGAGAGAGAGCATACATGCATGCAAGCGGGGGAGGGGCAGAGAGAGAGAGAGAGAGAGAGAGAGAGAGAATCCTAGGTAGGCTCTATGCTCAGTACAGAGCCCTATGTGGGGCTTGATTTCATGAACCATAAGATCTTGACTTGAGCTGAAATCAGGAGTTGGTCGTTTAACCAACTGAGCCACTCAGGAGCCATATCTTTGCTCCATTTTTCACTACATTATCTACAGGTGACAGAATGCTGCATGGTCTCTTCCTTCCCTGCCTCCTATACATGCTGGCCTGTTTTCTTAGAACTACTCCTTCCCCTTCTCTTCCCAATCCCTTGCCCAGCTAACTGCCCGTTTTCCTTAAGGACTTCCTTCCTTGTTATAGAAGTTATGTTCTTGTAGAAGCCGTGCTCGCTTCCTCTATGCTGGCTGAGCGGCCCTTCTCTGTGCAAATATCACACTCTATTGCTCTCACCATCTTAATCTTTTTTGTTACCATGGAATTATAGTTTCCTATTAGTCTTCCATCTCTCCCACCAGACTGTAGCCCCTTGAGGGTGATGATTGCCCTTTCCATCTTTGGGAAAGTTGCTGACATGGATTAGGTTCTCCATGAAGGGATGTGCATGCAATCATTATATGCCTCTTTGCTAGACAGAACAGAGTCCATGCACGTGGGTTCTGAGAATACTCTTGTGCTGATGACCTGATGGATTGATAGCATGAGACAGGCATGATGGTGAGAAAGACAACTGGGGTTTGATAGGCTCTGGGTCTGGAAGCGTAAACCAGGCAAATACCATGTACATGATGAAGCCAGAAGTGCAAACAAGAGCAGGGATAGAAGCTCAAAAGGCATGATCTGGGCCTGGGAAACTATCCAGCTGGATAGATCCTAGGCAAAAGCCCTAGGAGGAAAGAACACTCAGATTGAGGTAACAAAGGCCTAAAACAGGGGCTAAGGCTGTGTCTGAGCACAGAGCCAGGGGATGCTTGCTATCTTTAATACAGACAGAACTTAGCTGGCCTGAGGAAGATGCAAGGTGAAACAACAAAAGGAACCTGTGTTAAATTAGAGAATGCTGGCTCTGTAACCATTCATTTAGTAGTGAATACCCTGCCTATATAAAATATGTACCCTTCATGTTGCAGTAGATTAGACCTAGGGTTGTTAGCAGGCAGACAATAGGAGGCAGAGCTAGTTCAGGGTAAAGGAGGAGGAGAGCTGTGGTCCCAGCCTCAGCTGCCCTCTGGGAGGAGCAGCATTAAGAATCATCATTGGGTCCTTTGTGTGAGGATGTCCCTGGTTTCTGCTACAGATTCACAAGAATGGTTCCTGTTAGTGATGGATCCATGGAGACCCGCAGATCCGAGTCAAGAGTTAATAAATTAGGAGAAGTAAAACTGGACTTTATTGGAGGAAGAATTTATTTTTTTCGAAATTTATTTATTTATTTTGGGGGAGGGAGAGAGAACGTGAGCATGGGAGGGGCAGAGACAGAGAGGGAGAGAGAGAATCCCAAGCAGGCTCTGCACTGTCAGCACAGAGCCTGACATGGGGCTTGATCCCATGAACCGTGAGATCATGACCTGAGCCAAAATCAAAAGTTGGACACTTAACTGACTGAGCTACCCAGGTGCCCCTGAAAGAGTAATTTATTAAGTAGTGAGTATAGACCATGAAGCCAGAAAGAACACTTAGCCCAAGTCAAGGCTTTCTAAAAATCTCACTTTGACATTTTACATGAACATCTACCTGTCATCACGACTTAGAATGCCCGTGAGATAGTGCGGACTTGTTTACTGGTCTTTTCTAAGACTTAATGTGGCCCAGGCGTTTAGAATCCATGTCTTCCTGCTGGATTCAAGCAACTGATACTCAAGTGATGAGATAGTCTTGTAGGAATAATAACAGTAGAGAAACCTGTCTCTTCACTCCCCATTGGCCCTTAATGGGGCCATGGCAAGCTTCACAATCAAGTTTCCAATCTTCTCTATGTCTAGGCCTTTGCCTTCCCTGCCTCCAAAGGCCTCCAAAGGTACTCCAAAGGTACCTCCAAAGGTACCAGGCTACCCTATGGTTCCATTACTTTATCTTATTTTCATTTTATGGAAAGAAACTTCTCTTGAGTGACCCTGCCCCACTCCCTCTCCCTTTGTTCCTGCTCTTTGGGCATTCACACCTAGCCCTGTTACTTCTTTTCAGTGATGATGAGTCATTGTTCACAGGGGCATGCAGATGAAGCAAAACACCGTGGTGGGTTTGCAGAGATGGAGTATACGCTTCACAAATGCTTTTTCCATGTACAGTCAAGCAAGTCAGACTTGTGAACACCACTGAATTTAGAATCAAACTTAACACTCTTTGAGTCTTTCTATCTCTAGGAGAATTTCTTTACAAATGCGTATCTAATAATTGCTTTTCCCTTGTTTCTGATTTTTAAAAGAGACCTAATATTTTGGCACGTAATACAGACCTAATATTTTGGCACGTAATACACGCAGCTCGTGTTATTTTCTGTTGTCCTTAAGAATAGCATGAAATCTATCCTACTCCATGAAGATTTCATAACAAGTGAAGGCACTTTATAACAAGTGAGGAAATGTTTACTGACCAGTCATTAACAGTGACATGATATGGGTTGAGAGCAGCCTGCCAATGAAAACACAGGACTGTCACCCTCACTCCGCCAGGCCTTCACTGTGTGCCTACTGGGCCCAGCACTCCATTTGTAGAAGAGGGTATATTTTCTGGAGAAATGAGCAATATTCAAAATAAGGTCAAAGGGACTCAATCTGCAAAACAGAAGCTGCCATCTGATACATTACTCACATCAAAGGAGATCCAAGCGGGAATGTTAAGGGCAGTGGCCAGGGAACGACCTCAGGTCAAGGGTGGAAGGGTTCTCTGAGCTAGATACAGTTTCTTTCATCATTGGGCTGCAAGGACTCTAGCCTTTGATACCAATAATTAAGGGACATGACCCCAATATGTCCCTTATTATTATTAATAATAATAATAAACAGCATAAATACTGTGTGCTGTTCTGTTCTAAGAAACTTACATATTTTTCTCCTGTAATCCCTACAGTAACCCCATGAGGTAAGTATTAATATCATACCCATATTACAGGTGAAGGGAACTAAAGCACAGAGAAGTTGAGTGGCTTACCCATGTAGAAAGGAGCTGAGCTAGGATTTGGATCCGGGCAGTATGGCTGCAAAGCTTCCTCTGCACGATTGCCTCCCTACACAGGGGATGAGGTCAAATCTTTAAGTTTTGAGTTGGTGGTCCTTTTTCTGTTCCCATCCCAAGCAGTGCTTTGTTTTCAGTAATAAGCAATACTTATGTATTATGTATAATATGTAATACTTATGTTTAATACATAGTGACTCTCGATGAAAGCTGGATGCCAGTTTGTATTGTTTACGCAGTCGCAGGTCTGGAGTTTGGGGGGACGTCCCTAGAAGATACATGGTAGACATGGCAGATTGGCCTCACAGTGAGCCAGCTATAAGGGAACTGATTTTCTGAAGTCAGTAGAGTCCACAGGCCAAAACAAAAATTGGGATCTTAGGCAAGTGGTTTGACACTTAAACCCTTCCCCTTAGAACTTCTCTCCCACCTGGGCCTGTCCCGCTGGTGGCTCCTGGGGCTGTGTGTTTGGCAAAGCATATGTGTGAAAAGGCCAGTGTTTCCTTACATTTTATTCAGAGGGAAGTGAAAGGGAAAGATTGGAAATTGAAAAAAGCACGGTCCTCTTGTTGGGGCAGATCAGCCAAAGGAGAGTCCAGAGTCCTGCTCACACCTGCCACCACACTGCCTCCCACAGCCTTCCCAAGCAAGCCCCCTCTGAGCCTTGGCATTACTGGTGGTGTCCTCTCCCTGCATTTCAGCCTGCCATGATCCCTCATGGTTCCAGGGTCCAGCTCAAGGCTATGCTCTTCTGGGATGCTCCCCCCCCTCCACTTCCACATTCCTCCCCATTTGCCCTTCCTGGAGCCCCTTGACATGTAGTCAGAAGCACAGAGCTCCAGGAGGTAGTTTGCTCCCCCTGGTGGCTCATGTCTTCTGCTCTGTATCAGTATGCACATCTGAAAGGTGGAAACTGTGACTTTGGCATGCTCTCCCAGCTTCTCCACTGTACTGGCCCACTGTCTACTGGTCAGTGTTTCTTTGCACCCAAACATTTCAGCATGGGGTTTGTAATCTCTGGATTTGGAGTGTGTGTACGGGGAGGGGAGACAAAAGAGAAGCTTGAGAGGAAAAAAGGTGGCTTGCTTTGGGAGAAGAGAGATGCTTTCCTAATAAAAGATAAAATGGCCAAATGGGGGTAGGCTTGTGCCCCTGAGATAAGAGGAAAGGTCATTTATTTAAATGGTAAATGGCTAGAAATGCAGATCGGATTTATAAGGCGTCTACAAATCCATAAAAAAGCTTGCACACAGATGCATGCATAATAATCCCGAATTGGCTATGAAATTTATCTTCATGAGTAAAGAGAGGAGGGACTGTTGATCCTGTTATGATTTTTACCCCATCTTTCCGAAGAAGACAGGATTAATACCAAGAGAGATAAATCATGATGTGATTTTTGTATATATGCACAAAGCAAACACAATGAATATTTGATTTTCTTCAACTTCTGCAGGGCTAAATCAATTTGAAGAGATAATGGTAGAGGATTAAGTTATTGGAACGTGTGTAACTATAAAGTTTTGAATACAGTTAACTCACAAGTTATTACAATTTCAGTATAACATCTGTTATCGTTGAAATAGCAGATGTGTTGTGTATTGTGAAACTAAGGGAAAATTGGATAGGCATACGTTTTTCAAAAGAAGCCAGGCTCATATTAAATTATTTCTGAAATACAACACTGTGAAAATTATTGCAAAGGGCAGACTGACTGAAAGGGTGTCCTCAAAATGAGGCTATATCACGAATAATGCTATTAATAGAAAATCACCTTAAAATACAAGGCAAGTAAAATGTTCTGTGTCTTGCACTACAAAAGTAGAAAGAAGGGAAGTTATCATACTTAAGGACTTAGAAAAATTTAAAGCCACAGAATGGAAAATAACAATTCCTAAAGGTGGGCATGGTGTAAAGAATGATGATTTCCCAACTCTGCGGTCCATGCTCAGTGTCTTTGATTATACGCCTTTATTACAGTAACTACACTCCAAAGTCTTCATAGTCAGTGAATTATGCCCACCATCCTTTCAGCAATCCTATTTTCTGAATCCAGAGTTGGGACATGGGACATGTGCCTTAACGAGAACATGCGGGTGTGCAAGAATGGGGGAAGAGGATATTTGCCATTGAGGTTTCCTCATAAAATCCAGAATGTATGGTCACTTTCCTTACATTGCCCAGCAAAGTGCTGATCTTAAAGCCGAGACTCAGAAACCATTTATTCATGGATCTGAATTGCAGCCTGCTCTTTGCCAAGTTCCGCCCTTGAGGCACCTCTGTGAGTTTTCTGATTATATTATCGTGATTGCATTATTAGTAGCATTCAGCTTATATTTTGTCTAGAGTCTCGGAATTTGTTGCTACATTTTAATTTTTTTTCTCCACCTGTCCACCATAGTGCTTTTCTGTTTTGAAAGGTTTGGGGGGAAATGAATCCCACTGTATTCGTATTTATCAAGTTTCATGGTCAGGAAAGAATATACCAGAAATGTGAGGTTGGAGGTAGGGGGAGATCTAATTAAGCTTGACTCGGTCTGGTTTTCAATTCTACTACCGTTGACAGCTCGCTCCTAGGAGAAAGAGGTCCCAGTTGGTCTCTACCACAAAAAGGTTTTTAATAAAATATTCAAGAGAGCTGAGGACCTTTAGAATGGGTAATTTTATTCAACATACACTATGATCTTCCTGCTGGTTGTGGGCTCTGGACCAATACCCAGGAGCTTCTCTTGGAGTGCATGGCTATTATGCATTATGTGAGAGTATTCTGTGAAAAGTCAATTTACTCAGAGTCAGATACACCATATTTTAACTTTGAGACTAAAATTGTCTCTGGGGTTTAGTTTGCTGCCATGATTAAGTTCTTACTGTTCTGCAAATCCTAGATTTATTTTTAACTTCTTCAGTGCTACATTTTTTGAAAGGCTAATGAATGGTTAAAAAAGAAAGAGAAAGAAAAAAAAACACTCAGAAAAATCTAGGACTCAGGAAGAATGCTCTGATAAAGTGCACACTTTCATTAAATAATGCCTGTAGTGAGTTTACCTGCCGTTGGCTTTGCCTCTGGTTTCGAGAGCCTGCCTAACCAGGCCTAGGACTTAATGAGGTGGCTCCCTTCAGTGTCTTAGACACTTAGCTCTCAAAAATCTCTATCTACAAACCAATTTTTGCCATCCATTACGAAACGAGCAGGAGAAATTGAATGCGTGGGTTGAAATCCCTGTTAATCAATTGGACTATTCCCCCTGGGTTGTAGTTGAAGAGCAGGTTTTCATTATCTCCAATAATTAGCATCATCTTTTTTGAAATTAGCTGAATGGACTGACACAGTAATCTGTGGTGGATATGTCATGTGTCTTTCCATTATTAACTTTTTTGGGAGGAGGGAAGAGGAAGTAGGGGAAGAAACCGACTATGGGAATTTTTTTCTTAGTGGCATTTAACGTGAGCATGTGGTGGGGAGTGGGGTCTATTTTAGATGATCTGAAAGCATAACGAGCATGACTTTGGAGGTCTAATCAACGGCTTGAATCCTGTTCCTACAGTTTACTTGGTGAGTGAAATTGAGCAAGTTACTTACCTCTCTAAGACCATGTGTCTGCCTCTGTAAAATGGAGATAATAATAATGCTTTCCTAATAAGGTTATTGTAAAGATTAGATGAGAGAGTGCATGTAAAGCACTTAAGAAGTTACTGGCACTTAGTAAATATCCAATACATTGTAGCTACTATTATTGTAGCTTTATTACTTCAGGCAGCTGTCGTATTAAGTAGAAATTCTTTTTTATTCATCATGTATTGAGAGGTTCACTTAACCACTATGCTCAAGACTCCTGATGAGACCCTGAGAGGCATAGATAGATGAATCCATTGCTCTCCTAGGGGGATCAGAGGTGGTCAGAAATGATAATGGCAGAAGGCAGGAGGTGACAGGTGCCACAGAAGACGAACAGGGCAGTGTCTGGTTCCATCAGGGGGAACAAGCCCCTAATGGAACAAGGGGGCTAATGGAACAAGCCCCTTCCTTGAGTGGTTGATGACAGAGGAATGTGAGACAGTCACAGAGTGATTCTGGCTGTGGTTCCTGGCGGCAGCGGCCCGAAGCCTAGCTTTCTTTTCAAGGGTGTTATGGGCTGAGTGTTTATATTCTGACCTCTAAATTCATATGGTGGATCCCCAACACCCCATGTGACAATATTTGAAGGTGGGGTCTTTGGGTGGTGATGAAGTTTAGATGAAATCGTGAGAGTGAGGACACTCTGATGGCATTAGTGTCCTTATAAGAAGAGAAAGAGACAAGAAGAGGTCTCTCACTGTCTTTCTCTGGCACATAAAGACACAGCAAGAAGGAGACTGTCTGCAAGCCAGGATAGAGCCCTCATTAGGAACCACATCTGCTGGCCGCTCAGTCTTTCACTTTCCAGTCTCTAGAAACGTGAGAAACAAATGGCTGTTGTTCAAGCCACAAAGGCAGAGGGTTTCTGTGAACTTCCTGTTATCCTTTTAACAAGTCTCTTCTGTGATGTCATCAGCCAGAGTCCACTGCTGCTTGCCACCAAGAAGCTGACTAGTGTGCCCCTCGGTGGCTGGATCTGCATTCTGAGGGTGTGGCACAGCTTGGGTCTCTGGTCCTCTCTGCCTGCCTTCTTTTTCATCCTATTCCAAGAGGCTAATTCCTTCAGGGTTTCCCACTCTTCCAAAATGGGGAATCTGAATGGCTTAGTTAATGACCACTGGGCAGAGTGGGGCATCAGACCTCCTCAATGGATTGTAGTCAACTTGGTGATCGGGCCACCCTCAGCCTAATTAGGGACAAAGTCGTGCTGTGCACAAAGGGGGCATGTTCCCTGACAGGGCTAGTGAACATGGTAGGCACCATGATTGACTCTTCTAGTGCAGTTTTCATCATCTAACCTAAATTGAGGCACAAACTAGCAAGATACAGGGAGGAGGGTATCCAGGGCTGGGTGGCATAACTTGGAAGGGCTTATCAGAGAGAGATACCAACTCCACCAAACTCCCAATTATAATGGCTCAGATGTGATGGATGGAAGTCTATTTCCCACTTATGTAAAGACCTACATGGGAGTTCCTAATTAGTGGGTCTCCCCCCACCCCCTAGGCAGGGATCAAGGATCAGGACCCTTCCATTATAGGGCTTTACTGTCTTCAGCATATGGCTTCCCAGGTCTCCATGCTTACTTGCATTGAACTAGAAGGAGGATTCCACCTGCAGAGGTTTTTTTTTTGTTTGTTTGTTTGTTTGTTTGTTTTTAATTTATTTATTTTGAGAGAGAGACAGAGACAGGGAGAGTGTAAGCAGGGGGAAGGCAAGGGGGACAGAGGATCTGAAATGGGCTCTGCACTGACAACAGAGAGCTCGATGCGGGGCTTGAACCCACGAACTGCGAAACCACAACCTGAGCCAAAGTTAGACACCCAACCAACTGGAGCCACCCAGGTGCTGCCACATGCAGAGTTTTATAAGCCAGGCCCAGAATTGGCACCGATCTTTTCCATTCACATTCCATTGGCTAGCATGAAGTCACGTGGCCACTTCCAAATGTAAGAGATGTAGGGAAATGTAGTCTAGCTGTGAGCCAAGGAAGAAGCAATGGTTTGGCACATAGCTAGCTAACCTCCTGAGTCTCAAGCTGGGGCCTGAAGACTAAGAAGGATCTGAATGGATGGAGATGAGGGGATGATATCTCAGATAGCAGCAGGCCTGAGGACTGGAGTATGGAGAGCAAGAAGAGAGAGCTGGCTGTGAGGAGCTCAGAATGGAAAATTAACCTCTTCTCACCAAAGTTCCTGGTCTGAGATTTTAGTATCTTAAATCAAGAAACAGTGCTGTGGTTGAAGATGCTAGCTTGGGACCCAGAACACCTGGTTCAAATCTGAGCTCAGACACCTATCAGCTGTGGTATCTTGGATAACCTCTCTGTGCCTCATTTTCCTCATCTGTGAAATGAGGATAGTACTGTCTACATCCTAGGCATGTTGTGAGGATTAAAAACAAATTAAAACCTATAAAAGGTACAGAAGAGTGTCTGGAATATAGTACAATTCAATAAATGTTACTACTTTCTTTTAAAACACTTTTTTTTAAGGTTTATTCATTTTTGAGAGAGTGAGAGAACGAGCGCAAGCGGGGAAGGGGCAGAGAGAGACAGAGACACAGAATCTGAAGCAGGCTCCAGGCTCTGAGCTGTCAGCACAGAGCCGGACTCAGGTCTCGAACCCATGAGCCATGAGATCATGACCTAAGCCAAAATCGGATGCTTAACCGACTGAGCCTCCCAGGTGCCCCAAAATGTTACTACTTTCACTCTTTCTCTGTATATGTATGCATTGTGTGTTTGTGTTTAAATTATAACACCACGAGGACTTAGCGAAATCAGGGGTAAGGGAGAGAGACGGGAAGGTGGGCAAGGGATTCGACTTCAGCTTTGTATTTTAGTCACCAACTAATAATGTCACAACACTCTTATTAATCTTATTAATCTTAGTAGCTTAGACAGGCAGTGCTTTCTTCTGATTGCCTTTTCTGTCTCACCAATTATCAATTGGTTCTTTAGTGACATTTGGTTATACATTTTGTATTTTGTGTTATGACATAAATGTCTTCTCTCTCCCACCTTTTGTCTGAAATTTGGCTCGTTTGTACAAAAGATATAATGATGCTCATTAGTATTGGTAGCACCCAGCTGCTGCCGGCTTCCTTAGAGCAAAGCCCCACTCATGCAGGCCTTTATTTCAGTGGGGTGTGCTGCCCATTAATGCAAGGTCATTGCCAGTTCCTGCTCTGTTTTCCCCCTTCCTCTCTGTGCCCCTTCTGGCTTGCCTGTGCTATTGCCCAGTGAGCTGCTTTCCATGGTCAAAGACCACCTTTCACCCAGTCTCCTCACTCGGGCTGCAAGTTCTTGGGGTCCTATGGAAATATCCCCAAACCAGCAGCTGCTCCCAGGACGAGTCTGACAAGTCACACCACCAGCTGTCCGGAGGGGCGGAGCGGCAGCCTCGAATAAGGTGATGGGTAATGGGCGCTGACATTTGATGAACTACCTCTCTGCATTCTAGCTTCACAGAGAGTCCGGGTAGAGTGGGTTTGCCAAGTTCTCAAATAAGAAAACACTGTGTTTCCACTCGACTTCACATTCGGAAGTAAACTCGCTGGGCAACTTCTTATAGGAGGCTCATGTAACTTTAATGCCTCGTCTTGGCATTGTTTACTTGCCTGGCCGGTACTGGCCCCTCTGCTTGGCCTCCTGGAGGACAGGATTTGTTCCATGCCTCGAGGGCATGCCGTCCCAGGTCAGCAGATGGCCTTCTGATTACTATTTCCAGCCTGTCTTACCTGACCATTCCCTCACTGTATGAACAGCTGTTTCCTTCACTTCAGTGCTGCCCAACCGGATTGGTGATTTTTCTTCTGCCCTTTTGTTTGCACCGAACATAAATCTTTCTCTTTTTCTGACCTGGCCTGCAGTTCCATCCACCTGTGCCTGCCTTGAGCAATATATAACTCTCGCCAGGTTCTGTTTCTTTTGCCCACTTGAGCCTATAAACCAAACTTTCTTCTTCCTTCTGCCCCCTCTCCTGGGCTGATTCAGCACTCCTTAGCACCTGGCTGCCAGTTAACACTTAACCACAGAAAATACATTATTTTGTGGATCTGACCTGAACTGGAAACTTCTGACAGAATAAGATATGCAACAGAAATCTCAGTCCCATTGGCCTCCTTTCTCTCTTTTTCTGGCGTCTGAGGAGACACAAGTTACATCAGGTTAGCAGCGACTGTGCTAATTGAAAATGAGTTAATTAAATAACTCGGTATTTCAAGCTGTCAAAATACAGCCAGTCAATGGAATCAATCCAGTTAAATGTTTAACCATGGTCACAAAAATTGGACATGAAGTTAAGAAGAAAGGGAAAGGAACCTGTGTTCCTAAGAGGGCACTCTTCTGGTTTCTACACTATGACTAGTCAAATGCTATAGATTTTTCTCATTGTTACAACTGTTTCAGGGTGTTTGGCTTTATAATTTTATTTTAGTTTTCTGCTTTAGAGAAAAATCCTGCAACACGTTTTCTTGTTGCCCTCTTTTTATTGAAGGTGTAAAATGCTCTCAAAACATTGTTTCTAACTTCTAGCTGAAAACCAAGAAAGTGAAGTATTCATGCAATAAAGTTGTAGCAACAGGCTGGTCAGAAAGAGGGGACTCAGCTGTGGTTATAGTAAGTTTCCAGTGAAATGAATGAGGCCCTCTGTTACATTATGACTAGAATCTACCAAACACATCCTCCATACACGTGACATAGGTGATAACTGGTTGAGAATGTTTTGCTACCTTTTCATTTATTCTGGATGTTAAGCATGTAGGTTTTAAAGATCAATCGTTTCCCGCTAGCACACCCCCCACCCCATCATTTTCGCTTTGCAGTGGGCCAAGAATTGGTGTGTAATTAAAACCCAAGTGTCCAAATGAGAGTTTAATTGGTAAGGAGAGCATAAGGAACGCCTTCAAGATGACTTAGGCTGAATTGACAGGGCAGCAATCACATCTGGGTGGAAAATTCTGACAGTCCATCCATTTGGGAGGTCTCTTTCACCTCACAGAATTGGCATGTTGAATCCATTCTGCTTGAACTAACTGATCATCCCATTTCTTTGACAGAGCTGAATAACAGCTTATGGCATTTGTATGGTGGTTTTTATTTTTCAGTGTGTTTTCATGTGAGTTATCTCTCTTGATCCTCATATTAACCCTGTGAGATAGGTATGTCAGATATAACTTACCTATTTTATGTGTAGAAAGAGATTCAGAGTGGTTTACCTGGCTTGTGTGAGGTTATGAAACCAGTTAGTATTAGAACGAGATTTCTATGTTGGACATACTGATTCCTAGTCCAGTGAATTATTTTCATTTCACACATATTTTAAAAGGTATACTCTTTGAACTTTAAAATTTTTTTAATGTTTATTTATTGTTGAGACAGAGCATGGACGGGGGAGGGTCAGAGAGAGAGGGAGACACAGAATGGGAAACAGGCTCCAGGCTCCAAGCTGTCAGCACAGAGCCCAACACGGGGCTCGAACTCACGGACTGCGAGATCATGACCTGAGCCGAAGTCGGACGCTTAACCGACTGAGCCACCCAGGCGCCCCTACTCTTTGAACTTTCAGAAAACTAACACATAAGGACAGTGAACTTAAACCTATGTAGGACTCTTACCCCAACAGCAAAGCTCACGTAATGAGGTAAACTTTGTGGTTTGAGTCTCTAGTGACAGACCTCTGGCCCTACTGGATCCTGAAGTGTGAGCTGTGTCACCAAATCAAGAGTACATTATGTGCACTGTGGTTTTGATTCTAAGACCAAGACGCTGTTGATAAACATCTTTCTTAAACATTTATAATGCATATATGGTACTTAAATTATTTGTCAAGTAAATAGAACATTCAGTTATTCAGAATAGCAAGTATTTTGTTGTTAGTGGGTAGGAGTATCAAACCTGATGGATGACAGGGACAGTTGAGCCATTTGGTTGGGTCTTTCTACTTTCAAGATGGGAAATGAAGACCAGAGAAGCAAAGTGACTCAATCAAGGTCTTGTGCTATTCGACTGCTCTCTCAGGTCACCTGCCTTTCACTGTGTTGCCTGTTTACCACGGTGTTATTTCGGTAGTGTGAACCTGACCACTCAACCTCATAGAGGTAGATAGAAGCCTCTCTGGGGAAACCTCAGGTCCCTCTCCCAGTTATTGTATGTACAAATAAAGTCACTATATAATTATAGTTAGCTTTAAAAGCATGGGGTTTAGGTCCGTGAGTTCGAGCCCCGCGTCGGGCTCTGTGCTGACAGCTAAGAGCCTGGAGCCTGTTTCAGATTCTGTGTCTCCCTCTCTCTCTGCCCCTCCCCTGTTCATGCTGTGTCTCTCTTTGTCTCAAAAATAAATAAACGTTAAAAAAAATAAAAAAAATAAAAGCATGGGGTTTAGAGAAACAATTATCAAAATATTTGCATTAATTACAGATGCAGCAATATTCTTCTGTATTGGAGCTTGTTTAATATTGTGCTAACTCACTAGAAGTTAAGATCATAAGCTGTTTTCTTTGCTGGTTAGGTTCCTGGAACAACACATTTCACATATTTAAAGTAATAATAACAAATATGTAGTGAGATCTTATCATATCCAAGTACTTTGATTATATTTTCCCATTTAATTCTCTCAAGCACCCTCTGAAGCTGATACTGTTCTGATCTCATCTGACAGAGCAGGAAGCTGAGGCTACCCCCTCTCTAAATGGTGTTTTGATTTAAATCAACACAGTCTGACTGTACAACCTGCATTTTCAAACATTGCTGTTCAACTAACTTAGTCATATATCAAAAAGTTTCATGAACTTCTCGTGATGTTTGATTTCTCTAATGACCATGAAATGGACTGCAAATTAAAATATCATACGTTGCTTAATATTTTCTGCTAAGGACTTCTGGATTTGGAAACCAGGTAATGCAAGGGGCAGATGCCCCCCTGAATGAGCTCAAGAGGGTTCTCCAAGGGCACTGACCACACACAAACATCTTGTAGAAGGATTCCTGGGTGTGAAACTTTCTAGCGAGTTCTGTATCTCTAAGGAAATTTCTTGAGGCACCTGGGTGGCTCAGTTGATTAAATATCTGACTCGTGATTTTGGCTCAGGTCATGATCCCAGGATCATGGGACTGAGCCCTGCATCGGGCTTATCTGGAGCCTGCTTAAGATTCTTTCTCTTCCTCTGCCTCTCCCCCCAGCCTCTGGCTTGTGCACTCTCTAAATTAAAAAATATTAAAAAATAAAATGAAGAGAAATTTCTAAGCACACATAAGGAGTTGTCTGTTTAAGAACCTCTTTTATAATCTGGACACTTGTTTTAGAAGGTAATGAAGACATACACTTAAAAAGATAACAGTATGGAAATAGGTTTTTATGCCCATTTTCTGTTTTCATTTGTTTATAAATTAGGAGTAGGGCAATAGAGTTACATCTTTTTTCCTGTTTTATTCATTGTCTAGATGTCATCACCCAGAGTTTACCTCTGATCTCTGAGGATTCAGTGTGAACCATCACAGCACAGGCAGGCTGCCCATCTCAGGTGAGAGTACTTGGAATAATTAGCTTTTGATTTTGCAACCACACCAATTTAATAAGGAAGAACCCACAGAGAGCTTAATCAGCCTCACAACGTCTCTTTTACAACTCCATTTTCCCTTGACTTACCACCAGCTCTTTCAATAAACATGAGCTTGTGAAAGAAAAAGCTACATAAAATTTTATACTTCTCATATTCTGTTTTCCTTTTTAAGTTGCAGACTCAAGCCTGATTGTACTGCACTCCAACCAAAAGACCCCCTCAGGCAAGAAACACATTTATGGAAAGCTATTTATAAGGTTTAAATTATCCATACTAACATTCTTAAGATTCACCAGTGTGGTTTCTAGATGCCAGGTCCAATCCACAGTGACGCTTCAGTGTTGGGTTGTATAGTTGACTGCATAGACTCTCTCCGGAGGAAAATGCGGAGTGAAACCACGGGGCTGGAAGACCCCCAGAGGAGTTAACTAATCTATCCCCCTGCCTCTGGCAGGACCAAAAGCAAAACCCATTTAGATACCAGTACACGACTATATGCTTGTTTTGCTTGCGAAACCTGATTGGCTCCATCTCTTTCCATTTTTTAAGTGAAAGCTGTAAGCAAAGTATGAGAGAGAAATTTACTTAGTATATATAGACACACATGGATACAGCCCACCCTTGATCATTAAGTATTTATGAGACTTGTCCTAATATTAAAACGACAGCATTAGGCCCAGAGAGTTAACCTCGTGTAGGTAAAAACACAGTGTACGTTCACGAGGAGCTTACAATTTGGTTACGAAGACATGACATACATTAGGAACGTTCACATTTCAATTCTGGACAGCACTGGCTTGTGTTGACATAAGGATTAGAGACCTCATGTGTACTAGTACTGACAGTTCTAATCCCATTCACTTGGATTTCTAGGTCTTGTATACTTTCATGTCCTGGAATTCATTCACAGCATTTTGAAATTACAAAAACTTGATTTTACGGAGGTTAGAGACATCCAATTTTTCTATCTTGAATTCTTTCCCAGAAATGTGTCTGCTCTCTCTATCCCCACCTCACTGCTAGAAATCACCAGTTGAACTGATGTAAGACGCCCAGGAAGGCAGGACCCAGGTCTCCATATAAGGTTTTAGTTCATGGTGTTCCCTTGGGCTAAAGGAAAATTTTTTAATCGGGTAGAAATGGTTAATGGTCCCTCACTCCTGTCTCTCCTCAGGTAGGGTCAGCAGACTCCTACTTGGGTCAGAAAAAATGGAATTAGATGGAAAGCTAGGTAGAAAAGTAACCCTTCATTAATTCATGCACTCATTCAGTGGGCTATGATGGACTAGACTGTGGGGCTACGAGGATGGATGGCACTTAGCTCTTGTTTGTGAAGAGCTCACCCCTGACACTGTGGCAAAGGGCAAAGGGCAATTATAGAGACAGGGACGAGGTGTACTGTGGGAGCCAGGAGGGAAAATGATTATATCAGCAGGATATCTGCAGAAGGTTTCATAGATGTTGTCACATTTAAACTGGACTTTGAAGGAGAGGAGATTTCATCGGAGGGAGAAGGTGCGAGAGTCATTCTAGACAGAGGGCACACTGTGTGTAAGGGAGTGGGTCTGGAGCAGGGTGCGGTCAGAGAAAGTCAAGCAGAAGAGGACCCGTGGAAAGAGGGTGAACTTGGAAAAGCAGTTTGGCGGCCACATTACAAAAGTCCTTTCAAATTTTTTTTTTCAACGTTTATTTATTTTTGGGACAGAGAGAGACAGAGCATGAACGGGGGAGGGGCAGAGAGAGAGGGAGACACAGAATCGGAAACAGGCTCCAGGCTCTGAGCCATCAGCCCAGAGCCCGACGTGGGGCTCGAACTCACGGACCGCGAGATCATGACCTGGCTGAAGTCGGACGCTCAACCGACTGCGCCACCCAGGCGCCCCATAAAAGTCCTTTTAGAAAGCTTGGTTTGGGGATTTGGATCTGACCCAGAGAGAAGGAGGGTGACAAGGAATGGGAGTCAAATTAAGCTCTTAAACAGGAAAGAACATGTCTAGGTTCATGCTTTGGGAAGATACCTCCAGCAGCTAGTGTGTGGAGGAAATACTGAGGTAAGAAAAGCCCAGAACAAGGAGACTGGCTGGGAGGCCATCGCAATCATCCAGTGAGAGGTGAGGGTTGAACCACACTGGAGGGGGAATGGCCTCAGGAGATGGTTGGCATCCTGAGAGACGACAGGATTTAGAGACTGGATCTAGTGGGTAGCAAAGAGAGAGAGAGAGCTGCGGAAGTGCTCTGTTTCTCACCAGATATAGGGAGATAAACGTATTGTGAGAAGAGGAGCAAGTCTGGAAAGGGTGGATGTAGAGCCAAGGAGTTTTTGAAATGAGTTTAGTGGTAGATGAGTTGTATTCATGGGATTAGTAGTGGTGATATTCAATTTGGCTGAAAATATAAGATTATAGGGCTGGGGAGGGACACCTAAGTGGGACAGGACAGTTAAGCTCTCTGTGGATGACTGAATGGGGGTTGCAGTTTGGGGAAATTCTGTTGCTGGGGGAGTCTCCCTGTGTACATCCGCAGAGATAGTTGTTTGATCATTAGTCTCAGCCTCACTGTAGTTAGCGTGGGTCGACACTTCTCCAGTTTTGTTTTGTTTTGTTTTGTTTTGTTTTGTTTTGTTTTGTTTTACCAAGATGCGCCTCTGTTATAGGGAAGACTTGGGTCTAGGGGGCAAGGAGAAGTTTTCTTTCAAGTGCCTGTTTTATCTGAAAAATATATTTAATGCCTGAGCCCTGTTACATAAAATATCCAAGTTTACTTTGATATAAATTATGTTTTAAATTATTTACCAGTTACATTATGCATGTTAACTACCCCCACCTGAATCTATGCATATCCAGGAAGATGCACCATGGTTATCCTATCCTTGGGCCCCTTGGCCTGTGACCACCCATGCGTCTTGGTTTGTGAAGCACAGATCTAATCAAGATCTAACCATTACAGTGGTCAGCTCTTCTCCTGTTAGGAAAGAGCCTTCTAATTCCCACATGCTTGAGTGTCAGGTTGCAGTTTCCCAGAATTCCCAAGCCATACCCTCAGGCAGGGTGTGAGCAAATACTGATACTGTAACAAGAAAAAACTCAGAGCTGGTTCTTTTTTTCTTTTCCTTTTTTTCAAAAAAGCCCCACTGGATTATGTATTTGACTTTTTTAACTACAAAGATAAGACACAGTAAAAAAATGGAATAATATACAAGTGCATGAAATATCAAGTATGTGTCTACCTTCCTCCTCCTACCTTCTCTCTCCCTCTACCCTGCTCCTCAGGGGTGACCTGTCTGAATAACTGGGTGTCTTATAATGACTTGCTACTCAGAGTAGGGTCAAATGACCTGCAGCATCAGCCTCAGCTGGGAGCATGTGAGAAATGCAGAGTCTAGGCCCTACCTCAGCCTACTGAATCAGACTCTGCATTAAAAAAAAAAAATGCTTGTTTATTTTAAGAGAGGCAGAGGGAGCACTAGAGGGGGAGGGGCAGAGAGAGAGAGAATGGGAGAGAGAGAATCCCACGCAGGCTTCACGCTGTCAGTGTGGGGCCTGTTGTGGGGCTCAATCCCACAAACCGTGAGATCATGACCTGGCAGAAATCAAGAGTCAGATGCTTAATTGACTAAGCCGCCCAGGCACCCCAGAATCTGCATTTTAAGAAGATCCCTAGTTGATTCCTATGCACATTCAAGTTTGGGGAGTGAACTTTTTGTGGAACAAGGAGAAGAAAAAGTTTCTTTCCTCTCTCTACATGTAGGGAGGTCTAGTTTTTGGATCCCCAAATCTCGCTGTCCTTGAAGCAGGGGGGTCAAACTGCAGCTGACTCTAGAGCATTATCTCCATTCCACAAGGGATCAGTCCCCCCCCCTTGGGCAAGGGGGCACCAGTCAGTCTGGCTATTTGCAGACCCCATCCATTCCTTGGGCTCTCCCTGCCCTCAGATTTGTAGGAAAACAAAACAAACAAAACAACAGACGGAATAGTTCCCGAGTTCTGCTTTCTGATGAGCTCCTCAGCTGTTCACCCTCATTTGGACAGAATTTAGCTCTCCCAGTGTTATGCAGAAGCTTAACAGTAGGGAAGGAGGAAGACCAGCTTTTTGTGAGAAATCACCCAGAGTCCCTGTGTGCCACGGCCACTGCTGAGGAGCGTGTGGCAGGGTTGCAGGTAGAGGTGTTTCTCCAGGGCCTAGAGTGAAGAGAGAAAAGCAGACACTTCATAGGGAAGACTCCCACATTCACTATAGAATTTTACATACTGGAGGGAACTGAGTTTGTGTACTGTTGGCATGGATCCGGGGCACCTGGGTTATAAAGCTTCTAGTCAGCCCTTCAGGTCTCCAACACAGGGCGCTTGATTGTGCTGGTTGCGTTGGTTGTGGATCTTGGGATCAGGCACAACAGTCTGCCCTCCTCCTTTGTGTGGCACTGGCTACCATGGAAGCAGTGTGCTAGGCGATCTAAAACAGTTGCATAGGGCTAAGCCGTGGCGAGGACCACTGCACCTGGTTCCTCTGCACATGCAGAAGGTCTCATTGAAGAGATCTGGCAGTAGTAAAACATATGTGAAATTACTAAGAGGATTATGGAAATCAGACACATGAACTTATTTATTCATTCAACACATAAGTTGAGCATGGAACAAACCAGTGTTGTTCATTGTTTTAAATCCTATACTTTACTTTGATATGCCTAAAATTCCCTTCCTTCACTGCCGGGCTTATGACATGTTCCTTATTACCTCCTCCACACCTCCACCATCTACATCAAAAATCAATGTCTTCCGTGTATCCTCACCATTGAAGACAATTTTTTTGGACTTCATTTCTGTGCTATGACAATGATGGTTGTGTTTTCATTTTTCAATTATAAAAGCATAATATTTAGTATATTTTCTCAAATACATATTGTCTCTGCATCCCACATAGGAGGTTTGATCCAGGCCTTTAAAGAGTCTCTGTTCTTGGAGAGAATCACTATGGTAGGAATTTATTACAGGTGAATTTCTGGAAATAATTGTCTTATAAAGATCATGCCAGAGATCTCAGAAAAACAAAAAGCAGCTTCTTCTAACTGATAAAGAAGGTAAGACGAAGGATAGGGCAGACAGTAAAGTTTTGGGTTGTAATTCTTTTTTTCTCAAATACACTTTCTTCCAACACTTGCCTGTATCAAATAGGACGCTGGGAAAGCATTTTGGCTCATTCTGAGTTAGAATTTCAGCCATGCTTGCCAATGTCTGGAATTTTTTTTTTAATATGAAATTTATTGTCAAATTGGTTTCCATAAAACACCCACTGCTCATCCCAACAGGTGCCCTCCTCAATGCCCATCACCCACTTTCCCCTCCCTCCCACCCCCATCAACCCTCAGTTTTTTCTCAATTTTAAGAGTCTCTCATGGTTTGCCTCCTTCCCTCTCTGTAACTTTTTTTTCCCCCTTCCCCTCCCCCATGGTCTTCTGTTAAGTTTCTCAGGATCCACCTAAGAGTGAAAACATATGGTATCTGTCTTTCTCTGTATGACTTATTTCTCTTAGCATAACCCTCTCTGGTTCCATCCATGTTGCTACAAAAGACCATATTTCATTCTTTCTCATTGCCACATAGTATTCCATCGTGTATATAAACCACAATTTCTTTATCCATTCATCAGTTGATGGACATTTAGGCTCTTTCCATAATTTGGCTATTGTTGAAAGTGCTGCTATAAACATTGGGGTACAAGTGCCCCTATGCGTCAGCACTCCTGCATCCCTTGGGTAAATTCCCAGCAGTGCTATTGCTGGGTCATAGGGTAGATATATTTTTAATTTTTTGAGGAACCTCCACACTGTTTTCCAGAGCAGCTGCACCAGTTTGCATTCCCACCAACAGTGCAAGAGGGTTCCTGTTTCTCCACATCCTCGCCAGCATCTAGTCTCCTGATTTGTTCATTTTGGCCACTCTGACTGATGTGAGGTGGTATCTGAGTGTGGTTTTGATTTGTATTTCCCTGATGAGGAGCGATGTTGAACATCTTATCATGTGCCTGTTGTCCATCTAGATGTCTTCTTTAGAGAGCTGCCCATTCATGTCTTCTGCCCATTTCTTCACTGGATTATTTGTTTTTGGGTGTGGAGTTTGGTGAGTTCTTTATACATTTTGGATACTAGCCCTTTGTCTGATACGTAATTTGCAAGTATCTTTTCCCATTCTTTTGGTTGCCTTTTAGTTTTGTTGATTGTTTCCTTTGCAGTGCAGAAGATTTTTATCTTCCTGAAGTCCCAATAGTTCATTTTTATAAAATTTTTTTAACGTTTTATTTATTTTTGAGACACAGAGAGACAGAGCATGAGCAGGGGAAGGGCAGAGAGAGAGGGAGACACAGAATCGGAAACAGGTTCCAGGCTCCAAGCTGTCAGCACAGAGCCCGACACAGGGCTCGAACTCACGAGTTGTGAGATCATGACCTGAGCCGAAGTCAGACGCTCAACCAACTGAGCCACCCAGGCGCCCCAAGTAGTTCATTTTTAAATAAGGAATCACTTTCTTTTTCCCATTGGAAGTTAGTTTTTAAAGCCCTAGGTCATCCCTCTCAGATAATGAAATTCCTACTGAAGTATAAATCAATTATTGAGATCTTTCCTTAAAATAAATATTGAGATGGGAGGAAGGAAGGAACACAAGAGTTTTTGTATCTGAAAAAAGATGGTGGAAAGTTAATGGAAAGAGGAGACACAGGATTTGGAAGACAGATGTGGTTAGTCTAACCATTATTCCATGGGAGTTTTAGTGTTTGGATATCCTCTGGCGTCTCCTTTCCATGCATAGATGGTGACGAGCCAACGTGATGTTTCAACTCATTTGACACACAGTAGATGTTTAATAAATGTTGAATGAATAAATGAGTCTTAAAAATACTACTTGATAGCTTCTCTAACTCTTGCTCCCTGTCACAAGGGAAGTAAAACCCAGTGACCAGTTGGCTTGTAACAACACAGGTACTTCAGGTGAGATGCAGAGTTTATCTGGGTATCTTCATCTTAAGAGAACTTTACAGAAAACATAATTTTCACGAAATATCTGTTAGACACATAGAACAAATGTCAGAAGTAAGATTTTAGCTTTGCTGCTGGTACTCTTATGAAATTCTCCAAGTCTCAGTGTTTCATCTGTAAAACTGTAGTAATGAATTTTTCATAGAGTTGTCATGAGGATTAAATGAGATGTGTAGGGTATGAGGCACAGGGACTGCCACTGTGTAGATGTTAAAAGATACACCATTAGCCCAAAGTTATTCATGATAGGTGTACAGCCAAAATGTGATCTGAGTTCTTGCTAGTTTAAATTCCTTTGGAGTAATGATTGTAAGGCCTTTAGATTGTTTGACAAGTGTTACATTTCAGAACCACAGAGTGGTCCTTTATGGAAACATTGCCTAAGTCTCCGGCAGGGGCAATATTGGTTTTTGACAAGCCTGCTCAGGAATGTGACCCAAATCAGAGGTATAACTCAGAGGCACTGGAACCTCTTCATTCAAGGAAGATTAAGGAAGATGTTAGATTAATGTTTTCAGAAGCCTTGTGCTCTTTTAGGACTTGACCTTGTAGTCTTAAAGCTAAATATTCAGGTATCCATGACTGGGGTCATGAGCTTATTAGAAGCAAGGGATTGTGACTTTTTCTTGGTAGCTGCACAGCTTCTAGCCTTGGCATTTCTGGTAGCTGGTAGATACTTGTTCAGTGAATGAATGAATGCCCAAATAAAGGCTAACCAGAGAAATAAGCTAGGAAGATTGAGATTGCAGATAGGGAACCAATACAGAGAGAGGGAGGCTGGTGATGGATGGGGATAAGATTGGTGGGTTAAATATAAGAGGCAATGCAAAAGGTAGGCCAGAGAAAAGTTCATACCCAGGCTGTTTCCCATGGATGTTTTTGTGTTGGTGGTGCTCCAAACTTATGTTCTCTAGGGCAACTGTAGGTTTTCTTGGAGGGCTTTCCCACAGTCAGGTTGGGCATGTGTATGCTGCATCCCTAAGGGGAGTTGACGTGAGGAAGGGCTCGGTGTGGGTCATCTGTGGTGCCAGGGTTTCTTAGTCTCACCTGCATAATTGCCTGCTTTTTGTTTGAGTGGGGGCAGAAAGCCTTAGATGACTGGGATCGCTTGTGTGTGAGTCACCTTTGGGCTATAGTCAGCTGTTTCTATGTATGGTAGGCTGGAACTGTGACAAAACATTTGTTGATGATGTCTTTAGTAGTGTTTTTTTTGTTTTTTTTTTTAAACACCTTTCTCCACGTAAGATTCACTTATTGGCATTGGAAACAAACATTCATCCTCTGGTCTAACAGGTCCAGAAGAGAGGTAAGCCCAGACTATGTAGCATTTCTTTGTTTTTCCTTAGAGACTATTGATTATGGAGAATACAACCCTCGTATATTCATCAAATGACTTCAACAAATCTCATCTCTTATATACTGCCTCCCCTTACCCCTGGAAATAAATCCAGACAAAGTATCACTTCATAACCTAGGAGTTCAAAGCTGTCACCATCCCCACGACCACCACCATCATATCATCCTTACAGTCACACTCACAGCTTCCTTTTGAGAATCTCATAAAAGCTGTAGCCCTTCTTCAACAGAAAAAAAGCACCCACATACTTGTACTCCAAATCCTGCGTACTATTTAAGGGGATTCACAAAATTGCTGAAACCCTGACAAATACTCTTCATTAAGAAGCCCTGCTTTGAGGGAGTGCCTGGGTGGCTTGGTAAGTTATGCGCCTCGACTCTTGATTTCAGCTCAGGTCACGATCTCACCATTTGTGAATTCAAGCCCTGCATCAGGCTCTGCTCTGACGGTGTGAAGCCTGTTTAGGATTCTCTTTCTCTCCCTCTCTTTTTCTGCCCCTCCCCCACTCACACTGTCTGTCTCTCTCTCTCTCAAAATAAGTTAAAAAACTTAAAAAAAACACCTCTGCTTTGGGGGTGCCTGGGTAGAACCGTGAGTTGAGCGTCCTACTCTTGATTTTGGCTCAGGTCATGATTTCATGATTCATGGGATGGAGCCCCGAGTTGGGCTCTGCAATGTCATTGCAGAGCCTGCTTGGGATTCTCCATCTGCCTTTCTCTCTGCCCCTCCCCCACTCATTTGCGCGTGCGCTCACTCTCTCTAAAAAAAAAGCATTTAAAAAAAAAAGAAACTCTGCTTTGGACTGATGTCATCCTCTGTGGTATTTATTCTTGGATCTCCATCAGGCAAGGAGACTGTTGATTAACATGGGAGCATCATGCTGTTCAGCTACAGAGTGGGGAAGCTAGGTCCTTGCTAGGATGAGTTGAAGTCTGCCCTGATTCATGACTTCACCTCTGGGGTGTCACTTACATTAATATGAAGCAAAAATTATTCTTTTTAATGAAGGTGGAACCTTTAAAAGTAATACTTATGAATATGTAATAAAAAGTTAGTCTGGGTTTATTGAAATAACAGATACTTCCAGTGAATATTAATGAGGTAATATGAGACCAACAGAGATAGTGGGTTATAATATCAAAGCACTGAAACTGAAGAAGATAAATTTTAACAAAATTATTAAAATAATTGATGCTAGTATAATTTTTATATGTTCCAAATTTTTAAGGGGCACAAAATTGCTTTGGAATTCAAGGTCAGCAGATTATGTGTTTAAATGCCAGCTCAGCTACAACTATGCCATTACTAACTTTCACTAAGTATTGAAAAATCTATGTGAGGTGTATTTCGATTTCCCAATTTTGCTCTTTTTAAGGGAGAAAAGTTAAAAGGCGAATCCATCACCAGGCTGGTATTTAAGCTCGTAATCAAGATGACCAGCATAACATTTAAGATACAAGCTGCTGAAAATAATTGATTATCTCATGTACAGTCGATCTCATTAACATATGGCAAAGATTACAGCATAAATATGAGAGTCAGCATAAAATCCACTTGCTTGAAAGTACTAAAAATTATGTTATTAGGTAACCAAACAGATGTCATCTTAATAAAGCCTGGGAATGATTTCCTTATGTTCTTGCCAACTACCTTTCTCTTGTTTTCTTCTCCAATTAATTCTTTTGTGGTGGTCACTCCTCCTCAATACCTAAGTGTTCTAAGTTGACCATTTAGAAAGGTAGAGGTGCCCATTGCTTGTATAACTACCACTTACTAAATGATTATCTCCTAGGTGGGTTTATTAGAGGGATCAGAGCTCCGTTTTGGAAAGTTTTATAATTTTCTACCGCCTCTGCTATCTTCAGGCTAGTTTATTTCACAGGATTGAGAATAAGCATGTGAACTTCTGACTGACTTCTGTGGGGTGTGTGTATGTGTGTGTGTGTGTGTGTGTGTGTGTGTGTGTGTGTGTGCATGTGTGCTCGCAAATGCTCCCATTTTTTCTCTCCACCACAGGGGTTTAGACTTGCATTGAGAAACTGATGTATATCCAACATTCCTAGATATTTGTAGTAGAAGGATTTTCAGGTTATCATTAGTCTATCTTCTTTCCAGAGCTACAAATTTGACCTAGTTTCCTTCTGTCTCTGTTTGGCTGTGTCTAGTGCTGACTCTATCCTCAGGTTCCACATCATCGTTTCTAGGAGGATATAGACTTCTTCATCATGATACCAAATGACATCAGCATTTACAGATGTTCACACAAACAAATCTGGAGGAAACATGATGGTTCCTTATGGTGGCTCTCCTAGAAGAAAGAGTAATTCCACTTTGCTGGAAACACTTTGGGTCTTATTGGCTCAAACTGGGCTGCCTGCCCATCACTGTACAAATGCCTATGGCTGAGTATGGCATATGCTGAGTGCTGAAGCCCTCAGGGAGATTACCTGTATATCGAGAGTGGAGTGCCCACCTGCTCCATGCACATGGATGATCATGGGGAAGAATTCTTAAGAAAGAGGGAGAATGTGTTCTGGACAGCAAACAGCCAGTTTTCATTTTTTCTTTCCCTTTTGCTCTTATCTGGACATGTAGTTAATGAAATGTGTCTAGGTGTTTGTTATGCCACAATTGGGGTTTGCAGTGGCAGAACCATCAAATGGGGGTCAGGAAAAGGATATACAATATCTTTATGTGGAGGCAGAAAAAATTGTGTCATAATATTCTTTAGGTGAGGAATAAAGTTGTTATGAGGACTCAAAGGTCCCTAAATGCTAAAAGTCAAGATAGAATCAGAGTTTGTAATACCAATAGTTGATGTTAATACTACCATAAATAATTATAGTTGTGTAGCAGTTTGCCATTTTTAGGACACTTTCACATTCATTTACATTTAATGTAAGGCTGGTATCAATTGCATTTCTAGGAGCAGAATTTCCACAAACATCCCAAATAACCCAGTGATTTGTAGAAGTAACAGCTTGTTCTAAAATTAAAATGTTATTTTGCTATGGAAGTAAATATGTACTTCAAATGACATTAGCTACTCAAAGTTTTATGTGCACAGATATTTATAACAGCAAAAAAAGAGCTTTGCATGAATATTGAACAGTAATAGAACAGTTAAATAAATCATTGTGTATCTATTTTATTGCATTATTAGTAGATGATTTAAAAATGATGCCCTCAAAGAATGTCTAATGACAGGGAAAGTTTATTATATAAGTGATAAAAAACAATTTAAAAATCTGAATGAACCAATATTTAGTATGTTTCCAGAATTACTAAAAAATAAATTCATAAGGATGAAACATACACACAGGCATGGGGTAATATTTGAAATATATAACAATTGTTACAGCACACACTAGTCTATCAGAATGGACACCTTGTATTCTCACTTGGTATGGTCATCCCAGTGCTTATTGGCTGAGTATCCTCTAAAAATTAACAATGGCAAGATAATGGGGATGAATTTTATTTTCTTCTTTTTGTCCTAAAGACTTTTTTGTAACATTTTATGTTTTCTAAGTTCTGTACTATGAGAATGTATTATATAAAGAATTATTTAAATATATAAATAATATATTATAAAATACAATAATAAGAAGAATTAATGGAAAGGAATATAATGCCTTAGTATTTCTTTTAGAAGAAACTATAATTTCCTAGAATCTTATAATGCTTTTTGCATTCCTCTCTGTTTCCGTGGCCCTTCCCCACCCTCCAGTGGATTTGTCTCCTGCAGTCCTTGCCTTACACAGAAAATACCAGAAATGGGTCCAATGATGTGCCGTTTGAAATGCCCAAGGAAACTAATAAAAAAGGAAAGTTTCTTGTCTTAGTAATTATTGATGTAAAACCACAATGTCACCAGTTATATTTTTAGTGGTGGAGTCATACTGGCTGCCTACCTATTGACTATGAAACTTTTTCCTCTGTCAACAGAGGAAAATCATTACAGCATTTATTTAACCCTCACTGTGCAAGCCCCCCCGTTCTAAGCACTTTCCTCAGATGATCCCCTTTCGTGCTCACAACCACCTCGTCAAGCAGGTACCATTATTGTCTTCATTTTATAGATGAGGCTTAGAGAGGTCAAGTAATTTGCGAGAGGTCACACAGCTAGCAGTGGCGGAGCTGAGGTTTGATCCAAGAGAGTCTGACTCCACAGCTTTGCTCTTAACCAGTTCATTATCCTGCCGCCAAGAGTCAGCATGATTCTAAAAATAAAAGAGTGCAAACACACTATACTTTCATACACACCCACCCAAAGGAACATCGTTGGTGCTTAATAAATTGAAGATAATGGTACTTATTGTTGAACCTTGTGGCATTTAAAAATCCTTCTGGTACATGTTCATAGTGTAGGAGACAGGGCCTCTGACGTCTAGGGACTGTTTACTCTCTGTTCTTTGCAGTAATAGCTATGATCTTATGCCTCAGTTTTCTGTCCCAGCAAATGGAGATCATGTGGATACCTATCTTTCAGACTGTGTGGATTAAACAAATTAAAACATATAAAGCTCTTAGATCAAAGCCTGACACAAAGGATGCAGTAAATGTGAGTTGCTGCTATGTTTTATTGTAGTTTTTTCAGGGAGGGATGGAAATATCTGCCTATGAGGGGACTGCATGAAGAGGTTTGAGCTAGTTCATCAGCAAGGCTCCCATGTCAGAGCAAGTCCAGGCCTGATATTTATTTGCACTATGTGATCCAGATTTCTTTCCCCTCGTAAATAACCTCATTCTAAAGACCCTGCTTTGCGCTGTAGTTTGGTTAAGACTTCCCCTAATCAATTTTGCATACACTGCCCTTATGCTGTTGATTTAAGATTAGCTTAGAGTGAATTTTGGCCAGCATGGATTTTAGCGATTGATTGTAAGTTCATTCATACTATGGCCAGGTTGAAGAGAATTTTGTCCAGTGGTTTGATGTTAAGAGAGTGTGAGGCTAATGGGGTATTAATTGAGCAGTGAATGCCCAATTAGGAATCTCAGAAGGCTTGTGCTGGCAGCCTGGGGAGTGAAGGTACCCAGTGAAGGCTGGGTTGTGGGTTTTGGAAAAGGACTAACTAAGCTTGGCCATTTTAGCACTTTTCTTGCAGCCCAGTGGGCCTTGTCCTTCCAAATTTTCTGGGCAAGTGACAGTTGCTGGGACAGAAATCCTGATTTGTGGAAGAGGAAAGGGTGGTGAGAGCAAGCTCTCTCCCTTCCTTAGGATGAAGAAGACAAGCAGTTGATTTCTGGGGCAGGCAATCTCTAAACGATTGTGCACACCCTGATAATTTGGGGAGCTGCTAACATTTTTGGAAATGGGAATATATTTAAAATTCTAACATATAATTTCTAGCTATTTCCAACCTCCCATATGTGTATCGCCAAAAGTGAATTTTGAGAGCCGTAGTGGGAAAATACTGCCTGGGGATAAAGAAAAGTTACCGCAGGAGTCTGGTTTCTATATTAATTTATTTCACAATAAGAGCAAATTCCTTTCCCTAGGGGAGTATTTGACACAGTAATTGCACTAGGGGACAGTCACTGTTTCGTTTCATTTTCTTTCTCTTTTTAAAACTTTCTTTGTAAAGCAAAGTGTTATGAATCTTCCTGAAAGCCACGTGAACAAGATATGTGAGCTGTGAGATATGTGTTTTATGTGTGTATGTATACATATATAATGAACATTATATATATATGTGTGTGTGTGTGTGTATGTATGTATATATGCACATACACAATGAATACACACACACACACACACACACACACACACACACACACAGTCATTCAGTGTTGGATCTCAGAATGACATTTTGACCACTCAAAAGGGAAAATGAGAAATGAGATCAGAGACACTATGAAACACATCTTTCTAGATTTAGGGAGTAATAGAACATGTGACATATACGTGTTATGGATCATGAGCAAAAACCTGAGCTCAGCTTGCGTTGCTTTTGGCCAAGTGACAATGATTTTATTACCTACAAAAATTTTTAAAAATTTAACTGTGTTTATAATACAAATTTTAAACACTGAATTTCTATGAATGTGATGGTTTTAATGGCTGATACCTATCCAATTTAAAACATCGTGCTTTAAGTTAGAAGAGTTTGAGGGGTATGCCATTCTGCATTCCAGCTTCTGATTGGGACCAGCCCTCTGGAATCCTGTAAGACTCAGCAGCCTCCCTGTTTCAGGCTCCTTCTCACCCTCCCCAGGGTCTCAGTACTATGAAACTACTCTTGTAACTTACGGAAAACTTATAATTAACTCACTTGTATCAAGGTTTGGAGACTTAAGCTGCTGTCCCTCCCAGGAGCATTTGTAATTGAAAAGACAACACAAATGAGAGCACTAGATCCCACTATTAGAAGAAAGATGGAAATTTCAGGCACAAAGACTATGTATTTCAGTCTGGGAGGCATTCTGGCATACCTCAGTCATTATCATGAACAATGCGTACACATTATACACACATATCACATTCTGCAAAAAAATGAAGCTGCTTGTAAAAATTAAAGAAAAAGCATTATAAAAACTTAAAAAGTGAGAGAGGAAATCAAAGGTAATGGGAAAATAAGAGAAAGATAAGTTGATTCTGAGGAGATTAACATTTCAAGCAGATGTTAAATCCTTTATTATATTATTACTATTTTTTTTTCTTATAAAGATGACGTAACACTATAGGACACTGGGAAATTGACAGAATTGTTCTCATTATCCTTTCTCCAATATGAAAGTTACTGTTTAAAAAAGTTTTGTTTCAACAATCTTATAGATCAATTTTATAGATTGAAAAACTGTTATTTAGAAAAATTAATTGACATGCTCATGATGACATAGCTCCTTCAGAATTCATCAAGACCTGCGAACAGGACGCACATTTAAGGAAGGCTGGTAAATGTATTGGAGAATTCCTAGTTGATTTTCAGGGGCCATCAACTGATGCCAGCCTGCATCTAATCAAGATTCTATGATTAGTACATGCATTGGACCTCCATTAGGAGTGAGAACTCTTTCTAGACATCTCTGTGGCTCTAGAATAAGTTATAAAAGCAGAACTTGGCCAGACTCCAGGGTTCCTCTCCCTAAGCCCAGGCCTTCTCCTACTGCGCTTTCCTTCTTTATTAACTGAATTGTTAAGTCCATAAAGGATACTGTTGATAGTTTTCTGTGAATGATTTGTTCTCATAGATGAGGACAGCTGCTTTTCACATGAAAATAAGTTTAGGTTGGGAAAGAAAAGGAAAAACTCCATGAGGCAGTTAGTATTATGGCCTTTGGAGCATAGATGAAGAAACCAAGGCCCAGAAGGTTGAGTGGAAGAGGCTGAATCAGGCCCAAATGCAGATTTATGAACCTTCAAAGCCCACGCTCTCAAACACTGTGCCATGGGTGGAGAATATGTGGGAGTTGAGCTGCCACTCCTCAGTTCTGTGCCTTGCCAGATGTTGCTAATTAGTAAGATACCACTTTCTCTTGGGTTTAAACTCAGCCTCAGAATCCTTCTTAACACAGTACTCTAGGCAACCACAATCAACCAGTGGGAATTGACTTGGTGTGAAATCTCCTGGCCAGCCTGATACTGCAGTATACTCCTTTCCTCTACTATGCTCATGCAATGGGTAGAGCCCTGCACATCTGTCTGTATTACTTCTCTAAATCTGTAAGTAACTCCCTTTAACTCTCAGAGTCTCATTTTCTACATTCTAGAGGAGAACAATACCATTTACTTTATAAGGCACACCAAATGAGAAAATGTCTGTAAAAAGCACTTGGTAAACTGTTCAAATGTAAGGATGCTATTAATAATAGTTTTACAGATGAGAAAAACTGCTTTTACTTACAGAATTCATTAGGTATTTATTATTTTTAATCCTTTTTCAAAGAAAATTTAACATGCTTTCATTGTTACTTATCTCCCTTATAGCCTGGACACCCAGAAGGGGGGAAAGGTGCTAACATTGTGCTCTGAAGTTCAGCTAATTTTTCTGCTGCTCTCTTTCTATAGTAGTAACATTGCTACCTACCCCAATACATGAGATTGTCTCCAGCTACTATCAAGTGAGTCTGTCTTCTTAAATATCCTTTTAATTTCTTGGATGACCTAGACCCCATCCCTTCCAGCACCGAGAAATTGAGGAGGGAGATGATTTACAAAGGCACGAGCAAGGTGAAAGTGCCACTAAAGGAGGTACCCTATCCCAGAGTTAAAATCATTGGGGAACTTATTCAGGAGCTTACAGGAGCACAGGACATGGAGGTTACTGGAACCCAGGGAGGATGGCTTTTTGAGAGGGCTACTGGTCAGGAGCTGGGACCTTTGGCAGAAGATTGACTGTGGTACCCTGTGATCCAACAGGAAGTGAACCATAACTTGGAAGGCAAGGAGCTATTGGTGTGGTTCATGTGCTCTGTCTCTTGGGCATAGGGAGGTGGAGAAGGGGGAGACTGGGGTGCACAGAAGACACCTAGAGCAGCAGGCATTCAGAAAGGCAAGTGGAGTGGTATTTAGAGGAATGAGGTTTGTTTTGGGCTATGACAGGAAGTGAAGAGCAGAGAAGCAAGAGGACATATGATATGTGGCTACTGACAGTCCAGAGGAGAAGAATATCCACATGTTTTGAAGAGATATCAGACTGAATCACTCTCCTGGAGGTGACGTGGGGACCCAATATGAAGCTCTGAAGTCAACCATACATTCTCCTAGGCTCTCTAAGTTCTGTCTCTGAAGCAAGTGGGATTCCCAGAAAGCCTATGTCTACACTGAACTTCCTTAGTTCCTAGGGCAGTCTTCCCAGGGCAGTGACACAGTACTTCATCCTCAATTTTTTTTTATGAAGATCTAATTGAGATATAACATTGTGTAAGTTTAAGGTGTGCAACGTGTTGACTTGATAGACCTATATATTGTGAAATGATTACTACCATAGCATTATCTAACACCTCTATCACCTCACATAATTATCATTTCTTTTTTGTAAGAACATTTAAGATCTACTCTCTTAGAAGCTTTTAGGTATACAATATATTATTGTCAACTCTAGTCACCATCCTTTACATTAGATCTCTGAACTTACTTATCTTATAACTGAAAGTTTATACCCTTTGACCGACATCTCATTTTCCCCACTTGCCAGCCCCTGATAACTGTCATTTGAATTACTTTCTGTTTCTAGTTCAGCTTTTTTAGTTCCACATATACATGAGAATGTACAGTATTTGTCTTTCTTTGTCCGACTTATTTCACTTAGCATAATGCCCTCAAGGTCCATCCGTGTTGTTGCAGGTAGCAGGATTACTTTCTTTCTTGTAGCTAAAAAAATTCCATTACACACACACACACACACACACACACACACACACACACACATGCATGCACACACTAACACACCATATTTTCTTTATCATTTCATCTGTTGATGGACACTTAGGTTGTTTCTTTATCTTGGATATCAGGAATAATGCTGCAGTGAACATTAAAGTGCGGATAGCTCTTTGAGATTTGGTTTTTTGATTTCTTTTGGATATATGCCTAGAAGGGAATTGCTGGATATGTGGTAGTTCTATTTTTAATTTTTTGAAAAACTTCCATACTGTTTTCCATAATGTCTGCACCAGTTTATACAGTCCACCAACAATGCACAAGGGTTCCCTTTTCCCCAATCCTTGTCAATGCTTATTAGCACTTGTCTTTTTAATGATAGGCATTCAAACTGGTATGAAGTGATAAATCATTATGTTTTCATCTGCATTTCCCTGCTGATAGTAATACTGAACATCTTTTCATGTCTATTGACCATCTTTATGTCTTCTTTGGAACACTGTCTATTCAGGTCCTCTGTCCATTTTTTTTTTTTTTTTTTTTTGCTTGATTTGATTGTTGTAGGAGTTCTTTAGATGTTTTGGATATTAACCACTTATCAGATACGTGATTTACAAGTATTTTCTTCTATTCTATATATTGCCTTTTCATTTTGTTGATGGTTTTCTTTGCCATGAAGAAGCTTTTTAGTTTGATGTAGTCCCATTTACTAATTTCTGCTTTTGTCACTTGTGGTTTGGTGTCATATCCAAAAAGTCATTACCAAGATCAGTGTCAAGGAACCTTTCCCCTCTGTTTACTTTGAGGAATTTTATGGTTTAAGGTCTTATGTTTAAGTGTTTAATCCATTTCAAGTAACTTTTGTTAATGGTATAAGTTAGCGGTCTAATTTCACTCTTATGCTTGTGGTTATCTAGTTTTCCTAATATCATTTAGTGAAGAGACTATCTTTTACTCAATGAGTGTTTGTGGCTCCACTGTCAAATATTAGTTGATTGTATACGCAAGGATTTATTTCTGGGCTCTCTCTTGTATTATATTGGTTGATGTGTCTGTTTTTATGCTTATATCATACTGTTTTGATTACTATGGCTTTGGAGTGTAGTTTGAAATCAGGAAGTGTGATGTCTCCAGCTTTGTTCTTTCTTAGGATTGTTTGGCTATTCAGGGTCTTTTGTGGTTCTGTACAAATTTTAGGATTTTTTTTTCTATTTCTGCAATAAGTATCCTGGAATTTTGAATAGGGATGGCACTGACTCTATAGTTTTGGGTAGTATGGACATTTTAATAGTATTAATTCTTCTGATCCATGAACATGGTATATCTTTCCATTTATTTGGTGTTTTTAAATTCTTTTATAAAGTCTTATAGTTTTGATTGTATACGTTTTTCACCTCCTTGGTTAAACTTATTCCTAAATATTTAATTATTTTTGATGCTGTTGTGAATAGGATGGTTATCTTTATTTCTTCTTCAGATATTTTGTAATTTTGTAGAGAAGTGCATCTGACTTCTGGATGTTGGTTTTACAACCTGTAATTTTACTGAATTTGTTGATTAATTCTAACAGTTTTTTGGTGGAGTCTTTAGGATTTTCTGGGGACAAGATTCATCTGTAGAAAAAGACAGTTTTACTTCTTCCTTTCTGGTTTGGTGCCTTTGATTTCTTTTTCTTGCCTGATTGCTCTGAGTAGGACTTCTAGTACTATATTGAGTAGAATGGTGAGAGCAGACACCCTTAATTTGTTCCTATTCTTAGAGGAAAAGCTTTCAATATTTTATTGTTGAGTATGATGTTAGCTGTGGGCTTGCCACATATGGCTTTTATTATGTTGAATCATATTCCTTCTATACCCAATTTGTTGAGACTTTTTATCATGAAAGGGTATATTGTTTCAAGTTTTTTTTTTTTTTTGCATCTATTGAAATAATCATGATTTTTTCTTTCATTCTATTAATTTGGGGTATCACATTGATCTTTGTGTGTTGAACCATCCTTGCCTTCCTGGGATAATTCCTTTTGATCATGGCACAGGATCCTTTTAATGTGTTTAATACAGTTGGCTACTATTTTGTTGAGAATTTTTTTTCTATATCCATCAGGGATATTGGCCTGTAGTTTTATTTTCTTGTACTGTCCTTATTTGGCATTCATCACAGGGTAATGCTGGCCTTTAAAATGAATTTGGAAATATCCCCTTCCCTTCAGTTTTTGAAATAGTTTGAGAAGAATGATATTAATTCTTTTTAAAATATTTGGTAGAATTCACCAGTGAATACATCTGGCCTTGGGTTTTTTTGGGGGGAGGTTTTTGATTACTTATTCAGTCTCTTCAATTGTTATCATTCTGTTCAGATTTTCTACTTTTTCATGATTCAGTCCTGGTAGGTTGCATGTTTCTAGGAATGTATACCATTTTTTTCTAGGTTATCCAATTTGTTGGCATATAATTGTTCTTAGTAATCTCTTATTATCCTTTGTATTTATGTGGTAGCAATTATAATGTCTCTTCTTTTATTTTGGATTTTATTTATTCATGTCTTCTCACTTTCTTAGCTAAAGAGTTGTCAATTTTCATCTTTTCAAAAAAACTAGCTCTTAGTTTTGTTGATCTTTTCTATTTTTTTTTTCTGGCCTCTATTTCTTTTATTTCTGCTTTGATCTTTGTTCTTTCCTTTCTTCTGCTAACTTTGGGCTTCATTTGTTCTTCTTTTTTTTATTTCATTGAGCATAATATAGACTGGTATATCTATAAGATGTTTTATGTAAGTCTCTTGGTAACCCCAAAGCAAAAGTCTACAGTAGACTCATAAAGGATAAAGAGAAGGGAATAAAAGCCTACTAGTGTGGGAAAACAATTAAAAAGAAAGGCAAGAGAAAAAGAAAGGAACAAGAGAACATCTACATAATAGGCAGAAAAAAATAATAAGATGGCATTATAAGTCCTTACCTATCAGTAATCACTTTTTGTGTAACTGGATTAAATTTTCTAACAAAAATTCTCTAAAATTCTTTAATCAAAAATTCTCTAATCCAGGTATAGAGTGCCTGGATAGAAAGAAAAAAAAAACACACACAACAAAGCAAGATCTAACTATATTCTGCCTACAAGAGACTTATTTCAGCTTTAAGGCACATATAGGCTCAAAGTGAAGGGATAGGAAAAGATATTCCATGCAAGTAAAAACAAAAGAGAGCAGGAGTAGCTATACTTACGTCAGACAAAATAGATTTGAAGCCAAAAACGGTAACAAGAAATAAAGAAGGTCATTATATAATGATTCATCAAAAAGCTGTAACAATCATAAATATATGTACACCTAACAGCAGAGCATCTAAATATATAAGTATTAGTATTAAGTAAATACTAACAGATTGGAAGAGATAAATAGACAACTTATACAGTTATAGTAGGGAACCATATGCCACTTTCAATAATGGGTAGATCATCCAGACAGAAAATCAACAAGGAGACTTTGTGCTTGAACCACACATTAGACCAAATGGACCTAAACAGACATATACAGAACATTTCTTCCAATAGCAGGGGAATGCACATAATGCACACATAGAATATTTATGGTAGGTGACCACATAAGTCCTAGCAGATTTAAGAAGACTGAATTCATACCGGGAATCTTTCCTGACTGCAGTGGTATAAAACTAGAGATCAGTAACATAAGGAAAGCTGGAAAATTGACAAATATGTGGAAATTAAATAATAATCAGTGGGCCAAAGAACAAATCAAAAGGGAAATAAAAAAATATCTTGAAACAAATGAAAATAGACCTGCGACATACCAAAATTTATGGGATGGAGCTGAAGCAGTTCTGAGAGGGAAGTTTATAGTGATAAATGCCTATATTAAGAAAAATGGAAAGATCTCAAATAAAATGTCCTCAGTGTTTTACTAAGAGTTGGGCATTTTGAAAATCACTCCAAGAATATTTCTTTCCTTAAGTTGCTTCCTGAGATAATGATCATGATCATTGTGTTGTTCAAAGAGAAAAACATGAAGTTCTTAAGTATCAGTATTTATCATTTGTGATCACTAAATCACTTATATCAAAATTACCAGGAATGGGTATTAAAAGTATGGATCTCTGGGTCCCAGGAAAGAACAATTGAATCAGAATCTGAAGGGGGAATCTCAGGAATCTAGTTTACACAGGCCCTACAGTCATTTCTAGGGATCCTAAATTTTGAGAAACAAGTTTTAGAGTTTTGTACCTGAGAAAACAGTGTTTCTCTAGATCTAAGTAGTTGTGACTATCATATGTGATTTTGAATTCTGTGGCTTATTGTTCAAGCGTCTCTCTTCTTACTTAACTCTAACTCTTTTATCCTTGTTTTAATTAAGTGTATATGTAAGCCACCTCACATATTTTCAGAAGTTGATAAGGTCTGAACAAATAAAGAATAAAGTATTATAAAGTAATAGTTACCCCATGCTGCTGATTCATGTACATTTATTTCAGACCATGTGGGTTTTTTTTAATGTGAAAATTTTCCGTTTTGATAAAGTTGTTTTAAAACTTACACCTTTGACTTAAAAGCTCAGATTGTGACTCATCCATTTACACACCACAGGTTGACTCCAGGCCTACATTCCCAGCATCCACAAGCAATTGCACTTATATTTAAAAATGTGTTTCATTACCCGGGTATGTCTCTTGGGGTCTGCAGCAGACCAGCTATGAATGAGTATAGTGGGAAGGGTCATGGGGGAAGGATTCCCTGAGATGCTCTGTGTTGCCAACAGAGGTCTGGCACCCTGGCCTGCTTTACACCAAACGCATTTCCCAGGGGCTCTTGGAAAGTAAAGATGCAGTGAAGATACTCATCTCTCCTTAGTGTCAGACAAATTTGGTTCAAGTCCTGGCTTTGTCACTTACTACTGTGTAACTAACTGTGGACATGATTCTTAACCTCTTAACCTTTGGCTTCAGAAATTTCAGTGGAACAAATAGCAGATTGGATAAAGCAGGGGAAGATGGGGGATGAAGCCAAGATGGTGCGGAGGCTGTTACTTGGAGATCAGAAAAAGGGATTATTCCCATGAGCACTCTCTGGGAGCTTTAATATGTTTGGGGGCTGACCACAACAAATTAATTAGGCAGATGCCAATTTTAGCATCCCAAGTGCCCTTTTCAAATTGGTATCCTCCTTCCCTTTACAGGTGCCCACTGACCTGTTTTAGTAGGGATGCTCTAATGCTGTGGTCAGCAGAGTACAGCCGGTGGGCCAGATGTAGCCCATACCCTCTGTTTTTGTAAATAAAATGTGATTGGAGCACAGTCATATCTCTTCATTCGTTGATTCACGTGCAGTCTGTGGCTGCTTCCAAGCTTCAACAGCAGAGTTAAAGAGCAGCGACAGAGACCAAGTAGCCTACAGAGCCTAAAATACTTGCTAACAGGTCCTTTACAGCAAATGTTTGCTGACCCTTGCTCCAAGACAAAGTTTTCTTGCCCCACCTGTCTCTTCTCTCGGGGCTTTTGGAGGACATTGGCTGATCTGAGACATTCTCTTGATGAAGTCAGTCCTAGTGTCAGCCCTCATCTATAGTATTCTCTTTTTAGCATCAGCCTTTCAAAGCCTTGTCCTAAGAATGAATCAGGGTAGAAACTGAAGGCAGAATCAATGGGGTGCATTTTGGATTGTGGAAATTTCATCTTCACTCAAGTTGTACTACATTGACAAGATACCTACAGAGACTGAACATATTTTTGCAATTGGTAGCACTGAGAAGAGCTTTTGCTCGCAGATCTCCTTCCTGCTCACTAGGATCAGTATTCCCAGATTAGATGGGAGGCAGAGATAGAGGCAAGAATGGGGAACAATAGGGAAGTTTGGAGGCTACTTCTTTAACCCCTTCAGGCCTGTTGCCTATCTCCTCCATTGCACTGAGGATTTGGCCAACCTGGGGGAGGAAACAAATCCTTAAGGCAAATGGAAATTGAGTGATGAAGGCTGGGTCCTGCTGCTTCTTAGGCCAGCTACTTACCACATCTGTTGGGCTGACTTAGACAACCACCACCTCCTCTCTCCAGATTATTGTAGAGACCCAGTGATAGCGTTGGTGACAAGTTCTGAGGTTGACGCCCCACTCCTGATCCCAGCCTCCTCTGCCTGGACAGAAGGAAACATTCCAACCCTTCCCACCCCTCAACTCAGTTAGTATTCCCTGCCCCTTGGCCTGATTTTCATGCTTCCCCTTTTGGGGGATGTGCTGTTCCTTCTGCTCCCACTTTCCTTCATCTCTCTTCATCTTTGGTGGACAAACCCCCATTCTTCCTTCAAATCCCAGATCTAGTGTCTCCTCTGCTTTGAATCTTTCCCTGGCTCTGCCAGATGGACTGTCTTCTCTCTGCGACCCCAGAATATTTTCCTACTCTGTTGTAGCCTCATTCAGATGGTGTATTTGCATTTTTATCTCTTGCTCCCTCAGATAGTGGGCGAGGACTACATCTTTTTCTTTTTTGTATCCCAGTTCCTAGCACAATATCTGGCACACAAGAGAGTGCCAGTAAATGCAAAGCAGTAAAGCCCTAAGGTTATAAGCAGGAATTAGAATCTGTGAGACCCTGGGAAAATTAGTTAACCTGTTTAAGTGGCCATAGGATTGTTGTGAGGACCAGAGGGGTTGATTCGGTAAGGTGCTTAGCACAGTGCCTGGTACACAATAAAGTCTCAGTAAGTGTCACCTGCTATTACTAATAACACCTTCCAATTCTTTAATTATTGAATATAATAAACAGCAGTACTGGTGATAACAACTTGATGACTGAATAACTTGTTGGATGAATGCTATGTCTTCTCTTTCATTCCCTTGATAGGGCCGTAGACAAAGACCAGTATGCTACCTATATGGAAAAGCTGTTTTTGGTAGTGAGGGACCTCGTTTGTTGCAAAGCCTCTCTTTTTCTGGAAAGCCTTCTCCCCACTTGGGCAAAGTTTGGAGTCTCTGAACTTTCCTTTCTTCAATCAGGTCAAGCAATCTTGTGCAGGGGGGAACCAACACCAAAGGCCAAGGAATGGGCTTCAACACCCCAACTCATTAATATCATCAGCATCCTAACAAATGGGAGGCCAGAGAGCCAGACCGAGCAGCCACTTGGTCACATGGCGGGGGTCTGCCCCGGGGCCCTGCGCACATTGAGCGGACGGGCACAAGTGCCATCCATATTTCTTTGCACAGCCCTGGCCCCCACCTCCCATGTCAGCCTGCTGAGCAGGCTTGGCTGAGGTTCTCGTACTTCACAGAGAAGATTTATTCCTCAAGACTGACCTACATGGACGTATGTATCTAAATTCACAAAAGCTTGAGTTTGATGGCAAGCAACAAAAGGTCAGAGGAAAAGCAGGCAAGGCGTTTAAATCAAAATGATGAAACTGGGTAATTTCATTAGCAACAGTTGTATTTACTGGAAGTCACAGATGGTGCAGTTTAGCTCATAGCCAAGTTTTTAGGACAAAATAAGAATGAAGAAAGAAATATTTCAAGGGAGAGGTGGTTAAAAATTAAATAGGCACCAGATGGCTCAAGATTGTCCTTCCTATAAATTTGGTGAACGAAGGCATGCTGAATCCAAAGGCTTTCTGAATGGGATTGGAGCTTGAAAAGGGACTTTAAGAATATATAAATAAGGCCTTAAAAAGAGGGAGATATCAAGTGTGAAATTTATTGAGTGGAGGTGACAGTTAATTATATAAACCATTTTATATTTTGTTTATTTATTTAGCTTTTATTGAGAACCTACTGCATGCCACATCTTATTTTCTATGTCTAGCAATGGTAGGAAGGAAGGTTATATTTTCCTGGATTGTCAGAAAGCCCCTTCCTTAGGCTAAGTCAGAGAGGGCGAACATGGCTCTGAAATGCATTTGGCTCTGCGGACACACTTGTTTCTCCTCTGGTGAATTTGGTGAGAAATACCACTTCAGTGATTTCCCACTTTCAGAGACTAAACTCCTTACCATGTACAGAGCCCTTCAGGAGCCAGTTGATATCTCTGGACTTGGAGTTCTCCAAGATGCTCTGCATCAGGCAGTCTGAGGGATCTGCATTTCACCAAGCAACCCAGCTGATGCTATTGTATGCTAAGGATTGAGAACTACTAGTCTCGACACTTCTCGTACCTCTTCTCATCATGTCTTGCATTCCATATGCTGGGAGCTAGTTGCCACTCCTCGAACTCCCGTGCCTCATGCCCTTATACCTTTGCACATAATATTCCCAGAACCACTTTGCCATTTTGCCCTCACATTCACCCCCCTCAAATCTCAGTTTAAGAACACAGCTCTCTGGAAACACCTTTTTTCCTACCAGAGGGCAGACCACATAGCGCCACTGAATAAGAACTTTGACTGGTACTCTGGGTGGAATGGGGGCCTTTGCAGTGTTGAGTAGAGGAGAAACAAGATATGACGTGTGTTTAGCAGGCTCATTCTGAGAGTGTCAGTACTCATAATAATTGAGTGGCTTTTATTGTACTAACCCTCCTGCTGATATAAACTATGGACAATATATGGAACAATTGTTTAATGGCACTAGAAGGAAATATAAAGCAAGCCAAAGCTGGAGGGGACTTGACATTTGAAATAAGGGGAGAATATTGAGCGAGGTCCATATCTTAAGGCTTTTCTCTTGAGGACACTCGCCAGCCTATACAAGGTGTACTGGGGGAGCCCAACTGTTACTGACTCTCAGGGTTGCCAGAGCAACTGGTAATAGAGGCAGGAATATTGGGACATGGTGACCATCAAAAGCTGCGTATAGGCTTTCCTCAATTCTGTGGCTGCTCTCTGAATTATGCATGTGGAGGTGAGATTCTGGGAGCCCAGAGGGAAAATGACAGTAGGTCACTATAAGAGCTCAGCAGAGATTTCTGCCTTTGTAGGAAGACAGTTTGGAATTGAATCCTACCAAGACATGGAGGGGCTGAGTAAACACCCTGGACTTGCCATTACAACCCAGGAAGACCACACATTATGGTAAAAGACCACATTTTAGAACTGAGGCACTGAGAGAGAGCTGCCCTAACAAAGCCCAAAACCAAGCTTCCACTAGTTCAAGGTGATCCCCTGGTAATTTAAATGTCTGCAGAGACGAAACTCTGCACTCTTCAGACGGAGCTCTGTGATACATTGTTCACGATGTCTGTATACTTTTAATGATAGAATTCCCCAGGTAGAAGTGGCTGGGAATATATGCATTTTAAGATTTTATATCCTTTGCCTGTTTGATTTCTATCCATTGGAAAAGAATCTCTTTCCTTAAATTATTCAAATTAAGAGTACCCTACTGTAAATGCTTTTGATTGTCAGGGTCCGAGATACCCAGTGACGTTTCCAGTGTTACTGTCTGGTGTAGCTGGAAGCTGCCTACTTATCTTCAGGTCACTGTGCACATTTTTTCCACAGCTCTAGCTGTTTCCCTTTACACTCTCTGATGCTACTCTATCTTAATTCTTGCCGACTTCATTAGAAACATATGTGATATTTCCACTATTTTGGCCTCCCAATTCCTTGAGCTCTTCTTGCTAATGATTCCATTTTATGAATTTAGCCACTCACTTTCAAGGTGAAACCCTAAACCTTGTCATTCCTAGTAACTGCAGTGCCTCCAGCAACCTCAGTTCCAAACAGCTATCTCTCTGCCCGTTACCTTCTCACTAGCTTAGGTCCTTTCCTGTGTCAGCTCCAACAGACCTCCACCTATTAGTTTTTGATCCACCTACATTTTGTCTCTCTCACTTTCTGGAAGCCTTCTTCTCTTCTATCCTTGCCATTTCCGTTCCTATGCATACTCCCAGCTCCCTAGCCCCTCCCCACTTCTACATTCTGGCTTGATTAACCACGAACTTGATTAAATCCAACTACTTGTCCCCTATAGTCTTTTGCCTTTGCACCTGGTAGGAAAACATAAAGCCAAGGTGAGAGGGCTTCAACAGAGTTCTCCAGGCTGTTTTCTCTTCTCCTTTCTCCCCAAAGCTCCCAAATCTCTTTCTCATTCTTCCATCCGATCTTGCCTCCTATTCACTGGAAAAAAATTAAAGAAGGAATCCGCAAAGAACCTCCAATGACCCACCAGCACATCTCCTCCCAGCCCTTTCCACCATGTGCCATTTCCTCTGCCTGCTGCTGTGGATGAAAACCCTCCACTCAGGCACTACCCCTCAAGGGTATTGCTCCAGCACGCCTCTCTTTTCCTTCTTAGAGCATCAGCTGTTTCTCTCTCCTCTGGATCATTCCCAACAGCATAAGATCTACCTTAAAAATTAAAACTCTTTGACTACACCTTTCCCTTTAACTACTGCCCAGTCACTCCTTATGACAGCCACTCTCCTCAAAAGTGCTGTCTCTTGTTGCTGCCCAGGGTAACTCTTGAACTCTTTCATCTCTGCAGTATTTCAGGATCGTATATGAGTGGTGTATTGTCTTTTTTTATTTTTTCTTTAGGCAACATTGTATTTCAGTGGAGTTATGGGTAATCATGATTTTCTTCCTTTTACTTATTTGTTCTTTCTAAATTTTCTATGATGAATATGCAATACTTTGGTTAAAGTGGGAAACAATAAAACTATATAAAAAGAAACACCATATTTTATGAATAATTTACAATCAATTTTTATACCAAAAATTGGCAGTGGGTTGGAGTGGAATGGGCATTGGGACTGGGGCCAGTTCTACTCTTGACTTGTTCTTGAGAAGCCACTTAAATTCTCTGAATTTGAGATTCCTCAGCTGTGAAGAGAAGAAACTGCCATTTTCTCAGCCTTCTTTTCAACAGTGCTGCGAGGAACAGAAAAGAAAATAGATGTGAATAGGTTTTGGGGGGCTATACAAATTTAAGTCCTTACTTCCCCTTACCCAGTCATTTTCTGTGAGTTACACGGACAACATCTTACTTGTACTAATGAGAAAATGGGGGTGATGAGATGGGGTGGGCTTAAAGCCACATCAAAGGTGAGCACTACAAGATCAGGCTTTGATGCTTGTTGGTCAGATTTTTCCCCTGCATATATCCCATTTCCAAAATATCCAGTAAGACGGAGTCATCTTCTGTCCATCAGAGATGGCTGTAAGGGCTGACTAGAAGAGGTGCTGTGAAGTCATCTTGGACCACCAGATGCTATGGAGATATTGACTGGATGCATTTGAGTTTTTAACATCTTTTAGAGAGGATACTCCTCAAGCCATGTGGGACCTTCACAGGGATTGGTCTGATAGTTTCATTGCATGCCAATATCGTGATCTGGAATCGGCAACACCAAGGCCTGCTTGCCTGTAGGCATTCTGACTCGTGCATGCAGACTGTGAAGCATTTGTGGTCAACTGTTTTACTTCTACTGTTTTCTCTATTTTCTTCACCTGTTTTGGTTTGGAGTTCCAGCAAGTCGGGGAGGGAAACCTCACTGAAAGCTCAGAGGGAATAGATTTGTCACATCCCCAGGTATGACCCACTTCTGATGTTAATCACCTGCTGGATAAAGAAGTACTTCCCTTCCCTTTTACTTGTTCTTAAATTAAGCCCTTGATCTCCTAATCCAAGATTTGGTGAAAGAACCCCTATTTTCACTGGGGCAAGTAACAGGTAAGGCATTGAACTGACAAATGAATTCCTTCACTTCCCAGCCCTTTATGTTTTGAGCCAGAGGTTCCCAGAAGGATGTTTCTCTCTGCTTTCCACCAGTCGCCTTCCCCATCCTTCACAGAGAAGAAAATAGTGTTTCCTGAATGTTTACTTTGTGCCAGGGTTATTCATATACTTTGCTCCATTTAGTCACCAGGACATCCTTTTAAGGTACATACTAACCCAGTTAATGGAAATTCTTTGACCCACTTGTATAGAGATGTATAGATGGACTGAAGCTCAGGAAACAAAGAAGTCTTGAGGCTGGGATTTGAAGTGAACACTCTGCAATTCTAAAGAACTCTTTCTGCCATCCCAAGTGTTTTTTCCGAGGCTTTTCCTCTTTAAATTTTTCCTTGACAACCCCTCCCTCTTTATCTACCAAAATGAAAGGAACGATTGATCCCATGCTTCCCCAACCTTCATCTTTCCGTACAGAAGAACACATATATTTTTAATTTTGTCCTTTAGTGTGTCGGGATGCTGACCAAATCCATCTAGACAGGGACACTTGGAGCTGCTTCACGCTCAACAGAGGAGTTTCCTCCGGGAGGAGAAGGGCTCCACCCAAAAGGCTTAGAAATGACATGTTGGTTTTCTTGATAATTGGATTGTTAGAGTTTTCAGGGAAAGAGTCTGAATCCAGAGAAGCACAATCTAAATGTAAATGAATGTTTACATGGGTATTTGGAGGGACTCTAGGGTTGGAATACTGATGTGGTGGTGCTTCAGAACGTGCAGGGAGCTGATTTCGCAAGCCAGGGGTGGGAAATTGCCCCTCCTCCTCCTGCTCCCATCTCGATAGAGAGAAATGGATCCGCTCTGGCTTAAGGGCCTCACTGAGACTGTTTAAGCCTTGTTGTCAATCAATGGATGAAAACACAATAATGGAAAAACACTTATGGAGCTATAAAAGGAGCTACAGAAATGGCCCCAGCTTCCCCATAGTTACAGTCCAACCAGACTGTCCTTAGGCAGTCTGTCTTGTCATCCAATGTGACCACCTTCTTTGTCCCTGACCTCCTTGCTGCATTTCACACCTTGGATGGCTCCTCTTCCTCATCTGCTCAGATTTCAGGGAGCCCAGGACTCAAGACCTGAGCTTTTGCTCTTGGCTTTACTTCCTCTCCCCGCCGACAGCTCATCTGCCCTCTTGGCCCTGATGGCCCCTCTCTACTGGTCATTCTTCCTCAAGCTTGGACTCATGGGTACAGCATCCTCCCACCCAAGTGCTCAGGTCCTATTCTCAAGAACAGCCCTGTCTCCTTGCAGCTAGAGAGCGTAATTAATTCTACTATAGTAGATGTTCAGAAACTGTTTTATAATTCTTGCACACAAAATCAAACACAACATTCAACTTTCAACAAATATATAATAGATGTGGATGTAATGCATAGTTTTAAGATTAATATAATAAAACAGGCATCATGTGGAATCACACAATCCCTCCTCTACCCTCCCCTCTACCAGGCTCTAGGATATATGAAGACAACAGAAGATGTTCTCCTAGGTGGGGAGTAAGTGTATGATTAAGAATACTCTTTGTTTTCTTGGTTCAATTAATTCAATTAAAAGCTATTTATTGAGCCTATACTATGTTCCAGGAAGGCCATGTGCTAGGTGCTAACATGTGATTATAACTTGCTCTGCTCTCTGGGAGATCACAGTCTGGAAGGAGAGACAGACAAGTATAGGAGGTTTGCGGTGCAGCGCGATAAGGGGTCAGCTTCATATGGGGAGACGGGGCTGTTCGAAGGCAGGGAAAACTGCCAGAAAAGCTTTAAGGAAAAGAAATATCTGAGTTTTGTTGTAAAGGCTAAAAAGAAATGTGTTGTAATTTGTCATAAAGGCTAAAGAAGAAGAAGGGAGCATGCCAGGCAGAGTACCATCTAGGCAGAGGCTGGGATGAGCTAAGACAACAGTGTTGGAGGCCTGTAAGTGGCTTATCACTGGAACATTATTGAAGTATCAGGGAGAATGGAGAGAAATGTGGGGCAGAGAGAAGAATAAGACCCAGAAGGACCCCTACAGCCCATCTTAAGGTCTTCTCTGTCTCCTGCAAGCATGCACAGCTAGTGGAGGTCTACAGCAGAGGCAAGGCATGGCCCTGAGCAGCTGTAAAACCATAGACGGGAGCAGGGTAGGGCCTCAGGCCCAGAGACCAGCTGTAAGTCTACTGAAACAGTCTGGAAAGAGAGGATGAAAGCGGGTAGAGGAAAGAGAGACAGATGCATTTTTGCACAAAAATTAGGACAAGGAAGATACATAGCAATCCTGTCCTCCAACCCCCTATTGCAAAGAATAGTGTTTAATGTATTGTAGGCTCATAATAAATGTGGCAGTAAATGACTAACCCTAATTCCTGTAATTGGTTAAAATTAAAATACATACACACAGACATACAACAAAACTAGCTGGGTCGGTATCAGCAAATTACCCAAGACATTTGTCACTTGTATACCAGAGAAATTAGGACCAGGCATACATTGATTAACTGAGATCCAGCTGGATAATTTATAGTATAATGTATGGCCTTGAATGATACATTCAAATTTCCAAGATTTCATTTGATTATCTATCTTTATGATGGAGGATATGATATTTTCCAAACAGACATGTGGTGATGATGAAGAGAGAAAATGTATGTCAGAATATTTTGCCATCTATTAGGACCATAAAATGTTACAATTTATTAAGGACTCCTCAGGTGAGTGAATTGGGCACTGATTAAAAGGGCTGATCTTAGAAAGTAAACCAGCCACCAACAAAGCTTTTTATTTGTCCAGCCCTGGCTGGTCCTTTTGGAGAGACCAGAGTCCTAGAAGCCAATATATGCCACCCTCTTCCTTCTCTACTCTGGTGCTCTCTTTTCTGTGTTTGCTTTTCTTCCTGAACTTGCCATAGGCTGCCCTTGCCTGGTGCCCACTTCATAGGTAGCACCCAGGATGATGTCATCCCTTCTCCTGCTCAAGTACTAACCCCCTACAGATAAACAAGTATGGCTATGAGCCCCTCAGCAATAGCAACAGGTCACTAGAGAGGTACTGGCAGTACTGGGAAGATGGCAGGATCCCAGTGGCAGAGTGTGGCCCAGCATGGGGGTAGATAGAAGGTAGGTATACTAAGGGTTCTCTTACACATAAGCTACCAAGGTAGAAAGGCATGTGTGTGTGTGTGCGTGTGTGTGTGTGTGTGTGTGTGTGTGTCTGGGGTAGGGGGTGGGCAATAGTCAAAAACTAAGCCATCATGATAGAACAAATGAAACCAGATGAAGTTTAGATGGTATGTGGGTTTCCAAAGCCTTTTTCCTTCTGCTGGATCACACAGTCCTGACAATATCTGGGGCCGTTACTCCTGTTTGTCCAAAGAAGTGGAGGCTTGCCATGGCATGCCCAAGCTGCCATAACTGGTGGCTGGAAGAGTATGAGCCCAAAAAGAGCTTTCTGACCCCATGTGCTTTTATTCCTTTGCTGTGTTTGGCGGATGAACATGGATGTGGTGCTTTTTGTAGCAAGCTACATTTGGTGGGAATGTATGAAGAAAACTTGAAAAAGTTAACATTTCTGACATAAAAGCCATAAGTGCTTACTATAGAAACTAAAGACACAGACAAGTCTAAAGGCAAATTGCAAATCAACCAGGATCTTGCCCTTCGGAGACAAACACTATTAGTTATTTACTGCATTTCTCTTTCTGCTGTGATTATCTTATGTATAGTGGAGATTGCAGTTGGTGTGCAGTTATATATATATCCTACTTTCCACTTAACATTATATCACAGGCATTTACCCGTATCATGAAAAACTCTTATAACTATAATTTTCATTGGCTTCATTTTATGCCTTTATATGTCCATGCCCTAACTGACATAAGTATTCTCTATTCATTGGTCCCTTAGTGTAGGGAGGAATTTCCCATAGACACCAATGCAGCATCCCAAGCAGCACCATGTTTCAGACCTTTGACTTCCGAGATTCTCAGGCTTTTGGGTGGAAGCAATTTGTCTCTAAATAAACCAGCCACTTATTCTTTTAAACTGTAATAGATACATCATCCAACGAGAATATTAATTCTATCCTGGGTAGAGGGACGTGACCTGAGAAGTCCCTACTCTTGAAGACCTTGCAGTATCACATGGCTTAGAAAACTAAAGCACATGAAGCAGATGCTCGTTGCCAGCCATGATACTCACTGCCAGACCACCTAAGAAATGGTTTGCAGAGACAGAGCCCTGGCTATCAAAACAGGTGGCTTTCCTACCCTCTTGTACACTTCCCTTCATAACCAGGTCTTGACCTCACGGGTTTGCTCCCCAAAAGTGAATTCTATTCTCAGTGATTCATTTGGTAGACAGGGCCTTGGCAACTTCTGTGAAGTTTGTGTTTCTATGCTGAAAAGCCCGGGTACAGGTATCAACTACAACTAATATGTGTGGAGTGTTTTCTGTGTCTCAAGCCCTGTGTAGTGCTACAGAAGAACCTCTTTACCTCCTTACACACGAAGTCAGTGCAGCATAGGGGCCAGAGACCCAACAGCTAAGATCAAGCTGCTTGCTAATACTGTGACTTGAGACAAAATATTTTATCTATTTGTGTTTCTGCTTCCTTCACTGTAGAATGGAGGTAGAAAAATGTCTACCTAATAGGGTTGTTGAAAGAATTAGCTAAGTTAAGAGAGGTAAAGCACTTAGCCTGGTGACTGACACACAGTAAGTATGTAACAAAGGTAAACTCTTAACTACTTAAACCTCCCAGGAAACTTCCTCCCTGGTATGTCCTATTTTTATTTTTCATTTCGTGGAGGCTGAAATCAAGGCACAGAGATGTTAGGTGCCTTGCCCAGGATCACCAGACAGAATAGGAATCCCAACAACTGGACTTCAGAGACCACACTCTACCATACTTTAATACCCTGAAGTAATTCTCCATCAGGAAAGGAGAGCCCTGCAGATAGAGCAGAGCAGGGCGCACTAACTTTTGCATGTGGTCAGGGTTTCAAAGATGAAAGCAGGGCCTGAAAAGGAAAGAGAAGACTACAGGTTTTGTTTGCCAGGGTCCCAGGCAATATTAAAAATAATCCTTATGGCTACCAGAACTCAAGGAAGACAACCATTCTTAGAAGGGATGAAGGTTGGGAAACTTAAAATATTTCTGGCTACAACGAGGTAGCCCACAGGATGCAGGCTCCTGTGCTGATGATGCAGTAGGTGTAGATGATTCAAATTTGGCAAAAGCAAACACTGTCCCTGCACTGGTGTCCTGGTGCAGGATGAGTGGGGATAAGGGCCTGTGCGGAAGGATTCAGAGGGAACTTGATTTTGTTTTAGTTTTTTGCGTACGTGCACTCTGTCTCTCTTTTAGTCTAAGTTGAAGACTCACTATACTCTTCTTGGTTTCAGTCTCCTCTTTTCCTCTCCACTAATAGAAATATGACATGCTATTTATCTGTTTACTTTCATGGTACCCAAATGATACCATATCAACCTTAGGGTCCTCAGCGTGTTATTTTCACTCATTTTGTGTTGCTGGAATCTCTCTGTCTATACAGATCTCTCTAGTCTATTCATTTTAACTGCTGCATGGTAGGTCATCCCGTGATTTCTTTATAACGTGTCCATTTCCTTACTGATGGACATTTCCATTTTGTGGATATTGGCCATTTCAAATAATATTGAAGCGAGCATTTTTGTACCATTCTCCTTGTAAAAATAGTTGAGGAGTTTTGGTTTGGGTATCAAGTTCTCATAAAATGAGTAGCATAATTTTTTTATTTTCCCCCCCAGTTGCCTGAAACTGTTTGGATAATATAAGGATTATATGTGACATTTTGTTTTTGTTTTTGAGGTTTTGATAAAACTCACTTGTAAACTGTTTGGATGGGTTTTCTTTTGGAGAAATGATAATACTGGAAGATATTTGATGATAAATGGAATTGCTGAACTAGAAGATAGGCATATTTTTAACTGCAAAATTGCTTTCCTAAGTGATTGTACCAGTTTATCTGTCTACCAGAAACTGTATGAAAGTTATTGTTTTCATATGTTCTCTAATATTTGGCATTATTTAACTTACGTGTTGATACCTTGTAGTTTTAAATTTGCATCGAATTGATTATTAGGGACATTATGTTTACTTCATTTATGAATTGCTTCTCCATGTATTTGACTCTTTTTCTAGGTGTATATTTGTCTTTTTCTTAATGATTTTAGGAATTCTTTATGTGACCTGCATTAAATTGCATATAGACAGCTTTACTCTGAGTTCATAAATATATTCTTCTATATTTTATTATAATTATAATTTTTTTTTACATATAGGCATTTAATTATCTGGAATTTATTTTTGTGTACATTATGAGCCAAGAATTCAGTTTTATTTTTGCCATGTGGGAAACCAATTATTGAGAGGCACCTGGGTGGCTCAGTCGTCTCAGTGTCCAATTTCGGCTCAGGTCATGATCTCGTGGTTTGTGGGTTTGAGCCCCGCATGGGGCTCTGTGCTGACAGCTCAGAGCCTGGAGCCTGCTTCAGATTCTGTGTCTCCCTCTCTCACTCTGTTCCTCCCCCACTTGTACTCTGTCTCTCTGTCTCTCTCAATAATAAATAAACATAAAAAAAAAAACAATTATTGAGTACCAATTCAGCTTATTTAATGACTATTGGTTTAGTCAGGTGTTCTAATTTGTGTGTGTGGGGGGTGTGTGTGTGTGAAAACACACGTATTTATATGTGTACCCACACCTGTTTGTGTCTATATATTCCAATCTATCTATAATTCTCCATGTCATGTAATTTTTTGATTTTATAAGAATTCCGTTTTTCATAGGATATTTTTATGTAGTATCATGTGCAGTTCACTACTTTTTCTTTCTCTTGTTATTGGGCAGACTTGCTGAAGTTTTGCTTTCCTAGTAGCCATTGAAAAACCAGCTTTTACTTTTATAGATCATTAATACATTTCTCTATGAATTTTACCTCCCATCTTTTAAAATTTATTCCATTCTATTTTCTTTGGGTTTAATCTGTTTTTCTTTTTCCTACTTCTTGAATTGAATGTTTAACTCATTTATTTTCAATATTTAATACATGAATTTAAGACTATAAATTTCCTTATAATTCTCTGCTTTCACTGACTCCCATAAATTTGATACATAGGGCTGTCATTGTTATTCCGTTCCAAATATTTCATAACCTCTATTATGAGTTTTTTTCTTTAACTCATTGGTTACCTGGAAGTGATTTTTACTTTCCAAATTTATGCTTTTTTCTTTTTCTGTTTTATTTTTATTCTAATTACTTTGTAGTCGTAATGTGAGTTATGACATAGATACAACCTTTGTGATCTAGTAGGTGATCAACTCATGACTATTCTGTGTATGTGAAAAGAAGGCGTATTTTCTGTCTCTTGGGTCACAGGGCACTTATGTATCATTATTAGACCAAGATTGATATGAGCGCTGTTCATATCTGTCTTTTGCTAATGTTTGGTTTTGCTTGATCTCTTACTAAGTGATGTATGAAAAAAACTCCCACTAGGTGTGTTGATTTGTCAACTTATCAATGCAATTCTGTCACCTTTTGCTTTATGTGAGAAGATACTATTGAGCATACACAAATTGATGCTGGCTATATATCCTTGGTGGATTTGTGTGTGTGTGTGTGTTTTGTGGAAGGTGTAGTTAGTACTCTACATCCTTGCTGTTAGGTTGGGGCCATCTGACTGGTCCTGCAGAATGTACTGTGAGAAGTGATATGTGTTATCTCTGGGGGGCCTTCTTCATTTCTATCTTCCTCCACCATGATCGTCTTGGAGGCCATATTTCCAGATGACATTGCTGCAATATGGAGGCAGGCCTCCTCACCTATAGTAGACTTTCTCACTTAAGCCAGTGGGGTTTCAGAGGTTTGTGAGTTATAGCAGCTAGTGTTAATTATCCTGAAATACACTCTTGTCGTTATGCTTTTTTGCCATAAATTTTATTTCCTATCTCATTAGTATTTCTAAAAAAATACGTGTGTGTGTGTATAATTCTTTTTTGTTCAAACTTTACTTAGCAATTCCTTTATATTCAACTTTTATGTTCAGCCTTGATTTAAAGATGTATTTTTTTAAAACAGAATGTTGCTGGGTTAAAAATTCACTTAATTAGAGGACTTAGTTTTGCTCATGATTACTGATATCTTGGGTTTTATTTCTACTATTTTATTTTGTGTTTTGTATTTGACAAGCTTTTTATTTGTTTCCACCTCCCTTATTGCTTTAGTTTTCTCTATTTTCTTTTTCTCTACTTTCTTTGTTTTTATTTTTTTTGGTGATAATTCTAAAAATTTAATATGAAATCTTTTAAATATATTTTTATTTCCAAATTTTCATTTCATAATAATTTCAGACTTATTGAAGGTTGCAAAAATTACTATAAGTAATTCCAGCATATCCTTCTTCTTTATTCCCCAGATAATCACAGTAAAATGATCAAAACTAGGAAATTAACATTGGCACAATACTAATCACTAATCTATAAGCCTTCTTTACATTTTTCTGGTTGTCCCCATAATGTCCTTTTCTAGGACCAATCCAGGATCACTCATTGCGTTTAGTTATGACATCTCCTGTCTCCTCCAATCTAGGACAGTTCCTCACTTTTTCTTTACCTTGACATTTTGAAGGGTAGTAGCCAATAAGTTTTGTAGAATGATCATCATGTCAAGTTAGTTTGATATTACTTCACAATTAAATTCAGCTTATGTATTTTTAGCAAGAATACCATAAACTGTTCTTAGCACAACGTGATACCAATTGTTAAATTACTGGCACCAATTTAGTCACTTGGTTATGGTGAGGAAAATAGGTTTTCCATTGTAAAGCTACTGTTTTTTTTCCTTTTGCAGTTGAGAAATTAATTGTAGGGGGTTTTACTTTGAGGCATGCAAACATCCTGATTCTCATCATACACTTACTCAGTTTTAGCTTCCACTGATGATTCTTGCCTATCACACTTAGTATTATTGTGTTTGCAAATGGTGATTTTTTTATTTCCATCATTTCTTTTACATTATTAGTTGAAATATACTATGGGAAAGAGCTGTCTCTTTTGCATATTTACTCCATTTTAAAATTCCTATATTTATATATTCACTTTCCCACCCATATGGTTGTAATCCGTTACTATCGATATTTATATTATTGCTCAAAACGTCTCAGATTTGCCATTGGGAATTTCTTCAAGTTGGCTTGTGTGTACTTTTCACATGTCTCCATTATCTTTTTGATCACTTCCTTACTTTCTGGCAGCACAAGATGCTCCAGACTCACCTTTTCCTATCCTTCCCCCAGCCCTGAATTCTGCCATTTCTCCAAGGATTTCTGCTTCCTTTTGTTGGAGACTGTGTTCTGAAATCAAGATCTGGTTGCTAGGTGGGCACCTTACTACTGAGATCTCATTGCTTCTAAGTCCTCGTTGTAGGTAATACTGGAAAATCATTCCTTATAAGTTCAAAGAATCTTCCTCTTTCTTTCTTATAGCTGCATAGTATTCCAATGTGTGGATGTACTCTCCTAGATGTATTTAGGTTGTTCCCAGTCTATTGCAATTACAAACAGTGCTGCTATGAATAATCTCTTGCAAGTGTGTTTTTGTGTTGTTGGATGTATATCTTCAGGGTGAATTACTAAAAGTGGAATTGCTGTGTCAAAAGGCAATTTCCATTTTCACAACAGTGTTTGAGAGTGATTGCCTCCTGTTTCACTATAGCTTTGTCAGTAGAAAGCATAGTCTTAAATTTTCACTAATGTAGTAGATGAGAAATGATATCTCATTTTTAAATTGGCATTTATCTAGTTATAAATGAGTTCAATATCTTTTTTTTATATTTGGGGGCCACATTTATATATTTTTCTTTTTGGTAAATTGTCTGTTCATGTCTTTCGCTCATTTTTCTTTTGGTATTTTGCTACTCTGTCCTTCTAAGAGTTATTAATATGTTTTAGAGATATTAGCCCTTTGTGATATCGGCTGTAACTAGTAGTAGTTTGTCAGTTGTCTTTCTGACTTTATTTTTTTTTCCATAAATAAGTAAGAAAAAATTTTAAATTATTTTTATAAACAACTTCTGTGGAAAAATTTATCAGCCTTTTGTTATCTCTGGATTTTGAGCCATAGTTAGAATGCCTTTCCCTACACTGATGTTAAAGAGAAATTCACATTCATATTTTCTTTAGTATTTACATGGTTCCATTTTCTAACTTATGCTCCTAATCCATTTATAATTTATTTTGTCTATTGTATGAACCACAGATTTAATTTTATCTTGTTTCAAATGGCAACTCAGTTCTCACTGGCACCATTTATTCAAAAATTCATCTTTGACTCTTTTGTTTGAGATACCGCATTTTATCATATATTAAAATTCCACATGTGTTTGGATCCATTCCTGGACTTTCTATTCTATTTGGGTAGTCTATTTGTCTATTCATGGACCAGTACCACACTGTTTTATTTTTTATTTATTTATTTATTTTTTTTAAGCAAACACACTATTTTATTTTTAGAGGCTTTACATTATGTTTTTATGTCTGACAGAGTTAGCTTCCCTTTGTAGTTTTGTTTTTCTATTTCCTCCTCCTCCTTCTTTTTCTGCATCCTCCTCCTCCTCCTCTTCTTCCTCTTCTTCCTCCCCCCTCCTCCTCTCTCTCCCTCTGTTTCTCTGTCCCTTTCTCATTTTGAGTGTTTTCTTGGCTATCCACACATGTTTATTTCCCTCTATGAACTTAATGCCAACTTGCCTAACTTCCTAAAAATTCTTGTTGGAATTTTATTGAGCTTGCATTAAATTTTTTAATTAACCCGGGAAGAACTGGCAGTTTTTATGATACTGAAACGTGTTATCCAAGAATGGATTCCTTCCATTTATTTTGTGGCTTCTGGGAGGATTTTAAAGCTTTGCTTATATAGATTTATATATTTCTTACTAAGTTTTTTTCCTAACTATTTAATCTTTTGCTGTTGTAAATTTTTTTTGTCTATTATTTCCTGTAGCTGGCTATTATCCATATAGAGGGTTATTGGCCTCCATATTAATATGCATTTGTGACTTAGACTCTAACCCTCGTTCATTACCTTCACTCTCCTCCTGAACAATGTAGGGATTTAAACTTTGATCTCTCCCTGATGCTTTCCATTTTATTTTCCTCCAGTATTTAATTTTATTCTTGATTTCTTCTCATTCTTGTCATTATTATTACTATGATTTTCAATCAATGCTTATTTAGATGTATCCACAAGTTTGGCATTATCTTTGCTTATCATTACTTGTTAAAGTCCTTTTTTTTCATTTTGGGTTTCATTTAGTATACCTACTAAAGTATACTATTAGTAGGTCTTACCAATAGGATCTGTGTGTGGTAAATTTTCTCAGTCTTTTTCTGAAAATGCCATTGTTTAGCATTCATTCTTGAATGCTGGATTAGCTGGATAGTATGTTCCATTGTCTCTGACATCTGTTGTTGCTTGTAGGAAGTCTTTAGTCAGCCTAATTGTTGCTACTTGTTAATTTCTTTTTGTCTTTAATGGCTTTTAAAGTCATAAATGGACTGTGCTAGAACTCTGTGTATAGGTGTGCATTGTTTCAATTTATTCTTCTCAGGATTTTGTAGGTTCCTACAATATGAAGACTTGTATCTTCAATTCAGGAGAATTCTTAAGTATTATCCCTTTGAATATTGACTCTTCTCCATTCTTTCTATTTGTATGTTTTGGAACTCTTAATATATGTGTTAGAAATTATTGTATCTCCAAGTGTTTTCACTCTTTTTCATATTTTCTGCCTCTTTGTGTTGCTGAGAGTTTTTTTAAATTTATTTTTATAATTCACTTAGTCTCTCAGTGGTTCTATCTAGTTTTCTGTTCAACTCTTCCACTGAATTTTTTCACTGACTCTTTATTTTTATTTCTAGATTTCATATTTGATTCTTCATATCTTTTCTTTCTCCTATTGCCCTATTTTTGCCATATAATTTTTATTCCTGCTATTAACTTTTGAACCAGGGGCACATCACGGTTTTGTGGAATCTGAAGCTTGTCCATTTTGAGAGGCCTCTCTTTAAGAAAAAGAATACACAATTACAAATACAAAATTGAGTACAATAGTGAATATTAAGTTGGAATGAGAAAAAAATCAAAACACAAAAATACTTCAAAAAGCTGAAAAATACCACGAACATCACAAAAAATCCAAAAAATAACAATATACTTTTATTTATTAATTGCCAACACATCTCTATGGTTGACCTCCTCTTTATATGACAAGTTTATATTATTTTAAAGGAGAAAATAAAAATATAACTTAGCCATTTTTAACGTATTTGATTGCAATTTAACTTTTATCATTTGTGGTTTATAAAATTAGCTTCAGCTTTATATATAGCTTTTGGCAATATCTTACATTTTAAGAATTGCTGTCAAATTTGGGAAAACCTCTAATTTCTTTCATAAACAAGCTGTAAGAATTCAAAGAATTTTTTACATATTAGCATCTGGCTCTATAACTTTCAATTATTTTTTCTTTTCTACTTGTTTGTGGGTCAGGTGTATAGGACAAATTTATATTGGGATCCGATCTCTGGCCCTGTATTTTCATGTCACTATATGGAAATGACTATAAACCAAATAAATATGTTTCACTAAATCCAAACTAAATGGCCCATTGACATTCCAGTGATTCCAGTGCCTTCAAATAAAGATAGAGTGTGATAGGGGCAGAAAGGAAAGTGGTCTTGACCAATTAAGGTTAAAATATCTTTTACAGGGCCATCTGTGTGGCTCAGTTGGTTAAGCATCTGACTTTGGCTCAGGTTGTGATCTAATGGTTTGTGAGTTCAAGCCCCATATGGGGCTGTTTGCTGTCAGCACAGAACCCACTTCAGATCTTCTGTCTCCCTCTCTCTTTGCCCCTCCCCCACTCACACATACTCTCTCTAAAATAAATAAACATTAAAAAAACCTTTTACAGATTTTATGAAAACATGAGACTGTGTGAGTACATTGCTAGGGTCCCTCTCGGCTTCAGGAAGGGCCAGTGTCAGTGAGAAGCCCTAAAACTTTAACTCCATTAACCTTATAGTAAATCTGCCTCTGCTGTGAATTCCTCAATCATAATTCTTTTAAAGCCTCTTTCAAATTACTTTATTGTATCTAGGCACAACAATTGCATCAGTGGACTGTTTCCATGATTCTGTTTTACTTTGCATTATCTCTAATCTTGTTCCATTTCTGGGGGCTTGCTTTCTGTGGGAGTCCAGTAGGCCGACAGTAACTTGGTGGTTGCCTTTACCTGGGCTCCCTGGGTTCCAGTGCGTGCTTATGTTAATTTCCCAGCTAGGATGGGGCCACACAATAAAAAATATACAATATAAAAGTTGTGAATTTGGACTCACAGATTTACATGGCACAAACTGGACATTCCAACTACTTGCAGGTGACTCTTCACCTTCGTGTGGTGGATGTCCGCCTTCTTCTTTGCTTTCCTGAGTCAGTGGGTGAAACTCTCCTAGTCTCTGATTCAGATTTGAGGCAGCCCTTCCTGGGTCCTGGCAAGATCAGCTTTAGCCTTTCAGGGTCATGAAGCGATTGCTCTTTCTCCCTCCCCCTGCATACAGCAGAAGCCCATCCCTCAGCTTTTTAGGACTTAAATCCAGATCCAAGAATCACATGGGCCATTTTAGTTTCCATTCTTGCTCACCACACTGACTTTGAGTTCTCTCTTTATTTTTGTCACCCTGCCTTGCTTTCAAACTCCACTATGAATCCACCATTCTTTTGTTAGATTTTCTCTGATATAGCCATGTTGTTTGGAATTGGACAATGATCATTTGAATAAATGTAGGCAGGTCGGTTGCAACTCCTTCATTCCAAACTGTATTTTTGAGTGGTTTCATGTGTCCGACACTTTCTAGAGTCCTAGCTATGAATTAATATGTAACTCAAACTCCCTGCCCTTGTGGAGTTTACTTTCTGGTAAGTTGAAATCCCTTCTTTTTTTTGCAGGGGACTCTTTTTCTTTTCATGCAGATAGGGTGAAGGGGGTTAGCTTCCCTCTCTTCTCTTCTCCGGATGTATCTAAGGATACAAACATTCTGGAGCAGCTTCATGACTATGAGTCCTGTCTTGGCAATCTGAGGATATTTAATGTAAACTATTGGCTTCCCTTAGTCTTAGTGTTCCCAAACATTTCTACTACTGTGAACTTTTATTTAGGAAGGATTTGTCAGGGAGCCTGGGTGGCTCAGCCAGTTAAGCATCTGACTTGATTTCGGCTCAGATCGTGATGTCACGGTTCATGAGTTTGAGCCCTGCTTCACGCTCTGCACTGACAGTGTGGAGCCTGGCTGGGATTCTCTGTCTCCCTCTCTCTCTGCCCCTCCTCTGCTCTCTTGCTCACTCTCAAAATAAATACTTTTTTTAAAAAGGATTTGTCTATTGTACACAGTGCAATAATAATTGAGCCCTCGTTGCCCCACTTGTTTGTGCATACTCAACAACACAATTCTTTAATTATTTGAAAATAATTTTCCTCTTTATTCACTTTTCATTTATTTACATATAGAAAAATTCACCTTTTTGGTATACAGCTCTAAGAGATTTGAGGAACTAAATTATCATGCAACCACCACCACAGTCATGATCCAAATTGTTCCATCATCCCCAAATATTCCCTCATCCCCAAATATTCCCTCATCAAACTTTCCTCTTCCCTCCAGGCTTTGGCACCCACTGATCTGTTCTTGACCCTTCAGCGTTGTCTTTTCAAGAATATTGTATAAATGGTATCATACAGGATATAGCCTTAGGTGTCTGGTTTCTTTCACTTAACTTAATATATTTGAGATTCAGCATATTGTTGCATGCATCAGCAGTTTGTTCTTTCTCCCATTTCTTTTTTTTAAAGGCCCTAATCAGAATTTCTTGTTCATAAAAGCTAATCATGGCCAACAAGAATTGATTGAAATATGATATTTTTAGTTGCTAAGATACTATCAAATAATTATACCTGATATGCACCACATTATAGATTTTTAGGGACAAAGACACAATTGTAAGACTTCTGATTTAAAAAATATTAAAATAGGAACAAACATGCTGGTGGGGGGTTCAGAAAATATTACAATCCCAGGCCAAGTCAAAAGAATATAAGGTGATCTTTTAGTAAATGTAGGAAACATGACAGGTGGTTAATGTAAGATTTTTAAAGCTACTTTGAGCAGTGCTCAGAGTATTTGTCGAATATGTGAAGAATGGAATTATGGAGTCTCATGAAACCTTAGGGACTTCCCGAAGCATGGAGACTCCTAAGTTAGTGATTACTTGCCCAAAGACCATCTGCCTCTGACCCCAAACGTACTGGCTGCTGCCTGCAGTTCTCTCTGATGCTAGAATAGCAAAAGTTTTAGCACCTTCTTAACCTCGAGGTTTGTGAGGCAACACAAAAGAGCAGCCAGCTAGCACACTGCAGTCATTGTCCTATATCTTTCCAGAAGCTTGTCTGGGGTCTGCCTGCCAGGCTGCACACCTGCTCCAGATTGCCTAGTCACGTGGCCTGCTGAGCAGTGAGTTCCCTTACATGAGGTGGCCACACACCTGTTTTCTTCAGTCAGGCAAGCAAGAGTGTTCATGGCATGAGCCAAATTTCACCTTCAGATGCATACTCAGAGTCCCCACTGCAGGTGACAGGAAGCAACTGCACCCTGGGGACAGGGATGGGCTGCTGTGACCAAAAGGGGTGGTCTCTTCCCACACCTGTGTGCTTCATACTCAAGCCAAAAAGATATAAAACACATATTAAATACAATCACTGTTTTTAAGCAGCTTTCTGCCATTTTGGAGGCAATGTGCCATGGTGGGGAAGGTTCTTTTTGCACGCTTGCTTACTGAATGATACTTCCCTGTCCTTTTAAGCAGGAGGTATAGGTGTATAGAATTTCGGTGTTGGAATGACCTTAAAGGTCAGTTGAGCCAACCAGGTGACCACTGTTGCTTGGACAGCTCTCTCTGCTTCTCTGCCTCCCCTCTGCTGCATCACATGAGACAGCTGGTATCATACCATGGATTATATCTCTCCAGGGCATTCCCAGATATCCTAGCTCAGCAGCATCTATGAGCTAGGTTCCTGGCTATGGGCAACATCTGGTATACTAACTGGGAATAAGAGTGAGGGGATCTGGCTTTGCCTGGTGATTCTGAAATCTTGGCTATAGCCAACTTCCTAATAGACAAGGGTTTGATTTAAAAGTCCAGCTCTTTTCTTTGAGTTTTATGGGCAAATGTTGTGTCTGTAGGAAATATTTTCTTAGTTTCTCTTTTTTTTCACTTTTATTTTTAGATAGGACTAAGGACTTTACTTATTAGACTCTTACAATATAAATTGCTAGAAGTTACTAAAATTTGGTATCCGACACTAAAAAGTTCATTAAAAGTTTGAGTTAGAACTCCTTTCCTTACAAATACAGACCTCCTTGGTGTTCCTTGAACGTGGCAAACTCATTGCCACCCAGAATCTTTGCCCTCATTATTTCGTTTGAAGACTTTTGGATAATAATGATTGTAAGAAATGTATAATTTTTATTAGGGCAAATCTGTTTTCCCTTGTCTTTTCCTCTCTGGCTAAATTTTTCCCAGTGCTGCCAATAGCATGTACCCCTGGCAGCGCCTCTCAGAGAGAAGAGGGAGACAGGTATTGCTGAAATCTACCTCACTTCCAGAGTGCCTGGAATTAGTCATGTAATTTTTCACTCGCTGAGCTTTAACATGTTTCTAACATTAGTTTTGGACTTTGACCTTCTCTGGGAGAGGCTAGGTTAGAATTCAGCAATTAAAAAAAATGTGATTGTGTGCTTTTTGTAAACATCGTGCAAAAGGCCTTATACACAGATCTCATGTTCCAGAGTTTCCTTAACCTTTTCCTACTTTGTGATGTCGATTAAATTTGTTTTCTGTAATTTTTTACAGATCTTTAGAATAGGAAGTCCACTCACACATAATCAAGAGGTGACCGCATTTGCTACCTTTGTGCAGAGCATAAAGTATCTCTTGGAAATAAGACCCTCGAAACCCACAATTCAAAAAGAGCCTGTCCGTGTTTTAGTTTAGCAATCTTCGCCCAGGAGTTGGGCGAACAGTGATCAAAAACGCAAACAGTATTCAACAGAAGACATTCATAATATAGTTTTAAGTAGGCACTGAACCTTTTATTAAAATATTTTGGCTTATTAAATGCCATATTTAAGGTTGCTTCTCAAATACACTTTTAATAATGATCATAAATGTACTGCAGTGTAGTTGGTGCACGCATTAAAAGAGAGAAATATGCTTCTACTGTGTAGTCATAAAACCCGTAAACTGCCATTTTGTAAGTGGCTAAGAAGTGAATTGCCACAGAAACTGGGACTTGCAGCAGCTGCAAATAAAGGAAAGAAGTTTCTTAATGCTGACACCGGTCATGAAACTGATATTTTATTTAGATGTCCTTGCAGCACAGAGCTCTTGGAAATCATGTTTATAGTCTCCGCGCACTAGAAATACAAGCAATAGTGTATATTTTGGCAGGTAGTGCCCGATTTAGTTGTAATAATTCACAGCACTGCTCCAGGGCTTCCATGTTGCTCCAGGCAAAAACCTGTATTATAAATTATAGCACACAAAGCTGAGTTTGACCTACCAGTTGATGCATAATAAACTGACTTAATTCTGAATATTAACTACACATTGTGGCCTAAAGGTTTTATGCTCTCTAAATGTAACAATAAATTATACAAAAATCTTCCTCTTGGGTGAAGCCTAAATATAAATAAATCCCCAATCTTAATACTACGCCGAAAGACCGGTTACTATAGATACCAGAAAGAATATATTAATCTTAAATATTATTGCCGAATAAAATAACTTTAGAATATTGCTAAGTACCTGAACTAATTATAGAAACTTTGGAGAGAAGTTTCAGTACTTTAATACAACCACTTTCCCACCAGGCCCATTTCTTGAGTGGTAAACTGAAAGATAATCTTTTGTCTTCCGTGATCAGCATGAGCAAAATGGTTTGTTTTAAAAAATTTACCCCCCACCCTATCCCAAGCACATCCCAAGCACAGGGTTTAGTTCTTATAAATGTGTCCGTATAAGTGCCCTGCAAATATTTTTCTGTGAATGAATGAGTTATGAATGTTTTGAAACATTGTATATCTGATCAAACCGGTTTTGGGTTTGGGGTGCGTGGGTGGCGGTTGAGCTCAGGTCATGATCTCGCAGTTTGTGGCTTTGTGCTTCACATCAGGCTCACTGCTGTCAGTGCAGAGCCCGCTTGGGATCCTCTGTCCCCTCTCTGCCCATCCCCCACTTGCACTCTGTCTCTTTGAAAAATAAATAAACATTTAAAAAATCATTCTGAAAAAAAACAGTCTAGGGTTTGAGGAATGTGTATTCCTAGATTTAGATCCTACAGACAACTTCCTGTGTGATTTTGAGCAAATCACTTAACTTCTCTGACCCTCTTAACTTGCTTGTAAAGGGAGATTAAGTAAAAATCCTATGTCACAGGATTGTGGTTTATGAATAGTTGAGACCACTGTCTGTGAAGTATTTTGAAAATTATCTCTAGGAAAGATGTCTTAACCTAGGCAAGCAATGATCAACACTAGCATTAGGGGTAGGCTTTCTTTGCCATGCTTGTATCATGTGATCCCATCCCTCTCTGCCACAGTTGATTGGACCTGGGATAGAGAGTCAGATCTTCTCTTTTGAGACTTTGAGCCTAAGAGATGGTTCATAATTGTCTCCAACCTGGAAGTTCCTTCTCGAGGTCTTGTTCTGTTTCTTGTCCCTACCTTCCATGAGCTATGCTTGTATCCTAATTAACAAACCTCCCTTTCCTCAAGTTATATTGAGTGGGCTTCTATTTCTGGCAACTAAACAATCCTAAGATAGTTTTTTACAAATTCCTTCACCCATTTCTTGAGCAACTATCATAATTCAGATTCAGGAAATTTTGGTTTAATACTGGGAAGATAAAACTTAAAACAGCAAGATGAGCCAAAAATGCTAATAAATGTAAAGATGTGAGTTGTGGTTTAAATGAAATAGCAGGGAGAAATAATATCTGCTCCAGAATGAGGGATAGATTAGGAAACCTAATAGATGTCTTGTACGTGTCCCTTCTTTTTTATGTGTACTGCCTCTGTTATGATGTGAACTTCCCACTATGTCTTGTGTGGGCTATAACCTCCTTAACTGTTATCTTTGTGCTTAGTCTGCCCTCCATACTGCTTCCAGATGTTACCTGGTAACATCTAACATGTAATACCAGACATCAATCCTAAAATGACCCTTAAAAGACCCCCACATCTATGGGTTATGGTCCAAACTCTATCTTGGCATACCCGGACAGACCAGGTCCCAGAATTGCTTTCCAGAGTCATGGCCTACTCCTGATCCACACACTTTGGGCTCCGACCACTCTGAACCTGACTTTGTTCTTGATCATGTTTTGCACTTGACTCTGTGCCTTGGCAGGCACCATTCCCTTACTTCCTGTCATTCCCTGGAAATCTCCTGCTCCTCATAGCCTCAGCTGAAATGCCACCACCTCTCCGAGCCTTCCCATTTCAATTAATATTTTAAGAGTCTGTCTGTGTCTACATGATGCATTACACATACAAGCACAGTGTGTTATAGTTCATTGTTTATGCGTCTGCCTTCCCTTCTCTTAGGAAGCAACTAGAAGACAGGACAGATGCTACTCATCTTTGCATCTTCAGTGAACAAATGGAAGGAGCTCCTGGAAGGGGCTCAGCGTTGTTATTTTTTTAATTGGATGGGGATGAGATTTGAATTGGCCCTAGAACAATGGCTAAGATTTTGCAAGGTATATATAGGACAGAGGCTTTAAGGACCAGGGAACAAGAGTCTGAACATGAAGGGAGCAGGAAAGTTCAGAGCACTTTCAGGGAGAGCATGTCATCCAGTTTGGCTGGAACAAAGGGAAGATATAGTGAAGATAAAGAAAGAAGATAATGTTGGAAAAATCGGTTGGGATCCTCTTGTGGAGGATTTTAATTTTAAAAAATGTGAGCTTAATTTTGTAGGCACCTGGGAGCCATGTCCATTGAGAATAATGGTGATGTGATCAAAACTGGCTTTTAAGGAGATGATCCTGAGAGAGGTGCAGAGGGTGTATTGGAATGGAAAGTCCAGGTTACTCTCATCATGCTCCAAGGGAAGAGGGCCAGTCACGCTCCCCCATTGTTTCCATCTTCTTAACTATTTCTTTAGATTTTACTATTCTCTATTTAGATAAATTAAAAAAAGAGTCACCCACCATGGCAGTCTCCTTTTCCTTCATCTGAGGTATTGCAAGGGTTTTTTTGGGCTTTAAAGGATCTGATAGACAAGAACAAGGGCATATCATCCCCATCCAGATGATTGCCCTGACTTTCATTTTTAGTAACGCTGGAGAGATGGAAATGGTTTGATATGGAGACACGCTTGACCTGTTCTATTTTTGCCATGCTTTCAGGCGGCTTAACAAGAACACTGGGTTCCTGCTTCGACAAGGGAATTGGAAGGTTTCACTTTCCCTCTCTGGTATTGGTTTCCCTTCTGGATCCCCAAACTCAGCAAAATTCAGAAACCATGACCTCTAAGTCTCAGCTGCCTTGTATCACAAATATCACTTACTCCATGAAGCCTTCTTGGATTCTCCACCACCCCCCAAGCTGTAAGTGACTCCACCTCTCTGCTATTTCCTTTTTTCCACCTGAAATGCTGATTATTTGTGAAATGACTTTATGTGCCTACCAGCCTGAAATGACCTTGAGATCATAGCAGGTACCAATACTTTATATTTGAATAATACTTAATATTTTGCACGAATCAACTACCCATCAGGAAAGGAAGGCTTTATCATCCCCACTTCCATTCTTCAGATTACAAAATAAGTACTTGAATGGTATACCTAAGATTGTGTAAAATGGCAGAGCAAAGACCAAAAGGTGTTTTTTTCCCTTCTAAATTCATAGGTACTCTTTCTGCTTTACCCTCCTCCTACCTCATGCTGTCTGATGAATGAGTGAATTTGAATTTTAGTGAGGATTTCTTCGGGGGGAATTACACAACATTTTGGTGAGGAAAGAACCTGTTGAGATGCCATCACAGTCTGTAGTATCCTGGGGAGGCACATATGACAAGCAGGGTGGTGTGGGAGAGCTCTTTGATCTGTCTGAAGTATTTAAAATTCAGCCATTAATCATAACAGCTGCATTCCTGCTTCAAGTGATCAGCCACTAATGATTTCGACATTCTGAGTTTTAGAAATTCCTTATTAATTGTCCTTAAAAAAGGGCAAGAATGAATAATCTTGACTTCATTTGTGAGGAAAGAATCAATCTCTTCCCCTCTCTCAGTTGCTTTCAGTCTCCTCTTTTCCCTTCCAAATCACCTGATCTAAAGTGCAGTTATTTTCTGGGCCCTTAGCTCTTTGGGTCCAGTTTTTAGAGGCTGCATGTTCTTGGTAGCATTTTGCCCCTCAGAATCAACAGGGATGGGGTAGGCCCTTTGATAACAGGTGCTTTGATAACAGGTGCTTCTGGGAGCAGCACACGTGAGCCGGCCTAGACATGAGGCAGGACATGAGGCTGAAGGGTAAACATGCAACGCATCTCCAACATCGAGAAGACAGCATAGCTTTAAAGATAATGTATGAAGGGGCGCCCGGCAGCTCAGTTGGTTAAGTGTCCAAATCTTGGTTTCTGCTCAGATCATAATCTCACATTTTGGTTCATGGGATCGAGCCCCATGTCGGGTTCTGTGCTGACAGTGTGGAGCCTGCTTGGGATTCTCTCTGCCCCTCCCCTACTCACTTGCTCTCTCTCTCAAAATAAATAAATAAGTAAAAACTTTTTTAAAAGATAATATGTGAGTACATATATATGTGTGTATACCTCCATGGATATATCTTTTTAAAAAGATAACATATATATTATAAAGAGATGTTATAAAAAAGATAATATATATATATCTTTTTAAAAAGATAATATATGAGTACCTATATATGTGTGTATATAGCTCATATTTTGTGTATGTGTGTATATGTGTGGATGTGGGTGTCTGTGTCTATACATTTATATCTGTATCTTCCAAATAGAATCACCATATGCCACGCTTACTTAATACCAAAGCTCTTGGGTTCTTCCGGTTCTTTTTAGTCTTTGCTCATGAATTCATGTAATTCAGTATGAAGGTTTGGGAGTTTTCAAAATTGGTTGTTTCTCATCCTAACGTGCTGTACAAAGTAATCAGTCTCAAATAAGTCACTAATGATTTCAGAAAGACTAAACCATTCCATCTAGACAAAATTTGACTGCTAAATAAGTTAGGAATTTAACTTTCTTTCTCATGGGAACGCTTCTAAGATGATTCCATCAGGTTTATTTTTAATAATTTGCATTTAGACATTTTGTGTGAACTTACATATGAGTTTTCTAGGGCTGCTGTAACAATGCACCACAAACTGAGTGGTTTCAACAACAGAAGTTTATTGTGTCACAGATCCGGAGGCTAGAAGTCCAAGATTAAGCTGCTGGCATGGCCATGTTCCTTCTGAAGGTGCCAGGGAGGAACTGTTCCTGGCCTTTCTCTCAGATTCCGGTAGTTCCTTGGCTTGTGGGAGCAGAACTTCAGTAGAATTCTCCCTGTGTACACAAGTCTTTGTGCAAATTTCCCCTTTTGATGAGGACACCAGTCATATTAGAAGCCTACCCTACCCTATTCCACTGTGACCTTATCTTAACCAATTACATCTACAACATTCTATTTCCGAATCAGGGCACATTTCTGAGGTGCTGAGGGTTAGGATTTTGACATATGAATTTTGAGAGGACACAAGTCAACCCATGACAACCAATAACATTTTCAGTGTTCTAGAAGGACCGAAGTACCCCCTCCCTCAGATTCAAAATATTGTTTTTGATGTAGGTATCCTCACATGACAAGATAGCCACCAAAGATGTTAGCAATTAAACCAGTCAAATTCTATGGAGTCAATTTCATGGCTGCATTATTAGCTTCATTACCCGGCTCAGCTTAGTTGACAAGCATTAAATAATCGTAGCCACCATTTATCAAGTTCCTCCAATATATGAAAGACTCTTCTAGGGTCGTTATAGATATATAATCCTTAGAAAAACACTGCAAGTTACTATTTATGATGCCCATTTTATAGATTAGAAAACAGGCTCAGGTGGCATAAGAGAGTTGCTCATGGTCATAATGACTGTAGAGAGCATACCTGGCAGTGTTTCAGAAACCTGTTGCCATGGAATCATCTGCAGACCTGTTGTTTGATCTGCCTTGGGTCACTCATTAACATGGGCTCACCCCAGTTGGGGCCCTAGGTCCCGATATGTTTTGTTTTGGTTGGGTTTTCCACTTTGTTACCACATCCAGAGACCAAATCTATGGTCTGCTGACTTGGTTGGCAGCTTGGCTCCTTTCTTGTTCCTTCTAGGGACTAGGCTCCTACTCTTGAAGTCTTGGCTACTGGCAGTGGTACTATGCCTATTTGGAAGGATGTGCTTGGAGCAAGACTTGCTAGTGGACCAGTGCTCTCGGCCTGTTTGAGCAGTCTCCCTAAAGACTGAGGTCAACTTGGATCATACCCTAATGTTACCAGGTTTTGGGGGACATTATGACTGACACTGCTTTTACATCCTTCCGATGGGCTGGGGTTGGCAAGTGAGAGAGACTACTGTTATTGGGTAATTAGTAAATTAAATGAATATTTGTGAGCACTTGTTATTGCCAGGTACTATACTGCTATGTTAGTTTAACAATACTGAAAGCCACGGCCGTGTTTCCTTTCCTCCTAGAGCATCTCAGTGTCACTCCAGACCCAGTTTACTTCTCTGTACTTGAGGTCTCATCATTGGATCTTAGCACGCTCCTGAGTTGGAACACGCATAAGAGAAAGAAGCTGGTGGAATTATTTAAGTGAAATTTGCAAATAATCTGTGCTCCAACAAATTTCAGGTTATAGGCCTACTATGTTACTCTGATTCACATGCATTCTAGGTGTTATTGCTTGAGTAAATGATAAAGTGGTGGAGGTATGGCTCATATGTTGTTTTTGCCAGGAGCCAAAATTTGGAGATACCATGGAGAGTGTGTGTTGTGTTTGTGAATGTCATCCATCTTGCGTGCCATGGGACAAAAAGTTTAGTAACTGCACATTAGGTCAGTTTCAAACGGTTATGGTAAACCCCAGTCAGACACCTTGCCTTCTCCTCAGTGATCTACAGTGAATCTCTTATTTCACAAATGCCTCTAAATGTGCTTTGAGTCTATTTATAAGTGGCCTATACCACCTCCAGGGCTGGTAAGTCCCATAAGTTTCCTACCTGCTGTGTGAGGTTATATTTCCTTTCAATTGTTCCCAAATGGCTTCCTTCCAATTTGGAGCCTGCTCCCCAGTCCTCATGTGTAGGGTTAGCTGAACAAGGCCATGTACAACTTCTCACTTCCCTTCATCATTATCTTAGGAGACTTTGATTGGATTGTTTCTGAGTCCTGGCCTTTTCAGGCTGAGGAAGCTGTATCGTTTGAAAGCTTTCCTAACACTGCAGAGGCTGCCTACCCTTGATCATCCTGGCTTCCCATCACAGCAGGTCTGCCGTGGCTGTTAAATCTCTAGAATTATGGCACCCAGGACAGCAGGGGGCCTTCCAGGCAAGACTCCCGCACCCAAACCCCTTGCCAGTGATGATAATGAAATCTCTTGGTTCTATCTTCCTTGCTTTCATCCCCCGAAGATTCCTTCAGCCAGGAGAGTGTCCCCCTGAGAATTCTAAAGCAGCAGACATCCCACAAAAAAGGGAAGCAAATTTCCTCTAGGGTCATGTCATCTGCTGTCATTCCAGGCGTCTGATTTTCAGATCCTGAAGTTTTGAAAGTCCCCGAAGAGTGGGATCACCTGCTGAAGGGCTGCACGGCTAGCCGGGAGAGTCTCTTGAAGCAGGCTTTATTGCAAGTGTGAGGACCTGGTTTATTAGAAGCACCGGGGGGGAAAAACCCACACCTGAGACTCCTCACATGCTTGTGAAATTCAACTGTGAGAAGAAACATTGATGGGATCAATCAGAATCAGGTGGCCACCTGGCTGGAGGGAGATGGCAAGGAGGGAGGATGGTAGACACTTTGAAAATTCTGCCTTGAATAAAGTGCCCTGGCTCCCTGGGGTTGGACAAGGATGAATGAAATGTGCTTGGGCTTGTGCTGACATCCAGTCCCTGGAGTGAATGGCATCTGCCGCAGGAGGCAGGGGATTCTGTTCTTCTTTTTCAATAGGAGCTTTTGTGGTGCCTGGTTTAAAATCTCTCAACCCTGCCATTCCCGCTGCCTTTAAAGGATGGCTCGTCAACACTGAGTGTGGGGTAAACCTTGAAAAGGGAGTCTTGTTCTTGGCCAAATGCTGATTTAAAATGAGGTTTTCTTCCATACTTGCAACTGAAGATCAACTCAAAGACATGGCTTAACTAAGAATAGGCCAATGAGAAAGACAAGTAGCCATCTTAGTGATACTCCTGTGTTTTGGGGAATTTTCACTGAAAAGTGATTTTTTTTTTTTTTTTTTACGCAAAGTGTGGCACTATTTTATGTTCAATGACTTGGAGATAGAGAAACCCAAAAGGGGAAGCCAGGGAGGCATGGATGTACTAGTGAAATGAGCCGAATTTCAGGTCAAGCAAATCCAATCACTTTTAGCGGGCTGTGTGATTCAGGCAAGTTAATTAACTTCTCAAGGATAATGACATCTATTGCACGGGTTGGAATGAGAAATAGATACGGTAATGTCTATAACATAATGTGTAGCACATGGCAGGTACACAAGAAATGTTAGTTCTTTTTTCATTTTTAGAGGCACAATCTAGGATCCTTCTACAAAGGAAATGTTTGCCCATGGACAATCACACGCTTTCTCCTTGTTTAATTTCCTTTTTGTGTATACTCTGGAAAAAGATATATGAACCGATAGCAACATGTTTATAAGGGGGTTAGTTATCACTGTGGAGGGTGGGTGATGGGGCAGTCCCTTTATAAAGGGGCTCCTTGCTCAGGAGGGCATAGACAGGAACTGAGCAGGCTCCGATTTGAGGATGCCTGGAAAGTCTGTGATGGAGATTTTCAGCAAGGACAGGTTCAGGAACAACAGTCTCATTTAATGAGTGTTAATAATGGAGCAAATATTAGAACAGTATATGTTGGTTCCATGGTTGACACTCATATAAAAAGTGATGACATTCATTTTAAAATTTTTGGCAAGTGAAAACATATTCTTCAGTAAATAGAGAAAATGACAACACACAAAATCATGGATAGAAGGTGCAGGATTCAAAGGGCCTCAATTACTTGAGAACAAGGAAGGCTGTGTTATGGTGGGTGAAACAGAACCCAACCATCTACCTGGTTGGCCCTCAGATGGCCCTGGCCCACCTGCTGAGCTGTCATTTTGGGGGACACCTGCCTAAATGCTACCCTTTCTCTCCTCATGTGTCCTCTTTTCTAGCACCTCATGCTGACTTAGGAGATCTCTTCTCTGGGCCCTTACTGTGCCTTTACATGCTTTTTAAATAACATGTATGTTATCCTGGTGATCTTAGGGGATCCACTTTAGGTGAAAGAATTCAAAATTAGGCATAAAATTATCAATTTAGAATGAAAAAAGGAATCATAACAAATTACAAAAGTTGAAAAGCTGACAGATACCACAAACATCAAAAGCTTTGGGGAAATGGCTCATTGTTTTTATCAATGAATCAACTGATAAGCTTCTTTAGTTGTACATTTTTTGTTTCACACTCTTTGATCACTTATTCCTATGAGAATGATTTTGTAATATTGTCTATAGAGAAAATAGAAAGATTATTCATTCTTTCCTCTATCACAGTTGATTGAAACTGACTTTTATTATTTATGATTTAGAATAGTTTCATTCAGCTTCATACCTTGTTATTGGTAACTTATGTAAATTCTTAGGATTTTTGTCAAGTTTGGGAAAACAACAGTCAAGTTATTTTCCCCCCTATCAGAATTGTTAAGATTGCAGGACATTTCACTTTTTCCTGTTCACTGAGTCACCTTCAGTGCTCAAAAACATTTAGGAATGTTTTTGGAGGCTAGCATGGTTAGCAATAACTTAATTATACTTGGAAGTTATCATGTTCTACATAAATATATTCTACTAAATCTAAACATTCCACAAAATGTTTCCCCACCTCAAGTTCCCTAAAACTGTATCTCCGCAGATGCTCAAGGCCACTCCAGTGGCCACTGGCTCTGAAGGGGAAAGACAATGGAGGTAAAAATTAATTGGTAAAAGACATCCCTAAACCAATCGAAGTTAAACTACTTTGTGCCATTTTATAAATTATATGACCTTAATCTTCATTAGTGTCATGGCTACTCTGCCTCTGTCCTGTTGGCTCTGGACCTGCCCACAATGGCACCAGGTAGAAGGTGAGTTAGATGAGCAAAGGGTACTCTAGGCCCTTGTTTACATTTTGACCTCATTAATGCCTCCCCTTCTCCCTCCCTTCCTCCAGGTCCTACTCAGTGTTTCAGGTCCAGCTCACATACCACCTCCTCCAGTATGACCACCTGGCCTTGTATTGTTCATATCAGTTTCCCACCTGCCACTGTCATATTCCCAGTGAGGTGATCATTAACCTGGGAGCAAGGATACCTGGCACAGCTTTGGCACGTGAAGCAGACACTTAGCAAATAATTCTTGACAAATGGATTTGAAAATCCATCTGTTTTCCTATGGTTAACTAATTGGTGACTGCCATCCTGACCTGGACCACTCACCAGAGCCAGATGTTTCTCCAAGTTATTTTAAGGATTCCTTTATAAATGGAATTTTGACTCCTTTTTCCAAAGATAAAGGAGAGCCTGCTGGGTTATTGCTCTCTGCCTACAGAATGTACAGAAGAGAAAAGCCTTTCATAGATGACTGATTTCTAACACAGATGTGCCAAGTTCCTTGGGCTAAAAACTCTTTAGTTGGAAATGAATCAGGGCATTTTTAATATGAGTTTTTAGAACGTGTACTTTGAGCAATGCTAATAATGATCAGTGTGATGGTGACTCGGTTTAAGGGTTTTGAGGATCGAGAGTGCTAATAAAACTGCCCAGAGGAACATGAGCTCACCTGATATAACAGAACTAATGAAGGACTCGGTGCACAAAAAAGTATCTCTTGTCAGAGAGGAAGTATTTGTGCGTGGTCTCATCCTACGATGCACTTGACAAGGACAGAAATAGAAAATCATTTGTGGCCACCTGGCAGAGATTTTCCTGGTGCCTTGGTTTATTATTCCTACTATTGTACTTCCCTCTTTCCTAAAAATCTTTTTTTTTTCTTTGCCTTTTCAGTTGGCTTCAGCACCTTTTGTGAGTTTTCATCAGCACATTTCATTCTTTACTGAACAATGAAAAGATAAGGGAAGGAGAAATGAGAGAATGAGTCTATTACTAATTGTGATGGCGAAGTCAGGGGAAATTGTGCTGGCTTCCCTGTTGTTCATCCAAATCATGTTGTTAATTTTCCTCGACACACGCAAGAGGGAGATGAGGGTTCCTGTATTTAGATGAAGAATCGTGAGCATCGGGGGCCTTGCCTTCTCTGTTATGGGATGAAAATTATTATTTATTGAGAGCCTACTGTGTGTTTGGCTCTGTGCTTTGCCCTGAGGCCAGAGGAGAAAACCAAATGCCCTGTCTTCAGGGAGCTCCAGAGCTCTCTATCCTGAAGTTTGTCATCCTTACAGTGCAGTGACTGCGATCCTTGACTGAATTCCTTATGTATGTTAGGAACTGTGAGAGACCTAGAGAGATAAGACAGCATTTGTCCAAGGAGTGTAGGCCAGGGAGTGTGTGGCCATGCCAGAGAGCAGTTAGGCCTTCCATCCCTGGGAGCAGAGGGAGAAATCAGTGTGGAATGATAAGGGAGAAAAAACAGCAAAAAGGAATACAGTGCTTAACTTACGCTGGTAAGCTCAGAGCAGCCCTGAGAGGTGGGTATTTTCCCATTTAAAATATGAGACATTCTGCCTCAGAGCAGTTGGTTATTCTTCTCAGTGTCCCATAGCTGGATAGGGAGCTCCTTGAAGAATGGGGATATGTTATTCTGTGTATCTTCAAAACATCCTGACACAGGGTAAACCCTAAATCAATCCTTGGGAACGAAAGAAGTAACTGAAAGTTCTGGAAGCCATTTTCATACTCATATAGGAAGCCAGGGCCTGTGGTATTCCCTCTCTTCCGTGGTGGATACCACTGACAGAACTGAAGAGGTCAAAATGAGTGAACAGATTGGAGAAACAGTCCCGCATCCATTTTTAAACATCTTGAATTTTAGTGACAATGGGAATTGCTTCAGGTCCCTGGGAGACATGGGACTGATGCTTAAGAGCGAGGTCAGGGCTGAAGGGGCAGACTCTAGACCCACAGGGAGTGGGCAAAGGAGATGATGCAGATGTAGACAGAGAAGAGGGGAGGGGAGAGGCCTGCCTGTGGGAAGAGTGGCCTTCTTAGCATTATTTGAGTGGTCCATGTTGGGTGGGCCATGGAGATCATAGAGTGCAGCATGTCATTTTGCAAGTGAGGCAAGTGAAAGCAGAGAGGTTAAGTGCCCATACAGTCGGTGATTGAACCCGTGCTAGAACCCTGACTCATGTTCTCCCTGTACCTCCCTTTCCCGTGAGGTGCTCGTGGTTACCCATGGACACATACTTAATGTGTCCACTGTAACTGGCATCCATCTTTGCTTTGTATTTCTGTGTTTTAAAATGGAGATTCAGGGCACCTAGACAAGCATTAGAACCCAAGAAAAGGTCCTTTCATTTGGTTTGTAACATTTCCATAGTGTGGGTCATTTGGTCATTGGGCTCTAAAAAGATGAGACTTGTCCTCACCTGACAATGGAGATCTTGTCACATAGTGTCCAGCATTTTGCATGAATCTCCATTTGATTTTACATGAATATTGCAAGGCTCTGATGGAATGATGCAATAAAGAATATCCTGTGTACAAATTTGATAAGCTCTTAACAATATGGTGCCTGACAGGTTCTCACTTAGAGAGAAGACATCCTGTCAGTCAACATGAAGCATGCTAAAATCTCCACTTCCGTAAAGTTCTTTATGCCTGCAAAGCAGCTTTCTTCTCTCCGACTCTAAGTGTCTTTAATATAATATGCCAACTGTGGCAATTGGAAGCATAACGAACAGTAAGTTGCTTTCTTACTCTCAAGAACTTGTTATTCCCCTGACACCAGCAGGATGCTGGCTTCCGAGCGATGATGCATTAGCACATTTTTCAGCCCTCCATCCTCTGCTCACTACCCTACTTGGAAGGCAGGGTGGAAGCAAATCACCATTGATCAGGCATTTGCCCTAAGCTGGGCACTGTGCCAGATGATTTCTGTTCACCCTCTTACTTGATCCTTAAAGTAGTTAGAAGAGTGGTGGGTGAGGGGTACAATAGTGTCCCCATTGTAGCCATCAGGAGACTGAGTGTTTAGGACCAAATTGTGTCCCTCCCCCCCCCCCCCCCCGAATTCCTATGTTTAAGTCCTAACCTGCAGTGTGAATGTGTTTGGAGACAGAACCTTTAAGGAGGTGATTATGTTTAAATGCAACTATAAGGGGTGCCCCTAATCCAACAGGACTGGTGTCCTTACTAGAAGAGGGAGAGACACCAGCGATACATGTGCACAGAGAAAAGGCCACGTGAAGACACAGGGAGAAGATAGCCAGCTGCAAACCAAAGAGAGAGATCTTGTCTGCAAACCAAACTTGCCAACGCTTTGATTTCAGATTTTTAGTCTCTAAAACTGTGAGAAGTCTTTTAAACTGTTGTTTAAGCCCAGTCTGAGCTATTGTGTTATGGCAGTCCTTGCCAAATTAATACACCAAGGCTCAGGGAAATGAAAAAAACAAATAGCCCAGAAATGGCTATTTACTCCATTTTGAGAATCAGGAGACTGATCTTACTGTGCGTGGAATGATGTAGCACACGGATCTGCCCCAGCTCAAGTCCTAGCTGGCTCCTTCCTAGCCAAGGGGTCTCAGATAAGTGCATTTACTATTTCTAAGCTTCCTTTGATTCATCTATGAGATGGGAGAAACAAGACTCCCTAACTTAAATGGTTGTTGTAGAAAACAAATAAGGTGCTCCCTGGAACATGCTCAACACGGAGCAGAGCCCGGCATATACTCTGAATCATGTGGGGCATTGTTATTGTTATTATAAAGGTCCCAGAATGGTGGGCTTGTCAGCCATGAGTCCTGCTGGCTCTTGTAAGAACATGGAACTTAGAATTAGCAGTGTCAGGCTTCACTTATGAGTTGGGCACACAGTCTCTGTGAGCATGGGCGAGGCACTTAGCCTCTATAATCTTTGAGGTTCTGACAATTCTGTTAGGTTAATGCCTACTGTACCAATGATTAACTGAGATAAGGCATTGAGTGTGTTTTGTTAATTATAAAGCTGTGTGTAATTGTGAGGAATTACTGCTCTGAGCAAGGATCATTTCCTCTGTTCTTTGTCCATAAAATACACTGCTGAGAGGCTTGCTCAGAGATGCTGAAGTGTAGGGAGACTAGAAGGGCTGGAAGGCAAGTGTTCACTGTAGTTATAATACCACACAGATATGCCGTATTAAAGCAGAATTAATGATGAACTTTGAGGGGGCATGGAACATGTTCCAAAGCTGTTCCCCTCCCCAGTCATTGCTAAAGAGTGTCTCAAAGCAGGAAGGCATTGACAGGACAAACCCCGTGAAATACTTGTCGGTAGTCCAGACAGAGCTGGGTTACCTCTGCTAAGTACTTCCCAGTGGCTGCCAACAAGGTCATTGGTGACAAACAGGAGGAGTGTCTACTTTGTTCCTATCTGGTACATAAAAGTGTTAGGCTTTAAGGAATTTTGAGGTTAGGCCTGTGGCTCCTGGTTGTGGCCCATTTGGAATATCAGAGGGTCAGGCATAGCATAGGCTGAGGTCTATGAAGACTCCTATGGCCAGTAGAAAAGGTGGTGTCAGGGCCTCCTAGGTCCAGCAATAGCCTCTCTATTCATGGGATCCACCCACCCACTCCTCTTTCCCCCTCATGGAAGCAGGGCTGATGGTGATGCATTCACAGGTTGGAACCAGGAATGTGAAGAGTATAATGTTATGGAGATTTTGGCCACAGATGGCTTTTTGAAGCCCTCTCTCTGAATCAGATTGGTTTAGGATATTTCCTGACTCCCACTACATAAGGAATACTATGAAGCCAATAAAATTTCCTAAGATGCGTTTATCCAATAATTCCTGTCTTAATTTATATTACTGTTTTTCAACTGTTTTTGAACAAAACTCACATTAAAAAGCATATTTTGCAGGGCACCAGGACAGCTCAGTTGGCTAAGCATCCTACTTCAGCTCAGATCATGATCTCACGGTTTGTGAGTTCAAGCCCTGCGTTGGGCTCTGTGCTGATGGCTTGGAGCCTGAAGCTTGCTTCAGATTCTGTGTCTTACTCTGTCTCTGTCCCTCCCCTCCCCTGCTTGTGCTCTGTCTCTGTCTCTCTCTGTCTCAAAAATAAATAAATATTAAAAAAATTTATTTCTTAACCTTTCTTTCTTTCTTTCTTTCTTTCTTTCTTTCTTTCTTTCTTTCTTTCTTTCTTTAAAATAACTTATTGTCAAGTTGGCTAACATACAGTGTATACACAGTGTGCTCTTGGTTTTGGGGGTAGATTCCCGTGATTCATTGCTTACATACAACACGCAGTGCTCATCCCAACAAGTGCCCTCCTCATTGAAAGCATATTTTGTATAATGATGCAATTCCTACATATATGTGTGGAATATATTTATGTTTTATTCACCAATTAGTACTTACCTATACTTTGTGCAATGTACTGTGATATTTTCTATTCTATTCTATTCTATTCTATTCCATTCTATTTTTAAATGTTGGTTTTGACCCATTAAATTGAAGTCATGATGCAGAAATAGGTTGTAAACCTCAGTTTGGAGCCACTAGAATATTTATTCCATGCCATCCAGAGATATTAGGGTATCCTGTGAAGAGTCATTTAGCTGTACCTTTGTGACGTGTGCACCTTCTAAGGCAGAATGTCAATGTGGAAAGGTCATGGGCTTTGGGGTTAGCCCAGGGACCAACATGATCCATACTTGTTTAAGCTCATGTTTCTTCATAATGCCTATTTTGTAGAGGAATTGTAGGATTGGGTGATCACATATATGGGAAAATACCTAACTTAGTCTGGCCCAAAGTAGGACTTCAACAAACATTAGCTCTCTTCTAATTAGAAAAAGGTTTTTTGTTGTTTGAGCATATTTGACACACACTGTTACATTAGTATCAGGTGTGAAACATAGTGATTCCACAAGTTTGAACACTACACTATGCTGACAAGTGTAGCTACGATCTGTTGCCATACAATGCTATTATAATATCATTGACTGTATTCCTTATGTTGTACCTTTTATTCCTGTGACTTATTCATTCCATGATTGGAAGGGGACTAGTACCTCATAGTTCCCTTCACCCACTTTCCCCGTTCCCTCCCTCTCTCCCCTCTGGCAACTATCAGTTTGTTCTCTGTGTTTACAAGTCTAATTTTGAGTTTTGTGTATTTATTTATTTATTTTTAGATTCTGCATGTGAGCTAAATCATACAGTATTTATCTTTCTCAGTCTGAGTTATTTCACTTAGCATAATGCCCCCTAGGTCCATCTATGTTGTCACAAATGGTATGATCTCTTCCTTTTTTATAGCTGTGTAATATTTCATTACATATACATTTACGTATAATGGAACACACACACACACACACACACACACACACACACACGACATCTTCCTTATCCATTTGTCTATCAATGGATTCTTAGATTTCTTCCATATCTTGACTATTGTAAATAATGCTGCAATGATTGTAGAAATGTATATATCCTTTTTAATTAGTGTTTTCATTTTCTTTGGGTAAATATCCAGTAATAGAGTTATTGGATTATATGGTGTTTCTATTTTTAATTTTTTGAGGAAACTCCATACTGTTTTTCACAGCACTTGTACCATTTGCATTCCCACTAACAGTGTTCAAGGGTTCCTTTTTTCCCACATCTTCACCAACACTTGTTATTTCTTGTCCTTTAGATTTTAGCCATTGGGAGAAGATATTTGCAAATGATATATCTGATAGGGGGTTAATATCCAAAATTTATAAAGAAGTTACACAACCCAAAAAACAACCTAATTAAAAAATGAACAGAGGACCTGAATAGATATTTTTCCAAAGAAGTCATACAGATGGCTAACAGACACATGAAAAGATGCTCATCACTAATTATCAGGGAAATGCAAATCAAAACTACGATGAGATATCACCTTACACCTGTCAGAATGGCTAAAATCAAATTCTTTTCTAATTTTTAACCACTTTGAGACTCTTATTATCTGATGATACTTGCAGTTTCTCGGAACATCTGGCTCGCTATGTCTGTCTATAAGGTTCAGATAGTCTTTGATGAGAAACAAAAGGTTTCCTCTTCACGGATTGCTTGGAGAAGCTTCTTAGGAATTGATTTCAATAATATCGGGGTTGCTATGGGTGCTTTGGTATTGTTTACACTCAATGAATTTGGTGGTTAGGGACCTTACAATGTAGAAATATAACATTTGTGGCCTTAGCTAGATCTTTTCTGAGTAAGAAGGTACTCCAGGTGCAAATCAATAATAGCATTGCCTATTATGAGAGGAGTACTTTTAATATGAACTCAGGACAAGAGCAAACTTATCAGTAGCTGAGCCCATAAAAGTACTGCAGCACAAGGTCAGCAGTTAAGTGAAATGCACATAAGACTCCATGCTTGATCTCAGATTTTTGTGTGCCGCGTTTCACTTCCCATGACATATCCTTGCCCACAAACTGGACTCACTATAACCTAGGTATCATTACCTGACTGTGTCTTAGACACATAATGGAAGGATCAAGGCTTGACTTTCTGGTATACTGGAGAAATGAGTGGTTCGTTTTCTTCTCCTTGTCACTTTATAACTCCCAGCCCTTGCTAATATACCAGAGACCCCCATTCTCTCTGGATGCTTTGCTACCTCATGCTAGCTCCAGAAGATGCATAACAAAAGCAAGACTGCCTTCCCCATCACTCATTGCCTCAAGTATGGACCCCAACTTTCCCACTGTGTCCCAAGACTTGTGTTTAACATACTTGACTGAGGACTGGGGTCAGCTAGGGGGATAAGAACAGAAGACTCAACCAAATACTCTTGCCCCTAGAGCTCATCACTAGTCATGCACTATCACTGGAAGCCCCTCCTGGACCTGTCATTAAGCCCTGCCTCCCTCCATGTTATTAAGGGCCCATTCTTCAATTCATTCAGATCAGAATCCTCCCTCTCATTTTCTCTCGTACTTAAATTCTGCCTCCCTCTGAAACTCCCTCTTCCTGATATCTCAGGGAAACCTCAACTCAATTTATAGTACAATAGCTTCTCCCCTCAAAGGACCTACTTTATCATGCAGATCAATTCCGTTCTTCTTTGCTTCACTTTCTCCCCTTCTTTGCAGAAAACGTTCAGCAAGCCTATAACCTTCAAAAATTTATCTTCTGAGATATATATTTTTTTACTCTTATAATTTGCAAATGCTTATAGACAGTGTTTTGTTTTGATCCATTATGTTTAGGATGATTATTAGCTTATGTCCTTTAAGTAGGATACCTTTAACAACTTCATGCCCACCTCTGAAGTTACCTCCTGGGTCTCAGACTGTTTGTAATATCGGATCTATTCCAGCTGGTCAGTCTCCCAAGAGGTAGGAACTACAGAGTAATGGACTTTGTTCTATATAGAAAAGGACTGGGTTATGATCATAGTTAGGGAGAGAGGGGGTATATTAACAAGACCGTAGGCATCCAGAGGCTAGTTTCCATGGGGCAGAACTGAGAATCAAATACAATCTTGCCCTAAGCAGCATCCTTCTAGCACTAGATAATAACAGTTCCTGGATCCCCTGTCAGGAACTGTCCAAGGAGTAGAGATGCCTGGCATATGTGGAGGACATTAGATGCATTAATATGTTATTAGGAGATGAGGGGAACAAATATTCAAACCAGGGACTTGGCTTTTATCAGTAGGGCTCTTGGTGCGTTAGTAGAGAAATTACCTTTTCACTTGAGATGCACAGTGTGTGTTCAGACCTGTGAGTCTGGTTTTGGAGTCACAAATGGAGATGCGCTGAAGCTGACAGAGGTGACAGCTTCTCACATATGGAAAACTGAATAATAACAACAATTCCATTTGTGAAGAAGGGTTGGAAATTACGTTTTCAATTCTAATGCAAGGCAGAGGCCAAGATGAACACATTCAAATTGGAGTTTGCCTGGGCTCACTGTTTTCCTTTATAAGTGACAAAGGAAATAATGGTTGATGAAGTTGCCTCTAGGGGATCTGGGAAAAATTCTTTCTGCTATTTAAAAAAAATGAGATTTCACATGGAGTCTATTAATTATTACCAGCCATTTGATAAATGCAGCCTGAACTGGTTTAACAGTATTAAACACCATATTGCTCATAATGCTCTGAATGGTAGAGTTGTAAATACAGATTTCTGATATTCACAGAGGACTCTCTGCTTGTAAAAGGTGTAAGTTGGCTTTTCTTGTCTTGATGGATGGTATGACAGAGGTCTGAATATAAAGGAATAAATATATGACTCACATTACTTTGGAAGTTAGTATTAAGATAAAACTGATTTTAAAGGGGGAGAAAGCAGAATCTCGAGTCCTAGTTTCTAAGAAGGATCCAATATTTCCACAATTACTACAACCTAAAACTGAAGTTACTTTTGATTTTGACCAATTGTAAGGGAGTCTTTAAGAGTTTCAGCTCAGGAATCAGAGGTAAATTCAAATGATCCCATGTTGTACCTTGGTTTCTAGTTCTTGCCTAGGTGGCTTGTTGACATAGGCTACTGGCTCCCACCCCTGAAGTCAACCATAGATTAAACCTTAGAATACAGCCTGTCTACCTTGTACATTGGGATCACTTTCACACTGATATTAAGTGTGATATTTCACACTGATATTAAAGGTTCTGACTTGGAGAAGCAGACATCTAAGAAGCCAATTATCCCATAAATAAAATCCCATAAGTGAATTCTAGACAAAATACCAGAAACAATTCCTTGAGGGCTTTGGAAATTGAAATAAAGTAGGCAGATTTTGAAGGTGAATTGAACCTTGAAGCAAGCAACCTCCCATGAGGTAAGCCTAGCCTATGACTCAGTGGCAGCTGAAACTGTGATACAAAGCCCTTTGAAGTTTTAGGCAGAGGAAGTAGGGGAAAGAACCCAGGTCAATTAGGGATGCCAGGGTATTAGTGGGAAATCCTGAAAAGGAAAGAAGAAGAAACTCTGAATACTGTGTTTAAACACAGCCCAAGTTCCTGACTAATCTCTAAATCATGAAGGCTTGGGACAAACTGGAAGCATAATGCAACTAAATCCAAGAACTGAATGGAAGTCTGAACTCTCCCCACCTCAGATGTGACAGTTTGTAGTCTGAGTCTAACCAAGAAAATTGTTTACTAAAACAAAAGTGTCAGCAGTCTGAGGAAATATAGCATAATTCAGAGTCTTTACAACTTAATAATTACATTGCTAGAATACAATTCAAAATTACTCAACATATTAAAAGCCAGAAAAATGCAATCTGTTCTCACAGGAAGAAACAATTAACCGCTGTGTATTAGTTTCCTAGGACTGCTGTAACAAATTACAACTGGGTGGCTTAAAACAACAGAAATTTCTTACGGTTGTGGAAGTCAGAAGTCGGAAATCACTGTGTAGGTGGGATTGTTTCCTTCTGCAGGTTCTGAGAAAGAATGCTTTCCATGCCTTTTTGTTAGATATGATTGTTGACAGCCCTTGCTGTTCATTGGTTTGGGTTTGCACGCATCCAGCCTCTGCCTTCACCTTCACATAGACTTTCCCTGTGTGTTTCTATGTGTCAAATCTCTTACCTTTTTTCTTATAAGGACCTAGTATTTTAAACCTAAAATTTTATATCCAGTCACATTATCATTCAAATATGAACATATAACAATAGTATTTTCAGGCCTACAAGACTGCACATGGTTTCAAATACAAATACCCACATTGGAGGGGAGCCTAGGTAGCTCAGTTGATGAAGCATCTGACTCTTGATTTCAGCTCAGGTCATGATATCACTGTTGCGAGATGGAGCGCCATGTCAGGCTCCATGCTTAGCGTGGGATTCTCTCTCTCCCCCTCTCTTTCTGCCCTCTCCCACCTGTGTGTGCACTCTCTCTCTCTATCTCTCTCAAAATAAATAAATCCACATTAAAAAACAAATATTCATGTTAAAATATTTTTTATTGAAGTATAATTAACATAAAATACTATGTTAGTTTCAGGTGTACAACATATACTTAGTGCTCACCATGATAGATGTAGTCACCATCTATCACTAAAAAATATTGTGATAATGTTATTGATGATATTCCCTACGATATAATTTTCATCTCTGTGCCTTCTTTATTTTCTAACTGGAAGTTTGTACTTCTTAATCTCGTTTATCTCTTTTACCCATTCCCCTACGAACCTCCCTTCTGGCAGTCATCAGTTTATTCTCTGCATTTAAGGGGCTGTTTTTGTTTGTTCTTCGTTTCTTTGTTTGTTTTGTTTTTTAGATTCCATATATAAGTGAAAACATATGGTATTTGTCTTTCTCTCTATGACTTAACTCACTTAGTATAATATCCTCTAGGTTCATCCATGTTGTTGCAAATGGCAAGATCTCTTTCTTTGTTATGATTGAGTAATATTTCTTTTTTTTTTAAATTTTTAATGTTTATTTATTATTGAGAGACAGAGAGAGAGACATAGCATGAGCATGGGAGGGACAGAGATAGGAGGAGACACAGAATCTGAAGCAGGCTTCAGGCTCTAAGCTGTCAGCACAGAACCTAACACGGGGCTCGAACTCACAAACTGTGAGATCATGACCTGAGCCAAAGTCAGAGGCTTAACTGACTGAGCCACCCAGACACCCCATGATTAATATTTCTGTGTGTGTGTGTGTGTGTGTGTGTGTGTGTGTGTGTGTATGTGTGTGTGTGTGTGTACCACATCTTCTTTATCCATTCATCTATTGATGGACACTTAGGTTGCTTCCAGATATTGGCTATTATAAATAATGCTATAGTAAACATAAGGGGCATATATCTTTTCAAATTAATGTTGTTTTGTTTTATTTTGTTTTGTTTTTTTAGTTTTCTTTGAGTAAATACCCAGTAGTGGAATTACTGAGTCATAAAGTATTTCTATGTTTAATTTTCTATACTGTTTTACAGTTGTTATATCTGTTTGCCACCAACAGTGCTCCAGGGTTTCTTTTTCTCTACATCTTCACCAACACTTATTATTTCTTGTCCTTTTGATTCTAGCCATTCTGACAGGTGTAACATGATAACTTATTGTAGGTTTGAATTGCATTCCCCTGATAATTAGTGATGTTTAACATCTTTTTATGTGTCTGTTGCCCATCTGTATGTCTTCTTTGGAAAAATGTGTATTCAGGTCTTCTGCCCATTTTAAATCACATTATTCAGGTCTTTTTTTTTTTTGGTAATCTATAATAAAAGAGAAAGGAATATAATGGGGAAAAGACAGTCTCTTTGGTGCTGGAAAACTGGATAGCTACATGCAAAAGAATGAAACCAGAATACTTTCTTACACTATACACAAAAATAAACTCAAAATGGATTAAAGATCTAAATGTGGGACTTGAAACCCTAGAAATTCTAGAAGAAAACATAGGCAGTAAGTTCTTTGACCGTGGCCTTAGCGACATTTTCCTAGATATGTCTCCTTGGGCAAAGGAAACAAAAGCAAAAATAAGCTATTGGGATTACATCAAAATAAAAAGCTTTTTTAAAGTGGATGAAACTGGGGCGCCTGGGTGGCTCAGTCGGTTAAACGTCCGACTTCGGCTCAGGTCATGATCTCACGGTCCGTGAGTTCGAGCCCCGCGTCGGGCTCTGTGCTGACAGCTCAGAGCCCGGAGCCTACTTCAGATTCTGTCTCCCTCTCTCTCTGACCCTCCCCCGTTCATGCTCTGTCTCTCTCTGTCTCAAAAATAAATAAACATTAAAAAAAAATAAAGTGGATGAAACTATCAACAAAATGAAAAGGCAACCTACTGAATGGGAGAAGATATTTGCAAGTGATATATTTGATAATAATTTTGAAGGTAGTATTCAAATAGAGAAACAAATCCAATAGATACTAAAAGAAATATATAAAATGAGGATGACTAAATATTTGACAAAGGTTGGGTATTTTGGTTTCTAAAGTTAAAGCTAAGAGAAAGAAAAAGATAAAGTATATCCTGAATACCTAGAATTAAAGTTCTACACAATGTTAACAAGAGGGTTTGGAATGGAGAACGTGAATGGGTAGAGAAACCAAGGGATAGGAGAACCAGATGAAATTTTTCTTTTGCTACAGGGAAGCCATAGGTATAATTTTTCTTTTTTTTAAAGAAGTCAAGAGAGGAGATTAAAAAACAGAAAATGATTAATAAATTTAAATTAGAAATTTAAAGTTGTAGCAACATATCCTCATATATAAATATTCTTTGTAATTATAAATTAATTAAAAGAGATTGCTAGATTAGATATTAAGAATCAGTTTTATGTTTTTATAAGAAAATAAGTCATACTGAAATAGAAAATTAAAATAGAAGGATAAGAAATGATATATCATGTAAATATTAACCAAAAGAAAATCGATATAACTATACTGGTAGCAGAAAAAGTAGGTTTTAAACAAAAAAGCAACCTTATAGTTGGAAAGGCTCATTATATAATGATAAAAGGTTTGATTTGCCAAGAAGATATAACAATTCCAAACATGTATGCAATCGATAATCTAGCCTTGACATATATAAAGCAAAATTTGATAAAGCTATAGAGATAAATCGATAAAGCCCCCATCATAGAGAGGAATTTCAACTCACCTCTTTTGTTTATCTATACATCAGACAGACAAAAATATTAGCAAAGATGTTGATAGTTTGAATAGCAAAACTAACAGGTGTAATCCAATGAAGATATATGGAATTCTGTAGCCAAAAATTAAAGAAAGTATATGTTATATTTATTATAGTGTTTATTTACTAGTTATTTAAGATGTTGGGTAACGATTTTTGAAATTTTTTTAGCATGTTACTTCTACAAAACTCTACATGTTTGGAAAGTGTTTGTTTATATTAGTTTTCTCTTGCTGTGTAACAAATTACAATATATGTAGTGGCTGAAAACAGCACAAAAGTTTCTGTAGGTCAGAAGTCCAGTATGGTGTGGCTGGATTTTCTTACAGTCTCACTATGCTAAAATCAAGGTATCCACCATGGCTCAGTTCTCATGTGGGGCATAGGATCTTTTCCAATCTCATTGGTCATTGGCAGAATTCAGTTCTTGTTTAGAAGTGAGGTCGCATTTCCTTTCTGTTGGTCAGCTGTTGTTTGCTCTCTTCTAGGGCCACCCACGTTCCTTCTCAGGTGGTCCCCTCCATCTTTAAGCCACAGTGGCTCATGCAACCTTTCTCATGCTTCCAATCTCTCTGACTTCCTCTTGTACCCCTCTTTTCTACCACAAGTCTTTCCTTTTAAGGGTTCATGTGATTAAATTAGGCCCACCTGGATAATCTCCATTTTTTTTAAAGGTCAGCTGTTCCATGTAATAGAAACAAACACTGGGAATGATATAGCATCAGATTCACAGATACCAGAGATTAGATAGTGGAATATTTGGGGTCATGCCTTGAACTTCTGCCTACCATAACCTTTCACCAGTCTTTTCCCCTTGAGTCCTGTTACTTTCATTGTGAGAAATTCCATGATACAGCACTTCTATAGGAACACATAATCTATACTATAAAATCATTGACTGTATTTCATTATTTGTTATGTGATCATGTCTTTATCCTACTTCATTTTTAGATATATGAAAGTTTTTATAAATCTATCATTTTATAATTGATATCTGCATTATGGTCACAGATATAGACTGTAAAATATTAATGCTTTGGAATTTATGAAAGCTTCCTTTGAAGCCAGTATGTACGTAATTTTTATGAAGTTTCTATTTTTTTCTCAAAAATGAATTCATAGTCTCCATTTTGTATAAACTTTTATTAATTGTGGTATTAAAAGTTTTTACATTTAATTCATTGTCTATATCATCTGTTGCTTTCTGAAAGAAGTATGTTAGCATCTTCAACTACAGCTCATTTATTATTCCCATAATATTGTCATTTCAAGGCTATGTTTTAGGTACATGTAGGTCATTATATATTATTTCTTTTTCATTAGTTTGTGCAACTTGATTGAAGAAAAATAAATCAATCATTGGCAAAACTATTAGATGATCACTCTTCCATTGACAACTTCCAACAATCTTTCAGGGATAATGAACATTTTATTGGAAGGTAGACTGTTAGCACCAAGCCTTTTAACAATTTAAATAGAAATTAGGACATGTTGAAGACTCTATTTTAGAATTAAGATGTATCCCATTTTGTATTTTCTAGAGGCCAAGAATAGGTTATTTCCTTATTCCATAAAATACGTTACATGCATAAAATATATCACATTTTGTTTTGCTGATCCTCTATTTTCAGCACCAATTCTTTAGCTATCTCAGTGAAAAACGGAAAGTGTACCATGGACCTCAAACCTCTAGCATTGGAATCCTTAAACAAGATGGCTACTTGTATAACAATGGTGCTTCTCTGATATGACAAGCGCATATCTATCTCTCCCCTCCTGCACCCCTGCATGATCTTGTCCTCCGATTGGAACAGTGAGGAGTGATTTTAGCATCAAAACAAAGCTAGATTGCAGTATTGGTTTCATAATACATGAGCTTCGTATTGGAACATTTTGAACCTTGGCTATCTGTTATTCTCTTGCAACTGCATTTTCAAAATGCAGTGACTGTCCACAGCTACAAACACCTAGGTCATTTTGGGTGGGCACATACATGAGTAGAGGGAAATAAGCAACAAAAATTTAAAAGCAGAATTCATAGAGGGGAGCTGCCAGATTAGAAAGTAAGAAAGGGCCAGTTATTTAAAATCAATGCTTCCTATGTAGCACAGGTTATCCTGGCATTAAAGAGGCATCATGGCATGCCATCCTTCTGAGTCCACCCCTAGATGTTTTGTTGATTTTTTAAAATATTTTCATATATTTTCTTTAATACTAGAGGGGCATCTGAATTTGGGTCATATAGCAGTGAAAAAAAAAGGGATGAGAGAAACTTTGATGTAGTTAAGGCAGACTACATTGATATTAAGATATCTAGCAAATATTGCCATTACTGTTAACATATGGATGACAAATTGTTTTAAGTGCAAACTTTAGTGGTTTCAGTGCAACCTTAGACTGGTCTGTAAGAAAATAAACTTTCACAAGTCAAGCACTGCTTAATATGGGCTGTCTGATCCCATAATTGCGACTTGCCAATAAAAGTTTTCATTCCTGACAAGATCTACAGAGCATTGTGCAGGAAAGTCACGGGCCACAGACTGAAGTTTCAGTGCCACATTTTGTCCGTTTTTGGTCTGGCTCTGCAACCTTTTGGTGTGGGCACACGATTCTGACCAGAATACTTGATTTTCTGGGGCGGCGGGGAGGGTGAAGGGAGGGTGCCTTTTAACTAAACGGGCATTGGGTTGGACAAGGAGGACAGAGCCAGAGGCCAGTTAGAGGATGGGTGAGAGGGCAATGAGAGTGAATGGCTAGTGGGAATGTTTAGATTCAGAGAAACAAAGAGAACCAAGTAAGACGGTCTGTTACATGTTCTTGATTTGTGGTCCCTTTATCTGAGGATACTATCATTCTTTATTTCTTACTATAATTTCTAGCCTTAAATCCTGGCTCATATTTGGACTTAATCCTGCTTGTTGGGCATGAGGATAAGTGGAGGCAGATCCTGGTGGTGGGGTGAGTATACTGTCTCGTAGGGGAGAGGCCCCTGCAACATGTGTGAGTCATGATGGCAAGTGCTGGCCCTCAAATAGGAGGAGCTGGGCCCCTCTGCAGGGGAATCTAGGGATCAAAATATGTTACTGCACCAACCCAGTTGATTCCACTGTGTATTTCTGGGTCCTACTCTTTCCTAGTTATGGCCCTAACCTTGGCATAGTACACCTGCCTGTTTTGAGAAATGAACCTTCTCTGGAGCTCTGCTGCTCTTGTGATCAAGTCCTGGTCTTCGTCCCAATGCTCAGTTTTACCTTTGCATCCCCCGTGGAAGCCCTTTGGTTTTCACACTTAGCTTTGCATTGATGATTTACCATTTTCAGCATTTCCTTCTCTTGCTCTGTAGTCTCAGGTGTCCCCCACAACTGCCACCCAATTCTATTGTCCTTAAAATTTCCACTGCCCGTCTAGTTCCTAAATATTTGACCTTTTGCACTCCTCCCACAGGCACCAGATCCCAGTTCAGCACTTGTGAACGTTTTACCAGTTGCACAGCAAGCTTGTGCTACCTGCAAACTGTGCTCCACCTACCATTGGTGCCATTAATTTGGCTCCCAATCCCAACTTAATATTGCTATCTTGGACCATTGTTGGCACTAACTGTTGTAGGTTGAGATCCCCCAGAAGGCAGCCTCTGAGACAGAGATCAGTCTAGGGATTTTATTAGCGAGTACTCTGAGGATCAACATCTGTGGGGAAGGGTAGGCGGCAGGATGGGGTGGAAGCAGAATGGAGGCTACAGAGCAGTCTCAACAGAGACCTCATCTGACCGCACGAGGGCTCGAAGGCTGGGGTGGCCATTGGGCACTGTCCCTGATTAGAGCTGGGGAGCTGGACCTTTCTATCTCTGCAATGACCAGATACTGGATATAGGTTGCTCTGCACTGAGTATAGGAATAGTGCTCTGCACTGAGTATAGGGGTGTGGCCTCGAGTGACACAGCTGAGAGCAGTTTCTGGGGATCCCTGATGGCTGAGGCACTCGGATCAGCTGCCTGATGGGTAATCTGGGTGGCATATTTGTGCATCATGGAAGAAGCAGCAGCTCTTGTTAGTTTATTACCTAGTTACCTGCTTCTCTCTCCTAGAGTTGGTAGGAATATTAAAGATTTTGCTTGTTAGATGCCTGGCATAGTTGATACTCAATATATTAGTAGTAGTAATAGTAGTATTCATATTGGTATTCATGTCCTTAGTACTTTGTCATGTGTCTGTTGTCATGTTTTTTTTAGAGTTTTAATCATCTAAAATTATTCATATTTTCATGTTCCCACCTAATCTCTAGCACCATGATTTTGAACTGTACTTGATATTTAATTCCAGGGGATTTGTCCTCACTTACTGTATTGGTTTTTTGCTTTGTATATACTGTTATGTTTTTGCAGTAAGTATGTTGAGTTGGACTTCTTCATGCAATAATATTTTTGCAGGCTTCAGATTGTTTTCTTAGGCTAGATTCCCGGAAATGGAATTACTGGATCAAAAACATTTTGACAGCTTTTGGTCAAGAGTGCCAAATTATTTTATAAATACATTGTAATAATTTGACTGCCACTAGCAGTCAAAGAATATCAATTTTTCTGAAGCTTTGTCACCAATTGGTATTGCCATTAAAAATTTGTTACTTTTCTAATGTTACTGGTCTTAATCTCTATTTCTTTAATACTGGTAAGTTGACTATTTTTATGAACAATCTATTTACTAGCCTTTTGTCTTTTATTTATATATTTAATGAGATATTATTAAGGCTTTCATATAATCAGTTTCATGAGCTCATTATATAGTAAAATTATTCATCCTATGCTTTCTTCAACATATTTTGTTAGCCTGTTATTTGCCTTTCTTTCACACAATATTTTAGATATATATTATTTGAGATTTTTATGTAGTCATATTTATTGATCTTTTTCTTTGTAATTAATCCATTCTTTTATAATTCATCACATTGTATCTTCTTGTATCATCATCTCATGAACATTCAGTTTTATCCTTGTAATTAAAAAATTTTTTTAGCCAACTAATTCATCTGGAATTTATCTTGCCCATGGCATGATATAAAACATATAAACAGTTAACCCTGTTATCACATTATTTTGTTAGTAAATGACAAAAGGTGAGGAATAAGGTAGGGGATCAAAAAGATAAAAAGATTCAGAAGATAAAGCCCTATCATGGTAAGGAGCAGAATTGAGAGAGGTGGGTCCTTGAAGCCAGGTCAGAGTATTCCGTGCCGTACGGTTTTCAGTTGCATTAAGTTATTCTGGTAGAAATGAAACTAGGTAATTTGACATTGAAGGATGTTGGAGAAACTCTTGGCCAACGGTGTGAAAGTTGCCACTCAGTAAAGTCAAACTAAGGAGGCTTCCCTGTCCCATGTATCCAAGTCATTCTGCTTCTCTGGAGCCATAAATGCAACCACAGTGATGGCTAATACGTTGTTGAGAAATTGTTCTTTCTCCAAGTGATTGATAATCTTGGAATGAGTATCAGACCATTTTAATTATTGATAATTTTACTGTATATTCTGGCCTTTGGAAGGGTTTCTTTCATCCCCACGTTACATTTTAATGTAGTCAGAAAATATTTTTCCTTGATTATTCTTCCAAATTAATTTTATAATAACTTTATCCAGTTGAAACAATGACAACAACGAAAGCCCTACTGGGATTTTTATTCAAATTGCTTTAATGAAATATATTAATTGAAAATAATTGACATTCTTAAAATATTTAGACTTTTCATAGAGGAACATGCTGAGTCTTTCCATTAGTCAAGTTTTATTTTATGTTTCTTAGTAAAATCCTCTAGGCTCCTATACCCCCATCTCTCCCAATCTAGGTCACACACATTTCCCATTAAGATTCTATCTTCATATTTTATATTTTGTGTTCTACTGGGAATGGTTTTTTTCCCCATGAAATGTTCTATATCTTTATCTAGCAATTTATTGATTTAAAAAAATTAATTTAAATAACTTTTTTCAATGGATTTCTGTAAACAGTATAGTTATCCTGTTTCCTTTTTTTTTTTTTTTAATTTTTTTTAACGTTTATTTATTTTTGAGACAGAGAGAGAGGCAGAGCATGAACGGGGGAGGGGCAGAGAGAGGGAGACACAGAATCCGAAGCAGGCTCCAGGCTCTGAGCCGTCAGCCCAGAGCCCGACGCGGGGCTCGAACTCACGGACCGCGAGATCGTGACCTGAGCTGAAGTCGGAGGCTTAACCGACTGAGCCACCCAGGTGCCCCTCCTGTTTCCTTTCTAATGGTGGTATTTGTTGGTTTAAAACAAATGTTTATATGTTGAGTGAGACATGCTTCTTTTTCCACCATTTGAAGATGTATTATGAATAGTGGGGTTTGAATTTTACCTAATATCTCTTATGTTATGATAAAGTTGTCTGCTTTTCTTATGTGACATATTGGTGAAATTATTACAATTTGTAGTAGTGATCAGTCATTGCTTTCCAGGAATAATCCCTATTTATTATAATGGCCAGCTCTTTAAATTAGCTATTTAATTTCATTTACTAGTAGAGTTGAGATTTTTATATCTGTATTTATACATAATATTGATTCTATAGGTTTTTATCCTATGCATTTCAGATTTTGCATCACTTTTGCATTTGCTTGGAATTGTATGGCTTTTCTTTTTTTTTTTTTGAAATTTATTGTCAAATTAGTTTCCATACAACACCCAGTGCTCATCCCAAAAGGTGCCCTCCTCAGTACCCATCACTCACCCTCTCCTCCCTCCCACCCCCCATCAACCCTCAGTTTGTTCTCAGTTTTTAAGAGTCTCTTATGCTTTGGCTCTTGAATGGCTTTTAATATTTTTTATATTCATCAAATTTCATGAAGAATGTAGTGGCCTTTTGTTTTCTTTATTTTATTTAGAAATTTTTAAAAAATTCACCAGTAAGAGCAACTCATGCCAGGGAGTTCGGAGGGATATTGTTTTTAAAATTGTATTTTTATTTATTACTCCATTCAGGTTTTATCTTCAATTTTAGTATTTTTTCTAAAATGTTGCCAAATTCATTGGTGTTTTCAAATATAATAGTATTATTTCATTCTTAGAACCTGTGTATCTGTTGCTAATAGTTTCTTTCATTCCAAACAAAACAAAACAAAGGCCTACCCCTGGCTACTGGGCTCCAGCTTCTGGGGGAGGTGGCTAGGCAGGTACCAGCGAGCAAGGCCATCCACTTTCATCACGGGAATGGGGGTCTGGGGCATCCGTGGAGCTTGATCCTGAGCCTGGTGGCCCCAACCCCCCAGGTCTGCAGCACCATTCTCATCACAGACTCCTGTCGCTCTTCAGTGCTTTGACCTCCAGCCGGCAGTCCACAGATGCCTCCCCTAGCACAGTGATGGCCTTGCAGGTATAGACCCCGGATAGAAGGGGCTGGGCTTCCAGATATCTAGGGTGCAGACGCCTTACTCAGAGAGGGCGTGGTATTTGGGGTCACCCTGGATGTCCATCTTGTTTTTCATCCAGATTATCTTGGGCTTGGGCGATGCTCGATGCTTGGACACTGTAGAAGAGCTGAGTGCTATAGCCCGAGGTGGAGGTGTGGTCAGCCAGGGAGGGGCTGGGTAAAGAGGGGGCTTCTGAGAAGTCTCACTTGACAAACCCTTTAGGCTTGGCAACAGTTTCAGTTTGTAGGTTTTCTGCCTCTTATATCATACCTTGTTCATATTTAAAAAAAAATCCAGATACTGGTTTTATTTAGTAAATTCGACTGTCCAAAGACAAAAGCTATCCACAAACACACGCAAATTATTAGGAAGCGGGCAGTAGAATTACTGAAGGAAATTACACTGATCCCAGTTTTCTCTTTCATCTGTAGACAGTTTTCTTCCAATCTGGAAACTGGAATGTTTCCTTTTTATCCTTGAAATTTGTATTTCCCCTGATTATGCCTAGGTCAGTTCTTTCAACAATAATCTTGCCTTCAACACAGTCAGCTCTTTTTAATACGAAGAGTAAAACATTTCTTGGGAAAATGTTCTGTTCTTTTTAAGCCTTATGGCTTCTTAAAATTTAGCTTTTCTTTTTACCAAAGTTTTACATGCACGTTATTTAAAGGGTCCAGTAATCCCACAGGCTTGCTATGAGGAACACCCCTCTCCCTACCAACCAATCCCCCTGACTATATTTTTCTATTTTCCAGAAGCATCTACCTTCAAATCTTAGTTTTTTAACCTTCTTTTTTTTTTTCATTATCATGCTTATTTTATTATATCTCGAGCCTGTTACATTCTCATCATGGACATTTTTTTAGCAGCTCCCTCCCGAGTCCTGCCACACACATACACACTTCCTGGTCCCTATTCTCTCAGCTTGGTCTTCTGATTTTCTTACACTTCCCCCCTATTTTTTAGCTCTTTGGCCACATTTTTGCTCTATATTTTGGAGAGAATTCCTAAGCCTATCTTTCATCTTTTTCTTTCCTGTCATTTTAGTGGGATTCTAGTATTCCTCAATGCATGTGTTCACACCTCCTTTTTAAATAAGAAGTCGGAGTTTTGCTAGTTTTCTGTCCTCAACGTCTGGTATAAAAGAATTCAATCTATTGAATCCATCTTCCTTGCTTCTTATATCTTTTCTTGACATTTACAAAAATTTCATGAGCCAGTCTTTTAAAATGTTCCCTCCTTCTTTTTTACGTGCTGTTCCTGTTCCTGCTCTTCATTGTCTTTATTTGATTTCTTTAAAAGGGGAGGGGTGGATGATTTATAGCATTTTTCAATAACACTTCTATATTTTCCATTTGCTCCATTTGCTTGTGTTTTATTGAGTATATAAATACGTATATTCAAGAAGCATGATATATTGTTTCCTGAATCCTGCCTATTTCAATGGGAACTACTTGCTTCAAAATTTTCAGCTTGGTTCTCCACTTTCAAATTGTTGGTCTCTTCACTTATGCCATGATTTTTTTTATCTTCTGGTTTTATGAGTGAAAGTTTTTATAAGTAGAAATCTCATATTTTGAGATCAATCAAGATTGACAGCTGGTGCAGATTTCGAGAAGTATGGTGTATTAGCTGTGTGTGTGTGTGTGTGTGTGTGTGTGTGTGTGTGTGTATGAAACAAGCGGGTATTCTATTTTCCCTTGTGGGCCTCTCTTACAGAGCAGTCTCTTTACTCTCTTCATTCACTTCCTCTGAATTTTAGGAGTGTTTTTCAGATTTGTTCTCTGCTTCATTAATCAAAATGTGGTTACTACATGGCTACTGCAGTTTTATTTTGGACTAGTCTTTTTGATTCAATAAAAGCCATGTCAAGTGGTATCTTAGTGAAAACACAAAGCAGTTGTTTTTCAAAATGTTGGTATGGTTTTGGAGCAAATCCATTTCAGTGAAAGAATTTTACCCTGATGGTGTTGGAATTAGTTCTTATTACCTTGTGCTAGGTATTATCTTGGACTTCGCTTGATTTTATTCTTTTCTTATTACTTTGTTCTTGAACTAGGAGAAATGTTGGCCCAGTGGTGGCAAAGAGTCAAAAAATGAGGCTTACCATCAATCCCTTTGTGTTATGTCTGAGTACTCTGCACTCCTTCTCTCAGGTCAGCCACGGCAGTTCTTGTCTTGCCCAATTCTAAATTCTTCCAGCCCTCCAGGGATGTCCAGCAAAACTTTCTGAGATGATACTATACCATCATGGTACTATATCTGCTCTAATGGAGTAGCCATTAGCCACATGTAGCTGTTAAGCACTTAAAATGTGGCTAACGTGGTCAAGAAGCTGAATTTTAAATTTAATCTAAATTTAATTAACTTAAATTTAAATATGAATAGCTGCGTAGAGCTAGTAACTACCATGTTGGACAGCAGAGCTCTTGACATCTCAAAGCATTCAGGTTGAGGAGAAAATATCCGTTGCAAGACTAATTCTGAATCTAGGGGCGCCTGGGTGGCTCAGTGGGTTGAGCCTCCAACTTAGCTCAGGTCATGATCTCGCAGTTCATGAGTTCGAGCCCTGCGTCGGGCTCTGTGCTGACAGCTCAGAGCCTGAAGCCTGCTTCAGATTCTGTGTCTCCCTCTGTCCCTGTGCCTCTTCCCCACTCATTCTCTGTCTCTTTCTGTCTCAAAAATAAAGACAAACATTTAAAAAAAAAGAAGAGTAATTGTGAATCTAGATGAGAAGGGAGATGTCAGCCAGCAGCTCCTGGTCTTTGAAGATCCTTGGTCCACAGAAGCATAGGGGAGCTTCAGGAGAGTCTGAGAAGTCGTTTGGTTTGAGAAATGCAGATTCAGTCAAAGAATAGTTGGACTTCGACCATATAACATATAGATGTTTGGAACCGAATGCTCATTGGAATTGGAGAAAACAGATACATGAGACTCAAAACTGCCTCTGACAAGGAGCTGATTCTTTTTTTTTTAATTTTTTATTTTATTTGTTTATTTTTTAAATTTACATCCAAGTTAATTAGCATATAGTGCAACAATGATTTCAGGAGTAAATTCCTTATTGCCCCTTACCCATTTAGCCCATCCCCCCTCCCACACCCCCTTCCAGTAACCCACTGTTTGTTCTCCATATTTAAGAGTCTCTTATGTTTTGTCCCTCTCCCTGTTTTTATATTATTTTTGCTTCCCTTCCCTTATGTTCATCTGTTTTGTCTCTTAAAGTCCTCATATGAGTGAAGTCATATGATATTTGTCTTTCTCTGACTAATTTCACTTAGCATAATACCCTCTAGTTCCATCCACATAGTTGCAAATGGCATGATTTCATTCTTTTTGATTGCTGAGTAATACTCCATTGTGTGTGTGTATGTATGTATGTATGTATGCATGCGCGCGCGTGTGTGTGTGTGTATTATATACCACATCTTCTTTATCCATTCATCCATCAGTGGACATTTGGATAAGGGGCTGATTCTTAATCTTTGAGCCATCATTGCACTGATTCCCAATGCTACCCACATACCATTGTTTCTTGCTTCTCATGTGGCTGTACAAATGTTTCCTTTCATAAAGTTTAACAGATATTGGAAGGAATATTGGGGAGAGGCATTTCCTTGTACTTTCATGACTTACCCATCCTTGTAGAATTCTCATGATTGTATTTTCAAACTTGGAAAAAGAGCTAAGTTATCATCCAGGCAGATAAAATTTGTTTGATTATCTGAGAAGTGGGAGTTTGTAAAAGGTATTTATTTGAGCTCTCCACTTAATCGTGAAAGCACCTTGCCATCTGATGCTCAATTTAATGTTGAATTTGGGGAGAAAGTAGAAAAGGAGGGGTGCGAATGTCATTTGTTATCATTTCACAGACAGGGTTACTTCTGTCCTCGCCTGCCGGGTTGCTCCCCATCCCATTCAGATTCCATCATCTCCAATCACTTTAGCCTGAAACTCATCTCAGCAAAACAAGTCCCCACCCTGCTTTACCCTAATCAGATTCTTTCTGAGTGAGAAGGATGAGGTCCATGATTACTTCCTCAAAACTCCATCCCTTTGGCACCATAGCCAGGTTTCCAAACAGCCTGCACACCTCCTGTCAATGAGTTCTGTGAAACCGGTGGCACACCAGGATGGCCTTATTTGCTTTCTGCTTTAAGCAGAAAAATTGGATTTAGAAAGCTTTTCCTAATCTGGATCTCTGCAATACATAATAAACTTCTTACATCTGTCACCATCAGCATTCTCCTTGCTGTCTTTACTTTTATGTTTTAAAGAGGGAAGATAGGGATGCCCTTTCTTTCTCTTCCTATTCAAGCACTGTCTTGGGACAGCTAGCTCTGAAGATTAGTGACATCTTCCTGGCTGGGATGATGGGGGACCGGAACAAATATAGGATTGCCCTCTATACCAGCCACATTCTGTCCTGATTAACTCTAAGGAGCAACTTTTGATCTGGAAGCTCCTAAATATTTTGAAAGTTTTCAGATAGTAAAATAAAAGGCAAGCCTAACACTCTCAGAACATCCTCTTTATTGATAACATTGATTGTATCCCTGAAGCAATGTTTTCCAAGTAGGAAACTGCAGCCAACTTGCTTTAGAATTATCACCTGTGCTGGTTAAAATGCAGATTCCCAGGCCCTACTGACTCAGACTCTCTGGGGCAAAGGCTCTGTCTGCATTTTAACACCTCCCCAGGTGATTCTTAGATATTGTGAGAACCACTAAGAAAGAAGTAATATTATCAAATAGTTCATTGAGTTGTCACTGTTAGAGGCTAGGGTATTAGCAGCCTTTTAATCAGCAGAGAAGTGATCCACTGGTGAGTAAGGTAGGAAGTATAGTCATAAAGGATGCACAGTTTTAAATCCTGTGCCATTGTTTGCTTGCTGCTGGACAATGAGGAACCAACGTGGCCTTCAGGACTTGGTTGCTTTGTTTGTAAAGCTGATAATGTTTGCTTCACAAACTTGATGAGGCATGGACATAAATCACCTGGCACATAGTGAACACTTGATAAACATTTTCTGTTATGATTTCTGAACAGATGTTATGTTTTAGAAAAAAAATATCTAAGAAACAACTTCATTTTATGAAGCAGTAATTTATTTATTCATCAAAGACATGTACACCTGCCAATTAGAGTTCCAATGAGCTTGAATTCTCCCACTGATGTCATTCCTGCCAGTTGCAAAAGAGTTTGGTGTCTCAGCCCACACACTGGCATGTGGTTTCTTGAAATATTCAAATAGCTCCTGTACCCCCATTACTACAGTCTTTGTCAGTTCCTGTTGGTACCTAAAACTTTAGGCCCCATATATAGCTAACAAGAACCAGCTTTATCCTGTGTCCTGTAATTGAGATGACACTTCAAGAGGGCTTAATTCAAGATCCCATGGTTTGAGCATCATGCTTACTCTTTGTTAGGGCTGGCAAATGGGCATTAGGCATTCTTATACCAAGAAGCACTTTCCCATGATTTGGGGGTTTGTTTTTCCCTCCAGAAACATCTTTCCTCATCCTGAGCGGGTTAATGCTCAGAGTGGGATTCACCTAGGGGATGGAGAGTCGGGGGATCTGGCGCCTACTTTATGGAGAAGTCTGAACTGTCAGAGGGCAGGTCCAGATGGGTGATCGTAAGATGTAGGCATTCTCAGAGGTGCCTGAGAAATTGAGGCATCTCTGTTTGATAGATAAGATCTGCCTTTCATAGCCCTCTTCAACTGCAGCAGCTCTGCACAGAATCTGTTTCATGTTTTAGTGTGTAAAATCTTATTTGAGAAAAGAATGTCATCGTAAACAGGGAACAACAATCTTTGAAAATTACTGATATAGCCCAACAGGTTAAAATTGAACCATGGCTGAGCAAACTAAAGTTCCATCAGAAAGATTAAATGCTTATACTAAGGACTCAGAGTCAGTTGGAGTAAATGAATTTCAATAATCATAAACATGTGTTTATTGCGGCTGGGTAAGAAGAGAGGGATCAAGAAACATGATCTCTGACCACAAAGGTTGCAAGACCTAGTAAGGGAACACAAGAGAGGTATATAATTATCTGTACATGTTAAAAGTAAAAGTGTTATGGGAACCCAGTGGTGGATTTAAAAAAGTGAAAACTAACACTGAGTGCTAACTCCAGGTTAGGCACTCTGCTTGGTTCTTTCTGTCTGTCTATATATCTCTATCTCTATCTATCTATCTATCTATCTATCTATCTATCTATCAATCATCTTTGTGAAATAGGCACCATTTCCCAAATTTTACAGATAAGGAAACCAAGATTTAGAGATTTAGAGAGATACGCCTCACCCAACTTCACATAATTAGTAGGTGGCGGAAATTGGGATTTCAGCACAGGCAGTCTGACTCCAGAGCTCATATCTTTACCCACTAGGGAAATCTAAGAACATTTCAGCAGAGATAGCTTTTGAACTGGGCCTAAAATGATAAGGATTTTTTAAGTGGGTACGAGAGGAAAATGGATGGGGATAGCATCCCACGCAGAAAGCCCAGTATAGGCACAGTCCTGGAAGCCTATTAAAATGGTGAAAAATGTAGCATGGGGCCACATTTTGAAAAGACTTCATAATTGGTTTGTAACCCCTAGGGAATGATGGGAGGGGAAGCAGCATGGTATGCTAAGAGGTTTGAAGTTACTATCTGCCATCTCCAAGCTGCTATGTGACACTAAACAAATTACTGAATTTCTCTGTGCCTCAGTTTCCTCATATCTAAAATGGAACCATAAGTACCTCATTATGATGAGGATTAAAAGGGGTAATGCACACAGGATTTTTAACATAGTGCCTTTTACACGGTAAGTATCCAATAAGTGGTAATTTTTTTTTATTAACTCCCAACCTTATGGCTAATAAGACAAGCTAATATTTTGAGCACTTATATGTATCAGGCTTTGCACCAAGCACTGGACATGCATTATTTAATCTTTACAACAATAGCTCTTTGAGCTAGGTGCTATTATCTCCCCAGTTTATGAAGGATGAAACTGAGGATTCCAGAGCCGATTCCTTTGTCTGATTCCAGAGTTCTTAACTCTGTGGTGTCTTGCTGTCTGCCTTTATACTACACTGCTTGGAAATATTATCAAGATTTGATGTAGGTAGGAGGTTGATACCGTATTTCACTGGTGAGAGAGATATTTGGAATAAATGGACTCTGTAACGGCCTCTTCAGATTGTACCACGGAGTTAATGGCTACATTCTTGGGTTTTATACCTTTTCAAAGGCCGTCAACCTCTTGCTTCAGATCCCAGGTTCCACTTTATGCATACCCTTCCACCATCCATTCCATGAGCATATTTTATGTTTTCCATATCTTTGTGAAAAGCTGTATAAATTAGCTTTTGCTACATCACAATCTCCCTCAAGTTAGTAACTTAAAACTGCTGTTTTTATTTAGCTTATGATTCTGTGGATTGGCAAATTAGGCTGGGCTCAGCTAGGTAATTCTTTTCTTCTTGGATGAGCTAATTTTTGTGCTTGAAGTCAGCTGCCAGATTTGCTAGGGCCACTTGGTCTGATACAGTGTTCAGCTGGATGATTCACTTCAACTCCTTCCATCTCATTTTCTAGAATGCTAGCCTAGACTTGTTCTTATGGTGGTGGAAGAATTCTAAGAAGTATAAGAAAGAGGACAAACTCTAATGTGCAGACACTTTTTAAATCTCTGCATTTTCCATGTCTCAATGGTCAAAGCAAGTCACATGACCAAGCCCAGACTCAGTGTGGGAGGAGACAAGGTACATGAAAAATTTGAGTTCATTATTGTAGCCATCTACCACCCAGTCTTTGCAGTCAGACACAGTGGCTCCATAGAACAACTGTATTGGCATAGGCTTGGAAGCATAGTGGAGGAGGGTATCTCTTGTGGAGTAGCTCTGGTTATCTAGCTTACTTAGGAGCAGTTAGGCATCCTCTTGGTATGACCATGGTACCAGATGGTGCCAAAAGGTGACATGACACATCAGGGACCACATACCACCAAGTTGTCCCCTTCATATCCCCATGCCCAGCTTTTGAATCTGAAGGAGGCATTTGTCAGAGATGGCATTCTAGTAGCTAGTGAGGGCTGAGCTACGGAATGACTCATTTATTTTTATCTTCTACCTTCCCTGTGCCCCCAGGCTGGCATGGCCTGGAGAAATAGCTGTTACATCCATTAGAATTTATACAGCCCTTAAAATACCATGACAAAGGCATCTGCAGGCCTCTCTCATCACTATCATTCCAAAGAGCCACTAAGTTGATCTTACTTATCCTTGAAATCAGATCATGGTGGTATCATCACAAAAACTCTCTGGGCTAATAAGCTTTAGGCTTGAACATTCAATTTAGTTACCATATCAGTGGTTTTTCATAGTACAATTTATTTCATGAAGAAAGAAAATGCTGTAGGGTATCTGAGGACCTTGGCATCTGGTATCAAGCTGGACGCACAAAATGTTAGAACTCATTACTCAACTCTGGCTGTCCTGGGCAATTGCAGTGAAGAGTCTGGTAGAAACAATTTTTTTTTTTTTTAAAGTGCTTCTTTCCCTCCTGTAATTTCAGTATAAATGATGGCATAATAACACCATCCACCAAAACAGGCAAAATTCCTTGCCTCTTTGTAAATATCTTAAGAAACAGTATAGTGGTACTTTGATACCCTGAAACTTGAGGCTTGGAGCAAATGATTCCAAGGGAATGAGTGATGATGGCCGCCAGGGCTCAGCCTTGTTGCCGTTGTTGTGTGTAATCAAGTTCTGGATTTGGGCCTGCTGTGACTCCAGTTTTGATTCCACAGGGCTTGTATGGGGAGGCTTCTTCTGTGTATGTGGTTTATCCTTTGCTTTCTACATAGAGGGTTTGAGGGTTTGAGGATTGAGGGTTTGAAGATTCCAGGATTCAGTTCTCTAGGGACATGCTGTTGACATCAGACCATCGGCTCCATTCATTCCAGTAAGCATTTGTGGAGCTCTTTCTATGTGAGATTATGTGCCTGGCTGTATGTACACAGAGTCCTGACCTCTGAGGCCTTAGACTCTGGTGAAAGATGCAGGCCTGTGGGCTGACAGAGAACCAAAGAGAGAAAGATATCAAGAAGTACCGAGAAGAGAGGGATTAAGTTTTGTGTGGGCAGGAGATGAGAGACGGTGATGCTTAAGAGATGTTTGAGAAAATGAATATTGAAGGACGTTCCATCTGACTTGTTGAAAATGGAGGTTCAGAAAGCTTGACCAGACTACTCTATGTCTGGAGAGACAATGGACTAGATAATTTGTAAACTATGTGAATATGCTTGACAAAGTATTTAAACTATCTAAATATACTTAAGAAAATGTTGACTATATCACAATTAAAAAATTTTTTTAATGTTTTTATTTATTTTTAAGAGAGAGGCACAGAGTATGAGTGGGGGAGGGGCAGAGACAGAGGGAGACGCTGAATCTGAAGCAGAATCTGGACTCTGTGCTAACAGCCTGATGCAGGGCTTGAGCCTACGGACGGTGAGATCATGACCTGAGCCACAGTTGGACGCCCAACCAACTGAGCCACTCAGGTGTCCCTACTATATCATAATTTTTTTAAATAAAAGAATGAGCATACAAGAAAGTAGGAGAAATTCTCCAATGGTAAGAATGAAACAGGAGCAGGAGTCCAAAGAGGTAAAGTTGCTGCCTACTTTATCAGCAACCACCAATAAATTTCAGGTGACCAGGAGCTCTGGCTTCAGTGGCTGTGCCTATGTGTAAGGGGGGGTATGCAAAAAGATCTTCCTGGGGAGTTAGGCCAGTTGGGGACTCTTAAGTGAGGCTGGGTCTCATGAAGGGAAACATCCTCAGGGAAAAGGTGAATTAGAAAAAATATCCACTCCACGGAGGCAGACAGTACAGAACCTTGACCAATTCAGGCTGGCTGCTGATGGTGGATTTGAAGCAGATCTGGTGGGCACAAACACAGATCTCTGGAGGAATCCACATTTTACCCATCCTGCAAAGAATTCCCCATGGGTTGTTGAGTGCAAGTGAACATGTACTCATAAGTAGAAATTACGGAATATATGAGGAAACAAAGTGTCATTCATGAGAATCAACAGAGACAGACAGGGATAGCAGTGACCTCACACATTTAACATGTTTAATATGTTTAAAGAAATAAAAGAGGATAGTGAAAATATGAGTAAGGAATATGAACCTATCAGAAATGACCTGATAACAAGATATTTGAAAAGGTAATAAATGAATGTTTGGAAATAAAAAATAATAATAGAAATTAAAAATTCATTAGAATAAGAGCCCTAACTAAAACAATGCAGAACTCCATCAATGGTAGAAGGGATAAAGAAACTGTGGTATGTTCATACAGTGGAATGTTACAGTGCAATGGAAATGAGCAAACTACAGCTAATGCAGCAGTGTGGATAAAGCTCATGGTTATACTGTGAATCAGAAGAATCCAGACAAAGAGTACAAATTCTGTATGATTCCATGCTTGGAAGGTTCAAAGACAGGTAAAGTGGATCTATGAGGATTGTGGTCAGAATTACAACTATTTCACATGGGAGGGTGTTGATTGAGAAGAGACATTAAGGGCAGGCTGCAGTGTTAGAAACGTTCTCTCTCTTCATGTACATGAGTGTGTGTGCCTGTGTAATGTCATCAGAGATGTTGCATCTACTGTGATAAATGTGTTTGTCATACTTCAATATTACATAACAGAAACCTCGGTGGCCCTATCTTCTAGTTCTTTTGAGAGACCAGATTAGACACAGCCAAAGAAAAAATTAATGAGCTGGAACTAAAGAAAATAGACAAAATTCAGCACAGAGAGGCAAAGACACAAAAATGACAGAGATGTAGAAGCTAGAGTGAGGTCCAGGCAGAGCCCTAAAAGACACAATGGATGAATAATTTCTAAGAAAGACAGGTTCAGGATGTCTATTGAACTCCAAGCAAGATAAATAAAAGAAATCCACACCTAAACACACCATTGTAAAACTATAGGACAAAGACAGAGAAAAGATCCTAAAAGGAGCTGGGATGGAAACAGTGCTCATCTGCACGAACTGTTAGACTGGGGAAGAGTTTTCAGCAGTAAAGTTCGAAGTCAGTAGGCAGAGGCTGATGCCATCAGTGTCTTGAAGAAAAAGGAATTCTCAACCTACAATTAAAAACCAAGGGAATGAGAGCAAAATAATAATTTTGTAAATCAGGTGAATAAGTCAACGCTGAGGAAGACAGATTTCACTACCAACAGACCCTCACTTAGGAAATTTCTAAATGATGTGCTATTGCAAGAAGAAAAATCATTACTGAAGGGCTGTCTGGGATACAAGAAAAGAATCAAGAGCAAAGGAAATATTAAGGTACATATACAAAAGGGGAACAGTTTGGTACCATCTTGATATGTATATGTATATGTATATGTATATGTGTATACCATATACACTGTAAAGAAGGAACTAGAGTGTTGTACAGGGTAGAAGGCTTACCCGAAAAGCACAGCCTACTGACCAAAGTTAGTTGAACTGAAGTTGAACTGAATCCCACTAATTCTACCTGTTTTAAGGTCATTGTACTTCATGAGTTTGGGAGTGTTGTTAGATTCCTTTGAGTTCTTAGAATTGCCACTGAACCATTGACCTTGTTAGATGAATCGATTCTGCCATATATGATAATTATCAATGTTTGTCTTCATGGTAATTGTTGAAAATAGCAACTCCATAATAAGATAGAAACAGATTTTATTCTAATAATGCAAGTAAAGCCTAGAGATTAATTAAAAGCAGATTTTATTCATTTACATAATTAGGAAATTATTTGCAACATCAGTCCTAATAAACTTGGAGTTGTTTGACAAATGTGATGATTTGTTCCAGGATAAATATGTATCCTGTGTAAATACTTTTGATATTGATAGAGGAAAGAGATCTTTAAGGAGCAAATGATACAAATGCCTGCCCTTTGAAGAGTGCCAAGTGCTATAAAAACTTGAGGCATTCCTCTCAATCCCTGATAGGTGAGTACAGCACCCTGCAGAGGGTGGAGAGGGTGGTTGCTGGTAGCCTTAGCTGATAATTCGAGAATCCATTTTCTTGGCATTCTGCTATCACTGTTGTAATGACAGACTGGTGGTTTTAAACCTTGACCTCAATTTTCTAGTTCTTTTACGACCCCACCGATCCCTTCCATCTTAAACAGTCCTTTAGTGGCCTTTAATTCCGTAGTGAATATTTTAACCTAAATAAAAATTTCATCTTTTCCACCTTCAAGAGGCAGCTCAGATCTTACCTTCTCTGTAAATTCTGCCCTGAATCCCCTGGCAGGATTAACCATGCCCTCCTCCACGCCCCCCTGCTACTCATATCGCTCCACGGCAGTTATTTGTTTGTAAGTGGCCAGGGAACTCAAGGATGGCAGAGACTGGCTTCTCATTTCACCATACCTAGAGATCGGGCACATAATTGCTTGTTACTCTGAAACAGAATTATTTCTATTTGAAAAGAAAGGTGGTTTTTGTGAGGCTGCACCTGATGAAGACGATGATGAAGAATTATGTTTCTATAGGGCTTTAAGTCTTCAAAAAGCAGTTCCAGTGACCTCGTCTTATTGAATCTGCCCCCATTAGGTAGTTAGAGCAAATTTTTGAACCCTCATTTGATGGATAAAAAGCCCAGGAAGAGAAAGTTTAAACGGCTCACACCAGGTCCTGCAGTTCGTGTGGAGGGCGAGCCAATGCAGAGGGCTGTAGATGGGAAATAATAAGGAATAAGGTTTCTACTCCTTAGAGAAATCACTTCATTAATTTTCTCTCCATTTAAATCCAGCTCCGCCTTCTCTAGTCCTTTTCTTCATGGGATCAGAGAAGCAGCCTTTTGATGGAAGGAAGACACACCACAGAGATGCTGAATGTGTGCTGACCCTCACGTGGGGACCATTTTCCTGCGGAAGCAGCAATAATCATAATCATAATGCTTGCTTGAACTTGGCACTTTTCTTCAGTGTAGAGTCTGAAATTACCCGCTGATGCCTTTGGCGCGGCGGTGGGCTGCTGAACAGAGGAGAGGCTGGGGACAGCAAAGTGTGTTATTGTGGAGAAATTCTTGAAGCTCTCAGGGCTGTGAATGGCTTTGGTGAATAAGCCATCCTGGGGCAATTCAATAGGCAGGGTGTTAAGTAGGAAACTGTGGCATTGTTTCTATAGAAGGAGTAGGGCCGGAGATCTCTCAGGGGCTGTGTTGTGTTCAAGCCACTGAGCAGAAAGGCCCATAAGAGGACCACACCAAACCTTTAGACTTAAACAAACAAAACCCTACTTCTCAGGGACCCCAGGAATGACAGGAAACCTAGTTTTATAGAAGATTGGAAGCATTGATAAAAATGAATAACCCTTTGCCTTCTTTCTCCATAAACAATGTCACACACAAATATGAGGACTCTCAGGCATCGATTTTCTTAGGTGTGAAAGTAACCCGCTTCTGTGTCGCTCTCTGTTATAGAATAACGCAGTGTTTTCTCCCATGCCAAAAAAGGAGGAATCATGAGAATTTAGGAGACTTGAAGGGAGCTCTTCTTCAACATATGTATATTTGTGGCAACAGATAGGATGGATTTGTATAGCATAGACCTCCCTGACCTCAGCCAGGTGCCATTTTCTGCTCCCAGCAACGCCAGCTTTACTGAGATATAATTGACATATGGTATAAGTTTAAGGTGTGTAGTATGTTGACTTGATAAACTTTTGTATTGAACCAGATGTCATTTTAAACTGGCAGCCTTTTGCTTCTCAGCTGTAGTGGAGAGTTCTGTTAAAACTGGATGATCCGACCCAGGTGGTGGGGGAATGCATTGTGGCAGATCCTCGTCCTTAGGCAGGGTTCCTGATCTCTGTGGTATGTGAAATACTGATGCCATCTGCCATGCCTATTCTGATTGATCTAGGGTGGGGGCTTTTCACAGTCCCCTTGATGAAGCCTGTGTAGAACCCTCTGGACTGTCCTCCTGGTCAAATGTCCCACACCATCCCAGTCACCTTGGAGGCATATGTACGCTCTCCATGGGTGAGACAATATTAAGCTCACTGAAGGAGTGATGGTTGAATCTGCCCATGAGTTCTGCCTCCACACTCCCTTCACCTGAGTGAATAGGTGTGCAGGCTTCTGCCCTAATCAGGAGCAGGCAACATACTCCCAAGGGAACTGTTTCCCCAGCATTGCTGTTTGGGACCCCAGCCAGCTGCCTGGGTTTTTCTCCCTGACCTGGCTCTGACCAACTGCTCTACTTTTTTCCTGGTGCTTGACAGCCTCCCTGTCCCCAAAATCCCTGTTCTGGATGTGTTTTTACATTGCTCTCTTGACTCTAGATTATCCACAAAGAAGTAGTAAAGAGGGAAGAAAGGAAGGAAGACTCTCTGTATTGATTAGGTAGTAGGAAAAGAAATGAATCTGACCAGTGCCTGTCCCCCCAGGAGCTCACAATCTAATTAGAGGAGAGAGGCATGACAGCAAAGATGCCACAAAGTGTTTCAGAGGCTGTTACCGCAAGTCCAGTGCAAGCAGAATGGAGGGGAACAGAGGGAGGGATCAATTCTCTGGTGGGGACGGGGTCTTAGGGAAAAGATGGAAAGTCTTCATGTAGGGGGTAGAGCTCAGTGGGGCAGAGAGAAGGGGCTGGAGGAACAAAGCAACAAAGGAACAAAGCATGGTTATGTTCATGTTCATGCTCCTGCTCATGGAGTCCTTCTGTATTCCTGGGGTATGGAGATTGGGATGGGGGGCAGTAAGAGATGAGGCAGGAGAGATGGTCAGGGACTGCTCTGTGAGCACTTGGTGGGCCAGGCTAGGAAGTATGGACCAAAGCCAGGGGATGACCCCAGTGGTAAGGCTGGCCTCAAGGAGGCACTAAGTTCAAGTCACGGTTCAAATTCAAGTTCAAGTCCTAAGGGCCATGGCATAGTTGGGCTTAATTTAGGCTGCACTTATATCACAGGGCCGCAGAGTGTCCTTAGTTGTATTTGAGGTTTGGTGTTGGCGGCCTGTTCATTTGGAGTAAGACCTCAGGCAGTGGTTGTAGGGGCAAGATGCAGGGCCCACCTACCCGCACAAGAGGGCTGGCCAAGACAAGGCCAAATGTTGGAGTCATAGGAAAATGGGCTGGGAGTCATGGAAGGAGCAGCCCAGCTATATAGACTAGGCCAGTCCAGCTGGGGTAGGAGAAGTGTGGCTTAAGAGGTTCACATATGGAGACCGAGAGTCTAAACAGCCAAGTAATTTCAGATCCCAACTTCCAAGTGGAGAGGACACATCTAAAATGCTCCCTTACCTTCTCAGGCTGCTTGCAAATTCAAAGGAGCAGAACTACAGCTGGTAGGGGGAGGGGTCTAGGGAAGACAGAGGATGCTGTGGAGATTTCAAAGCAAAAAATGGTTCAAATTTGAGCAAAGGAGGCCTCCCTTTGGTTCCTAGATAACACCAAACTTTCTTTTCTGTGACTCCCAGGTATTTCCTCAGCTCAGAGCACTCCCCTAGTTCTGATTTCACCCAAGAGCTGTCAGGGCCTTTAGGCAGGTCCACAGCACTGGAAGTCCAGCATCAGTATGGGAAACCTCCTCCCCCTCAGCCAAGCCCCATTCCACAGCTGCTTCTGGAACTCTGCCTGCTCTGAGTGGAAGCTGGGGCAGGCCTTCCTCTGCAAGGTTGCTGGTAAACAATCCTCTGATAGGGACAGACCTCACTTCCTTCTCGGTGAAAGGAAATTCCAGATCCCCAAGGAACCAGCCTATACCTCTGTCCTGTTACCTAAATAGTGATTTTGTGAGGCTTCCTAGGGCCTCAGAATGGTTTTTCAAAATGGTTATGAGAAATCTGATAATCGAATTTGCCTAATCCTCAGATTCTTTTTCTTTTTTGTCTACCAAATATGTACATTGCAGAACATTTACTGCTGATTTCAAAGAGCCACTGTTGGGTTTCTCTTCCCTTCATCATCTGGGCGGCTGAAAGATTTTAAATTGCATTGTTACTGTACTACTGTGAAGAAATGATTTCAATAAAAACTCTCCTGCCCACTGAGACTGTGCTGGAGACCCTTAGCCATAGCCTGGGGTCCCGTCCCCAATCTATATCCACCATGTTGTCACCCACCTGACTGTGAAGAGTCTGAGCCAATGGGAAGAACTGCCTCTAGGCATTGCCCAGGCACCAGTGACCTCCTTGTTGATTTTGCCCTCTCTTGGCAAGGGCAACTCTGAAAAAAGTGAGTTGAATCCATCTGCTGAATGAAGGATGGCACCATCCCTGGGGTCACACAGGGTCCACAGTGCGGGGACTCCTCTGAAATGAGGCTGTCTACGGTATGGTGTCTGGAAGGATGGGAGCCAAAGGAGTGTCAGAGACCTGGTGTTGGATTAAGTGAACCAAGTCTCAGGATTAGGTGAACTTGTTAGAAGGGCTGGCTGCCTTTCCATCTCTGCCCCCAGGAGCTTTTTTATCTCCTTAAGCTCAATAGAAGCTGAAAGTGTGGACAGCCAGTTGGCCTGGGGAATGCATGGCTTAGGGAGGGGCTTAGCCCTGGTTCTCTGTGTCCCTGTCTCCTCCCTGACACCACATCTTCTCATTCCCTCAGACACAGTTTTCTAAGAAAGCCAAAGAAAGGAATTAACAGGAAAAAGAGAATTATAAGTATTCTGCTGGGTTCTTTATATACATGATCCATAAAAAACTTGCCAAAGAATCAATTTTCTTATTTCTAGATAGGCATACCAAGACTTAGAGATGAAATCATCCAATCTGGGACACTTTTAAGAGTAAAAGGGGGTGCTAAAAATACTTACAATTACACACATGTATATATTTTAAAGTATTTATTGTTTGAGAAACTTGTTTTATTGTATTTTAGACTTCTAAAATAATTCCACTCAAGAACTCTTATTAAGGATAAAATGCTTTCTTAAAAAAAGGTCAGCAAATATAAACCAGCTTATCTCTGATGTTAAGTGACTTTTCCAAGGTCATATGGCTAGTAAGTGACAAAGCCAAGCTTCCAAGTCAATCTCTTTTCATGATTTCATGCTGGTTAGTTTTAGGGGAGAAGGTTGCCAGAGATCCACTAAGTGTTCCAGAAGTTGTTTTGTTTTTTGTTTTGTTTTGTTTTTTCAGGCTCAGGCATGCTTCTTTCCACTTGCGAGTTGGATTTGTCTGTCAGGTCATTTCCTTCCCACCTCAGCTCTCCTGTTGCTGTGTCTGAGCCTGGGCTACTCCCTGAGTCTCCCCTATTGCAGGCACACTGTGACAGCTCTTTGGCATTTGACCTAATTGCAGACCCTCCCCCTACCTTGACTTGTGACCCGTGGGTGTCATTAGACCCTTGCTGTCTCCCCCAGAATCGTCTGTCTTTTCTGTCTTTCTTGACCCTTTATTGTGTCCTTGGGTTCTGCCCTCTGGGTCCACCTTGACCACCAGCCCTCCAACTCAACTCTGGGACCCTGGATATGGTTTCTTCCCTCCATGGCTTTGCCTGCCTCTCCCTGACTTGGTTTATGAATTCATCCCTGGCTGTGGTCCCTTCACCCTGCCTCCACACTCACATTCACAACTTGACAATCTTTGAGATTTAATCAACTAGTTCATTGAGCAATCCAGGTGTATACCCACCTGATTTGAAGTGATTTAGTTTAATGAAGATCATCATGTGGCCCAGGTTTTCTGGGGCAGCCCTAATTTTAAATACGATGTCTCTTTGTCCTCATAAAAATCGAGTGCTGAAAATCCCAGTATTTGGTCATATAAACATCATCTTCTACATTGCTTTAGGCTCCCAGGGAAAAAAAAAAAAAGGCCTAAATCTCTAGTCAGACAATGTGCCCTACCTTTGGCTCAGGACATACAGGTCTCTGATAAACTTATTTTTGTCAGAATGGGTAAGCCTAAGAGGAAATAGTTTTTTGGTATGTTTTTAAAAATCCCATCAGTATTGGTATCTTATTGTTGCCCCTACTTTCTGTACACCATACTTGATTGTCTTCATTGAATGGCCAGTGTATTTCTTGCTGAGTAGCACTGTGGTTTCTGTGGTCTGTATATCCCTAGTCAGCACCTAACACCATGTTTGTTGTGACCTCCTCAGTGAGGTAAAGCCATTCCCTATGAGATTCACAAGGGTACGATCTCCATGCTTCTTCTGTCTCCTAAGCCCCCAGGAAAATGGTACTCCTGAAAAATATCTGTCCTGGGATTTGGCTGCCTCCTCAACTACAAATGCCTGCCCCCACATTCCCTCCTTCCTTCCCTCCTACCCCCGCCTGGGGTTGCTTAGTGAGATCATGTATCAAGACCTTCCCAAAGATCAGAGTAGCCCCAGCCCAGGGCTCCTACTCTAGGTCCACTCTGGTTTTCCAAAAAGAAGGTGCTTATTCCACAGATGTCCTCCCAGATGGCCTTTTTCTACTCAGGAAAGAGGAAACATCCCAAAGAGAAAGAGCATTTTGAGTGGGCACAACTGCCAGAATGAGGAAGCATGGCCCTTTAAGAAGCATCTCAGGGACCAACGGCTTCAGAATGCAGCAAAAGGGATCTGTGGCCATTGGAGGCTTCACAGTGGCTGGGTATGCCCACCAGAATACTGAAGTTCCTGAGAAATTCTGCAATTAAGTCTACAGCTTTTCCTAAGCATATATAACCATAGGACACTTGTTTCATATAATAGCCTTTAACACCTGAAAAAAACAGTAAAACAACAGAGCAGGAGTTTGGGGTCAGAGGGCCCTGCCTGGTTCAAGTTCAAAATCCTTACATTCATCTCTGTCATCTTGAGTAAGTTTATCTAGCCTTTGTTCCCTCATCAATAAAATGAAGGTAATGACCAGTGACCCTACAAGGGTTGTCGTGAGAGTTAAAAGGTACTGAATATGAAAGCACTTGGCATGTAAGATGTTTATGAAAGAAGAGGCTTTGTTTAGTTGCAAAGTTCACTCAGCTAGTACACTTTGTAATGAAGAGTAATCACATTGGTATTGACTGGTTCAGAAGCTGCCTTTCCCTGTTTGTGGCTATTCAGGGTGTGCCAGGACCAGCATATTTGGAATGAAATGTCAGGAGTCTTTGATAGCTAGACAATGGAGGATGCTTTTGAATTAATGCATGCTTTTAAGAAAATATTTTTAAGTTTTGCATCAAAATACAAGATGAATTAGAGAGGGAAGGCTTACTCTTCAGTCTTGCCATCTACAGAATGAAGCCATGAATTAGAAAGTTGCTAGAGGTGCAGTAAGAGGGCCTGGTGTGGGCTAGAGGCCTGGGGAAGGTGAGGCTGGGGTGAGACTGGGCCCCACTGCAGGAGGCTCTCCACAGAATCTCTTTACTTTGGAACCTTGATTCCTTTTCCTGTACACATAAGAATGAATCCCTGCATATTCTAAATGTCTGTTACTGTCTTGGGTTTTTGTCTTCTTTACACGTTAAACAAGGAATTCTTAACCTACTCACACATAGACCATTAGGAGGGAGTTGCAGGGCCAGAAATCCCCTGAAATTAGGGGGAAATTTTGTTTACATAGGTGGATTTTTATAGGGAAGAAAGTTCTAAGCCACAAAGTGCGTTTTGGTCTCTGTGAACTGCATAAATCCCATTCAGAATAAGCTCCCTGGCCAGCAGAGTTCACTGTACAATTGATAATTGGACAGGGGCCCAGGCACTCCTGTGAACCTCCTGGGCTTCTGTGACTGGTCTGAGGTACTTGACTGTACTGCTTCATCAGCAAGACCTTGATTTTTCTTGGTCCTCTTGCTCTGGGGAGCTGTAGCTTCTATGTGATTCCTCCTTCCCTCTTTGGCATGCAAAGTCCTTGAAACCTGCTGTGGATGCTGCTATAAATCCTAGGTTACCTATAGGTGGCTGACATGACTTTCCCAATTACACAAATGGAACAAGCAATGTGAATGTCAGATAACTCAACCTTGTTGCATTTCAGCAGATACTTTATTGGATACCTGTTGGTGCCATGCACTGTGTTAGAACTCAGGTGTAGGTAGGTGACAGAAGATAATAAAGGATGGGAAATAGTCCCTGCCTTTCAGAGGCTTCCTGTCCAGGGGATGTAGGCAATTATAACTCATAATATAAGCAATAAAAAGGAATTGATACAGAATTGTGACTCCTGTATGGTTCAGTTTGTACTGTAACACTAGTGTTATTTACAGGATGAAGCCCCCCCCCCCTTCATCCTTAGGTCTCATCATTTATTCATTAACAAATATTGATGGTGCACCTGTTGTATGTCAGGCAGTGCACTAGGTGCTGGGAATTCATGGGCAAGCAAATGCAGACAGGGTTCATGGCTAGTGTGGAGACTGAGATTAAGTCAAGTTAACATTCATATCTACACACACTTGCACAAATATAAAATTGTAACTGAGATATGAGCTAAAGGATGGGAGACATGTACCTTAAGAGAATATTACAGGGGATAGTTGGCCTTGTCAGAGAGAGCTCTGAAAGATTCCCTAAGGAGATAACACCTGATAAAGAAAAATGGGAGTCAACTAGGTGAAAGGGTAAGGACTGGAAGGGAACTCCAGGCACCAGCAACAGCACATGCAAAGGCCCAGTGGCAGGGAATAGCCTGATGCCTATTAGTGAATAAATGCAAGGTCAGTGAGGCTGGAATCCAGAGAGAGCGAAGTGCACTGTGCAAAATGAGGACAGGCCAGACTGTCAGGAGCTTTGTAAGATAGGTTGGGTTGTGGTCTTTATCTGAAGTTCAGTATCAAGTGTGTGAGGTTTTTTTTTTTTTAATTTTTTTTTTCAACGTTTATTTATTTTTGGGACGGAGAGAGACAGAGCACGAATGGGCGAGGGGCAGAGAGAGAGGGAGACACAGAATCGGAAACAGGCTCCAGGCTCTGAGCCATCAGCCCAGAGCCCGACGTGGGGCTCGAACTCACGGACCGCGAGATCGTGACCTGGCTGCGAGATCGTGACCTGGCTGAAGTCGGACGCTTAACCGACTGCGCCACCCAGGCGCCCCTCAAGTGTGTGAGGTTTTAAGCAGGATCAAGTCTGTCTGTTTTAAGCAGGAACATGATAAGCCATTTTGATTGGGGACATTAGGAAAGATTTCACATAGTAGGTGGCTTTGGAGCTGACTTTTGGAGGATGAATAGAAGCTCATTTGTTAAGAGAAAGACATTTATGGAAATAGCCAAAGATGAAGAATGTGGAAGAGTAGAAGTTTACACAGTGACTTGGCAGTGGTGAGCTGTAGCTGTGACAGAAGCTTCATGTCCTTGGAGGAATGACTGGAGAAACTGAGTGAAGCCAAGCCATGAAGAATTGAAATGCTTTGCTGGAGGGTTTAGGACTTGTTGAGTGAGAAGTCAGAGTTTTCAAGGGAGGATGTAGCATGATTTCACCTGCAGCTTGCATCCTGAGATTTTCATCAGAAACTGCCCCATCATGTCTAGCTTCTGGTTTTTATCTCCATTTGTACAGATGCGGATTTTAAACAAAGATCACCAGTTGGCTAATCAGAAAACTTGTGTTGTTGGGGTAGAAACTATTGCTTAATTCTGGTTTTGACATAGGTTCTCTTTGGTCATCGCTTTCTATTGGGATTGGTCACTTTGAATCCTATGAAACTGAAGAATTTCAGCATCTTAATCCACACAAAGCACGGAGATCCAGAAGTTCTTTGCATCATTTATGAGTGAGGCTGAACTACTCAGGGAGTTTCCCAAGCAAGCAAATGGAAGCTAAGTTTTATGAAGCATTTGGAAAAATCTATTTTAAGTGACCACAGAGTTCACTTCTTGAGTTTGAGACTTCTTGTCAAGGTGGTTGGTAGTGAAAACAATTCTGAATTTTCAAGTTCTTGTGGAGAAATTTTAAATGTCTTCATGGGTTGGATAATTGTTTAGCATGGAGAATGTGCCTAGAAGATGCTAAATGCTTGAATGACTGTAGAAGAAAGTGACCTTTCTGTGAAGGGAACAGGAACACCCTTTTGTTAATAAGCACAAATTGTAGACTGGAATAAAGGCTATATGTAAGCCATGAAAATAAAGTAAAAATAGGTCTTGAGTGTTTCTGCCTGGGAAACATTCTCAAGATGAAGCTACTACATTAAGAAATTACATGTATTGCTTGAGAGTTGAAGACTTTTCTCCTTGAGATGGCTAAAGGAGGGAACAGAATGAGGATGGGAAGTAGCTTTTACTGAGTCTCTGAAATACACAGGGCATCCTCCTACAGTAAAATACACATCCTTATGGCAGCCCTGCTGATCAAGCTTTCTAGACCTATTGCAGAGATAAGGTGAGGGCCTGCAGCTCGAAAGTGGCAGGGCTAGAATTTGAGTTTAGGCTTAACCGTCTCTAAGTACCATGCCTTTTGCATTATTCCGGTTTTACAGATGAAGACTTGGAAACAGAGATGTTTCATTGTTTCGATGATAGTACCAGCTCTCTAGTCAGATCATCTGACCTACCCACTGTAGGTCCTCTGGAGAATAATGAAGTAGAGCCCAAATAATCCTGATAATAAGAAGTAGTGTTTATGGAGCACTGTGCTAAACTCTTTGCAGGTTTTATTTGATTTAATTCTCATAACAACCCTATGAGGTAGGTACTTGTATCATTCCTACTGTATAGAAGAGGAAAGTGTTGTAGATAGGCAGTTGCAATAATTTATCCATGTTCACAAAGCCAGTAAGTGCTGCACCCATGATTCAAACTGGGGCAGCCCAAGTCTAAACCCAGTGGTTACAGTCGCATCATCTTTAACATAGTCAAGCTTTCAACATCCTATCCCAGAAGGTCTTACTAAAAAAGCCCTGTTCCAACTGAGATTGATGCTTCTGGTTTCTCACCAACACAGCTGGTTGGTCCAGTGTTTCCTTTGATTCCCATTTTGTCCTGCATATATAGATATTGCATGTCATAACAGGCTGGGGGAAATGCCATCAATGTGTTCTCCTTGACCAGCCACTAATTCAGAAGGTTTTATTCTAAGCTTCCTGGAAGAATTCCACTAAGCTTAATTTACAGGACCATAAGCCATAAAACACAGTTCCTTTTTGGGTAAGTTTCATTTACTGACTTGCAGGATAGATGACTCATAAATAAATTGCTCCTTTTCCTTGTCAATTTCTGTCCCTATCTTTGGGAATGCATGGTTGCCTTAAATATCTGCAAAGAAAAGAAATTGGATTCTGTGTTAGTGACACTGCTGGTTGTCTCTCTCTGACATATCCTGAATATTTTATCCTTTTTTCCAGCATGGAAATCTTTCTAGTCCTAATAGAATTATTCCTTGTATGGTGTTTTATGCAAAATGGCATTATTAATATTAAAATGATAAATATTGTGACTCCTGAAATGATATGTTTTGATCACACTTTAACTGTGGCAAACCACTTTTTTAGGATCCTTTCAAATGTTGTTATTACCTTATATTCGCATGCCTACACAGAGATGGGTCATCTGGGCTGACATTTAAAAAAGATGGAACCCAACTAATTCACCTACAGTAGTCTTTGATATAAATTACAAGGGAATACAAATTTTCTGCCTCTAATGAATATATGGTAGGTATGTTTCAAAAGAAATTTTAATTTTTTCAGTGGGATGTGAAGGAAGTCTTAAAAGGATTTTTGGACATTGGTTCACACAGCTGAGTTTTTGTGTTCAGATGGCCAGACAGATCTCCATCCTCAGGAGAGAGTCACACCAAGTAGCTGCTGCACTACCACAATCTGGTGAAATAAAATGAAGCTAGAGCAAGGGATCAGAAGGCTCAGTTAACACCAGCTTAGTTAAGAAGACACACTGATGACTTGGGCAGCTTCCTTCCCCTCAGCCTCAGTTTCTCCATCTGCACAATCAAGGGCTTGAAATAGGTTATTGCTAAAGATCCTCTGGCACTCACATTCCAAGATTCTATGTCTCTTAATAATGCCATGGGTGAAATCCACAAAGGCCTTCCTCCTAAATGCTGAAGGTAGAATGATTAGTTTCTCAGTTACCACCCTCTCTAGTTTTTCCTCAGAAGGAGAAGGAAATACAAAAGCATAGGAATTTATAGGTCTTTAAACCCCTGAAAATATTAATGATACAGTAAAGAACTTTTTTGATTCTGTGCCTATAGGTGTCTATAGAGGGTGCAGTCCTTTGCTATTTCTCCCCCTTAACCCGCAAGGAGAATATTGTCTCATTTTACAGAGGAGGAAACTGAAGTGCTGAGAGGTGAAGTCACTCCCCCAAACGAACAAAGCCACCAGTGGCAGAGCTGAGAGAAAACCATGTGTGTGGGGTCTCCACACCTGAGCTTTGCTACTGTCTTTACAGCTAGCCCCACCCTGATGTTTGTGGGGACCAGAGCAAGAGTGAAAATGGAGACCCATATACTGTGTGTCTAAATATTTAAAAGTTCAACTTCGTGTTGATCATGCAGGGGCCTTCTTTACAAGGTGCACCTATGTGGCATAGCCAGACATTACTCCCCAGGGTCAAGGTCAACAGCAGTGCCCTCTGCCCTCTGATTCAGCTCCCTCTGTTTTCCATAGCTTCCTTCAGCTGCCTTTTCATGAGTGGGGAAATGGTGCGTTTCATACCCGCATGGAAGCAAAGCTTTTGACTCCTGGCCAGCATTTCGTTTCCCAGGGATGCCATAGCAAATTACCACAAACTGGGTGACTTAAAACCGTAAGAATTTGTTCTCTCGCAGCTATGTTGTGCAGGAGTCTGAATCCAAGGTGTCAGCAGGACCAGGCTCCTTTCACAGCTCTAGCAAGGAATCCTTCCTTGCCTCTTCCAGCTTCTGGTAGCTCCACTTTTTCCATTTGCTTGGGGCTGCACGTTTTGAACCATGTGGAGTGGGCCTCTGTCTCCACATGGCCTTATCCCCTGTGTGTCTGAGTCTCAAACTTCCCTCTACCTTTCTCTTATAAGGACACCTGTCATTTGGTTTTAGGGCTTAAATCCAGGATGACCTCATCTCAAGATTCTTAACTTAATCACATCAGTGAAGACCTTTTTCTGAATAACATCACATTTACAGGTTCTAGGGTTTAGGACATGGACATTTTGGTGGGGGGGGGGGACCACTCAGTGCACTGCAGTCTTGGATGCCACCACCTGGACTCAACCAGGCCTGTGGAGACCATTGGATGAGCAAAGGCACAGATGCAGGCAAAAGAGACATAGGGAAGAATCTCACCGTTCAGAGGAATAGAAGGGAATGGCTGCAGAGAAGGAGTGGAACAGTTAACGGGGGGGGGGGGGGCATAGCACTAGGCACACTGGGGACCAGAACTATGGGATGAGGCCCACATGAAGACACCCACTATCAACAGCCAGTATGTACTAAGTTTCTACTATTTGAAGTCCTACCAGGAAGTCAAGATATTTGATCCAATGCTGGGGCCCAGGGTTTGAAGACTGGGAATAGGAATTACTAAGAGGAAAGAGCCCTTGACAGTTCAGATAATAGTGGAAGTGCACCCAGGATGCCAAGCATACTGAGACTCTGATTCCGCAAATGGAAAAGCTGGCAGGAAACTAGGATGGGGTTGGTTGGTGACTAGAAAAATGGTTTAAAATCCAAAATATGGCTCAGCAAAGGGCAATGAACAGTTATCAAGGCAGGCTAGGTGGAATTAATCACTGTCATTGATAAATAATGTCACCAGTAATATTAATAGGTACCATTTATTGAGTGCTTACTCTGTATGAGAGGGTCTGTGCTGAACTTTTTTTAAAAATGTTTGATTTGAGAGAGAGTGTGTGTGTGCATGAGCAGGGGAGGGGCAGACAGAGAGAGGGGTGGGGGGACAGAGGATCCAAAGCAGGCCCCTGCTGACAGCAGCAAGCCTGATGTGGGACTGGAACCCACAAGCCATGAGATCATGACCTGAGCCGAAGTTGGATACTCGACTGACTGAGCCACTCAGGCGCCCCGTGCTAAACATTGTTAGTGACATTATCTTGTTTGATTCTCACAAAAGACCTATGAGATGGGCATCATTTTTTCAGGAGAGTTTGAGACTCAGAGAGGTTCAGGAATTTCCCTTCATTTCACAGCCCATGAGGAGCATGACTGATAGTCACATCCTGGGCTATGAGTTCATTGTCCCTCCATTTAGTCCCTGCCTGAGCATTTGTGTGCATATCTGCCCATATCTGGCAGGGCTCAGCCAGTGCCTAGGAGTACAAGGGGACACTGAGTCAGTGCGTAGGAGAGGGGAGATGTCAGGAAGTAGAGCCTCAGTCAAGCAATCTGGGGTTCAGGGTAGAGATTCAAGCAGGGAATTAGCCAAGGAAGATAGCCAGACCACTGGGTGGGGACTGAGGCGGAGGCCACTTGTGTAGCCCAAGCTGGCACTAGAGATGGCCGGAGCTGTGTGTAGGAGCTCCCATGCACCTTTAAGCTTGTGCCTTGTATGTGGAATAGTGGAGGCAGCAAGACAGGCTTATTGCAAAAGAAGTAACCCTATGGGATTGGGTGTGCAGAAACCATCTAAGAGTTTCCTAAAGTAAGGAGTGGGCTATTTTGGTTCTTGCCTCAAAGTAACATGAGCTCACAAGTAGGTTGGAGGCAAAGGAATGGATTGAGGGTAGGGCAACAGTGCACTCAGCCCTGAGAAGCTAGAGAAAGCCAAGGAAATAAGGTGGCAGCTGACAAGCACAGGTATGTGTTCACCAATGTGCATGAGTGTATGTGTGTGTGTATGTGTGTTCATTGGGCCATGGAGGGAGATGGGGGTCTGGGCTGTCTCTTTTGATAACTGAGATAGAGGCAGGGACTCTCACTACAGTTTCTCCCAAGTTTCTTTTTGGTTTCTAGATCCTACCATCTCAGAGTCTTACTCCTTCCCCTATAAAAAGTTAAAGCCTAGGCAAGTTCAGAGAATTTCTCAAAATGAACTTATTAGCACTTTAGTTGTATAAATAAGTATTTTAATTTTTGTGGTGCACATTAAAGTTGGTGGATGGGAGATTGTCAGAATTCTTAATCGCCATGAAATATGCTCTTAATATTCAGTCTTATTAAATCTAAATGAAATGCCTGTATGAGGCCTTATTTTAGTATTTTCTGAACTCACTGCAGCTTTTTTATCTCAAACAGCAACCACAGTCATTCTAAATCATCATCAAATTAACTATTTATGCTCCCTTTCACCAGCATTCCCTTTCTCCCCTATTCTGCCTCTCTACCACCCTCTCCACAAATGTCATGTTTTATGGATAAATAACCAGCTCTTGCAGCTCAGCAGAGGACACCCTTGGAGCGCTGGAAGGGAGGTCCAGTCTTGGGCAGGACAATCCCCTGATACTGCAGGAAGTCCTGGGGAGGCATCTCCCCGGAGGATGCTGTTCCTGAATGAAGAGTCATCAGCACTTGGAGGTGGAGAGCATGCCCACTGGAGCGCATCCTCTTCGGGGAGATGCCTGGTTTGCTCCCTCAGTCAGTTTCTCTTGGCGGAAGGCCAAGTGACAAGGTTACACTTCATCTCAATTTCCTTCAGATGTGTTTGGAGGAAAGTAGCCGTCCAGCTTTTCAAGCTTTTCGACACACCTTATCTGTGTGTGTGTGTGTGTGTGTGTGTGTGTGTGTGTGTGTGTGTGTTTTGGAGGCTGAGCAGATTTCCAACACAGAGATCTGAGTTGGCCAAAACCATAGTGGCACATATGATGCAGTGTCATTTCAAAGTCTGGATAAGATGATGAAAATTTCGTCCATGACTCTCTAAGTAGCAGGAAACAAGAAAGCTCAGAGGTGACATCTTCTAAATAGGGGCAAACTCCTGCCTTCCCTTACTTCAGGAAAACAGATTAGCCTTGCAGTAGATGAAAAGGGAAGGGATGGTGAAGTGGTGTGCCATGGGAGCATACAGAATACTTTAGGATAAGGTGATGGCATCTCACCATAGACCCTACCTGAGACTCTGAAGCCATCATATAAGCAATCTGCCCAGCACAAGCCTTGGTGCCTTGACTCCCCTTCACTTATCAGAACAGGTTGCAGGTTCAGAGGCAGGAAATGGGGTAGGGGCCAGCCAGACATGAAGAAAAGAAGCCTTTATACTTTTCTTTGGAAACATCAACTTAGCTATAAGCACTACAGACATTGAAGCTCCTCATCTACTTCCCCATCTTGAAAAAAAGGGGTATTCTACCCCATAGTGGGGGGAGGGAGAGAAGTAGAAGAAGTCTAAACACCATCTCTGCCACGTCCCTTAGTAAGTAAACTAAGTTTGGGGGTGGTATGGCCTTCCCAGAATGACACCATTGTTAGCACAGAAACCAGACCATTCTGCACAGCTCCTCATTCTGAAACTATCTCCACGATCTATGGGAACCTGTTTTTCCTCCTGTTCTTCCTCAGCTCAGCCTTCCCCAATCCCTTCTCGACACATTTGGGTTCTCTTTTGGTATCTGAACCATGGAGGCATCTTGGAATTCGGAAGAAACCTCTGCTGTGGTGTTCAAGCTGGATTTAAATCCCACATTCACCACTCACTGACAAGTGATCTTGGTCAAGCTAGATAACCCTTCCAGGTCTCTGTTTCCTCATCTTTAAGATGAGGATAATAATGTCTCCTCACAGGATTACATGAGAGAATGCATGCAAACGTTTTGACCCATGGTGGTGTTGAGTAAATGCACGTCCTTTTCTTCCACAACAACAAATGTAATCAGTTCAGGGACGGGATTCTGGACATCAGATGCTGCCATTATATAAACAAAGATGTTGGAGCCTGGACTTGGCACTACTCTTTTGTACACTGAAGTTGTCATTAAACTCAAATGAGCACAGTATGTCAAGTTCAGCTATTTTTATACCAGGGACAAAATGCTGTCAGTTAAGGACACGGACTCCATCATAAGGAGTTGGGAAGGAATATTCCCAAGAACTGACATGAGGCAAACCAGGGGCTGTGCATGAGTTCAGCTGTGTCCTGGCAATGTGATGGTTTCTGTTTTCCTCTGACCTGGCTCAGAGGGCCCAGAAGCTCAAAGCACAGCTTTGGCATACCTCCCGAGGGCCTTGCAGGTGGCCGGCTATAAGAATGTACTTGCATCCTGGTTCTTCTCAGCCTCACACTTGGGTGCCACACCAGGTGCCTGGGCAACCTTGTAGTCCTAGTTTCTTATCATTCTTTCATTTGTCGAACACTTAGGTGTTTTCCTTTTCCTGCTAAGCCCTGGGGATGCAGTGATGATCAGTGGAGCATCAGATGACCAAGATATTTACAAATAATGTTGCCTTTACACAATAGAAAGCTACATTGAAATATGTATAATGACCAAGTAACTGACAAAAACCATGGCATTTCAGTAAATGTAAGAAATGGCTTTGCTGTAAAATTGGCCATTTAGAAGGGAAAACCAGGTTTTGCTGGAATCACCTCTGCAGTGATGGAAAAAGAATTGGATTGCAACCCTGGGTAGCTAGGTCTAAATTCTGAATTTTTTTTCTGGTTAAGTTACTTAGCTTGTTTGAGCTCCAGTTTCCTCCATGTAAAACTGGAGCCATAAATACTTTCCTTATGATTTCCCTAAGAAGATTAAAGTCAACGAGGTTCATGAAAACGCTAGGTACAGGGCCTGATATATAAAGAGTGCTCAGTGAATGAGGCCCAAACTGAGTTTGGAGAGGCTGTGGAGGGGTCAGAAGCTTCTAACAAATCTACATCAGATAAGGTTCAGGCAGCATGGCTTAGAACAGATGGCTCTTCAATTATCCAAATTAAATTGTATGAAATATCCACCCTGGAGATTTTTTTAGGTGAATTTAGATGCTGGACCTACTCTTCAATATTCTAGCTGCTTCACTTGACCACCCATTGTGTAGAATTGTTTTCTCTTTAATTTATCCAACATTTACCTCTCTCAGACTCCTTTTTGTCCTTGTGGACCTTAAATCTTTATTGACACAAGGAGTTAGCAGGTTTTGGGGCTGGAGAAGTGAGTCCCTATGAGGCTGCATGTCAGTATCTGCCTCAAAGATCCTCTACTGGGGTCTGTTTAAAATACGAACCAACTTACCCTCAACTTCCTCAATTTCCCTCCTGCCCTTAGCTATGTCCCTGACCCACAAAGCAACTTCTGTTGATTTCAGTTGACATCGGGAAGTCATAGAGTCATATGCTGGGAAAATGGCAGTGAGTGACGGCCAGAGCTGTGGGGGTCCACCCATCTGTTGACTTCTGGCCCAGTGCTCTTCTCCTTCCTTCAGTCACTTAGTTACCACTTGGCGTTCAGGTGCCCAGGTCTGGTGTCTCCTCTAACCTGTACTCTCAGGAAGAGCACACCTGTCCCATCAGACCCCTGAAGACTTCAGCCAGGACCACTTTGCCTAACCCCTCATCTGTCTCAGGCAAAATGCCTTCTTCACTGCAGTCTGGTACAAGGAAACCACCCCAAATCTATGCTGCAATATAGAATCAGTGCATCCTGCCACCAGAGTGGACTTATCCAAACCTGTGATTGTTTTATAGCTTGTACCCTTTGTCACTGACACTGTCATTCTTTTTTTTAAAAAGAACTATCTGTGCAATTACATAGCAATTTATGCTTTTCAAGGCATTTTTACATACGTGATTCCAGTTGATCCTCATAAAACCCATGCAGCAGGTGTGGCATTATTATTCTTTTTTAAAGAAATAATAGATGTGGTAAAAGCACAGTCTTATGCTTCTGCAGTGACTCCCCTCAGCTCACATGGCAAAGCCAAGATGGAGCAGAAACTAGCACCCAGGCCCCCTACTTCAGGCCAATGCTCTGGGCTACGCCTCTTTGAGGCACTGTGATCTTTAGGGAAACTCAAGAGCCAGCTCTTGGCGAAGCTCTTTGCAATTCCTCTGCAGCTACATCCACCACCCCTCTGCACACTTGCAGGCCTCTTTCTTCCAGGAATGATTACGCAGAAAATGGGAACTGACAGTGATAGATGGACTTTTCCATTTTCTGCTAACGCGGCTATGAAGTCAGAGCCCATTTTAATGAATGTCCATTAAGGTCAAATTTGGAAAGCAGGTATTAAGAGTCATTGCTGCTAATTACACCCTGAGAGCTCTATTTGTATTTCCAAATTGGATAAAAAGGTTAGTAAAATGGAACGTTTCAGCACAGGCTGGCTCCTGGCTTGCTCTCCAAGTTTTCGGAAATGATTGGCTGCCCAAACTTGCTGAGAAATAATGTTCTGTCTTATTCTTGCCTCATGCCTCACAGGTGAGCCAGCACCACGAGGAGTGGCTGCCTCTTGAATCCTGTCAGTCTCTGGCAGATCCGATTACATCTGGGACCCTTAAGAGTACTTGAAGCAAACGGCACTGGTCTATTTTAATCCTGCTCCTTCTAGAAACTAGAAACTGTAAGGAGAGTCTTCCTGCTGACAGGTGGCTCCATAAAAGTCGTCCATCTGCTGCTAATTATGGCAGAGAGAAAATTCACACAGCCGAGTTTTTAGTTTATTTGCTAAAGATCTCCAAAGGTGTAACTGTCTTCCCAGATCACAAGGCCATTCACAGCATTACATCTATAGAGCCTGTTAATTATTTAAATAATTTAAAACCTGGGGTGGCAGGGAGAATTTAACAGAAGTCAGGCTGGGTGAGATTGGTCTGATGGTCTATCATGGAGGAGGGAGGTCATGTTCTCACAGCTCATAGAGCATGGACTCACAGGGTTTTGTTTTTCTCCTTACCATTCTTTTCCAGGGAAACTCAGAATGGGGTAGAATTAGGCAGAGTTAGCCATATTTCAATAATGGTTTCAAATTGATTTTCTTTGATTTCCAAACTCCAGTTCACCTTTCCTGTTTGTACTCTCATCTGTAAAGTGGGCATAATCTTCTACCTACCTGAGAGGCTGCTGTGATCTTGGAACAGGGTAACTTATTATAAAGTGTCATGCTTAGAATAATATAGTATGTAAAGATTTTTAGGCCCATTAAATAAATAGAAATGATTAAGTCTACAGATAAGATGATGAAATAATTTAACAAGAACAGATATTTTTTACCTTCCTTATGGTTTTTTTTCCTTTCTTTTATGCAATACCAATAGAATTTAAAAGTTGATTCCTTATATATACATATATGTACATATGTATATATTCCACAGTAATAATTTTACATTGTATTTTAGTTACTGGTTTATGGGTCTATCTCCCTCTGCAAGACTTGGAGTGCTTTGGGAATGGGAACAATGTCTTATTCATATTTATGGTCCCCGTGTGTAGTAGAGCCTGATACATAGTAGATATTCAGTGTATGTTAAATTGAAGAGCCTAGACATTAAGCAAATGAAACAAATGTGATTTTACTTTATGATGAAGTTATGTTCAACATTAACCTTAATAACTGGCACTGAATCTGTCAGATTGAATCATTTTTGACATATTTGATGATTTTTATGCAAGTGCTAGAAATTCTATAAAATCTACTCCAAAAAGACATATAGCTCCAAGTTGGGTGTGATGAGCTGTCCACTTCCCGATCTATGCTCTAGATTTTGTCCTTGGCCATTATTCTGTACCCTACATCACAGTCTGGTTTTTAGGTATAAAATGAAGGTGTGATAGAGTTAAGTAGGTAATTTAGATTACATCAGATATTCCCTGATGGCTGGAACTAGGAAGCCAGAAACTGGTCCCTTGTTTAATTATTTACAGAGAATATACAAAAAAATACACAAATGAAATGAAGTAATTTTACATAAAAATGGTAGAATGAGACAATAGTGAGCCCAGAGGATAGAAGTCCACCTCATAAGGCAAAGCAGTGCTAGGTATCCCCTGACTCTATCTGGCCCAGGTAGTACAGTGTATTTGGATATCCTTTAACCTCAACGACATTGTTGGAAAAGAGTTTATATGGTTTTCCATACACATGTCTGCATGGAGAGAAAGTAGGTTGGGAAAATAAGTTATGGTGAAAGTAATGTCAATCCAGATAACAATGACGAAGTCTAAAAAGGGGCTAGGAAAAGATCAGCTGGGTAGTGAAAAGATGTTTATTCCAAAATGTTGTATTAAATAAACCTGGTTGCATTTTCTGTGATTTTGTTTTTAAGATATTTTATGCTGCCTGCTTTTTTGCAGACTTTCTTCTTGTGGTTATTCAGTGCTCCTCTATTCTTAGAATTGTTACATGTGCCCTGAGGCTGCAAAGCGGGCACTAGATGAGGATAGGCTTCCTTGTACCAACATCGATTGGGATATCAGTTTTGAACTAAATGCCTGATTCACCTTGCCTTCAGCGCCTCCTGTTCTGATCTTACCAGCTTTTTGCCTCATGACCCAGTCCCTTGAATTTGAGTCTTACTTGGCCTTACTTCTCTGGCTCTCCTCCTTGGTTTCTTTCCTTGATCTCTCCTCTAGTCATACAGCCTGCAGTCCTGCCCGGGCACCTCTTCTGGCTGGGCATAGTCCCTGGAAGCAGAGCGCCTTTCCTGGACCTTCTGGCCCCATGAGTAAGACTCGGGCAGGACACAAGATAGATGAGCCTCACGTGATTCTACTTCTAACTCCCTCCCCCCTTTCCACAATCTTTCCCCTTCTTCCTCATGCTGTTTTATAGGCTCCCATGGCAGGAGTTTACAAAATCTGATTGTGCTCAAAGCCTTGCATATTTGATTGTAAGAGATTCTGTTGTAGCTCTTTCTTCTTCCTTTCCTTGTAGATAATTGTAAGCCTTGAAGAAAATAAAAACAGGCTCCTACTTAGGAAAATACTGCAGGATCTTCGACTCATAATTTGTATGTCATGAACTAATACTTACGTACTGTTTTATGATGCTCATTGTGTATTGATATTGTCTCCTTATATAGATGGTCACTTCTTTAGAAGGTGGGTACTTCTCCCTTGTATCTCTCTCAAGTTTTACACACTGCCCACACATACTCTAAGATTATTTTGTGTTAATTATGAAGGTTGCCATAGTCTTTCTATGAACTTCTGCTTGAGCACGATTGCTACCACCAATAGCTGTTAAGAATCACACACTTCTGTCCTCATTCCCCTAAGATGATACATATTTGTAAACCAAGGCCAGCAACATTGTACTTTTGTTTTTCAAGAAGAGTATTTGGTGAAATTGTACCAATAACCTTAATATGGTATAATGATTGCTTACATAGCATGAATAACTTTTTTGGGGTGATAATGCAGAGATTATTTCTGTGATAAAGTGAAATATATGAGCAAAAAGTTTTTTAGTAACTTTTTTTTTAACACTCCAATGTGTGGCCTGATGTTTTGAGAAAATACCTCCATTGTCACTAGTCTATGGAGCTTTTGCCAAGGTACATTTTGCTTTGCTAGTGTAGAAACAGCCTTTCTGTGACCATTAAGGATTTCTTGGCAATCCTGAATCAAAATGTCTTTGCCAGAACCTAATTTGGGGAATTGCATTTTTTTTCTCACTAATTAACTCCATTGTTTCAATTAGGAAAGAACTATTCCTTCCATCCCAGAATGCTGTCTCTGTGCAGGAAGATGGCTTTTAAATCTTTCACAGTGAAGGCAAGTATTTGTACTAAGTTCTCCCAGCATCTCTTGTAGCCACATTTTCAAAATGGCTAATCCTATTTTTGAGGGTCAGTATGTTGGAATCAAAGGGTTCTATAGAGTTAGAAGTAGACATCAAAAGAATCTATCAGAAGTTAAAAGAATTCTTATTATCCCCATCTTATGGATACAGGTGCGAGGTCAGGTATGTTGTCCAGACTCATCACAGCTGGAAAATGGGAGAATCAAGATTAGAATATAGGTCTCTTCTCTTTTTGTCTAGGCAGAGAAGTTCTAAATGGCTCAAGTGGAGCTCACATCATTGAAATTGATCTTCTTAGAAGTTTGGTAACTAGCCAAGTTAATCAGTCATAAACTGTACAACTCCTATCAGTCACTTCACCCTCATGGGGCACGTTGAAGTGATACTTTGAACCTAGAGTATAGAACGTAGTCAGCAGTCTGTGATCTTTAGTTAGAAAATCTCAAATTACTTCCTCTCTATTAATGCAAATTATTATAATTAACATCAGTGATGTATTTAATTGCTATTTGTAAAAACTACTTTATATATGCATTAAGCTTTGGGAAAAAATAGCTATAAATATTGTGGTGGTTTGTGATAGTAAATTAATTGCAGTACTGACTTAGGAATGACTATGATGTACACCTGAAATGAATAGGATATTGTATGTCAATTATACTTCAACAACAACAACAACAAAAGAATGATTTAGAACCTTGTTGATCTGTCAGCTCATTTCCCCAAGTGACTTTGCCCCCTTGATTCAGGAAAAAAGTCACCAAAGACACCTCTAACTTTGGCACATGTGCTTCATCTGACATCCGCATATTGAAGATTTTAATGTTCAAGGAGAATAGTGGGATGTGATAGATGCTCATTTGGCCTTTTAGAAGAGGCTCTGGGACTTGATAGGAGGAGGGATGATATTAAGACACCCTGTTCTAGTCTCATAAGATTTCCTGTCTCATATCACCTATGGAATATTAACTGATCATAAGACATGGGATCTAGGGTCAGACATATATTCTACCCAGCTCAAAATGTGCTCCAACAGCTTCAGAACTGTCAGTGCTAGCATCATAAGTGTAGGAATAGAAACTAAACAACCTTTCATATGGCGTCATTATATATTGTTCAAATATCAATCTATAGGTTATCATCTCAGCTAATATCTCATCTTGATTCAGTAAGCTCCTATGTTGACTCCTGTCTGTATGAAGTAGAATTTCATTTTATGTATTTGTTCTGAATCTACACTTGTGAGAACTACATGTACTGTTCTCCCTTTTGGTGTTGCTGGTTTAATTGGGCCAGGAATGGGGATATACTGGAAGAGGCGTGGCTGATACTGCAGCCACTGCTAAAGGTGGTCATCATGAGAACACCATGTCTGTGGTTCTGTCTCCTGTTGTTTCCAAAGTTGCTAGTCTTTGGGATGCTGAGTTTGTCAGAGAATTGGAGCAAATGTCCCCCTCCCAATGTTGTGTTTTTTTTGTCACCGGCATCCAACTAGCACTACTGATACCCAAATTCTTGTTCCTGCTCAGCATTTCCTTCCTAATGATGCCTACTATTTTGCTGGAGAATTTTTTTAGTAGCTGTACATTGATCAATATCTTTTGGAAACAATGATCTTGAAATCCATTGTTTAGTTTGCAACTTTTTTCTAATGTAGTAGAAGAGGATCTTCCCATTTGAAATTTATAGAGTGCTATTTAAAAAACTGGACTCTGTTGTGAGAACTTGGAGGTTAAGAATGGTTTTATTCATGATTTTCTACTCCTTGGTGCCCAAAGCAATACCTAAAACTTAGTAGATACACGATGCAAATACTCTAAATTAAATTGAACAAAAGAAATGACTATGGCCTTCTGCAGTCATCAACAAGTCCTCTAATAAGAAATGGAGAGACTGGATTTTGGAACAGATGCTGACACACGGTAGTGAGAGATGAGGTCATTCACGGCTTCAGTGAATGGTTCATGATTTTATTCATTTGACAGTTATTTACTGCCTTCCTATTACATTGCAGGCATAGTGCTAAGCTGAAGGAAGCTAGGATATGGTTTGAAGTTCTTTTGGGAGCAATCACAATTACTTAAAACTTTTATTTTTAGGGACACCCGGGTGGCTAATTCGGTTAAGCATCCAACTTCGGCTCAGGTCATGATCTCACGTTCGTGAGCTTGAGCCCTGCATTGGGCTCTGTGGTGACAGCTCAGAGCCTGGAGCCTGCTTCGGATTCTGTGTCTCCCTCTCTCTATGTTCCTCCCCCGCTCACACTGTGTCTCTCTCTCTCTCAAAAATAAATGAAGATTAAAAAAATTTATTTTTAATTCTATATTGAGGTATAGTTTATATATGGTAAAATGTATAAATCTTAAGTATCTAGTTAATTACATACACACACACACACACACACACACACACACACACACAGGTACCCACCACCCAGATCAAGTTATATTTTTATCCCCCAGATAAAATGCCCCTTCCTGGTAATTTCCTGGTAATTATCCTTGCCATAGAACTAACCATATTCTAACTTCTACCAGTATATATTAGTTTTATGTTCATGAACTTTATATGAAAGGAATCATGTAGTGCATACTTTTTTGTATGTCTGCCTAATTTTGCTTACATACTCTTTTGAGATGAATCCATATAATTGTATGTGTCAGTAGTTTTTGTTTTCAATTGTTTGATGTATTGTAGTCCCAGAATTACTTTTTAAAAAAAATTTAATGTTTATTTATTTTGGGGGGAGAGAAAGACAGAGTGTGATCAGGAGAGGGGCAGAGAGAGAGAGAGAGAAAGAGACAGACAGACAGACATCGAATCTGAAGCAGGCTCCAGGCTCTGAGCTGTCAGCACAGAGCCCAATAATGGGGGGGGGGCTCCAACTCATGAACCATGAGATCATGACCTGAGCCGAAGTCAGATGTTTAACTGACTGAGCCACCCAGGCACCCCCCAGAATTATATTTTGACAGTAGTTAAAATGGTATCGGTTGGAATCTGGATGATGGCAGTGGCAATGATGTAGTTTTTTAATCTCTTTATATCCATCTGTAAAAGAAAAAAAAATCTGAGTAACTAGGATAGCAAAACCCAAAACCCATGTACAACATATATAACAAAACTAAATGAAAGGGTGTCTTCACAAATGCCAAAAATTGAACAGTATAACCAGTATAGTAAGGAGGAAGCAGAGTGGGGCTAATTGGGGTAATCTGATAAACTGAGTAAGAATTCCCAAACTGACAATGGACACTCACTGGAAAGCTTAGCAGGCTAATGTAAGGTGAGCAGCCAAATCCAGAAAGGAGGTTAGCAGACTAGAATTAATGAGTAAGCCTGATATTGCCAGAGAAGTCTGGGACCTAGGTACTTCTGATAACAACCGTCCAAATCATCCTTATGAGATGATTTCTCCTGGGAGAAGAAACTTCTGCGAGTAGAATCCAAACTGGTTAGGTTAAGGACAGGAGGAACTAAGAAAAAAAGCAAAAGCAGGGAATAGATGCAGAGCCAGAAGATCTCAGTTAATGTGATTGTGGGCAAATCCCATATAACATATCATAAGGAAAAGAAACAAAAACCAGAACAGCATCCGTGTCTTGACAGTCAGAGAAACCAGAGCAGTGTGCCCACAAAATAGATGAAAATTATAAACTAATATTTTAAAGTAGATGTAAGGAAATAACAAAAGCTATGAAAGAACAACACAAAAAAGAATTAGAAAAAGTTGGAAATGATATAAATGAAGAAAAAATAAAAATAAGGTTGGTAAAAGATCTATCCAAGCTCAGACAATTATTTAGAATAAAGTATTAGTTGGGGTGCCTGGGTGGCTCAGTCGGTTAAGTGTCCAACTTCAGCTCAGGTCATGATCTCACAGTTCATGGGTTTGAGCCCTATGTCAGGCTCTGCGCTGACAGCTCAGAGCCTGGAGCCTGCTTCGGATTCTGTGTCTCCCTCTGTCTCTATGTTTCTCTCTCTTGTCTCTCTCTCAAAAATAAATAAACATTAAAAAATTTAAAACAAAAAATAAAATACTATTTTAGTAATGAAGACTAAATGAGAAGAGACACAAGAATGAATAGCCACTATAGAAAATCCCTTAAGAGAACTAGAAAATGGAAAAGAGGGGGAAAATGTTTAAATCAAAAAGAAATGAAGAAAAACAGGTTAGAGAGAAAGTGACACAGAAAATAGGCAGTAAAGATCCAATACATGTGTAATAGGAGTCCCCCCCCCCCACCCCCCGCCAAAAGAAACCAAAGCATGGAATAGAATTAATATTAAAAACTGTAATTCAAGCAAACTTTCCTGAAATAAAAGGTAAATAAAAATCATACACTGAAGAGGAACATATTATTTCTGGGAAAATCAATCCAGTGTGGCCAAACTGGCTTAAAAAAAAAGAACAGCTTCTTTGAGCAACCAGACCATGATACTGCATTGTTCACAAGACAGGAAAACAAATCATATTCTGAGTCTTTCCAAAAGCAATGGTTTATTATCTGAAGACAATGGAGAAGCATATTTGGAATAGTCAAGGACAAAAATAGTGAGCCAAGGAGATTATACCCAGCCAGTTTACACCTCTTCAAGTATAAAGATTGTAGCAACATGTTATATACATGTAGGAACTCCAGGAACAGCTAAGGAATCTACCAAATGACTGAAGAGACACTGGTATAAGGATCAGTGTCTAACAGTTGCAATCAGAATGCATGATGATAAAATTATAGGTACATACCTCTGCATTTCTTCTGAAAACAAAAAGTTTGAGTACAAAAGAACGTTTCAAGCAAATCTGAAATATAAGGCCAAGTATAGTGAAGGATGAATCGGAGGTTTCAACTAATTCAGGTACTTCAGGATCAGAGACAAATTTATCATGGATGTGTCCCCCTTAAGGAAACCATTTGTTATGTAAGATGAAGCTCTGAGTGCCATAACAGATGAGTAGTCATAGGTTCGTCTCCAAGAACTGTTGGCCGCACTGACTTTTCTAAGCATCCATTCACAGAACACCTACGAAAAATTCCCAGAAGATCCATACCAATAGAGAATAGCACAGAAATACCCTCTGCAAACAACCACCTCAGGCAGCTTTCTTTTGGTAACTGTTTCTAGAAGTGGATATTAGCTTGTTTAAAAATAAGTCATCTGTGTAACCCTGAAAAGAACAGTCATAGGTATCCTGTGGTTGAGACCATCCCACTCACTTTGGGCACAAGGTGATAGGTTGAAAATGCTGTCAAGAGAACTGGGAGGGGTTTCTGAGCTGGACCTTGTCACACTTTGTCCTCCTATGAACCTGTAACCTGAATGCCTGGAGCGTGCACATGACATTTTGAAGTGTGCTACCTGCCTTGCCTATAAAAAGCCACACACTTCCATTGCAACAGCACTTACAATTTGTTAAGCATAACTGACTTACAGCCACACCTCCAACTGAGTAGGATTGAAGGTCTGCATCAAGCAACGTATTCCAGTTTGTTCCAGTACTTTGGCTATGTTAGCTGTATGCCCCATACATCCCATTTCTACAGGAATGACTGGTTAGGGCCTTTGGAAACATTGAAGTGCCTTGTTGCATGTCCTTGGTCCTCAAATCCAAGGATTGTTATTGCTGCCAGATTGTATTGCTTGCAGAAAGATAGGACACAGTCTTTGAAACTAATGGGCTAAATTTTGCTGAATAACATTTTCCTTGTTTTATTTATCCCCAATAAGGATAATTTTGAGATATTCTAAAAATAATTGTATTGGATACAACTTTCCTTTTGGAATTGAACTGAAATAACCATGTCAGAAGCCAACAAGCAGATGGTAAACTTTCCATTTCTGCTGATTTGGGCTTGATTTTTCTTAAAGCTGAAGAGGGGTTTCATGCCTTAAGATCTCAATGCCTTCCAGTACCTTTCGACTATAACAGATTTGGGTCATTCACTGAAGACGCACATTTATTTCTAGCTTACATAATCTCAGTGTTGTCTCTCTGCTTAATTATTGTAAATGATTGACACCAGAATTCTGAAATGTGAATCTGAAATTATAGAACACTCTTAAATTCTGGTGTTAATGAACCCAGCATCATTTCTGATTTGTTGTTGTTGTCGGACTTTGTTTCTGTTTCAAGGTGTTGGAGGGCCTGTACACTCCTTTTTTTTTTCTTGGATAACTCCAGAATTATAGAGGAAGCTGAAGGTCACTATACTTGTGGCTGCAGTTTTGTGGTTCCTGAGTGACCAGAGGTAGTTCATGAATTCCTCTATGATTTCTGCTTTCCTCTCTAGTGTTGCCTTTTCTCCTCAAAAATGCTGCCCCTTCTCAAAACTCTACCTCCATGATTTGACAGTATTTACTTAGCACTCATTCCATGTTAGGCATTTTGTTAGACACATTCAATTTTCCAGCTTAATCCTCATAGTGACTGACTTGTATATGGTAGGAATATTTATCCCTCCTTTTGTTTTAAAAAGAGTAGGAAAACTGGGAGTTTATTAAGGGAGTGGTGACTGGCTGAAGGCCACAGAAAGTAAATACAGAGTCAGAACTTGAGTATCAGGTTTTGGAACCAAAACATCGGGTTGTGAATTTTAAAAGCAGCATTTACTGACAGATCATTTACTTCTTGAACGGAGTTCCTAGAGTAGTGTTAGTTTTACAACAAAATTGAGAGAAAGGTACAGAGGTTTCCTATATAGTCCTTGCCCACACACATGCAGAGCCTCCCTTGCAATTGCCATCACTCATCAGAATACATTTTTTTACCAACGATGCACCTGCACTGATACATCATAAAAAGTCCATAATTTATCATAGGGTTCATCATTGATGTTGTACGTTGTTATTTTGGATAAATAACGTATCATGATATGTACCCATCATTAGGATATTGTGAAGAGTATTTTCACTACCCTAAAATTCTCTATGCTCTGAGTTCCTTATTTATTGAGAAAGAGGATGATCCCTACCTTATAGGGTTGTGACAACCAAAGATCATGTATACAAAGTGCATGGCACAGTCTGACAGGTAACACATCTTCAATAGATTTGGTAGTTGTTAATTTTCAAGAATGCTCATATTATAGTTTTAAGTGCTTCCTATTCAGTATAACACAGAGAAAGGGGTTTGTTTAAACCCTGGAGATAGAGGTGTAGACATGAATCCTGAGAATTAATTAATTATTTAATTTCTCAGTGTCAGAGCTTCGTTATCTACAAGATGAGAAGAAGAATAGTATCTACTTTATAAGGTTGTAAGGATTAAATAAAATAATGCCAATTAAATTTCTTGAAAAGTACCAGTGCCTGGTAAGTACTTGACAACTCTCCTCCCTCACTATCAGTCCATTCTCAGAAAAGGATCAGGCAAATGCCTGTACCCTAAGAATTAAGTTGATGAGAAGTCTCAGTACAACATTCCACCCTGATAACTTATTTGACTCAGGTTTTACCATCTGGTGGTGCATTTTAGGAACCAGCAGCACAACCTGGAAAAACAGAGCATCTGTCTGTTAAGGTAGACTGTGAGCCAAATGTGTTTATCTTTTTGAATTTTGTGGGAAAATGCATCATGCCATCACAGTTTGGTATTTGATCCTCCAGTTTAAGTCTAGTCCAGAGGATGATAGAATCTCAGGGAAGGATGTTAGCAGTGGTCTGGTTTGGTTTTCTTACTGTGAATTCCAGGTAAGCTATCATACCCTCTCTCTGCAAACTGATTTACTGCTGGGGAACATTCTCAAGTCTGCTCCTTCTCTGAGACACGCCCCACTGTCAGAAGGACTCTGCTTTCTCTGAGCTCCTGATTCACTTACTGTCTTGAGGCAAGACTGGAGGGCTCTGTGTCATTTCTTGTGTTCATGTTTAATTTCAATCTTTAACTTTTCAAGAATCTGTGACATGCCTCCCAATAGAATATAAACTCTCCAAGGACATGGCTTCTGTATTATATTCCTTTGAACTAATTAACAACCCTGTGTTTCATGCTATGCAGTGAGTGTACAATAACAGTTGTCAAATAAGCTTTTCAGGCCCTCAGTCAAAGATGGTAAAGGCATTTTACCTCTCCTATCATCACCAATCAAATGGTAGTAAATTCCTGGAGTATGCTGTACATTTGATGACCCTACTCTAAAGTGGTTTGTGTTTAGAAAAAATAGCATGTGTGCTGGAATATTTTGGAAAGAAAATGAAAATGGGCCTTGTGGTAGGCCTTGAGAGATGGGTAGGATTTTAATTCTTTTTTTTTATTTGGGGGCAGGGAGAGGGAGAAAAGCAGAGAGAGAGAGAGAGACAGAGAGAGAGAGAGAGAGAGAGAGAGAGAGAATCCCAGGCAGTACATGTGCTCAGCCCAGAGCCTGATGGGATGCTCAATCCTGTGACCCTGGGATCATGACCTGACTCGAAAGCAAGAGTCAGATGCTCAACTAACTCATCCACACAGATGCCTCCAATTAAGTCATTTTTACAACCCTTAGAGGTAGTTACTTTTATTTTTTCAATTTAACCTGTGAGAAAACTAAAACAAACTAAGTAATTTGCCTGTCATTACTATTCCAGACATGTGAATATAGTCTTTCCTCTGGATAAAGAATTCCTGCGTCTGGATCCACAGGATTCTTCTAAAAAAACTTTTTTTTTTTAAATTGTTTCCTAGTCTCTTAACACAAGAACTTTGAGTGTTTGAGATGGTTAGGGGCAAGTGTGGGTTCTTCATGGACCTAGCCAGACTGATAGGAACTTTGGTTAAAGTTGTGTTCAGTTTCTATACCAATCCCTGAGCCAGCATAGTCTTTAAGTGCTGGAACTTACCATTTTTAAAAGAATCTCCATGATTTAATTATTGGAAAGAAATCACAGTCATAATTCTCATGAAACTGTTCTTTCTTCGGGGTAGGGGGGAAATTACTTTTGTTTTGAAAGAGCTCAATTTAAAAAAAATCACGTATTAATCAAGTCGTGAGTGGATTTGCTGACCCATTATACTCTTAGGGCAGTAGCATTTGTATAAAATTCCAAATATTTTCTCATGTCTGCTACAATCATACCAATGTCATAGAGTTTGGGACTGGAAGGGAAAAAAAGCAGCATCACTGCTTTGTTCTTGAGTTGTGCTTCAATTTTTGTGAAATGATTTTCCTCATTAGCCTAATGTCTTCCTCAAGATGACAGTGGGGACACGAAGCGGGAAGAGAGCTAAGGATTTCTACCAGTCTTCATGACTCAACAAGCTTGAGCTTCATGTCTGCAGAACCTGGGTCTTCTCCAGGCCACCCTGTTCTCCATGTCAGCAAATCTTGACATTTTGTCTTCAGCCTAAACCTCAAACTTAGTGTCCAGAAAAAAATACCTGGAGAACATGTAAAACATAGATACCTGGCTGCCTGAGATTCTGATTCAGTAGGTCTAGCACGAAGCCCAAGAATGTGCACATCTAATATATTCTTTAGAATCTCACCTAGAATTATTCAGGTCTGCACAGAGCAAGCTCATTATTACAACTACCTATTTGTTTTTATGCCCCCCCTCACACACCCCTACTGATAGACCTTCATCTTCCTCTTCTCCAAGCTTAATCCTATGCATCCTGGAAAGTCCAATACTGGGTGGCTCAGGCAGTTAATTGTCCGACTCTTGATCTTGGCTCAGGTCATGATCTCACGGTTCATGGGAAGCCCAGCGTTGGGCTCCATATTGACAGTGAGGAGACTGCTTGGGATTCTTTCTCTCTCTTTCTCTCTCTCTGCCCCTCCTGCTGGTGCACACATGCTCTCTCAAAATTAAAAAGAATTTTTTTTAATCTTAAAAAAAAAAAGAAAGTCTAATACTGGCTCGGTCTCTGCCATATACCTTCTCTAGCTCCTCTTTTTCTACCTGTCTCTCTGTCTCTCCCTCTCTGTTTATCTCTCTGCCTTAAAAATAAACAAAACAAAACAAAACTCCTTTTAGTTCAAATCCACTCTCCTGATCTCAGCCTCAGCCATTCTGTGGTCTGAAGGAGGGGTAGGGAATGAAGCCTGAGGCTGGTCTTTGGAGCGCGCTCCTCTGTTTCCATCCCTGCCGTACAAGCCAAGCAGATCCCTAGTTGAATGGCCTGGATGCCACCAGGGGTTCTGGTTCCTGTCATCAGAGCCCCAGCTTTCCAGGACTAGATGAAATGGGGCAGGAGCAGCCCTTTGTACCTCAGTCTTGGACCCACAAAGTCCACTTCGTTGTGGGAAAATCTCTCCTCTTCCTGTCTCAAAGTGCGGTGTTCCAAAAAGTCCGAGTGGGTTGTGAGAAGCCCTACTTAACCTGCACAGGCCGCTCATCTCGGCACCATTTCCCTGAGCCCTTGGTTATTTTTACTCTCTCCGAGCTTCTTCCCATTCTTCAGGTGCTGGGTGAGGTGGCGTTCATTTGGCTTTGCTTCTGACACAAGATAAACGAGCTTGGGGCCCTCGGCGATTCACTCTGGCTGCCAGGGGGTTCCAAAATAGCAAACTATTTTTCATAACAGCAACGTGATATGAAGGGAGATGCAGCAGGTGCACTCAGATTTCCCATCGCCGTCTGGGGCGTGTGGTGGAGGGAGAGGATTCATTAAAGTTTGCACTTGTGTCCAGGAAAAAGAAGGGCTGCTCTCACAGTGGCCATTTCCCTTTGACTGGGTCAAGGTCTCGCTCCCTGAAGGCAAATCTTGTCCTTGGGCAAGGTGAAGTGCAGTAAAATAGCAACTCAGGCACCGCCGCCCCCCGGAATTCCATGCATTTTTTTCCCCTTTAGAAAGATAGGGTTATGGATGTGAATACATCTGCTGAGTATTTTTTAAAACACTACCTTGTGTGTCAAGCAAAATAGCAAGATTTCTTCCAAGATTCAAATATTTGACATTTTAGTTCATTAACCGTGTGGTCATTTCAGAAAATTTAAAGGGTAAACTTTTCTTTCATTCTCCCCATTTCCAAAGATGTGGAGGTGATAGATCAAACTGGCATTGCCTCTTTGAGCTTCTCTCTTATGCTCTTGAGTCATTAGAAAAACAGCTTCTACTCTCACAGCACTAGGTCGCTCTTAAAAAGTTGGTCCCCAGCCCTACATCTGATATTCTCCCCTTATCCCCCATCATGAATTATGTACATGTTCTAAGGGTGGAAATTGTAATAAAGCAAAGAGGATTTTAATCTATATTTGCATGTACTGTGAGTTTCTTTTTGATGTTTCTCCCCCTGCCGTTCAAGTTACTAGACCTTACTGGTTAGAAATGAAAAAAAAAATAGAAGTATATGTAATAATAATAACAATAATAATAATTATGATAGCAAGAATAATAATAGGTTTTCAAAATTGGAGTGAGTCTGGAGGGACAAATTTTGTGTAAAAATGCCCAGCATCAAGGCCAGAGTACAAGGGAGCAAGTATTCTGTGTAAAAGCGACGTGCTAGTGAGCTATAATTGAGCACACAAGACACTGGATGCTGTCTTATAATACATCTTAATTTAAACATTTCTTTTCCCAGAGGACCACAGAGTATGTGGTGCATGAATAAATAAATGCCATGACTTATTTTGGAGGTCCCAATCATAATAGAATTATATGCATTGCAAATTTTGAAATGCTACTTTTAGTTTCCAGTAGGTTATTTTTTAATTATTAAACTGCATTGCCAAAAGAGCTATACCTCAACATGGCCGCAAAAAATGAGAAGTTAGGCAAACTAGACTGCAGAATCCCCTCCGTTGTGAGCTTGACCCCTTCAGAGAATGGTGATTACGTTTTATATGGAGTTAGACTAATTACTGGCCTGGCTCAATCAGGCACAGAAGGTCTGGGCATAGAAAGACAGAGCTGTGACTCTCTCTTATTGTCTTGTCTTTAGAGACCATTTCTCTTCTCAAAGCAGTGGTAGCTCCTGATCCTACCAGAGGAAAATAATACATTTTTCCTTCTTAAGAACAGCATTTTCTCTCCTCAGGTCACTAAGATCCATTTGCTAAATAACTCTTGAAGTCTAAAAAATTGTCTTTGAGTAGCTAGAAGAGGTGAATTCAACCTTGCAAATAGTTCTCTAAAACCATCACCCTCCTCAAAAGCCGTTTCGCTTTATACAGTGTGCATAAGTCCTACCCACCCGGAGTAATTTTCCATCTTCCATCTCTCTTTCCTAACCATCTCTGACCTCAGTGTCTCTCTCTTTTTCTCCTCATTAAGACAGCATAAGAGAGGTGCAGGATAGGGGAGAGGTTAAAAGCACTGGCCACGACAATATAGACCAGGGATCGAGTTCTGCATTTTCTACTCTCTACTTAGTTATCAGCTGTGTGACCCTTAGCAAGTTACATGACCTCTCTGTGCCTCCGTTTTCTCACATATAAAAAGATGATAATAGTACCTATCTCATTGGATTGTTAAGATTGAATGAGATACTGCTTATAAAGTGGTGAGTGTCCAAATGATCCTAAGAAATATTAGCCATTGTCCTATCAAAAGCATCTTACTCCAGTAAATCCACTCACCTTGTGATTTTCTATACCAGCCTTAATTAAGAAATTGAAAACAATCAGATATTTGGATTAACCTGATTTGGGAGCTAAATTACTGTCTTTATTTTGCAGTGTCAAGGAAAATCCAGAGTTTTCTAGGCAGACATACCCTCCTCTCCACATACCACAGTTTTGTGTACATTGAGTGCTGGCTTCATATGTATGGCCATACAGTCCCTAATACGACCAGATGAAAAGGGAATTGAGGAGCAAAGCAAGGTTTGTGGTTGATTATTTTTGGTCTTCCCAGACACATAGACTTATTTTCTCTCTCCTAATATTTAGGGTCCTGATGATTCCTCTCTTGCTGGAAAGCTCAAGCTCTGGGCTCATGAGCCCCCCCAGGAGACTGATTATTTTAAATCATCACTGACCTCCTATCCACTTAAAACCAGAGGTCAGAACTTTAAAGACATTGTAAAGATTGACATGGGTGCATTTGGGCTTCAGCTTTGAAGTGACCTGATAGTGCTGTGTGGAAGAGATAACCGTGGCTAACAGGCCTGGTGGAGCCAGATAGGAGGCCAGCATCCTAAGGCTGGTGGGAGAGGTAGAGACTTTAGAATGAAGGTCATGGACAAGGATGGCACACCAGTGAGTGACTCTGGCCAGCAGGTGGGGCCCCAGCCCATCTCCACCAGCCAGGTGGAGTCCTCTGCATGTTTCCTACCGCCTTTGATTTTCATTTTTACTTTGGAACTTGATTTCTCTGCACAAGTTGTTTTATGTTACCATGCAGATCTTCTCCTTCCCTTCATTCTCATTCAATTCGTATCACAGATATTTGAGTGCCTATTGTGTGCCAGGCACTGATCCAGGCACTGTCAATAGAGGATTGCCTAAGGCTCACAGGGTCTCTGTGTTTTAGATGTGGACATGTAGAGATGTAAGATAGTGCTTCTTGGACATTACTGTGCATGAAAATCCTCTGAGGATCTTGTGAAAATGCAGATTCGGGAAGCCTGGGTGGGGCTGGAAATCCTGCAATTCTAATTAGCTTCTGGATGACGCCAGTGCTGCTGGTCAAAGACCTATATTTTGAGTAGCAACGATTCAGAGTACTTCTGTTCCTCACCACCGCCCCCCCCCCCCCCCCCCGCCCCTTAAGTTACTGGCTGATTGAACTCATTTATGTCAGTGGAGTTTCACAATATCCCAGAGTTGACCTTTCCTGTGAAGCTGTCAGCTATGTTCCATGATCCTGACCCAGGCCAGCGTTGACTCAAATATTTAAGAAGCACAGAGAGAAACAAGTGGGAGGGTATGGTTAGGTGGACCCCACAGCTTTCCATCCTGGCCAGGTCTTATGTTGCACGGTGAGTGGGACCCCACTGAGAGTCATCTGTACAGGACGGCTCTTGGCTCCTGGATGATAATAGTACGTTAAGCACATGGCATGAAATAGCCTCTCTGGTAACTGGGGTGCCGTTACTAATTTACTGCTCTTACATGACTAATTTAACTCTAGTTACTACTCGGTCATTAGGGAGTCACTTATTCACAAAGCAGAATCAGGCTAAATAAATAATAGGAAGCTGGGAAAAGAGACAGGAAAATAGAGAGTGGAAGTTAGCTTTTAATGCAGGCTAGAGATCGCTGGTGTTTAATACAGACCCCCATTTAGAGCATAAATGCAGACTCTTCCTCTGTTTTTAAGTCCCTGTGACCCTAAATGAATAGAATCCTGTAGCGGAGAGCAGCTACCTTCTCTTCTAATAAGAATCACGTCACAATAGAATGTACATTTCCAATTACTATGCAAAAACAATGGCAGAATTACTTAAAAATGTACAGCCCCCTAAGGGCTCTCCGTGCTGTAGTTCATGTGAATCTCTCATTTGCATGTAGCTATTGTGGGGAACAACTGAACCCTCCATCATAGGCTATTTAATCAAGCGAGAAACCCCTAAATTTGCCTGCAAAGATTTGCGAGTTCTGGAGCTAAATATGCAATTGGTAATATATTCTGGCTGCCTGCACGCAGCCTTCCTCGTTTCATTCTGAATGGCATGGTGTTTGCGTGACATTTAGATGATGGGTCATCTTGGATTTCTCCTGTTCGCAGCTGGAACTTTAGTGGCATCTCTCATTGGTAATCGCTGTGCTTTTTTTCCCCTCATGACTGAGCCGTTTGCAAACCAAGAAGAGGAAAAATTATATATTTGGGTACAGACTGTAGAAGAAAAATAAACTAACAGCACAGTAGGAAAGGTGCCTAGGGTTACTTTCTGTGGATAACTGAAGATCAAGTGGAAGTAAAGGACTCAAATGATGTGTTTCCCCCACCCTTACCCACCAGCGCTATTGCCAGACTTGTTATTGGAAAGTTAGATGAAAATAGTCTGCAACACAGACTCCAGGATCAACCACAGCCACTGATGCAATGAGATTTGAGAGAAGTGGAAACATTTCTTTCTAGAAATATCTACTTTTCTCATCTATTAAAGGTGCTTGGAATTCTCCGTTGCTTTAATCTAGCTGTCTGTCTGTCTGCCTGTCTATGTTCTTGAAGTCCCTCTTAAGATACAAATAGGTTTTCTGGAAGGAACTCCCCTGCTAAGTCACTGGTAGTTACAAACATTTGGTATCAGCTTTAGCAATCTGTATCAGGGCCCTGAGGGACCAGTGGGGCTAGTGACCTGGGTGGGGGGGTGCGGCGCAGGCCAGAGGCAAATGCTTTCAGAGCCCTGGAGCCCCAAGCGCTAAAAAACAAAGTGGTCCATTGCCTCCAGTATGCAATGCAAAAATAAAGACAGTTTTATACTATAAAATTAGTGTAAGAAAGTCATAATCAGTTTTGATTTTTCCTATGATGCCAAAATATTTCCATAGCATTTTATGTCACTGTCTGTTTTATGAGTGTTCTAAGCTTGTGCTTGGCCAGCCACGCCAACTTTGCTGGTTCTGGGAGCCAGAAAAATCCAGGAGGAGTCAAGGCATTAGATGGAAGTGTGGCAGTCATAGGCATGAAAGGACAGCAGAGGGGAGGGAGTCAAGTGTTGCTCTACGAAATGTACCTACTTGGCAATTTTGCTAAGACTAGCCCATGTGGTTTTGCTTTCAGATATGAAAAGAAGACACCCCCCTTTTCCTCTTTAATCCTTCAAATAGTTCTCCTCTAAGTGACATCTCAACTGAGCTCTGAGGCTGACCTAGCAGAGCACTTGTCACTCCGCTGATGAATTGTCAGGGTCCTGTGGGCTGACTTGGCTGGAGGTGGCATCTCCTTGTACCCTCTCTGAGGTGGAGAGACAGAAGGACTGGGGAGATGTGAACCAGAACGCTCATTGGCCACCTTACCGTCTTACCAGAAGAGGGGCAGAATCTGGCCCACTTTTCTCACAGTGTGGGGCTTCACTTGTTTTAAACAACAACAAATGACCCATTTTCTGCAATTAGGATGGGTTCGTGAGAACACTTATAGTAATAGTTTACATCTGTGAGATATCATTATGCATATTAGCTCATTTGCAGCTCACAAAAGTTCTCTGAGATAAGTCTCGTCATCAGTGGGATCACCCCCATTTCATAAATTTGGAATCTGGGATCCAGAGAGGCAAGGCAAATTGCCCAGGGTTATGCAACTAGAATATTGCAGAATGGATTTGAACTCCAGTCATCTGACATTTTCCCACCTTATTCTACCTGCGGGTCCCACTTGTAGGTCCTACGCTGGAGGAATACAGGCGCTTCAAAGGCAGAACTGGCCACCTTTATGAGACCTGTCACACACACACACACAGAACATCTGCTGCCATCGTAAGGGCAAGATGCTTAAACCCAGCTTCTAGCAACCTGGGAGATGTATGCCATGGACTTGGGAGAAGAGCCAAAATGATTCTGATGGGAATTGGAAAGAAGAAGTTAGTAATGAGAAGAGTTTGTAATTTTCTGTTAGACTATTATATAAAGATAATGGGGATTACAGCCTGTTCAGACAAGCCATTCTGAGAAGTTGGCTTGTAGTCCAGGCTTTACAGAATGATGGCCACAATTTTATTCCTAACATCATTAGTCTCAAAGAATCTTCTGAGAAGAAACTGCAAATGACAGCTGACTGTAGAAACTTTCATCACAAACCCAGAGTCCCTACAAATATCTGAAGGATGATGATTGTGCTCAGACCCTGTTCCAAGGATTTTATGCTATTAATTAATATTCATTGAGTGACCCTAACTCTCTGAAGTAGGCATTATATTATTCTTATTTTCAGGTAAGGAGATTGACACAAGAGAGGTTAAGATTAATGGAGACTGTATGATTTCTCTTTCTCCTGTCAAAATTCTCCAGAATTTTGCTTAAAGCTTTGAGGTAGTGCAAGCATTGCAGGGTATTTTCCTGAACAGCCACTGTTGTTATTGGCAGCTTTCTATACATCAGGATCTGTGCTAAACGCTTTGCACAAAGATCCTATGAAGCTTATACTGTTCCCCCCTTTTTCCTCTGTAACAGGTTGGAAACAGCAGATTACAGAAGCCAAGTAATTTATAGGGTCACAGTGTTAATAAGCATCTGAGCTCAGACTAGAACCCAGGGCTGCTGGTTTCTAAAAACCACACCAATAAGCAGTTTTTCAATCCCTGGGTGGACCAAAGCTACTAACAGTTGTTCTGTGGATCCATAAGCATATTCTAGATCCTAAGTGCCATATGTGGAGGTCAAATGCCTTGGAAGGGACCTGGACAATGTCCTGGTTGCATGTCTCTTAGTAGAATCCTTGGCAATAACAGAGGAGAAAAACAGTGATTTTGAGGAGGCAAGCACCGTGATTGTCAATGAATTTCACTTCAATTCACCTATAATTATTGGCCGCTGATAATAAGCTGTCTTTCTAATACATATTTCAACATGATCGAAGAAAGGAGTGTGTTTATACCTGCCCTTAGGAAACCCACCATCCTATTACATTAACAAGGTGTTACATAATATATTTGATAGTGTATATTAAGCACAGAACTTAATACAAGCAAGATCTGACCACCTTAAATTTTAGTATTCGCAGTGCCAAAAATGCACAGGCCAGAAAAGATCAAGAAGTTGCAAGTTCTTTTTTTCTGGGAAGATTCCCTCACCTTCTACCATCTACCTCTCTCTAGTCCCTAATGAGGCACTTGTTGGCCTTCAGCATCAAGACCATCAATGGCGTGAGCCCTCCCTGTTCTTCCACTCTATCACTCCTCTTCCAGATCCACTTTACTTTTCCTCTGGCCAAAGCCCCAGTGGTCACCTCTCATGGGATCTCTTGTTCCCCATCTTCCCACTCTACCAGTGATGTCCTCCATCCATCCTTGTCATTGTCTGACCTGAATAACCTCTACTGACTGCCCTCTCATCTGCCGTGACTGGAGAAAGTCATGAAAATGGTGGTAATGTGGTCCACTAAGTAGCTGGTCTATATTACCCCCAGCTGGCCTCTGAATCCATAAATATATTGTCAGCTTCCTGCTGCATTATCCACAGTGGCTGAGCCAACCCTTCTCTGGGCTTCTTAGACTCCTCTGTCTATTTCCTTGCACTTAGAGAAGATGAAAACCCATCATCTTTACTGCTCAAGGCTATACGACTCAAGAGCTTTTAGTCTACTGCCTTTTAACCACAGAAACTTTCAGGATTTTTACTCACCATCCTGCTCTCATTCCTATGTCTGCAAAAGAAATAGCTTCATTTTCACAGAATTCAAGCTCTTCAAAATAAGGAAGCTTCAATGACTGGTACGAAGTATATTTTTGGAGGAGATAGTTCTACTATACCTTCTTTTTTTCTCTTTCTTCTGCCCCTTCTGGCTGCCTTTCCTCAGCCTAAAATATGCTTAGGCCTCTATTTTCTTGAAACAAAAACAATCACAGAACTCTGCTCTTCTGTTATCAAGGTTTAGACAGACTTCTCTGAAAAAGAAGTCAAAATACATTTCCTCACCAACTTCTAACTCCTCAGTTTTCTGCACTTGGCTCCTGCCCCTATTATCCCATAGCAACTGCACTTGGTGGCTTCCTAATGTTAGAACTTGTAGCCTTGTCTCAGGCGTTATCCTACTTGACCACCAGTGGGTATTTCTTCTGAAAGCATGCCTCTTGGAGGGCAGATTCTTCTGAATGAGCCTGGCACTCAGGGTCCATGCACTGGCCCCACCGTACCTTCCCAATGACTTCACCTAATACTGTTTTCCACCCATTCTGTCATCCAGTGCAGCTAGAGTACTCAGTGGACCCTCAGTGGGCCCAGTACTTGATCACATCTGCCACTTTCCTCAGCTGAGCCTTCCATTTGGAATTCACTTCTCCCTACTGCTTCTCTGCCTATCAAAATCCTATTCATCCTTTATTTCCCAAGTCAAATGTCAGCTGTTCTGGGAAGCTGCCTGTGATTTCTCCCAATCAGATTCTCTTTATCTCCTTCTACACCCCCCCCCCCCACTTCTTGTTCAGTGTTCATATCTCTGTGTCCAATATGTACATTCCTCTTTTTAGATTTTTTTTTTCTTTCCCTCCTTGATAGTGACTTGGGAGAGTACCCAGGCTAACAGAAAGTGTCTAATTTGTTGTTATCATTGATTAGTAAAGCACCTAAAATATAGCAGATGCTCAGTAAAATCTTGTTGAAAGAATCATTGAGTATTGCCTATGGGAATAATAATAATAATTAAGAATAATAAGAATAATAACAGTAAGCACTGGCACAGCCAGGTCAAGTTTTATGGTGGAGGTACCTTCTAGAATTATGTATTCTTTTAGTGTTACTGAAATTATGGTGTACTTTATTCAACTTTGGCCACAAGTGTCCTGTAAAATCTACCACATCTTGCATGTTGGTTTTTTCTGTGCTGCAGACATGGGACAAGCACCTTCGATACATTGTTTTGCTTATTCTCAAAATAACCCCTTAACATGAGTACTATAGGACTATCCCTCTTGTTTAAATTAACACCTCATCTATAAAATGAGCCTGAGAGTGTTCAAATGATTTGCCAGAGGTCACCCAGCTGAAAATGGGCTGAGCTCGGATTTACACCCAGGTTGATAGGAGCTAAAATCTAACCTCTAAATGAATACACTATACTATTTCCACACTAACGTTGATTTTTAGATTTTTTTTCAGCATTAAAATCATTCATAAAATCCATGTGAATCTTAGTCATTTGAATCTAAAAATTGTGTTCAAGTTCCAGTCCCTCACCTTATTCCTGATTTATGGTTCAGTGTTCCTCTGTTGGGCTGTGGAGGCTCCTGTCATTTTTTTTTTTTTTGCTACACCCATGGCTTTCTTTGTTATCATCCTAAGTGAGGAGGCTGATGTTTTAAAGTCATATAGAATTTTGTATTCTTCATGAAAAGCTGTTGATCTCACTTTTAAAACTCATCCATGTTCTCTTTGGTCATGGTGAAGTCATATGTTTTGATATTGACCTGGTGCAGGGGTAGCTTTATCCCCTTCCTCAGAGAGGATAAAACTACACATGATAGATTATAAGCCTTCAGAAATAATTACCTTACAGAGCGCTAAAATTGCCAATGTATCAGTTCATTAATAGGAGGGGAAAAAATTCTGCCTTCCCAAGGTTATTTTATTTCTTACTGTATTGTGGGGTGAAAACCATTGTCCATTTTGTAATGGCAGTCTAGACTTGACTAGATTATAGAACAGAAAACTCTTGAACAAACTGGGAGAGTAGTTGAATATTGTCTGTCATTTAGTAATTACTTGGTAATTTATAAGTGCAAAATGGCATGAGTTATAAGTTGCACAATCTATTTGTTATCTTTGAGACAGCATATCCATGGCCACACATTAAACTCAATGCTTTCTCTGTGATAATATGGAAATAGGAAGGGGTACTATCAGAGAGCTATCAAGTTAACGAAAATATTGTTTATCTTGCTTTAAATATGTAGCCCATTGGAGGCTTCTCATGGTGCCAATATGTGCAAGCATGGTGGCATCTTTTTTAGGGTTTGTTTTATCCTCTCAGCCTTCATTTATTGGAAAGTTTCACTTAAAAGTAAGTGTGTTCTTAATATTTACTAAGAAAGCAATTTAGTGATTTTAATCTAGCAATCTAATTTTCTAGAATTATTTACTAGCAATAACTTCCCTTATAAAAATAGATATTGGGTGAATTAGGGGGGAAATGAGTGAAACATCCTAAGATCCTTGGAGCTCTCTCAGAACATGGCAATATACGTATTATCATATGTAAAACTAAAACTATCTGGCCACCATGCTGATACTAGTGACCAGAAGTTTCTAGGAGGAACTCTTAAAGTATATACACTCCCGCCTCCCTCCCTCACTTGATCATTTACCAGGTATTATTTAAAAAACCACCAGATGTGGGGTGCCTGGGTGGCTCAGTTGGTTAAGAGTCCCACTTCGGGTCAGGTCACGATCTCGTGGCCTGTGGTTTCAAGCCCTGCATCGGGCTCTGTGCTGACAGCCCAGAGCCTGGAGCCTGCTTCAGATTCTGTGTCTCCCTCTCTCTCTGCCCCTTCCCTGCTCACACTCTGTCTCTCTCCTCTCAAAAATAAATAAACATTAAAAAAAAAAAAAGGAAAAGAAACAACCAGATGTCAAGATTGTGTTAGATGACTTAGGTTGGCTGTCAGAACAGGGTAAGATGGTTCTGTACTCTAACAAATTTCAAACTTAATCCCAAAAGTAAAATATGAGCAAAGCTAATGATTTGTTTTTATGAACCTAACCAAGGTGCAAATGACAAATGTGAACTAGACCAAGGCTCAGTAAACTATAGTCTGTGGCCCGCTGCTTATTTTTGTAAATACAATTTTATTGGAACATGGTTACACTTATTCATTTACTTATTGTCTCTAGCTGCTTTTTCACTACACCACAGGACTGGCTAGTTGGGATGGAAACCACATGGTCCACAAAACCTAAAATATTTGCTATCTTGACCTTTACAGGAAAAGCATACTGACCCCTGGTCTAGACTTTATGGAGGAAGGTTTTTCTAATAAAGCAGCCTAAAAGCAAAGATAAAAGTACAGTTGTCAGTGATTTCAGCTTGGTTTTACATTAGGGTATGAAGAGAACTGGCTTCTGGTCCTACATTACCAACTACTAGATGTAAACTCGGCTTGGATTGTTTTAGCTTTGAAATCAAGAGGAAGATTTTCATGTCTAAGTATGTGTTTTAGGGGAACTCAGAATGAGCATTTACTATTATGACCATCACCATCAAGAAGCTGTATGTTGTAGAGAGACTGTATGACCAGAGAGGAGACATAGGCAGAAGTTAGGGTTTTTAATGACTGTGGTAGATACGTGGGGGTTTTAGTTTAAAAACAGATTCCGAATGAACGGTGATAAGCTGAGAGTATTTTTCATACACAAAAATATCTTACATACATTCTAATAACTCAACAGCAATGATTAAACAGAATCAACAGAGAAGCCAAATTGAGGTGGGGGAAGAGATCATTGTTCTGATAGGAGGCAAATTATACCCACTATCCCTTTGAAGAAGGAAATTCCCTCTAATTTTATATTTCCTCCTCCTTTGATTTGAAGTTTCTTTTAAAACCGTTTCTAACAGCTGTAGTACATGACCCTTGGAACACATCATTTATCTGGGGAATAACATTCATTTTAATATCGTTTCACCAAGGAAGTAAGACTTAAACCCACATTTTCTGATCCACTTAGTTGATAATATTCTTCTAAAAAAATGTGTGGCTGGTGAAAGGAAGATAATTTAATTTAAAGAGATTAGATATATTGCTTGAAATGCAAGTCCCCCAGAATTTGACAGCAGAACAAGACCAGGGAACAGAAAACTCATCTTGCCTCCTTGCTAATACATGCATCAGGGAATTTATAAGTTGGGCCGTCAGTCTTTGCTCCATGGAGTAATGTCAATGTCGTAGATTCTTAAAATCTGACGTTCATTAAAAGCACCCAGTGTGGATATGTAGCAGAATTTTTGACAAATCAGCCAAGTGTCACCATTCTGTAAAGGATTATAGAATGACGCTTTTCGACTTTGAGCTCTTGCTTAACACAGAATGGATCTTGTCTTCATAAAGCATGTGAAAGGTTGGGTTTCATTGCCATGCCGAATGGGCTGATTTTGCTTTTTCTTTTCCTGTCAAAACTAGGGGAAACTTTGGGGACATGGGGGAGCTAACATTTATTATTTATTTACTATGATCCAAGTATTGTTTAAGTTGATTCTATCTATCTATCTATCTATCTATCTATCTATCTATCTATCTATCTATCTATCTAATCTATCTACCTACCTACCTACCTACCTACCTACCTACCTAACAACCTACCAACATATAAAAATGTTACATAGATATGGCTGTGTATATCACAATAACCTATGAGTTAGCTATAATAATGTATCTCCAGTTAACAGCTAAAAAAACTGAGGCTGAAGGACTTTGTCTGCCCAGTTGTCTGCCTAAGTAATAGAGCTTCAGCAAAGAGGAAGTTTTGTAAATTCTTGGTTGAAAAATTTGTCAGTGACCAAAAAGTGCCATACATAAATACATGGGTAAGGACATTCTTCCTACTTCCACCTTTGAGGGGGAACTAGAAATCTAATAGTGTTGGTTGGCCCTTCAAACTTTGTGCTCTCCTCAAGAGCCCATGCAGAAACACCATAGCAGTATTTGTTATTTTGAAAACAAGCACACACCTGCCCCTGCCCCCAGTTGTGTTGTTAGATTGGAAACAATGCCGCCTGTGGCTCTCTGTACCCTCCCCTCTCATTACAGCCCATCCTTGGAACACAATCATTTTCTGTGTTATCCAAAGGTGTCATTACAGGGTGCCTGCTATATAGTTAGTGCAGCGTCAGCATATTCAGTTTGAAACTCCCTCCCACCCCCGACTTCCCATCCCTGGAGGATATAACTAGGCCATAAGAATTCCTTTGGGGCTACTATATTGGGTAGGGACATAGTTGTGTGTCTGGTGAAACTGTTTTCAGTGGCTTATTATCTATAGTTTTAGGTCAAATTTGAATAAATTCTCTCTTCAATTCCAGGAAAACCATAGATCCACAATTTATGATGGAACGATAAAGTGGATTTGTATGAAGACTTTGGGGAAGTCAAAAAGAGCACAGGGCCTGGAAAGAAAATTGGAATTACAGCTTTTATTTAAATTGGAAGCTTTAAAATTAATATTGTTGAGGCAGAAGTGTATGTTCTAGCTAGTATTTTATGTGGGAACTTCATCTTCTAGCACATAGTTTAATGAGAAGTTTAAGGTTTGCACATAATATTTCAGGGTCCTGAACATTCCACACAGTAATGTCCATGTTTTCCCTGGGGCTTCACCTTTGAATAAACTATGCCTTTTTTCCACCTTCAAATATTTTTAAATTGAGAAATACAAAGGGCTGTCTTCAGAGTATTCCTTGAAGGTAGAGAATGTATAGATTTTTAGCCATGGGAAGAGTAACTACAGTTTATTGTTAGCTCATGTAAAAACGACTCTTTATTAAGCAAGGGCTAAGACCTGGAGTCAGAATGCCTGAGCAATTTGGATCTCACCAGTTCTACAATCTCAGCCATGCAACCTTGGGCAGGTCACTTCTCGTGTGCCTGCTTGCTCCTATGTAAAATGAAAATAATAACACCTGTCTCATACGGTTGTTACGAGGATTAAATGAGCGCATTCATGTGTTGGGGAGGAAAAACTTTTCATCTGCCCTCTTAGATTCAGTATCTGGGGACCCGTGAATTAAACTAACAAAAGGTCGATTAGCAGGAGAAAAGGCACACAGTGTTTATTAATATTTACATGCATGGGAGTTCACAGAAAAGCACTAAGCTCAAGGAAATGGTTACATTTGGGGGCATATGTACCATTTTAACAAAGGAGAGGGGGTTTGGGCTTTGAGGGATGATCCACTGTGGGGAAGAAATGAGGAAGTATATGGGGGAAATGTGGGACTAATGGGAGATAAGGGTTATTTTAGCAAGTCTGTTTATGCAAGCTCCTCTGTGTGTTGACTCTCCATCTCTGGTGATAAGAGTTGCTCTCCTTTTCCTGGTACACAGAGCAGCTAGGGAAGCACCTTCACAAAGGAAAATTTATGCCTTAATTTCAGGCAGATAAAGGAAGGGCAGATATTCTGCGTCTGCTGATTCTCAATTGCCTTCAGCTCCAAATAATCCTCATGCCAAAGTGGCATATTTGGGGGTGACATTTTCTGATCCCCTTCACGTATAAAGTACTTAGAACAGTGATGAGTACCTAGTAAAGCCTACATGCTTTATAATTTTTACTAATAGTTACAACTGTTTGGCGCTGTTAAAAACACCAGCTCTAATCCTCACAACAACCATGAAAGGTAGATTAACCTCCATTTTACAGATGAGAAAACCAAGGCTCAAAGAGTCAGCTTTCCCAAGGCCAAATAGATCATAAATCACAGGTAGGAAACCAGCTGTGAGAGTTGGCACTTTAAATACTCACAGTAGAGGCAGGAACAGGACACTGTCAATAGGTCATTGGGTTGTTCCTGGCAGGGCTTGTGGGTTTTCTGAAGCAGTGGTCCCTACTTCTTTAGTTGAATAGACCTTTAAGTATTCCTGTGTAACAGAGAGAGCAACTCCAAGCCCTGGAGAATCATAAGCTTGATTCTTTTTTTTTTTTTTTATAGTTTATTTATTATTTATTTTGGGAGAGACAGAGACAGCATGAGTAAGGGAGGGGTAGAGAGAGAGGGAGAGACTGAGAATCCGAAGCAGGCTTCATGTTGGCAGCATAGAGCCTGACACGGGGCTCAAATTCTCGCAACACTGAGATCATGACCTGAGCTGAAACCAAGAGTCAGATGCTTGCCTCACTGAGCCACCCAGGTGCCCCTCATCAGCTTGATTCTAAGGAAGGACTAGAATCTGCGTAAGTACTTTACAAACAGTTATCAAGTGCCCATTGCATGCCGGGAGCTCCTGTGAGAGACGCAGATGCTGAGCATTTTCCCAGCACTCCAAAGCCCTCAGGGAAAGCCTGTCTACCAAGAGCACCCCAGGTACAAGTGCGGAATGTGTGTCCCCACCCCTCTTGCAATACACAGCCCCTGAGTGGCCACAGAAGAAAGGGATACTCAGAACAGAGGTGGGCTTCCTTGGAGAGGAACTTCCTAGAGTGCGGCATTTCCTCACGGGCCTCTGAAGGGTGAGATAAATATGAATGGCTGGGAAAATATCTTCTACTTCTCTGGGCTCCTTGACCTTAAGAACTCTGAGTTAGCTAGGGTACCCTCCACACCTCAGAAATAGGTTTAAGTCTCATTATACACCACCCATCCTGCAAACCCCACCCCAACCCACCCAGTCATAGAGCAGCACCGTCTAGTCTCACAGGGCCTGGCCCACAGGTACAGGGGAGGAACCACAGGTCAGGCTCGGGGAGTAAACTGGTCATGTGCTGCCCCAGAGCCATGTAGCAGCTGGAAGGGCCCAGGGCAGAGATGCAGTTGGTTTTCTGGAAAGGAACCCTGGGGCCTCAAGCCAATAGCTGCAGAGGTCCTAGGCAGCAGGAACCCAAACAAGTTGGTCCATTGCACATCCCCAGGGCCAGCTATTTCTCTATGTGTACAGGGTGTCTAAAACTCTCCCAGGAGACCATAGCTGTCTGCTCCTGGAGCCTTTCCCTTGAAGGGCAGCCTCACGTCATTACTCTCCTTCTGACCCAGCCCACCTGTCAGCCCTCTGCAATGGGAAGCTGTGTTCTTCACTCAGCCCCTTCATCAAGAAATACTGCCTTTTGAACACCAAGGGAACATCTGTGGGCCAGGGCCTGGGCAGGGCAGGTGGAGGATGGAGTTTCCCTGGAAGGCAAATGGGGCACATTTGGAGACCGGAGAGTGCACCTTATGAATGTGCAGTAAACGCAGGTCCTAATGGAGATACAGAGAGGATGGGCTGGGCTGAGCATGAGGGGCTCAGGCAGTGTGGAATCAGGCCTGAGGCATGCTGCAGCTGCGACCACTGTTCCCAAAGAAAGCCAGATCTCCCGGGATATGTGCAGTCCTATAGGGGTGGCAGGGGAGTCCTGGAATGAGAAACAGCTGGTGAGCTATTGAATTGAAGCAAGCCCCAAAGATGGAATCTTGTAAATTGTGGGTAGAATTCTTCAAAGAAATGAGGTTGGGGTAGAGAGAGGTTGAAAAGGGGGTGAGGGTGGAGATGGAGGAGGGTATATTAAAGGTAAGGGGTCATGGGGCAGCCTGCCAGCTCCATAAATAGAAGGACCCAACCATCAGTCACTCTGCATTGCTGGGGGTGGTAATAGAAAGCACCTCATGGAGTTCACAGGCTCACTGGGGACTCAGGATGACCATGGTCCAGCCTGGGTCCTTAGCAATGCAGATTGGTCTAGTTTAGAAGAGATGATGCTCCCTGGGAACTGAGGAAGACAGATGATCTGTGAAGGAGGGAGGGCTTGGTGCAAGTGACTGAGGGAATTGCTACATGACTGGGAAAATGTCATCTTGAAAGAGTGTCTGATAATTTTCCACCCTTCATGTGTGTTCAATGAGGCAGACACTGGCCAAAATAGAGTTACTAATAATAGCTAACATTTATTGAGCACGTATAGGTCAGGCACTATGCCAAGCACTTTGCATGGATTATTTGACTTGGGTCATGCTAGAAATATTTACTGAGTGCCTACTTTGTGTGCCAGGCATTGTTTTAGGCACAAGGGATTCAGCCGTGAACAAAAAAACCTATGTCCCTGCCCTCGTGGAGCTTTGTAATGATTCTTCTAAACAACCTTATAATATGGGTAATAATATCCTCATTTTACAAAGGAAGCAGCTGAGGTAGACAGTACAGAGAGATACAGTAATTTGTTCAAGATTACATGGGTAGTTAACAGCACCTTAACTTATTTATGTAGTAGTTGCCAAGTCACTACTTTACAAAGGAGACTGGGGTCAGTGCTGAGGATAAGGAGGTGGATAAAGGATCTTTTATGCTCTGAATCAGCTTATAGATCAGTGGAGAAGGTGAGCATGCAGGCAGTAGTTACAGCTCAATGCAGCACATACAAGTTGGGGGCAACATAAGGAGCAAAACAAACTTTGCCAGTAGGACAGGGAAGACTTCCTTCCTGTATTTCTTAAAATGTTCATTCATTTTTGAGAGAGAGAGAGCGTGCCAGCAGGGGAGGGGCAGAGAGAGAGAGGAGGAGAGAGAATCCCAAGCAGGCTGTCCGCTGTCAGCCCAGAGCCTTATGCAGGGCTCAGTCCTACAAACCGTGAGATCATGACCTCAGCCAAAGTCAAGTGTTATATGCTCAGCCTACTGAGCCACACCCAGGTGCCCCGGGAAGACTTCCTTTAAAAGAAGAAAAGGGATAAGTAGGAACTTTAAAAGAGGAAAAAGGATAAGTAGGAACTTCCTGTATAGAAAAGTGGTTGGAAGGCAAGAGGACATTTTGGACAGGGGAAAATAATATGCTCCAAAAATAGAGAGGAGAAAGGGTATGGAAGGAAGCTGAACTTTGTTGATTATGTGCTTTGTACTAGGGCCTCAAAGATTTTTTAAATACATAAAAAGAGAGTGTGAGTGTGTGTATATATATAAATTTAAAACAACCTATACCTAATCACACAGCTTAAGAAATAAAATAGAGCTTTTAAAAAGTAGCCTTTCAAGTAAGCCGGGTAACTTGTCCAAAGTCACAGAGTTAGTGAATGGTAGAGTCAGGGCTTGCTGCCTAGCTGTGTGATATCACACCTCGTCTTCTGGGTGGTGGAACACTTAGACAATGATTGGAGGTGCTACACAGAAACTTCTAGAGCACCAGTGAGGAGGGAGGAAGGAGAGTCTATTCTCTCAGATGGCATCCTCAGGACTGAGACCCCGATTAAACAGAAACAGACCACAAACAGGAAGAAACCTGTAAGCTGCAACTAGTGATAAATCCTCAGGGGAACAAAGCAGTCCAGAGTGCTGGGCCAGGGATAGAATGTGATGCAGGGGCACCTAGGTGGCTCAGTCGGTGAACTGTCCGGCTTAGGTTCAGGTCATGATCTCATGTTCATGAGTTCGAGCCCCATATCAGGCTCTGTGATGACAGCTCAAGAGCCTGGAGCCTGCTTCACATTCTGTGTCTCCCTCGGTCTCTGCCCGTCCTCTGCTCACACTGTCCCCCTCTGTCTCTCAAAAATAAATAAACATTAAAAAAAAAAAAGAATGTGATGCAGCTGGGTGCATTTTTGCTTTCACTAGGATGTCAGAGTAGACCTCTGGAAAAGGGACTTTGACCTAATCCCTGAATGGTGACAAGACACTAGTGATGTTAATACCCTGAGGAAGAGTGTTTCAGGGAGAGCAGTGAGTGCAAAGGCCCTGAGGTAGGTTCAGCTAAGGCTTTCACAAGGACAAATACTTTGACCAGGAGACTTTAGCTCCTGGCAGGTTTGCCTGTCTACATTGTGCTTAAATTATGTGTGCAGTTAGTAGAAATGTTGCCTGAGTGAAAAACTGGCCAAATGTTAAAATTAGTACTCAAGCCAAATATCGTAATGGTTGAATGGAAATCTAGGGGATAAGAGTTAATCTAACATACTAGTTAGGTCATCAAATAGGTCATATTTTCAATTTTATGGAGATGTAATTGACGTGTCACATGTATTAGTTTAAGGTGTACAACATAATAATTTGACATATGTGTGTATTTTGAAATGATTACCACAGGAAGTGTAGTTGAAATCAATCACCTCATGTAATAACAGGTTTTTCTTACCATAAGGACTTTTAAGATTGACTCTGTTAGCAACTTTCAAATACACAACACAGTGTTGTTAACTATAGTCGCCACACTGTACATTATATCTCCACAACTTACTTATAACTGGAAGTTTGTACCTTTGACACCCTTCACCTATTTTCCCCAATGCCCAACCCCTGCCACTGGCAACGACCAGTGTTCTCTGTGTTTAGAAATTCAGGTTTTCTAGATTTTGCTTACAAGTGAGATTGTACAGAATGTGTCTTTGACTTAATTCACACAGTGTAATACCCTCGAGGTCTCTCTATGCTGTTGCAAATGGTAGGATTCCCTCCCTTTTTTCTTCCTTCCCTTTTGATGACATGTCTTGGCTATTGTAAATAATGCTGCAGTGAACATGTGGGTGCAGATATCTTTTCAAGACTGATTTTCTTTGCTTTGGATGTATACCCAGGAGTGGAATTGCTGGATCATATGGTAGATGTATTTTTAAATTTTTGAGGAACCCCCGTATTGCTTTTTGTAGTGGCTGCACCAATTTATATCCACACCAAAAATGCACAAGGGCTCCCTGTTCTCCACGTCCTCACCCAACACTTGTTATCTCTTCTCTTTTTGATGATAGTCATTCCAACAGGCGTGAGGAGATACCTTACAGGTTTGAACTGTCATTTCCTTGATGATTAGTGATGCTGAGTGCCTTTTCATGAACCTGTTGGCTGTTTGGGTGTCTTCTTTGGAAGAATGTCTCTTTGGTTCTTCTGCCCCTTTTTTCTATTTCTTTCTTTCTTTATTTTTTTAAATGTTTATCTGTGAGAGAAAGAGATAGAGCATGAGCAGGGGAGGGGCAGAGAGAGAGGGAGACAAGAATCTGAAGCAAGTTCCAGTCTCTAAACTGTCAGCACAGAGCCCAACATGGGGCTCGAACTCACGAACCATGAGATCATGCCCCGAGTTGAAGTCGGATGCTTAACCGACTGAGCCACCCAGGCGCCCCTCTTCTGCCCATTTCTAAAATTGGGTTGTTCTTTTGCTATTCAGTTGCTATTCTTTTTGGGTATTAATCTCTTATCAGATATATGATTTGCAAGTATTTTCTCCCATTCTGTAGGTTGCCTTTTCATTTTGTTGATGGTTTCCTTTGCTGTGCAATGACAATTTTATTATTAAAATTTTATTAGTCAGATTTTAAAGTTTGTCATTACAGTGCAGGAACTTCCAGTACTACATAGAAACTCAGTTTAAACTGACATATTTAATAACATCACTAGACTTATGTACACAACAGAATATAATTCAAGATAAAAGGTTTTCAGTAGCACATGTTCTAAAAGGAACTTTGTCTTTAGGACACATAGATTGGTCAATCTAAAAGACTTTTCCTTTCAAATAAAGAAAGTGCTTTCTATTTAGTAGTATGTGGTATAGATCTTTTAAACAATCTTTTTGTTTAAAGGTTTACTTCCATGGAGGGCGGGAATACTTTAAGAATTATCTTCCTTATATAGTGTTGCCAAATCAATTGTTCCGTTGAAGTTTGGTGAAAATAAAATGTGTTTCTTTGGATTCCTTATTTGTATTAATTTCCTTTTTTCTTCATATTCCTTTTTTTTTTTAATGATGGTTGACATTTATTGAGCTTTTACTGTGTCCCAGACACCATTCTAAGACCTCTGGCTGTATTATTACTGAGGTACAATTGACATACAGTATTAGTTTCTGGAATATATCATAGTGATTCAACATTTGTATACATTGTGAACTGGACATCACAATAGGGTCTAGTTACCATCTGTTACCTTACAAAGTTCATACAAAATTATTGAGTGTGTTCCCTATGTTGTACATTACATTCTCATGGCTTATTTATTTTACTACTAGAAGTTTGTGCTTGTCCCTTCCCTTTCATCCATTTCTCCCCTGTCCCCTAACCATCTTCCCTTCTGGCAACTACCAATCTATTTTCTGTATCTGTGAGTCTGGGTTTGTTTTGTTTTATTTGTTTTATTCTTTTAGACTCCACATATGAGTGAAGTCATGTAGTATTTGTCTTTCTCTGGCTTATTTAGCATAATACTCTCAAGGTTCATCTATGTTGTTGCAAATGGCAAGATTTCATTTCTTTTGTGGCTGACTAATAATCCATCAGGTATATATACCTCACATCTTCTTTATCCATTCATCTGTTGATAGGCGTTTAGATTGTCTCCCTAGCTGGGCTATGGTAATGCTGTAATGAACAAGGAGGTCCATATATCTGTTTGAATTAGTGTTTTTGTTTTCTTCAGGTAGATACATAGTAGTAGAATTACTGAATCATATGCTAGTTCTATTTTTAACTTTTTGAGGAAATGCCATACTGTTTCCATTAGTGGCTGTACCACTTTACATTCCCACCATATTCTTTTCATTTTTCATGTTGTCCAGACCAAAGGTAATTTCTTGTGGATGTTATTGTACAAGATTCTGGAGTTTTTCCTCCTCATGAAATTTTGATACGGTGCATTTGACATTCTCCTTTTAATTTGTCCTCACAAAATGTGAAGAATTCCCAAATAAGAGTTTTTCTTAAAATATTCTTGGCCTAAATGGAATTAAATAATGACAATTTAAATACACTTCTTAAAGGTTTTTCAATATAATGGATGCTAATACACCAAACAATTCTACAAGGATTAGAAATATGATACAGTTGAATCTCTTATTATTCCACCTTGCATCGTTATTTAAATTTCTATATTTAAATAATTTGTTGGCTCAAAAAGGATGTAAGTTAACTAGCTAACATATTCTCTTAGCATTTATATTGTGAACTTATGTTTCTATTTATTTAACCAATTGAATGCTGAAATTGTTTTTGATACAAAAAATTTTGTATAGAATTAATCATTGAGCATTTTGCTCTTGAAGTAATAAATATGCATCATACACTAATTGACTAATAATATTCAACTTTAAACCCCATAAGATTTTTCTTGTTATGTCTAGAATGCCTCTCCTATGTTTGAAAATACCAATGAAATCAAATGACATGCCTCATTTGTATTGCTGATATAATTATAATGTAATAATTAGCAATAATGCTATAGTCACATGATCATTGATCATGCATAAGTTCAAGGAAGCCAGAGATGACTTTGAAGTAGGCATTTGTTTATTAGGCCTTTCAAAACTGAGGCTGAAACCAGATTTATGGCCAACTCCAAGGGTGAGGCTGGTTTTCAATTTACTCCTCACTCAGTGTAGGTACTCATCTTTTTTTTTTTTTTTTAAGTTTATGTATTTGTTTTGAGAGAGACTGAGAGAGGGAGAGAGGGAGAATCCCAAGCAGGCTCCATGCCACCAGTGCAGAGCCTGATGCAGGCTTGATCCCTCGAAGCCATGAGTTCATGACCTGACCTGAAACCAAGGGTTGAGCGCTCAACCAACTGAGCCATCCAGGTTCCCCAGTACTGATTTTTTTTAAAAAACAACTTTTTATGGGGGTCCCTGGATGCCTCAGTCGGTTAAGCATCAGACTTTGGCTCAGGTCATGATGTCGTGGTTCATGAGTTCAAGCGTGGTTCTGTGCTGACAGCTTGGAGCCTGGAGTCTGCTTCAGATTCTGTGTCTTCCTCTCTCTCTGCCCCTCCCCGCTCACTCACTCTCAAAAATAAGCATTGAAAAAAATTTTTTTAAATAAATAAAACAACTTTTTATTGAAGTACTACCTATAGTGGAGTACTTAAATCCTAAGTGTGGTAAATAAACCCAAGTAACTGGCACCCAAATCGGGAAACAGACCAGTAGTAGCATCTCATTAACCTCTTTTGTGTCCCTTTCCAAGAACTGTCACTGCCAAGTGAAGCAACCGTTCTGCCCTTTAGCACCCTAGATGCTCTGCTTGATCTTGAACTTGATGTAATTGGAATCACCCATATGTGCTCCTTTGTCTGCCTTCCTTAGCTGAACATTGCCTTTCTGATGTTTATCTATACTGTTGTGTGTATTTGTAGGTTGTTTATTATTATTGCTGTATACTATTCCCTTGTGGGATATATCATGATTTATTTATCCATTTTGCTGTCCATGGGCACTGAGCAACTACCTAGGCTCTTAGCTTTTGTTGAAGACTTATTTTAAAAGGAAAAAAAAAAGTGGGGCACCTGGGTGGTTCAGTCAGTTAAGCATCAGATTCTTGATCTCAGTTCAGGTCTTGATCTCAGGGTCAGGAGTTTGAGCCCTGCAATGGGTTCCATGCTGGTGTGGAGCCTACTTAAAAAAAAGAAAAAGAAAACGAAAAAGAAGAAGAAAAAGAGACCAAAATAACCCAGACTCTTAAATAGAGAGAACCAACTGGTGATTGTGAGAGGGGAGGTGGTTGGGAGATGGGTAAAATAAAGGGGATTAAGAGTACACTTATCCCTATGAGTACTGAGTTATGTACAGAATTATTGAATTACTATATTGTACACCTGAAACTAATATAATACTCTATGTTAATTATATTGGATTTTGTTAATATAAATTTTTTTTAAAGTAAAAATGCAGTTTCTGTATTTGTCATAAAATTATCTTTGAGGATCTTGTCCATTCCATCATTCAATAACCTCTGAGTCATACACTCATTTTAGCTATTTCTTTCAGAATTTCGTGCCAGGGAAAACCTTTGTCTCCCTTGAGAAATTAGTATGCATCCTCCTTTCTTTTAGTAAGTGTGCTTATTATATCTCACTTTGTTCCAGAAAGAACTAAAGACAGCTTAATGAAATAAAGAAATCTTTGCAAAATTGAAGACGGATAAAAAAAGATGAGGCAGAGAGAGAACTTGAGTAGCTTCATCCATGGGCTTCAGCATCAAGGCTTATTCAAGCATTAGTAGGATGAAGTCCTCTATACTTTCTTACTGGAACCCAAATTCTGTCCTGAGCTTCAAATCAGCTGATTCTAAAGGAAAAATAAGATCAGTCCTAGCAGTCTGTGTCCAAAATACAAAATCATGCCAGTTCCTCAAAAGGGTACTTGCTCCTGGTGCGAGGGACACATTTCTCTCAAGGCTTCTCTGGAAGAGGTCTGCCTCAGCGTCTGCAGGGAGATACAGAAATGAGTTCAATGGGAATATTTTTTAAAAATGTTTACTGTTTATTCATTTTTGAGAGAGAAAGAGCAAGCATGAGCAGGGGAGGGACAGAGAGAGAGAGAGAGAGAGAGGGAGACACAGAATCCCAAGCAGGCTCCAGGCTCTGAGCTGTCAGCACAGAGCCCATTGCGGGGCTTGAACTCACAAACTGCAAGGTCCTGATGCCGATGACCTGAGCTGAAGTTGGACGCTTAACCGACTGAGCCACCCAGGCGTCCCTATTTTATTTTGGCCACCTCTCACCATAGGATGATGGCATCACACTAAGAGGCAACTCAGTTATTTAAGTAATTCATAGAAGGTCCTGTGAAGGTGTGGGGGAGAAGTCATTAATCTGTCACTGTGGACATGATTCACTGCCTAGCTGACCTGACCTAATCCCGCGGTAGGTGTCATGTATCTGGAAGAAGGTAGACGAGGAACTTTTGAATGATCCCCTCCCCACAATAAATACTGCTTCCCTCAATAAACTTGATAGATTCAGGGTGTTAGAAAGCTTGAGATCAGACTCCTCAGCAAACATGAAGAGTAGAGTTCTCCTATGTTGCCAGTTAAGTGTAGTGTCATTTGCTGTAACAGCCAACAGAAAAGGAGGCTGAGTTAATACCCTTTTAAGAGAACTAAGGATCTCAGACAGAAGAGTACCCATCTCTTTGGACCAGGGTTGAACATAGAAAGTAATTTTGTATCTATTCTCTCTCATGCCCATATGAATGGCTCCTGAGAGCTGCTAAGTTCTACTCCATGCAACATGGCCATAATGACTGTAGCCTGGACTATTTTAAGGCAGGTATAAACAAATGCCCAAAGTGGCCATCTAACATCATATTCCTGTCTGATCCTAGTATGACAGTTATGTAACATGCTGTGTATCCCCTCTTGTCCTAGCTGGCAGGGATCTCAGAGACAATTATATTTTTTTTGTCTCAGAGACAATTTTTAAAGCTTGATTTTTAACTTAAAGTGCAAAGCTTAATTTTTAAAGCTTAGGCACAGCAGCTTTGCTTATCTTTACATTTAAAATATGTACTGCCACTTTTTCCCTTGACTCGGGTTTCCTCTTTTCTGTTCCTCTTTTATATCCTTACTGTAGATAAACCTTATTTTGAAAAAGGTCTCAAAGCCTTTCAGGGAAAAGACATGGTCTAAACAAATTTCAAGAGAACAAAGTATAAAGGGTGAGGAAAGTGATCAAGAATTGGCAAATGTCTAATGCTTGTCTCCACTTCTTCTGCCCTGGGAATAAAGACCTGTCTGTACAAAGGCTTCTTGACAGCAGAAGGAACAAAATGCTCTCCGGAAAGAAAAGAGCCAGAGTCGCTCCATCTCCCTCCACCCCTGCTTTAAAACGAAACAATGCCTCCCAAAGGAGCTGGCAGCTGGCCCTTGGCAGGTGGTAGAAACAGCCCTGCAGCTTTACACAAAAGGAGAAAACCCAAACTTTCAGCTTTGGGGAGCAGTGTGATTATTCTGCCCACTACCTTCCCAAAGAGAAGGGGCTGCCACATCCGCCAACCGGGCTGAGCTTCTGAAAACCATGGGCTGCTTCTCCACCCTTCAGAAGCTTCCATTTTTGCTTCCATTTTTGCTCCCATTGCCTCCAAGTTGACAGATACACAGCTTCTGACCTAATCCCCTAAGCCCCTTGTTCATTCTAAGTGTGTTTCCTCACCTTTTGTTGATGTGCCTGCTGTGACTGCCAACATTCCAGGAGCGCATGGAGAGAACAGCTAGGAAAGGGGAGGAGAGGGGAAGGTCAAGGTCTGTGAAAAGAAGGGCTAATGATGTCCAGTCTCTACTTTGAGGACCTGGAGAACAATTAAAGTAGCATTGAATTGACAATCAGGCTTCTGGGTTTTGATACTCATTTTGAGTCTAGTAGGAGATGAATAAATGGAACAGTTTTAATGGGACAAGAACATCTTTCACTCTTCTCTCCTTTTCTCTCATCCGCCTTACCTGTAGATGGCAGAATCAGTGGTGACAAGAAGGTCACAGTTAATGTTACCTCAACCTATATTTACTACATGGTCATTACAGTATGGTACTTATTGATTACCTACTCTATGGTCATTACTGTGGTGTATTTGTTGATTGCTTACTATATGATCAATACTGTAGTGTATTGATCACTATATAACAAAATGAAACAAGCATGGTCTTTGCAGCAAGACTGACTTAGCTGTGCTATTTACTAGCTTGGAAACTTGGGCAATTTAGTTGACCTCCCTGAGCCTCGATGAAAACGTGAAAAATGAAGATGCTAATGCATACCTCATAGGGTTTCTTTAATAATCGCATGGAGCTAATTCATGCAGGTTACCTGGTAGAACACACAGTGGTCATTCAGTAAATGAATGCTATTATCAGCAGAATAGTGGCCATGAGAGATGCATTCATTTTAAGAAGAATTGTATTTGTTGTTGGGAAGTTTGTGGGCTGATGATACTAAATATAATACTTTTCAGTTTTCAAAATGTCTAATGGCCTTTTCTGGAACCATAATGGTGATCAGAGTCACTAGAGAAGTAACTGAATCATTGGATTAAAAAGCACAAGTTATCAAGAGGCCGTTCACCCTTGTTAGCTACAGGAGCAGATCAGCACCAGGAGTCCTTAGAGACAAGAAAGACCATTGATTTCCAGGTCTATGAAGGGACCAGAATGGAAAAGTAGGAGATAGGGCTAGAAAATTCTGGTCCTAGTACTTTGTTGAATTTTGTGACTTTGAGCAAATCACAGAAAACAATAAACAGTTACCATATTAACCTACTCAATGCAGGCATGTAAGCACCTCACATATACAGTTTCATATAATCTTGTGGAAAAGAATATCTGTTCTTTACAGAACTCCTACAAGGGTCAAATGAGATGGCAGATGCCAACTGCCTTAGTATTATTATTGTTACCATTTAAGTTGAATGGTCACTGGTCATTGGAAAGTATTTTGCACTTTCCCTTTATGGAACTTGTCACATGTACCTTATTGCTTGAATACCTTTTACTCTGTCCTACATAATTGCCAACATATCCTGAACCCAATTCAATTTGGTAACTATTTTTTTAAGTTTATTTATTTTGAGAGTGAGAGAGCATGAGCGGCGGAGGGGCAGAGAGAGAGAGGGAGACAGAGAATCCCAAGCAGGCTCTGTACTATCAGTGCACAGCCTGACGTGGGGCTCACGAACCATGAGATCATGACCTGAGCCAAAATCAAGAGTCAGATAATTAACCGACTGAGTCATCCAGGTGCCCCTCAATTCAGTTAGTATTTAACACCACGTATGTTCAAGGTACTGAAATAGGGTTGCAGCCTTAGTACCTCCTTGTGGGATTTATGTGCTTGTGGGCACTATTACAGAGGCTAGCACAGAATGCTGACTATGATTTTGTGACGAGAAATACAAGCGCTTCTGATGGGTTTGGAAGAAAAGAATGCATGTTTGTGGTCTGGGGACGTGGGGTAATGTGGAGAGGCATCAGGCATCAGAAAAGTTCCTGAGGAGGTACTGTTTGGGAATAGACCTTGAAAAATGATGTTTTAAATTATTTTTTGTATCCAATTATTAAATCAATACATGCACATTATTAAAAATACATAAAGACAAAAGAGTGAAAAAATGTCCATTTGGCAACCAATTAAGGACATTGTTCTATTTTGAGATGTTCTCTTATAATAGTTTTATGTGTACTCAAATATATTGTATTTAGCTTAAAAGTACATGTATACATGGGATACATAGGTACACACACACACACACATGTATATATATACAGATACATAATTTTATATCCTGCTTTTTTCACTTGAAATTTTAAGGGTTTTCTGTTTGTCAAGACTTCATAAATATAATTTTAAGAATTTCATAATAATGTCCCAAAGAACAAATATGCCAAAAATAAACCTAATATTTCCATGTTTTAAAATACTCTGATTTGCCATTTGGGGCCATTATGAATGACCCATTGATGTGTTTAACAGAAGCAGTAAAGCTAAATGCCAATTATCTGGTCCGAGACTTTGACAAATAGCTTATAGGTATCAAAAGATTGTCTGTGACAAGTGTTTTCCCCACTCCGATCCTTTCTCTCTACTAAACTTCATAAATAATTTCACTCCCATTTTCAGAATCTTCCAGTGAATTTTAGTTGTTCACACTGTATTTCCTGGCATTCCAGGCTCTCCAAACCAGAGCCAGCTCTGAATTGGGCCTTAATCCTTGCTGTTGCCTCCCCTCCAAAGATGTTTCCTGCCCTTTCACTGTCTTATTCCCTGTTTTGATCTCTTCATCCTTAGTAAGGCCCTTCATCCTTCAATCCCTCCATTTTCTCCAACTCTGTCCATTCCCTCTTGGTCTCACTTCCTTTCCTCTTTGATTTAGATATCCTCAGAGCCAATTTTCCGTGATCCTGAAGCTGAAGTGTCAGGGCCCCTTACTTTCACAGGACCTTTGAAAGGTGCTGTACCTGATTTTGCATTTGTAATTTTGTATTTATTTTCTTTTTTAATTTATTTTAATTTTTTAATGTTTAGTTTTGAGAGAGGGAGAGAGAGAGAGACAACGTGAGCAGGGGAAGGCAGAGAGAGAGGGAGACACAGAATCTGAAGCAGGCTCCAGGCTCTGAGCTGTCAGCACAGAGCCCAGCATGGGGCTGGAACTCATAGACCATGAGATCATGACCTGAGCCCAAGTCCGATGCTTAACTGATTGAGCCACCCAGGTGTCCCTATATTATTTTTCTTATACAAGGGCCCTCAAATTGTATAAGGTACAGACCCCACAAAACCTGGATCTGCTCCTGAACCCCATGGTGGCCACCTTGTCACTGAAGTATGTCCCATCTCCATAAAATTTTCTTTTCTTTTCTTCTCTCCAGTGCTTTTCATGTTCTCTGTTCTAGAATTTAACATGTTAAGTTATAGTTGTTTGTGTGATCTGTGTCTTATTTATATTTTTGTCCATAATAAATACATGTTTTCTGAATGCCTTGCTAGTTGTTGACATCTTGCATCAAGGGTCCCCTTTTTAGTACTGTTATTATTACCACTGACTACAAACGTCTTAAGAAGTACATTAGGTGTAGCACACTGTAGTTCCCCAAAATAACTACAGTGATATTTCTAGCATCACATGTTCTTTCAGGTCTTGCCACTCCCCATCTAGAGGTGATGTCAGTTTTCCGTCTCTGTGAACCAACATAGGCTCCAACCACTAAGATGTAGGGGTAGTGAAACTATTTCACTTCTCAGCTACGTCATAGGAAAGGGTACAGTTTCTCACTCTTTGTGCATTTACCTTTGGAACCCAGCTACTAGCTATATAGAAGCATGAGCCACAGGGGGAAGCAACATGTAGGTGCTCTAGCCAACAGCCCCAACTAAGATCCCAGACAGTTATCAACCACCTTCAGATGATTGAAATCCCCAGGTTTCGAGCTTCCCTGATTGATTCCCTATAGAGAAGAGACAAATGTCCCCACCAAGGACTGCCTACATTGCAGCTAGTGCAGAAAATAAATGTCGTATTAAGCCACTACGTTCTGGGGTCACTTGTTTCTCAGCATTAGAGGCAGTGTGCTAAAACATGCATTCATTACCTTGCTGAAAAAACTGAGACCCAGAAAACGAAATGACCTGCCCAAACTCACCTTTTCTCCACCTCGCCAATTCTGCCAGGTTATAAGGCATTCCTCCTGTGCTAGGTCTTTTGGTTTGTGAGGATAAACACAGATCTCCTTTCTTTAAATTGTCACTTGCCAGCTGTGTTCTTGACACCTGTTCCCACCAACAGCCTCATGATGTAGATGTATCACATTCCTTGTTTTATAATTGAGGAAATGTACACGAAAAGGTTGGAAATTATCTTAAGGAAACAGTTACTGGCAGAGGTCTCTTTTTTCCAAATCTCACTCTTCAAGCTATTCCTTACTTGCCTTCCTAAGGCTTTTATTTAGTCTTTTAAAAAAGTCTTTATTTGGATCACTTATTTTGATTTTAATGCACTATTGTCTTGTTTTATATCTTAATCATTTCTGTTTTTTCCATTCCCCTTTGCCACACAGGATTGTGCAACTATCTCGACAATAGGGGCTATGTCATACATTATTCCTTTGGGATCTTTCTTAGCACTGTGCACAATGCTGGGCACATAAGGGGAACTCACTGATGAAGTAAATGTAAAAAGCCATGTTCAGCATCCACAACAGGTATTTTTAGAACTTTATTAAGGAAAAAAAACATAGAAACATAGAAGGTAAACCTTGCACCTAAATCAGTAAGAGCTTTAAGCAAGTCTTAGTGATTTCCTTTTTTTTTCTGCCTAAAAATATCTTTTCTCCTCTGTTTGAAAATGTTCAAATCTCTCATAAGCATAAGTACTTGGTTATATCTTTTTAAATAGCTTATTAAAAAAAAACCCTGACTTTTTCATCCACCTAGTATTTTGTACAGTGTTAGAATCTTTTTTTTTTTTTTTTTTTTTTTAGCAGATGAGATATTTGAAGGCCTCATATTGATCTCACTTATTGCTGCAGGCTCCAGCTTCAAATTGAAACTTGATCAATATGGATTTGAGGCAGTCTGGAACATTAAATAAGCCCTTGTTAGACTGATTTTTTTTCTTCTGTGTTATTTAATTTGGAGGGGCAGAAAACAGGAAGGATGGGTGAGGGATGGGTACATGCTTCAGTCAATTGCTGGGTGTAAGTGTCATGATTTTCTGTGGCTTCCTCTGTACAGCAGTTTTAGCTCAGTGGTGACAAATTGAATGTCACCATGTTATGGGTGCCATTATGACTGTTCCATATAGTCACACCCTCCTCATTCAAATGTAGGTTGTATATTTAAAAGACTCATTTCAAGTTACTAAGAAATTTAGAGGGAGAGAATGGGACTTTGAGGGACCCATCCAGGAAAGAAAAATGTGGGACCTTTATTTAATTCACCTTCTACACCCATTTGCTAAGCACCTACTGTGAGCCATGCTCGGGGATAGCAAACTCGAAAACAGTGTGGCTAATCTCAAAGAGCTTATAGGCTTGCCTATCCTTCCCAAGCAATATTCTCTCTGAAAGATATGGGGCTAGAAAGAGCTGTCAAAATGTAATCCCATCTGACATGACTGTTCTCATAGCAACACTACCTTATAGTTTTGCTGAATATAGGTCTTATAGCATTTGAGACTAATAACTGGTTTCTCAATATAAACTGCTTAATGTGGGAGATCCTTAATGTCTGCATGTCCTGTAAGCTTGACACTAATTTCAAGGCATCATTTAGGCAACTGACATTTAAAAAAGTAGGGGCTGGGAGGATAAAACATCACAATATAGAGGTGGGAGAGATGAGACTTGTCATATTATAGACCAGGAAATGCAGGCACTTGGGAATGAATCATTGAACTTAATCAGGATGCATGGATCATGTAAACATAGTCATTTAGCCAACAAACATTTATAAATGAGGTTGATTTCCTTGGCAGACACGGTGGCACTGTGAATACACAGTAAATAAGATACAGCTGCTGCCTTCAAGGAACTTAAGTTTAGAAATTACAGCAGTATAGAAAGAAGAAAATAATAATAGCTCATTAGTCTGTGTTCTGTGTTCAAGACTATTTTAACTTAACTATAGAATAAATCTTTTGGGTTCTAAAGCTTTAAGCTTTAACTTCAACTTTGTCTGAAAAATAATATCCCTGCTCCTACTTGGTTCTGGTTTGCTTTGCCAAGTGAATTTTGCATGGACTTTTAATTGTTTTTTTTTTTTCCTTAATAGTCAAATACATGGTTTTTGACCCTCACATGCACTTCTTCATCTTCTAATGGGGAAGTTTATCCCATTCACATTCATTTTCACTAGTTATGTTTGGTTCTCTGTCATCATGTTTTAACTTTGTGCTTTTAGTAATTTATGTTCCCTGACAAATAGGCATTGTTTTTTTTTTTTATTTTTTATTTTGAGAAATAAAGGGAGAGAGAGAGAGAAAGAGGAAGAGGGAGAGAGAAAGGGAGGGAGGGAGGGAGAGAGAATTCCTAGCAGGCTCCATTCAGTGTAGCCCAACTTGGGGCTCAATTCCACAAACCCTGAGATCATGACCTGAGCTGAATTCAAGAGTCAGGTGCTTAACTGACTGAGCTACCCAGGCACTCCAGTAGGCATTGGTTTTTTATTTTTTCTATCTTAAGTGATTTAGATGATATAAAGTCTGTTTTCTTTCTATTAATGGTTACCTTTACATGATTCCAGAATGTATATGAACCAATTTTTTTTAATCTCTAATGTCAAGAAGAAAACGTAAAAATACAGCATCTTATTGAATACAAACCTGGGAGGGTGAAAATGAATCTCTGATTTTTCTAAAAGAATACAGAAATTTAGTTTACACCACTGGTTTTCACTCAAGGGTGATTTTTGACCCCCCTCTGGGGATATCAGGAAAAGTCTGGAGACATTTTTGGTTGCCACAACAGAGGGAAGGGTTGTGTTCCCGGCATCTAGCAAGTAGACAACAGAAATGTTGTTAAATATCCTACAATGCACAGGACAACCCCCACGACAAAGGATCATCTGGCCCCAAATGTCAGTAGTGCTGAAGTCAAGAAATTCTGGCTTACACTTTTGTTTGGTTACACTCGCTAAGTAAATTTTACCACCACACATGCTTTTTTCCTCTAATTTCAAAATTGAAAACAAAAAGAAAAGGAATTGTATATATACTGTGTTCTTTCTTTTAATGTTATTTTTGAGAGAGACAGAGACAGAATGCGAGTGGGTTAGGGACAGAGAGAGAGGGAGACACAGAATCCAAAGCAGGCTCCAGGCTCTCAGCTGTCAGCACAGAGCCCGATGCGGGGCTGGAATTCATGAGCTCTGAGATCATGACCTGAGCTGAAGTCAGACACTCAACCTACTCAGCCACCCAGGCGCCTCATACTATGTTCTTTCTTAATTTATCTCTCATGATTTATTCTCTTGAAAAATCAACACCCCCAAGTTTGATGAAACATCTCTGTTACTTATTTACTTCGCCCCCACCCTTCCCAAGCATGCTGCACAGGAGTTGAGGCATTATTTGAGAGTGGCACGTATAAGGGATACTATTCCCTTCACAGATGGAGACTAACTCAAATAAAAGCACAAGTGGCCTCCTGAGCTCCAGCCTTCCCTACCTCCCCACTTTGTTATCCCACTGGATCTGAGTCTCAGCTGGGGGCTGGAGACAGACATTCCCTGACCTCTGAGGGATATGGGCATACACAATAGCCCAGGTTGCTGCTTGTGGGCACTGAGAACGTCCCTCAGGCAGAACTGTTTAGACTGGAATAATACACTGACTTAATTGTTTTTCCCTCGAGGAAGGAGTCAATATAATATGGAAGTTTAGAGCCAAATTGTTATTTAATTATTTTCATTATACATCTTTCAATAGTTGTTATTAGTGATAATTCTTTAATTAACTGTACTTTAGTACAGTAATTCTCAACTGTATCTGCACATTAGAATCACCTGGGGAACTACTTAAAAATACTTTTGGGGGAGTCCATTGTAGACCAATTAAGTCAGTATATCTGGGCACAGCAACAAGGAAATGGTACTCTTAGAAGCTCCCCAGACATTGCAATGTACAGCCAGGTTTAAGAACTCATCGGTTTAGTGGTTGCACCACTTACTACCATTTTTTTTTGTACCCAAACGCCCTCGTTTTTGACTTCTCAATTTTATTCTTCTTTTCACGATTCTTATCTGATTTTGTAGCCAAAGATAATATCATTGGTTGCCTTTGCATATGAATGAGAATTTGGCGGGTTATTGTGTTCAGATTATTATTTATGTCTTACTATCTCTGGTTAGAAGTTGTAGATGTCACTCCTTTTTCTTTTTGAGTTGCATATTAACATGATTTTTTTCCCTGCCTGGTTTCTTTTCTGATATTTTCTTTGTCACTGAAATTCAACAAGTCAGGAAGGTATTACTTGAGTTGGTGTCTTTTAATGTCTTCCTAAGCACTGGCGAGCGCCTTTGATGATGAGGTGCAGACTTTTTTCATTTAGGAGCATTTTCTTCTCTTTGCTGTTTTGTGCTCTTCTCCCATGTGCTTGGTCATATTCTCCTAGAATCTCTATTCAACATATATCATAGTGGTTCCTAAACTTGTTTACACATTAAGTTTACCTGGGGATCCTTAAAAACATCCATAGTTCAAGGCACCTGCAGTCTTACTAAATTACATTCTCTGGGAGGTTCGGAACATGGAAGCTTTCAGAGCTCCCCGGGAATTCCAACATGCAGACAGCTTTGGGAACCACAGATAAGTTGCGTGTCCTGAATTCGCTTTCCATGACTCTCTTTTATCTTCATGGTTTTTAGGTGTGCTCCCCTGTGCACCCAACAGAAAGAAAAACTCAAAGACCTGTGTCAGCTCGACTTTCTCTCCATTTGCTCTTCAGATCAGGTAAGTTTATAGGTATCTTTCTTTATTTCTTTGGCACAGTTCAAATCCTAAGTTGCATTATTGCTTGGGTTTGTTTCTTGTCTCTATCAACTGGTACCTTCTTCAAGGCACATATTTTCATTTCTTACCTTGGCACCATTACTCATGTTTGGGATTCCCTTTTGGAGTCCTAGGGACCCATTTTCAGAGATGCGCATTTAATTATTCTGGGGTTCAGAATACATCAGAAATATTTAATGCTCCTCAGGTCATGCTAATATGCAACCAAGATCGAGAACCACTGTCCTAAGGCCTTTTATTAGCCTATCTTGTGCGTGTGGTGATGGCAGAGGTTCTCAAATTGTGATTTGCATCAGAACCACTTAGAGGGCTTCTTAAAACCAGATTTGGGTCCCTCCCTCCAGTTTCTGATGTAGTGGGTCTGAGGTAAGATCCAATAATTTGCATTTCTAACAAGTTTCCAGGTGATGCAGATGCTCTGGAGACCCTGCTTTAAGAACCCCTGGATCAGGATATAGTTGGGCCAGAATCACTGAGCTTCTTCCTTTCCTGCTCATGACTGTGGGATTTATCGAAAAGTGGCACTTTTCTTACCTAATATGTGTATTTTATATGCATATATATAATTAGAGGTTTTGATACTAGGACATTACAATCAGTCGGATCTGAGTCTTTTGGTGTGCTATTTGACAAGTACTTTAGATGTCAGGGTACAAAAAAAGGTGAAAGCATCAAATGGAATATGCTTACACAATTAAACTCCCAGACACCCTCCCCTTCTACTTTACGTGGTAATATTTTCAATTGCTATGGATGTGGAAAAAGAAATGGAGGTAAAATGGTTGGAAATGGGGAAAGCTATTACTATGTGGGTAAAAGCATAAACTGTATGTATTTTGGTGCATATTTACTCCTTGGGGTTGTCCCTATAGAAATGCCTTTTCTGCTCCCATGATGTCTCTGTATATCTTCGGATTGCCAACATCTTAAACCTTTTACAAACTGGAAGGATCTTTGTCTTTTGGGAGGCCAGGTTTGATTTGGCATGACAACACTGTTTACTGACTTGATTGTACTTTCTAATTTAGCGATGGCATTTTTTGCTTCAGTGAAGTTTTTTCTTCCCTCTTTGTGACTACCTGTTCCAGTTTCATACACACAACAGCCTCTTAGAATACGTTGAGAATGAAGTTAGAAAGTGTCAAAATTGTTTTATTCTACAGCAATTTTCTTTGGAAGACATTAGCTCAGATTTCTCAGTCTGGGTCCTCCTTTTGTGAACTGTAGAAAGTTTGTCTTTTTTTTAGTGATTTTGCTACCTGTACCTATTTTTTACAAAGGAGTTATATGCTTTTCTAAAACTAGGGACTGAGGTGGGTCTTGTCAGATTCTGTGTGTGCTCTATTTCAAATCTCTTAGCCAAAGGGGGAAGTTTCTTTTTCCTTTGCCAGTGTGTACTTGAAGCAGCCTGGGGGTATAGGGGAGATGCGAAATTCAGAGGCTGTGTGTCAGGAGGCTATACCTCTCAGCTGAAAAATTAATGATTAGTGATGGTAGGCAGGAATTATCTGGATACCACTTCATGTCTTTGCCTAGTGGAGGGAAGCCCACGATACCATTGGTGGCTCAGGAGTCACACAGCTGTGGCCTACCTCATTGGGATGGCCATTGGTGTTTCTGTGTTTGCAGAGGCTGATTGTCCATCTGCTTGCCTTAATTTCTAGCCCTAATCCCTCCCAGTTAGTGGATGTCTTACTCTTACTTCCTAGGTAAGCTATTCCTTTATGGGTGGGGAGGGGTAGGAATAGATCAAAGAGCTCCAACCCTTTTAGTAAAGGGCCAGATAGTAAATATTTTAGGCTTTCCAGGTGATACTATCTCTGTAAAAACTACTCCCATCTGCTGTTTTATTGAGAAGACAGCCATAAGCTTGGTGGCTTCCAGTGAAATTGAATTACAAAAATAGCCCTTTGTTTGCTGACCCCCCAAATAAATGGTTTTCCCTGTAGCCCACCTGAACTTTATCAATCAAAAGTCTTCAAAGTTTCTTATGTCCTCTTTTCCAGATTTATAATTTGATACGGCATTTTGTTCATTTTTATATTCTATTTATCATTTCAAAGATGATAATGGAAGTAAGTCAGACACATGTCCTCAAAATGCCATCTTTCCAGGAGTCCCCAATGCCTATTTTTTTAATGTTCAATACCACATTCCATGGTAAAGACCTTTAATGTTCTTTACTTCCCCATTGATATTTAGTCTCAAAAAATGAACACCATTATCTGAAGCTTAGTTTTTAATTTTCTTTTTAAGAATTCTCTTCTATACTTAATAGCAAAAAACAATAAACAAACAAAAAACAAACAAAAAAACGGCTCTTCTCTAGAGACAGTGAGGTTTGTGTGAAGCCTGAATTTCTTGGCTTGACTCCTTTTTTTTTTCTGTTGCAGAAAGATTTTCATGGCTAGAGAAAAATAAGTTTCTTTCCAGATTCTCTAACTTAGAAAATACCAGCACTTGAGCCCCATTCAAGGAATAGTGAATACTCAAAAATCTCCTTCTCAAGGTCATATCTTCAATAAATCTTGAACAGATGAAGTTTTTTTTTTTTTAATTTTTTTTTCAACGTTTATTTATTTTTGGGACAGAGAGAGACAGAGCATGAACGGGGGAGGGGCAGAGAGAGAGAGGGAGACACAGAATCGGAAACAGGCTCCAGGCTCTGAGCCATCAGCCCAGAGCCTGACGCGGGGCTCGAACTCACGAACCGCGAGATCGTGACCTGGCTGAAGTCGGACGCTTAACCGACTGTGCCACCCAGGCGCCCCGAACAGATGAAGTTTTAGGATCTCTCTGGGTGGAAGTTAAAGCAGTAGACACCGTGGTATTTCAGAGGTATGAATTTATAGTCCCTAGCTTCTAGGTCAATGGTGAAATTAAAAGAGGGCATATTTGGCAATTATATCTGATTGTTTGGTTCATTCCTTTTTCCCTTGTATATTTATTGAGTGCTTATTATGTGTCAGGTCCTGTTCTAGGCTCTACAGACACAAAAATTAAGACGTGGTCCTTGTAAAGATGTTTGTACTCAGGGAAGATAGATATGCAAACTAATAATTACCATAGGAAGTCTGAGGAGTGCTCTCAAGGAGCAGATCACAAAGAATGATGAGTGGACTCAACATTTCTGGGGGCAGGGAAGATTCAGGGCAGGATTTCTAGGAGTAGATAAAGCTGAGTTAATTGGGTTAAATGACCAGGATTGTCCAGCCAAGATGGAGAGGAGTTGGCAGAATATGCAGTCATGGAGCAGGGAACTCACATGGGGATCTCAGAGAACTGTATGTAGGTGGATCCTCACAATCCCCACACTTAATGTTTGCGTTGTTAACTACTCCCAGCCAACTTTAAGAGCTGTGGTATGGAGTAATTGGAAACTTTGCTAAGTATAGAGAGAGGGTCTTATTTTAGCACTCCATCTTCAGCACCTAGGACAGTGTCTAGCACAAAGTGGGTAGGAATGTTTGTTGAATCAGTGATCCTTTAGTTAGTGAATGAATACAACCAAGCTCTTAGATGATGATGTGGCTTTGATACTGTGTATTCAGCCTTGGTGATACAAATAAAGATGGCTAAGAGACTCATGTAATCAGCTCTGTCTCATTAAATGTTAAGAAAGTTTTGGGTTACCGTGTCATTCTTTCTCTCATTGCCCCTTTCCACACACACTCACCCACTGTCAAACGCACAGCCCGTCACCAAATCTAGTGCCTCTATCTTTGAAATATTAGCTGAATCTAGCCCTTTTGTCCCTCTCCATCACAGCCAAAGCCACTATCCTCTTGGATGACCATCACACATTGTAGTCACTGCCTCCCTGGTCCCTCTCTTCTATTTGCCAAGGAACCCTAATGACCTTTACACCACCAGCAGCCAGAGTAGCCTTCTAAAACATATATCAGATCGGTCAGCCCTCTTCTCACAACCCTCCAGTGGATCCCCACTGAAATATTGAAACCATTTACTGTGGCCTACAAGCCCCATTATGGCCATGCCTGCCTCTCTCTCTGACCTCTTCTCCCATTGCTCTCCCGTTTTGCTTGCTGGACTCCCAGTTATTCTAGGCTTCTTGCCATTCATTGAACACATCAGGTATATCCCTGCCTCAGGGCCTTTGAATTTGTTTATGCCTCTGTCTGGATTACTTCCTCACATCTATCAGTTCTCTACTTTAGTGCCACCTTGTCAGAGAGGTCATCCCTGATCCCCATATAAAATAGCATAAAATAACATGTCTGGGGATGAGAGGGGTGCTAAGTGTTCACCTGTTTACTTTTTAATGAACTTTTCCTCACTGTTACATAAGTTTCATAGGATCATTGTTTGTTTCCCAATAATAACTATTGACCAGGAAGATAGAAAATTTTATTACAGAGTATAATTTTAAATTTTGGGGTTGCTGGGATCTACAATGGGAATACTCTGTGCTCTGTGTGGAAGCAAGAAGAGAGCGGATTGCAGAGCTGTCTCAGGAGAGGGCACACAATTCTCCCTCAGAAAACTTAAATGAGGGTTTGCTGGGACAGGGTCGAGCCTCAGAAACTATAGTCTTTAGGAATGTAAGTTGTGTAAATTTATTTTGCTATAAGTCTATGATAAATAATAATGGGCTAAGATTTGTATATCAGTTATATAACCTAAGAAGTAAGTGTTCTATTCTTTTCATTGTATAGTTAAGGATAAGGTACAGAGAGGTTAAGCCCCTTACTTAAAGTGACACTGTGAGCAATTAGCAGAACTGGAATTTAAACAGAGTTGGTCCAGCCTGCTTCAACGTCTGCCTGTTCAACCCCCTCACTGCTTTGCCTGTGTGAGTGACAAGGAACAAAGAACATTTTCCTAAGGTCTGCCCCCTCGCATTCCCAAATCAGATTCAATCTCTTAGTTGTACTAAGTACTACTTGTGGAACCATAGTATGAGGTTTGCCTTAGCTTCACTGAAAATACACTCCCCACTCTTTCAGGAGTGCTAGGAGCGGACTGTCTGAAATATAATAAAATGCATTCATTCACCATACAAATCAGCCTTAAATGGGGCAGAAGGATTGAAGACCTCTCCCCGAGTGAATGATTTTGTAGATTATTGATTTGGGCAGCAGTTTATTTAAACATTAAAACCTTGAATGAAGTAACTTAGCCTGAAGAAAAATGTGTCAAGTACAGTCCTTGTTATAGCTAGTTTTTCAGCCTCTGAGGACTTTGTAAACTGTCCAGATGTATTTATTTTCTAAAAAATATTTTCTCAAGGAAAAAAGGATGGATTTGGAAAGGGAGAGTGGGATTTGTCTCTAGAAATGATAATCTCTTTGAAAAGGAAACTTTTGAAAGGTTGTTTGTTTGTTGGTTGGTTGGTTTTTCCAGAAGTATTCTCTCCCTTTGAACCAGTCATAAAACATTAGATGTTCTTATTCAGGTTCTGAAAAATGTAAAATACTTCCCTCTTCCTTTCCTGTTGCCTCTATCCCCTTCATCTTTTTTTTGTTACAATTGGTCCATGGGCTTGGTATTCTACCAAAGGAGATGGAAAGGTAAGTAACCACTAATTAACTGTAGTAATTGTGTGCCAGTTTAAAACTTAAGGGTGGGGGAGGGGAAATGATAATTCTAGTCTTTGGGATCAAAAAATAACATTAAACAAACATTAATGCTATATAGCTGTGTGCAGTTCTGAGTACCGTTACACATAATTCTTTTTGATGGCTACACTACTGAATGTCCCTCTAATTGTCTCATGTGTATTAATCATGTCTTTACAACTAGTTCTTAGAACTAGTTCTCAGAACAGGGAAGTTGAGAAGGTGGGATCCCAGTTCCACCATTTTCCATGGCTGTGTGAATTGGGCAAGTTATATCCATAATTCTCAGTTTCTGCATCTGTAAAATGGGAATAGTAATAAAGGAATAAAGGAGCTAATATTTATAAACTTGTCATTACAGTGACTCACATTTTTTTACCTGCATGCTTATCAGAGGTCTTCCCAAGCCTTCAATGAATTATTGTGCTAGTCTACATATTAACTAATTTGCTGTAACAGTGATGTCACTTGAAGAAATTCCTTTCAGAATTATTAATGCTTAATTTCCAAGAAATAGAATGAATTAGAAAATTAGAAAGGCAGAAAATACCAAACCGATTAAAAACGTAAGATCGATTAGCTTATGGTTATTACTGCAGTGCTCCGGTGAGCATATGTAAATTAGAGGCCACTTATATATATTTTGCCATCTTAATCCAGACTAGATCCTTGTTAAAAATGAAAACACAAAGCAAAATCAACCAAGTTGAAAAGAATGGATTGCCAAGTACATATGTAATGAGTTCTGCTATTTCAGAAGCGAGGTTTCCCTGCTCTATGTTGAGACTTTGAGATTTCAGGGTGGGGGGCTAGAAGACTGGAATTATTTGAATAAAATGTACAACCATACCACATACTCACTTCTTACCCACAATAGCTGGCCCTTATCCCTACCAGCCAATTCTTTTGTCCCTGGATCTTCAGCCTAGAAGCTCTGATTGGCATCTGTTTCCCACTTCAGAACTTTTTCCTGAGCCTGTGCCCAAAGTATGAGTACATGACCGCTAGACCTCCTCCACCCCAAAATAGGCCCTTAAAAATTACATCAAAAAACAAACAACAAATAAAACCAGATGCCTTCATTTCTTAAAGCAACAGTATTTTGGAGTCACAATGAAATGTGGTGAAATACGAATAAAGTCTCTGATTTAGTTGATAGTGATGCCCTGATGTTAATTTCTTAGTTTGACGAATGGGTCATGGTTATGTAATATGTGAACAGTAGGGGAAATTGGTGAAAGTAGAACTCTTTGTACTACCTTTGCAACTTTTCAAAATCTGAAATTATTTCAAATAAAATACTTACTTAAAAAATGAAATTTGAGATAATCTAATCTATTTCTCTTATTTTAAAAAGAAAGAAACAGAGTTCCAAACCTCAGGAGCTATAGTGACCAAAATTCTGGTTTCATGACCCCTTGGTATGGTGTTAGGTTTGAAAATGTGCTTAGAAACTTTCTGTCAGTTAGTTTAACCAGTGAGCTCCTTTATAAACGAAATTTTTCATGTTTGCCATACTGTGTCTTCATAGACATTGCTAAAGTCCATCAGATGGGGTCTAAAGGGTGGCTACACTAAGGAGTCTGAGTACGAGGCTAAGAAGTGGAGTCTCTTACCCAAAACTATGTGGCTTAAACTTAGCCCAGGTCTGTGGTGCCATCTTACTATGATACAGGTCCTGGAAATGGGGGTCAGATGGAATTAGACATCGGGCTCTGAGTGCAGGTGGGGTCTCAGGAGCACAGATTTTTCAAAAGGAATACCAGCAATTTGACCCAAAGCAATGTTTCAATCCTAGTGCGTACACATTGGCTGCTTGAACCCAGACTGGCAAAGAAGCCCATCTCTTGGATTTGTTGAGTTGGGACTTCGATGTCTTCTGTTGGCTATTCTGACTGCTTACACCTGGCCATTCCCCTGCTTTAAACTCCTGCTATGCTCCCGGGCTTTGGCATCCCACTTCCCTCTCCTGGCTTTCAAACCTCCTGACATTCCCACTAGTCATTGGCTTTACCTTTTCCACCTGGCCTTGACAGCTTGCACCATCCCTGTCCTGCAATGCTTATTGGCTCTTGACTAGTAAATAACCATGGACAGTATGTGATAGTGTTTTGACACAAGCCTGCCCTCTCAATAAGAATCTAAGCTTCTTTAAAAGGATTTTACCTCACTTGCGTTCTTGAACCAGCATCTATCCTAGTGTTGGAAAACAACACCACAGATGGCTTGGAAGTTGATTCAGCATTGATGGTCCCCTTTATTTTTTCCCATAACCAGCAGCTAGACATGACCTCATCTTAGTTCTGGTTCTAAATGAGAAGAATCCCAGTACCAAGAAATATGGGCAGACTTGGATTTAGACAATAGTGCTTTGAAGCTGAACTCTGCCATGAACTTGGCCTCTTTGAGATTCAGGTTTTTTTCATCATTTATTACTAGCTCAAGATTTCAGAGTAACTACACCCAACAGTATCCCACTTCCCCCCATAAAATGCAACTGAATTGTCATACAGCATTCTCAGAAGCAGAGGGACCTCAGAGTCCTTCAGGTGCCCCTTCCCCAGTTTAATAAATGAACAATTACTGAGGTTCCAGGAGATACCATTACGTGAGAAGATTGTGAAACTAATGGATAGAAACCCATCCTTTAGTTTGATCCAAGAATATTCTAGGGCAGCCTCCTTTTCCAACTTGTGTTAATTCAGCCTGAAATGTATGGGCATTGACATTCTTGCTGTGACATATCTCTGAGCTAGAATACAAAACTTTACAAAGAGCATGATGGCAATTTTGTTTGAATCTTGCATATGCATAGACTGAAAGGAAATATGCTAAGATGTTAAACAGTGGCTATATTCTGGGATTAGGGGTATTTTTATTCTTTTACATTTTCCTTTTTCTCCAATGCATATATTGCTTCTATAGTCAGAAAAACAAATAAGTAGTATACAAAAATATTTTTGAAAATCTCAGCATTTACTAGTGCTGAGGAAGAAAGGAAAGGGGTAAGGGAGGAAGCAGAAGGCCTTCAGTAAGTTATGTTTTTGTTCATTCATTCATTCTTTCAGCAAACGTTCATTGATCACCTAATACCTGTCTTTGAATTCCATCTTTGTCAGATGTAAAAGTAAGTCAGAAACAGAAAAATAAATCAGAACACTGACCTCCAGTAACTCCGACTTTAGCTGGGACATGCAAATGTATACAAAGCATGTAATTTTAGAGTCTGTGCGTTAAAGGCCATATGAAACCCCCACCCAAGGAGCTTTGGCTTAAACAAGATAAAGGTCACCTTGGGTTTATTAGGAAAGACTTCATTAAGGAGGTGGCATTTGATTTGGGCCATGGAGGGGTTAAGTAGGATTTTGATAAGCAAAGATGGCAAAAAGAGATAATTGCTCTCTCTGCCTATTTCCTTTTTTCTCCCTGTAGCTAGCTATGAGGATGTAGAGATGGAAACTCTGAACTCCCAGTAGCATGAAGATGGGCCTGTGAAGAGAGGAGTAGAAATTATAAGCTTCTGGAGAACAGCAATTGCACCCTCCTCATCTTTGTATTCCCAGCGCACCAGACTGGTCATGTAGTATCTCTGTGCATAGTTAATGCCTAGTAAATGGGTAACTAGATCACCAATAAGGTCATAAGCAAAATAGCCAGTAGTAGTGTTGGAATAGGTCATCAAGAAGACATAACTACAAGTTGCCCATGAGCTGCACCTGAGCAAAGCCTCTTGTCCCCTCCCCTGTCCTTGGAATGTATGTTCTGCCTGCTGTTTCCACCGTGGGAACTACTGCACCACTGCCATTCTAGTGCAAGCATCTGTGTCCTCTCCCTGGAATCACTTCTCAGATCCCCTAGCTGGTCTTTCTCCTTTTGCCACCTACAGATTCTCCTCAGTGCAGCAGCTGGAGTGATCCTTTTAAAACAGAGATTATGTCACTCCTTTGCTCAAAACCCTTCAGTGGATCTGCATCCCACTCAGAGTAAAAGCCCAAGTTCCTACAGTGATCCATAAGGTGTTACATGATACAAAGCCTCCCCCCACTTGTTTCTTCATCTCCTATGATCCTCCTCATTTTTTTCTTCTCCAGATGCACTGGCTTCCTTGACGTGTCTTGAACATGACATACTCATTGCTAAAGCCCTTTGCACTACCTGTTCCTTTTGCTTGGAGATATCTGCATGGCTATCACCCTCACCTTCACGTCTTTGCTAACATGCCACCTTCTCCATGAAACTTGCCCTATCCTACTCCTGGTGCTCCCAATCCTTCTTATCCTGCCCAGCTATACTCAGATTCTAGCATATTCTGTACTTGTTTATTATGTTTATTGTTTACTCTGCCTATCCCTATTCCAATATAGCTTCCAATGAGCACAAGGATATTTATGCTTTTCTGATGGACCCACCCCCCAAAATCTAAAATAATGCCTGGGGTTGCCTGGGTGGTTCACTTGTCAAGCAACTAACTCTTGGTTTCAGCTCAGGTCATTATCCCAGGATCATGGGATCGAGCCCTGCAATGGGCTTGGCACTGAGCATGGAGCCTGCTTGAGATTCTCTCTCTCTCTCTCTCTCTCTCTCCCTCTCTCTCTCTCTCTGTTCCTCTACCCCTCTCACCTGCTCACACTCTGTCAAAAAAATAATAAAATAATGCCTGGCACATAAAGGGCACTTAATAAATACTTGATGAGTGAATTCCTGATACCTTCCATCACCCTTCCTCTTCCTCCTAGGCAGTCATTCATCACATCCAGTTATTGACACCAGTCTCTAGCCACACCCACTGCCTAGACCTTCATCATATGTCACCTGAGCTATTTTTCATTACTGTCTTCTAGACCACATCTCTCCTGAACACTTTCCCTAAATTCATTTGTGCAGTTATCTCTGACCATGCTGAGCTCCTAAACTTCATGGATACCCTTTTGCCCATATGATGGAATTCTAACTCCTTAGCCTGGCTCCCAGGGGCCTCTAACTCACCATTTCAAACTTACTTTCCAGCATTTTTCCTCTCCTATGAGCATTCTTCTCTACAGCTCTTCTTTCTGCTCTGTAACCTTACCTTCAGTCTTATGATGACATGTTGCCATGATCTTTCTCTTTGCTTTAGCACATGCCGTTCCCTCTCACCCACAGTCTTTTCTCCACTCTCCCATCTATTCTACAGGGTCTACTTAATGCTTTGTGGTCTGGGTCTGTGATTCTTAGTAGAGTAGGCGTTAATGATGCATTGCCCTGATGTGCTCGTATAGCTCCTTTACACACACAACAAGGAGCTCTGGCCAATGGGTATGTTGTAAAAGATAGTGCAATATCTTGTAATATCTTCTTGCAAGGAGCCAAGAATAAATGCTCTTCTTAAGGTGGGAGGGAATGAAAGTACCTAAAATGTCGTAAAGGATTAATTTGATCTCTTCCTTAAAGTATTTCTGACCTTCTTGGCCTGAAAGATATCTCCCCATCTGACTTCTCACAACACTTTATTATCTATAATCACATGAATGACAGTCCTTTATGTATTGCCCTGTGATGGCTTCTTATCCATTCTCTTGAACAATTTAATCATGTATTGCCATTTTAATTTTCATGTGTTTATTTTTGCCTTTTTGCCCTCTATAAAGACAGGAATCAGGGCCAAACTTCTAAATATTCCTTAGGATACCTATCAGAGCTCCTTGTACAAAGCAAGTGTTCATTAATATTTGCATTGACCAATAAGACCTATCATTACCTCATGGCCACCATACTGGATGGTAATGAGGGGACAAATGCCTCTGTTTTTAAACTGTGCCATCTGTAGCTTTGTAAATCCCAAATCTGAATCCCAAAGGTCCCATTTAACACTTTCCTTTGAATTAGGATTGAGTAGCCAAGCCCAAATCCCACTTCAGGCTGATCTACATGGTGGTGATTGACAACACTCCAAGGTACTAATTTTCTAGGAACAACATATCTTGATCATCTTGTGTCAAGAGTTAGTCCTAGGCTCTTCTCTCTGCCCTCTACCAAAGCCCAGTAGGGGAATTTGAGAGGTAAAAGTGGAGAAGGAACTAAGGAAGGGTAGAAAAGAGTGGTGACAGGCATGGGTCCTCTGGACACAGGTTCAAATCTCGGTTCTACTGTTTCCTTGATGTTTGATTCAGAGAAAGTTGTTTCACCTCTCTGAATCTCAACTTACCCTCAGCTTTTAAGTGCTGAAGATTCCTTGTCCATATTTCATTTCTGAGGATAAAGTATAAAGCATCTAAAATTGTGCCTGCTTAGGGTAGACACCTAATAAGTAAGTGGCATCTGATATGTGCTGCTTTTGAGTTTCCAAAGTGTGGCCACAGTCATGACATTTACTTTTCATAATAACCCTGTAAATCAAGTAGGGTGCATTTACTATTGCTCTTTTATAGATGAATAAAAGGAGGTCTGGAAAAGTTAACTGGTTTTCTTAATATTACTCAGAAATGTCTTGACTGAGGGTTGAAAATCCAAATCTTCTGTTTTCTAAACCTGAAACTCTATGATAGATGATGCTCAATATAAATAAAGCAATGCCTTTAAAGGACTTACAGACTGAGTGGAAAATATTTTTACATCAGTTGCGGGTACAGCATGGTGTGTTCTTTAATTGGATCCCTGTATTTAATCATTCATTTTATGGAAACTCAGAAGTGGATATTATTTTTAAGGCAGGAGGTTTGTTTTTTTCTTTCAACGCCTTATTCTATAACTTTTGTCACCAACCCCACATATAATAATTTAATGCATTTTTAATTTTCTTAACAAAAATTTAAGGAATTTCTTTATAAAAAGTAACTGAAACTTTTTTTTCCTGAAGTGGGTCTCCAAGGAAGCAAAGAATTGCCAGACAATTACTTTCTTCCCCCTCCATAGAGGAGGCAAAATGTAGTCTTATTAAAATCCTGAGAATGAATTCGCTTAAGCTCTCCACTGCAGGATGTTTTTCTGACAAGTTCTATCTCAAGAAAGTATGTTGTACAACTAATTAAGAAATTATTTTGACAGGGTGAGTGTTTTGAAGTTCTGTGTTGTACACAACCTAATATAATCTAATTTTCTTCCAGTGAAACAAAATATGTGGATTAAAAAAAAAAAAGCACGGCCAGATAATATCAATAATAGGAGTGCCTCAATTTCAGCTGAGAATTCAAGAAGCAGCCAGCCAATTTGTCTAGGGAAATTTGCTCTTACCTAAGATGGTATAAAAGGTCTTACCCTTGGGAAAAGAATTTATTTTAAAAGTTGAGAAAAAAACATTTTTTTCGTTGATTGTAAGATCTTTCAGAGTTACCATTTCTGTGCGAGAGGATGCAGTATGGGAGGTAAATGGCTAGCTATCTAGAGGTATAGCAAATTGGGTGTGTTTTTGAGTATTTACAATTAATCACCATTCTGGGTTTGAAGCATATTACAAGAAAGATGGTAGATAAGTCAGGACATCTGTAAAATCCCTAGCTGGCAAACCATCCTAATTGTTTTGTGTGTGCATGTATATATGTGTGGGTGTGTAGGTATATACGTACTGTGTGTGTGTGTGCACATGTGTGTATATACACTAATAATGCCAATAATCCAAAACCTTTATTTTCCCTATTTCTTTTACTACTAATTAATGGTGCTTTTAGAGTTCAGGTGAGAAGACATGGAATAAAATGAATACTTTAACAAACAAATGCTACTTATAACATGAATTTTTAGGTTAAAGTTCTTATGATTTTCCTTATAAAATGAAAAATATATTCTTAAAGTATGTATGTGCGCATGTGGGGAAGCTGTCCCAAATTTCACCTAACAATGCAAAAAAACAATAAAAATCCCATACACAAATGAAAATAATATTTACAGTCAGCAGCTATTAGGTTCTCAAAATTATGAATACAAAATAATTGGGAGTATTTTCATATTTCAGAAGGGATAAGTAAGCCTATACAGAGATGCTGTTTCTAAGTCTTCTGCTATGTTCTATAGGACACAGTTTCCTTAAACCCCTGAATCGAGTGGAGTGCTTTTAAAAAAACACCCATACTCTGGCCACAGGCCAAACCACCTGAGTCAGAGCTTTCCTTTTAAAAGCTCCTTAAAATTTTTTGACAGAAAGGACTTAGTGATGAGAGAATTAAGGGACAGGAAGTAATCTAGAAGGACTCTGGTTTTCTGACCTGAGTTATACGATAAGATGTCAAGAGAGAAGTAGCTTTAAGGGGAAGGAGATGCATTCAGTCTTGCAGATGTTGGGTTTGAGGTGCTCATGGAAATCTAGATGGAGACATCGAGTAGTTGTTGTAAGAGGTAGTTGTTGTAATCCAGAGGTCAGTGAAGAGAGAAAGCCGGATTAGAGACATGGATTATGGACTTGTCCATTGGTTCTTGATCATTTATGTAGCAGACATGAGCAAGGTTCCCCTTAATGAGAGCACAGAGGAGGAAGAAAGTTGTGATTTTCAATTCATAAGGCATTTCTGGTTACCTACTATGTGCCAGGTGTTGAACCAGGCTGTGGGTGATCAAAATGAGCAAGTCTCTTCACTCAGTAAATTCACTGTTTAGTTGGATGGAAAAATTAACTATTGAATATACTGGAGAATAATAATGTTCTAGCCTAGAGACACATAAGGAGTGGCCATAAGAGGAGGCATCTTGGAAGTCCTTAACTGTTGAGATAAACAAAATGAGAGATGAAGCAAGAAGCAAATAGTCTCAGTGATAAGGTGGTTTGTCTTGCTTGGGGAAGTGGGTAAAGAATTCTCAAAGCCCTTCTACCTTAGGATTGCCAGATTTAGTCCCATTCCCCACCCTAAATCAAACCAAACCAAACCCAGCATGCCCAGTTAAATTTGATATGAGGTAAACAGTGAATAATTTTTAGTGTAAGTATGTCCCATGCAGTATTTGAAGTATACTTATCGTTGAAAAAAAAATTACTTGACATTCAACTTTAGCTGGATGCCCTGTATATTTTTTCTACTTACATGATTCAGTAATGATTCCTTTCTATATTGTTCTTGCTATTGTTATAATTAAATACAATTTCAGTAGTGCTTTACAGCATTCAGTATGTTTTCATTAACCATATGGTAGCCCTAGACATGGTGAAGCCATATATCTTTTCACTGGAGAATATGTTTGCACTTGATCATGGCTTCTTTGCCAACAGAATGTTCTCCAAAACATAATTCTTTTTCTCCTGATGATATCCTATTTAATTTCATTCAGTGGACAAAGTATTTTCACATAACCATCTCACATGTCCTCATAACAACACTAAGGGGTTGATGGGGCAGAGCTTAGTACATCCACTTCCATATAAAAAACAGCTACAGTGAGGTTCAGTGACTTCCCCAAGGTCATGCGGCTTGGTTGCAATAGAATGAAATCCTAACTCATCTCTACCGACTCAAACTCTAGTGATTGTTTATTGTGTTACACTCTCTAAAGAAAGATTATAAACACATCATTTTGAGGTTAGCCTCTGCATTCTCAGATTTTACTTTGTGTAGGAGCATAACCTCTAAATTATATTTGAACAGAGTTAAAAGTTGGGGCAAATGATAATAGGCTGATGTAGAGGAGGATGAATAAATGGCTATATTTATAAATCAGCTATATGTATAGAGCATTAATAAATATCATTAAAAACTTCCAAGTATCATGTGAACAGCTGCCATTAATGAAACCTTGAAATATTCTTTATAATTTTATGTTGATCACTAAATGTATTCTATTCTTATGACTTCCATATTTGGAAAAATACATTTCCCTAACACCATATATTCAGCTCCTTGGTGTCTGTAAACTTGTAAATAATTTCATGAATTAAAATGGCTCAAGAAAAGAACATAGTTTATAACTGAAAATTTAATAGGGCATAGATATTTATATAATCTATTACTATATATTTGCTCAGTATTATATTCCCTATATGTTTTATGGGATATGAATCTGATCTCTCAGAGTCTAAATTGAGGTTAGTAAATCTATCATAATAAGGACAGTAGATTGTTATTAGAAGAATATAGAGCCTTTTACTTTAAAGTTTAATACTTAATGTCTGTTTATTGTTGTTGCTAAAAATAGGAGCCCTGTTAAGTAGGTAAAGAGCCCTCTCCAAGGTAATTCTCTGTTTTCCATCACCAGCCACCGTTCCTCTATTAGTTTCTTTTTCTGCTGCTTTTAGTTCATGCTCAAGAAATGATACCCCTATTTTCATGTTAAATGCTATGTTCTTTTTTAATTTTATTTTTTTCCCTGTTTTATGGAGTGTTATGAAAAACTGCTCACTTTAAGAAATTGACAGGTCCATTAACAGAGAGCTTTATGTCTGAGAGTCCAAGCAGTTAGGCCTTCTGGATATTCAGGAAGTGGAGGGTGTCAGACCAGTCATTTTTATTGCAGACTAAAATGATGGCTGCAAGGAGATGGGCTCACATTATCACTTTATATAAATCACCCAGCCTGTCTTTCATTTCTTGCCTTCCCTTAGAAATGGGAAAGCTCAGAGTTTTTACACTTCAAATAGGAAAAGAACAGAAAGCTTAGGAGACTACGCTTCCACCCAGGCTGTATCTGAGGGTACCAAGGGACATATAGGAAGACATGCATGTCCCCTCTGATTGTTTTCAAAGAGTATGTGTGTCTCTTAAACAAATGATCATGGGTTTTGTAACCATACAGACCTGGTTTATAAATCTCAACCTTGCTGTTGACTAACTGTGTGACCATAGACAGGTTGTATAACCTTCGTATGAGCCTTTTTTTTCCCCATCTGTAACATGGTGACAGTAACGACTCTTTTTAGTTACTCTTCTGATAGGAAAGGTAGAGGTAGTTGGCATCCTGAATTCCTCATCAGCTGGAAGTGTTTGTTGAAGAACTGCCGAGGGGTCATTCCAGGAAAATGCACATTGGTTATGACTGTGGTGTTAGCCGTTGCTCCATTGGCCAAAGACCCAGAAAAAAGGTAGCCTCCTGAGCTCCTTAACCCTTACCTTACCTGGGCCTTCAGAGTCTTACCTCTCTGATGGCAAGAAGAGGTACAAACATAAAGCAAAGTGTGAAGCATCCCCCTCACCCTAAGCTAGAGTAACACCAGCCTAATCTGTCTCCTGAACCCTAGATCCCTGTGCTGAAATCCACCGGGTCTACCAAGCTGGAGGAGTGCCAGAGGGAAAGCAGCCTCAGGCCCATCGTGTAATACCAGTTGTATGGATTGAGGCCTTCCACTCAGAAAATTCCAGAGTCTCAGAGATGGTGAGAGAACCAGGAGAGGAAAAAGCCAAGAGAACAAGACAAGTGATTGAGAACTCTTTGCCTAGCTGCTAGGGCCCAATTCCATAGTATGGTTCTCCTTCCCATGGGTTACAGCAGACTTTTTCAACCTCAGCACCGTGGACACATGGAGTTGGAGGATTCTTTATTGTCAATGGCAGTTCAATGCATTGCGGGATGTTTTGCAGCATCCGTAGTCTGTACCTATGTCAGTAGCACCCCCACTCCCAATTATGACAAGGAAAATGCCTGTAGGTGGCCCTGGCAATGTCCCCTGGGATCAAAATTATCTCCAGTTGAGAACCCCACTTGGTTAGAGGAAGCAGGGCATCTTGAAATCTCTCTGGAGGTTGGAATGAGTCACTGATACCGTAGAGCAGGATTAAAGACAATAAGGGAAGTACCTTACACAGTGGCTGGGGTATAGAAGGGGCTCAGTAAATTTAGGCTCCTTTCATTCCTGTCTCCCTGGAATGGAGAGTGTGGTGTGCCGCTAGATCCCCACTTGAAGACTGAAACACTCAATCTTCTAATCACCGGGAACACTGGCCATTGCAGGCTCACAGCGGAATCTCTTCCTAGCGATTGCCCTCCCCTGAAGGGTGCTGCCTCATTCAAGTTATGTCCTGTCTTCAGGAGCAGCCCATACCCAGTGACTGCTCATTGCAGGGATGCAAGTTCTGGCCCCCTTGCTTGGGGTGGAGATATCCCTGAAGGGCTATCTCAGGTTCATAACTCCTTGTGGGATCATGGGCTTGCCTGAGACTTTTGAGACTGCACTGTTTCCATTTCCCTCTTGCCCAACCTGCATCCCTCACTCCTCGCCAGTGTTACTGCCAGCTTTCCACAATAAAATTCCTGCCTACAAATCCCTGCCTTAAAGTTTCTTTCCTAGAGAGCTCAAGCTGAGACATACTCCTTCTGTGCCAAGCTTTATGGGAATCTGTCATTTTTTAAATGAGATAATGCAAGTCAAATCCTTAGTATTGTAGCAACTGTACAATAAACAGTAGCTATGAGTCTTAGTTGTGAATTTATCCATCACATTATTTAAATTATCTATATCTTAGACTTCATCAGTCCAAGTGGGTAACGTGTTTCTGAAGCAGGTATCCCTAGGAATAAATTGTATATCCTTTTTCCCCACTATTCTACCTTTCAAGGTTCACGGAGGCTAATTGATTTGCATATGGGTTCTGGTGAACCTATCTGCTCATAATGGTATTCTCCTAATTGTGTAAGTTTTGATCATAGGTGATAATCATCTTTTTTAAATGTCTCCAGTGAGCACATTGAAACAAACTCCTGAGGGAACACAGCAAGCTGGGAGGGAGGGTTTTCGACCCCATCCCCTCTCCAGGTTATAATACATTTCCATCTGTACTGTTTCCATCCTACTGTACTTGTGAACAATGGGCTTTTTCACTTGCCAGAACAAAAATTCTTGAGGGGTCATCTTTGCATCTCTTTCCTTCTCTCCGTCTCCATTCCCAGCCTTTTACTTCACAGACCATCAGTAGATGGGAACCCAGGTGTGGTTGAAGGCATAGGATGAGCGGCTCAGGAGGCAGAGAATGAATGTTCAGCTAATGGGCAAAAACAAAGCCTCTCTTGTTAGAGAACATGAACCATGGGTTCTCAGTGAGGGACCAGGAGGCGTGAGAGCATAGCATAAACACAAAATCATTCCAGAATATGATCACTGACACCAATTCATATAACATTTATGCTTATTCCATGTGCTTGCCACACGCAGGAGCCTTTTCTCGGATCTCTCATTTCTAATCATTTTTAACGTCCCACTAAGAAAGGACATGAGAAAATGTCTGACATTTGTCAGATGAGGACATTGAGACACAGACAACTTATTCCACCTGGAAGGGCAGAATTCCACCCTAGATCTGTTCAATCTCAGAGACTTCTTTACATGACCTCTCCAACATAAAACTTCTCAGATGATCTGGCCAAAACCTTTACTTGTGGAACAGAATACAAAATCCTATGAAATTTTAAGACAAAATAATGAGAGAGCCAAAAAAGGAAACCTTACTGAGTGGAAGCAAATCACGTTCAGTTACCTTTTCTGGACTCCAATTCCATCAACTTTTTACAGGAAAATCCATTTTCTCAATCTTGGTTTTCTTGAGGAATAATTTGCCCTATACATGCTTCCCAGCCTCTCTTCTCTGTTTTCTCATACCCCTGGGGTGTGTACAGTGGACCTGTCTGGTTAGTAAATGTGGAAAGAGTAAGTTTGCTCAGTTAAGCAACACCTATGTTCTTGGTCTTGGAAATTCTCCCTACCTTTTTAGAGAACAGTTGAGGTCCTATCTTTTCCATCCACATTTTTTTTCCTGGGCAGGTTGTCTTGTTAGGACCAGGTTGATGAGAAGACTTCCTAGCTCCGGGATGCAGTTAGCTGGTCCCCTGGACTCTCACCTAAGCTGTATTCTCTTGCTTAGCTTCTGTGAGTAATAAAAGTGATATTTGGCCTCTCTCTTGACCAGTCTTGTGTTTCTCAAACTGTTCAGAGCCTGGTTGGAAAAGGAGGCCTTTTTATCGTAAACTTCCTTGGAGCCTTCAACATTCCTGATGGCTAACAGATTTGGGGGTTGCTGGGGACTTGCAGGTATGTGTATTGAACTTGCTTTTACTTGGCTCAGCTCTATCCTGGGAGTTTCTCCTAAGCGGGAAGTCTATTTCTAATTCCTCTTTCTCTCTCATAATCTTCCTCTTGCCAGGGTCTGCAGCAAGGAGCTAAGTAAGAATTTTATTATCTACATGTCTTAAGTTTCTTGTGTATAGAAAAACAGGCCTCATTTCATGAAAATCTGTTCTTCAGAGATCTGATTGTTTCAAAAATGATATTAATAAAGACAACATCTGAAATTGACCGTTTTCATAGGGCACCCGTGGTAAGGTTTTTGTTGTAACTGACAAACCAGGTGCAGAATATTCCATGTATAATTTAGACCCCTTCCCTGTGGGCTGCTCTGCTGGTTTTGTATATAACCTCAGTTATTATTGCCATTAAGGAAAGATATTTTAGGGACAAACTCATTTTTTGAATAGATTGTTATCTCAAATTAAAAAAGATTACGGGAACTAGCAATCAATGCAGCCATCTAATTGCTATTTCTCCAATTAAAAATTAATATACAGAAAGAGCTGCCTGGAACCAATTGGTCTTAGGATAATTTTGAAATGAGGGGGAAAAAAAATCACACTTTAAAAGCAGTGGGCTTGGGTTGGTGTGGGAAGGTTTTGTGGCTCCTTGTCTCCTTTGCAGTAAGGCTGCAGGGACAGGCGTGTTCCGGACCTTGTGCCTGTGGCCGCCACACCCACGGCTCACTGGAAACAAAGGAACTCTGAGCTCTGTCTCATTGTTCCTCCTCTGTTAAAGATTTATGTATAAAATCACTTATTTTGTGATGTACTTAAGAATAGATGGCAGGTGTCATTTTCATACAGTGCATGTCATTTTATCGAAGCTGTGGAAAATGCATATGATGGTACTTGTGCTAAAAATGTTCCTCTGTTCTTTGAGGATGTCAGTGATGCCGTCCCAGCTTGTTCTCTTCTGCAGAAGTTCGTTTGCTGAGCAGCGTTCAGATAGATGGGGACCAAGGAATATAAAATCAAAGGAGGCCTCTCGTGTCTTGAAGACAGGACATCCTTCTACTTGGTTCAAAATAAGCCTCTTTAATCTAAAAGAGTTCTACTTTGCATTTTGAGTATAGCACATACTTAGTTTTAATCTGGAACCAGTTATCATACATATGTGCATGTGTACATACAAACATACATACATAGCTACATATATGTATATTAAATACAATAGGGGGAAAGCTTATGTATCCAGAGGTCTAATCAGATCTCAGCAAGGAGGTGGGTTTTGGTGAGAAAGGAGCAGCCCTTTATTTGGTGGAGGAAGGGTTGTATGTGGAACCACACAGAATCCACATCTGTGATACTGGAATGTTATTTGAGGTCCTTTCACATCTGGAAAAATAAGATATAGCTGGAAAAGGTACAGAGAAAGAGCAGGACAGTGATTCAAGGGACAGGAGGATGATTGAAAAAGCTGAAACTCTGATGTGAAAAGACTGAGGCAGAAGAGGAGCATGTCAACCGCCTACAGATGCACATAGAAATTGAACCCAATGCGTGAGGTCATGTCCAACAGAGCCCAGCCATATGTACCCAGGGATCATCTGTGAAATATGTGAAGGGTGACTGAGGAGTCACAAAGGAAAGAACTGAAATGGAGAAGAGGCTGAGAGGTAGGCTTAGAACCAAGAAAAGGAATGTTACTTAGAATATAGGCACTAAACTTGTGGTTCTCATCATCCCCAGATGGGGTAAATTCCATATAAACGGCTCTTCTCAGAATATGGCAAATGTATGATGGGATGACAAGGGAGACCAGAGAGCCCTCCCCAAATTCCTTATTCTCTGCTTCTTCATCTTTGCTCTGAGCCTCACTCAGCAGGCCTTTTGGTCTTCAGTAGCTAAGTCTGAGCCTGGAGAGACTTCCCAGGCACCTTCTCTTCCTCCTACGTAGCCCTCAAGAACTTTCACTTGTGAGGCCTGTATACCTCTCTAGTTAGTACTAGTTTTTACTCATCATTGCCACTGCCTTACTCATGTTCAGACCCTAACAGAGATCAGTTAAATCAGAACCTAGGGGAATGGGGTGGGGTCTGAAGCATTGTTGTTTTTAAAAACTTAGACTGCCTCAACCAACCAATTTTCTCTTCCCACACATACCTCAGATTCTTCTACCTCTGTATCTTTGATCCTACAGTTTCTTCTCATGGAATGCCCACATTTTCCATATCTGCATTGATAATTCCTATTCCTTTTTAGTTGCAATTCCATTGCCACCTTCTCCCGTGTTTTCCCAATCCCTACTCCAACAATTTGGAAGAAATGACTCCTCCTCAGAACTCCCATAATACTTCCTTAAATTTCTGTTATGGAACTTACCACTTGGGACCTAGACTTCTAGATGTGAATGTGCATATAGCTTTTCTCTTTGAAGAACTTAAGTTTCTTGGAGTTTTTTGGTAGTCCTTAGTGCCAACAAGTAAAGGATTTTCAACATGGCAAACTCATGGTCATAAGATCTTTGTAAGTACCTGATCCATTAATGTTCATAACCGTCTCATAATACAGGTACTATTGTTAGTATCATCACCTCCATTTTGCAGATAAACCGAGAGAAGCTAAGCCAAGATTATGGTTAGTATGTGGCTGAATCAAGATTGGAACCCAAGCTGCCTGGACTGTGTTCTTAACATCTCTGCTTTGCTGCCTTCCAAATCCATGAATAAATGGGTAAGGGTATGTGGGTTAGTGCAGTGTATATGTTGGCAGGGTCTTTCTGACCACCGGGGTATCTGTGCAAAGCAGTGATTCCAGGGGTAATGGGTTGACAACAGGATGGAGCTGGGGCTCTGATCAGTGCTCATATTTCTGTGCTCCCAGGGAACCCACCTGAGCTTCTGTCTGTTCCCTTCTCTCCTGAGTTCAGACCTTGGCTTTTCCCTTCCAAAGAAAGTAGCATCTAAGCATAAGACACAGCACTCCCCCATATGGTCTGCCATGGAGTGTAAAAGATGAGATAGCATCAGGTGGGGGTGTGTTGAGGGTTGTGTAGGAGGTTTCTACAGCTTCCTGTGTGGTTTCTTTTAAGTTGAGGATGGGTTTTGGTACCTCTATTCCCATGGACTCAAATATTTCACATTTTATCATCCTATAGGAGAACTTTACAGATGTATGGGAGTATTTATCATGTATACAAGAAAATTAGGTGTTCATAGGGCCAAGTAAGGAGTAAGGGGTTGTAGGGCAGGGTTGGGGAGACAGTTGCAGTACTTGACTATTCCCTCTTCTCTGTAGAAGGGGAAGTGGTAGGCATCAGTCATCAAAAGGAGGCCATGCAAAATGGTTCTGCAGCCCAGACTAGCCAAAGCCACAGTGCCTCTGCCCAGGCTGCAAATGCTGAAATTAGCCAACTGCAAGATTTTATAGGCAACTGGTTCTTTTAAAAGGAAAGATAGCTTAAAATTTATTTTTACAAAGAAAGTAGAAACATGGCCACTCATCCCATGAGTAAATTCTAGTCGCTTACTCAAGCTCGTTCCTCCGTTTGTTCATACATTGAACATCCGTGTCTTGGAGACCAACTCTTCCTGCTTGAAGCCCAGGGCTAGGCACTGTGAAAGGGGAATGGAAATTTAAAAGACCAGCCCTGCCCTCAGGGAAATAGAGTCAAATACAACTAACTATAATTGTATTTAAAGAAGTCACTAGATGGGAGGTAGACATGACTATATGGGATAAAAAGTTCCTCGTTTTTATGAAGTTTGATTACATAGCATATAAAATTGGATAATCACTAAAATCACACAAACATTTAAAACACATGCACATGCACACACTTTGCCTTCCCCTCCAGCATCTTTAATTTTCTATGCCTGATCCCTTAGAGTAGTTCCATTTTCTGCATGTTTTTCCCCCTAGCTTTGTCACTCTATACCTCCCTCTCTTTTCCTTTGGGAAAGTTGTTTTCCCTTTATACAGGACTTATTTGATTAGGACTCAACATTCAGGAACATGTGTCTAACAGAAGAGAGTGCCTGGATCCTCTCTGGTCCACTCTTAATGCCAGCAATACCACTTAGAGCCTCCTCTAGCCTTTTTGTGGATCAATGGGGTGGTGGTTAGAAAGGCAAGCAGAATGAGCCAAGTAGAGTGAGCTGATAGGCATCCCTCAGAAGAACACTGGAAATGTGGTCCATTAGAGATATGTACTAGGCTAGCTATTTTGTCCCCACATCTTTTAGAGTGGAGAGAGCACAGGCATGTGGCTAGACCAACCTGGCTTTGAATACTGCCTACTATTTTTGTAGCTCTAAGAGAGGTATTTGACCCTTCTAAGCCTCTGTTTTCTTATTTGTAAAATGGAGTTGAAAATACTCATGTAATGTAAGAATTTAGTGAAGATCAAATTAAAGAATTGCATGTGTATATGCATATATGTAAAATATGTATGTATAATGTATATATAATGCCTACATAGTACCCACTAGATGGTGACTAATATGACCAGCTGTTATTAAACAGCCTCTGTGAGCTTTTGTAGGACTTTAATGAGTATCTCTAAGGATGAAGTAAGTAGGCAGAGTGGCTGGGTTCAGTCAACGTGGATCATACTCCTTCCTTTTAACTTCCTTGTTGAGGCCAAATCCAGAGTCCAGCCTGGTGGCGGCACTTGGTTCAGCTTACAGGTATTCTTGCTGTCATTTGCTTCTGAGACCTGGAAAGTGTATAAGTGCCTTAAAAGGCAGGGAGCCCACACGTCACTACGTTTTCCACCGTCTGCCTAGTTTTTCTTAACACCTCAAGAGGAACTCAGATCCGTACCCTGGTTACTGATAATTGCCTCTGTATTTCATCATGCTGGATCCTGTGCTGTGGAACCCTGGCCTAAAGTTATGTCCTTATATTTTTCTGTCATTTTGTTTCCCCAAAAGGGCTACTTGGTGGACCATCCCCAAAACAGAAGACCCATACTACCCACGTTGAGACATGTTCTGATGATGGACTGAGAGGTTCTCCTTTGGCTTTTAGGCCATGTTTATCTTAAAAAGTCAGTGGCAGTCTCCATAGACTCCATTCTACCTACCTCAAAGGCTGAAAAGTATGCAGAAAATTATTTGTACTTGTGTTGCAGATGTAGAAATTCTTGGAATCTTATGGAACATTCTGTTCCACTAACAGGATTCCAGAATAACATTAAGAGGGCATCAAATCACTTGAGTTACTTGCTGGGACTTTTGGAAGTTAAGCAATCTTTAGCTAACCTCTGTTTTATATTTGATCCTCAAAATCCACATCCTAATACTTGGGAACATTAAGAGTGGAACCTTCTTCTCCCAAGCCAGATTGTGTTTTGGATCATTTTATAGTGTCTGCTGAAATTACCACTGATAGTGCCTCTGGACAGGAAAGAGACTTGGGTTTCTCTGGATGGAAAAATGAGTTATATCCTTACCATTCTTGTTACCCCCACAGTCTGTGTGAAGACAAGTTACTGAAGTGAGGGAGATTGTATGTCAGACCAACCTTAAAACCCCGTATCTTCACTCCACTGGTGTAAAGGAGAAAAACACATACCTATAAGGAGGTTGGGAGGTGGTGGTGGGACTTCATGGTGCCAAAGCTACGGCAAGCATTAAGTCACTAAACTAAGTCAACAGCAAACTTAGAGGTGAATTGTGCTGCAAAGCCAAAGACTAATGTCATCCAGAGAGCAAAATAAATTAAAAGGCAAATTGCTTGCATGCTCTGTCTTCCTCTTCCAGTATCTGTCTCAGACTGATGCTTAACGTTGGTGTAAAATAAATCTTTCAACCTTGCTTTCTTTTTAGGTTATGGTCAATTCTTCCTAGGATATTGTAGCAGTGAGAGGTTGCATGACATGGAAGGAGCCAGCACTGCCGTGCTCCGGCCCTCCATTTCCGACCATGTTCCTGCCATCTCCACCTGCATAAGAGCCCCCCCTGCTACTCTGGTCTCATGGCTAGTCCTGCCATCTTAGCACTGATATCCTCACAAGGTATCTTGGAGTCACTGAACACAGAGAAGGCTGGCATTCTACAGTGCTATTGTGATGATCATCTATCATCTTTTTCTAGCTGGCTTTGCCATCTGACTGGCAAAAGTATTCATACTTCTCTACTTCTCTACTACCATCTACATGGGACTAAGGAATTGTTCAAGGTGGTTAATGCCAAATAGGTGAAGATATGGTCTTCAGTCAAAAGGCCTCCTGTTCTCAGAAGAACATCCAGGTTCCCAAATGTGTTTTTTCAGATAAGCTCTGACATTCATGCAGGAAGTGCTTGATGAGCTCTTCCGGGATCCCAGTATCAAGATAGGTGTCAAAACCTGGAGCTGTCACCCTTGAAGAGCTTTTGATGGAATTGCGAATTCTGTCTCAGGCTTGGGTTTCAGTTCGAGGCAAATTGGAAAGGAGTGAATGAAATAATAAGAATTTTGACCTAGATACTTAGTCCTCACTGAGCCACTCTCTAGACTGTGACCTAGGACAAATAACCTGACTAACTAGCTCTGCATCTCTGTTTCTTCAATGGGAGACAAGGAGGTGGTTTTCTGATACTAACATGTTTGCTATATATTCATACTTGTCACATATGCTCCAGACCAATCCCCAGTTTTGTCTTGCATTTAAACAAATTGTTATTTATTTATTTATTTTGAGAGAGAGAGAGAGAGAGAGAGGTAGGGAGGGAGGGAGGGACAGAAAGAGAGGTAGAGAGAGGAATCCCAAGCAGGTTCCATGCTGTCAGAACAAATCCTGACATGGGGCTCGAACTTACGAACTGGGAGACCATGACCTGAGCCGAAACCAAGAGTTGGCCGCTTGACTGACTGAGCCACCCAGAGGCCCCTGTCTTGCACTTTTTATAATGACATAACTTTATAGTTCTCTTTTTCTTGACTCACTTTTTTGGGAGAGATCTGTGCCTCAAACCTCCTGCTGTTTGAGACACAGTGTCTGTGCTCCCTGACTTTCATGGTATCATTCAGTCCTGTGCTTTCCAGGCTGTGTGTACTCTATCCACTACAGGATGGGTTCCTTCAGGTAGACATCTCTACTTGTGGGCCTCAGCTAAGTTTTTGTTCAAGGAAAGGGCCCTCAATCAGCTAATCAGAGGCTGAATATTTCTAATTTGAACACCTTGCTCTTGTCCTTAGCACCTGTGCCTGGAATTGCTTTCTCAGGACAGTCTGGGAGCATTCTCTCAGGTCTGCCTTGGTCTTTTACTATTCTCACCTACTCCTTGGGTGATTTTTCACTTGAGGGTTTTTGGGAATCACTTCCAGATACCTCTACCTACAAAGAATACTTCATTTTCTCATTCAAAAAACTGAGTGATCATCTTCCCCACCTCCACCTTTTCCCTCTCAAATCTATTCTGTCTCCTGTATTCTCCATCTCTTTGGGTGGCACCATCAGCCACATAGCCTTCTAAGTTTAGAACTTAGGACTTATCCTAACTTCTGCTTCCCCTTATTCCACACTTCCAGTCAGGTACCAAGGACTGTTAGTTCTATCTCTTTGCTTTCTCTCTAATGAGTTCTCTTCTTGCTGTTTACTCTGCCATGGGCTTTAGTTCAGAGTTTGACATTCCTTTTGCTGACAGTGTTCTCTTCCTATAGTGGAAATATGATTATGTCTGTGCCCTGCTTAGAACCCTTGCCCTGGTGCCCCCATTACCTACTAGTGAGGTCTGACTCCTTGACACAACAGACAAAGTTCTTTGTGATCTGGCCTCTGCTTGCTTCTCTTATATTCCTCTTTTACCTTGCACTTGATGGTCCTGCAATATCAGAGTCCTTGTGCTCCCTGAGATGCATCATGTTGTCAACACTCCTTGCTCTTCCCACTTGCTATTTCTTCTGCCTGGAATGCCCTTCCACCTTTGTTTACTTGGGGAATTACTGTTCATCCTTCAAAGGGTGGGCTTAGTAGAGAGCTTCAAAGACTCCTCACAGACAGGGGAACTTATTTCCTTCTCCATGCAATGCACATTTGCTATGTCACTAATCCAAAAGTGTAACAATTTGTTTACATGCCACCACTCTCTTCCAGACCACAAGCTCCTTGAGACAGGACTTAGCCTTTATTTGCCTCTTGAACCACAGTGCCTAGCACAACGTCTGAGACATGGTTGATATTCAGCTAAGCTGAGTTCTCATCGAAGGTAGCTTAGTGCCAAATTACCAAATTATAGGGTTCCTTAGCGATAAAGAGGTAACTCACTTATTTTACTCTAAGTTGTCAAAACAGTCATATGTTTTAAAACATCCAGTCATAATTCCGCCTAGAGAGGAATAAAGCAAATGGGAAACCAAAACTATGAAGACAAGCATTTTGCATTAGGTACAAATTAAAACAGCTAGGTAAATAGGAAGAGAGCCACAGTGGGGGGTTTTAGTGTGAGTTCCTCAGGAAATATTTGCAGCTAATACTTTTAATTGATATTTTCCTGGAGCTGCGAATGTTCCACTGTGTGGCTGATTTGTTCCCATTTATTTTTACCTTTCAGTTGGCTTTATCTTTGCAGAAATTATCGGTGCTGGTTCCATTTTATTTTCAGTTGCTCATGGTGTGCTACCAAAGTAAAGCAGTTGGGGGCCCATTGGGATTTCAGAGCTGTTTGATTCAAAAATTTATTCTAGTGAAACCTCTTTAAACTATGGTGTTTAAAACCTCATGGATAATCAAATGAGATGAAGAAATTGTCCCCTCTGGGAAAACATACTTCAATTTGTAAAATATTTCCCTCAGATGTCTTAAAGAGGAAAGGAAATTTTTTTCTGAGAAACCTACTAGCAGCATGACATGATCTGTGTTAGAAGTAAACCCTCAAGGTCCAGGTCAGCATCAAGGTGTTTGAATACTCTTGGTTCCTGGAGCTGTACACGTTCCTTGCTGAGGTCACTGTCCAAATCCCCTGCAAAAGAGATTCTCTTCCTTGAAGGATTTGTATCAAGAGGGAAGCTTAGGCAAGAGCCTAGCTTTGCAAGTAACGGCTGCTCACTTCTTCTTTATGTCAGCAGAGGCCGACTTGCAGTGAGGGATCCATGGGGTGGCCAACCTTCCCAGGCCACTGCATATTTTTAAAACTTTTCATTTGGGGTAGACAGTGGACAGTTTCTTAATCATATGTAAAGTGTGACTAAAGCTTCCTCAGGAGGTTTTGTTGTTATTGTTTTTTAAAATCTATGTGTAAGCCCCTGAGTAAGACCAGTGGGCTTGCTATAAAATGCAACTTGAACATAAATCCCTGAGGACATCTTGTATTCCGTTTGCCTGTTGTGCCTGGTATTTAGAACTTTGGAAGCCCCTGTCCCGTGTTTCCCAGTGGTTTAGAAAGCCTGTTTCAAGATCTCTGCCACACTTCATCCAAGGCCACATCTAAGGAGAGTCAGCCAGGGGTTGCTTCGGAAGAAGCATGAATGCAGCTCCTTAAGGAAACAGTGCTTCTCTGCACTAGTGTTTCATTTTTCTCTTTTTTACTTCTTCAGTCAGAGTCACTGAGTTATGATGTACCTAGAATGAAATTTACCTTATTGGTGGACAGTTATGAATGGTGATAACATAAATGGTTCTGCAATCACAACCATCAACGTAGAATACTTCTGTCTCCCCACAAAGTTCTCTCGAATGTCTGTGTAGTGAATCCTCTTTTGCTATCTCAACCCTGGGCAACCACTGAATTACTCCTTGTTCCAGTAGTTTTGCTGCTTTTACAGTGTTATGGAAATGCAATCACAGAATATTGAGACCTTTGACTGTGGTTGCTTTAACTTTGCAAAACACGGAGATTTATCTTTTTTATTGCACGTGTCAGCAGTTTGTTCCTTTTTATTGCTGAGTGGTGTTTTATTATGCGGATGTTCTACACTTGGTTTATCCATTCACCAGTTGATGAACATTTGGATTGCTTACAGTTTTTGGCGATTATAAATAAAGTTGCCATATACGTTTGCTGATAGTTTTTTATGTGGGCATAAGTTTTCACTTCTCTTGAATGATACCTAGGAGCAGAATTACTAGTACTGTGTTAAGTGTATGTTTAACTTTATAATAAACTACCAAACGGCTTTCTAAGCGACTACACTTTTGTATGTCCACCAGCACTGTATGAGAGTCTTTTTTGGTCTGCATCCTTACCAACATTTGGTATTGTCTTTTTTTTTTTTTTTTCAATTTGGACCATCTCAGTAGTATATAGTACTGTCTCATGGTTTTAACTTCCATGTCCCCAGTGATTAATGATATTCAGTACCTTTCCATCTGCTTATTTGTCATCCATAACTCTGTGTTGGTGAAGTATCTGTTCACATCTTTTGTCCATTTTTAAATTGGGTCATTTGTTTTCTTCATATTGGGCTTTAAGTACTCTTCATATATTATGAATAAAATTCCTTCATCACATGTGTTGATCGGTGTGTTGCAACTCATCTCCTAGTCTGTGGCTTATTTTTAGATTTTTCCTAGAAATGGTTTTAGAACAGCAGACGTTTAAAATTTTGGTAAAGTCTAATTTACCGATCTTTCGCTTATGGTTTTCCATTTCTAAACCATAATCATATATGGAAAAAGGCATAGAAGGTATCCCATATTTGGGGAAGAAGAAAAAACAATAGGTACCTTTAGTCTACCTGGATTTCCACTCTCAGTCATCTTCACTATTGAAGTTTCTTTCCCCTGACTACCTCTCTCTCTATCATCCACATCTTGTTCTCATCTCTCCTGTGTGCACAGCTGTTTCTACCACTACCAGCTTTCTGTCTTACTGTGGGTCACTGAGGTCTGAGATGAAAATACCCTCTGCACTCTAACTTGACTGACATTTTTCCTTGCAAATTTTTAAGCCACATTGGAAATGCATCTCCTCTTCCAACATGCCTCCAAATGACAAAAGCAAGGTCTGGATTCCATACGTACTTCTAAAGATACTCCATGTAGCTTTAGTATATGCTGTGGACATTTCATGTAAATGCTTCTGCCTGGATTTTCAAAATCTTTTTAAATTGATTCTATTTATCCAGCTCTGCCTGCCATGGCTCTACCCCACTGCAAATCTCTACTCTAGCTACATTACTTGCCTTACTATCCTTGGACACACCATATTCTTCCTTGCCTCTTCTGCAGAGGTTGTTTCCTGTGCTTGGAATGGTTTTCCCTGCCTGCATCTTAGTAGCCTGGAAAACAACTAGTCTTTTTTGGGGATCCCATGAAGTCTCCTGCCCCATTGGCCAGACCCTCACTGAGGCCCTCGCTGGTCTTCCTTCATCCACTGTGCTCTCATCACAATTTGTATATGCCTCTGAGAGAACTTTCCATTCTGTGGTGATTACTGATCAGTAAACATTATCACTCTCTCTAGACCACAGATTGCTTCAGGACAGGAACTGCATCTGATTTATCTTTGTGTTTCAAGTTTTAGGTAAGCTCTCTGACATGTTGTAGGGGCTCAATCCATTTTTGTTAAAGGAGAAACTCCACTTTTACCTTTTCCCTTGCTGTTTGTCTCCCATGATGTGTTTCCTTGATCTTCCTTCCACCAACTCAAATCTCACCTGTCCTCCAGGTCTAGGTAGGAGGTAGTCTCTTCCAGGCAGCCTTCCCTGACCACTCCAGATTCCATCAAGAAGCTCTCAGTGTGTGTGTCTCTTCATCTCTCAGTCACCGCACTGCCTCCCACTGGTGTTCCTGTTTCATTTACATTTATTCTGCTTCCATAGCCTGCTTATGGGGTAATGGAAGGCAGGGGCTTCGCTGGAGGCTTCTTTGTGTCCTAAAAAAAAACACAAACAAGCAAACAAACAAACGTGGTATAGTGTCACCATTTCCCACCCTTGGCTGATACTTTCTCAGGCCTTCAGAATTGACCATTACCTCCACTGTGCCACCTTGTGTACAATGTAGACTTTGTGATGGGCCTCTGACACTCCATTGAACCTAATGATGTACCTACCCATCTTCCCATGACACGCTGTGAACTCCTCCAAGGCAGGGACCATGGCACAGTTTTTAGAGTCAAACAGTCCCAGAGATCAAATTCCAGCTCTTCTACTTACTAGTTCAATGGCTTTTAATTGGTAAGGATTAACACTAGCTGCAGTAACAACCCCACAGTCTCCATGCCTTAACACCCTAAGGCTTAGAAGGCCTAATTCTCTGTTATGTCAATCTATGTGTCTGTTATATTAGTCTGTGTGTGCAGGGCAGGAGTTGCTGCTGACCACAGTTGCTCAAGAACTCAGGGTCCTTGTATCCTGTGATACCTCCATCTTCAGCATGGATGATCACTACCAAATAGAAGAGCAAGTATGGAGGATAATGAGGGGATTTTATTGCCTGGACTGGAAGTGGTATATATTACTTCTGTTCATAATCCTCTGGACAGAATTCAGCCACATGGACTCAGTCTAACAGCATAGGAGCCTCAGAAATGTATTCTTCATATGTTCCCGGCAGAAAGTGAGATAGGTTTATGTTACATGTATACCATTGTGTCTGTCACAGTCCTTGACCTCTCTCAGATCCCTTTCCTTCATTGGCAATGTGGAATTACATCAGTTAGGACTAGGTTTGGTCATATATAATAAAAAGCCTTAAGTTCTGCTGCTTAACCATTTTCTTGTTTCTTGTGTACAAAAGGATGTTCAGAGTGAATGGTCCAGCAATGGTACACAATTTCCACAAAATGGTCAGGGGCTCTGAATCCTTATAGCTCTGTGCTTAACTATATCTAGGATGTAGCCATTATGCTCAGGGTTTAAAATGGAAGCTAGAGGGGCACCTGGGTGGCTCCATTGGTTAAGCATCTGACTTCAGCTCAGGTCATGATCTCATGGTTCATGGGTTTGAGCCTTGCATCGGGCTCTGTGAATCTGCTTCAGATTCTGTGTTTCTTTATATCTCTGCCCCTCCCTGACTTGTGCTCTGTCTCTCTCTCTCTGTAAAATAAATAAACATTAAAATTAAAACAAAAAAGAAAGCTAGAGCTCCAGATATCACATGCATTTTCCAAGAAGGAAGGTAGAAGGAGGCAAAAAAGGGACATGTCCCCTCTTTTTAAGGAAACTTCCTAGAAGACTTGTGAGTATTTGCTTACATTTAATTGGCCAAATTTAGTTATAGAGCCATGCTTATGTGTGAGAATATCTAGGAAATACAGTTAGCTGACTGAGCAAAAATATATCCAGTTGGACATTGTCTATATTTCTAAAAGGAAGGCAGGATGGATATGGAGATAGGCAGCTAGCATTCTTTGCCTCAAAGGTGAGGATGTTTACTTACTGGATTGTTTCAAGGGTCAAATGAGATAGCATATGAAGATGGTGGCCACCAAATAGTAGTTATTATAATTATAAGCGCAGTTATTGTTATTTGCATGCCCAGCATGCAATCAATGCATAGTTGAAATAAATGTCAATAAGCAAAGAAGTATTGTCCTGAATTTAATTACTCCATTATTCCATTATTTATCTCTAATCATTAAGTATTCATTCTTTTATATATTGAAAACTCCTGTTCTTCTAAAGAGGTGCTTATTAGTTGCAATTTTGGTAAGAATTATTTTCTCATAATACCTTGTTGAGCCCAGGGCCACCTGCACTTATGGCAGTAGATGCGAGGGTTTAGGACGAAGAATGAGAGAGGGGAACGACTATGGGGCTAAGATGTGGGAAACCTGAGTTTAGATCTAGCTCTGTTACTAACCAACAGTAAGACCTAGGGAAATACCCTCACCCTCTCTGGAATTCTGTCCCCATCAGCTGTAAGGTAGGCTCCCTTTCATGGCTCGCATACAATTAGGTATGTTGTCTTCATGCTAGTGATAATCTCTTACGAAAGAATAGGGGCTATGTTTCACTTACTTCATAAGTGCCCACAAGTACGTGTGAGCTGGACACCAGCCTAGGACATAGGACACCTGGTTTCTAGTCCTGACTCCACCTCCAATAAATGGTATGAACTTGGGTACGTTGCCTGTCTGCCCTTCCTGGTCTTCACTTTCTCAGCTCTAAAAGATTGGCTGACCTGGTCTCTCAGAGCACTTGCAGCTGTCAATTGCTGATGTTGCAGTATAACCCCCCACTGCCTTCACTGCACATCCACCCCCTCATGTTGCTGCTGCACTATAAATGCTAGTGGTTTTCTACTGGCTGACGTAATTTTCGCTGGCTCTGTGTGCCTCTTCACAGATAGTAAACTGGCCCTTAGCCCTGACACACTTGGCCAGTGTCTGGTCTCTGGTTCCTTTCATCACAACCTGAGTCTTTAAACACTTCCTCTGGCCTGTTTCACATCGTACATCTTCCCAAATGTCAAATCCTCCACTGCCTGCATGGGTCTACTCTGCTGACCTGAGCAAGTTAAATAACCTTTTCTTTTTTTAATATTTATATATTTTGAAAGAGAGAAATATATTTATATATTTTGAAAGAAAGTGGGGGAAGGGCACAGAGAGATTCCAAAGCAGGCTGTGGCTGTCAACACGGAGCTCGACATGGGGCTTGATCTCACAAACCAGGAGATCATGACCTCAGCCAAAATCAAGAGTTAGACACTTAACAATTGAGCCACTCAGGTGCCCCAAATAACCTTTCTGAACCTTATCTTGGCAATTGCAGAAGGGGTATGATGATCTATACAAGAGAGGATTTGTGGTGATGACAAAAAATGAGTAAAAACTCCTGGTACATATAAGCCCTTCAGAAAAGGAACTCCTACTTCTGTCATCACTGTTCAGAGCCTCACTTTACCCTCCAAAGCAGTGAAAAGGAATCTAGGATGGATGGACATTTGATCACTAGATAAATGAGAGCAAGTCTCCAAATTCCAGTTCTTAAAGCAAAATGGAAGCAGAAGGTGAGGGTGTGCAGGATCCTATGTTAGAAGAACAAGTGACTCTCAGAGCCTCTGCATCCCAGGCTGTAAAGGACTGTGAAACCAGAGGCCATGACACCTATCAAATGCCTAGCACTGTGTTCACAGGTGTGCCCCAAGAGTAATAAATGCTCACAGGTGTGCCCCAAGAGTATCCATCATCGTTCTCCTTAGGGAAACCCTACTACAAGCGGAATGAAACAAATGAGAAATTTTACTAGTATAAATTTTTCAGAGTGGTCTATTTCAAATCAGCTTTATTTCACTATGAATTGGCTCAGTTAATTCCCATCTCTAGAGGCTGATAAGACATTTAAGCAATGTCAACAACAACATCAATAATAAAATTAACAATGGTATTAGGTACATCTTAAAACATCCCTTCAAAAAGAAGGTAGAATGCTGAAGGTCCCCACCAGCTTAATTGTTTGCTCTTGCGATTAATTGGGTAATTTATAAAATTTATTATTCCCTTCTGGCCAGAGCCTTTCTATAGAGGAATGTAATAGATGTAATTTGGGTTTTAAAACCAGAAAGGGGGATCAAGCCAAAATCTCATAAAAGACTCTCTAAATCTTAGAAGGATCCCTGTTCAGCCTTGAGCTAGGTTAGGTCATCCCGGGGATATGTGTTCCTGTATTAGCAGGAGATCAAGGGGAGAAAATAACCATGGGAGCAGAGGCTGACCTTCCTAAGGGCCACCCTGAGTAAGAAGCATGAATATTGCTTTTCAGACTCTTAGGGAATGCTATGCTAGGAGCTTATATCTCTTCCACTTGACAGCCGAGAGGGGAGCAGGCTGGAGGGGCAGTCCATCTGTCCCCTGTGCTCTGCACACTTGGAGGCATTTTTTTCCAAAAGTAGAAAAATTCTAAGCCCATCAACAATCAGGACATCTGCCAGTGTTCTGGGGCAATGGGACAGGCCATCCAGGAAATCCAAGTGATCTTTTTAAGGAGTATTTCAGATATTTCTGATGATTTAGGGGTAAGCCGGGCAGGGCTGAATTCGGCACCCTTTTATGGTGCCCCACAGCTCATGAACATGTCCTAAGCTGCCTGGTATCATGAGCTTTCGGAACTTCCCCACAGTGGGGACCTCCTCTCATGTCTCATTGTCAGTAGGTCAGGCGCTCTCCCAATTGCTCTCCTGTCTGCTGTTGCTATCGTTGGACATTATGTTTGGGAAGGGCACAAGGAAGGCCCCTCATCTTCTGGAGAGGTGCTTGAGTTGCCCTCCAGGCAGGCCAACTTGCATGAAATTTTTACTTATCAATAATGATCAGTAATAATTAACTTTTAAGTTAAACTAGGCAGAGGAACAGGCAAGGTCTGCCCTACTAGATCTCTAGCCTCCTCAGGTCATGGCCATGTCTTATTTGATATTGGGAGGTTCTGGTGCCTAGTACAGTGCCTGGTACTTAGTAGGCACTCAATATTTGCTGACAGAGAGAGTCATGTTTAGGCGAAGGATTAAGTGGAAGCCCATCTTGTTTGAAACCCACCTGACTTTATTGCCAAAAATAGACTTGTTTTTCTGCTTCCTGATGTATCAATTGAAAGTCCATAAATAAACAGGGTGCCTGGGCATGCCCCCTAGGGATGGTTAGTGGCCCAGGAGCACCCACACGCCCTTCACTTTTTACAGTTATGAGTCTTTTCAAACGTTTAATGGTACCAACGTGTGTGTGTGACAGCTTCTGGAATTGCAGATATAATTCAGAGATTCATTAACTTGGACTGGACACTGCACCAGATGCTGTTGGATGACGAAGATGAACAAAGAGAATCTTTGTTCCTGAGTTGCTTCACAGTCCAGAATGAGAGGCAGTCACTTAAGTGAGTATAGGACAGTGCAATAAAAGACCCAGTAGAGGGATTTCAGAGTGCCCCAGGAGTGCAGAAAAGAGATTGGCAGAGGACAGAGAGAGCTTTTAAAAGAGGTGGAATGTGAGCCAGCTCCTCAAAAATGACTAGCAGTTGGCTAGAAATATAGAAATGAGGGAGTGTCATTGCAGGCCCCAATGTTTCCCAGTTAAGTTCCCAGGAACACTCAAGGCTGCAGTGGTTTAGAGAGCAGTAAAACGTGCTTACTGTAGGACGTGGAAAGCAGCAGCCATGGATAGGGCAAGGAGGTGGGTTTGGGCCACATCAGCATGCCTGATATGCAGGGTTACAACATTTCGGTTCTTACCCCATTCATTCATTCATTCTTTCTTTCTTTCATTCATTCACTCATCTACCCATTCACCCAACAAATATTTGTTGAGGGTATATCATGTGCTAGGCACAGTGCTAAATGTTGAGGCTTCATGTGAGCAAAACACACTAAGACCTTATCCTCATGACACTGACATCCTAGTGGAGGCACAGACAGCAGGGAGGTGAGCACACAAAGGAAGAAGGTAATAGCAGACTGGGGTAAGTGCTTTGAAGGAACTAAAGAGGGTTATGGAAAAAGAAACAATTGGTGATTTCTTTAGATATGATCTTTTTAGGGGGCAGGGTGTCATTTAAACTATCTCCTAAGGCAGTCATTCAGCCAGGATAGATTGAGAAGGAGTAATTAGCGTGAGGAGCATTTAGGAGGCTGGTGTAGTCAATTGGAAAAGGCTCAGAGATGGGGGAAGAATAAGTGATAATTTAGCATGAGATTGTATAAGCCACAATGCACAAGGTAAAGGAGAAGATGCACCTTGGCTGACCTTCAATGTTATGACATGGCAATGCCTTTTTTTTTTTAACAGCTATAGAGGGCAGTTGAACATGGAGCTCAGGTGAGGGAAGGGAGTTTGAGAGTCCACAGCACATAAGTCCTAACAGAAGCCCTTCAGGTGGGACCACACCTTGCATCCCACTGATAAGGTATCTTCCTCCTGTCTCCTCTGTGCTGATGGCAACTTCGTGTTACCAACAGTAATAGCAATGCTTTTTCTTCATGAAGCCATAGCCCCCAGCCCCTTGGACAGTGGTGGGCAGATTAAAATGGATTCTTTAGCCCTCATTGCTCCTAGTTTGCTTGAGTTTCTAGGCAGGTGTGGCTACTGAAACAATCCAATACAGGTCGGCACAGCATTGTGTATGTAAGAACGAGTGTAATATGAGGGGATTACAAAGCTTCAGAGCCCACAGGAAGTTCTTCCCTGGGAACACTGGTTTGAATGTTTTTATTTGCACTTCCTTAAACATAATCCACTTGTGGAGACTGGGACCCTCACAGAATATTTGAACTAGAGGAGCCTGGAGGGGTCATGTGGCCCAACTTCCTGCTTTAGTACTGAGAAAGATCAGCATTGGCACCATCTAAAAGATGTTGTGTGTTAGACTGAGGTCTAAAGAGTTCGAGTGATGCTTTCTGCGTTGGGCAGCTAATACCTTGACTGCATATACTAGAAAACTGACTGCTGGCCCAGTGTTCTTTCCATGATGCCATGCCTGAAGTTGGGGGAGGCTTTTGGTGGAGAGATGGAACCCAGGCAGGGATAAGACTCACTGTAGACGTCGCCATGCTTCCTGAAGTGGGCGTAGAGTCCTAGACTGCCACAGTTTGCAGAGGTCTTTGAAATCATCTGAAACAGCTCCTCAAGTGGTACACATAGGAACCCTGAGGTCCAGAGACAGGGATGACTTTCCCAAGTCACCTAACGAACAACCAAGGACTTGGACACAGATAGGCTTTCTCCATGCTTGTGGTTCTGCATGTAGGCTGCACAGCAGAATGACCCTGGAGCTGTGAGAAAGTCCCTAGTGCTTGATCCTCACTCCAGAGGTTCTGATATGGTTGGTCTCAGGTAGAACCTAGTCATAGTTTGTCTTTTTAAAAATTGTTACCAACTGATTGTAATGTGTAACCAGGGTTGAGAACCACTGTCTATTCCAGTGACTATCTCAAGATTCACAGCCCACTCACTGAGAAAATATTGACAGAGATTGCGGCAGTCTTAAATTTGTGGAGTGTACCCCATATGTCAGGATGCTTCCCACAATTGCAGACCCACTTGGTTTCCTAGCTGGTTTCGGGGGTGGGGGCCTGGGACAATTTCCAAAGGCCATCAACAATAGTAAATGCAGGCATCTGGGGGTTAGGAGAAAGAACTGAGTATGGATACCAAGGAAAGTACTAAAACCATGAATTTCTTATTAAAGAAAAACCACCAAGTCCTCATCTTCCCTCAAGCGTTGAATAGCCTCGTTGGCTCTACTTTTAAAATAAGGTTCATGAACCCCATCCTTCCTTCTCTCCTCCTTCCTCCCTCCCTTGTAGACCTTTTAGGAGACACAAACAGGACAGTGACTCCCTCATGCATTTTGAATTTTATTCAGGAAGCACAGATGACTTAACCCGTGTCTGCCAGTACTCTTCACCTTTCCTCCACCTGCTTACAACCAGCATATTCTTGGGTGTACCTTATTAGCTTAGGGCTCTGAATTTGAGCCCCTGGCAAATGTTAATTGTCTATAGTTCCTAAGGGCATCTCTCCACAGCCCTGTAAAGCCTACCCCACCACCCCCCCCCGCCCCCGCCCTGCCCAGGGTCTCCTTGCCGTCACTTCATGCTATGCCAGTGTCAGTTTAGAATCTTTCTGTTCCCTAATAGTATGATCCCTTCCCTTTCTGCCACAGGGTCTTTGCACATACTATCCCTCAGCCTGATAAGCACTCAAGTGCAGATCTAATTTGTCATTTATTTGCATGGTTATTATTTGTTCCATGTATGTCTGTCCCCATTAAATGGCAGGATTTTTCAGAAAAGGTAATACAGCTATTTTTGTCTATGAATGTATTTCTGACACATAGCACAGTGCCTGGCACATTGTAGATGGTTAATAAATATTTAATGAATAGATGACTGAATAAATGGATAAAGGAGTCATGACTTGTTTGGGGGATTTAACGGAATAGTACATGAAAGCATTTTATAAATATAAAATTATTGTTGTGATGGGGCTGCTTTGTTAAGATGCCTGTTCTTTGTTGAGATGACACTATAGACAAATGCCAACAAGGACCAAGTGTTAAATGTGTTACGGAAAAAAAAGATTCTAATCACCAGAAGGTTATCACTTCTGTCTGGGCCTGTTCCCTCATTGTTGATGCCCATGTAGACTTACTTGGCCCATGTATACTCCCATGTTATGTCCATGTAGACTCCGCTTCCCTTTGGGAAGAATTAGATATCAGACATGGGTGATTTCCGTCCTCTTCAGCTGTGGGATCTTCTCACTTGGTTTGTTGAGATGGTTTCAGAAGGGAATTTAAAATTTTTGAGTGCCGTCAAGTGCCAGGAGTTCTTTATATTGCCATTTAGTTCATCTTTACAGCAATTCTGAAGACAGACATTACCCAACCTTATAGAAAATGAAGAGAGATTAAGTAATTCGTTCAAAGTCTCACAATTAATAAGTGGGAGATGTGGAAGGCAAACCAGAGTATGTCTGTCTCCAAGGTCCTTGATCTTTCCATCGCATGCACTGGCTCTCCAATAAAACCCAAGTGGCCAGGGCCCATGCGGACCTTGGGAAAGGAAAGCCAACTCTTGGGCTATTAACAGATAGGAAATCTGAACTACAGAGAAGTGCAAGTGATTTCCTCTCAAAGTAATAGCAAAAGATTATGGTACATTTGGGGTCTTGAACCCAGATCTTAACTATACCAGCCTAATGATATTTAAATTATGCTTGTCTGACATAAAAATATATTGTAACTTGCTAAAAAATGTACTGCCTGCTGGTAAGTGCTGCCAGTTGCTTCCATTTTAGTCTTTTTCCTCATCTTGTTCTACTTCATGTTACTCTAAAAGATGCTGCAGAGTCCCATTAAGCATTTTTTGACATCTGTTACTTTAAAAAATCATACTTTTTAAATTGTTTTATTAACTATTTTTATTGAAAAAGTAATACACACATGGTGGAAAAATCCAAATGATACAGTAGGGCGTATGGGAAAATGAAAGTCTCTCCCTTGGTTCTAGATCCCCTCCCACTATTACCACTTTCTTGGGCATCTTTCTGGAAATACTCTACATAGATGCAAATTATACATATATATAAATATTATGTATATAAATAAATATGTGTGTATATATATAGAGAGAGAGGGAGACACGGTCCTACAAGCACAGGCACACGGTAATGCATACCTCTTCTAATGGCCAAAAATAATTCTATGTTTTGAAGAAGTGATAATGTGTATCATCAAACATTTCTCTCTAATACTACCCAAATTCTTATTTCAAACTCTTAATTGCCTTCTATTTATTTATCTGGTTGGAATTCATTATTGGAGGTAGAAGGAACTTGGCAGCCCCAAGACATTTGGCAAGAAACCCTTGCTTTTCTTATCATAGTAATTAAAATCCTGTTCCAAAATGAAATGAATCTGGTGGTTCAAATGAGTAGATGTTTATTAGGCTAATAGAAGTGCCTTGATGTGGCACAAGCAGCACGGAAAGCTGGGAATCAGGATCCTGGCTGTTCCACTAGCAGTGTGGTCCTTTGATAAGTCACCACATGTTGTTTGAGGTTCAGTTTCACTACCAGTACATACAGAAAGCTGGGCTAAGTATTTTGGTAAGTCCCTTCCTCCTCTGCTACTCGATGGCTCTGTGAATTCTGGGTAAGAAAGTACCAGGCTAGAAATAGAGAACCTGGGATTTACCACATCACAGTCATCAATTCTGTTGATTAGATAATTCCAGTTCTTTTCGGTACATGGTAGGATTATACCCCCCCTCCTTTGATGTTAGTCACAGCCATGTGACTTGCTGGTGGTCCATGAAATGTCAGTAGACATGACATGCTTCACTCCCAGGCATAAGCTTTAAGAACCAGTGCATGATTCTCTGTATTCTCTTTTTCTGGCTCACTCACTATTCATGGACTCAGGAGAGGGAGCCCCCTTCAGTCTGGGACACCTCGTGAGGACATTGTAGAACAGAGCATAAGTGAAACCACAATAGACCTATAATGTAAACAAGAAATAAACCTGTGTTGTGTTAAGCCGATGAGACCTGGGGACTGTTTGTTGTTGACACTTAGCTTAGCTTGACCAGTATATCATGTGAATGCTACATGTGTTTCTGAAAAGTCAGAAGCTTCAAAGCAATGAGAGAAACCTCCCAGTATGCATGCTGCTCATTTTGCATGTAGGAAGGACTTTGCACTGATCTTTGTGGCCATTTTTAATGCCTGGTAGAATCAGTAGTTGTCTATCTCCCTCTCTATCACCTTTCTTCTTTTTTTATTCATCTCCGTTCCCTTTTAATCTGTTTCCTCAACTTTTGACCTGTTTCCTTATTTTATATTCCGTCTTCTGAGAGCTTGCTCTCTCTTCTCCCATTCCCTCCTGTGCCTCTCCGTTCCCTACAAAGTCTTTTCTTGACACTTATCCCCTGACAATTGCTTCCCTGGGTCTGCCTTTCAGCTTCATAAAGCCCCATGTGGTTCCCACCTCCAGTTTTTTTCATGCATCTTCCTTCTTTATTTTGGGTCCTATCTAATCTGTTTTGTCTGAATTCTCTGATCAAATGGACAAACACCTTGTCAAATACCTTTTGGGCCATCCTCATCCTCCATCTGCCCCTGGGACGCTAGATGACACCGTCTTTCTTCTTTGGTAACTTCGTTTCAGTGACTCTTTCATTTGAGAGGGCTTTTCCAAATTATGGACATTCACTTTTATTTCAATTGAGCTAACATTTCCTGAATCTCTACAATGAACGAGTCACTGTGGTGTTAGTAAGAAACCTAAAGGCTGTCTGACACTCAGGGATAGGGCTGAGGAAGAATACAGCATGTGAGGGCTAGAAATATTTCTGGAAAAGGACAAATGAGACCCTTGAGAGCTCTGCCAGTATAGATCCAGCACCCTTTTGTATTTACAGGGCAATTACCAGGTGTCAAGTCAAAGGACACCCAGAGCTAAGCAAGCGCATACCTGAATCAGAGTTGTGGTCAGGAGCCATGCACAGAAACTTACAGAAGCAGATGAAGTACAGGAAATGGGATCTTGAATAGACACTGAGGGGATCGTGTAACCAAATTCTGATGGTCAGAGTTCTGCTAACATGGAGATCCCATTAAAGAGCCACGGGGGTTCTCCAAGGTCCTGTCTTGAAGGTGCCACCTGACAAATGATATTTCTTACCAATGGGGTGGGGCAGGAGTGGGGGAGGTGATCATACAAGCAACTCCTCTTAATTCAAAGTGGACTGAGATATTTGCCACTAGTGGCTAGGAACAATTTGTCACGGCAGTAGAGCGAGGGAAGCTTTCCTTCCAACCTGGACAGCCATAGGATAATTAAGTGAAGAAGACCTCGCAGAAGAGATCTGAGCTGGCCTCATCCACAAAAATCCCTGTGACACTGGTTATGGTGTGGCATTATGGAGAGAGGCTACATGAGGGGGAGGGTCAGGTATATGGAGGCTGACTCACGTTTGCAGAATTCCATTAGCTCCAGAATAGGAGAGGTATGAGGCAGAAAGGCAAAGAATGGCTCCCGTAGTTTCTCCCTTTGAACCCTGATTTCTTTTTCCTTTGAGATTCAACTTGTCCCAGATGGGACCTTAAGTATGACTCTTTTGAAGCAGACTGTAATTCTAAACTGAAGGGAGTTGTTTTGCAAAGTGGCTAAGAGTGTGTGTTCTGGAGTCACATGACCTGCGTTCAGTCTTGGCTTACCATTTGCTAACCAGGTGAATCCAGGCAAGCCATCTTATGCATCTAATCCTCTATTGTTTTTGTTGTTTTATCTACAAAATGAAAATGATGACAGTATTGTAGTGAAGATTCAATGAAATTATGCTTAGTATAGGCTTGGCATATGGGGAGTGTTTGATAAATTATTTCTTACTCCAACTAAATGTATTGGTCATCTGTGTTTAGTTGAGAGGATAGAAACCCCTCTAGATATTTCAGACTGAAAAAGACTTAACACAAAGAGTTCGGCTTTCAAAAATTTTGGAAGGACTGGATGCATAAATTAAAGCAAAGGACAGCCACCAGCTTTCAGCTTTGCCACCAGGGCTGTGAATCTGAGAATCCAAAGTTACTGCTTCCTCCCAGGGGTCAAGAAACTGCAGAAAACCACCATGGGCAATGGTCACAGCTGGTCCTGCAACCCCTGACAATCAGGAGAACATGGAAGCCACTGATAACATGTGGCCGAAGCCATATGTTCACCAGCACTGCCAGAGGAAAAATGACTTCTTCTCTTCCAACACTCCTTTAAGTGCATCTCACAGGCAGAACCTAAACCATAGCAGGAACCTTGCTGACATAGGAGTCTAGGAAATGCAGCTTGCAGCCATCATTCCCTGGTACTGGGAGAGTACAAAAGAGGCTGGGAGCGATGCAAGTAACAACAAGTAATGCCCGGCATGCAGAGGATGTGCCTGCATCTGGAATTCTAACAATGGGCTGAAGGCTCCGTTCTGTTTCCTTTCCATGCTCCATAGTTGACACCTCTGGAGAACTGTGGCTATCTGCCTTTGAGCCTCTCAGTCTGAGCCTGCCATCATCATTCGGCATCCTTACCTGACAGCGCTTGTGTCTCTGGCTGAACCCAGGGAATGTCCCAGGTCATACTCAGTGCCCCTGCCTGCCACAAGTGAGGTCAGTATCTTCTTTGTGACCATGCCAAATGCATTCACAGTGTTTTGGATCCAACTACACAAACTTTGGACTGGAAGGGAGACAGTTTTAGCTCTCAGAATGCTTCAGCAACATATGATTCTCCTCCGCAAAGTGCCTCCCATATGTCCCAGCAGATTTTTCGCACTTTCTTTCCTTTGAAGCAGTTTTAAGTTGACCAAGAGTTAGGGGCATGCCCTTCCTGCTCTAGCTAGGCCACCCATTGGCCGCGGGACCCCAGGCAAGTTACTTCATCTTTCTGAGCCTAGGTTGTCTTTTGCACAAAAGAGGGGTGTTAAGTTAGATGTTCTTTGGGCTCTCTTCCAGGCATGATATGTTATGATTGGAGGCTACAGAGTGCAGTGGTTAGAACACAGACCAGCACATAGACAGTGCTATAGAAGCCTTGGATATTACCATTATTGTCTCTGCATCTCTGCTTGGTCTGTTCCTGCCCTGCACGCCCAACGCCCATTCTCCCACCTTGGTAAGGACTCTTGGGTCAGAGACCATAAGAGGAACACCTCACCTTGTGCCCACCTTGTCACCACGGACACAGCTCAGGCACTGCTCATAAGCACATGTGACTCTTTGCCGAGCTGGGACACCGATGAGAGGCCGGGCAAATCCATGTTAGGACAGAGACACGTCATGGCTCATTTTCGCCTTTGAGGCCCTCTTTGTTTGGAAGACGGTTGTTGTCTAAAGGCAGCTAAATTTAGCCATATTTTGTCAGCTAGAATGTATGCTCCTGAAGAGAAGCCTCGCAAATCTCAGCCATGTCACACTTTATTAGTCATGCAAGCACTTAAAAGCGTGCTTAGAGGAACCAGCTTCCTGGGATTGGTAGTAGCAGTGCTGAGAAATGCTGTGCTGACTCTTTCAGGATTTACCCCAAGAAGCAGGATGGAGAGGAAAGCATGAAATCTCCTAAACAATAAGTGGGGTTTTTTTCTTTCTTGCAAGATTGACAAATAGGATATTCAAACGAGGAGAAAATGTACAAAGTGGGATAGATAGTGTTCATGCGGCCTTTTTCTTAGACACACCATCCAAATTCTGCCCTCCCACCTTGGTTTGCATTTAGAAATACAGTTTGGTTGCTGGCATTTGGTTAACTATTTAAGGTGCAGACAGGGAGAGAAGGTAGCCTTCATGGAGCACCCACAGTGGGGGGGGGGTACTTCATGCTTATCGTTTCCTCTAGTTCTCAAAACAGTGTGATCAGGAGAGTAGTGTGACCCTCATTTTACAAAAGAAAAAAATCCCAAACTTCAAGAGAGATGAATAACAAGGGTCAGGGTGTGATTTCAGTTTGCTTATCTCCTAAGACTCTCTTCTTTCCACAACCACGGTCAAGGTTAAGTACACTGAGATTCAACTTAAGCATGATGTTGAGATTTAAACACCCCTGTTTTTATATTGGCTTCCTATTTCGCTGTGCAGAGTTCTTTGTCAGTCCTGTGCAGTTTCACTCTGCAAGGCTCAAGGATCAGGATATATGTTTGAGCAAAAGCTACATATCTCCAGATACCAGGCACCCTCCACCGGGCTGGACCCAGGTTCCTCTGGCAATCACTAAACAAAATCTCCTGTCTGCAGAAAGAGACCTGTGTCTGCTCTTCCATAGGACCCACAAAATGAAAAGGCAAACCCCTCTGCTATCAAGGGGGAAAGGAACTCTCCACAGCTTTTATTCATCTGTGATTCTGTGGCAGGTTGACAACTTAAACTCTCTCCTAACAAACCCTTCCTGTAAAATTTCCGGAGTTTCTAAATAAAGATAAATGCTTAATTCAATATGACAAGATGCCTCCAAGCATCCTGCAAAGAGTAATCGTTTCGGTGTCCCGACCCCACCGCATTTCCTCTTTCCTGGGAATGAAAGGCCCAGTAAAAACACCGATCTGGATTGTCTGAGATCTTTTCTCTCCTCTTGAAGACCATAATGGGATTCATGACCCTCTGTGAACTGGCTCTCCGAATGTTAGTGATGGAAGGGGCCTTGGAGATGAGAAAATAAAGTCAATAGACATGAAGTGATCCATGCAAGATTGGACGGCTAGTTAGTGACAGAACCTGGGGTAGACCTTGGTCTTCTGACTTGAAGATCAATAGATAACAGCCCTGTAGCATTGAAGAAGGAAGCCTCTACTCTTGATACCACCTCTTAGTAAGCTATATGACATTAGGAAACTCTTAACGGGCCTGAGTCTCACTTTCTTGATCCAAAACAGGATGAAGGGTTGTAGAGGCGATTAGTGATAATAAAATATCCAGGTCAGTACTGTTGTGCAGTGAGTGTTCACTAAATGGTAGCTAGAATTATTAAGTGGTAAAAACAGTAAACATTACAGAAATTCAAGGAAGGACAAGAGCAACGTCCTGGAGTGCTAAGGAAGGATTGCTCAGAGAAGGGCATTGAGTTAGGCCTTGCAGGCCTGATAATATTTGGATGGGAGTTAGAACAGGTACGGCATTGTTGATGGGGCAACGAAATGAATACGCATCTGATCCAATTTAAGAACAATGAGCAAATAGGTTTGACTGGAGCACTAGCTTCAGGAGAGTGAGTTACTGGAGATCAAACCGCCAAAGCCAGATTGAGAAGAATTTGAACACCATGCTAGGAAGTTAGAGATGTAGGCAGTCGGGAACCTCTGAAGGTTTTTGACCAGAAGAATTGCTGAACTCCATAAATCAGTCAGGTAATGGCACGGAAGGTGAACTGAAATAGGGAGCAGCTGGAGGTTGGAAGAATTGTGGAAAGGTTCTTGTAGCAAGCCAGCAGGAGAGGAAGAAAGCAAAGGAAAGTTGTGGCATCTGAAATGAATAGGAAAAGATGAGTGTGAAGGATATTTTAAAGGAAAAGTTGGCAGGAAGAATCAATACTATTGTAGGAAAGAGAATTTAATTAGCTTTGTAAAGTGGAGAGAGAATATTCATGGCTTGTTGGGTTGAGTACTATATTTTAAAGCAAAGGTGTCCCAATCCACAAATCTAAGAGAAAAAGAACATGATAAATGATTAAGCTACATTGACTAAAAGACTTTAAGAAATGATAAAATGAACTCAAATGAAGATGAAATGTTCCGGATCTGCAAGTCTTGGCTCAAATAAAAACCCTTAGGGTTAACTTTCAATACACATTTTGGTGATTCTTCAATGTCTTTTCACTAATGGCACATCTCGTTGCTGAAAAATGATGGTTGCATATTAAAATCAGTAGCAAATACAGCCTTCCTTCTACCTTCCCTTATTTCTATAGGTTCACCACATCAGTTTGAGTCTTTCTTAAAGGGCATATACTTTTTAAGTTAATAGTAATACTCAAGGCCACTGTTCTCCAGCAGTGTTTGGCAGGGGCTGAATCCCTGAGCTGTCTCCTGAGGAAAGGACCTGGTCAAATATGGCCTGAAAAGGTCATGTATCCGTCACAGGTCAGTCAGAAGATGGAAACCTACCAATTATTTGAACGTAAGGAAGTTAATATGAAGATAGATATAAAATTGTTAACTAAGTAACTGAAAAGGCAGAACAAAATCATCAAGTTAACACAAAGGTAGCAACTGTAGGAAGCAGTGATCACCCCCAGGGCTTGTATTATTAAATATACCAGCTGGAGTTGATAGGCCTGGTTCTATTAAATCCTAGAAACTTACAGGAGGAGCACCAAGTTGCTAAAACTTAGTCCTCTGAGGAGGGTGATACTGTTTGTCAGGTGCTAGACTCTCACCTCAATGGAGGAAGAGCTCCCACGGGTCTGGGATCCAGACCTCGGAGGAGTAGTGCTAGCCGGCTGGTGCTGGCATCTCCTTTGCAATGTGGCTGGTTCTGCAAGTGTTGGAAAAAGAACAAACTGGATTCAGCTGCTGCCTCGAAAAGTGCTTGCTGCTGCCAACTCAGAGTGCTGCTAGGATGATGCTTACAGCCGTAAAACAGACAGGAAACCAACAGGAAACTCCTCCGCCATCCTCCCTCTCTCTCCTCAGCGCCCCCTAGTGGCAGAGCATATCGGAGGCCAGATGGCAAAACAGATCAAGGTCTGCAGAGTACCTGCATTGCAAAGGGAGCAAAAAGATGGGTTTATAGCTGAGACACAATAACTTGATAACTGGCACATACGGCTCTGAGCAGTTCCAGGGAAATCAAGTTATCTTTGTGTAAGTGAGTATTCCTCAAACTCTGACCGTCTTTGCATTCCCCTCCCTCTTCCCCATTACAATGAAAAATGTAAACGCAAATGGGCCGGATCTATATCTATTGGCGTAGAAAGATGCCCATTACCAATCACTTTTATATGAAAAACAGATTATATGCTTATGCAAAAATAGAGAAAAAGGCTGAAAGCTGTATATCACACTGTTCACAGTGGTTATTTTCTGCCAGGGAGGATATTCATTATGGGGTTTCTTTCACTTTCTACCTCACTTCCATAGTGTTTGAGTTTTAACATGATTAGCTATTATTTCATAATCAGAGAAAACAATGCCAGTTTTTGGGTAAAAAAAAAAAAAAAAAGGAAACCGCCTAGAAAAGGCAGTCTTGACGATGCTATCAGTATTCCTGTTAAGATGTAGCACTAAAATGAATGTACTATTTTTGATGAGAAGGTAAAAGGTAAGCAACATTTCCTGAACACCTACTGCATGCCAAGCTCTTGGGAACGTGGCATCGTTATCCCATCTAATTTTATCATCCGTTCTGTTATTCCTGTTTTCCACATGAGAAGCAAGGCTCCGAAGTATATGCAATTTCCCTAATACCTAATAAAGAGAAGAAGGTACTACATACCTACTGCATTGTACCACTTCATTAATAGTTGAGATGTTTATTTCTCTTTTGTTTAATATAATTTACTGTCAAGTTAGCTAACATACAGTGTCTACAGTGTGATCTTGGCTTCAGGGGTGGATTCCCGTGATTCATAGCTTACATTCAACACCCAGTTCTCATCCCAACAAGTGCCCACCTCAGTGCCCCTCACCCATTTTCACCTCTCCCCCTCCCAGATGTATATTTCTTATATTTAATTTGCCCTTTCTCCCTGATATTTTTTTTAATATCCAAGGACTTATATCTTAATTTTCTAACATAGCCTAATCCTTTTGAGGGATGTTATGGGCTGAAATCTGTCTTCCTCACAGTTCATATGTAATTTAAGGACTAACTGCCATCCCCCACCCCAGGACTTTAGGATGTGACAGTATTTGGAGATAGGGCATTTAACAGGGTGATTTAAGTGAGGCTGTTAGGGTGGTCCCTAATCCAGTCTGACTGGTATCATTATAAGGCGAGGAAATTTGGATACACAAAGAGAAAGCAGGGGTGCATGCACATAGACTGAGGGGAGACTCTGTGAAGACACAATGAGAAGGCGGCCATGTGCAAGCCCAAGAGAGGCCTCAGAAGAAACCAAACCAGCCAACATCCTGATCTTGGACTGCTAGCTCCAGGGCTGTGAGAAAATAAATTTCTGTTGTTTAAGCACTGAGTCTGTGGTGTAGTGTTATGGGGGCCCTGGAAGACAAATAGGAATTGGTTTATAGTTGTTTAATTTAGCTACTAGTACTTCACATATAGCACATCCTTTGTAAACATTTGATTATTTATCACTTTGATCTTCTTCCTTTCATTCATTTATTCAGTAAATCTTATTTGAGCAGTTCCCTGTGCCGTGCACTGTTTAGACCCTGGTGGTAAACTGTGGACAAGCCAAGAAAAATTTCTGCCATCATGAAAATTAGATTCTACTAGGGGAGAAAACAAACAAGATATGTAAGTAAATAACACTATGTTAGCAGTAAATAAATACAGCATATAATATGGTAAACAGTGACAAAAGTTAAGGAAAGGGAAAAAGCAAAGCTAGGGAGAGAATATGAAATGGGAGTGGGGGTGTCCGGGGAAGATGTCATGAAGTAGATGACATTGGAATAAAGACCTTGATTGCTGTTAGCTCAGATACTCTCCAAATCAGAGGGTAGTCTTAAGTGGCTTTCCAAGGTCATTTTCCACTTCTGAGTCTCCTAAAAGTCAGTAGACATGGACTTCCTGTACTCTTCCAAATCCAAACCTGCATTGCAATAAGTCATTAAGCAGCTGAAACATACACACAGGTCAATCACAGGTCTGTTTCTCCCTACAGGAAACTGATTACTCCCAGAGCAGCTTTTCTGGTTCAGAAACCCTCCCCACTCCCTACTCCCCACGCTCCCCCTTCAAATCTTTACTGTGGCAATCATTTAAAAAAAAAAAAAACAACCAAAGAGGGGCGCCTGAGTGGCCCAGTCTGTTAAGTGTCCAACTTTGGCTCAGGTCACCATCTTGCAATCTGTGAGTTCGAGCCAGCATCGGGCTCTGTGCTGACAGCTCGAAGCTTGGAGCCTGTTTCAGATTCTCTGCCTCCCTCTCTCTCTGCCCCTCCCTGCTTGCACTCAGTCTCTGTCCATCAAAAATGAATAAACGTTAAAAAATAAAATAAAGAAAAAAAAGGAAAAAGAAAATGCCTAAAAGTACTCGGATTCAGTCAAAAATGGAGATGGCTTTTAGCCTGTTTGCATTCCTACTAGAAAAGACCCAGGGCATTTTCTGTTTGCTCTCACAGCTTCATATTTAAACAGCAACAGAAAACAGGGAAGGGTAGGAGTTGGAGAAGAACCGAGAGACTGAATCATTTCCAGGATTTACTGATTTGCTGGCTGACCTCGACTAAATCTCCTTACCCTCTCTTTCTTGAAACCATCGTTTCACACAATAGCAGGGATAAAGAAACTTGCGGTTTTGATGTTGTTATCAAATGTTTAGAGCTTGTGGTTAGAAGAGACAAAAGCAGGCTGCTGTATTTGCATAGCATTTCCATTCCCCTTCTCTGGGCTCTGGTTGCTGTTGTAATCAACACTGGGACAGGCACTTCCTCTCCCCAGCCCAGACCCTGGGAGGAGACAGGCTGCCTGTGACCTCCTGGTTCCCTGGCTCTTGAGAACAGCCATTGTTCAAACCTGGTGGCTGTGAGCAAACACTTCAGGCTGTGGCCGCCCTGACCTGCAGCATCTCCACAATTTCAGCCTCATTATGCCTATCTGTACCTGCAGGGCAATGTCAGTGTCAAGAAAGAAGCCTGGTACACAGGGAGAACTAAATGATTTTCACAGACTCCACTGAGCCACCCTGGTTACCTGGGAATAAAGAGCATGGACAGGGCAGGCAGCCACCCAGTGAGGACCTTCCCTTATGATTTATTTCCCGGTTCTGGGCCCTGCAACTGGTGGAAGCAAATCTCCCGTGTTCCATCTCTGCAAATGTGAGGTACCAGCCACCGTGAGGAACTCTTTCCTGGGCTTCTCAGACAAGTAAAGGCAGCACAAGGTGAAGAGGCTCTTGGTAATTGAGGCCTGGAGGCTACTAGCAGCATCCTGGATTCGGCCCATTCCCAGGACCTCATCCACCCATGCCAGATCCCCTTAGGATTCCCCCAAATGACAGATGGCGCTCCCGGATGGCCAATCGGCACAGATGTGATCCCAGCCTTTAGATAAACAATAGCCCTTACTGGCATAGACAGTAACCTAAATTTGTCCAATTATAAGTCCAGCAAATGACACAGTCTTGGACAGACACTGTTTGGAGGCCCCCATGGTCAATTTAAGGACAGAGGCACAGCATGGAGTAGATGGGGTAATGTATGGGTAAAGTCTGAGTTCTGGTCCCAGCTTCTTCACCAAAGAGCTGAGTGACCTCGGCCAAGTCACCTTCCTCCTCGGGGTCTCAGTGTCCTCATCCTTATTGATTGTAGCTACAGGTCTTTCCCACCCATAATCCATGTGTCGTGCACAGGTCAGTTTTAGTACCTGCCCATTGAGATCTTATGAAAGCTCTTTGAACCTCGTTCCACTTGTAGTGAGACCCATGTGTCCCAGTATCTGGGGCTTGAGCATAGGAAGAGGAGAACACTCATGGCTTTTCCCTTACCTCTGCCTCTGAGCTCTTCTTTCAGGTGAATTCCTTTAATGTATAGCTCACATGTATCAATCCACCTCTGGCCTGTGATGATCTCTATATAGCCCTCTACTTTTTCATTGATAGAAAATATCAGCAAACAATCCCACAGACAAGGCACAGGCCTCTGTGTGGGATCCAAACCTAAAACATTTAAGAGAATGAGGGAAACCATAAACACCTGACCTTGGATACCCTGGTACTTGAAAGTCCATCCCTGCTAACCTGGGCTCCAGGCTCTGGCCAGATGGGAGCAGCCAGTTTCTCCTTCCCCACTACCTCTTTGCTTCCACTGCCTGTTAATTTCCTGTTCTGCCCTTGTCTTCCAGTTCTGCTTGTTCCTTCCAGACCTTGTTCTGGGAGCTTTATGGTTTCACTCCCAAATGGCCCAATAATGTACTTTCCTCAGTGTAGTTATTAGTTCCTTTCCAAGAGGAATTCCCATGCTAACTGTTGTGTTAACACATACACACATCCAGTCCCTCGAGATTTGTAAATCCTCAGCATTTCAACCTAACAAGAGTTGGTTGAGCACCTACTGTGCTTGGTACACGGACTGCTCCCTGGGGTCTGAAAACGATGCATCCAAATGGGCACCTACTCAGGTGGGAAAACAAGATGAAAACACAGAATACAGATTATAATTAACTGGCAAAATGTGTGCTGGGAGAGGTTAGGAAAAGGTTGGACTAACGATACGGGAGGAATTCTCACAGATGATAAATCTTGAGAAGGGCTTCAACAAAGGGGCTGCCTACACCTGGCATATTCTCCTGGAGAAGTCCATCATTTTCAAAGTGTAAGAAGCAGAGCCATCACCCTCTGAGACGTGGAGCCATATTCTATTCAAACACATACCTCATTAAGAAATTGAGCTCGAGCTCATACGTGACTTCTCCAATACAGAGATGATACTGATCCCCAGCTGGTTTTCCTCTGTCCTCCCACTTTGTGAACATTTACTGTAAACCAGGCACACTTCTAGGCTCTAATCTTTACCCTCATGGAGCTATATTCTGGATCACTCTGTGTTGGAAGGTGGGTTGGTGGTTATATACTGGTCTGCCATTGGAAACAGGCACTTGGAGTCTGGTTGTCTGCCCAGCTGGTTACATCAGCGGCATACATCTGTGAGAATAGGACTGGGGCACAGAATAGTCCATGAGTGCAGACACCAAGAAAAATAAAGGCCCAGGGCCTCCTCAGCAGCAAGTATGTATTCTTTCATACATTCTTTCATTGGCCCTTTATAGAGCACTGTTTGTGACAGGGGATAGAAATGGGAGTAAAACCATTCCTTCTCATTATGGAATAACCAGTCTTTTAAATCCTGTATGATGACTACTGTGATATAATTGGGTTCTGAGAACTCCAGGAGCACAAAGTAAGAAGAAACCAACCTTCTAGGTCTAAGGGTCATCAGGGAAGTCTTCACAGAGGAGGTGACCTTTAGAAAAGGAGTACCAACTCTCTAAGCAGAAATAAGGTATATGGAGTCTACAGAAGCTTAAACGTGTTAAAGCATCTCCCAGAAATAGAAGTTCAAATTAGCTGTCATAAAATTACTGAGGTGGAGTAGATGGGAAGGGAGGGCAGGTCCATGAGATCAATAGACAGCAGGGTCTTTCATTAAACCGTATTTGGCTTCCATCGCATAGCAGTGGGATACTTACTATTAGAGCTTCTAAACCCATGGAATCCAACGTTCTCCCTGTCTCTTGGATAGCTCTAGTACTGGGGTGAAGGGAAACTGAATTACCAGAGGCTGGTAAACAGTGACATAGAACAGGAAAAGACTATAGCCGCCATCCAAGCAAGATAGGGTGAGGCACTGTGCTAACTGATCGTGGTGGAAGAAATTAGAGTTGGCCTAGCCCCAGTCCAACTGTTGGCTTTGTAAAATAAAAATGTATTAGTTAGGGGCGTGTATGAAGGTATTTTCCTATGTGTTAAAAATTGAGGCCCACAATTAAAAAGAAACATTTATTCCTAGAATTCTCCTTGAAGGTGACCTGTAAGAACTTGGGATAGTGGTTGCTAGGGAGTTGCAAGCTGGTCTGTGAGCCCCTCCGCTCTCACGGAGATTGCCTGAAGATGTATCTAGTTGCTGAATAGAACGTGCCTCTTTTGCTGTCTCTCCTTAATATGATGAAGTCCCCAAGCACAAGGGGGAAAGTGGGCCATTCGGCACAGAAGTGATTATAAAAATTGACTTTTCTGTTGATTGTAGATTCTCTGACATGCCTTCCACCCCATGGTGTGAGAGAAGAAAAAGTGTGACAGGTCTCACCCTGAAGGCAAAGGCACAGCACTTGCTAGGAACTTCTGCCAACCTGGCAATCTGGTGCTACAGCCAAAGGTGTCCTCCAGAAACATGGAGCCGAAGGACATCGTGGCTGGCCCTTTCCTTTCGCCTCTGAAAGCTGCTATTCGATACTTAGTTCTCTTTTCACTCCTCTGAATATTTCCCTGAATCTATATACTTAGGTGTGAAACTCTTTTGCAAGGGAGTCTAAATTTTGCAGCTGGATTTTGGGAGACCATAGAGAAGGAATCCAATAAACTCCCTCCTTCAAGGTAACAAATGCCAATTAAACAACTATGCTTGCACCTGGAATGGCAGAAATTGCTTTAAAATACTCATCCTGTAGGTGTAATTGCCAGATCATATATAGAAATGTGGGATTTGGGAGTCGTTTTGGGTGATAGTGAAATGGTCCATTTATTGCCCTTTTCTTGGCTAGAATGTTCCTTGAATGAGTTGTTTTCTATTTATTGGCTTTAGCTATATAATGCCAAACATCTGATCAATGGAGCCAAAATTTCAGCCCATTGTTTGCTGAACAATATGAAAATGAAATAATAGGAAAATCATAGGGGGAGGAGGTAGCGTTAGTACAGGGGAAGGATGAGCGGGGGTGAACTGTGTACAACATTCCAAACATTTAGATTGGATCAAGTTTTCACTTAATTGAAAAGATCTTTCTCAATGATGTGTTAGGGACACAAGTCCTGAGTGTCAGAGTGACTCTTAAGTCTGGTTTCCTGAAAATTCAGTGTTGCCCTCCCTTTTTCTGGGTCAAGCAGTTATTTTTGGTCTTTCATCTTGGGATTTCTGACTATTTGGAATGTCATGCTGATAGTGGTGTGCCCAGTCCAAAATGTGTTCAATGAAAAGTCAGGAAACAAAGATGTGGTTTCCTCCTAGTCACATTTCAAGGAGAAGGCTGAATGGCTGTTAGTTCTCCAAAATTCCCCTACTTTCTGGAGGTTTATGGTAAATAACCAAGGCCTTAGGCGAGTGATGTAAAGGAAACCGAGATTGACTTCAGGTGTTTCCCACCATGCACCATCTGATCTGCATTATCTTTCTGTCTTTTGTCTGCTTCCAAACAATAGGTCTTTCAAGGCCAAGTTGTTTTGTTTCTTTACTGTGATAATACTTAATTGAGCCCTTAGCATGTACCAGATGCTGTTGCACATTCATTATCTTACCCAACCCTACAACAAGGTAGGTACTGTTATCATTATTCCTATATTGTAGGTATGAAAACTGAAGTTCCGAAAGACCAAAGACTCTCACGAACACACAGCTCCCTTGAGTTGAAGCACAATTGGAAAGCTAAGTGTAGTTGCTCCAGAATCCTTTTGCCTAATCATTGAACTAAGTGGCCTCCCAATTGAGGATCCATCTGCCCCTAAAGCCCTTTGTAACGACCCTTTGCAGAGTGAAGTCTCCGTCCTCTGGATTTCTTTTTAAGTTACTCTCTGTGGCACCTACCTGGAAACTTTCTATTGTCAAATAAGTATTATTTAATTTCAATAGTTTTTCTTGTTATCTCATTGCTATTTAATTCTTGTGTTTGACTTGTGAATTTTCTTCTAAAATATATTTGAAGATTTTATTTTTAAGTAATCTCTACACCCAACATGGGGCTCAAACTTACAGCCCTGAAATCAAGTGTCACATGCTCTACCCACGGACTCAGCCAGGCGCCCCTTCTAAAATATATTGTAAATTACGATAAAGTGCAGGCCGTGTCTTCAGTCTCTTTACACTCATCATAGCTCTCCAAATTGCAGGAGGACTTGGAGGTGACACACAGATGGCAGGCTTCCCTTGTTAGCCGCAGCAGCCGGTCATTTGCCACTGTGAAACCGTGCAGTTACATTGAAGCTACACTCATATGGAAGCTAGCTCCAACAGGAATGGGTGCTCTGAAATGTCACGGTTCTGCTTGGAAATGTAGAACTCTGAGCTATGGGTGAGATTTACCCACTTGTTAGTAATAGCTGGAACACTGGCCGAGTTTGGAAGGCTACAGGCATTTTTCTGACTTGAATCTTGGCATTTTAGTAAGACCTCCCTCCCTGAGGTGTTAAGTGGGGGCCTGAGAAGTGGGTAGGCAGCCAGTGTGCAAGTGTATAAGACTTCTTTTCTGGAGATTACACAGAAAATGCAAGCAAAACTTGCAAAGTGGTTTCTATGTTCTTGGAGTTGTCATTTTTGTCACTTTATTTGGCTGTGAAGCTGATTTTCACACAGCTCTGGTGGTTGTTAAAGTAAACACAAGTATAGTATTAATATCCCCTGCATATATTTAGGTAAAATTGACATCCAGTTGAAGTCAGGAACTGGTTTGCTTACTCATGGTTCTTGGAAACTGTACACATACTGATTTAATACTTATGTTCCCCACATATACTTCCTGACTAACAGTATCTTCTCCTCAACTTTTACAAAATTTTACAAATTTAAGCACACAAAATATGCTTAAAATATCAAGTGAGTATTCTGCAGCCACTATACTTTGAGAATCTGCCAGGCCTACACTCAGAACATGATTCTGAAATATTTAGCTTTGAAGCTTTGGGAATGTGGCAATTCATTCATTCCTTTGGATTCATTGGTTATTGACTACTATGAAGTAGACATACACTTCTTCGATTAGTCACGCCTATTTTGCAAGAATCCCCATTGGACAATTGAATTGACCTTGGCTCTTTATCAGCTCTAGCATATTTTAGAGATGAGATGATGCCTCAGCCAACATGATATTCAGAAGTAATTGGTGTAGGAATGAGCCTAGAATTGGTCTAGGAGTGAGCCTAAGAAAAGGCTCACTCCGGTATGGGACTGTTGTTGGCCCCCAAGTTTGATTTCCTCAACTGTTACTAACTGTATTTTATTTTCATCTGTAGTGATGAGCTAATGACAGTTTTGTGGTGTATCTCTGTCTGTATCACCACCCCCCCCCCCCCACACCCCCGGCCAGCCCAGCTCCCTGTAGTTGACTAGAGTGCATTACGTGTTTGGTTCAAAGCTATATAAACCTAGTCCTTGACTTCAGGGGTTTACAATCTATTTGGGAGAGAATAACTAAAGACCAAATCATGTACATCAACTAAAAATTCGATGTAAAGTCAAACTGTCAAAATCATACAGTAACTGAGGTGCCTGAGTGGCTCAGGTGGTTAAGTGTCTGACTCTTGGTTTCAGCTCAGGTCATGATCTCACAGTTTTGTGAGTTTTAACCCCACATCAGACTCTGTGCTAGTGGTGCAGAGCCTGCTTGGGATTCTCTTTGTCCCTCTCTCTCTGCCCCTTCCCCACCCATGCTGTTTCTCTCTCTCTCAAAAATAAATAAACTTAAAAAAATCATACAGTAATTGTCAAGCGAATGGTAATTATAGGCATTAAAGGAGGGGAGGTCACTGTAGTCTGAGGCATCAGAATTTTGCTAGCCTCAAGAGAAAGTGAGCTAGCATTTATTAAGCACCTGCTGTATGTCAAGCTCCAGGCTGTTGATTCTCTCTCATTTAGTCTTCAAATAGAATCCAAACCATTTCATTAAAAAAAAAAATTAGTAATATTTTTGTTGGGATTGCATTAAGCCTAATACGGAGTGCTTCTCAAACTACAATATTCAGCCCACCCTTCTAGAACTGTTGTATGTTTCTCTGAATATTGAACTCTTCATTTGTATCACCTGGTAAAATATTTGACTTTCCTTCATGTAGGTCACACTTCTTATAAGGTTGTTTCTAGGTACTTCATATGTTTGGCATTATTATGTTTGGATTTTTTTCCTACCATGTAGTCTAAGTAAATATTGCTGGAAGCTATCTTGAACCCTCTTGATTCTAATAGGGCCAGTCCTGAGGGAGTGTTTTGATTGTCTTAAATTTTGAATTTGTTTTTAACATTTATTTATTTTTGAGACAGAGAGAGACAGAGCATGAACGGGGGAGGGTCAGAGAGAGGGAGACACAGAATCTGAAACAGGCTCCAGGCCCTGAGCTGTCAGCACAGAGCCCGACACGGGGCTCGAACTCACGGACCGCGAGATCATGACCTGAGCCGAAGTCGGATGCTCAACCGACTGAGCCACCCAGGCACCCCTGTCTTAAATTTTGTATGTTTAATAAAAAGCCATCTGAAAAAAAAATTATTTATCACTTATCTATAGTTACACCTCTCACTTCTGATTCATGACTATTGCATTATCTAGATCTTTCAGAACAATAGTCAAAAATTGGGTGATATTTTACATTCTTTTCTTATTTCTAATTTTACAAGGACTGTCTCTCATTTAGTGATTTAACATTTGGTATATATTAGAATCACCATGGAAGACCCCCTCCCCACCAATCACGTGTATTTGAGGTGTAGGAAAGAAGAATCTCTATAAGTAAATTTGAAGATATATCAGTCTTACTACTATCGCTACTTTTACTTACTATTATCATCATAGAATTTGGTATACAAATGTTATTATAACATTTACTGAATATTACTAAGTTCCAGGTACTGTACTAAGCACATAAGATATACCACTTTAATTATGCTCACATCAACCCTATGTGGTAAGAAATTATTATGCCCATTTTACAGACAGAGGAGGCAGAAAGATTAAATAATTTACTGAAAGTCTCGCTGGCAGAAAACAGTATAGCCAGAACTTAAACCTAAGTCACAATGATTTCAGAGCACATTACTCATAACCAACCTTCTATACAGCTAAGTGTCATGATCAATGATGATATTAAGGATCTTTCTTCCCACTTTTATGAAATATGCTTTTAAAATTTTACCTAATGCTTGTTCATTACTCACTGAGGTGGTTTTTCTCCTTTGCCCTATTGATGTTATTCATTATATTAATAGGTTTCCTAATATTAAATCACTCTTTCATTCTTAGGATAGTTTATCTAATTGTAGAGGACAATTCTTTTAGATGCTATTGAATTTGATTACTATTTTATTTAATATTTTTCTGCCTACGTTGATTAGTGTTATTGATCTGTAGGTGGTGTGTGTGTGTGTGTGTGTGTGTGTGTGTGTGTGTGTGTGTGTGAGTGTGTGTGTGTAGTCATCAAGTTTGTGTTTCAGGGTCATGCTGCTTCATTAAAAAACAAAACTTTAGCTTTTCAGCTTTTTCTATGCTTTGGAACAAATGATGTGGCGTCAGAATGATGTGATGTAGTTCTTTCAGCGTTTGAAGGAATTTACCGATAAAGCCTTCTGGCCTCTTGACATGGTTTGTAGATAATTCTTTAATAACTTATAACATTTCTTCCATGGTGATTGATCTGTGGGAAAGCATTCCTTACGGGTGAAAAAAGTGTCATTGTTATTTTCTGCAACCTGCTCGTTACTGAAAACTTAGAAAACACAAAAAGTAGAGAGAAGCAGAAAAATAATCACCAGAGTTCCATACCCAGGATCCACTGCATTATCATTAAATGGATTTCCTTCCACTTTTTTCAAACTCACCATTTTTGAATTTGTGCTGCACACAAAATTTTGTATCCTGCTCTTCTCAATTAAGGTGATAGCATAAACATTTTACTTTTATTATATAGATTGTGTTATATTACTAAATAATATTTTCTCACTTTCAAGGTACTCTATCTGGATTTAAGTTCTGCACACTTGTTTAATGATTGCATTCTAATTCAGATAGCTGTAGAAAAAAGGAACAAAGGAAAGATACTATACAAGTGAATTATCATTAAAAATGATCCTGAACATTAAAAACCATGTTTCTTGGCAGTGAGTTCAAAAGAAAACCAGGGTAGATGTCTGTTCCCTCCAGTTTAACTAATTTTTCATATTAAATGTTCAGTTAATTGATAATTGTAGCATTCTATACTAGGAAACAGAAATAATCAGAGTAGCAAATGACTCCGTTGGTGCAGGGGAATGAAGCAAGGAGATTCTTGGAAGAAGGAGCAGCTTTAATATGTTTTCAAAGGATGAATAAAAACAGTAGCAAATAGAAAAGTCAAAGATACAGAAATATGAAGCAGGGTGGTGTGTTTTGAGAATTATAAGTAGTTCCTGAAACACCAAGAGTGATGGTTGGGGGCAGAAAGTAGGCCCAGAGAGGTGGGTGCACTTGAGATCAATGAACAGCAACCCTCAATCTCCAGTGATCTAGAAGCCAAGGGCAGTTAGATCCTCTAATTCAGCTGTGCCTATCGATATCATTTCAGCCTACAAGTGCTGTCAAATTGCCAAGTTTTAAAAAATATTTTCAAGTCGATGCTTTTCTTTAATCCTGATTTCTTCAAACTTTGATTTATTAGGTAATTATTTTCTGCTTAGTTAGCAATAATTAGAGTCTTATTTTGTGTTCTCCCAGAGGCAGACGCTAAGACAGAGGCTTTGAGTAGACGTATTTTATTTGTAAAATGATCCCTAAGAAATATAAGTAGGGGAGTGAGGAAGGGAGAAAGGGAAGGAAAGGCAGTCAATGTAATTACTATTGTGGAAAATGGAGATTCATTCCACCTGGGAACTCCAGGAGTCTAAAACATGCCCCCTTGAGTCATTTCACCTGAGAGGCAAGGGAGCTGGGGTGTGTATGCACCAACATTATTTGGTGCCCATAATTAGTCCAGGATTGCTGGGGGACAGTGGGTAGTTAGTTCTTTGCATGTCTGGTCTGCTATGGATGCCAGCAGAGTGGGCTCTGGAGGCCAGTGAACGACCTCAGGTAAAGTGGTACAGATGGAAGTTAGGTCAGTATGCATTGAAATAAGGCTCAAGGGGTATGGATGGGATGCTGATAATTTCTGCTACCGCTGGGCAGTTTGTACTTTAGACATGATATAACAAAATGAAATTTTTAAAGCTGCTTTGAATCTATAGGCTTTTGTTTCTTTTGACAAAACCACAGAATCTTAAGAATCACAGAGCGTCACACCCATTCTTGCACAAACCTCTTAAGTTCCAGGCTTAGAAATCATTCATGGAGCCCCATTTTAAGCTCCCAATGACTTGACAATTCCTCCCTTCCTTCCAAGGCAACGCATTGAATCTCCCGACTCTTCTGGGTTTTAAAATGCATCTCCTAAGAGTCTGCAAAGATCTGTTTGCTGTCCATTGGCTCTTGGCTGCATGCTGAGAAAATCTAATTTCTCCTTTATGTGGGGGTTCCCGACCCTGGCTGTGTGTACAGATTTAGGGAGGGAGAATTCCTTTCACACACCTGAGTAAGAATCTCTTGGCAGTGGGACTGAAGAATCCATAGAATTATCCCAGGACATTCTTGCTGAGGCAGTCTAGCCTCATCTAGGGGTTAGAGTTTGGGACCATTGCTCTATATATCATCTTTCAGTAAACTGTCCCAGTCATCACAACCATCTCAAGAATTCCCTCTCCAAGGAAGAGCTTCCTCTTCCCTGCAAACATCCCTAACATGACATGACTTTGAGTTCCTTCAGCATTCTCTCTGCTTTTCTGACTATAATTGTATCTATTTTTATATTAAAATGTGCCACCAAGTCCTGAACATAATTGTGATCTCAGAGTGTAGAGCATAGCAAAATTTTCCCCCCTTGTCTTCTAAATACTGTAATTTAATTAATACAGCCTCAGGTCACATTAACATTTTTTGAGGCCAATTAAACTATGGATTCGTGGTGAACTCACCAGTGACTAAAGCCTCTAAATCTTCCTTGTTTACCTTGGAAGTTGGATTTTTAGTTTAATTTGGTTTGGGCTGAAAGGCAATCCTCTATTGTTTTCCCTTTTCTTCAGTGGTGTGTGTGTGTGTGTGTGTGTGTGTTTAATAAGGAAACTGAGTCACTGAGACTTGGTTATCAATTAGATATTTAGGTGTGATTAAAATAAAGGGTCAAGGATGACTCCAAGGATCCTAGCTTGAGAAGATACATGAAGCTTCTACTTAATAAGAATTTTGGAGGCGAAGCAGTTGAAGGGTTGAGTAGAGATGATAAAATTTGCCTTTAGCCATGTTGAGTTTTTGGTGTATCAGGTAGAGATGTCTAGTAGATAGGTATGAAACTCAGAATGCAGGTTAGAGACAAATTTGGAGCCCACGGTTTTCTTTTTTTTTTAATTTTTTTTAACGTTTATTTATTTTTGAGACAGAGAGAGACAGAGCATGAACGGGGCAGGGTCAGAGAGAGGGAGACACAGAATCTGAAACAGGCTCCAGGCTCTGAGCTGTCAGCACAGAGCCCGACGTGGGGCTCGAACTCACGGACCGCGAGATCGTGACCTGAGGCGAAGTCGGCCGCTCAACTGACTGAGCCACCCAGGGAGCCCACGGTTTTCTAGGTGATAGTTAAAGCTGTAGAACTATTTCTCATAGCTTGGGTTATTATTAACAAATTTTGTCAATCTGTTTTAGTTATAATACAGTATTGAAATCATAAAGGACTGCAGTCTGGTTCTAAAGACCTTCCTCCAGGCTGACATTGATTATCCAGAACATATTTCTGTATTAAACCCATTTGAATACCATAAGAAATCTTGTCAAATTTCTAAATGAAGTTCAGACATATTATTTCTCTCATTTCCTGATGCCCCAGATTAATAACCAGGTAAAAGGAGTAAGCTCTGAATTCAGGAAGAAGCCATTAGCAAATTATGTTTCTGTTTGCAATTCCAGTCACAAAGTTACTTGTTCATAAAGTAAGTAATGCTTTTTGGCTTGATAAAAGTCTTTGCATGTGAATTGCCTTCCAAACCTGGCTCTCTCTAAGTTTTTGTTAAATTGTTTAAAAACATTTGGCGAACCAAATATGGCTTTGATTAGTGATGAACACTCTTTGTCCAAGAAGAAACTTTTAGGAAGAAAACTCAATGAATTAATTTAGAAAATAAAAGTAAGCCAAAACAATCTTAGCAAAGGTACAGACAGTTTCTGGAACAGCCAGGTCTCAGGTTGTGAAATGGTTAAAAAAAGAAAAGCATTTTGGGGTTTCATTGGAGAAATGGTCTCTGGGATTAAATTCTCCTTTGACTTGACTTCAAACAAAACAGAGCAACAGGATGGGGTTCTTCGCGCTCTCGGTATGTATGTGATCACTTCCTTGTTATGAATTGCTTTTAAATTATTCCCTTTGCTCCTGTTTACCTCATTATTCTTTGAGCATAAATCTTACCCTCAAATAATTTATGCGTAAAGGAATCTGATAGAGGAACAGAACAGGCTCACCAAGTGTCTCCTGCTCATTACAAGTGAATAAATAAATAGGAATACCAAACAATCATTCTCATCAAAAGAATGTGGTAGGGTTTTTTTTTTCCTAGACATCTCTAATAATTACTGAGGGATTAGGGGAATCTATCCACTGTGAAACTTAGCAGAGGCACATGAAAATCAGTGCAAATAACTGGGATTCAGCCTTGGTGGCATTATTTTCTGCCATAATAACCCTCTTCACGATTAATCAGAGACTTTATGCTATTGGGAGCCCAATTCTCTTTGGAGATAGTGTGGGCTAGGGGTAAGGTGTGTTTTATTGAGGGAAGGGGTGGTTATGGTAAAGCACTCTTTTTTTGTGACACACTTCAGGGAATTGATACAATCTCTTGCCGCAGATTATCTGCTAATGCATACTTACCCTGAGTTTATCATGAACAGAGGAATAAATCTCACTGGCCCACGTGGGTGTTGTGCATACACTTTTGTTCTCATTAGCACAGCACACCAAGCGAGTAATCTCATCTCTTCCTCCTCCTCTCTCACCGTCTTCCTCTTCTATCAAATCTAAGCTTCAAATGCCCAGTCCAGTGTCACGCTTTATTACTGCATATACGTTGTTCACTTACTGTGTCTTAGACTCTGGGAAAGGTACTACCTCCTGACTCTTCTTTGGCATCCAGAAGCTCATGCTAATAGTGAGTGTATGGAAGGCAGAGGATGCTGAATTTCATCCTAGCCTAGATACAAATGAATCCCATCTGAAGTTTAACCCCACTGTGGTAGATGCTGTGCCCTTCTGCCCAGATTCCCCTGGGCAGAATAAAGGACTTTTCACTCCAAGTGCTGAGAGTACTCACAGAAGGCAGCCATCAGCTGTCAGCCCTTTTTGGACATTGCCTTTTCTGATGAAAACTGTTTCACGAAAGGTCACACCTCTCTCCTTGGCAGCCCACATTCAATCCAGTGACTGACATAAGGGTATAAAGGGCCAGCTCTCTGCCCCAACTCAGGACAACTTTAGAGGACCATCCCAGCTCCAGAGCTCCCCATTGGGTCCCCTGGAGCTTGCGGTGGGACTTCATCACAGCTAGCATCTTCCTCTGCCCAGTCCTGATCTCTTCCACTCGCTTTCACAGGTACTGTTCCCAGGAGCTTTCCCTGATAAAAGCCCTGCGTGCTAATCTCCATCTCAGAGTCTGTTCCTGGGGACCCACTCAACTTTGATGTGTGTAAATTGGCTGTATCTTATGTTATTTCTTTTGTTATACCCCAGCTTTTTCCAAAAAAAGATTTAATTCAGGTCAAGACAAAGTCTGAATAAGGAAAGTTCAGTGGTACTGGGCTTTCGGCTGATACATACATGGTGGAGCATCAGAACAATTGAGGGAGATGAGGAAGGCTTTTAAAATCGAGGTTCCAGGGGCGCCTGGGTGGCGCAGTCGGTTAAGCGTCCGACTTCAGCCAAGTCACGATCTCGCGGTCCGTGAGTTCGAGCCCCGCGTCGGGCTCTGGGCTGATGGCTCAGAGCCTGGAGCCTGTTTCCGATTCTGTGTCTCCCTCTCTCTCTGCCCCTCCCCTGTTCATGCTCTGTCTCTCTCTGTCCCAAAAATAAATAAACGTTGAAAAAAAAATAAAAAAATAAAATAAAATCGAGGTTCCTGAGTGCCCTTCCTTAATAAGACTCTCCAGGAGTAAGGCCTGAGCAACTCATATTTGTTCAAAGACCCTCTGGTCTTCTGAAGTGCAGTCTTGTTTCACAGTCGTGGCTCTGGGCCATCCTGGCATCCTGACTTACAGAAAACTCAAAGCACCAAACCCCCAAACTGGCTCTTCCATTGCCCTGACAGAAATGTGACGGTTATTAATAAGTTCAAAATGGATCACTTGTGTTTTCCTCTTGGCTCCAGGAGAAATGTATCTCTGGGAAAGTTTCCAGGGTGTTTTTAGGTCTGCCCTCTACCAGATATTCAGGTCTAGCCAACAACTGATACATGTTCCAGACCTAGGAGCCCTAGTATCCAGCTTGACTCTGCTACACTTGGAGGAGGAACACAATTGTTCGGCCACTAAAGAGACTGGGGAGCTCAAAGCCGTGCACGCACATTTGCCAGCCAGTATGCTCCGTGGGCCAAAGGGCGCACGTAAGCTCTTGGAAACTTCGTACCGCCCTGGGAGTCCTTACCAAACTTGGCCAACGTGAATATGTCCCTGGAAGTCCATTGGAGACTGTGCTTGGGCACCTTATTGGGCCTTGGAAGCATACTTCCTCCCCTCCAAAGGTATGTCTTGTTGGTGAAGATCAGTTACATGCTCACTCTAGTGCTACTTTGGGAAAATCATTGAAGTTTGCAACTGTCTTTCCGGGCTCACTCAGGGCTTTCTCAACATGACTGTACCCTCACCCTCCAGTACCATTCCTACTACTGTCACCACTCATCCACCCTCCCTTCTTTATCTGGGACTCTGTTGCATAAGCTGTTTATCACGGAAGCTATTAAATTAATCCTTTTCTTTTTTTTTTTAATTTTTTTTTCAACGTTTTTTATTTACTTTTGGGACAGAGCGAGACAGAGCATGAACGGGGGAGGGGCAGAGAGAGAGGGAGACACAGAATCGGAAACAGGCTCCAGGCTCCGAGCCATCAGCCCAGAGCCCGACGCGGGGCTCGAACCCACGGACCGCGAGATCGTGACCTGGCTGAAGTCGGACGCCCAACCGACTGCGCCACCCAGGCGCCCCAAATTAATCCTTTTGTAAGAAGACTGTGAAGACCTTTGGAGATCAATTCCTCATGGTGGAATTTCAGTCATTCTGGCAGGACACGGGGAAATATTTTTGAGCACAACACGAATTCCATGTTCACCTTCAAGTCATACAGGAGAAGAGAAGACTGCCTATGTCTAATTCTGAAGCCGTCCCAAGGAGGGCAAGAGAGTGCAGGAGATTGACCTGTGACAACCAAGAGAATTTTCCTAACAGGTCTTCTGTACAGGGGTGCAAATGAGCAAGGGCCAGACTGCTGCATTTTGAAAGCCATTGCTGCACTTGCATTGAGGCCATGCATTTCATGGGTTTCTCTCAGCTGTGACCTAGGGGTGATGGCAGGGGTACTAAGGCAGGCATTTCTGGGAGACAGAACTTCTTGGACAGACAGCTTTGGTTCAAGGACTCTCCAACAGCCTTGTAGAATCTTCCTTACCACACATGGAGGTTTGGAATGCTTCCTCCCAATCTCTCAGTCTCTCCGTTTTCACTGAGTAACCAGACGTGCATGGCAGTCTGACACATGTCCCCCATCTCCCACCTTTGCCCCATTTTCTCTCATAGGCACTTTCTGTAATAAAACCCTCACACATTTAACCCCTTCTTGCTTTCTTCTTTTCCAAAACCCAGATTAATGAACTAGTCTTCTATCTTAGGTGCCAATATTTGACTATGTAGTAACTTTCTCCATCACCATCCCCATCTCAGAAGAAGTAGAAAACCGTCCTTTCCATTAAGACAAAGGGCTGGAGACTCAGTGAGAATACTTAGGGAAAGAAATCACAACCAAGTAATAATAGCAATAATAACAATAACAATACCTTTCAAGATTAAAAAGAACAATTCTATCATGAATTTAGTCTCCCTAACTACTCCATCAGAGGAGAAAAGGGAAGTATAACAATTTTTTATCGAGTGCCTACCACATGCCTTGCATTTGCTTCGAATTTTCATAAGAGGAATATGAGTATCAACCTGGGTGAACAGATGAAGACTCCAAAGCATGGAAAGGCAACGTAATTAACCCATGGTTACATGTGAGCAAAAGGTGAGCCAGTATTCTGCATTGTATGGACCTCATACAATGGCATTGTAGGACCTCAAAATCTGTGCAGTACCCACATGTTGGGGATAAAATAAGGATTTCTACTCCAGCCATTTGATTGTAGGATGGAGAAATGGAGTCAGTTGTCTTTGCTGCTAAACATGTACTAGGGCCTTTTCCTGGTTGTATTGATAAGCCACAGGTGACCCCTTTGTGCTTTCCTAAGTGTCAAACAATTGTGAAAACAGACTGCCAGAGATTCTCAACAAGAGCAAATGCTCCAGGCTCCCCGTTGAGGAATTGCCAGGATTGATGGCAAAGCCTGGGAGAGCAAGAAGGAAGATGAGGCGCTGCCTTGTATACAAAGAAAGGCCAAGACAAAGAAACAAACAACAAAATGTTCCTGGAGAAGGCAAAGCAGAGCACATCTTCACTAATAACCAGAACATCTTACAACAGTCCCCTCACCCCATCCCTCCTGGCCATTTGTGAGCCGCTTTTCTCTTAATGTTCATCCAGATGCTAATTTGAATTTGATTCACATAGTTTGATGTAGGGAGACTTTAGGAAGCATTACACAATGTTAATTGCCCCAGGCCCTACTCTCTACCAGGGGATGATGGCTCTGCCTTCGTCAGCAAGGGGAAGGTCTCATTTGGTCCAGTGGAAAATGTGGTTCCCAGGAGAAACTGACTTCCAGAGATTCGGAGAAAGTTTAAATTTCCTTATCCACTTGAATCTAATTCAAGAAGTGGTCAAGGCACTCTGGAATGACTTCTTCCTTCTTTGTAGAGCCAAAAATCGTTCTGTAACAACAACAGCAACAATAAAATCGTGGTACAGAAGCCCTTGGGAAGGTTCTACTTCTTCTATTACTAGAGAGAGTTTAGAATGAGAAGAAAATTATACCAGTGTCGTTTGCATCCTGGAATCCTTCCAGTTCCCAGCATATCATATCACTCTAGCCTCTGGAGCAGGGATAGGAATACATATCTCCTGAGGTTAAACAAATTGAGCAGCAATCCACAATTTTATTTCTTTACTTATATGTATGTATATATATTTGTAAATTGGGTGAGTGTGCGATTATCATCTGCTAATATTTCAAGGCATGTATGTATAATTGCATTAAGGCTTCTACTTCATGAGAGTAGATATAAATCTATATTTCAGGTAGTCTTTTATCATTTTCCTTTTTGTTTTTGTTTTTAGCTGACCTCTTTTTCTAATTAGATTATCATTGTTTACATCCTGTAAATGGCCTTGCTCCTTCTTGGAGTAGAAGTATAAGCTCAGGTATTTTCTTATTTTCATTTGTACTTCATTAATACATACTATCTTCTGTGGGATGGTTCTTCGTGGGTCTCACTTGTTTCACATGTCTTGAGAGCAGAGGCTCTGACAGCTTTCATTCTGGGCTGTCTTTTCAAGGATGTTTGTATAGCAAACAGCCTTGAAACATAAAAATTATGGCTACCTCCTGTAGCAGACAGCAAGTTTGTTTTCTGTCCAGTGTGATAAAGATAATATCTTTCTCTGGGGCAAGGTTTGGGCAGGTTTTCTAGCTGTCCCATTATAAAATATTTGAGTTTCCTTCACTCAGGCTTTCTCAGCTATGATACAAACACATTGAATGTACAGTGTCCACCTAGGCTGTCTGTGCTGGCCCTGTGGGACTTGTTGGGGGGCAAGGGCAGCCAGAACAGACATGAGGTTCCTGCTGTAGTTGTGCCATGAGTAATAATGTCCTTTGTCTCTAACCCGGAGTCTTGCATCTTCTGCCAGCATCCATGAAATGTGGCACACTCACTTGTTAGCCTGCAAGTGGGTTGAAGCCTCAGACCCTCCACAATTTTTGACAATATCTTTAATACGTTTTTAAGTAAAGGAGGGATTTTTTTTGTTGTTGTTTGTCCATTTTAGGAGGGTTAATTTGGTTTAGACTACAGTTGACCCTTGAACCACACAGTTTTGAACTATGCGGGTCCACTGATAAGCAGATATTTTGGTAAATACAGTACAGTACTGTCAATGTAGTTTATCTTCCTTGTGATGTTAATAACATTTTCTTTTTTCTACCTTACTTTACTGTGAGAATACAATGTGGAAATATATAACGTACAAGATGTGTGTTAATCGACTGTTACCAGTAAGGCTTCCAGTCAGTAGTAAGCTGTTAGTAATTAAGTTTGGGGGGAGTCAAAAGTTGTAGCAGATTTTTTACTTTATAGGGGATTGGCTCTCTTAACACCTGTGTTATTCAAGGGTCAACTATATGTAATATTGCCAAACTCACCCAACTACATGCACCCTAACTCATCCCAACACACTGATATGAAGACCAGTGCGAAGTTTCCACTGTCTACTTCTCTTTGTTCTGATAAGCCCATTCTTTCCCCAGAGGGTAACTTGTCTGCCAACCCTCTTGGCAGGCACACCAAGAGGTGTTGCTTGGGCACACTGACACATAGACTGAGGGAGGTTACAGGTGAACTCATAGAGTGAGCATTAATGAAGCTAATGTCTTTCCTTTGTGGATAAAATAGAAGTATCAAAAGAAATCATAATGTCTTCTGATGATCCCAGACGATGACCTTGGTACATCCTTGGAGACCACTGCTTCTGAATTTGTCTTCCTCACCAGTACATTAGCAGCCCCATAATATCTATTGGTGGACTATCTTTTGATGTACCAGTCATTGAGCTAAGCATTTCAAATGAACAGTTTGATTTACTTCATAGTATATCCAAGCACTTTCATATTTTTTAAAAGCCATATATGACTTCTATACATTAAGTAACTTTCACATAAACTTTTCACAAACACGGTGGATAAGAGCCTCTGTGGTCACAGTCTGAGCTTCAGTATTATCTCTCTATTTCACAGCAAGACTGGAGGCCGAGGTGACTGATTGCCTAGTCTCTACCCAGCACCAATTTGTATGCATGCCAGCATACCTTCTTTGTTCAGATGGTGTAGGATAGGCCCTCTAGTCTTCATTAAATGACGTGGGATTATGAGTAGAACTTTTCTGTTTAATGAATTCTGTCTTGTTCTGAAATAATATTAGAAGAAGACAAATTTAAGTATGCTCTTTGTTTTTATGTTTTGAATATAAAGATTGAAATTTTTACCTTATGGATCTGAGGAGAGAGAGGGTAGGCAGATTTGGGGTAAGATTTGTTTAGGAAACAAAAGGAAAGGATAGCCCACCCAATGACTCTGTCACACTCAGGGGCATATGCACGATCAAATACATACATGCATGGGAAACAATTAATTCTACTGGTTCCACAGTTAAGATATGATAAATTATCCTCCTCAAACAGAGACTCCAGCAAGTCAGACACATCGGATCTGAGCACTTGAGCACGTCACTTGACGCCTGCTGGTCTTTAAAAAGATTGATTATCCTAACATGCTCTGAGAAGACCACCACCACACTCCACCAGTATTTTCTGTCTTCTAAAAACACTATTTCAATTTAATAGAACACAAGGAAAGTTTCAAAAATGGCCAGGCAAACTCCACCTCTGAAGTTTTAGAAGGAGAGACTTGCGAGGTTCTACAAGTAGTAAAAGTGCTAGTGTTCATTGACATGGGGAAGTGGGGAGATGAGGGGGATGTGCTAAAGGAGAGGGGTTGGGGAGGTACTTGTTTCAACAGGAGTTTAAACAGATGTGGGAATTTGTTGTACACCCTAGCCGTAAAACATTGCTGAGAAGCTCCATTTGTATTCTGTGGAAATATTTCCGGGAATTACTAAATTCGTATCTGTTGGAGGCTGCAAAGGCATGTGGCAGGAAAAGTTTCTGAGGGTGGATGGTGGTTGGGGAAAAGGTTGGGCAAGAGGCAGGACATTGGCTGGGCAGTGGCAATGTCTTTCTTTGTGTGTGAGTCTTTTATGTTGTTGGAAAGCTCCATGATATTTCATTCCCTGGCTGAATCTATCTTTGCCATCCTCAAGCTGATTCTGGTTCACAATAATTTTCTGACCCACAATAGTGTTTTAAATGCAGAAGCAGTGGACACTCATTTGTCTCCCAAGACTGTGTCTCACAGGAGGATGCTACATATTTCTGGTCCCTTTGTGGAGGAGGAAACAGAACATAAAAATGATTAAGATAAATAAGCTAACTTACCGTAACCTAGGACAGTATACATCAACAGTTTTTCTTGGCTGTTGATTAGGAAAATTTGAAATTAGAGAATAGAGTAACAACTAGGAATTTTTGAAAGTTTTTTTTTTATTCTGAAAATAAAGTATTTTTTATTTTTTTTAATCCCTGATTATATATCAAAATGTTCCAGTCTTAAATTAGAGACAAGCATAATGAGATCATAGGACTGGCATCTAGCCTATCCTTCTAATTTTGTAGAAGAAGAAATTTAGGCTCAGAGACATGAAGGGACTTATCTGAGGTCACACAGCATGCCAGAGTTGAAACTAGGTCTGGAACCCAGGGGCCAGAACGAACTATCAACTCTTCTTTTAAAACGCAGCATTTCCTGAAGGATCAGAAATAATTCTCTAGTATCTCACTCCACAAATGAGTTTTCTCCTTGTCAGTAGACAGGTGGACAGCTAAACATCTTTGAGTTTTAGAGAGGTAGAGGGTACAGAAAGCATCAACAAGAACCCTGAATACATTGTCTGTTCTGTTTACTGTCCTGTTCAAAAATCCTTCAGTCTCTATCATCATCTACAGAATAAAAACCAAACTCTTTGTCTACACAAAAAACAGCTCCAGCTTTCACAGCCACTCTTCCCCTGTGATCCACACCTGGTCAGATACCTACTTGGTGCTCTTCACTGGGAAGACATGGGTGACACACTAGTAATGGCAAAACCAGATCCTCCTCCTTATAGGGCTCACATTCAATAAGGGAGAGAGTGACCAAATAGAGAAATGAATGGACAAAGTAACTGATGACTTATACTGACTTCTGAGGACATGAAACAGGGAAAGTAGCAAACAGTGGTCGGTGGTAGTGAGGGAGGGAAGGGGGAAGGGATTTCCTAAGTGCTTTATCTGGAAATGGCGTTTGTCCTGAGATCTGAATGTGTTGATGAGTCAGCCCTATTAAGAACTAAGGAAAGAATGGTCTAGAGAGAGGGAATTGCAATTTCCCCAACGGAATGGCTGGCTAGTTCTCACCTCCATTCTTTTCTTTGTTAATGGCATTTCTTTGTTTCTGCTGCTGGAAATGCCTTTCTGCCTAGACTGGCCAATCCAATTTGAAGCAGTACTGAAGAGTGGTTACAAATGTGGACTCTGAGTTCAATGTGTGTTTGGTTCTCTCTTCACCACCTACAAGCTGGGTAGTCTTGGGCAAGTCACTTCACCTCTGTGAGCCTTAGTTTCCTCATCTTTAAAGTGGCGATGGTAGGGGCACCTGGGTGGCTCAGTTGGTTGAGCATCTGACTTTGGCTTGCATCATAATCTCCCAGTTCATGGGTTCAAGCCACATGTTGGGCTCACTGCTGTCAGTATGGAGCCTGTTTCAGATCCTCTGTCCCCTTCTGTCTCCACCCCCATTCAAACACTCTGTCAAACATGGATAAACATTTAAAAAAATAATAAAATAAGTAAAGTGAATATGGTAATAAAACCTACCTTGGGGGATTAATATGAAAATTAAGTGAAATATTTCATATAAAACACAATATAGTAAAACTGCAGTAGTCAATAAATGTTGGTTATTATCTATTCTTCAAGACCCAGCTCAACTCATATCTTCTCTGTAAACTTTCTGGACAATAGCGGCCCAAAGTAGTATTTGTCTCATTGGACTTCCTTTGTTTCTAAACCTGAATCCCCCCTGACCTCTGTAATTTTTTTCGTATCAACATTCTCCTGTCGTATATTTTGTGTATCTCTTTTATTCATCTTCCCAATAGATTGTGTGTTCCTTCTCTGTGGTCCTGGTGTATCTTCACATTGTCTTGCTCATAATGACTTACATTACATGTCTGTTCAGAGTGCATATGTATGGGTGGCTGGGGAGGAAGAAGAATGGAGAGGCAATGCTTCTATAGGTGTGTAAGTTAGCTTGGATGGGTTATAGTTCCAGTTTTACCCTCTTGATTGTGGTGGCCTGCCTCTCAGCCCCCCCAATGACCTGTTCCTGGTATGCATCCCTTATATAAGCCTCCCCACTTCAGGGAAGGTGAGTCTTTTCACTTGATTCTATTCAACAGAATATGGAAAAGTTGGTGGGGTGTTGCTTTCATTATTAGCTTGTAGAAGAGTGTGATTTTCACCTTCCTAGGTGACTCTCCCTTTGATGAAGCAAGTGACCACATTTTGGAGAGGCCTGTGTGCAAAGAACTGAGGGTGGCCTCTGGCCAACAGTAAGCAAAGAACTAAATCCTGCGAACAAAGAAGTAGGAGAACTTGGAAGAGGGTCCCTCCCCAAATGAGCTTTCAGATGAGATACAGCCCTAGCTGACCCCTTGACATGAGCTTGTGGCAGACTCTCAAGCAGAGGACATAGATAAGTTGCACCTGTATTTCTGATTCACAGAAACTGTGAGTTAATAAATGTGTGTTGTTCTGAGTCCTTAGGGGTAATTTATAATAACATGGTAGTTATTTGTTCTGTAACAATAGGAAGCAAATACACTTGCTAACTTACCTTGGAAAGATAACTACATCTCTCTGAACTAGAGTTTCCTCATTAGATATCTTCTTTTCTTTCTGTCAGGCCCTGGAGTGGGTACCAGGTCTACAGCAGCAAACAAAACAGGCAACATCCTGCCCCTAGGGCCACTGGTCTAGCTGCAGCCCCCATAGGATATTGCTATTGCTTTCACCCTGCTGGCTGCCCAAGGAACATAGTGGTTTCAGACCTTCCAGTTAGAAGGCCAACCCAGCCACTAGATAGAGAGACAAAAGCCAGAGCCATTCTGGAAGCCCTTAAAAAGGAAAATCAAATTAAGCAGATGGGGACTTTCAACATAAGCAGATGCATTTAGGTTTTCCTTTGTTTTGTTCTGTTTTGTTTTATTTTGTTTTAAATTTGCTGTGCTTTTAAAATGATGGCAAACGTGGGGCTCCTTCTAAGAAATAAGTATGTGACATGGACAGCCATTCTGTAACCAACGCACATTCTGTTTACCTCCAGCTCAGACTGAAGCCTTCTTGCTTTTTCAAGAGAGAAACATGATTACAAGTATCATTTGATGCAAGGAATAGTAGGACATCATCTGTATGATGGGGTCAGTTCTGGGCTATAAAAATGTGTCCCTGGAAGAGGCCTTGTTTCTTTCAACCAGCCCCGCACAGACTGTGGGACAGCTGTCAGAAAGGAATTCCCAGTGTCCCAACCTCTGGACTCCTGAGCCCCCTCCTAGCTTTTATGTCTCTTCCCTTGGCCTCCTCCCCTAAGTAACATTCCCTCCACCCCACCTCCCACAGGTACCACTTTCCAGCTTACCCACAAAATTCTGAAGTCTACCTTTTGTCTTCTTCATTAATACTCAATGGCCTATGTGAAATCATCACTCTCTGAAAGAAATAAAACTTGTTTATCTTCTTTCAAAGCTAAGTGAAAGCCTCAAAATTAAATGGCTGTTGCCCCCTGCCCTGGGTAGAGGAATTCAGGTACTTTCTTTCTTCTTTGAGATATACATCCACCTTTGCTCTTCACCCTTCTAAACAACAGACAAAATGTTGTCTTTATGAGTAGGACTCATTTGCTGGGTTCAGTGTATTAGCTCAACCCCTTAGAGCTGTGTGGCCTGTGGCAAATTATTTAACCTCTCTGGTCTGTTTTCCAAATGGAGACAATAATAGCATCTACCTCACAGATAAGGTATAAAGTACTTAAAATGGTGCCTGGCACAGGGTAAGCACTCAGTGACTATTAGCTCTTACTGTAAAGATAGCAAAAGGAACAAGCAAAACAGGCCGTTTTCGTTTCTGGTTACATTGAGTTTGATCAGGACTCAACTAGAAAAAAGCTAAAAGATAGGCAACAGTTGTCCTCAGAGCTTTTGCAGTTTTGATTCAGATCCCCCTTTACCTCTGTCTTTTTCCAGCTCCCCTCTGTTCTCTTCTTGGCCAAACCCTTTCAGGGCAAAGCCCCTCCTGGGACCACCACCTCCCTTCCAGAATCAGATTTTACTGCCTCTCCTCCTTCTTCATCACATCACTTCTCTCCTCTGTCCTTGTCCTTAGGTCTTGTGCTAGCATCTGATCAACTAATTTGTGCCAAAATGTTAATCACTCTTGGTTTAAATCAATCATTCAGAGTTGGGTTGTTTTTTTTTTTTTTTTTTAATATCTCCACACCACGTGCATGAAATGCATAATAAATACCCATTTGTAATAACATCCTTCACCTCCTCAGTGATTTCAGCTCAGTGCAGGAAGGGGGGATGTAGTCTGGAAGCATCTCCAGCCCTACAGGGTCTCACCCCCACCCCCTCGTGACGCTGAGAATCACAGCAAGTGCTGCCTCCCAGATTTGTCTTTCGGCAGATACCTTCAATGACTTAACCCAAATAATATATGATAATGAAGGTTTACAGTTCTACAGGAGAGCCATATTTGAGGCCTGGAAGGGGTTGCTGCGTGGGGACTGGAAGAAGGCATATTGGATCACTTTTTTAATCATACATGTAACTGCCCTCTCCATCATTTCCACAAAACCAAATTACTGTGATCTCTTAGCCTCATTTTCCTCTGACTTTCAAATAAAGTGCTAGACTAGTTCTTCAAGACCATCCTATACTAGTGTCTTCAGAGCTGGCTCTGCGAAAAGGGCAACGTCTTTGTTCAGAAATAGGGACAATACAGAAATTCGGCTCTCTACTTACTCAAAGCAATGTTTTAACTGTTTAATAGGGGAAGCCTTCTTGCCACCAGAGCTCTGGTGGCCTGGAGGGCAAGGTTGGCTGGGAAAGACTAGCTGGGTGTTCTGCTTCTATTCCTTAGGCCAACCAGGGCAGAGTAACTGCATACACCTGGATATTGGTGTCCTCATCCGGGAAGTCTTTGATGTCAGCAAATATCAGTCCTCATCAGATGGTCCCCAAATGCCAATTTCTCCAGGAGGAGATGCACTTCATGCTATACTTCCCCTTTGGGTTGAGCCGGGAAAAAGCATGAGCACTGAGTTTTACACACCTATGAGAGATGAGTGAAAATCGCCAGGTCAGATCCGACTTTAAGTATTTAATTCTGTCTCCATAAAACCATCTAAGGTGTTTTATATCTTGTCATCAAAACAAAATCTTCTGATATGATCTGGGCGATGGTTACATGAGTTCTGCTTTAAAATATTCTATAAATGGTACAGACTGTGTATATGTGTGTACATGGATATATGGTTGAATGGATCTACTGAAACAGTGGTTCTCAAACGTTGCCATATATTAGAATCAGGCTGCATCCCAGACCAATTAACGGACACTCCCTCAGGCATTAGTATTTTCAAAGTTTCCCAGTTGATCTCAATGTGCTGCCAGATTGAGAACCAGAGTGCTAGAAGAAAGGGATCAATTAAAACACAACAAAACAAAACAAGATTTCGTCCTCAAAGAAGGCTTATCTGTAAGATCCTTTCAGCTGTAGGTTTCTATGATTAAATAAATATTGCTCCTTTACAACAGGAAAAAATCCTGCCAGACTATCTCCTGCACCTGACAGTTGCAAACGTATGAACAAACAAACAAAAAATCTTTTGGTTCAGAAAACATAGTCCCTAGACTGGAAATTTTGAGACTTGCCAAACACAAGTTCTGAGAATTTCTGAATTTTCCTATGGGCTGGCTCTGTCTAGTCTCATGCAAGCATTCTTAGATGTACATTTGATTTCTCCAGGGAAGATGGTCTAACATTGACAAGCAAAGACTAAGTACTAGAGGCTGGTTGGAAACCAAGCTCCCTGGCTAAGTGTTAAGTCCTGCCTGTTGGATTTGTGTAGATGGAGGTCTAGAGACTGAATCTAGGGCTGCTGGAGGCATCATTAATTTCAATTAGGTGGAAAGTCTTGGAGTGGATTGCTCTAGCGACGGTCATTTCAGGATGTCCTGCTAGCTTGTGTGCGTGTATGTTTTTTTTTCCCAAGGATACTGCTAATGGAGTTTAAGGTCCTTTCATCTCAATAGAGCCTTTATTAAGTCTCCTCACGTCTGTAAGTACCTGTAGCTGCCCTGTTCCCTCTTAATTCATTTTCTGTGCCGCATTCAAGAGTATTTGGAATCTCCGCAAGAACAAATAAACCTCTGAACTCTGATACACTTGTAATCTGCCAAGGTCCACCCCACAACTCCAGACTGTCCCCAAGCGTGGCTGAAACAATATCAAAAAGCATCAGTGTTTTCTGTAATCCATTTGCCAAAGACAATGCACCAGACGTGTCACATTTCCTATTTCAGCTGCGCCTGGCATTGCTTTCCCTCCGGTAACTGGGGCAAGGGGTCAAGGGAGACTCTCAAGGTGACAGATTTGTTAAAGAAAAAATGCAGTCACTTTAACTCCCCGGGCTCAGCACTAACCATTCCTCATCTACTTTCCTATCTCTCTCTCTCCCTCCCTCTCTCTCTCTCTCTCTCTCTCTCTCTCCCTTTTTTACTCAATGGATGAGTGAAGACCTTGTATATGGTAGAAAACACAATTGAAATTTCTTACATGAACCAGCTGTGTGACCTTGGGCCTCAGAGACTGCCTTTGTGAAATAAATAATTTTCAGTATGCTCTAAACTTCTCTGATTCTATCCTAATAAGCATATGAGATAAAAACAGGGTTATTTTTATGACCACAGGCACCTTTCTCACTCAACTGCCTCTCGACAGTATGTTTGTGGCCTTGAAGACACGCAGACAGCTTTCCAAATCCTGGAGAGAGGTTTTTGGGAAACCAACAAGCTAAGGACTTGGTAGATGAATAGAATACCCTCCTTCCAGTTTCTTTGTAAACCATCAGGAACCAGAAACACTGGGGACGCTTCTCCCTCTCGTAATTACTTGGGAAGGAATGTCATAGCCTCAAGCGTAATTAACAGCATTTTAATTCATTCTGTCTTTTTAGGCTGTTCACATACTTGCTGTTGCTAGAATGAACACAGCGTTATGGTGTGTTAACTTTTTAAAACGAGGCCAAAGGTGTTGAACCAAGGCCATCCTCATGAAGAACTTTGCTTTCAGCTTAAACATGGGTTGAGAGAAAGCGCTGCGTGGCTACACTGAAACACATACAGGCCTGCGGTGGTCCTGGGCTCCCCAAATGAGATACACAAACAGCATTTAGCTATGCTTATCCAAGGAAGCGCCCGCTCATTATCTGGCCAGCAGGGAAAGATTCCACAAATACACCGCCCACTGACAAGTTACACAATCAGCCACAAGACCGTGATGGTGCATCTGTGGGCTTGCCCTCCCTCTCCCCATCCTCCTTATCACTAGGCCTGCAAACCTCCCGAGCTGCCAGGGAAGCCATACCCACCCTCTCTAGCCCATATTTTAATGAAGAGAAAGGTTCGTATGCCTTTGCTTGTGAAAGACACTGCATGTTATCCCTTCAGGTGGAGTGTGATGATCTCCTTTCCTAAAATGTTTCAGCTCTCGTGGATAGCTTTCATTTACTTGGAACACATAAAGCACACATCTATACACACGTATATATGCACACTGACTTCACAGAAGCTACTAGTTCTGCCCATCCTTTAATTTCATGCCTAATGGTAGTGATTTATTTCAAATACAAACAGTAAAATGTGAAACTGACATTAGTTGAAATTTAGGGCATCCTGCTTTCCTATACATTATTCCTTGCTTCTAAAATATTCATAACCACTTAAAGATGATTTATAGATGTATATCTGGAATTGTATCCTGATAATAAGAGCTTTATATATTTTTATTTCTTAGAGTATAGATATGTTCGGTAGAAATCGGAGACTAAGATGCAGTAAAATACTTGTATGTGTTAATTATGTAATATAAATGTACATGTAATACATATACATATATATTGGCCAAAGCTCTACAATGAGAGATACCATGTCAAAAAGCAGTAAACTGTCAGGAATCTATGAATATAAATAGTTTTTAGCAATAGCATATTATCAAGGCATTCTTAACTACATTTGGCATTTTTGGAGCAAGAAAAATGCTGGGGTTTCATTAAACTGCAACGCAAAGGAAACGGAGAATTTGGGTCCTAGACGGAATGTCCTTGAAATGAATAGATCGCATGGAAAAGCTGAGAGACTTGTTCATGCAAAATCACCCCCCTGCAAAGGAAATCTCAATTCATTTTTAAGTGCCCAGAAATTACCAGAAAAAAAATGTCGTAAATAATTAAGAGTATGCTTAAATGTCATATATAACATTATTCATGATCAAAGTGAGGAGTTCATAAAAGATTCATTTGTTTTCTTATTCGTGTAAGATAGCAAAATCAAATAGAGTGAAAAACTGTATTTTTGTGATCTGCCTCGATTGTGTCCATTCTTACTTGATTCTGGGAAAATTACAGACGATGTTTAGCAATTTACTGTTAGAAAAATATGTTTTTTCCTGTGATGTATGTTAAAGGTAAATAGCCAATTGAAGTTATAAATGATTCTTATTATGAAACATCCAGGCAATATTTTTACTGTATTTTGGGTGCCAGGATATCACCCCAGGTACCTCATTTAAGCCATCCAATCTGTGCTGTTCTCAGAAAAGAAGAATGCATTTCTGGGAAATTCGCCATTTGAAATTCCAATGGTTGCTTATCCCCTTCTGAGGCTAATGGTGCCAGTTGCTAAGAAAATAGAGCTTCTTAGCTGGCCAGAGGACATGGCTCTTTCTCTGTGTTGCTACAGGATCGGGGATCAACTTTGAGACACGCATTGTCCTGGAAAATTAGTGTATTGTGAACCTTCTCAAACTTGGCATTCACGAGTATAATCTGTATTGCTTGTTTTTGGATCCCAGGGAAGGTGCTGATAACAATTTTGAAGTCAGTGTGTGTTAGCTCCCAAGATGCTCATATTGTAAAGGACTCGAGGTCTGGCTGGCTTGTGGAAAGACTCAGGGGAGGACTTTCTTAAGGCAGAGCCAAAGAAGAGGGTCTGGCTTTTAGTCATATGTTAAACCCCCAGCCTTCTTTTTCTCTCAACCACAGTGATAAGGTACATTAATTTTGAGGTATTCTCCCTATCTCTTTATGTGCTTTTGGGCTCAGTGCTGGACCCTTGATGGTGATGCTGGAAATGTGCTGTTGAGAAAGGGTACCTTAGTCTCTGTGCCTACACAGCATGCTGAATTTGGTCAGAAACAAAATGGCTTATTGTCTCTAGATGAGACTCCATTATATGTAACAGTCAGGCTGCCAGAGGTAGTAGTCAGATCTGTAGATACCATCTTAAATAAAATTGTCTCCAGGGCACAAGACCTAATTTTCATATAAGAACTAAATTCGTTCTCCAAACCCTTCTGAATGTGATAGTCATATCCTATCTACCGAAAATTACCGAAGCAGAGAGGATGCTAGCTGGAGGAAGTTGAGTTGAAGGCAGAAAGGTTCTAGAAGTAGGCAATGATTTAGAAAGATCTGTAGACTGAATAGTGAAGGGAAGTAGTGTAGACCAGCATTCTCCACCTAAGCAATTGGTGTCTACTCCCTGACTGTAAACTCTAACCTGCTCTATGAACACACTAATGTCTCTCCTCCTGTGACAGTGTTGCTTGTCTCCTGTACCCCCCTTTGTTTTCCTTTACAAAGTAACACAAGTATTACCATTAATAACTATTTATTATCTTTTATGTGCCAGGGCACATAAGTATGCTATCAATAATCCTTGCATAGACCATTCAAATCTCCTCTTTTTATAGATGAAAAAAAAATAGACTGAGAAAGAAATTAAGAAATCTAAGATCACAGAGCTAGTAGGTGGCATACTTTTTTTTTTTGTCTATAAGGGTCTTTATTTCTTATTCTTTTTTTTTAATTTAATTTATTTTTTAAATTTACATTAAAGTTAGTTAGCATGTAGTGCAACAATGATTTCAGGAGTAGATTCTTTAATGTCCCTTACCCCTTTAGCCCATCCCCCCTCCCACAACCCCTCCAGTAATTCTGCACAGTGAAGGAAACAATCAGCCAGACTAGTAGGTGGCATACTTTTAAATCAAGTTGGTTTTAAATCTAGTCTGTCAGAACCCAGCCTGCTTCCTTAACCACTATACCACACTCATGCCTCTCTAGTGATATAGATAGAACCTTCTTTATTTTTGCTTCCTCACTCCATCTCTGCTCATTAGCAGCAGCCCAGGATCCCTCCCTAACCTGAGACCCCAAATCCAAGTCTTTCTGATGCCACAGAAATGGCATTTCTGATGCCATTAAATTTACTAATACTATAGCCATAAGCTATATGTGGCGATTGAGCACTTAAAACGTGCCTTCTCCAAATTGAGATGTGGTCTGTATATAAAATAAATACAGATTTTGAAGACTTAGTATGAAACAAGGACTGTAAAATACATCATTAATAATTTTATATTGATTTCATGTTAAAATTAAAATATTTAATATATTGGGTTAAATAAAATACATTATTTTTTAACTAACTTTTTTTACTTATGTATTTATTTATGTGTTTTGAGAGAGAGAAAGAGTAAATGGGGGAGGGGCAGAAAGAGAGGGAGAAAGAATCCCAAGCAGGTTCACGTTGTCTGTGCAGAGCCCGATGTGGGGCTGGAACTCATGAACCGTGAGATCATGACCTGAGCCAAAATCAGGAGTCGGGCATTTAGCCATCTGAGCCACCCAGGCACTCCTAAATAAAATATATTATTAAAATGGATATTACCTGCTTCCTTTTACCTTTTATCATGTGACTCCTAGACAATTTTAAATTACCTATGTGGTTCTCACCATTATTTTTATTGGGTGGCACCACACTAGATAGGATTGGACAGCATCTTCGTGGAAGTGTGTAGTGAGAAGCTCCTGGCCACCTGGCCCAGGAACTTTATGGTCTCCATTTCTCCAGGCTGTCATCTCCCTGCCTCAGTATCTTGAAAGTAACTGCTTCTCACAGAAATGTCAGGGAACTCTGGCATCACAGAAAAATTTAAGGTTGGAAACTTATAAGTCATCCAGCCTAAGCCACCAAAGCAATACTTTTATAACCTCTCTTATGGCATAGACATTGTAGGAGATCATGTCACTTTTCCAGATTTTTGCAGCCTTCCATACTTCTCCACACCACTCATGCCATGCTTGGCCAGAGGACTTCCTGTACCCCTCTTTGGTGGAGGACAATTCATCTCCACCCTTTCTAACTCGGGAGTAGCATGTCACTTGCTCTGGTCAATGAAATATGTGTAAATACCAATGTCACTTCTGAGCCATGGCTTTAAGAAACAACTCATGCTTTGCCATGACTCTTTTTCCTCTGACATGAGGCCTGTGGTGTCCCAGATAGGGGCTGCTCTGTCAGCCTAGGCCTACAAGGGAGGATGATGAAGAGGAGATTTGTGGCAGCCATGATGGATGTGTAATCTGAGTGACAAATAAGCCTGAGCTGTTGCAAGCCACTAAGTTTTTGAGGGTCTTTATTATTGCATCAAAACTTAGATATAGATGCTATCCCCACCACCAAATCATCATAAAATTACATTTGAATCCCTCCAGTGACAAAAATCATTACTACCACTGCTGACAGGACATTGCATCTTTGATGGCCCTGACTACTAGAAAGATCTTCCTCATGTTGCATAGAGATGTGCTCCTGGGACCAACTTCTTCTTGTGCGACAGATTGGGCTCCCTTCCAGCTGTCAGCACAGTGAGGGAGTAACAAGCTGAACCCAGAAGTGGCTGAGGGTCAGACACCAACAAAAGCAGGAGAGGTCCCTGTGGCTTCCTTTAAGAGAAAGAAGAAGAGAAGAGTGAGCCAAGGGACCATGTTTATAGCAAGACAGAAGAACACAAAAAGCTGAGCCCAAGAGACAGGTGAGCTCAGAGCCATGGAGCAGATGAAGAGGAAAAGCAGGGAAAAGTAGGAAGTTGGTTCACAGTTGATCTGCTGGAAGTTGTCAGGAGGCATTCTGGCATGACAGGCTCACTCAGGAGCACTCTGCCCCACAGTGCAGGCTCCAGTAGTGTAAGGGATTGGAACTCTGAACTTGACATTGCCACGCTTAGTCATCTGCCTACCTGTTTCACCCTTAGAATCAGTGTAAAGTTTTCTCCTCGACCACAGGACAGCCCTCTATTTATAGACAGCTACATTTGTGGCCTGAACAGACCAACATCAATATTTTATAATTCAGCTAGAAGTTTGGTAAAGTAGTTTAGAACTTGGATTTCAGAGTCAAGTTAAATTTGGGTTAAAATCTTTACCCCATCACTTGACAGTGGTGTGACTTTCAGCAATTTTTCTAACCTCGGCAAGCCTCATTTATCTGTAAAATGGGGATACTACCAGCCTTGAAGGAGTATTGTTCTAAGCATTAAATGAAGTAATATAAAGTGCATGTTTCTGGTAGTTATATATCTTCCTCTGGTAAAACCAAAGGAAATACTTTTAAAAAGATGCACCATAAGGTGGTAGCCACATTGATAACACACGTTATACCTTTAGGGACTAATTTAGAGTCTTGCAGAATGCTCAGTAATGGTATTGGTCCTTATATTTTAGGACAGAATCATCTGCTATTGAAATTTTACCACATTACCCCTTAAAGGTTCATTTGAGGTAATTCAGAAAAGGGATGCATTCCTTATTTCTATTTGTGTCCTGTTTTCTGTTGTATTTCCTTATCTAATTTCTCCTTTTATTGAAGTCAGTGCTGATTCTCAGCACCTTACAGGAGCATTATAACAAGGAAGTGTAGGAATTCCACAGCCATTTCATATAAATATTTGAAAGCACAAGAGAAGGAAAAGGTGAAGAGAACACTTATCATACACCATGCAGTCATAAAAGCATCAGAAATGCTGCAACGGAACTGGTTTAGCCATTCAGCCAGTTCAAGATACTATCCCTGGCACCCAAGGCTACCCTTCCCTAAGTCACCTTGGAAAATTTTGGTCTGCCATAAACAACTTTGCTTCACCTTTATATCCTAATAAGCTCATTAGTAAAGCATTAGTATATGGTTTTTAAAAATTCCTACTTCAGTGTGTGTGTGTGTGTGTGTGTGTGTGTGTGTGTGTGTGTGTGTAGAGGGAAAGAGAAGGGGGGCAGGGGAAAGGAGATGGTCAGGGAGAAAGAGAGAATGAATGAATAAATGGGAATATCTTTTGGCCCTCTTGAAATCACTATGTTTTGTTAGAACTTACACTGTCTTTTCACCAGGTCTTCCCCAATCCTCTGAGCAGGAAGCCTGGTTGTCTGTTACCTTAGTCACTTCAGATATCCTTGTACAACCTTTTCTAGGGTGGTTACATTTTATTGAGGCCCAGTGACTGGAACTGCTTTGGGTAATGGGACACATTGTGGTACTTGATTTTTCCTGTCAAACTTAAATTTCCTTGATGATGATATCCAGGATGCAGACCTCCTTCTAGGCCCTGCCACAATCATCTCACAACTCTAGTCTACAATAATTTGTATACAAATTATACAAATAATATAGATGTAAATAATCAAAACTTGGGTCCTCTAGTTCTATAAGTATACTTAGGATCTTGTATTTATGTAATCCATTTTGTAGTGTATTTCCACATTTCTAACCCAATTTAAAGTGTTCTAGCTATCGCCGTTTGTTAACGGAAGTTATTCCCCAATTATATCGTGCTTACTTACCTTCAGGGGGTACAATAAAATAAAGTGCCTACATTTTGTAAAATTAGGGTTTTTAATTCCCTTGTACCACCTTCAATTAGCCCATTTTTCTGCCTTTATTCATTACAGACTTAAACTCTGATATATGTATATCACATGTGTAAGATTTTGAAAATGTACTTATGCCTCTCGACTTCTCAGTTGTCATAGTAGTAAATTGGATGTTCCCAGTGAACCTTCTCCCAATTTCCTATTAAAATGATCTAAAAAATACATAAAAAGGTAGACACTGGTGAAAGAATTATTAACTAAACTTGCCATGGTCAGGGATTTACATTAATTGAGTGACTGGTAAAAATGGATCAAGAAGCCCACTGTAGGACTAAATATCACAAACCACACATCCCACCCTATGAACTAGAGCAAGGCAGGTCCTTGCTAAGAAGGCTGTATTAAGACCCACTGTCCAAGCTCATTTCCCTGCCCTTGAAAGTAGAGACGTGCAACCCAATGAAACACTGACTTCTGAGCCCAGAATCCTCCTCTTCTCCAACCCTATCAGTTGTTTTCCTACATACATTCAGTCACTGTAACTGCAAGCTTCAATATGCCATGAAGCAATAGCTCTTAGTTGTCTAAAGAAAAATATCACAGTCAGAGGTAAAGACAGAAAGAGATTTACGAATGGTGGATATTGTTTTGAACGGCATGATTGTCTATGTCATGTCAAAAAAGCAAAATATCAGATCAAGGCTGAACCAAAAATACCCACACTAGGAGAAGCCTGTCTGTGGCAAATTGAGCAAGGGCACTCACTGCGTATCAAACTGAAGTGAGAAGCAGGAGCTGCCAGTGCTCAAGTGAGCTGCAAGGAGATCTAAGATGTGCGGACACCATCATTTTTGTGGATGAGACACTAGCCTTAAAGAGCATTTTCTCTCTGTAAAGTGAGTACAGAAATCAGTTGCATTCTTATACACTAACAATGAAGCAAAAGAAAGACAAATAAAGAAACTGATCCCATTCACAATTGCACCAAGAATCATAAAATACCTAGGAATAAACCTAACCAAAGATGTAAAAGATCTGTATGCTGAAAACTATAGAAAGCTTATGAAGGAAATTGAAGAAGATATAAAGAAATGGAAAAACATCCTGTGCTTATGGATTGGAAGAATAAACATTGTTAAAATGTCAATACTACCCAAAGCTATCTACACATTCAGTGCAATCCCAATCAAAATTGCACCAGCATTCTTCTCGAAGCTAGAACAAGCAATCCTAAAATTTGTATGGAACCACAAAAGACCCCAAATAGCCAAAGTAATTTTGAAGAAGAAAACCAAAGCGGGAGGCATCACAATCCCAGACTTTAGTCTCTACTACAAAGCTGTAATCATCAAGGCAGCATGGTATTGGCACAAAAACAGACCCATAGACCAATGGAATAGAGTAGAAACCCCAGAATTAGACCCACAAACGTATGGCCAACTAATCTTTGACAAAGCAGGAAAGAATATCCAGTGGAAAAAAAGACAGTCTCTTTAACAAATGGTGCTGGGAGAACTGGACAGCAACATGCAGAAGAATGAAACTAGACCACTTTCTTACACCATTCTCAAAAATTAACTCAAAATGGATAAAGGACCTGAATGTGAGACAGGAAACCATCAAAACCCTAGAGGAGAAAGCAGGAAAACACCTCTCTGACCTCAGCCGCAGCAATTTCTTACTTGACACATCCCCAAAGGCAAGGGAATTAAAAGCAAAAATGAACTATTGGGACCTCATGTAGATAAAAAGTTTCTGCACTGCAAAGGAAACAATCAACAAAACTGAAAGGCAACCAACAGAATGGGAAAATATATTTGCAAATGACATATCAGACAAAGGGCTAGTATCCAAAATGTATAAAGAACTCACCAAACTCCATACCCGAAAAACAATCCAGTGAAGAATGGGCAGAACACATGAATAGACACTTCTCTAAAGAAGACATCCAGATGGCCAACAGGCTCATGAAAAGATGCTCAACGTCGTTCCTCATCAGGGAAATACAAATCAAAACCACACTCAGATACCACCTCACGCCAGTCAGAGTAGCTAAAATGAACAAATCAGGAGACTATAGATGCTGGCGAGGATGTAGAGAAATGGGAACCCTCTTGCACTGTTGGTGGGAATGCAAACTGGTGCAGCTGCTCTGGAAAACAGTGTGGAGGTTCCTCAGAAAATTAGAAATAGATCTACCCTATGACCCAGCAATATCACTGCTAGGAATTTACCCAAGGGATACAGGAGTGCTGATGCATAGGGGCCCTTGTACCCCAATGTTTATAGCGGCACTTTCAACAATAGCCAAATTATGGAAAGAGTCTAAATGTCCATCAACTGATGAATGGATAAAGAAGTTGTGGTTTATATACACAATGGAAAAGTACTTGGCAACAAGGAAGAATGAAATATGGCCTTCTGTAGCAACGTGGATGGAACTGGCGAGTGTTATGCTAAATGAAATAAGTCATACAGAGAAAGACAGATAGCATATGTTTTCACTCCTATGGGGATCCTGAGAAACTTAACAGAAGACCATGCAGGAGGTGAAGGAAAAAAAAAAGTTAGAGAGGGAGGGAGCCAAACGTAAGAGACTCTCACAAACTGAGAACAAACTGAGGGTTGATGGGGGGTGGGGGGCAGGAGAGGGTGGGTGAGGGGTATTGAGGAGGGCACCTGTTAGGATGAGCAGTGGGTGTTGTATGGAAACCAATCTGACAATAAATGTCATATTAAAAAATAGAATAAAAAAAGAATGAGTAAAGAAAGGTGGATTGAGGGATAGAGGGAAGGGAGGGAGAAGGGAAATGAGAGAAAGAGGAAGGAAAAAAAAGGAGAGGTGGAAAGAGGGAGGGGGAAAAAAGAAAAACCAAATGGGGATATAGATATAGGTATAGACCTAGACACAGACACTGACAGATATAAATATAGATGTGTACTTATGAACTGATATTAAAACTTAAAGGGACCTTTTCTGATGACTTGGAGGAAGAGATTACCTTTAAAAACAGAAAAAGAACAGGTTGTCATAACAGAAAATGACTTCAGATGATGGCAAATACACCGAAAGGTTCTGACCAAAACAGAAATGACTACAAAGCAACACACATTTCAAGATAAACTGAAAAATTTTATTGGACGACACAAAGCACAGTGTACTGTGCAGCATTCTGTTACTGCAGAAATAAATGTTACCAGTGATGTAGAGACAAAAACAAATAAATAAACCCTCCAGAATACATGTAGGAAATTCAAGATACAAATCAATGAGTGAGGAGCTGTTCAACGGGAGGTCAGAAACTGACTTTCTAATAAAAGGTATGAGTAATTTTGAGGATTGAACCAAAACATTAGAAACAGAAATAATAATCAGAGATATAATGGAAGGTAAAATTTTTTTTTCATGTTTGTTTATTTTTGAGAGAGAGAGAGACAAAGCAAGAGTGGGGGAGGGGCAGAGAGAGAGGGGGACACAGAATCCAAAGCAGGGTCCAGGCTCTGAGCTGTCAGCACAGAGCCTGATACAGGGCTCGAACTCATGAACCATGAGATCATGACCTGAGCTGAAGTCAGATGCTTAACCCACTTAGCCACCCAGGCACCCCTAGGAGATAATTTTTCTGTGCTAAATAATGAATTGAAAGAACTTACATCAAACAAATAAATAAAAAATAAATTCCCACGTTTGGTTTAGCAATAGCTTAACATCCTACCAATGTTTCTGAATTCTGAAAATAAGAAAGGATTGTAATAAATGGACAATATCTTTGCTTGAATTTAACTTCTTGATCAATAGTAAAGTTGTGTTTGTATATATTCATTAGCTATTTTTATTTCTTCTTTAATGAATTATCTGTGTCTTTGACAATGTTTCTCTCAATATGTCAATATTTTTTCTTACCAGTTTGCAATCTTTTTATTATATATTAAGAACATTAGGCATTTGCCATAAATGCTGCAAATGTTTTTCACAGTTTATCATTGCCTTTGAACTTTGTTTAAAAGTCTGTCTGGCCATTCATAATCATAATCATAATCATGGATTTTAACTATTCTAGATTCCCTGGGTCTATATAATATTTTAAATTCTTACATGTCTTTTCTGAGTATCTGGCATTAATACATCTAGAAAGGCAAATAAGGAAAATATGCACTTCTATAGGACAACCATAGTATTATACATAGGGGAAATGCACTATGTGGTATAGACTTTGAGAAGTAATTGGAACACTGGGGAAATCTCTGCACCCATTTGGCTTTTTAAGTCCATTCCATGTTGAGGAAACATACCAAACCCTAATTTGAACATGGAAAGGAGAAAAGGTAACCACTTTTCAGGCTGTGATTTCACACAGCTCACCCAATTCTGATTAAGAACAGTTGTCTAACTCCTCAGAGGAGGACCCAGGGGTCTTTTCCTCTTTGGTTTTTTCCTTTGTTTGCATGTTTAGAAAAACCTTTCCCTCCCAATGGTATTTTTTTAATTGACCTATATTTCTTATAGCTTTATGGCTTCATTGTTTACCCTTAACTTATAAATTCAAACTTGTATTAGTATTTAATTATCTTTCCCAGTTTTCAGATGACAATATGAAAGCTCAGAAATGATTTTTATAAACTTGGCTCAAGAGCAGGTCTTCTGATTCTAAATCAGTTAATTTGCAGCCACCCTAGGATGTGAACTTGATTTTCACTCATTATAGGCTTGTACTACTCCTGCCATCATAGGAACTGGGTTAAAGAGTATGACCTGGAATGGGTCAAAGACACAGGTGGAATCATGCCTGGCTCATCAACCCCCTACCCTAGCCAGTGTGAAAACAGTGATGAGAGAGATGCTTCAACACTGCACAAGGCAATGGGCTGTCCTTGGCCCTTGGGACCAAGTGGGAGCCGCCATTGTGTGTGTTCAAATCTTAGCTGTACGAAGAGCCTTTTCCAGGAGGTACCTGTGGATCCTTCTAATATTTTTCACCCAATTATCTTTCTACATATCTTTTCAAGAAACTGTAGGACTAGTGCTTTTTCAGAGATAAAAACAGAATTGCTTCTTTATACAGAAGGTACTCAAGAAATCAATCTGTCTCAGTGGTATGAGTTGCACATTTTATTCCAGGGTTTGTTTTAGTCTATTAAATGAAAAATAATGACTGTGATCTTTCAGAAATATGCTTGGTTCAGCTTGGGTAATTATTGAGAAACATTATAACATGAGAGAAAAATAGGCTAGTGTCTGAGTTTACCTCTACCTTTCCAACATCTCTTCACGACTCCAACTCTGAACCAGAGGCATCCACAAGTCTTTTTGGGCTGAGGTTAAATATTAAATATGTCAGTTTGTCAATACAGGGATTTACAGAAGGACTGAGGAAGGATTTACGTATGTTGTTTGAAAGGTAGAAATCGAGATTCTAGTCAATAAATCCCTACTTGGCATAGGGGGGTTTTATTGAGAAGGAAGGTGATGCCAATGTAGTCTTAATTAAAATTCAGTTTGGCAATTGTTCTTTCTTCAGAAGAAAGTGAGAAGTAATTAAATAAGATTCTATTTTATGAATGCCCATATTTTTTATTGATATCTCATTGATAAAATACGTGGTTCTTAAATTATAAACCAACTGCTCACCTTTGCTTTCCCTGTTTTGTTTTGGTTTTTTTTTTATGGTAGGGGTAAATTGCAAGCACATTTTTCTGTGAGATGACTAAGCTAATTGAATTAGTAAAATGTAATTTTGCACACCATGGCGAGTGTGGCATGACTACTTAGATAAGTCAAGCATTCGTCTATATACTTAGAACACAAAATGCACACAAGTGCTCTCAAAGAGCTCACAGGTTAAAAGGGACTCTAGTGAGTGACATAATTGCAACATGATGTGATCAATGCTAAACAGAAGCATGTATAAATTATTAATACAGAATAGAGGAGAAAGAGGCCAATCTGCCCATGGGAATTAGGGAAGGCTTACAATATTTGGGTTGAGCCTTAATGAAAGAAAGGAAGTTTACCACATGAACAATGTGTTCAGAAGTAAGTAATATTAAAGGACAGTCAATGGTATGTTTGGATTATAGCAAGAAAATCAGTCCGATTTTGAAATATGGGGAACTTATTTTGGGGGCAGACAGAAAAAGAGACTGCAAAAACTGGATTGAGGCCTAGATCTGAGTCAGCTACTTCTTTTGTAAAGATAGTAAACATTTATGGCTTGGGGGAGACTTACTCACCTCTATCCTTATGGTGTGAAAGCATTTGTAGACAATATGTAAGTGAATGGGCATGGCTGAGTTCCAAAAAAACCTCACCTGTATTTGCAGAAAGAGTTGGTGAGCTAGATTTGGCCCACGGGCCATAGTTTGCCAACCCATGGACTAAAATGTGAATGGTATTTTAACGTTATATTATAGATTTGAACCCTATGCTGTGGCCATCTTTAGGCATGGCATGATCCAACTTGTTTCCCAAGAGGCTAACTGTTGTATCATCATGCAGCGTAGTGGGTGTGGAGATGGATGTTAGGACAATGGTCTGGGTGCTGAGGGGGAAAGATGAGAGGAGAGAAGAAGGGCGAGGTGTTTGAAGTGGTTCCAAAGGAAGATGGACAGGGACTGAAGGTAGATTTGGGAGGGAGAGCCTGGAGTTAACTTTACTCTGAAGTCTGCCCCATGTGGTCTTGACAGTAATAAAGAGAAGATGGGATTTTCTACTTATGTAGCCCCAGTTATCCTTTTGTCTGTTTTGAAGATGAAACAGAAGATAAGCCAAAAAGTTCTGTATCTAAGGTAGGAATTGTCTCGTTTGAGGTCTCAAATCTTAATCTAGTTCTGAAAACCTAAGTTATAAAATTCTTAGAATTTGTCTCAGACCCGGCTACACCCAAATCAGAAAATCAGTTCCTCTGCTGAATGCCTGATAATAATGCTGTTATTTTCTGGAAAACCCTTGGAGATATTAAAATCTAAAATTGTGATTAAGGAATAAACAAATGATTTGAAAATTCTAATTTTTTAAATTTATGTTCTTGTTTTACATTCTATTCATGGATGTTAAATGTTCCAAATGGTTGTATCTTGACTATGAAATGTCTAGAGTCATTGGAACTTAAAAATAAATCACATCCATGACTCAAAATTGAAATAACCCTATCATAAGTTTCTTAGTAATCTGTCTGTCCCTGGGCACCTGGCCTTGTCACCTTGTGTTTAAATTCTGTGATTTACTCTTTACCCCTCCTTTGCTCTCACACCCCCAGTTTGACTATAATAGACTCAGAGTCGACTCTTCTAGACAGAACATTATTGCTTACCATTAGTGGTTTGGCTTCATCTCATAGATGTAGATCAACTCAGAGGTCTCCCAAAGCAGCTTTTAAAAACAGATATTTGACTTTGGTCATTGTTTTTAACGCATGGCTTATTAGTGAAGCTCATTTGAACACTTTCTACATCCTTGTCATGACTGATTGCTAGCTTTCAGACCTCAGCCTTCCCTTGTTGCTGAGTTCTGTTGTGAGACCATCTTGCTTTGTGGGATTGTTGAGAACCCAAGACTTCTTTGCCTCCTCAAATTATCACCTGGTGACCCTGAGATTCATTCACATTGCTGCGGATGGGTGTGCTTGACTGGCTTGTCTTTAGTTTCTTGTAAAGTACAGGTTATCTCACATCTCCAACATAAGTTACAAACACAAAGAGATAAATGAATACAGGTAGCATTTCTACTCCAAGATCTTCCTTCCATCTGAACACTGCATGTCAATAAGGAAATTGCAGCTCACGTTTACATGTGTTCTGGTTTCCTAATTGGACTTATAGGCAAGCCAAGTACTTTTTTTCACAGGAACTTTCTTTCGAAATGAAAGATAAGTCAAACACACTCTAGGCTTTTAAAAAATATTTTAATTTGACCCTAAACATTATGTATTAGGAAGACTTTTAGAATGCCATATACTGAAAATATTTTCTAGAGAAAGAGCCTAATGTAATTAAAGCACAATTAGGACTTAAGTAGGTTCTTGTTTTAGTCACAACTAATAATTCTGTGCTATGGCCAATTAAGTAATTTCCTATTATTAAAATAATGAAGTTGGATTAGGTGATTCATGTCCCCATCAACTTTAAAATCATTTTATGTGTTTTTTTGGTTTTGGGTTTTTTTGTTTGTTTGTTTTTGGTTTTTGGTTTGTTTGTTTGTTTGTTTTTTGGTTCAAAATGAGATGCTTGACTATTTGGCACACCTCTTATGACACTATGTCATCTTTTCTCAAGAATGAGCGCTGCTTGGGAATTGGGATGTAGCTTCTGAGCCTGGATTCTGCCTATGTTATATTATTCAGGGACAGAGTTGCTGCTATCCTCATCTGCAAAGGACAGGATGAGCCCTGATGGCTTTAGGGAACCTTTACTTCCCTTCCTTTACTGGAGCCAGGAAGAGAGCAAAGAGAACCAGGAAGTTCTGGATTGAGCCAGCTATTTCCCTTTGCTTGCTTTCTTCTCCCTCATCTGAAAACAAGAGGGATGGATGGAATGGTCTCTTGGGCTTCTTCAAGTTCTGAAGTACAAAGCTAACATACAATTTAATGTCTTTGAATCAGAATGTTTAAGAACTGGAAGAAAATTTAGAGGTCAGATTCTCTGACGTTCAGTGACACGCACTGTCTCTGTGAAAACCGGTGAAGCAGAGAGACAATCAGAATGATTTGGGAATATTGAAAAATAACATCTGGTTTTTTAGATCTACAACCCTCATTTCAGTCTGCATATTTAGCTGGCCTGCAATATTTTGTGACAATTTGACTAGATATGGCTATGTTGTGCTATTGTATAGCAGTGACAGGGAATTGTTTTTTCTTAGCAATAATCTAGTCAGGGAACTTGACATTGAGATTTGTTCAGTGTTTTAGGTTGGGACTCCCTAGAAGCAGAGTCAGAGATGTGGTTTCTTGTCAAAGTGATTTATTGAGGAGGATTCCTCTCACTTGAAACTTGCAAGGGTGTGAGAGGATCAGCAGAGGGCAGGGGAAGCAGTGAGGCAAAGATGTGGGCTAAGCTGGCATCTAGCAGCAGTCTCATGCCACCAGGATCTCTGGAAGATACTGGCACCTTCCATTTGTCCTGCCTGGAAGCAACATCAGCTGCCTTTTTCTAGGGATCAGTCAGTCATTGGCTACGGGCCACCACCCCTGTCCCCACCATTGTCTTATTCTTGACCTTAAAGTATTTCATCACTGAAGTGTCTGCCTTATGTTTTTGATAACTTTTTAAGATGATGGTATTTTTCCTTTGTTCCTACTTTTCTAAGAATTTTATCAAGGAGTATTCAAAATTTTATAAAATGAATATATGTATATGATAATTATGTATCTTTTATTCTTTAAGCTGTTCATGGAGATAGTTTTTCTCCCGTTAAACCACCCTTGCACTTCAAAGATAATCCATTCTTAGGTAGAATGTATTATTTTAAAACATATACGGCTGTATTCAGGATGCTCACATTCTCTTTTTTTTAATGCATCTGTTGTAATAACTGAGTTTAACTTATTCGGTATCAAGGTTGTACTAGGTTCATACAGTGAGCTGCAAACATTCTTCTTCTTTACCTATCATTTAGAACAGTTTTCATAATATTGGGATTGTCTATCAGTTTCTTGAGGCTGCCATAACCATAAACTTGGTCCGTTAAAACAACAGAAATGTATCCTCTTATAGTTCCAGAAGCTATAAGTCCAGCATCAAGATGTCATCAGGGCCACACTCCTGCCAGAGGCTCTAGAAAGACTCTCTTGTCTCTTCCAGCTTCTCATGGCTGTTGCTGTATTACTCTCATCTGCTTCCATGGTCACGTGTCCTCCTGTTTCATTGGATGTAGGGCCCATCTGGATAATCCAAGACAGTCTCCTCATCTCAGAATCCTTGACTTAATTGTACCTACAAAGGACCTTTGCTCAAATAAAGTTAACATTCCCAGGTGCCAGTGATTTGATGTAGGCGTATCTTTGGGGGAGGCTACCATTCACCCCACTACAATCCATTTCTTAAAAGTTTAGTAGATTTCATGTCTGAAATCATCTGCCTCTGGAGAGGGGTTCAGGGTTACATTTTTAAATACTGATTCAGTTTCTTTAATGACTTTAGGCCTATTCATTATTTATTCTTGAGTCTGTTTTGGCACTTACTCTTTTTTTTTTTTTTCTAAAAACATACCACTTTTGACTGTTTTCACATCTCCTGGCATGAAGTTGTACCCTGAATTCTCTTAAGATTTTCTAATCCTGAGAAACTTAACAGAAGACCATGGGGGAGGGGAAGGAAATAAAAAAGTTAGAGAGGGAGGGAGCCAAACCATAAGAGACTCTTAAATACTGAGAACAAACTGCGGGTTGATGGGGGTCGGGGTGAGGGGAAAGTGGGTGATGGGCATTGAGGAGGGCACCTGTTGGGATGAGCACTGGGCATTGTATGGAAACCAATTTGACAATAAATTTCATATTAAAAAAAGATTTTCTAATCAAAATATGTTGTGTATATATACTTAGGTAATCTAGTGGTTTGCTAATATTGTTTATATGCTTATTACTGTGTGTATATATTCATAGATATATAATCTTGTTCATTACAGTATAAATACTCACATAATCTATTATAGTCCCAGTATTATTCTGTTCTACTTTTACTGGTATTTGATCCTATTTTCTAGAGGTATCTAGTTACATTGATTTTTAAAAGAACACAAGTCACTTTCTTTGAGATCTCCTGAAGCCATCCCCTCTATGATTTTTACCTCCCAGTCCTTTTGCAATTTCCGTATCCACCTTCATTTTTACTTCTTAATATGCATCACCATTTAGAATGCTATATATTTTATCTGTTCACCTTGTTTGTTTTGTCTCTGAAGTAGAATATAATTTCTATATAAGCAGAGATTTTTATCCATTTGGATCAGTACTGAATCCCTAATGCCTAGAATAGTCAATAAATGTTTATTGAAAGAATGAACCAAAATTTGTCCTAAGTATATTAGTCTTTGTCATAGCTTTGTTTTCCATTCATTCATTTCTGCTCTTTATGAGGTATCCTTTCTCCTTCTTATGTTTTAATACTTTTTCTTTTCTGTCCTCATTCCAACTTCTTTCTTAAATCTTTTTGAACTTTTTAAATGCCTATTTATTTTTTAGAGAGAGAGAGGAAGGGGCAGAGGGAGGGAAACACAGAATCTGAGCTGTCAGTACAGAGGCTAAAGTGGGCTCGAACTCACAAACTGTGAGATCATGACATGAGCTGAAGTCAGACATGTAACTGACTGAGACACCTAGGTGCCCTCATTCCAACTTCTTGAGTTGATTATTGTAGATCATCAATTTTTTATCTTTCTTCTTTTCTAATTAAGCACTGGGGATAAGGATTTTGTTCTTTTGGTACCTCTCTTAGTATCCTGAAAGGTTTTATTTGGAATATTTTCATTGCCATTCAGTTCTGTATGCTTTATCATTTCTTTATGATTTCCTCTTTCACTCATGAATAATTTAGTAAACTGTGGGTTATTTGGAAGGATCTTAAAGAGAAACAGCTCTTATTTTGTTATGAATTTATAATTTTATTGTCTTTCGGTGGAAAAATATGATCCTTGCAATACTAATTCACTGAAATTTGTTGAGGTTTTCTATATGGCTATAGACATATAAATTTTTGTAAATGTACCATTTGTGTTTGTGGTACAACAGATACGATAGATTATTCCATTACTTTACTTTCCCTGAAGTGGGGTATATGATTTGACTTAGTAACTTTTGAACTTTAAACCTTATGAACATTTCCATTAACTCATAGATTTGTCTTCCTAACACCACGGTCATTGTATTGCAGCTATCAAAATCCATTGGCTTTAATAAAAATGGTATTTTTTTCAACATGCATGCAAGAAGTTTAAAATGTACTTGAATATTACTCATCAGATTCTTCATGTAAATAATATTAAATACTACTCCAAAGTGTCAGACTTAAATTGCAGGGGAAAAAAGTCTTAATATTTTTCATAAAATATTGTGGAATATACAAATTGGTTTTCCTTACTCCACCAGTTGGAAAAACTCATGTAAACATTATTTCCCTTATTCCATAAAACCAGGGAACTGAAAGATTTTTTACAAATTGGTTCTTTCTATAGGTACTCAGTGCTCTAACTTTTTTAAAGTTTATTTTGCACAAAGGGATTTTTTTTACATTAAAAAGGTTATTTTTTTTTCTGGGACAAAAATATTGTCATGCTGAAATGAGAATTTTTAACCTAAAATAACATTTTCTTCAATTTGAAAAAATATTTTTGTCAATGTAAGAGTTAAAGTGAAATGTCAAAAAAATTAAACATCAAAAATAGCACTAGCACCCAGTGACCCAAAATGTGGGTATATGAATATATATGTCATGTATTATAATATCCAAAATGGTAGAGGCAAGCCTCAGCTCATGCTAAAAGATGCCTTATAAAAATGTTTCTTTATAAGCCAGTTTTTGGAACTTGAACTGCAGTGGTCCTCAAATAGTGTTCAAGGAAAAGAATGAAATCCTAGGCTAACCCCATTCCTAATTATTTATTTAAAAAATTTTTTTAAGTTTATTTATTTTGAGAGAGACAGAGACAGCATGAGTGGGGGAGGGAGGGAGGGAGGGAGGGAGAGAGAGAGAGAGAGAGAGAGAGAGAGAGAGAGAGAGAGAGAGAATCCCAAGCAGGCTCCCAGCCACCAGTACAGAGACTGACTCGGGACTTAGACTCAAGAAACCTGAGGATCATGACCTGAGCTGAAACCAAGAGTCAGGTGCTTAACCAACTGAGCCACCCAGGAGCCCCTCCTAACGATTTAGTAAATCCAAATATACTAGGAATACTGTATAGTATCATTTAATCACTGATAAAATAATGTTTCAAAAGAGAAAAACATGTTTAGAGTTCAAGCTTAGGATGTCAGGCACCCATCCCGCTATTTGGCAAAGAGAGACTCCCCTTCTCCTGCCCCTCTCAGCCGCAAGCTGCCAGTGAGGGGATGCTGATTAGAGTTTTCTTGGGAGCTTGGGCTCATTGCTGGTAAAATGAATTAATGGGAAAGTACTAGACTGAAAATAGTAGTGGAAATGAGAAGTGCAGAATTGCCTTGTGATTGGAATCTGCTCTGCTCCTTGCCCATTATCTGATCTTGGTTTTCATTGCCTGCTCCTGCAGCAAGAGCTCTCCCTTTGAACAGACTGCTGCACTGTACTTGGAACAGATGCTTTCCAGGCCTATACTAGCTCTTTGAACCGTAATTCTCTTCCCATGAGTCCACTTCCACCAGCTTGTTTTTGTGAGCCCTTGATTGCCAGATTTGTGAGAATCAGATTTCATCCAATTCCTGATGCCCTTGATTCTTGGATCTATCTAAATGAGAGCAGCTAGTCAGTCCACTCTTGAGTCCAGGCACTGAAGTATTTTTGTCTTCTTCAACTGGGTATGAAAATTTCTTAACGACAGACCAGATCACAACTGGGGGTGAAGCAGGGATTTCTAGATTCTCCTAATGCCAGTGCCTGACACAAAATAGTGGTCATATCAGTTGACAATGCGTTGGCTCCTAGTAACAGAAAATCTGACTGCAGTTGCTTTCACAAATAGGGATTTGTTTTTCTCTGATAAGCAGTCCAGGGTTAGGCATCTGTTGGTGTTGGTTCAGTTGCTCAGCTGTGCCACTGGGAATCTAAGCTTTTTCTCCTCTGTTTTCCATTGCATATTGGATTTTTGTTCCCAGACATAACCATGTTCACAAACAGCCACCTCACAATCCAGTATCAGGCAATATGTTTGTCCAAACTCACCCTCATCTCCCTCCTGATATATTGCAACAATCTCCACCGCATCTCTCCGCTTTCCCTCTGCCACCACCCCCAAATCCACTCACAGTGTAACGGTGAAGATGGTCTTTTTGAAAATAAAATTAGATTGTATTTTTCCCCATTATGTAAAACACTCCTGTGTTCCTAAGAGATTAAGAGGAAATTCCAGACTTTTGCTCTTGGCCTGCAAGGTTCTAGGGATCCAGACACTTCCCCCCATGACCTCATAGGCTGCCACTCAACCTCTCTGTCATTATTCTTGACCACATAGTGTTCTTGTTCTTCCTCAGAAATACACTGTTTGGTCCTCCTCTACACTCTTTGCATGCACTGTGTCCTTTGCATGGAAGACTTTGTGGCTGTTTTTTTATGTGTATCTCAGCTCAAAGACCATATATTCTGTGAGACCTTCCCTGACCATCCACAATAAATAGTTACGCCTCTGCCCTCTACCTCCCTCCCGAGCACTCTCTTCTTGTTATACTATGGCTACTGGGCAGTTCTCACTGCTGACTCCATGTTTGAATCACCTGGAAGACCTTGTAAAAATACTATATTAAGTCCCTATTCCATAGATTCAAATTTAATTGGTCCAGGATGATCCCCACGCACTAGTATTACTCTTAAAACACCCCATATGATTCTCTTGTGCAGCTAATATTGAGAACTACTGGGATACATGATTAAAGGTAAGAGACTATGAACAATAATTTTTGGATAATCCTATAATACTGACTTTTTATCTTGATACGATTTAACTGGATAAGGAGTCATCAAGATGATATTCATTTTCAGTATATATTCCCTGCAGCATCTAGTGGGTATTTGTGTTAAATCAAAACTTCAATAAAGTATTACTTTCTTAGAAGAAAATGATCCAAATGAGAAATCAGTGTTTGTTCTGTGTGTGTATGCCTGTGTGTGTGTGTGTGTGTGTGTGTGTGTGTGTGTGTGTTCCCAGAGAGAACATGGTTTCTCACTTGAGCTCATCCTCGGCACCCCCTCTTCTGAATGCGTGGGAGTTGTCAGTTTTAGGGAGAGGGACTGTGGAGGCAGGGACGTCAGGGGGCTCCCAGCAAGCCCGGAGCTAGCCCGAGTGGTCTGTGAGAGGGAAGGCACGGGTCAGAGGCTGACAGATGGTCTTTCTGCCACATGGACTGCAGGCAGATGGCTCTGACAGTTTGGACAAGGCCGCAACTTTGGGTCATAAAGGCAGAGCTCTGAAAAAGATGCTTGAAGAAGCTTCTGATGACATCCTTCTCTCTTTCCCTGAGCTTGAAAATGCACAGGAGGTGGGGAGGAGGAGGAGAAGCAGGAGGAATAGGAGAATGAGGAGAGAGAGCAAGAGGGAGAGAAAGAGAGAAAGGAGCTAGAGAGAGAGAGAGAGACTGCAGGTTACTTGCTCTATGAAAGTAGCCCTTCCACTCCCTGACTACCTCCATGCTGCAGAAAAAGCCCTGGGGGAGAGCTGAGCACATGGGCTGGGAGGCAGGAAGTATAGGGGTTAAGTACATGGACTGTCATCAAGCACAGCTGCCCTACGTTCCACCTCTGCTGCTCACTGTATGTGTAACCTTCCCAGGTTATCCCAACGTCTTTTAATTTCAGTTTCCTCTTAATAATTGAATCTGACTCAAAGCATTGTTTTGTGGAGGCAACATTTGTAAAATAGTCAGCATAGGGCATGGCCCATGGCAAGGACTCCTGGCCAGTGCGCTCTAACTTGGGTGCCCCAAGATTAAAAGAAAGTGAACCCAAACCATGGCTTCAGTATTAACACATCCATCCAATTTTTTTTTCTTCTGCTGTGTAGCACCAGTCTTCTCTTTTTCTACCATATGTTCTTATTTTAATTTACCAATAAGGTCCATTTTTAATGAAAGCAAGGAGGTAAAGTAAAATGAGAAGGGAGCTCCATGAGGAGGTGGAAAACTAATCTCATTTTTCCCTCCTTTTAGCAAGAGGCCCAGTCACCTTACTTAATCCTCTGAAACAATTGTTCCATCTTGCAGGATTTTTTTTGCTTCCAGTCATCTCTGTCAAGGGCCCCAGTGAAGGTTTTTATGACTCCCACTTTGGTCTGTAGACATCTGGGAATGGCCGCTGCAGAAAGCACGCCCGTCCTCTTTTCCCCACGCACCAGATTTTGCAAGGCCTCCTGGCACAGAACTACAGTAGACATTTAATTAACATAAAACACTCTATAACACCATTAAGACAGCTAGATTGGGAAGTTGGCAATTCCCCAACCCCATGCAGCCAAGTTCCCAGACACAGGTATGTCCTTCAACTTGCTCACAGTGGCTGAAGATGCAAGACGTTTTTCCCATTCTGGATCTTTCACCTCTGAAACTCCCCCACCAACATGTTCAAGGGTGGAAGTTAAGGTCACTGCTTTCCCCCTTTCTCCCATCTATCTTTAGGGATTCACCATCTCCTTTGTGGTCATGGGTCACCACAGCCACATGCTTACCAACCTCTGAAAACCACAACTCCAGTTCAGAACACCTGGGGACTTCAGAGTCTCATCATCTTTCCTTGCTTATGCCAGTTTGCATTCTTCAAAGCTCACTCCAAGGCCCCACTCTGGACCTTTCACCTGTGATGTGACCAGAGCCTGATGTCCCCATGGAGGCTTTCATCCCTCACCTAACTTTTGTTGCTCACCTTGTTCTCCAGTTAATTAGATCATCCTCATTTTAACTCCTGCTATATGTAAAAAAGGAATTTGATTAATTGCTCAACAAAATGTGATAGAGCATTCGCTGTGTGTCCAGCAACTAAAAACATCCCTTCTCACTGAAAGGACGTCTGGTCTGCAGGCTAGGCTCACACTTGCATCCCACTTTAATGCAACGTAAGAACAAAGTGCTCCCAAAGGAAAGAGAAAGCACTGACCCTTCTGCTACGTAGTAGTGGAGTGGAGAATCAGAAGATGACAAAGGATTTGTTTTAGCCAAGTTTCAGTGATGGCCACACCCAGGCTTCTTCCTTGCTCCAAGTAGAAGTCTCAGGTGTTACACACAATCCCAGTTAAGTGATGATGGTTGTCAAAAAGGGCTTTCAGAAGACCTCTCTCTGTGCTCTAGTCTATCTCGGAGATGTCAGCATTTGAGATTTTTTTTAATTGTCTCCATTTAGAGAGCACACACTCCTTGAAGAGGGAGTGCATCAAGCCTAGAAGATGCGGTGCTTCTGAATTCATTGAACCTACCTTTATTATTTTGTTCCTCTTCGGTTGTCCTTTACTCGTAGAAGGAGAGTGTGACAACGTGATTAGAAGCTAGAGGTGCACATATAGATTCCCTTAGGTTAGGCCTTCGTCTGAGCAAATTTCCTTTTCTCCTTAATGTAGCCAAGAATATTGTATGATTTTCCAAAAGTTGCTTTATTAGAAAGACTCGGATGGGGGTGGGAGTGGTGGGCAAGGGAGGAAACACAGCAGATGGAAGCACAAAGCCAAAACCAGAAATAGTAGCATTTACAAAGACAGTCCGACATGGTAGGGAAATGGTGGTTTTGAGTTTTAGGAGGCCTGGACTCAGGTCCTGGTGTAACTACTTACTGGTTTGCAACTGTCTCTGAGGTTCACCGTCCTCCCCTGCAGTGTCTGCCTTTCAGCTTTATTCTGCACATCAAAGTCTACACTGTTCCGTGAATGGCCACAATATGGGTAGATAGGCACAGCTTATTTCACACAGATCCTGTTCAAAGTGTGGTCCATGAACCAACAGCATCAGCATCATCTGGGTGCTTGCAAGAAATGCAGACTTGTTGGGCCCTAGCCCCAGCCTAATGAGTCAGAATCTGTATTTAAACAAGATCCCAAGTGATTCATTTTCAAACAATAAAGTTTGAAAAGTCCTGGTCTAGACCTCTAGTTCTCAAGTGTGGTGGCACATTAGAATCACTTAGGGAACTTTAAAAATACTGAAACTTGAAGTGTCTTTCTTGAAGGTCCTCCTATAATCTAGTTATGAGGGTCAGCCTAGCCCTAGAAGTTTCTAAAAGCTCCACAAGGTGATTTTAACATGAAACAGTTTTTGAGGACCACTGTTCTCAACCATTACTTCTCAAACCATTTCTGGTAAATGATCATTTTGCTCATAAATTTCCAATCCAACTCATTGTAAAATTAAAACATGTTACAAGCTTTGCATATAGCAGCAAAGTCAATTTGGTATAAAGGTGAATAAACGCTTACTCTCAGTTTGTTTCTCTCCTTGTCATAAACTTGTAGCAAAGCGTTCCCAGACTAACAATGGTCCTTGGACCACATTTGAACTGAGCTGCACTGTAGTCAGGCCACCCTTCACCCCAACTAGGAAACCAATCCAACCCCACCTCATCCCCCATTGGCTCCCTTCTTCTAGGTCAGAAGTTAGAGTAGACTCTTTTTTATTGAACACACACTTACATAGCACCTCTCTTATATTAGGTACTAAGTGCTTTACACGTATTTATCAATATTACACTAATTTATCATTACCCTTTTCTCCTTATGGGAACAGAAATGGAGGCACCAAAAAGTTAGGTTACTTGCCCAAAGTCAGGCAGGATTCTGAATCCAGGTCATCTGGCTGTTAATCACTCACTACCTTACCCACCGGTGCTTGGGGGAAGAAAGGACTAGTCTCCCGCATACACTACATTTCTTTTACCCCTACGTGTCTCTCAATCCGATCCCACCATCTCCATCTCTTTGTCCTCTTCCCACCTGCTGCTACCATCATTATAAGGCTTTTGTCATCTCCTGCACCACTGAATAATCTCGTCTCTCCTTTCTAATGTTCCCTTTGAAACTTTATCAGTGCAATCTTTTTAAAATGCAAAGCCAAGCAGGTTTTAAATCCTTTGATGTCTCTCAATCAGTAAAGTTCATATTCCTTGGCACTGCATAGCAACCACTGTGCATTGGAGCTCTGCTTTTCTTGTCCCTCCTCCTCCCTTCCGGCCATATAGAACCAACCACACCTGTCATGGACTTTGCTTCAACCACTCTTGCGTCACATCCTTTGCGCATGGGGTTTCCTAGATGGTGGAGGTCCTCTGTCTAAAGTGAACTCACCCTTCAGGGCATGGCTTAAGCACTGCCTCACTCAGAAAGTGTTTCCTGAACACCCTCTACTGAAACCTTATCTACTGATAACCTCTTCTGGCTTCTCATCCCTGCTTGAGCTTCTCCTGTAGCATTTGCAATACTCTATCAAGGTTCCTGGTTTCTGTGTGAGAATCCCTCTTGACTATAAGCTCTTGCAGCAGTGACTAGTTTTAATTAAATTTGTATCCTTAAAACTAGTACAAATCCAGGATCATAGCAAGTATTCATGATTTATTTGGAATGAACAAGTGAGTGCATGAATGAGAGGCAGAGACATACATACCATTTTAGAGACACAGTCAATGCCCTTTCACCCCTCTGCCTTGCACCCCCTGCCACCCACTGCCTTTGAACAGGGTAGCTATATGTCCTCTTTTGGCTTTGCCGAACCTCTTCGGACTGTCACTTTAGGGAATGTGCCCCTTTTCCCTGAAAGTGTCAGCTGTTGGGCAACTGGCACAAAGCAGTGGTCTAGCTTCCTCTTATCACTTCCTTGCTCCGTGTGCCCTGGAAAGAATATTAAATGTGTACACACAAAGTACATGCTAAAATATTCATGAATATATTCAGAAGGTTTTTTTGCTTAAGCCCCCTTTGTCTGAAAATAGAGCAGAAGAGACAAGTAGAAAAACGTGACACACGAAAGCTTGGAGAGAAATATATAATAAGCAGTTAGTTGCAATTGATCACTTTGCCCTGGGTTATCTAAAGATCAGTCTTAAAAAACATGCCTAATATCAAAGGAGAGATATCCCCTCATTATTGGAAGAATATACTTTTAATACATGTCTTCCTTCTGACTTCATGACCATGTGATCTGTCACATTATTGTTCTGCCTTTCTCCCCACCTTTTTAACATCTGCCTCCTTTTCTTAAGGGTGGGCCCTTAGTGGACATGGAGAATTGGGTCAGTCTAAATGGCTTTGCCTCAGTTTTCTTGGAGTTGCACATGGGTGGACCTTGGAGACCCTGGGGCAGGCAGCTGGGTGGTGATCTTGGGTGGTGACTGCAGCTGGTGCTGTCAGGTAGTCTTAGACAGAAATAAGAATGGGTAGCCTCACTGGAATGTGGGGTAGGAAGCTCTCTGTCCTTATGGACCTCCCACATGTATTTTCCATCTCACTGGTTTGCACAGAGAGACCCAGTTCCTTCACAAGACCTTGATAATCAGCCTCGTCCATGGGCATGTCCCACATTCTGATCTACAATGTTAATCTCTTTTACTATTCATTTCCTTCCTTTCTTTTCTCCTTCCTCTCTTCCTTCCCTCCTTCTTTCCCTTCCTTCTTTATTTCATTTTTTCTTTCCTTCCTTTGCCCCTCTTTCCCTCCCTCTGAAGAATCGTCTTCCTATCACTACCAAACCTGGAACAGTAGGTATTTACTAAGTGCAATTTTAATGTTTATTACATGGTTTGGTAGTTAAGCTTCAGTGAGGAGTCTCTTAGCCCACTGTCCACTAAGATACTGCTTCTTTTAGGGGATAATATGGTGGTGCTTGTATAAAAAGATGATGATGCTAACACAAAACTTGGGCTTGGGAAATGCCATGATGTCAGACTTAGGACTGAGTTAGTGGCCAGGGTGTAAGGGAAAGGTCACATCTAGGAGTCGGGGAATAGTGAGCTTTTTCCCAAAAAGTGTGGACTTTTTCTCTATGTCTCATCCTGGAAGGACAGTCCCAGGGTAGAAATGAGAACTTGAGAGACAAAACTTAGGCTGACTTGGAGAGAAGACAACTAATGTCCCTGTTGCCTAGAATAGGGGTTGGCTCAGCCCCCAAGCTCACGGCAGTTTCTACATTGGGGGGTGATGCTCTCCTGGCCTGGGGAGGCAACCAATAGATCCCATGATGAGTCTTCAATAGTTGTGATACTGTTCTTTGTTCAGTGTATCTATTTTTCGTATCTTTTGTTCAATTCTCACTTGAAGCTGCTCTTGGTCTCTCCAGTGTGTTGAGGGGCTAGGGAGAGACCAGTGTCCATGCCTGTGCAAAAGGAGAAAGAGGGAGTAGAATTCTCTCCCCAAGATGAGGGGTGGGGGTTGAAGCAGTTCTATCCTGCCCAGCCAGGATCTGGTCTCAGCAGGACCAGTGGGAAGCCTGTCATGACCAGGTAAAGAATTTAAATATTAAGAATTTAAGCGCTTATCTCCTGAAGAGTGAGAGGGAGGGGCCTGGACAAACTCTTCAATACAGGTGAGGGCCTTTGAGGGTGCTAACATCTAGCACAACTTCATCGGAGGCTGTGCCTCCATCATTTGTGGCCAAAGTCGATTTGAACTTGGATAACAATAGTTCCAGCTTAAAGGAAGACAGAACCTGATCCTCTGAATGAAACCAGGGTCTTTAAGTTAGACAAAGCAGGGTTTGAATTCCAGGTCCACTACCTTAACTTAAATTTCAGTACCTAATATTTGCAAAGTGCCCCCTGAGAACCAGCATATTATCAGTAACAATAAAGGTTAGTCAGTGAGTTTGCTTGGAATTCATAAAAATAAAAGCAAAGCAGAAAGCCCACAATGCCTTGTGTGTATTGTTAGATGATCTAGACCATCATGAATGTTAGGCTCTTTTCCCTTACTTCCAGGTTTTTTATCAGCATTTTCATTTGGGAATGGGATCTTGCACAGCTGCTGGTAACCTGGCACTTTCATTCCCTTTCCGTTCTTGTACCTTATGTTTAAAACACTCTCAGGGTAGGGTTGGGAGAAAATGGGGAAGAATGATTATCGGGAAAGGATATAATTGTTCCTGGGTCTCTAGTAAAAATCACATCATAGTGGGCAACCTTCCATTATAATTCTCAATGATGGAGGTTCCTCAAAAAAACTAAAAATAGAACTATCCTATGTTCCAGCAATTGCAGTATAGGTATTTACCCAAAAGATATAAAAATACAGATTCAAAGGGGTACATGCACCCCAATGTTTATAGTAGCATTATCAACAATAGCCAAACTATGGAAAGAGCCCAAATGTCCATCAACTGAAAAATAAGTAAAAAAGGTTTTGTGTGTACACACACACACACACACACACACACACACACACACACACACACAATGGAATATTACTCAGCCATCAAAAAGAATGAAACCTTGCCATTTGCAATGATGTGGATGGAGCTACAGTATATTATGCTAAGTGAAATAAGTCAGTCAGAGAAAGACAAATACCATATGATATCACTCATATGTGAAATTTAAAAAACAAAACAGATGAACATTTGGGAAGAGGAAAAAAAAGATAGAAACAAACCATAAGAGAGTCTTTACAATAGAGACCAAAATGAGGGTTGATGGAGGGGGGTGACAGAGGAGGGCACTTGTGATGAGCGCTAGGTGTTGTATGTAAGTGATGACTCACTGAATCCTACTTCTGAAACCAGTATTGCTTGGTATATTAACTGATTAAATATAAAAATTAATTAATTAATTTTTTAAAAAAGGAAATCTATCCAAGTGAGGATGAAGACCACTGTGGAAACTTGATTTAGACTTGAGATTTAGGGTTTTGAATTTTCCTTCAGATCAGAGGCCATATAGCCCTTTTTCATATGTTTGATTATGGATCATTATCTCTATGGCCTGTGAAGTCCCAGGTCATATGCTCCCCAATACCATGTTCTGACCTTGAAACCGTTTTATTCACATGAATTATGTTGGGGGACCAAATGTGTGGCCAACCCTAACTATTTTGTTAGGTCCTGAGGTTTATAAAGTTATGTTCTACTTAAATCCTTTGAAGGGAAGGAGAGCAATAAACTACATATGAATAAAATGGGTGTGTTATGTTCAAGAAAGGAAAAAGATTATTGGGAATTATTGGCCTTCCACATTGTAAGGCACCTTACTGATGTCAAGTACTCCAATTAGAGTAGAGGGGAAAGCACGGATTCTAGTGGGAAAGACTTGCATTTAAGTCCCAGCTGTGTCCCCACTAGTGATGTGACCCTGAGCCACCTCCTCATCTTTCTGGATATCTTCATCTTAAGACACAAAAATCAAAACAGGGAATGACTGTATCTATCATGCCAGAGATAACAATCTGCAAAAGAATTTTATAAACGAGAGCACGAGGAGGCATTTTAGAATACAGAGTTTGTTAACTGAGGGTCCTTTGTATGTGTGTTGTTGGGGTTTGGACTTGCCCTGTGGACTGATGTGTGGAGAGGGGGCACATGGGGGAGAGACCACACAGAACTGTGATATCTGCAGGGTCCTCGGATGATTCCTATCAGTGTTTTCAACTGCAAGTGAATGCCCTGGCCTTCTAAGCTCCAGATTTTGCTAAGTCATTTAGAAGTTACATGCCTGCCAAGGAGGTGCCAGAGGAGTGTAACTTGCTACACTGCTCTTGTGAGTGTGAACTACACTTCACAGGTACGACAGGGCTGGCAGGACTATTATAATATTTGGTGTGATGTTGCCTTCTATTATCACCACCTTATCCTCTCCTCCTTTCCTAAGCTGTGAGAATGGGAGAGGTGCTATATGGTTCATATGACTGGGCTGTATTTGAGGGTTTGGAGAAAAGATATATACATGCATCGTATCTTAATAAATTTCTCTTCATGATGTTAGAGTCCTTTATACAGAACTTGGTGGTATTAGGACCACCCACAATTGACCAGAAACTGGTACATGTATTTGTTCGGGATTTTTTTTTTCCTCACCTCAGGAGTACTATATCTTTTGTTTTCAACAGATATTCAATAAATTTTGAGTAAGTTATTTCTTAGTTGAGCTTAGCCAGATAACAACTCAGCTATTCAAATGCTTAAGAATTAAACCCACCATTATAGAAAATTACCGGTAGGTATTGGCAATGCTGAGGGTGGTTCATATCAACATAAGACTTGAAACCAGTGGTTGTCATCCCTATCACCATATTAGAATCATCTGGAAAGTTTGAAGAAGTCTCCATGCTTAAGCTTCATTCCCGGAAATTCTGGTTTAATTGGTCTAGAAAGGACTTTAAACCTTGATGTCTCCAGTAACGCTGATATCAAGGCTTGGTTTTATTTCCACTGGAGGATCTCACTATTGACTGCATTTTAGAATCACCCAGGAAACTTTATTTTCTTTAATGTTTATATATTAATTTTGAGAGACACAGAGCGCAAGCAGGGGATGGGCGGAGAGAGAGGGAGAGAATCCCAAGCAGGCTTCTCACCCTTAGCACAACCCAAGAACCGTAGATCGTGACCTGAGCCAAAGTCAAGAGTCAGACGCTTAACCGACTGAGCCACCCAGCTGCCCCTCACCAGGGAAACTTTAAAGAGTACTGATGGCCAGGGTTTTATTCTCATGGGTTCTGATACATCTTGTCATTAAAACAGCCAAATTTAAACAAGAAGATATATAGGGCTACCACTACAATGTTCCTTATTCAGTGTTCATTGAAGTACATTTTATAAAAAAAATTTTTAAAATTCAAATGCCTCAACCTTTTGCATAAATGCTAGCCCTGAATATAACCTGAGACTTGAATATATTGCCTCTTTCTTAAATCTTAGTTCAGACTCCAGCTGAGATGACTCATGACATTTAGGCCAGTTTGTTGTCAAAAGTTTCTGGAAATTTATTCTCAACCTCCTGCCCCCTTTTTCTCACCTCAGCCATAAATAGATTACTCCCCCCTTACCATATGGATTTATAGAGTTATTCAATGGCACCATTTACCTTGCTTTTCTGTCTGAGCATTAGTTGGGAAAATCACCTACTGATATGACTTCCCAGGGTTCTCTCTCTTTATAGAGCTAGACCAGACAGTTGCCAGTCATGTAAATTGTGGTATCTCTTTCAAGTGCTACCCCAAATCATGTCTGGATTTCATTTGGGATGCATGGAATATATAGATCAACTTGGAAGAGAATTAATATACTTGGTATGTTAAGTGTTCTAATCTATGAGGACCATATGCTTCTTTATTTATTCAGATATTCTTTAATATCATTCAATAAAGTTTTTATTCTTCTCTGAAGGATCTTGAACATTTTTCATGATATGCATTCCTAAGTTGTTGACGCATTAATTTTGTCTCTTAAAAATCTGTTTGTTGCTAGTATATGATTTTGGTATGTTGATTTTTTTTTTAATCTGGCAAACTTACTATATACTCTCTCTAATGATTCAAATGAATTATCTGTGGATTTTATTTTGGATTTTCCAAATTTAGAATCACATAATCTGCAACAACAAAAAAATAATTTTATTTCTTCTTCACCAACCACTGTGCTGTTGTTTCTTTTTCTTCTCTTACTCTGTTAGCTAAAATCTCTGGTGTCCAGTAAAAATGTCAAATGAAAGTGGTAAAGAAGGCATCTTGATTTTCCCCTTATCTGAAAAGGAAAATGTTTAAGTGTTACTTATATAATGTTCTGTAGATTCCTCTTTTTTTTTCTTACACATCCTTTATCAGTAAAGCAAACTCCCTTCTTTTTCTAATGTGATAAGTAGCATCATTATTCCTCATTTTTCTCCTTTTCCTGGGTTCATGCTTTTGTCATGTGACATTTCAGTTCTTCCCACTTGAAGTGGTATTTATTTCCCCACCCCCAGTGATAACTGGTCTTGGCTATGACTGTGAACAGTAGAATGGTGATAAAAATGTGTGTGCCAGTTCCATGCCTAGGCCTTGAGATAACCTATGTTTCCACTCACTCTTTTGTTGCTTCTGCCATGACCTCAAGAAAAACACATCCCTGATAGCCTATCAATCCCAAATATGGACAGACTTGAACCTAAACTAAAATTCGAAGCTGAGTCCAGACGAACCTGGAGCCAACTACCAGCTGACCTGGCATTGTGATACACTGCATTTCTGTCTCATAAGCTCATCAATGCATCTAATCTGCTAATAACATTTTTAATCATGAATAAATTTTAAGTTGTATTAAATGCAATTCAACCTGCTCTATTGAGATGAACATTTTCTCACTTTAATCTGTTAATATGGTGATTACATTAATTTAATTTGTTTTCTTAATGTAAATCAGTCTTGAATTTCTGGAATAAATCCTATTGGTCATGATGTATTCTTATTTTTATAAATTTCTATATCTGGTTGGTTAATTTTGTTTAGGACCTTTGCATCAATGTCTATTTTTTATTATTATTAATTTTTTTAATGTTTATTTATTTTTGAGAGAGACAGATCATGAGCAGGGGAGTGGCAGAGAGAGAGAGAGAGACCGAATCCAAAACAAGCTCCAGGCTCTGAGCTGTCAGCACAGACCTGGATGTGGGACTCAAACTCAGGAACTGTGACATCATGACCTAAGCAGAAGTCAGATACTTAACCGACTGAGCCACCCAGGCCCCCCTGCATTAGTGTTTATGAATGAGAATCCTTGCCATTTCCTTTTCTTGGATTGTCTTTGTCAAGCTGGATAGCATGGTTATAGTAGTCTTTCATAATAAAACAAGGGGATCTCTCCCTCTTTTTCTGTTCTTTGGAAGAGACCATATAAAACTGATACTTATTTTTTCCTTGAATATTTTTAGAACTTGCCAGTGAAGAAAGTAGACCTAAAATTTTCTTTCTGGGAAAATTTTTTACTACTGCTTTCCTCCTGCTTATTGGCACTGGAAATAGTCAGATCTTATGCTTATTCTTGAGTTTTAATGTTAACTTTTTCTAGAAATTTGCCTATTTTATCAAAATTATTAATAATATCTCTTATTATCTACTTAATGTATACAGTGATTATGTTCCCATTTCGTTCCAGTTAATGGTTATTTTTGCCTTCTCTCTCTTTCATTAAAATATTGATCAATTTTACCAGTTTTAAAGTTTTTTAAACCATCGTCTTTTTAAAAATTTAAATTTTGTCTTTGTTGATATCCTCTTTGTTCTTTCTCAGTTTTACTTCTGTTCTTATTTCTTTCCCTCTACTGTATCTCCTTTATTTCAGTATGTTGAAATCAGTTAAGAATTGCTTTGTGGCTCAAAATAGAGTGAGCTGTTAATATTCTACCTATCTTTAAGAAATGTACTTTATGCAGTTGTTGGGTGTTGTGTTCTCTATTTGTCAATTAGAGCGAGTCTGTCAATCATGTCATTCAAATCTTCTATATCTTTACTGATAATTTTGTTGTTGCTTTTGCCATCAGTTACTTTTACAAAGTTGGTAGATTTTTCCCTTTCTCCTGGTAGTTCTGTCAACTTTTGCTTCACACAGGCACACGCCAATGTCACATTGTTACATCTTCCTGGTTAATGGATGCTTTATCATTATGAAAATTCCCTCTTTATCTTTAGCATTTTTTTTCTTTGTACTTTAGGTTCATTTGGTCTGATGTTAATATGGTTACACGAGCTGTCTTTCAGTTAGAATTTGCTTGGCATATCATTTTCCATCCTTTTACTTTTAACCATTTGTTCGTTATATGTTGTAGATGTAGTTATATGTTGTTAGCTTTATAAAAGCCATTCTGGTATTTTTATCTTTTATTTATTTATTTATTTTTTAATTTTTATTCATTTTTTGAGAGAGAGATGGAGACAGAGCGTGAGCAGGGGAGGGGCAGAGAGAGAGGGAGACACAGAATTCGAAGCAGGCTCCAGGCTCTGAACTGTCAGCACAGAGCCCGATGTGGGGCTCGAACCCACAAACTGCGAGATCATGACCTGAGCCGAAGTCGGATGCTTAATCGACTGAGCTACCCAGGTGCCCCACCTTTTATTAGGAACACTTATCCACTTGGACTTAATGAAATTGCCAGTTTATTTATATTGACCGTCATTTTGTATGTTATATTTGACTTCCTTATGACCTTCTCTCTCGTTAGTTATTTTTTATCTTATTCAAGTTTTCTCCACTACTATTTTGGAATTTATGTTCTATGTTTCTGTCTTTGGTGGGTACCTGGGATGTTACAGTATATCTATGTAATCTCTCAGAAGCTAAAATTAATACCTTTATCTTCCTTCAAGACAAGAAACTTAGAAGAGTTAAAACTTTTTATCTACCCACTTCCCAAGTTATATGCTATTGCTGTCATGTGTTCTAATTCAACCTTTTTCAAAAGCCCTTACTAAACATACTAGTTATGTAGTTCTGGGCATTATAACAAGTAAATCCTGGAATCTTGGTGATTGTACTGTGGAAGTTTATTTCCGACTCCAGTAAGGGATAATTCAGATGCAGCACCCTTCCATGTGGCCGTTCAGGTATCCAGGTTCCTTCCATTCCGTGGCTCTACCCTCCTTTTAGCTTTAGACCACTCATCATTAAGCCATCACATGGGAAAGAGACTCGGGGAGAATGTACATTTATTTCTTTACCGGTTTATTCCAGAAGTTACCCAGGTCACTTTTGCTCAAACACCAATGGCCCAAATGCAGCCACTTGCCCGTACTTCATTGCACTTAACTCAGGTTCTTCACAATGAAGTGAGAGAACAGTGGCAACTACCTGACAGCATTTTGTGAGTTTGAAAGTGTATGGATGAGTATTCAGTAAGTGCTCGCTATGTGGCAGGAACCGTGCTAAGCACATAATCTTGTGTAATCTGCGTAGCAACTTGCAGCGTGGGAGCTAATTCATCTCCATCTTCCGATGAGGCGATCAAAGCTTCAGGTAAAGGGACTCCCATCTGGAAAGTGGCCTGCAGCTACTTCCCTCCTACGCCAGTCTCTTCATAGCAGTAGAACCCTTCAAGGCTGAGTAACTCTAGTCAGCCTCTTCTGACTCCTCCAGGGCTTACTTATTTTCTCCTGTTCTCACATCTCATTTGCATTTGCACGAGCCAAGTTGCATGGTTTTCTATTGGTTCCCTGTGAATTAATGTTGTTTTCTCAGTTAAATGGTAACTTCCTTGGTTGCATGTACCATGTCTTACACTTAATTTATCATCTCCAGAAGTGAAAGCACAGAGCACTGCACACAGCAGGGTCTTAATGCCTATTGTCAATAATGCCTAAGACTCTTTTTTTAATCCTCTCCAGTTCTTAACACTGTACTGAGCACATAAAGTTTACTACATGAATGGTGTTGATTGGCAGATAAGTCTATCTTTACGTGCAAGATTGTAAAATGTCAAGGAGGTCACAGATAGAATGAACTAGAAGCCATTAACTAATTAAATGATTTTGGATTTTAATTTCCTGGGATTAACCTTTCTAATGTGTAAAATCAGGTACCTGAACCCAATATCATATGTTTCTTTTAACTCTAATAATTCCATAATTTTGTGATGTTTGGGGATGAAAAGTTATTGAGTTCTTACACTATTAATTCATTCAATGTAACAAACCTATGTGGTAAATAATTATTATCCCATTTTTGTAGATGGAGAAATTAGGGCCCAGCGAAGCTGAATAACTTTTCTGAGGTGACACCATCACTAAGTGGAAGAATTGGGATTCATGCCTGAGTCCCATAGAAAGCAAAGCACACATTGTCCCTACTTCACCACTCAGCCTCCTAAAACCCTCTGCCTTAGCAGTAATGGAAGATTTTTATCGAATTCCCTTTAACTGCTTTTCCCGTAAATGGACTGTCTCAAGCTTAACTATGTCAGAGAAAATCCTAAGGCTATTAGATCAGAAATCAGTCTCTGGAAGCCCCTCCTTGCAAGGTGCATGTTTGGCTCACTTTAATTTGTCATTCATTAGGCCTAGAGGAATGGAAGGGAGGCCTTTTTGACTTTGCAGGAGCCAGAAGAACAAAGTTATTACCCAAGCCCAACACAAGCACTTGGGCTTCCTCTGGGTTTGAGATTTTGGCGAAGGTTCAGAGCCTTCCATTTCCTGTGAAGCTATTGCCCATTGCTGTCAGGAGATCAGTAAATTTTGAAAGAGATTCCAGAGCTGACGGATGAGTCACAGACGTCCGGACTCCGTACAGCATTGCTTGCACAAATGAAATGACCAGATAAGGTTTCTCTGCGTTGCATGGACGTTTGCCATCACACACGATACAGAACTGGATTTTTAATGCCAGTGAATGAGAGGACAGAAAATTGTAAAAGGGACACTTAGAGGAGGGGCCAGGGGATCTCCTTAGACTTTGGTCTGACTGTCTCTGAAGATACTGTCAAGTGCTGTAGAAAACATCAAGGGTGTGTCAGCTACAACGCAGGGCAGTGGGTGAGGACATGGAATTTGGAACAGGCTGGCCTGGGGTTGAATGCTAACTGCCAAATATTTATGAACTTGACAAGTTACCTAACCTCTTCTGAGCCTCACTTTTCTCATCTACCAGATAGGGATGATATCAGTAGGACAGGCTACTGTGCAAATAAAAAGAAATAATGTATATGAAGAAGTAGCACAATCCCCAGCACACAGTAAACACTAAGTTGTAGAGATTGTTTTTTTTTTTAATTTTTTTTTACATTTATTTATTTTTGAGAGACAGAATCAGAGCATGAGTGGGGGAGGGGCAGAGAGAGCAGGAGACCCAGAATCCGAAGCAAGCTCCAGGCTCTGAGCTGTCAGCACAGAGCCCGACTGGGGGCTCGAACCCACAAACCGCGAGATCATGACCTGAGCTGAAGTCGGACGCTCAACCGACGCAGCCACCCAGGCACCCCAGTTGTAGACATCGTTTTAATGTCATGGTATCACTGTACAAAGCACACCTGATTAGAGACCATGTGGTTCACTATCTTTTTGAAGAACCTAGGATTCCGAGGTCCAGACAGATGAAATAAACAGCCACTTCATTTAACCAGTGATGCAGAGGCAGGGCAAGAATCTACGTTTTTTGACTTAAAATGTTTTTCCCCTTATTTCTTGCCTGAACCAGATGGAGAAACCTTTCAGCTTCTTTTCCTTATCAGTTCATCTAACCCGCTATGAACAGGGAACAGGAGAATGAGAAAAGCAGGGCAGCCCTAGTGTCTGTGAGCTCTTGGACGTCTCTTTCAGGCTGGGCCAGGTCAGACTTTGTGCTTATTACACTCTGTGGGACTTCAGCTTGCGGCTTCATACTGTTCATTTGTCATTGCTTGATCCATATAGAAAGCTGGACTGAAATGTCTCAGAGGGAACTTAGGGAGAGAGAAAGTCTCTTTTCGGTCAGGCCCTGGCCTTCAGCAGTCTGGTCAGGACCTCTAGGTGACAGACATTTTCAACCTGGGACAGAGCTGAAAGGCAGGTTGCATTTGCACTGGGAGAAATTGTCTTCCATTGTCACAACTTCACAGAAAACCGGAAAATGCCACTGGAATACAATTTCTAGAAAATAACAAAAAATAATAATAATGAAGAAATTCCAAGGGTTGGATTTGTTTTCACACTTACTCATTAGAGCCTGGGGCCTCAGCTGAGTAGATGTTCATGGCTAGAAGTACTAGCTCTTTGCCATCAAGTTTGACTGCAGAGAAAGGTACCATTAATAGTCATGAAGTAATTCTTTCTTCCCACAAAAAAAGACCTATTGGGTCAGTACCCCCTTCATCTTACAAGTGTCCAGGATGCCCAATAACTATGAGAACAAGACTAGGCACTTTATGAAATTCGATCAGTCAAAATATTTTCCCCATGAAATAAAAGAAATGCAGTGGTACTCTATATTACCACTTGTATTTTATATTAGGTTTATATGGTTCTTAGTAGTTGTTATATCTCTGTGTATGTATGTTCACTTCACATTGACTCATGATTCATTCAATAAGTATGTATGGAAGGATTACTGTATGCCAGGCCTTCTTCTATACCTTTTGTTGCCATCTTTGTTTTATAGATAATCGTGACCCTAAAATTTCTTCCACACCATTAATTGACAGAGAAACCAAGCAAGACTATTAAACTCATTTTACACAAATCTGGTAGAAGTAAAATCTCGCTGAAAGGTAATATTTCCATAAATCAAGATATGTTCCTTCAAATGATAAGAACATTATGCCTAAAGCACATGCTCCCTCATAAAGAGAAATTAAAAAACAAAAAACAAAACAAACAAAAAAAATGAACTGTTTGTCCAAGGTGGCAACAATCAGATTTCTAATGATTAACCAAAATAAAGGTATTCAGGTCATAATACTGTAATTTTTCCAAACAAAATGATTTCTCTAGATATCTGAAGCTCCTATAAATTCATAATTCATGTAGTGCTTTTAAGGGGACCTGATGAACTAAATGAAGTAGTAAATAGTTCTTCTGTAATAAAACCATAACTTTTATACTGAAATATATATCAGCTATATATATATACACACAAACAAACAAACAAAAAACTGTGCTCAATTTAAGATTAAAAAAAAAAAACAAAACTGTCAGATATTGACCTTAAAAGAACCCTCTGGGATAAAGATAAAGGATGCTGGTTTATCACATTTACGTGCTTTTAAAAAGTATATTAATAGTTCATAATGTTTATTGAGCACTTATGTGCCAGACAATGGGCACTGTCTGGAGTTCTCTGCATTCACTACTTCATTTAATCCTCATAAGCCAAAACAAAATAGAGACTATTCTTATTCCTTTTTAGCAGATGAGGAAAGTCAGGGTTGGAGAAGATAAGTAACTTGTCCACAGTCATGGAGCTGGTCAAGTGATAAAAGCCAGGCAGCATGTCTTTTGAGCCTGCCCTCTTCAGAAGCAGAAAATTAGAGCAGAGGAACATGGACCTTGGAGATAGAGACTACCTAGGGTTAGAATCTGGTCTCTACCACTTACAGACTGTGTCACCTTGGGCCACACTATATATTGGACATTGCCATGTTAATTGCCAGACTGCTTGGCTGGTAGACAATACTATATTGATTAGGAATTATGCCAACCAAGTCACTGTGGGTTGCTGCATATAAGATACGTGTATTAACTCATCAGTAAGGCCAGGATCTTCTGGTAAATGTTTAATCACAGGCCCTGCAAGGGAAAAGATCTTCCTGATTGATAGTGTTTGCTGATGTCAGTGGTGTAGGTACAGCCCCATGGCTGATTTCAGTGTGCTGTTACTGAATGCCAACTTGGAAAGCCACAAACACGATCAGCTCTTTCAAGCTGACATACCAGGCTTCACCACACCACCAACTAAGACTCATTCTTATGTTTAACACCAACTGAGTATCTGGGTGCATTTAAGTCTTGAGAGTGAGGGAGAACATCTGGACTCAGTCAAGTCACCCCATGGCCATGATATAATTTACTTACATCCAGGAGGATGTTTGTTATAGTGTTGCTCAAAATAGCAAAAACTGCAATTTCGTGATACAAAGTATGGGATTAGGAGGTACTATCTAGAGTGCAATGTGAAAGTGTTTGAAACACTCATCAATCAGAGTGCTGTCAAATTTAGATCAATGTCTAAAATTATATTTCTGTTACAATTGAGGGACATACAGCTGTGGATGCATTCAACAGATGAAATGTTGTCCTGGGGGGCTTGTTAAACAGGAATAGAAAGGTACAACAATTTAAAGGTAGGAGGAGTAGGGGCGCTTGGGTGGCTCAATCGTTTGAGTGTCCAACATCAGCTCAGGTCATGATCTCATAGTCCGTGAGTTCAAGCCCCGCGTTGGGTTCTGTGGGGACGGCTCAGAGCCTGGAGCCTGCTTCAGATTCTGTGTCTCCCTCTCTCTCGGACTCTCCCCCGTTCATGCTCTGTCTCTCTCTGTCTCAAAAATAAATAAACCTTTAAAAAAAATTTTTTTAAAGGTAGGAGGAGTAGCATCATGCCAAGCTGATGCCAAAGAAAGACTTATAGTGTTTACTGTAAATTATGAAAACTGGGTCTGTTAGCAATACAAAAGAATTTTATAATGGCAGTTGATACTGTCACTCAGGTAGTTATGCGGTGATGAAGGGTGACCAACTCCCTTCATTAATAATGCAAAGCTCTTAGCACAGTGCCTGGTACATCATAAGTGTTTGACATACATTGGCTATAATTATTATTGTAATAAACTACAGCATCCCATATGATCTAATGGTCACTAGATTTTTATAGAAGGTGTATTGACAGGAAATCATATTCCTAATGTATTTTAAAACAAAAAATAAATTTTATTCTATTTTTATAAAAAAATATATGCTCAATTTTGGTAATAGAACAATGTCTGAAATATCTAAAGTGGTTCTTTATGCATGGCATGACATTGGTAACTTTAATTTCTTTGTTGTATTTGTGAAGATATCCTAGTTTTTCTATGATGAATGTATATAATTTTTATTATTCAAAACAACTTATTTAAATTAAATAAAAACACCTATATAAATATTTCTTTCCTTGTTTCCCTAGAAGAAAAATCATGATCTGTTTATGTGGTTCAACACTGGACAGCTGGCAAGTCTTATCTTTGTTAATTTTGTTGAATAGTAGATTGGCTAAGAACTAGACAGAAGGCCTGAATAATATATATATATATTTAATTTTAATGTTTATTTTTGAGAGAGAGAGAGAGTGAGAGTGGGAGAGGGGCAGAGAGAGGGAGACACAGAATGTGAAGCAGGCTGCAGGCTCCGAGCTGTCAGCACAGAGTTGGGTGCACAGCTCAAACCCATGAACTGCGAGATCATGACCTGGGCCAAAGTCGGACACTCAGCCAAGTGAGTTACCCAGGTGCCCCCTGAATAATATTGTAAGCCTTGTACTATCCCATGAACCTCTATGACTAAAAACCATAGCAGGCCCAGAGAATGGGAAATGAAGCTAGAAAAAATAAGAAAAACATAAAGAGTCATCTCATGTCTTTTTTTTCCATTTTTTGAATTTTTAAACTGCATCCTTATATTTAAAGTAGATTTCTGTAGACCACATATAATAGCTCTTTTATCCAGTATGGCAATCCCTGTATTTCATTTAGAATGTTTAGAGCATTTATATTTAATAGAATTATTACTATGTTTAAATATAAATATATTATGTTGCTATTTCCTTTTCTATTTGTCCCATTTGTTCTTTGTCCCTTTTTACTTTTTCTACCTTCTTTTGGACTGAGTTGTTTAACAATCTATTTTGTTTCCACTATTGGCTAAATACCTCTTTTTCTATTTTTTTATTTTAGTGGTTACTCTAGGATTTGTAATAGACACTTTAACTTATCAATCTAATTTATTCTTCATTGCGGCCAAAAGCAAACATCTCATCACTGTAGCATAGGTAGTATTTAAGTCACTTAAAATTAATTAGTAAGACATGGCAGTTAAAAATACAATCATGAATCTTTAACTGATATAGATTATGGACCTACTTTTCATTGTAGGAGTATCTGTATTGTCTATGAGTAGATTTTGTGCACAATTTAAGGTTTTTCCTCTTGCTCCAGGGTTTAGAGAAGCTGCACAGTATAGTGGAAAAAGCGTGTGCTTTGGAATCAGGCTATCTGAGGTTAGATACTCGGTGTTATATTTTCTGTTGCATGACTTAAGATAATTATTTAAGATTTCTGAGTATCATTTACACAAGGGGGTAAGAATATTCATTCTTTAGGAACTTTATGAACATAAAATGGTATTATATATGTAAACACTTGGGGAATACAAAACACATGCTTAGTGAATGACAGTAGTTTTCAGTTAGCAAGATATGTACATCTTCATTTAGTACTTTTTAAATAGCTTCTTTTTGTCAACTTTATCTCTGAGTCAAAATGAATTTTCATTTCTCTGAAGCTCAACCTTACACCCCACCTAAAAAAAAAGTCACGTTTCAGATCCTGGCTCTGACACTTACTGTATGAAGTTGGGTACACAAATTTTCAAGCTCATGCTTCCTTATCCATGAAATGGAGATTATTTTGACATAACTTTTTCAAAAAGCAATTGTGAGAATGAGTGGAACTCTCTTTTGTAAATGGTTCTACCAATAGTATGTCATTATCCATAGGTAAGGTGTTATTAATAATGATTTTAATAAAGATGATAATGATAATAAATACCAGAGTTTGTCACCATGAATTTATCCAAAACATATGGCATAGATTCTTCTTCCAATGAACTTGCAGTCTCATCAGAGGGAGATGGATGAACATTTGTGAGATCATGTCTAACAATAATGGGTAGCATGTCTTCACCAAATATTTCAGGGAAAAGAGAGTTTGTGGGCTGAAGGATAAGAAAAGCCTTCTGTCTTGGTGAAGGGGAATACGATCAAGGTCATAAAGATGGAATAAGAGGCATATGAGTAAAGGGGAGAGGAGGAAGAGACCAGGTGGAGACCATGAACTACAGCAAAGGGTCAGGAGGAGAAATGCAAAGCTGATTGAAGTGCTTATGCGAAGAACGGAAAATGCCCTGAGATACGGTTTTGTGGTGGGAATCAGGGCCAGACAGGGACACCAAGGTCTTGAATTCATCTTTGCAGAATTTAAACATGTTCCTGTAAATTAAATTTATTGGGAAGGGAGTAGGCTGGAGAAGCACTGGTCATGTATGAGCAAAGTGGTCTCAAATTTAGTCAGTCCCTATATTTGGCCACATCTGAGAAAAAGAGTGTCATTCTCTCAAACTAACATCTAGCACCCTACAAACACACTTTTCTAAACACAGTAATTTGTCAAGAATATTGCAACACAATTTTTATATAACCCCGTTTATCTGGAGTAGTCAATTAGTTTCTAACTAAGTATGCATATTTGATATAATAAGGCAAGAAAATGTTATGCAGAAAACAGTAGGTCTCTAAACATTATTTGTCCCACTTCATGAAGACATTCATAAGCTCCACACACTCTTTTGAGTTAGAATATGGAACCTGAGTAAGAAGACACTTTCCTTTCAAGGCTGCTTTCCTTAAACTTTTGACACTGGAAATGGATTGCTTGAGGACAGGATTTGGGCTTGATTTAAAAAACTATCTGCAGGCTTTCTTTCAACCTTTTCCTCTCCACAGCTTTTTTGGTCCCATTCTTTATTGACTAGTTTTTTTTTTTTTTTTTTCAGAAGGGAAAACGTGGGTAGCAAAGTTCTGCAGGTGAAGTAAAAGTTATTTTTAGCCCCTTTTTTATAGGCTACTGGGGAAAATTGCATTTCATTTACCATATGTCATAATGGCTCTAGATAGAATGGAAAACGTTTAGAACTGAGTAACTGGAAGATCCAGGCCAGTAATACAAATTTTGTCAATTCAAAAAAACTCAAGGACGGTACTCACTAGAGTGATTATTTTACTTAACCTATAACTAGTTCAGTTAACTTGACAGGCTTGGATTCAGTTGAAATTCAATTCAGTTTTTTAAAAAAACACTCAGGCTGGCTGATGGAATTAACTAGTTATTTGACTAACTTGACTCACAGTGTGAAATGATTAGTCAGTTTAATCAAAATGTTCTGACCGGTTGTGCATACAGATGCAAAAGTAGACGTTTCAACAGTCTCTCCTGGCTATTCTTTATTAAACGAAATGAAAATGTAAAGAGTTTTACAAAATATAATATGAATAACAGATTATGTGAAATGGGCCAGAAAACCAGCAGTTTTCACCCTGGGATTAGCACTCAGCAATCTTAATCACAGAGTTTGAATCCTAGAACTATATTTGCCAGATTCCTGTTTAAACTCACATCCCATCCTGGGCCTTCCTTACTATCCCCTCTGATACTTCTGTTAATTCTCTGGACAGCCCACATGTTTTGAGTATCTGCTCTGTTCTTTACACACCTTTATACTTCACTCTTTATGTATACAAAGACTACATTTTCCATTTAAGGGGGAAAAAAACAGGAGATCAGGTAATCTGTAATGTGTTGTAACAGTGGACCAAAATATTTTCTGCCTGGGATTGCCAAATTTGGTGTCATAGGAAGAAAGGCAAGAAGGAGGGAAGAAAGAGAAGGAAAGAGAAAGGAGGAAGGAAGGAAGGAAGGAAGGAAGGAAGGAAGGAAGGGGAGAGGGGAGGGGAGGAAGGAAGAAAGACCAGATGGAGGGAGGGAGGGAGGGAGGAAGGAAGGAAGGAAGGGAGGAAGGAAGGAAGGAAGGAAGGAAGGAAGGAAAGGGCAGGGAAGAAAAGAAGGAAGGAAGGGAGGGAGCAAAGTAAGAAGGAAGGAAAGAAGACAAGAAAAATAAAAATTGATTGCACATTAGAGAAAAATGTTAAGTGGAATCAACATATAAAATGAATAGGCAGTTGAACCAAATTAAAGTTTGGAGTCAACTACCTTTTCACTCTAAGAGCCTCTTTGTCTTTAAAACAAAATCATTCTTTAGTATTCTTCCTTTTTGCCAACACTTTATTAAGTGCAGTGGTGCTTCTTTTTAAAGAAAAGGACAGATTTTAAAGATACAGGATATATTCAGCAGCAGGCAGGGCTCTGGAAATTGGGCTTCTGAATGCTGAATGTTACTGTCTTTTGGGAAATGGGTTCAGTAGATAAGTCCGCCTTATTGTGGAGAAAGAAAAGTTGAACAGTTTGAACACTTCTTAGCAGCGAAACCTCACTCTGAAGAGCCTTTGAGGTGAGTGAAATGAATCAGAAACATATGGATTACATTTTGCTTCAAGTGCCTCAGGGCTCAGAGTGTTTGGCTAAGTACATTTTAGGTTTTTCCCATTACAGAATTGAAAAAAAAAATACTATTGCCTGAAGCACTTTCCCAAGCCCAACTTGTACTAGGATTCAGCTGAAGGAACGTCCTGCCCCTCTCCCATTAGAAATGCAAATGAGCCCGAAGCATCCCTTTTTTCAGAATGCTCTGAGGGAGTACATGCCACCCCATAGGAGGCATCTGCTTGGATGGCATTATTTATGAGAAAAGAAAGGGAGGAAAGGGGGGAGGAGGAGGAGGAAGAAGAAAAGAAAAGACCTTCTCAGATCCTTCCAAAGAGGAGTGAATAGTACTTTTGCTAAAATGAATATATGCTTCCTCTCTACTACAAGGATAGTAATGGTTTGGGGACTCGATTTCAGTTGATTAACCTAAAGTTCAAATAATAAAGATTATAATAATGCCAGATACTTACTTTATATGAATAATCTAATTTCCATAAATTTTATGACCCTGTCTCTAAATATTCTAATTGAATTTTCTGGGCTAAAGTATGGATATGTAGTGTCCAACAGAAAACATGTGCACCAGGAAACGTGTTTCCAGACTGTTGGGAGTAGTATTGTTTTTGTAATAAAAAAACAAACAAACAAAACTGAAAACAACCCAAATGTTCCTTAAGCAGCAAAATGGAAAAATAAACTGCCATTGTCATTCACTGGAAATTCTCTACAGCAACACAATGGACTGTGGACACAAGTTATGAACACATACACATGGCAACATCTTAGAAACACATGGAGGGGACACTCCCACTGGAATACCCACGCCTCTTGACTCTGAAGACCAGTTGTGGCTGCCATTACTGCCACCTCCCACCATTCACATAGATGTTTGCTGTCCCTGGTGTGAGGGTGTCTGACTCGCACACCTGACAACTGCTTCCAAGGCAACCTGATAAAGCAAATCTCTGTTCCTTTCGAATTCTTTAGTGGTAGGTAGATTGAGGTCTGCGTGATAGGTAGGAGATTTCTGTAATAGCACAAGAGGGATTAGATGCCAGGCAGCTGCAAAGAATAGCAAACATGACTATAGACTTGAAGAGAAAGACATGAGATACAAGAAACAAGAGACAGTCAGGAAACCAGTGAGCCCTTTGTTAAGTCTAAATAAGCTGTACTTGGTGAAATTTAAAATGCTAACGACAATCTAGAATTTACATCCCAGATAGTATCTTACGGGAGATGAAGAGATAGGGAATTAAACACATTCTAAGCTTTTTTGTTCACCGTTTTTGGAGAATAATATAGATAATGGTTAGCTCTAGGCATTTGCAGACAAGTGTCTATTACATTAAAACATAAGCGGGGAAGGGAGAGGGATAAAAGGTGGAGCACAGAGGATTTTTAGGGCAGTGAAAATACTCTGTATAATACCTGAATTTTGGATACATGTCATTATTCATGTGTCCAAACCCATAGGATGTACACCACCAACTGTAAACTGTAATGGAAACTATGGACTTTGATATTGATGTGTCAGTGTAGGTTCATCAGTTATAGCAAATATATCAATCTGGAGTGGGGGGGATGTTGATAATGGGTGTTGTGCCTGTGTGGGGGCAGAGGGGCTTATGGGAAATCTCTGTATCTTTCCTTCAAGTTTTCTGTGAACTTTAAACTGTTCTAGAATAAAAAGTCTTTTAAAAATTGTAAGGATAGGGGCACCTGGGTGGCTCAATCGGTTAAGTATCTGACTTCGGCTCAGGTCATGATCTTATGGTCCATGGATTCAAGTACCACATTGGGCTGTCTGCTGTTAGCACAGAGCCCTCTTCAGATCCTCTGTCCCCCTCTCTATCTGTCCCTTGCCTGCTCATGCTCTCTTTCTCTCTCAAAGATAAATAAACATTGACAAAATTGTAAGGATAAACTCTTGTGAAGTAATAATTGGAATGGGTCCCAAGAGAGATTTCATGGTAGTGGTAATGTCATTGGTGCTGATTATATCACTGTCTGAAAACATATGAAACTGTATACTTGTGATATATATAGTTTCCTTGTCTATATTATACTTTAATGAAAAGTTCAAATTTTATGGGTACATGGTTAAAAAAACTTGTTTGGAAAGTATAGAAAGATATATAGTAAATAGTAGGTCTCCCTCATACACAATCTCCTGATTGCTACCTAGAGGCATTGTTGCAATGATTTCTTCTAAATCCTTCCAGAGATATTTTAGGACTGTGTATTCATGTTTATGTGCGTGATTTTATGAAAAAATACATATACATACACACATATGTACATATACATATATATATATATACACACACACACACATGTATATATTCATGTATATTTCCCCCTTTATTACATAATGAGTATACTAGTACACTGTGCATACTGGTCTGCGTCTTGCTGATTAGATTGATTTGTCTCTTCCTTTTCAAGGGCTACACAGAAATCATGGATTCTGTTATATGGTTATGCCACAATTTATTTAGCTAGTCTATGGCTACTCAAAGCAATGCAACAAAAATATCTGTGTAAATATTTCATTGCATAATACATATATGAGTTTATTTTATATAATATCCATCTGTGCAGGAATATGTACATAAACATATGGAATTGCGAGATCAAATGGCTTGTGCTTTTCTAATTTTGATAGATATCACCAAATTGCTCTCTGAAAATGCCATACCCATTACATTCCACCAATAATGAATGAAAGTACTATTCTTCCATGTCTTTATCAGCACAGTATATTATCAAACTTTTTCAGTATGGCTAGTCTATAGGTGAAAACTGCCATTTGTTAATTTTGATTTGCATTTCTGTAATTAGTCAGCCAAATTAATTATTAGTTAGAACTCCTTACATATATTTAATAGACATTTGTATCTATTTTTCTGTATGTTCTTGTTTTGCTCATTTTTATAAGGAGTTGACATTTCTTTATTATTTCTATTGTGGTAAATATATATAACATACTATTTACCATTGTAACTATTTTTAAAAAAAATTTTTAATGTTTATTTATTTTTGAGAGAGAGAGAGAAAGAGAGCATGAGCAGGGGAGGGGCAGAGAGAGAGAGAGGGAGACACAGAATCTGAAGCAGGCTCAGGCTGTGAGCTCTCAGCACAGAGCCCAATGCGGGGCTCAAACCCACAAATTGTGAGATCATGACCTGAGCTGAAGTCGGATACTTAACCAACCTAGACACCCAGGCACCCCCATTTTCACTGTTTGTAAGTGTACATTTCAGTGATACTAAGTAGCACATTGTTATGCAACTGTCAGCACTACCCAGCTCCAGAACTCTGTCCTCACTGTAAACTGAAACTCTGTACTAAACAATAACTCCCCATTTCCTTATTAATTTTGTGAGCTCTTTATGTACTAATGTGATTCATGATTTGTCATTTAAATCCCGACAGTAATCCCGTGAAGTAGGCAATTGCTTTTCTGACTCACTGTAGTCGGACTTTTACCCTCAGCACTCAACTGAAACTGCTCTTGCCATGGTTATCAATGACCTACATATTGCTAAATCCAATCATCCATTGCAGTTTTCATCTTACTTGCCCTGTCAGCAGTATTTGATAAAATTGATCACTTCTTCTAGTAAAACTTTTTTCATTTGAATTCCAGGATGCCTCATTCTGACAGACTCCATCTCAGTCTCCTTTGTCATCTCTTCTGCAAGTTTTCTAAACTTTGGAAAGCCCTAAGTCTCAGTACTTGCATTACTTCTCTTCTTTGTTTATGTTCACTCCTTTGGTGATCTCTTCCAGTCTTAGGGCTTTAAAAGCATCTGTATGCTAATGACTACCAAATTCATAACTGTAGCCCAGCTCTCTACCCTGAACTCCACATTTGTATATTTAACTGCCTCCTCAATGTTTGCTCATAAATATGTAATAAATATATCAAACCTAACTTTAAAATTGATTTCCTGGATTACATCTTCTAATAATAGTAAAACAACTTGGTTGGACTGTCCCTCCTACTAATGGCAGTTTTAAAATTTGGAAAAATCTTTTAAAACACATTGAAAACAAATGTAGAAGGAAACTCTAGAGGGTTGGCCCTTAAATATAGGAATTATCCATGGTAATATTTGCATTTTTGTGGCCATTTGCATGAAGGCACTCACTGAACAACATGAGATGAACTAGAAAAAGTCACAGACTTACTGGATTTCTGTGTCAGAGGGCAGAGACTTGGGCTGGCAGAGTTACTTGAAAATTAAAAAGGGGGAGAAATACCAGAGATGAGGAAGCTGCGGAGGGATCAGGCTCCAAAATTCTGAATATAACTCTTCAAGCTATTGAGTAATCATTGAATTGTGCACATTCTGAGGATATTCCAGGGGTCATCCAGAAATGACATATAGAAAGTTGAAAGAACGGAAAGGGAATTTCAGCTGCTTCCCACGGCAGGAAAGAGTTTTGGGTTTAGTCAGTACTCTTCATAGTAAGATAATGGAATCCACAGCCTCTGTAACATAATACATGATTTCTAACATTCAACAAAAAATTACTAGACAGATAAAGAGGGAAATGAGATCCAACTCAAGGGGGGGGGGGGAAAGCAATCAGTAGAAATGACCTAAAGATTTTTCAGATGTTGGAATTAGCAGATAATAACTTAAAGGCTGCTTTGTGTACATTATAAAGAATTAAAAGAGGCTATAACCATAATGAATAAGCATGAGAAATCTGGGAGAGTAATGAAAATGATTGAAAAGAATACAATAAGTGAAATAAAAATTGTATAAGATGGGTTTACATGCATATTTCAGGTGGCAGAAAAAGAGTCTACTCAATAGAAATTAGAAACAGACTGTTTCTACTAGATGATGAAGCAATAGAAATTAACCAATTTAAAACATGGAGGGGAGAGCCTGGGTAGCTCATTTGGTTGAGTGACCAACTCATGATTGCAACTGAGGTTATGATCTCAGTGTTGTAGGATCAAGCTGCCCATCATGCTCCATGCCTAGCATGGAGCCTGCTTAGGATTCTCTCTCTCCCTCTTCCCCTCCCCCACTCATGCTGTCTCTGGCTCTCTCTAAAATAAAAAGAGTAATCTCCCTCTCCTACCCCCCATCCATAATCCCAAAGGGAACCAGTTCCTATCACCGAACTTGCTTGCACCACGCAAACACCCAACGCTGTGCTTCTGTGGATCCATCCCTCTGATGGGTCTGCCTCCCTCCTGGTGCTGCAGGACCCCTCCTGCAGGGGACCACCGGCAGCAAAGCGAGCTAAACCTGCCCCTCCCGCCCCTGTGCACCTTGAAGATCCACCCCAGCTAATACGTCAGATCCCATCAAAGCATCACCACAGACCTGGCGGTGTGCAAGTAACCTGGACAGGAGCCACACCACTACACGGTGAGTCCTGCCCCTAGGAGAGGGGAAGATAAAGTACACACCAATCTGACTGTGGCCTCAGCAGTGGGCTGGGGACAGACATTGGGTCTGACTGCGGCCCCGCCCACCAACACGTTAACTCCAGACAGCACGGGGAAAAGGCCCTGCAGTTCCGTGCCACCCCAGGGACTACCCAAAATGACGAAATGGAAGAACTCTCCTCAAAAGAAACTCCAGGAAGTAGCGACAGCTAAAGAATTGATCAAAAACAATTTAAGCAATATAACGGAACAAGACTTTAGAATAATAGTCAAAAAATTAATCGCTGGGCTTGGAAAAAGTATAGAGGGCAGCAGAGAATCTATTGCTATAGAGATCAAGGGACTAAGAAATAGTCATGAGGAGCTAAAAAATGCTACAAATGAGGTACAAAATAAAATGGAGGCGACCACAGTTCAGATTGAAGAGGCAGAGGAGAGAATAGGTGAATTAGAAGATAAAATTATGGAAAAAGAGGAAGCTGAGAAAAAGATTAAAAAAATCCAGGAGTATGAGGGGAGAATTAGAGAACTAAGTGATGCAATCAAATGGAACAATATCCGTATAATAGGAATTCCAGAAGAGGAAGAGAGAGAGAAAGGGGCTGAAGGTGTACTTGAACAAATCATAGGTGAGAACTTCCCTTATCTGGGGAAGGAAAAAGGCATTGAAATCCAAGAGGTATAGAGAACTCCCTTCAGATGTAACTTGACTCTATCTTCTTCACAACATAACATAGTGAAACTGGCAAAATACAAGAATAAAGAGAAAATTCTGAAAGCAGCTAGGGATAAACACGCTCTAACTTATAAAGGGAGACCCATAAGACTAGTGGCAGACCTATCTACTGAAACCTGAGAAAGTCGGGATAGAAGGAACATACTTAAACATCATAAAAGCCATTTATGAAAAGCCAACAGCTAATATCATCCTCAATGGGGAAACACTGAGAGCTTTCCCCAGAGATCAGGGACACGACAAGGATGTCCACTCTCCCCACTGTTGTTTAGCGTAGTGTTGGAAGTTGTAGCATCAGCAAACAGACAACAAAAGGAAATCAAAGGCATCAAAATTGGCAAAAATGAAGTCAACCTTTCACTTTTTGCAGATGACATGATATTATACATGGAAAGCCAATAGACTCCACCAAAAGTCTGCTAGAACTGATACATGAATTCAGCAAAGTCACAGGATACAAAATCAATGTACAGAAATCAGTTGCATTCTTATACACTAACAATGAAGCAACAGAAAGACAAATAAAGAAACTTATCCCGCTCACAATTGCACCAAAAATCATAAAATACCTAGGAATAAACCTAACCAAAGATGTACAAGACCTGTATGATGAAAACTATAGAAACCTTATGAAATAAATTGAAGAAGATATAAAGAAATAGGAAAACATTCCATGCTCATGGGTTGGAAGAATAAATATTGTTAAAATGTCAATGCTACCCAAAGATATCTACACATTCAATGCAATCCCAATCAAAATTGCACCAACGTTCCTCTCGAAGCTAGAACAAGCAATCCTAAAATTTGTATGGAACCACAAAAGACCCCGAATAGCCAAAGTAACTTTGAAGAAGAAGACCAAAGCAGGGGGCATCACAGTCCCAGAATTTAGCCTCTACTGCAAAGCTGTAATCATCAAGACAGCATGGTATTGGCACAAAAACAGACACATAGACCAATGGAATAGAATAGACACCCCAGAATTAGACCCACAAAAGCATGGTCAACTAATCTTTGACAAAGCAGGAAAGAATATCCAGTGGAAAACAGTCTCTTTAACAAATGGTGCTGGGAGAACTGGACAGCAACATGCAGAAGAATGAAACCAGACCACTTTCTTACACCATTCTCAAAAATTAACTCAAAATGGATAAAGGACCTGAATGTGAGACAGGAAACCATCAAAACCCTAGAGGAGAAAGCAGGAAAACACCTCTCTGACCTCAGCCGCAGCAATTTCTTACTTGACACATCCCCAAAGGCAAGGGAATTAAAAGCAAAAATGAACTATTGGGACCTCATGAAGATAAAAATCTTCTGCACTGCAAAGGAAACAATCAACAAAACTAAAAGGCAACCGACAGAATGGGAAAAGATATTTGCAAATGACATATCAGACAAAGGGCTAGTATCCAAAATCTATAAAGAACTCACTAAACTCCACACCCGAAAAACAAATAATCCAGTGAAGAAATGGGCAGAAGACATGAATAGACACTTCTCTAAAGAAGACATCCGGATGGCCAACAGGCACATAAAAAGATGCTCAACGTCACTCCTCATCAGGGAAATACAAATCAAAACCACACTCAGATACCACCTCACGCCAGTCAGAGTAGCTCAGATGAACAAATCAGGAGACTATAGATGCTGGTGAGGATGTGGAGAAACGGGAACCCTCTTGCACTGTTGGTGGGAATGCAAACTGGTGCAGCCACTCTGGAACACAGAGTGGAGGTTCCTCAGAAAATTAGAAGTAGATCTACCCTATGACCCAGCAGTAGCACTGCTAGGAATTTACCCAAGGGATACAGGAGTGCTGATGCACAGGGGTACTTGTACCCCAATGTTTATAGCGGCACTTTCAACAATAGCCAAATTATGGAAAGAGCCTAAATGTCCATCAACTGATGAATGGATAAAGAAGTTGTGGTTTATATACACAATGGAAAAGTACTTGGCAACAAGGAAGAATGAAATATGGCCTTTTGTAGCAATGTGGATGGAACTGGAGAGTGTTATGCTAAGTGAAATAAGTCATACAGAGAAAGACAGATAGCATATGTTTTCACTCCTATGTGGATCCTGAGAAACTTAACAGAAGACCAAGGGGGAGGGGAAGGAAAAAAACAAGGTTAGAGAGGGAGGGAGCCAAAACATAAGAGACTTTTAAAAACTGAGAACAAACTGAGGGTTGATGGGGGGTGGGAGGGAGAAGAGGGAGAGTGAGGGGTATTGAGGAGGGCACCTGTTGGGATGAGCACTGGGTGTTGTATGGAAACCAATTTCACAATAAATTTCGTATTAAATAAAATATCAGAAAATATAAGAAAAAAATAAAAAATAAAAATAAACTAAAAAGAGTAATAAAAAAAGTTTCTCTCTCTCCCTGTGGCCTTCTCCCCCACTCACACTTTTTCTAAAATAAATTTTTTAAATGGAGAAAAATTACTTAAAATTAGGCTCATCAACCTATGAGAATATATTAAGCACTATACATGCAACTGAGGTCCCAAAAGGAAATGAGAGTGGTGCAGAAAAAGAATTTTTTTTAAAGAAATAATGGCAGAACATTTCCCAAATTTGGTGGAAAAATCCTAAACTTTCAGATCCAATAAGCTTAGTAAATCTCAGGATAAACACTACACCTAAACACATTATAATAAAACTGCTGAAAGCCAAAGAAAAATCTTGAAAGCAGAGAGAATAAAACAATATATTACAAATAGGGTAAAGACATTACAAATGACAACTGAACTTTAATAAAAAATAAGGCAAAGCAGTTGAAAATGGGATAATATCTTCAAGAAAAAGGCTATCAACTCAAATTTTTATATTCAGCAAAACTATTCTCTGTACTGAACACAAAATAAACACATTTTTGGAAAAATGAAAACTGAATTTGTTGCCAGCAGATTTGCACTGTAGAAATGCTAATGAAAATTCTTCTAAATGGAGAGAAATGATAGCAGGTGGAAAGTTGTATATTTAGGAAGGAAGGAAGAATATCACAAATGGTAAATATGGAAATAAATACATAAATATAGATATGGAGTATTATTTACATATATATGATTTTCATTTTTTAAGAGATATATGATTATTTAAAAGAAGCAGCTATTTAAAGCGAAAATTATAGCACCATATCATGGAGTTTACAATGAACTTGGATGTTTTATATATTATACTAATAGCACAAAGGGCAGAGGGATAAATAAAACTACAATATTGCAAGATTTCTATATTTCCTGTGAGGTAGTAGTACATTATAAACTCCAAGATTGTAATCAATTAAAGGTACATATTTTATGCCCTAAAGTAAGCACTAAAAATAATGCAAAAAGGTATAGCTGAAATTTTAATAGAAGAATTAAAATGGAATATTAATACATATTCTATTAATCCAAACAAAGTCAGGAAAGGAGAAGAAACAAAATTAGAACAAATGGAAAATAAATGAGAAAAATGGTAGACCTAAATCCAACCATATTGATAATTAAATTACATATAAATTGCTAAAACACTACAATTAAGCAGACATTGTTATATTGTTTTTGTTTTTTGTTTTATTTTTAATTTTTTTTAATGTTTTATTTCTGAGGCAGAGAGAGACAGCGCCTGAGTAGGGGAGGGGCAGAGAGAGAGAGGGAGACACAGAATCAGAAGCAGGCTCCAGGCTCCGAGCTGTCAGCACCAAGCCTAACGTGGGGCTCGAACTCACATACTGTGAGATCATGACCTGAGCTGAAGTCGGTCACTCAACCGACTGAGCCACCCAGGCGCCCCTGTTTTTTGTTTTTTAAAGAAGGACCCAGTTGTGTTTTGCTGCAAATGGTACACTTTAGGTACAAAGACATATATGATTTGAAAGGAAAAAGAAGAAAGAAGACATAACTTAAAGTAAAATACATTTCAAGATAAGGGGCATTATCATTGATGAAGAGGGATATTTTGCAATAATATAATGATTAACTTATTGAGAAGACATAACAATTATAAATACATACTGTAGTGACAGGGCTTCAAAATATATGAAACACAAACTGACAAAAGTAAAAGGACATATAGATTAATGCACAATCATAATCATAATTGGAGATTTTGAACAATTCTTTCTCAGAATTGAAAGAACAAGGGAAAAAAACCAGCTTTTAGCATGTAAATGATCTTTACAACAATATCAACCACCTTGACATCATTGACATTTACGTAGTGCTACATTCAACAACTACAGAATATATTGTTCTTTTCAAAGTACCCTGAAAATACATCAAAATGGACCAAATGTTAAGACGTAAATAGTACTTGAAAAGATTTACGAAGCATGTCATGTGATCCCAGAGGAATTAAATTAGAAATCAATAACATATTGCGAAAAGCCCCAAACATTTGCAAATTAAACAGTGAAGTTTTAAATATTGCACAGATCAAAGAAGAAAATAAAAATGAAAATTAAAAAATATTTTGAAGTAAATAATCATAAAAATATAACATGCAAAATTTATGAAATGCAGTTAAAACTGATTAGAGGGCAATCTATAGCTTTAAATGCTTACATGTTTTTAAAGGGTTTAAAATCAGTGATCTGAGTTTACACTTTTATAAGCTAGAAAAATAAAAGCAAATTGAACCCAGTAAAGTAGAATGAAGGAAATAATGAAGAGCAGAAATTAATGAATTGATGCACAGAGAAAAGATTTAAAGTCAGTTGTATTTCTACATACTAGCTACAAATTAGTATTATTCATTTAGAGTATCTTCAAAAAATAACTTAGTTAGGAATCATATCCTTTTTTTTTCATGTTTATTTTTGAGAGGTGGGGGGAGAAAGAGACACAGAGAAGAGGTGACAGAGGATCCTAAGCAGGGCTCTGCACTGACAGCAGTGAGCCTGATGTGGGGCTTAAGCTCACAAACCACAAGATCATGACCTGAGCCAAAGTCGGACGCTCAACCGACTGAGCAACCCGGGAGCCCTTAGGAATAATTTTCTTTGTGCATGACTAATAACCTGAAGACTACAGAATAGTAGTCTGTCTCACTGCAGAGATAAATTATTAAAGACCAAAATTAGTAGAGAGATAGATATACTATGTTTGTGAATCAGAAGACTCAATATTGTAAAAATGCCCATTCTCCCCTCTCCAAATTGATCTACACAGATATAATATGTCTTATAATCTTAAAATTTATATGACAATGCAAAGAACTAGATTAGCCAAAGGAAAGGAAGAATAAAGTTTAAAGTTTAAAAACTGTACTCCCTGACCTCAAGACATTTTATAAAGCTACAGTAATCAAGACAATGTGATGTTAGGTGTAGATAGGCAGATAGGCCTATAAGAAAAAAAGAGAACCTTAAACATTATCTCATATCAAACACAAAGATCCATTTGAGAAAGACTATCGACCAGAATAGAAAAGCTAAAATCTACGAAGCCTTAGAAGAAATTACGGGAGAATATATTTGTTACTTAGGATTAGTCAAAGATTTCTTAGAAAAGATAAGAAAGGAAGTTGGCATAAAACAAATAACAAAAATATAAATGAGACCTCATCAGAACTTTAAACATTTGATAATCATCAACTAATATTAAGGAAATTAGTAAGTAAGCAAGAGATTGAGGAAATACTTGTAAAAATATATCTGATACAAAGGACTCTACAACCAAAAGGTAAATAAACTAATCCAAATATGCAAAAGACTTGATTAGACAATACACTAAAGTAAGAATAGGAATGGTCATGCACACAAAAAAGTGGCTAACATCATTCATTATTCATTAAGAAAACACACATCCACATGAGCTATGCATTGCAGACCATTCACATGGTAAAAGTTAAAAACACTGTCACTCTTATTGATAGGAATATAAAATGGTATAAACACTTTTTTAAAAAGGTCTGATAATTTCTTATAAAAGTAAACCTATGTGACTCCTGACCCAGCAATTCTACTCATAGTACTTACCTAAGAAATAAAAGCATATATTCACAGAGACTCATAGACGAATGTTGATAGCATCTTCATTTATAATCGATCCAAACTAGAAACATCTCAGTTTTTCATAGTCAGAATAATGATATACAAAGTGCTATATATTTATACAGTGAAGCACTACAGAGCAATAAGATGTTTAGTCATATCGTGGACTATTTAGCAATAAAATGGAACAAATTAATGATTGATGTAATAGCATGGATGATTCTTAAGAGCATTATGCTGAATCACAGAAGCCTTGTGCAATAATACATACTGTTTGAATCTCACAGATAACAAGATGAGCAAATGAAGCCAGAGCAAAAGGGAGAGGGAGGGATGGATGGAGGGAGGGAGAGCAAGCGAGAGAGATGATTACATTCATATAGGCAAAATAAATCCTGAAAAAAAAAAATCAGAGAAGTGGTTGCCTCTGGTAACTGAAAAGGGACAAGGGGGACTTTCGTGGACATGTTTCATGTCTTGACAGGAATGTGGTTTAATGGGGTATTTTTTTGTTACAGCTCATCAAATTGTGTAGTTCAGATTTGTGCATTTGAATGTATGTAAATTTTAGATTAAGAAAAAACTAGAAACTAATAATTGAAATCAAATTAGTAGTTTGCCTTTTCACTGCCTTTTGTGTATTGCAGGCTCACATAAATGAGCAGATAAGGAAAGTATAAAGAAAGGTTTCTCACTGTTGGGGAAGAGTCACAATCAAGGGAAGGAAAGGCAAGAATGTACCCTGTGCTCCTGAATTGGAATTGGAGATATCAATATGAACTAATGGATATTAATGTAGGTACATAGATGAGTAGATGGATAGATGAAGTAAAGAGAGAAATGGAAAGATTTTATATCTAACATATGTAAAATACTTGAGATATATATACATATATACACATGTACACATTGGTATTTATGTATATACCATGTATATACCATATATATATACATGTATATATGCATACGTGTATACACATGCAATATTTGTATATCATATATAAATGCACATCTATATGTCATAGATTTTTGACACATATTATCTAGCTTTGTTTGCTGAGGGGGGCAAAAGCAATGATACACCAGTAGGAATAAAGATTCCTAGTGTCCAGATCTTTATTTATGCCTGGACTATACTCACATGGCTTATTCTCTTATCCCCTTCAAGTATTTTCTTGAATGTATTCTCAGTGATGCCTAATCTGATCTATCCTACTTAAAATTTCAACCCTTCACCCAATCTGTACCTCATCAGCCATCTTTGCTTTTTGTCCTCCGTGCCATCACTTGCTATCATGCTATATAATTAATTATTTTATATATTTTCTCTCTTCCTGCTAAAGAGTGAACCTGGAGGGCAAGGATTTTTGATTCACTGATGATTTTTCAGCACTTGGCGTCTGGAACATAATAGGCATTTAGTATTTGTTAAATAAATGAGTGACTGGCATTGTTATGATAAGGAAACTGGGGTTTGAATTCATGGCTAGTGAGTAACATAGGTGGGATGTGTACCCATCTCATTTACTACAGAATTCATTTCACAGAATGCCTTTATAGTGTGAAAGATCTGTAATGTGAAACCAAATCTGACTCTATAATCTAAGCACTACACCCTTCATGGCACTGAATATAAATTTTGATTGCTTCCTAGCTGGGCCCAGGCTAAGGCTAAGCCAGCTCAGCAACTATATTCAAAGTCCTTTTGTCCTGAATGCCCATTTGCATCAATGAAGATAGACTGGGCCTTTTAAGTAGATATGGTGACTCCTGCCAAACGAGCCCACCCTGGGGACAATGCTTTACTCATCCACATAATTTACTGGGGCTTCAGCTCATATATATCCTCTCTCTTTATCCTCACTCTCACCAAGAGCCTTGTAAGAGCATGCAGATGAACGTCAAAGAAATTTGTCTACGTTGGGAGAAAAAGGGTGTGAACAGAAGAAAGATGTCACATTTAGTGAGAGGTATCTGTCAGGAAGAAACAAAAATTAACATCGGAAGAAACAGCTACATGTTTGGTGACTGATGGCATTTTTTTAAGAAAAACAATATTTCTTTAAAATTAGATGCTAAACAGGTAATTGTGCAGGAGAAAGAAAAGGCTAGAATTCCCTTTAGTAGAACCACAAAGCTAAAATCAACAATAAGCAGCTACACCAACAAATGAGGGAAAGGTATGTCTGGAAATTTTGGTTTAAAGCAGTTTGGGGGTTTGGAAGAGGAAAAAGAATATGGCAATTTAAGCATCACTCAAATCTGTCCAAGTGTGAATAAAGATCTGAAGGTCCAGTTACTTTAGGTTCCCCAGTCCATTAGGTTCTGAAGACTCTGCTAATTACATGATCTATCCCTTTGACCACAGGAAAAGACATACTATTCTTGCCTGGGTAACCTTAATGCCCAGAACCCTTGGCCATGGTGACTAGCTAAGGAATGATCTCATGCCCAAATGCGCAGGATTTTTCTCCAGATTTCATGGATAGACTAAGTGAGATAAGACCTCACTTTCTCCTGGCTACCTAAGCTGGAATGGTAGAAACTTGAACTTGTTTAGTGTCCATGCCTTCCTCCTCTTGCCAAAAGAGAAAACCTGTGGAGCAAAACAAATGAAGCCCAAACCCAGAACAAACAAGACAGAGAAAGAGAAGGATGGTAGCACTGTCTGAATTCCTGGTAGTTTTATAACTAAGCCTAATCCTAGACTTTCCAGTGTTTTGAGTTGTTTCTAGGTACTTGAAGCAAAGAGAGTCCTGACCAACAAATCTACCATCCAAAACTCTCTCTCTCTCGTTTAAATTTTTCTTGACACCATACTAAGCACTGGAAAGAAGGAAAACCTGCCATGAACCCAGTCCTCTGGGAGGTGAAAATATAAAACATGCAGTATTAGCTGTTGTGATTCGAATAGTCCCCTCACCGTGCTTTGGTAAAAATCAGGTGGGCTCAGGGGGGTGGCTCACTGGATCTTAGCAGCACAGATGGGTTAGACAAAGCAGGATATTTTGATGAGACCAAGTTCAGGGGAACCTATGTAACTATAGGACTGACTGAGGAGAGCACTCAGGAGACCACATAAGAGCTAGATTTGGGCCAGTCTCAAAATTAGAGGAGATCCAATAGAGGAGTGAGGCAAAGGGACAGAGCATAAATAGTGGATGAATCTGTGAGTCAGAAGAGATGGGAGAATTATAGTTCCAGGAGATTAATCCATGGGCGGAAGGGATAGTGTCAGCTAGTAGCTAGAGGTGTGAGATGTGGTGCCAAGTTCCAGTTGGCCAGAATTCAGCAGAGTTCCAGTCTAATAGTCTGTAGTTCTTTGGAGATCTGGTTTGCTTTTCTGTGTGGACAAGACATTTACCAGCCAACTGGTCAATGTCATTGTGAGAACCCAGAGCTTAGAATTTACAGTGGGCTCTGGGTCTTTACCCAGAACAGCCTGGAGAGGGTGAACATGATGATGAGTATAAGCTACAATACTAGGAAGGGTCATGGGACAAGCCAATAACCAAAATTCAGCATTCATATGCAAAGGCTTGTGGAGAATCCAGAACTGGGAATGAGAGACCAAAGTGGTCCAAGACTGAAGAATCAAAGGAACAGAGTATGAGGCAAGAGAAAGGATGTGAACCAAGTGAATGCTTTTGAACAAATTTCCCAGAGGAGGCTGCTGTTCGCCCAGCATGTTTTTATTAATGGACTGCTAGGTAGGTTGTGGGTAGTCATCCTGATTTAAAGATGGATGTAGGAGCTGGTGGACATCAAGGAATAAGGGAATTGAAGGCAGAGGCCAATGATGCAGAATGAGCAAACTGTAAGGCTCTCAGAAAGGCTACAGATCAGTAGGTATGCAAGTTGCCTGGTTTCCTTCCTGTATAGTATTGGGGTGGGTGGTGACACTCTTTACTGGACTTAAGGTCAGGGTCCCAGCAATGGCAGAATCCTGTTCTGCCATCCACCCCATTCACTCCAATAGAAGAGTATAGTATAATCTATATGAGCAGACTACTTGGGTTCAAATGCAAGGTTTACTATTAACTACTTCTATGACTTTAAACAGATTATATAATACCATATTACTTATTTTCCTCATCTATAAAAAAGAGAATGTTTTGGTACTACCATAGAAGATTATTATAATAATAACAACATTAATACACATTAAGCACTTAGAACTGTTCCTAGCAAGTATTAAGGAATCAATGTTAGCAATTAATACTACCTCTCAAGAGGAAAATACAAGGGAACAGTAAGCAAAAGGGCGGCAAAGGACCACTTTGCTGTTAACTTGCAAGAGTGACTAAGAAGCCCAGTGCAGAGCACTCAAGAGCACATGACATGGGTTTAAAGTCAAGGGATTTTCACCATTCTCTAAAGCTTAAATCCAAATCTTGGGTCTTAACAGTGTCTGACCTGGCTTATTATTAGAAACTAAAGGAATGGGGCACCTGGGTGGCTCAGTCAGTTGAGCATCTGACTCTTGATTTCAACTCAGGCCACGATCTGACAGGTTGTGGGATTGAGCCCTGCATCGGGCTCTATGCTAACAGTGCAGAGCCTGCTTGGGAATCTCTCTCTCCCTCTATCTCTTTCCCCACCCCAAGAAATAAATAAATAAACGTTTTAAAAAAAGAAACTAAAGAAATGAGCTTCGTGTTTGGAAATGTGTGAGAAAAGAAGAGCAAAGCCTGCGTCTACTTATTCTCCAGCTGCAGTGAAGAGAGGACAGCAAAATGGAGAGTGAGTCTGGGGTTCTAATACTGAGTGACAATGCCTTCAGTTAATGCAACCCAACAAGTATCCCAGGCTACTACACCGTCACATTAGCAGCATATTTCCCTACGTAGGCATGGGTAGTAGAAAGTAGGAGTGGGGTGAAAGCAGGCAGTGGAATCAGGTCTCTGTCAAGAGAATAGAAGGAGGTACATCTACTCTGGATGAATATTCAGCCAGTTGTAATAAAGCTACTTCCAGAATCCACAGGCTGGTGGGTCTGAGCTTATTTCAAAAAATCCAGTCTTTCATTTTTAGGATTAACTCAGGAGCTAGCTCAGATAAGAAGCAACTCATCATAGGCAGGGCTGACTAGGCAATGTGGCAATTGACTTAACCTTTACCCTTGACTGTATGTGTATTTTTTTTTAATTTTTTTAATGTTTATTTATTTTTGAGAGATAGAGTGTGTGTGTATGTGAGCAGAGGAGGGGCAGAGAGAGCGAGAGAGAGAGAGAGAGCGCCACGGAATCTGAAGCAGGCTCCAGGCTTTGAGCTGTCAAGCACAGAGCCCGACGTGGGGCTCAAACTCACAAACCGTGAGATCATAACCTGAGCTGAAGTCGGATGCTCAACTGACTGAGCCACCCAGGCGCCCCAACTGTATGTGTATTTCTAATGAAGAGTGTACAAACTGGGCTTGATACTTTCTGAAATGATGAGTTTACATTTATAACTCCCCCCACCATCGTTTAAAGCTTTATTTTTTTCTCTTTTTTTACTACTTATTGTCTGAGTTAAAGCAACTGAAGAAAGGTAAACAGTGGTCTCTTTGATTGCAGAGTCCTCCAGTGCTCTTCAACAACTCCTCCACAGCCTTTAGCACCATTGCAGGCTGCTTTCAAATTTATGGTTCCTGATGATTCTAAGGGCAGCCCCCCAAGCCAAAACTATCCAGAGATAGGATATCTCCTTGGTGTGCACCCTAATTTGAAATGATGAGAACACATAGGAGGAAATGCATGAGGGAATATTAAGGAGTGTAAAGAATTAGTATTTATGTGCAGTATGACGCAGGGGCACCTACTGGGATGTAATGATTGCATCTAGCAGGGGTGTTACCTGTGAATCCCAGTTTCTCTTCATTTTTTATAGATTGGATTCTATAGAGATTTATGGCAAACTTCCTGCAGTGAAACATTGCTGTTAAACCTAGGAGGGAAGAAATTTTATTTTCCCTTTCCTGCTTCTTTCTCACCCAAAAATAGTCTCCTTTGATTAAGTACAGACAAATTTCACAGAATCACAGCATTTCAGGTCTCGAAGCAATTTCTTTGCTGGTTGTTTCTTTTTGGAGACATATATCCTTTCTAGAATCATGTTTCTTTTACTTAAAGTACATGTTTTAGATATCCCTTGAGGATAGATCTGTTGTTGGTAAACTTCAAGTTTGTTTGTCTGAAAAGGTTTTTGTTTCATCCTTATTTTGGAAAGATAGTTGTCCTCAGTGCACAAATGTACAATGAGTTCTGAGTTATTTTTCCTCAGAATTTTGAAAATATTATTTTACTATACTTTGATTTCTGTATTGTTGTAAGAAACCTGATAGGAGTCCAACTGTTATTTCTTTGCAGGTGAGTAATCTTTAAAAAAAACAAACTACTTTTGGTGTTTTTATTTATCTTCCTTATCCTATGATTTTATTTATAGATACGGATTTCTTTTATGCTTCAGATTTGTTGTGGTTCCTGAATCTGACAGTGTGTGACTTGAATTAAATTCTGGAAGTTTTTCATTATCTCTCAAATGCTACCTTTTCTACTTTTTCTAGTCTTTTTTTTCTGGAACTTGGAAAAAATGTTTCCTAGACTTTGCTTTCAATCTTCCCCATTTCTTTATATTCCCTATCACATTTTCATCTTTTTCTCTAAACAGTAATTACTTTAGTACACAACAGTATACAGTAAGAAATTTCTTTAGAGCTATTTTTGAGTTCACTAATTCTCCCTTTAAATCTAATTTGCTCTTTGATCCATCCATTAAATTTTTAATTTTAAAAGTTATGTAACTTTTTAAATTTCTAGATATCTATTCATTTGTTTTTTTTCAAGATGTCCTAGTGTTCTTTCATAACAAATTGTTCCTTGATCATATTTTCAATTCCTTCTTTTATTTATTTACATGTTTTAAACATACCAATTATTTATTTATTCTTTCATTTATTTTGACAATTGCTCCCAGAGGTCCACAGGAACCTAAATTTTTTGTTTGCAGTTTGGTTTTGTTTGTAATTTTGTTTGTGGCTGCTACTTATTTTGGTTTGATTCTCAGAGTTTTATAACTTAGGTTTTTCAACTCTTGTTCATTTCAGTAATAGCTTTGTAAATTCTGCAAAGTCCACTTTGAGACTGATTCTTTACAGGAAGAATTTACTTCTGTTTCTGCCCAGCACTTGTTACATGATCGCTGTAAATTCGTATTTTTGACTTGAGGCTTCCTAGATTACCTCAGTGGCGTAGAAATAAACCTGAAACCCATGTGAGCACAGACCTGTGTTCACAGATTCTCAAAGGAGACATTTTTTCCTCACAAGAGCTTACACCCAGATTAACAAGTTTCTCCTCTTGCCAGTAGGCTAATGTTTACTATCTTTCACTGAAATTAGACTCCTTTTGAAACTCTTGATTCTGTATGGAGTCCTGAATTCAATTCTCTATCTTTCACAGCCCCAAGTCTTATCTCATATCCTCTTATACAGCCATTAAATCCCACTTTGTCACAAGAATCAGCAAAGACCTTAACAGCAGCCAAAGTTACAGGCGTTCTTGCTTCCTGTTCCCTCTTAGTGTTTGGCCCCTAAAGATTTCCCTTACCTTGTTATAAATTTAGCCAAACTTTATAAAACTTGCATTTTATCCTGTATTTCTAGGTGTCATGAAGCAGGTGGTGTTTTAAAAAATATTTAACTGGGGTGCCTGGGTGGCTCAGTCGGTTGGGCATCCGACTTCGGCTCAGGTCATGATCTTGTGGACCGTGAGTTCGAGCCTTGCGTCGGGCTCTGGGCTGACAGCTTGGAGCCTGGAGCCTGTTTCGGATTCTGTGTCTCCCTCTCTCTCTGACCCTCCCCTGCTCATGCTCTGTCTCTCTCTGTCTCAAAAATAAATAATGTTAAAAAAAATTTTAAAAAAATTAAAAATTCCCTGATATGGACCACAAGTTTAATTAACCTAGATCAATTTGTTTTTTTATATAACACAACAACTCTTATTTCAAATGATTTGTAGAACCTCAGTATATTAAGAGAATAGAATAGAGTAGAATAGAATAGAATAGAATCAGAATCAGGATTTCTCTGGCTATAGCTGGGCAAGCCCAGAACTCCTCCTGTTTCGAGTTTTTCTTAGTCTTCATGACAGCATCCAAGAAACATGCTGGGACCTATAGGACTACACAGGTCACACTTGGAAAAAAAGTCTAATCTTGACCAAACTCCTGATTTTCAAAAGAAAGAAATTCTAACTTCATATAGCTTTCTACGGTCAGACTTCTCTCCTTAGACTGGGTCCATGCCACAGATGGACATAAGGAAGGATTTTAAATTCAGGATAGTATCTCTGCTATTGAGGCATTTGACTTCCTATTTGTAAATACAAATGAGGTTTAAACATAAACTTAAGGCTAATGTATTTATATGGTTCTCTTAAGTTTAAATGCAGGGTAACGTTGTTTTCTAAAATAGCTAGACCCATGAAGCATTTGATGTAAACCAAATCCTACATTCCCACTTACTTTCATTGTAATATCAGAGCTATGTTCTCAGAGAAAAACAGTATGGTCCCAGGATGCAAAATTACCATAAAGAATGCAAAAAATGTAATATAAGTGCATGTTAATTTTTGTAAATCACTTATAATAAAATATTATCTCTTAATAAAATATTAAACAGGGCCACCTGAGTGGCTCAGCAGGTTAAGTGTCTGACTCTTGGTTTTGGGTCAGGTCATGATCTCGCAGTTTGTGGGATCGAGCCCCGCATAGGGCTCTGTGCTGATAGCCTGGAGCCTGCTTGGCATTCTCTCTCCCTCCCTCTTTCTATCTGCCCCTCCCTTGCTCATGTGCATGTGCTCTCTCTCTCTCAAAATAAATAAACTTTAAAATTGTTTAAATATTAAGCAAAAAAAATGGAACTTTGTAAGTTGAATTATAAATGGCATGTAGAAGAAAGAAGCTTCGTTTCATTAATCAAGCAGTCTGGTCTTTAAAAAAATTATACTTACTGTATCCACAAACCACATCACGTTCAAAGACAGCTGAAGTGAGCATGTCTTGTCTTATTTTCTTCATTCTCTGAGAGTTTCTGGTTCACACTTTTCCCAAGTGTGTTAGGACAGATGAAAATGTAGTAGAGTAAAAAGCTGGTGACAGACACCCAGTCTTGGATTTCTGTAACAAGAACCTGTATCATTGTGAAGGCTCCACTCTTTCTCTTCTGGCCACAATTGCAGTCCGTACTCATAGTGGCTAGTTTCAGAAGAAGTCAGAGCCAGAAAGATGTGTGATTGGAAAGGTTGGAAAAGTAGGATTTGGTGGAATGGCCACATGGCTTGGAGATTTGATGGTTTCATCAGCAGGGCAGCAAGAGCAAAGGCAAAAACATAAAAATGAGAAAGACCAAAGAAAAACAGAAAGCAAGATACAAAAAACAGATGAGTAGAGGCACATTGAAGAAAGGGTATTTGCATCTTCAGCTCCTCCAAACTCCCTCACCCAGTGACCTATTGTCTACATTTTGTGGTATGTCCTGTCTTTCTGACTTTAAGTTTCTTAAGAGCAGGGCATAAATAATAATTATTATAATTCTGTAACACTTCAAGGTTTGTAGTGAGATTGCCTCCTAATATTATCTCACTTATTCAAATTAAGGAAGGCATTTATTAAGATTATCTCCATTTTACAACTAAGAAAATTGAGTTTTAAAAGGTTAAGTAAGAGATTTGCCGAGGGTCACATAGCTAGTATATGATAAAACCAGCAGTTGGACAAAGTTTCTGTGTTCTTCCTACCAAACCAGCACCCATGTCTGGTTCATTCCTGTCTCATTCATTACATGTTGCACAGGACTTTGCAGATAGCAGATGCTTATTTGGTGAAGGAATAAATATTTTTTTTTGGAAGAAAGTAAACTTCATACTGAAGTTTCTTAAAGGAGTCATTTCAGATATCTCATGATAAACTATGTCCTATCCAATTTTATTCTCCATTTATACTTCATCTCATGTGTTGTATGTGGTTAGTTTGTATAGCCTTGATTTTCCAAATGATTCCAGACCTTTCTCCCACATGTTGGGGGCCGGTTATAGGAATAGAATATATAGCCTTTCTGTAATAGCTTACATTTCATGGTCTCTTCTGGAAGCTGGAGTGGGCTCATGCCTTTGGGAGTGATGGTTAAACTGCTAGAACTAACTAATATTTGTAAGCCATCCAGCAGAGGCCAAGACAGTGCTTGGCATTTTGATTCCATCAGATCATTTAATCCCCTTGAAATATGATTCTGTGAGATAGGATTATTATCAAGACTCAGAGACATTTCCCAGATTAAGCAACTTTCCCAAGATGATTGTACTGGTAAGTGAGAGAATAGGGATGCAAACTGAGGTTGATCTCATTCAGCAAACATCTACACCACACCCACTTTGTTCCAGGTGGTCAAAATGCTAAGCACTGCCTCCAGTGAATTTTTAATTGAGCTGAGAAAGCAGATAGGCAAGAGTAGAGGGTTGTAACCCCCTATGATAAAGGCTATTTGAGAACCAAAACCAATGTGCAGCAGTAGGGGTTTTTGAGGAATATCAAAATAAAACTTGGGGGTTGGAAGCTCCCAGAAGAAAATGGCCTTGAACTGAGTCTTTAGGGATGTTTGAAATTTAATCAGCAGGAAAAAAAAGAGAGAGAGAGAGAAATACATTAATGACAGGGGCTATACTATGCATAAGATACAAGAAGGCAAAACATCATAGGTCTCTAGACATGATGAATGTTCAATAGTAATTGCATATAAGAATGAACGAGTGAATAGATGGATGGTTGGCCTTCTCAGAGAATGGTCAAAGGAACCAAAACTGAGGGTGTTCAGTGGAGCTAACAAATTAATAAAAGTTTGTGCATTGAGCTAACCAGTTACAGTTTGAATTTTGTCCTGGAGGTAATAGGAAAACCACTGGAAAATTTTGAGCAGGGTAATAATATGAGATTTATGTTTGGGTAACACCACTCTTGCAACAAGCAGTGTATGGTGTGGAAATGAACTGAACTCAAACTCTTAGTGAGGCAAAGAGGTAGGAAACTCCTGTGATAATACAAGTAGATGTTATAATAGGTTAGACTAAAGCAGGTGGAGAAAATGGTTGGGACAGTACTAATTTGAGGAAATTCTTAGGACAAAGAAAGAACCTGTAGGGGACATGGGAATGATTGGATTTGGAGATGACCTGGCAATGTTGTTTCTTTGTAATGAAGTTGATGATAGCGACAGTGGAAAATCTGGGTAAGGGGAGTGGATTGTGTTAAATTTGGTGATGAACACCTTGAATTTGAAAACATTGGAGAACATCTAGTTGCATATATGGGCTTGGAGTTCATGAGAGAAATAGAGTCAGAAATGTTGACTTGGGAGTTACCAGCTTATAAGTAGAATTTTAATCATGGTTTGGAATAAGATCACCAGAAGATAGGAGTGGAGATCCAAGAATACAGCCCCAAAGAACACTGAATATAAGAGGTAAGAAGAAGAGCCCAAAAAGAGCCTATGAAGGATAACCCAGAGGAGGGAGAAAACCAGGAAGATGGAGGGAAAGTTGGTAGGGACACCAAGCCTAAGAGAGAGTAGTCACTTTTCTCAAAAGGTCGGAAAGCAGACGCCTAAACTAAGGACAAAGTTGTTCAATGGATTTCACAACAAGGTGATTCTAGAAGGAATGATATCTGCATACAGGCATGGACTGCAATGTGAGCATTGCAAGACAGTGTGGGGAGTAGGCACCAGTAAACACTCTTTCAAGAAGCTTGTCTGTGGAGGGAAGAGCTGAGCTGTCTAGCCTTGATCCTATCTGCAGAAGGATCAGATAAATGTGTTGTGAATATTTTCTCTCAACCTGAGGCTTAATAGTTTATTTTCATAAGCGTGTCTCTTAATGAACAGTTTTTAATTTTGATGGAAGTCGTCTTTTACTTTTCATTTACGGTTGGTGCTTTCTGTGACCGCTCACTGAAATCTTTGCCTACCCCCAAGGTCATGAAGATACCTTTCTATGTGTATTTCTAGAAGTTTTGTAGTTTTAGCTCTGTTTAAATGTATGATCCACTGTAAATTGATTTTTGTATATGGTGTGAGGGAGGAATTGAGGTTCATTTGTCATACAGGTACCCAATGGTTCTAGAACCATTTTTGAAAATACTTTCTTTCTTCCTTGAGTTGCTTTGGTCAAAGAAAAAATTACCAAAAATTACTTCACTGCCTAAATGTGGGTTTGTTTCCGGCCTGTATGTTCTGTTCCATCATTCCATTCACTTATCCTTTTCTCAGTACCCTGTTATCTTGATTATTGCAACATTCTGCCATGGTTCTAATTATTCAGTTTTTAAGCAACTAGTAGTTCATTTGACTTGCCATAATTATAGAGACATTTGCCATTGTTTCAAATATTCATTTTTCATTTATTCAATAAATGTTTAAATGTCAACCTTATGATAGACATGGTGGTTGGTACTGGGAAATAGCAGTAGATTAAGTAAATGTAATTCCTGTCTTAAGGAACTACCATAGTGAGGGCCACACTCACACCAACAAGTAACCATTATACAGTGTGCTAAAAGTAATCACTCAGCCAATAAATATTTGTTGAGCATAAACTGTCAGCATGGCTCTGTGGAATAGTGAGTTCATGTCATATTTCAGCTTTGCCAACACAAGTGTCAGCTTCTCTTCCTAACCTCACGTCACCCCCATCGTCTATTTTCCAAGCTCCCCATTCCCCGCTAATTAGTTAGATACTTCTCTTTTGAACATTTTCCCACCACAAAAGCACAATAATATGAATAGTAATACCTTGTATTAGCATAGTGCTTTCAACTTTTCAAAGTGTTTTTACATCCATTATCTTGTTTTTCTCTTCACATTTCTCCTGTGCATTAGAAAAGGCAAACATTAATATTTGTATTTGACAGAGACAGGTAGATCACAGAAGTGGTAAGTGATTTGCTCACTGTCACCCAGCAAAGGCTACAGCCTTCCCCTTTCCCGCCCCCACCCCAACTCCCTTCCTGCTTCTTTTCCCATTATTCTCTCTTCAGCATCTTATCAGTACATACTGTACCTGGAAGGCTTCCAATTTCAGGTACCACTCCTGAGCTCCCAGTTAAGCTGCCACAATGGTACCTTATGTTGAAAGACTACAATAGATTGTCAGCGTTATCTTCAAATGCTGACGGAGATTTATGAATGGGGATGGAGAAAAGAATCATGATCATTTTCACCATTACAACTGCCTGCAGAAGATTCATAAAATTTCTGACACTTTCTTCATCCTTTTTGCCAGGCATCAGCTGTCACAGGAAGGTCGCCCCTTCCCACCCAGCTTTGGAATGAAGTGATAAATGTGTCAGAAAGCTCATGCCGGGTACAATCTTCTGCCTTGTAAACAGTTTTCATTGATACATACATTAAAGTTTGCTTTCTTTTTTTAAGCCTCCATAAAAGTGCTTGAAAAACGGCACTGTCACAGATAAATGTCTCCCCTATTGTGGGACTTTTAAGAATATGGGCTTGTTTAAAAAAATATAAAGATGTATAAGTGGCTGGATATCTTGAGTCTTGTTTGACAGCAGGCTGACCAGGGTGTCAAGGTTGCTGTTTTTACATGAGGAAATTTACACCAGCGTTCTGAATTTTCATGAGCTCATTCTCTTCTTCCAGCCCCTCTCTTTTCCACCTCCTATATCTTACCAAAAAGAAAACCTTATCAAGCCTCTAAAGACATGGAAATATTGAATGCATATTTTTTTAAAAAGGATTTTTAGGTCAGTTTTTTTTTCAGTGTTTAATGCAGGAAAGGGCCCCATTTTGCATTCCCATCGGCAATGTAGACAGAGTGAGGAGTGTGTAATTGGGATCACGGCAGGAAGTGTGCTAGGGACTGAGGAAAAGTTTTGCAAAATTAGACTATCAAGAGGGTACCATGGGGAAAAAGGAAGAAGATCTCTTTGGGCAGAATACAGGCTGCAGCATGTGCCCACTTTTCAACAGAGGATGAAAGGGATGAATTATCCTACCAAATCAGAAAACCAAAAAAGCTAGCAAAAACAGAACATGAAATGATCAGTTTAGCCTCTAGGACTTCAACTTTTATTATAATTGTTATTATTATTAAATCATATATTACCCAGCCAAGCTTCCAAGTAAAGAGAATTAAGTCAAAATTGGATTAAAATTTTTGATCAAGTATACATCTATAGGACTCTCAGTTTCTTAGTCACTCAAATTCGTCATCGTGGGCTCCATTGATGGATGAAGTCAAGAGAAACAGAGAGACTAAATGATTTACCTAACATCACACAGCTAGGAGACTGTGCAAGCAAGAAACTGAGTCTTTTTTTTAAAGTTTATTTTTGAGAGAGAGAGAAAGATAGGTAGACAGACAGAATGCACGCATAAGCTGGGGAGGGGAAGAAAGAGAGAGAGACACACACACACACAGAATCTGAAATAGGCTCCAGGTTCTGAGCTGTCAGCACAGAGCCTGATGTGGGCCTCGAACCCATGAACTGTGAGATAATGTACCGAACCGAAGTTGGGATGTTCAGCTGACTGAGCCACCCAGGCACCCCAAGAAACAGAGTCTTTTTGAGTTAGTCCTCCTCTTCCCCATTCTTATTCAGTCTGTTAGAATGCTCTTGACAGTTTTTCTGCTTTTCTGCTCGTGTGATTCCTGCTGCCTCCATGCTTACCAAGTCTCTCACCGATTTATCCAAGGTCTTTCTCTCTGGCCTCCTCCTATGTTACATGTCCTGGACTCTGACCTTCAGAAACATGGCTGCCACCATGTCATTCTCAGGCATGTCTCCTCTCCCTCAGCTTTCTCATTGTCAGTCAGAATCCCTGTGACCCATCCCCTTCTTTATTCATTTCCTACAGCTGCCATAACAAAATACCACAAACTTAGTGGTTAAAAATAACAGAAATCTATAGTCTCACAGTTCTGGAGACCGCATGTTCAAAAATCAAGAAGTCAGTAGTGGCATGTTTCCTCTGAATCTTTCTTTGACTCTTCTTGGCTTTTGGTGATTTGCCATCAATCTTTGGCATCCCTTGGCTTATAGCTACATAATTCTAATTTCTGCCTTCTTCATCACATGGCACTCTCCCTGTATGTCTATGTCTTCACATGGCCATCTTCTTAAAAGGGCACCAGTTATGTTGGAATAGGGGCTCACCCTACTCCAGTGGAACGTCATGTTAACTAATGACATCTACAATGACCCTATTTGCAAATAACATCTCATTCTAAGGTACCAGGAATTAGAACTTCAACATACCATTTTTTTGTGTGTTTTTGTTTTTGTTTTTTGGCAGGGGAGGCACTTTTCAACCTGTAAGATCTTCCTAAAGTAGTCACACCTGACCTAGCTAATTTAAAATCCCAAGCTTCCAACATGTAGCCTCAGTGTGGTTCTAAGTATGCAATACAGATAAGCCCAGAGCTAACATCACCATGAAGAAGAGACTGAGTCCTGAATGGCAGGTCTACCTGGGAGGGAGATTTACTCAAGACATAATATAAGGCATAACAGCTGGAGGAAATTGTGATCAAGGTGAGCATAAAGTTGCTGGGTAGGACTGCATAATCTACCTTGTCCAAGACCCACCGTATTCATTCCCATTTCCTGAGTTTGACTTATTTTGTTTCTTCCCACTCCCCAAATGTTTTCATTGGACAACTATCCACCTTGAATTGTTTTCATTCTTCAACCCTAATGGTACCTGCAGCTTGCATACCACAACTTTGCATTTAGTTAGGTACTGCCCACCACTGTGTGCACCAGGTGTGACCATCCATTCCCTTGTCCCTAGAAGGCAAAGACCTGAGATGAATACTTAGAATGCTGAAATTCTTTGGAGCTAGATGGAGCTTAGGCATCATATATTCCATGATCTCTTAAATTATGCTCAGAGGTGCCATGTAGAAGAGCACAGTGAGAGGGAATGTCAGCCTGGAAGGGATTCTAAGCCAGCTACCTCAGAGTCACCCTCCTTTGATTCATTTTTTTTCTTGCAGAGAGCTATATAAAACATCATTTGTGTTTTAAAGAGTTCTCCAGCTGAAGAAAAGTTTGAAAACACTAATCTAATTTAGTTTCATCATTTTACAGACAAACTGAAATGCAGGCAGGCTAAGTGTCTCATCCACCATGACACAGCTAGTTTCGAGAACTAGAAGTATATTTTTCCATGTCTTTCTGATTTCTTCTAGAAGTATATCTGTTTCATCTTGTATAACTCTCTTTTTTTTAATGTTTATTTATTTTTGAGAGAGAGAGAGAGAGAGAGAGAGCATGAGTAGGGAAGGGACAGAGAGAGAGGGAGACACAGAATCTGAAGCAGGCTCCAGGCTCTGAGCGGTCAGCACAGAGCCCAACATGGGGCTTGAACCCACAGACCACGAGATCATGACCTGAGCTGAACTCAGACACTTAACCGACTGAGCCACCCAGGTGTCCCTCATCTTGTATAAGTGTCTTAACAAATCTTTAGGCATTCTTATTTTTCCGTTAAAATTATCAAAGTTTAATGTAAAATAAAATTCACACGGTTTGCTCACGCTGTGCCAGTTAGCAGGGGTGAGATTACATCCAAAAGTGCCTGCTTATTCTACTGGACCACACTGAGAAATTCTTGGAGCTAAAACATGAAGATCATTTAGTTGAACCACTTTCATGATATTTGTGGCAGGAAAAAGAACCCAGACCTCAAATTATAAACTCATTAACTGATTATCATCATGGTGGGTGACACCCATTAGGGATTCATTGAAAACTGATTTCAGGAAGTCTGTCATTTGGTCATATTTTAAATACAGAAGCAACTTCTCCTGAAATTCATGTACCAACTTTGTAATAAAACTAGTATTCTGTTTCTCTATATCCCCAATAAAACTGGGTATAATAGGTTCTTATTTAATGCATGGTCCTGCTGAAATTACCTCATAGTGAGGCATTTACTCTCTTGGTATCTAAATGCATTATGCTAAAACACTTTAGTGTTCCCTTCATATTCCCTCCCCTTTGTGCCTCTTTTGATCTCCACACAGGCTGGCTTCTTCTAGAAGCACTTCCCTAACTGCTTTTGGAAAAGTGCTTCAATTCTTCTGTGGAAGCCCATTTATAATCCAGAGAGGCTAAATTAGGTCCAATTAAGTCAAGAATCTGCAAAGGTCTTGTTTTTCCTGGCCTCAGGCAAGAGGCCTTCTTTGGAAACAAATAGATTCCTCATCTCTCCTCTTGAACAGCATGACCCTGAATCCAAGGGGCTGTAGGAAGGGGGTATATAAGAAAGCTGGGGAAGGGATCTTTCAAATTCCAAGCGGTTGTTAAATATTTCATTTGTCCATGACTTTAAAGTTGCCACAGGTGTGGCTAATTTTTCTTTATGTTAGTTATGGGTGACATAATATTGGCCAATGAAAATTTAAAAAGATACCTTCACTGATGTCTGCTCTAGATGATATTTCTTGTCAGTTCAGAAAGCATAATAGAATTTTTGAATTCTGATGATGTGTTGCAGTATTTAGATATAGGGAGAGTTAAAAAATTGTCCCCAAAGCATTCATTTAGAAAAGGGGAAAGGGTAGCTTGAGCCCTGTAGTGTTGGATTGTAATCAGAGGTATCAGTGTGAACTCATGGTTTTATAATATATATACAAAATAATAGATATAGAAATAATTATGTATGTGAATATATATACATAAGGGTTAATATACATATGTATTTCCTAGTTCTGTACAGTGAGAGCACCTAGAAGAAATGCCACTCAAGCACTAATGAGCACACCTTGTACCCAGATCTTGGTATCTAAATGCCATTTCCCAATAAAAGGAAGAACTTGGGCTCCTTGGAAGTGGTTGATTACAGGGCTGGGGCAGAGAAAACACAAGATGAGCCTGGAGTATCTGTGGTGCCACAAAGTAAGAAGTACTCAAAAAGAGGATGGGGGGCAGTGCTCTAAGGTCAAGGAGCCTCAGTGGTCAAAGTCAGAACAATTCCAACAACAATAAAAAAATAATGATAGTATTGGATGATAGCCCATAAAACAAAATAAATATTCATGAGTCTGTGCTAATATAAATGAATAATTGAATAAATAAATACATGGGGAAGAAGGGACAATTTCTCCTTACAAAGGAATTCCAATTAGCCAATTGTAAGGAATGTGCAAACTACAAAATCAACATTAGGACACCATAATAATAATTGTTTCAGACAAGATATACCAGTGGACAGAAGTTTGAGAAAGAATAGGATATTTGCATAGTCTAAAAGTATGTCTCCTAAGATTTTTATTTACTACAAAGGGAATAAGAATGATAATTTTACAGTGGTGAAATCCTATAGGGCACCATCTTCACCCAAGTGATCAAGGTCAGCTTTGCTATCATGTACCTCTAGTATGATGCACTCTGATGCATTTGCCAAGGTGGCAAGTTGTAGCATATTTTGCCAGAAGTGTATGACCTCAATTTAATCATGATAGAACATCAGACAAGCCTGAACTGAAAGACAGTCCACAAACTAACTGACCACTGGTCAAGGTTGTGAAAGGCAAGGAAATTTTGAGGAACTGTCACAAGATTGAAGGAGGCTACGAAGGCATAACAACTAAGTGTAGTGTGGGACCCTGGGTTGGAATGAAACAAAGAAAGGTTATTAGAAGAAATACTGGTGAAATTTGAATAAAGTCTGGAGTTAGTTAAAAGCACTGTGCCAATGTTAATTTCCTAGTTTCAATCATTGTACAGTAATTATTTAAGATATTAACATTATGAAACTGGGTGAAGTGTACATGGGAGGTCCCTGTATTATTTTTGCAAATACTCTGAAAATATATAATTATTTCAAAACAAAAAAACCTTAATTGTAAGTAAGCATCCAGCTAGGATATTTTATTTCACAGTGGAATTTGATTAATTGCAACTCAACTAACCGGAACCTTAAAGTGTTGGAAATTTTCTTCTCTATACCTCTGCATTTAGCAGAAGAGCTTGCAACTAAGCTGTTACATGGGGTTTATTCAGAAATTTCATTTCCCAGGGAAAGTCTGGAGTTAGTTTGCCTCCAGTGTAGACCTCAGTCCCGGACTCTGTGAGCCCCACCCAACATCCCTGTCTAGCCTCTTCATCTCTGGGTAGTCTCCTCTCCAACCAGTTTCTGAACCCATCGGGCACTTCCACATCCATATGTTGTCCATGCTCTTTGCTCAGCCAGAAACTGATTTTCCTCTTCATCTATGTGCTGGCTTTGGAATCTACCAGAGCTTGGTTTGAATGATGGGTTGTCCTGCCAAAAATTAGTTATGTGAGTGTAAGTGAGTTACTTCATTTTCTGAGTCTCAGTTTCTTCATCTGTAAAACATAGACACTAATCTTTACCCTACATAAATTTTAAGATGTTTAGCCCAGTGGCTGATCCACATAGATACGCTTTAAATGGTAGCTCTACAGTCGGTATTGATTAATGATGGAAAACTCAGCCGTGCCACCTTTTCTGAGAAGTCCTTAAGTGATTAATTCATTTATGTATTCATCAAACAGCAACAAAAGCCTACCGAAATCTCCCTGTGCCAGGCTCTGTACTAGAGTTTAGAAATACAGCACTCGGCAACTCAGCCTCACTCCTGCCCTGGCAAAGCTTACAGAGGCTGATACAGGAGACAGGTGTTAAACAAGCCATTCCGAGTAAGACCAGTGCTGGAAGAAAGGAAGTTAGTTTTGTAACACAGTGTAATCTCATTGATTAGAATCAATTATTTTTTCCTCTGCTTTCAGACAGCAAGGACAAATTCCCGATATTCACTGATTTCCTATGATTAAGCAGGAGCAAGGGCAGGCAAAATTAAGATTATTTACAACTAAATACAAAATACTGAGTTTTTTGGAAAACTCATTCAAACTTCATTTAAATAGAAAGTGCCAGTTTCCATTCACTGAGTGTCCTAGGTAACGAAAATTAACTGTAATTTTTTTTATCAGTGCTACTCACTTCATCCATGCATTCAGGTAAAATCTCTCAGGGACTTAGTTTTGGCCAGGTACTTTGTTGGACTTTGGCTTCGGTGGTGACATCAGGGCACATAAATATTATAATACAGGGCAGTGAGTTAAAACCCAAAGCTGTAGCATTAAATTCTGCCTAGGGGGTCAGTGAAAGCCTGACCAAGGATGTAATATCCATCTGGGTCTAAAGGAAAACAAGGCTATTTTTTGTGAAAAGGGCCAGGACATCCTTGTGCAGAAGAGTAGAGAAGATACCACAGAAAAAAAGAACTTATTGACTGGGCAGCAGTATGCTCCCAGGACAAGAAGTAGTCATTTTACTTCTGTTCCACTCGATTTTGTAGGCTAGGGGGCAAGGACCACTTAGGACCCTGAGAAGGAATCTATTTGATGTTCTCAGCTGACCGTCCTGAGGGCCAAATTTGGGCAAGGTTTGGTTATGTTCACCAAGTTTGCAGCAGTTCTGGGTGATTTTGTTCTTTGTTCAAGTGTTAAGTTTCTTTTGATTAATATCTGCAGATGAGTCACTCCCTAAGCTGTATCTTTCATACTCATCATACCTCTTTGCAGTCACTTTCAAACACCTCCCCGCCTTTCAAACACTTCTCTGCTGTGGGTGTTTTTGCAGAGAGCAGATCCTCCCCCAGAAGCCCCAGGCTCCCATGTCTGTCACCAAATATATCAGCAGTCTATCCACAGTGAAGATAGAAATTCCTGTCCTGGAGGGCACCGTCTAACCCCCAGGGATGCTTGCCAGAGGTTCCACAAACTTGGTTTCCCAGAGAGTCAGGCAATGAGATGTGCCAGAAAGGGCACACATTTACTGCACCTGGAATCTTCTTCAGAATCTACTTTTATTTTCAGAGCATACAGTGGGGATGCTACAGCTGGGGTTGTAGAAAGAGCTTTAACCTAGGAGTCGGGTGATTTGGATTCAGTTCCAGTTGTATCTCTTGTGAGCCACTGTGAGTAAGCTTTAACCTGTCTAAATTTTAATATCCTTTTCTGTTAAATGGGGAGAGTAATCATTGAAGATGCCCATCTTCTTGTGGAAGTCATATGAGATAATGAACATGAAAGTGCTCTGTAAACTGCAAAGAACTGTACAAATTTGAGCAAGATATTATTAATTTTGATGATAACCTTAAATAATCTTGAATATAATGGAATTATTCTTTGTTGACATTTTCAGATTTTAAAATTAATCAGCATCATTCTTCTAGACAGATTATTACGCTGATCATACATTATTGGAGAAATAAATTGTCATTTCTGTGAGCTTTTCTGGATGAATCCCTTTTTACTAGTATGTTCAGTTTGTCATATGCATCCAAACTCTCAGCAAACTGCAAAATTTTAACAAGAGATGATGTGTTTGGACAATATCCCTGCCACCAGAGTTTACCCTGAGGGAGACACATGCTGAGAAAGCATATCCAGTGCTAAGAGCTCAGGCCAGGTGAGGGGTGCCAGACACATGAAGTTGGGATCATGGCTCAGCTGGGTCGCAGCTGGGTGACCTGGGCATCTTACTTGACTTCCCTGAGCTTCAGCTCCTCATGGGATTAATTACATTTCCTTGGTAGTTTAGAGTGAATATTGAATAAGAGAATGCATGTGGCAAGTTCTTTGTTAACTGTTCAATGCTTCGGATAAAATGTAGTTACTGTCATCAGGTGAGAGATCTTGTATTCTTTTCTGGATTGACACAAATCAATCATGTCTCTGGGCAGTGATGCATGTCGGACAATGCTCCACATAATAATGCATTCTCTATTGCATAGTGGAGAAGATGGTGAACTGCAGTCAGATTTCTTGAGTTCAAATCCTGTCTGGCTCCACTCTTAGCAACTTAGTGACTTGGGGCAAGTTCTCTACACTCTCTGCGCCACATTTTGTCTTCTCTAAAATGGAAATGACAGCTGCTTCAGCTTCGCATGGGGTGTGATGCAGGGAAAATGAGCAAGATAATGAATGAAGGGCTTGGCATGTAATGGTTAATTCTTTTTATGACTACCTTTTTTTTTTTTTTTTGTCTGTCCGCTATCTCACAAGAGCCTCTTTTTTCATGCTCAGATTAAATACCTGCCAAAGGAAAATAAACTTAAATACTGTCAGTGGGCAGCAGCCCTCCTATCTCAGAAGCCATTTGCCATCAGCTAGTTTATTTATACGGGGTTTCCATTTGAGAAGACTTGCTTTTCCTCATGTCTCTGCCTGTGCCATTACTGACTGTAACATCCAAAGGCAAGACTGGCATTTTCTTGGAAACCTGTATCGTCAGATACATCCTAAACTGAAAAGGGCTTGTTTGAGTTTTGCTTATCATGGTTTAGATGCTGCTGTGTGGGAGATGAGATACAGGTTGGGGGAGTTGCCATGTTCTGACCCCCAGCTCTGCCACCAGCTCTGTGGCCTTGGGCAAGTTGTTTCAGCTCCCTGGCTCCCTGTGTCCTCCTGTGTGCACTAAAGAACAGAACCTCTGTTTAAAGAAAAGCTCCAGTTACCAAAATACTTCTTTCGATATTTATGTTAAAAATGTTATTATTTTTTTATTTCTAAAACCACGCACAAAAAATATGGTTGGAGTAGTTAGGTTATTTGGGGATTATTTGTTTGATTATTTGTTTGTTTTTCCTTCCAAGTTTTTATTTAAATTCCAGTTAGTTAATATACAGTGTAATGTTAGTTTCAGGTGTAGAATTTAGTGATTCATCACTTACATACATCAACCAATACTCATCACAAGTGCCTTCCTTAGTACCCATCACCTATATAACCCACCACCCCCCCCACCTCCCATCCAGTAACCATCAGTGTGTTCTCTGTAGTTAATACTCTATTTCTTGGTTTTCCCCTCTTCTTTTCCCCATGTTCTTTTTGTTTGTTTGTTTCTTGAATTCCACATATGAGTGAAACCATATGGTATTTGTCTTTCTCTGACTCATTTCACTTAGCATAATACTCTCTAGCTGCATCTACATTGTTGGAAATGGCAAGATATTCTTTTTTATGGCTAAGTAGTATTCTATTGTGGATATCTATATCTATCTATCTATCTATCTATCTATCTATCTATCTATCACATCTTCTATTATCCAGTCATCAGTCTATGGACATTTGGGATATTCCCATAATTTGGCTATTGTAAATAATGCTGCTATAAACAAAGGGGTCCATGTATCCCTTTGAAGGGATTGTTTGCCTGTATGCCCATTTTGAGGCAGAAGTAAAGCTGATAGTTTCTGCTGCTACACGTGTGAACTTCTTAAACCCCAATTTGAAAAGAGATGCACTAGATAAGATTTGGGGGACTACATGAGTCCCTTAGTGATGGCCGTCTATTACCTGAGTCCCTCCCCCTCCCCAAGCCTACTGGAAGGAACGACCCTCGGGACTCCCCCTTGCTGTTACTCATTAGGAGTGGCTAGATTCCCAAGTGCATCACAGAGTTGTTATTCCCTAGGAGGAAGATGGACAAACAAACAACGTTTAATGAACTGTCACAAGAATGGATTGTCACTTTCCATTTTTCTTTCTCTTTCTTCCTGACACCATATCCCTCATCACCTCCTAATGCATTGATCTGTCTCTTCTTTCTCCCCTTTAGACCAGAAGCATCTTCCTTGGGGGCGGGAGTTATATCTTATTCCTGTGTCCCTGGTGACTAGTACCCGACTCCACGCATAATAAACACTTAATGAACATTATTTAAATCAGCTATTGATGAGTGATTGATGGGTGATCTCTAAGATCCTCCCAGCTTGCACATTCTGATACCTATACCAAAATATTGGCTAATTTATTTCAAATATCCCTTCTGCTACTTATAGCATAGCCTCCTGGTCTGTGAGAACAGCACTAAAGTATAATTTATTAAATGTGGAAGCAGTCCTTTCTCCCTCCTTTCCTTTAGCCTGTAACAGACACCTTGTTAAATATAATTGAATAAAACAAAGTCCCTGCCTTCACAGACCTTACAGTCTTACACTTAAGGAGATGGTTGTTAAACAGATAATCCCAAAATAGAAAAATCAATTCCAGTTGTGAATGGTAGGAAAGCCAGAGTAGAAGGCATGACGCAGAGGGAAAGTGCATGCTTCCTAAAGTGGAAAACTCTGGAAATCTAGCTGGGAACTTTCTGTTGGCATTCCAAGAGTTAAAGTAAGCTATGTCATAGATTGAGTAAAGTGTTTCTCCTGAGACCATCCCTACTTAAATTCATTTCTGCCAGTCATAATGTCCTACTTACATGAGCTTGCTCAGGTATTATCTCTGTCTCAGTAATGTAATCTTCTACCCTCTCCTACTTGTGCTGCCATCTTATCTTTATCCTAATGGATCACACTTCCTTCTCTTTGTAACTCAGTATCATATTGTTTAACTCCTCCTCTGGTCAACACTCTCATTTTCCTCTTTCTGTTTTCTAGTGTTGATGTTTTTTACTTTTGTAGCTAGTCTTTCTACCACTTGTCTCATTACCTAATGGGAGGCAACGGATTATAGAGAAAAGAGCCTGAGCTTTGAAGGCAGAAAGACTTGAGCTCAAAGTCCAGCGTCACGAATTAACAGTTATATAACCTTGGTCAAGTGGTCAGGAATTCCAAATGTCCCGAGATGCCAAATAGAATGAGAAAACTCAGTTTCAGGAAAATGTCTCCCCAATTATTTCATTTGCTCTTGATTGACCGAATGACTTTTATAATAATAGCTCTCATAATGTGTTAGGCACTTTTATAAGTGCCTTACACATAGTCTTTCATAAATTCCTCACAATACTCCTAGAAGATGAAATAATAAAACAATAATAATCTCCCACCCATCTCTATTCCCATGTTATGTAGGAGAACATAGAACACAAGAAGATGAGGCATGTGCCTAACGTTGTGATAGCTCATGAATGTCAGAGGCCTGATCTACACTCTGACATCTCAGTCTACACCCCTGCATTGTGCTGCTTCCCTGTCCCTATTTACACTCCCTCGCAGTTTTCTCATCTGTAAATTGAGGCCAATACACCTCATGGAATTGTTATGAGAATTAAATAGGATAACGTATATAAAACCCCTGATGCTCTGCCTGCTGTTTAGTAAACTGTAGACAAATGTCCATTTGGACTCCCTCCTTTATTAAAACCACATATATTCTGTGATTTTCCGTTTGTGTTCATTGTGTTAACATGTGCCCACTATGTTCTACCTGTTCTTCATTCCTCATAGAAATGTATCGTGCTTTTTCTTTTATAAATATTCTCCCTTTTCTATTCACCCATTAAGTTTCCTGACATTCTGTAGCCTTTATTTAACAAAAAATGATCTGTATTACTGTAAAACATGTATGTAGTTCGAAATGGCAAACAGTACTAAAAGATTTATCCTGAAGGATATCAGTGTCCTAACCACTCTGCCCCATGTTCAAGCTCTGTTCTTAAGAGGAAGTTACTTTCACCTCTTTAAATCTTTTTCTAGAGTTTACTGTTATGTTTTCAAATAATACACATATGCTGTATTTCTTTGTTCTTCAATTTTTAAAAAAGTAATGTTTCTATTGACATCTTTCCGTGGAGGTTAAACAAATAGCCATCAACCCTGGCCATACACAAGACTGTCCCACAACATCCTTGTCTTTAAATTATATCACAGTTTTGAAAAAAGTGTTTGATCTTTGTGTCATTACAAACACAGTTACATAATGCCATTATTATGTTACATAATTATGTATGTATGTATGTTTGTATGTAGATAGCTAGCTAGATAGAAATTGTGTGTGTGTGTATATACATATATGTTGTTTATAGCTTAGTCTAGTGGGTTAGAATGATTACCTTTAATTTCCCATATTTTTGTTTTTCATAGAATTAATAACTATCTTTAATTTTCTGAGTCCTATCACTAAATAATCTGACATAAGGGAAACACCACATTTCTGACAGAAGGGATTATTTACTCTTAGCAGACCGAGGTCAAGAGTGCAAATGGAATTGCACATATCATGTGTTTCTGTAGTTAAGAGTTATCACTATAGCTAGGAAACCGTTACATAATTTCCTATGACCTCCTGCCTTGAAAAATAATCATAATAAAACAAAATATGTGTAATACAACCAGTTCATATCAAATATTTGAACAATAATAACAAATTAGTTTCATTTTCTGTCTAAGAGCAGTGGAAGTGGCCATTCCCAGGGTTAGAAGAGGGAAAAGAAAGAAGTTCTTCTCACCTGCTACTTTGCTGGAGCTGGCATCCTCATGGCCTCTTCCAGCCTTTGGGAAATCTACAGGGCTCAATGCCCACTTTTTCTTTTTTCTTCTTCTTTTTTTTCCTCTTGGAGGCTCAGGTGCTCACCCACCCATCCCTCCACCTCTGGGTACTTTCACCACCCTAAGCACAGAAAGAGGACTAGGATTCTGTATGTAGACTTACCCTCTCCCCTGACTTTCACTACCCTGCCTCACCCCTCCCTTCTCTGTGCTCATGTTCCCAGGTCTGGGGCTTCTCTGTTCCACCATATTTGTAGATAAACCTCTGGTTCCTTTTTGGGTGGAAAACAACAGAGACTTCTCTGCATGGGCTCAGAGAAGAGTGAGGGATCCTTCAGACCATTCATTCTCAACTGGGAGGGATTCTGTCCCTGAAGAAATGTTTGGCAGTGTCTGGAGACATTTTCATTTGTTGGAACTGGAAAGGGAGACCTATCTAGTGCATAGAGACCAGGGATGCTGCTAAATCTACAATGCCAGATAGCCCCCCACACAAAGAATTCTCCTGCCCAAAATGTCAGTAGGGACGAGGCTGAGAAACCCTGCTTTAGACAGAATTTCCAGCAGTCATCCTGTTTGCATTCCCTCTGTTGTCTCCAGAGGAACCTGGCATCTCTGATCCCTGAGCTTTTCCAAAGCACTAAAGCATGAATCGGCTGGCTTTTCACAAGTACCTCCCTATGCAGGCACTCATGTCCCAATTATCTCTCATCCACAACTTTTCCACCTTCCAAAATACCTTTTAGCATCTCTGGTCCATTGTTGTCTCCTGTCCCATTCTCCTTGTCCTTGTAGACTCCAAACAGTTTTATTCCTTTACTATCTTTCTAAATGAGATTTAGAGAGAGAGCCAAAATAGTAGATATGTTCAATCTTTCAGGTTTGACCGGCAATCTACAACCTTCCTATAATTCCAAGAACTGTTTTCTCACTTTCTCTTTACAGTCCCGTGTCATGAACTATAAACTGTTCCTGTGTTTGTTAAATAAAGATTCTGGGAACCATTGAACCAGGTGAACTGTAATATAAGGAGAATGGTTCAGGGGTGTTTTATTCTTCTCTGTAAATCTGTTGGCATTATTAATGGAAACAGCCACTAGTGGGGTGGGTGATAACACCCAGCTCAGGTGCTGTAGGGGCTCTTGGTGGTATCCAGACCAGTGTTTTCTACCTCTAGTCATGTCGTTTAACGATTGTGGCTATGTCTATTTGTCGCTTGTACAAATAATGGTATTCAATAGACATACTTCTAAAACATGTAATTCCATTTATTTTCAAAGAAAACATCGCATTACTAATATCACTGGAATACCAGGATCTCCTGCCATCATTAGAAAATGACCTCAAATTCATATACCATTGGCAGGAGTAGAGGGGGTATGAAATTTAAATTCTAGCTAGATATTGCTTCCTGCCAAAGGCTCTGAGCCTGTGGTTTGTTCTCTTAAAAAGAGAAGATCAGTAAGAAATCAAAGAGGTGTTGAAGACATATCAGCACCAAACTGAGGTTTTCTCCACAATACAATGCAAAAAAAATATATATATATATATACTGAGAGAAAGTTGCAAAAGAGATTAACATTTTTTAAAATGTGATTCAACATTATCAAACATCCCCCAAATCCCAGGTCAGCAGTGTTAGGACTCTGCTCCATTGGGAAGCCTAGTCTAAATCTTCTCTTTAGTCCTCAGATGATGAATTGAAGGGTGAGAGGGAAATGCCCTTCACAGTGTCCCCAGCTAGGGAACAGCAGTGCTGGTGCTCATTTCCAGGTCTTCTGACTCCCCAGTCTGTATTCTCTCTCCTGTACACCTCCAATTTCCTATGGAAGTACAGATGTCAGTGTAGCAGTGTGGAAAGGGCTGAGTGACAAAATGCGACCTCAGAAAAAGTGAGGCCTGTTCTCTTCTCCACTTTCTGTCAAATAAGGATTGTTAAATTTACGTGAATATGTCGTGGAAGCTCTCTTTGTTCCTCCCCTTCCTTTGGATCATTTTTCAGTTAAGGATTGTTTTTCTTTTGAAAATATGTTTTAGCTACTCTTTCACAACATTATCAACACTCTACAGAAAGGAAGCTTATTAAAAGTTAAAAAGGAGCACAGAAAATAGCACTTACGCTGCAGCTGAACAAAAGAATGCATACGGTGGAAAACTGAAACTCCTGCCTTTATTAATTAAATGACAGTATTACAGCTTCTGTTTTCATATACATTTTTAACCAGACAGATTTAGAAATAGATATTTAACAGTCATGGTCCTGAAAATATAAATCATATTTTGACTTGGAGTTTCAAGACATATAAAGAGAGGAAGGCATGTATCAGGCATAATTAATCTGCAATAGAGATTCTTACAAAGAAGTAAAACCAAAGGAAGTAATTCTCACAAATTCCTGGGCTCTTTCATTTCTCCAGTCTTTATTCCTAGATGCATGTCAAAGCCTACTTTCACTTTCAATTAGGCTATTTTTGGCTACTTAGAATGCCCCCATAATATGGGATGCTGGGGAATCTAACACTTATTGAACACACTTTTATGTACTGCAAGGGAGCATTTTTTATAATAAGGTGGGTTTGTCTAAATGTATTACCCTCTGTGTGTTTTATATGTCTTGTTTTATTTGCTCCCATCATAACATCGCAAGATCAACCCTAGCAGATGAAGTATTGGCATGTTGGTCATAGTGCTTTTCCTCCCTGGGTCCCTTTTTATCTTAACACATGGGGCCCCCTCTGGCCCTGACTGGGGCAAGGCAGTAACTTGATTTGAGAAAAACCTCTGTTAATGGTCAGCAACCAGTGACCTGTTAGGAAAGGCTTTCTCCAAATGAGCTGATAATAACGAGATAATCCAACCGGACTACCTCTTTCTTCAAGTTGGCATTGATAAAATAGAGCTGCGGTTGGCACACAGGAGTGGAAATGCTATGCAAGAGAAATCATTTGGACCATAGAGAAGAATGCAGAGATCTATAGGCTTGATTCTGAGCAGCTTCCTACTTTCAGGCTAATCTGGTTGTATTTTTGCAATAATTCGCTTTTTCTTAAGATGGTCCCAGGGAGTTCTGTTGCCTTGCTAACAACAGTTAAGTATTAGTAACCCCATTTTATAGATGAGGATGCTAAGGCTCTAAAAATTACTCATGTAATTCAAATTCAAGCCTGCCTTTGTCCCAAGCCAATTTACTATGCCATGCCACTTCCCTAGATTCAGCTTCAAAGATCCTCTTATCCTACGAGCCCACACAAGTGCAGAAACATTCAGAAGAAGTGAAAGGAGTCCGCTGTCAGACATATCTCCAAAATATATCCCCTAGTCTTCTACTTTGCTGTTTTCTTTTTACTCCCTCAGTTAGGACCCAGCTCCATCACCTTGCACTTGAATCACGGGGACCTAAATGGACGCTTAGCTCTGACTTCTGCCTCCATTCAACCCTCTCTCCACACAGTAGCCAGTGTTTTGCCTAAAACATCAATTGTTGCTTATCTGATGTTCTGCTTCAAGATGGTGGATTGAATGCACCTATTAAATGACCTGTCACCCACCCCACTTTCTAAATCTACCTGGATTAGGAAACATGGAATAAACACATTTTTTCAAGTGTTGAGACTGGGAATTGAGGGAGTTATATCCATAGCAGAGATCTTGTTAAATTCCTGGAGGACTGTAAGGGGGATGGAATTGTGTTAACTGGTCAACCAGAAAGAAGGGTCGCCCAAGTCAGAAAGGCTGCAGGGAAGGCAGGGGATTTCCTTTGTGTGGAGTCCCCCACAGTGGCTCTGGGACAGGAGGCAGAAGGCCAGAGTTCTTGTTGAGGACAGAAGCCCAGAGGCGACATTGGTCCTAAAAAGTCTGTGTTTAGTGCTCTCTCAGGTCAGATGCTCAGCATGATCCTGCGTTTGTAAATATGGAGGGAGAACCAAGGAGCACTAGACAGCTGAGGCAATCCAACAGCAAAAGGTGAAAATTCAAAACAAATCACCTAGGAGATACAGAGAGAATCCAAGGAATAAAGCAAGCTTAAAAAAATTCTTATTAGTGACCTCAGAGAGACTTATGAATGTATTTCACCTGTAAAGCAAGAACAGGCCACTGTGAAGAAGCAGTCAGAGAGGGAGAAAGAATTCATGGAAAGAAAAAATACATACACTTGCCACAAGTTCATTTAAAGAGCTACTAGTAAACATTAAGCAGTGTCCCTAAACATGGAGCAAAAAACGCACAGATAGAAAAAGAGAAGGGGAAAAAGTATGAGGCACAGAAAATCAATCAAGAAAGGCCAAATCCATCAAAGAAGGAACAAAGTAATGGAAGAGGAGTAATAAAAGAATAATAGGAAAATCTTGCCAGTACTAGAAAGATTCCAGTCTTCAGAATGAAACTCTTCACTGGGTGTCTGTCAGAAAGAATAAAGAAGACCCACACCTAAGGGTACCTGGGTGGTTCAGTCAGTTAAGCATCTGACTCTTGATTTCACCTCAGGTCATGATCTCATGGTTTGTGAGATCGAGCCCCACGTTGGGCTCTGCACTGACAGCATGGAGCCTGCTTGGGTTTCTCTCTCCCTCTCTCTGACCCTTATCCATCTGTGCCCTCCTTCCCCCCCCCCCCCGTCTCTCTCTGTCTCTCTCTCTCTCTGTCTCTCTCTCTCTCTCTCTCTCCCTCCTTACCTCCCTCCCTCCCCCCTCCCCCCTCTCAAAATAAATTACTAAACATTAAAAAAAAAAAGACCCACACCCAGATTCACCTTTATACAATTTCAGAACATTAAGATGAAAAAGGAGATCCAGGGCACCTGGGTGGCTCAGTTGGTTAAGTGTCTGACTTCAGCTCAGATCACGATCTCTTGGTTCATGAATTCTAGTCCTGCATCCAGCTCTATGCTGACAGCTCAGAGCCTGGAGCCTGCTTCAGAGTCTTTGTCTCCCTCTATCTCTGCCCCTCACTCCACTCACACTCTGTCTCTTTCTCTCTAAAATCAATAAACATTTTTAAAAAATTCAAATAAAGGGTAAAAACGTTTAAGTCAAAATATAAATGTATAATACATACAGGTAGGTAGATTATAGGTAGGTGGATGGATGGATGGATGGAAGGAAGGAAGGAAGGAAGGAAGGAACGAACAAACGAACGAAGGAAGGAACGAAGGAAGGAAGGAAAGAAAGAGGAATAGATAGGAATCTAGATACAAGGTCCCAAATACTTTCAAATGGAAATAAGAGTGTAGTGAGGCATATGTCACATGTGTCTGTGAATTTGTGTTGCTCATACAAAAAAACAAATATCAGATTAGCATCAGACTTGTCAGCCATTTATCAAGACAAATTATTAGCAACTTACCATAACAACCCCGAGTTACAACTGAATATAAAAAGTAACTCCCTAACAAGTTAACGTGTATCTCTAATAGAGTGACTATGGAAAATCCATGTGAGGCATACTTTCTGTTCTCAGTATATATCTATAACAGATACAGTTGAAAATCAAGAAAGTGAAAAGTCAGAGTTGGATTGGAGAATTGGCTAAGCGTATCTGTAAACTAGAAATAGAAAAGAAATTCCAAGTGATAATCAGAGAGTGAGGCTGAGACTAAAATTGTTCCATGTCAAGGAGGGGACCAAAGCCAAGCTGCTTCTTGAAGCCTGGGGCAGGTATCAGGCTGCCCTCCTCATGAGGAGCCTGAAAAGTTGCTATTGACCCCCAGACATTTTTGCCTTTAATAAGCTGCAAGTTTCTGAAGGCTGAATGGCACGGATATTGACACATCTGACAAGCAGGGTCTGACCCAAGCACGTCCGTCTCTCCATCTTTGGATCTGCAGTAATCTGAATAGTATCTTGGGAAAGGAGTCCTAAAATGTCATAGCACGTGATTCTAGACTGAGGACCCAGGGTTCTCAGAAGGAGCCATTGGGAAAGGCTGAATAGAAATGAGTGTGCACAGAGGAAGAAAGAGTAAGAAAAAAACATATGAACCAGAAATCCTCCTTTCAAACTGAGCCCGTGGACTAACTTCAAAAACCAACAAAGAAATCTAAGAGTCAACAAAATCAGTAGTCAACCATCAAAATATGCCTTCACTCAGATCATATAATCTGCCAAGACTTTAAAAAAAGAAAGAATGTTTAGAATGCTCAAAGACAAAGGAATTTTTTTTAAAGTAAATATAATCTTGGAAATAAAAATAGTATAAAAATTAAAAACGCAATAGATGAGACAAATTTTAGATTGAACAGTTTAAGGAAGAATTAGCAAAAGAGAAGCCCCTGGGTGGCTCACTCAGTTAAGAGTCTGACTCTTGATTTCGGCTCTGGTCATGATATTGTGGTTTGCAGTTCATGGGTTTGAGCCCTACATCGGGCTCTGTGCTGATGGTTCAGAGAGCCTGCTTGGGAGGCTGGCTCCCTCCCTCTCTGCTCCTCCCCTGCTCACTCTCTATCTCTCTCTCTAAATAAATAAATAAACGTTAAAAAAATTTAAAAAATTAAAAGAGAACAACAAAAGGGCACTAAGATAAAAAGATGCTCAACTTCAGTAGTTATCAGAGATTCATGAGTTAAAACAATGGTATACTATTTCACATCCATTCAGCTGGCAAAAATTTTTAAATCTTAAAACACTAAATGTGGACAAAGATATGAATATAAATGGGAAATCTCATATCCCGCTGAGAGATTGGCACCACCCCGTTATTAAATATTTAGCAAGATTTAGTAACAGTAAAGATACACATACCCAACAAACTAGCAATTCCACTAGTTAGTATCCTAGAGGAAATTTCACACATGAGTACAAGGAGATATTTGTAAGGTCTATTGCAGCATTTTTCATGGTAACTAAAAATTGAAAACAACTTTAATATACATCAACATAAGGGATAAATTTAGATAGAGCTATACTGTTGAATACTTTATATTACCTAAAAAAGAATGAACTACAGTATCCGTGTATCAACATGAATAAATCTCAAGAACTCTGTTGAAATATGCATTATGATACTATTTATATACATTTGGAAAAAATGTGCAAACCAATTCTATATATTGTTTTAGACATGTATGTGTACTAAAACTATAAAATTTTGGAAGGAGGTAAAAAACACCAAATTCAGAATGGCAGCTACCATTCTGGGGAGGAAGAGAGGAAGTTGGGATTAGAGAAAGTTACACTGGAAACTTCAATAGTATCTACAGTTTAAAAAGATATTGTAGAAAATTTCAAACCTACACAAAAGTGTAAGAAATAGTAAAATGTACCCCCATGCGCCTAATGCCAAGCTTCAATAATTAGCATATAATTATCAAACATTTTGCCAATCATATTTTATCCATTCTCCATCCACACACATCCACTTATTTTTCTGGAATTTTTAAGACAAAAGCATACATCATGCTATTTCACCCATAAATATTTCAGCAAACATCTATAACAGTTGAAGACATTTAAAAACATAATCACGATACTGACCCATCATATACTGGTCACTCATATTGACCAAAATTATCAATAACTTGTGTGGTGAGCTAAATATCACTCCACCACAGATGTTCATGTTCAAATCCCTGAACCTGTGACTTTGTTACCTTACATGGTAAAAGGGACTTTGCAGGTGTAATTAAACTAAGGATCTGGAGATGGGCAGATTATCCTGCATCTTTCAGTACAAGGGAGGCTGAAGGATCAGAGTAGGAGGTATGATGAGGAGAGCCAAGTGAGTGTTGAAGATAGAGGAAGTGGACATATGCCAGGGAATGCAGATGGCCTCTGGACCTGGAATAATCAAGGAATCAGATTCTCTCCTAGAGCCTCTAGAAGGAACAAAGTCCTACTGACATCTTGATTTTAGCCAAGTGGAATCCCTTTCAGAATTTCGAATTCTACTAAGGCCATAAATTTGTGTTGTTTTAAGCCACTAAATTTGTGATAATTTGTTATAGCAGAAATAGGAAACTAATGTATTTCCTTACTACCACCTAATCTATAATTAATACTTAATTTTTCCCAGTAGTCTCAGAAGTATCCCTTTATAGTATTTGTGCCTGCTACTTCAATAGTAGAACCAAATTAAAGGACAAGATTTCTTGTTATTTGACTTTGGGCAATTTGTTTGCCCTCAATGCTGTTTCTGGGGTGTTTTTTTTTAATTGTGTAATGGGAGTTTTTAACCAGCATCCTTGTCACAGGGGATGAATTAGCAAGTATAAACATGTTTTTAAAAGGTTAAAATATTGTGCAACGATAAGGTAATTGGTATATAATCCCAGTTAGCCCAATAATATTTATTGAGCAACTATTATATGCAGGACACTTCTAAGCAGAAGTGGGACACCAGTATGCAAAGACCATTTATTTTGTGATTACCATTTATTTGTGAAAAGCATCCTGATGTCAGGTAAGACAGTATAAAATAGTAGGAACACCAAGATCTGAGAATCAAACAGACCTGGGTCCAAGCCAAGTCATATTCCCAGCTTGACCAATTATAAGCCAGGAACTCTTGGAAAAGTTACTTTTGGAGAAGTAACTTTTCCAAGAGTTGTTGAGTCCTTCATAGAGTTGAATAAAGGTGTGAAGCCCTGTTAAGCTATGGGCAGGTAAAATGTGTTCCAGATAAGCTGGTTTCCCTTCCATGGGAACATAAACGTTACTCAGCCTAGATTCATGACTCAGCAGGATGATACTATTTAAAGGGTGTACAAACTCAAAGTGTTACTGGTTCAGAGAGGATGAGGCCACTGTAGAGAAACTGAGAAAGCCAGTGGCTTAAAGGAGACGGTAGGTTGTGATCCAAGTCTTGCCAAGTGTAGACTATGTGGTTTGGAAGAAAGCAGGGAGGAAGATATTCCAGGTGGGAAAGGACAGGGAAGGGACGGTGGACCCACATTAGCAATCAGACAGCAAGGAGATGGTCTCAGTGAAAGCGAAGGTCTTCAAAGAGCAATAGTAGAAGAAAACATGAGGATTGTAGAAAGTTATTTATTAAACATTCCTCATTTATTACACAGGTCTTAGTACCCGTAATGTACCACTAGGAAACCTTCCCTTTCCAGCTGCTACTGCCTCTACAAAGAACCTTGAACCCTGGTTTGTCTTGTCTTTTGGAATTCTGTCGCTTAAAAAAAGAAATAAATAAACCTAGTACAAGCAAAATTCATAAATCCCAGACAATGGCATCATGACAGAGAGCAGAGTATCTTGAGGCTGCTGCCAGGATCTATTTCACAATTTCTGCTCTGAACCTTTCATTAATCCTTACTGTTTCCATTTAATTTGAAGGCCTGAACAGAATGTCCCACACAGAATTGCTTGCTGTCTTTTTCACCTTCATCTCTGAGTTCCTATTTGACCCTCACATTAGCATAGATTACCCAGTCCCATACTCTTCATGGTTTTCCATTTTAGGGACCAACTCTGAGTAAATCCCTCTCTGAGTTTTGTGCCCCAAAGGAGTTGGTTGGGCAGATGTAGGAAGAGGGGATTGTCTCAGGGTTATAATGCTTGTTTCCTTTCCCTGTTTCCTTTCCCCTTGCTGGCTGTAGGTTATGAAGCTGGATAGGGAGTAGTGCTGTTAGTTAGGGCTGGGAACAGCAAGGAGAAATTCCCTATAGATTTCAAACAGAGCAACATTTCAAAGAGGGAATTGGCTTACCAGACCATTTAGAGGGAAGGAGGAGTGGTCCCTAGGTTGAGTCCTCCCTGCCAGTGACTCCCAGAGCACTGAAGAGCTGGTGCCACCTTCTCTGCTCAAATCAGGAGGCTGCTTCTGGAGTTGAAGACCACTCCAAGCTGAAGGTCACTGAGATCCAAGTATATAAAGCTACTGCCTCCACCACTGCCCACCCCCAACACTCTAGCATGGACTACAAGTCCTCTACCTTTATTTACCAGTAGAGAGCAGCCAAGGTGCCTCCCTTCGCCTCCCAAATCTTTTACACGTGTGAACAACTGATAGAACTAATTCCCAGACAGAACCCTAGCTGCATGGATCTGAAAATTGTGATTACAATTTCCGACCTCTGCAGTGCAGAAAGGCATATCAGAAGAAGGTGGGAATGGGTACTATGGACATTTCAACCTTATCCAATATGAATAGGGGTCCTGAAAATGTCAGGATCATGACAGAGATATACTGCACTGAAGCTGGCCAAAAAGGCAAAGGTTAAGAGGTCTGGACGTCTAATTCTGTAACTAATTCCCAGCTCTATCACCTGGCTGGTGTTTGATGCTGAGCCTGTACGGTTCTCTGAGCCTCCGTTTTCTCCTCTGAAAGATGGATATAAAGTGCAACCGGGACAGTGTTGGGAAAACTGGACAACTACATGCAAAAGAATAAAGTTGGACCACATTCTTACACCATACATAAAAATAAACTCAAAATGGATGAAGGACCTAAATGTGAGGACTGCAATGATAAAAATCCTAGAAGAGAGCATAGGCACTAATTTCTTTGACATTGGCCGTAGAAACACTTTCCTAGATATGTCTCCTGAGGCAAGGGGAAAAAAAGCAAAAATAAACTACTAGGACTACATCAAAATAAAAAGCTTCTGGGGCACCTGGGTGGCTCAGTCAGGTAAACGTCCAACTCTTGGTTTTGGCTCAGATCATGATTTCAGAGTCATGAGATGGAGCCCTGATTCGCGTTCTGTGCTGGGCATGGAGCCTGCTTAAGATTCTCTCTCTCCTTCCACCACTCATGCTCTCTCTATATATATCTCATAAATAAAGAAAGAAAGAATAAAATTAATAAATAAACGAATGTTTTAAGAAATTAAAAAACAAAAAGCTTTGGCATAGCCAAGGAGATAATGAACAAAACTAAAAGACAACCTACTGAATGGGAGAAGATATTTGCAAATAACATAACTGATAAAGGGTTAGTATCCAAAATATCTAAAGAACTTACACACCTCAACAAACACACGTGCGCGCGCACACACACACACACACACACACACACACAAATAATTCAGTTAAAAATGGGCAAAGGGCATGAACAGATCTATCTCCAAAGAAGACATACAGATGGCCAATGGACACATGAAAAAATGCTCATCATCACTTAAAATCAGGGAAATGCAAATCGAAACTACAGTGAGATATCATCTCACACCTGTCAGAATTACTAAAATCAAAAACACAAGAAACAATAGGCATTGATGAGGATGCGGAGAAAAAGGAACCCTCTTGCACTATTGGTGAGAATGCAAGTTAGTGTAGCCACTCTGGAAAACAGTATGCATATTTCTCAAAAAAATTAAAAATAGAATTACCATATGATCCAGTAATTCCACCACTGGGTATTTACCTAAAGAGTATGGAAACACTAATTTATAAAGCTATGTGCACATCTATGTTTACTGCAACATTGTTTACAATAGCCAGATTATGGAAACAGCCCCAGAATCCATCAGTAGATGAATGGATAAAGAAAATGTGGTATGTATGTGTGTGCATACACACACACACACTCACACACACACACACACACACACACACACACACGCTAGAATATTACTCAGCCTTAAAAAAGGAATGAATCTTGACATTTGCAACAACATGGATGGATCTCAAGGGTATAATGCTAAGTGAAATAAATCAGTCAGAGAAAGACATATATCACATGATTTCATTCGTATGTGGAATTTAAGAAACAAAACCAGTGGACAAAGGAAAAAAGAGACAAAACTAAAAAAAAACACTCTTAACTGTAGAGAACAGATGACTGGTTACCAGAAGGCAGGTAGGAGTATGATTGAAATAGGTGATAGGGATTAAGAGTACACTTATGATGAGCTCTGAGAAATGTATAGAATTATTGAATCATTATATTATACACCTGAAACTAATTTACCACTATATGTTAATGATACTGGAAAAGGAAGAAAGGAAGGGAGGGAGGGAGGAGGAAATGAAGGGAGGGAAATCCAACCAGGAAGGTAGTAGAGGGAAAAAGAGATAAGGTGATAATAGAATGGACCTGCCTTGGTTTGGACTCTCAGTGAGTTTCAGTTTCCTTCTTCTTCCTTTTATAATAACTACTAAGTACCTCAAAGAAATAACCAGTCAGTATGGAAGCAAAATATGGGTTTAAGTTTCTGGCTATTGGCTATGGGAATAGCATCTGGAGCAATATTAGAGAGTAATTGAGAGAGGGCTTAACTCTGTGTCAGAAAAGTGCACAAGGAAGTAGTCAACATACTCAGTTTAGTTTAAAAACAAAGGTTTGATTGATCTGTACGTGCCATGGAAATAACCTTTTCCACTGCCCAGAGGGAAAGGGTGGCCTGGTATGGATGCTGCTTTGTAGCCTTTGCTCCTTTTCACAGCTGTAAAGAAGAGCTCCCAAAGGAGGTCAGAGGGACCAGCCTAGCTGCTGTGCTCACCAGTAGTGTTCATGTCTCTATGACAATGGTGGCAGCCTGCTTGTTTCTTGCCAAAACAAGCCATGGCCCCATTGTAATCTTAATGAGTATTTGTTCAAACACTACACACAGTCTCCTCAGTCAGTGTGATTAATTTTTTTTAACTTTCTTAACATTTAATGGGGAGATACACTCAGCCAGACATTGAATTACCTCTGGAGAAAATGTAGGAATGCATTAGGGTCACTGTCAGACAGAAACTATCATTCAGTGCCATAAGTGTATAGAGAGGATCAAGATTGGAGTGGGGCAGAGGAGAGAGCCCTGAGAGCCAAGGCAGGTGGGGTACATCCTAGAAGGGCTTCCCTCATCTGGGTCAACCTCAACTGATGTCTTCTTTGAACCCTCCTTCCCCTGCTCTCCCCTCACTCACTGCTCCTTCCTCACCAGTCTCCTTTGCAGGTTCTTTCTCCTCTACTCAAGCTCTAAATGGTGAGATTCCTCAGGGTCTTCTACTGGATCCTCTTCCCTCTTTCCCTATGATTTGTCATTCAGAGATTGCATTCATTCCTGCAGGGGTAGATGCCCACTGTGTGCTGATGATGCCCACACCTGTTTTCTAAACTCTCACATCCAACTTAGCATCTCTCTTTGGAGATCTCAAGAACAGCTGGCACTGAAAATGTCCAAAACAGAACTCCTAATCCCAACCTGTCCCCACCTTCCTTCATCTCAGCAGTACTACAGCCATCACCTGCCCTTTGCCCTCCGAAACATCACATTTAATTTCTTCCACATCCAATCCATCAGCTCGCTGATGTTCACACTCCAACGTTTATTTCTCATCCCTACGACCACCTCCTGAATTGAGGCTCACCATCATCTCTGGCGTAGACTATGCTGTAGTTTCCTACGGGAACCCTGCCTCCACTCCTATCCCAATCCATTCTCACAAAGCTAATAAAACACTATCTGTTAATAATGGGAACTGCATTTTAAAAAAATGAGAATTGCATCACGTCAATCATCTGCTTGATTGTGATCACATCATCACATCTACTTAAACCTTGTCATGGCTTCCCATTGCATTTAGGGTAAAATCCAAATTTCTTCCCCTCTAGGCAAGGCCCTGTATGATCTGGCCTTTTCTACTTCTTGCCATAAAACTAGGTGGTGTCAGAGAAGTTGCTTCATACTAGGTCTGGGGACACAGCAGTGTTGATTGGACCAGTGACACAGAAGAGGATTGAGGTCAGGATAAGGGGCAGGGACATGACCATCTGAGCAATGGCAAGGTTCCTGACCCCCAGCAGTGGCGCCATCAGCACACTCAGACCAGAAAGATTCAGGTGCAGCTCAGTGGACACCAGAGCAGGATCCCCAGTGAGCAGGCACAGCATTTGAGGTCACATGTCCTCTCATGGGAGCCAGGACAAACCCAGAAAACAGGTGCACTACCTCAGGCACTCTGGTGCCATGCAAGGAGGAGATGGGGCAGTCTCTTTGAAAAGAGGGAAAGGTACAGACAGGGAGTTCGAACTTTGAATTGACTGAACATTTATCAAAAGATAAACTATTTTAAGTCATAGAGTCCCTTAAGTATGAAGGCTAAGTTTGTCTTTTCTTTTTTCTTTTTGTTTTTAACACCATCACTTGGAATGGAGGTTCCACAGCCAGGTAAAGACAATTATAGTAGCTTTTGAAAGTTCTGTATCAGGAGCACATCTTATTTGTGAGCATAGATTTTTATACCTATTACAGACATATATATACTATAGACATGGGTAAGAATGGAAAGAAATTAACCTAAATGTTAACACAAGATATCTCTGGTTTGTGAGAGTAAATATTTTAACTGTAATTTTTCCATTTTTCTCTTTTCCAATTTTCTACAATGAGCATATATGACTTAGAATAACACGGCTAGCATTTTGGAGAGTTCAGGTGTCTCTTCATCTGATTCCAAAGACAAGCCCTAAGAGCTCTTTTCCTGCCCTCCCATTACCCATGGCCCTCTTAGAGCATTTTTATTGCTGTATTGTAATTATCTGGCTTCCTCACGAGGCTAGGAGCTCTTTAGAACAGAGGCAGTGTCTTTTCATCTATATATTCTCAGCCCAAGACATACAACCACTGGACATTTAATAAGTATTTGTTGAATAAAAGATTAAGAATCCACAGTGAGACAGTCACTCTTTTGGCTTCAGACATTGTATTTTAAGGACACTTTTGCTCAATTGCTAATTTCTAAAAGGAGAATAAATCCTTTGTCAGCAATTAACATTCAATATGGATTAACTGAATGGAGTCTAGAAAAACCAGGTAGCAGACAGTAAATTGGGATTGTCAGGGAGGAAACAGAGACCGCGTTATGGGCCAGCATGCCCTGTGAAATGATACAAGGTGAGGTGATGGCAAGGGTGAAGTTAGAGGGAGGCACTGGCCTTGGGTGCACAATTTTAGAGGGCTCAGAGAACTCGGTGATCAAGATAAATCATATTTTAGTGCAAATTTTTAAAAATTGAAATTTATGCAAAATATCCATGCTAAACAAAATATCAAGATTGTTCAATAACACATAAAATCAGTATATTAATTTTTCCTTTTGCCTCAGGCTTCAATATGGCTCAGCACAGAACTGCCACTGATCTTGTCTTTTCTGAAAAGTTTGGTATTTTGTTCATCCTGGATTTTTTTTTTTTTTTGCATTAAGCTTAATATTTTTTTAAATATTGCATGGGAGTGTTTCTATTAATGACTAAGTTTTTGTCACCACACTAATGCAAGTGCCTCATACTCTTCCCCTTGTCCAAGCCCTATGTGACTGCCAGCTATGGGGAGTATGTGAGCAAGTCCACTCTCTAGGACGGAAGAAGGGATCTTGCCTGACTCAACACTCACTGTGTTGTCTGCTGGGCTGCCCTAACAAAATATCACAAACTCAAGGACTTCAAGAACAGAATTGTATTTTCACAGTTCTGGAGCCTGGAAGTCTGAAATCAGGGACCCAACGTGGTCAGCTTATAGGTGAGAACTATTTTCCAGGTATGCAGACAGCTCTTTCCCCTGTGTCCTCATGTGATAGAGACAAAGAAAGAATAAGCTCTCTGATATATCTTATTTTAAGGGCACTAATCCCATCAGGGGGCTACCCTCATGACCTTAGCAAACCCTCACTGTCTCCCAAAGGCCCCTTCTCCAAATACCATCTGACTAGGAGCTAGGGTTCAACATACGAATTTGGGGGGACCCAAGCATTCAGTCCATGACACCAAGGGTCAGCATTGCTTCTGATAATAGTGCCCCTGACAATAGTAGGGAGAGTAAGAATATTAATAATGTCACACTTAAAGCATGTCCCAGTTTTACTTCCATGGTTTCCACTGATCTTCACAAAAAGTCTTTTGAGGAAGGGTGAGTTAGCATACTTACAGAATGAGGGAACTGAGCAAAGGCAAGTTGTACATCAATAGCAGAGACGTTATTTGAACCAAGGGTCCTGGTTCCAAAGGAATGTTCTTCCTAGCACTATAGCATTCTCTCCCTTTTTGATAACCTGTGAAGGACATTTTATTTATCATGTGCTTTAACCTCCATTATCTCTTTTATGATTCTAAGAGCAACTCTGTGAAGTAGGCAGGAAAGGGATTCTTATCCTCTTTTTACAGATGAGTATGCTGAGTCCAGAAAGCATTGTGCTGGCTTAAACCATAGAGTACCTAAGTAGGAGAGTCAGTTTTCAATCTCAGGTTCTCTGACCATGCCTCTTCCCTGGGAGAGAAGCACCCATGTCTCCACTTTTCCCATTATGAGGTATGGTGGGGTCCTGCCTGTTTGCTGGGCCTGAACTGCTGTAATAACAGAGGGCCTTGCAAACATACTAAGTGGGAGGGTCTTCCTGCAAAGGCACCATGGAACAGCATTTGGCTTCCTGGGATGATGAAATGTGTGGATACTTGGGCAAGCTGTTTACATACAGCTCAACCATTTACTGGAGGTCCTGCCAGTGCCTCTGATAGTCACAATCATCCTGTGGATGATAGCAGGACCCAGACTCACAATATGCAGAAGATTCCCAGAGCAGGCCATGGGGCACTGGCGGAGTCAGGCACAGGTCTGTCACTGCAGCAGCACTGTTCAACAGGTAGAAGGATAGGGGCTTTTAGGGTCTTCCACAAAGCATAGTTTCCTCAAAACTGAAGGCAGCGCAAAGACCTAGAGCCCCATCAAGGACTGTAAAAATGCCAGCACATGGCAAATGGACCACAGATCTTAAAATTCAATTATGGTGACAGGAGAAAAATACTGGGAAAATAAATTTGATCCCAGCTAAAACACTGAATCAAAGAGGAAAAAAAATGAAATCCACTTAGGAAGAACTTAAGGGGTACCTTATATAGGACCCAGCCCTTTGAAACCCAGGGAATCAATTACCAAAGACCTTCGTGAGCTTAGTGGAGTAATGATGAGTCTTTAGAAAGAAGAATTCCAGATTAATGTGTTTGTGACTCAGAATTAAGAATTCATAAGTGCCAAAAGGTCCGGTGGCTATAACATTAAATATGAATGATTGAGAACAAAAATGTCAGAGGCTGGTGATGTGTTGGAAGCCACTGATGGGATGAGAACCCAATGAAACTTTTATTTTCCTTAGAAAGCATCTATTATATGAAATTCTAGAGTAGGTATGTTTAATCTGAAAACACCAGATGTTTGCCTCTTCTTCATCCTCTCAACTTCCTCCTCCTCCTCTTCCAGTTCCTCCTTCTCCTTTCCTTCTCTTCCCCTCTCTTTCCTTTTCCTTTCCTTCTCTTTTCCCTCTGTCATCTTCTTTCTCTCTTCTTCCTCTTTTTCCTTCCTATCTCCATTTATCTCTCCTTCCCTCCTCTTCTTATCATTCTCTTTTATTATTTATTCCTTTTTCCACTTCCACTTTTTCCACCCTTTCCAGGAAGATTACTCTGCTCCCAGATGCCTTTGACTATGTGATCTGGGGCCACTTGGAAAATTCTTAAGTCTTCCTGGAAATGAAAAGGCTGTACAAAAGGCTTCTTGGCACAAGAATGGAGAGCATGCATACTGCTTGTAAGTTTTCCAAACTGGAATGTTATACAGCCACTAAAAATGATGGCCCTGAAAACTGAAATGGCATGAAAACAGCTTATCCATTATATTTAAATGAAAAATACAGTATGCAAAATTTTATGTGCAGCATAATGGCAGTTTTGTTCAAAAACGAGCCAAAATCTATGCCTAGGGAAAGCCTAGAAGGAAATATGCCAAAATGTTAACAGCCATTTTCTTCTAGTAGGGAGACTTCGGAGGATTGTTTTCCGTTTTTTACTCCTTTCCAGATTTTATTTACTAAGCACATATTGCCTTTATAATAATAAAATAAGCAGTAAAATGGTCTTGCCAGACACTTGCTGTCAAGATACCGCCACTTTGCAGCTTGAGGTCACTCTGTAATGAGCAGTGCTTGGTGCCAGCTGAGTGAGAGTCAGCTATTTACAAAACTTCGTACCAACCCCCTCATGTCGAAATTCATGGAACCCTACTTGGCTTTTTAGCCTTAACATAGGAAACTCATATTCATTGGGTCCGCTCTACTAAGGAGCAGGCATAGTGTTGGAAGCTTCACATACCATGTCATTACAGTCCATAACAACCGTAAGGGAGAAGAGCTCTCATCATTGCCATTCTACAGCTGATGAAACTGAGACTTAGAAATTGGAAGTGATTCATTCAGTGTCACACAGAGACTCAGTCATAAAATAAGTTTTAACTCAGTTTGGTCTGAATTTTCCATAACCCCAAATGATTACTCCCCAAGGAGCTCAAGATTCTGAAAGAATCAGAGGAGGAGAAAAGCATCTAGGGAATGAAGAATTATAGAAACCAGTAAAGTGTGGGTTGGGAAAGGAACTAGCCCAGACTCCAGAGCTCCTTGGCCTTGAGTATTGAATGATATTGGTTATCACCACTGGCTTCTGAAAATATCTTTTTTCTTGACATCTTAGCTGAAAATGTTTCCATATGTGACCAAACTGTTAATATTAAGGACCTTAAGAATCCTGCCTTCAGTACACATTATCATGGACTACAAAAAGAGTTTCAAAGTATTTTTCAGTCTATGTTATTAGTTATTTTTACTTATTATTAAGACAAATTTACAGTATTTCAAGAAGGAAAATAAGGGCATAGCCTGACTATTCATCACATTAACTATTCACATTTTTCATTGATTTCTATAGCTTTTCACACTTTGTATGCATTGTCATAGTTGCAATTACACTTTTATACAATTTTTGTCTCAGTTTTGTCCCTAACATTTCATATACTCTTTCCCATTTTATATACAGTCTTTTCTTTATTGAGGTATAATTGACATTATATAGTTTCATGTGTGCAATTTAATGATTTGATATTGGTATATATTGCAAAATGTTCCCCACCCTATGTCCAGTTAACATCCATAATGTACTTACTTAGTCTTTATCATTTTCAGTATGTATCTCATGCTCTTGGAATGAATATGCCACAGTTATCTTAATTCCCCTATTATTGGGCATTTAGGATTTTTTAACCATTACAAATAATGCTGCTATAAATATGTTTTACATACCACTTTTTTTTCATCTGACTTACTACCTTAGAACAAATTCCCAAGAGTCAAATTACTCATACAAAATAAGTAAAAATAGTAATGACTCTAAATATGTACTGCTGAATTATAACCCAAAAGGATAGGCCGATATATAGTACCCAGATCTCAGTAGGTGCTCAATAAATGTTTAATGAATGCATGAACAGATGCCATCAGCAACATATGTAAATCTTCTGCTGAATATATAAACTGTTACAGGAAAAAAGACTTGGCCTTTCTTTGTTAAATGCATGTATTCTAGTCACAATGACTGAAACCAGAATTTCTGAGAATCAGATATTCTTCCCTCATTTTAGTTTTTCTAACTGCAAATTTCCAAGAAAGGGAGGTTCTTCAGGACACTAACTTGGATACCTTTGCTAGGGAAAGAGCGGAGGTGAGCTCCATCATTGTGACTGCAGTGGGAGTCTGCATCTGAGTGGGACGCACTTGGTTTCCATGGCCCCTCCACTCTCCAAGCTTTTCCACATCCCCTTGGGCTCCCCAGGTCTGTGCATATGTCTTCTATCTTTTATCATTTCTTGAGTCTAAAGCTCTAGTGGTTTTAGTTCTCCTTTCCTGATTCCCGACTTAAGCAGTCTTGGAGAATAAATACACCACAGACAACCCAAATGAAGACACATGAAATGAAGAAACGCACCAGCCAGAATGCAGAATCTAAGCCCAAAAACCAATGTGTAAATTTGAGGGAAGTAGGAAACAGTCTTTGAGGAAACAAAATCATATTACAACTCCAGAGAGGAATAGAAAGTCAACAGGAACACAGAGAAGGCACCAACAATAGCAGAATCTCCCTAAAGGCAGCAGAAAACATCTGATAACCGCCCCTTGGGTAGGTAATAGGAAAAAGAGTAACTGCAAATAGAAGCTTGCAGGAATAGCAAAAGACAGCACTGAACTTGTAAATGTGATAACAGAACCAAAAGCATCCATGGAGACCTATACATCAGGGTAAAGTATTGGCCATAGAACCCTTTGCATGCCCAGATGAAATCCCACAAAATGCACGGACATTTGATGCGTTGTGGGTGAACGAGAGACCTGGACAGAAGAATGAGGAGAGTTACATCAAGTGAGTTAAAAAGCCAAGATCAAAAGTGCCTATGATGAAGAATGTAAAAGCAGGGAGTTGGGGGCGAGTTCCAGCAAAATGTCTAGCACTTATGCTAAGAGAGTGTCTCTCAACAGCTATCCTTAAAGATAGATCCCCAGAAAGTGACCTGTCAGAATTGAACCTGAAGGACAAAGACAAGTTCTATTAAGTAATCATATGCAAAAAATAAGAATTACGTCATACTTCACCCATTCACATTTGGCCCAGAGCAAGGGCCCTTGGAGGGACATCCACTCAGACTAAGAGAAATAATGCTAGTACACACAGAACTTCTTGCCAAGATTATTGTTCTCCTTGTAAGCACAAAGAGCATGTTCCAAGACCCACCCACAGGATGTGAAATGATTTGTTAACAAAGTCCCACAGACACAAAGATCACTTTAGGAAGTAATGAAGATTTAAAGCTCAGCAGATTATAACTTTTTTCCCCCTTAAAGTTATCTACTGGCAATTAATGTTCATTTTACCAAAATTTGCTATCTCATGAATGATGTTCTCTAGCCGAAGTGCTTCTGAGTTTACAGCTCTGGTTAACACACAATGAAGTGTCAACCCTTCCTTTTCACCTAATCTTGTAAGGTCAAAGCTTTGAACTTCATAAGATGAATTTGCTTAAAATGATGCATTATTCTGACTCTAGAAACAGTATTTAACACACTGCTCTGCAAAATTGTGTGCATTTTATAAGTGTTAGTAATGATAAAATGGCCTGTGTCAAAACTGGGGAAAAAATTGTTTTCAAAGTATCATCATACTCACTGAACTTGGATTTTTTAAATTAATATTTATTTTATCAAAATAATACATGCATGCAGTTTAAAAGTCAAGTAGTGCCAAAAGGTTGAAACAATTTCTAAATAATTCTCTGTCCCATCACTCCACAGTCTTTCCAGCCTTCCTCTTCACAGGCAACTATTTTGTTCTTTTAGTTTTTATTTCTGGCATTTAAGCATATACATTTCTAAATAATATGCATGTATTTCTCTCCTTGGATTAGTGAATTTTAAGCATTATCTCTGACTTTCTATTATCATAGATGAGGACTTAGCTCCTTCTTCTCTGCTTCTCCTTCCCCATCATATTTGGATAAATCAGTAGTCATTTATTACCACAGTATTCCTATGCAAATATTTCCAGCTTGGCACTGTTGAGTACTGTGTTTGCTTTCTTCCTTGCCTTTCATCTTTTCTGAAGTGGACTCGTGTGTGTGTGTGTGTGTGTGTTCACGTTATTAGTTGTCTTTTTATATATTGCTAATTTCCCCACAGTTTTCAAAAGCTTTTCAGTATAATTTTATACACAGTCAACTGCTTCAAGAAATTTATAGGTTAAAAGTTGATTGGAAATGGGCAATTTCACACAATTCAACCTTATGTATGCTATTTTTTCCATATCACTTTAAAGAGCTCTTTTCGTGGAATGAGAGAAATCATGATACATTTAATTTTAAGTGATGCTCCACATGAAAGCATAAGATCACCCTGAAAAATAGACCTCAGTGTTTTTGACTGAATTATACCTGCCCACATTTTTACCCCCCACTTTAATTGCGCCTTTTCCCAGTAGGATGATTTCAGTGTACCTTGCCAGGGCAAAATGAGCCAAGCTTTGATGTACTGAAATGAGCAATGGTGTTGACATTAAAACGCCCAATTCTTACCTCCAGTATTTATTCTCTGTGTAATGTTGGAATTCCCTGAACCTCAGTGTTTCTTTAATAGAATCCTCTACTTTTGGTATTAGATAGCACTGGTTTTAGAAGTTTGTTAGCTAGTTGGTCTTGGAGAGTCTTCTCTGTTTAGGAGGACTAAATGAAATAATGAAAGTAATGGTCTTAGCATGATACCTGGCATGTAATAACTGTCTCAGTAATGTTAATATTACCATTATTAATTGTTCATGGTATTAACAACAGTGTTATATATATATGACAGCTATTAAGTTATAAGAATCAAATATATGTTCATTTCCTCCTTTGTGATCACTGCTCTGGAAGATGTAAGAATCAAGTGAGAAAACTTACTTAAAATCTCTAAGTAAATGCTATCCATAGTGTGCCGTGTATTGCAGACCACTGATCAATATCTTCCTTTGAACTGGTTAACCCAAAGGAACCTGCACAATGTTGAAGGTGACTTCTTAGTGCACCTGCCAATCAGACAGGTGTATTTTCTGTTGCTTTTGTGCCTCTCTGCAGTAGCTCCCCAAACCAATGGGATTCAAGTGGCAGAAATGTCAAAAGTCAGGCAAGCCAAATCCTTTCTACATCCAAATGTATTTTATTTTTCAAAATTGAAATTGGTCTCAAAGAATAATCCTTGCCCCTCAAACTTTCAAGAAATGTGATAATTAAGGGAAAAAATAAGGATTAGGCTTCCTTTTCCAAATGTGATCGTTCCTGCTTGTTTTTTAAATGAGGCCTTGGTAAATAAAACCAAAGCATGGCTGTTCAGTGTGCTTTTTAGTTTCACTCCTGTGAAACCTACTGTGATCTTGTACAGTCTTATGAGACTTAAGCATATGAAGAACCTGTAGAGGGATCAAATGACTGAAAAAAATTTCCAGGGTTATCCTCCTATGGGTTTGAGATGATTTCTCTGGAAATGTGTCCAAAAAGGATATACGTCTTTTGTCGATTTGAAAGACTGGGGTATGAGGTGGGGGCAGTCTTAAAACAAGTTGTGCAGGAATGTATTATTACTAGCAACTTATTAGGAAGAGATGTCTTATAGAATAAAAGAATTGTTCAAGTCATCAAATAATCTGGTTTTTGGAATTACAGAACACTATGGTTACAGAACAGAGTGGAGGGGCAAATTAACAGTTACTGAGCACCCACTCGGCCTTCTGGGGAAAGAAAGGTGGGGATTAGTAGTGCTCTATGAAAAAGATAAGTAAGCAGAGGCTCTGGAAGATTAAGTAATATGCTCAAGAATTCCCAGCTCTTTATGTCGATGCAGAACTAGAACTCAGGACTGTCTTGTTCTAAAGTATTAGCTTTTTATTCTCTACTTGACAGATGAGAAAACTAAGGTACAGAAAGAGGAAGAAATACAGTCTGGGTTTTGCTGCTATCACAAAATGATAAGCAAAACACAGGTCTTTCAACTCTTGATTCAGCTCACCATCCCCTACCTTGTACTGCTTTTCTCACAAATTGCCCATAGACTGTCTTTGGATAAATAATTCTCTCATGATCAGAAGTGAGAATGGATTTGTCATGGTCTCAGGCTTTAACACATGTTAGTAGAGAGAATAGAGATGAGACTTGCTATAACTGATTCTTTGTAGTTTCTTGACTTAGTCAGATGGTGGCTATTGAGATTTATTGTCTGGTTACTTCTCAGAAGATATCTAAATAATTGCGAAGTGATAAGGCCCCTTTAGAATAGTGATAGTGGAAGGGCGCCTGGGTGGTTCAGTCGGTTGAGCATCCGACTTCAGCTCAGGTCATGATCTCACAGTCTGTTAGTTCTAGCCCCACGTCAGGCTCTGTGCTGACAGCTTAGAGCTTGGAGCATGCTTTAGATTCTGTGTCTCCCTCTCTCTTTGCCCCTCCCCTGCTCATGCTCTGTCTCTCTCTGTCTCAAAAATAAATAAAAACATCAAAAAAAAAGAATAGTGATAGTGGAGCATAACTATAAGAACCCACTTTGTTTGACTTTGCATAAGAGAAAGCTCATTTGTCTATAGGAATAATCCCTTTGAGTGTGATGATTCACGCCATCATTTCTCTAGACCCACTCTAGTCATTACAGATCCCACAGGCCTGGTGCAGCGGAAGGAACCCTCTGAAAATGTTTTAAAGGGACATCGTCATAGCTAATTGCTGTACTTAATGCTAGGGTGTTGGAAAATTTTGTTTTAAGTAATGGAATATTTTTCATAGAGTAAATGAATTGCCTTACTAATGAGGTCCATGTTAAAACATACTGAGTACCAACTCTAGATATATATCTAGATATATAGAGATATATAAATATAGATATAGATATAGATATATAGAAAATTATAGAAAGAATAAATGACAGAACATATTAAAGAGATATGTGGAGATTGTCAGCAAATAGTAGTATGCAATGAACATGCAATGAAATTAGGATTGTTTTTAATTTTCACTTTTCACTTTATTTATTGAATTATTAAAGTGTTTGTCAAATATAATATATATTTGCATATATATCCTATATGAAGACTAACAGAAGTGCAGGAGGGTTGTTTGATGAATTCTGATCTCAAGAAGGAATGATACCAGATTTGAAACCACATAGACCCTTAATGAGAGATTTAAACATTTTGAGCTGTCTATAGAATCATGATAATGCCTACCCATTATACATATGATGATTAAGCATCTAAGAGCATAAAGCTCTTAGATGTGTTCCTAGCACATTGTATAAGTTGCATTATTGCCTCCATTTCTTCAATTTCCCTGTGTGCACAAACTCTTTGCTTTGTGCCTTTACAGTGTTCTCCTACTGTGAACAGAATATACTCCCTTGCCCCTTGACTTGGGTTTGGACATACAGCATGCTTTGCTAATAAAATGAAGCAGATTATGATGCATGCCAGTTCCTAGTTGAGACCTCAAGAGGCCTTATCTGTTTCTACTTTTCTCTTGCTTCTTGACCATCACTGTGAGAATATGCTGGGGTTAGGTTGTTATTCTCAGGAGAATAAGAGACATGTAAGGTGGAAATGCTCTACTTAAGCTACCCCAGCCTAGAGCAGAGCCCTCACCACACCCCTGCCACAGCCAACCCCTAGACAGATGAGTAAGTTCACCCAGGCTGAACTGAGACACTCAGACAAGCCAGCCTACATTACCCAACCCCCCAGAAACATTAGCTCTCATAATAAGTATTATTTGTAAGTATATAAAAAATTGAATTAAACTACTGACTATTGAGGTAGTTTGTTACATGGCAGTTACTGATAACATTCATAATAGGTACCTAGTAAGATCTCTTCTAATAAGATGAAGAGTTGAAAAACCACGACACATGAATAGCTCAACCTGTTTGTACCAGTTTGGCTTCTTAACACAGCTCTCTGTACATCCATGACTGAGGCTATAGGCACTCTTAAAAAAAAATCTAGAACTGATATGTGAATTCAGCAAAGTCACAGGATACAAAATTAATGTACAGAAATCAGTTGCATTCTTATACACTAATAATGAAGCAACAGAAAGACAAATAAAGAAACTGATCCCATTCACAATTGCACCAAGAGTCATAAAATACCTAGGAATAAACCTAACCAAAGATGTAAAAGATCTGTATGCTGAAAACTGTAGAAAGCTTATGAAGGAAATTGAAGAAGATACAAAGAAATGGAAAAACATTCCATGCTCATGGATTGGAAGAATAAACATTGTTAAAATGTCAATACTACCCAAAGCAATCTACATTCAATGCAATCCCAATCAAAATTGCACCAGCATTCTTCTCGAAGCTAGAACAAGCAATCCTAAAATTTGTATGGAACCACAAAAGACCCCAAATAGCCAAAGTAATATTGAAGAAGACCAAAGCGGGAGGCATCACAATCCCAGACTTTAGCCTCCATTACAAAGCTGTAATCATCAAGACAGCATGGTATTGGCACAAAAACAGACACATAGACCAATGGAATAAAATAGAGACTCCAGAATTGGACCCACGAAAATATGGCCAACTAATCTTTGACAAAGCAGGAAAGAATATCCAAAGGAAAACAGTCTCTTTAACAAATGGTGCTGGGAGAACTGGACAGCAACATGCAGAAGAATAAAACCAGACCACTTTCTTACACCATTCACAAAAATAAACTCAAAATGGATAAAGGACCTGAATGTGAGACAGGAAACCATCAAAACCCTAGAGGAGAAAGCAGGAAAAGACCTCTCTGACCTCAGCCGCAGCAATTTCTTACTCGACACATCCCCAAAGGCAAGGGAATTAAAAGCAAAAATGAACTATTGGGACCTCATGAAGATAAAAATATTCTGCACTGCAAAGGAAACAATCAACAAAACTAAAAGGCAACCAACGGAATGGGAAAAGATATTTGCAAATGACGTATCGGACAAAGGGCTAGTACCCAAAATCTATAAAGAACTCACCAAACTCCACACCCAAAAAACAAATAATCCAGTGAAGAAATGGGCAGAAAACATGAATAGACACTTCTCTAAAGAAGACATCCAGATGGCCAACAGGCACATGAAAAGATGTTCAACGTCACTCCTCATCAGGGAAATACAAATCAAAACCACACTCAGATACCACCTCACGCCAGTCAGAGTGGCTAGAATGAACAAATCAGGAGACTATAGATGCTGGCGAGGATGTGGAGAAAAGGAAACCCTCTTGCACTGTTGGTGGGAATGCAAACTGGTGCAGCCGCTCTGGAAAACATTGTGGAGGTTCCTCAAAAAATTAAAAATAGACCTACCCTATGACCCAGCAATAGCACTGCTAGGAATTTACCCAAGGGATACAGGAGTGCTGACACATAGGGGCACTTGTACCCCAATGTTTATAGCAGCACTTTCAACAATAGCCAAATTATGGAAACAGCCTAAATGTCCATCAACAGATGAATGGATAAAGAAGTTGTGGTTTATATACACAATGGAATACTACTTGGCATTGAGAAAGAATGAAATCTGGCCTTTTGTAGCAACGTGGATGGAACTGGAGAGAGTTATGCTAAGTGAAATAAGTCATACAGAGAAAGACAGATAGCATATGTTTTCACTCCTATGTGAATCCTGAGAAACTTAACAGAAGACCATGGGGGGAGGCGAAGGGGGAAAAAAAGTTTACAGAGAGGGAAGGAGGCAAACCATAAAAGACTCCTAAAATACTGAGAATAAACTGAGGGTTGGTAGGGGGTGGGAGGGAGGGGAAAGTGGGTGATGGGCATTGAGGAGGGCATCTGTTGGGATGAGCACTGAGAGTTGTATGGAAACCAATCTGACAATAAATTTCACATTTAAAAAAAGTACTGGGAGATTCCCTCCAGCAGCTGAGAGTTGGTCTCCAGGCCTCTCTTTCTCTGGTAAGGTCTCCTCAAATTCCATTATTTAGTACCCAGATTCTTGCTCTTGGCCCAGCTATGCAGACTTTCATCATGGTTGTCCCAACAGCTTGACTTTTTATTTTGATTGCAGCTGGACACTCTGTCATATGACATTCAATTTTATACCAGTAGCTCAACACCTGTCCCACCACATCTCCATACTCAACCCAAACTCTGAGACATGATTTCTGACTTCCCTTTTATGTGGGAAGAAAGACTAAGCAAGAATTACCCAGTGTGCTAATAATGGCTTAAGCAGTACTCTCATTGTAACTTTTTTTGGATTCACTTGACTAAATAATTCTTATTGTCGTATGAGGGCAAAACAAGGCATTTAGCTGAGTTTTGTCAAAATTCTCTTCTCCGACAAATGGGAGTCCAGAACATTGGAATCCCGTAAGCCTGCTCTGGGCAGAGGGTATAGCAGGATCACTATTTGGGTCTACACAGTACCGGAATAAAGAAAGTCCAAGAGACTATGTCCCCAAATGAAACCAACATCATAAGCCAAGTAGACAGTTCAACTAAAGTGCCAGTACAAAGGATTTAGGCAAAGAGGTACAATCCAATAATGAGGAAATAGGTCAGCGACCAGGAATCCTAGTCCTTTTAGGAATAAAATGATTTCCACTGGAAAAGGAAAGGGGTCCTGAAGAACATACCTAAATTGTTCATAGAGCTACTAGGCAGTCAGCTATGACAGGGGAAAGAGCTCTCCACGTCACCTGCCAATTCCTCAATGAACTATAAATCAACCAATCATTACTGTCAGAAGACCTGTAATGGTTCTTGGACTGTGTATATAATATACATTCAAAAAGTGAGTCTTATCCTGCCATCTTTCTTCCAATTGCTCCCAATCATTTCACAGTAGGAAAGGGAACAAAACAATTGCCCTCACTCTCCAGACCCTGGGGACAGCTCAACTTTCCTATTTCCCAGAGATACCATGGAGGTGTAGTTGACAGAGGAGAGAACTTCTATCTGTATATGAAGAAAATTGTTCACATCTGCCCACGGGCCATGTGTTGTCACAGAATTTTAACACAGAAGTTGGGGAGAAAAAAAGAAAGCTATATGACCAAGAAGGGATAATCTTTCAATAGCTTGAATTAGTGGAGACCTAGGTATGAATGCAGTTTCAAATGTCTAGTAAATCCTATTGCCCTTCAAAAATATCTTGCGTCTTTTCCTGAAACTGTGTCATTAGAGCTTCATTTTTCTGGGTACAAGAATACCTTAAATACTTCTCCCAGAGTACTCTATTCTAATATAGAGGTCCTTGGGAGAAGTAAGGATCCATGAGTCATTTAAACCTTAGTGGCAATTAGCTTAATAGCGGGAGGTTGGGGATAGTCAGGCAGACCTGTTGGAATTCTATGGTGGATATTGTATGGCCCCGAGCATTGTGAAAATGCTGGGAGAGTAGGGACCAGGAGACACAGAGAGTAGAAAAGTGAGAAGAAACACAAGAAGTGAGAAAAATTTTACACACTTAATGATTAGAATGTTGGAAACAAATAGAAGGAGAAAGGACAAGCCAGGATTGAACATTAACATTTTCCTCAGAGGATTGTCTGGAGGACAAGCCAAAATGGATGTAAACCTGCTAGGTGTAAAACATCTAGCATAATGCTTGACACACACCAGACACCCAATAAATGACAACTATCATTACTTTTTATATAAGTCTCATTTCCCTAGGAAGATTCCTGTGTTCTTAGAACAAGTGCCAGGATACCAGTCTTTGAGATCAAATCCTGAATCTCTTAACTTCATCCACACCCAGTCTTCAGTCCTTATTCTACCCAAGCCTCCTGCTACCATGTCTCTTGCCCCTATCCCACTTAAGCCCTTTCCTTCCCTTCCTTTTGGATGTAACATCTGGTTCCATGGTCCTTCCTTCTTATCTATTCTCCTTTTACTTCCTTGTTCAGTGTTTACATGAACATAACTTCCTTTCTGAAATAAACCACCCTCCAGACTCTCCTCCTATATACTGTCCCCCTTATGCAGAGTTTTCTAGTCTGGCCTGGATTCATAGACACAACATTACAGAAAGAAACTTATACTTTTAGTACACCTGAATGTTAGACCTGATGCTTCCCTTGATCACTGCGTGACTGTGAAAAACAGTGATCATCTCTGTGCCTCAATTTTCTTATCTATACGACACTTCTTACCCTATTTATTTAGCATTCAACCTATATGTGCTGAACAACGTACTAGGTAAAAGGTACACTGTAGTGAGTGTGAAAATAGGCCTGGTCATTCTCTCCACAGAGCTTATAGTCCAGGGTAGGAGGAAACAAATTCATACAAATAATGTAAATAAATATAAAATAATAAATGTGATTTAAAATAAAGGTAAAATATCAACTGTGGCAGGTGCTATGAGAAAGGGGTGGTGGGGATATAACAGAAGGATTTTACATAGTTATGGGATCAGAGAAGATTGACTCCCTGAGGAAGTGATTTTTGAGCTAGGGTTTGAAGAACCAGTATGAGTGAACTGGAAAAAGGAAGAGAAAATGATTCTGGGAAAATGGAACAGCATTTTGAAAGGTTCTATACTTATGTGGTAAATTGATAAGACTTGGTATTGGATTATATAGAAAGTTGGAGGAAATTAAAGTTTGATAATGGGCTCCTTGCTTTCTAGTGGATGAATGATAGCCTTGTACTATGTGTCCCTTCTTGGGGTGCCTGGGTTGTTCAGTCGGTTGAGCATCTGATTCTTGATTTTGGCTCAGGTCATGATCCCATGTCAGACTCAGTGCTGAGTATGGAGCCTCCTTCAGGTTCTCTCCCTCTCTCTCTCTCTCTCCCTACCTCTGCCCCTCTCCCCCACTTGCGCTCACTTTCTTTCTCTCTCTAAAATTAAAAAAAAACTTAAAACTTTCTTAAAGGGTCTATAATTTTATTCCACTGGAAGCTAACAACTTAATCTACTACAAATTTATGGTACTGGCAGAAGACATGAGATTCCTGGGTCAGAGACAAAGGACTTTCTTCTCATGCACAGGCAGTTTCATGTTTGTATCAGTTTCTCTTGCCCCAAAATTGCATGAGGGTGCATGATGTGGCCCAGGTGGGTGCTGAGCACACATTGGTTCCTATCACAGCTGAGAACCTCCAAGCTTAGGAAATGCAAATCCTTTATAACAGGTTGGCACAAACCTGCCCTTGTCCTAGAAAGACATATGATCTTTATTTTACTGGACAAGCAAATCTGCTCTTTGTTTGAGAGGTTGACACTCATTATAGAAATATCCTTAATAAGACAGTCCACAAAAAAGGCTGTGAGTGCCCTGCTCACAGATGTGCAAAAATATGAAAGACCCAGAGGGAATTGTCTTTCTATAGTGGTAAACCCTGGAAAACAACCTTGCAATTTTACGGCTATCCTGAGGTTTTCTATGAGGATCAAACAACACAGTGTAAGATAAACTGACTGCAAAACTGCAAAGTAAGAAGCATTAGTAACCATGCCACCCCCTGTCCTTCATGAAGTCACCCTATATGCTTCACTTGAAGTTTTGCAATCAACAAGAAGGAAAGGAATACAAGAAGGAAATTAACATTTGGGAGTAAGTGAATTACTAGGTATTTTCCACATGCCAGGTTGAATGTTAACACACGCTATCTTATTTAGTTTTCACAATCAGATTATAAAGTTTTATCTTTATTATGTGTATAAGAAATGGAGCTTTGAAGAGGTTAAAAAACTTTTTCAGAGCCCCTCATTTGGGAAGTGATGTGCAACAGCCATTCAATCCTAGGTCTCTTCTCTCCTTCAGCCCATAGTCTTAACTATTCTGTCACATTATATGCCTTTTTGCTACACTTGATCTTCACACAAACTTACAGGGTTGGATTATCATCTTCATCTTTCACAAAAGAAAACTGAAGGCTTGAGACGTTGAGTAATTAGCTTGGCTTTACATTCAGCGAGATGGAGATGTGATGGGCCTCCCTTCCTGAGTCCCACCAATTAAAACGCCAGTAAGCAAAGAAGAGGGGTCATGGTAAGGGCTACCTGGCCCTGATCAATAAAGGCAGAATTGTCATCTATTTTGGTTCATTATAGACTACCTTGCAATCTATAATAGTCCTGAGTACGTTTTTAGTGAATGTATTAGAAATGATGCCTTCTCAGGTATTTCTTAGAAAATACGCAGACAAGCCTTCTTTAGAATTTTTGCTATAATAAAGCATTTGCAAACACTTTCAATAACATCAATAAGATACTGGCTAAATAAATTATGGAATATCCATGCTGTAAGACAATATGTTAGCTGTATGTTAACATAAAAGATCCTGTGTTAACCATTTATATATGTATGTAAAGTTATGGCATCCAAAGGGATCTTTACATTCCATTTTTTATATTTTGGTACTGTTTGAATCTTTTACAGTAAGAATGCTTTTCTATGTCACTTATACAATTAAATGAAAAGACAAAAAAAAGCTTAATCTCCACTTGTATTTGTCCCTTCCAAGTGTCTTCCATGTCCACAGTTTGTTACAAGGACACATTTCCATTTATTACTACATGATCTACATTTAAACCAAGTGCTTGAATTTTGCATGGGCCCAAGTAGCTTTTAACATTGCCCATGGAAGGATTGTCATTTAAAATATGTTTTGTACTGCTTTTGAAACACATTTAATCTTTTCTCCATTAATCTGCTTTCCCTAAACCTTTCCCTAATTCTTCTCAAGGATTTCCCACCTGCTGTGCAGGATATACAACAGAGTGACTCTAATCATGTTTAGAATTATTTTTATCAATTTAATCCATATTTGGCAGTTATTTTCATTCCAAAGTCTTAGACATTTTAGGCTGTATGCTGATCAATTTCTCAGTGTTACGTGACATTGGCAACAGATAAGATAATAACTGGATAATTATCTTCTGAAAAATATGTTAGCTCTTCACATAGGCTAAGCTAAGCTTGGATCTATGCACTGAATATGTTTTAGACCTTCCAGTCATGGAGGTTCTCTACAACCAAAAATAATACCTTTTCACTACATTATATACAGGCTGCATGTGTTTTGAAGTCTTTTTCATGCAGGCTTACGGGCTCATTTTTTTGCTGATTTATGGGCTACTTTTTGATGCAAAATCCAGTTTGAGACTTTAAATAGAATGGGAAAGTCAGATGGCTCAACATTTGAGACTGCACCTGCTTAGATTTGAACAGGACTCTCTTTTGTCCTTGAAGGAACGGAGAGTCAGTTTCTCCTGGTTTGGTCATCCCCACACCCATTGGCTGCAGATGCTGGGTCTTCCTCCTAATTTTGCCCTTTATCTGTAGCATGCCCATCACTATTTCTTCATTTTCACAGAACCAGGAGCCTTTGGGAATGTGTGGGTAAAGCAGTGAGACTGGCATCAGAGAACACAGTTCTTGGTCACTAGGTGGGCACAGAGCTGCAGGGAGACAAGGCAGGCACCACTGGATGCATTGTTTGATTTGTTTGTTTGTTTGTTGTTCTTTTCTCAGGAATGGAAATCCATGAAATGATACCTGGTAGCTCTGATAAGAAGCTCTGTATTTTGAGGTATTTTAGGGTATATTTCCAACATTCTGACATTCATAAAATGGAAGTTATACCAAATAACCTTGTTCTACTGCTGTCATAAAACACTAAAAATTCTTTACATAAATAAAACCTCACCAGATTGTAGTATTTAGTTACTTTCTGTACCCAAGGCTTTATGGGTTTGACCCTGGCCCTGCTTCTTATCACCTTATGTGACAAATAATTTAACCCTCCAAAGCCTCACCTTCATGGCTAAGCATTGGACTTTCCTTATGAAACTGTCATGATAATTAAATGAAATAAAAGTAATCAAACTTGAACCCTCTCTACACTTGGACTTCTCTTCATGTGAAATAATTAATCTCATTACTGTTTAAAACATAATACGGGTTTTTTCTGCTCACAATAGAGTATCCTGATCAATGTGTCACATTTGATTTTGCTGCTTCCAGCCCCTAGAGCTATCCTTCAATAGTTTCTGCTTTGTCCTCAGGATTCTCCTGTGGGACAGTGACCATCCATGGGTCCTCCTGCTTCTTCCTCTATATCCTGACAGTAAACCTCTGGCAGAATCTGGAACTTTTCTTCTTTTTGTTTCTTTCTTTTCTCTTCTTTTATTTTTGAGAGAGAGAGAGAGAGACAGAGCACGAGCAAGGAAGGGGCAGAGAGAGAAGGAGACACAGAATCCGAAGCAGGTTCCAGGCTCTGAGCTGTCAGCAGAGAGCCTGACACAGGGCTTGAACTCACAGACATTGAGATCATGACCTGAGCCGAAGTGGGATGCTTAACCTACTGAGCCACCCAGGCACCCCATTTTCTTTTCTTTACGTTTTTACTTTAATCACCTGGTGTTCATCACAAGTGTACTCTTTAATCACCGTCACCTATTTCCCTCATTCCCCCCACCTCCCCTCTGGTAACGATCAGTTTGTTCTCTCTAGTTAAGAGTCTGTCTCTTGGTTGCCCGCCCCCATGTCTCATTTTTGCCCTTTGCTCATTTGTTTTGTTTCTTAAATTTCACAAATGAATTAAATCATATGGTATTTGTCTTTCTCTAACTTACTTCATTTAGCTTTATACTCTCTAGCTCTATGTTGTTGCAGATGGCAAGATTTCATTCTTTTTATGGCTGAATAATATATATATACATACACACACACACATACATACACACACACACACACACACACACACACACACACACCCCACATCTTCTTTATCCATTCATCAATCAATATACACTTGGGCTGCTTCCCTATCTTGGCTATTGTAAATAATGCTGCTATAAACATAAGAATGCATGTATCCCTTTGATTTCGTGGTTTTTTTATTCTTTGGGTAAATACTCAGTAATGTGATTACTGGATTGTAGGGTAGTTTTGTTTTCAGTTTTTTGAGGAACGTACGTACTGTTTTCCAGAGTGGCTGCACCAGTTAACATTCCTACCAACAGTGCAAGAGGGTTCCTTTTTCTCCACATCTTCATCAACACCTGTTGTTTCTTGTGTTGTTGATTTTAGCCTTTCTGACAGGTGTGAGGTGATATTGTAGTTTTGATTTGCATTTCCCGGATGATGAGTGATGTTGAGCATCTTTTCATGCGTCTGTTGGCCATCTGTGTATCTTCTTTGGAGAAATGTCGTTAATTTTTTCTGCCCATTTTTTAATTGGATTATTTGTTTTTGGGTGTTGAGCTTTATAAGTTCTTTATATAATCTGTAACTTTTCTTTCTAATTCTTAGATATTATGTTCCTGAATTCTTACCTCATGTTCTTTTTAATTGCTTCAAAGAGGCAAATCCATGGCTCCTTTCTCTCAACTATTCTACTTGTAATCTAAATCCTGGAGCTGAGTGCCTACCCTATATTTGTCTCAGACCTGCTGTTGGCATAAAGTTTCTGTCCTGTGGTTTCCTTCATAGTTGCTCCTGTGACTTTCCTTATGAGGATCCCTTACCTGCTACACTTCCTTTCTCTGCAGGCAGGATGAAGCCTCTAAATGCCACGTTTTGCAATTTCTCCAGAGTTCTACATGAGGTGGACACTCCCAGGGAAAACTTTAACAAATGCTTGTATTTCCTTTCCAATTCCTTTTTCTTATATTCTTTTTCTTTTCCCAGTTTTATTATTAATACAGTAACATTGATATATATGAAGCACCTAGACTTCAAGTTTCTCAGATTTCTAAGCCATTTTGTTGAATTTCTTCAAAGCTCCCACTCCTTTCTTATCACTACCTCATTCAGCTGGATATTGTGTGAAATAGTCTATCTGATCCTGACTTGCATGCTCTAAACCACTGTATTTGCCTGGAGTAGGGCTAGGTTTCCTGAGTACTGAATGGATAAATAGATTTCTTTCGCCTAATATGGCTACTATATATGGTAGCCTCTAGCCACATGTGATTTTTAAATTTAAATTCACTACAATAAATACAATTTAAAGTTCATTTCTTCAGTCATACTATCCACATTTGGCTAGTGGCTACCATATTTGACAGTACAGGTTATAGAATATTTCCATCATTACAGAGAGTTCTGTTGTATAGTATTGTTCCAGGTTGCAAAGTATCAAATTTTAAAAGCAGAGTGTCAATATTCCAATAATGGAAGGAATATGGGTTTAAATATGGTAATTAATTATTGACCCTCAGGTTCATACCTCTGCTTTGCCACCTAACCATGTGGCCCTGGGCAAATTATTTTACTTCTTTAAACTTCAGTTATTTCATATCTATAAATGTGTATTTGTGATAAAATGTATTACCTACTTCCCTGAGCTATTGTACATGAAAGTGCTTTGTAACTGCAAAAGTCACATCGCATTTTGTTGGGGATTGCAGGTAGGGCATGTTAGGACAAGTGATCACCATGTGTCTATTGCCAACTCTTCAGACAGACGAAGGTATTTCAGGGCTGACCTTCACAATAGGTAGGGAGAGAGATGTGGCAGTGGCCACAGCTCCACCAACTCGTGGGATTGGCCACATGCTGTTTTTGACAGGTCAGATTACCAAACTTTCCTCTCAACCCAGCTGTACTCAGGGACATACACTGATTGCTTGACTCTATTGACACATTCTGTCCAGGGCCACAGTCTTTAAGGATAGTCTGTACCTACCGTTTCACCAGTGCAGATCTGAGTAGCACAAAAGGGCCCTGGTTCCACTTGGTGGCTGTTATCGACAGCCAAGAACCACTTGATTCTTGAGACCAAGTTCAGAGATTCCATTCTGCCTTCTGATGCAAGTGCAGAGGTCTACCACTCACCCGATGATAATGCTGTTGTATAGCATTACTGAGCTGACTCTTAAATAATCTCATCACAAATAACATGTAAGCCATTTGCAAAGTCCCACAGTTTAAGCCATTTTCCCATAGAGGAGGACATTAGAAACTTACCCCTTTTCATTATCCATTTGAATAACTTTTTCAATTTCGAGCTTGCTGCCTAACCATGAAGGCTGAATTATGACTAGATTCTCCCTCTCTTGCTCTCTCTTTCTCTCTTTCCTTGCCTAGTGGGAGCACTAAATAGATAAATAAAAATCACTGCAGATTAATTGTAGGTGCTGTGGGCTAGAAGCCAAACTGAGCTGATCTGCAGCCTCTGAGCTTTGTCTGTCTGGGTCTTTTTTTTTTTTTTTTTTTTTTTTTGGCTCATCATTATAGAGGATTCAATTATAATCTTTCTCCATAAGCACAGCAGAGGTTTGCATACACCAGCCCTGGGGCATTATTCATCATAATGCATTTTGAGAGTGAAAGAAAAAGGAGATGTCTCTGGTTTCCCCTAAAGCTGTATTTTTCATTTGCAGACTTGGTCAAATTTTAGTATTTTTATCCTTCCCCTAAGTCCCTTTCTCAAGCATAAGCTATTCTCAGAGTATCCTCATGAAAATGCCAGAGGATACTGGAGTAGAAAGCCAGGGTTTTGTTGGCATTTGTTGGGGAGGGTCCCTCAAAAAAAAAAAAAAAAAGACAAGCAGAGAGAAATGAAAGCCTGGAAATGTGTCCTTTTCCATGCAGGCTTTTGGGACTTGGGATAATCTTGGGGAGGGTTTCCAATGAGAGTCAACCAAATCTGTAAGAGTCTGCTTTCTCTGATGCCTGCAGCCTCTCCTGATACTGACAGCAACCACTGAATGCTTCCTCCTGGCCAGCACTATTCTGAGTGCTCTAAAGGTATTAACCCATTTAAAATCTACATAACTCCTTTGAGGAATATGGCATAATTATTCTCATTTTGCAGAGACAAATGAAGAGGGTTTTTTTTTTCTTTTGAACACTTAGTTCTGTTCACAGAACAGGTAAGTGACTGAGATGGGATTCAAAATCTAGACAGCCAGAGCCTCTGCTTTTAGCTTTTTATATACACAGATAATTTCGTGTAAAAATAAGGAAGAAATATTCAAAACTGCTACAGTCTTCACATAGTGGGATGGTTGTGGCTGCCATTTATAACTGCTTTCTTCCACTAATCATTCTGTATTACATTCAGCAAGTGTGTTGGCGGGTATGTTTCCTTGCCTGATAGAGTGACCCAAACCTTTCTTCCTGAAGGGTGTTAACCATAAGCTGTTCTGTCTATATTGGGTTTTTGTGGTTTCCATTTAGTTTAGTCATAGGACAGGGGAGTATTAAGAGGCTTCAGGGAGATTTCTCGCATTGCAAACATATTCCTCCTTTCCCTCATGTTGTGGTAGCAAACCATTTTCACCCCAGGAGTCAGGTTCAGTCACCCCAGTTAGTAGAGAGAAAAAAGTCTTTTTTGCCTGTTCGTTCCGTGTCTTGCAGAACCCCAAATGGCCAGGTGGCAGTTTCAGCTTCCACTTTCAGAGAACTATTGCTGTGTCCCATAGTGGAAGCATCCCCTCCTTTGGAAATTGTGACCTCTAGCACACTTGTGGGGATGGATGCAGAAATAGTTCTAGTAGATCACTAGTGAGAGCAAGCAGTCTCTGCATTTTCACTTCTGGTCACAATGCCATGAAGCCTATCTATGGGAAAAATGGCACCACATATTGGTTGCTGATTTACAGCACCTACTGCCTCCAGGAAGACATTGTCCTAAACAAGGTCTTTTTACCTATCTGTCACTGCATCTAAGCCTTAAAAGCCATGCCACTATTCTGTCAGGACAGCCATTTTAGGGGTAATTGGGAAACATAGTGATACCACAAACACGGGCCCATTGCTACGTTGCATTTGCTATACAATGTGTTTTTTATCAGAAGCTAGGCTATTTAAGTTGTTGTGATGGTGAGTACAGCATTTACCAGTCAATGCATGGTGGATTTACCAGAAATATTGCAGGGATGGGAAGCAAATCTATATTCAGAGTAAGTGTTTATTCTCCAGTAAGTGAGAATAAAGCTCTGCTCCTTCCATAATGGAAATGTTCCAGTGTAAACAACCCACCACCAGGTTGCTGGATGATACCCCTCGGGAATGATGCCATATCAGGGGCTCAGCAGGTTGTTGGTAGATTAGGCACTCTGTGGGGGTAGAAGCCAGGTTGGACTTCATGAATAGAAGTCTGTGTGACTGAGCCCAAGCTTAACCTCTATCTTTGTCACCAGGGCTACTTTATTTGTAAGCCCATTGGACAAGGATGGAGGTGGCTGAGGGAAGAGATTCACTGATGTCCACAGGACACTTTATCTTATCCACCTGATTAAGTTTGTGATGATCCAGTTATTCCAAAATATACATATGTTCTGCATTGTTGAATGGAAATGTGGGAGGAATCATCATGCCTCTATCTTTCAGGTCCTTGATGGTGTCACTAATCTCCATAATCCACTTAGAAATGTGGTTTTGCTTTTGACTCACTATTTTCAGTGGCTACCACTTGGCCATTATTACCATACCTCTCAGTTAATGGGTCAAGGAGCCAATACGGAAATTCTCTCAGTTTCTTAGTATTTCTATTCCAATTATGCATTCTAGGCCTCGTTTAGTGGTAGTAGTTCTCACTGTCGTTAATGGCCTTTAGAGAACAACCACCAGAAATCTCTTTGAGGAGGCTGAAGCCCCCTAAATTTGCAAATGTATTTTTCACAGCCTTAATAAACAGGGTGCATTTATAACTCTGCAAGGGACATGATGAGGGAGTGGGCGAGCAGGTCTTACCTTATATGAAATCCACTGTGACGTTCTAGTCTGTCTAAAATTTTGGATACTTCCCTCTGCAACATACTAAGGAAGTTGTGGCATTCCAACTTCATTTAGTGTCAGATACCTTCACATCCAGGTTTCTTTTAACCAGCTAAGCAAAATGTTAACACCATTCACAGCTCCCCATCCTAATACATTGAATCTGTGACCCCAACCCTGCACTTGTACACCTCTGAAGTTCTGCGTCTAGGTGCCTTATTTAACTTACCCTAGACATGGCCCTAGTAGAACTGAAGAATAAAAAGAATTTTCCAGTAACCTATAAAGGTGTATATAGTGGGCTGCTAAGCAAAGAAATACTTCTTTGGAAGTATTCAGAAAGCTAGAATGTTGGGTGTAAAGCGTAAAGAGCTCACCAGAAACCTGCAACTTGGGATGTAAAGTATAAAGAGCCATCAGTAATTCTAGGCCTAGCTGAAGGGAAATTCCTGGTATTGCTCTCAAAATATTTAAAGCTAGTGGAAAACAGAATCTAACAAAAATGCCTTATCAAATTATAGACCCACATAAACTACATAAGAGATGAATAAGCTTCCTCAACTAGGGGTCTTACAGGAAAAGAGACATGCTCTTTTCTGAGAGTATATCTTGTTTAGTTAAGTTCCTACTGTTTTTAATACACAGTGTCTGGAATATGATAGTAGTAATAAAGACAGTGGCAAAGAAGCAACAAAGTGTGACCTAGGATGAAAAAAGGAAATGGTCCATAGAGGCATAGCTAGAGATGGTCACAGTGTTGGAATTTTCAATGAAGACAATAAACTAACTACAATAAACATGTTAAAGAATCTCGTAGAAAAGGTATAGACAATACATATTAACATATGAGAAGTCTTTGCAGAAACATGAGAATTATAAAAAACAAAATGGAAATACCAAAGATAAAAAACAAGATACATGAAAATAATTTATTCAAAAGAGTTTATAGCAACAGGAGAATCAGAGGTAGAAATCAGGAAACTTGAAGAGAGGTCCATAGAAATTAACCAAACTGAAATGTAGAAAGAAAAAAAGAATGAAAGAAAAAGAAACAAAGCAAAAGAGAACTAAGAAGCAATATCAAATGATCTATACCTTTGTAATTGAGATTCTAGAAGCAAATGAGATAGGGAATAAGGGTAGAAAAATATTTGAAGAGACAATAGCTGAAGAACTCAATTGTCCCAAATTGTGTCCCTTGCAAGCAAGAGAAATCAAGAGATGATATTCCAGCCTCTCTCAAAGTTTAGATACTTTCCTCTACAACATACTAAGGAAGTTATGACATTCCAACTTCAATTAGTGTCAGCTACCTTCACATCCAGGTTTCATTTAACCACCTAAGTAAATTGTTAAAGCCATTCACAGCTCCCCATCCTAATACATTGAAGAACAAGAGAGAGACAGTTATGCCAAACCTAAGCATATGATACTGAAATTGATATAAGCTAGCGTTAAAAAAAATCTTTAAAGCAGCCAAATTGGAAACACATGCACACACACACACACACACACACACACACACACACACACACACCCCACATTATATCCCCAAAAAGAATGATAAGAATTACGACTGATTTTCCATAAGAAATAGTAGAGACCAGAAAACAGTGGAAAGACATCTTTGAAAGTGCTGAAAGGGGGAAAACCTGTCAAACTAGAATCTCAAAACCCATGAATAATAAATCCTTAAAAGTGAAGACAAATAAAGGCATATTTAAATATACCAAAGAAGAGAGAATTAACTACAGCATACCTACATTACAAGAAGTGCTAAAATAAGTTCATCAAACTGAGTGGGAAATTATGCCATATGGAAGCTCAGATCTTCAGGAAGGAATGAAAAACATCACAGGAAGTAAATATAAATTTTAAAATATATATTTATTATTTATATTTATATGTGTATTTTCATATCTTCACAAGACTACTAATATTTAAGCAAAAATGACAGTAGTGCTTTGTGACATTCATCACATATGAAGAAAGTAAAATATATGATGAGAACATAAAGAGGATAGTAAAAGGGTAACGTGAGTTATAGTATATTAACAGTCTCACGTGGTTTGGAAATAAGTATAATATTTAAAGGTACACTGTTATAAATTAAAGATACATATTGAATCTCTAGAGCAGCAACTAAAAATAAAAACTAAAAAAAATACACTAAAAAATAAATATATCTAAAAAATGAATAAAGAAGATAAAATGGAATACTTAGAATTACTCACTTTACCCAAAGTAGGCAGAAAAGACATAACAGAGGAAAAAGGCAACAGAAGAGACAAATAGAAAACAAATACTAAGATGACAGGCTTACCCAACCCTGTCAGCAATTACATTAAATATAAATACACTAAATATTTCAATTAAAAGGTAGAGGCTGTCATACTAAATTAAAACATTAAGACTTAAATATATGTCCTTCATAAGAAACACACCTTAAAATCAAACAAAGGAAGATAAAAAATAAAATTATCAAAAATCAATTGGATAAATAATAAGCATCAAAAAGCTATAGCAGTTACATTAATATAAGGCAAATCAAAATCAAAATTATAAGTATTATTATGGGTAAAGGGGGATATATAATAATCATAAAAGAATAAAGTCATCAAGAAGACATAATTGTCTTAATATGTTGACTTAATAATTGTGTTTCAAAATACATAAAGCAAAAATTTTATTACTATACAGAGAAATTGATTAATTGTCTATGATAGTTGGAAATTTCAACATTCCTTTCTCAGTAATTAATAGAATGAGTACTCAAACAATAAGTAGTCTGTAGAAGATCTGACAATATTAATCATCTAATTGACCTAGTTGACATCCTAGAATAACATATCCAACAACTGTATTGTGCACATCTTTTTCAATGGTTGGTCTATAAAACAGGTTTGAATACATTTTAAAGGAGATAAATTGGTAAATTTATAACATGTTTTCTGACCATAGGAATATTAACTCAAAACTGAGCAATAAGATATCTAAAATTTGGAACATTTGCAATTAGAGCAACACTTTTAAATGTCCTATGGGTTAAAGAAGATAGCATAAAAGAAATGAGATAGATTTGCAAAGTGAAGTATAATAAAAATATATCACAATTAATGGCATGCCCCTAAAGTAGTGCTCAGAGGAAAATTATGGACTTAAATGGATATATTAGAGTTGAAGAAAGGTATAAAATCAGCAATCCAAGTTTCCTACTTAGGAAGCTAGAAAAGACAAATTAAAACAAAATAAGTAGGAGAAAGTAAAAATTCCCAGAAGTAAGTGAAATATAAAACAAATAATAGAGAAAATGAACAAAGTTAAAGTTTAGCCTTATAAATGAGTGTTCATAGTGTCTTTATTCAGTACAGCCAAAAATTGGAGACAATGTCAGTTTCCATCAACAAATAAATAAGCAGTGGTACATTCCTACAGTGAAATATAGAATGAGCTGATACATGCAGCAACATAGATAAATCCCAAAACCATTGTAGTGAGTGATAAAATCAAAACAAAAGAGAAAATACTGTATGATTTAATTTACATAAACATTAGGATAGGCAAAACAAATCAGTCAGTGTTTGCCTAAACCATGGAATGAATAAGGATTGACTAGTAAGGAATATAAGAGAACTTTCTGGAGTGAGGAAATGCCTATGTCATGACTAGAGTGATGCATTTTTTATCCTTATGTTAAAAATGGTTATATTCACTTTTAACTACATTATTGAGGTAGAAATACCATATAGTTCTCCACTTGTAAATTTGTAGTTTGATAATTTGTGGTAATTAAACAGCTGCACAACCATCATTACAATCCAGGTTTAGAACAATTTCATTACCCTAAAAGAATTCCTCTTCCTATTTGTAGTTCGTCCCCATTTACATCCTTAGCCCTAATGAACTACTGATCAGATTGTTTTCTGCAGTTTTGCCTTTTCTTGAAATTTCGTATCAATGACATGATAAAATAGTCTTTTATATCTGACTTCCTTTATTCAGTATAATGTTTTTGAGGTTCATCCATGTTTTTGCATGTATTTGTAGTGCCTACATTTTTACTTCTTAGTAGTATTCTATTACATAAATACGCTACATTTTATTTATCTTTTCATCTAATGACTGACATTTGAAATATTTCCACATAATGGCTATGACAAATAAGCTGCTGCTAACATTTGTATTATAAGTCTATATGGACATGTGCTTTCTCTTAGGTAGATAGGGATGGAATTGGTGAGTCATTAGAATGAGTGCACATTTAACTGCTATTTGAAAACTACTTAAAAGATATTTTAAGAAACTGCTTTTGAAGAAGCATCATGTAATAGTGGAAAAAATATAGTCATTAGACGCCAGCAAACATGAACCAACACCCTGCCCCTGGTATTGAGCAGCTGAGTGACTGTGGATAAGTCATTTAACGCCTCTGTTTCCTCACCTGCAAATGGGAGTAAATAACTGTATATTTTATCAATGTTGCAAGAATTTATTGAGATAAAGTTTATAGGGAAGGCTCTCCATTCAAGCTAAGGATAGTAATAGTAGTATAGTAGTAGGTAATTCCTCAAATACTTTGTTATTTGGCAAACAGAGTTGGCACAAGAAAATAGTCAACTGATCATTCTCAAACTCCCAAACAAGCAACAGGTGTATGTCGTTTAAAGTACTTGCAGATATTTACTTTCATTCTTCCTTCTTTTTCTAAGTCTTACTTGGCATATGAATTAGTAAACCTACCCAAATGCAGGCCATCAGAGAATGTTGTTGACAGGAGAGAAACCAGAAGGCAAGAGAGTACAAACCAGAAAAACAACAGTAGCCTTCTAAATGTGGCTAGGAAAAACTTTCTGAGTGGTTCAAGATCTGAAGGGTTATCACACAGGATGAACAGGACTGAAGAAAGACTGTTTATATACCTAAATCTGCGTAATGCAAAAATGTGTCCGTGCACCTTATGTGTGCCTAGGAATAGGTTGTTAGGGGGCTCGAGGCATTTGGAGAACTATAAGCTTTCTTTAGCTGCAAGAAACTTCCTATCTAGTTAAGAGAATAAGACCAATATCCGGGAAAGAGTCAAAAAATACAGTTAGTTTTTCAGTTATGTTGTCCAGATTCACTTAACTATGGGAGTCAGTAGGGGGAAGAAATTTATGTAGATATGATGGAAATCTCCTTGAAGAATGTAGGGTTTGAAGTGGAGGCAAATATTTCCTCCTTTAAGAGAGAGAATTTTTAAAAGATCTCAGTAAAGGAGGAAATACAGAAATTATGCACAGATGTTTGGAGAGCAAAATGGTAGAAGATATGGACACACTGTGAAATGATCACTCTATTCATATATCATAACACTATGAGATATAGACTGATACTAATATGGCTATTAAAATGAATTTAATGTTCAATTTAATATTCACACATCTAATAACGATGTCTTTTACTTTCAACGATGTTGAGTTTAGGTATCCAAGAAATAGTCATCTTGCAAAAGACAGGGTGGTAAAATATCTTACAGTTATGTACATCTTACGGCATTTCACAGTTATGCCCACTGTCCTGATTATATGGTAATACAGTGTGCACTGTGAAAACTTTGAAAGACATAGACACATACACACACACAGGCAACTCATTTGGCCACAATCCGACCTTCCAGAGAGTCTCCTTGTAGCGCGTTGCCATTATCTTTTCACATATGGCTTCATGTGTATTGAAACGACTGCATTGAAGTCACAGTGTGCATTCTCACAGTGCACATTTAAAGCTCACTCATCCTCCCCCCAGATGAAAACCAGGTCACTTCGGATAAAGAGAAGTCCTTCAGCTACTTTTGGTCACAAAACAGTTTGGATCAGTAAATAATGTCAATCCCAGAGTGATAATATAAACATCAGTCTTCACTTAAAGGCAATATCCCTCCCCAACCCCACTCATTCCTTTTCCTTCAATTTGCCCCATGTAGGTCCACAGCCTATGGTGGTTAGGTAACCTTTTTTTCTTCTTCCTCATCAAGTTCTTCTACTTCTCCTCTGACTTACCTACTGGGTTTCTGATCCTACAAAGGTGGAGTGTGTGGAGGGAGAAGGGGAAAGGGACACAGGAGAATTCTTACTTTACTAATGCTGATGAGTTGGCCTCCCCTGTATCTGGTCCTGGCAAGTATTTAAGCTCATTCTTTTACTCATAGAACATTTTTTTTAATTAAAAAATTTTTTTTATCTTTCAGAGACAGAGTGTGGGTAGGGGAGGGGCAGAGAGAAGGAGATACAGAATTGGAAGCAGGCTCCAAGCTCTGAGCTGTCAGCACAGAGCCTGATGAAAGGCTCAAACTCATGGACTGTGAGATCATGACCTGAGCCGAAGTTGGACATTTAACCCACTGAGCCACCCAGTTAGCCCACTCATAGAACATTGCTATGGGTTTTTTGGAGATCCCCACCCCACCTTATTGTTGAGAATATCTTACTTGTAATCCCCTTGATATGAGTGGGTGCATTCTTCTCGCTGCTCACTTAAGAGGCCTCTCTGAGTCTCTGAGATCTGGCAGGATATCTCCAGCTTGCTTTGCTGAAGTTCCCATATTTAGACAGGATCTGAGACAACCACTTACCAGCTCTCCCTGGCATGTGGCCCTCCAATCTGACCCACAAGAAACAAATCTTCTTGTGAAAGGAATGAAGTTACTCCCCCAACTGCAACCCCTAGTCCTCTTCTGCCAGGTACTTATTCCAGCTTTTCTCTCTTTAGACTTCTCAAGCATGAGTCAGACACATTCCAGAGGACATAGATTATGTTCTCCAAGTAGTCTCATTGAAATCTCTCTCCGAGGCTTTCAAGTGGGGAGGAGAGGTATGGGCCTCATACAACACCAGTGCCTCTCTTTCTCTCTAAATAAATCCTCTTTGCATCTGTAACTTTAGATTGTTTTTATACTCTTGAGCCAGATGTGAGGTTGAGTTGCAAGACTGTTGTGAACACTTTCTTTGCAGATTCTACATGGTGCTTTCACATCTGTTGTCTTAGGGTCATGGCTTAAATTGAGACTAGTCTAGTTTTATTATATATTTATATACACATATATGACATATGTCTCCTATAAGGCATGTAATTTGACTGTGGCAGAGATTAGATACATGTTCACCAACCATTTCCTCTTCTTCCTAGACATATAACTATGCAATATTTCCTGCTTCCCTTGGACTTAAATATTCCCATGTGAGTGTGACTTAGTTCTAACCAACAGAATACAAGTGAACATGACATGTACTTCTTCCAGGCCAGGCCTGTAAAAACTCCTATACATGAGCCCTCTAGGTTTTTCCTCTTCCATGGGTTGGTACCCTGGAATGCACCATCTTGGAAGCCACGTGTTGAAAATGATGGAGCCACAAATGGAAAACATTTGGTCTTTTAATCTTTACAGGGAGAAAAGCCTCCCACCAATAAGGAATACTTATATGTGTTAGACTTTACAAGAAAAAAAAGAATTTCTATTGTACTAAGCCACTGAGATTTTTCCAACTGTGAGCATTACCCTACTAATATACTTTTTTTATGTTAGCATATTGGATTTTTCTTACTGACTTTTAAAAGCCCTATATTTATTATTAAATATATTCAATTTTGTCATAAGTTTTGCAAAAATATTCCTAGCTTGTTGTTTACACTTTAAAACTGTCTTCATAGCATTTTGAATGCCAAAAAAAATATATTAAATTTTTCACAGTGAGAACTGACAGTCATTACTTTCATGGTTTGAATTTTTTGCCATTATGTTTTATAAAGGTATTTTGGACAGTTGATAATTATAAATTCAGTTGCCAACCTCTCCACTGATATGCTCATATGCCCAATAACTCTTAATTCCTGGTTTGGAGGCTTCTCCTCTAGATTCTACACCCAGATTTTGAAATAGTCATTTGAAATTCACTTTGGGATACTAAAGGTATCTCTTTGAAAGGGTTCTCAGCCAAAATTAAAAAAAATATATATGCATTCGGGTCTGGCAAGTAAGATTAACCTCTGCATTAAAGAAAAAAAAGTCTTGTCAAAATTCACATAAGTTCAGTTTTAGGGTTTTCTAGTCTGTATCTTCATCCCCATCTCCTGCCAGATACTCAACCCTCACAAGATAATTCCTGGCTGGTTTGGAGTCCTTAATAAACCCTTTTGTTATTCCTGGTCTTTGAGTCATGATTCATGTACCCAAGTTTTATGATGTCACCCTCCACCTTGTCTCCCACATAAAAGCTGTTTGGACCTATATCTTCTTTCTTAAGACAATGAAAAACAGAATCTGAATTAATCTGAGCCCAAATCACTCATATTTGTTCACCACAACCAAAGCAGAGAATAGGAGAATTTGTGCAGCCTTGGGCAAGGAATCTCTAAGATCATGCTACTTTAGGCACCCCTACTTCATTCATGAGTTGGGCTGACCCTGAGTCAGACAGTGATCAATATAATTATTTAGCGTCTGAGTTTATCACATACCAAAAAAACCTCTGGTGTTCAATAATTTGATTTCCAGCATTAGTATACTCATGATTTCAGTGAAATACAGGGTGTTATTTAGGGAAAATATTATATGTTAATACATCTGCCTTCCCAGAACTTAACACATTACCTGCCATATAAGCCATTCAACACATTATATATTGAATGAATGAAAACTTTTGTCATCCTAGGACAGAGAGTGGTTTGAAGGTGTGATGTACAAGTGTACTTGAGAAACAAGAGAAAATGAAGGAAAAAAAAAATCATGCTTTGCCATTATTTATATCTATTGTCCAGAGGCATGGGAACCTGAAGAGAATGCAAGCTTAGGGCATCAAAGCCACAAGAGGAAGAAATGGCAAGACTAAAGCCAAGGCTGTGATCAAGAATTTCTATAGGTATAGAGGGACAAGGCTGTCTCAGAAAATGGCACCAATTTGGAGAAACCCCATGTGTGAGAAACCAAGAGAGAGTTCCAAGGAAGAGAGAATCTAGGAGAGAAGCATATGGCAGAGAGCCATTCCAGAAGTTTCATGGGACAGAGACAGAAAGATCCCCAGCTCTCTTTATTTCAGGGACAGTACCTTGTTGGAGAGCCACATAAAGAGAATGTGAAAGTATTGTCATATAGATGAGTTCAGCCTTTGACAGGATAGAATTATGGGCCCTATATTTGGGGAGAAAATAAAAGCCCCTAGCATTGTCATTTGTCAGTAGACTTTTGCCAGCCTTAGTGGAGGTACAGAGAAGTTGAGGAGTCATCCAAGAGGGAGACCAGGTGAGATGACACACTGACTTGCCTCTCTAATTTAACTTATTCAAAGAACCACAGAGCATTACTGCTATTATAGGGAGCTCTACACAGGCCACTGTGTTTTGTCCTCTAGAATAAAGCTTCTCAGGGTATAATACGCAAATAAATTGCCTCAGAAGCTTGTTAAAACATGGATGTTGACTCATTGCATCAAGAATAGGGCCCTAGATTCTTTTTTTTAAATTTGTTTTAAGGTTTATTTATTTCTGAGATAACGAAAATATTTAAGGTTTATTTATTTTTGAGATAGACAAAGCACAAGCAGAGCAGGGGCAGAGAGAGAGGGAGACAAAGAGTCTGAAGCAGGTTCCAGGCTCGGAACTGTCAGCATAGAGCCTGACACGGGGCTTGAAATCACAAACAGTGAGATCATGACCTGAGCCAAAGTTGGACACTTAACCGATTGAGCCACACAGGTGCCCCTAGATTCTCATTTTTAACCAGCTTCCCAGTAATGCCAATATTGCAGGTCAGTTGATTAGTCTTTGAAAAGCAAGGCTCCAGAGGATGTGTTCAGGATATGACACTAAATTAACTTAATGATGAGTGGAGGTGGAGCTATTTAAAAAAGTGAGGAACACTTGGAACTAACTGAACAGTGATGACAAACGGAGGCATCAAAGCTACATGGAAAAGAAAATATATTAGTGGGGATTAGCAAACTGTCACTTGTTTTTTGTAAATAAAGTTTTATTAGAGTACATGCCCATTCATTTGCTCTGTATGAAAATTTACTGGAAATAAAGATCCCATAGTCTAAAAATTCCAAAATAATTACTATCTGGTCTTTTATAGAAAAGTTTATTGATCCCTGAACTAGAGACAGCTGCTTCAGTCCACTACATCATGAGGTGCTCATAAAAGAAAGAGGCCTGTTTGCTTCCTTGTAATGTTCATTCCTACAACATGCAAGAATTAGAAAGCCTCAGAACTGGAACCAGAGCCAAGGAAGGTGAATAGAGTGTACATTTGTTAATCAGAGCTGTGTTTACTGTGTGCCCAGTCAAGGCGTAGGCCTTGTCAGGAGTATAAGAAAAGTCAGAGCAATGTCTTAGGTTTTTGTTTTTGTTTTTGTTTTTAGTATAACTTATTGTCAAGTTAGCGAACATACAGCGTATACGGTGTGCTCTTGGTTTGGGGGATAAATTCCCGTGATTCATCGCTTACATACAACACCCAGTGCTCATCCCAACGAATGCCCTCCTCAATGCCCATCACCCATTTTCCTCTTTCCCCGCCCGCACCGGTGCATCAACCCTCAGTTTGTTCTCTGTATTTAAGAGTTTCTTATGGGTTTGCCTCCCTCACTCTCTGAAACTATTTTTCCTCTTCCCTTCCCCATGGTCCTCTGTTAAGTTTCTCAAGTTCCACATATGAGTGAAAACATATGATATCTATCTTTCTCTGACTGACTTATTTCACTTAGCATAATACCCTCTGGTTCCATCCACGTTGCTGCAAATGGCAGGATTTCATTCTTTCTCATTGCCAAATAGTATTCTATTGTATATATAAACCACAATTTCTTTATCCATTCGTCAGTTGATGGACATTTAGGCTCTTTCCATAATTTGGCTATTGTTGAGAGTGCTGCTATAAACATTGGGATACAAATACCCCTGTGCATCAGCACTCCTGTATCCCTTGGGTAAATTCCTAGCAGTGCTGTTGCTGGGTCATAGGGTAGATCTATTTCTAATTTTTTTTTAAATTTTTTTTTCAACGTTTTATTTATTTTTGGGACAGAGAGAGACAGAGCATGAACGGGCGAGGGGCAGAGAGAGAGGGAGACACAGAATCGGAAACAGGCTCCAGGCCCTGAGCCATCAGCCCAGAGCCTGACGCGGGGCTCGAACTCACGGACTGCGAGATTGTGACCTGGCTGAAGTCGGACGCTTAACCGACTGCGCCACCCAGGCGCCCCTCTAATTTTTTGAGGAACCTCCACACTGTTTTCCAGAGCGGCTGCACCAGTTTGCATTCCCACCAACAGTGCAAGAGGATTCCTGTTTAGTTTTAAGAAGCTTAACATCTAGTTGAAGCTGATTTTCCCTTCTCCATCCTAGTTTTTCAGTAGATCCTTTTGAATTTGAACAAATGACTAATCCTCAGGTACTCATGAGAAAACAATTCCTCCATTATGTCACCATTTAAATAGAATGCATTTTGTCATGTTTACTTAGATGTTCTTTTAATGTAAACATTTTAAAATCAGTAACAAAGTATATATGCAATTTGGTATTATAATCTATATCATAAATATTCCTCCATGTTGCCCTATAGCTTTAAAAAAATTTTTGAGAGAGAGAGAGAGAGAGAGAGAGAGAGCATGAGCAGAGGAGGAGCAGAGAGAGAGACACAGAATCTGAAGCAGGCTCCAGGCTCTCCTGTGTCAGCACAGAACCCTACGCGAGGCTTGAACTCACGGAGTATGAGATCATGACCTGAGCTGAAGTCAGATGTTTAACCAACTGAGCCACCCAGGTGCCCCTAAAAAAATTTTTTTTAATGTTAATTTATTTTTGAGAGAGAGAGACAGAGCACAAGTGAGGGAGGGGCAGAGAGAGAGGGAGACACAGAATTCAAAGCAGGCTCCAGGCTCTACGCTGTCAGCACAGAGCCCGATGCAGGACTCAAACCCAGGAACCATGAGATCATGACCTGAGCCAAAGTTGGAGGCTTAACCAACTGAGCCACCCATGTGCCCCACCCTATAGCTTTTATAATATTCATTTTTGTAGCTGTATAATGTTCTACCAAATGAGCACCATAAATTTACTTAACCTTTGACATATTATTGGAAATACTTATGTCTCTAATAGCTTAAACATCTAATACTTGAAATAATTTTGGATATATAACATTTTCTAAGTTTTGGTCTCTTAGGATAATTTCTCAGAAGAACAATTATGATACCAAAAATATAAATACCTTTAAGGCATGCTGTGTGGATTTTGAAATAACTTTCTGGAAGGATTATATCAATTTACATTTCTATCAGCAATGAAAAAGCCTTCTAGTTTTCCCGTGCACTTACTAAAATAAGGTATCATTATTTTTGGTTAGTTTGACAAATATTATATGACAATTATGGTACAGACATAGGGATGATTTAATCCTTATGCCTGAACAGAAATTTCTATTATCTCTTCCATCCCGTACTTGAATGTAGAACATGAGTTGACATTGCTCATTTCCCTTCATGGAACTAGAAACTGGAACCTTCTTATGATATTATTTGCTCAGGAGTCTGACTAAGGTATGTCTGATTTGAATCACGTCTAAGAGTTTAGTTAATTTGGTTCTAAAAAGAACTCTTAATAACAACACCACTTAGAAGGTGCTCTCAAGGTATGATCCCTGAAGTGTTAAATTGAGGTTTCAATATGAAAAGAGGAAACAAATAAGAAAAGACAGAGTAAGCCACATTCAGTTTTTATAATATATCATATTTATACAAGCTTTTTTACTAAGCACTTATACATCAATTATTTCATTGGTGGAAATACATCATAAATTCATCTGTTGGTGGGATAAGCACTGTTACTTTGAGGCTGAAGAAGCTAAATAGAACAAAGTTTATAAAGGTTAAGTGACTTGCCTAAGATTACAGAACTACTTATTCTGAGATTGACCCAAAACCTAGAATATCTATTCATTAACCCATCCATTCACTTATTGATTAATTGGATAAATATTTATTGAGCATGCTGTATTCCAATGCTAAACCCTGATATGAGAGCATTGACAAAAATAGAAATGGTCCTTGCCCACACAGAGTTTATTGTCAGACAGTAGGAAATAGACAGGAAAGTACTCAATTACATAATACCTAAATCCACCAATTATATAAATTAAATTGTGGTGAATATTGTAGAGGAAGAAAATAGGGAGAGAATAATGGAAAACTATTTTATTTAGATAAGATGGTCAGAGAAAGCCCCTATGAAGAAATGATATACAAGCCAAGATCTAAAGGATAAGAAGACTTCAAACAAGTGTGTGTGTGCGCACGCACTCACGCATGAACATTCTAGATAAATCCTGATGTCCAAAGCCTCTGAGATAGAAAAGATCTTAATAGATTCCAGAAATGTAAAAAACATCTAGCTTTTGCAATTTGCAATAAAATACACCAAGTGGTAAGTCCCACCAAGCTCATAAAGCTTGCAAGCAGCTTTTATTAACTAGTTTTGAATATAAATAAACAAAAAGAGCAGACATCTTCAGAATATCTCCAAAATGAAAGAAAAGAATAATACAATCTAAAAAAGGGAGAAGCAGGGGAAAGAACCTCAAGATCAAATGATAATTAATATTCTTAGAATGGTGAGAGGTGGTATGATATACATAACAAAGGACAGGATGCTATGAAAAAGGAATAGGAAATAAGTAAGAATTTTTGAAATTGTGATTTGACAATCAAATTTTTAAAAACAGGACAGTTGAAAGATGAATTAGAGGAAGTCTCATAGATCATATAAAAGCAACAGCTAAAAAGATAGATAATAGGCAAGAAAAGAAGATAATCAGAAGATTAATGTAAGAAACTCACTATCCAACTAATTTGATTCATTAAAAAGTCGCCAAATTAAAAGACACATTTCTTGAGTGTAAAAGGCACCATTGAGTGCTCAGCACAATAAATGGAAAAAGACCTGGTATTTTCCATCGTGAAAAATAGAGCTCAGAGACAGACAGAAGATCCTAAAATCTTCTAGACAGAAAGAAGATAATGACATACAAAGTAAAAATAATCAAGATGACCTTGGACTTTTCAACAGCAACACTGAAAATTAGAAGAAAATGGAGCACTGTTTCAAAATTTTGATTGGATATGATTTTTCACATAGAATAAGATTCTAGGTATATTATTAACCCAAAGAATGAAGATATAATAAATCCCTAATTACAAGGATTCAAATGGGTGTAGTCTTTCTTAAAAAGGTATTGAATGTTGTCAACTATACTTCAGTTGAAAGAAAAAGCTATTGAAGAATAGTCTTTAGCAAAGTAAGGTTGTAAACCAAGAAAGAGAAAGGGATCCAGAGAAGATTTCACACAGCACAGGAGAGTGGTGAAGGGGAGTCATGAGATGTCACCTGTGCTGGAGAATCAGGTTGGGTTGATGCAGAAGGGCAGATGCTAAGGAGGTAAAACTCCAGGGAAAGATATGGAACTGTCAGATTGTCTGATGATTTTGATTTGGGGAGAAAAATATTAATAGGCATTTATCAGTATTGTTTGGCTTTTTTAACTCTGTGCATATGCTTCTTTGATAAAAATTAAAACCAGTTTTGAAAGTCACAAGCCACTGGACTGGATGAGATTGGTCATGGCAAGTGGAGAGGAGTTAAGATTGAGTCTGAGTACACTGTAACCTGGAGGTCACAGATAGGGAAGAATGAGTATCGTGTGATGAGTCAGAGAGGGAGCATTTGAAGGATTGGTTGACTGCTACTGAGAAACTAAACAAGATGAGGATTGAAGTTCTCCATTTGATTTGGCATCCTGCAAGTCTTTGGAAACTTTGGCATGTACTTTTCCAGTGGAAGTCATTGGTGAGGGGAAGGGGGCAAAAGCCAGACTGAAGTGGGAAAAGTTAGTGTGAGACCACTGTGTGGACAACTATATTTGTGAAGACTTAGGCTATGAAGTCAAGAAATGAGGTGATACATGGAAAGAGCTATGAGGTCAGTAGAGACTTTTTATTTTGTTCTGTTTGCTTTTCACAAATATAGGAGATAATACAGCATGTTTGTTTATTCGTAGTGCTGATCCAGTAAGAGAGAGAAGACTGATAATGTGTAAAGAGGGAACATCCGAGGGAGGACAGGGATTGAGGGGAGGAAATCCAGGGTGCATGTAGAAGCGATTGGACTTTGATAGGCTGAAGGGCACTTTTTCCATTTTAACCAGACCAAAGAAAGAGAAAATGGGCCCCAATGAAGATTGCAGGTTTGGTGAAAGGAAGATGATTTTTCAATTTTATCCATGAAATGAGAAGTCATCATCTGAGAGTAGAGAGGAAGGAATGTAGGAGGCTTCAGGAGGGAAAAGGAGGTATAAAATAGCCCTCTCAGGGAATAGGTAAGTAAATCAACAAAAGAAAAATAAAAATCCTGCTGGGAAGTTTTTGAGTGTCCATTTGAAGCTGGGGATCATGAATTTAAAGTGACTCTTACAGCTCTATTGCATTTTTCTATCCACATTCAGCAGCCCGGGTACAAGCTCAGAGAAGGAGAAGGTAGAGTTCACCAGAAGCTGGAGTCTTGTCTGATTAATAAGGTGGAGGGAGTGAGAAGCAGAGATTTTTGCAAAAGAAAAGAAGTAGAGAAGGAACTCAGGAATCTAGATGGCCAAAGGGGAGGGAGGGGGGAATTGCTGTGCAGGAAACCTCCCTGCCCTGTGGAGTTGCAGTCTTGAGGGAAAGTAGGCATTTGTTTGGTGAATTAGGGCACAATGTAATTATTTTTTCTGGGGTGGTAATTAGTAGAATGGGTTGCATGCTTGTGATGAGAACCTGTGGGGCTTCCCTTAAGGCTGATATTCCAGGACAGGGCTAAAAGTACCAATATCTGAGTTATTGCCATCCTTCTTCAGAGCTCCCAAGGGAAATAATTCATTTAAATAAGAGTTGGCCTGAGGCACCTGGGTGGCTTGTCAGTTGGGCATCTGACTTCGGCTCAGGTCACGATCCCACAGTCTGTGAGTTCAAGCCCTGTGTGGGGCTCTGCGCTGACAGCTCAGAGCCTGGAGCCTGCTTTGGATTCTGTGTCTCCCTCTCTCTCTGCCCCTCCCCCACTTGCACTCTGTCTCTCTCTCAAAAATCAAAGAAAAACATTAAAAAAATTTTTAAGTAAGAGTTGGCCTAAAGTTGACCCCCCAGATGTCTTCCAGCTCTAATACTCCATATTCTGTAGAAGCAAAGGTCTAGGCTATGGAGAAATTGGTGTTTCAGATCCTGTGGCTTGCATTTAAAAGTCTGTGAGAGTGCTCGCTTCGGCAGCACATATACTAAAATTGGAACGATACAGAGAAGATTAGCATGGCCCCTGTGCAAGGATGACACGCAAATTCGTGAAGCGTTCCATATTTTTTTTGAAGAAGAAGACCAAAGCAGGAGGCATCACAATCCCAGACTTTAGCCTCTACTACAAAGCTGTAATCATGAAGACAGCATGGTATTGGCACAAAAACAGACATATACACCAATGGAATAGAATAGAAACCCCAGAACTAGACCCACAAACGTATGGCCAACTAATCTTTGACAAAGCAGGAAAGAACATCCAATGGAAAAAAGACAGTCTCTTTAACAAATGGTGCTGGGAGAACTGGACAGCAACATGCAGAAGATTGAAACTAGACCACTTTCTCACACCATTCACAAAAATAAACTCAAAATGGATAAAGGACCTGAATGTGAGACAGGAAACCATCAAAACCCTAGAGGAAAAAGCAGGAAAAGACCTCTCTGACCTCAGCCGCAGCAATTTCTTACTTGACACGTGCCCAAAGGCAAGGGAATTAAAAGCAAAAATGAACTACTGGGACCTTATGAAGATAAAAAGCTTCTGCACAGCAAAGGAAACAACCAACAAAACTAAAAGGCAACCAACGGAATGGGAAAAGATATTTGCAAATGACATATCGGACAAAGGGTTAGTATCCAAAATCTATAAAGAGCTCACCAAACTCCACACCCGAAAAACAAATAATCCAGTGAAGAAATGGGCAGAAGACATGAATAGACACTTCTCTAAAGAAGACACCCAGATGGCCAACAGGCACATGAAAAGATGCTCAACGTCGCTCCTCATCAGGGAAATACAAATCAAAACCACACTCAGATATCACTTCACGCCAGTCAGAGTGGCCAAAATGAACAAATCAGGAGACTATAGATGCTGGCGAGGATGTGGAGAAACGGGAACCCTCTTGCACTTTTGGTGGGAATGCAAACTGGTGCAGCCACTCTGGAAAACAGTGTGGAGATTCCTCAAAAAATTAAAAATAGACCTACCCTATGACCCAGGAGTAGCACTGCTAGGAATTTACCCAAGGGATACAGGAGTACTGATGCATAGGGGCACTTGTACCCCAATGTTTATAGCAGCACTGTCAACAATAGCCAAATTATTCAAAGAGCCTAAATGTCCATCAACTGATGAATGGATAAAGAAATTGTGGTTTATATACACAATGGAGTACTATGTGGCAATGCGAAAGAATGAAATATGGCCCTTTGTAGCAACATGGATGGAACTGAAGAGTGTGATGCTAAGTGAAATAAGCCATACAGAGAAAGACAGATACCATATGGTTTCACTCTTATGTGGATCATGAGAAACTTAACAGAAACCCATGGGGGAGGGGAAGGGAAAAAAAAAAGAGGTTAGATTGGGAGAGAGCCAAAGCATAAGAGACTCTTAAAAACTGAGAACAAACTGAGGGTTGATGGGGGGTGGGAGGGAGGGGAGGGTGGGTGATGGGTATTGAGGAGGGCACCTGTCGGGATGAGCACTGGGTGTTGTATGGAAACCAATTTGACAACAAACTTCAGATATTGAAAAAATAAATAAATAAATAAATAAAAGGCTCTGAGGCTTCAGAGAAGTCACATAATGTACCACAACATCCATTGTTTTTTAACATGTTTCTTAGAGATCTAATATCCATTTTGGATAAGCAGAATGCACATGTCCTGCTATAGAGAAGAGAAAGTCATGCATCACCTTACACATAAGTGATAGGGTTTTATTATGTCAAATGAGGAGTGTCCAAATGACCTTGCTGAATAATTATTGCAAAGAGGAAGAGCTATGGATCAACTACTCTGAAATCAATTATTTTGGTTGACCTTTCTAGTCGTAACTGCACGGTAGAGACCAGTCCCGTAAGATGTGACCCTTTGTTTAGTTGCATGTTGCCTGTCCTTCTAAGTAGCATGCTTTCTCCAGCTTCAGGGATTTTGCATTCAGAATGCTCTTCCCTGATCCACCCATGTTTAGAGTTTCTCATCCTATTGATCTCACCACTTTTTTGGAGACCCCTTCCCTTCCTCCTTGTGTACCATCCCCACCCTTAGTCTCTCTCATAGACACACTCTTGTTATTTTCCTCCTGGCACTTAGCACTTTTTATTTGTGTGTCATTTAGCATCATATCCCCGTATATGGCATCGTGATGGAAACCATCAAATTTATACTGAATGTTTGAAAAAAACTGGAGAATCTTAATATCTTGATCATGAAGACCTTTTGTGGGATTAGGTGGTTATGTGACTGTTGGGTCTCCCAACTGGTCTTCCACCTCCATTTGGACAGTGACTGTGTTTTACTCTCCAGAGTATATCTAGTACATGACAGGTATCCCCAGATATGCATTGGTTCAGTGAATGGATGAATGTTACATGTTTCACAAATAATTTTTTAGAAGAAATAACTGCCCAAATATAAGTATTCCATCAGTGTCTTATTGAGATTTTCTTTTAGCCAAGTGAAGATCAGTTACAATGGCCTTCAATTTTTTCAAAGTAAAACTGTTTTATCCTTTCTATGGCTGAATAATATTCCCTGATGTAGATGGATGGATAGATAGATAGATGGATAGACAGATTGGTATACATATATAACCACGTCTTTGTATCCATTTATCTAGCCATGAACATTTAGGCTGCTTCCTTGCCATGTGAAGTATAATTTAAATCCTCATCATTCAACTATCTGGAATCAGAAGAGCACTTATAGAAAATAATTCTGTACCTGATAAGAATATTCCCTGAAGTTTACTCATCTCAGAGTGGGGCTGGGAAGGATTTTATTCTAGTTGTGTCCTTGTTAATCAACTGTGCCCAGGTTTCAGATAACTTATGTGGATCTACAGTCAACTACCATTCCCTGCTGTTGGAGCAATCTCTAACCCACTGTTACTTAGCACCTTCCAAGGCTGAGCTAGGAAAATGGCATTGAAGGTTGACAATGAGAGGGGTTTCTTGAAAAATACAACACTTCCATTTCTCCAAGTTGTCCAAGCTATAGTTCTGAATCAAACCAGAGCAGCCAAATGCTAGGTACTAGACCATGTCACATTTGTCCCAGAAAGACTGCATTTCTGAATTGTGCTTGGTTTTGATGCATCAGCTTCCCCTGGGGATCTCTGTAAACGTAACTCTGTAAAAGCCATCCTCGGGTCTGTTCTGAGTAACTGTTGAAAAAGTCATTCATCACCAGAGCACATCATATCTTCTGTAGGAGAGGCCATAGGAGATATCCTCACATGATCTGGGTGTTAAGGGAGGTTTGAAAATTGATTTTATAATTATATGGTCACGGTGAGTTGTTCACCTGACCAGATTCCTCTTTTCCTGTTGGCTTCTGGAAAGTTGAGAACTAAGTATGGCTTATCCCTAAAGGCATGCCATCATTATGTGCTCTTTGAGAGCCAGATTTCTGGCTCTACTGTGTTACCCCCAGATTTTTTCTTCTTGTACCTACATGTAAACTTGTGCTCGTGTGTCTTATGTTAGATATTCTTGGACATTGCTTTAGACTTTTGTTGGAAAGTAGAGTGTGAATAAATATTTATAGTCTCTTTCTTGCTGACCTGCTGTAAGAATTACCCACAAAATGTAGACAGAACTTAAAATATAAAAGGTATTCAATTAATGATTCTACTGCTGCAGCTACTATTGCCTGCACTCTACAATTGCACCTTAAATTTCCTTACCTTACTAACCAAGTGTTGTCTGTAGCTTTAAATAGACCCTGGTTAGATTATTGTTTTAGCTTCAACTCTCAGCTCTCCCACACAATTACCCTAATGGTACACACTGGATAACAGCTGGAGAGTATTAGAGATGTCAGTCTGGTTTTAATTTCATTAAGAACTACTTGGGATGGCTTCAGAGATCTGGCCACTAACTACTCAGTGAGAGAAGGGAAGGTACTGAGCTTTGAAAAGAGGTCCTATTCAGAATCCAGTGCATAATTTGGAAGGGCTGGGTGTCAGCTAGGATTTTGCTTCTCAAAGTGTGGTCAGCTAACTAGCAGCATAGGGACCACCTGAGCACTTGTAGCTCGGGCCCCACTCCAGACTTCCTGAATAAGGCTCTGCAATTTAATAGCCCCAGGTGATTTGTATGCACTTTGATGTTTGAGAGGCACTGAACTAGGACAAACTGTGAGGACAGCAGTGCGGGCAGCCTGCAGTGGCTGAGGGAGAAGTACCGTGCTGCCAGCTCACTTGGCAGAATTTCCATGGGATTATGGGAAGAGTGTGCACCCTGTAATCTGATGAGTGGTTCAGCTCCTAGCTCCGCTACTCGTGTCGCGTGACCTTGGGCAGCTTGCCTCACCTTTCAGAACTTCAGTTCCTTCATTTGGCAAATAAGCACATACATCTCAAAAGTTTGCCATGAGGACGGAGTGAAATGAGGTATGTTAAAATGACCCACAAAGAAATGAAACAGTCTGGCGATTTCTAAACAACTAGCTTTGGTCTTTGCCTGAAAGACACTAGTTGTCATGGACATTTCTAGATCATAGGTGGATCTAGAAATGGTGTCTATCTATGGACCAGATGCCAGAGTCACCACAGGCACTGTCACTAATCATCCAGGGCTCTCGAGAATGTGGGCGTTTGCCATTGAAGCATCTCTCCAAGCAAAAATCAGCCAGGATGTTCTTACTTGATTCTACCCCAAAGGGAAACCAACTGGGAGACAGTATCCCACCCTGAAGAGTAGGAATCATGAGTCCCCTTTGTTAGACAAAGAAAGGAGAATTGATTGACTCAAAGCCCACAGCCGACATTCACAGACCTGCTGTTTGGACACAGCTTTCCAAATCTGTGCTTTTTTAAAAAACTATATGACAGTTATTGGAGATACATTGAGGTACCCATCATTGTAATTAGAAGTTTAATGACACAAATCTAATAGTACCATTCCTGGAGTAAGGTACTCTCCTCTTTGATGCACATCCAGGATACATAGTCCATTCACCAAAATAAGGAGTTTCTTGTTTAAGCACTTTTGTAAATACAAATGATGTCTCCTTAATTATAACTCATTTCTATCCCACTGGCCTTGGGGCTCTAAATTGGTTTTATGATCCTGCTCATTGCAATTAGGATCTCATCTCACAATGAATGATCTTTTTCCTTAAGGACAGTGACCAGTGGCTCACTCTACGTGATTAACTTGGTAATATTTCACCCACATCTTCCTGGGCTAAAAAGCATCAACATTTCACATCAGGACCTTGATTTACTAGCCATCTGCTTAGAAGTCTGTCATCCAAGGGGATGATTTCTTACTCCCTCCAGACTGCAAGACTTTGCCAAGGTTCTAGTGAGTCAAGGCCTGACCTTGAAGGCAAAAGGCATACCGTACTTCACTCTTTAATTGGTTTAATTGTCTGCCTGTAAAGGTAGGCAGCGAGCCATTTTGGCTTTTCTTGCCAAATTTTTTACACATTGGAGATATGACTTAAAGGAAACCTCATATGGGATTTCTGAGGAATTTATTTATTGGGACTTCAGTGTTAGGATCTTTGATACAGTAATCTTTTAGTTAGAAGAAACAGACTTGTTGAGGTGCCTCTGGGAGGGAAAAAGAAGAGATTAAATGAAAAGATACAGGTTTATGCTAATCCAGGAAAAGTTGAAGAAGTAGGCAATAGCAAAGTCACAAACTGTACTATCTTTGGAGACGAGCTTTTCTTCTCTACTCACTATTCTTTCATGAGGATGCCTGCTCTGTTTTTATTTCCGTCACATTTAGTTGCAATTTCTTTTACATTCTGGCTTCATTAACAGTCTCTCAGTCTCCAAAAGATAAACATCCTAGAGGATAAGTCTGATTGGTCAAATTTGCTTCTACAGATCGTGCATTAAATTGGCTTTGGGTCAAGTGCCCATCCTTGGTCCATTCTGATTATGGCTCCCCGTCTCCTCCTTCCAGGAGGGTCGGACCATCATGAGCAGAGGAGACACTCATGGGCAGGGCATGAACTTCTAATTCCAGGGCACATCCTTATAATTCCACCCCTCTGACCCATGCTTTAGTCAGGACACAGCAAATATGCGTAAAGTTACCTTAGTCACAAGTACTACAAGTTAAGCAACCCCACTCCTGATGATATCAAGAGCACCCAAACATAGCAAGAAGAGTGAGTGGGAGAAAGAGCAAACATCCTCGATAGAATAACATCTGACCATGTAAGTTATTACCTTGTTGAATCACTGGGACACTGTAGACCTTTGTTTTGACCCTTTGGGTCTTGTGCATTCCTGACTACCTCGCTCTCGGGCTTTCCCTTCTCCTGCCTCTAGTTAACCCTAAACTCTGACTCCATAGACCCCACCCAAAGTTCTTGGTGCCTAGGTTTTGATCTGCAATTGCTAGCCACTGAATCTCGCCCTCTTACCTAACTTGTTTTCCTTTTCATTTCATCCATTTTGAAAATCTAACATGAGGAAAAGATGTTTAATATGTCTGCCTCAATTATGGGCATCTAGCACATCTAGTGAAATGTCACACATTTAATAAAGTGACTCTGTCCTCTATAAACATTGTGATTGACCCATCAACTTTGTGGACTATCAAATAGCCGTCAACATTGAGAAAAATTATATGTGAAGAAATATTCCATAATAGACTACTAAAAAATAATGTGCAATCATTCTTACACTATGGGTATTCTTATATAAAATATGAAATATGTGAATAAGGAAAGACAGGGAAATTTAAAAAAAAGAAAACCTAGGGTGTTGACTTTGTGCCTTTAAAAAATTATTTGCACAGTTTTGATTGCTATGTCATTTTTACATTTAATTTAAAAGGGGGGGTGGCAAGAATGGTGTGAACCTAAAGAACAAGGAATCAGAAGGAGAATATTTATTCTAATTAAGCAGGTACAACTGATCATGCATAGGGGCCCTGCTGCTCTTTCTCCCTTGAAAACAGTAGAAATGTTTCAAGGCGCTTTTCCAAAAGTGATCAATAATTTTTCTTTCAAATCTGCTTTGTTGGACTGATCTGAAAAGTGGAGGGCACTGACCAGATGCATGGAGGTAGAGTGGAAGGAAATGGAGTTTGGGGCCTGGCTTACAAGAACAGAAGCATTCTAGGCAAGGAGCACCAACAGGATGAAGCAGAATGGCCTCTCAGGGTGATGTGTTTGGAGAATACTGAGACACCCAGAGAAAATCAGAAGGTCTCAGTTGATTTTCGGTAGTGCACGGGACCCACATCACAGAGGCCTGCATGTTACCCAAGATTCCAAGGCCCACATGACTAAGTGATGGGGGACACTCAGGGCCAGGAAGTCAACCTTTTCAAGCTGATGTCTGTGCAACTACCAGAGTTATTAAAGCATAATTGCCCATCTGTGTGTAGCACCAGGGATGATGGCCTCAGACCTCATTATGTCAGCATCTCTGCACATCAGCTTTCCATCAGGGTGCTGTGGCTTCTGGTGGTTTGGCTGCACTGCACTGAACACAAGTTAACACCAGGAGAGTATGTTTAGTTGTGTGTTTAGAAACTAAACTGGTCTCTATCATATATAAGTGACATACATTAGGCATCCACATAGGCAGCCCTTCTGTTGATGAATGTCATGTGTCAGAATCCCAGGGAGCATGTCTATATCAACACGGATTGCAGGTGGAAGATTCTAGGCCTTGAGTGTGTTGCTTTGCATTGGCAGCCCAATAGGTGATAGACAGTGGCTCTCAGGATGAGGATCTTAGCAAATCTAAATGAATTCCATTGCTCCATAGATGCTAAAGAAGCATGGATAGAAAGTAAGGTGGTAGAATAGCAAGAGTGTTGAACTAAATGTCCAGGAACTGTATTCTCTTGGAAGCTCCACAGCTCACTTGTATACCTTTGGTAAGTCATTTAGTCTTCCAGGATCTGAGTTCCTCTTCTATCATATGGGAATAGAGCTATTTCAAATTTTTTTAAGTTATGTTAATTGTTACCTGATTCAGTCCTATTACTCTAAACCAGTCAACTCATCCCAGGTTTCCCAGCCGAAACCCAATGATAATGAGACCCTGCATCCCTTATATAACTCACAGTCCACATCCTTATTTGTTTCATTTTGTCCAACCTTGTTTCTTAGCTACTCACAGCTCGGGACTTGTTAGCTAAAGTGTCTTTTCAATGGTGATATGGGATTCTTGGCGATGACTCCTATGACTCCGGTCTGCCCCTTCCCATACACTCCCCTCTTAGACTTGACATTACTCTGGACCCTCCCCATAGTGGGCTGGCCCACTGGATCCTCCCTGGAAACATTTCCACTGCATCTTCCTGCCACCAACAGTAAGAACTACATAGTTATTGCTTTGTGCTCTGTGATTTTATTCTGAGCCCTGCACTTAATCAGAAAGCATGTTGGTATGACAGGAGTTGGGCCTTGCTCCTTCATCTCTTGCTGATTAAGAAATACATAATATTTCATATGATTGTCCTGACTTGGAGACTGAGTATATTTTTAAAAATATAAGTGATAGCAATGACCAAATACATACAAACAAACAAAAGAATCGTGAATAAACCTGAGAATACTCTGTTACAAAGCTCATTGTATATAAAGTGAGTCCTAAGAGTCATGAAAAGGTGCCCTGTAAACAAAAGAATTTTATGGAGATTATGTTTGGAAAATGCCGTACCATGCATGAAAGCATATTAAAGGCTCTGAGAAGTCCTCTGTTAAAGAAACTTATTTAAATTTGCCTAATCCATGGGGCACTTGGGTGGCTCAGTCATTTAAGTGTCTGACTCTTGGTTTAGGCTCAGGTCATGACCTCGTGGTTTCATGAGTTCAAACCCCACATTGGACTCCAAGCTGGCAGTGCACAGCCTGCTTGGGATTCTCTGTCTCTGTCTCTCTCTGCCCCTCCCCCACTTGCACTGTCTCTGTCTCTCTCAAAACAAATAAATAAACTTTAAAAAATTTTAAATTTGCCTAACCCATTATTTGCCACATTAATTCAATCGAGAATCCTCTGTTCAGGAGTGCCTATTCATATATATTATGGCATTGGCGTTACATGGAACACACTTAAAGAAACACTCCTTTAGAAAATCAGGACATCTGTAATGTTCTCTACTTTCATCTCTCTTTTATCATCATCATGGTTATTCTCATTTAATAAATCTCCAGTTGGTTGCTGTTTATAACACATTAATGACCAGAAAAAAAGCTGATGCGGTGCTGTACAAATACTGTGTTTGTATATTGAGAGTGCCTTATGGTGATACCTTTATTGTGTCACTTAGTAATAACTTAATAGTTACCTGCAAGCATCAAGTTGTAGATACGTGAAGTATATTAGATACTCTGGGAAAATGCTCAAAGCAAAAAAGAAAATAATTTAACAGCTTTCTAATCAAGTTGGAAGAAAAACTGTCATATTACATACAAAATAATTTAAAAATAACTTTGAAGAAACTTATTAATATCTGAAAAATAGTAAAATAAGGTCTTTGGAGCTACGAAAATAATGGTTACAGTACGGTGGAATTGATATCAGAAGTAACCTGGAGACAAATACAGGGGTGAATAATCAGAGAGCAATAGAATTCTGGAAGCTGGAAAGCTTTTGGGCAAGGCATATAAAACAACAGAAAACTGATTCTAAAACTGCAAAGGAAATTGCCAAGCATTTATATGATTTCACAGAATCTCCAAAAGACTCAGGAATTCATCCCATCAGTAACTTCACGAAGTGGGTATGGAGAGGTTAAAATTAAGGACATTGGGCTGGAAGTGTAAGGAACATTGAGGTCTCCAGATCTCCTTCCCTGCTCCTCTGACAGCCCAGTTGCTGTCCTTCCCCAACCCCAATAAAAGACTTAAAAGGGTAATACAGTCTCTAGTTTAGGGGAAGTCAGGACAGTTGAGGATGAGAGTTCTGAACTGAAATGGGGGCAATTAAGAAAACATGGATATTTAAATGCCAAGAACAATTCCCCTACCCTCACCCCAGTTTTTTCCAAAACAGTGCAAGGCATCCTGGAAGGTATAACCCAGAGATTAAAAAGGTCAATTCTCAAGGATCTGAACTGCCCAAGAGGGAATATCTAAACATAAATGTAAGATGACAATAATGACGCAAGACATCTAAGGAAGGCCTCTAAAATGGAAGATGAAGACACAAATAAACAGAAATAAGCAACTTGAAGGAAACAGAGACCAAGCAGGAAGAAGGAATTTTCAGAATATTACCATCACTCTCCTAAGAGAGATTTTAGAAGATCCTTCTACCATAAAACAATCCTAGCTCAAAGTGGCCAATACAATTTTGGAAAAAAGAACAAGGTTGGGGTTGTCAGTCGTGCTTGCCCTATTAGGTACTAAGATGTTTTATAAAGGTATACTAAGAAAAACAATGCATGGCAGGCATAAAGACGAGAATAGATCAATAAAACAGAAACAGAGCCATTAAAAATGGAAAATTGATATTTAACAGAGATAGCATTACTAATCAGAGGAGAGCAAATGGACTGTTAAAACATAAGATGTGGGGACAATTGGTTATCTATATGGAGGTAAAATTAGATCCCTATCTCACACCATACATGACTAAGTTCCAAGTGGTTTAAAGACTTAAATATGGAGGGCAGCAGGAACTTTAGGTCCTGTATAAGAAAACATTGAAAAACATCATTATGACTTGGGGTAGGGAAGGACTATATAAACAAGACACAAAATGTAGCTACACAAAACTTACAAAATTGTGTTTGACAATAGACACAATAAGAAAAATGAAAACAAAAACAAAAACCAAATCCTGGACTGGAAGATGGTACTCACAATGCACATACTTGCAAAGGATGGGTATCCAGAAGCTATAAAGAACTCTAGAAATGATCTGGAACACAACCCAAGGTGGAAAATGGCAAATAAGAGTTCAGGGAGGAGGAACCTCAAATGAAAAATAAGCAAAGGTAGTAACGTTTAAGCCTACTAATAATCAGAGAAAGGCAAAACAAGACAGCCAGAGACTACCTCATACCAGCCAGATTGGCAAACATTAAAAGGCCTGACAATATCAAATGTTAACAAAAATGTAGGGATATGGGGCTCTCATATAATTGCTGATAATAGTATAAATCAGTAGTGCCTCCAGAGAGGGCAATTTGAAAATATCTAGAAAAGTTGAAAATGTATGTGCCTTACAATTCACCTCTCCCACTTTTAATATGAATGCTAGGGAAACAACAACAAATGTGCACAAAGAGCCAAACAGAAAAATGTACATGCTAGCATGGTTTGTAATTGCAAAAAAACAAAAACAAAAAACTGCAATATGATTTTAGCTAACAGTGGCTATTAGCCTTTGGACAGAAACATTAATACCATGTCATATCCTGTGTAACTTCATTAAATATCACCAGTGTTGCAAACAGCACAGAAGTTTTATGGTCAGCCATTTCAGGTCCAATATCATGTGAGCTACATATATCCTAAAAAAAAAAATCTTCCCACTCCACGTCCCAGTTGTGTGCCTGTTATCTAAAGGACTAAGTTGTGTATGATCATTTAGAACAGAGTTCAGACACCTCAGTAGTGACTAATTCAAAGTTCACTTTGTACGATTGAAGAGAATACAAATGTGATTTTTTTTTATATTCAGAAACAAGGATTGACAACTATGTTAATCAAATATTTATTTGTCAGTCGTAAAGTGCCTTTTAATTTCATGCGTTTGCACTTAGTGAGAGCTACAGGTTCTACAAGTATAAATGTGGTTGGAAACAATCGATACAAGCTAATGCCCTGATGATTAGTGGGCTCTTCTGAGTGGCCCCTAGTGACATGTTCTCCTTTGAACACTTAGTACTTTTGGCAAGAGCCACCACTTGGACTGGGCAGCTATGATTTCCAGAGGCTCTGAACATCTGTCCAAATTGTGGCACAAAACCTGCGTGTCCCAAATTGACCTCGTTACTCATTTATAAACATACAAATAGATGACGGGGGGAAATCATCCTTGTGTTCCACAAGAGACTGCTCATTATACTCCCCATCAGTTCTGTTGCTGGCTTGCATTTCTGGGGAGACCTGGAGATCTTTTCAAAGGGCAGTCTTAACAAACACCACGTTACCACTTTGGATGTGGCATGGACATAACAAGCCTGGAAGAAAAGAACAGTCTTTGTCCCTCCCATTCAGAGATGATTCATATATGTAACATGAACACATCGTCCAGAACGCTTGTTCTTTGATGCTTGTTTCCTGTTTCCTCTTTTAATGAGCAGCCCAGGTTTCCCTGTGTACTGTGGGCTTTGTGAGCCCCTAAATGGTTTCTAGGGAGCTGCCAGTAGCATTAGCTGGTGTGGTAAAGCATTTGTACCCTTTCCCAGTTTCCACTTCACCTTCAGATGAGGAAGAACCCAGTTGAAAGCCCTGATCAGACTCTGTGCTCCCTGTAGTTTTTTTTTTTTTTTCAAAGCCCAAGGGTAGCTTGAGAAGGATGAAACTTTTCAATTTTCAGATCAAATCCAAGTACCAGGCAATTAGTAATATTCCCTATTAAGCAGGAGTTCCTTTTTTGTACAAAGGACTCTTTATTGTAGAGTTAACTTTTTTCTGTTTAAGACAAAGTCAATTGACGCATTAATAAGTATTAAAACATTTATGGATCACCTAGCACGGGCCGCTTGCAATGAGTGGTCAAGGGTCTGGACAGCCTGTATTTGAACCCTACCTCTCATACCTCCTTGCTGTGTGGTCTTGAGCAATTTACTGAATCTCCCTAAGCCTTGCTTTTCTCATCTGTAGACCAAGGATAACACTAGCATCCACTTCACAGGGTAGTTGTGAGGTTAAATGGGTTAAAACACACAAAGAGCTTAGAATACTGCCAAGTATGTGACAAATGTTCAAAAAATGTTGGCCACTGTGAAAACCTAGCACTATGCTACACATTTGGGGATAAAAGAAATTATACAGCACTGTTGCTTCCCTCAAAGGTATTTAATTGAAAGAGACAACTACTATTCATATGAGATAATTAGGGCACAAAACATTTTCTCTGTCAGCAGCATATGCTGAGGTAAATTCCTAAACAGAGCAATACAGACTATCAGAAAGTCAGATGGCATCTGTTCTACCATTTCAGCCCCATGGTTCTGAAAGAGTTAACAGGGTGACTAGATCTGAGAGGAGGGGAAACATGAAGGGAGGCTCACAGAGAAGACAGAACTTGACCTGGATCTTGAAGGGCCAGCAAAATAGAGATAGCTAGAAGGCCATTTTGGAAGGAAGAACCACATGAGAGAAGAGACAGATGGTGTGAGTTTGGCAGGTAAGAAAATGGTAAGGCAACATGAACAATGGGATCTGGGCACCTCTTACTCCTTGTAGCATCACTTCTCAACTGTAAACCTGCAATGACTTTGTTCATTGCTTTTCCAACCAGACACCCTCATTTCTGTCCATGTTATTTTTTCCCCTTTACCTCCTTTCCTTTACCCAACAGACCAGATACTTCCCCTCATGACTATAATCAGAACCTTCCCTTAGCTGAATAGCCTCTGGACATTCTTGTAAAGTGTCTCCCATCTTAACATGGGCCTTGGTATCCATTCTCCAGGATAGTGCTCTTGCTAGATTTGAGCCAGATGAATGTACAGGCAATAGACACATTAATCAACGATATTCATTGTCAGCTGCTTTGTGAATGCACTTTTAAATATGAAACCTACCTAAAATCTTTGTCATCTTCCTTTTAGTCAGAGATACAGCCAAATTACTGCTTAGAATCAGTATTACATTCTCTTATAGAATTATTTTTGCTAGATATTGATTTGTAATCTCCTCACCAAATCTTTAGGTAAAAGTAAAGAAGTTAACTAAGAGTACTTTTCCCCAAAAAATGAATTCTCTAACAAAACTAATCTGAGTTTCCTCCGAAGTTTTCTTTCTCCCCATTTTCCTTTAATTGAAAATTTCATGTTCATTATGCATTTTAAGTGAAAAAACAAAACAAACAAACAAACAAAAAACAGCTAGATGCATGCAAGGAGAGGAAATGGTACAACAAAGGAATGGAATACTCGTCTTTGTGGTGCCCTAACAAGCTGGAAGTTTGCTGCCCAAGGATGATTCCTCAACTCTAAGTGGGAGTTTTCAACACCTGCCTCACATCCCTCTTCAGTGATTTCTAGTAAAATCACACATCTTGAGCCCCCTTACCCTCACCAACAGTAAGGCCTCCATGTAACAGGCCCATTGCACTTGGTCTGTAGCTGAGTGGGGGCGGAAATGCATTCCTAGAGCTTGTTCACTCTGGAGCATGGTCCTTCCAGACTGGCCCACGCTTCCAAGTCCTAGGATTGTGCTTATAAGAAGGAGTGCTGGGGAGAGGAAACTCTTTTCTCATAGGGGAGATTTCCCATCCAAAGTCCAAGCTTTTCTTAACCCTTGACAAGGGAATCTCTTAGTGTTCCTTCCCCCTCAAAAATTCCAGTATGTGGCAAGAGGCCTTTGAAAGAAACAATTCTGCATAAATGTATGACAACTTGCATAATGTATGGCAGCTGCTGGCTTACTTTTTGTGAATCCACTGGCATACCATGCACTGGTAACTGGCCCAGAAAAGGAACACAGTTAAGGCAACAATAAAAGGAAACACACTTTGCTTTTCTATGTTATAAGTCAAGGAATTTGATATATGGGGTAAAGCAAACCACAAACATAGCTTTAAGCTAAATGCACAGGTCAAGCATCCAGAAGTTGGAAATAACTCTGAACTGATCAGAACACGTCAGAATACTAGATGGAATTTCCTCCAGTCTACACACCTTTTATCAGTATCTAACTACCTGCTAGGATTTATGCAATGCCTGGCATAGATACGTATTTAATAAGTTAACAAAAGCTGCACATTAATGAGTCAGAGGATCTGAACAGAATCAATCAGAAGAGGGAGAGATTGGGGAATCAGGTAGGTTAATGGGGTTATGATTATGTTTGTTTAGTCCGTAGGGGAGAAGACCTAAAGCATTCGTGATTTAACAGGTCACTTTCATCTATGCAGGAGAGAGCTCACTGGTCCACAGTGTAGGGAATTTTCATTTCACTCTGGCGCTAATTTGTATTGCACGTGCTGATGAGTTAATGTGTATGATCTCATCAGATGGCTCCTGAGTGCACCTCGCAGACTGCTGGAATCTACACTTGACATAGACTTTTGTTCTCTACTCACATCTATGTATGTGTTTTATGGGACAAATTGTGTAGGCAATTTTAAAGTTTCAAAGTACCTCAGGGTCTCCTGTGATTAAAGACTTGCCATACAGAAGAGGAAGGAGGCTTCAATCTAATAAATGGGCTGATTAAAACCAAAGTGCAAAAGACACAGGGATGAAACTTAAACACTTGAACAAGTTTCCTTCCAGGGCAGCTGAATGACTTGTAGGGGGTCTTTTTTTTTGTTTGTTTTTTTAAGATGTATTTATTTTGGAGAAAGAGAGAAAGCCAAAGTGGAAGAGTGGCAGAGAGAGAGAGAGAGAGAGAGAGAGAGAGAGATTCCTAAGCAGGCTCTGCTCTGTCAGCACGGAGCCCGATGCAGGGCTTTAACCCACAAATCATGAGATCATGACCTGAGCGGAAGTAGGAGACTTAAATGACTGAGCCACCTAGGTGCCCTGTGGGTCTTAAATAGCCAATTTCTCAAGGCTTTCATGATCAAGGGAACTTATGACATTTGTCTTCATACATCCGGTACTCAGCATGGTGACTGGCACATTAAAAGGTCCTAGTGAAATCACAGAATATTAGAGCTCTTGAGGCTCTCATCCAATCACGCTACTAATTGATGAGGAAAACAAACCCCAAAAGGCTAACTGACTTGCTCAGCACCTCACACTACAAAATGGCAGGGCCAGTACTAGAGCCCAGGTCTTTAAATGCCATTTCAGTGCTATTCCTGATAGAGAAACACTTCACATTTATGTTCATCAAAATACTCTTGAGTGTTAGATATGCCACACATATTAAGTGGTTTCTCAAGCTATTTCTAGAACTACCCTGAAAGAAAGGGTTGTTTGAGGACATTCTCGATGGAGCTTTCTATTCACCCCAGCTTCACCATTGTGCCGCCATCTCCCCTGCAGCAGAGATTGACCAGAAAGGGCATGAAAAAGGAGCACAGGGGATTCACTGCCTCCAAAGGGTTACACCCTCATCTAAAGAATTGGAACTTTGAGATCTCAGTTGAGGGAGGGACACTTCCCAATTCACCCTCTTTTGTTTGACTTTGGCACATGAAGAAGTTTCAACCATTTATTCAGCAGGTATTGAGAGCATCATTTATGTTCTAGGCACAGGGGCACTGTGGCTGGATCTAGAAGAATTCAGAGAGAAGTCCTGTTAGTCCAGAGGAGACATAAGACAACTGCTTTCATGCATAGTACATGTATGGAGGGACAGATGAAGTGCTTCCTTCTCTTCCTCCATAGAAGGAAGGACCTCATATCTTGGATGGTAATCAGAAAAGTCTTTCTGGTTTTTGAAGGAGGAGTAGGATTTGCAGATATGGTTAAAAGACGATTCTAGGCAGAGGGAACTGAATGGGTGAAGCATAGAACCTGGAAAATATTTAATGTATGTACATATGTATGTATATAAAATACTGAATCAGTTTGTCAGAAGTGTACGATGTTTGAAGAAAAAAAGGCAAACATGGGTAAGCAGTTGGTGCTAAATTATTGAGACTCTGATGTAGTTAAAGAGCTTAGAGACCTTAGGAAGTCATTGATGGTTGCTAAGTAAAACAACGATTGAGCGGTAATCGGGCAGTGTTTTGCTGGCCATATAGTGAAAGTTGGTGTAGTGGACACTGTTGATGCACTCACAAGTGCCCACGTTCCCTCAGATCCCTTTTACTATTTCTTTGTGCCCTTCTTCCCAGCTTCCACATGCTTCTAACAGTTAACACCTGTGACTTTATTGAGCTGCCTACCTGCCTTTGGGCAACAGGGAGCACTTTGACAAAACAAGCCGAGTGCTGACAATGCCTGGGAATTGACATTGCTTTGGGCAGCCCTTAGCCAATGATTGATAGTATGGAGATACGAAGGCCCAGCTCTCCTGCCTCAGAAGTGCAATTTAGGTTCCAGAGTTCCTTGCAGGATCGGGCTGGAGCCAGGACTTCATGAGAAGACTCATCTCGTCTTATTTTCTTCTCCTTCGCTATCTTGCTTCCTGCCCTCCTACCGGTTTCTCCCAGAAGCCCTTCTGTAACACAGTGCTTGTTCATGAACCCTCATCTCGGCCTGCTTCTGACGAATAGGTTGTACTGAGGAGAATGCTGAGTTGTGGCTGATTGGGAAGCTGCTGTAAAACTACAGGCAAGAGATCACAGGTCCCAGTGCGAGGACAGTGGCAATGTTATAAAAGGCAGGGAAGCAACAGGAGAAATATTCCAAAAACAAATAGACAAGACCTTTACAGGATATAGGGAGGAAGAATTAGGAGTCAAGCAAGAGTCAATAATTTCAAGTCTAGGTAACAAGATTCTGTGAAAGGAGCTGGAGCACCTCAAAAGGAAGAGCATATTTGGGCAAGGAGGCAGGTTCAGTTTGGAGATGTTGCCTTTGCAGTAACAGGAGACGAATATCAAGATTATCGTATGAATGCCGAGCAGCCAGCAGAAGGGATCAGGCTGCGAGATCTTATTCTGGCAGTCATTAAGCATGGCCTATTCACAGAAACCATGAATTAGGAGAAACTTCCAGAGAGAATCTGGGCTCTGCGTTCATCCGTGGGAGTCCCCAGAGAGGAAACCACTGTAAAGGTCTTAGCCTTTGGAAAACCACGTCCAGCTCTAACAGTGGGCATGACAAGGTCTGGAATGGATCTGACTTGTGTACCAATGTCTGCTTATAAGAACACTCTCAGTGAGTTAGTACTCTGGCTAGGTACTAACCTCTACTCTCATAGCCTCCTCCTCAGAAAGGTATCTGGAAGATATACAGGGGCCTGATGGCCACTGGAGAATAAACTGTGACAATTCTTAAGGATATCCTTCTAAAGAGCAACATTGCCTTCAAAGAGCTAATTGGGGGAATTGTTAATAACTCTATTATTTTAATCTAAAGATCTTATCATGGAAGTTTAAGGCTGGAAGTGACCTGAGGGGTCTTTAGTCAGTTTGATAGAGGAAAAAACTTGAGGCTAACTGTTGTGTGATCAGTCATGGTGGGATCATGGCTGAAGAACTCAAACCTTATAAGTCCAGTGCTGAGCTCTTTCCCTACCCAAAGTAGTGCCCAATCCCCTACTAACGATGCTCTCTATCCCTGTCTGGGACTAGTTGATATCCTGGTCATGTGCAGGAGGCTGTCTGATTGGAATCATTTTTCCTAGTGAAACAACAAGTTATATATATTGGAACACCTTTTTTTGTATTATTTTTAGGGATGTACTAAGATAAAGGATGTGAAAATGTTTTAACATAGAATACTATTCAAATGTAAGTATGCAAAGTGACTTTATTTTGTGGCTTGGTTCCTGTGTGATAATTATAGATGTATATTGGGATCATGGTATAAAGTGAAGCCACCAGACCTATGTGGGACTAGATACCTTTCCATCATTTTCACTCACACTCGACTCTAAGCAACCAAATGAACATTATTTGTATCTATTGGAGGGAAATCACGTTTATTTTCATGTATTTATTTATTTATTAATTTATTCATTCATTCATTCATTCATTCATTTATTCATTCATTCACTTTAAGAGAGAGAGAGAGAGAAGGGGAGGGTCAGAGAAAGGAGGAGGGAGAGAATCCCAAGCAGGATCCATGCTATCAGTGCAGAGCCCGAACTGGGGTCAAACTCACGAACCGTAAGATCATGGCCTGACCCAAGATCAAGAGTCAGACGCTTCACCAACTGAGCCTCCCCAGCATCCCGAAATCATATTTATACCCAAGTTCCTAGCTAATTAAGTCAAGTGAATGTCCTTGCCCTGAAATAATCAAGCTCACAAATAAATACTGATCAGCAAACATGGGCCAGACATTGTGTGGGGTTCTGGAGTTAGAGAAATGCATTACAACATGTGCCCTCAGGAAGTCATAGTCTACCAAAGGGAAGAACTTATAAAGTTGGTGCTTGACCCTGAACTTGGATGAGTTGGAGGTGAGCCAGATAGGAAAGGCCAGGATGGAGGACATTATTTCAGAAAAGTCAACAATAGCAAAAGCAAGGAAGTAGATAGTGTGTGTAGATAGTGCTTTGCTGCTTTCACAAACTCTTAAGGAGGGGCACCTGGGTGGCTCAGTTGGCTAAGCTTTCGACTTCGGCTTAGGTCATGATCTCAACAGTTTGTGAGTTCGACCCCCGTGTTGGGCTCTATGCTGACAGCTCAGAGCCTGGAGCCTGCTTCGGATTCTGTATCTCCCTCTCTCTCTGCTCTTCCCCTGTTCACATGCTGTCTCTCTCTCAAAAATAAAGATTAAAAATTTTTTTAAAAAAAGAAAAAAGAACTCTAAGGGATTTAGTATCAGGCGCATAGTTGCTAACTAACTGAATGAATGAAAGACTGAGTGAATGTCAGTACGCAATAACAATAGATAAAATGGATGGAACAGGAGGAAGGGGCCAAATGATTAAGGGCATTCCATAGCACAGTGGCTTGTTGGCTTTATATACTCGAGCCCAGTGGTTCTCTGATGTGTATATGGACCAGCAGCAGCAGCATTCCTTGGGAAATTGTTAGAAATGCAAATCACTAAGTCTTACCCCAGACCTATTGAATCAGGAACCCTGGGGATAGGACACAGGAATCTGTGTTTTAATAAGATCATCCATTCTGATGGATGCTGAAGTTAGAGAACCACTGCTCTGGGCACTCGGGAGAAAGAGAAAGTTGAAAAAATAGTTTATGGGGGACAAAGAGCCACATTCATTTCTTGGGGCTAAAAGGGAAGATGAAAGCATTGACTTCTTGCTACAAAAATGCTAGCTCAATCCTCCAGAAGTGCTCAGCCAGAGCCATCTGGGGTCCTGCCTGGGTTTTCAATCGAGTCCTCCTGTCTCATCAGGTAAGTAATCTTGTAGAAACAGCACCTCATTACCCTCCATCAAATGAGCAGTGAGGAAGCACTTTTCATCTGAGAGCTAGATGGCTGAAAAGATTTGTCTGGGGCAATCGCGGTAGATGGCAGTGATTTAAGCTAAATTCAGTTCTGGAAGACAGCTGAGCTATGGGACAACTTGTGTAAAGTTTAGGCTGAGGTATCAGCAGGAATGTCGAACAGTGCACTCAAACCTGAAATAGCAGGAATTAATTTCACTCATGGATCCTCTTTCAAACCAATTTATATATTGAATAAAATGGAAGTTTGCACCTGGCCTCTGATCTGTAAATGAAGTCAGATAGCCCATGGTTTGGTTGACTGAAGAAGCAAACAATCAACCACCACTATTACCCTCCCCAAAAAATACTAATGAAAGAAAATGGAAAAATCAGTAGAGAAGCCAAATGATTCATCAAAATCAATTTTAAGCAGCATGAGATAAGCAGAAAGCTTAAAATTTTGAAAATGCAGTTAGGCCGTCAGACAATTTCAAATGAAAATAAATATCTTTAAACAAGATTCTGAATAATGTTGGCAATTATACTGAGCAGGAATTGACCGTAAAATCCATGGTTAAAATTCAGAGAGCTACCCTTAGCCAGCGACACATTTTAATAGACAAAAGAAAAAAAGAAGAAAGAAAGAAAGATAAAAGAAGCAGTTTGAGGATCAGCACACTGAACAAGGATTTGGGGATGATGGACAGACAGGCTCAGAAGCAGGCTCTATATGCACGTTGGAAGCTTCCCCTTTCATGATGACACAAGCTGCCCACCACTCCGTATAGCAACAGCTGGAGCTGGTGTGGAAGCAGGCAGAGCCCATAGTCAATAGGCAATCACAGTAATCGAATCTTGGAGGAAGTGACCCAAATGTAAATAGCTTACTCCCAGTTGGCCTGTGATTAACGTGACAACAGCTTGGATGTGATTCCTTCCATGGAAGCAAGGGCAGCCTAGTCACTTGGAGTGAAATTGATTAAAAAAAAAAAAAAAAGTAAATATCCTACTGTTATGGCCAAAGTCTGTTAGTATCAGCTGGAGAGGAAACCTAGGATGAAAGGAATAGGCGGGTGCCTTTGAAATAAGAGAAGCATGTTTTGAAAGTGCCAAATATTTGCAGAGGATCTCACATGTACATTCATTCAGTTCTTTAAGAAGCAGATGTTAGCATGAGCCCTATTTTATCCCTTTTTGACATGGACTCAGATGCAGAAGTAACAACACTCAGATTTGAACTCAAGGGTTTTCTGAACCTAGATTCTGAGCTCTTCCAACCACAAGAAAAATAAGATAATTAACTGGGGCTGCATGGGAAGCAAAGGGATGCAAGGGTTTATAATCAGAAGAGATTAATGAAAAGCTTACTAGATCCAGCCTTAGGAATTAAACATGGCCCCAGTGTCAACAACACCACCTCAATTGCTATGGCTGTGTGCTCGTATGGGTACTCAGGAATGTGAGGACTCTCCAAATCTTGGCTGTTAATGTATGCTCAGAGGAAAACAGACCTTTGCCTTCATTTTTGAGATTCATGAGAGTGGCAACAAACTAAGAGACATGGAGATTTTAAATGTGGTTTGAACAATGAGGTTTGGTGGGGAAAGTTAGAGTGAGAACTATCTATGACAACCATGATGGGAGAGGGTCATACCTCACTTCCCAATGGGGTGGGGATCAGGAAATCCAAAGCTCTTGCTTTTAGTGAAACTAACTTTAGAGAGGAAAAGACAGGTGAAAATGACAGTCCTCAGAGGATAAGATCAAGTGTATTGGAACCAGAGCTTCATATCAGATATAAGAGAAAGGATGGGGAATCAGGCTATTCTAAGTGGGGGTGGGGGAATATTTTGGTAGGCAGGAGAATCTTGTTATCTTGATAGAGGATGAAGCACTAGAGAGAGACATAGGCATCATCTTGGCTCAGGGGGTGAGTGGCCCAGGGGCAGGTCCTGGCTCTATCGGGGAGTGAGTTTAGGGGAAGCCTTGAGCTGTGGGTTCAACTTTTGGGGGTGGGGTGGCAATAATACCCTGTAAAGCCTATAATGCCACTCAGCTTGTGCTCACGCTCAGAGCTCCCGCTGACATCTACATGCTCGGTGGGACTGGGGATGTCAGCATGGAGGCTGAGGACCATTCTTCACCCATGAGTCCTCAGCTCCAGGAAGAAATATTTCAACAGAAGTGTCAAAAGCAGATGCCTTCAGAGCCCTTAGTAGAAGGTGGGGGAGACTGTGCTTGAGTCTGAGGAGACCTGGATGCCACTAGTAGCCACTGCTTATTTTGGCTCCTTCCTTAGCTGTCACTGCCTTGAGAGAATGGTCTTATAATAACTCGTATGTAACAGGGAAGACATTTTATTCTTTCTGTTGGGAGGGAGAGGAAGGGGATGTACTCTAATAAGCTGCTCATGATGAAGGCTAAGAGGCCAAAAGCAAGTTTGAGAGATAAGTGTGCTCCTCCCTTGGTTTACAAGTATCACAGCCAGTTTAGGCATGCATCTGTAGGGGGAATTCAGAGAAGACATCCAGTGACACGTGTGAGCTCCATAATATCTGGGTTGGGGATAAAAGGACATGGCCAAGAGGCCAATGGGATTTTGAGAGAACAGCAATGTTGAAGGAGGGATTTCACAGTGTTGGTTGTGGGGTGTGATGTAAACCTCCTCTTCTGTGTCCTGTACAAAATCTTTGCTAGACTAGAGTTGCTTAGTGATGCTTTTCCACAAGCAGATTATTATTGGGGGGTCAAGGTTGTCTAGGAAATGAGCTAGTTCTGGTATTTGCATGAACACAGGAGCCTGATGATTAGGGAAACAGCCCTCTGGGCTATACATCTGACATTTTCAACAACTTTGTAAAATAGATAGTATCACCATTTGAGAGTAAGGAAGCCGAACCTCCCAGAGGTTTAGGAATTTGCCAAGAAGCTGAGTCATCTGGAAGGTCTATTAAAGCACAGATGCTGGTCCCCAACCCCCAGGGTTTCTTGGTTCAGTAGATCTAGGGGTGGGGCCTGAGACTGCATTTCTAACAAGTTCCCAGGTGATGCTAATACTGCTGCCCCAGAGATCCACACTTCGAGAACCATTAATCTGGAAGTGAAACAAGTGGGCTTTAGCATCATCACCAAGATTTTGGTGCAACTTTGGCTCAGCTTCTTGGCAAATTCCTAAACCTCTGGGAGGTTTGGCTTCCTTCCTCTCAAATGGTGATACTATCTATTTTACAAAGTTGTTGAACATGTCAGATGTATAGCCCAGAGGACTGTTTCCCTAATCATCAGGCTCCTGTGTTCTTGCAAATGCCAGAACTAGCTCATTTCCTAGACGACCTTGACCCCCCAATAATCCGCTTGTGGAAAAGCATCACTAAGCGACTCTAGTCTAGCAAAGATTTTGGTCTTTGGTCTGATGCATGCTAAGGTTTGAGGACCATTGATCTTCACCACGACATCTCTCGGAAAGCCTGCGCAGCACTTGGGGTGCGATGCCTGTGTGACTCACTGCTAGGACATGACACACCACTGGACACTTTGAGGTGCCTGAGTGAGCAAGACCTGCAGAGACACAGAACCCAGTCGCTCAGCTCTGAAATGACATACAACCACAAACCTCTGAGGAACTGATGGGGATCCCATGGGTAGGGATTATGCAGACGTAATTAGAGCCACTTTGAAAGTCAAGGCAACAGTGTGAAAACGGAATTTAATCAGCTTGCTCCAACATCACCCTGCCTCCAGGCCACCTCTGCGGGATCCATCTTTGGGCATGATTGTCTACTTCTGTTGCGTCATGTCTATAGACTGCCTTGGAAATTGGGGGAAATGGGTCTGTCAGGTTTTTTCATAAAGCATATATATGGCTCAGGAAAACTGAATTCTAGGCTGAGCCATAGAGATGGAGAGTGTGCCTGTGGGAGGTGAGAACACCTGTCCTGGGCAGTGACAATGAGCAAGCCCCTCCCCTGGGTGCTGATGCAGGCCATTTTTCTGCACCATTTATATGTGACTAAAACCTGCTCCTGGCCAGAGCTTTTCCTAATTCTATTGTATAGCCAAAGAGTCTGCCAGATTGCAAGTCAATATAGGGGCTGGGGAGGAAAATATATATTCAGAAAAAAAAAAAAGAAATATTTTTTCAGTGTGGTTAGAATATATTTATAACTTCTAAAAGGTAGCACAGTGGTAGAAATAGGCCTTAGAAAAATGCATCGCCATTTAAATTTAAATATGATTCATAACAACAATGTAACAACCATACTAATAATAATAATTGACACTGGGTTCTTACCAAGTATCAGGTATTATGCTATTGCTTTGTAGGGATTATCTCATTTTGTCCTTCAAAGAGACCAATGGATCTGATATGACTATCATCTGAGTTTTAAAGATGAGAACACTGGGGCACCTGGGTGGCTCAGCCGGTTAAGCATCCAAATTCTGCTCAGGTCATGATCTCACACTTCATGTGTTCAAGCCCCGTATGAGGGTCTGTGCTGAGAGCTCAGAGCCTGGATCCTGCTTCAGATTCTGTGTCTCCCTCTCTCTGCCCTTCCCCTCTAGCACTCTGTCTCTCTTTCTCTCTCTCTCTCAAAAATAAATAAATGTCTTTTTTTATTTTTTATTTTATTTTTTTTTAATTTTTTTTTAACGTTTATTTATTTTTAAGACAGAGACAGAGCATGAACGGGGGAGGGTCAGAGAGAGAGGGAGACACAGAATCTGAAACAGGCTCCAGGCTCTGAGCGGTCAGCACAGAGCCCGACGCGGGGCTTGAACTCACGGACCGTGAGATCATGACCTGAGCCGAAGTCGGCCGCTCAACCGACTGAGCCACCCAGGCGCCCCTAAAAATTTTTTTTAAAGATGAGAACACTGAAGCTTAGTTAGGCGATTTGCCCAAGGTCAGATGCATTGATATAAACTGAACAGTCAGACCCCAGAGCTTGAAACCATTTTGCTTAGTTTGCTGTGCTGTCTGCAAGGACCATTCCTTACAACCTGGGTGACTTGGGCCAAATTACTCACCTCTCTGAATGTCATCGGAAAACATTCAAATAATAGTAGTTCAGCAGGCCTCACAGACTTGATATAGGGATCAAAAAAAGAAAGAAAGAAAGAAAGAAAGAAAACCAAAACCACTTTAACTTACTACACACAAAGCTAATTACTATTATTGCTAGCTTTCTTACAAAAATAACAAATGATGTATTTATTGTAGGGCAATTAAAATGAGAATAAAGGAACAAAAACAGTAGCAGGAGGCTAGACTAATGTGAGTTACAGCAACTGAGCCCTGAACTCATTAGCCTGGAGCTTCCCATAAGCCAAGGCAAGAAAGAGAGAAAGAAAGAAAGAAAGAAAGAAAGAAAGAAAGAAAGAAAGAAAGAAAGAAAGAAAGAAAGAAAGAGAGAGAGAGAGAGAGAGGGAGAGAGGAGAGAGGAGAGAGGGAGGGAGGGAGGGAGGGAGGAAGGAAGAAGAAAGAAAGAAAGAAAGAAAGGTAACAATGCTTTCGTGATCCTTTAATCAAAGGAGTGATACCACATTATCAGGAAAGACCAGCTACTTGCAGTGCATTCTAAGGATAATTTATTCCTTTATTATTCCCTAGAGGATGTTAAAGAACACAATAGAGGTGGCTAATGGTGATGATGTTCTAAAAACCAGGGAAGTTTTGTGAGTGATCTTCCTTATAAAAACTGAGGGCTTACCTGTCATTCTAGGAACATGTTCCAGTGAGTTAAAACAATATGGCAGTCAGTGCGTGTGTAGCTTTCTACCACCTTCATAGGGAAATAGAATCTCTGTGATGAAGAGTTTTTATTTATTCTCAGCAACAGGGTAGGATTTTAAATATAGAGCCTTTTCCTCTGAGGCTAGGAGTCCAAAATTTCTCTACAACTATTCCTCCTGCTGCCTCCCAACATACAAACAGGAAAGGACTTCTCCTCTTGGACACCCAAGGAGCTGCCAAGTGGAAATGGCATGGGCATGGTTTCGGTGTCCTCATGGAGCAGAATTAAGATGAATAAGTGGAAACTGTCCACAGATCCAGTGATTCTGTCACAACATACGGTAACCATTTTCCTGCTGGAGATGAAACTCCTAGGTGTGCCCTCTCAGAAGTAAACCTGTGTTCTGATTTTCATGGCTATGACATCTCTGGGAGTTGGAGATGGGATGGAGAAGAGGAAGATGACTTGGAGGAAATGGAGTATTTTCCTTCCCTTCTGCCTCCATTATGAAATGCCTTTAGAAAGCAGCACAGCCCAGTGTTGTTGGAATGAGTCCCACCAATAAATTCTCTGGGTTCAAATCTGGCTGCTGTTGTTTACTGAGGATGGTGGTAATACTCAGCTCTTGGGATCCAACTGGCTGTTCATCTACCATGTCAGATCCATTTCCACCCCTCTCTGCCATGACCAGTACCCAAGAGGCTGAAATTTATGGACTGTATCACCCAGCTCTCAGGCCCTCTGACTTCCATTAGACTTTGGCAAACAGAAGGTGGGAAGAAAAGGGCCAGGATACTTACTACCTTTCAGTTCTTCCCCACAGCCTGCACTCACTGAGATCTTAATTTGGGCAGTGAATGCGTTCCTCTATAGCCACAGCTCCTGAGGGGAGGCCACAGCTCTCAGCTCTAGATTCTAAGTACACCGTTACCTCCCCTTGTCCTTTCTCATTGCTGTGACGGGCCATAATTGTTGGTAGTCTGTGGGTGCGGGGCCATCCCTAGTTGGTTCTCTTAATCCAAACTACACATTTGCAAAAGTAAATAGCTCCTTTACTAAATTCTCTTAAGTTATACCCTTTGAATGGGCCACTTTTTTTTTTTTTTTTGGCAGGGACACTGATGCAGAGTTGTAGGGAAGTTAATGTGCTTAGCACCTGACACATTGTAAGTGCTCGGTAAATGCTAGGGAGTATTATGAGCAGCAGCGGTGGTGGTGGTAATAGTGGTCATAAAGCCCACACCCTCCTAAGCCCAAGGGACGTAGACAAGCTTTTTTAAAATCTCTGTTATCTGAGCCATTCCAGTGCATGAAGCTCTGCCTGATGAACCATTGGGTTCTCTGGTGGGAGCAGATGAGCTGAAACATTCATTTGATTTGGAGGAATTAAGAAGAGAGGGAACTAATATTGACAGGAGAAAAAGGACAGATGAGAATAGGAAACCTCCTAAGACAGAGCCCATAACCCAACAGCAAGTGCTGGAACCAGAGGATGGGGAGAAGGCTGCTGGGCTGGGGGGTGGGGGGCCCTGAGAGCAGTGGCTGGTTGAAAGGAGCCACCCCAGACCCAGGCAGAGGAGGGCTTCCTGGGCATCTGCGCCTGTGTTTTGGGATGTGATTTACCCACCAGAGGTTCAGTGACAGTGTGAATCCACCCAGAACGCCCTAGGTCACTTGCAAGGAACGACTCTAGTTGTGGGAGGGAAGAGCTCAAGTGTCTGTATTTTGGAAGCAAACTGGATGCAAGTGGGAGACCCAGGGAGAGAAAAAACACCTGTCACTCATGATGAACCTCTGTTGGACTGGGCCCAGGAGAAACTGCTTCTGTGGAGATGGTGCCCCCTGTGACTACAGGGCCCGCCATTTCAGAAGGTTGTGTCAGCTGGGGTCCCGAGAGGAAGCAGATGGCCCAGTGAAAATGGGTAATCAGGTGCAGAATTGAATATAGAGGCTGTTTACAAAGGCGTGGGCAGGTTGCAGTGTGCTCAGAGCGGCCCATCATAGGCGATTGGGTGTGCCCCTTCCCATTTCCATCTGCCTTGGGTGACTTCATGTCGGGAGCTTAAAATTGGCCACGATGGATCATTTGTGTAATGGAAATCCGTAAACATGACAAATCAGGCTTGTGTTTTTGTTTCATGTTTTTGTTTTTGGAGAGCCAATTTACTAGCGCATCACTATAAAGAGGCATCCCAGAGCTATTAACAGGGCTTGAAGGAACTAGGGTAGGCAGCAATTACCAGAATATCTGGGCAAACAGCTGTGTGGCCAAGGCCTCCAGACAGGAGCTGAGTCTTTGGTGAAGAGACTGGCATAACCCATGGTAACCTCACAGGGAAGAAGCCAGAGAAATATTTACCAAATTTCCTTCTCCTTCCTGCAGGGCTCCCATTGACCAAACCCAATGAGAATCACAAGTCCAGAAGCCAGTGGATAGAATTTATACAGGCCAGTCTCCTGGGGTTGAGGGTGAGGGCTGGAGAGCAGACCCCGAGAGCAAGTAGCAGTCCGACAACTCCCATGCTCCCTAGCACTGTGATGAGAGTGGAGGTAGGGGCTGGCCCTGGGAATTTTGGGGCTCTTGCCACCCAAGGGTCTGGGATAACAGGGCAGGCTTTTCAAGGGTCCAGGCAGACGTTTACATGTTTGAGATGAAAGGTGTGGTATCATGGAAGACAAGGAAGGGACTCCAACTGTATGGAAACCAATACGCCTGCCTCAGTTTGGTCCAGCCCAGTTCAGCATTCACATTGGAATTTGATTAAGGACCCCCTTTTCCAGAAACACGGCCCTTGAGCCCTTGGAATTCATAATGAATCCCTTTTCTTTGGCTTCTGTTATCTAGCACATTTCAGACTAGAAAGAAAACATAAACATTTCCATGCCACATCTAATACAATTATAAGGTCATTACACATTCTGTAGCACAAAACAGCTGTTTCAAAGATCCTTATTAGAATTTAACAGAGTTTTATTTGTCTGGGGCAAAAAAAAGCAATCTTTTAAATTATGATTTAATGAGACTGTTAAATGTTCATCACTAAGTGGTTACTTATTAAAGCTGCATGGCGCTTTGTTATTTGGGTTCATAGGAGGTTAACTGAACTTTTCTTCCCACCCTAGCCCTGGACACACACACACACACACACACACACACATTCTCACACATGCGCACACAAAAACAAATCTAAACCCTTCTTTCTCCCAAATCATGGCCTATTCTTTCAAAGACCAACTTCATAAAGCTAAATAGGTCTAAACTCCAAACTTCTGTGCCTGAGTTGGCTTTTAGGTCACATTCATGAGTCTATGTAAAGATACCTCGGCTTCTAAAAATCTTCTTCCTGACACCTTTGAAGAGAGAAGTGTTTGCACGAAACCCACCCAATGGGTTTTAATAAAGAATAAAATGTCTGTGACCAGCACTAATATTTGGGGTTCTACATATTTGGTTCTTTTGGGTTTTATAGTATTTCTTACTAGATTAAGAAACTTTTCACACAGTCCTATTTTCTGGGGTAAGTTTTGGGGTATAGAGAGAGAAAGGATTTTGCCTGATGACCTCCCAGTGATCTACTACAGGTGTGTCATTTTTTAAGGCTGCAATACTGTAGCAGTTAATCCTTCAGCATTTATAATAATTGCGGTATCCTGCAGAAGCCGTACTGTGACACAGTGTATCCCTGGAATTCATAAGTAGGTTGTTTAAATGCAAAATAATTATTAAGCACTCATTCTTGGAATTCATCCTGAGATAAGTAGCCCTTAAGAAAATGTCTAATACAAAATGACATTTGGGTTTTAGAATATATAACCTTTTGTATTAATGGTATCCCAAGGTGTTTTACATAGTAATTGGATGGTAGTGTGGTAAGTATTTCAGTAAATGAAATGGCTCTTGGGACTGAAGTAGAGGTTTAGCTATTCTTGGATTTCAAGTTGGATTTCATTGACTATGGGGAGGTGAGGTGGAATGCCAGGCTGTTTAAAAGTAGCCCAAGGCCTTCTTGAAACTTCATTGAAAACATCAGGAAGCAGAAGGGGTCTTAGAGTTAAAGAGAACAAACCCCTCTGTGATGGATGAGGGACCTGGGTACAAAGGTGAGTTAGTGACACGGGGCTGGACACCAGGTCTCCTAACTAAGAGGACCCGAGGTATGGTACTCAGTCAGGGCTCCTGTTTCAGCTCTCCCAGGTCCTAGATGGTTAACTTAGGGCAAGGTACTTAAAATTGCTGGGGCTCCATTTTGACATCTGCAAAATGAAAAATAATAATGTCTGCCAGAGTCAGGGGAGAGATAGAAATAATATATATATAAAGTAACAAGTACAGTTCCTGGAACATAATAGCTGCTTCCTAAATGGCGATTATTATTATTATAAATCCACATTGCCATCAATCTTCCCTGCTTGAACATTTTCAATATCGATTTGCATCACTTATTGTATTAATGCTGTTCTGTCTTACAATTACAAGTTATAATTAGGCAAATATGACTCATCCGGCTTTCCATGTCCAATTCTCAGCACTCCACCCGCACATCAAGAAACAAATCAAAATGCAATTAGATGCTGACTGGATGCTAAATAGAAAGTTTATAATGTATTGTCTCATAGAAGATTACATTGTGAATGTGAATTGATCTCGCGTCAGCGACGGAAAGGTTGAGACTAGATTTGTGTCAAGCGTGAAGAAGATTAATGTAGATGCTGACTTGACATGTTTGGTGGGGGAATGTCTTAAATTGCAATGGATAGGTGTTTAAAAAGTACAACCACACAGCAACAGGCTGAGAGACTCTGCCTGGCATATTTGAACAGATAGCATCCTGCGTTTCTGTATGTGATAATATGTATAAATATCCTTATGTGGAGACCACTACCACCCAATTGAGGTATATATGGAAGTCCATATTTAACCCCCTCCACAAAATTAAGAGTCATTATTAATTTTACCAAAGGAGTCACAACCAGAGGGTTCTTTAAAATGGCTCATCTGCCTCGTATGAGTAAAGGATGATTTGACTCGTTTTAAAATCAATTTACAAGTAAAATTTTCAGGAACACATCTGCTAGGTAAAGCAAGTTCTGCCAGTATCCTGCAATGAAAGTGACAGTGATATGTTCAGTTTTTTTTAATGGATAAAATTATGTGAGCAGGGAACATAATTATATATTTTAGAAAGAGCATAGAAATACTTATAAACTCAGGCTTTAAAAAAATCACTTTTTGAATTTCTAAGCCAGTGTATGAAACTATTCAGTATTTACCGATTTCTCCATATAGGCCATCTTTGAGACACAGGGTGGGTCATTCCACAAATATGAAAAACTTACTAATGGCTAAACCCTGGAGGCTATTAGATGAGTTGCCGAATGTTTGCGCAAGGGTAACAGAATTTAATCCTTCGACAACCTGTGGCCAGGAATGTCATTATCCCCATTCTACTGATGAGGAACTTAAGGCTCAGAAAATGAACGAATTTATACAAGCTGACAAGGTTAATAATGCATGGCCAGGCTGGAATGCTGGGCTGGCCTCCTATGTATTTTTTTAAACCCACCACTCTCCCCCTTCTCCTCCAGCTGCCCAGTTCAGCACAGCACCATCGCTCACCCCAGCCATCAGGCAACCCCTTCTTCCTTGTGTCTGCCTCCAGCCTCGTTGCCATCCATGCATCACAAATCTGACCTTACCACTCTCTGTTCAAAACCATCAGGGGCTTCTCATTACCAGTGCGTAGAGTCCAAACTCTGTCACATGTATTAAGACTCTACCATCTGCTCTCCATATACATCTCTACCCTTATTTTCATTCCTCCCTGCTTTGCATGTTTTAATCCCAGCCACACAGTCTGATTGTAGGTATCTGCAAATGCTACATATGTCACCTCCACTAGCTTGCTCATGCTGTCTAAAATGCCTTCCTCCCCTCTTCTCCTGGTTCACTTCTGTTTACTCTTCAAGACTCTGTTAGGTTATAACTTCCAAGGACCTTTCCCTGTCCAGTCACATCTCCCCTTGGCTAGCTTTGCTGTGCCTCCCCAGGGCTTTCCTAACCCTCCGTTATTATCCTTGATATATTATCCCATGAAAATGTCATTGCCTGGACATGTCGCCAGTCAGGGGCTCCTTCACATCAGAGGCTCTGTTACCATCTTTGTCTCCCCAGAGCCTAGCTCAGGGTCTGGTCCACATTAATAATAAACATTTGCTGAGTTGATAAATGTATACCTAAATTAGCAATAAAACGCACTGCAGGGCTCTTAAATTTAAACCCAGTTTTCTTTTCAATATGCCAAAGCTCAGTACAAAAACAACAACAACAACAACAACAACAACAACAACAAGCCCCCTGGGCTTCGTGCTGAAGAAACTGAGACAACACAGACATGGGATACACAGACCAGGAAACAGTGGGGAATGGCAGCCAATGGCACTGCACCAAGTGCTCAGGGATTTCACACCGCACTGTTCCCCCTTGAAGGCCCCGGGTGGTGGGCAAGGTCCTTCCTGGTCTCCCCCTCAATTTCTGGGGGCTCCCAGAAATCCTGGGTTTGTGGCCACATCACTGCAGTCTCTGCCTCCATCATTACATGGTCTTCTTCCCTGTGTCTTCACATGGCCTTCTTTTTATGAGGACACAAGTAATAAAATTTAGATCCAACCCTAATCCAGTATGACCTCACCTCAGCCAATTATATCAGCAAAGACCATATTTCCAACTAAGGCAGCATTCTGGTGTTCCAGTAGGCTTGAATTTTCAACCCGGTATAGGAGGTATCTCTCAGTCTTTTCTATAGATGGTACAGTTTACATCTCAGTTCCCAAAACCCAACTTTACCCACTTCTCCAGCTTAAGTTGGAATGTCTGAAGAACTTAGACTGGATATCTTCCCTTTGAACACCCAAGTTGTCCTATGACTGGGACCCCGGTAACCAATGCCAGACTTTCTTATTATCAATCTCTCCTTTTGTGTACCCCAGTCACTTCCTGCTCCTTCCTTCTGTTTGGATGATGATCTGAAACAGAATGGCCTCATCCTGGACTTTTGTCTAATGGTAACTTGAGCCTCCTGCTGTTCCTCTCACAGACTGGCTCCCATATTCAGAGCAACCACAGACTCATGTTCTACATATGTCCCCCCAAGCCTGCCCTGGCTCCCACACTCTGATGCCTGGCCTTGCCTAGGCCTGCAGGTCTGATGGATTCCCCGTCCTGGCATATTCCCAGGCTGGTCCATCTCACCCCTCCCACAGATCTGATTCTAACAGAGAAGTATCTTTTCCCTGAAGTAATTTTTCTCTTCCTGAAATCCCCTGTGACTGTTGCAGCTCTCATTTATAAACTGAAATGGTCCAGATGACAAGCTCCAATTGTACTAACACTTTAGCATCATAACCTGTTACAAGGGAAAATATTCTTGGTCATCTTCCTCTGTTTAAGATGTTTTCTGTTGATCAATCTGCATGCTTCCCTCTAGGGCACCTCTTCAAACACCTATAAAGGCAAAGGCAGAGTATTCAGCTAAATGTGGCCCATCATTGCTGGCGTGTTATATGGAAGACAGATGTGAATTTCATCTTTTATTAGCACAGTACCTATAGTCTTTTAAAAATGGACCTGCTTATGAATGTGAGGTATGAAATCCATCTGAATATGTTCTTCACCTTAAAAAAAAACTAGCAAATTTCACACCAGTAACTTCCTCCTGTATCAGGCAATGGGGTGAGATGAGGTTTTGACAAAAATGGTAGGTATTACATAACACTCCCGTCTTCTTACAGATGCGTGCGCAGCTTTAAAATAGAAACGGGAAAGCGGTGCATTGTCTGCAGAAGCAAACTGTTTGAGGGAGGTTAGCAACATTCCCAACGCCCGTAATATGAACAAATTAGAAGGGGAGGAAAAATGTCCCCTGCTGGGCATCTTGGAGTGATCTCAGAGAAATGATGTTGGTCAGACACTTTTTAGGAGAGCTTCCGTGGTCACAGGAAGGGTTTCCATCCCCTTGATGGGCCACCTGCCTTTGTGTCAGGAAAAGCTGTCCCTGTGTCCAGAAGCAGGGTCTTGGTGACCACCTTGTAAATTGTACCATTTATAGAAAGGATATACTAGGTTGAATAATGTTCCCTAAAAAGTCATGGCCACCTGGAACCTCAGAATGTGACCTTATCTGGAAATAATATCCTTGCCGATGTAATCATATGACATGAGGTCCTACTGGATTAGAGTAGGTCCTAAATCCAGTGGGTGTTGTCCTTATGTGAAGAGAGCCATGTGAAGACACACAGGGAAGGCCATGGATGGCAGAAACAGAGATGAGAGTGATGTAGCTACAAACCAAGAAACATCAAGGATCACTGGGAGCCACTGGAAGCTAGGGAGTGACAAGGAAGGATGCTCTGTGGTTTTAAGCCCCCAGTTTGTGGTAGTTTGTTCCTGCAACCCTGAGAAACTAACACACAACCAGCAAAAACAGACTCCCTGTCTTGCTGCTACCCATCATGAAGATGCTGCCCAAGTCACACAAGTGCCTTCTCTGCCCTCCAGTCCACTTTGCTCATTCCTCCCTTTAGACTCTGGCTCATGCTCTTGGGATTCCCCTTTCTCCATGCCCACCACCAAGCCTGGTTCCTTCAAGACCTTGCTCAGCCCCTCAACAGGTTCCAACTAACTAGCTTAGGTTGTCTTTCTGCTCCTCTATTAATTGTTTATATCGGTTGTTTGGGCCCACCTCTGTCAACTTGGAGCCCTCTCCAAATTCCATGTTCCTGCCATTCCTCCAGACACCTCCGGCTCACCCGGCACTGGAAGGCCCCACACGTACAAGACACACTCACTGAATTTGTGCTGAAGGTGTGTTACTCGCCGGTAGATCAACAGCCCAACAAGGAATTATGTAGCTTTTCATATAGGGGGTAGCTCTGGCACTGCAATGCAGACCCAAACATGTAAATTAGGTCGAGAAGGTGGCTTGGCATCGTGGGAAGCAAAGTCTCCTTGGAGACCTAAGGTGGAGACCCAAAGCCTTTGCTACTTATCAGGTATTTTAAAGAAATTTGAGGTGACAGAAGGCAAGAGACTTCCTCCACAAATTGACAGCTCTTTATTTGGAGCCATGTTTGTGCTCAGATCCCCAGTGAGACCACTGGTTCCATCCAGGTGCACAGACTGCATGAACAACTGGAGGCTTAGATGTGCTGCTGAAGCTCTCGCCTTCAGGATGTGTTTCAGTGGAAGCCTTGGGGGTGTGGTGTGTGCAGCAATGGGCATGGAAGCTTTGAAGCTAGACAGGGAGTGATATTCTCTGCCTGCCATGGGGTGCCCTGTCCTGTGTCTCAGATCTAGTTTCCCACAGGCCCTGCTCCAGGACTAGAGGCAGACACGTCTCCCCATACTCAGTCAGTGCTGCCTGCCAAGAGAAAGGAAGGGGCATGCAGAAAGGCAGCAGCCTGGCTGGTCCCACTAACCAGCCTGCCAGCATCCCTGGGCCCCTGCTAGGGCACCGCCATGCCCAGAAGTGGAGCTCTCGGCGTTATCCCAGACCTTCATCAGAGAGCTCTACCGGAACAGTCTTACTCTTCAGTCTAGATTCTGTGCTTTCTTCCCAATATCTCTCATCGTTGCTTCTAGGCCATCATGACTTTCAAAATGTTGCTGTGATGTCTTCTCTCACTCGCTCTCCCTCTCTTTTTTTTTTTTTTTAAGTTTTTTCTTTCATTTCTAGGGATTTAGATCAGGAAGGAGAAGCTGTAGGGAGGTGATCAATCTACCACCTTGAACAGGAAGCTCCAGACAAATTATTTAACTTCTCTAAGCTTTGTTATTTTTATCTATAAAATTAGAAAAATAATAGCAGCTATCTCATAATTCAATGAGATAATGCACAGGAAGTGCTTATTACAATGCCCACACACAGAAGGGGCCATAGATATTATAAATTATAACCTTTGATGAATCACCTAACTAGCTTCTCTGAGCCTGGAACTTCCCCTCTGTAAAATGGGGTCACAATAATAACTTCATATCTGCTACCAGTCAATGTTTTTGTTCTACTTTTCTCCTGAAAAGCCTATGCTGTAGCCACAGTGGCCATTTGGTTTCCCACGTGGTTCATTGTTTCCAGGCTTCTGTGCTTTTATGGAATTATTCTTTTTGCCTCTAATTTCATATGGGGCCCCACTTCCCTGTCAGTAGAAACACTACTCCTCGTCAGGCTTACTCAATTCTCACATTGTCTGGTAAACCTTCTCCTTAATTCAGGCAGGGGTTCTTCAGTTGTTCAGTCAATAATTATTTACCAAGCAGCACACTAGGCTAAGAGCTAAGAAATCGGCAGTGAACAAGAGGGACAAGACCCCTGTTCTCGTGAAGCTAAAACAAAATTTTAATAGACTTTGTTTTCTACAGCCATCTTAGGTTCACAGAAAAATTAAGAGGAAGGTTACAAACATCTCCCATCTACCCCCTGCCCCCACACGTACATAGCCTTCCCGTTTTCAGCAGCCCCCACCAGAGCATTATATTTGTTGCAGTTGATGAACCTGTATGAACGTTGTGTTATCAACCCAAGTCCATCGTTTACATTAGGGTTCACTCTTGGTATTGTACGTTCTATAGATTTCGACTACTGTATAATGACATGTATCCATTATGGTAACAGACTAGTATTTTTCGCTGCCCTAAAAATCCTCTGTGCTCCACCTATTTATGCCTCCCTCCCCACGAACCCTAGGTAACCACTGATCTTTTTACTGTCTGCATTGTTTTATCTTTTCCAGAATGTCCTATCTTGGAATCATACAGTATGTGGCCTTTTCAGATGGGCTTCTTTTACTTAGTAGTATGCGTGTAAGCCTACTTTGTGTCTTTCTGTGGCTCGATAGCTCGTTGCTTTTTAGCACTGAATAATAATCCATTGTCTCAGTAACCGTAATTTATCTCTTCACTGACCGAAGGACATTTCGGTTGCTTCAGAGGTTTGATGATGATAAATAAACCTGCTACATAAACCCACATCCACGTGGAGGTTTTCTTGTGGATGTAAGTTATCAACTCCTTTGAGTAAATACCGGAGAACACAATTGCTGGACGGTACGGTTAAGAATAGACAACACAATTACTGGAATGCATGGTGAAGAATGCATGATGAAACACTTAGTTTCATCAGAAAGTGCTGAGCTGTCTTCCAAAGCAGCCGTACCAGTTGGCATTCCCACCAACAATGGATGAGAGTTCCTGTTGCTTCACATCCTTTCCAGCGTTTGGTGTCGTCAGTGTTCTGGATTTTGGCCATTCTAATAGGTGCGTATTGGTATTTCACTGTTGTTTTAATTTGCATTTCCCTAACGAGGCGTAAAGTGGAACATCTTCTCGTGGCAGCTCCTATTGTAAGCCTGGCAACTTAGTCTCTGTTGTCTGTAGCCACTGGCCCCAGAGCACCACCCTCTCCAGAAGCCCCCATAGGCCACGAGGTCGTGGCTATCTCCTGCAGCCTGGGAGGCTTTAAAGCAGGCCCTGTTTTCACTCTCATTTTTTATTTCCTAGAGCAATTGGCACACGGTAGGTGCCCAAGAAAAGTAGGTGAGATGTCTGCATGTTGAGTGATTGGTTGAAAATTTAAGCAGCGTACTGATTTGGAGAATTCATGGCTGAGGGCAGGAGTAAAAAGATACGTAGCAACATTTGTGAGGTAATACACAACAGGCGTGTTATGTCAGTGTCCAGATCAAGTGCCGCTCTCAAAATGGCAAATTGACTTCTGGCCAGAGCCCTCTTGGAAGTTTCCTTATTCTGCAAGTGCAGCTCTTTTCCTCTGCTTGACAAGGGAATGTATTGAATACTCCCAGATGGGCCTTTCCCCAAGCAGGGCCCACTGGGGCCCAAATGAATCAACTTGAAGGAGAGTGAGCAGAGTCAGCAGTGAGAGAAAGACTTAGCTGCAAGGTCATACCCCATCTGAAAACAGGCGTGACGGAAGACGGAAAGATTTTCTTGGATCGTTGTACAAGGAAAAGGGATGTTTCATTCCTTTGTCAATGAGTACCTTCTTACTGTGTGACTAAATAATACTGTCATGATTGATTCCCTATCTCCCACCTAAGATGAGGAGAATTGTGGCAAAACCCAGTGGTAGAAGACCCAGGGTCTAGCCCTAGCACCACCCCAGACAGCTGGAGTGACCTGGACCCCTCACCTCTGTGTGCCTCCATTTCCAGAAAAAATAAAATGGGTGTGGTGAATGTATGACTGTTAATGGAAAATATCTTGAAAAACTATAACACACTTGACAAAACCAAAGTGTTAATATTTACCTCTTGGAAGCGAGTTCTTACAGTAACCCCTTGCCTTATCAGCATCTTTGTCTCAGTATCTACTGTAGGAAGGAGCATCTAAAAAATATTGAGGAAAGAGCAGAGAATGCAGAATTGAGGGAAACCAATGGCCATAGAAAGAAAGCAAGAAAGCAGAAAGAAAGAAAGAAAGAAAGAAAGAAAGAAAGAAAGAAAGAAAGAAGCAGAGAACAAAACAACCAACAGCAGATACAAAGGCACCAAGCAATAATAGCCTCTTTACGATACCTTGCATCATTCAAAACACATTTACTACCTTTCGCTGTTTTCCCAGCAGCTGGTTGAGTCCATCCAAATAGGATAGACATTCTGTTCCATTTGAGCAATGAATAAACTGAGGCCTACAGAGAGTGCATGACTTGTTTGAAGTCCATGGAAGTCCAGAGTACAGCCAGAACTAGAATAAATGTCTCGCAAATCCTAGCCGGACGCTTTTTTCCAAAACAGCACGCGTTGCTGTATTAACAGGCACGCATGAGTGTGCCTTGGTGCCACAGTCCCTGAACCAACAAGGATCCAGGAGACGGGTGTTAGCTTTTTGAGTCTTAAGAGGCTGTTTTGAGATTGTGATGAAGCCTCACTAAAATCAGCTTCCAGGAAATTGCATGCAACTCTCTCACAGTTTTAGTACCCATGTTCAAGGGCTTGCTTGAAGCCAATTTGCAGGTCTGGACTTGGGTCCCTCTTCTAGGCTGTACTTAGAAGCATGTTCTACGCAAAGAGGTGAAACGTTACTGACTGTTGAGGGGATAACTGATAGGTCATTTTTGTTTTGTTACGTATAATACCTCAACTAACTCACAAGTTTCAAAAAGGATCTGAGTTTGAAAACAGGAAAATAGAAAGTGGACTTTAGTACAAGCACCTGTTCCAAGAAGTGTCAAAACTTTAGAGATACAAATCCAACTTTTAAAAGGCTTCAAGGAGGCCCAGTAAGTTAGTAACTTTAGAAACTACTGTTTACTACTGTTTATTTTATTTTATTTTTTTTTAACGTTTATTTATTTTTGAGACAGAGAGAGACAGAGCATGAACGGGGGAGGGTCAGAGAGAGGGAGACATAGAATCCGAAACAGGCTCCAGGCTCTGAGCGGTCAGCAGAGCCTGACGCGGGGCTCGAACTCACAGACCGCGAGATCATGACCTGAGCCGAAGTCGGCCGCTTAACCGACTGAGCCACCCAGGCGCCCCTGCTTTTATTTTTTTTAATGATTCTTACCATGTCTGCAGTTCTAATCATTTTTCTCTCCAGATCTAAGATTTTACAAAAGTAATAGTAGATAGAGTAGCTAAATGTAAAACACTGAAATTTTCAAAACTGCTCAGGAAAGCATCAGCAGGTGGTTCACAAGGTCAACGAGAACTAACAAGAATAGCTTAGTCTCCTGTTTATAAATTGAAATCAAGTCTAGTTTTGGAAAGAACTACAGTTGTGGGTTTTTTTTTTCTACAACTCAGTGTAAATTCCCGCGACAATTCCTTTAAGCCTTGAGTCTCAACATTTCTGTACCATTTTTTAGGTATAGCCTATATGTAAATCCTTTATTTAAAAAAAGCATCCAGGAAAGTCTTGGGTCAGTGGTGCTTGGGCTTCATAATCAAAGTGCTTGGTTCATTCAATGTGAGACGCCTTTGTGGATTAGAAATTCTTTAAAAACTGGGGCACCTGGGTGACTCAGTTGGTTAAGCCTCTGACTTCATCTCAGGTCATGATCTCATGGTTTGTGAGTTCAAGTCCTGCATCAGGCAGGCTCTGTGCTCTCAGTGCAGAGACTGCTCCGGATCCTCTGTCCACTCCCCCCCACCCCACCCCACCCCCGCCAATCTACCCCTTCCCTACTCATGTTCTCTCTCTCTCTCTCTCTCTCTCTCAAATAAATAAACATTATAAAAAAAATTTTAAGGGGCGCCCGGGTGACCCAGTCGGTTAAGCGTCCAACTTCGGCTCAGGTCATGATCTTACAGTCCCTGAGTTCGAGCCCCATGTCGGGTTCTGTGCTGACAGCTCAGAGCCTGGAGTCTGCTTTGGAATCTGTGTCTCCCTCTCCTCTGCCCCTCCTCTACTAGTACTTTTTCTCCTTCTCTCTCTCAAAAAAAATAAACATTAAAAGTTTTTTAAGAAATTCTTTAAAAACTGGCTATTTAAAAAATCTTTTCTCAGGTAAGTTCATCCACTCTAACAGCTAATGTGCAACCCCTGGCCAGGGTAAGACTTTTAGTGCTTTCACATTTGCACCTGAACCCTGGAAGTGCCCTTGGAATCCTTCATTCTAAGTATTTGAAGGTCAAGTCTCTTTTCCTCTGGCAACATTCCTCCTCCTCCGTTTCTTGGTGAGAGGGCCATGATCTGCCTCAGTACACAGGCCAAAAGCTGCTAAGACGCGTGGGATGCTCCCATTCCTACTCCCCACTCCCCCCCACCCCCGTTCATTTCAGCTATTTCCCAGGTCCTCAGTTGTCCATCTTGACAGTGTCTCTCAACTGCCTGCCTGTCTCCATTCTCACAGGTGCCCTCTTAGCACCTGTCTGGATGGAGGTTACTCATTTTCCCCCAAAGGATGCGATGTGTTCCTTCTCATCGCTAGACGTTCCACAAACCCAGTGACCAACCAAACACACAAAACAGCTCTGTTCAAGTCATTCCTGTGCTCAAAACCTTCAAAGGCTTCCCAAATTGTGTGCATATGACTTAGTATGGCATTCAAAGCTCTCCAGGACCTGGTTCCTACTAATATTCCTAGGCTTCTCTTCCTAACTGTGATTACATAGTCTAGACTCCAGTCAAAGCTCATTATTTTTTACTCCCTGCTTCCACTTGACTCCATTAGAGGGAGATTTCTGGAGTTTTCACTGCCTGGTTTTCCCCCACTCAGCCCGTTACAGCCGTTGTACCGGGCAAGGCACATAACTTGTCTGTGCCTCTTGTTTGTACCGGGGACAACACAGGCACTGTGAGGGTGACATGATTTAAGTATGTAAAACACGTAGCAAAATACCCAGCATATAGGAAAATAGAAATAATCGTCAGTATTGGTATTACCGTGCCAAGAGGCAGTATTTTCTCCCTGATTTATTTGTATCCAAATTTGTATCATTTTTTCAAGGCCACACACAGATGTCGTCAATTGTTTGAAGCCTCTTGTTCCCATAACTCAAAGGACAATTTTTCTCCTGTAAGATGTCCAGCCTCACTCACCTCCACCTTCTTTATGCTGGATACCGTTTTCTAACACAGTTATTTGTATCCATGTATTGTCTCCATAACCATGTTACACATTCCTTTTTGAAGCAGGATTTATTCATTCAATTAACAGCCACTGAGAGCCTGCTCTGTGCCGGACACTTTGCTGAGCACAAGAAGCATCTTTTCCCTCTTTCTGTGCTTGCCAGCATCCAGCACAGATACATCTAAAGCTGGCACTTAACCACCATTTGTATCAAAATAGGAGGGCCTGGGTAGCTCAGTTGGTTAAGCGTCCAACTTCAGCTCAGGCCACAATCTCGCGGTTCGTGAATTTGAGCCCCGCATCGGGCTCTGTGTTGGCATCTCAGAGCCTGGAGCCTGCTTCAGATTATGTGTCTCCCTCTCTGTCTACCCCTCCCCGGCTCATTCTCCCTCTCTCTCTCTCTCTTAAAAATAAATAAAACATTAAAAAAAAACCATTCTGTCAAAAAACCTTCTGTCAAAACAAAGGATTGTTATGTCTATTCCATTTATGATTTGGCAGGAACATAAATCGTCTCTTTTCCCCAAACTGGGAGAATGCTTAAGATCCAATATGGTGAAATTAGCAACCTCAGACTATTGTTAAGACAAAACTTAAAAGCCCTGTAATCCTAAAAGCTCCCACGTTTTAAAAAATATTTTAAAAGTTCTTATTTTTATTTGACAAAACTCTTAGTTTTTCTTCAAACTTAAAGGACATGTGCCGGTTTATGGAATAGTACTTAGCAATAAAAAGGAATGAACTGATAATACAGCAGCACCTTAGATGGATCTCAGGGCCATTATGCTAAGTGAAAGAGTCAGATCTGAAAAGGCAACATTATTTTTGCATTTATATAGCATTCTCAAAGTGACACAATTATTAGGATGGAGAGCAGATCACTGGACATCAGGGATTAGGGACAGTAAGGTGGAGGTGACTCTGTGAAGGGTAGCACCAGGGAGATCTCTCTGGTGATGGGATAGTTCTGTATATGCTGGGGTGATGAGTGCAGGGCTCTCCACATGTGCTAAACCAACAGAACTATCCACACAGTGCAGCCTCGTCAATTTCCTGGTTTTACAACTGTGCTGTCCTTATGTGAAGTATGAGCACTGGGGGAACAGGGTGACAGGTATGCTGTGCGGTGTTTGCAACTTGCTCTGAATCTAATTATTTCAAAATTCAAAGTTAAAACCTTTACAACTTCAACTTTGGAAACGGCCTGGGCTCTTCTGAGAAATGAAAAGGCATCATCAAGTCTACCAGAAACTCAAAAGGCTGGGGCTTCCTTAGAAGCATAGGCAACTTCATGAGGGACTCTTCTTAGGGGTCCTGATGTCCCTGCCTATCAGAGCACTCTTGCCATCATGCAATATCCCTCTTTAACCCTGGCACCGTTTCCTTCTGGCACGCACTTTCCTGCTACATGCATTCTTTTTATCCCTTAATTTTCAACCTTTATGTTTCAGGTGTATTTCTCATAAAGAGCAGTTTTTATCTGATCTTGATGCAATTTGAGGATTTATACATGTGAAGATGTGAGTTGAAGCCATTTCCATACTGTATGTATCAGTCAGCATTCAACTGGAGAGACAAAACCGGTAGGAAATAGAGATTTATTGCAAGGAGTCAGAAAGGGCAGGCCGGAACTGTCAGGCCTGGGCTGAAGCTGCTGTCCACAGCCTGCATTTCCTCCTCTTCAGGGAAAACTCAGCCCTGCTTTTAAGACCTTTTACTGATTGAAACAGACCCTCACAGATTTTCTAGGATAATCTCTGTTACTTCAAGTCAACTGATTATGGGCTTTAATCGCGTCTACAAAATACCTGCACAGCAACATCTCAATCAGTGTTTGAGTAACTGTGGACTGCAGCCGAGTCAAGTGGATAAATAAAACTGACCAAAATAGTGTATCAAAACTGATCAAAACTGATCAAAAATAGTGTATTTGTCACCATTAACATATCTGTATTAACTCCTACCAACTAACCTTGGATTTTCTATTTACTCTGTTTTTCGGTTGCTGCTGCGGCTTCTCCTCCTTTCACTCTCCCCCACCTCCCCTCCCTCTTTCTTAATTTCCTGCCTTGTGTTGAACTGTGAGTCTCTCTGTTTACGTTTTAGCCATTTTCTAGTTTGCAAGTTATGAGTTTCCCTTTTTATTCTTTATGTGATTGCCCTTAAAATTTTAAGTCTGGATGTTTTCCAGCAAAGTCTAAAGTTAATCATCTTTGTTTACCCAAACGACACAAGGAGAATAAAATTTGCAAACCTTATCTGTACTACTCCCCACTAACAAAATACTTCATTTAGCATTTTTTTTTTACATTTATTTATTTTTTGAGAGACATAGAGAGACAGAGCACAAGTTGGGGAGGGGCAGAGAGAGGGAGACACAGATTCCAAAGCAGGCTCCAGGCTCTAAGCTGTCCGCGCAGAGCCCGACGTGGGGCTCGAACTCACAAACCATGAGATCATGACCTGAGCTGAAGTCACTCAACCGACTGAGCTACCCAGGCGCCCCTCATTTAGTATATTTTGACGCTTACAATATTTAGGTTTTTTCTCACTATCACCCCTCATTTTTTATGTGCGAACAGGCTTCCTAATGCTCTTCTCATCACTGCCACTTGGTTTCTACTCCTTCCTTCTCGATTCTGTTTTTCTCATCAGAAAGTTCTTTCAATGAATAATAAACTTTATATCTTAAAATATCTTTATGTCATCCTCATTCTTGAGTGATAATTTAGTTAAGTGTAGGATTCTGCATTGGCTGCAATATTTTTCTCTATAGACTTTGAAGGCATTATTCCATTTTCTTCCAGATTGCTTTCTTACTGATGAGAAGTCCTTTGTCAACCTTATTGTCTTTCCTCACAGGTTATCTGTCTTATCACTTCTGGTGATTTTTAAAATTTCTTCTTTATATCTGATAGACTACACTCTCCCGCTCTGTGTGTGTATGTGTGTGTGTGCGTGTGTGTGTGTTCTTCAGTTTGGGATTTGGTGTGCGACTTTTTGATCTGAGAATTCATGTCTTGCTAGAAAATTCTCCATCAGTGTATTTGCGTGTTACCATTCCCACATTCTTTTCCCCCTTCTGAAACTCTTTTAGACACACTGGAGTTTTTTATTCTATTCTTCACATCTCTCGTTGCCTCTTTCTTATCATACATCTAGTCATACTCTAGTTGTATTCTTAAAGTCGTCATCCAATTTATTAACTCTTGCTTTGGTCTACTTTGACATGTTATGTTGAATTTTACAATTAGGACAGCACTCTTTTTGATTTCTCAGATATCTACCTGTTTTCGAGTCTGCTTACTCTGTTTTTATCATGTCTTCTTCTGACATGAGTTCAATTGATTGCTTTATGTCTTTGAACATTTTTGAAACCACTTATTTTGAAGCTCTTCGGAAACTGCTCTATTTTCTTTAGTTTCTCAACTGGAAATTCTCTCATTTGTTGTGTCTGCTGACTCTCTCTTATGGGAATGGATTTCCTGATGTGCTTCATATCTTTTTACTGTTAGCTTACTTTCAACAGTGGTCTTCCACGGTAGTTTCTCAGTGGTGTCCTGGATTGTGGAGGCGATCTGATCGAGCAGGTTAGCATTTGCCTCCAACAGCGCCCTGCACATTGACCAATTCTGGACCCCTTTAAAACTGTTTTATATTAAAATATTTCAGAAATACCACAAGGTATAAAGAATAGTGTGGTGGATACCTGTGTAACCATTAACCAGTTTAAGAAATAAAATGTTACAAGTAGTTTTGAGGGTCCCCCCTCCTTGTATCTTCTTTCATTTGCAATTTCGACTCCCCTGCTACCTCCAGAAATAAACACTGAGCTGAATTTGGTGGTTTTTTGATCTTTTGCATGTCCATGTATTCCTGCAAATAAACGTAGTGCTGCCTTCGATATTTTTAAACTTTCTAGGATGGTATCACACTAACCTTTTGCTACTTTTTGTTTTCAATTAAAATTTTTGTCTGGTCATGTTAATACATAAATCTCTATTTTCAATTTGGTATTATACTCAATAACGTGAGTTTAATTTGTATTTACTAATGATATAATTTAATGACTTATTCTGCTGTTGATACATATTTAGTTTTTCCCAGTATTTTGCAATTGCCAAAAATGCTGCTGTCAACCTTCCTGCCCTTCCCAACTTGTGCACATGTGCAAGAATTTTGCCAACTTGTGCGCATGTGCAAGGATTTTTTCCAGAGAAAATCCCCAGGAAAGGAATTGTTGGGCAAGGGGGAAGCCGTAGTGACAAATTAATTCGTTTTGCCAAACTGTGCTCCAAAGTTACAAGTCATTTCACGTGCCTCTTCTTTATCAATTTCTAGAATGATCCGAATTGTAATAGTTGCCCTTCTAATGGATTTGAAATCTTATCTCCTTGTGATTTTCATTTGTGTTTTACTTCTGTGGTTCAGATGAAGCATGTTTTCATGCTTTTACCTTTTGCTGTTTGAGTTTTTCCCTTTTATTCCTGTTCTTCTTCAAATTCTTTTTCTTCTTGATGTGTGGGATGCTTTAGAATTAGCAGGATGCTAATTCCCAGTCTGACTTAGCTTTTGCTTTTTTTCATGGTGACTGTTGGCCTACAAAAGTTTTTACTGTAATATAATCAAAGCTTTCCATCTATTACTTTAACATTTGTGCTTATTTGCCTTGTTAAAAACAATCCTTCCATTAATTACAAAAAAAAATCCTTTCACACTTGTAGTCATAAAAATATTTTCCTACTTTTTTTTTAAATTTTAAGGTTTTGCTGTCTAAATTAAGCACTTAAACCCACCTGGAATTTATTTTGAGTATGCTGTAAAATAAGATTCAATTTTATTTTTGTACACGAATAATTAATTATACGAGTAACCTTTATTAAATTTTCTTTTTTCTAATTACTTTACAGTTCCATATCAGCTTTGCATTTATGTATAGGTCTGCGTCTTACTTTTTTTTTCCATCCCGTTGCCTTATCTGTCCTGTGTTAAGTCCACATCATTTTTTTTTATCTTTCAAGTTTATTCATTTTTGAAAGAGAGACAGAGTGTGAGCAGCAGAAGGGAAAAGAGAGAGGGAGACACGGAATCTGAAGCAGGCTTCAGGCTCTGAGCTGGCTCTGTGCTGACAGAGGGGCTCGAACTCACAAACTACGAGATCATGACTGGAGCTGAAGTTGGACCCTTAACTGACTAAGTCACCCATTTTGATTATTATAGTTTTATAAAAAGATTTGATATTTGACATGGTAAACCCTATTCAAACTTATTCTCCTTCAAAGATGCCTTAGCTATTTGTGGTATGTTGCTTTTCTATATAAATTTTAGGACTAATTTGTCAAGTCCTACCAAAGAACTGTCCCTTTTAATTGCAATTGTACTGAAATATCAGTGTAAATTATGCATTTTACACTAATTATATTATGTGATTATGTAAATTAGTATAAATAATGATACTGAGTCTTCTAAATTTGTGATACTCAAAGTGTAGTTTGTGGACCAGCATCATGTGGGAGCTTATTAGAAATGCAGAATCTAAGGGACACCTGGCTGACTCAGTCCAGAGAACATGTGACTCTTGATCTTGGGGTCATGAGCTTGAACCCCGTGTTAGGTGTAGACATTACTTAAATAAAAAATAAAAAAGGGGCACCTGGGTGGTTCAGTCAGTTAAGTATCCAACTTCAGCTCAGGTCATGATCTCACACGTTGTGGGTTTGAGCCCCGCATCGGGCTCTATGCTGACAGCTCAGAGCCTGGTGCCTGCTTCGATTCTGTGTCACCCCCTCTCTCTGTACCTCCTCACTCATGCTCTGTCTCTCTCTCAAAAATAAACATTAAAAAATTTTTTTAATAATATAAAAACTTTAAAAAAAAAGAAATGCAGAACCTAGCGGCACCTGGGTGGCTCAGTTGGATAAGCATCTGACTTTGGTTCAGGTCATGACCTCATGGTTTGTGGGTTCGAGCCCCGTGTCGAGCTCTGTGCTGACAGCTCAGAGCCTGGAGCCTGCTTCAGATTCTGTCTCTCTCTCTCTCTCTCTCTCTCTCTCTCTGCCCCTCCCCTACTTGCACTCTGTCTGTCTCTCTCTCTCAAAAATAAATAAACATTAAAAAAAAAGAAAGAAAGAAAGAAATGCAGAATCTAGAAAATCACCCTGGTCTTCTGAATCAAAATCTGCATTTGAGTAAAGTCCCAAAGACTTCGTATTCACATTCAAGTTTGGGATGCCCTGGTGGAATCCCTAAACACAGAAGCCCTCTACAATTATTTAAATCTTTATAAATTTGTCTGTAAAGGGCTTGTACCTTTTTTGTTAGGTTTATTGTTAGACGCTATGTTTTTAATCATACTTTATATCCTGTAGGTATTACAGATGTATAGAAATGTAATTGATAGTTGCATATTGAACTCACATGAGATTATTTTACTGACTTATCTTAAAATTCACTAATCTTTTCTTCTACTGTATCTAATCCACTAGTAATCTATTAAATTCTTAATAGATTAAGTATTTGTTATTACACTTTTGTGTCTAAAGTTTCTATTTGATTACTTTTTTAGGTTCTCTGATATATTCTTTGAGGAAAACTCCCTCTTTCCCTCCATGTTCTTGAGCGTACAATCATGTTGTGATTAACCATGAGACTATTTCTATTATCTTTTATGTCTATGATAATTCTCACTAAATGTTAGACATTTTACATAGCAAGAGAAAATTGTAAAGGGTCTGGATGATGTTGTCTTTCTACAGAGAGGACATTAATTTTTTCTGGCATGTGCACAGAATACAGAGAGATCCCACTGATGCACCTGAGGTTGGGCTTCAGGCTCAGTTGGGACAAGGGTTTCCATTTCCAGTTTGTATTTGTTCTAGGGCACAGCCCTGGCTCCTGGAGCAGATGCTTCAGGAGTCTCCCCTGGATGCCTGGGATGTTAACCCGGGTTTTTCCAATTTGGTAGGTCCCAGCTCCAACCTCTTTCTCTCCAACCAAAGCCTTTAGTCAAGCTCTTCTGCCTCACAGAAGCTGCTTTCCGCCTAGATTCTTGGCCCCTTGCCATGTGGATATGCAGCTTCTTAGGGGGTAAAAATCAGCTCTAAGGAAAAGTACAGGTCAAATTTCAGGCTCGCTTTTCAGCAGCTTCTACTTCTCTGAGATCTGGGCTTCTCGGGTCCTGCCATCGTGGCCACCTGAACTCTAACTTCTGTCTCTCCAGCTCAGTGAGAACTCCGCAAACTGTAAGCTGCTTTCTTCTGCTTCTCTTCCTTGTTCCACAAATCAGCAAAACCCCTCAGGGGACCAAATGGAGGCAAATGTGATCTTGCCCTCAGTGGACCTTACCTACTCTTGAAGATCTTGAACTCTCAAGTCCTGTTTACTTGGGTTGATCTCTGATGCCTGCAAACAGTTCTTTTTAAAATTTTACCCAGTTTGTATAGTTATTCTTGGTAGTGTGGTTAGTGTTATGCAATCTTTTTCATCATAGACAAGAATAGAAGTCACTTTATACATAATTTTAGTTTATTCTATTTTCCAGATTTTGAGTAGATGCTTGGCTCATTGGTTCTCATTTTTTTAATAGAAGGATTTAAGGTAAGATGTTCTTCATATACAATTGTAGCTGTACCCGATAAGTTTGTATACATCATGGTTCCATTAGTATTTTGTTCTAAATATATATTTTTTTTAATTCTCAAGTTAGTTAACATACAGTGTACTCTTTGCTTCAGGAATAGAATCCAGTGATTCATCACTTACATATAACACCCAGAGCTCATCCCAACAAGTGCCCTCCTTAATGCCTATCACCCATTTTCCCCACCCCCATCAACGCTCAGTTTGTGCTCTGTACTTATATTATTTTCCTCCCTCTCTGTTTTTATCTTATTTTTCCTTCCCTTCCCCTATGATCTTCTGTTAAGTTTCTCAAATTCCATATATGAGTGAAATCATGTGATATCTGTCTTTCTCTGGTTTATTTCACTTAGCATAATACCCTCTGGTTCCATCCATGTTGTTGCAAATTTGGCAAGATTTCATTCTTTTTCATTACCAAGTAGTATTCCATTTTGTGTATGTATGTGTGTGTGTGTATATGTGTGTGTATATGTGTGTGTATGTATAATTTTAGCCATTTATATGTGTGTGTTGTTAATTTTAGCCATTCTGACTGGTGTGAGGTGGTATCTCATTGTGGTTTTCATTTGTTGGCTCTAAATATTTTTAATTATTCACTAGGATTTATTGCTTGCCCTAGGAGTTATTAAGAAGTAAGGTTTTAATTTATCAGATATTTGGGATTGTTTAGTTTTCTTTTCCTTATTGATTTCCAAGTTATTTACGCTTTGTTCAGAAATGTGATCTGCACGATATCATTTCTTTGGAATTTACTGAGACTTGCTTTATGGTCTTGCTTTATGAGGTGTACTTCATGGTCAGTTTTCATTGAAGATCTACAAATGCTTGTGAAGAATGTGTATTCCCCAGTTGTTGGGCATAAGGTTATATTTCCATCCATTATGTCCAGCATGTTGATTGTATTGTTCAAATATTCTTTAATCTTACCAATTTCTAATTTCTAGAGTTATTGTAGTGAGTTATATATTAAAACCTCCAACAAAGATAATGGATAACTCATCTTTTCTGTGTAATTCTGTCCAGTTTTCCTTTTCTGTATATTTGGGTATTCAGACTTAGAATTATTATAGCTTTCTCGTGAATTACATTTTTTATCATTATGTAAATAATGTCTTTATCTCTGATAATGCTCTTGATCTTACCAAGCCTTCTGTTTTTAAGAAAGTTACCTAGCTTTTATTAGGGTAGTGTTTTATTTGTATGTAAATATTTATTATATGTATTATGTTATATACAATTATATTTTGTTTTATATTATTATATTGTATGATATCAATTATATTATATAAATATAAATATATTTATTTATCTATATAATATGTATTTATGTGGTTTATTTTTATTTTTTCTTTTATTCTTTGATTTTCAACTTTTTAGTGCTCTTAGGTTTTAGATGTAGTCAGTTTTTATTTTCTTAACTAATTTCACCATCTCTATGTTTAACCACTGAATTGAGGCCATTTATAGTTATAACACATATATTTAGACCTGTTTATACTATGTTATTACATGTTTTTATTTCCCTTTTCTATCTTTTTGTCTCTTCCCTATTAATTTTTTAATTGGTCAAGGTTTCAGAGGAGATTTTTTTCTCCCTCATTTTTCCCTCTACTGTTTGGGAAATTATATATTCTCTATTCTGTTAGTGATTCCTTAAAGTCTTAGCAGGGAACATTTTAACTTTGGTTTCTGGGAAGAGATACCCTCAAATGACTTTCCATGTCTCTCAAGTGATATGAATTGCCCCCCATGAGCATATATAGTACAAAGAACATGGGACTCCAGTTTCTTTCTTGGGCAATTGTTTTCTCACTCAACTTATCACTTTTCACTCAACTTATCACTCAACTTTTAGTTTTGAGTGTCCTTCTTGTTTATACCATCTTGACATTTTCACCCCTTGCTTTCATACATATATATATATAGAGAGAGAGAGAGAGAGAGAGTTTTAATTTTTAAATATATTATTTATAATTTATTATGTTTGGAGTGGGATAGTGTCCTCCATATTTAGCTCATTATACCCATTGAACCTGCTCTATAAATCTAGAAAACTTGTAACATCTAGAAAATTTTCCATTCCAGTTTGGAAGATCCTAAGATCTAAATCCCTTACCGTTACAGAGCATTTCTACTTCTATATGGAGGGGGTGGCGGTTGCAGTGTGATATGACTGGAAATTCAGTTGGTAGATAGACTGCTTCACCAAGTGTCATGAAATTCATGTCTTAGTTGTGGTTCTATAGCTAACATTGTGACTTTAAGTTCTCGAGTCTTTCTGGGATAAACTTGTTGCCTTCATATAATGTGGCTAGTAGTGCTTGTATCTACCTCCTATCTCAAAGAATCCCCCCTGAATATTAAATGGAAGATTAAAAGACTATATTATATAAGTGAAAGTTCTTAATTTTTTAGAAATATCTACAGACAGCTAACTATTACTATTATTGTCATTATCAATGACTAGTTATATACCATAAAGGAGAAAAGAGCTAAAACTCCTGGAGGGGTAGAAACTGTATCTCAACTAGCCTATAGCTTTGAACATAGTGCCCTGAACAGAAAAGAGGCTTAGAAACTATGGGTGGATCAATGTCCAGGAGAGATCCACAGAGAAATTTATAGACTCATTCCTTTTATTTGTGTTTGAAAGTTAATACATTTAGCTTTAGACACTATGCCATAATTTGAGGTATTAGGTCAGGAAATATTGTCAGAGTATTGCTCCCTAGAGTAGAATTCAAGCAAATCCAAACATAATTTTCAGCTATTGGTAAACACTTAAGCTTTTAATAATGGGGGGAAAAAAAACAAAAAACATTTTACTCAGAAAGAATGATTGCCTTTGATAGCTGAAGTGTAGTAAAGCCTTAAATAATACATTAACTAATTGCTTGTTCTCTCTGATGTTTGCCGTTAATGGTTTTTAATTGTAACATATGAATTTTAATTCGTTTTCTCCCAGAAACCAGAAAAAAGTGAAGGTAAACATGGTGACTGCGACCCCCTCCCAGGAATTAGTTAGGTACACTTTATGTTTTACCTATTTGGATGATATAAATTGAATTCTCTGCATGAGTCCTTCAGTCAAGTTCCTTACTATAGAAACCCAAAGTGAGAAAGTTGATTGCACTAGCCACCCTGGGCAGAGTCTTTCTGAACAAACTGTGGCCCCGCATCGTCAAAAACGTACTTGTCAATCTCAGTGTGGTTTTGGTCCCAGCGGGATATCGTAGACACAAGCTTTGCCAGCAGGACAGGAGGAAAATTTTAAGATCTCTCCATTATATTTATAGATCTGACCAAAATGTGGGAAGCCATCAGGGTAGCTGAGTCTCCAGCCATAACTAGTCTGAATTCACCAGTGCCTATAAGCTACACCTTGATGGGGATAGCAGAGTCTCCGTTGCCTGGGGAGTAAAGGAGGGATATTATTCACCTCTTGCCTCACTCCATTTGTTTAAGCTCTGCCCTGGTGAAGCAAATCAGCCAATGTTCCTCTCAGTCCAGCAAATTTTTCTAGTTATCCTCGGCCATGGTGTTAGAACGCCATTTGTGTATACCAATCTCCTACTCAAACATACGCAGTGCCTTCCCATCGTTGAGCCTTTCAATTCCTTTTTCTGCATTCAGAGCCATCGAGTGTGTGGTTCTGGTTCCGGTTTATCTCTCCCAGGCCCCTGCTCTGACAGCCTGGTTTATACAGTGGTTTCAATGTATTCCATTGTATTCCGTTCCTCTGTGTGTCCGGGACTCCTCTAGCAAAAGAGGTTTCTCTCTCACATCCACTTAGCTGAATCCTACTTTCTGACTAAAAACAGGCGCTCACCTGTTTGGAAGGCTTTCCCGTTTTGACCAAATCCTCAGCTTTTGAAGAGCTCTACTTGGAACAATGTGAGATGAAGGACACCCTTTAGCCATCCAGGTGAGCCAACTCAATCTAGAATCACCTGGTTGGGGGGTGTTGCAGCCAGATGTCACTCACTTTCTGAATTCTACATCTTTTTCAAAGCTAGTGCAAATTTCACCTTTCCCAGCCCATCTTAATGGGATCTCTTTTTCCTCTCAGTGGTTATAAATCTTGTAGATTTCAGATAAAACACACAAAAGATAAAAACTTGCCTATATCAGTATTTCCCAAACCTGAAAAACATATCAACCCCTCAGGTGGAAAAAAAATCCTTTCAGATCCCTAATGTTAACTTAAATTATTTTTATGATGATACTTAAAATATCCAACCATAAAATAAAGCACAAGTCCTGTACATTTTTATATCTTATAAAAAGTTATAGATTAAATGAAACAAAATCTCATAACCAAAATCACGTTCACAGCATGTCACAGACAATGTCCTTTTGCTGAAATTAATTATGACAGATGATGTCATTTTGCTGAAACTATATCAGCAACAAAAATGTGAATGTGGTTCTGAGTGCCATAGTGAAAGTTCTTCTGGGTTCAGCCAATATGTCGCTTCCTAGCTGACAACCATGGGCAGATAACTTCTCTGAGCCTCAGTTTCCTCATCTGTAAAACAGATCAGTGGCTTCATTATAAAGTTATTATGAGATTAAATATATCTGGAAAGTGCTTAACTATAAGACAATTATGAAGAATTAAATGGGATGCCGGGTGGCTCAGTCGGTTAAGCATCTGAATCTTGATCTCAGCTCGGGTCTTGACCTCAGGGTTGTGAGTTTAAGCCCTGTATTCAGCTCCATGCTGGGCAAGAGACCCACTTAAAAAAAAAAAGAATTAAGTTAAATATGCACATGAAGTCCTCTGCATAGTGTCTGACACGTGGTAAGTGTTCACAACTTGTTACCCTTTATTATCATCATTATTATAGTAATTACTATAACACTATTCTAATTTTATAATTAAAAAAAAACATAAGTTCTAATAAATTAAGTAACTTTCCATAAGCAACACAAAATACTTTATGTCAGGATGCTCTGTTAAGAGCCTACAATATAGAGAAGAGACATTACAAATTTAGGCTTCTTTCTGGTCATAGATTGAGTCAGTTTGAACAATATTCTAAGCACTCCAGAGCACAATGTTAGTGTTACAAGAGTATTTCATTTCATGTTATTAATTAATTTATCCTCAGCCTTGTTCCCAAAAGAAGTTGAGACAGCTTTCATATGTGCAATGCAAAAATATGATAAAATAATCTGGAAGGGGAAACAAAATAAAGAACCAAAAGAGAAGCTAGTAAGAAAGTCAAGGTTAATATCAGTTAGGCATGTTATATGTTTCAACAAATTACTGTAGGTAATGCAAAATTTCAACTTTTCTTTTTTTTAATGTTTATTTATTTTGAGAGAGACAGATAGAACGTGAGTCGGGGAGGGGCAGAGAGAGAGGGAGAGAGAGAATCCCAAGCAAGCTCCATGCTGTCAGCACAGAGCCCAGTGCAGGGCTTGACCCCACGAACCACGAGATCATGACTGGAGCCAAAGTCAAGAGCTGGATCCAATTTTTCAAGGAACTGAAGCATAAGGGATTTTTCTGCTATGAGTCCTCAAATAGGAACACTATCTGATGGGGTGTTTTTTATTTCAACAGCATTTTTGCTTCAACTCAATTGTGAGTTTCATGCAAATGGTAACTGCTGCATTCCCCAATACAAGTAAATAGCATAATGCCAAAGATAAAGGTAGTAAAAATCTACTTCCACACTAGATGGACTGCTGCTAACGTAGAGGGACTGTCACTCTTCGCGAAACCTCCACAGACATCACTTCTATCGACCGAGTCTTTGGTAAATGTTGAGTAACATATTTTTAGGCTGATAAAGATAAAAGTAGCTATATTTTGAGAGATTCCTATGGCCACATCATCTAAAGCTTTGTATTACTTATGTCTAATGGTACTGACTAACATTTATTTGGTGCTTTCTACGTGGCAGGTTCTGTGTGACTCTGACTAGTGATTGCCTTGTATCCTTCAGCTCTCCTATTTTACCGCGAGGAAACCAACGCTCAGAGAGTTTATCCAGCTTGTCTAGGGTCACAGAGCTAACAAGTAACAAAGTTGGGATTCCAAAGATTCCAACACAGGTTGGTTTGAACACAAAGTCAGTGTTCTTAATTATCAGCTCATTGCTACAAAGAGTACAAGCTCTTCTTTGAGCTGCTGGGGAGAAACAGGAGGGCAGGACCAGGCAGGTCAGTCCTGTTTCTGTATATCTGTCTGCTGAGTTTTATTATAGTAATGATTACAAACATCTGTTGGACCTACTAAGCGCCAGACGCTGTGCTAAGCACTTTAATTGCGGTATCTCATACCATCTACTACTCTGTAAATTAGGTACCAGTATTATTGTCCCCATTCTATAGACGAGGAAACTGAATTCTTAAGATTTAGTAACAGAGTCACGCAGGCAGCGGTGCCAGATTTAAAAACAGGTCTCACTGTTTTCAGGGCTGGTCCTATTCTGCATTACTGTTCAGAACTGTGCAGAAAGCCAGGGGAAGGTATTATCATTCTAGGTCCTCATATCTCTCAAGTCATCTGGCCACGCCGCTGTGGGTCCTCGGAAAACTTTGGTTGACTGGCCGACCTGCCAGGAACCCCACCACACAGAGGTTGCATCCTGGTGGCTTTATACCTCCTTGTATAGTTATAAGGAGGTAAAAGGCTATGGATGCAATAGTGATAGGTAATAGATGGTACACAGTTAGATAGACTTTCTAGTACCTCTTGACTCAGATATCCTGTTCACACGTGCCCTCTTTAACAATTTGAACATCATAATTATTGCCCAGTTCGCCCAAACAGCATGCTCTTGTGGTAAGGCTAAAGACTACAAATTTATGTCAGTAATTTTGAACTGGGGACTTTCTCTTTGCTGTGAACAGTGTAAATTTTTTTGATCCAGTATTTTTAAACAATGAAGTCGTATGCTAAAAAATTACGTTTGGTGCTCATTTTCTTGGGAAATGAGTCCCAACTCTTCACTTCTCTTAGTACGTATAGACCTGGCCAAGTTGTCCTCAAACATCCTCTCCCAGCCCTGAACGCTAGCCAAGCTCCAGGGCAGAAGGTAACAGATTTCCAGAATGAAACCTTTCAGCAACAGCAGCCAATCATGTGGGAGTGAAGGAGGCTGTCTCCTACAACTGAAACCACAAGGGAGTTAGAACAGGAGGCAAGATAATTACCTACCTGGACAGCAGCCAGGGAAGCAGCCCGGGCCTCTTGTGAAAATGCCATGGGAAATGTAATGACCACATGTGGTAAGAAGGACCTGGGTTTCCTACCTGATCTGATAAGCAAGGTCAAGGCAGGACGCTGATCCCAGGAACAGAAGGGACTGGTATTTATTATTTATCCAACACTGGCAGCCAGGCAGGCTCGGCACAATACGAGGATCCGTCTGAGCACCTTCCTTAGGGCTTAAGGTTATTCTCTGGGGACCTAAATTTCTGGAGTCTTAATGCTCCCCGTTTCCTTAAGCCTAACCCTTGAAGTTCGGGGCTCTTCAGTGACACGTATAGGAGTGGGAGGCAATGGCTTCACAGATATTGGAAGTTTACCCTGTATCCTCACACATTCATTTCTCTAACCTTTTTTCCTCTCTCTCTTTCCTGTCTTTCAGTTGCTCGTCCTTCAGGCCATGGCTTAGATGTCTCTTCCCTGATCCCACACGAGTGGATAGGGGATTACCTTGGGGGGAATGCATCTTCTGCCATAGCACTCACATCACTGAACTGTGAACCATTTCTCTCACTAGACTGGAAGTTTTGTACAGTCAGGGACTGTTCAGTATTTTATTCAAAGGTGGTGTCCCCAGTACAATGTCTTCTAGAAGACATGGCTTCTGTGATGACAAATTAACTTATACACATATCATAGGTAGGGGTATGATGTCTGCATAATGTGGAAGTCTCACTGGTTTGTAGACAGTATGCTCTAACATTTATCTTTTTGTGTGTCACCAAACAGCAGCCAATGTAGACTAACCCAGCAACTCTAACAAGTCACGAAAGAATACGGTGCTGAAGCCAGGGCCCATGCCTCAGTGTCTGTGATCCCCATTTACCCACTCACAGACCTTTAGGCTTCCTGCCTGAATCATTTCAGTCCCATCTACTTCTATTGGGGTCACTTGCAGAAGATTCCAGCACCTGCCTGTCACTTTCTGCATCTCTCAGACTGAGGGTATTCTCTGTCTTCCAAGAAAGATTGCTTGGTTTGCATATAACACAAGAAGTGCCAAGGAATTAGTGGCCCAGGAATGATCTACAACTTGACAGGGTCCTACTTGGGGGCTACGTCCCAGGTACTCAGGGTGGTTCTGCTCACTGATGCCACTTAGTAAGGTGAAGCAACTTTCCTTCCTCCCCTGTCTCATTATCATGCTCCCTCACTGTTCTTCCTGGGATCACCTCCCAATCGACGACTTGCACCAAAATCCTGTTCTCAAGGTCCGTATGGGAGGAAAGCTCAATGAATACGCCTCATTCTTCCTCTTGACTTTGTCTTCATGCTATGTTGCAAGCGCTCTGGTTCCAAAACTGCCTAGGTTTTGAATGGTCTGATCCAATCTAATTTTACCTCCAAGTCCTTTTATCTTTCTAACGTGTGAGTTTACAGGATATGAATATTTTTAGGAATGCATATATTGTATTACAGCATAACCATCTGTGTTTAGCAAGGTATGTAGCATTCAAAAGTTGATCAATAAATATTTGGTGAGGGACACGTGCCTGGCTCAGTTGTTGGAGCATGCAACTTTTGATCTTGGGGCTGGAAGTTTGAGCCCCACACTGAGTGCAGAGATTACTTAAGTAAATTAAATACATACACACATACATACATAAATATTTGGTGAATAGATGAATGGCTGAATAAGAATTCTAGTTGTCCCACCTAACTTTAGAGAAGCCCTAATTTGTATGTGAGAGAACCTTCCATTTATAACTAAGACACCAATTCCTATGTCGACCAATATTTTCAGCAGTGCTTTTGTTACAGTGATTGCCCATCTTATTGGATTTAATTATGTATCATTAAGATATGGGGAGAAACCTTTAAATGAAGGAAAATATAAAAAAAAAACTCTCCTCACAATTTAAATGTGTATAATTCATTATCTCTAGCCACATATTTATTTCTGTAGAAGTACCACAACCTATAAATTGGATGGTGGCTATTTTGCTGTCTGCATGTAGATTGTTCTTATTCCTGCTATTTCTAAATTTTAAACACATTGTTCAGTGACAGCATGCTATTATAAAGAGTACAGTTGATTTATACAATTTAAGTAAATATATTTTAGCCAACAGGATTCAACTGATCCACTAAACTCCACAGAGCAGTCAGTTAATCAGCACATAGGGAGCTGAGTAAACATTTTACATGGAAAGGACTATACTATAAATCATGGGAAGATACAGAAAAGTAGAAAATGACCATAATTTAGGTTTTTCATGGTGACCTTTAAATATTCCGCCCTTCTGGGGCATCTGGGTGGCTCAGTTGGTTAAGCATCTGACTCTTGATTTCTGCTTAGATCATGATCTCATGGTTCATGAACCATCAAGCCCCGTGTTGCATTCTTCACTGACAAGGAGGAACCTGCTTGGGATAGTCTCTCTCTCTCTCTCTCTCTCTCTCTCTCTCTCTCTCCCTAAAAATAAATAAACATTAAAAAGTCATCCAGCCCTCTTTTTCCCAGAAGTATGCAAGCCCTGTTTTGGGGGTTGAATGATGTGGTACCCATAATAAATAACATTCTCCACCTTCAAAGGACTTTCATTTAATGGGCATGATAGACACAGGTGGGAAGGGCAACAAATTGAGATGACGATACAAGCAGCACAGACCAGTTTTCTCCCAAACTCTGTGCCCTGCGTGTCCCAGGGGTTCTTTGGGAGCCGAGAGGAGTGCAGAGTGTGGGGGACTTCCCAGAGATCCATTTGCTTTTACAAATTGGGCTTATACATAATATTTCTTTTTCTTTCTTTTTTCTTTCATGTTGAGAACTGCAGACAGAATCAATGGGAGCAATGAATTGGAGGAAGGAGCTGGGTCTGGGGCATCTCTGTGAGCTATGGTTGTGTAGGAAAACATTTTGAGAGGGAACAAGGAGAAAGAGACTTAGATGGGCCTTGAAAGAGGGGTGAAATCAGGACAAGTGAAAAGAAGGGAAATGTTAGGCCAGTAATGAGGCCCATCCTTATAGATACACCCAAGGACAAGGACAGGGAATTGCAATTAGCAAGTTAATGCTGCCACCTCCCAAAACACCGCACCAAACCAAACCCAAAGTACCTACTACCTGAAATATCTAGATATTCAAGGCCAAGTGTGCTTAACTGGAACTTTCCAACAGTTTTCAAAAATTACAAATGTTTTCACTTTGTTTATAATCACTCCTTGCTTGAAAGCAGTAGGCAACAAACAGAGGTCTGGGGAGTCAGACATTCCTGGGCTAAAATCCTGCCTTTGAAACCTACAAGTCCTCAACCTCTTAATGTATTCATTTCCTCATTTGTAAAATGCAGAAATACCACCAAATGTGCACTATAATTATGCAAATAAGGGATGTAAAACACTGCACACTGAGTCCTAGCTTTTTGTGAGCTTTTTGAACATGAGTGAAAATAAGTTAGTGTGTTGTAACTTTTATGTCTAGAGATTTTTAACCATTCACCAGGGTATAACGCCTGCTAAATGAGAGTGATAGGGGCCCTCGTGCTTCCTCTAACGGGGAGGAGCAGAAAAATATATGCAGAAATATAAAGTACCATAGTGTTAATGCTGTGTGTAATAGAGGATCAAACAAGTGATTGATTTTTCATAAGGAGCCCACCATGCTACTTTGGGTATCTGTGCATTTGCACATGCCATTTCTTTTTATTTACTCTCTGCTCTTTTCCACCTAGGTGGGGGGCTTCTCAGATGTTAATGTGCATATGAATCACTGGGAATCTTTTTAAAATGCAGATTCTGGTTCTGTAGGTCTGGATAGTGCCCTACATTCTGAATTTCCAGCAAGTTCCCACATGATGCCATGTTACTGGTCTGTAGATCCCGCTTTGAATAACTAGGACTTAATTACTAATTTTCAGTCCTCAAGTCCCTTCCTCTGGTTTGGGCCTCCTTGTAGGAGGGCTTTCTAACCAACTTGACATTGTCTCAGTCTTCGGGAACATTCTAAGCAATTGCAGCTTCAGGATAAGTCTTCTACCACTAGGATTACCAGATCAAACCCGAGATTTCCAGGTACATTTGACTTTCAGATAAATAGCCAGAAATTTTTAGTATTTTGCATAGAACATCCTTATGCTAAAAGAATATTTGTTCTTTATCTGAAATTCAAATTTACCTTGGTATCCTTTACTTTTATTTGCTAAATCTGGCATTGCTTCCTACCACCTTCCCCTCCCACCTCACTCCAGCCCCTACAATTAGATTGCTACTCCTCAACCTCTTTTACACACAAATCCCAGAGCAGGCACTGTCCATACCACCATGGTAACTTGGGAATACTTCTAATTTTTCACTTAGTGCGCAGAGATGAGCTCAGTGTTCATTATGTGTTTGTCTTCCTGTGAGCTCCTTAAGCATAAATACGTCTTCACCTGTGTCTCCCCAGTTTCTGGCAGAATACAAGATGTGCAATAAAGGTTTGCCAAATGTAAGTAAGCTGAATGAACTCAGTTCCTGATTCAGCTGCTTTGGTTGATGGTAGAAAAATGGCTTTGGCAGAGGTTAGAGGGCTTTAGGGTCAGGGCAGGGCTGTGGTCAAAGAGAAACACATTAATCTTCTTTTTAGCAAAGATCTTCCTTCAAGAAAAAAATCTTGATTTATCCAATCCAGGAATATCTGTCCACATATTAGAACCAAGTTCTCTCTTTTTTTTTTAAATTTTTTTCAAGTTTTATTTATTTTTGAGAGAGAGATCATGAGTTGGGGAGAGGCAGAGAGAGAAGGAGACACAGAATCTGAAGCAGGCTCCAGGCTCTGAGCTGTCAGCACAGAGCCCGATGCGGGGCTCGAACCCACAGACCATAAGATCATGACCTGAGCCAAAGTCAGACGCTTAACCAACTGAGCCACTCAGGTGTCCCCGAACTAAGTTCTCTCTTAATTCCAGCTAGGCTAAGGACACACTTTACCATGCCCCAAATAAATTGTCCCCACGTCTCCACTTAACATTTCTTCTGAAGACCCCTCTGCTTATTGCCTCCCACCCTCCTCTTAATTTGCCAGAGAACTAAAATCACACTCATTTGGATAATTATCGTGTGACACTTATTTTTTGCCCCTTTGGTGATCTGTAGTGGAGAGTGGGCTCGCCTTATAGAAACAAACCACACCGAAGGATACGGGGACTTTAAGCGCCTTCTGATATATTGGCTGAAGTGGCTACACCAGCCCTCCCTTCCACGTGCTTGTCTGAAATCTTCTTTGCTAAATACTAGGAACCCTTGAGTGTGTCCTGAGAGACGTGAGCATTTCCAATCTGTGCTATCAACATTCGGTGGCTCTGCCTCATGGGTCTGCGAGCAACTCCAAGAACTATGAGAACTGCCGCTACCCAAGTGCCACAATTTGGACGGCCCATGTCTGCAGGAAGGAGGAGCTCAGAAAGGACTACCCTCTGCTTATCTCTAGGGCTGTCTCCATCTTCCAGCCAGATGGGGCTATGACGAGGTTGTTGCTCTGTGGCCGTCCTGGCGTTCCCCTTCCCGGAAGCGGACATGCTGGACCGATGCCTCCAAAACTACACGCAGTCATGGAAAGCCTGTCACAAGCAGAAATTTCATTTTAATTCATTATTCAACATTTACACAAGCTTAGGTTCATTTGGTATATATAATAGCTAGCAAGCCAAGTTTCTTTTATGAAAACCGGGAATCCAAACACAGAGTAATTACTCTGCGGAGGGAAAAACGACCGCCGATCAAATAGTGCCACTCTAAATATTGACATGATGTACTTTCTGCTCTGGGTTAACCATTTGGATCCCATTGGCCTCCAAGTGTAATGTTGTGCATTCAGAAGAGAAAGGCATTCGATGTAGGAAAATGATAAGGGGAAGGTTAGAAGTCTGAGCATTGGCAGGAATGAAATGTTCATTGTGGTCAGAGGGAAGAAAGAAGAGTATAGATCACATTTGCAAGGCATGACGGTCATAGCCACCATTATTGGTACTCTTTGGTTATCAGCCCCTGTGTTGAATGCTTTGTATGCGTTCACTTTTTCACTATTCACAAAAAGTCTTCTGGGAAATTGTACAATATCCATTTTACCCCATCACCCATGAGGTCTACATGAGCAGCCTGTGCACAGCTACTGTTACCAAATAGAGGCCTTCAGGTCAGAGGAAATTAACTTCCAACATCCCCTTGCTCTGGACGTCTCTATCAGCCCACCTCTGTTAACATTTGTTTCATATCTTATTTTTTCCTCATAACAATTTACGTTGAGCACCTTTTCATGTCAAGAATGTTCTCGTGAGAACTCCAGACCCTGGCTGAACCCAGGATGGAAGTGCTGGATGCCTGTCCACAAGGTAAGAATGCTTTCTGATCCCAGAGAGGCAGCGACTTTGGGTGAAAATAGTCATCTTCTAAAACAATCAGGTCTGCTTTTTTGTTTTGTTTTCTTTTAAGAAGTCAGATCCCCAAGAGGATATCACAGGGAAAGAGAATCCCAAAAACATTGATTCCAGGAAAGAAACTTGGTGTCACATGCTCCATGCTCCAATACCCTTATTATACCAGTGAAAATTCAGGTTTGGAGATGTGAAAAGCATGCCGACATCCACATAAACAGTTAGCCTTCAACTTAATCTGTCCTCTTATCCACCACTCTTCTCCCTGATTTCTCTCATGGAGACACTGGTAACTGGAGAACCAAACTAATTTGAGTCTTAAAACCCAGGTATTATTTATGAGAGTCCTCCCCTGAGGAAGAACCTAAAACTAAGAATGCTCAGCACTCAATCCCATACGGACGTGAAAATCCAACCAGCAAGCTCAAAGCCTGAGTACTGTCTGCTCCCTGCTGAGCAAAGTCTCCCTCTTCCGCCTTATTACTGAGTTTCAGGGACATCGGTAACAATGTCCACCAGCCTATGGAGATGTAGACTCCCCCATTGCCAGGCATGTGGGGCTGTTGAAACGTGTGACATTGATAAGGAAAAAAAGGGTTTTTTTTTTCATCTAATAGCGTACACTTTTATTAGAAGCTACACATAGTTACTATCTAAATTAAGAAGATAAAGATAATGAAATAAAATTTAAAGACATCTAAAAGTTTTAAATCTCACCCCCCAGTGGCAATTACTACCAATATTTTGTCTATCTTCCTATATATTTATCTTTGGTTATATGTGTGTATGTATGTTTCTCTTTATTTAAATATATTTCTCCTACAAAAAGAAGATAGTATTTTATTTACTATTTAATCACTGTTAAAAAATTTTTTTTTACATTTATTTATTTTTGATAGAGAGAGACAGAGCACAAGAGGGGGAGGGGCAGAGAGAGAAGGAGACAGAGAATCCAAAGCAGGCTCCAGGTTCCAAGCTGTCAGCACAGAGCTTAATGCGGGGCTAGAACTCACAAACCATGAGATCGTGGCCTGAGCTGAAGTCAGACACTTAACCGACGGAGCCACCCAGGTGCCCCCTATTTAATCACTTCTTAATTAATAATAGCACATTTATTTCCATGTCAATGAATGTACTTCTGTAATCTATTCTGATGGATACAGAACATTTTATTATTATGTATTCATAATCATAATCATAATCATAACTGGTAATCATTTGCTGAGTGCCTACTGTACCCCAGTACAGTGCTGAGTATCAGGGACACACAAGTTGAGTAAGGCAGTTAGCATCCCATCCCTCATGAAGTTACCTCCTGTACAATACTCCCAATTTGCTTCCTGACACCAGTCAAGATTTCAAGGATTGAACTCTTAGGTCTATGGAGCAGGGACAGTAACTGGTGTGCAAGATGCTGTGAGAGCAGCCTGAGGACACAGTTACCAAAGGCCCACAGATCTTTAGAATTGGTTTCCAGTTCTAAATATAAGTAAGACATTCTTACATCTCTCCTCCTCTTATGTTCCTTATCTTACTATAGAGTCTAATGCATAGCAAGTACTCAGTAAATTTTATAGATTGATTGAAGTTATCTGAATACATGAATCTGCAATCTACTTGTTAAATATGCATTTTATGGGTTCCTGGGTGGCTCAGTCAGTTAAGTGACTGACTTCGGCTCCAGTCATGATCTCACGGTTCCCACACTGGGGCTCTCTGCTGTCAGCATACAGCCCACTTTGGATCCTCTGTCCCCTATACTCTCTGACACTCTACCGCTCACTCTCTCCCTCTCTCTCGAAAATAAATAAACATTTAAAAAATTAGAATTATGGGGGCGCCTGGGTGCTCAGTTGGCTGAGCGGCCAGCTTCTGCTCAGGTCATGATCTTGTGGTTCGTGGTTCGAGCTCTGCGACCAGCTCTGTGCTGACAGCTCAGAGCCTGGAGCCTACTTCGGATTCTATGTCTCCCTCTCTCTCTGCCCCTCTCCTCACATTCTGACTGTCTGTCTTTCTCAAAAATGAATAAACATTAAATTTTTTTTGATTAAAATTATACGAAGAACAAATATTGTTGAAATGTCAATACTACCCAAAGCAATCTACATATTCAGTGTAATCCCTATCAAAGTAACACCGGCATTCTTCGCAGAGCTAGAACAAATAATCCTAAAATTTGTATGGAACCAGAAAAGACCCCGAATAGACAAAGCCATCTTGAAAAAGAAAACCAAAGCAGGAGGCATCGCAATCCCAGACTTCAAGCTATACTACAAAGCTGTAATTATCAAGACAGTATGGTACTGGCACAAGAACAGACACTCAGATCAATGGAACAGAATACACAACCCAGAAGTGGACCCCCAAACGTATGGCCAACTAATCTTTGACAAAGCAGGAAAGAATATCCAATGGAATAAAGATGGTCTCTTCAGCAAGTGGTGCTATAAAGCTGGACAGCAACATGCAGAAGGATGAAACTAGACCACTTTCTTACACCATACACAAAAATAAACTCAAAATGGATGAAAGACCTCAATGTTAGGCAGGAAGCCATCAGAATCCTCGAGGAGAAAGCAGGCAAAAATCTCTTTGATCTTGCCCACAGCAACTTCTTATTCAACACATCTCCAGAGGCAAGGGAAACAAAAGCAAAAATGAACTACTGGGACCTCATTCAAATAAAAGGCTTCTGCACAGCAAAGGAAACAATCAGCAAAACTAAAAGGCAACCGACAAAATGGGAGAAGATATTTGCAAATGACATATCAGATAAAGGGTTAGTATCCAAAATCTATAAAGAACTTATCAAACTCAACACCCAAAAAGCAAAGAATCCAGTGAAGAAATGGGCAAAAGACATGAAAAGACACTCCTCCAAAGAAGACATCCAGATGTCAACCAACACATGAAAAAATGCTCCACATCACTCATCATCAGGGAAATACAAATCAAAAGCACAATGAGATACCACCTCACACCTCAGAATGGCTAACATTAACTCAGGCGACAAGAGATGTTGGTGAGGATGCGGAGAAAGAGAATCTCTTTTGCATTGTTGGTGGGAATGCAAGCTGGTGCAGCCACTCTGGAAAACAGTATGGAGGTTCCTCACAAAACTAAAAATAGAACTACCCTATGACCCGGGAATTGCACTACTAGGCATTTATCCATGGGATACAGGTGTGCTGTTTCGAAGGGACACATGCACCCCCATGTTTATAGCAGCACTATCAACAATAGCCAAGGTATGGAAAGAGCCCAGATGTCCATCGATGGATGAATGGATAAAGATGTGAGATACACACACACACACACACACACACACACACACACACAATGGAGTATTACTCAGCAATCAAAAAGAATGAAATCTTGCCATTTGCAACTACATGGATGGAACTGGAGGGTCTTATGCTAAGTGAAATTAGTCAGTCAGAGAAAGACAAAAGTCATCTGACTTCACTCATTTGAGGACTTTAAGAGACAAAACAGATGAACATAAGGGAAGGGAAACACAAATAATATAAAAACAGGGAGGGGGACAAAACAGAAGAGACTCATAAGTACGGAGAACAAACTGAGGAGAACAATACTAGAGGGGTTGTGGGAGGGGCGATGGACTACATGGGTAAGGGGCACTAAGGAATCTACTCCTGAAACCATTGTTGCACCATATGCTAACTAATTTGGGTGTAAATTTTAAAAAATTAAAAATAAAATTAAAAATAAATAAATACATAAATAAATAATAAAAAAAGAAAGTGAAGAAAAAATAAAATTAAAATTATGGGAAAAAACTAATGTGCATTTTAAAATAACGTATTCCCCAGCAGTTTAATGTTAGCAAGCAGAGAACACTGCACAGGAGTTCCCTTACTGTACTTTATACTGTACTGTCATAGTCTATTCAATGCTAAACTATCCTAGTCTGTTCTATACTTTTACTATGCTATGTTACTATGTTTAGTACCATGATATTAGCTTGTCACGTAATTGGTATACTTTTGCCCTAGCGGCAAGTCTACGAAAAAACAAAAATGCTTTTCTATTCACTACCCTGGGTGGGTAGGATGGCATTACCCCCTTTTAAATATGGGAAAGTGAAACCCAGAAACATTAGGTCGTCTGCTGATTATCCCAAACTGGGAGTATTAGAGCCTGAGCCAGAATACAGGCTCATGCTCCGCTTGGCCCTTTAGCTACAGAGCATTAGTAGCAAAGCAGTTAAATTCAAATAAAAAACAAAGCAAACCTGCCAGAGTGGAGGGATGAGTGACAGCAAAACTTTCTCAGTCCAGGGTGTGGCAGAAAGAGTAAGAGTTTTAGAATCATAAGGAAGTAGGTTCAGATCCCAGCTGCATCACTTCACTTGCAAGTGCTGTTACTCTAATACATTTCTCAGTTTCTGGGACTCTGTTTCATTATCTGTAAGTAGGGACTTGCAAAGATCTGGTGAGAATTGAAGACACCGTATGTAAAAGGGCCTTACATGGGGCCTGTGCATAGTAATGCTCAAAAGGAAAATGCTATTGTTGATAGCATCATCATCGTTATTACTATTATTATTAATTTTTCTGTAAGAGGGAAGATGTTCCCTTCCACAATCCTTTATTAGAATATTCAGAAGCCGAAGAAGTTTGGTACTGCTCATCTGCCATGGGGCTCTGTTTACATCTTGAATTACTCAAATGAAATGTAAAAACAGCTTCACTGCATCTTAAAGTGCTCATTACTTTAATTCAAATAGCACAGAGTTCCCCTCAAAATAAATGACTCTGTCCATCTGTTTATTTCCCTCTGCTAAACTGATTTCCTGCTTTTCTTGGGCTGGTGAGAAACACTTCAAAGACAGCTGATGTAAACTAAGTAGGGAAGTCTACAGCCCACACCACTGGGCTCCGGAGAGCCTCAGCCAGCCCGTGGGGAGCAGGCATCATCAGCACATTATCCAGTCTGTACATGTCTCGACGTCCACAGTCGTGGGCTGCGTCACTCTCGAGGTCCGCTTTAGGGAAGAATTTGTCTGGATGCCAGTTTGGCCATTTTTTTTTTTACGTCAGTTTCATTTTGTATGCTTGAATATAATTTTATTTTTGTCAACCTTTACATCATTACTGTCATAGGACACAATTTAAATCAAAATATTGATGATAACACATAATTAAACGATTTTGTGTAAAGGCCAGAAAAATAAATTTTATGAAATTGATGCGTAATAATTTATGAAATGTGCATATCAGTATTTTATTGCTCTCCCAAGCGCTGAAAGCCTATCAACAGATCACCCAGACACGTACGATCATTAAATTACTTGTCTTCAATAAATTTCTTATTTTTAGGTCTATGAGACTATAAATTTTCACATATTTTTAAGTCCCATCATTATTTGTCAAACTATACTTGATTTAACTGTTGGTGAAATAATTGATCCCTTTAAATACAGATGGTCCCCAACTTTAACAATGGTTCAGCTTACAGTTTTTTGACTTTACTATGGTGTGAAAGTGATACATATTCAGTACAGACCATACTTCATATTTTAACTTTGGCTCTTGTCCCAGGCTGGTGATCGGCATAGGGTCTTGGTGACACTGGGTGGGTGGCCACAGCTCCCAGGCTGCCATGCCATCGCGGGGGTAAAGAATGGAGACACTCAAAACCATTCTGTACCCAGACAACCACTCTGTTTTTCACTTTCAGGAGAGTATTCAGTAAATTACAGGAGACATTGAATACTTTTTTTTAAAAAAACAGCCTTTGCTTTAGAGGATTTTGCCCAACTGTAGGCTGACCTAGGTTTTCCAAGCATGTTTAAGGCAGGCTGAGCCGTGTTGTTGGGTGAGGTAGGAGTATTAAATGCATTTTTAACTTACAGTGTTTCGACTTATGATGGGTTTATCAGGAGGTAATCTGGATACAGAGGAATATCTGTATTTAGACTTGTTATATATGGGCCTCCACTTACATTGTTGCCTTAACCCCAGCAAATGTGAGGGCAGGCCTGTTTCTGGCTAACAGTGACCACAGTGATTATGTTAGTCCAAGGGGCAGGACTGGACTGACCAGGAAGACTGAGAGGTTCTGACAGATTAATTGCTTCTTTTATGACTTTTACAGAGAACTGGCCCTTCTGTTTGTGATTGTAAATCTCAATAAAATGTACAGGGTCCTCAGGCTGGTAAATTCTTTTTTTTTTTTATTTATTTATTTTTGAGAGAGAAAGTGAGACCAAGAGAGCAGAGAGGGCCAGAGAGAGAGGAAGACAGAGGATCTCAAGCAGGCTCCACACAGTCACCGCAGAGCCCGATGTGGGCCTTCAACTCACACACTATGAGATCGTGACCTGAGCTGAAGTCCTACACTCAGCTGACTGAGCCACCCAGATGCCCCTCAGACTGTTAAATTCTTAAGTGCTGCCTTACTCTTCTTGATTTTTGTAAAACAATGGTAGAGTTGAGTAGTTACACAGAGACTATAGAGCTTACAAAGCCTAACACTATCAAGCTGAGTAATTCCTAAACAGTTTTATAACATGTAGATTTTCCTGTTTGAGTTAGGAAAATAATTACCTAAAATCTTACCATTTTTTCCACAAGTCACTTCTTTTTATTTTTTGTTATGACACCTTAGTCCATATCATTTGCATTACTAAAAATAATAGTACATTTTAAATTCTAACCTAGTTAGACTTCTTTTTTTCTTTAAGGTTTATTTCTTTTGAGAGAGAGACAGAGAGAGAGAGAGAGAACAAGCACGAATGGGTGAGGGGAAGAAAAAGGAGGGAGAGAGAATCCCAAGCAGGCTCTGCACTAGGCTGTCAGCACAGAGCCCGATATGGGGCTCAAACTCATGAACCGTGAGATCATGACCTGAGCAGAAACCAAGAGTTACATGCACCACCCAGGCGCTCCTAACCTAGTTAGAATTCTTATATTCTATTTTTTTTTTCTGCTTAACATTGTGGTATAAGTAATTTTTCCATGTTGTTACAGAATCACCACAAATGACTACAAAAATGTCTATCAATTGCTATATACTATTTTATTTAATCATTTTCCTTTTGAAAGTTTTTGTTGGTTGTTTCTAAATCCTTGCAATTAAAAAATTCTGAAATAGGGCACCTCAATGGCTCATTTGGTTAAGCATTAGACTTTGGCTCAGGTCATGAAATCTCAGTTCCTGAGTTCAAGTCCCACATCAGGCTTGCTGCTGTCAGCACAGAGCCTCCTTCAGATCCTCTGTCCCCCTCTCTCTCTGCTGCTTCGGATCCTTGTCCCTCTCTGTCTCTGTCCTTTCCCTGCTTGCTCTCTCTCTCAAAAATAAACATTTTTAAATGCTGAAATATATTATTCTCCCTCTCCCTGGCTGGCCATATTTGGGGGATTATTTAATAGAACTAGTAGTAAAGTAGTAGTAGAAAAAGAAGTATTCCACAAGAACCCTTAGCAATTACATTTTGGAATTTAGAATCATTTAGATTTTGGAAAGGCTGTATGGTGAATATACTGTGTATCATGTTTCAGTGTCTGAAAACAACACCCCATAATCGATCCCATTGATATTTCAATAGTGAGATGTATGAATATACACTCTAAGTAGGGGAAATAAAGACTGTAAATATCTTTTCATCAGTTTAGGTCAGGTTTTGCTATCTAATGAGTTCAGCTCAGATCAGTTATTGCTGGCAGATGAGTTACAGGAAAACTTTTCAGAGCTTTTCAGACGTGGGATTGAAAATAAGAGATTGGAGACTAATAGTAACTGTATTTGAATTTAGGAATTCAAGAATTTAGAATTTAGAATTTATTATTAAGAACCAGGTACCATAAGAAGCCCTTTTAAAACAGCAGAGATCTGCATTTTACTTCACGTGAAAATTTGAAAACCTTTTTCTCTTAAGAAGCAAGAAAAGTCTACTCATATTTATACAAATGTAATTTTTGGTCTCAGTGCTATCATATCATCTTACTAGTAGTTATTGGGTGTATTATGTTATGTTTACTGCGTTTATCTATTTGAGATATCTTCCTTGTTTTTTCAAAAATTTATTCTAGTATTTCAGAAGGATGACATTTTTGTCCTAATGGCTACTTTTATTTGTATGAATACTTTTTCTAATGTCCTTACTTATTGTCTTCCCTGGTTGCAGTGGTATCGTGTAACATCTCTCACCTACACAACAACCAGTGATCCTATTCAAAGTTCTCTCTTTTTCCTCTCTGTTTTTCATGCTCTTTAATTTTGCATTCTTTCTGCTCTGTTAGAACACAGAATGTTTACATCACACTCTTTGACCTTCAGTATTCTGAGATCTGGCACATTGAAAACTGTTTTCATATGGCCTCAATAGTGGAAGGACAGTATAGCTGGATTCAATAGCCTTGGTTTATACTTTCTTCCTCAAGCTTACTGAAAATGCTGGTTCACTGTTTCCTTGCTTTGTACATAGTTTTATGAAACATATAGCATTCTGATCCTTTTGCCTTTGGTAATTTATTTTATCTTCTTACCCGAAGGCCTTAAAGAGTTTTATCTTTAAAGTCAAATGGTTTTACCAGGGTCTTACTCAGATGTCCAAGTCATTTTCCACAGTACTCAGTGAACACTGATTCAGGTCTGCTTTTATTTATGGAAAGTTTTCTTGGGTTTTAGTATTAAATATTACATACTATCTGTTGTTTCCAGTTTCTTCTTCAGGGACACTAGTTACACTTATGCTCAATCTCCTTTGCCTGACTTCTATTTCAACCATTTTCTCTCTGGAACTGTGTTGCTTCTTTCTTAATCTTATTTTCATTCTCATGGTTGTTTATCTGCTGGCTTAAGTGCCCTTTATGAAGTCTTTATTTCTGATTAGCTCTTGCTTTTTTTCTTCCATTTCTTTTTTTAAAAGTTTATTTATTTATTTTGAGAGAGACAGAGAAAGAGAACACATGAGCAGGAAAAGGGAACGGAGAGAGGGAGAGAGAGAATCTGCTATGAGCACAGAACCTGATGCAGGGCTCAATCACACGAACTGTGAGATCATACCTGAGCCAAAACCAAGAGTCAGTTACTCAACCAATGAAGCCACCCAGGTACCCCTTTTTCTTCTCTTTCTTTCCTGAGTTCCAGTAACTCATGTTTCATTCTTTCTTTTTCTGTCTATCTGTGTTCTTAGTTTTTGTATTTTGTATTCAAGGTGTTTTGAGGGATTTTTTTTCATATCTCTGAATCCTGTTTGAGGATATTTAATTCCATTTAGAATGAGGTGTTAAAGTTTACTTCAGCTTCATGGTTCATTGAAATGGAGAATTTCATCAGCAGAAGAATTTTATTCACATCATCTTACTTTTTACAGTAACTTTGTGTAGATGTAGTATGCTTTTTTATTGGTCATATTCATTTCATTAACAAGAGTTCTTAGCTTGAGAACAACACTCTCTGTCAGTTTTGTGTCCTTTGGAGTAGGTTATTTTGATGATGATTTTTTTTGTTGGGCAGAGAAAGGGCAAGAGTTGCATGTTTTGTTTCTCTTTTATTTCTTCGGAATCCTTAATTTTCCTCTTCTTTCCTGATTTCTCTTAACTGCACCATCACCAAGGGATGTTTTTCTAATCACAACGCATTTGAAGGTTGCACAGTTTTCTTTTTCCTAGTAATGCAGAAGATGGTTTTTGTGTATTTTTATTTCTTCTCTTTGGTGATTTTCTGTTTGGGGGATGAAGGAGGAAAAGAAGATTGATAATCAGATGTATACCATTTTTCTGCAAACCTGGAAGTCCCAACTATTCATTATGACACTTTTGAAAGTATGTGACATCTTTTTATTGATCCAACAATGAAGCCAACAATGAGAGGTTCTTAAAGATGTAATTCCATATTTCCTGATTTCATAGTTACACCATGGATATTGCCTTAAATATTCATTCTCAGTGATATGAAACACCTACTAGCCAACCTGTTTTCCTTTAAGTTAAAGTTCTAGGCATGATTTAACATAAATTTGTTTATAATGTAATGAGGTATCATACCACATTGCTATTATTTGCTTTTGCTATTCAGTTATAATACATTATTGTTTCTATTTAATGGCTTTATAAGGACTTGTCAGGTTTTAGTACTCGAATATTTGTGCAAGTCACAAAATCTCAGTGTTCATCTAGCAGTCCAGAGGAAGAGAAAACAATCTGGCAGAGTTGCTTCCATTCTCATAGGCTAAATTTCTCTCCCCCTGCCCTTCACCAAGAATCAATGGTATTAAGATTAATGTTCTTAATTTTTCATATTAATGATATTAAATACTTATGTTATAAATATACTATCAGGAGAAGAGGCACATTAAGTTGTTAATATCAATAAACAGTTCAACACCAGAGCAAAGCTCCGAGAAAATGAGGCTTAGGACTAATGAGGCTGTGCTGTTAAAACATTGAAGGTGCTAAAAACAATAGCAAAAACAACATAAAAGTAATAGCAGTAGCAACAGTGGTAGTATTGGCTAGCATGCATTAGGGACCTACTCTAGGCACAGGGTATACTAATCACTTTCCAGAATCCCATCCTTTTGACATTCTTAGGAGGTAGTTTTATCATTATTTCTCTTTCACAGATAAGGAAACAGAACTTTAAAGAAACAAAATCACTTCTCCAAGATACAAAAGAAATGTAGAATTGATGGTTACAAATTATCTCATTTAATCCTCATAATAATACTATGAAGAATTGACTATTATTATTCCCATTTTACAGATAAGAAACTGGAAACTCAGATAATAAAGTGTTCAACTTAAGAAACTTTAGGATTAGTTAAAAATACACACACAAAAAACAAATAACACAAAGACATGTCAAAAAAGGAAACTTTTTAAATCACTCATATTTCCACCATTCTGTGGTTACTACTGTGAATACTTTGCTGTCTCTCCATTCAGTAAATACACAAATACACACATGGGATCATACTAAATGAACAATTTGTACACTCTTACAATAACTATGTGAAAATTACATGTGCATGTATTATTCCTACAATTTTCTATTGCTCATTATTCAGGTTGTTTCTTTTTTATATGTTTGTTTTTAAATAATTCTGCAATGAATATCATAGGAGACAAATTTTTGTACAGTCCTAATAACCTCCCCTGGATTTCATCCTAAAAGTTTATTTCTTATTCAAAAAGTATTTCAGTGCTTAAAAGGTTTAATATTTAATACTTAAATTGCATTTCTAGGGGTGTCTGGGTGACTCAGTGAGTGTCCAATTATTGATTTCAGCTCAGGTCATGATCCCAGGGTCATGAGATTGAGTCCTGCATCAGGCTCCACACTGAGCGTGCTGCCTGCTTAAGATTCCCTCCTTCTCTCCCTTTGCCCCTCTCCCACATTCATTCACACCCCCTCTCTCCCTCAAAAAAAAGTTGCATTTCTCTTTTTTTTTAATATGAAATTTATTGTTAAATTGGTCTCCATCCAACACCCAGTGCTCATCCCAACAGGTGCCCACCTTAATACCCATCACCCACTTTCCCCTCCCTCCCACCCCCACCAACCCTCAGTTTATTCTCAGTATTTTAGGAGTCTTTTATGGTTTGCCTCCTTCCCTCTCTAACTTTTTTCCCCTTCCCCTTCCCCTCCCCCATGGTCTTCTATTAAGTTTCTCAGGATCCACATAGGAGTGAAAACATATGGTATCTGTTTTTGTCTGTATGTCTTATTTCACTTAGCATCACACTCTCCAGTTCCATCCACGGTGCTACAAAAGGCCAGATTTCATTCTTTCTCATTGGCAAATAGTATTCCATTTTGTATATAAACCACAATTTCTTTATCCATTCATCAGTTGATGGACATTTAGACTCTTTCCATAGTTTGGCTATTGTTGAAAGTGCTGCTATAAACATTGGGGTACAAGGGCCCCCTGTGCATCAGCACTCCTGTATCCCTTGGGTAAATTCCTAGCAGTGCTATTGCTGAGTCATAGGGTAGATCTATCTCTAATTTTTTGAGGCACCTCCACACTGTTTTCCAGAGCGGCTGCACCAGTTTGCATTCCCACCAACAGTGCAAGAGGGTTCCCGTTTCTCCACATCCTCGCCAGCATCTATAGTCTCCTGATTTGTTCATTTTGGCCACTCTGACTGGCGTGAGGTGGTATCTGAGTGTGGTTTTGATTTGTATTTCCCTGATGAGGAGCGACGTTGAGCATCTCTTCATGTGCCTGTTGGCCATCTGGATGTCTTCTTTAGAGAAGTGTCCATTCATGTTTTCTGCCCATTTCTTCACTGGATTATTTGTTTTCAGGTGTGGAGTTTGGTGAGTTCTTTATAGATTTTGGATACTAGCCCTTTGTCCGATATGTCATTTGCAAATACCTTTTCCCATTCCATAGGTTGCCTTTTAGTTTTGTTGATTGTTTCCTTTGCAGTGCAGAAGCTTTTTATCTTCATGAGGTCCCACTAGTTCATTTTTGCTTTTAATTCCCTTGCCTTTGGAGATGTGTCAAGTAAGAAATTGCTACAGCTGAGGTCAGAGAGGTTTTTTCCTGTTTTTTTCCTCTAGGGTTTTGATGGTTTCCTGGAGGCATCACAATCCCAGACTTTAGCCTCTACTACAAAGCTGTAATCATCAAGACAGCATATTGGCACAAAAACAGACACAAAGACCAATGGAATAGAATAGAAACTCCAGAACCGGACCCACAAAAGTATGGCCAACTAATCTTTGACACAGCAGGAAAGAATATCCAATGGAAAAAAGACAGTCTCTGTAACAAATGGTGCTGGGAGAACTGGACAGCAACATGAGAAGAATGAAACCAGACCACTTTCTCACACCATTCACAAAAATAAACTCAAAATGCATAAAAAGTTGCATTTCTAATCTAACATGTTTCAGATCAGAGTAATGCCACTTTATATCATAGTTTTGAACTTTACTCAACATATTGAGATGTGTTATCACAAATCCATACATACTTGTACATTCTTGTTCCAAATGCATAACATTGGTTCCAAATATATTTCCATTGAAATAATTTCAAAAAGACCTATCCCTGAAAAATCAGATCGAAATTTCTGTAGGTCAGAAATATCCAAAGGCAAATGGAAGCTGAAACCTTGGTCCTACTGGACTTCCAGAATAGAAGCAGGCAAAGGCAGCCAGGGTTTGCTCCCAGAGAAAGGAAACAAACACACCCACTCATGGTGATAGATCATATTTAGACTCGCTTTGTGAAAAAGATTCCAGAGTAAGGCTCTCCCAGGGAAGTGAGACTGAAAAAGGTTTAAACTCCTACCTGGATCTGCTAAGTGGACAAGTAATTAAAGATACAGTAATGTGGAGTTAAGTGGTTCCAAATATGAGACTTGTTTCTGAACTAGGGACTCTACATTGGGGGCCCCTGTGAAGACACCCAAAAACTCTCAAGTATAAAAGGTTGAGTGCAGAGAGTAAGATGTCACAAAACTCCCACAAAAAAATGAACTTGCATGCAAAATGTCAAAGCTGATGTGGAAAGTTGAGGTATGACTTCATCATACCTCATCAGCCAGAAATTATTTAACTTCAAGGAGATGGATGTAATAAAGAATTCTGAAACCAATTTCCAAATAAATAGGTTTAAGATCTATGAAAAAGACTATGGAAGCACAAGGATCATAAATACAGCAAACAAGCTATAGAGGATTATAAAAGACCCAACTAAAAATCCTGGAAATGAAAAATACAGCCATGGAAAGAAAGAATGCCCAAGGTAGAATAAACACCACTCTCAACTGAAAAGAGAATTAATGACTAGAAAGAGAGTAGTGAGGAATTTATCCAGATTGCAGAGTGGAAAGATAAAGACAAAAAAAAAAAAATTAAGAAAGAGAACTTAGGAGTCACAGATAACAGAAAGGGAAGCTGTAATAATATATGTGACCAGTTCAAGAAATAAAGGACAAAATCACAGAAAGGCAGTGCTGAAGAGATGTTAACTGAGATTTTTCAGCATTAAAGAAAGACTTCAATTGTTAGACAAGAAAGAGTACTGAATTGTACTCAGGGAAAATAAAAATGTGGTGGACCCATCAGAGTGAAATTAAGAAACATGAGGTGTTCTCTTATGGAGTATTGTGGCGTATTTCTGTTATGACAAGTTTACATGCTTTATTTTAACACTTGGGTTATTTTTCTTAGCTTCGTTTTTTCTTGAAACACTTATATAGAGTATACATGGCTAAACAATGGGGGGGAAATGCCTTGTGATACTCCCAATACAATGAACTATGTGACTTAGGAATTGTTCCGCATGAATCATCAAGGACTTCAGTATGTAGCATGGTTTCTCCAATCTTTGGCCACCATATATATACCACTTAAGGCTATTCATCATAGCCAACCAAAGTGGGGATGAGCATCACGTGTTGTATGGAAGTGTCGAATCACTATATTGTACACCTGAAACTAATACTAAAACTGTATGTTAACAAACTGGAATTTAAATAACTAGAAAAAAATAACTTTTTAGGGGCATCTGGGTGGTTCAGTCGGTTAAGCATCCCAACTTTGGCTCAGGTCATGATCTCATGGTTCGTGGGTTCAAGCCCCACATCAGGCTCTGTGCTGACAGCTCAGAGCCTGGAGCCTGTTTCAGATTCTGTGTCTCCCTCTCTCTCTCTCTGCCCCTCCCCTGCTTGCACTCTGTCTCTGTCTCTCTCTCTCAAAAACAAATAAATGTTAAAATTTTTTTAAAAAAATAAAAATAAAAATTTTTAAAGGACAACAAACATTAGGTTAACTTCTAGAAGATTTATCATATATTTTATAAAATATTAACATTTTAATAAGAAAACAGTAATGGTATTTTTATGTTAGTTCACTTTGTGTCAAGTGTGTATTAAAATCTATCAACAACTTCTCTGTGCCAGGCTCGCTATAAATTTCCCAGATCGACCCATTCCCACTCACAGTGGCCGCTTGCCTTACCTCCTGGCCATAGCTGCTCTACCCACACCTCCCTCCACTCCCAAGATTTAAAACCCAGCTACACCACCATGTTCACAATTAACGAGCTCCTGTGTATGGTGTCATTTGACAAGGAGAGGACTCCACACCTGTGCACTGGCTTGATGGACCCCTAGAGACTTTGGCTAAAGGAAAGGTGGACTTCAGACACTGGAAGAGGAGAGGCAAAGGGAATGAGAATGTACATTGGTCAGCTTTTCTCCCTGCTCCATCACTCTACCTCTCCCTTACCCAGGGTTGTTCTCGAACACCTAAGTTTCATGGGGCCTCATTGATACCTCCATAAGAAAGAACAACTGAGCTGTGTTATGGAATTTGGCCATCTCACTCATGCACTCCTTTGTATTTGATCTCTCTTGTTCTCTTAATTAATTCCCTTTTTCTCTCACCGTTAATTCCCTGGAATTTCACTTCCCCATGAAATGTTAGCAGATAATCTTTTGCCTTAGGCTCTGTTTTCTAGGGAACCTGGGCTAAGACTGTTAATTAATATCTGACAGATAACTTGAGCCATAGGCCATGTTCTCTAACCAGTCAATTTCTCTCTTTGCCCTTTCTCTTCACTATATTAGAAAAATCCAAATTTACAGTCACAGGTTGTCAGGAATGGCAGCAAGTTTTTGGTGGCTCTGACAAATGGTTCTGGATTGAATACGGACATAGAAGTTATGAAGAGATTTCCCACTGAAGACTACTTTTATCATTCAGTCAGATGCTAAATCAATGAGCATATCACATTCAAAAGCCAGAAGGTTGAATATTTCAACTCGAGACATAGCAGCAAATGGAGTACCAATTTTGCTCTTAGAGCGTTTGATTTTGGAGAGTATTTCTTCGTGTCCTCATGGTTCTCATTCTTCTGATGAGAGTAGAAAATCAAGTGATGGGAAATGTCAAATTCGTGGTGATTATGTTATTTGCACCACCCTCTGGTCTTTGTAACACATGCTAACTTTTGTCCTTGACATAAAAAAGTATTAAAAAAAAACCCCTGCAATAATAGTTTTATCTTATTGAAAACACTTAAATTATTGCTAAGAAAACACACATGATTAAATATCTAAAATCACAGAAATGGTCTTTATAAAAATTATGAAAACAACTATTTTATTTATTTTCTTGCACATTTTTAATATTTTATCATGAAAGTTTTCAAACACGTGGAGAAGTTGGAAAAATTGTACTGTGAACACTCACATATTACCTAGGTTCTGTATTTAACATTTTACTGTATCTGCTTTATCATATATCTTTTCATTCATCCATACTACTATTCATCCACTAATTCATCTCCTTGTTGATACAAATGAAAGTCAATTGCAACATGCTTATCATTAACTAGAGTTCAAAATATTTTACAGTTCCTTGTAAAAATAAAACTCATTATATTTACTGAATGCCCAAATCATTTTTTAAGTGTTTGTTTGTTTTTGAGAGAGAGAGCAGGGGAGGGACAGAGGGAGAGGGAGACAGAGAATCCCAAACAGGCTCCTCACACTGCCAGCAAAGAGCCCGCCACAGGGCTTGAACTCACAAACCTCCAGAGGATGACCTGAGCCAAAATCGGGAGTCAGACGCTTAACCAGCTGAGTCACCCAGGCGCCCCTGAGTGCATAAATCTTAAGTGTACTATTCTATGAGCTGTGACAACTTGAAGCATCTATGTTAAGTCAAACTCCTGTTAATATGTAGAAAAGCACCATCATCCCAAGAAGCTCCCTCATATCTCTTCCCAACAATTTCATCCCTATCTTCCAGAGAAAATCATAGTCTGACTTTTCTTTTCACTATATATTAATTTTACCTGTTCTAGAGCTTCATATAAGTGGAATATTAGAGTATACACTATGGACTATTTTTTATAAGAACTTTTTCACTCAACATAATGTTTTAAATATTCATCCAAGCCATTGGGTATATATATCAGCGGCCCATTCTTTTACATGGCTGTACTCTATTACGTTGTACAAGTATACCACAGTTTAATTAGCCATTCTTCTGTTCATGAACACCTGAGCTGTTTCCAGTTTGGGACTTCTATGGACAAAGCTTCTATGAACATTCTTGTATAAGTCTTTTTGTGGGTATGTGTTTTTGTTTTCCTTGGGTAAATACCCAGCAGTGGAATTTCTGAGACATAAGGTCAGTGTCTATTTACTTTATTATAAGAAACTGCCTGACTCTTTTCCCAAATGATAGAAGCCCTTCTCAGGCCATCAACAGTACACGAGAGTCTCTGTTGCTTCACAGCCTTGCCAATAATTGGTGGTGTTGGTCTCTAGTTTTAGCCACGTTAGTGGGTATGTAGTGGTATCTTATTATGGCTTTAACTTCCATTTACCTGATGATGGTGAGCACATTTTCATGCACTTATTAGCCATTTGTATATCTTCTTATATAGAATATTCAAATATTTTACTTATTTTATACTGAGTGAATTATCCTTTATTATTGGGTTGTGGAACTTCTTTCTATTTACTGAATGTCAATTTTCTCACAGATATATATTTGTGAATATTTTGTCCTAGTTTATGTCTTGTCTAGTCATTTTCTTTCCAGTGTCTATTGAGGAACAGAAGTATTGTTATTGCAATCAAGTCTATATACATTTTTTCCTTTTATGATTATTATGTTACTTGTCTAGGAGAATTATACCAACCCCAAGTCACAAAAATATTGTTTTATATTTTCTGCCAAAAGTTTTAAAGTTTTAGCTTTTACATGAAGCTTACAATCTACCTTGATTTAATTTTTGTGTATTGTGTAATGGAGGGGTAGAGATTCCTTTTTTTCCATATGGGTATCTACTTTTTCCATCACCATTTGTTGAAAAGACTTTGCTTTCTCTATTGGGTTGCTTTGGTACCTTTGTAAAAAATCATTTCAACCTCTATTGAGCACTCCATCCAACAATAGTAGTATACACAGTTTTTCCCTACTGCACATGGAATATTTTCCAGAGTAGACCATATGTTAGCCACACAACTAGTCTTAATAAATTTTAAAATGTCAAAATCATACAAAGTAAATTCTCTAATCACAATGGAATTACATTATAAATCAATTTAAAAAAGAAAATTAGAGTATTTACAAATACATGGAAATCAAACAACACAATTCTAAATAACCAATGGGTCAGAAAAAAAACCAGAAGAAAAATTAGAAAATACTCTGATATAATTTAAAACAAAAACACAGCATACTAAAACTAATGAGATGTAGTAAAACCAGTACTCAGAAGAAAATTTATAGCTGTGAAGGCCTATATCAAAATGAGATCTCAAATTAATAATCCAATTTCCCACTTCAAGAAATTATAAAAAGAAGAGCAAACTAAACCCAGAGCAAGGAAAAGGAATGAAATAGGGGGTACCTGGGTGTCTCAGTCAGTTGAACATCCAACTCTTGATTTTAGCTTGGGTCATGATCTCAGGGTTATGGGATTGAGCTCCTCATGGGGCTCCGTGCTGAGTGTGGAGACTGCTTAAGATTCTCTCTCTCTCTCTCTCTCTCTCTCTCTCTCTCTCTCTCTCTCTCTCTTTCTCTCTCTCTCTCCCTCTCCCTCCCCTCCCTCCCTCCCTCCATCTGCCCCTCTCCTCTGCTCATTCTCTCTCTAAAAAAAAAAAAAGGAACAGAAAGAAATGAAATAGTAAAGAATAGAGATAAACAAAATAGAAAAACAGTTCAGAAAATCAACAAAGCCAAAAGTTGGCTCTTTGAAAATATCAACAAAATTGGCAAACCTTTAGCTAGACTGAATAAGACAGAATGAAATTACTAAAATTAGGACTGAAAGATCTCACTGCTAAACTTACAGATATAAAAAGTATTCAAAAAATTATTATAGACAACTATGCACCAACACATTAGATAACCTAGATGAAATGAACAATTCCTAGAAGCATACAAACTACCAAAGCTAACTCAAAAAACAAAATGAAACAAAACAGAAGAAAAGAAAACTTGATTAGACCAATAATAAGTACAGAGATTGGCTGAATCAAAAAAATTTCACTACAGAAAAGCCTTTGACCAGATAATTTTACTGGTGAATTTAAATTCAACCAGAGACATGTGGGTGGCTCCTGGGCTAAGTGTCCGACTCTTGACTTCAGCTCAGGTTATAATCTTGCAGTTCATTAGTTCAAGCCCCACATCGGGTTCTGCACTGACAGTGTGGAACCTGCTTGGGATTCTGTCTTCTTTCTCTCTCACCTGCTTGCTCTATCTCTTTCTTAAAATAAATAAAAAACAAACTTAAAAAATAAAATAAATAAATTCAACCAAACATTTAAATAAGAACTGACACCAATTCTTCTCAAACTCTTCTAAAAAAAGGAAGAGGAAAGAATACTTCCCAACTCATTCTGTGAGGCCAGTACTATCCAAACACCAAACCCAGACAGACATATCATATTAAAAGAAAACTAAAGACCATTATTCTTTGTGAATGTAAATGAAAAAATCTTCAACAAAATAATAGGAAACTGAATCCAGCAGTGTATTACAAGGATTATATACCATGACCATGTGGGATTTATCCCAGGAATGCAAGGTTGATTCAACATATAAAAATCAATCAGTGTAATACATCATATAAAAAGAATAAAGGAAAAGAAAATGATCATTTCAGTAGATGCAGGAAAAAGCACTTGAGACAATCCAATGCCCTTTCAAGAAAAAAACACTGAACAAACTGGGAATAGAAAGGAACTTCCTCTACCTGACAAAGGCTATCTATGAAAAACTCACAGCTAACATCATACTTAATGCTGAAATACTTAAGGCTTTGCCCCTAATTTAAATAAGAGAAGGATGTAAGCTCTCAACACTTCTATCTGAAATTATACTTGAAGTTCTTGTCAAAGCAATTAGGCAAGAAAAAGAAATAAAAGATGTGCATATTAGAAAAGAAGAAGTAAAATGATCTTTATTTGCAAATGTCAAGACATTACATAAAGAAAAACACAAATAATCCATAAAAATATATTAATACCAATGAATAAGTTCAGCAAAGTTGCAGTCTGCAAGATCCATATAAAAAATTAGTTATTCTCCTATAAACTTGCAGTAAACAAAAAAATGAAGTCGAGAAAACAATTCCATTTAAGGCCATCAAAAAGAATAAAATACTTAGGAATAAGTTTAATCAAGGAAGTGTAAAACTTGTACACTGAAAACTACAAAACATTGCTGAAAGTAGTAATAAAAGACAAATAAATGGAATTATATCCTATATTAATGAATTGCAAGATTTAATATTATTAACATGGCAATACTCTCCAAATTGATCTGCAATTAAATGCAATCCTTATCAAAATTCCAGCTTCACATTTTTTGCATAAATGGTCAGGCTGATTTTAAAATTCACATAGAAATGTAAGGAACCCCAAATAATCAAAATATTCTTGAAAAAGGTTAGAGAAAAAAAAAAGGAAAGAAAAAGGTTAGAGAACTCATTGGAAGATTCACATTTTCTGGGTTCAAAATTTTCTAGAAAGCTACAGTAAACAAGACAGTATGTTATTGGCAGAAGGATAGATAAACAGATCAACGGAGTAGAAATGAGAGTCAAAACATAAACCCAGATATCTATGACCAAATCATACTTGACAAGGGGGCCAAAATCATACAAATAGATCTTTTCAACAAATGGTATTCAGACAGTTGGGTATCTATAGACAAAGGATGACTTTGGACCTCAACCTCACACCATACGCAAAAATTACCTCAAAAAAGCAAAGACCTAAATAGCTAAAACAATAAAACTCTTAGAAGGAAACATAGATGAAAGTCTTCATGATGTTGGAGTAGGCAATAGTTTCGTAGGTTTGATACTAGACAACCAAAGATACATAGACAACCAAAGAAAAAACAGAAATCGGACTTCATCAAAATTTAAAACATTTGCATTTCAAAGGACCCTATCCAGAAAATGAAAAGATGCCAACAAAATGGGAGAAGTGTTTGTAAATTATATATATCTGATAAGCGTCTAATATTCAAAACATTTAAAGAATTCTTATAACTCAACAATGAAAAGACAACCCAATTAAAAATGATCAAAGAATTTAAGTAGACATCTCTTCACAGGAGATATACAAATAGACAATAGGTACCTGAAAATATGCTCAATGTTATTACCCATTAGGGGAATGAATATCAAAGCTATAACGACACACCACTTCATGCCCACTAGGATGGCTATAATCATAACAATTTTTTAATGGAAAATAACAGGTATCGGCAAAGATTTGGAAACACTGGAGCTCTCATACATTGCTGCTGGAAATGTAAAATGGAAAGCAGTTTGGCAGTTCCTCAAAAAGTTAAACTTAGAGTTCTTATATGATCTAGGAATTTCTCTCCTTGGGTATATACCCAAGAAAATTGAAAACATATGTTAATATAAAAATAAATGTTCACAGCATCATTATTCATAATAGCTAAACAGTGGAAACAACCCAAATATCTATCACTGTATGAACAGATTTACAAATGTGGTATGTCCATATAGTGGAATATTATCAGCCATAAAAAAAGAATGTACTAATACATGCTAAAACATGAATGAACTTGGAGAGTATTACGCTAACTGGAAGAAGCCATCCATTAAGGTCCACATATTGTATTATTCCATTTATATGAAATATGCACAATAGGCAAATCCTTGGTGACAGAGACTAAATTAGTGGTTGCCAGGGTGTGAATGAACAGGGAACAAGTAGTGACTATTAACGGGTATAGATTTTGTTTTGGAATGATGGAACTGTTGTAGAATTAGGTAATGGGGATAGTTGCACAACATTGCAAATATACTGGAAAAAAATCACACCGATTAAAAGTGTATGCTTTAAAATAATGAATTTGGGGTGCCTGGGTGGCTTAATTGTTTAAGCATCCAACTCTTGATTTTGGCTCAGGTCATGATCTCATGGTCCTGGGATTGAGCCCAGCATCGGGCTCTGCACTGAGTGTGGAACCTGCTTTAGATTCTTTCTCTCCCTCCTTCTGCCCCTCTCTGCCACTCGTGTGTGTGCTCTCTCTCACTCTCTCTCTAAAATAAAAAAAGGAATAAAATAAAAATAAAATAATGAATTTTATGTTGTGTGAATTTGATCTCAACCAGAAACATTTTTAAAACATCAGCTGATAGTATGTGTGTGTCTATTTCTGGACTTTCTAGTCTTCCCCCCTGATCTATATGTTCCTTTTACCAGCACCATGCTGTCTTGATTATTGTAGCTTTATTGTAAGCTTTGAAGTGAGAGTAAGCTTTCTAACTTCACTCTTTTTCAAGAGCACTTTGGATTAAGTTATACCCCTTGCTTTTAAAACCTTGGGTTTGTACCTTTTCCTTTCACATCAAGCATATATCAGCATAGAAGAGCATTCTTTTACCTGCTGCCCATTTCTTCTTTTTTATTTAAAAAATTTTTTTAACGTTTATTCATTTTTGAGAGAGACAGAGTGTGAGCAAGGAAGGGGCAGAGAGAGAGGAAGACACAGAATGTGAAGCGGGCTCCAGGCTCCCAGGTGTCAGGACAGAGCTTGAGGCAGGGCTCAAACCCACGAACCGTGGGCTCATGATCTGAGCCAATGTCGGACGCCCAACCGACTGAGCCACCCGGGCACACCTACCTGCTACCCATTTCTTAGCATAGCAAGTTGGGAAACTGGAATGGGCATAATAGACATTGGTGGCTCTGATGTGCTTGTATTCACAGAAGTCAATATTTCCTTCGGGATTTAATCAAGATCAGAAGGAATAGTGTTCGCTCCTAATTGCCTTTTTAAAATAAATTACTCTGGATTGGTGTTGAGGTAAAACATCTTTGTGTGGATGTAGTAATGCGTTTTTTTTGTTGTTGTTGTTGTTGCATCCGTGTCCGGTCCTCCATCAGTATTTATTATAATGTACCTTTTACATTTCTATCTTAGTTCACAAAATGCCATGAACTAAAATCCTGTATGTGCATTTTTTTAGTGATCAGCAATCAAAAGCTCATCAAGCCCTTGTCCCTCCTCATATACCGTAACACGGCAGGCCCTGATTTGTGTGTTACCTCTCGTCGGTTTTCTCCAACTGCAAGCCTGAATGTGGGAGTGATTGCTCTTTCTCATTGTACTCTATTGTTATGCTATGTCCATCTGTATCATTTGATAAAGAAATCATACCAATAGCTGTTCTTCTTCTCTCTAAGTATAATGTTTATTATATTGGGATCATTTTAGAAGCTTTCCAAGAGTGACCCTTATTTTTTTAATGCTGTAAGGAATGGGACACAAAGGATGTTTCATCTCTTCTTTGCCTTTAGCAACAATGTTCATCAATTTTTGTGCCGGAAAACATGATTTTGTGTTTATTATGGAGAATCTAAATGTATTGACTAGAGTCGTCACAGTGTTTAGAGAGATTTTTTTTAATGTGGTGGTTTCATACCACTATTTGACAGTTTCTTATCAGACAAACACTTAGAATTGAGAGTGAGTGTCTGGCTGGCTCAATAAAACTTAATTTTCAGATTCATCATAATTCCTTCTATTGCCTTTCTTTCTTTTTTGACTGTGAAAAATTATCGCACTTGTACTTACATGTGTCCCAGCACCCACAGCTTGTGTATGCATTGGGATTCCTCACTCTTCATCTTTTCGACATTACTTTGAATTATGTTATTTTATCACCACTCATATATGTCAGTCACTGACTTCTGATTTAGTGACCGTTTTGGTTTATTGAGAGTATAATCCAAGAGTAGAGTAACAACAATAATTGCAAATTTCTCAAACAAAAATAACATATAAGAGATATACGAAATATTTTAGCCAACATTAACTATACTGGTTATCTGAAATTAGCCAAGACAGAATAACTAATACAATTCTAGTAGCCCATGAACAGCATTTAAGAATATAAAGATTATTAAGATTATAACTGGATTTCTAGAAAATCATAATTAAGCTCATATTTCAAACATATGTAAATAGAAGTGTTGTGAATATTTTCCTTTGAAACCATGAGGAGTGCCTGGGTGGCTCAGTTGGTTGAGCGTCCGACTTTGGCTCAGGTCATGATCTCATGGTTCATGGGTTCAAGCACTGCATTGGGCTCTGTGCTGACATCTCAGAGCCTCGAGCCTGCTTTGGGTTCTGTGTCCTCCACTCTCTCTGCTCCTCCCCCACGCACGCTCTGTCAGTCTGTCTCTCTCTCTCTCTGTCTCAAAAAAAATGTAAATAAAGACACTAAAAAAATTAAAGATTTGAAACGATGAAAAGACCAAAGAACATTTGATAGATTACCAGAGACTACCGACATGGTCAAAACCAACTAGGGAAACTCTGGTTTATAGTCCTCTGTCTCTGTTGAGACAGATAACCAAAATGTTTAAAAATGGCCAACGAGCAAACGTATCTTCTTGAACTGCTTCACTAATTTGTTACCCAACTTTGCCAACAATCTGTCCCCTTGCTCGTTGAACAAGCTACAGTTCTCAAACACCTCCTGGGCTGTCGAGCTTCGTGTATTGCCAAATTATCATCAAGAAAGCTTCTATCAACTTATATTTCTCACCAGCTGTGTGTGAGAAAGTCTGGCTCCCCAACTCCTCATCAGTTCTGGGTAAAAAGAAGTTGCATTGCAGATGATGTTTAGATTTTAAACATAGCACTTAGAGCAAAAAATCAGATACAGTCCAAATGACTCTGGCAGATCCCTTACATTGTGCACGAAGTATAGAGAAATAGGTCTCTGTGTCTTAAGTGCAGTCTAGGGTGCAGGTTCATCAGGTGGGATGGCCAGCAAAATAATCCCAATTGTTTTCATTGTGATTTTTCTCTCCTTTTATATTTGTTTGTTTTTAACTGAATTATCTTTGCCTTCATGTAAATTGAATATAATTGTTTTGTGAATTGCCTTTGTCATTTTTTAATTTGGGGTGTTCATCTTTCTTTTCTTTTTCTTACATTAAGGATATGATTACGTTTTTAATCACATGTATTTTAAAAGTATGTTTCCTAATCTGCCATCTTTGTGCATGCTACAGGGTGTGTGTGTGTGTGTGTGTGTGTGTGTGTGTGTGTGCTCTTTTTATGGCCCTCCCCACTAGATTAAGTATGTAACATCTTAAGTTAATTGTAGAATACTTTCTGTTTTAATGTTTACATTTTTAATCTTTATGGAATTCCTTTTTATATACAGCATTAGCTAAGCATCTGAATTTATTTTTCCTCAAGAACTTGAACAATTATCTCCTGAAGGGACATCCTTAAAAGTTCTCTGAGATATGTATATGTTCCCATTCTGGTTCCCATACAAGACTTTCAGCTGTTAGCTATCTGAAAGATAGGAAGACAATCAAGACAACTTTTTCCCGTCACACACTTGTACCTGGCTTTTCCGTCTTCTTGGAGGAGAATGTCCCTACTTCAATGATTTGGTTATAAATAAGACATTGGAGAAAATAAATCAAGTTAGCTTTTTAATTGTGTGGCAAAAGCTATTTACTGCCCCTCACTATCCGTTTTTGCCTTCCTCTTTAATAACAGAACTCTCAATTATTAGCTGGGGTACAAGGTCAACCAGAATAAAGACTATATAATCACTAGCTTCCTTGAATCTGGGAAGTGTCTGGTTTTTGTGAAATGTCCTCAAAGGTAGGAGGCATGACCTTTCTTGTCCCTACTTCTTTATTGCTGGCTCAGCTGTGGACCTGGTGGCCAGAGCTAAAGCAGCCATATTAGACTATATGGCATCATGTTAAAGAAGCCAAAACAATGAGACAGAAGTGGCCAGGGTCCTTTAGTGGACCTGACATTTCAGTCATGGAGATAAATGTAGCCGAACTTGAATAATACAGAAACACAGGGAGGTCTTATGTTTTATTCAGCATTACATTCTCAGGGCTTGACACTGGACCTAGAACATGGTATGTGTTCAATAAATGTAGGAGGCATATATTTCCTTTTATATACGCATTATAGGGATTCTGAGAATTTCAGGTAAGTTGAAACCTATTCATTCCACTTACCATCTTTTGTATTTGGACCTGTGACTTTGAAACCTAAAGGAAAACATCATACCCTCTCAGTGATGTTTTGCGTAACTATCGTCTTTTATAGACAGCTCCTTAGAAGGACCTCTTTTGACTTTTATTTGTTAAGAATATGCAAATCTGGGAGTGCTCACCACCATTTTGATGTATTTTCTCTTGGAGCACACTGTGAGTGGGGGATGGTGAGTTATCTAGAATAGATCCCTGCCAAGTTCTGGCATCCAGGTGACAGCTCTCTGCAAGGTTTATGCGCCTATTTAATTGCAGTTACATCCTTCTCCATTCCCTGGGGCCCATCTTTATGGAGAAATAGGCAGTTGGCTGAGAATGTTGGAATTGAACATTCCTTGCTAATTATTTAATTTTCGTCTGGCACAAACTGAAGCCTCTTAAGTTTAGTGGGAACTATAAGTCAATTACCTTCCTTTGCTACCAAAGAGCCTACCACATATAACTAAAAACAAACATACAGCTCTATTCTTGCCTTTGTCCTCAACACCGCCCAACGAATCCGCTTTTCTCTTCCAACAGCCTTTCGTGGAGTAATGAAGGCAGCATCTCATGCTTTCTGTTGTTAAAACAGAAGCCTCGGTAAAGATGGAGTAAAGACAAAAGCCCTGGCCTCTCACACCCCCATTCCTCGTACATCCCCTTAGCCTTCCTTTATTTCATCTACAATTTATCGAGTACTGGCTTGGAATGTCATACCCGGAACAAGCCAAGGAGGAAGGTGTCAGAAAGCCTGGGCCTGGAGAGGTGAAGCTCCTCCCCCAAGGCCACGCAGCTAACAAGCAGCAAAGCAGACACTTGAACCCAGTTCTGCCCTGGTTATGATTTAGGCCCCAGACTATGGATATATTACCTTTAGTGCTAAGAGGATCTTTAACCTTCTTGTTTCCTTCATGAACCACTAATTCATCTTTCCTGCAACATCCCACATCTTTATTCCAATAAAATGTTTATTTTGAGCATTGCATTTATTATGTGCTGTAAATGTTTTACATGGATTACCTATTTCTATGTCAACTAATCTTCCCAGGGAGGCTACTATGATTGGGGACAGTCTATGAAGAGGAAACTTGAGCAAATAGAGCCAAGGGTGCAAATTCAGGCTTTTTTTTTTCTTTTTTTTGATTCTGAAGACCCTGCAACTAACCATTATGGTACAATATGTTTATTATTTTTTTAAATGTTTATTTATTTATTTGGGGGGGGCGGGAAGGGCAGAGAGAGAGAGAGAGAGGAGAGAAAATCCCAAGCAGGCTCCTGCTCTGTCAGAGCAGAGCCCAACGTGGGGCTCGAACCCACGACCCTAAGATCGTGACCTGAGTTGGATGCTGAACGGACTGAGCCACCCAGGTGCCCCAAGACATTCATTTTCTAATTCGACGGTGTCCTTCTTGGACTCTAAATTCTGCAGTACCAGGCACAGTCTCTTACTCATTTTGTACTCTCAGCAGGCAGTCCACTATGACACTGTTCACTGGTTCATCTGATTTAAATCTCCTGCCTCCTTTGTTGGTCCTTGCATGTGTTACCACTACATGAGGTGGGAATATTAATTTTTGGAATGGACACAGTTCCAAAAAAAATACACCTACGAGCAAATGGAGAACCACAGATTCATCATCCTGGGGCATACGTGGACTCACAACCTGACTGAACTTTTTCCCACATGCTTCCAAACATGGAACAAAAACTGTCTTTTAAAGGAATTCCCGCTTAGGCATGTTCCTTATGGTCTGGTCATCGTCAGTGCTGATTTACCAAGTTTTTAGCATGCTCCCTTTCGGAAACATGTTAGGAAACGTGTTTCCTTTCTCTGCCCCCTTGAGTCCATTGAGACTGTGTGACTTGTTTTGGCCCATGCAATGTGGGGCAGAGTGACAAGTGGAACCTCAAGGTGGAAGCCCTAAGAGCCTGTGCATATGATCTCTCACTGGTACGGTAACAAGCAGTGTTTGAAATACAAGTAAGACTATGAAGAACTGAGCCCCCACCTCCGACCTGCAGTGAACAGTAGGGTAAGTAGGACACAAAGCTTAGTTGTTCTAAGCTGTTAAGGGGCAAGCAGTTGAGGGGCACCCCTATGGGTGGCTCAGTCGGTTTAGTGTCCGACTCTTGGTTTCAGCTTGGGTCACAATCTCACGGTTTCATGAGTTCAAGCCCCGTGTCGGGCTCCACGCTGACAGCACAAAGCCCACTTGGGATTCCTTGTCTCCCTCTCTCCCTCCCCCTCCCCCACCCATGCTTTGTCAGTCTCTCTCAAAATAAACAAATAAACTTACAACACAACAAAAAACTGGGCAGTCTATTGTTTACCGCAGCGTAACAGTCTGTCCTGTCTTAGACACTCCTGACAGTCTCCAGTGGAGTGATTCTTGGCATTTTTATGTTACCTTGAGGAGCTAGAAGGAGAGTCATTAAATTTAGGCTTCACCTCAAAAGCTTTAGACCCAACAGAAGCTTGGTAACTACCATCAGGCTTAAAAAAGTTCTGACTGGGACAGTGCTGCAGATTGTCCTCTGTCCCCACTCTGGGCAGAGAAGGTTGAAATGAGCCCAAGTGACCATGAAAGGGATTTAATTAGATGAACGAAAATATTCTGAAGCTCAAAGGGTGGGATGACATTCTGGAATCTCCTTTGTGATGCTCTTTGGAAATCAGAGATGTCACACTCGCCTGAGACTGTGCAGTAAGAATGCGCCAGGAGGGTGGGGGTGCACCTGTTGCTCTCAGGGAGTGCCTTCTGGCTTTATGATTTTATAGGTTCAATCTTGGCTGGTTAGAAGATTCATTTATACACTTAACCAGATTTTCTCAGGGTGTAAATTTCCCCCAGAGATAAATTAAACACTTTTAGGGATACAATCAGTCTGTGAGGCCACCAGGGTACCATTCACTGCTTCTCAGCAGCAATTTGCCAAATGGTACCCTGGTGACTTAGGGAGTGAGTGCACATCTATAAAAGGACTTCCTTTGCATCCAGGGATGCGCTCTCAGAATTCTCACTGCAATGTGCGGACAGCCAAGGGTGGAAATGGAGAGAGTGAGACCCCCTAGTTCCTCCTCTGTTCCCATCATGCTCTCAGCTGGGGTGCTGTGTCAGTGGAAGATAAGCCACGGTAAATGAGTGAGGGACGGGAGCTCAGCTCCTGAGTACATGCCTTTTCCCCTTGGTTACAGCCAGCTCCTTTGGGGATGTTCCCTCCCCAAGGGACCTGCTGTGTTGCCCAGGGTCTCAGGTGTCGAGGGCTTTTTCTTGGACCACATTCCCAGGTCATAGTCCTGCCTCGTCTCTCTCGTCTCATCAACATATAACTTGTTTTTCCTTCTTTCAGGGTATTAAATGTATTCATTCATTCAAAAAACAACTAGCAACCACTTATTGTATTCACAATCAAGTTTTAGGTAATCACACCAGTTTTTGGTTTCGATGGACTTGATTTTAAATTTTGACTCCACTATTTATTGGCTTTCTGCCTCTATGCCTCACTTTATCCATCCGTAAAATAGAGGTAATAGTGGTGTTACAGCAAGGATTAAATGAAACAATATATGCAGAAAGTTTAATAAAGTGTTAAACACAGAATAAATATTAGCTATCTGATTTACCACATCCTATGTGTCAGAGACCGAAGTGCTAGAGATATAAATATAAATAAGATCTGGTTCTTATCCTCAAGATACTCATAGTCTAGAACAGTGATTGTCGAAGTATTGTTCCTGATCATGATCAGTAGCATCACCTGGGAACTTGTTATACGAATTCTCACACTCCCCCCAGACTTACTGTATCAGAAACTCTAGAGCCCAGCAATCTGTTTTAATTAGCCCTCCAGGGGACTCTGACCCTCACTCAGTTTGAGAGCGTATGCTTTATGTCAGAAGAATACTAGTATCTTATACCTGAAGGCAGGCTTAAAATGTATAAAATGTTGCTATATGCTTTTAATTCTTACAACACCCCTGCAAAGGAGGAAGGGTTATTTCCTCTATTTTCAACTGAGGAATAGAAGATTCTATAGCAGAAATGGCTCATTCAGTAACAGAAGTGAACTTGTGCTTGGGTCATCCCTCAGGGAAAGCGACCATACAATAATTCAGGACAAATCTCATGTAGGTGAAGCCAATTATGGTAATCCCAATACCTTTTTAAGTGGTTGGTTTAAGAGCGGGCTTTTGACTCAGTCTGACCAACAGGCCTGAAGAAAATCTGTTGAGGGATTTCTAAAGATTTTCTCCATTTTTAAAAACAGAGCACACACATAAGATGGCCTTCTCTTGCTGGACAAGATACCAAGAGCAGCAGCAGCAGCCATCTTGTCACCATGAGGAAGAAAGCACCAGTTCCAGGCTGACATTCAGAGAATGTAGAGTAGGGAGATGGGAAGGCCCTTGTTGATATCATTGAGGGGCTGGATTAGGCAACCCCAGTACCACCCTATCATGGGACCTCTTATAACACTTTTTCCTTCTTCTTTAAGCCATTTTGAGTTGGGCTTTCTGTTCCTTGAAATGAAACATAACCTGATAAATTCCCAAATGGAGAAAGATTGGCAAACAGTAACAGAGCTAGCCATCTGAACTCATGCTCTGAGGTCCTAAATGGCTGTTTTTTTGATAATGTAACTTGCTGACGGATGATAGCTCTGTTGGATAGGGCAAACTGATACAGTAAGGCTTGTCCTACCTCATATTGCATCCCACATCCCTTCCACCACCCACTCCACCTGCTATTTTCTTGAACTAAACTCAAGGCTATCACATTTTTATTCCTATTACTTAGCAAAATGACTGGCCCACAATAAATGGTAACTAATATTACTTGTACTTTTATAATAAATATATAAAGACATACATACATTTTAGAATGTCTGTCAATGAAGGGAATGGCCACATAATTGCATGAATAAATGACTAACTATTGAGGGGTGATGGCATATATACATTTAATGTCCTCCCCCCCCCCCGAAAAAGTCAGTTTAATGGTAGTCTTACATGCCTTAAATCAGACTGTAAAATGTGAGAGTTCAGGGGAAGAAGCACTGGAGAGGGGAGAGGCTTAAACTGTCCATAGAATCACTGCCTATAAAATAGAAAGGGACTTTGTGGTTACTGAGACTATTATTTCAGAAATAGGGAAATTGAAGAAACTCCTCTTCCTCTCCTTTCCTGTCTTCCTCTAGTTTCTTTCCAATTATGAGTTTGCACATAAACTCATTTCTCACACAGAATCAGCAAATGTTGGATTGGGAAAGGCCCCTACAAGTCATCTGGTCTGGCCTCCTTGTTTGATTGATGCAGAAGCTGATGTCCAGAAGAGGAAAGTGACTGTCCAAGGGCTCTGAGCATTTTTAGCAGGTGCACTGGACAGTGAAGGGCAGGTTTGGTATCAATCTGAAATGGGGGGCAGGGGGGCAGGCTTGTCACATATCAGCTCTGCCATCATAAATTGCATGGTCTTGGCCATGTTACTGATCCTCTCTCTGCTTCGGTTTCCTCAACCATGACATGGGGATAGCAGCACTAGCCGCTCACTGCGTTGTTATGGGGAATACATGTACCATGCGGGAAGCATGTTTAAAGCTCTTGAAGAGTGACCAGTGGCTGTGGGTCATATAATAATACCTAATATGTGCTGATGAGGAGGATGGGATGGTGAGCAAAAGGAAAGACTGGGAATTTGGACCTAAATCTCTAAATTCTTACTTATTTCCATTAACCCAGCCATTTTTCCCTTTTTCTTTCTCTTTTCCCTAGCCTGAGATTTAAGTTTCATTTTTGTTTTCCATTTTATTATCGTTTGCATTAGAGAGAAAATGTGTCATAGGAAGAACATGGGCACTGGAGTTAGACCTAGGTTGAGAGCTTCTATTTGTGAATGTTAACTCTGAAGCTTTGGCCAAACCCGTTACTAATCTGGGCTAGATTTCTTTGGAAAGGAGGGATTCCATCACCCAGTTTCTAGCACTGTGATAATGTAAGTAACACTCCCACTATAGTCCAGGACATGTTGATTTTTCTCCGAAAGCCACAGCCCAATAAGTGTGCAAAGGTTCCAAGTCTTAACTGTATCTCCTCTGGGACACTCCTAAAATCGAATAGTGGCACTATTTCCGCAAATGGGCCAAATCCAAATTAACTCGAATCCAGCCTGATCATTCGGTTAAGCCTAGGGCAGATTGCTGACCTTGCAGAATTGTGTCGGTAAATTGTGGCTGACGATGTACATGAAATGTCGACCACAGCTGGGGCCACGTTCACTGGGATCATGCGGTCTCTCATCTTAAAAGCTAGGTTTGTCCTCAAAGATCCTTTTGCTCACGCTAAAACAAATAGTGCTTTAAAGTGACATTTCGGTCAGCCAAATGAGGAGAGGCTGCCAGGGAAGTTTCAGGCTGCTAAACTTGGTCCAGTGGAGCAGCCTGGGGCAGAGGAAAGGCACTAAATGGGGAATTGGGAGCCCCGGGTCCTTCTTAAATTACACTGCCAGCTCTGTGAGTGCCTTTGGCCAAGTCTTCCCTGACTTCTCTAGTTTCCTCATGGCAATTAAGACCCTTCCTGTTCTCTGGGTCCACAGCATTATTTTTCCGTTTAATGAACTTCTTTAGCAACAGAACATGCCACCATCCATCTTCCACAGTGAACATCTGCTTTTATCCCTGTCTTATAACACAGCTCCCCAACACCGTGTCTTTTGTAGGGCCGAGTATTTAGGCACTTAAATGGAAACACAGAGGGGCCTTGGAAATCATCTAGCTCATTAGATGAGAAAACTGAAACTCAGAGAAGGTAAGCAACTTCTCCAAAGTCACCCAGCTTTTTGGCAGCGGTTTTAAGACTCCTGCCCTCCACCCCTGCAATGATGCGGTGGTTGGGGCATGATGATGGCATCCTTTTTGGTCATATCATCACGGAATAAGTGTTAAGAGTAACAGCTGTGTAGACCCAAGGCTTTATTTTCTTTATTATGACAACATGTCCCTGGGAAGAAAATATTTGTGGATCTAACTTTTGGATGTGAAGTAAGTGTCAAACTGAAATGTTATTGACTCAATGGTGCTTCCTACTCTGATAAATGTATCCAATATGTTCCCAGTGACTCATCAGCAGGGCGAATGTATCTTTTTTTTCCTTCTTCTTCCACACTGACATTTTTGTTTTTCTACACAGTGCTGCCCCTAAAATCTGCATATGCAGCATTATAGAATTTCACCCCCAAATTAATAATTTTATTGGTTATTCAAAGTCTCAAGCATCCTGACAACCAGCAGCCAAGAGGGGGAGGGGAATAATATGCAAACTGATGATTTATCTTTGTTTTTTTTCCCCAACAAATGAGCTTTCTCTGAGCCAGACAACTTATTAGAAGATTATGGGAGAGTGTTTTGATTATCACTATATTAGAAGATCCCTAAATGAAATGAAGGATTTTCTAAAACACAGGTTGGCCCTTGAAATATTATCTTTCTTGCAGAAAAAAAAAATGAGAAAGGGGGCCACAACGCAATAATTTTATTTTTTGCAGTGTCATAAAGAGATTTAGGAAGATCCCAAACTGAACACTGTGAAATAAATTTAGTGATGGGACAAATGAAATGAGAGTTTTAAGATTAAAAATATACCAAGATTCTGGGTGCCTGGGTGGCTTAGTCGGTTAAGCGTTCCCCTCTTGATTTTGGCTCACGTCACGATATGGAGGTTCATGAAATCGAGCCCGCTCCAGGCTCTACACTGACAGCAGGGACCCTGCCTACTTGGGATTCTCTCTCTCCTTTCTCTGCCCCTCCCCCTACTCTCTTGCGTGCTTGCACTCTCTCTCTCTCTCTCAAGATAAATAAATCAAACATTTAAAAAATACGCAGAGACCCTTAAGTGGCAAACACTATAACAAGAAGAAACATGGTATACAAAAGACTAAGTAAGGTTGCTGATTTTAATTAGCCCCAGGTATCCTTTCCCCAAAATACATGGCAGAAAACAAATGCCCTAGAACAGATCTTTATATGAACAGTTAGAAGATCCTTTATAACTTCTACGTATTTACCAAACTTGGAATGCCAGAAAGTGCCAAAAACAACAACAACAAAATGCTTTCTCAATGTACATAATAAAAGAAAATATGAAAAGGAAAAGAAATGGGTACAGTATCTATGCCAGTGTCCTATGCCTTGAGACTATAGATGCTAATTTCTAATAACAGTGGAATTCTATACTCCTATGCACAGGTTCTCCAGAAAAGTGTGTTCACTTTAATGATAGATAAGTGACAAGCAGAATCGCCCGCAATTCATTAGAATTCCCCACTAAGAAAATCTCTGATGATACCTTTTTATGAATTTGACCCAAGGCTGCTCACTGGAGGGAACAGAAATTGCATCTGACACAGTAATGCGCTTTAACTGGAAAAGGTCTTAAAAGATAGGGAGTTCCCAAAATGAACAGGAAAAGGACCTCCCCAAAGCAGTGGTCAAAATTTTTTGTTTGATCAATAGCATTTGGTTTAACACCAGTGGTTCTCAGACGTGGAGGCTCATTAGAATCACCTGGAGGGCTTTCACTACTCCCAACCTGGCGCATACCCTAAACCACTTAACCCAGAATCTCTGGGGGTGGGACCCAGGCATCTGTACTTAAAAAAAAAATAAAAATAAAAATAAACAACTATCTTGTGATTACAATGTGCAGCCAAGCTTGAGAAACTGCTACCCCCACGACTGTCTTATTGGCCTCCATTGTTCACTCCTTGATATCCCTGAGCTACTCTCTTGGTGGGCAGAGGTGCTTCCCCATGCCTTGAGTTTGGATATGATCACGTGACTTGTTTTGGCCAATGGGATGTTAACACATGCAATAGGTGCAAAGCCTTGACCTGTGCTTTGTTGATGGGCTTGCTCTCTTGTGCGCCACCTGCCTTTGGCCATAAGCAGAGCAGGCCTCAGTCAACCATTGTCCCGAGAAGAATGAGAGATACACGGAGCAGACCCAAACCCAGTCAGCCACCACAGCCAAGGCCAGCTGAACCCTAGCTTGCTTACAGACATAAAAATGAGAAGTGCTTGTTGCTGTAAGCCACTGAATTTTGGGATGATTTGTTATGCAGCCTATGTATAATCAGTAACTGAGATTCATAAAATACAGAAAATAATTAGTGAGAAGACCAATACATTTTGGAGCCAACTACATTTCTTCTGGCATGAGAGAGAGGGTCAATGTAGAACTATTTCTAAAGGAAAGTTTGACCCATAATATCTACTATGATGGAGCATTTTGGAACAGTGCTAATGTCTTTGTCACCCTTCTGATCTATTAAGCAGAAAATATTTCCTGCTGATTTCTTAGTTTCACACAGGCTTTCCATCTAAATATCTATCTTCACCAGGGCAGAACTGGCATTCTGACTCATCAGTGCCCCAGGCTAGTTGGACAGCAATTTTTTTTTTACTTTTACTTTTTTCTTATTTTTAATTTTTAAATTTAAACTCTATCCATGTTTTTGTGGAAGAACAGAAAACACTCCCTATGTAACTCCCACCCAAATAACCAGACAGGTATAGACTCAGTTATGGTGACTTTCATTACTTGGGGTGGGGAACCCTGTGGTTGTCCTGGAATCATAGGTCAACTTAGGCACACGGGGCATGGGTTTGTTTCTCTCATAAGAAGAGCCCTCCTTTAGGATTCATAGTTGTTCATATATGTGCATTTATAAATCAGGTGGGCCTGTGTTATGATAGGGGTCCTCAACTTGAGTTTGCATCAGAATCCCAAGGAAGGCCGGTTATAACACACATTGCTGGACCGAATCTCCAGAGACTCTGACTACGTGCGAGACCAGAGGTTTTGTATTTCGAACAAGTTCCCAGGTGAGGCTAGTGCTAATGATCTGAGGACCACACTTTGAGAACCACTAGACTAGAATGAAAAGGGTGTATGTGTGATATGTCTTCTCTGCGGGACACTGCCTTGCACAGGAAAGATTCTTATGTTCTTTCTCAGTGGAGAGATTTCTGATGTCTGCATACCACACTAAGGACATGGCCACCTGAGGGGCATAAATGGAATCAGGGACCTCGGGACCTCATCTTTTTTTTTGCAAATAGCTTATCTACTCCCATAACCCCTTGCCAAAAGTTTATCTTCAGCCCTGACTCCAGGAAAAACATCTCATGAAATACCTTCTTTCCAAGGAAGCTTTCCTTGATTTCTCCAACATTGGCTCCTCCTTCTGAAGTTCTAGAACTTTATCTGAACCTGTCCTAAGGCATTCAACACTTAATATCTAAAGTATAGGTGCTGATCGGCTTGCCTCAGTTCCTCACAGACGATGTATAGTCTACCTCTTAGAATTCATCTTAGGGGTGCCTGTGTGGCTCAGTTAACTGGCTAAACGTCCAACTTTGGCTCAGGTCATGATCTCACGGTTCATGGGTTTGAGCCCCGTGTCAGGCTCTGTGTTGACAGCTTAGAAGCCGGAGCCCGCTTTGGTTTCTGTGCCTCCCTCTCTCTCTGCCGCTCCTCCGCTTGCTCTCTCCCTCTCTCTCAGAAATAGACAAACATTAAAAAAAATTTAAAAAGAAAAGAATTCATCTTAGAATCTTACAGCATCATTCCTAGAAGATGCAAAATAAACATTTACAGAATCAAATCTAAGAGTGAATATCTACATGAGGGTGTCTTGGAAGGTTCAAAAGATTAAACTTGAAATGAAAAGTCTGCACCTTCAGTATAATAGCCACTAGCTACATGTGGTCGTTTCAGTTAATTGAAGTTAAATAGAATTAAAAATCCACTTCCAAGCTACAGTAATCAGGACAGTGTGGTATTGGCAGAAGAGTAGACAAATAGATCAATGGAACAGAATAGAGAGCCCAGAAATAGAGCCACATAAATACAGTCAATTGATCCTTAACAAAGGAGCAAAGGCAATACAATGGAGAGAAGATAATCTTTTCAATAAAAGGTGCCGGAACGATTGGACATTTACATGGAAAAAAAATGAACCTAGACACAGACCTTACAACCTTTCACAAAAATTAACTCACAATGGGTCATATACCTAAATGTATAACACAAAACTATCAAACTCTTAAAAGGTAACAAGAGGAAATCTAGAGGGCTTTCAGCACTGCAATGAGTTTTTAGATACAACATCACAGGCACTCTCCATGAAAGAAATAATTGATAAGCTGGACTTCATTAAAATTAAAAATTTCTGCTCTGCAAAAGACAGTGTCAAGAGAATGAGAAGACAAGCCACAGACTGGAAGGAAAGATTCGCAAAAGCCACATCTGATAAAGAACTGTTATCCAAAGTATAAAAATAACACTTCAAAATCAACAATCAGAAAACAAAAAACCCAATGGAAAAAATGGGCAAAAGACCTGAACAGACACCGCACTCAAGAAGATATACAGATGGCAAATAAGCACAGGAAAAGGTGCTCCACATCAGGTATTAGGGACATGTAAGTTAAAACAACAATAAGATACTACTGTATACCTATTGGAATGGCCAAAATTCAAAACACCAGCACCACCAAATGCTGGTGAGGATGGGGAGCACAGGGAACCCTCATTCACTGCTGGGGGAATGCAAAATGGTGCAGCCACTTTGGGAGGGAGTTTGGTAGTTTCTTACAAAACTCAACATACTCTTACCATATAATCCAGCTATTGGGCTCCTTGGTATTTACCCAAAGGAAGTGAAAACCTATGTCCACACAAAAACTTACACATGGGTGTTCATAGCAGATGTATTCATAATTGCAGAACTTGAGAACAACCAAGGTGTCCTTCAACTGGTGAACAGATAAACTGCAGTATTATCACCTTCAACTGGTGAACAGATAAACTGCAGGCAATGGAATATTATATTGTGCTAAGAAGAAATCTGCTCTTAAGTTATGAAACCACTTGGAGGAAACTCACATGTGTATTACTAAGTGAAAGAAGCCCACCTAAAAAGGCTGCCTTCTGTTTGACATTCGGGAAAAGGCAAAACTATGGAGACAGTAAAAGGATCAGCAGTTGCTAGAGGTTAGGGACGGATGAATAGGAGGAGCACAGAGTATTCTTAGGGCAGTGAAACTCCGCTGTATGACATTACAATGGTGGATATATGTCATTATACATTTATCAAAACCTGAAGAATCTGCAACACCAAGAGCAAACCTTAACGTAAACTGCAGACTTTGGGTGACAGCGGTGTGTCAATGTAGGTTCATCACTTGTAACAAATGTACCACTCTGGTGGGGAATGTTGTAGAGGGCGAGGCAGTGAATGTGTGGGGCAAGAAGTATATGGCACATCTCTGTACTTCCTGTTCAATTTTGCTGAACCTAAAACTGCTCTAGAAAGGTAAAGTTGGGGTGCCTGGGTGGCTCAGTTGGTGAAGTGCCCGACTCTTGATTTCAGCTCAGGTCACGATCTCACCATTTGTGGGATCAAGCCCTGCATCGTGCTCTGCACTGATGGCGAGGAGCCTGCTTGAGATTCTCTCCATTCCTCTCTTTCTCTCTGCACTCCCCAAAATAAATAAATAAACCTTTAAAAAAAATAAAGTCTATTTAAAAGGAAAAAAATCCAGTTTGTTAATCACATTAGCCATATCTCACGTGTTCCATAGCTACATGTGGCTAGTAGCAATCATATGGGACTGTTGTCAAATACCGTTCTGTCAGGAATACTCCTCTTAGCATTTCCAAGTCACTTTCATCTATATTATCTGAACTTCAGCAACTCTCGTGTAAGTTAAGTAGTTAGAAAAAAAAAAAAAAGTCATCATGTCCATTCTATAGACGCGAAGATGGAACTTTAAAGAAGTAGAGTGAATTGTTTTATGGCAATGTGGAGGAATCTAATCTATAAAATAACTAGGAGACAAGAGAACGTGCCTAGTAAGTAAACTGTACTCCTTTATTTGTTGACATAGTCAGTTTCCTTTTTTTCCCCAACCATACCTCATCCATTCACTAATTCAGTTGACGAAAATTGCATTTATCGTGTGTTGGACACAGTGCTTGCACAGGTGAACAAGTGAGGCAGGGTCCCTGCCTTCAAGGAGCTTCCAATCTGGCCTTCTTTACCCTTATGTTTTTCTTTTTTTTTTTTTTAATTTTTTTTAACGTTTATTTATTTTTGAGACAGAGACAGAGCATGAACGGGGGAGGGGCAGAGAGAGAGGGAGACACAGAATCGGAAGCAGGCTCCAGGCTCTGAGCCATCAGCCTGGAGCCCGACGCAGGGCTCGAACTCACGGACGGCGAGATCGTGACCTGAGTTGAAGTCGGACGCTTAACCGACTGAGCCACCCAGGCGCCCCGACCCTTATGTTTTTCAAAGCCAGCCAAAAATATTTGTGAGCTCAATGTCAGTAGGATCATGACGGTTCTGTGAAGGACCCAGCATATCACCTCAGTCGTCTAGGTGAAACTTGGGTGTTTCTGGTTGGAAACATGGGGCTACAGGAGACCTGTTCGGAAAGTTCCTTGGCATTTGCATGTTGTGAAACGTCTTATGCTTATTGAAGTCCACATACTCGGTTTGTTAGGTCAAAAGGTAACAAAGTGAACATTAGCTGCCCAGGGCAGAGCCCCTCCTGTTCTATTCCCTTAGAAAGATCTTTAGTAACTTGCATGCTGATCCTTAGGGCAGTTGAAGCCTCATCACGGAATGAATGCCCCTTAGTTTTGGTGTGCACTTCTTACCTTCACTGTAAGACATAATAGTTTTATCTGTATTTTCCTTAGAATCTAGCTCAATGCCCTGAAAATAATAGGAGCACAATTAAGATTTTGTAAAATGACAAGATAGATGTCATTTGACTCTTGACCCATTGGTTCCCCAGTTGAACTCTAATGATTACTCTAAAGCATCATGATGCTTACCTATGTGCCATATATGTTCCATATTAGCATTATCCAATAAGTGTATAATGTAAAGCATATACTAATTTTATATTTTCAGTAGCCAGACTTTTTAAAGATAAAAGAGGTGAAATTAATTTTAATAGTATATTTTATTGAATAGTACAGGCAAACTATTATCATTTCACCATGCAATCAATACAAAATTATTAGTGAGACATTACATTTTTGTGTGCCGCCTTTGAGATGTAATGTGGGTTTTAACATTTATCATATATTTCAGTTTGGATTAGCCACATTTCAAGTACTCAATATATTGCCACATGTAGCTAGTGGTTACTGTACTGGACAGTTCAGCTTTTTACAGTATTTTGTTTTTGTTTTTGAGAGAGCGCAAGTGGGGGAGGGGCAGCAAGCGGGGGACAGAGGATTTGAAGTGGGCCCTGCACTGACAGCAGTGAGCCCGACGTGGGGCTTGAACTCACAAAATGTGAGATCATGACCTGAGCCAAAGTCAGACACTCAACTGCCTGAGCACCCAGGTGCCCCAACTTTATATAGTATTTTATTAAATCCTATATGATGAGGGGTGCCTGGGTGTCTCAGTCAGTTAAGCATCTGACTTCGGCTCAGGTCATGATCTCCTGGTTCATGGGTCCAAGCCCCTAGTCAGGCTCTGTGCTGACAGCTCAGAGCCTGGAGCCTGCTTCGGATTTTGTCTCCATCTCTCTCTGTTCCCCCTCCCCCCCACCCCCGCTCACTCTCTGTCTCTGTCTCAAAAATAAATAAACATTAAAAATTAAAAAAAGCAAAAACTCCTACAAGATGATTAAGAATAATAGCAAACATTTGAGTGGCAAGCATTCTAGAAGGATCATCTCATTTAACCCTCCTAACAACCCTCATACAGAGAAAAGGAAACAGACCTAGAAAGATTAGTGACTTACTATCAACCCACTGCTTCTTCATGGCAGAGCTGGGTCTTGAATTCATGCTCTGACTCTACCAGGTCAGGGAACAGATTAACTAACTGGGTGGTCTTAAGCAAGGCAGTTCTCTGCATTTTAGTTTCCTCTTTCACAAAATGGGAAGAGAGTTACAGTGGATCATCCAGAGTGGATGCTGGGTCCCTTGATCTTCCTTATTTCCTAGCATCTGGCAAGCCTGTCTCTCCTGTTCCTACCTGTGAGGACTTCAGTTTTATATGCTTCCTTCTCCGATGTGAACAGTCGGCCCTTCCTACCCTGGACTTAAGTGGCTGGAGTTGCCCCGTGTACAAACCATCAAGCCTTGCAGCAGGATGGAGCCCCTCCCATACCCAAAAGCAGTGCTACATTTTCATTTGTGTTTCTTCTACTTTCAGCATAGAGTCCAGCTTCGGCTTCTTGATGTTTTTTTGAAGGAAAAGAAACTTGTTGTCTGGGCACTCAGTTTTAATTTTCTGTCTTCTTTGTTCTTAGGCATGTTGTAGAAAGTTCCCCTCTCCCAAGGATATTCTACTATATATTTCCATAATTTTCCTGCTCTCCCTCTCCACAAAATGCAAAGAAAATAACTGTGAACTTTTTTGCATATATAAATTTTAACAGCCCATACATGTCAGCTAATCTTTTATCCAGGAAGGAAAGGCTTATTTCAAGTGATTGAAAGTTGAAATGCTTAGGTTTTCATTCTTGTTGTGTAATGGAACACTGTGTGGACATGCCATGTTATGATTAGTTTATTAATTCCATTCCCCAAATCCACTAACTCTAATGCGTGCCTACTATGTGCAAGGGCAGAGCGCCTGTTTTCAAGGAACCTATCTTTCACCAGGAAGGGTAAGGTAAATGTTCAACCAAGGACAACACAAAGTAGGTAAAGTATGCTGAATGCCTTAAGAGGGGTGAAAAGTATAGTCAACCCTTGAACAACACGGGTTTCAACAGCATGGGTCCACTTACCTGAGGATTTTTTTTTGATACGGTACAATATTATAAATGTATTTTCTCTTCGTTATGATTTTCTTACCAACATTTTCTGTTCTCTGGCTTACTTTAAGAACACATTATATAAAACATATAACATACAAAATAAGTGTTGACTGTTTATGCTATAAGTAAGGCTTCCAGTCAACAGTAAGCTATTAGTGAAGTTTCGGGGGAGTCAGAAGTTATACGTGGATTTTCGACTGCACGGTGGGTCAGTGCCCCTAACCCCTGCGTTGTTCAAGGGTCAACAGTACCAAGACAGTTCAAATATTTGGTTTGGGGTAAATCAGAGAAAGTTTCACAGAAGAGCTGCCTTTTAGAATGGACCTTGAAAGAAAGGTAGGGTTTCAGTAAACAGAGAATGGCAAGCAGAGCATTTTGGGAGAAGACGCATAGGCAACTAACTGTCCCTGTCTCTGGCACTACAAGCAGGAGGAAGCGTAGGAAGCAGCACATGGTGGTGTGGTCTGAGGATTACACATGGATTGTGAGGGATTATGTAAAGGACGTAAGGCAGTTTGGCAAACTCCACACGAGTGTCACACTCCCAACCCTCCACCCATGGGAGCCAGCATTCATTAATCACAGCCCACACCTTTCCAACCAACCTCAGGAATTCCTTCATAAAAGGAGATCGATGTGCCATCCCTGGTGCAGGAGTGCAGAGATAAGTGAGGTAGAGCCTTGAATACCGTGTAGACTAGTTAGTAATTAATTGGATAGGCAATGGGGAACCATTAAAGTCTTATAAGCAGGGGAGTGACATGGTAGGAGATGAGAGCTGTAGTTCAGGGTCATTAACTTGGCAATGTTATCTGGGATGGATTAGAATGGTTAGAAGACCAAAGGCCAGTTACTTGGAAGCGTACTGTAATGGTTTAGGTGAGCAAAAATGTGTGGAACCGGACCACTCGTTGTAGAAAGGGAAGGGCAGAAGTCACAGAGGTGGAATTGAAAGCACTTGGCAGGTATGTTAAGATGTGGAGAGCTAGGTAGGGGCAGTGGTGAGAGAGAGGAGTCAAAGCTAACTCTGAGGTTCCCAGTAACTATCCTGGAATAAGAAAACCCAAACTAGTGTTACCGTAAAGAGGGGAGTCTGGGATTGGCAAGGAGGTAGGGAGAGTTCTGGTCAATCTGGGGAGGGAGAGAAGAGTCTGCAAAAAATGCATTTAGGCTTATCTCTTCAACAAAGCAGGGGTTTTCTAAGCCATTTCTAAGTCTGTCAGAGATCTCAGTAGTGCAAAGTGAAATAACCATTTTTAAGCAAACACTATTGCCCTTTGTCAATGAGCGGAGTCTAAGGAAGGCTTCCATCTTTCCAAATATTTGAAAAATTGGAAAGCCTTAATTAGTAGGCAGGTGAGGGGCAGGAGGGAAGGAAAAAAATACAAACCTAATCACTGTGCTTTTCAGGTTTCAAATGCTTCCCCAATCCGGGTAATTTACACTTTAGTAACAATGATTGACAGTTGAGGTATGTATCTAACTCACTTTTATTTTTCCCTTGGGGAAAGCACTTTCGGTCCCAATTGTTTTAAATTGCAGAAGCAGTAATTGTTTGAGAGAGTTAGGAGGAATGGCTTTTTAGAGCTGGAATTTACCACTGAAGGGAATATGGATTCTATCTTAATTGACTAAGGTCACTAGGGCCATTTTCAGGAAGGTCTTTCCAGGGTGAACAAATACCAGCTTAGACAAAGGGGAACAGCAAAGGAACCATTTGAAGACTCGGGGGAATAGACTTAACCAGAAAAATGTTAATGAGTTGCTACTGGTACCTAAAAAGGAGCCAGGGATAATTTTTGAGCCACTTGTATCCCCAATAGAATTATTGGTGAAATTTAAGATGAAAAGGTTTTTAAAAAAATATTTTAAAATAAATATGGGGCAGTGAATGTATTTTGAGATATTCACTTCCCCAGAGGAACTTGCTTATTTATTAAACTGTGTACTTTGATATATTTGTTTACTCAGAAAAGTCAAGAGTGACATGCTAGGTCAATTGCATCAAGAACATTATTAACAGGCTAACCAGTTGTAAATGGTGTGAAGGCTGTTCTGGAAATCTGTGCTTTGATGTATGGGGAAACCCATGCATCTGATTTGGGATGGAGAACACAATCGTGGCTCTGTTAGTAGGCGCCAACAGACAGGCTAAAGCCAGGGATCCTTGCAGAGACTGGATTAAGGTATCAGAACCGTTCACATCTCATTTACATCGCTCCGAAGAGTGGACCACACGTTTTGCTGATTAGCACACAGACCATGGCAAATAGCACTGTGTATTTGAAATCAGACCAAGATCAGTAACAGTAACACAAACCATGTGTGAAGTTTGGCGCATGGAGGTTTTTCTTAAGCTATTATCTAACTAGGTTCCCCCCCCCCCTTATTTTTAAAAAAACATTTTTCCAAACCAGGAAGGTAGCAAAAGCAAAATGTTCCCTACTTCTCTCTCCCATCCCAACCCCCTAAATACACATATTTATGCCACCTTCTGGTATATAATAATATTTTGTATTGTTAAAATTTGTGAGCTTTCTGAAAGGAAGGTGTGTGTGTGTGTGTGTGTGTGTGTGTGTGTGTGTGTTAAAAATGTACTGATTTCAGGCGCCTGGGTGGCTCAGTCTGTTAAGCGTCTGATATCTGCTCAGGTCATGATCTCACCTTTCTGGGTTCGGGAGTTTGAGCCCTGCATGGGGCTAGTGCCGGCACTGTGGAGCCTGCCTTTGGAGCTGCTCGCTCCTCTCTATGCCCCTCCCCTGCTCACGCTTCTGTCTCTCTCTCTCTCTCAATAAATAAATAAATAAATAAATAAATACCTTAAAAAAAAGTAATGATTCCATCACTGTCTCCACATACAAAAGGAAATGGTAGATTGAGTACTGAGGCAGAGAAGCCAGGCTACTACCACCTGAATGTTTTCTACTTATCCAATTTGTATTGTTCCTTCATATAGAAGTTGGGGTCAAGGTAATATTGATGCAGTTCTCTACTTTCTGTGGATTTCATTAAACACCTACTATGTGATGGATGTGTTTCAATGGAAGGGAGGTGTAGAATGATGATGTGACTTACTAGCAACCGTTCATTATCTGAATTTCATCATCCAGATATTATTTATGTCTCTCCAGTATATCTTTTATGGCCGAGACTGTATGTTTAATAGCAAAATTACCAGTGGGAATTGGCAATTAGCGGCCACACGGAACTAGATGCGGTGTGGCCTATTTGAATCAGCTTAGATAGTCATCAACCAAACAAGCCAAAGTTTTCTTCAGTAGAAACTACCCTGCCAAGTGGTTTCTGGATCCTTCTCAGAGGAAACAGCAAAGGAGCTGAAAGCCACCTCTTTCAACCACACCAGAAATTGGCTGTCCACGGCGATTCTGGACTCAAAATCTGTTTTAGACACCAATGTATCAAACCAAGACTGGAAACCCACTGGACGTCCCATCCCGAAGTAATAAGTGCCACGTCCCCCCCCCCCCCATTCCTCCTCCTTCCTTGGGGTGTCATCCCAGGTCGAATTCCTTTTTAGTTTCTCCTCAGTCCTGGGGTGGGCTGGCAGGAAGCTACCTGCGATTCCCCAACGTGGAATCATTTGTCTCTTCTCAGGCTGGCTGCAGATGGGGACGAGTTGTGTTCCCGAGAGAGTCTCAGAAGTAGGCACGGAATCATCTCGCCCATCTTAATTTCTGTCCCTGGGCTGGGGAAAGGGGAGGATCGGGGCAAGGGAGCCTTTCCCCTCCTGGCCCCCTCTTCCCCCCCCCCCCCCCCCCCCGCCTCCCAAAATTGGCAGCCAGTCGGTGGCTCTCGGTCTGGGGTCTGGAGGGTGGGGAATGTGGGTGTGGGGGCCGGCTGGAGAAGCTCTCGCTAGCGCTGCCTGTGGCCAGACCCGCCTCCCAACCCCTCTCGGGCGCACACTTACGTCCACCCAGACACACTCCGCGCGCTCCCTCGCGCTCTCGCTCGCCCGCCGCCGCCGCCTGCTCTCTCTCTCCTGCTCTCCCTGGTCTCTTTCTCCCCCCCCCCCTTTTTTTTTTTTTGGTACCATAGAGTTGCTCTGAAAACAGAAGATAGAGGGAGTCTCGGAGCTCGCCATCTCCAGCGATCTCTACATTGGGAAAAAACATGGAGTCAGCTCCGGCAGCCCCCGACCCCGCCGCCAGCGAGCCGGGCAGCAGCGGCGCGGACGCGGCCGCCGGCGCCAGGGAGACCCCGCTGAACCAGGAAACCGCCCGCAAGAGCGAGCCGCCCGCCCCGGTGCGCAGACAGAGCTATTCCAGCACCAGCAGAGGTAGGAGGCTGCGAGAGGGGCTGAGGAGGGGGCGGCGGGAGCCCGGGAGCGGAGCGGGGGCCGGCCGGGAGCGGGCGCCCGGAGCGCGGGGTCCGGGGCCGCGCGCGAGCCTGCCGCGGCGCCCCGAGCCCGGAGAGCCCCCCTCCCCTCCCCCCTCCGCCCCCCAGAAATGTTGCAAACTTTTGCAGCCCGTTCTCGGGTTGCAGGAGGAGAGGGGGGCGGGGGAGGCGGCAGGAGGGTTGACAGCCGGCGGGCTCACCCCCAGGCTTTGATTTTTCTGCAAAGAGGAGGAAAGATGCGTAGCCCAAATTAAATACGCTCCCCCAAAATACGGAGAACCGGAGAGTGGGGGCCCGGGAAAGAAACTTTTAAAGCGGCAGTGTCCTTTTAAGAAGGAAAAAAAAAAATCCGTTTATGGCCACCCTCCTCCGGCGTTACCTTTTCTCCTCTTGACAGTTTTGGCCCCGGCTGCCCCAGACGGGGTGTGTTTTCAGCCCCCCGCAGAGCTGAGGGGGTGCGGGAGGAGTGAGCGACCTGGGAAGCCCCGAGGGTGGAGAGGGGGCGCTTCTGGATCTGGGGGCGACGTGGGCACCTTCTCTGGACCACGGCGGTGGGTTTGGGATTTGGAGGAAGGGCTGGAGGAAGGGGGGTGCGGGCGCGCGAGGTGTTCGCCAAGTTGTTTGGCGGGCGCGGCTAGGGGAGATACGCAAGTTTGCAGACCCCGGGTTCGCAACCCAGCGCCCAGGCTGGCGGGGGGCGTGTGCACGCCAGCGCGCGGAGGGCGGTGGTGGTGTGGGACGCTCCACGCGCATTCGGAGTGAGCGTCTGCAAAAGCAAACAAGCAGAAACAGAAAGATCGAAATGCACCCAAACTTATTTCTGCCCTGGGAATCCTTCCCTCTCCGAGGTTCAAGCGTTTCTGTAAGAACCTGGGAATGGTCAGCGAGAGTTGAATGCTGGTTGGATAGTGCGAGAGATGTCCCCCCCCCCCCCCCACACCTACCCTGAGCGATTTTTACACTTCATTTTGGAGAGTATGTGCGGTGGGGGGGGGGGACCCCATTGCCCCCTCTTTGCTTTTTTCTAGTTAAAAGTCGAGTGTTCGGGAAAGCTAACTCTCTTTCTTAAAGGTGTGGGAACCTGATGTGTGTGTGGGGCGGGGGGGGTCTTGGGGGTGGGGGATTATTTATTTGATTGCGCCTGGAGTTTGCAAAGAACCGGAGGAAGCTACGGCTTTAATTACTGTTGTAAATAATGTATAAATCACGCCTGTCACTCCGGAGGAAGCGGGCTCGCTCGAGCAGCCCGGGGCTGGGGATCGGGAGGATCTCCAGCCCAGGCTTGGGCACTGGCCCAGCGAGCCCCCTCCTCTTGCCATTCGGCTTCTGGCGGCGACTGGGGAGGGCTGGGGAGAGGCGAGTGGGGGCCCGGGAGCCGCTCCCTTCCTCTCGATGTTATAGTTGGAGGTAGGAATATGGCTGATCATGTGCTGGCTGTTTTACAGTATTCACCCCCCCCCCCCCACCTTAGCCACACCCCCTGTCCGGGCGCTTTCCCATTCACGGAATTCGAGTACAGTAAAAGCCATCAGGATGACACACACGAAAAACATTTAATTAAAGGCGATTTACGAGCAGTGAACACGCTGAACCGCGGTTTGAGCGGAGGGGGGGGGGTGGATCGAGGGCCGGGGGATCAGGGAGGGGGATCAGGGCTGGGGGCCGGGTCCTGCCGCCAGCTTGGTGAGTTTGTGTGTGGAAAGCTTTTGGCTGCAAAGAGTATATTTAGACCCTGAGACGGTGGATTTGGAATGCGAGCGGGTTATGTAACAGGGTTAATCAGAAACACTGGAGAAAATCCCCTTCATGTGTTTCTGAGTTTTTTTTTTTTTTAAAGCGGGGGGGGGGGGCGGAACATAGTATATACGAAGCCACACTAATTTCTGGTTTGTGCTGCCACCCCCTTCTGTGTTAACCTCCCCCCTTCCGTGTGTTATTAGCATCTTCAGGTGTCATTCTTGCCAGAAGGTGTTCTTGCAAGAGACCAGGGTGACAGGCTGCAGAACTAACAAATCTGTAACTTGCTGTTCTTGCAAATTATATAACGCTGGGCATTCAGTACCACCAGACCCCAGGCATAGCAAAAAGGGGAGAGGGAAAAAGTAGGGGTGGGATGCATCTTGCACAGCTGACCTGTTGACCTTTATCCCCTTGCCCCCTAGAGGATCACCCCTTCCCCTCACTCTTCTTTGAACCATCCCCTAGTCCATCCCTCCCAGGATTTACTAGGGGGAGGGAGAAGAGGTAAGGCCCAAACACTCAACTCACATCCTGCACGCAGGCACTAGGTTATATAACAGTCTGAATGGAAAAAGGAAGGTCAGAGATGGAGGCATCCTTTAGCTAACACAGCAGTAGTAATAGCTTCCAGAAATTATATGCATTTGCAGACTTTAACCTCAGATGTAGTGTCTGCTCCTCAGGGATACCAGTCTTTGTGTGTGTGACCTAGGGAGAAAAAGAGAGAATGTGTAAGTATGCCTGGTAGAGGAGAGTGATTTGAAAATGGGAAATGTTTGGGTTTTCAGATGATGTAATGGAGTTGGCAGAATATGCAAGCCGGCTCCCAGAGTGTAAGCAGCAAGAAAATTGGAGCTGGCATCCAGTATTAATGTTGCATAAATTACAATATCGGAGAGAAATTAACCTATACACTAGGTGATTACGCCTTTTTAATACTTAAAACATAAAGGCACACAACTCAAAAGGAAAAGCAAACATCATCACCTTATAATTAGCATTTTCAACCTCAGGGAGGATTGAATGGAGTTCTTGGCATTGGGTGAAGTGGGAAGCTTTTGGATTTGGGAGATGCTTTCCAGAGAGGTAGCAGGGTTAGCTTCCAGCCAGTCGATATTGTGCAGTCCACAGAAACTGTGGTCTGGATTCGCACGACATTGAGGTGACCTCATGAGACATGACTTAAGTGCACTTGAAGCTGTTGCTGAATGCCACGCTCCTGGGAATCCCCGTGTGAATGGACTGCGTATCCTTAAGCGCCTGAGCTGCCCAAATCGGATGCGTGACTTTGTAATCTGAAATTCGGACCTCCCCCAGTCCTTAAAACTAGCAGAGATCCTTAGCACTTGTACTGAAACTGTCCTGTTTTCTAGGTGGTATTAATGATGGCTGGTGTCATTCAGTACCATCTTCACAGCACAATGACAGGGAAAAAAGAAAGGCAAGAGACAACAGGGGAAGTAAGAATGAGGCGGAAAAAAACACAGCGAATCTTTAATTTAACAAGGCTTTCAGAGACTTCAGGGAGCCATAAGCATTGTGACATAACTGTTGTTAAAAACCCTTTTCCAGAATCTCATTATTATATGCATGCCAGAAGCTTACATATTGTACTTCCCTAAAGTTATCCTCCCAGGGCTGTGTGGCACGCGGTTGGTTTGGAACACTCGTGCAGTAGGTTGAAGGCTTTTAGGGCAGGCCAACCTGAGGGAAAAATCGAAACCAGAAGATGGGATTAACACTGAAAAGCTCAGTTGGGTTGAGATTGAACCCCCTGGAAACTCAGTTTAGATTGACGTAAAATCAGTTAACAAGGCCTGTAGTTCATTTGTAGCCCTGAGGACTTCTAGAACCACATAACCCAAGTGCTTCACCTCCACACCCCGCTTTCAGTCTTGGCTGATTCACTTTCTGGGAGGTGCCCTTCTTGCCTGGCAATTTAGAGCCCTATCTGGAGATTGATTCGCAGATCAGCTTTTCTAACATGGTCCTGGCTCTCCACCGTGAGCAAATAAATGATGCCCCATAGTTTGAAAGAGCTACTGGCTGGGATAAAATCCTTTGCTGGAGGGATGGGATAATTATTTTTTTAAACTAAGGGACTTTAATTTTCCGGTAAATTGCTCATAAAAAACATTTATAATTAGAGCCTTAAAAAATGCAATGGAATAATTTTAGAAAATGCATTTGGTGATAGTTGTGATAACCTTTTTTGTTGTTCCCCCCTTATTTCTTAAAAAGAATTGTATTATTAATCCAAAAGTCAGTTCCTGAATGGCTAAAAACTTTTGTAGCAGACTCATTTTATGTTAGTCACCTTTTGGAATTTTCCAGAACCTACCGGCATGATGAGAAGCCTTGGCTGTAGAACATGTCTCCCTTTCCAAAGCTGAAATATGGAGCCTGCATGGAAGCTCCCTAACTATGGGACCCTTCAGCTGGTGTTTTCAAGGCAGCAGAGGTGACAGGTGGTACACGCCTAGTTCCACACCAGGTTCCTAAGTGGGATGTAGGGAGGTGTGAGAATATTCATTGTTGTAGTTGTACCTCCAGATGAAATGTTCTGAGGATTTTTCGTGATGGCTGAATTTCTTTTGAAAGTGAACTGACCCCTGTCCAGAGCTAACTTTTGGAATGCGAGTGAGACAAACCCATGGGTTCTGATCCTGGGCCACACTTTTGTCACGTCTGACTTAAGATGCGCGTTATTTCTCTACATTCTCCCATTTTTGCCTCCAGGATGTTGTGGTGTGATGTGTGAAGTGCAGACTGGGTTGGATGTCTCTGAAAATTCTTAAGAGTGTGCTCTTCTCTGTGCCCTCATCTTCTTAGTCTACTTGATGGATTGTGCTTCTTAGGTTATATTTGTACTTAACGTGTCTAGAGAAGCGAAATACATAACTACATTTCACGTGTCTGGGAAGAAATAATGATGTGACTGCCCTGTGTGTGCAAAAGTCTATGTTTTCTAGAAAATCCAGCTCTCTCCATGTGACATAACGTTCTGCTCACCCACTTTGTCTTCCGTGAGCCATTGTTCAGGAACTCTGAGGTAGACATCGTCTGCTCCCTCAAAGAGATTCCTGACCAGTCATCCCAGATTAGTGATAGATTCTTCTAGAGCGACAAGAGTCTGCTTTGAAAGGCCTTCTGGTTCCAGAGTGAACATTAACTTAGAATGTGGAATACCATAGTTTGAATATGAAGACTATCTGAATATGAAGACTGTCATCCTTGTTGAGAACTTCTACGAACGGTCTCTCTGTCCCTCCCTCCCTCCCCGCTCTGTTCTCCCTTCTGTCATTTTTAAAGTAGTGTTCTGGCTTTTTGGGGTGTGGGGGGATTATGTGTGTGTGTGTGTGTGTGTGTGTGTGTGTGTGTGTGTGCGCGAGATTCATAATGGGAAGTGTTGGTTTGGAAATGAGCTGTTCAGTTTTTCATTCATCTTACTAAACTGTATGTTAAGAGAAATAAAAGTGAATCATTTTGAATTAGTGCTTTAAAAAAAATTCTCCAGATAATCAGTGTTCAAGTGTTGATTAATATACAGTAAATCATGATTTTTCTATTTTTCTATAAGGGTACCAAGGCATTACTAATGAATTCGTTTTTCTGGCTAACGGTAGATTAACCAGAAATCTTTTCTGTCTTTTTCTTGTTGAATATGCTTTTTAAATGTGCTGGCCCCCTTTCCTACCCCGGAAAGAACATTGGGAATGTAATTGAATCTTTCTTTGAGGTTTGAGGATCTTACAGTGCCACAGGGTCACTGTTCTGAGGATGAATTCTGATTGTACATTATAGAACTGTGAATGGAGACAGTGCCAGAGATTGGACTAAATCTGCCATGATGCCGGTGTGAAAATTGTTTTCTTTTTCCATTAAGTCCTCGATATCAGTATGTTTTGTTATTTGCCGTTTTGTTCTCTAACTTGCAAGGACCAAAACGAAAATTCCCTTTAATTAGTTAATTCTGGTTAATTGAGGTTTTTACTTTCTAGGAAAATTGCACCCTGAATCTAGAGCCCTAATTCTTTCCCTACAGTTATAGAGGATGTAAAGTCATTCTCAGATATTTAAGAAGACTGTTGTATTTACAAATAAGTTATGTGATATATTACCGTAGCATTATATAACTTCTCTCCCGTGTAATAATGGTGGATAGAAATATCAGCTAATTTTGCCTCTTCCTTAGATATACTGAGGGGTATCTAATAAATCTTAAAAGCTAGGAAATTCTGGGTTGGAGAGAAGACTTTCAAGAATATCAATAAAGAACATTTAAATTCCCCTAAAGGAGATTCTCCTTTAAAGTTTGGGCCTTTGTTCACCGGGCCAGTATGGAAAGCCTCCCCAGGACCATGCCATCAGAGGCGGACTTTCTCAGGGCCGCCCCACCTGACTTAATGATAGTCTGCGGTTATCTTCTGGTATCTTTGATGTCTCAACATTGCAGATTCTTTTTAGGAGTCATGGTGCTCTTCTGTGACAGCCCAATTATTATTATTTTGTTTTTGGAGTAAGGACATCAAGGAGATTGTCTAGAGAAGGCCTCGGAAGAGGGGGAGGGGGCACGATGAGGAATACGTGTGCCACAGCTCGTGGCTTGGCTTTTTGCTCCCACTTCTACATGCTGAGGTTAAAAAGAATTACAGGTAACAATTCCCTTGTGTTGGTGGAAGAACTGTTTTGTTTTGTTTGCTTTCCTGACAGATGTTTATGGCCTCTGTTGACATGTCACCATTACAGACTGTCTTATCACATTATGTGCCGTGGCACATTGACAGTGGCTTGGGCCTGTGGCCTCCTGGTGATTGTCTTGTGCGCAGAACCGAAGCGCTTGTGGCCAGCTGCAGAGCCCTCCGTGGTGGCCACCGCCAGTTGAGAGCGCAGGTTTCCCACTCCCTTGAAGGTGCTGGAGGTGCTGTTTTTCCTGAAGCTCAGTCAGAGGCTGGAACTGAGTAGGAATGCTTGCGGGGTTTAGAAGCCTCATGATCTCCCAGCCTCGCATCCTCTCTAGCAGTGTTATTTGGGCATTTGAGTTTTGATTGTGAACTATCTTAAAGTTTGTTTTTTTTTTCCTGAAATAATCCGGAAGTCCCTCCGTCCGTGAACAGACAGCGATAGATGAAACTCTTCTGGGGCACAAGGAAGGGTGCCACTTAGTACAGGATCCTCAAGCCTGTGAAAGAGGCAGCGCCTTGTTAAAAATACCTAGCTTACTTCGGGGGAGGATTTGGCTGAATACTGATGAAGTTTATGAAATATGAATGTAGTGAAGTTGCTGTACGTAAGTGGTAGGCGTGTGTGAAAGAAGTAAGAAGAAATAAAATTGTGTATAAATGACACTCTGAAACTTGATGGAATTGTATACGTGACAGGAATGGTGACGTTTGGGTCTGTGCTTAATGGGGGAAAGTAAACTGGCTTAAAATCTATATGTCAAACTAGATGTGGGACTAACAATTAGAGAATATAAGATTTTTGAACATACTTTGTGAGCAAAGAATGCTCCTGAGGATAAACGGGGGGAAAAACTGAGGGACCAACACTTGAATTTATGAGGAGGTATGGTAATCACTGTTTTAAGTAATCCAGACTATTAACTGCCATGCTGCTAGGTAGAGAATTCGTTAGCCCAACAAAAGGCATAAATCGGAATTTGAGGTTGTGTGGGAGAAATCCTCTTGATCCCCAAAGCATAAATGCATGCACTGAGAAGAAAGCTGCACACGATGTAATTTTTTCTGTCTTATCCTGATTAATTGACAGCCAACTGTATGCCTCTTTCCTGAAGGTGACTTTACAATCTCCAGACACAGACATTTCTCTCCGAAGTGGAGTGAAGGAAGGAGAACCCACAAGCTAAAGTGTGTTTCACTGGGTGAAGTATTTTGGGGGGAGAGATAAGGAGGGTGCAGCAGGGGAACGGAGCACTGTGTACAGGGATGAAGAGTGTCTGGGGCTGGGGAGTGGGGGCAGTGAATGAAGAAAGGAATCTCTGGAGGGAAAGGAGACTTCTGTGCAAAAGAAAATGAAATTAGCATTGACTCTGAAGTGGCTGGGAATGTGACTTTCTAATTTTAAATTATCTTTAACAAGGGCAATGAAAAGAGGAAAAGTTGACACTTTGAGAAGTTATGACGAACTTGTCGAGAATGCCAATTGACAAAGGCAGGTAAGGGAATACTTGGAAAAACAGAACAAGAACAGGTCTGATGGGCATGATGATCTTCTTCCTAGTGTGTTAAGGGAATTGGCGGGCATGTTTATTGACTCTTCCAATTAGTTTTAAAGAAAGCTGAAGAAATGGACAATGATGGAGAAAAGCCAACCAGATGTGATTCTCCCCTTCCAGAAGCAGAGAGCTTATCTCATCCCATGTGATCGATGCCGGTCCTGGGGAAGACTGACTGTGTAGAAGTGAATGGATTTCCAACATACCAATCACAGAAGAAACAAGGGTATATTTAGCAAGTCTAAAACCTCTTCGATAAACTGCATTGCTTTTCATTTGCACCGTAAGGTCATAAAGCCAGTGGATGGTAAGAAGGCCGTGGTAACGACACAGCGTGTACTCCCAGGAAGTGTGTGGGATGGGGATGTTATATCTGAAAGGACAGGGCATCTGGGAGGATGAACTGCCCATAACTCTCAATTGTCCAGGTAATGAAGCATTGGAAAGCAAAGGCAAATGAAATACTTTGATAATCAAAAATGATGCTTCTTGTAGTGATCCTATTAGTTGACTGATGATGACAAGTGTGAAATTGTGAGCTGTATTTTTACCATTTCTGGCACTCATGGCCCATTTCTGTTGAGTGCATTTATGCAGAAAGTGGGAACCCGGACAATTTCCATAGACCAGGCTGTTAACCCAGAAGATGTAAAATTTCACAGCGTGAAGGATGAGGGTTGAAGATTAGTGAGGGACTAAAATTTCTTGAGGCCCTACAAAGAATCCGTAGAAGAACTGGTAACTACACTGATTGGCTCTGGGAAGTCCTAAAGCTCGTGTTCTAACCTTGAGCTGTGAGGGTGTGTGCTGGGTACGCGGTGCTCACTCATGGTGTTGTCGCTGGTCATGTTCTGTTAGCCCAAAGCCTGTTGGAGACAGAAGGGACCTTATGAATCATGTACCCTGGCCCTCCTGGTTTAAACTGACGCTCACAGAGGTGTAATAATGTGCCCGAAGTTCCGTTCCTAGTAAATAGCAAGGCTGTGAGAAGAGTACAGGTCTTCTGCTTCCACACCCAGTGTTCCTTCCACGTGGATGCTGTGCCAGGATGCTCAGAAATTCCAGGAATGTACAAAACCAAGCTCCTGCCCTCCTAGGAAAGCCCCCTGAGGATATTACAGTGTGTACACAAGTTAACCCAGCACGAGGTAGTTGACACGTATGAAAGTCAGTGCGCGCCATGTGGGTTCTACAGCAATAATAGAACATTATCAGTAATTGTTATTTTTTTTTTAAATCCCACTAGGCATTTTTATTATATACAAATGAGCTTGTGAACTTGTGGCTGTGTCCAATAAGACCATTCTAAAGCACAGTGACCTTGCTGCCTGTGGCTCCGTGCTCTGATTCAGTACGAAGTAAAATAGAGGCTATGGAGGGGAATATCTTGTCGTTAGCGTCTGCGTGGGCGGTTATGCTAGCTGGAGCTGGCCACAGGGGAGGCGTCTGTCAGCCGCTGCCCTCTTTCCTCGAGGCAGAGGATTTATACAGATGCTCAGAAGCAAGTCTGCCAATGGAATGCTATATAGCCAGGAAAAATCATGTTGTAGTAGAAAAATAGCTTTTGACGGGAAAATGTCAGTCACTTATTAGTGAAGAGTAGTAACTTTCATAGTAGTATACACAGAATGTCATCATTTTTGTAAGGAATTACCCTGTGTGTGTGTGTGTGTGTGTGTGTGTATTAATATGGACCCATCTACACCTTGATAATGAAATGATAAGATGGTTATTTCTGGATTGATTACCTCTGGTGTTAGTTTTTTTTTTTCTCTGTGCTCTTCTATATTTCTGACTTTGCTGTGTTACACATGTATTACTTTTGTAACTAGAAAAAAATAAATCTTACTTTTTTTTCTCAGAAAAAGATTGTGTGTTGTGAAACTGGGGGTACTTTGAAGGAACTAATTCTGAGCTTAGTATGTTATACAGAATTTCTGGGTGTTTCAGGATAGGCCAAGTTTACTGGCCCAAAGAGTAGTACCTTTGATGGTCACATTCAGCCAGGAACGTCAGGAAGACAAGGGTCGTTCAGCTTGAATGTGAAAAAAAGTGTCAGATAGTGGAATTTCTTGCCCCTTTAGGACACTGTCTTTTAAGTATTTATACCATGACCTCCAAGCCGAGAAACATACTACATTGTGAGCCAGTACAGACAACACACACACACACACACACACACACACACACACACACACACACACACGGCACATGGGTGCAGTAAACTTTTCACATAAAATATTTATCCTTTACCTACGATGTGCTGTTATTTTTGCTCTATTATTTACAGGCAAGATACAAATCTCAAGCCACCAAATTGGTTTCGTGATCTGTTTATGGGCTGCCTCTTACAGTTTTAAAAACCCTGTCCTGGGTATGAACGGGTGGCCTGGCAGTAGGAGGGAGGGTGTGAGGGATGGACTGTTTCCACAGTAACTGATGTTGGACTCCAGGTGTTACTCATGATTTCAGGGAGGAGGTGGGGGAGGGAAAATAATGTAAATACTCTTTATTTGTAGTCATATGGTATCTTTATGCCACTTTTAGCACATGTTCATTAATACCCTGTTACATTTAAAATTTTTAAAAAAATTTTTTAGATTTATTTATTTTTGAGAAAGAGTGAGACAAAGCGTGAGCAGGGGAGGGGCAGAGAGAGAAGGAGACACAGAATCGGAAGCAGGCTCCAGGCTCTGAGCAAGCGGTCAGAACAGAGCCTGACACGGGGCTCGAACCCATGAGCTGTGAGTTCATGACCTGAGCTGAAGTCGGACACTCAAGTGACTGAGCCACCCAGGTGCCCCAATACCCTGTTGCATTTAGACATGCATCTGTCTAGACTGGCTTAGAATGTAAATTCTGGGATCCCCTTTGCTCGGGTTTGTTGTCACTGTGTCAAGGCACGAGGGTGGCATTCTTTGATTCAGCAACTGTTTTCTGAGCCCCTTGCTTGTGCCAGGCACTGTGCTAGGCTCTGGAAGAAAGCAGCAAACCGGAGAGGTCAGATCCCTGCCTTCTGGGATTTTATGTTCTGGTGGTGGCATCTCTCAGTGAAGCCCGTGGTTTGGGTCACTTCTGATGATTCTCTGCTATGAGTGTCTTAGACTTTGCCTTTTTCAGCCAGTTCCTCATACGTGCTTTGACCCTTCCCCTCTTCTTCTTCCCAGCCCAGTCTCCCATCTCACGTCCCAATCTCTCTTGGCTTCTTGAAAGTCTGCAGTCATTTTCAGATAAGGCTGTGAGGTAAGACTCACCCTCTCCCTCCTGCAGTTCTCGTGACCCCTGCCTTCTACAGTAGTCAGTCATGTGGGCCTTGCTCACGCAGTAAGCACGCAACCTCTTCCTTTGCCAGGTTCCTTTATACTGTCTTACGGTGTGAATTTCCTGGGTAGGTGTCTAGTCTGTCCAAGAAGACCAGCACCATGGTTTATTATTTTACCCCTGCACAACGCTTTGCAACAGAGGAAGTGCTCATTAACTGTGCAGCGAATCCCTTTGACATTGCCCTGCCAAACTGGTCACTTGTTCAGTAGAATCACCTCTACATTTCCCAACTCTGCCAGCGTAGCTTCTATTTGCTTATATTTCCAGCTGGGCCTTGGGTTTGGACCCAGCTGCCCTTGTTTGTCCCATTTCTTTCTCTCTTGGATCCGCCAGTCCTCCCCTCAGTAGCAGGTTCAGGCCTGCTCCAGTCTTGAGCAACGCAGATGAAGGAAGGTTGGACGTGTCGGGAAACAAGCGTGCATGGTTGTTACATGCTCCCTGCTGGGAGTGAGACAGACCTGGGCCAGAGGCCCGGGTGTGCTGGGTGCTGGCTGTGTGACTTTAGGTAAGTGAATTCACTGCTCAGTCTGTTTCTTTTATCACCTAAAAACTAGAGATGTTTATGATGCTGGCTTCCCGAGGTGGTTGAGGATCACCTGTGATCATGCGTGCGTGGCACCTGCCAGGATGCCTGGTGCACATCAAGTGTAACTCTAGTGATGGTGGTGATGATGGGCACATACAGAAACAGGGGGTCCACTTGCCCCCTCTCGCCTGTCTCCTCCTCAAGGTCTTCGGCTCCCTTTCCTTAGAGCATTTCTCCCTGGTTCCGCGTGGTTGCTCTGTGAAACAAGCAAGAGCATCTGAAGGCATCTAAAGCCTTTTCCTCCTTTTCCTGACTGGATCTGCCCCAGTCGCTCAGCTCAACTACCATGGGCTGGATTCTTGTGAGGACGAATCACTTAAGCTCAACCCTGTGAGCCACTTGGGTTTCCGGAGCTTATACCCCACACCTTCCAGTGAACCAGAAGAGGGCTATGTTTGCCTGTCCCCTTCCCCCGTCCGTACTATTTGTTCAGTCCTGCTGGCTGCCCCCTCCAGACATTGAGGCTGTGGGAGCACCCTCCTTCCCACTATGCTCCGGAGCTCTCTCCCGCCTCATTTCTCAGCGACCCGTCATCATTCCTTGCCCTCCCTTCCCCTTTACTCACTTTCTCCTCCCTGCCAAAAATCACGTTGGAGAAGCCTGTCTGCGAGGGTTCCATTCAACTTGTTCTACATTAATGTTCCACTACGGTGACCCACTGCTGAGTCTTTCACTTGTAATGTAATCTAATAATTTACATGCATTTTGCAAGCAATACTCTCAGAGACTCACAACCTGCTTGAAATTGCTCTGCTGTTACAGCAGTTGAACTGATGAGAGAGACGAGTGTGAGAAAGAGTAGTTATGGGGACCACAATGGTATTGGGTAAACCCAGGAAAATAATATTAGTGTAAGGTGAAGGTGTGCTGATGGATTATAATATCCTTTCTTAGAGAATCAATTAAACTCGCTGAGGGTCTGGTATTGATTTTGACTTATAATTGGACTAGGATCGGTCAAAGTATAGCCGGTAGAAGCATTAGCAGGGAACAGGAAGAGGACCAAGAGTGGAAGCCTGTCTTTCTCGGAGGCTGTGAAAATGTTTTTGTTTGGATACACTACGTGACTTTTACAGAATTAATTGACACTCTGATTAGGTTGTTTTATTTCTTTACTCGAAGATGTTGGAAGCCAGTTCTCATATGCGGTAGTAATGAAAATAGAGTAATGCTGTAGTAATGATGCCGTTGTAAAGTGAATTACACTATTAATTAAGCATCTATTTGGTCTCATTTGTATTGTGCTAGTGTGGGTGATACACATACACAGACGTAGAGTAGCTGGTTTTTAAGAGACAAACTGTAGCTGAGAAGCCCCGATCCTATAATAATGAACAGTCAGTGAAAATAAGCCATTGTTCAGTGAAAAAGTTTTTATGTATTTATAATGTATGTATAATATACTTACGTGTCTATATAAAATACACATATTTTGTGTATGTACGTATTTACACACACATGCACATGCATCCATATACACATATACACGGGCACATGCATATGTTATGACTGTCAGGGTGATCAAGAAAATATAGGGTGACTGTGGCCTAGAAATGTTTGCCTTCTGTTGCCTTTTAACAAGTTGGCTAGCTTGCATGGGGAGAGGTGTCTGTTATGGCAGGCCAAGTCAATAATGGTATCAAAGACAGGGTTTGAAAACAAAGCTTTGTGTATTTTTTGCAACCATTTGGTTCTTATTATGGTGTCTGAGAATCTCTATTTATTGATATTTCTCAGGTGGGGGAAGAAACATTAAGGCCCAGGAACTAGGGTCATTTTATTTTCTGTCATTGATCTCCCAAGGAAGGGCATTGGCCAAAGAACTTCCTCCACGGCAGAAAGGTAGAGGCATATTTTTATGCCTTAAGTCATAAGCCAACCCTAGAGCAGAAACAGGATCTGGGAAGGCAGCATCCAGTGTGGTTGCTCCCAGTGGGACATGGAAATTAGAAAGTCCACAAATCTATCACATTTGCCATAGATCCAGTAACTTTAGCCCTTCACTCCTGGGAGCACTGGCGTGGGTGGGGTCGTTTGGCATTGTGTGTGAGTTTCTAACTAAGAGGGTGGTATTTCCAGTGAGGTGCTGAAGACTTCCCTCGGGCGTCTCTAGCCTGGATTGCTCTGGTTTTGTGCAATAGCCATCTGGAAGAGATCTTCCTGCAGTGGCCATCTAGAAGGCATTTTATTGTAGTCTCCATCTCTCCCCTCCACTTGCTTCAGAATTTTGCTTTGCAGCATTGTCAATACCACCACTTGGTAATCTGTAACCTCAGAAAGACCTCATCCAGAGAGGTGAGATTATATGTAGCTTAGAATATATTTAACTTTAATGTATATAACACTTGCTCTGATGACCAAAATGTTGAAAGCAAATTTGCTGCATAAACAACGGTGTGCTCACTGCGTCACAGATCAACAATGTTGATTGTAGTCTCTGAGTATTTGAGGAGAGAGGACACAGCATCAGTGCCTGGAGGGTGGATTAAGAATATATTTAGTGGAGGGGCGCCTGGGTGGCTCAGTCGGTTAAGCATCCGACTTCGGCTCAGGTCATGATCTCACAGTTTGTGGTTCAAGCCCCAAATCGGGCTCTGACAGCTCGCAGCCTGAAGCCTGTTTCAGATTCTTTGTCTCCCTCTCTCTCTGCACCTCCCCTGCTCATGCTCTGTCTCTCTCTGTCTCAAAAGTAAATAAAAACATTAAAAAAAAAAGAATATATTTAGTGGAGAGATTTTATTGCAAACCTCAATGAAAAAAATATCAATATCATATTGTGCCTAATAAAATGTTATAATGAAAATTGCCGTGATGTTTGACAACATCCCTTTATTAATTAGTCTTTTTCATTATTATTTCTTAGTAGCAAATACACTCTGGTTTTATCGCTCATTAGTTATAGTCCTTATCGAATTCATGTTTTGCTAATTCGACGTGTTTATCTCCACATTGGTCTCCGAGACGTTCCTTGAGGGCAGTGTTGTAGACTGTCTTGAATCTTCGGTCCCCTATCTCTGTTACTTGGACATTCAGTGAATGCCTTTAGGAAGCCAGTGACCGGGCAGTTTAGAATCAATATGTGTAAGATGAGCCAGCAGAGGGAAGACTAGGATGAGACAAAAAAATCTAATATTCTTCGAAAGCCTCAGATGTTTAAATGTGATGCAATATATTGCCTCCTTTCATTCATTCATCAACTATTTATTGAACATTTGCTATGTGCCAAGTCACATGTTGGTCGGTGGAGGTACAAGTTGAGTTAAAGGGAAGTGATAGGCAGGAAAGACCCAGTAATTTCAAAAAAAACGTGGAGAGTGCTATAACAGAGATACTTACAAAATATATAGCATACAGAAGAGGGAGGAAACTCTTCATGAGGAGTTAGGGAAAGCTCACAGGTAGGTAGCTTTGCCTGGTTTTAGGGAAAATGGGGAGAGATTTACCAAGGAGGCAAAAAGGCCAAGGTACAGGAGATCAGAGTTCATGGCGCATTCAGGGAGGGTGAATGAGGTGTAGCTCGGCATGAAGTATGTTGGCAAGGACGAGGGGATGAAGCTGGACGAAGTGGGCAGGGGCCAGGTAAGCCTTTTGGACATTTTGCTATGCAAAATTTTGAGCAAGTGACAAATACGAGCTTTCTTTTTCATAAGATCCCGTAAACACAAGTGTGTTTGAAGTTGGGATGGAAAATCGACAGTGTCGATAAGGAGCCAAGCTAGGACATCTCTGTGTCGGCTGTGCAGAGACATACTGCAGGCCAGGACTCGGATGGAGGCGGGCTGGGCTGTGAGGTAGCATTTCTCGGGAGGTAGAATGGAAGGCTCACGAGGGAGGTAGTGTCAGGAGTCAGTACCTGAGCTGGGTGGAATTACTGGCTGGGACAGTCTGGGGTGGGATGTGAAAGGGGGGAAGGCCTGGGTTCCCAGGCTTAGTTGGAGGTCCTGGGGAAGTGTCTGATGGGCAACTGGAAATCTGGGGCTGGCAGGGAGAGTGTTAGTCGGGGAATCGGGAGAAACAGTTTTTAACAAGGGCCTGGAGCTTAGGAGGGACAGCTGGGCTGGAGGCGTTCTGGAGCAGTGTTTTTAACAGGGGATTGGAAGGTGAAATTTTTATACCAGGACATGTGTACATGTTTACATCAAGAGAAGATAAGCCCAAGGTCCAAGTGGGTGTGGTTGCGAAACTAAAAGGGATGGATTGTTGCAGTGACAGAGAAAAGTGTCTCAGAAGACTGGCTTTAGACTTGGCAATTTTACATTTACTGAAGCCATTACAAAAAACAAACAAACCAAGAATGTCTTTAAAGTCAGAGTGAGGCTCTGATACGTGTTGCTGCTGCTGGTTGTATTTGAGTTTTATCTGCTTTGATGGTGGTCTCCTTCCCATCATGTCTAATTGATGACTATAGACTTGTTGCTCTACTCTCCCGCCCCCCCCCCCCCTTTTCTTAACTTTCTACACAGCTCAGCATTGATTTATCCTGTCTCTAAAGGGAATCTGCCTCACACTTGGCAGAACCTCAAGGTTGGGAGAAATGGAATGAATAGTAGCCGTGGAGAGGTCTCCACATTGCCCTGGGAGAAAGGCTTCGTGGGAGAGAGAGTTGAAAGAGGGTCTTGAGAAAGGGTGTGAGATCTTCAAAGGATGGGGTCTGGCCATGGGAAACTAAATGGGAGACTTTTTTCTTTGTAGTTGAGAGAGAAACAGAAGGGCACAAGTGTTTGTTGGCATTGATTATGAGTGTGGTGGAATTGGCGCTCTGTGTTTCTGACACGTAACTGTTTTCAGGGGGCGTCCACGTATGCGGTAGCCTCTGGAGGTCCTGGAAAGGAGTTGATAGTGTCACAGCTCACGGAGGGACCAGAGAGGTGTTGTGTCATTAGGGAGACCTGTTGACTTAAAACAAGTGGGATACTGATAGGCCAAACTTATCTCGGACTCCAATGAGCGTGACAGGAGGGGCTTTGCCTGTCGGAAGGGCCGTTCCTTTGCCTTCTGAGGCAGATAGCAGAGCTCCCCATTGTTTTCAGTGAGCTCTGGCTAAATACTTTCCCTGTAGATATTCCACTAATATATCCTATGAATTATTTGTGTTATCTCTGCGCTGTGAAATTAGAGGCCTTCACCCACAGTGTGGTAAGCAGATTAAAACGAAAGCCTGTTTTTTATGGTATGGGGGAAACCGGGCAAATAATCAGGGAACCATTTTTTGTGTGTTTGATCTGACAGTGGGGAGGCCTTGGGATGCCAGTGTCTTCTAAAATCTGAAAGCTGAGCTCCGGCTGGAGTTTTCTTCAAAGAGGTTTATATTTTATCCGTTGGCACTTCTGAGGGGGAAGGAAGGTTTGGAGTGGGTGATTCTGCGATGATTCTTTTCTCGCTGCTGTTTTTCTTCTCCGTCTTTTTAACTTTGCAGAAAGCCCTTCCAGTTCTACGGTCAGACCCCATTCAGGACGTTGGTGGCCAAACAGTCCCCTTTTGTTAAGCGAGCGTCCTATTTTTGTTTCTCTTGAAAGGTGCCCTTCAGGACAGCAGAGTCTTTATTTGGGCTGTTTAGAATCAAGCCCTGAAGAAACCTAGTTAGAAATTGTTCTAAACCCAGGCCAAGTGCCTCCTTTGCTAGCGAGGCAAAGCTAAACCCACAAGATGAAATCTAACCAGCTGGTTACCTGAGAACCACCGTGGGGAGTTCTCCAGCTTGACTTCTCTTGCTCTGGCCGCCATCCCAAGAGTGAACGCTGAGGGTCATGGCCTTTCTGTGCAGAGATGCAGAAAGAGAGTTCTGGCTCTTGGTGAAGAGGCGTAGGTTGGTTTATGTTTTAAAGGGTCCTGTGTCAGCTCGCAAAAACGTGGAGGATTAACGTGTATTCAATTAATCGATTTCACTTGCCTTTTTTCAAAGAAAAAGGTTATCGATGGCTTTAGCCTACCACAGATAGGTCCAGGACTCCCACTTCTGCCCTTTTCTTCCACAAATTAGGTAAACTGAGTCCTTTGAGAGCACTGGGGCATGTGTAGGATTTGATAATTTGGAGGTTATGCATATGAGGTTATTTTATTTTCTTCTGTTATAATAGATATGGGCCCAACATCTGTGATTTGAAACAGAATCTTCGTTCCTTCCCCCAAACCAAAGATCCTCTGGTTGAGGGCTCAGACGGGCCTCATTGCACAAGTACTGCCTTCACTTTGTGGAGTTTTTCTGCCCACTTGAGAGATCACCTGGGTCATTCAGGTGGCCTGGGGAAGAGTGTTGGTCTTTGTTAGAGAAAGAAAGAAAGACTGGCTGGACAAGTTAGATCCCTAGGGGCAGTTTGGAGCCTCTCGAGCATGAGGTCATCGGTATATTTAAATTCTCAGCTTCCACACACACTGGTCAGCGACGCTCCACCCCCTCCTCGCTCACTGCATATTTTCTCTTGTGTTTCCAGAGGAGATCTCTGCCTCTTGGGGATCCCCCAGCCTCCTGGGAGCAACCATGCCACTGGTCCCTGTGTACACAGACAACTAAAAAGTGAAGTGGTTTGGAGATAGGCGTCATTTTAAGGCTAAAGTCATACATTTTAGAAAGTTGAGGGCTGGTTCTGTGACAGGGAAGTTGAGCTAAATATGCAGTTCTATTTTAATTTTCACTTTATGCCAAGGCAAAAGCATTGGGAGATAGGCTATAAATGTATAAGTAAGTCACTGCAAGAATAGCCCTTGCAAAATGCAGATTTAGGAAGGCTAAATATTTTCTCACATACTTTAATGCACACGAATAACTAACCCCTGATCCAGTTCCTGAGAAAGGGATGTTGTATAACCACTTAACCTTGATCGCTGTCGTGAATCGTACAGAAGTCTGCTTAGCTGTGTTGTAAGTATTTGGTTGTCTTCACTCCAGCCACAAAAACAAAATACCAGAGACTGGGTACATTAAACTACAGAACTTCATTTTCTCGTGGTTCTGGACATTGGGTTGTTCCAGACCCAGGTCCTGGCAGATCTGCTGATTATTGGTGAGGGCCCTCTTCCGGCTTGCAGGCAGCTGGCTTCTTATGATATCCTCACATGGAGGAGAGGGAAAGTTCTGGTGTCTCTTCCTCTCCTTATGAGGGCACTAATCCCATCATGGGGACCCCAACCTCCTGACCTCATTTCAATCTAAATTACTTTCCAAAGACCTCACTTCCTAATAGCACCACACTGGGGGCTAAGGGCTTCAATGTATGAATTTGGAGGAAACACATACGCGTAATCCATAACACCGGTTGAGGCTTAAAGCCTGCTAAAAATTTTCAGGGCGGTCGATTTGTCTCCAAAAAGTTGTTGCACGTTCTTAACGTGTTCATTTGTTTGTTTAAACAGAGTCCTATTTTTCTATGTATGTTTTATCTTCGGCATGGCCGTGTCTCATCATATTCCGGTACTGTTTGAAAGCTGCAGTAGTAAAGCCCAAGGTAATTAAGGCTGTGGTATCATTGTTTTAAATTAGCATGTGTGATTTTTTTTTTTTTTTTGTAATTCAACAAGTTCCTTCATATTCTGCATAATTGGATCACATTTTAATTTTGTGGCAAATAAAGATCTATTTTACATTTCTATTAGAAAGACAAGCCCCTGTGGCTAGGTCTGAATTAGGATACTTGCTGTTGGTTGTACTGAAGGAGCAAGACTTTCAGAGTTCATTCAGCTTCTAAAAAACTCACCTGTGAATCTTTTGGGTCAGGAAAGAATCTTTGATTTAAAGGTATACACAGGCATAGAGTTCATGTGAAAGAAAATATCGAAACAACAAGAAAATGAAATATATAAGCACTCACTGCAAGCAAAGAATAACAAAATCATGGAGTATCCAGTATATGGTATAGACTCCAAGAGCATATCAGTCTTTGACTCTGGCATATCTGTTTGTGAATACATTTTGTTATTTGCATGGTTAATGCCCTGGGAGTTTGCATGGAGCAAAATAACGAAGATATCAAACCAGAGAGTGCACCAGACACATAATTGAGAGGCCTAGGTTCTGATCCCATCACCGCCATTAATTACATAAGTGGCTTCGAGCAACTAGTTGTCCCCCAACCCCCACCCATTGCCTCACCTTCTTCAGGTGTGCTCCACGTGTAGCTCAGGGATGCACTGAATTACAAGTTCCTGCCATTTCTGTCATTCTATGACCTCGTGACGAAGACCCAGCTTTTTTTTTAATAGGTTTTTTTTTTTAATGTTTATTTATTTTTAAAAGAGAGAGACCAACTTGAGCGGGGGAGGGGCAGAGAGACACAGAATCCGAAGCAGGCTCCAGGCTGAGAGCTGTTCAGCACAGAGCCTGGCGCAGGGCTCGAACTCATAGACCACAAGATCATGACCTGAGCTGAAGTCAGACGCTTACCCGACTGAGCCACCCAGGCGCCCCCAAAGACCCAGCTTTTTTGAGGGTCCAGCAGAGAATACACTTTTCTTATTGTCTTTACCTTAAAGTTGAAGCATAATTTACATCTCATAAAACCACCCTTCTTAATTGTACAATTCAATGATTTTTAGTAAATTTATAGAGTTGTACCACTACCTGCATAATCTAGTTGTAAAACATTTCTGTCTCCCCCGGAAGAGCCCTCATGCCCATTTGCTTTTATTACCCCTTCCTACTCCCAAGCTGAGACAGCCATTAATCTACTTTCTATCTCTACAGATTTGCCTTTCCTGGAATTTATTTAAATAAATCATATAATGTGTGGTCTTTTGTGTCTGTCTTCTTTCACTTAGCATCATGTTTTTGAGGTTCATCGATGTTATGGCAGGTGTCGGTACCTCGGTCCTTTTTTAGAGCTGTGTACTATTCTGTTGTATGGATAGACTTCATTTTGTTTCTGCAGTCATCCTTTGATGGGCTCCTTTTTCTTTCTCTCATTTTTTTTCCTGTGTGGGCACTTCTCACTGTAGCCTGCTCCAAATGAGGAAAGGATGCATCTCTTTAAGAGAAATGCTAATTCTTTATCTCCTGGCTTCCTTCGTGGAGGAGGCTAGAGTTTTGTGTTTTAAACTCTTTGAAAGCTCCCAAGTGGCCTGAGCTCAATGAACATGTGATGAAGCAGTATATAGTATCCATCAGTAAATGTGAAAGTACTTTCATTCTTTTCTGTGCATTCTTTTCTGTGATGTAGACCTAACATAAATATGAGGTTTCCTCATTAGGAAATGTGACTCAAAACCTTTCCCAATGATAGCCTGCTTGTTGTTTTATATTTGTTTTACACATTGGGTAATGAAATACTTGAAAGCAAGAGTTAAAGACACTGGCTGTTACCCTGACTTAGTAATGTCACTTTTAGCATTTTCCTCTGGAAGTCATCAGAGTTATTATGAGCAACAACAAATCCAGAGAGGGAAATACTTGCAGAGAAATTTGTGCCTTGCTTTTCAGCTGTGAATCAAAAAGACTACTAAATATAATTGCAAAGAAAAGGTAGGTAGAAGGAGAAGGGGACTAATTTAAATGTTCAGGCTACTGACTTTTTTTTTTTAATTTTTAAAAATGCATTTATTTTTGAGACACAGAGAGGCAGAGTGCAAGTGGGGGAGGGAGGGGGGGGGGAGAGGGAGACACAGAATCCAAAACAGGCTCCAGGCTCCAGTCTCTGAGCTGTCAGCACAGAACCCGAAGGGGGCCTCAAACCTAGGAACCGTGAGATCATGACCTGAGCGAAAGTCGGCCAGCTGAGCCACCCAGCGCTCCCAGGCTATTGACTTCTTAAAAGAGATGCCATACACGAGAGGACTCTAGTGATTTCTATGCTCGGTGTTGGTTTTGTTCTGTGGGTGAAGATGGGCGTGCATTTCCAGTCGGTAAGCTCCTAGCTAATGGAGGGTAGTAACCTGGCATCCCAGATGCTCCTCAAATTGTTCTCCAGTTTAGAGTTTACTCTGAAAATGTGGTTGATCTGCAGTATGTTTCCATCTTCGGCTGCTCCCAGGTCCATTCAATTTCCTGGAATCCATCCTTGGCTAGTGCCTTATGTAGAATGAGGGAGAAAGGCTGCTCCATTTGCTTCCTCCTCTCCATACGGTAGACGTGTTTTGTCGCCATGCTGTGCTCTGCATTTCAGAAAGGTTGGAATCACAGGTGATGTGTGTGTGCACATGTGTGTGCATGCATGAAGATGTATATATATGTCTACACATACACATTTGTGTATATTCACATACAACATATCCTTCCAGCTGATTAATAGGGCTTGACTTATGAGAACCAGCAACTTGACTTAGTTTTATTTAGCACTCAAATTACGAATAGCATCAGCAATATCTTTTGGAATTTAGGTTAGATTGTTTACTCTTCCCAGTGATGGAAATGATGTTGAGAGCATCATACCCTGCCTCTTGGGTCCTGGGAAGGCTTTGCCTTGGTTGAATCCGTATGTAGGGTGTTCTTTTTTTTTTTTTTTTTTTTAAGTTTCATTTTATTTATTTTGGGGCGGAAAGGGCAAAGGGAGAGGGGGAGAGAGAATCCCAGGCAGGCTCTGCACTGTCACCACAGAGCCTGATGTGGGGCTCCATCCTGTGAACAGTGAGGTCATGACCTGAGCCAAAATCAAGAGCCGGATGCCTAACTGACTGAGCCACCCAAGCGCCCCATATGGTAGGTTGTTGTACAGAAAGATAAACTAGGGCATTCTGTAGTCAACGCCAGACCCTCCTTTGTACAGAGCCTGAGATAAGGTAGCTGTGGGCAGAGAGGGCCGCCCAAGGCTCTGTGCCTCTAGGCCTTCCGGAAGATGAGCAGGCTGCATCCAGTCATGACCACGTTTTTATCCTTCTCTCCTACAGCTTTAAAGAGGGAAAAATTTTCCTTCTCTCAGTAAGGAGGAAACCAGTTGGGAAAAAAGTGTCCCCGTCTCTTACTTTTTTTGGTGGTGCAGTGGGGGAGAGAAGACCGGTGCACTTTTTTTTACTTGGAACTGTGTTACTGTATCATCATGTTGATCATTACTAGGTTATTTACGTATGAGTCTAACTTGTGAGATCCTTGGGGATCGGGATGCGGTGGAATACTTTTATGTTTTTCGGGAAACTCAACACAGTGGTTTGCATACAACAAGCACTCCACTATAGTTTTGTGAGTCAGGATGATGAATAAATACTTTCGACCCAGCAAACTGTGTTTGTGAGTATGTTAGTATTCACAATGCCCCCTGGCACTGTTGCTGGGCACCAAAGAGAGAAATCAAAGACGGAATCTCTGGCTCTTTCCCTCTCTACCTCCTCAGCACCACCTTCCTTCCTTGTATAACCACGTATCCGGTTCCTGTGCTTGCCAGGCACTGTGCTGGGGGCTGAGGTTAACAAAATAAGAATAAAATACTATGTGTGTCTTGTATGAGTTTGCAAGAACACGTATCCTGGAACGGGAGATGTGATTTGATAGGCGTTCACAATAGTTAGAAGCTCCTACTTATTGAACCCTTGTTCCAGGTCCGAGGCGCACTAGCTCATCCTTAAAAGTCTCTTGCATCCCTAGGAGATAAGAATTAAGACCCCCATGTTGCAGATGAGAAGACTGAGGCCTAGAAGAGTGGGTTAGGGTCCAGAATGTCCATACCACACTGACCAGTGCAGCCCCCTCCCTCCCCCTAATGGTGATAAATGTGTCTACCTAACAGCCCCAGTGCCCTGGGGTCCTTTCCCATCTCTGTTTATGCTCTTCTCCATCTGCCGAGGCAGGAAGTTTTAGTCTAGGCAAAGGCAGCTCCTTGGAGTTGTTCAGCCAAGTCAGCTGACCACAGCCACCCCTGGAGATTGCTTTTTTTTTTTTTCTTTTCTAACTTTCTCTTGCCCTCTGCCTGTTCCTGTGGCAGCTCCTTTATCCTTCCGGTTGCAGGTTTTCCTTTTATTCCTTAGGTATCCTGTTGCCCTTTCTGGGCCTGAGATGGTCATGCCAGAGAACTCCTTGAGATTTAGCTGTCTTCCTTGCCGTCTTAGCTGACTTCCGGCTGGCTAGACAAAGTGAAACTCCGATCTTGCTGGAGGAGCTCCTGCGTGCAATCCTGACAAGTAACTTTAACCAATTGTTGAAAGCAACCTGTGCTTGCCGCTTCGCAGATGTGTGTGCCATGGATGATGAATACGAGAGATGCAGATTTTACCACACATCAGAGCACGTGAACACAAGGTCGACACATCCTCAGGGCCTCCCCACCTCGTCCAGTGCTTTGCAGCCCTGACAGGAACTGCCAGCAGAGAAGTTGCTGAACTTGGCATTGGCTGGGGCATGGTTTTATTAAGCCAGACTCTTGTGGGCTTGTTGCCCCTTTCAGGAGATTGTCCCCACAAGGAGAGTCATAATTATTACCATGGACCCTTGTCTGGTTCATTGTTTTTTTGCAAGAAAGAGGGAAACTCAAACTTCATGCAAGTTAGGAAGCCTTGCCTGGGCCCACATGTGACACGTTGATATTTTGGGGCAGGGTTTGGCCCAGTGTAGGGCAAACAACATGAGAACAGCCATGGTGCCGACCAGCACATTGAAGTTTTTAGATTGAAAAGCCTGAACAGAATGTTCAGCTGGAGCTGGGGACATATTCCTTTCCTATTTTATCTCTGCCATAAGCCTTGGGGCTGATTGGAAAACACACCCACTGCAGGATTTGGATAGCCAGGATTTTATGTTTATTTCTTAGACCTGCTCACGCATAGTCTCTCTCCCTCCCTCCCTCCCTCCCTCCCTCCCTCCTCGGTTCCTCCTCCTCCTTTCTCCCTCTCTCTGCTTCTGCCCCTCCTTTCCTCCTTCCTCCCTCCCCACCTCCCTTCCTCTCTCTCCAGCTCTTTTGGGTAGAAATCTGAAAGCTGCTCATCATATTACTGGTGAGCAAGTATTCGTTCTCTTTATAGAACAGTGCTAACTTCTCTGACATTGACACTAGGGCCCAAGTGATTTTTGCAAATGCAAATCTAATATATCCCTTCCTTGCTTAAACCCTTCGTTGAATTCCCATCACTCTTACAGTAAAACCAAACCCTTTAACACAGCCTAAATTGGCTCCTGTCTAGCTTTGCAGCCTCATCTTTCACTTGTCCTCCCCACAGTAGTTACCTGCATACTCTGTTCTCCAGCAGTACTGAATTGTGCTGCTCAAACATGCTGTGCCTTCTCCCCGCCTCCACCTGCTTTCCCTTTCACCTGTGTTCTAGCTACTTCATTCACTTATTCATTCATTCATTCAGTCAGTCAGTCAGCACTGATAGAGCACCTCCTGGAGTCAGCTACTGCTCTGAATCCTAGGGATACAGTTGTGCACAGACAGACAAGCCCCTGTTGTCCCAGGGAGTTTACAGTCCTTACTTGCTAATCCTGTTCATCTGACAGATCTCAGCTCGGATTTTCTTCTTCCTGGAAGCTTTCCCTGACCTCTCGCCTCTGGGTTCGACACCTTTCCTTTGCCTTCTGGAGCCTCTGTATTTCGGCCGTCACAATACTTACAACTTACCAGAATTCAGCGTTTGGACCTTTTGAATAGCAGGGAAGTTCCTTGACTAGCCTGGCACATAGTGGGTGCTCAATAAAGACCTGTTGAAGAATGAATGATGGTGGTACATTTAACACAGAAGGCCTTAGTGAAGAAAATACATTCTCTGTGCAGTCATTTCAAACAAAATCCGTTCTCCGCATTTTCAACAGCTTTGCAGTGGCCTTTGACCAACAGGAGGCACTGAGTGTGCAGATGATAAGTTTGCTGTCAGTCACATCACTGCTTCTTTATAGGTAATTTGTCTTCCTGGTTGCTTTTAAGATTTTCTCTTTCTCTGGCGTTTTGCAGGGTCACTATGATATGTTTAGGTGTGGATTTATGTGTTCGTTCTGCTCAGCATTTGGTGTGCTTATTCATTCTGATAACTCATGCTTCCCTTGCATTCTGGAAAATTCTCTGATGTTGTCTTTTAATCTCTCTTTCTGAAACTCCTGTTGGGTAGATGAGAGACCTTCTCATTTTATTTTCCGTTTCTCTTCTCTTTCGTATCTGTTCTGTTTCTCTCTGTTCAGCATTCTGGACAATTTTCCTTGGTTTTTCTTTGTGTTCACTAGTCTTCTCTAATTTGCTATATAAACTGCCCATTGAATTTTTAAAATGGTGGTTTAAGATACATGCAGCAGAGAAATGATGGCTTTCCATGAAAATACACTCTTGTAAGCATCACCCAGGTCAAGACAGAAGAGTCTTCAGAGACCTGAATAATCTCTTCCAGGCAGTACCCTCTCAAAGCTAAATGCTTTGTGACCTCCATCATCATGGATTTGTCTTGCCTCCTATTGAATTTCATATGAATGGAAACACACTAAATACATTCTTTTGTGTCACATCTTTAATTTTAAATGACTGATATCTGTCCTTTATAATTTTTTTCCAAATTTGTCTATTTTGTTTTGCAATAATGTTCTGATACTTCGTTATTTACCCTTATTTCTTCTTTATTTTAATCTCTTTAATCACTTCAGAGTTCCTTATTTTATAGAACCTTCCACAGTATCCTATTATGTCAGATTCTTAGGGTGTTGATTTTTGTTATTGGTACCTTATTATAGTGGCACTTTTCCTTATGGGACTGTAATTTTTTATTGCGAATTTGTCTTCATCAGGATTGTTTTCCCCCAGAGAGTCCTGTGTATGTTGAGTTTAGAAGTATCCCTATCGTATAGCACAAGGATGGTGTAGATTCAGAACCTGAATACATTTGCACTTTGCATAGCTTTAGGATTTCAACTTCCTATAGGATGGGGCACCTGGGTGGCTCAGTCAGTTGAGCATCTGACTCTTGATTTTGGCTCAGGTCATGATCCCAGCGTTGTGGAATCAAGCCTCGCATCAGACGCACACCGAGTGTGGAGCCTGCTTAAGATTCTCTCTCTCCCTGTACCCCTTTCTCCTGCTCACACTCTCTCTTTAAAAAAAAAATTTATATAGGGGTGTGTGTGTGTGTGTGTCTATATATATGTATATATGTATGTATATATATATGTATGTATATGTATATACACACACACACACACACACACACACACACACACACATACATATATATATATAAATTCAACTTGCTATAGGAGCCTTTTCTCTTTTCCCATCTGGGGTTCTAGGTAGATGACAAGTTTCTTTCCCTGGGTAAAGAGTAGAGTTTTTCTAGTGTTGCTGTCATAAAGGTGGCAGATTTTCATGGATCTCTGTTTCAATAAGAACCTCAATTCTAGCTTCTGGCCTAGTAAAGATGTATCTCTCATCTCCTGTCCCTGTGAGTGTGTTAGTACCCTTGCCCCCCTCCCCCCCCCCCCCCCCCCGCCCAGGGGTATATCCTTTTAGGGATGTGTTCCCCTCTGCATCCAGACCATCTTTGCATCATGAAGCCATCACTTTTCTGGCTCTTAACATTTTTGCTTTGCTTCTGCCCTGTATGTTTTATCCTAAGTTTTGGCTTCTGTGAGTTTGTGCAAAAGAAAAGATAATTGAGGCACAGCCCAGACCTACTGAATTTAAAATTGTACCAGAAGAACCTAAAGCCTGTATTTTTATGAAATGCTCCGGGTGGCTGTCCAAATGAGGCAAGTTTGAGAAATGTTACATATGGTAATCTCTTAGGTTCTGTTTAGTCTGTGACGTTATGAAGACCTAGTGGTTCTTTCTGTGTTTCTGTCTCTCTTCCGTTATCATCCTCTCCCATCACATCCCTACAGAAGTGGGCACTGGAATGTCTAATCTGGCTATTCAGGCAAAAATGAGTTGGTCTCATTCTATTCTGAGTTACATTAATCTTTCCTGGCCCGTGGCTAGAGGAGGCCCTCTGAGACACTGGTTCACTACTTTCTGTCTCTGTCTCATCAGAAAGGTAGTGATAACCAAGTGGTGTGCAAATTTCTGAAGAACAATGGAAAGGAATTACTGAACACTTCAGTTAATTCAGAAATATTTCTTGGAAAATTTCGAGTTAACGTGCAGTGTTTGAAAAACCTTGTGCAGTTAAGTACCCACGGGACCGAATCTGACTGGAGGCAAATCACCCAATTACTGGCAGGGAATGAAATCATGTTTACAGAGAAACCTTCAGAATCCCACCCGCCCGTTTCATTTCTTCACCTCTTTTTGCTTGTAGCACGACTGTGTTCCTCATGGGGCCTGGTTTCAGATTTATCTCCTGGTAGATGGTCTTACCTGCCTTCTTATCCCCGGCCTTTCTAACCGTCATGGCTATCGTGGGATACGAGAAACTGCTGGTGATTCTTTCCCTTTATTTTGAATAAGCAGCAGGTTCACGGATGTGCCAACAAATTCTCAGAGACTTTGACATTCCCAGCATTTAATCAGATTGGTCAATCTGGCCTGACCTTGCTGGGGCCCATGGGTCTGAAAACAATAGCTATCCATCCTTCGGGTTATGCGTGTGGTGCCTCTGAGAGATGCCTCAACTTTCCAAACAAAAGCCCAAATGTAAATTATGAGGGTGGCATGGAAGATAATAATTGTTGTAAAGCCTAATTTAGAAAGATCATTTACCGTGCCACTCTATTGCTGTGAAAATATATGTGGTCTCTTGCATTCTGCTTTCTGGGCTCAAACCACACTTTGCATTTTTTTTTTTTTTCCCTGGGACCGTCAATTTAATTCAGGAATGATCTAATTATGAGGAAGTGAATCCAGTCCTCTGGATGATAAGTGTTGACTACCCCGGGAGAAGCCCTAGCAGATGGTTAGTTCAGAGTGAATTTACCCTGGGATTGGGGCTTTGGACTGACAGCTTTTTTCACTCAATTAAGTGCAACAACTGCCAAAAGGACAGCATTGTACTTGATGCAAATCACTACTGTCGCCAGCGTTGATAAAGTTGAAGCCTGGGCCCTGAGTCCGCCGAGAACTTGTGAGGGTGTTTCAAGGCACCACATCAGTGTGAAGGAGAAACAAAACCCGGTGATGGTGATGGTGATGCGCAGAAGAAAACGAGGCCCTGCCTTTAAAATGCAGGTATTTATTTCCTTTTCCAGGTCAGTCACTCGATTTAGGGCCTCTATTTTGGTGTCCAGTCTGTCAGTGATTCATGAGGTATCTCCAGCAGTTTGCTTTCACTCTGGGCCCCACGGATCCTGGGGCGACTGTATAGTCCGAAAAGTTAATTTATTACCGTTCTATTTGGGATACCTGATGACCCTACTCTGCACGGCCTGCCTACCCTGGGTGGCCCTCAAAACACCTGAGGGGCAGGGTCCGAAAAGGAGAGAGACCTTCCCAGCGTAGGTGGCGCCTCCGTACATGAAGAAGCCCTGCATAGCTTTCTAGGCCACCCCTCAGAAAGTCCATTTGCACCAGAAACCGTGCAAGAGCGACTCTTCCCTGACTCCTCTGCCAGGGCGGAGCTCTGATCATCTCCAGTCCTCACCGCAATGTGCAACTTTGACTCCTGTCTGTCTCTTTCTGCTCCCCGAAGATGCTCCTGACTTAGTGCCGGATTTCTGTGGTGTCCAAGGTCAGGACCCATTAAGATGTTTTTGCACAGTGTGACGAGAAATGGCTTCCTGCAAAACAAGGTCTGTGAGGCAAGCCTTTCAGAGGGACTCCTTTGCTCCCCCTGTGCCAGGCTTTCTTCGCCCTCTGCCCTCTGCCCTCTGCCCCAGAGGCTCCCAGGTGCCCGGCGGTGCTGCACAGCTTGTTCTGGGTTGTTATTTCTGTTTTACAAGCCTGGGGAATCTGAGCCTGAAATTTCTCAGTCAGGTATATGCCGTTGTCAGCCTGTTATCAGTTTCCTGATTTACTGTGTAAGCAGTTTTGATAATCCCTGTCATGTGTGATTACATTTCCCCCTCTTCCCATAACATCTCGGTGTAATTGGTTTGATAAACTCGACCTCAGTCCAGTAGTTTGCTTGGAATATACTTTCACCTTCTATCTGTGTGACTAAGATGGTTTTGAATTGCTCTGCTCGGGGAAAATCAGGCTTTGAGCCCCAAGCCCTTAGCTGCGGAAGCAAATCGCCCCGGTCAGGCGGCACAGGCCTGGGAGAGCTGGGGGCTCCAGTTAAGCTTCTGGAGTCGAAATGGAATTTTCTTTTCCTCCCCCTGCACGGGCCAAGAGTAGGTTTGTGTGTGTGTGCTCTTCAGGATCCAGAGAATACTCGTCTTAGATCTATATCTGGGGCTATTGGACCGACCTCTTTTCCATACTTTGTCTTTATTGAAAGTTGGAATGCCTGCTTTATTCCGGGAAGAGTCAGTGAGGAAAAGGAGCTTTAATTGTTTCCATTTGTTCTTTTCTTTCCTCCCTGCAATGGCACTCCTCCTGAGGACAGAGAAGGAATAATCAGTAAGCTTTGACAACGGGGTGTCTTTTGGTAAATTGGGTCTTTTGGTCAATTTGGGGTTAAACTGAAATGCAAAAGCTACTTAGTGCTATTTTTTACATTAAGTTGTCTTGTAATTTAGTACTCAACAGTTCCAAGTCTTCATGGAGAAGACAGTTTTAGAATGGGAGAATGAGTAAGATTTGGAAGAGGAGAGATGGGTTGGGGCAGGTGAGAGAAGGGTGTTTCTGCAGCTAGCAGGGGAACAGCCTCAGCAAAAGTAGGAAGGCTGGAAAGCCCCGTGGGGAAAAGGGAAGGGCCTGCTGGCATGTGGGTGGAGGAAAGGGGAATAAACAGAATAGTCTAAATTAGTGCAGAGAGCAAGACTCCTTATTGCTGGGCTTTGGAGTTTGAATTCAAGTCTGAGGGCAGCTGGGAGCCACGGAAGGTTTTTGAGTGAGGGATTACATCGTCAGAACTGTCTCCCCCACCTCCAGAAAATAAACATACAGCAGTATGTAAAGTCATCTTTTCTTTCTTTTTTTTGTTTTTACATTTATTTAGTTTTGAGAGAGAGAGAGAGAGAGAGATAGAGAGACAGAGCACAAGTCAGGGAGGGGCAGAGAGAAAAGGAGACATAGAATCTGAAGCAGGCTCCAGGCTTCGAGCTGTCAACACAGAGCCTGACGCGGGGCTCGAACTCACAAACTGTGAGATCATGACCTGAGCTGAAGTCGGATGCTTACCCGACTGAGCCACCCAGGCACCCCATCTTTTCCTTTTTAGAGGAAAATATTATGCAGGCCAAGGCTTTATCACTACTCAGATAGTAATTATTTTAAAGAATTATTATTCTAGAATGTTAAATCCTTTTTAAAATTAATTATTTATTTAATTTAATGTTTTTTTCTTGAGAGAGATAGGGAGAGAGAGAGAGAGAGAGAGAGAGAGAGAGAGACAGGGCATGAGCGGGGGGGGGGGGGGGGCAGATAGAGAGGGAGACACAGAATCTGAAGCAGGCTCCAGGCTCTGAGGTGTTAGCGCAGAGCCCGACATGGGGCTCGAAGTCAAAAACCAGGAGATCATGACCTGAGCTGAAGTCGGATGCTCAACCAACTGAGCCACCCAAGCGCCCCTCATTCTAGAATTTTAAAAAATGTAGACAATATTTTGTTCTAGGACACAGACTTTTCTGGAGGTATCCCTGAGAATTTCTGTCCCTTCCTCTAGTCTTTGAAGATAGAAGCCACATACACTCCCATTGGCTTGTCCCACTGAGTGATTCCACAGCTGTAACGCTCATTCCCGAATATCCATGATCGGAATGTTTCACAAATGTGGATGTGGACGTGACAAGGATGAGAATGGGGAGAAGTCTTTCATGCTAATTTATCCTGGTTATTTTCCTAGATCGAAATTTAAAGTGGGATCAGAAGATGTTACCATGGTTTATTTTACACAAAACAGGCCCAGTCTTGTGAAAGCACCTGGCTGTGTGGTCATTCCTTGACCGCTCTTCTTTTTTCTTTAAAATTTTGATATTTTGCTCATCATGATTTTTTTTTTTTGTATAAACAGTAACTTTTAGGATACTGTGTTAAAATATGACTTATCTTGATTACAGCGTTTTTTGGCACCTTTGTATTTTGTGCCTAAGCTGAGTGCCTTATTTGCCTTGTATAGTCTGTTCCTGTTGAGTTTACAAAGCAGAGTGGAAAATCTTTTCAGTGCTGCGGGGTTTCTCAACCTTTCTTCCAGTCTGCTCCTATCCTTGTAAATCTGTCCCTCACACCGCACCAAACGACACAACTCTCAGGCCTTCCTTGAACCCACTGGGAGTGTCTTGCCTGTACCTGTGGTGGGCTCTTCCCTTGCCCCTCACCAGAAGGTTTTGAGCTGTGCACGGTGAGCACATCTTATGAATGGGAACCTCCTTGTTGAGGCTGACTTCACCAAGGTTTTTTGGAAGGGGCCCAGGACAAACCTGCTTCATGATGAGATCTGCTGGGGAGCATAGAGGATTGGAAACATGGTCCGGTGGATTTATATTTTTTGACATCTTGACAGTTCCCAGTGAATGTCCTTCTCTTAGCCTCACCTGACATAGTCCGGTTTAGAATGAGGGGTTCCCTGCAGAGTTATTCCTTGTCTGTAATGAAGAAACATCCGCCGATGAATCTAGAAGGAGACATGAGAGCTTTGGAAGGGCCTCCAGGAGAGTTAACCCTCATCCCTTACTTTGCACTAGGCAAACCGGAGCCACAGGGAGGCCGTGGGGCTCCTGTTGAGCCACACAGCCTGCAGTGGAGGGGCAGGACTAGAACCCAGGACGCAGTCCTGCTCTCAGCAGGCTTCACCCATGCCCGGGGCAAAGGTGGGATCCACTTTGTCCTCTCTGTAAAGCAGCCTGTTACTAAAGCTTCCCTCTGATTCTGGGTTTCAGTGCCTTCCCTTCCGAACTACATTAGGCCCCTTAAGTGCCTTTATTGCCAGGTAGGGAGAGGGAAAATGCAGGCGGCTTTGTAATTGAACAACAACCATGCTCTTGTCAGTACCCATTATTTTCAAACCAGCTGTTGCAGGGGGCCAGTGCCCTGGTCTGGCACGGTGGCCTTCTCCGCCTCTCTGCCTGAACACTCCTTGACCGCTTTCTCCCTGTGGTCTGTGGGGCGATGTGTCTTTAAATGTTCGTTGTTTCCTAAGTTCTGCTCTGGCAAGCAAGCTCTGCCTTAAACCTGCAGAGTTAAATTTACCCAGACTGACAACTGTATATGCAGGGTTGAGTTACATAACAGCAGTTGCTGCTTTTCACTTTGTGCTAATCCAAACACCGTGCTCAAAGAGCCCGTGAAAAAGCAACCTTCCGTTCGGTGCGCTGCATGGGGGACTGGATTATGTGTCTTTATTTTTTTTTTTAAACACTGGAACAATTATCCCATTATCCTGACTTTGGTGCCATTAGGTGACTTTTTTAATATCTTAATTATCGGGTTAGCAGATGCTTTGCGCACATGTGCAATTTGTTAATTGATGCTGTTTGAAATGAAATCCAGTTGTTTTCAGTGTATTTCATAATATTATGGCTAACCGAATCGTAAGGCTCCCAGAATTGTGAAGCTGCTAGCAGGAAAAATGTGCGTGTGAGCCTCCATGCTCCCTCTCTCTGATAGTCTCCTCGCGTGCAGCTTGTAGAACTCCTCTGTGACTGTCGCCTCCCCAGTGTTCATCTGGGAAGATCTCTGGACCCTTGCAGGCTGCAGTGGGCCGACGGGCTGGGCCACCTCAGCTGCAGAAGGAGGCTTTTCCATCTTTAAGCAGCCCTGGCTTGCTGGGTGAACTGCTGAGCTGCCCGAGTCATCACAAAGAGACTCAGGGGGTCCGTGGACCAGCGACACAGGCTGCTGGTTGGGTGAGAGGCTAATGTTACAGATGTTTGGTACAAGCCACCCCTTAACTATTCAAGCAGTCCCGCAATACTTATTGAGGAAGCAGTGCACGTGAGGTTAAATAGATGTCATTTCCTGGGGCGAAACTACATGGCCATTGGGGTCCGATTTGGTTTTGAATTCTGGCTTTTGGTTTATTTGCAGTGCCTCGGCCCAGTAATTTTATGTCCTTCGGGCTCAGTTTCAACAAAGGGAAGAGAAATAACCCACTAAAGGGCCTATTGACGAAGATTATGAAGTGACCAGCAATATGCTTGACGCATAACAGACGCTCAGTAAATGGTCACATCTTCCCTTTATTGGTCTTGTCTACTCATGCGGGATAGAAGGATACAAGTAGCTTCAGGGTACTGCTGTGTCAGGGAAGAGGCAAAGCACCAGTATGTGCTTAGTTAAATAAAAGGGCAAAGTGATCATGTGAGACATGTCCCAAATAGTCTGGGACTCATTGGCTAATTATTGGTATAGACCTAAAATTCAGTGAGCTGAGAAGAGGAACTAGATCACTAGTAAGTTGAGATACAGACGGTGCTTCAAAGCAGGGTAGACTTTGATCAGTCCTTGAAGGATAGATAGAATTTAGATAGATGGAAAGATGAGTGGGGAGTGTGTGTGTGTGTGTGTGTGTGTGCGCACGTGTGCACGTGCGCTCGCACGCATGGGGATGTCAGTTTCTTACCAGTGGTGGCAGGTTATGCATAGGCACAGAGATGAAGAGGCTGAAAGCTCATTTATGAAATAATGAGAATATGCATTTGTTTGGTCGCGATGGTTTATACGTGGTAAATGGTGGAATACGAGGTTATGTATATATATATAGATATAGATATGAACCCCACTGTGGAGAGCCCTCAATACCAGATTAAGGAAATTGTTGCATTATCTAATGTGGTTTGGTTTATTAAAACATGGAGCTCTGAATAGACCAGCAGGCTTCTGGGAAGCCCAACACAGCAGTGAACCCATGAGTGAGCGATAGACCTCTGGTGGCCGAGAGAGTTACTGCAAAGCTTGATGGTATGAATTTTGTTTAATTCATAATTCTCATGAGCTTGGCTATATTGTAAATTGGAAGCAGAATGTAAATAACGTCCAGGCTGACAGCGGTAATGGCTCACAGCCTGAAATCCCTTACAGAGTCAAAGGAGCTACAGAAAGCGGGAAAAACATTATGAAACAGCCTGGGGTCAGAGATAGAATGACTCTCTGTGTACTTCTGTAGATACTAAGGAGATCGCTATCTTACAAAACAATAATTGATGACATGAAAATGACAACATTAACAATATAATTAAGCGTAACAACAAAAAAAGGCTAATATTTTTTGGCTGGCACAGTGCTAAGCATTTTATTGCATTATCTTATTTAATTGTCACAGCACTTGCATGAGAATGGTCTTGCTAAATTGTCCCTGTACACAGATGTAGAAAATGTAGCTTAGAGAGGTTAATTAACTTGCCCAAGGTCACAGCAGTTGGAAAATCATGTGACTGGGATACAAACCCGGGCAGCGTGGCTCTGCCTTCTAACAAATACTCTATATTCCCTAATAACCTTCTTGCCTTAGGTCACAATAAACTGATGTTCAGGAAACCAGCCCTTTGACAACACATTGAAATGTCCAGTGTTTCATTCACAAATCTTACAGTGAAAAAATAAACAGTGAGTTTTCAATGTCTGTGAAATCACTTATATGGAATATTGCCTTCTCCAAACAACATGGTTGAAATGAGAAATTATTGCACATTTTAGGTCAGTATAAGGAATATGTGTTGGTTTGTTCCTGTCCTTTCCCCTGCCCTGTCCTGTGCATTTTCTTTCTTTCCTGGGAGCTTGGAAGGACAAAGAGTCACACTTCTCTGAAAGGCATTCAGTTTACCTTCTGCTCTAGAACTTGAAGCAATTTCATTAGTGCCCTCATTGATTCACGTTTGACTTTAGTGCACTTCCCACTGGCCATTCATTATGAGTCTTGGCCTTGCTGCAAGGGTGAGTGAAGGGCAGCGAGAGGTACAGTTCGTAAAAGCACACTTCTTAGGGCTGTAGGAAAGGGCTACATCTGTTGTTGAAAATGGGGCCATTGTAAGACCGGCGACTCTTCTATATGCCCCCCAAAGCCATCCACTAAGGTTAGTGTCTCTGGGTGGCATATGGTGGAAATGGAGCATTAAGGTCTTGATGTTTGACGTTGTCACTGCTTGTGTGACCCCGAGGAAATTATTGAACGTCTCTGGGTCTCAATAGGTCTACAACTGTAAAAGTGGAGAGCTGAAATATATCATATATAAAACAATTAACATGATGTTTCTTCATACTCAAATGGAACTGCCATTAATATTGATGTTGGTCATAATTATTTGGTGTTCAAATGAGAAAAACCAAACTCAAGCTCACAAAAAAAGGGAATTAATGGGCTTACATAACTAGAAAGTTTCAGGGGAAAATCCTAAGAGTCAAAGAGTTTCTGAGTTGGCCTTTCTCTCTTCTCAGGCAGTTTCTCTCTAGCAAGAGATCCAAGGAAAAAATTCAACTCTCCCTGCTCTGGGCCCCAGATGAATCCTCAAAAACATACCCATTGGCTCAGGCTGGATCATGTGACCCCACCCTCCACCATTAACTGTGTGTGGGAGGAGGCATATGACACTTAATGACCAGCCTGGGTCTTGTGCCAATCCTTGCAGAACATGTAGTAGAGTAAAAATATATTTTTGGTTTTTGAATGAATAGAATTCAGATAGGCTGAGCTGAGATGCAGACAAGTATTTCAGGATGATATGAATAAAAGTTTAAGGGGTGGAAATCAGCATAATAATGTTCAAGGATTAATAAAAACGTGTATGGTTGGAGGGACACTTGGGGGGCTCAGTCGGTTAAGCTTTTGATTTCAGCTCAGGTCATGATCTCCTGGTTCTTGGGTTCGAGCCTCAGGTCAGGCTCTGTGCTGACAGCTCGGAGCCCGGAGACTGTTTCGGATTCTGGGTCTCCCTCTCTCTCTGCCCCTGCCCTGTTCTCTCTCTCTCTCTCTCTCTTGAAAATAAATAAACATTAAAAAGTTTTTTAAAAAATAAAGAAGTGTGTGGTTGGAATAGATGGGTCATCCTGGGGGGGAAGAAGATGCAAGTTAGGAGAGGGAATATGGGCTGGGGTGGGTTCTGACAGCAGGGCTTGTGGCTGGTTGTTATTCTTTTGGTAATAGAGAGTTGTGGAAGGCTTCACTGCTACGAAGTTGTAAGATGATAGTAATAGCAATAACTGATATTTGCGAACGCTGTTCCGTTTGCCAGTCACTGACATAGATACCTTGTCTGTTTGATCTCCCAGCAGCCTTGTGAGGCAGGTGTTAGCTCTGTTTTATAGATTAGAAAATACGTACTCTGAGGTTTTAAGGGGCTTGCTGGAGGTCCCTGATTGACAGTCACAGAGCTGGGAGGTCACCTGGTCTCTGCTCAGCAGATGACACACCCAGGGTGGGAACCTGGTGAGTTTGGATGTGAACTGGCAGCCACAGGCATCAATCATTTATTCATTCCCTAAATCACTAATGAGTGCTACCCAAGGAAAAACAATAGGTTCACTCGCCGCCTGACTGGCTTTGGGTCTCAGGGAAGTCAAGAGCCACTTTGCATCATGGCAGATACCTGTATTTAAGGGTTCTTCCAGGTAAATGAGGCTGGGCCCAGCCCTGAGCTGCAAACAAGGCCGCAGGTACTGGGCATGTTCCCCCTTTTTTTGTAGCAGGTATACCTTTGGTGGTTGAACGGGATACCTGTGGGCCTCAGGTAGGGATGGTACGTTTGTCATTTTGTGCCACCCTTTTAGATTTTCTCCTCTACCCTGGGTGGAGTGAGCTGGATCCCTTGTAGCTGGTTGGGAAACCGGCAATCCAGAGTGATTTGCCTTTAAGCACAAGCCAGTACAACATGTCACTTTTAAAATAAAACACATTAATTTACGGAATGACTATTTTATGGTGAAGAGCAGCCTGTCTAAATGAGGGGAATTAAAGGCCACTGGTCAAGTCCTCTGCATTATTCACACCACCCTCCTCAATAAATCACAATTGCTAAAACTGCAGGTTAGCACTTACTTAAATAGCAACGTGTTGGTTAAGGACAACGTGTGCTGATGTGACCTCCGTTTGCACACAACATGCTCTGTGGGGAGCGAACCCCTCAAGAGCCACGCGTATCCCTGGGCCCTCAACCGACCTTGTGCACCACTAAACAAGGTTTCGATTGGGCCTGGATTGCAGTTGTAATCTTCATTCTAGGCAGCCTTTTCTGGAAGAAGTGAAGCTTGAATGGCAATAGTATTTGGCATTCAGACCTTACAGCCCTGTGCAGACCTGACTTTTGAAGATTCTTGTTGCCACCAGGTTTTCAGAATAGATGCAGGACTACAAAATGTGGGGAATCAGAAGTAATGGACCGGCCCAGTGGCACCTTGGGCCTTTGCTGGAGCTGCCTTGATGGACATAGCTGTACTTGGGGTACCACGCTGTGTTACTCTGTGTGCGTAATGTCCACCCGAGGGCCACGTTGTTGTTTTTATTGTTTGGAGAGAGAGACCGGAAGAGCAGTCACCCTGTCCGTCCCCCTGGAAATAAGGATAGGAGGGGAAGATGAATATTTTACAGGTTGACTATGTGTTCATCTGCAAAGCGCGGGTTTTGACTAAAATGGTTTGGACACAACCTCAGAAATACAGTAGCCAGCCTCCTAGTCCTCCCGGCACGCATCTAATAAAAGAAAGAGAAGGGGGCTGCGTGGTGGCGTCATCTTCCCATTTCACTTCCAAGTCTTAGGCGTGCCCCTCCATCAGAACTGATTGCTGTGCTGTTGCTACGATGAGAACGGTGGCAGTACAGATGTGCTTTCTTTAAGAAATTTCAATTTGTGAAATAATAATGTAGGTGGTAATTAGCGAGCGTGCGCTCTGCACCAAGGGTCGTACCAGAGGCTTCTCGTATCGTGCTTGCATCCTGTGTGATGATTGTGCAAGGGAAGTGCTGCTGTTCCTATTTTTAGATGAGGAAACAGAGGTTCAGAGCTTTGCCCAAAGCCACAGCAGTGGAGCCAGCATTTCAACAAAGGTCTCTGCGACTCTAAAGATTATGTTCTTTCCACTATGCAACGCTGCTTCCCAGGTGAAAACCCAGACGTACCAAATATCTCCCTGATGCATTTAGTCTTTGTTTATAGATCATTAATTTATCAGCTGAATGGCTAAGAATCTCAAAACTATACAGTCATAAGCTATTGAAGATCAATCAGGTGTGGTTTTGTTTTTGTTTTTGTTTTAAGGATGCCAATGGGGAAAACAGATCCATATATACAAATGAAAGTATTTATACTTTGTATAAATTATATGTAAAATTATACACACACACACACATACGTGCAAGCATTCAACACTTTACCCGTTGGGTGATATATAGGTTCTTCCTTGAATTGTTTATGTAACCAACATCTTTCATGGCTTTATTTTGTAGTGAAAGCATCTTCGGATATTTAAAGGTAAGCCTCGCCTTATGCAGGCACTGTCTATGCAAAATTTGTGTTAGTTTAGTTTTCATGATATATCATGTCTTCCATAGGTCCTGTAAAATGTTCAGTTTCGGGGAATCCATTGGTGTTGCTTTTGTGGATGGGAAAACACTCGTTGTAAAGTGAGGAGTTACAGCTAGTTTTGTGTGTGCCTCCTAATTTTAAGTCTGAGTACACTGATGTTCTTAAAGCAGGACACAGTGATTTTTTTTTTTCTGGACCAAGTGCTAATTTTTGGAGAAAATAATTTTGATTGACATGTGTGCCAATTTGCCTCAGCAGGCTTTTGGGGTGAGGAACAGATAAACTTTAAAATGTATCATAGACTTCAAGTTAATTTCCTTTTTTTTTTTTTTTGTAATGTTTATTTAATTTTGAGAGAGAGAGAAAAAGAGTGTGAGTGGGGGAGGGACAGAGAGAGACGGGGACAGAGGATCTGAAGCAGGCTCCACGCTGACAGCATAGAGCTTGATGTGGGGCTGGAACTCATGAATGGTGAGATGGTGACCCGAGACGAAGTTGGACGCTTCACTGACTGAGCTTTCCAGGTGCCCCTCTAATTTATTCTTTTTATTAAGATTTGCAAAGTTTCCCATGGTATAGACCTACATTAATTTATTTATCCCTATTGATGACTATGTACGTGGTTTACAGTGCAAACAATGCTGGAGTAATTATAGGTATCAATTCTACCTTTAATGTCTGGGGCCCCTTTTAGGCAGTGTTTCTCCTTCTTGCTGGGTCGTTGATATTGTGCTGGTCCCATATGGCTCCTCCTTCCATCAGCTTTTATTTAGTTATTTTTATTTTTTGAAGTTTATTTTTTATTTTTATTTTTTTCAACATATGAAATTTATTGTCCAGTTGGTTTCCATACAACACCCAGTGCTCATCCCAAAAGGTGCCCTCCATCAGCTTTTAAAATCACCTACTGTAGATCTACTCGGGGCTGGGACACCAAACAAGCAGGGCTGGTGAAGGTCCTCTGTAGGACGAGAGTTCGTGGATGCTGAGTGGGAACCTGCAAATGGAGTGGCTGCATAGTAATGCTGTGTATTATTTATGTCTTGGTCCTTTATGTTCTCCATTATTAGACTGTTAACCCTAGGAAAGCAAAGATCATCTCGTATTCATTTTTAATCTTTTATAACGTCAAGCATGGATGTAAAAATTCATTCAAGAACAATTTGAGCACTGTGTTAACACTGTGAAGTCAAAGATGATGAAGATGTGGTTTTAACCAGACTCTGGCTTGCCTCCTACCCCCCAGTAGGTCGCCGAGAGAACCCAGGTGTCCTTCCTCATGTTTTCTTTCCCCAGTGCTGTGTTTTGTGTTTTGTTTTTTGTTTGTTTTTTTCCTTGTTCTGAAAAATTTAGGACTGGGTTCCTAGGTGCCTTTAGTTCTGAGAAGCTTGTGAAACATTTCCCTTCCGAGTACTCCAGATATTAGCTCTTAATACTGATAATGGTGGTAAGGTTTTTTTTTTGTTGTTTTTTTTTTTTTCACACTGACTTGTGTTACTCATGTGTTGGGAGATGATGTCCTACTTCATCAAAAGTGTTTTGAGCTACTTGAGGGAGTGCCCTAGAGAACCATGGGATTCTTTTGAGATGCCCTGTTTGCTTATAAACGGTAGGGCCTTTTTTTTAGTATTTGCTCTCTTCCTACCGTAGACCTCATGTTTTCAAAGATTTTGATCACCCAACTGTATTTATTAGTGGTTATTTCCCAATTTCTGTTACTCACACAACATGAGGTCCTAGTTCCTGCCAAAACAAGTAGCTGATATGGTTCCTGCCCAGAGATTTGGGTTAGCCTGGGTTAGTGTGGTAAAAGTAAAAGGTACCTTTTATTTCAGAAGTTTTGAAGTATTTCATGCAGTTCTACAAAACTCAGTAGTACCGGGGATCCTGGATTGGGCACGGGCTGCCCTCAAGTGAGAATCCCCAAACTACAAGCCGGGGGTCAAACCCATCCACCTACTGCCTGCCTGTTTTGGGAAAGATTTATTGGAACACAGCACACCCGTTTGTTTACATATTATCCGAGGCTGCTTTCAAACTACAAGGGCGGAGTTGAACAGTTGCTACAGTGACTGTGGGGCCTATAAAGGCCAAAATATTTACTCTCTGGCCCTTGGCAGAAACGTTCCCCCATCTCTGGTCTGGTCTAGGGGAATGCTGCTAAAGTGTGTGGAATAGGAAACCCCCTTCAAAGCAAGACAGCTTGGAGTTGGGTTTTGGAGTAGCTGGGGGCACCACAGGGAATGTACTGAAAGCTGCTAAAAGAAAAGGCTCAGGGAGAAAGGCATCGCCCAGAGCCTGTCAGGATCTTCCCTCCTGAGGGGCAAAGGAGTGAAGGTCGCTAGGCCTCGAGGCAAGGAGTTCAGGGCTGTGTGAGTTGAGCATTACAAGAGAGGAGAGTTGGGGAACTTCCTTTGAATTCTTTCCTTAGGACCAGCACAGAAAGAAATAGAAACATTGACAAAGTGAGACATTGGGCAGTTCTGTCTTCTTCCTCACAGAATGTTCTCCACAGCCCCCCAGGGTGCTTCTGGGGAAGCAACCAGATAAACAGCAGCTCTTGCCAACAGTGCAGGCTTGTAAACTTTTTTTCCTTCCTTTTTATGCCTGTGGTGACAAACATATGCTTTGAAGCATGAGATTTGATTATCCTGTCTTAGCGCTTATAAATACAAATGTGATTAATGGTCATAAAAAGCAGGTTGACAGTGTAAGACTAATTCTCAGCAAAGTAGCCCCTGTGCTGTTCTCTGGAAGTGCCTGTTCCTTACAGAGGCCTGTTGAACGGCGTGGGTGATGGCGGCCCCTTTCCCTACCCCAGTCTGGCTTCCCCTCCTGCTCTTCGTTTTTCCCTCAGCTCTCCCCATCCTCCCCTCCTTGATAATTAAAATCAGTGGATTTTCCCCTAGAGAGCTACCTGAGGTAAGAATCCGAGTCTCTTTGTCATGCCATTAATAGTCCGGAACTCTGCAGAAAGGCATTTGGCTGCATTCTCCATTCGCCACTTGGGCCTGGCGGGCCGCCTGTACATGTTGGGGAACAACACAGCCTAAATCCGGACAATTTGTATTTTAGTAGTGACGGGGATATTCGCTCTCTCCCTCTGTCATTTTGCATTAAAGACCTGCCACTAATAAAACTAATTAATAACTGCTGGCTCGGTGTGCAATAGTTGGACTTCTTAAACCTGGCAGGCTGCCACCGCTGCTTTTGAAAGAAGCACTTCATCTCTGTCACGGACAGGATGAATATTTCTCCACACTTCTAATTGGACAAAGTGCCTTTCAAACTCACTGGCATTTCGGAGAGAGCAGATACGTAGTTTGTGTGCTCTCTAGATACAATCACCTCTCGGCTGCCTCCGACATGGGGAGCTGATTCCTGAGAGAAGCCTGCTCCAGGGGTCCTGAACATTCTCTGCCTCAGTGATTCCTTCTGACGTTACCTCTGACCTCTGACCCCAGAGGGAGGGAGCCTCAGGAGCGCACCTAGGACCGGAGTTCTCATCACACTCTCAGTGTGTAGGAGGACAGGTTCTCATGGAACCTCATGGGAGCGGCACAGTTAGCTGACAGAAGTGGGGAAACTTAGTGGAAAATACAGATTTCTAGAACTCTCCCCAGTCCTCTATGTGAGAATCACCAGGGGCAGTGCTAGGGCATCTGCGTTTTCAACAGGCTTCCTAGTGGATTCTGATGCACACCAGGAGCTGAGAACCACAGATAGAATCCAGGTGCTTTCAGCTCCTGGTACAGGGCAGTTTTTCTCTTCAGCCATTCACCAAGACATCTTACAAAATTTTTTTTAATGTTTATTTATTTTTGAGAGAGAGAGAGAGAGAGAGTGGGGGAGAGGCAGAGAGAGAAGGAGACCCAGAATCCGAAGCAGGCTCCAGACTCTGAGCTGTCCACACAGAGCCTGGTGTGGGGCTCGAACTCATGAACTGTGAGATCATGACCTGAGCCAAAGTTGGACGGTCAACAGACTGAGCCACCCGGGTGCCCTTGAAAACATCTTTTTAAATGACCCAAGTATGCAGAGTGCTATGCTAGGAGAGACCAGGGGGGAAGGAGTTTCTCGTCTAGTCAAAGATGCAACACAAATGCACACGAAAACTTAGATGGTAACAGTTAAATAATTAAATGCAACAAACGAATTGTGCTATACAGACATTTCACAGATGGACAGGTCTCCCCCTTTCTAGTAGGGACCAACCCTAGAACGAACTTTAGTATTGGGTACTAAGTAACATAGTGTGCTTGTATTTCCCTGGGGAAGGTTAACCAGTGTACTTTGAAGCTGGGTGATGAAGGATACATAGGAGTTTACTGGGTAGAGAAAGGGAGTGTGCATGTCCAAGTGCTTGTTTGGTAAGAGATCAGAGGGAGGGAGGCACTTGCAGACTCCCCTCTCTGGGGCCATCAGAGCTGCGGTGAGGAGCTGCCATTTGGTTGGGTCCAAGTTACAGATAGGGATGTCCCAGAAGCCAGGAAGCCAGCACGAGCGAGGCCTTTGTCATGGTCCACGCAGGAGACGGCAAAGGCTGGGGTTTGATTCCTCCTGCAGTATGGACAGGCGTGTTAGTTTTGGTTATTTCAGTTGCTGATTGGGGACATGAGGTTTTCACGTGGTTGTGTGGGCTGAGGGCGGGAGAAACGAGGACACCACTGTAAGGTGTCTACTCTGGGGACCAGAGAGCTAGCAGTGCAGCAGCCAAACTATAGGTGCTATCGTAACACATGCCAACACAGGGAATAGAGAAGAACCACTCTGAGCACGGACTTGGCTGATAGGGAGTTTCTGATGAGAGCATTCTGGGCAGATTTCACTTCTTTGTACCACAGCAGCCCCGGTGTCATGAGAGACCCTCCGGTCTGGTTGCCCCAGACCCTGTGGTCTGGTTGCCTGTTAATGCTCATAGGGCAATCAAGATCAGATCAACAGGTCAGGAGGTTAACTACCATTTAGTCGGCCGCAGAGGCTCAGTGAAGTCACGGTGTCAGTAGTGATGATGCTCTCTGGTTCGTCATTGTGCCCAGGCTCGCAGGCTGCGAGCTCACTACAGCGACCAGAAGATGTTTGGAGTGTCTTTGCAGCCTGGGTTCGCTTCTTGCAGGTAACGCCTGCATGTTCCCTGTGTCTGCCACCTCAAGAAGTTGCTGAGCAGTAGGAGCCAGAGAGTGGGAAGAACAGTCCTCCTTTGATTCAGCAAACATTCACTGTATCACTGACTCCATGCCAAGTACTGTCCTAGGGGCTAAGGATACACAATAAATAAAGCAAAGTTACTGCTCTCAAGGAGCTCCTGTTACGTAGTTGGGGAGGTGGATCTGTAAATAGATAATTAAAATAGAGTGTTATAAGTACTAAAGCAGAATTATGTACCTGGCACGTAGGTACCACAGAGCAGTAAGTGATTAAGCCTGAGGAGGAGGCTTGTCAAAGGAGGAGGCTGAGGGGTGTCCAGGGGAGGCTTCCTGGAGGAGGTGATACAATTCAGGAAGTTTGGGAGGATGACCCCACACTTTTCTAGCCCAGGCAAAGAGCACAGGGAATACAGAGCAGCACTTGCTTCTTAAGCGTTCAGTGGGTGAGGGCAGCGTGCTGGTTGGAGGCTGGGCAGAGACAGAAGTGTGACTGCGAACACAGCTGGTATGGTTTCATGTACGGAATGGGCAATTTGGGGCAAAATCATGAAATGCAACAGAATACATATAACTCATCCATGCGAAGCAGGTGCATTCTAACATCAGCTGTTCAGAGATGTGTTTGTGAGTTCTGTGGAGGTGGGGATGGGGCTTTAGCAGGAGATGCTCTGTGTCTATTCCTTCCCAGAGGAGAGTCATTATTGTCACGACAGTGGGGTGTGGGAACACTGGGACCCTTCCTTCTCTGTGAATTCCAAGGGTAGACAGATTTAGACCAGACGTGTGTCTGACATGCATGCAAGGAGACGTATGAAAGGAGGAGCATGACGGTTGAATATTCCTTATTCATGTAGCTGATTCCCCCCTCCTCAGTTATAATTGAGATGTAACTGACTTACAGCACTGTGTAAGGTACAGCATAGTGACTTGACTTACATTTGTTGTAAAATGAGTAACACAATGATTTTTGTCAACGTCCATCATTTCATATAGATGGAAAAAAAAGAAAAACAGATCTGTTTCCTTGTAATGAGAACTCTCAGGATTTACTCTCTTAACAGCTTTCAAACAGATGAAATGATGGTGTTGTTAACTGTAGGCCTTATGCTGTACAGTAAGTATATCCCTAGTACTTACTTATCTTGTGACTGGAAATTTGTACCTTTTGACCATCTTCCTCCAATACCCGCCCCCCCCCCCCCACCATACAAAGCTGATCTCTTTTTCTGTGAGTTTGTCTTATTTATTTTTAGATTCCAATTTCACCAGTTCCAATTCCAGTTCTCACTGTATGTGAGATCTGTCTTATTTCACTTAGCAAAATGCTTCAGGGTCCATCCATGTTGGCGCAGATGCCAGGATTGCGTTATTTTTTATGGCCAAATAATATTCCATTGTGTATACACCACAACTTACTTATCCATTTGTCCATTGATGGACACTTAGATTGTTTCCATCCTGAGCACTTATTTCGTGAATAGCATAGGATGAGGTGCTCTTAACAGTGATGAAGATTCTTTCTGGTCTCTGCCCTTAGAACATAATCATTTTTAAAAGATATACAAATAATCAGAATAAGTGAAGGGAAAAAAAAAGAGCCTGTGCAAAGTGCTTTTGAAAGGAAGAGGGAAAAGTGATTCTAACTGGGGGCTGAGAGGAGGGACTGGAAAGTCTTTAGCTATGTTTCCTGCCAGTCATGAGCCGCTCCAAAAAATTTTGTTAAAGTAATTTTGGACTTGAAGAACTGTGGCAAAAATAGTACAAAGGGCTCCTGTCCACTTCTCAACAAGTTCACCCAAAATTAACATCCCACACAGTATCCTCATGGTACAGTTATCAAAACTAAGCAGTTAACGTTGGCACAATGTCACCACCTGACCTACAGACCTCATTCAGATTTCACGTCTTTCCACCAGTGTCCTTCTTCGGTTCCCAATTCCAGCCTAGGATCTCACATTACATTTGCTTGTCTTGTCCCGTGGTCTCTCCCAACCTGTGACAGTTCCTTGGGTTTTCCTCTTTTTTCATGATCTTGACCTTGAGAAGAACGCTAGTTACATATCTCATAGACTGTCCCTCAGCTTGGGTTATCTGGTGTTTTCTCATGGTTAAGTGGAGGCCAGGATTTGGGGGAAGACCATCGTGGTGAAGTGCCCTTTGCAGCACATTATGTCAGAGGAACAGGACATTGATTTGTCCCATTTCCAGGGATGTGGGCCTTGATCCCCTACTTAAGGTCCTGTCTGCTGGGCTTTTCTGCTGTAAAATCATTTATTTTTTTGCCTTTGTAATCAACAAATACTTTGGGGAGGCAAAGATCCTGTTACTCTTTAGACTTCAGCACAGGCCACTTTCAAATCTGTGCCTTGGCTCACTCCAACCTCCTCTGTTTCCAGACTCAGCATTGCTGCTTCATGGTGATGCTCTGTCTTTCATCTTCCCACAATTTGGCTGGAGGAAATAAACACACACACCATGGATGTTCCTAGGGTGACGGTGGCAGGTGGAAAGCATTGCTTTTATTTATGTAGGGAGGAAACGGTGCTCAGGGCTAGCAGTTTGTCCAAATGCACTTTTCCAAATGAACATCTATACTTCTTGGCTTTGGTACCGTGGAAGCGGCACTGAACTGGAGGAAGCAAGGCGTGGGGTCCTGTCTGCTTCTGACAGTCCTTGGCTGTGTGACCCCAGGCAAGGAACTTCAGTACTCTGGGCCTTGGTTTTCCTAAAGTGGAGGGGGCCATATTAGATAATTCCTGGGGTGACTTTCAGCTCTAACTTTCTGTGGTCCCCTGGTGAAATTGCCCCCAGGGCTAAGACTCTAGCTCTAATGAGGAAAAAGTGAGTTATAATGGAGTAAAGAAAACAAATATGGAGAGCGTCTTGGTGTTATATGACCTTGGAGTGTCCGATAATTGAGACATCTGATAAGGGTGGTTTGAAATCAGACTAATGAATGAGAAGTGAATTGTTATTTTCAAAGTCTAACAAAAGGATACACATCCAATTATGTTGGTTGGTTGTAAGGGTGGACGAGCTCTTTATGCTTCAAGACTTTTACTTTCTGTAGCTTTTCAGAAGATTAGATTGCCTGTAGCTACCCAATCTGAAATTTCCACTCCAGTACTACTGTAATGCCCTCTTTCTTTGGAGGCGTGTAGGTACCTCTTCCACAGTAGATTGTGGGCAACATCTTCATCCCTACCATATGGCCGTATGCTTAAAGCTGAACATGGAAATGACCTACTTTACCTATGTCTTTGCCAAAGCTAACCCTGGGCATTGCAAATTCTTTCTCGGCTCTGCTTATGAAAATGTGTGTTCTTTGCTGATAGGCATGTCACTTAAAAGATGGCAACAAAGTCCTGACTGATTTTAGAGCATGACTTTCCAACCTTCTTTGCTGTTGTGTAAGCACTGGAATGGTTAGAATCCTGTCTCCTCCAGTCCTTTTCTGCTAGTTGACTGTTTTTCACTTTAGTACTGCTTTCGGCCTTGTGAGTTTTTACCTTGGTTTAATTTATCATTTGAAGTACTTGCCTGTATCATTTGCAATTTGTATCCTTTCAGAAGGATGAAAAGAGGGCTAAATATTCTTCCAGGAGATGTGTTTTTACGAGAGGGCTCTCTTTAAATGGGCTGTTCTTTATTCTCAAATAGAGCAAGACAAACTCAGCATCGCTAAGATACAGGTGCTGGGTTTCTGGCCAGGCTGTAAACAAATGAAATTTCACCACTTCCTTATTACTCTTTTGCATTTTACTTCATTCTGGTAATTCTCCTATATACTATTAGATGGCTGACGAAGTTTGAGAGGTCTAACCATATTTTCGCACTACACTGGGTACTGGAACATAAAGGCAGACAATGCATGGGCCCTCCAGCTTCGAGGTGCTCATGTTCTGCTAAGCAATACAGTGAAAATAAAGAATTTCAATAGCCATGTACTACATGCTGCCACAGACAAACGCACAAAAATAAAGAGGTAAGACAGAGGAAGAAATTTTTAAGCACCTCTGGGAAAGAAGAATTCAAAGAAAGCTTTCTGAAGGAGATACTGTCCGAGGTGGATTTTACATGATAAAGACAACATTACCAGGAAGAAAACTGGGAGGAGCACATGAACACTATGGCCATGGAACCCAACTTACACATGGCCCCATGACCTTGTGGGGTTTTAAGCACTTGAACCGTGCAGGATGTTGCATAGTCTAATTGGCCTGTGTAATTCTTATAGACCCCTTTTTAGAAGACATTCTCACCGTCAGAGAAGATATTGTTTCTTTGAAAATAAGAAATAAATTAGAAATAAATGGTGCCAGGATAAAGGAGGTCTACTGATAATCCGAAACCATTTGTACCAATATCCATGCAGCCACTCTCTACTTGCCTTTATGTGTTTTTAAGGCATACTTTTCTAGCCTCTATAATGTAATAATTGTGGCCCTCCACTTTTGTGTTCTCACTGTCTTTTTTTATATCATGTTGTAAGTGAGTCAGGAGGACCTGAAGGTGACCATCCAAGGGTCTTTACCGGCTATATCCATTTATTTGAACTTTGACATTTCTTGCACAGTTAAAAGTCATCATTGAATCCCTTTAATCAGTCAGTTCACCACACACATATTGAGCATTTATTGTATGTCTGGTATTGTGCTAAATAAATCCCTTGTGGTCACACTCCCTGGTCTCAGGTCTTAAAAATTATCGAAGACCTTTAAGAGCTTTTGTTTATGTAAATTATATTTACTTATATTTGCCATCGTGGAACTGAAAATGGGGAAAAAAAGTTTTAAAATATATTTATGTTAAGATAGTAATAAATCCATCTCATTCTAACACAAATAACATATTGTAATGAAAACAATGACTGTTGTCCAAGACAAAAACAAAAGAGTAGCATTCTTTTTTTTTTTTTTTAAATTTTTGCACATAATTCCTTTTATGTCTGGCTTAATAGAAGACAGCTGGATTCTGAACTCTGCTTCTACATTCAGTCTGTCTCGGTACCACGTGTCCTGAAGCCTCTGGAAAACTCTGCTTCTTATGATAAGTATTATTATGAAAATAGTTTTGACCTCATGGATTTCCTTGCAAGAGTCTTGGGGACCCCTAGGGGTATAGGGACCACACTTTCGGGAACTGCTGCGCCCTTCCCGTCTGTAGAGCAGAGATGCCCACACACTGGAAATGGCTCGAGGGGAGCCCGGGGAGGCAGAGCTGCAGACCCATGACCTCCCATCTGCATTGCGCTCCGAAAGATCAGGCCACAGAAGTTTCATGTGACTCTGTTTCTTTAGGTTTAAATCCACATAAGAAGAGAGACTGCACGTGTTTAGGTTTTCTTCTGCCAAAGGAAAAAAGTATGTGGATGAGACAGGGTCGTGGAAAAACACCAAATGATGGGGTATACCAAAATGTTTTCATCCCAACCAAAGATATTTCAGAAATTGTATGCATTCATACAGTTAGCTATTCAAGGACTCTGTCGTTGGTGTGATGTTTCTATTTATCAGATATCTTTTGGTAGTGTTTTTTTTTTTTTAACTTTTTTAATGTTTATTTTTGAGAGAGAAGGAAAGGCAGAGCGTGAGCAGGGGAGGGGCAAAGAGAGAGAGGGAGACACAGAATCTGAAGCAGGCTGCAGGCTCTGAACTATCAGCACAGAGTCCAGCATGGGGTTTGAACTCACAAACTGTGAGCTCATGACCTGAGCCGAAGTTGGTCACTTGACAGACTGAGCCACCCAGGTGCCCCATCTTGGTAGTTTGTTTAGTTTTTGTCAGTTATATGAAGGCTTGTTTTCTGTTTTTACCAATTCATAATTGTTCATAGTTTCTTCATAGAGAAAAGCTGTTACCTTTAAGAAGTTTTTTGGGATGATGGTTTATTTTAGAGTTAAGTTGATCAAAATACCAAAAACAGCTTTTTGCAGTGATACTTTACAGGCATTCCGGTGAACACAGTACAATCAATATTTTTCCTATATCCATGAAAGAAACCGGTACGAGAATTCTAGACAAAATTGATATATTTATCTGTACTCTTTAGTTCATAAAATGGAATTTGGTCAGTCTTGGATTATATTTTGAAATATTTAGGGCAAGGTAGTTAAAATGTTTTAAAAGTTAACGAGGGAGAAAAGATGAAAGACTTAATTTCCTTGGACTTGAATAGCTCAAGTTGAAAGCCTCTGTATTCAATTTTCCTTGACTTCTGTTGGTTGGTTTGGGGTTTTTCTTGGCCTGGGATTGAATATTTTACGTCACTTTAGGAAAGTCAGGATGTATGCAGCTTTTGAAGTAATAACCTAGATTTATAGTTGAATGGATTTAGAATCAAAGGATTTTGAAGAACACATATTAGGTCTGTTACTCTTTTTTTTTTTTTTTTTTTTTTAAATACCACTAACAGAGAATCAGAGTATTCTAAACACTCTTTCCGGTGGAGCTCTTGGAAGTCCTTCTAGGGCTACAAATTAGAAAATGGGAGGAAAATTTTTTTTTCCTCCTTTACTCTTTCCCTTCCTGTCTTCCTTCTTTCTCTCAATTTCCTCTTTTTTCTTTACTTCTGTTTTTTAAGAAATTTCTTCATACTTTCCCTCTCAGATTTGCAATAATCAAAAGCCCATTAAGATGTAAAAACAGTGATGTGATGGAAAGCGGGCCCTGGTGCTGACAGCAGTATTTTTCACATAGTTGTGAACATGTGTGCAACCACAAATTAGTCTTTGGTTCAACTATCTGTAGTAATGGTCCAGTGATTTATACAAGCCCAGTTTCAAAACAAAGTCTGAGTGTGCAGACCACAAAAATTATAAACATATTTGAAGACGTAGGGTGAGAGACCCAAGCCTATCAGTATTTTTAAAGACAGACTTCTGCAAACACAAGTTTTCACTCACCTGCTTTTCTAAGTGCATTTCCCTCGAAGTCCCTTTGTGTTCCCTTGGAGCATCGAATCCCCCTCCTCTGCCAGAAGGAACATTATTGGCCCATGCTGAAATGTTCTAGATGTAGACATCAGAGCCCCTGCCATTTCACAGAAGGCAGGTTATAAGCACTGAATGGTCGTGTAGGGATTTATCTTTGAAGTGTCTCTTAAATCTTAAATCCCACCAACCCTGTTCCCTTCTTCCTCACCAGCCCCCTGAACCCCGAACTGTGGGAACAGGCATTCCGTAGATGCAGGGTGGCAAATGTTCCGGAGGCCAGTAACATTAAAAACAGGTCAAGACTTACACAGCATTAGCATTCCTATCAAGACTTTTGTACATCTTTGGACCGTGTATGGATGCCAGCCATCATTTCAATAACCACAATGATAATAGTAGCCATTGTTATTGAATGCTGTTGTGTGCCAGACATCATGTTAGCCACTTTATATTTATTATCTCTTTTAATTATGAAATTGAACAAATCTATAAGGTAAGTATTATTATTTTCCCATTGTACAGATGAAGAAATATCAGCTTGCCCAAGCCCACAGTGCTTCATTAGCAGGGAAAAATATTTCATCTTCCCAGACAGGTTTACTTGAATGGCTGGCCTTCTGATATGCCAGGAAACGGAACCTACTCTCTGAAAACCAAATATCCTCCTAGTCACTGCATTTAGAAGACCAGGTTTTCATTTTGATCCAAGTGAAACTAAATGAGTTAGAGCCCCTCCCCCCAATATTGGCAGAGCTCATTATTTAAATGAGAGTAGGGTGGTAAGCAGAGGGCAAGCCCCACAGTCCACCAGTAAGAGAACGCTGGAGTACATCGTATAGCCTCTGGACTATGGGGTGTTGGGCCTCACTGACCTGGGAATGGATTCAGCATATGTTAAGTGCTAAAAGTTTTAGAAATGAGTGTGTGTCTTTATTCCATTTTTGTTAATGAAAGAATGTATGTGTGTGTGTGTGTGTGTGTGTGTATGAGTTTAGTAAATGGTGTGATGATGTACGACTTACACAAACTGAACCATTGACATTGGTGATCTCTGGAAGGCAGAAGAAGCCTTCAGTCAGAGTGAGACAGGAGGAGCATTATTTTTCTTTATGTAAGCCCTCGTTTTACTGCTACAGTGATCCTATTTTCTTTTGTGATTGAAAAAGTAAGCAAAAAAGAAAAGCCTGACTCAGAGCAGGAAACATAAGTTTGAGCCCCTCCACTTAGCGGCTCATCGACTCTGTGACCTGGGTGAACACTTACCTTCGTGGGCCTCAGTTTCCCCATGATTTTAAAAAAATTTTTAAAAGGTATTTATTTTTGACAGAGAGTGAGCAGGGGAGGGGCAGAGAGTGAGGGAGACGCAGAATCTGAGGCAGGCTCCAGGCTCTGAGCTGTTGGCACAGAGCCTGATGCAGGGCTCGAACTCATGAACCATGAGATCATGACCTGAGCTGAAGTCAGGCGCTCAACCCACTGAGCCACCCAGGTGCCCCTTGGTTTCCCCGTGTTTAAAATGAGAGAACAAGACTAGTGGTATCCTGAGTCTCTCTGGCTCTTCTGTTTTGTGAAGCACAGTGAGATGCTGTGCTGGCAAGGTAGGTAGGTACCTGTGCTCACTGAGGCCTGGGTGCCAGATTCCCGTGAGCCCAGCGTTCTCAGGGCTGACGGCGTGGCCCCAGTGATGCCTTCAGTTAGAAGTGCTCCCCGAGGCCGGCTCCAGCTTTTGCCTGATGAGCTCTGTGCTCTTGGCAAGTGTGCACTCACATAATTAAGCTATGTCTTCTGAAAGAGTATTTTCTTGCCAGCCATAGCACGGACCCAGAGTCTTTCCTTCTTCCACTGGTATGTTGATGTCATTGTTTATACTCTGTAAAATCGTTAAGGATATTCTTATCTTAAAAATCAGTAGAGGGGCCCCTGGGTGGCTCAGTCAGTTGAACATACGACTTCGGCTCAGGTCATGATCTCATGGTTCATGGGTTCGAGCCCCGTGTTGGGCTCTGTGCTGACAGCTCAGAGCCTGGAGCCTGCTTCTGATTCTGTGTCTCCCTCTCTCTCTGCCTCTCCCCCACTCGTGCTCTGTCTCTCTCTGACTCTCCAAAAAAAAGTAATAAAAAAATTTAAAAAAAAATTAGTAGAGTAGTTAAAAACATGGGCTTTGCAGTCAGGCCCATTTGAGCTCAAATTCCAGCGTTGCTAACTGAGTCACTGTGGGCAAGTTATTTAACCTCTCTGGGCTCAGTTTTCTCATCTAGAAAATGGCAGTAATAATACCTCGGGGGGCTTTTGTGAGGATTAGATATTATGCTTAAAAATAGAGGCCTCAGTGCCTGGAACATAGGAGGTCATCAATAAACATTGGCTATTAATCAGTAAAATTCTGCTCCCCCCAGGGAATAGATGCAAGTTGAAAATGTGGAGTTGGGTGGCTGAAGCTTACCTGGGTCTGGGAAGGTGCTGTTGGGCACAGGAGACCATCATTCCATCTCTGGTGTGATTGAAGTTGGTTGATAATGATGACAGACGCAAGTATTAGAACTTTATGTCAGAGTTTATTACAGAAAGTTTTGATCACGGTCAAATACTGGTTCCTAAGAATCATCTGTGTGTTATTAATTCTGGGTCTTTGTTTCCCTTTGTTTAATTGCTCTATGAGCCCCTCTCCTTTTCCTCCCCTTTCCTCCTTCCAGCCAGTGAGGGGAGAAGTCTGTTTCCAGTACAGTAGCGACTCCTGGTCTCCAGTGGCAATTAGACCTGCTAATCCTTATTAAGAGCCTTGTATGGCCACTGCCTGTGTTAAGAGCAAGGGAGCAATGTCAGTATGCATCAGTTCTATTCTTTTTTTTTTTCATGTTTATCTATTTTGAGAGAGAGCATGTGTGTTTGCGTGTACACGTGTGTGTGCGAGCGAGCGAGGAAGGAGCAGAGATGGAGTGAAAGAGTCTCAAGTAGGCTCTGAGCCAGGTGCAAAGCTCGACTCAGAGCTCCCCGTGGGGCTCAAACCCACGAACCATGAGATCATGACCTGAGCTGAAACCAAGAGTTGGACGCTTAACAGACTGAACCACCCAGATGCCCACCCTCCCGGAGTCCCATTCTTAAAGAGCCTTACTATCTACTGGGTTGGACTGAGAGACAGCTCATCATAAGAGAAGGCAGAATGTAAGCAGGGTCCTCTGAGGGCGGCTGGGACATGACAAATTCTAACAGGAGACAGCAGGCAAGGTTTCCCAGAGGAGGCCTTTGAGCTGGGCCTGGGGGAAAGGGTGAGCTGTACATTGCTCGCTGGGGGAATAGTCATGAGCAAAGTGTGAAGCTCATAAGTAGGTAGAGTAGGTAGTGTGCCTAGTAAACGGTGAGTTGCCCTAGGAGATCAGAGTTACCATGTCTGTGAATGGCCATGATCAGGATGGAAATGTTTTTCAGTCTCACCTGCCAGTACAGATCTCCTGGGGAGCTTGCTAAAACTTCAGATTCCCTGGCTTCTCACCTATTGACTCAGACTCAGTGTGAATAATGCACTTCTGAACGATGGATTTGAAGAGATGGGGAGGGCCAGTTTAAGAAGAGCCTTGAATATCATTCAGAGTTTTGACTGTGTTTGACTTTGTATCCCATTGGCATCTGATAATATTTTTAACTAGCTCTTTTTGTGCGGACCTAGAAGATTCACATTGGAAATGATATCTGGGTGGTTCTAGGTCACTGGTTCCTAATGTGAGGTCAAGGATAGCTTGGGGTCCATGAAGACTTTAATGGGTCTCTTCAAGCTATTTTAGGTGTTTCTAAAAATTCAATGCAAGTTAGGCAGTTTTCTATCCTTCATAAATTTGTAACTAGTTTAGTCCTTTTTTTTGGTGTGGAACTGTATTAACACAGTGTGGTAACATGGATAAGGTGAGGTAGCACCGTGCACTGGTTAAAAGCACAGATTTTGGAGACAGATCTGAGTTCTTCAATTTATTTCATGGCCTTCCAACCCTAAGATCTCAAGGTGCTTCACCTGTGTGATCGTGTTTCCCCGAGTGTGAAATGGGGATGCTCCTAGTACCCAGCTCATGGGGGTGTGGGGAGGATTCCATGGGAGAATGATGCACGATGCCTGACATGCAGAAAATGCTCAAAAGATGCTATTCTTATTAAGCTGTCTCCTGGAAAAATAATTATATATCACTACGTGTAATTTTGTTTGGGAGCAAAACTCAGGGGAGTAATAACAACAATAAAGGAGACTCACAAGTGAAAAGTTTGGAAAGCTCCTCAAAGGGCTTATTTGGGCCACGGCATCTAGAGCAGAGAGCAGACATGCCTTTCCTTAGCTCCCCTAGTCTAGGATAGATGGTCCTCGGAGGACCCTCGCGCTTAAGCTCTGCCTCTGGAGCGTGAGTTATCCTGGAAGTGGTTCTAATGGAAAGTAATAGAAAACTACTTGCCAGAAGAATCCAATGAGAGTGTGTATTTACTTTGGGCGATTTTCCCATCGCGCTGTGTTACCCTGCCAAGAAGTTAAAAATAGTGGTGATAAGCAGTCTGTGAATCGGTCCCTCTTGGGGTGGCAAGGGTCAACTGAAAGTAGAATTGTTCCTCGGGGCCCCTGAGGGCTCCACTTCATCCCCCTTTTAACCCTCTTGCGGCTTCTGTTGGCGGCTGTACTGCCATCTGCGTACCCTGCCCGGGCTGCCCTGCCTGTCCCATCCACTCCTCAGACTTGTCCTAGGCGGCCTATGTTAGACCTGCCGGGTTTGGATGGCCTCTTGCTTTAAATACACTGTTTATAACCAGTAATTTAGGTTTTCGTGATGCTTCATGTAACAGCTGGTCTTTGTGCAGCTGTAATAAGGGAATTACGAAATACATGGTATTTATACCAGCGGCTGTAGTGTTTGTCATTTCGTATATGGATTGCAATCGTAGGAAGCATGTAAAATTCCAAAGGGTATTTTTTTTTTCTCTTAAAGATAAGCCCTAGCATATTAAATATTCATCTGCTGTGGAAGAACACTATACTATCTTTTTGTTTCCTTCACCCTTATTTTCTCATGGAAATATATTCAGATGTCTACAATATGTATTGTTCTCATAAAATGCTCCTCATTACAACCAGTCCCCTGAGCAAAACTTAAAAATCTTCATCAACAGCTGTTCCAAAATATGCTAATATGCGTGCCCTTCAGCCTATGGGGTCATAGCTAAAGAACACCCGCGGAACACGGTTGCACACTTGCCTCCCGAATTCCTTCGACCCCGGTCAGGCTCGTGGCTTTGAGCTGTGGGTCAGGTGCAAAGGACTGACGGCCCGAAGAACCTTTGCCCTTTTAAAGAATTGCTTCTCGTCCCCACTACCTCATTTCCAAAGGTGATGTTTGGTGTCTTGTGTTGTTTCTCATTGTTTGGCCCAGCTGCAAGGACTGGGAGGGCAGGTGATCCAGACCTCTCTTCAGAAGACGTGATAAAGCCAAGGCTGCTGCTGAAGGCCGTCAGGAGGAGCAGTGGGGCAAAGTGAGCAGGGTGTTGTAGGTTCTTGGAAGAAGTCCCCTCCAACCTCCGCCCCGCTGGATAGTATCAGTCAAATGGCCCTAGCAGCTCTGTGGAAATCATCAAGTGGGAAGGGTGGGGTGGGGACCAGTGAGCTCTGATACCACACATCTGAGCAATGTGTTCTCTTCCAATGAAGTTCCCTCCAGATCACTCCAGAACAACGATTCTCAAAGTGTGGCCGGGACCGGCAGCCACAGCAACATCTGGGTGTTTCCTTGAAATGCGGATTCACGCCTCCAGAAGTCCAGGGGTGGGGCCTGGGACCCGAGCTGTGGGGCCCGCAGGTGATTCTGATGCTTGCTTAGGGTTGAGAGGCACTTACCGATCTCTTCGGGCTCTTCGGTTCCTCGCAAAATAACAAAGGCGTCGTGGCCTACCTCCTGTGTGCCCGCTGATGGGTGTAGGGCTGTGAAGGACAAAAAAGAGGCACAGACCCGCTTTCTGCCCTGAGAGAGTGTGCCAGCTGACAGCGGGGCAAGCCTGGTATAGTTCTCAAGGTCGCGGTGCGTAGGAGCCGGTACATTGCCGTGTCCTGGTGCCTGGAAGGAAGATAGGCTCTTGAGTTGGACAAAGGAAGGTTCAGATCCTGCCTTTGCTTGTCACTAGCTGCCTGAACCAAGCGAATCACATTAAGTTTTACTGTGAGGAATGAAAAGTAGCCGGTGCCCCATTCGCTCTTGTTTCTGAAGATACTGAGGATATAAAACTATGAAGGATGTCTCTGGGCATCATCTAGCTCCAGGGATACTTCCCTTTGTTCCCGTTAAAATTTGAACCACATGACCTCACCTTCCTCAGTCAGCATTAACATCGGTTTCTCTCACTGCTGCCAGTGCTAGTATTGGGATACTGCTATCATCATGGCTGACGTCTTTTGAGCACGTTCAGCGTGCCAGGCACTGTTCTGACGACTATCCACGTACTCTTCGTATACTTTCCCAACAATCCTGTGAGAGAAGCCTGGTAGGCAAAATTATGCCCTCTCAGGATGATTACACCCTAATCCTCAGAACCTGTGACTACGTTACTTCCAGATGTAGTAAATTAAGTTTGAGATGGGGGATTATCCTAGAAGATCTGGGTGGGCCCCACGTAACAAGGGCCTTGTAAGAAGGAGGCCTGTCAGCGGTAGCAGGGAGATATCATGGTGGAGGCAGCCAGAAACGGGGGGTGGGGGGGGGGGTGTGCGGTGAAGCGTGTGAGTGAGGAGTTTGAAGGTGCTACACCCCTGGCTTTGAGAACGGAAGGAAGGGCCGTGAGCCATGGACTGCAGGTGATCTTGCGAAACTGGAAAAGGGAAGAAGGTGAATTTTCTTCAGAGCCGCCGGAAGGAGCATAGCCTGCCGACGCCTTGATTTGAGGGCCTCCAGAACCGTAAGTAATGCTTTTGTATTGATTTAAGCCACTAAGTTTGTGGTGATCTGTTTTGGTGCCATCCAAAAGTGGTATAGGAGGTCTCTTACTCTCCCCGTGTGGGACTCGTGGGGGAACTGGCTTTCGGAAAGACCAGAGTAACTCCCACAGGTCCCTCAGCTACGAAGCAGTATGAGGGGGAATTGTGCCCAAATCTGGCTCCGGAGCCCAGACTTGGGAGCTCGTGTGATACTCAGCACCTTTACAGGAGTAGGTGTCTTGCTTGGAACACTGCCTTCTGGACTTTCTTTTCTGTTACACTGTCCTAGCAGAGTTGGCATAAAGGTTCACATCCGACTGAACTTCGTGATGAAATCAGGTGAATTTTTCTGTACTGTACTCTTAATGTGAGCTGTTTACTCTCTTCTAAGGCATTTGGTAAAGAAGGCAGTTTCTGGAGGTGGTGTTGAGGGAAAAACAGGAAGTGGTTTTAGCATCCAATACAGATCCATCAGCTGATTGAGAAAGAGCCAAAAAAGAAAGTGCTTTTTCATGAAAATGGGGTGGAGAAAACAATAACTGAGAAACACTGAGGCCAAGGAAGCCTTGTAAGGCTGAAGAAAGCCTCAGAGTGGTTTAGCTATCCCCCTGAAGTGTGTTGTTCGTTTGTTGGTGGAGGAGAGGGGCAGAGAGGAGATGTTGTTTTTCCTCTCTCTCTTAGTAAGTCTGCCCTCTGGGAGCAGACAGACCAGGAGTCTGGAGAAGAGGCTGCAGAAACGACTGCCGAGAGAGAGAAGCTGCTGGGGTGGGGGGGCTGGGGAGGATGCCAGGCACAGAGGCATTGTCAGGACCCCAAAGAGCCGAGCTCCAGACTGAATATTTTAATATCAAAGTCAAAGCAAGGCCCCAGAGAAGCCCAGACTGTCTTTGAAGGTATCTACAGAGATGCAAGAGGGAAGGGCCTAGGATGGCAATGTTTAAGGCAAAAGAAGGCCCAGTGCAGGGACCAGCATTGTGCTAGGGGCTCCAGGGGCCGGTTGGAGGAGTCTAGGCAGCCCCACCTTCACAGGTTGTCTTCTGCCCTGGTAGGAAGAATACAGCATTTTCAGAAATTCTTCGAAGGTAAGAACCAGGAGGGATACAGTCCCAGGGACATGTGAAGAGTAGTGGAGGTTGAGAGCATGAAGAAATCACACTGATGACGGTGGAAAGGAAAAGAAATGACTAATGATTGAGGGTCCCTGTGAGGCAGGTTCCATGGTAGACATACTCAAGTGAATTCTCTCCTTTAGGCAGCCAGAGACTCGGAGGTAAACACTGCGTTGTCATGTAGAATGAGGCTCAGAGAGGTTAAAGAACTTGCCCAAACACAGCACGTACACGTCAAAACCAGCACTGAAACTCCGTGTTTTGGTTTCAAGCCCAGCGTGCCTTCCACCCCACTGCATTGCCTCCTGGGGGGAAGGAATCCTAACACGCCTCATGTGTTTTTTAATGACATGGAAAGATGTTCAAGAGATACAGCTAAGTGGATAAAGCAGGTTATGTGACCCAGTTCTTATTAACACTTACCTTAAAATATGGAGATGAATAGATAACACACCCTAATCCCATCAAGTGGCTACCTCCAAACATTGAAGCTGGGAGTATTTTGTTAAAATTCTTTTTGCTACTCTGTAGTTAACAAATTTTCTACAGGGAAAAACGCTTCATGGATTCACAAATACTAACGGAATGCTGGGTTTTAAAACCCCTTTGGAGGAGTTTTGTCTGAGCGAACATTTCCATGGACTTTACTGGTGCCTGAAAGGATGGGCGGCTGTCCTAGCACGTGGAAGCACTTGACAAGAGCGAGAGCAAATGTGTAGAAGTGGGAAATGTTAGGACTGTTTTTGTGTCTGTGTGTATGTGCAGGAAACCTGGACCCAAGCGTGGCTGTAATAGGAGGACTCTGTGGGAAAGTAGTGGGGATTCTGAGTGTGGGTCCTGTCTCTTTGGAGTATCCAGAATGCCAGGTGTAAGGCTTGGTGCTGAGTTCTACAGATTGAGGAACCAAATCCAGAAGTGGATTTTTGAAATGCTATCCTAAAAGTAACACCTTAAATGTGGTAGGGGATTATGTGAGGGCTTTGTTGAAGGGGTGGTTTTTGTTAGGATACGGGAGGCATGGGGAATGTCCCCTGCTCCCAGCCCTGCCTGTTCTGGGTTGTGGCACACTATCGCCACCTTGTGCTCTCACAGCCAAATTGTAGGGCTAGTTGGTTCAGAGTCCTGTTTGTAGAGTAACTTATTAAAGCCAAAAATGACGACTTACCTCCATCTCCAAAGATGTCTAAAGGTTTATAAATACCTGGAAAAGGAGGTGAATGTCTTCGTGTTAAACTACACGTCTCTAAAATGATAGGGACACTGCTTCTTTGAGTAACTCAAAATTGTTAAAATCCAGTAGAGAGAGAAAGAACATTTATATCCTCTTGGAATACACAAATACCTGGGTTCAGCTGGAAATGGAGAGCACTCAATAGCTTTGAGACTTGTAATGAAGAAGAAAACTTTCTTAATTTCTACCAGGTTGGCATTTAAGAGACTTAACTGCTGAGTGCCGAATGAGCAGTGATTTTTACGGAAGCCCGCATTTCAGCTGATTCCACAGCCTGATTAGATGTCATTATAACAAAGACTGGATTTTGAATGGAAGAAGAGTTGGGGATGTTGCCGAGTGTGTGTGTGTGTGTGTGTGTGTGTGTGTGTGTGTGTGTGTGTGTGTGTGCGCACGCGCGTGTGTATGTGGGGGGGGGGGCGCTTTGAGAAGGGTGCTCCCTACAGCCAATTTGAGACCTCTTTTGGCAAATATTTTTTTATTTTCTGGGATTCTCAGGAGGGTTTAGAAGATGTGAACATACTTGGGCACAGGTAACTGTTGGTAAGGATGATGGGGGGGGGGGATAAATCTGATAATGGAGATACAAGTGACAGAAAACATTCTTGATTACCATGTTAGATTTTGGCAGACAAAGTAGCTGTGGATAACACCCAGGACTTCTGTGTCACACATGGAGCCCTCTGTGTGGTGAGGTAAGCACTGTGTTAGGAGTCCTGAGGTCTGGAATGTAGACTTGACTCTACCCTTAATTAACTCTGTGACTTTGGGGAAGATGACCTCTCTGAGGCTACATGTTCCTCAGCCACAAAGCTCGGTTTTATGGAAGCCCTTCCTATACTATAGTAGTGTGGTGAGGTTCACTCAAACAGCACTGAGTAAATGCAAGATGGCCTAATAGTTATTAGTGGATGTACAATTTCTTGGAAAAGTCCAAATGATCTGGAAGGTTTACTACTTACTTACTCTTCTCTATTCTCCCTTGCCCTCTGTACTATTGTTGCTCCCGTTCTGTGTCTGTTCCTGCTCCTGTCTCTGGCCCTGGCCCTTTTCTTTAGTTAGATCGAGGACAGAGGACGATTGTTCTGTCATTCCGGGTTGTCTTCATCTGTCATCTGTCTAGTGCCTGGACATATGATAGATAATCAGTAGAAACTGGTCACTTCAACAGGTAGTGAAAACTGTGTTAGTGTCACTTTTGTCTCTTTTCATCAAGGTCCTCGAGAACCTTTTAAGCCATTAGTTGTCAAAATACTTGTCCTAAAACCTCCAGTCTTGAGGTTTGCTACATTTCTCCTCCAGTTATTAGTTACTAGAATCTTCCCCCATTGGGTTGATGGGTCTACTCTTAAATGATCCTCATACAGAGGAGTTTGAAAGCTTGCTGCTGATGGTTGCCCAGTATGTGTGAAGGATAAAGGTTTCAGAGTCCAGCCTTGGGCTTGAATAAGGTTCTGCCACTTAGGTCTCTATGACCTTCAACAAGTTACTTACCCTTTCTGGGCTTGACATTCTTCATCTCTAAGAGGAAAATCTATAAAGCAGAGAGCAGTTGTGGGGATTAAATGAGCTATCTCCAAGTGCCTGGGTTAAGCAGTAATTTTAATTTTTGTATGGCAGGCCTAGGAGTTGAATGTTTCTGCTGCCCTATACAATTAAGAATTGGTTAAAGACGCTCAGCTTCCATGTTCAGATGGAATATTGATGGCCCCTTTTTGAATTCCGTGCGCCACCCCCTCCCCCAGCTTCTCCAAGTCTTAATCATGTGTTTGCACTCTCAGGGATCTTAGTGATCCATGGAACCCTAGGGTTCTCCAGGGTCGGGGCTGGTGGTGGGATTCCCACCCCATCTGTACTCTGTGAGCTCTACTCTGTAAGCAGGTAGCCTGCCTTTGGTCTATTTTACATATTGGAGTTTGGAATAGGATTTCTTTGGGGCAAAAGTTCTTTAGGAAAAGAATTTGAAAACCCCACCATAAGTTTAGGATAAAAACATTGGATCAAAAGAAAGAATGAGACCAAGTTCTAGACTCAGAGCAGTAGCAGCTATAAAATCACAGAAGTGCTTCGAGAATAAGAGTAGACCTGGATACGCAGTGTGGGTTTTGACCTGTTGAGAACATGGCGCTATAACTCCAGCAAGAAGCAACCCCAAAGGATGACCATCGGAGTTCCATCCACACTCCATTTGCAGTTGAAGACCTTTTCCTCATTAGAAGCTGGATGCTGTCCTTGGATGCCTGGTATGGTGTTGACAAGGGGATGCTACCCTCTAGGCTGAAGCAGCAGGATGACAAAAAGCAGGAAATGGGGCTTTCTTCAACTCACAGATGGTGTGTTCACAGTCACAGCTCCTTCTTGGGCTTTGTGAGGAGGGCCTGGGAAGAGAAATGGGAAGCCTACCTCTCAATGGGAGCTGCAGGGGGCTGTGAAGGGCAGTGGGAGTCGGTGGAGATAGTACAGAGTGTAGGGTGACTTGGGGCAGAACTCTTTGTCTTGGAAAAGATTCTCTGCTCTACAATAAGCTCAGTAGTCTTTAGTATTGATGGGCACTCAGGGTTTTGTGCCGCTTCTTTGGAAAGCGCTCAATAATTACCTGCAACGTGGGTTATTTTTCTTTTAGACCTCCATACCTCTCGGCTCATTTTTTCAGAAACGGTCTTTCAGCTTCCAGAACTCTTTAGCCCTTAACAGGAAACCTCTATATAATCTGCAGATCTCGTACAGGGGAAAAAAAAAGTGTGAATTGAGGCTTTACTGATGCAGAACTGGTGATAACTGTGTCAGAGGTAGAGCCAAGTGTCACTAGCTCTGCTCAGGAGCACTAGCAGTGCTCAGGGGTAGAGTGTGAGCGGGATATGGAAGAGCATGCAAGATGATGTGCTAATTACAAAGCCTTCTACCTTTCCATTCAAGCAGGACCTCTGCAAGGCAAGGTTGTGTTAGATGGTTTGTGCTTTTCCTGATAAGAAGAGCGACACCTGATGGTTCAGGAAAAAGCAAACTTACTTTCTGGTAATCTGCTGATCCTCCACCCCCTTGCTCCCTAATAAGTCTGAAGTAGGGAGGCTTTACCACATAAGAAAATCAGCAGCCTGCCAGCAACTCTGGCAATTTTGGGGTTTGGAGACTACAGAAAGACAACAAATATGGGGACAATGTTTCAGGTGCTGAGGAGATCTTCTACTTAGCCAGAAGAAAACCCACATGTTAATGTAGGAGTTAAATTGAAGAATGTATTTCCCACATGTTTCTGATCTGACAAGGGTCACTGAGCCATCTGGCCAGTGTATTCACCGTTCCAGTGATAGAGACAGCTGCCCTCCCTTGAGAGATGAGATCTCCAGTTCTAAGAGGTTTGTTTTGTTTTGTTTTTTTTTCTGTTTGTGTTTGTTTGTTTTTTGGCTTATTTTGGTACGTATGTACTTGAATTATGTAGCAGTTGATTTGAGCCTACCTTCTAATGCTACAAATTTGGATCAAGTTAGTCTCTGTCTCCTTAGGCAAGTCATTTTCTTTCAGCCTTGCCTTAAATTTCTCCATGTGAATCACTGGGTTAACAGCCCCTTTTCGGAAAGAAACCGTCTTGAAGGAGCTCATTGCAATCCTTTGCATATCAAAGGCCCTCCAAGAATGTGTGGTGGTAGGCTAGCTGTGGGATTTTTTTTTTTTTTTTAATGTGTATTTATTTTGAGAGGGCGGGAGGGAGGGAGAAAATCCCAAACAGGCTTAGGCTGTCAGCACAAAGCCCGATGGGGGTCCTGGACTCACAAACCATAAGATCATGACCTGAGCTGAAATCTAGAGTCACAGGCTTAACTGACTGAGCCACCCAGGTGCCCCTGGGATGTTTTGAGATGAGCTGTGGACACGTGAATAGCTATGATTCTTGTAGTTCCTAACCAGCTACCATTGTTTTTATGTCTTACCTGTGTACCCCAGTCTCCACACATTTGGTCTCCGTTTCCTTGTGTCTGTTCCTTGAGCATCCCGTTTACTCCAGTAGGAAGTACAAAGCATGAGTTGCTCTTACTTGAAGATTGGGCCCGTGTCTATATATTGGTGGCTGTGCTGTTTTCTTTCCTTGTCTATCGTCAGATTATACAGCCTTCTGCATGTCCTGCTGTTTCGGGGTTTTGGAATGCTGACTTGTCTCTGGACAGATAGGCATAGATGGCTTACCCTGTCATGGCACTGGCTTCCAGTCTCTGACTTACCTGACCAACTGGTGTGTACGGGAACACTAATCCCCATCCTTTGTCCTTCAGGCCTCAGGACGCTTGACTGTTTAATTCCTAGATAGCCTTCCATGCTTTGCTATACTGATACTGAAGCAACAGAGAAATACCATTATACATACAAATAAATGGAGGAATAGGTAATTGGAAAACAGTAAGTAGAATGTTGAAAAAACCACTGAACTACATGGGAGGAAATGATGTGTAACCATGCTGATTGTGTTTCTTTAGCTACTTGGAGCCTTTGGCATTTCATTCATTCATTGACTTAACATCCAACATATATTGAGTCTGTGCACCTTAGCTGTTCTGATGGGTGCAGTGAGTGACATAGTTTGGAAGACCTGTTCTGACATCACTAAATGAAGCATGAGACCATTCTGTGTCCTCTCATATTCCTCAGTAATAGGGGGCTTGGTTCTGGTGTTAGGTTGAAGAATTGTAATGTGGGTTTCAGTAGCTGAAAACTGGTAAGAGAAAGCCCAGCTGTGGAACTGGCCACAGTAGCTTGTATGCATTGTGTCCGGAGACCTTGTTTATGGTCTCTGCTCTTGGACTGTGGGACCATAGATCGAACACGTAACCTTCAGCTTAGACCTCTTTGTTAAACCATTAAAAAAAGCACCTGGTCTAGGTGAGCCAACTCTTGGAAATCTGTTAATTCATAAACACTTTGGAATGTCAGGAATAGAAGAGCCGTGACCTGATTTTGTCTTGCTTCTTCTCTTACTGACAGTGGATTCCTTCCCAAGACCTTTCCACATAAGCCTAGTGCGGAAGATCCTTAGGAGTTGGAGCACCAGAAATGCCCCCATTGGCAGCATCTCCTTGATGAACATTTCACCCTCTGCGGCTACTGTGTGGGTCCTGACAGGATTTTTGCCAAGACTGGTTTCTGTAAAAATACTCACTTGCCAAGGTTTCTTTTTTAGCTCTAATTTTTTTTTTCATTTAATGGTTAAAGAACAAAATCAGCTGTTGAAAGCTATTACCACCATAATGACCTAGAACTGAGGACTTAACCAGATGGCTTCTACACACTTAGGCCTGTAGGGCTGTTGATGACCCAGGGCACGTGTAAATGTGTACACGTGATAGGAGTCAACTATACTAGCTCTTTCAGAGCAAACTCCATGAAGTTCATGGAAGCCTGTCATTACTATACCGTGAAGCATTTATTAAAGCCATCCTTAATTTTTTCTGATTATAGGCAAATCATATGCTCATGTTGGAATATAACAGTAAAAAGTCCTAGTAATGAGCACTGGTATGCATTCTCTATTTGTGTATTCTGCTTTCTGCATGAAACATTATAGTGTATGCATTTCCTATATGATTAAAAATAGTTCAAAATAATGATTTTCACTGGCTGCATATACACTCCATACTGGTTGCACTAGAATATAACGGTTGCCACAGTTGATCACTGTGTTTTTATTTAGACCCCAGGAACTCTTTCTTGTGAAGTGGCCTTAGTAGATAGACAAATGTCTTTGGATTAACACATTTGAAGTTCATATTGGTTGTGAGAAGAAATGACATTTAATTAGCATATTCAAATGTTGTATTGCAGCCACATTCTAAGATGCTTAATGTTTAAAGATTCAAATCATACATAAAGGCTTATTTGGAAGCTAGTATTTTTGCACTTAAGTGTGACCAAGCCCAATAGTAGAGCTGAAAGAATGAAAACCATGAAACATAAAGAGAGGACAAGAAGGGTGAAAATGGACATTCATGGAGCACATGCTATGTGGATGCATATACATTATCTCATGAAGGTCTCAAAACCAGTCTCTGAGATAAATACTATGTATCCTTATTTCACAGAAGACGGACTCAGCTCAGAGAGGTTTTGCACTTGCCCGGGTTAACCTGGCTGGAAAATGGCAGACCCAGCTTTTGAACCAGGTCTGTCAAATTCAAAATTTGGTATTTTTCTTCTATTACACCATGCTGCCCAAGTCCCATGAAATGCTGCCTGCCCCATGTCACTCTAAATTGGTGGGAGAAATTCAGAAAGATAACTTATGGGTCTTGTGGATTCCTTGTTCCTCAGAGCCACATAGGGCCTGGGAGGGTGTGGGTTCATATGGGATCTCCTATGGGATCCCAAGGGGTTCATATGGGATCCCTAGCATCTACTCTCCTGCTTCAGCCAGAGCAACTCCTCTTTGCCCAGTTTTACGAGTTGACCCCCGCTTGTGTGCCACGCCCCCCCCCCCCCCCCCCCATGTAGCAAAATTGATACCCTGGTGAATCTTTGCAATGCAATGGCTTTTTCTGGGAACTTGGTTCAAAGCAGATCTATGCTCCTCCCCAGTGTAAAGTGGCTTGTTAGATTGCTATACCTCCCAGAAACATCCTCCCCAGATTTCCAATGGAAATATTCATTAATGGAACAAATCATTGTATTGGTTGGCCCTCAATGAAAAAATAATTCCCTTTGTCTAGTTGACTTTTATGTCCTCATTTATGAAGACGGTTCTCTTCATAACCCCCTAAAGAGTTCCCACTCAGAATTCTGTCTTCGCTATGATGAATTATGATAGCTCTAAAATAGCATGCAGTTCTGAAATTCTCCACTTGCTCCTATGTTTCTTATCGGCCGTGCAGTGCCCTCATTCATCCATTTATTCATCAAGCACGTCCTGAGCACCAGCAATGGACCAAGCATGAGGCCTTACTCCATTCTCTCTAGTGTGCCTTTCTCAGCATTTGTAGAATGCTGTTTTTTTGCAGGGTTTTTTTTTTTTTTACATTTATTTGAAGTACTAAGAACAAACTTATTTACTGAATATTAAAGCTCTGTAAGATACTCTAGTGTGAAATGTGGTTCAGCGTTAACACAACAATGCTGTGAAAAAATATGTAATATAACATGAGCTTGTAAATTATAAAAGTTATCTTTCTCACCTCATAGTTACTTTACATATGTTACCTAAGGCTAGAGACCTAACAAGCTAATGTCTATAAACGAGGAACAGCTTTTCCTGGCATTGCTAATTGGAGGCAGGTTTTTTACTTTGCGATTGCTTTTTGCTTGAACTCCTTCTTGTCTCTTGTTGGATTAGTGATCTCTGTCAGTAACAGTAGAGGTGATGCTTCAAGTTTATATAACCCTTTGACATTTTTACAAAAGATGCTTCCCAACAACCTTCTGATGTAGGTACATATTAGTGTCTCCATTTCATAAATAAGAAAAATGAGGGTCTGCAGCTGGTGAGGACAGAGAAGGGATAGAACAAATCCTTATCTCAGAATTCACTACATGATCCTTTCGTTTCCCATCCCCCACCCCCAAATTACATAGGAATTGTGTCTTCTATCATTTGGGTGTATCTTCAGATCCTCACAAAATGAAATTTCTCCCTGAACACACGATGCATTCCTGCTTGAACAACTGCTTTTTCACTGACACCAGAAAAGGGAATCTCGCAAAATGAATTTGGTAATTGCTGGTCCCTGTTTATGGACAGCTGCCCAAGCGGGTAAAACATGCATAACGTACCCCTTGTTGCCATTGCATTTAAAGTGCAGTGTGATGGATGGGAAGGTACATTATTAACCTCCGTCAATACGTTGCCTAAATGTATGAATGCAGTAATACACTGTGGTATTTTGGAACACGACGTTAGGTATCCTGATTGGAAATGCTCTCGAACTAAAATATCCTCCGCGAGAAGCTTTTTTTTGTGGTTACAAAAAAAGATCAGCATCTCGCAGGTTACCTGATTTGCTAATTACTTAGAATTTAGATCAGGTATTGGTGATGAAATTAGCATGCAATAACCATCAGTTTTTGACAAGGGCTTTGGGTGGAAGAAAGGGATGGCTGTAGGTGATAAAGGGATAAGAAGGTAGCAAGTAGATTTTCAGGGTTGACTTGGATCACCTCGGTTAGATGATGGCTTAATGTTTCAACGTTCAGAGAGAGTGGCTCGATATATAGAAAAAGGCAAAGCCACCTCTTTGAAGCGATGGGTCTCAGAAGGTGTGGCCTTTTCTCGGAAAAGGCTAATCACTGTAACTCTTCATGTGGAGTGAGTTACCCCCTCTCATTCTGTGTAGGAGGACCAGTAAGAGCTGGTTTTTTTCCAATCAACAAAGGCTAAGAGGCTCTTAACATATTTACACAGAGGCCCTGTTTCATCTATTTTTATCTGTCTATCTTTATATATCTCTGTGTATCTATATATCTGTTACTCTACGCTTACAGTGTACTCAGGTCTACTTCTGAAATGACTTGTGCTGAATCGGACAAAGCCCCTACTACGTTTGGGTCCTGTGCTTCCCTTTGTATCCTCTGTCCCTAGCTAAAGATGCTGATAAAAATGTGAATGCACTATTGACGATGTACATCGTTCATGAGGTCCTCCCCTCTCCGGCCCCACCACCATCCTTTAAGTGTCATAGACTGTCTCCCAGTGACTCACCCCTAAACAGGAATGGGGTGGTTTTATTCTCAAATTTTACATCAAATACAGTTTGATCTGTCAGGACTGCTCCCACAGCCATCTAGATGGTGAGCTGTTCCTTAGCCTTTTTGGGTCTCGGTTACTGCATCTGCAAACTTGAAGAAGCAATAGTGCCTCTCTCAAAGGACTGGATGAGGAGTAAGTAAGTGGGTGTTTCTAAAGCACTAGAAGAGTGGTTGGTACATAGCAGGGGCTGAGAAAGGGCTACTCAATAAAGGCAAAGATAGTTACCCAGGAAGTAAAGAGGTACTTAGCCATTTAGACATCAAGGAGGTCAAAAAATGTGCAGTACTTTGTGCTAATAAGCAATATTGCTACCCTAGAAGTGGAATGGAAGATTAATACCCAATTCAGCGGTTTGTCCATCCCCACCCCTTCTAGAAAGTTGAGAACCCAGGACTTGTAAAAACAACCTGGCTGATGTGCAGTGGAGATGACCCTGCCAAGGGAAGAGGCTGTCAGACCTTCCTTGAAGCCAAGTCAGATGAGCACGTATTTCCCTGCTGTCTGGAGGAGTGGAAAAGTCCCGCTGTCACTTCAAGCACTCTGGAGATCACATCTGTCAGGATGGGATTGCTCATCCCACACTCTGTGGACAGGGGCTTGGCGTCTAAGTCTAACATGTGATCAACACCCCATTAGGGATAGTGGTCACTGCAAACTCTTCTGGAAGGGGACTGGGGGAGTCATCCTACAAGGCAGTGTACAGCTGGCTTAGGGCTTTGGCCCTCCTGCCATGAATTGAACTATGGCTCTCCTGGTCTCTAGGGGTTGGGATTTGGCTTTAGGCAAGGAACATACACATGCCTCTGAGGCCTGACATTGTTCTCTGCAGCTCCATGGATCATGGAATTTTACTGGTGTGGGTGTGAGGCATGGACTGACTGTCCCAGTGCTGCTTTCATTTTCATCTGTTCTTCTGTGCATGCCTTTATCCATCCACTTACTCAACAGCCGTTTAAGAGTGGCCTACTGTGTGGCAGTCACTAAGCTAGGGCTGGTCTACAGGGCTCTAGTCTCTAGGGCTAGGGGTGTATAGAATAGTGGCACAGGTCTACATAAAATCAATCCCAAGGACTTTTTATTTCATTTGGAGAAAGAGTGAGAATGTGAGCAGGGGAGGGGCAGAGAGGGAGAGAGGGAGACACAGAATCTGAAGCAGGCTCCAAGCTCTGAGCTGTCAGCACAGAGCCAACGCGGGCCTTGAACTCACGAACCGTGAGATGGTGACCTGAGTTGAAGTGGGACGCTCAACCGACTGAGCCACCCAGGCGCCCTCTCTCAGTGCCTTTCATAGTGCTTAGCACATGGTGTGGGGAGGGTACCCCTTAACTTTTGGCTATTTGAGAACGATGCGATACGTGTTAACAATGAAGCTGGATGCAAGACGCTTAGCAGAACCAGATAAATGGTATTTGTGTAGCACAAATACCTAGTTTTGTCTAGTATTAATTTTTCAACTTCATTTCATAGTCACACATCACTTAGTTTCCACAAGCAACTTTAAAAGATAATGTACTTTTTGGTAGGTAAACAGAGATGCTAACTTAATTCCCCAGCATCACACAGTTCTTTGTTAACCATGCCCATCATGGAATTTCTCTGAATTCAAGTCCCTTTTTCTGCTGATGGCGTTACCTATATCTGCAATCATGCCCAAAGGGCCATTTTCCCTCCTTTAGGTCGTTAAAACCTAATGTCTCCGATGACATAATGTATTCCTATTTGGCCAAAGTACTTGGTTTTGGTTATTTGTTTATCACACAAACATAATGAGCACCTACTATGTACGAGACACTAACTTAAGTATTCTGCTTAAGATTTACTCTGTGTATCATAAGGTTTTTTTTTTGTTTGTTTTTTGTTTTGTTTTTTCTGAAGCTTAGAAAATGATCAATTCTACCTTGAAAATGTATTGATCATACTATTGCTTGGGTGATTTAGAGGGGACTTGAGGCTCTGATAGTCCCCAGATTCTTCCATATAACGTTCATTACAAAAGATAGATGGTGTTGAGCTCAGTGTGCCCTGGCTGTGTTGTACATTCTGGAAAATCCTTTGAGAAAGCAAAGCCTTAATATGGGCCAGTATGAAGTCCTAGAAGTGTGATCTTGAATAAGCTTAAGAACCTCTTTTGTTTTCTTAACATCATTTGTAAAGTGGAGGGGTCTGGAGAAGTGCCTTCCTAAGGGTCTTTACAGTTCCAAGCCTTGGCTATAAACCTAAATGGTGGCCTCTTAGAATGCCACAGTTACCCAGATGTTCCTCCTTCCCAAACTGCCTCTACCTCCTGGGGGCTCAGGCTTCCTGTTTGCTCTTCACGCCCACAGATTCCTGCTGGGCTGTTCTCTGGCGCCTTCTCACCCTGTCTCTGGGGAAGATAATAGAGAAGAGCTGAGAAGACTCCATGGAGCTGCCTCTTCCATGAGCTATTTTATGACTCATGGACTGCCGGTGGTGGGGGGGGGGGGTTGGTGGTGCTGGCCTGTGTGGAGGGAGAAGGGACTCGTGCCTTTTATTTCTTTTGCTTAAAAGAACCACTCAAGGAACCTACTATCTCAAGTGGACTCTGCTTCCCCTCACTATTGGATCATTTACAAGAATTATAAAACAAAACTCTAGAATTATCCTAAAAATGGTAACAGGAACAGATATTTAAATATCTTAATACTTCTGACAGTCCCCCCCTACCCACTTGTTTTATACTATTTCCCTTTGCTTCATGCTCTTAAAAAAAAAAAAGTGACAGGAAACTGGCTTCTCACCCAGTGAAGAGTAAGAACAGCCCTTTGGGTTTTGAGTAGCTCATGAGATTTTTCTTCAGATGTTTAAGGGAATTTGTTCCAGAAGAGTCATGGGTGAGGAGGGTGAAGAGTTGCACCTGGGTTAATGCACTGCCAGTTGGGTTCTGAGCCATCAGTAGCATCTTTCTCTATATGATTGTCCCCATTTTCCAGAAAACAAAGGTCAGAAGGCACACTTGCCCATTTGTACCTTGGCTTGATTGAAACCCTAGGGTCTCCCTTCACCTTGAATATGAGGAGGAGAAACAGCTGTTTTTTTTTTTTTTTCTTGAGGTATTTGAATCCTTGAAGCTGTGCCCAGTGATTCACTATATTTGCTATATCTAAACACATCATCAGCCTTTGTCAAGTTTCTGCTGTGGTTGGGCAATTCATGTTACGGGAGGAGGTGAGGAACTTTTTCCTCCCACAGCTGAAGATGAAATGATTTGTCAGGCATCATACACAAGAGTCTTTTCCTTCGTCTTTCCCATTGGAATGATCTCCGTCACCTTGTAGCCCAAGGACTACCTCCAAAGATCTTCCCAAGCCTGAGGCTACAGATCCCTAAACTGCCAGAATCCCTTTAAAGAAGGGAAGTCTAGCACCTACTGGAGCTCTAATCTTGAACTTCTCTCTCCACCCCCATTTTTTTGCCTTTCAATGTGGAAACACTAGGTGCTTTCTTTTGAGTTGAATTTGGCTGTGTTTAAGGTTTATATGTGTGCCTATTTAAAGTTTATATGCATGCCTAAAGAAATACTTCTTCTCCTATTCTGAACCAGGGAAGTGATAGTATCTGTATCATTGATTTGCCCAAAGATCTCTCTGCCCAGGTGGATACCCCCTTGGTCATACATAAAGGAAAACCACCATTTTTCACAGTTCTCAGATCACTGTCTGTTTCTCAGCCAGCCAGAAGTCTCAACGTGTGTTTTCTGTCAGAAGACATGGCAGACATAATAACCTCACCAATGACCTTTCTGTGCTGCATACACCTGGCTGCATGCACCTGGCGGCATAGACACAAAGGGTGTCTGAGTGCTAACACCACTGCTTTCTTTGCTGTTGGAGGAAGCCTAACAGAATGTAGGACTGTGAGAAGAGCTTTATTAGGTAATCACCTTCAATCCCTCTAATTTATATTAGAAACCTGAATTATTTGAACACTTGAGAATGTGTACTATTTTTAGCCACAAATGGCTTATGACACACATGGAATGACAGGTCATCTAGAGACATTGAGAACCACTTCTTTCCATTCCAGCTACTTGGCATGGACCTCTTGCCCAGAACTTCGCTTAGTAATGGAGTACTTTTGGCCTCACAGTTTCTTAGTAATGGTACTTTGCACCTTGAAAGCTGGGGCATGAGAAGCTTTATGGGACTGATAGAGCAACCTGCCTGGTTGCAGATGGGCTCAGGGATGTCCAATATATAACTATGGAGAGAGCTTATGTCTGGGTCCTTCCTGTCTTGCCTTTTCCATCTGTAACCCTTTCCATCCCATAAAGAGGATATGCTAAGAGGAAGAATGTCATTCAAAGACCCCAGAGAATAAAGCAAAATGTTGGCAAGGAGCATTATCTTCAAATTTAGCTGTGGGCTTTGGGGAGGTGAAAGGGTGAACTGGGGGTGAGAGAAGGGGGGTAGGTTAAAAGCTTGCAGTTGGGATAGGAGGGAGAAGTGGAGAATCTCCTTAGGAACTGTGTAGGATGTAAGCATTTGACATCTTACATCAGTAAGCTATGTGAGCCCACTGTGGGCAACATGTCCAAGTGGCTGGAAGTGACTTAGCCTTACCAAGTCTGCTCACTACTGAGAGAGCAGTAAATACTAGCCAACCTGAGTGGCAATGGCAGAGTCCCACCACAGCCTGGCCCTCCATGTCCTTGTGTGTCCTTGTATAGCACTTTGCTCCTGAGGGTTCTGAGCGATTGAAGAGGGAGCCCATGCATGAAACCCACAATCCAGGTCATTACTGATGCACGTAGCCATAGAGCAGAGTCATGGTGTTTTAGAGCTGGAAGAAAATTTAGAGTATGACATGGCCAAATCCCTTCATGCAAATCAATTAACAAAAATTATATAGCCAAACATGCACATCGGTGCCCTGTAATTACTAACTGGAGTTTGAGGTACTCAACAAGGTAATAAAGCCTATTAACAGCCATCAGACCCACAGAGTCTGTCTGGCGCAGCTAGTGGGTTAACAGCTGCTCTCTGGATGAAGTGATTGAAAGGAAGAAAATGCTATTGCTTAGGTTCTGCTGGGCCCCATCCAGCCTGGGCCAGTCACACCCACATTTCTTTTCCTGGTGAAAGCTAGCAAAATTTTCTCTCATTCATGGGGGGATTGAAGGAGGATCAAAATATTGAGGGACAAATCACTTCATCCCATTTGAGAAGTGATAGGGTAAGCTTATTTGAACACAGTATTAACCAGAGATGGGTTCCTCAGGCCATTCTCCCAGATTAACGGGCAAACACCTGGACACGGCATTGAGACCCAGCCCCTTGGGGCTTCAGCCTGCCCTTCCAGAACCCTTTTGTCCCAATTTTTACCCCAGCTGCAGTGGGTCTTCGAGCACTTTCTGCACTCACGTGACTCTTTGATGTGGTTCTCTGTCGGGAAGCCTTTGCTCCCGTAGTCTCCTTGCTGTGCCTGTATTCATCCATCAAAAGCCAGTTCGGTTGGGACTTGTCTTCTGAAATGTAAGGTACATTGATCACTAGTTTGGCCATACGTCTGTTAAAGAGCCCATTATTCTGTAGTGGATTGCTTATTTATCTGTAAGTGATTGCATGTTAGGGTCTTGTTTTTTTCCTCCATGCTTAACACCGAACCTGGTATGAAGTGGTTACCTAACAACTGAGTGTATGGTTGGACAGATGCATAGAGAGATGTACCAAAAACCTGCTCTCATGGTTTTTTTGGTTGTTGTTGTTGTTTGTTTTTTTACATAAATGTGAAGTCTACAAGGGCAGAGATGTTAGTTGGCCTGCTTCACTGGTGAATGCCCCACCACCTAGAAGCGTACTTAGCACCTAATAGGTTTCAATAAATACTTGAAACACAATTTTTTCAAGGATACAACTTAAAGAGATAAATTAGACTGTTGCCCCCTAATGTGGTTTACAAAAAAGTATCCCTTTAGACCCATAATGATTCTGCTCCTCAGAGTGGGTTGGCATGTTTGTCCTTTTCCTCAGAACTTTGCCTCTCACTGCTTCCTTCTGGTGGCCTCTTAACAGTGAGCGTTGGCCGGAGCTCAGCTGTTGGTCCAGTGTAAGAACTGGGGAATTTTTACGGGAATAGGAGTGTTAGGTGTTGACTTCAGAAAGACGTCCGTTGAACATGTGTTGTTGACAAGTACTTCTTTGCTGCTGCCGCCTTTCCTGGTTTTATGATTCTCTCCCAGGAAGTTTTGGCAGAGATGAGAAGGTACAGTTGTTCGTTTTTAGTTTGCGTATCTAGAGGGAAACTCTGGAGTTGGAGAGAGGGTTGGAAATAGTCCTGGCTTTTTTCCCAAGCTACTCTGACTGACAGCTGGAAGGAGAAAGAGGAACAGTCCCTTTCACCGGCTCCAAAGCAGACTGGGCCTTGTTGATGATGAGTATGGCCAGTGGCAGGACAAACCGTCAGCTCACAGTGGACACCGGCCATGGAGGGCAGTAGTGATGTTTTGTTTGATTTTTGCCTCGTACCTATCAACGCTGTGTTTACAGGAGCCTATTAAATAGTGGTGCTGTATTTAGAGTAAATGTTCGCTGAGTTGTGTCGTCAAAAAAGGTATTGGGGATCAGATCTCGGAACCTTAAGAGGAGAAGGGAATAGTCAGCCCAAGGTATATAGTAGCCATGCCAGGCCTGGTGTGCAGTATACGTCCTCTGGGAGCTAACTTGTGAGATGTGTCAAAGTGGGATATTTAAGTATTTTTGAATCTAGGGGTAGGTTTCAGTACTTATCGTTTGCCTACTAAGCTTCATTTGGGACCCAAATATAATGACTTGGTAATGAGTAAGCGCATTGATCCACACGTGTCTTCACAAAAGAAGAGGGGAAGGCACTAAAGAACACAAGGGAAGTGTTGATTTATTCACTTGTTCCATGTTGTGATTGCGTAGTAAGTATACAACACTGCACTTTGTGTGTTGTAGATGAGCGCTCTGTAAAAGAGTATAGAGTTCAGGGTGTAATCCTGGCTCGTTGCTTAACTACTGTGCATCTTAACCAACTTGGAGTTTGGTGTCTTCAGCTCCACATCAGCCTTGGATGACCTTAAAGAACGCAAAAAGCATTTGCCTCCTGCGCAATTGATACTGCCTGCCTAAAAGTGCCAGGTTGAAGAGAAATGAAGCCACGTTCGGGTCTAGAGTAAATTGGTGCTATCTGTGATTGGCCGGTGATGTCTGCTATGGACAGTGGGTTGAAAGTTACAGTACGTGTGCAACTTAATTGCCATTCTGGGCCAGGCGACCTGTGAAGTTCCACTGCCTGTATAGTACTGCTCCATAAGGTTGAATCTTTGCCTTCTAACAACTTAAAACTTCTGCAGATGGGTATAGTTCTGTCGAACTTTATTTAAAAATCCCTGAATGGCAACTGAAGCAACATCATGATTACAGATCCCTCTCTTAAGTGGAGATATGGCAGTTTTCCTGCAAGCACCTCTCTGCCCTAGGTCAATGGCTTTAAACAGAACAAAGCAAAGGTATAGTTCTCCTGGTCATTCCTGTTTCCATGTATTTTGAAGAAGAGTGCTGAAACTAATCCAAATGCACCAGTAGAATTCTTCCTGAGTTACTATTTAGCCTAAATGAAAGTTTAGTCATCTATGCCTCATTTCAGTGAAAACCTTGAATCTTTAAATAAGTCACATGAAGTTTAAAAATATAAGCAAGAGCCTTTTTGTATATTTTGGTCTAGGAGACAGATTTAACTCTAATTTGAAATTGTGTTTCATTAGGGATGTTTTCTTTTGACTGTGGGTTTAAATTAAGGTTGTTATACATAATAGTGTTAGCCTAGGGAGGGCTGAAAAAGGTCGTTAAATATGGACCAAATTTATGAGATGATCTGTTTGTGTGCACATATGCAATCAAATGATGGCTCTAAAATAATTATTTTTAAATTGTGCATTCCATTTTAAAGAACAGCAATTGATACAGAGCTTTAGAAGCCTCAACAGGATCAACTAAATGAGGCCAGTAAGTGCTTCACAAGTGATTTTCTAAAGTGTTTTTCTTTTACTTCTAATAAATATGATAGAATGCCCCTTGTCACATGCGGCTTACTGCTACCCAGAACTACACTCCTAAGTCCTGTGATAGGTCCAAAAACTTAAAAGCTTAAGAGTTAATTGAAAAGGAGGATTCCGTCCTATTTCTCCACATGTACAGGGATTTGACCATGTGTGATATTCTCAAACATGTTAAAAACACATGATTAAAACCATGTAAAATTAGAACTGGAAGGGTTATATACGTTTCTTTCCTCTTGTTGTATCGGAAGGGTAGGGCTGTTGGTCTAAGGATCCCTGGCTAGTGATGGCAGAGCTAGGCATCCCAGGATGAACTCTGGACTCAGTCAAATGCCTGTTCTTTCTCCCGAATAATTAAGAAAATAGAGTATAAAACAGGATGAAGTCATATGGAAGTCATACAAGAAATGGGCATTCTTATCCAACGATTGGGCTTTCCAAGTGAATGCTTTTTCAAATCTGCTCTGAAGTTTTCTTCTCTGGGATATAGGTATGCATCATCACTTCTGCTTTCCCTTTTGTTGTGGTTACCTACAAGTTCCTGGATAATGTTGATGTCCAGTCTCCACCTTTGTATTGATCATTATGGGATTAGTGTATTGGCTTCCTGTTTTCTTCAGAACTGACTTTTTTTAAGGGCCTATCTGCCCTTTGCTGTAAGCTTCTTCAGATCCTCTCTGGAGGGAGGAAGGAGAAGAAATTACTAAATACAAAAAAAAAACAAAACAAAAAACCAAAAAACTTTTTTAGAATGGTATCTTACTAGCAGCTGGAATAACTTGTAGTAGCAGTGGTGGGGTTCTTTTGATGAACTTTGTGTGATGAGCATTCTACAGGAGAGAAGGAAACCTTTGGAGGACCCAGGGTTCAAACCAAAGATAAGATCTCTTGGTAGATGAAGTGGGACAGAAAGGACCATCGAGAGTTGAACTGAGCACAGAGATGTGGGAGGAAGCAGTCTAATGGAGACTCTTCCTTCAGGCCCACTGGTCCTCTGTAACATGAATGATCACAACAGGCTGGGGATGGTTGAATTTCTCATGGCAGCTCTTGATGGGACTATCTTTTCTGTAGGTGATAGCACATGAACAGAGTCAGCTGACTAGATGAAGTTCCTAGCACTAGAGTTACATTTGCTTAGCAGACCACACTCCAGCATTTGGAAACCCCAGATGGAACTTCTGTTCATTTGTTGGAAGCATCATCAGGGGGAACAGAACAGGCTGCCTAATGTAACGCCCCAACAGAGCTAGCAAGGGAGTCTCCATCTAACAAGCACGTGGGTAGGAATCTGCAAAGGGTGCCTCCACAGACTCAGCAGGAGCCCCTCTCTATATCACAGGTTTTGTAAGCAGGGTTTCTGAGTTCCCTTTGTTTAATCAGCTTTCAAAAAGGGTCACCTGGGTAGACTCTTGCCCATACAAAATATCATCCAAACCTCCTTCCATCTTGGACCAGTCAGACCATGTGATACCATTAGCATCTGATTTTAAGTTAACGACTGAGTAGATTTATAAGGACCTCTTAATGATACTGAACATTTGGTCAGGGCATCATCTGTTTCACTTTCTGACCTGAATAAGTTGGCCCTGAAATTGCAAGAATGCTAAAAAGTTCTTGAGGCTATTCCTCACCACCCTGTTTTTGTTGTTGTCCTTGCATTTTTTGGAGAGGAGAGATGGTTAGAATTAAGTTATTAGGTCTTTTAATAATCTTCCATAGGAGTGGATCCCTTGTATTTCATGCCTTGGATGTGTGATTTCTTTCCTTACAGAGGCTAGGGACAGGCTTCCAGATAATAAGCGAGGTGATTTGATGGCTAGCTAACAGATCACCCTTGTTTGCCTTTGTAGTTGAGTGAACTGTATAATGTCTGGGAAGGGGGAACTACTAGCCAGAAGTCCAGGATTGGCTTCTGAACACCTGTGTTGGGATGTGCCTTAGGCATCTGTAACCCCACATGAGCAAAGCAGAGCTAGTGACCCCCACCTCCCCCTCATCCCCGCCTGCTCTTCTACCTTTTACTTTTCTCCTTGTTTACTTCCAACCTTTGGAGACCAGCATCAACCTTCTTCCTAGCTGTTCTGGTCTGCTGGTTCCAAACCTTGATCCTCCCCTGTCACTTAGCTCACTTCACTCGGTCCCCACTGCCACATCCTTGTTCCCTGCCTTTGGTCCCCTTCTCATCCAGATTGATAGGACCTCCTCACTCATGTCTCCATCCCTTTCACATCATTTCCCACCTTGTTGCCAGAGTGATGGCAACACTTGTTTGGAATTCCTTGCTGGCTCTCCTTAACCTTTCTGATGATAAAGTGTATATATTTCTTTCTTTTTTTTTTAATTTTTTTTCAATGTTTATTTATTTTTGGGACAGAGAGAGACAGAGTATGAACGGGGAAGGGGCAGAGAGAGAGGGAGACACAGAATCGGAAACAGGCTCCAGGCTCTGAGCCATCAGCCCAGAGCCTGACGCGGGGCTCGAACTCACGGACCGCGAGATCGTGACCTGGCTGAAGTTGGACGCTCAACCGACTGCGCCACCCAGGCGCCCCTAAAGTGTATATATTTCTTAAGGTGATTGTGAATGAACTGCTATGTTTCTGCCATGTCCTGTTTCTCACCACTTCCTCCACATGATCCCCAGGCTGTAAGCAGGTAGAATTTATAACAAAGTAGGTAGGTAAAACCCTGAAGGTAGGAGACACACACACACAATTGCTGCTGACTGGTAACTCCTGTCTGAGAACTGAGATCATGGGTGCCTCCCTTACCTGGGCTGAGAAAGGAGGATCATCTGGTTAAGAAGTCTTCCTTATTATCTTCCTTTCTAGCAGAATAAGAAGTTCCTTTCTAATAGAAGATCCTTTTTTTTTTTCAAATAATTTCCTCTTTTTTTTTTCCTTTGGTCTCCAACCTAGTCTGTGTTGTGGGAGTACTGGAGCCAAGATTTCCTGAGCCAGAATCAGCTAGCTTCCAGCACGGGCTAGAAACGTCCACGCTCTGTCCTCCGTGTCCTTTTGCACCTGTCAAGTGTGACCTTCCTCTCTCTACCTGGACGGCTGGGGAAGATGGCTGTGAGTTGCAGTACCTCAGAGACTTAGTATCCATCAGGAGCTGGAAGCACCAAGCCCAAGTGGTTTGACCAAGCACCGTGGAGGGCCAGAGTCCTAGCTACCCAGCCTGTGGGCTTCCATTTCCCTCTGGTGATGAACCTGTCTCTGGTTCAGGCCATGGCTTTGTGGTTGACTCATATGACCGTCCTGGGGAATAAAATAAGACGGCCTGAAAATGGCCAGAATGCAGGAGGCATCTGCCCAAATCTGACCTATTGTGACACTTGTCCCGGTTGGTGCTCGCAAGTGCTCAGGGGGGCAGAGGAAATAGAATCCATTTAGTTCCCCCGTGACCGCCCCCCACCATGAATAGCCTGAAGTGGGTTTTCTTGTGAAAATGTCTGCTTCAACCTTCTGTTTCTAGCCCGTTTTTTATTGTCTCCCCCCCTCTTCTGCTGTTGCTATTTTACTGCCTCTACCCTGACAAAGCACCAGGTTTATTCTCTGGCTCTGTGTGTTGGCCCGCTTGGGTGTCTAACCGATGTATCAGCCTCAGCTAATACATTAGAATTTGAATAAATGTATAACAGCAGGTAGCAAGTGACTGGTGACAGGGTGACATATTGACTTAATATCTTGTGTAATGTGATATGAAGGATGTGCCTTTTGGTGTGTATTTTCATTTTAATTATTTTTTGTTGCTTTTCTTAGGCAGACACTTGTAGGCAGTTTTGAGTAATTGTCTGAAATCATTAACATGTTTATTAAATAAGGAAGCAGAGTGCATTATCTAGCGAATCAATTATGTAAATGCACAAAAAGCATAAGAAATTAGTCTTTAACTGTTGCCGAACTGCTTCCATTTCCTAAATTATAGATGAAAGTTGCTGTGTGTGCGTCTGCATGCATTGGGGGGTAGGGAGGTATATTTAGACGCATTCCCCTTTCTCAGACTTCGAAAGCAGCAATGATTAACTCGTGTTTTTTTTTTTAAGGGGGGGGGGCATTTCTGAGGTACAGCAACTAGTAGGGACTTATGTAGATCCTGGGTGTAGATGACAACAGATGGTCGGGAGTGAGAAACAGAAATCTCCATTGAAGGGTCTGGGTGAAATGATAAACCGTGTTAGTGAAGCACAAGCAATAGCATCTCTCCTCTGGATAACAGCGAAACTCTCTAGGTTCAGAATTCTCAATATATTTTTTTAAAGCCAAACCAGTATTCATCCTGATTACTTACAGTTAAAATCTTTTTTAAAAAGATCCTACCGTTGACTCCAGTATAATTTTTGGTAGCAATGGTAATTTGTCATTTGGGGAGCAGTTACCCTAGAAAATCAGGAACACACTCCCAAGTATCCACCCTTCTCGAAGTCATTGGATAAATTATCTCAACATTTAAGAGAAACACCATCTTTCCCTTCGTGATTTTATTGTGTGGTGGTTTCTGTTTATTTTTTTGGTCTCAGAATTTTGTGGATCTTTCTCCCTTTATATTCAAATAGTTCATCCAAACATACATAGGTTTCCTTTATTTAGCCTCAAGTTTAATGACGAAAAGGAAAACAATAGTGCTGGACTCCTACCCCTGCTTTTGGCTGAACATACTCCCTCTAATCTTCTTGATGGCAATCCAAAAAGGAAAACTTGAGCAGAGATCCCACCTGCTTTCAATTCCTTGGTAAAGCTTTAGGGTCAGGTTAAAAGCTACTCAAAAGGAGATAGTAGTAGGAAGATGAAGGCTGGGGTGCTAATATATGAAATTTTAGCTTTCTGAGCTAGAGAGACACATTTCCCAGTTATTATTAATCAGTCTTCTTTAAAACAGAAATCATGGTGCTTGGCTGGCTTAGAGCATGGGATTCTTGACCTTGGGGTTGTGAATTAGAGCCCCATGTTGGATGTAGAGATGACTTAAAAACCTTAAAAAAAAAAGTAATAAATTGGAAATCAGACCACTTGTACTTAATCATACCAGCCATTTAAGTTACCAGTAGATGCTTACAAAATACTTTGGAACCCAAAAGAAAAATAAAATGGGCAGAAGGATGTTGTAGAAAGAAGTAAACATCTAGATATGGACTGGACATTGGCTACTTTTAGTTGTATTACACAGAACTGGTCATTTAACCTTTGTACACTCCTTTGCGTATTGATAATTGGGGAGTGATAGGACATAACTGCTAGGGTTGTTGGGATTAAGTTAGAATCTATATTAGGATACTATGAGCACTCAATATAATTGGTACACAGTATTTAAGTCGCTCAGTTTCCTTTCTAAAAGTGTTAATAACTGCTTGGATTTGAGTTTAATTGGTGTAGTTTCCTGTATAGAGGACAAATACATCTAGAGACTTGATACAGATTGCTTGCATGTGGGAGTATGTTTATGATACTGTAAAACAATCCAGGAGGTAGTCTAGCTCTAGTAGAATGAAAACAAGAGGGGTTGTCTAGATACAGAAAATATCTTGAGCAGAGGTCATAAACTTAACTGTATAGGTAGATACTTTGATTTCATGCTTAGAATTTCTTTTGGACCACTGTTTTAAAAATTAATACATATATAGGGTAAAAAAAAAATCACAGTGTGAAAGGAAATAAAGTGAAACATGTGACCTATCCTTGCCCTTCCACATGGACTCGAAACAAGTAACCAGCATTAATGGGCTTTGTACCTATTTTGGATGCACACACAAATGATTCTCACAGATTCAGAATGTGAAGATACTGGTCACACAAAGGGTATATATGCACTTCGAATTTAGAAATACAAGCCAGATGGTCTTCCAAAGAGGTCTTTAGGGATTCGAACTCCTCAAGGTATAGGAGTCTCAATATTAACAACTCTGTGTTAACCATTATTTTTTCTTGGTATTGGGTTAGTTGTGAATGAAGTTGAACATCTTTGTTGTGTGTTCAGTAGCCACTGGCTTGTCTTTTTCTATGAACCGGCTCTTATTAACCCTGGAGGTTGCTGAGCTGAGCTACTCAGATTGCCCTTCAAGAAGGAAGCTCATGTTCCCTCAGCTGCTGCACAGGCTGTAGCGGAAGGAGCTTCCTCTCCAGGCCCACCCCTTTCAGGCCCACCTCTGCTTAAGAGAGCCTGCTGGCCTCAGGTCTCACTCCCTTCCAGGGAGTACCCATGTCTAACTCTTAGTGCATAAGGGACTCTAAGGGCTCAATCCCTGACTACCAGTTTGGCAGTCCCTGTCCTTGCTTCAGACCCTCAGGTGTCTTGTGATTTCACTGCCGAACAACTGCTTTTGTGCGGCCCTGGCTCCTTCTCTCCCCTGTGGGGCTTGACCCTGAGAACACTCCCCTGGGAGCCTCCTGCACCTTCTTCTGCATCTCTAACTGCTTCCCGAGAGAGAGCCCAATGTGCAAAACCAACCTTCTCCATTTTGACACCGGGTTCTTGGTCCTTTTCAAAATGATTTGAAGGCATTCTGTTGGGGAGAAATTCACCTTTTGTCTAATTTAGAGGCTGCAAGTATTTTTGCCTCTTTGTCATTTGTTTTTCATTTTGTTGTTGGTATTCTTAGCCTTTCAAACGTTTCAAATGCTAATGCAAATTTATCAGTTCTCTTTCCTTTTTATTTTATATTTTAATTTATGGCATTTGGTTTTTGTCCCTTGCCTAGTAGGGCCTTCCTTATGGGAATTTTTTTTTTTTTTATGTTCTCTCTCTCTCTCTCTCTTTTTTTTTTTTTTTTGTTCTAACAACTTTATTTTTTACATTTAAATTTTTGAGCCATCTGGGATTTATTTTGATGTAGGACATGAGAATAGAACCAGAATTACATACCCCTCCTCATAACTGGCCAATTGTACCAACATATTTATTGGATAATCCATCATTGTCCCACATCTGAAATGCCAGCTTTATTATATAATAAGTCTGTGTGTATTATGTCTATTTCTAAAATAAATTTGCCCCACTTTTCTCACTATTCTTGGCCTAGTAACAAACTGTTTTAATTACATTAGTTTTATAGTATGTTTTAATACCCAGGAGGGCCAGTACCCCCATATTTCCTCACCAATTCCCAGAGGTTAATTTTGCACGCACATTTTATTTTTGTTTTTTATCATGCACATTTTAGAATTAAATTTCCCAGTTTCCAAAATACTCCTGTTGGCATTTTTGTTGGGGTGACATTGAATTTACAGTAATTGGGAGAATAACATCTTTACAGTGAGTTTGATCTGTGAACAAACTGCATCTTTGCATTAATTTGTCATATTTTATGTCTCACTGTAGGATCTTAAGGTTTTTTCTTGATTCTATACACGTTAAAACTTTTCTCGAGAATGTATGTCCTTTTGCTCTTCGAAACTGGATCTTCATATTTTGTTGGCTTTGGTGTGTATAAGAAAACCTGCTGTACAGTAGTTTTGTAATCCTCTAATTTTCTCAGTGTTTTCATTCATTTTCAGTTGCTTCTCTTTGGTTTCCTAGGTTGATAGATGTATCATCTGCAAAGATAATAATTTTTCCTCTTCCTTTCCCGTTTTTATTATTCATGACTGTCTGACTCTGCTCGGGCTGCCACAACAAAATACCTTAGACTGACGGGCTCAAGTCACACACATTGATTTCTTACAGTTCTGGAGGCTGAAAGTGTAAGGTGAGGTGAGGGAGGTAGATGAAAGCATGAGCTCTCTGGTATCCCTTCTTACAAGCACTAATCCCTTAGGACCTCTTTTAATTACTTTCTTCACCTGGCCACATTGGGAGGGTTATGGCTTCCACACACGAATTTTGTGGGTGGCAGGGTACAAAATCTAAGTCCATAACAATGACTTTCTCCTAACTGCATGGGCTGCTGTTAACTGGAAAGTGTAAAATTATAGAGTGTTGGTAGTGGCCATTTTTGTCCCAATAACATTGCTACTTAGGTGTCACCATTAAAGCCTGATTCTGGATTTTGAGCTGAGATACATTTTTATTAATATCTTTGCCATAGTTAGAAGTATTCATAGATTCCCAATTTAACCAATTAAATCATAGTAGACTTTGATTTTATCAAACGCGTTTTTAGCCTCTATAGAGATAATTGTAAGGTCTTTCTTATTTAGCTTACTATTGTGAATCCTAGAAGTAGAATTTCTGTTCTCGAATGATCGTGGCATCCCTGAAATTAGTACTAGTTAGCTGTTGTGTGTTAAGCTTTTATTGTGCTGGTAGATTGTGTTTGCTGATGTTTGAGTTAATATTTTACATCATTATTTATAAGTTAGATTGATCCGAATTTTCTTTCTTGGGTTATTTTTGTCGGGTTTGAAATATGTTAAAGCTGTATTGAAAAAATAACTTGGAAGCTTCATTTCCTGAATACATATTTAAGTATTTTAATGTGAGTCAGTATGAAACGGCTTATTGTTAGTGTCTTTCCTAAATACATTTTTGGAGGAAAATACTTGATGAATTAGAATAATTGCCAGGGTTGGACCTCTACTATTCAAGCTGAAAAAGGCAGATAACAGACACATCCCTGAGGAACTGAGAATTGTGCCTGCAGGTGCTCTGAGAAGGTGGGGAGCTATAAAATTCAGCTGGAACACTGGGATCCACTGAAAGATCTTGGCGCTCTTGAGGGTAAAAACAACAACAACAAAACACCTTTATAAATTGGTCTCTACTGTGTGCAGTCTGAGATTCTGAATCTTGACGTATTCCCCCAGTTACCCTGTGACACGACACGGGAAGGGTAAATGCTGTCCTAGTTCATTTTGCTTCCCTCTTGTAACCATATCTGCAAGTATTCTTCTGTCTGAGCCTCCTGCCTCCCCTCCTTCCCACAGAGCCCAGGATCCACCTGTTGGCCCTGAATGGCTGGGCACCAGGACTCTGTCATTTCTCTTCCCCCGGGAAAGCCCCTACCCTTAGTTTGGCAGCTTCTTGATAAGAAACTATTAGACTGATCCAAGCTCAAGTGGAGATTGGTGATGATGGTTTGTCTCTGTGCCTCCAGAAGGTGACCTGTTGATATTTTTCAGGGAAGTCTGACAGAACTTAAACCAAAGGAGTGGGTGGTGACCTACCAGGCAGGTTTGGAGGGCCCCTGTGTGTGACGGATGGAGCCACGATCCCCACTTCTAGCTCTGGCTGTTATGCGTAGGGTCTACTTTATATTTGAGAAATCAAACCATAATAGTATCTGATTCAGCCTAGGCAGTCTTAATCTTTGAAGCTGTTGCCTGCTTTTGTAAAGTCGTCAGGTTTCTTCTCCAGCAGGTTTCTAAAATTTAAAAAGAATTTTTTTTCTGGTTTCTCTTTCCCTCTTTCTCATGCTGGAGAGATGAAATTGGATCGTTTTGCCGCCTCCTCCCCCCCTTTTTTGTTTTGCTTTGTTTTGTTTTTAGCTACCCCCCCCCCCCCCCCCCCCCCCGCCTTCTCTCTGGGTCTCTAGCTACTAGTCCTGAGCAATTGTGTTACAGTTTTTAACAGAGTAGAAGATGTTACAACGTGTATCGCCTTCACACTCTTTACATCACAAATAGTTGTGATAAAATGTTCATTCCAATATCTACACTGATTCCAAACTTAACTGATCTTAAAACTTTACTTCAAATGACCTATACTGAAGAATGTTGTACGTAACACAAAGCCATGAATATTGCTTCAATCCTAGCAGTATGCACCCCTTTCTAAAATATATATAAATCTCTGAAATATGAATATAGCCTTTTGAAATGTGGACAGAAGTCCTTGATCAGTTTTTGGCTTTAAAAACAAAGATGGTTTTTTGGGTCCAATTTACACTTTGCCGTTATGATACTAACAGATAAGAAGACTGCAAATAGAATGAAGTCGGTAGGATTTAGGGTCCTGAAAGGAGGTTTCTTGTGTGAAAAACAGCTTTTCTTGACAAGCTGCTTGTCAAGGTTTTCAGCAGCCTCTCTTCTCATTTATTTATTTGGTTTGAGGGAGTTAGGAAGGTGTTTGGTGTATTTTGTGCTGGCAGCTCACACGTCAAAAACACAAGGCTAAAAATATTCTCCAAATATGAATTTACAGTAGTTTCTTCTTCTTGCTTGCCCTCTCCCCTGCCCCCCCCCCCCCCGAGTATGAGTGTTAAAACCTAGACACAAGGGCTGACCCCTGGGAAAACTGGCCTGAGGTGAACCCTGTGCCTCTGCTCTGGGTTGCTTGTGCTCCCCACCCCTGGCTCCACGTGTACTATTCCTTCGAAGATTGCAGGTTCCCCTTGGGGTTCCCTGCCTCACCAGCCCCTCCCCAACTGTTGGAAGCATTTCTCATCTCTTCTGTCCACCACTGGAACGTCAGTTTCCTGGTTCCGTTGCTTTGTATCCTTAGAGTTTGAGCAAAAATGGTTTTGAATCTGGCAGCGCTAAACTGTAAGTGGTTAGGAGCTCTTGGTTGACAGGAGCCAGGGAAGAGACGATACAGAGAAGGTGTGGAAGCAGAGGAAGAAAATTTCTGTTGGCTGTAATGTAAGCCTGATTGGCTGTTGATGATTGATTGTCCTTAGCCTGTTGATTTCTTAACATGGAGGCATTTACAGACTTAGATTTTGGCCTATTTCATAGAGTCCCTGCTGCCTTAAAGCTACTTCAGCCTAATGCCCTCCTTGTTTACTTAACATAACACTTTCAAGCTATTGTCTGGGAATTTCATTGGAGACCCATTAGAGAGTGAAGGAGAGGTCACCTCCAGGAAGAACATCCTAGAATATGGGGTAAAGAGGACACTGAAACGGGATCTTTAAGGGGAATAGAATTTTGACAGAAGATGATCAGGCAGGCACACATACTTGGGCGCGTCACTTAAGTTACTTATCACACAGCATAATTCCTAATTGATTTTAAAAACACCTATTCCCAGAGACCTTGAAGGAATCATGGTACTGGTGAAAATTTAAGGCACTGTGTTTGGCCTTTTGCCCAAACCTAAAGCAGTTGAAGTCAACATCAACTTATATTCTTCTGTCTTTGCATTTTTGGAAGGGAGCAGACATTGGCAAAGGACACAGTTGACAGGTTGAGGAGAATTTTTCTTGAAAAACAAGTCAACATTGTACATGAAGTGTACTGTGAATGTATATGCATACCGGTGGGTACATTTATAGCAATACAACTGAAAATGTGCAAATGAAATCCGGGAAGTGCCAAACGGTGTCCTCTAGCATCTAGGGGAACTTTTCTGGTGTGCGAGTGACTTCGTCAGGTAACTTTGATTCAGTCCAATGTATTTAACTGTATTTTTAAAGAAAATGTATGACGAGAAACTAGAATTTGGGGGGGTGGTGGAATGAATAGCTTTTGAGAAAGCATGTTTTGATTTTATGTTATTTAAAAAAAACTTTTTTAATGTTTATCTTGGTGAGAGAAAGAGAGAGTGTGAGCACGGGAAAGGCAGAGAAAAAGGGAGACACAGAATCCAAAGCAGGCTCCAGGTTCTGAGCTGTCAGCACAGAGCCCACTGCAGGGCTCGAACTCACCAATGGTGAGATCATGACCTGAGCTGAAGTCGGATGCTCAACCAGCTGAGCCACCCAGACGCCCCTGTATGTTTTTATTTTTGTGTGATTTATTTTTAAATTCTTTTTTTCCCAGTCAGATGTTAGGCTCACTCTGTCCCACCTAGCCCTTGTTCTAAGCCCCACAGGTAGGATAGCAGGTGTGAAAGCTGTCTTTTAGTTGAGTTTCTGGATTTCATCAAGAGAAGGATGAACAAGGGGGCTCACCTGAAATCTCCCTGCAGAATCATCCTTGTTTTCCTAAGTGATCTGCTTCCCCCAACAAGAATGCAGTCCCTTAAAGCCACAGGGTTTCTGTCCAGCTTCTAGCTTAGGTGGCCCCTAGGCTGACACGATCACCTTTCCTCCCCTGAAAATCAGAGAGCTTTATTCTAATTTCTCCTTAAGTTGACATGTTAGGATTCTCCTCTTTGTCCCTGTCTGACTTGTATTGACTAAGAGTGTTTATTTGTTGATATGTGTTTATTTCAAAAAGAAAAATAAGACTTTGGGTCTCTTCAGGCAAAATGTTCTTTAAAAAAAATTTTTTTTAATGTTTATTTAATTTTGAGAGAGCCAGAATGGAGTGGGGGAGGGGCAGAGAGTGAGGAGACACAGAATCCGAAACAGGATCCGGGCTCTGAGCTGTTAGAACAAAATCTGATGCGGGGCTCGAACCTATGAACTCCCATATCATGACCTGAGCCGATGTTGGCTGCTTAACCAACTGAGCAGCCCAGGTGCCCCAAAATGTTCTTTTAATCTGTTCTAATTCTTCTAATCTATTAACTTTAGACAGGTGTTTCCAAACTGATGTCTATGGAACACTGGTGATTGGTGAGGGTGTTGTAGTTCTGTGGAAAATATTTCCCTGGTCAATTTAGTTTGGCGAAACACTGCCTGCTGTATCTGCTCTTGGTTGCGTTCCAGTGCACATTAGCATATTAAAGACAGACAAGTTTGCAGTTAGAACAAAGTTTTTTAACTTGTCTGCAAGAACTTTTTTTTGCTTAGGTTTTTTTTCCTCCCCTCAGTACCTCTTAACGTCTGAGGGACATGAGTATCTCACAGAACAGTCTAGACTGTGCAGAACAAGACCCGCCCCCGCATCTTGTAGGAGTTTCTTTCTGTGGCTCACAAGCTTTTTGCTGATGGTAGTAGTTTGATCTTGAGTCATGAAGGGACTTGGATTTCTTGAGATAGAAAAAGCTCATACATCGTGCAAAGGATTTCCAAAGATCTGTGCTTAAAACAGGCAACTTTGGCAATTGGAGCATTTTCAGAGTGGTCTTCTTTGCCCCCAGGGGAGTAATGACAGCTAACCTGAAGCAGTAGGTTTTCATATTGTGTAAAGTCTGCTCTCTGAATATTTTTATTCATACATCATTCAGCATACACAGAATCATCTAGCTCCATCCCACGTCTACGTGAGTCACTTTTTTTAAGTACTTCTTTTTTAAAAAATGTCTCATGCACATAGATAATTAGAGAGAGAGAAAAAAAACGAGCAAAAATAAATCGTGTTGTTTTATTTTAAAAACTCAAATGAATCTTAAGAACCGAATACATATGTTTCTCACTTTCTTGGATTACCAAGAATTACCACCTTTGTTCTGGTCCTATTCCAAGCTTGGGAGTTAGCATTTTTTCACCATAAATATGAATGATAGGAAAACAGCATGTCAAAATAGAGGTGATGCTGTATTAAATTTTCCCAAATGACTCAATATAAATAAAGCATGTAGAAGTCTCTATAACCATGTGCCTCAGGTTAACAGCCTCTTGTATTTCTCTTTCCAGGGTAATTATGTTGTCCGGTTGGACAATAACTTTTCAATTTATATGGCCCTCTTTCAAGATTGTTGCCCAGGAAATGGAATGTTGAAAGTTATTCGTTATTATTGAGTGAATTTACTGGTTGTGTGATATTTATATCAGAATTGTAACCTGTTATTACCTATTATTTCATCATTAAATTTAATGCATGAAATGTGTAATTTTATAGTTGTCCATTACTATGTTAATTTAACATAATGTATATACGGATCAGCAAGAATGGCCCTCATCTGCGCACATGTTTTATATGGTGAAATGCTGACTGTAGTTGAGCTCCGTTATGAGTGCTGACAGGAGGTGCGTTCTGTGGTTTTGGAGAATGTCTGTATTTGGCAAGGTCCAGCACACTGACAAGAGCACTGGGGTTCACTGCTGCAGGCTAATGCCTCTTGAACTGTGAGGTCCAAGCTGTAGGTAGGTACACAGTGCCTAGAAAAGGGACATTTTATAAATGAGGACGTGGGTGTGTGGTAAATTAATTTTGCGAGGTAGAGCATAAGGTCTGTTTAAGAAAGTGTAGAATTCGAAAGCACAAGGCAATTGAACCTCCATCTCTAGGTATGGGCTGCCTTTCTCTCTTGATAGAGAACATCTTTGAAAGACTGGTAACTGCTATAGTTGATAATTATTTGTATTGTATGTGCTGCACAGTAAATGAATGATGAAGAGCCTGCAGAGAAATAAAACATGTCAGAGTCTGTAGTATTCCAACGTTTTAGAGTAAATACATGTAGATTTCATCGGAATCTTAGTTTTCATTTATATTGCGAAGTGATGGCCATATTTATTTAGATCTAGAGCAATAACTATTCCTCCTTCATTGACACATGCTAGCTTTGGTCTCCAGTCATTGGATGTGGACCATGCCTTTGTGGAATGGGTGGATGCCAGTGTGGCAAATGCTAAGAAATAATCATAGGCACAGCCGAGGCCATCTTGACTTTGGACGTAAGGGTCATAAATACCACATTTATTTTAAGAGCATAACCTTGAGGAAGAGTTGATATCCTGTGAAAGCACTGTGAACAAAGTTTCGAGTGCTTTATGAGAAGGGGTTATAATTGCCATTATTGTGATCAGCATCCTCAATGTCACTCGTGGGTTGGTTCCTCAGTCCTGGTGTCTCTGAATTGTGTTAATTGAAACTCTTTAATCGGAATAATTGCCTTCCTCCCTGCCACGAATGAATTCTTTTTTCCAAGTTTTATAGAGCTATAATTGACATACAGCATTGTCTAAGGTGTTCAGTGTAATGACTCACATGTATTGTGAAAGGACTACCACAGTAAGTTCAGTTAACGTCCTTCATCTACTAAAGATTAAAAAAAAAAAAAGGAAAAAAAAATTTTTTCCTTGTGGTGAAAATGCTTAGGATTAATTTACTCACCAGCTTTCACATATACCACACAAGCAATGTTAACTGTGGTCATCATGTTGGATATTCCCTATCTAATACTTAGCTGATAACTGGAAATTTGTACCTTTTGACCCCCATTCCATTTTCCTCTTTCCTTCTTCTGCCTCTGGTTAGCACAAATGGGTTTATTTTTAGATTCCACATAAAGTGAGGTTACACAGTATTTGTCTTTGACTTACTTAGCATAATGCCTTCAAAGTCCATCCATGTTGTCCCATATGGTAGGATTTCCTTTTTGCATGGCTAAATGATAGTCCATTTGTTTGGTGTGTGTGTGTGTGTGTGTGTACACAGTATATTGCAACTTCTTTATCCCTTCATCCATCAATGCATGCTTAGGTTGGTTTCGTGTCTTGGCTATTAAAAATAATGCTTCCGTGGACATGGGAGTGCAGATACTTCTCCAACATTTTAGAACAGTTTTGTGGCCAAATGTTTCTGGAGTAAGACTCTGGGGGAGGGGAAATGAAAACAAGATCCACATACCCTGAACTTGGATGACGAGGAAGTATGCAATACCCTTTGAAGAATGGTGGAGAATGAATAAAAAAAATAGTGGGGAATAAACTCCATAAGTGCCACACTGAATTTAAGTCATCCAATCACTAGAAAGGGAGACAGGTGATAAAGGTGTCCAAGTAGTATTTATTTTGCACCTTCTGGTAGCTCTTTTCCTTGAGATTTTGAGGAGCTAGAAGCTATTCCCCTCTCCCCTGCCCCAGAGTGCAGTTTGTCGCTGCTTCGCTCAACCTGTATACACAACCATGGGGTGGTTTTCCTGGTGTTTCAGAGATGACAGAGAGGTGGCCAGTTGAGTCAAGATCATGGTTATTGCTTATTTGCTTGTCTCTCTTAATCTGAAATGAGGTATTTGGTGTGGCTCCCCGTGTCTTGGTGTCCATTAGATTTTCCAATGGACCGGTTTATCACTTTGAGCTGCCTCTCTTAGTTTACCACCCATCGTAGCAATCGTCCTGCTCTGTCGTCCTGTTACCTGGCAAAGCAGTGGGGCCTAGGGATGTACTGGCATTTTGTAGCTATGTGGTTTTAAGATTTGGTGGTAGGTTTTTATTTTATTTTTTGAAATGTGGAAATACATTGACGTTACAAATGTGAGAATAACATCAAAGTGTGAGAAAAGCTCTCACACGTAGATATTATTCTCACACTCTGGGGAATAAAATAGGCTTTACTGGTAGGCTGTGTCTGCACTTGCTGTGAGTGGAATATATATGATCCCTCCAAAATTATGATATAAACAGATAACACAAAACTTTTGTTAAAGCAAACATTTAACTGATACATCTGCCAGAAACAAAACATTATAAAGAAGACTATGAACTTGTTGTTGTGGGGGGTAGGGGATGGGAGGGAGAACAAGTAGTTTTTGTGATTTATAAGAATTCTCAATTTCATCTGCAAGAGTGGCCCTCACCTCAAGAAATTAACAGCTAAACACTTTTTTTTTATGCTGAATTAATGGGAGGCCCTGTGACAAATTCTGACTGAACTCAGGAACTGGTTGACTTAGATCAAGGTGCCCTGATGGAGTTCATTCTAGATGAAAAAAGAATGAAGATACTAAGTTTCTCAAGCTATTTTTAAAAGTTGGGTAAGAAGTGATTTTTGGCTGCTTTCACAAATGGATGTGATCTACGTCTGTCTCCTCATCAACTGAAGTTTCTGGTCTGACTTCTACTTGTGGTGTCCTTTGCTTTGATTCCTGTTTATGTGAATGGTTCCCATCTTCATAAAGAAACTAACTGTATATATAATAATATATACAATAATAATAATTCCCCCTGAGAAAACAGGTAGTTAAGACCATAAGAAGAATTCTTCTCATGTGCTTTTTCTAATAGACCAAATAATTGTTTAAAGTATCAACTTTATCACCCTAGGGGAAAATAACCTTGTGTGGTGAGTTCTCCTGAAATCTCACAGGACGGTGCTTTGTTGGCAGGGGCCATATTTTTTGAGGCAGTAATCAGTGAAGGATGGGGAGTTGGGGGAGTAAGGTACTGATGAAGGAGAATGCCTGCTTTCCAGAAGGCCCATGAAACTCTGAGATGTCTCAAGGTGTGACCACACCTGTCAGACACTTAGGTTGTGTCTGTTGGGCCAAGGGCAACCAGAACAGGTCTGAATTAGGTTTGAAAATTGTGCGTTTGGTAATCTGAAATGAAACGCACAGTTACATTGTTAGAAATCAAACTTGGGTCAGGGTGCCTGGGTGGCTCCGTCGGTTGGGTGTCTGACTTCGGCTCGGGTCACGATCTCGCGGTTTGTGAGTTGGGGCCCCGCGTCGGGCTCTGTGCCGACGGCTTGGAGCCTGGAGCCTGCTTCTGATTCTGTGTCTGCGTCTCTCTCTCTCTCTCTGCCCACCCCCCTGCTCACACTCTTTGTTTCTCTCTCTCAAAAATAAACATTAAAAAAAAAAGCTAAAAAAAAAAAAAGAGAGAGAAATCAAACTTGGGTCATTGCAGAGTTCTATATTATTCCTACCCGAGAGGTTGAAAAGAGGGTTTATTGCTCAATTCCACATTGGCTAATTAGAAAAGCCAGTATTTACTGAGCGGCTGCTCTGTTCCGGCATTTTTCAAAGTGCTTTATGTGTATTCTTCCGGTCCTGTCTTAGAGTGTGTGTGAGGTACTATCACTGTCCTCAGGCCTTGTGAAGGAGGAACTGAGGCACAGAAAGTTATGCACACAGGATGCTGATAATGAAACCCTGGTAGTAGACTGCAGAGTCCATGCCCTTTCCTAGCAAGAGAGAATAGGTGTTTCCATGTAAGAAAGGAAATCTTTTTTTTTTTTTTTAAGACAAACCCATCAAGGAAGTGTACAGAGGGTGTATTGACGATGAGTAGTGTTAACCTCCTAACCAGTTCAGACCATTCTGCATTTTCAGACTAACTCAGTCAAGCCCATTCTCAGACTTGAGAAGGTTTTGGAGGGAAGGGTACAAAGGTTCAATGGGTCATAAATGGTTAAATAAGGGTGGTTAAATCAATGGTTAAATGTGGGTGCCCAGTAAGAGCTCTGATGCTCAAGGAAAGAACCCAGAGCTGCCCATTGAGCCAACTGTGGTTTCAGAAATCCACAAGTCACCTTCCTGGGCCTGCAAGAAAGTAGGCATATTAGAATAGAAACCAGACAATGGTTCAAAAAACCAACCTTGCCCTTTCAGTTGCATTTTGTTAAGGTGTGTCTGAGAGTTTCCCTTCCTGTGGGGGAACTGAAGTATGTTTTGCTGGAGTCAGAGATTTATTTTCATTGAGTGTCATGCTGCAGTAGGAAAAAGGGTAGGTGCCAGAAAAGACAAGACGTGGTGGGGGGGTGGGGTGGGGTGGGGGTGGGGGTTGTGGCATCAAGGCAGATGTTCCCAGATTTCTGGAACTAAAAAGGAACCTTAAATAGGATGCCAGAGCAACCAGTCCATTTTCAACAAGAGGCTGGTTTATTTCAGGTTGGAGAAGAGCAGAGACAGTAAGTTTCTAGAGTGAATATGGCTGTAGTGGAAGTGATGGCCTGAGTGCCCCCACTGGAGACCGTGAGCCTCCTGTGTGTTGGGCTCCTCTCCTTGTGGCTCCTCTGACTTCTGACTCAGCCCCTTCCCTGGCTTTCATTACGTCACAGTCTGCTGACCTTCTCTTCCCTCTGATCAATCAGCAGACGTTTGCATTCTGGGTTTCTGGATCCTCATATATGTCGCTCAGATTCATTGTGCTTTATCATTTCTTTTTCACTTTTTTACAATAAGACTGTTCTATATACCTGCTGAATGCGTAAATTTAACTTATTTTACTGTCACTACAATGATTATCTTAAATCTTGGGGGAACTCTACAACGCAAACGGGTGGCTATCCCATAGTGAAAAGATTCAGGAAGATGTTCAAACTGCTTTCCCTTTACACTCTCAGAATTAATGGTTACCTTGCAGAACCTTACATATAATCTGATTGACCTTATGTTCTATAGACATATATGATTTGGAGAGTACTTCTTTTATATTTTTATTTTTTTAATGTTTAATTTACTTTTGAGAGAAAGAGAGTGTGAGCAGGGGAGGGGCAGAGAGAGTGAGACACAGAATCTGAAGACAGGCTCCAGGCTCTGAGCTGTCAGCACAGAGCCTGATGCAGGGCTCGAACTCACGAACCGTGAGATCATGACCTGAGCCGAAGTCCGACGCTTCACCGACTGAGCCACCCAGGGGCCCCTGAAGAGTACTTATTTTAAAAAGGTAACTTTTGTTTGGCTATGAGGAACAAAGCTCTGGTTTCCTCTGTACATTTTCTAGTATTTACTACTTTACTTTGAAAGAGTTTACCTTTTGAAGCATGCTTAGTTACTATTAAACTATTATGTTCCCATCCTTGGGAGAATCTAATAAAAAGCAGGCTATTTTTATTAACTGCCAGATTTCACAACAGTCGAGTGTTCCATTTTGATACAAAGAGATCTATAGCAGGATTTATTCAGCAAGTTCTTTATATTTATAAAAGTGTCAACAGTGAAAACAGCACACATTTATACAGGTCAGTCATAATAGATGTACTGCACAAAATGGTGGTACCGAACTTGTGGGCTGTGTATCTCCCGCTACCAACACAGTTTGACCTTATTTACAGAACGGTAGGTAGAGTGGGTATCTGTTCTTTCAGCTGTGTACATTTCGGACAGCAGTACTGTTACAACAGAATGTATCCAAAAGCCAAAGGAAATTCTATTTGCGTTTGTAATTGCTAAAATAACAAGGCCTTAATTATTGCGCTTCATTTTTTTTTTTTAGAATTGTAATTATAGCACATTGAAATTTACATTTTCATTATTCATCTTTTGACATTATTTATTACAATTTCTTGAGATTATTAAGGGTAGGATTGGAAAGAAGGGGAAAGGTCTGAACTGGGATATCTGATGCCTATCAAATGGGGACAAGAATGATTATACTTAATTGTGGTCGAAAAAATTTGAAACAGCAGTAACAATCTAACATGAGACACTTGCCTGAATTGTCTTTGTTTGCCATGATGGAGGTCATGGTTTCTTGATCATTCAAACATCCTTTAAGAAATAAAAAATTAATAATTTTCCTGTTGCCATATATGCTAGCATTTAATGTGGTTTATACTTTGGGGAAATTAAGATGAATTGGAAGTATTTTTCCAGAATGGCATGGTTTCTGTAAACCACTCTGAATTCCACATGGCAGTGTATTCCTCCTTCCGTTTTATACTGAGGATACATAGATTAGTGGCAAATTCCTTCTTTTTTTAAGGGCTTGAATGCAAGTCTGATTTCTCTCCTAAAAAGAGGGAGGGCAGGAAGGAGAAACAGAGGTAAGTGATGGGGAATGCCCAGAGGGACATGAAGGCTACAGAGATTCCAGATCCAGTGGGAATCTGGGTCCCAGCATCCAGCCCCAGTGCCAGTTTAGTGCTTTTTCCTAATGACATTTTCTCGATTTGCCAGTGATGAAACTTGACAGAAGTGACTGGCCTAGAAGCTTTCGGTGATAGAGCTGAGCAATCAAGTCTCCTTTTTCTCCTCCCTTGGACTCCCTCGGCAATGTTGGAATGTGAGCTCAGTGTGTTTTTCTGCTGTACCAGATCAGTGTTGACATTTTAGAATATTGAGTTTCATGTAGTGAGTTAATACATGAAAAGTATTTAGGATACTGTCTAATACTAAACCGAGCACATTTGCTTAGTTATATTATTATTATAAGATAAGTAATTCAATCCTCGTTTCTCCAGCTTTCCAGTGAATGGCCACAGTGCCCTATAATCTCCCTTGGTCCTTGCTCAGTAAGCTCTCAGCCCTCCTACACTCAACACATGCATAGCTTCCAAAAACACTGTCCCTGTGTTGTCTGCAAACAGTGCTGCTTAAGTCTGTACTAGTCTCTAGGACAAAGTCTAGACTCATTTTCCCACAGATGAATCAAAAACTTTCAAGACCTCTATTTTTTAATTTTTTTTATTTTTATTTTTTTCACTTTTATTTAATTTTGAGAAACAGAACGAGACAAAGCATGAGTGGAGGAGGGGCAGAGAGAGAAGGAGACACAGAATCTGAAGCAGGCTCCAGGCTCTGAGTAAGCGGTCAGCACAGAGCCTGATGGGGGGCTCGAACCCACAAACTGTGAGATCATGACCTGAGCCACCAAGACACCCCATGACGTCTGTTTATTTTTAATGGGTAAATAGACAAATAAAAAAATATTCTGAGACGTGAGCAAGATTGGATCACCAGGAGAGTTCTTGAAATAGGCTCTGATAAAAGCAAAGACAGAATGTTTGTGATCGTCGTATTAACACCAAATGTTCAAAACTGGTATGACCTTGCTGACCAAGCATAGCATGTTAATGCTTTCCACAAAACACATTAGTGAACCAGCTCTTTGGTGATCTGTGTTTTTGCCTCACTGGGTATTACAGAAGGTTTGACTAGCGGGCACATAGTAAGAACTAAATACCTGTGTTAAGGTTATTTATATGCACGGAATATTGGGAAATACTGGCAAATATTGGGAAATTTTTCTTTGTGAAGTCAGGAGATGTGGGTTTCAGCTACTCCTGATGAGCTGGTCCTCAGTGGTACCATAATTGAATTGTGAAGAGAGATGCCAGCCCTCTGTTTGTTTCTTCTTGAAGCCCTAACTTATTTTTTAATGCATTTCCTACCATTTCATTTTGAGCGTGTTGAAACACACAGAATAGTTGGACGAGATTTATATGGAAAACCCATCCTAGATTGGATTTCAATAGTTCTCATGCCTTAACAACTATCATGTACTGAGTACTTGGGGTCTAAGTCCTGTGTTAAACTTCTACCTGTAGTGTCTTCATTTGATCCTCTTAGTGACATGACGGTAGATATACTTTCATCCATTTTGTAGATGAGGAAATAAAAGCCAAAAGAGAAGAAATTTTTACTCTTAGTACTTCGCTCTATTGAGTGGCAAAACACAATTTGAAACCAAGTCTGGTAACCACAAATTCTAATCATCTAGCTACCACCCTGCTGCCAAAAACCTCTTTGGCTGCTGATGAGGACACTTTGACTTGATTCTGCCATTTTTATACAATCAGAATCTTCAAAGCCCAACATAAGTTACTGTCTTTTCAGGTCTTCAGAGATCTTACGTTATCTCCCCTTTCCACTCATGAGATGAGAGGGTCATAGAGGCTTTAGAAGCATCGGCCAGCTCTGAGATCATGTAGAACCAACTACCATTACCAAAAATCAGATGCGTGTATCTGTGGTCTCGTTCAAAACAAAACTGAATTAGCTCTTTTTTATGGATGGAAAAACCAGTACATTTCTATGCAATATTATTAGAACCAATATTGTTAAACCTCTTCAGAACAATGAAAAAATAGTAGTCACTCAGGGTTCAAAAGAAGGTTTCTGCAGATAATATTCTCCCTCCTTCCCTCCGTCATCTTTCTGCTTTTTTTTTTTTACCCCCTTTCTGTTTTTCTCTTTACTTCTTGATAAGAGAGAGATCATCAGGATGTAACTGTCCAGAGCATTTTTGGAGTGCATAAGCAGTCATCTTCTATTTCTTATTGTTTGCAGATAGTCTTAGGAAATAGAATACATCTGAAACATTGTGAGCTGACTGTGGGTTGGTCATCTGCTTGGTTGGACTTGGAGGACTTTTTGGCTTACAAGGGAGAGAAATGATCATCTGGGTCCTCATGACCCACTTCTCCGTCTTGGATCTCTTTCTTAGGCAGACACATGTAGGGATTAGAAGGTTAGAGCAGGAGAGCAGGTAGATGGAGGCATTTCATTCTCGAATTCCTTCATGAAGTCCTTGACAGGGTGAGCGGAGTGCCCAGAGTTTCTGATCCTTTGATTCATTTGACATTTATTAAAACCCAAGTTTCAAATGTTACCATTTAAAACACTATCACTTTTTTTATTGTGGAAAAATAGCCATACCATAAAAATTTGACAAATGTATCCATTTAAATATGTACAATTTGGTGGCATTAAGTACTCTCACCACGTTCTGTAACCACCACAACATCTAGTTCCAGAACTTTTTTACCTACCCAGACAGAAACCGTGTACCCAGTAGCTGTCACTCCCCACGAAACCCTTCCCCCAGCCCCTGGCAACCACCAGTCTACTTCCTAAGTATTTTTTCAAGACATTTTTCATAAATGGAATTATACAGTATGTGGCCTTTTGTATCTGGTTTCTTCAAGTTAACCTATTTTTTCAAGAAAACATTGGGCTTTTAAATCATCATCTATTTATTTTAATCGTTTTTATTGATTGATTGATACTTATTTTATCATTTATTTTTGCCCTAAAATCACAAACGGTACCTGATTTTTCTTAGCGTCTTCCAGTACCTTCTGTAACCTGCAGAGAAGGAAAATCTCTAGAAGTGAAGAAGATTATCTAGAAATGGGAGATCAAATAAAGAGTAGACCTATTTCCATAATGACTTGTAAAACTGCCAAATGCAGATTTTGATTTTCTGCCCAGCTGGAAAGTCATTTACTGTTAACGAGACATGTGAATTCTTAAATTAGTCATTTTTTAAAAAGAATTATTTTCAGCTATTTTAATTCATGATGCTAAATTACTGTATTCTAAAGGGTCAGGGGCATTCAAAGAATGGGACTCAGACAGACACACTGTGATGGCCAATGTTTCTTCTTGGCCGGCATTAAGTTAACGTGGAGGACTTACATGGGTTGTTCTCAGTCCCGGGCCATGATGTGCTGTTACCCATTGGACTCTACTTACCACTTGATTTCCTTTATCTCCAGTTGCATTGCCAGTATTGGATAGTGCCCTGAGAGAATAGATCCCTTGTGCTCTGCTTTTGTTTCCTTGGAGGAAATTTAGAAGTAGTTTTCCTGTCGTCTTCCCTGACAGATATCACAACATTCGTATGTGTTCCTGGCAGTTGAGAACAAGAGAAAGAACCATTTCAACCCTTGTGTGAAACTGGAAAGGCCAAGGGAGTGTATGTGACAAAATCGATTGCACACCTCAGGATTTCTCTCTCACGATATTCCTGAGTTATCGAACATAATCAACAGCCTCATAGGTCTGTGCTCATCCTGTCTGTAATTATATTCATTTGTACAGGTGCCCAAGGGATTCCAGTGACGAGCCCTGTGGACTGGATAACTGCAGACAGGAGCTTGCTGGAATCACAGTATCGTTCGGGGTCTTGCACATTTTATGTGACTGATCTTAAATGTATGTAGTATGTGGGTTTATTTTTCTTTATTTGTAGTTAATAAAACAAAGGTAAGCCAATCATTCTCAGGTCAGTTTATCATTTTTTCTTAGTGCTTTTTAAGTGTGCCCCTGGAGGGGAGGGGAAACAGACATGTGCACACACACAGGCACACACAGGCGCGCGCACACACACACACACACACACACACACACACACACACACTTGGGATATAGGGGAAATAGAGGAATGAATCCAACGTAAGCAGAAATGACAAGTAAGCTGACTCCTGAAATGACGTTTCAGTGCGAAACCAAAAGCATTTTCCCTCCTTTCCCCTTCCCATTTTTTTCCTCCAGATTTAGAATCGTTATGGGTAAGCCTCTGTCACTGATTGCACAGCTATGTAAATTGATTAGCACCTGTCCAGTAGCTGTAAGAAGTTGGTGCATAGTGTGGGCTTGCAGTCTATGCCAGACCAGTTAAAAACGAGCCGGGGTGGGAGGGTGTGTCCGACGTCTGGCCCTTAGACATTTTATAAATTGAAAATACTGAGAACCAGGCCTGGTCCTGTCTTCCTGTGGAAAGCCGGAGGGGTGAGTGCAGTTGTGCTGGGTGACCTATCTGAATGGCCCATGGTAATGATGACAAATGAACTTAAATACAGCTGTTGAAAAATACTGACACCAGAGTTCTGTAGTTGAAATGTTCTGTCCAATTAAAGAGAATCAGCTCACGGGCCCGCAGTGTGCGTCTCCAAGAAGGCAACTGGGAGGACGTTCCTGGATCATCAGGTATTCTGCATATTGGACATTGCCATTGATGAGGTTTGTGAATCATGAGATAAGATAATTTTGGGTAGTGGGGAAATGACTACCCACTCCTTTGGATGAATATTTGCTAAACATCTCAGGTCAGTGGAATAACAGGTTGTTGAAACAAAAAGTATAAAGGTTGTGAAGGTCACACCTAGACCCTATGTGGTAACCCTGTGTTTGCTGACCTCACACAAATTCCGTGTCTCGAATCTCATCAGTTTAAGTGCTGTGTTTAATTTGTTTAATAATCTGCACGAGGAAGACTTAATATTCCTCGCATGTTGTCCTCTGAAATAAATTGGTAATAATGTCGTTATTAAACTTTCTCTGTCATGAGACATAAACCTAGTCCTTTTCTTCTCCGGAAAAGGCTGCTAGATACTGTTCAACACACACTCAAGGTCAGAGGGCACAGTCAGAAGTACACATGGCAGCAGTTTGAAGGCTGTGACACACCGCCTTTCAGAGGAGGTCCCCTGCCGGATCTTTCCTGGGTAGGTGTCTAATATCGTAATATATTTATAATTGGATTTTAATTGCAATCTGATTTTAGTATGTGTGTTTCAGTTTGCTGTTACAGAAGGACAGTGCTCCAAATGAAATTACAGAACACCTCTCCCAGGGCAATTTATTCTCCACCAAAAATATATCTGAGGAATAAAATGCACGCAGTGTTGTTTGCCTTAGTTTATTGGCTTAACCACCTAAGTGCCTTTATTCCTGGATATTTTATCTTGTTTGGTGGTTTAGCCCAGCAGTGCAGCATGGCGGAAGCATCATGTACTGCATCGCAGGCTGTGGGGTTCCAATAGCCACTCTGCCCTTCCCTAGTCTTGAGTCCCTGTGCAAGTTACTTGGCCTCTAGAAGGGTCAGTTTTCCCATCTGTAAGATGGGAATGCAGTCTTGACCCGGTGTGTGTGTTGGCCAGGGGAGTGTTAACGGTGATGAAATTGGATAAGGCATGAAACGTATCTGGCACCTAGAATAGAAGGTGACTTTTCTTAACAAGTAGTAACTTAATTATAACTCTGGATAATTCTCATTTAGTATTCCTCCCTGTCCCCACTATATTAATCATAAAAAATTTGTTGAGAGCCTTTGTTGATTCAGTGGATATGGAGAATCAAGGTCTGGTAGTTGACCGGAGGAGTGGTTAATGATAGCCAAGGTTAATGCCTTGAAGCCTCGGAAGAGGGACTTTTTAAAGAAAAGTCACCAGAAATCTTCCCAGCTCTCATTACTTGGCTGCAAAACTATAATTTAAGGTAATATGAGACTTCAAAGAGATCACAACATTAATGGTTGGGTCAACTGGCATTCCAGTATGGCTTTTCAATGTTAGATGTAGCTTTTTCTGGATCAGGTGCCATAGTTCCTGTGGTTATAATATTGCTCACAGTAAATGGGACATGTTTTCACTACCTTCTCGCTAATTGATTTTTTTTTTGTACTAATGGCACTGGTTTTATTCGACTCACAAGAGCATTTGATAGCAGTGTTTTGATGGAAAACAGAAATTTTAGGTTGATCCTTGTCAGTTTGGATTCAGCTAGGGAGAGAAATGGGGAAAGATGGAAAACAAGCAAAATTGTAACAGTATTTGCCAAACAAAGGAATTAGAAGCATTGCCAATTAAAAAAAAATCCGTTCACAGAAGGGTCAGTGAAATAGTATAACAAAGATACTTTGTTCTAACCTAATTTTTAAAATATTTGGGATCAAATAACACCATCTCGTGTCCCTGACACTCTAACAGCCGGAATGATTTGATAGAGAATTGAAGTAAGCGTGAATTCAAACAAAACTAGTAAACCTTCTGTGCCTTCTTGTTTGAACACCATTCAGAAGAGTGGAGTATACATATTTTATAATCTAATAGTACCACTAAAAAAACTGGCCTGCTCTGTGGGTGAACCATAGCAGTGGTCCCCAATGTGTAAGTTGATAAAGCCTCTCCGCCTGCAATATCAAAAATACACCCAAACTCCGTCACTTTACATAAACATGTATAAGGTGTTTAATGTCACGTTTTATAGTATCTTTGTCCCTATTTGTGCTGAAAAGAGGTGCTTTTTACAATAATGTGATAATTGGCTTTTGATGAGAATACTAATGTTAATAGATGTAAAATAGGACATTTAGTGCAGAAAAAGGCAGTGTTATATCTTACAGCTAATTTATTTTCATGCCATCGATGTTTCAATCATAGGTAATGTTGATAATAGCTAAAAATTTTTTTGAATTATTTCAATCCTTTCTCTCCCACCAGCCCAAACACATACTTTTTCTCAGGGATGGACAGGGATGGAAAGATAGTAATGCTATAATGCCTGTTATGAATTAGATGCTGGAAAAACCTAAAGATGAGAATGGAGTAAAAGGGGATTACAGTCATAGAGTCCTATGAGGTCAGGATGAAAATTAGCAGTCATCTAATGAAGTGTGATCTCCTTACTAGATGGGGAAACTGAGGCCCAAAGAGGAGGTCAGTGTTACTCCCTTACAAGGCTCGTGAGCAGCAGGTCCCAGATTAGGATCAAGGTTTTTTTTGTGGTCAGGCAGGATTTGAAAAGTAGGAGAATTCAGGGAAAATAATGCTGAGAAGAAAACAAAAGGTTAAAAACTGGTTGAATACAGATGAGGCATTGCTTTCAGTTACGTACAGAAGCTAAAGGGTTATTCGTCTATTGAGATTCTCCGGCTAGAAAGCCATGTTCAAGTTCGGCCTTCTGCTGTTGGTCTTTCTGAGCCGCTTTATGAGAAGGCAGACCTGTGAGCCACCCCACACTCTGTTCTTAATCGGATGGAGAGGGTGCTGAAGCGGCATCTGGCGCAGGCAGGAGCCTTTCCCTGCCTCCACCTGCATCCATTTTGTTCCCGCCTGGAGATAGACTACAGTCAGGACCCGAATACACGGGAAACAAAACCTACCAGCATGAATTATTATAAGCTGTACCCACTAGAATATAAAAACAGCATTTTCCTAGTGATTGCATTATCTCTGAGCCCTGATAAGAGAATGGCTTAAAGGAAAAGGAGCCGTTACTTTAATGGTGTTGGAGGGGGTGGGGGACAGGCTGCATAATGGGCCAGGAGGCAGGAGGCTGGCCTTGGGGAACAGTGAGGAAGCTGTGCTTTGAAGGGAGTATGCAGAGCCCGCATGGTGCCGGACCCCTAGAGGTAAGGAACCTCACAAGGCCTCCCACGGCTGTTTGCCTGTACTTGGGGAAGTCTGAGGCCCGATAAGCATTTTATTTATTACAGCGAGAGACTTTGAGGACTGTGCAGCCGTCATAAGAAACTGTTCCTGTTGTCTCCCTAGCATCCCACCTGGAGATGTCCAGTGCCTGGAAAGGTTGTCCCCAGCATGGAGGGTGGGGAGAGCCTTCCCTATTCCCTGGTGGGAATGGACATGGCGGGTGGGGAGACATTTGAGGTCCAGGGCATGCGGGGAAATGTCCCTTAGGCCTAGGCTGGGGCCGTGCTTCTCAGATTTGCCTTTAGAGAACAACCCTCAAGGAAATAGGAGAAAGGGCGCTTAGAAATCCCAATGCCTAAGCAGTACCCTAGACCAGTTCCAGCAGACTCTGTGGTAGGACTGGGGGAGCTAAAGTGTCAGCCTTTTTTTTTTTTTTTTTAAGACTACCTGGTTCCTTTCAGTATGGATCTGAGTTTAAGAATCAGGGTGGGTAGAACATTCCCATTCTGTAAATAGTTTCATCTGAAGAGTTTGGGAGAGATTGGTTGTCTTGATCTACAGGAAGCTCCTTAGAGGCTCTGCTCAGGCACCCTGCCGTCAGTTAGACACCCTGATGTAGCCCACGGGGAGGAAGAGGAGGAAGAGACAGACAGGATGACACTGGATCTTGTATTATTTGGGATGATGGATTAGCTGCTTTGTTTTGACATGCATTGGGATGTGAGTCAGTGAAAAGCTTTGTCCCCACCCCAAGCTACACACACACACACACACACACACACACACACACACACACACACACACACACAGTGGTTAAAGTCAGCCTCTGGTGTATTAAGAAAAATCCTCCCTACCCATGTAGGGAGGACCATCCCCCCTGAGAACAGAGACAGAGGAGCTGAGACAGAGGAGTGGAGCCCCCGGAAAGAAGCCTCATCATGAGTCGATTAAAACCCCAGCCTCCTGACCTCCAATCATAAGTTCCTGGCCCTGGGAAATAGCTCTCTAATGGGCTTTAGGCGATAAAGCAACAAGGTTGAAATTGAGGTTACATTAAAGCCTAATTTCCTTATGAGGAAAAATGTGCAAATGAATATGAAAGTGATGTACCTTTGTAATACAGCTTCTTGCCTGAGCCCAAACATCCATAGCCTTTGTCTCAATTTTCTCAGTGCACCATGTGCCTGCAGCTGCCCGAATATATTTGACCCAGTAATGCAGTCTCCCTTAACTGGGGTGCAGGCAGAGGGTGAAGGCTTAGCTCCATTTGGGGGGAATCGGGGCTAACGAAGCCTGGTCCGGGTATGGATGTTTGCCTGTACCCACACATCTCACACAGGCGATACGCTGAGAATGGGAGAATGGTTCCAGACATCTGCCCTGAAGAACCACCCCTTACTAGCTGTATAAGCTTAGGAAAAAAATAAATTTCCTGAGCCTCAGTTTTTCCACTTGAAAAAAGGGAAGTGCAGGAGGAGATCATAGCTGGGAAAGGGCTTTAAGCATTCTGGAGCCATATATTAAATAGAAGTTAGGACCCAGCTCTCTGAGGAAGCCAGCTCTGTAACCTCAGGCAAATCATTTCAGTGCCCTAAGCGTGGTTGGCTCATTTTTAAAATTCGGAGTTTGGAGTGGACACCTTTAAATACGTTCTAGCTCTAGAATTCTCGTGCCTGCATTCTGTGGAAAGGAATTCTATGCCATTTCCCAAAAGTGCCCTTTTTCAAGCGCTTTGCTTAGTTCTCAATCTCTGTTCCTCACTCTCCCCTTATCCATTGTGAGATCTTCGAACAGGGAGTGAAGGAATAACATGGAATAAAGACCATCAGAACTTCGCACCTCGAACAGCAGAGCTTGGCTTAAGAAAGAAAGTTCTGTGTGTGCCGAGAACTGCTGAGATGCCATCCGGAAACACTTTTTACTCCCTTGCAAGCACCGAGAAAGGTGATGGAGAAGCACCAAGTAAATATTTTTCTTCTTATGTGCAGTTCTTATTTCCCTGGTGTTTCTAGGCAGTATTAGCCTTTATGCTTAAGCAACCCATCTTATGTTGTCCGGGATCTCATACACGCTAGATGACATGATGCTATTATCACTTTTAATGCTGCAATAATTTTCATAACATGCAGGATGTATATGGGTCCTTATTATAACTTGGACTTGGGCCTTTTTTTTATGCGAAGTCATTTTTTTTTTTCTCTTGGCAGCTACATTGCTAAGGGCTTTGAGGATTTCCTTAATGCCATCACTCGATGGGTGTGTGTCCTGAATTGTCATTTTTTGCTTTTGTGCAGTTTCTCCTGTTCCTATGAGCTTCGTTATCTGCTCATGAAGAATATGGCTCTTAGGAAATTTGGACTGCAGGCAGCTCTAGTGATGCCCAGAGTCTTGTTAGGAGGGCATTTCTTCTTGCCCTTGGCGTGAGAGATCTGATTCTGGTACAGACTAAAGCTGAAATGAACCGCTTAAGGTGAGACCCCAAAGACAAAGACGCCTGCAAGTGGCCGAGGGCTTCAAGGGGCAATAGAATCATTGCTGACTTTAGGCTTTCTGGTTTGCCGAAATCCTTCCCGTAGCAAAAAGCTCCCACTCTGAGAAGTAGGGTAGCACTTGAGTAAGAAGGGTAGTGGGTTCTCAAGGTCATTTGATGGTATTTAGTAATTCACTTCAGAAAGCACTTGTGGGTTCCTTGGGAGAAATCTATATCCCTGCACTGAATGCAACCTCCCAATTCTGTTTTGTACTAGTTTCCCTTGGGCAAGAGAATAACCTCTCCCAGACTCAGTTTCCACGTCTATAAAGTGGGACTCTTAACAATCAGCTTATTTGACAAGATGGTGTTAAAAAATTGTTAGATAAAGCTAGTTTTAACAAAGAGCACTACAGGACCCCCAGTAAATTTGTTTTTATTATTTGTCCCTAGAAGATAGTGGAATATAAGACTTTGATTCTTGTTAAAGTGACTTGTGGCCTTTGGGGCGCCTGGGTGGTTCAGTTGAGCATCTGACTCTTGACTTTGGCTCGGGTCGTGATCCCAGGGTGGTGGACTTGAGCCCCACGTAGGGCTGTGTGCTGGGTGTGGAGCCCACTTGAAATTCTCTTCCCCGCGCCCCCACTCCCCTGCCTTCTATCTCTCCCTTCCCCCTCTCTCTGCCCCTTGCCCTTCTCTCTCTCTCTGTCTCTCTCTCAAAAATAATAAATAATAAAAAGACTTGTGACCTCTGAATGGGTGTTGTTTTTTTTTTAATTCTCCACATAGGACAGTGGTTTTCAGCCCTCCTTATATATTAGATTGATTTAACTGGTCTGGAGTGGGGTCTGAGATTAATACTTTAACTTGTTTGAGGTATGATTTAAGACCATAAAGTACACACATCTTAAATGTATGGTCTGATGAATTTTTACATAAGAATACATCCCTTGTAACCAGCACTCCTGTCCACAAGTAGGACATTTAGCATCTGTGTGTTTTTGTTTTCTCCAGGTGTTTCAAATGGGTGGCCAGGGCTGATAACTACAGCCCTGGCGGTGGCCACCCACACTTGGATCTGTCCCTGGCTTTTCCTCCCTCCCCAGAATGCACAGTGTATTTACATAACCCTGTGCCCATGCTCTCCCCTCCTGTCAGCTCAGTTTCATAAACCTCTTCTCCCTGCCCGTCGGCATGCCCCCAGCAAGCATACTTAGCTCTTGCTGCCTCGGCGCTTTGTACAACACAGTGAGTGGGTAGGTGTCTTTCTTGGAGCTAGGAACTTCTCCAGCACAAAGACTGGATTTCTCTGGCTCTCCGTGTCCCCCAGGGCAAGTACACCCGAGCCTGTATAGGATAAATGAGTTCATTCTGGAGCCCCCCTGCCATCTGCTGCCATTTGCTTCACTCCTAAGAATTAATTATGATGGCACAAAGCAGATGCAGTTAAGTCTAATTTTTGATGGTAGCCCGTGTGGCCAGTCTGGGGAGCAGCCACGGGACGAGCTGCAATGGCACATGATCTTGGAGAACGTCCTGGGAAGTTGTTCTCTCTCCAGGCAGGCCTAGTGACTGACTATCCCTGCATCTTACCTCCTACTCATTCTCCATAGTGGCTGTCCTTCCTCCTCTGTTGACTGGATCTTCCCAGACTTCATTGCTCAGCTTGTGCTGACGTCCTTTCTTGAGAGTGTCTTCCAAGGACCCCAACCCCCATGGATTCCTGGCTTTTTTTCTTTCTCTTGCACGGGTGTCGTTACAGTCGCTCAGGACAAGGTTGTCAATACCCCCTTCGGTTCACGTGAGACATGAATTGAGCCTGGATACCTCCTCTGTCTGCATTGGAAAGAAACGGAGGGAAAAAATGTTTTGGAAATATTTTGGAAGTTTTAAATGTGGATTTTGTTGCCTTCTGACTTGTTTTTATGAGGGGAAGTAATATCATAGAAAACAACTGCTCTTGGTTTTTTCTTTTTTTTAATGTTTATTTTTGGGGGGAGAGAGATAGAGGATGATAGGGGGAGGGGTAGAGAGAGGGGGACAAGATGTGAAGTGTGTTCTGTGCTGACAGCACTGAGCCCATTGTGGGGCTCAAACTCCCCAATTGCGAGATCGTGACTCAGGCACCCTGAGATCAAGACCTGAGCTGATAAGGGATGCTTAACCCACTGAGTCACCCAGGTGCCCCACTGCTCCTGTTTTGGCAGAAGGGGAGTGGAAAGGAAGGAAAATGGCCTTTCCTACCATCACAGCCCCGGGCCAGCTTCTCTCAGACCTCTCACTGAGCCTTTGGGTTCTTTTCCCCCTAGCAGAGTCTGCCCTAGCTCTTTGGGCCCGGTGCCTAAACTTCCTCATCGGTGAAATGGAAGTAATCTGTAAACAGAAATAAGCTTCAGAAAATCAGCTGAAAGTGGTTTTTTAAAAATGCTCCCGCAAATCACGTTGGATGTTTTCCTCCATAGCCGGAGACAGAAGAACTCCCCCTCTGCTGGGGCTCCCTTCATCACCCCGATTCAGCTCTTCATGCTTTTGTTCCCAAGGCCCTTTTCTGGGCTTAACTTCATGAGAGCCCCACAACGGTCCTGTGGAGCCAGAACAGGGCAGGTGTTAAGACTCGGGGGAAGCATCTCCTCCTTTAAGAAACCTTGAAACCCTGACCTTGCCCTCGTCACCTCCCCTTCTTTTGATTCCTGATGTTCTCTGTTTCTCGGTCAGCCCCACGTGCACCGGAGTGTTATCTGCCTGTGTGGCTCTTTCCCTCCTGGACTGGGGGTTCTGAGGGCAGAGACTGTCTCCTACTTCTCTGTAACCAGTGTACAGCACAGTACCTCGCGGTCACATTCACTCTTTGTTCAACTACGGAGTGAAAGAATCAGGAAGGTTGCAAGGTGATGAGGTGGAGAGGTATTAGAACCATGGCATCCTGAGGGCGCTCGATTTGAGGGCATTGAATCTAACTTTGTTATGGTTTTTGTGGCTGTGTTGTTGTGGACTTTTGGAACTCTTCCTTTTTTATGTTACCATTGTTTTATTTTATGATACCCGTAATTAAGAATACTTAAACTCTTATTTTGATGGATTGTACGATGCTTCAAAATAGAAAATGGAGAATTTCGGAAGCCCCCCAGTACACTCGCTGAACTGAAATTACTGACTCAATTTCTTTTGTCAGGTAATGACTTTGAAAGGGTCCAACGATTTCAAGATCCAGGTTCCCAGTATCTGAAGCAAAGTTTCTCAAACCTATTTAGCAGTCAAAACAATTGTATAGGGTATAAAAGATGGAAACACAGCACTTCTGTTTCAAATTAAATTTTGTTAATTCTGTGAATGAGAAAAAGTTGAAAAACTAGTATCAAAATCTTTTTAGTGGGAAAGAATTTACTTTGGGAGGCACTTAGGCATTTACAGGAAAGAAAGAATGTGGATTAAGGCAAAAAAATCGTTTCTCTAATACGTACACCTAAAATGGAGGAAAGTCTATGAATGTGAACTTAACCAAATCATGGTAGATAAACAGTTATGAGAACAGAATCTTTGAATGGTTTTATTTTTGGATTTACTTACTGCCATTAACAGAATCTTTGTGCCTGCAACCCAGTGGAGTTTTATTTTGTTTTAATCGGATTTGTTGGCTGAGGCAGTTATGTTGTTAAAAAGAAAATGTAACTTTTAACATCCAGCTGCTTTGCTGAGAATTACCCATCTATGAAAAAAGTGGCACCATTAACATTTATGAGAAACAGACTTAACATTATCATAAATTATACAGTAAACTATCTTGGCCTTGGATTGAAAGGTGTGTGTTTGTCTTTGAAGCTGATGTATTTTGACAGCACACCAGGAGGCAGCTCACTCTGAATAATGGGCAAGATGAGAGCCTCAGAGGAAAGAAATCACTCCCTTAAGTGAGCGTAAACCAGATAGGGGGTAAATGAACTTCCCCACCTGGACACATCGCAATTTTAGAAGCATTGATCACAAGAGAAGTTAGTGCTAGCAGGGACCTGGAAGCCATTTAGTTCTATCTTTTCTATTTACAATGCAGCATCTGAGGCTCAGAAAAAAAAAAAAAAAGAAAGAAAGAAAGAAAGAAAAAAAAAAAAGCTCTCCGCTTTATCCAGGGTATCGGGGAAGAGCCAGTAACAGAGCTCACTGAGCATCACTGGGTCCAGCCCTCAGGACCTGGGGAAACAACAACTACTCCCTCATTTTCAGCCTCCGCCTCCATAAAATGAGCACCTTGTTAGAGCTTTACATCCTGTCCAACTTGAAAATGCCATGCTTCGCTGGTAATTGTACTCATCTGGGTAATTTCTCTATTATCCTACCTTGTGTCAGTTGGTCTCCAAGGAATGAGTGCTTGGTGTGGGATGTCCAGGAAGAGGTGTCCAGGGGTAGGTGACTGTGCTGTGAGGTCATTTGGAGAAGAAGAGTGGGGGTCCCTCACCTGCCCCTCTACTCTGATTTTAGGGTAAACAGATAGGTCCTGCTTCAGGCCAGTGTATATACATGGCCAACCCCTGTCCTGTTTGGTCTATACCTAAAATTCCGAAATTCCCCAGTTGGGCAGGTCTGACAACTTGCTCAGTAAGAGACCATCTCTCAGCTGTGCCTAGTAATTTTCATTTCCATACCCCCTCTTTCCTTTCTGATGCCATCTGCGTGACACCTGAGTGATTACCACTCCTTTATAGCTACTTGCCTTGCCTTCTCAATTCTTCTTGCCATCGTTGCTAAAATGGTTCATCCTCCATCAAGACTGTTTTTTGGAGAAAGTGTTGAAGGACCAACAGTGGGGTTTTGTGGGTGCTTCTAAATTGCCTGGATTACGAAGGCTGTTGATCTAGTCGTGGGCATTTCTTTGCGACTGAGCCACCCCACCAATGTACCTTGTACCCACTACATCCCATGACTCACTATTGCCCACCCCACCCAAGTAGCTTCCCTTTGCCACTGAGAACTTGCCTCCGCTTGCCTTAGAACTGAGCTCGTGCCGTTCCCATCAGGGAAGCCCCCTCATTGACTACTTCCTGGATTTCTGACCTGTGAGTGCTCCTTATACAATAATGACTGCATTGTTGAGTTTTGTGCCCACATTATCCAGGTCCTTCTGGCTTCAGAAAACCTAGGCTCCTGAAATTGCTTATTCTTTCCCAAGGTTCTTTAGGGTCAACCTAAGGCTCCCAAACCATGTGGCACCTTAAAAGAGGCATTTCCCTTCCTGACGCACTTCTAGGGGGAGGCTGATTTTCTAAGACTGGTTATCATACAAGGGAAAAGGAATCCATTTCGCAATGCCTTTTCTCTCTAATAAAGAGAAACCTCACTTCACTTTGCAGCCACAAAAATGTGCTCTTGGCTTTGTTGGAGGGAATCTGTTTTGGAAATTCCATGGTCAGAATCAGCAGGTCTGCTGCGGGGTGGGGTGTGGCAGCCGTGTAGAGCAGCGTGTCCAGGATCAAGTGTCCTGTCTTTCAAGTCAGCTAGCCTCCCTTTAAAACCAGTGGTTTGCTGAGAGATTTTGTGTGGGTTTTCATTTTAAATGGTGCCCTTGACTGTGGCTTGTATTTGCATTTCACTGGAATATCCGTTAGAAAGCCTTCATAGTGGAGCGCCTCCCAGTGAAAGGGACAAAATTGAAAGTCTCAAAAGCCAGCTCCTTCGTACATTCTGGAGATATGAAAGACGGCAGTGTCTTCATTGGGCCAAACCCAAGATTCCAAACCTGTGGGTGCTGGATCCCCACGGACCTCTGAGTCCTCTCTAGGGGTGTGGGAATCCACATACCTCCCACCAGCAAACAGTGCCTCCCCCTTTCACACGTTGCAGCTTCTATACTACTCTTTCGCAAATAAATTTAGATGGTTTGGGATTTATAGACAAATACTTGTTTGGAAGCACTGCTAAATTTTTTTTTTTAGCGGGCTAAAATTATAAGTTGAGTAACATGGGAGCCAACGTGATATTTTGACGTGACACCGGAGTTTTTACATCCTCCAGGCCAGTTGCCAGTGTACCAAGATCCCGGGGCTTGTCTGTGGCCGTGTGTGTGGACAAATGCTGGCCAGGACTCCCTATCAGAAGGGGTTAAAGCTTCCTTGGCGGATTCCCATGACACGAGCAAGGTGTAGGGTAAACAACTTCCTCTGAGGGGGGTTATAGACTTGAAGCTTCTGAAACCATTTGACGGTGTAGTGTTTTTCTCTAGGGCTTTCACTTGTGGAGACTCTGGTAAGTTTTTTTTCGGCGACAGACGTAAATGTTAAGGCCCAGTTTTGTTCAGTCACAACAACAGAACCTTCAGTAAATAAGAATCCAGTGAAGAAATTTGAGAACTAGGCCTGATAGCAGTATATTTCTTTTCTGAAAAAAAAAAAAATTCTGTTAATACAAATTTCCCCCTTTTGTGGAATGGATGCCAGTGGAATAAAGGGTCTAGGCTTTTTACTAAGTTTTTTTTAAAGCTGAAACCCACCTGAGTATTAAATGTTTGGAAGCGTGTGCCAGCCGTGTGGTTAAAGCTGAAATTTCAGCACTTGGTCACTCTCTCCAGAGTTCATTTGGGTTTAGGGAAGAGGAAAGTGGTGATACTGGATAAAGCAGTGACATCAGTCTTCAGGACTGTTTTCTTGTTGTTGTTGTTTTGTTTGTTTTGTTTTTGTTTTTTTAAATGTCTCCAGTCATCTCTGTGGTGAGCCAAATTTTTAGTCTCGCAGTTAAGTTTAAATCCAAATCTGTGTTGGCTGAAGTAAGAACTTTGTGGGGTGACATTTCTGTTTTAAGGGCTTCTGTTGGGACCGTATTGCTGGTGTAGGAATTGAGCTTCATGGGGCAGGAAACCGTTACAGGCCTTAGTGACTAACGTTCCCCTCTTGGGTGGAAAAACATTGCAAATCATGATTTTTGGCCCTCAAAGAACAGCTCTTCGTGGCTGCCATGGTTAACTCTGTCTCTGGTTTTGCTTTGGCAACAACAGCCAATTTACCAGGATAACAGGGACTTTGATTTTTTTATGGCACTTGACATCTTAAAAGTTGCTGAAGTGCCTCACACACTAGTAAACAGACCAGACCAAATATGCCTCCATATGTGTGGTATCTCAAGGGTCCTGCACCTCAAGGTGGAGGTGTGTGTATGTATGTGTCGCCTATGTGTGTATGTTTTTAGCATTACGAATTGTATTTATGTATTATAAATATTACTTAATACATACATAAACAAACCTTTTTAACAGGAGTTCAAGAACTCCCTAGTTGGACATTTTAATACCCTGTCTGCAACATGTAGACTTGAGAATGACTGTGGGCTCTGTAGGCAGCTGGTTTAGGAAGACCTGACTCAGTTATTTCAGCCCATTTTTCTTTTCCTTAAAGGATCAGGTGACATGAGTAACTTGGTCCCTTTCCGTAGTATGTTCCTGTTAAGCCAAAGGCTGTTCTCTGTGGTGGTAAGGAGCCTCCCATAGGGTTATTTTGCCCCGTCCATCTGCATTGACCCGCTACTGTCTTCAGGCTCCAAGTCTGTACCCTCAGTCCAGAATTGGACCTACAGGTGTCTCGTGGCCCCCACCCACCATGCCAACCTTATCTCTTGCCTCTCTGGAGGCAGTCAGGTCTGAGTTCGAATCATCCATACATATCACACCACACTTACTTAAAAACAACTGCAAGATGTCTGTACTAACTGGTAGGAGCAGATCACGTATCTCATAAGCTTAGATTCAGGTCTATATTTAATTAGCTAGAAGCACAAAATCTTACCACTGCCAGGTGGCTGCTTTTAGCAGGATCCAGATGCACCAGCTCAGTGGAGTTTTTCCTAGGTCGCTAAGAAGGGATGTGCAGGAAAGGGGGTCTAGCTGGACCTAAGAAGCCCATGCGTGTTACTCATCTGCTTATTCCTCCTTGGGCTCACATCACCATTCTAAACTGCCAGGACAGTTTTGTGGCCTTCATGTAAGTAGATGATTCACAAACCAAACTTAGCCCCACAACCTCATCCAGGAGTGGACAGAGCTGGTGCCCCTCTGTCTGTGAATGAGCCCTGTCCCCTGCCTTCCTAAGGGGCACCCTCACCTCTGATTTAAGAGCCATCATCTGTCTGGGAAGTGTTTTCACAAATCAGGGTCCCTGCAGGTGGTTGGAAGGAACATATGAGATGATTGCCACCATCTTCTCAGCAACAGAGCCCAGCTTGCGGTAAGTATTCTATAAACGTTAGCCGCTATTGTTACTCACCTGTCTTTTGCTTTACAGAGACTTAATTACACACTGTAGCCTCTATGAACTCTTCACTTCCTGGCTTCGTCATTTCACATTTCATGCTGCTTCAAAAGGCTTTTTCTCTTGTCTTTACTTCCACATTCTGCTGTCCTATCAGCCTTTGCTCAAATGCCACTCCCTCCAGGAAGTCTTTAGGGACTGCTTCCTGCCTCCCTTCCCTTCTAGAAGTGCACTTACTCCCTTGCTCTCTGTCTCCCATTCTCTCTCTCTTGAGCTTTATGCTGCTTTTCCTTTCCTCCAGCAAGGCTTTTCAGACTTGTTCTGTGTTCAGTCCTTTGTGGATGAATACTTGTATAAGATACAATTAGAAAGAAAACAATTTCAAAATAAAAGCCCCGCTTTTTTTTTTATTACTGAAATTACCAGACATGATACTGTCGAAATTTACATGAAAGCTTTTAAAGGCTAACACTGTTTTTGTACTCCTCTTGCTCCAGAGCAGTACTGAGCAGGTTGAGGACCATCTCAGTCCACAAAGCACACTCTGAAAGTGCAGGGTTACGTCTTGTCGATGGGTACAGATTTTGAGGTACATGACCATGCCAGTGACCTCACCCTCCTACATCTGGCAGGAGCCTTTCACATCGATGATTGTTGATAAATTGGTTGAACTGAGTGAATGAATAAATGGATGCACAACAAATATTAGTTGAATTGGATGAATGAATATGTGATTGAATGTGCAGAGCGTATTTAAAACTCATAATCCTCAGGAAGAGTTTTCTTAATGAATGGCACGCCAAAGGGATTATAATTTTTTATCTTTGCCTTTTATAAAATTTACTCATTTGCATTGCATATTAAGACTCATTCTTTTTCCTTAGTTTTAAAATTTTTCCATCTCTGATAGCTGAATCAAGATAAGGTTTATGCTTTCCCCAGAATAGGGGCATAGTTGATAATATGCTGAGAAAGAGGAGAGATTAGAATCTTGAGGGAGAACACATACCTGTGCTTTAGTGAGAATCCGAATTTCTCAGTTTAATAACTGCTAATTAGCAGAAGGAAGGCAGTATGTACTTATATGTATATGAACTTGACAAGGAAAGTTGTAACTCAAGAACTATATTTGAATTAACAGAGGTAAGAGTTTATTTTATAGCATTGCCTTCAGTCACCAAATCAATGTTGAAAAGATGAAAAGCAAATCTCCCTTCCAAGGTTTTCTTCCTCCTTGAGGAATGCACCCTGGTAATTCTCAGAGACATAAAAAGGAACCAGTGAACCAGCTAGGAGGATGCTTTCCAGTAATCTCTGCTTCTCTCTGAACAGAGACAAACCCAGCTTGATCTCTTCTATAACCACTTACAGGAGGTTTTGAGATTTGGAGATAAGCTGTATACATTTCTTCCCTACAAATAACACACTGCTGTTGTTTCTTAAAAAAAAAAAAAGGAAAATATTAAGACGTGCAAAACCATTCAACTTTCTTCATTTTACTCCCTCACTACCTCCGGTCTCAGACTTGTCAAGGCCATAGTAATCTGTCCTGCCTTCAGGGTCCACACTGTGTGATCATTCAGCCCACAAACATTTATGGAGGTCTCCTGTGTGTAAAACGGGTACAGAGGTAAACAAGACACAGAAGCAAACAACTCTACACACCAAGTTGACATTCTGTTGCACAAGTGATTCCAAGAGTGATTTTATCTCCAGAGAAGAAGTGCAGAATATAGGACATGTGGGGGTTGTACACTGCATCCTGACCGAATGGGAGAATGGGTTGGTCAGGGAAGTGGCATTTAAGCTCAGACATGAAAGATGGGTCGAAATTAACCACAAATGGGCTGGAAGGGGGAGAGTATTCTAGGACTGACCGATGATTCTACTCTGTAACTATCAGCCCTGACAACACCTGGGGTTATAAAATATGATACTGTGTTTCTCACTAGTTTCTCACTTCATATTCTTCCAATCATAGAATTAAATAAAAGTAAGTCAGGTGTGTGTGTGTGTGTGTGTGTGTGTGTGTGTGTGTGAGAAAGAGAGAGAGAGACAGAGAGACCGAGACAGAGAGACAGAGACCAGCACTGTAACTACAGCAACTTACTCAGGTACTATGGACATCTTCATTTACAGATGGAGAAACTGAGTCACTAGGGGGTTAAATAACTTGACTAAGGTCACAGTTACATAGCCAATAAGCGATGGAGTCAAGAAGTGAACATTGGGCACTCTCTCAGAGTTCATGCTGGTAACAACTATACTGTTAGGCATGTGCTAGAGGCAAAAAGCATTTTTTGTTTCTTTTTTAGGTTTGTAGTTTCCAGTGCAGTGCTAAGTAAGTCAACCCCAAAGAACTGCTTACCATTTAATGAGGTTAGATTGAGTTACCCTATTGTCAAAAGATCTTTGTTTAATTGAGAACAAGAAGGGCTGGAGGAAGGTTTGCTGATTGAACTATGTATTAACAGGTATTAAGAGATAGAGGGCACCTGGTTTCAAATCTCCTCCTTGCTACTTTGCCTCATACCAGGATGTGCCCTGTGGCATTTTGTGAGAACTGACTTTTTCATTCATTCCTCAAATATTTATTGGGTAGCTCCAATATGCTACTCACTGTTTTGAGCACTGAGGATTGGGCAGTAAACCCAGCAGACAAAACCCTGCCCTTGCAGAGCTTACATCCTGGTTACATGGTAATGTGTGTAACATGCTCAGCACAGGGCTGTGGTACCACTTGAGTCTATTACATGGTGCTGCTGTTTAGTGCTTTATACAGGCGGTATTGGCACATCCCTAATCGGAGGAGGCATGTCAAATGAGACAGGAGAACAGCATCTGTAGATGCTAATGGCCAGTTGGATCATAGGACAAGGTGATTGTGGGGGTCTGCTAATGACCACTGTTGAATTAGTCATACAGCCATTGGCCACGGTTTTTAAGATGAGCAAAGCGTTCTCTTGGGACATTAAACTAGTGTTTCTGGTGCTGTGCATTGTAGCGGTAATGTTTGAGTAGTAACAAAGGTGTTACCTTTGGTGGTAACAAAGAGTATCTGTAAATGGCCAGAGAGTGAACGTTTTAGGATTTGTGGGCAATGTGGTCTTTGTTACAACTACTCCACTCTGCTGCCCTTGCAGCAAGAAAGCAGCCGTAGACAGTATGTCAAGGAATGGGCATCGCTGTGTTCCAGTGCGGCTTTATTTATAAAAGCAGGCATTCAGCTCATAGGTCATAGTTTGCCAACCTCTGTTCCAGAAGACAGTAAGAATTCTGTTAGCGATAACACAGCATGCAGCATTAGCTTTTTAAGAGAAAACGTGAACTGACAAAGCAAAATGACATTGACTCACTTCAAACCTAAAATACACTCCTTAGACACTTTTAAGTTTGCATTTGACTCTTGATGGTTTAAATTTCCTCTTTTGCGTGACCTTTCCTGTTTGGTTCAAGACCAAGACCAGTGCAAGGAAGAAGTTTCAAGAACTTGGAAAGGGCATCTTTCCTGGAATAGAATCAGAGTTAAACTGCCCCATGGGATTTATGTTGGGTGCAAGGAAGAATTTTCAGCAGCGGGGCCTTGGGAATATTGAAATAGATTACTGAGGAGGGTTATTGCTGAAAAGCCTCTCCTTACTCAAGACATTCTAAATTCTAGATAGGACCCAGTTTGGCAGCTACTCAACACACAATTACTAATCACTCACTGATTAAAAATCTGACTTTCTCCTTCTCTAATCTGAGTTGCTTGATGCCTGATTCAGACAGAAGGACGATGGTGTGTGAATTTAATGGATTGTATGTTCTCCCTGGGATTGGGTGGTCAGCTTTATAATATTAGCCAACTAGATTGATGTCTCGCTAAATTATAGTAAGGGAGAGGAAGGCACTCTGAAATGGAGAAAAGAGACGTTTCCAATGTCTTTCAAGAATGAAATTTTATTCAAGAGGCCAAAAATGTCTCTGAGTAATGTGACCATGACTCAAAAATACCTATCCCGGATAAAAGTGTAAAGTTAATTAACATATCAATAGTTTGTAGATCTTAGGTGCTTCCAAAGTGCTTGAGGGTGTTTGACAACTTTTTCTTCCCTTAAGCTCTTTTGCTTTCTCTTTGAAGAATTATTTTAAACAAAGAGAACCCCTGTTCCAATCTATTTTAATCTCAAGGATGTCTGATTTAATATAATTTTCTCACGTTCCTATCAACTTGCCCAAGGTGAGGAATAATTTACTTTGTTAGAACAGAAGAACAAAGAACTTTTGGGAAATGGAGAATAGTGGACCTCCTTAAAAAAAAAAAAAAATACTGTGCTTTAGTCCATACTGAAAAAACTACCCTTTTTAAACCTCTACGTCTTTAGAGGGCCTTGCATTTCGAGGCCTTTGTGAATTTGTTCACGTAGGCAGTCATGCAAAAACAGCTTGTGTTCTCTATCAGTGATCTCTTATGTATTTAGATTCGGTTGATGGGTGTATTAGGAACAAGCAAAGCAGAGGTGATTCCAGCCCAGTGGATACAGCAAATCATTACTTGTGTGATCTTGGAAACCATTAAGTCCACACCCACCTGAGAAATGAATGTAGCCAGGGCCCAGCTGGGCAGATTCTGGCTGCTCAGTGACCATGCTCAGGAAGAAGTGTGTAGGAGGGAAATAGGGTTTCCAAGAAGACTTGGTACCCTCTACTAGGATTTTTAAGACTTAAATGGGTCTGAAGAAGGGACCAGGCCCATAGCTTTGAGTTGCTTTTCGGAAGGCACACTGTAATCCAAATAAAAACGTAGTTGTTGAAAATCTGTAGAAGATGCAAAGGCCATGGCCTCCCAGAGTTCATAACCAGATGGAAAACTGAAATGAGAGCCATGCTAGAAAAGACACCTGGTGAACAACACAGGCCATGCTGATGTTAAGTGAGTGGTGAAATCAGATCCAAAATAGAACATTCTTTAAAAGGGCGGATGGAGGAGGTGGAACTGGTCCAAGATGATTAAGGCAGCTTCATGGGTAAGGTGTGATTTGACGGAGGCCTTGATGGGTGAGTGGGCATCTGGATGGACTGGAAGGGAAGGGATTGGAGGTGGTGAGAGTTACAAGCTCCTGAAACGAAGGTGTGTGCTCGTTTTTTAAATCAGTGCTAGTGTTTAATAACTCCTTAAAGATGCCAATCAAATGAATGAATGATTCTTAAGTGAACGGATGATCCATCTGAACTTAGCCTGTACCACCAATTTAACACTGAATTCTGTATAGGCTCATATTATCAAGGCAATTCTTGTTTTTCTGGCTATATTGTTAGTGCCGTGTGGGAGAGGCCTGTATTTAATATTTCTGCGTCTTTTACAGTAGTGACTGGAACGTTGAACACAGAATGGGTGCTGCCTCAAAACTCCTCCTCATTGAACAAGATGGCCATGCTTCGAAATGTATAAGCAAGCAATTGTAGAATGTATAGGAACAATTGAACAAGAACAACATGCTTCAAAATGTACAAGAGCTATGAGAGGGTAAATGTGAGGCCTTCCCTAGTCTGAGGAAGTGACTTGTGAGTTGAGACCCAAAGGGATTAGAAAGGGTTAACTAAGTGAAAAGAGGGCTGCATGCAGAGGAGTAGTATATGCAAAGGCCCTGTGGCAGGTGGAACTTGACAGTTTGAAGAATTGAGGCGACAACCTTGGTGAGGGGGCTGAGTAGAATGAGGGAAAGAGCAGGGAGGAGGGTATGGATAGAGAAGTAGACCAGAGCTAAATGCTTTCAGGACCTTACAGATAATTGAAGGATGTCAAGTAAGGTGATTGCATGCTCCTTACACAGCAGTGGGTGATACACAGGGAGGTGAAGGATAAATGGGAAAAATGCTGGTGACTGAATGCTGATACTCTATTTCAAAAGAACAGGTAGAACTCAGAGGCACCATCCTCCTGTTGTGTTTGCAAGCTGTTGATGCAACCTGCAAAGGTGAAGAGTTTTCCACAGACTTGTCAGAGTTTCTGTTGTGTGGAAACTGACAGAGCCTACAGGCTGAGGGGCTAATTTTAATAGAAATAACCTAGGTGGGTTTGTTAATTTTCTTCATTCCCTCGATGACCTGTCTGCATAGCGTGAAGGTGCTTTGATGTGACTAGGAGAACAGAAGGATATTTTGTGCATAGCCAACCGTGAGCAGAATGCTGGTTTTGCAGTGAGGAAGTGCAGGGCGATGACAGGTGAGTTGTGAGGAAGGGGGCAGGGGGGAGGAGAACAGGTGTGGCTTTTCCCACCTTCCCAAATGCAACCTTGTTTATCTAAGATCCATCTTTCTTCTAGCACAGAATTAACTTTTATGAACTCAGGGTGTTCAGAGTTCCAAGGAAATTCAACACGATGGCAGATTATTTTGTAACTGGCACAGTGTGAACGTCCGGGGAGGGGGGAAAAGCCCCTCCTCTGTTCTCCGATTGACTGAGTTTGTTGTTGTTCCCCTGGGGTTCCATCAAAGTTATGGTGCTCGCGGAGGGCCTTTGAGATTCAAGTCTCACGGCACTTTCTGCCTGTGTTAAGTGGATGGGATGGGGGGTGGCCTCTCCCCTGCATGCAAATAATCTGGGTATTGCCTTTGTGGAGTTCTTTGCTGGATCTGGGATCTGTTCTGAGAGACAGGTTGCCAGGGCAGCGCGAATGCCATGGGAATTATAATCGATCCCCAAGCATCTGTGCCCACTGCCTTTGGGTCTTTGAGATCTCTGCAGAGTGACCGACAGTCTCCATGGGGGGAGGGGACAGGACCAGACACTGAGGAAGGTATGGGTGCTGACAGCCACCTTGGTGGTCCTTCTTGTGGTCCTGGTGTCTGTGTAGTGGTGACGTTCACCTGGAAATGGGGAGGACCATGCTTCTGGGGTGCACCTTCCTCCCTGTTAGGGCTTGGAGAAAGCCCTTGACCCATGGTTCACATCATACAAGTGGGGGTCATTGTGGACTCAGCCCTCAAAGTTTAGGGATCAAGGGAGAGGGAGGGGCAGAAGAGGGCCTGAATAACCTCAACTTTGCATCCAGTTAAGGGTGAATTACCAAGCAGCTGATTACCCATGCAATCATGCTTTATGTCCTCCTCCTATGATGCTCAGCGCCGGTCCTGTGCTGCCGAATTAGCCCTGCCACTGAGGGGAGGGCAGCTCATGTCTTACTGTGCCTTCCTGTGCTTACCCAGCATGCTGCTTAACTCCTACTCCAGAGCACGCTGTACCCAATTACCCACCTAAAGTCAGGGGAAGGACTTAGGAGCAAGGGAGACCAGAGACTTTTTGAATAGAGACACCTATTCTGTAGATAACTGTCTGCCACGCAGAGAGCAGGCACTCAGTTTTCGTCCAGCTTTGACCCTGGGTGAGCATTGAAAACTAAGGGGCATTCAGATTGCAAGTGTAGACTGAATCTGAAATAGGAGAATGGGGTCTTGCACTGGGACTTAGAAAAGTGTCTGGTGGTCCCTCCTTAGGAAATCATCTGGCCCGTTAACTGGAGGAATCTCACTTTGTAGAGAACTGTCCTGGAGGGGAAAGAGCAGTCAAGCAAGTAAAGGTAGAGAGGCCTGTTTCCCATGAGCATAAGGGAAAGTGGTTGCATCTTTCCGAGTAGAAGGTGGCACTGGAGAAGAACAGGTGAGGGGACTGTGATGGTCAGAACACTTGGGTGTGGAGATGTGGGAGGGGAACCAGGAAGGGGTGGGTGCATAGCTGGTGAATGCGGAGCGGTCTGCCAGCAAGAAAACAAAACTGTGCTTTTGACAGTAGGGGCCATATAAAAGGGAAATTGGATATCAAAGGATGTTTTCAGAAGAGCTTTGGATGTCAGGGGAATGGAGTAGAGGGAATACTGAGCAGAAACTGAAAGCTTGGGAGGCCAGAGGTCCTCAGCTGTGGCCCTGACAGTTAGGGCAGCCAAGGCCAGAACTCACAGTGGGAAGCAGAGCTTTTATTTTGTTATTTTAGAGGAAGGATGTTTACAGGGCGCTGAAGGAAGAGGAGAGATTAGATTTCACCGTCTGTGTGACATGTTGAATGAAGTCTGTCACTGGCAGCCCTGGAGCATGTCAAGTTGGTGGGGGTGAAGACGGGGCTCCTCCTATGGAAGCCCCAGGCGTGGAGTTCTGCACCCTGCTTGACAACTGTTGACAAGGTCAAGTGCATGGCTTCTCTCAAGCAACCACTTTCTTCAGTGAGGTCAGGACCTGGACCAGGGGATAGGACCTTGTGATGTGGCCTGGGAGGAGTGTATGTGCAGCTTGTGCCCGAACCACGGTCCAGGGGGACAACCCGGGGCTTGTCAGGGAGCATTCTCAGCCCAAGCTTCTACCCAGACACCTGCCTGGGAGATGGTGTGGGAGTTGGCCTGCTACCACTTTGCCCAGTGGGCCGGGTTAGCTTTGGGAATGCATAAAGCCACAGGCACACATGGTCTTTATGTCTCGCTGCCGTTTCGAATCCGTTACCTAAGATCTTGAAGGTGTTAGCTCCAACATTCATAGCAAACCTGTCCGCCATCCCCTGTCTGGCCCAGGCCCCAGGAACTTGAGTGGCCCTGTGGCCAGCCTCCCGCTGTTGCAGCGAGAATGTTCTTTCTGAAATGCAGATCTGGTTCTGTCACTCTCCTCTTTGAAATGCTTTCTTTTGGAGTTAAAATTAAAAACCACTCCACGGGTCTACCAGAGCCTTGCAGGGCTTCATTTGGTTGTTTTAAAGGAAGACTATATGCTGGACACTCATGAGAAAGCAGAGATGAGATTTCCACAGTCGTTCCCGCTTCACCTTTCTATTGCTAAATTTTAGCCACGCCCATCTATCCATTTCTTGAATGCATCAAGCTCTATCCCACCTCAGGGCCTTTGCACATGCTCTTCCCACTGCCTGGAAAACTGTCATCGCATTCCCTCTCCTTTCCCCCTCTTCTCCCCGTCTGGCTTATTTCTACTCATTCCTCCAGTCGCAGGGTAAATACAATCCTTTCCTCAGTGTCTCATGGTCTCTCATTACCCTTACTTATTACCCTTTGATTCCCTTTGTGGCAATTTGCAATTGGCTGTTCCTTCGTGTGATTATTCAGTGTCTGTCTTGTCCGTTAACCATAAACGTCCTAAGAGCAGGAGTGTAGCTGTGTTCGTCATCTAGATGTATCTACTGCACTTTCAAGTGTTGATTGAATAAAAGAATGATTGAGGGAATATATTACAGCAAGTTTCTGTGTTCCTGTTTGTGCTTCATGTAGACGACTTTAAGCGTTTATTCGCTATCTACCTAATTTGTTCATTCTACCAACATTTAATGAGTGGTGAGTATGTGCAAGCCGAGAAAAAGGCACAGTTCCTGTGCAAGGGGAACAGTGGAAACAGTGGTCTCATAAGCTGGCGTTGTGCACCGGAGAGGGCTGGGTGGAATGCCGATAGGCTCCTAGAGAAGGCCTGTGTGCACACAGTCTTTGTCCTGGCATTGCGGGTGGGTTATCGAGGATAATGTTCTGAAATGAAAGCTGTTCAGCGTCACTGGATCGGGAAGTGATCAACCATTCCCAAATCTCATTAGAAAGATATTAGCTTAAACTGTAAGGGGTGTGAGATAAGCTGTGGTCTAGTTAACTGCAACATGGGGGCACGTGCTGGTGGCAGATCATACGGTGGCTGATAAGGAATATTGAAAACCAGAGCCTGGGAGAGACGGAATGTGTCATCGACCCCTCACCCTTTGGGAGAATGGAGACTCTCCCCTCAGATGAATGGCTGCACTCTCCAGATGCTGGTAGCCCTGAAGTGGAGGAGGGCAGACCATTCTGCCTCTTTCAGAAGAGGCTAGTCCTTGTATGTAGCCTTTCAAAGTACTGCTACAAATTAGCAGACATTTGAAAACTGACTGCTCTTAAGGTGTGGTGGGAGAAGAAAGAGGGTGGCTTCTGGCTCTTTTTCATTCTGCCTGTGATTGAAGATGATAGAAGACTTTATTGGATTTAGTAAATTAAACATGATTGTTCCTTTTTAAATTATGTATGACAACAGGTAATACTACCTAATCCAAGTTTACCATTTCTAAAATTCACTAACTCTAGAGAAATGACCTTTAGTTCGTTACCCTGACGGTGTCCTCCAAATAGGTTCCCTTCACCTAAGGCTATGAGAGTTTGAACTTTATTTCCTGACTTGATGAGTATTTCATGATAAACCAGTTCTGGCCCATTAACTTCATTTCTCAAAACGCAGGTTTTAAAAGCATGTTTCCTAAAGGAGTTGCCTCTCAAAATGGAATGAATCCAACTTGGGGGAAATAAAAATGGTCAGAGGGAACATGGCACACAATCTTGAAGACAATGGTTTGTGTGTGTGTGTGTGTGTGTGTGTGTGTGTGTGTGTGTGTGTTCGTGTTCAAGTAGTAACATTATATAAGTAACAAGCAACATGTGTCTGATTAACAGCCCAGTGTCCAATAACTATTAAGAATTCCTGTTAAGTATGAGCCTGCCCTCCTGTTCTCCTTGTATGTTTTCTAATTGATCTAGAAAATTAAACTAGCGAGGTAATGTTCCAAGAAAGCCATCCCCTCCCTGCTGGCGATTTAGTGGAGGATATGATGGAGTGTCCTTTTAGAGATAAGTGTGGCCCACATTGACAGGGGTCTACGTGCAGATAGTCCCCCACTCACGATGGTTCAACTTCGCGTTTTCAGCTATGATGGTGCGAACACGATAGACATTCAGTAGAAACTCTGCTCTGAGTTCTGTTTAGTTTCCACAGTTGATTGTAAAATAGGCTTTGAGTTAGATGACTTGACCCAACTGTGGGCCAATGTAAATATTCTGAGCACCTTTAGGGCAGGCTAGTGGAAGTGATCGTGTTCAGTAGGTTACGTGTACTAAATGAATTTTTGACTTGTGTTATTTTCAGCTTATGGTGAGTTCATTGGGATGTAACCCATAGTAAGATGAGAAAGGTCTGAATGGATAGATTGATACAGAATGAATTTGCCCAAACCCTGCCCTGGGAAGTTAGGAACTGGAAATACATCATGGGATTTCCTGTCCTGGGGTGTGGCCTCATCCAAGGAATGTCTGCAATTCCTATTTCCATTTGAGTAAACAGGCAGATATGAAGGGTCACTGGGGTAGACCATAATTAGGTGTGTTGTTGAGATTTTCAGACCTTTTGAAAATTGACAATATGTGGAAGATAAAATATTCCCCACAGAGGATTCAGCTAATCGTTCTTCTAGGTAAAGAAGGGCTCCATTTCTTGGTCTGTCTGATGAGGCCTTTTCATTTTCCGCTGCCAACTAACCTAATTTGCAAATGAAAAACTTCACTGAGGCACGCGTTGCCTGCAAGGGAATTATAGTCCTGCACCTTTGGAAGTGTTGAGTAGAACACACGATTGCATTTTAAACAAAAGACTTATGATCTTAATTCACAGTTAAAATAACAGTTGCTCCTAAGTGGTACTTATTATTTGGAAAAGCGTAGACATTCCAATAACGGTAATCAGGAGGAGTTAGGTTCACTTAAAAGCCAAACACGTGAGGAGTAATTGTGAAAACTTGCTTAGTATTTGCTGTTTTGGGGGAGATTTGATCCTCAGATCCCACCATATCCCTTGTTGATACATTTCACGGCTGGTCTTTTTTAGATCCGTGGAGACTGGCAACCCTTTACAGCTTTCAAGCATAGCGGCAACACTTCTCGTCCAAGCCCACAGTGTTTCAGCGGGGGCTTAGGGGAAGCAAATAGGGTTTAGACGAGGCAGAGGACTTGGGTTCAAGTCTTAGTTCCTACAGTTACGGACTTTGTGACTGCCTAGAGGGTCGTTTGCCTTGAGGATCCTCCTCTCAGCTGCGAAGTAAGAATTAAAATGCTGAGGCTTTTTATGTGGACTGCGGCGATCACTTCATCCAAAGCCACAATGGTACCAGGCAAGGGCACCAACCTTGACACTTGTTCAAGTCCTTGTGGTTGAGGGCAAGTCAAGTGATGGATAGCCCAGATAGATTTATTCAGAGTTAAAAAAAAAATCCAAGTGAGTTACACAAGGAGACCTTCTACTTCTCTTGGGTCTTTTCTACTTTAGAACTGTATTTGATGTATTTATTCCAAAGATGTTTATGGTGCTTGTCTTCATGTACTGCCTGTGTGCTAGGCACTGAGGATAAAATGTAAAGGAGGAGACACGGGCCTTGCTGAAGGAGTTGACTGTCAGGGCAGAGGGGGAAGACCGGGAGTGGGATATCTCAGTGGAGCGAGCTGGGCTGGGCGGCCGCCGCCAGGGCATGGGAGCTGGTGGTCAGCAGTGAGGTCCGAGAAAGGTGGGACAAGTGGGCCTTAGGATTTAGTGGAAAGGGTTTGGATTTTATTCCTGTTCTGTGGCTGTTCCTTTTATTTACTTTGCATGCAGAAAGTCTCTCCAAGTCCAGACATTAAGCTGCAGCTCCAGTGTGTCCGAACAGCACACAGGAGGGGGCAGATGCCTGTCTCATTTGCTCCCCGTGACTCCCCACTTATCAGTCTTGCCCATCTTTCTGGACCCTGCCCCGGCCTTCCTTCACCACAAGATCCTCCCGGCTTCCCGTTTATAACATTTCCCTTCCTGTTGGCCTTTTTATAGTACTTCCCACATTCTGCCTTGTTTAAAATTCTTGGTGTTGGTCCCCCTGGTAAAGTGGGAGCCTTGGGATGCCAGGGCCTTATGTTGTTCACGTTTTCTTTTGCATCCATTGCCATGCACAGGTGCCTTCTGCATGGGAGATGCCCAATAAATATTTATCGAGTTGAAACCACTCAAATCTGGATAGGAAGCTAGCAGGGAATAGTTGCCCAAAGCACTGCACGGGAGAGAAGCTGATCTGAGAGCACAATGGGGAACGTACCATACGCACCCACAAAATGGTTTCATTCTTGTATTTGTTCGGACTTGTCGAGGAACTTAATGGGTCCATGATAGATGGTTTCATTTACTAGATGGATTGGATCGAGAGGATTGTGAACCTGGAAACCTTTAGAATTAAATTCCAGTTCCAAGGAGGGCATGTTACTCATTTTTACAATTCTAAACGTAATGCATAATTACAAAAATTCAAACCATTAAGAAAGTACATGAAGTTAAAAAAAAAAAAGAAAATTAAAATCAACCTCTCTCCTATCCCTCGTACTAACCTCCCTCAGAGGTAATTGTTGCGCATAATTCCTTGTTTATTCTCCAAGAATGTCTCACCTGATAGTACATCTCCCTTCGTCCATGTCAGTACCTACAGATGTGTTTCTTTTTATTACTGATTGCGTAATCTTCCCTAATGTGGCATGTTATTGACATGTTCCTCCTTTGAGATCTGTTGATACTGTTTCCAGTTTCTTACTCTTTGCAGTGAACTCTTGGCACATCTTGATACCACCCAAATGGTGTGGTCAGCTCAGTCAGAGTATGAGCACCTTACCCGTTCTTAACACGTCTTGACTACCTACTGTGTGTCGGGCACTTGGCTTCCATAGTTTGCCAGACCACACAAAAACCAATTAGGTATTGCCTGTGCTGTCAGGGAGCTCGTAGCCTGGTTGGGACAGTTGGCTCTACCTACCTAACAATCCACTGTAATGAAAGCTGGACTCCAGAGCTGTATGAGGCGTCAGGTGTCGTGGTTACCAAGTGACAATGATCAGGTGGGCTGGTGGGTGTCAGAAAGGGCTCTGTTAACGAGGGCTGGGCTTGAAGGTGGGGGGTGGGGGGAGGGTGTCGGGAAGGGCCTTCTGGAACAGAGCAAAGCACTGAGAATGGAGTGGCCAGCATGTAGGATGTTGAGAGAGGGCAAAGAGGAAAAGATGGGGCAGCAGCTGTAGGCCAGGACCAAACTGCAAAGGCCTTTGTGCCACGTGAAGAGACTTGAAAGAAACCTGAGTAAGAATGAGTTGGGCATGTTTCCTGAGCCCTTTCTCACTCCGCTGCATTTAATGCAAATATGCAAGACATGCTGCATATTCAAAGCCACAGCATAATGAGCTGTTTTCGAGAAGAGTTCCCTGCTCTGTCACGGCAGCCTTGCTAATAAGCCAGTCTGAGTGTAGAGTTGCTCTTCCAGTAAGCTGTGCTTTCCAGTGGACAGCCCCTGAGTCCTGGTGACCTTGCAGTGGGCAACATCTTTCTTGCTCTCTCCCCCACTCCCGCCCTCCCCTCCCTCTGTGTGGAGACCGTGCAGAAGGGCCGAGCATCTTTTGTGGATTCTGCACATAAATGGATAGGATTGGTCCCCAAGGATGTCAGCTTGGCAACCTTTAGAGTGTGAAATCCATTTAAAAAGGGATCAGGAAAAGAAATTCGGAAAGAATGGGAGAAGACTGTGTAGATGGGGTGGTTTATACAGTTAGTGGGTTTAATTTTTATTTCCTGGAAAGGGTTTGGGAGAAAGACATGTGAGGTAAATTCTCCTGTGAAGTGCTTATAGAATTGCTACTCCATCAGCAAGGAAACCGCAGACCAGGGCATAAGTACTGTGAATTTAAAGCAACCGTGGATTAAATTCCTCAGGTAAGCCTGCTAGTCATGTCTCCCCAGTGCCTATGTATCCAGATGTCCTTTTGGGATGGGACAGGACTGGTTTCTAATGACTCTGAACTGCCTTCCCTAGGCACTGGAGGCTGCGTTTTGCTGACTGTGGAAGCTCTTTGTGTGAGCTCGCAGGCTGCTGTGTGTAAGGAAGATTCGGCTCTCCCCTTGTCCCTGCGTGCCTGCCCATGTCAGTTTCTCCATCTCTGAAATGGGGATTATAACCTCTCAGGAGGCCTTTGTGGCAACAGATAATTTTGTTAAGAAAAATAAAGATTTATGGTTTTAAAATATGCACGTCTAAAATAGCTACTGGTGCTATTTGGCTGTCTTTGCCTGAATTTCTCTATGCCTGTAAGTGAGATTCAGCATTTTCTTGTGGACTGTGAATTGTTGCTACTAAATGAGCTTGTCAGTCTCTGCTAAAGAACAAAGTGTCCTTGGATTTACCCCACACTGCATTGCTTTATGCACTTACACCGGAGTGCTAAATACGGAATGTGCCCAATTCTGATTTTTCCCCAGAAGGCTGCAGCTCCAGAAGGGACACTGGTATACACAGCCACTCCCCAGAGCCACGTAGAAGCCTCGGGAGCCTTTGGACTTGGCTCTGCCGCAGACTTGCCCCCACGCGGGGCCTGGGCGGGACGCTGCCCACTAGACTTCCTTTCTCATCTGCAGAATCTCAGCTCTGGCACTCGTCCGGAAGAGCCGATCTTTGCTGCTTTAACTTCTCGTAGTTGGCATTGAATTTTTGGGCTTTTTCTTTGTGGTTTGTGACTCCTAATCCAAACCTTCTGGTTATTGTAAAATAAGCAACAGGAACAATCCAGATGCCTTTGGGGTATATCTCCTTACTCTGAGGACCAGGTCTTTGATGTGAAAGGTGGAAGTTTGCCTGACTTAAGGAGAATACTTTGTGTCCCAGGGTACTGCTGGGTGTTCATGGCCTCTCAGGGCTGCCTCCAGCGGATAAGGAGGGTACAGAAAATAACGGACCCTGGGTCCCCAGGCCCCTGACACTCTGTTGAAACAAGCATCCTTATTTGTTACCTGATTTGCCTGCAAGATTTTGCATAAGATACAAGAAAAGGGTTCTGCTGCTTAAAAAAAAAAAAGAGTGTTTAAAACCTCTAGTTCACGCACTCTGGGATTTTGTATCCTTGCACAGCCTTGGCGCGGTCTTATCTTTTTCTCCATGAAATTGGAAAATGCATTTGTCACCCGGGCCCAGCCCTCAGACTGGGTTGATATTTACACAGTTGCCAGGGTTCCTCAGACAGGTAGCCATTGACCTTGCTTCGTTGTTTGCAGTCTTTTTGTTAGTGGTTTTGTATATGGCTTCCTTTAAAATCATTAGTACATTTTATTAAGAACTCTTTCCAGAAAATAAGCCTTTAAAAGGTGTTCTCATTTAAAAAATATTTATAATAGTATCTTTTGATAAACAAATTAGTCTAATAATAGATGCTTCCTGGAAACTGCCCTGTGTGATTATCTCTGCACATCCTAGTTTTCCCTGCCCTTCAGACATGTGCAGTTATTGTCCTACCGGGCTTCTGATGGATCCCGGGACAAGCCAGTTCAGTCCCCCTCTGCAGGCTACTGGAAAAAAATCTTCTGGCAATGAGGATTTGACCATTGACTCCTCTGATCATAGCTTGATGCCCAAAGAACAAGCTGTCCTTCCATGCCCTGAATTCTCTGCTTCATTCGGTAACCTTTCTTGAATGCCTGTAATGGTTCAGGTGTTGTTCTGGGCCCTGAATTCCAGAATTCCATGGGATATGGAATATCCCATATGATTCCAACATTTCTGCCTGAATCCTGTGCGTGGAGAAATAGGGGCTTACCATTCCATAACCGGCTCACATGGCACCTCCTGTGAATTCTTCACGTAAGCAAAGGAGCACCTTTTTATGGTTTTGGACGTTCTGTGCACATCTATCTATCCATTCTCCGTCATCAGGATTATGGTAGCTGGTTGTCTATCATTGGACGCTGCCCTTGGAGGGTATCAACTGGGTCATACTGGTCATTGTATCCCCAGCATTTGGTCCATCCCCAGATGATGTCCATCTACTGGAGCTAGGAGAAACCAGGAATGCAGGTCACATTCTTGGAAAAGGAGCCTTCACTACAGTCAGACCAGCTCACACCAGCATTGTATCCCCAGCCCCAGATATCTCCTAGCTGTCCAAAAAATATTTCCTTTTACTTCCTGGTCTTTTCTGTCTGGGCTGGAAATAACTTACCCTCCTCTTTATGACATTATTTCTTTCTACTTTTAAAAATAGTTGTTTGTGGCTCATTCGATGAAGCATCCAACTCTTGATTTCGGCTCAGATCATGATCTCACAGGACGTGAGATTGAGCCCCACGTCAGCCTCTGGCCTGACAGTGCGGAACCTGCTTGGCATTCTCTATTTCCCTGTCTGTCTGCCCCTCCCCTGCTTGCTCCTGGACTCTGTCTCTCTCTTTCAAAATAAACATGAAAAAATACTTAAATAGTTGTCCGTATTTAAATGGTAGCCTCCTCTTTCCCACTGGAGTCTGAGATCCCAGAGGCTAGTCACTTGTCTCACTCACCTTCGTCTTCCTTCGAGAGCCATAGCATATACTGTGCTTGATGTGTTTTATGGGCTTGGGCACATCTTGGTTCAGAGAGCTGGTATGACTACATTGGAGGCTCTTTTCCCGAGAATGTGAGCTGCATTCCCGGGTTGTCCTATCTCTAGTAGACGGACATCATCTGCGGATGGGGCAGAGAAAAGGCTGGGCCCTGTACTGGTGACTGTTAAAAATAGATCAGCCGCCAACCACTGAAATATCTGCTACATGGGTTCTGCTGCTTTCTATCTTGTAGGCATATTTGATTAGAGTGGGTAAAAGGAAAATACCACTCCGAGGTCATTTAATGGTCTAGCTCTTCCTTCCTGTAACTGTAGGGTGAATTTCTGCCCCATAAATCTATAGGTCTTTGTGGGGGCAATAATTCTCAATATTTTGAGATCGCCTTGGGATTTGCAGAAACCTCAGTGTTTTTGTTTTCCCCTAAAGCAATAGCAGTGCGTGTCTCTTGATCATTTATCCTTAGGAGGAAAGGATAGGTCTTTTCAATGAATATTACACCATGACCTGCAAAGTTCATCAGCATGTGGCTTTCTCCTGTGCCCAAGTCCTACATGTGAGAGGCATATTCCTGGGCCATGCTGAATGGTGGTGAGGATATCGGGCCACCTGCTTCACAGGACTTGGCACTGGAGCCAGGGAAGTTCGTTGTTCTCCTCCTGAAATAATTTCTGTCCTCTGTGGCCCTGGGAGTGTGATAGACATGGTTTTCCTTTGATTTAGTGCCTCCCTGCTCAAACCCCATTTCATGGAGCTCTGCCTCTCTGTCGACTGTGAGTGAAGGATAACAGGACATAAACTACTTGTAGACGTGATGGAGCCAAAGAAAGATCGTTGCTTTCTGAGTTGGTTAGCTTCAGAGATGGCTGTCAAGTTTTCAGTCCTGATGTGAACAGTTTTGCTACGACCACTACCTCCCAGAGGTTGATGTGAAAGTACTTCACTCTAGAAAAGCCCCAAGTCCAGATGAGCGCTCTGCCTTACTGTTGACCCACCTGTCGTCACCACCGTGTCATGGAATTTCGTATGTGTGATGCACTCTCCCAGATGGGATGTCGACATCCCCACGATTGAGGTAAGCTCTGAGCATAAGAATAAAAAAAATATCAACAGCTCAGCTTGGTGGTAGAGGGAGGAATGTATTGTTTGCTTGTGTCTCCAGGCTTCGGGGATAATGTGCAGATAATCTGCCATGTGGCTTTGTGCCTACATCATTTGGTTGACTCATGTCCTTGGCAGACCCATATGTGATGCACCAGTAGTGCCATACCTTAAGTTGTGTTTGGGGAAGCTCTCGGTCCACGTTGGTCTCTAATGGCACGTCTTGTATTCATACTGAAAGAACCCAGTCACAGGAAGGGAAGCTTTACTATCTAGTGGGAATTTAAGAAACCTATCACACCTAGAAGAACATTGCCTTTTCATGTTCACTTATCCCTTGGTGAGATGATCAAGTAAATACTATGACCTTAGTCACGTGAGAGAGCTGTCAGTCATTAGTCTAACCAGGGAGTCAAAGAAAGTAACAAGAGTAGTACGTCTTTAGGAAGGCTCTAACAGAATTAAGCAGCAGTGTTCACAGCAAGTGAAAGGGGTGGATCTGGGAGCTGGGGGGGTAAATGTCCCAGTAGGTCTGCACACACTTCATTCACCTGCACAGTGCATTAACCTCCTCTGGAGTTTATCTGGAGGGAGGAGCTCTGGAGAAGCCCCTGAATCTCTAGTTTGAATTCCCTTAGCACACTGATTCCAAACCTCAGATGGTATCTGTTGACTGGAGGGGAAGGAGGTTACTAATGTGGTTAGTACTCACCATTCTGTACGCAGTGCCAGCACCTCCCAGGGCGGTTTGTGACATTCGAAATTCCACCTAAAATGTGTCCTTTTTCACTTGGCAATATGTAATCGCCTCTGATGGTAGAGATTTAAGTAACTGGAGAATGCTGTTTAAGTGAAATCTCATGGAAGACACACCCAGAGATCATTTTCATTCATATTTTTTTTCATTTCTTTTGGCAGCAATAATGCAGTATTTCTGTGTTTCATTATTATGTAGTGTTATGGGGCATATTCTTTGTGGGTTTAGATTCCAGAGTAGTGTATCTGATCTATACTTCATAAAGCAGTGTTAGCCAAGTAATTTTGCTGAAAAGCAGCCGCTTTGGCAGAAAGGGAAGAGCCTCTTATAAAAAAGAACATATTACGAAGCTGGACTGGAGTTCATTGGGACCAAGAGATGTTGGCTACCAAAGGTCTAGAGACTAAAAGTTTGCTTGATTTGATTTAAATTTCAATTTCATTTAACTTTTTTTTTTCTTTTTGGACAGTCTGTCAACCTTTAACTTAAAGTGAGTTTCATGTTTGCTTATTACCAACACATTTGATAACTTCTTCCCTGAAGGACGGTCACACTGAGCTAAACACTATAGGTGACTGTATATCGTAACCATGGAAACTATTGTCGATGACTTATTAAGCATTCTTTGTCCTGATCCCAAACAATACATCGTGTATTGTCCAAGTTCCCTGGAGGGTTGCCTTTTCCCTTATCATATAGACTGAATTTAGTCTTATTTCTATCTTGGTTTTTTTTCTATTGTTCGATGATAGTATTGGCTTCTTAAAACGTAAAAGCCAGTTTGGGGACCACCATTAAGTGGTTAGAAGTCTTTTTAAAATGTGAATCAAAGAAAATGTTACCATGTGCCATTATATTACAAGTCAAGAAAACTGAACCTGACTTTGAGTCTTTTTTTTTTTTTTCTTCTAATGAGTATGGATCCATAGAAACAGTGGTTACGTTTCTAATAATGGCTGGGTACTGGTCCTCAGCAGTCCAAGATACCATTAGACACTGAGCGAGGGTATGTTGACTCTGCTTTTCCTGATGTTTTTTTCATGTGAAGTTGCTTGTGGATCAGTAGAGAACATCAAGGGAATGTTTTCAAAAGTTTGTGTTTTTTTTTTAAGTTTGTTTATTTAGAGAGATGATGCGTGCATGAGTGCATGGGCAAGAGGAGGGGAGGGGCAGAGAAAGAGAGGGAGAGAATCCCAGGCAGGCTCCATGCTGTCAGACCAGAGTCCAACATGGGGCTGGAAGATCTGAGCTGAAAACAAGAGTCAGTGGCTTAACCAACTGAGCCGCCCAGGCACCCTTCCAGTACTCAGTTTTAAGGCTATCTGACTGAAGAAGCTGGGTGGGGCTAAATTTCTCAGTCCTCCCGAACCTCCCAGAGGGCTTTGTGGTATCCTTTGTTGGAACACCATAGGGAGGCCTGCCCCTGGGCAGAGGGAGTCTTTGTGCTTGGAGAGCCCGAGAGCCCTGGGCCTCCTTCATTCAACAAGCCCTTGAATCAGGCTCAGGCAGTGGTAGTTGTGGTGGTGCTAACGGCCGCCCATTTTGATGGCAATTTGGCAGGGAGTCAAACTTTGGCCCTAAAGCAGAGGTGGTGCAATTAGACAGCTGAGATGCATTCTCTAAACACACACTTTTAATTGATTTCAGCTTGTTCAGTTCACAAAGATAGAGCTCTGACACATAGCAGCCTTCTTAGAGAGGCTTATTTTTACTTTCCCTTTATTCAGCAGCGTAATTCAACAGCAACAGAAGCAACAATAATACAGAGCTCTAAAGAGCGCGTATTTGGCATGGCTGGGATACAAAAAGTATTATTAAGAACTAATGAGTGAGATAGTTAGATGTTAACCGGAAAAGCATTAATGAGCAGAGGAGAATTCTGGCATAAACATCTGCTTCTGAAGCAGATGTTTTGTTACCTTGTAAATCTGCTGAAGAAAAGCCTGCGTAAATGGAACAGTGGACCGTTTTAGGTAATAGGAGTGACAGAATGATATCATGAGGTTTTCAGATCCTGTTGGTGGCTCTTCTGAAACTCAGAAATGACTCTTGAGGCAGTGAATTTGGGGGGGTGGGACAGAGTGGGGGTGACAAAGGATATGAGAGAAGAATTACAGTAGGAGATCACAATGAGCAGGAGGCCAGCGATTGCTGTCTCACAGGGAGAGATTTGGGTTTCTCATTACTTAAATAGCTTGACTCCTGTCCCATCTTGTCTAGGGCTCCATAGTCATCCCCATATAGATGGATTGTGGCTGTTGTCATCTTCTTGGGCTAGAGATTTAAGATCTGTTCTGCCCCCAACAAAAATTACCTAACCTTTGGCTGACTTACTGGTAGCTTAATTTATGTAGATGACTAAATGGCTAGTAATGAGTTAATGGTCACACTTTGCAGGATTACACAATGAGTATGCTTTAGCAGCTTTCCATCCTTCATCCAAGAGTCGCTAGTTGGCAAGATTTTCAGGGATTCCCAATGGAGGGTTAGGTGTTTTTTCAGAGACTTCAAATGACCTACTCTTGGCAACTGCCCCATTCACATCTACACGAGGACAGCTTGATATGGGTTATTTTCACTCAGTATCCTAGAACAAACTTGGAGCTGGAAGGAAGCTTTAGAATCGTCTAGGTAGTCCAAAACCCTTAGAGATCCACCTGAAAAACAGAAGTTCCTAAAAATGATTCCACTAGCATCACCTGGCAGTTGGTGAAAGGGTTGGTTCCCAGAACCCAGGCTCATGTCTGGAGCTCTTTCCGCTGTGCCTCATTCTACACAGCTCCTTTGTCCTTCTCTCCCCTACTAAAGGTCAAGAATGGGGAGTTTCCTCTAGGGGGAAGAGTGCCTTCAGAGAAGACCATGGGCTTGCCCCATTTGGTGCTTTGAAAGTTAGAAGCAGGGGCTAGAACTGAAGTGAAAACCAGCCCCCAGACCGTATAGTTACGGATTGTCCTTCTGTAGCTTTCTTTATTTGTATCCGTCCTCAGAATGGTCACAGGCGTAGATATGGGGATTTTTATTTATTTTTTTTGTAACCATTAAGTTTTGGAAAGCTGACAGTGTGGTTGCTTCTGCATTGGCATAGTTGGAGCCCGCCCCTTGTCTGCTAGTGAGCTGCAGAGGAACCCAGCAAACCATCCCACCACCAGGGACCTGTAGCCTGCAGTGATTTTGTTGATGCTGGATGAGTCTACTGTCTGCCACAAAAAACACTACCTCTGAAATTTTTCAGGAGACTTTGAGTAGGGGGATCTTAGCCATTTGTGGCTGCTCTGGGAGTCTTCCATGGTGCACCATGTTTATAAGAGATAGGGGTCTCAGCTCTGCATATGTGATGATTCCTTTTTCCGTGTGTGTGTGTGTGTGTGTGTGTGTGTGTGTGTGTGTGTTCATGTAAGAAGAAGCATGAACAAAGCCATAGCTTCATGAAACGGGATGATATCCCAAGTTAGCAAGGCCTGTATTTTTCTATGGAATTCTTTCTCCTACAGAATTAAGGAGGGCCCTGGTGAAGAGTAGCCACTAATCTCTGACTTCTTCCCAGATCACAGGCATTTACTCCTAATCATGAGGGGCTTTGTATCCTCCCTAGGAGGAGCCACAAAAGCCCATGTTAACAGAATATTCTAAATTAATTCCTTCTGTTATGCTTGAGGTGCCGATTGATTTCTCTTGAAAGAAACTTTGCGTCTGTCATGTAGCTCATGGCGAGTCAGAGGCAGATTTTGTGTTACTTGAGGGGAAGTCTGTTTGACACCCCCAACGGTCCTGGGGACACAGGACGCCAGTAGAGCTTGTATTGGGCTGACATTGTGAAGGTGCTCATGAGGCTGCCATTTTGAATGGTGTCCATTGTGTTTGTGATTCATCATCTCCCTGAGAGCATTTCTTTCATGGGCATGATGATGACACAGGGAGACAGGAGATGTGAGCAGTGTTGCTGAGCCTTTGAGTTGCTCTCTTAAGTGACTCCTTCCATCATTATTTACTGCTGAGGGAAGAGGCTTCTGAAAGAATGCTTTGAAAAAAGAAAGAAATGTTTCTCTTGCTGTTGATCGTGGGTGTATTTCCTTCCTGGTGGCTTTGCTCTTCTTCAGTTTACTAGCCCCCTTGGTCTCAGCACCCAGCCGTTACCTCCCTTGATTCTCATACTGACCTCTGAGGTGTGTATTACTAACGGGTACTCGGAAGGTTGTGGAGATTCTGGAAATTACCCAAGGTAACGCTGCTAGTCAATGATACGTTACGCTTGAACTAAACTCCAACCCCTTCCCAGGCCTGTACTCTTAACACACTGTACGGGTGTGTCCCTCAACCCCTGTCACATGAAGCTTGACCTGTACTAAACTAGGTGGACATTGTAGAACAAATTGTCCTGGCCCTTGGAAGTGTGGGTTTGTTCATGCTTTTCTCGCGTGAACGACACACATGTGTACACAGACTCATGAACACACACGCATACACACGTAGATTGCTTTGCTTAGTTTCCTTGTACTGATCTTTCAAGTCTTGGCTCAGACATGACCTCCTGCAGCCGAGCTTCTTCTGTGAACCCTCCTCTTCACCCCTGCTGCTCTCTTGTGGCACTCTGCACAGCTCTGTTACAGCACTTACTATGTCCTGTTGTGTGTAGGACCTGTCCCTCTTGCCAGCATGTGCATGCCTGAAGGTCAGGGGCCTTGTCTCAGGGCCTAACCCTGAGAACTTGTGGCCCTGCAGAACTTGCTACGCTAGACCTTGCCAACTCTCTAAATGTGAACGGAATGAAGTCGATAGCGGGATATTTGAAACCTATATGGCACTGATGATACAGGTAACCTGAACTTGAGGGGGGCCCATAGCCTGTGTACTCGAGCAGGTCTAGAAACGGCCTGCTAACAGAAGACATCTGTGCCTTCCTGCTTTCCAAGCACTGTGAAAATCTCCACAAGCAAAAGGTTTGAGGAACTATAACATTTATGGCTCCCTGGCCATAAATTCACTGAAGAACACATAAAGAATGCCATTCCCACAGGGTTATGGCAAAGATTCAGTATTGCAAACATCTGCATGTGAGCAGTAAAGCTAACCTCTGGTGCGCACTGCTCGACTGTTATCGACATATATTAACATTAGTGACAATCAGATGTGATTATCTGAGATGGCATTTTATCTGCCAACTGCAGACGTATGGCTTCTAAAAACCCAATTCGCTCCCTTTCTCATATGTTGTTTTTATATGACTCAAATCACATGCAGAAAATCGTGATGAGTGTGGCTCTGCTTTTGTGTTTTGGTGAATACGGGTGTGTATAAATTTTCAGTACTTAAATTGATTTTTAGCATCCTGGTTAGACTAGGCTCTCAAAAGTTTGTTAAACAGCTAAGTAAATTGCAAAGCATTATGACTTTACATTTGAAGACACTACCGAGAGCCAGGAAAAGGGGATAGATGCTGGTACTGGCTGATAGGGTTTTTGATGTAACAGCTTTCTAATTAATTTACAAGGTTGGAGTGTATGTGTTACATGATGCATCTCGAGGTTTAAATCGCTGTCATTATCTCCTTCTTATTTAAACCAGGGTTTAGCAGAATTTTTCTGTTCAGAGCTAGATAGTAAATATTTTTGCCTTTGTGGGTCCTGGGTTCTCTGTAATAACCACTCCTCTCTGCCACTGTAAGGTGAAGGTAGAGAATACAGCAACAAATGAGTGGAGTTGTGTTCCACTAAAATTGTATTGACAGAAATAGGCAATGGGCTATAGTTTGCTAACCTCTGGTTCAAGCAAATAATACATTTTTCCAGAAGGTATTGGGAGATTTAGGAAAAAAAAAATTTAGACCTTTTGCAAATGGACCTTTCCTCTGGCTCCCGTTCTATTTGGCCAGCGTCTAAAGTGGCCAAATTAGATTTTAAGTTAAAACATAAAACTTTAAATCCAAATATGTTCTTTATGATAGCACAGTGATTCTTAATACATATTTGATTTTAGTTCATCGACTGCATTTAATGCATCTCCAGTAACAGTGACTTGTTACAGCAAAAGTTTTAAGAGGAGAGGGTGGCATTACTCTGTATTCTTTTCTCTAAATTCCCTTCTAAAACCGTATGAGCATGAACCATTGCATTGAGATAAGTAGAATTTCAGATGGGCAGAAATATATAGGTGTCAGAAAGCAAGAGCTTAGAATCAGAATTCCTTTCTGAAACCTAATGTCAGCATCACTGACACAGGGCTTTCTCCATTTCACACCAGGCCGTAGAACCTTTGAGAATGGACGTATGCTGGAACTTGCAAATATCTTACGGGTGATGGTCAGATTTCCGAATGGCAGGAGGGTTTCTGGTTTCACAGTTTGGAAAGGATTACAGAGCTAGGCGCAAGGGAAATAAGTGAGAGTATACCTTATCATACTTGTTTTTTTCTTTGTTTGAGGTTATTTTTTGTTCCTCTCCAAACGGTATGTGAGACGACCCAATTTGCATTGCACTATTCTGGGTGACTGAGGCAGTTGGCGAAACCGTGACCCAGGATAACAGCCCAAGCAAGTGGAGCCTATATAAATTATTCTTACTCCTTATTTGTTTATTTCAACGCAGTGTTTCTACCTTGTAGTTTCAAGTGGTTTTCAAGACGTCCTCACCAGTGTAGCAACTGCTGACAGCTTAACGTTAAGCCTCTAGCCCTCCCCACCCAGGTCTTGGCTGCTTAGCTTTGCAAATTAGCGAGCAGAAGTTGGGGGCAAGAGAAAAACTGTGTTAATTGTAGGAGAGGCCTGTGACCCATCTAGCGGGGAGTGCTTTGTGGAATTCTTCATAAGGTCAGAGCCAGACAGTTGTGACTTCTCACATGACCAGTTTGGGGATACAGCAGTGGGATGTTTGGAGGGGAAGATGCATGGTCCTCAGACATGCGGCTTCGGCATCACCAGCTTTTTAGAAATGCAAAGTCTCGGGCCCTGTGGCCAGGCTACTAATCAGAATCTTGGCAGGTGGGTCCAGGAATCTGATCTAAGCAGGTCTCATGCTGATGGCCCTGCCTGCGAAAGTTCAAGAAGCACTGCTTGATTCGCCAGCCAGTTAGCTCCATCTAGTACCTTTTTATGGTTCTGGAAATTGAGGGCAAATGACTTGCCCAACATGAAGCCTGGGGGTGGGGACCTGGTGGTCTGATTCCCAGGCCAGGGTCCAAGACAGTGCCAGTTTAGGTAGATGACAAAGAGGCCAAGGGCCTTAAACAGAGTGGTGACTTGGGACCAATGTCTGCACACTGTGCCATTCATGTTGTGGTGGAGAGACCTGGTCAGAGGAGAGGTGGAAGAGTTGGTGACTGCCAGCTCTCCTCCTAACCCGGGGCACCCTTTCTCCATTGAAGAGCCTGGTGACCCTGCTGTTGAACTTCCTCTTTTAAATAAACAGCTCCCTAGAGCATCCTCCGCTGAGCTTAGCAACAAGGGAGGAGGGAGTGAGGAGGGGCGGGAAGAGAAAGGCTCCCCCGTTATCATCATGTCAGTGCAATCACTGGGAATTACGGTTGAGGATTAAGAGTCACTTGGGGATAATTCAGCCAGGCTGGAGAGGGAAATACGCACCCGCGCGTGCGTGCGCGCGCGCGCGCGCACACACACACACACACACACACACACACACACACACCCCGTAAACATATTGCTAAAACTCCTGGCAGGAAACAAACAGCGCAGGAAAACAAGTATGGGCAGAACTGAAAGGGCCTGAATTTTGAATAGGTGGTATAGGCTCCAGAATGATCTGTTTCCTAAACACTTTGGGGGAAGTTGTATACACAGTGACTATAGCAGAGCAGCTGCTTCCCCAACTCTGTGCATTGCTCTGTTTCAGAACCAGCATCCCTTCTCCTCCAGGCATCTGTTCCTGAGAACACTTGAAGGTTCTGCCAAGAGGACTCAAACTGGCAATAGAATACTTGAAATGTAGAAAACGATACACACACACACACACACACACACACACACACACACACACTTCTAAAAAGACGCAGCAAGTCCCGAAGGAAAGCGTCGCCTATCTCCCGGAATCAGGTGCCTCTGCAGAAGGTCAAATACATTATCCATCTCTTGTGGTTGTCCTTGGACTGCAACAGGAGACCTCAGCCAGTTAATGTTTTGCTTTTCCCAGAGACAGTGTGGAATTGGATCACACTCTTTGGGTGTGTGCTGCCTGTACCAAGAATGTCTTTTCTCACCATGTGACGTGAATGTCCAGCCTGACGGGATTCTCCCTAAGCATGGTAAATGGAGTCTAGAAGAATCCTGTGCTTTTCCGATCAACTCTGAAAGAGCTGAATAGACCAGAGCAATCTAAAGTAGCGAGGGGAAATAATTTGTTCGCCTTCACTGAGAGTCTTGGCAGAAAATTCCACTGAGGGGCACGGCCGAGACCTCATGGGGCCAGTTTCAAGTGAGAGCTCCCTTCACCCTTCGTGTGTCTCTCACTTGAGGTTGGCTGCGAGGCAATTAATTATCTCCATGGTAGAGGCCTCCTACTACTTCTTTCTAAGCAAGTCCCAGGCCTTAAACAGGGGTTAAACCAGGAAGGAAACGGCCCCAGGCTTTCCAAGTGTAGGTGCTCTTAATACCACTCTGAGCCAAACAGAAGCAACTGTTAAAAACTGAGAACAAACTGAGGGTCGATGGGGGGTGGGAGGGAGGGAAGGGTGGGTGAGGGCTATTGAGGAGGGCACCTGTTGGGATGAGCACTGGATGTAGTATGGAAACTGATTTGACAATTTCATATTTAAAAAGTTACCTTTATGTTTATACTCTTTTTCCAGTCTTCTTCATGCTTTATGACTTGAGAGAGATCTTGTTGTTGTTTTGCGTAATGAGACTGACTTTATTTTACTTCCCGAGGAGGAGGAGTTCCAGAAGTGAGAAGGTGGGGGGAGGTGCAGGCCGAGGAGGCTTTCTCTCCCTTTCCAAATCCTCCCCGTTAGCATTAGAGCACTACAGAATCCTTTCCCAGATGGACAAATGCTGCAACAGATGTGTCAGCAGTCGTGTATTCTGGGATTATTTGGGTTTGTTTAAATTGAGCTTACCCTGCACCAAAGGATTTTGTGGAAGGAAATATGTCGTGTTTTTGGACAAGGAGAGGTTTCCAGCCTCAGATGTGAAGGGGCTGAGAGATTACCCCATTCCAGAATGCCCATGGGTATGCATGGCTCTGTCTTGGGGAGTTGCTGCTTCAAGGCCAAATAAGCTGAAAGAACACATCTCTTCTTTTCTCTGATACCTCCTGGAACTAGACGTTTCATAATCTGGATCTTTCCTCTTTGATTTTCTGCCTGGGATCTTAATAAGACCGGCACTATCCGTGAAGCTGAGGTGACCTGTTCAGATGCCCTAGGAGTTGGAGAGGGAAGCCATGTTGGGCTTCAGGGAAGGGACACACGTCCTGTCTGCCCATTGTGGAGGTACAGAGAAGGGACCCTCCAGGGAACAGTCAGGCACCGCCCTCAGCCGCCAGACACAGCTTCCACAGCAATTCCACACTTTTTTGAGAAGGATGCTTTTGTGGTCTCAGATGCTGGCTTCATGTGGAAAGCTGACAAGGAAGGTTTTGTTGCGCATGGGGCGCTGCAGATCTGGAACACCGTGGAAGTCAGGAGCTCTTGGATCCAAACCTGGTTCTGGGATTCTCTGTGTCCTCTTTAAAGGGCTCATACAGCCTTTCTCTGCCTCCCTTTCCCCATCAATGAGGTTGGATTAGAATTAGATGCTTCTTAAGTATCTGCTAATGACAACACTCCAATTTTTTGAGTCTGTACTAAACTAACCAAGTACAGTGTGTGTATTCTACCTTCTCCTAGGATTTGAGAATGTCTTAGCCAAAAGAAACCTAAAGAAATAATTGATGGACAGGGCATCTGGGTGGTTCAGTTGGTTAAGCATTGGACTCTTGATTTTGGGTCAGGTCATGATCTCAGGGTCTTGAGATCGGGCCCCCCATCAGGCTGAGCATGGAGCCTGCTTAAGATGCTTGCTCGCTCTCTCTCTCTCTCTCTCTCTCTCTCTCAAAAATACATATTTTTTAAAATTGATGGAGATTTCCCTATAAAGGTAAAGATTTACACAGAAATCCTATTGTTAACTCTTTCCTGCAAAAGCAACCCAATGGACATTTGCCCTTCAATCTTGATGAGGAACTGGAAAGATCTTAATTACTACTAAGAAGCACAGTACATTACAGAATTGTTTCACATATGATCCTCAAAGCAAACCTGTGAAGTGCTGTGTGTTATATCCACGTTTTGGAAATGATGAGTAAATGGTAAAGCTAAAACCTAAATAGGGTTCTTCTGTCTTCCAGTTTTCTAGAATTCTGGTTAATATTCCTAGTGCTAATTCTAACTAATTGATGATAAATCCTGGTTGCTCTGCTAATTGAGTAAGTTTTTAGCACCTGCTATGGAGCCCCCCTCCACCCCCTGCTCAGTTTTCTTTGGAAAGTAAAATATAACCAAGGCAAGATACATATGCTGAGAAATGATTAATAAGACCAGTTTATATTCAGCATCTCCAAATATATATATATATATATATATATATTTTAGTCCCAAACTTGTAAATAATTTTATAAATGAGTCACTCTCTTGCCTTTTTATAAGCTGTATCTAGTTCATTTCCCTCTTCCAAATATAAACCCCTAAAGGCTCAGCGTACTCTTATTTTTCAGGCAATAAGGAACAGACAAAGTTAGCCTTTTCAGGTATTTTCATGTAGTCAGGGAAGCTCGCCAAGGGAGTGAGGATAAGATGGCCCAGTGCCCTTGGGCCTTTAGAAAACGTCTCATGGGGGCAAATGCTTTGATTCCCAGCAGTGCAGGAGGTAACAGATGTGAGGCTCTCCAGGTGCTTACCAGAAATATGTATCTACTGTGGGACAGAACAAGGTACTTTGAAGATTGGAGAATTTGTCGGCCCTGTGACTGTTCACTTTATTGCTTTCTTCCTGTGCAAAATGTCTCCGGACCCAGAGGGAGAGGCACCAGCCAGACAGTGAGTCAAATGACAAGTTGACAAAATGGTTGTAATTCTAGAAGCTGCAGTCCCATCCCACTCTTTTTATGTAGGGATGGGATGAAGCCAAAATCTGAAACAGCTCCCAGGAGAGCAAAAAGATATTGTTACTAATGGTTGGACTGACCTGAATTCTTTCCACATTTATTTATGCCAACCATCGGAATAAACATCTGAATCACATCCACATTAACACCCATATCTAGTGAGGGTGTTCTTATTAAGAGAGCGCGTCAGCCAAGCCTCACAACATGCCCTGTGCCCACCGTGTGCAGGACAAGCAATTGATATCATGGTAGAAAGGCCTTAGAGTGACACCACAAATATCTCTGCTCCTTATCCAGAGATTTCATGACACCAGGCACAAGATGGGACAGCAGAATTTGATGCCACATTTGAGCCAGATACTTTATGTTAAGGGAAGATTCGTGCAGGTTTAGACATGGTATCTGTTTGTGTCCATTCATTCTTCTGCTAAACAAATGGTTACAGAACACCTGCTACTATCCGTTATTGTACTAGAATCTACAGAGGGCGCAATGGCACCTGGTCCTGGCTTCCACTTTCTTACTCTTGGGTAAGAAAACAACGACTTTAAAACGCCAGCGACAGGTCCTGAGATGTAGGTAACAGGTGTTGAAGGGAGTAGGGTATGAGTCCTGTATCTTTTCATGGAGACAGAGTATCAGGAAGAAGCGGGGATAGAGGTGCAGGTTAAGCTAAAGGTGAATACAGGTGAACCAGGTGAAATTTGCACGGAGTCCACAGGGAGAGAAGTAGAAGTTGCAATCGAGTGAAGGCGTACAAAGCCCTGGGAGGTAAGAGAGAGGGAAGTTGTGAATCACTACCGGCTTCCAGGCCTGCTGGTGATGTGGCAGAGTGGACCAGTGCCCTCCTACTCGCCTGTGCCGTATCCTGGACCTCACCGATCCTTACTGTCTGCTGGTCACGTGCCATCCTCTTGCTACACATGATTTGCATACTCCTCCTCCCCCTGCTAGGAATATTACTGTCTCGCCACCACCATCCAGAGCGTCCAGGCCGGAAGGAGTGAAGCTTGTGGAACCTGATAGTCCGTTTTGTCTTGTGTCTCCCTGTCTCAGCTCCCTGCCAGCTCTGTGAGGACAAAGAGCAGGATTATTCTTCAGGTACCACTGCACTGCCTGTGACGGAGCAGGCCCGTGGTACGTTCTCTGGAAACACCGCTAGCTCAGATGCTACTCTATCACACATTGTCCCCTTCCATCCTTGTCTTAAGAGTTTAGAAGGCGTTCAATGTCCAGTGACTTGTGGACATACGCACTTGTTGCCTAATTCTTCTGAAACCGGGTAGGTGACCTAGTAGGGATGGACTGGTTGATGGTATGAGAGACGTAGTGACTATTAAGAGACCCTTGAAATCCTCGTAGTTGGTTTTGCAAGTGAGGTCGTTAATGCTCAAGAGGGAGAGAGCCTACCCTGCCGCCAGAGATAGAAAGTCAGGCTTATGTTGTGGAAAAAGTTCTCCAAACTAGATGAACCATGTGGAGCTGCGTCAAAGATCTGCTAATGAATTCAGTCATCTACATCTCTTTAAATGATATATTAACGTATTTCAGGTTTACTGCTTTTTTTAAGTGAGTGCTTTTTAAGTAATTTGAAGACAATGTGTCAGTGAATTGGTACTATCATTTCTGATGCTCACACTATTTAAAATCTTCAAGGGTAGGGTTTTAAGAGAGTATGGATTACAGTATTTTTTTTTACTGGTTAGGAGGAGGGTAATAATAAATCTGTAATTGGTTAATAAGGGGATCGTGGACAAGTGGTGCCAGTAAGTCAGAGTGGGAAGTGTGTGGGCTAATTCAATCTCCTATACCTACCACTTAGGGAAGTGTGGGTGAGTTAGTCTCCTGTACTCTGGGTTTTCTTGTTCATTAAATGAGGAAAACACAGCTTTCCTTTTAGAGGTGTTGTAAGGTTTAACAGAAGTAGTTCATAAAGAATAATCAGTTCATTGCCCAACCTGTGGTAGGCATTTAAGCCCCTAATTCTATGAGATACGTGAAAACCCCATGCCTTTCTTCCACTTATCCCCAAGTAGGATATGCCCTGGTTGTGGCAAGGTCTCTGGCCATAAATGGAGCATAAAAACTTGGCCACCGAACTCAGAAAGATGTGGATTGAAATGTTGGCTTTAACACGATCACTTTGACTTCTGCAATTTTACTTTGTGTGTAATTTTTTTCCTCTATAAAATGGGGAACATGATACTATCTACCTAGGAGGGTTATTATTGGGACTGAGTGAGAGAAGCTGTTCAAAGCCCTTAACGTGGATTTGGTGCACAATAAATACTCAACAGATGCTAGTTATCATTAGCTACCTATTACCCAGTGTTGCTTTACTAGGAAGTGGGTATCAGGCTCCCCCTGGCACAAGAGAGCTTGCTCTGTTCACTGAAGCTTGCTCTGCAAGTAAGGTTGCAGTCCAGTATTACTGAGGATGTGAAAGCCACTCTGTGGGGGACAGAAGCAGGAACCGTTGCTGTACTCTTTCCCAGTCCAGAGGCACTCAGGTAAGAGGCCAGATCTGCATGGGAAGGTACAGAAATGGAAGAAGTACCCACATAGGGCACCATAAAAGGAGGTTAAGGAAAGCAGAGATTGCTCTATAGGAGTAGGATTGGAGGCTTCCGAGGAATTCTGGGCATTTATTTTTATTCCAGAGACCCAGTAGCACATAGAAGTTAAGAAAGCACATTATTGAAAAGGAGATTTCTTTGGAAGACCTGCATCTTTCTTAGATAAACACAGAGAGAAACGTTGACAGAAGGCACGTAGCTGGCAGTGCACTTCCCAGGGCAGGCTTCTCTTTTCGGGTGCCGGAGCCACCCAACACAGAGGTGATCATGACTTCTTAGCACGGTGAATCAGGCAGTATGGGCAAACAGTTTCTGCCTCCCGGAGCCCCTAACACTTGCTAGGTACAGGCAGTCTAGACTGAAGGAAATGATTGAGACTTCAAGATACAGTCGTTTACCTGGGGACACATGTAGAAAGATAATAAATAACAGCTGGCCAAATGCAGAATCCTTCACTTTCTTCAAACACCGTCTTTTTCATTAGGAATCTGAATCTGCTAGATGGTCCATAGAGTGCAGTCCTTCTAAAATGATTTCTTACTCTCCCCCTGTCTCTCTCTCTCTCACCCCTCCCCACTTAAAAAAAATAGATCCCCCTTGCTCACACCTGGTATCATCTACAATTAAAGATCACTTGAGCTGCTGACAATGTCCCAAGCTGTTCTTTAAGACGAACTCACTCCACTTAGCAGTGCCCTGTGCCTGCTGATCCCACTGCAGTGTTCTCTCCGTTGAAGGCATTGCCTCAACAAAATCTGTTTTAGAGTTTTCTTTGCTTCTCCATGCTGAATTACAGTCACAGTCAATGGCCCACTTGTGTGTAGTTCAAGAAGCAATTAAGGGCTCTTTTCTTCGAGCAAGCAAGGGAGGGGGTAGAGTGAAAAATGATCATTACTCTGATGAGCCCTCTGCGTAGCTGAACAGTTCACAGATCTTTGATAGCATGAGTCCCCCCACATTTAAACCCATCTCCGTAACTGCCTTCTGCAGCCTCTCTTGCTGTCAGAGACACTTGAGGGCGGGTCAAGGACTCACATGTCCTAAGGTCGGAAGAGCCCAGTCCGACTTAGGGTTCTGATTAAATACGGTTGTACCAGCTGTACAGAAATCCACAGCCGGATGATGGTGTCTTTGGAAATTAAAAAGTGGAAACCTGGGAGACCTCCTAAGTAACGTGGCAGTCTCCATCATAAGCCTTTTGTTTTATTCAGGGGGATTTATTATAATAAACGTGGTAGTCTTACCTATCTATGCTCTTCTACGTGAGTTGTGTCCATCTTTAGCTTGTATGTCGGTGGAGGGCAGAGACTGCTCTCTCTTTGACCATCCTGGTCTAAAGACAGAAGCTGCTCAAACGTTTTTGTTAAGATGATCCCTGGGTACCCTCCTTGATGTTTCTCAGTAAATATCTGCTCTGTGTGGAGCAGTAAGCTTGGCTCGGGTGGGAGGGGGGAGAGACCAGCCATTGCAAGTCAGTGGCTCTCAAAGAGAGGGCCCCTCAACCACATCATTAGCCTCACTTAGGAATGTGTTGGAAATGAGTGCTCTTTTGGCCTTACTCTCAGAAACTCTGGAGGTCAGGTCCAGCAATTGGTGCTTACCTAAGCCTTCTAGCACATTCTGACATGTGCTCATGTTTGAGAAAGAGTGGTCTAATAAATTCCTCCTGGCCCTCTGGCACCTCCACAGACCCTGTTTGATGAAGAGGAGAACCCTTCCTCTTATAAGATGAGGATAAGCTTTAACACAGCCTCCCAGCTTCCTCCACAGGGTGACAATGTGGCTACTTGCCACCATCGGAGGTTTGAGGACTGCCTGGCAGCTCAAGGAGCCAAGGAGCTTGACACAACTACGTGATGTGCTATTTGACCATGCTTGCCTTGAAGAGAATGTCTTCGTTACTGGGTATGCATGTTGAGTTACAGAAGGGCACTGCTTGTTGCTCAAAATCGAAGCAGCTATGGCATGAAGAGAAGTTTAGATGTGAAAGACTTGGGGTCAAGGCGTAGGTCTTGTGGAGAAGCTTTGGGACTTTGGGAAAATCCATTAACCTTGCTAAACTTAGATGGACCTGAGTTTCCCCATCTTAAAAACAGAGTTAATTATATCTGCCCTATCTGCTTCATAGGACGTTCTGCTCAATGGAGATAGGGGTCAGGATGGGATTTTGCCCAAACTCACTTCTCTACTCAGATTTTTGGATGAAGGTGCCCTACCGACACAAAAAGCTCAGTGGGGATAAAGTATTTTTAATGTATTAATCTGATGCATTTACATACATGTGTGTGTACAAGTGCACACACGCTGTGTTGCTTCTCTAGTGAAGGATAATAAAACATAAGGCAGAGTTATGTCAGCCTGAGTGAAGCCTTCCATCTCCACCTTGTGGTCAGACTCTATGTCCAGTCACCCCACCAGTCCAGGCACGAGCAGCTAGGACCCCAAGCATGACTAAAGTCTGGGTGTCATGACCACACACAAGCAGGGACCTAAGTTGAGCCTGCCCACTACAAGTGCCAGAATGAGTGTGGGTGGTTGAGAGTCTAGCAGGCTGCATGAGAGGACAGCAGTTCTGTGCATTGTGACCATGGCCCAGAGATGGCCAGGCTCCAACCAGTGCATTGCGCATGTTCCCTCCCATGGGAGGACCTAGCAAGGAGTAGACTGTAGAGATGCATGTCTGAAGCAACCCCTACAAGATTCCCCTCAAACATGAGCATGCTCAAACTCTACACTCCAGGGTAGGAGTTCTCCTTCCCTAAAGTGCAAACACTGGAAGAAAATAGGAGTTTTCTTCTTCCTCATTAGCTAAGCACTCACTCTGAAAATGTTAACAGTTTATATGTGTGAGATGTTATATTCAGTATTTCTTTGCTCTAGTCCCCCAGTGCCATGACAATCACCGGGCCCCGAGGACTCTCATTGTCAGGTTTGTCTCTTCTCTGCCTAGTGGGCAGGGATGGGGCTTGGTGACAGAGGTAGGCAGCAAGCTAGCTCAGCTTGGTTGGGCCCATGGTGCTAAGCCAGTTCTGAGGGAGTAGGCAGAAAGGAAAATGGTGTGGAAAGATGGAGGCCAAGAGGAAATTTAAGTCCTCAAATAGGAAGAGGCATGTATCAAAACAAGATGAGAGGGGGCTTATGGGTGAGTGCTTTGAACAGTGGCTGGTATTTGTGATTTGCTTCACACGCTCAGGACTGTTGAATGGATGCATTTGCTAGGTCTAAAATGCTAGGGATGAACGAATTTTGGCTTGACCTGGTAGCACATCAGAAACCTAATCCCACCGCTAGGTAAGACCTGATTGTGTATTGATGCTACCCTGTCCTCTTCCTGCTTCTCAGCCTGCAGACTGTAGCCACCCAAGGCTGTGTGTGCGCCTGGTCCCCACAACTGCCCTTCTGCTTAAACCGTGGTGGTCTACCACCTGCCAGGGCTGGGGCCCTTCCTCACCCCAGCACACCTGAGCAAGATCCTGAGAGCCCTGTCCCATAAACCTGCTCTCTCATTGTACATTCCATTTTTATAACTTCTACAGTGCCAAAACTTGCCCAATAATATCCATAATCATTGACTGGACTCACTCGTTACTCTCTTCCATCTGTCAGGTAGGACTCGAGGTATTCTGAGTATGGCAGCTGCATACGGTTGTGCAGGTTGTATCTGGACAACTTGGGAGGGTGCTTTCTGGATGGTGGCCTATGTATGTAATGTGTAAACACACCTGGTAGCCCTGAGTTCCATGGACAGGATGTGATTTTGTCATCCTTTTTTGCATATTGTAATTTAGACTGACAAATTTAACTTTGCTGCTCCACAGCTCCTTGCAATGATTGGGCTCTTGGGGTAAAAATGAGGTAAGATTAAGTTCAGACATAGGTTTTTAGGTCAGCAACTAAGTCTGGATGGAATTAATAATGGCAATCATTATTCGCCCACCTCCCTTGTCACTACTAACACTTCCTGAGCACCTGTTACATGCCAGGCACATGCACGGTTGAAGGACATCCCAAGACTTTCTCTAACTGCAACATGGCAGAACCATCACTTCTTCGTAAATCCAAAGTGACATGTTACACAAAGATGAAATCTATGAAGCAGCTCCCTTAGAGGTGATCTTGAGGAATAGACTCTCAGGCCTGCTACCTGAGGATGTTAACGTCTGATAAGCGAAAGCTTCCTCACCCCAAATTCCTAAGGTCCCCAAACTTTGTCAGTTTATTGTGTCTTGGTTAGTAATTTTTTTACCCCCTAGACCGAGAAAAATACCTAGAAGTTCATTTATGTGTAGCTAGTTTCAAAAAACTGGATACTCATAGTCTGCTCCCTGACATAGGTCACTGTGTGACCCTGGAAATGTAAAAATAGCCTGTGGCTTTCCTGTGAATTTGCTACAGCACACAGTCTGGGAACCATGACCTTAACCACATATGAGGCAAAGAGGATAGAACTTAAACACTTGAGTCTGCCAGGAGTCTGCCACCAGCAGGTCACTTTGCCTTGGAATAGTCCAGTAAAACAATGAAAATTTTTACCCAGTCGTTTGGAAGGGAAGGCAAGTTGGAGAAAGATGATGATTTTGATAAATTGTAAGGAACTGGTAGACATAGTTTCCTTAACAAGCATTTCAATATCAGGATCACTTTTGGGCCAAAAGACAGTTGCTGGCCAAGAATCCCTTTGGACCTATTGGCAGATGTGCTTCCTGTAGTTTAGCTTAGAAGCACTAGTTTCTTTCTGGAATGACAGAATCATTGCCCATGTCCTGAGTACTTTTGAGTCTGTGTCACTCAGTGGACCTTTGGCTACTTCAGGGCAGGGACTGGTATAGATTAGGTGTTTAATGCATGTTTTTGAAATATGTAACGCTTTTATAGATGACTTGTGAATATTTTTATTCCTCAAGTAGTTTCTCTAATGAACATAGCTTTGTCATTCTTTGGTCTTTTTTTTTGTTTTGTTTTAGGTTTGCAGTCAAAAGGTAGCATGAATACATCAAGCAGTGCAGCTAAGTATGCATTTAAAGGCATAGGCTTATCCTTTCGAGAGTTGCCAGAGAGAAGGGAGATCAAAGTGTATTGGTGTGGCTGTGGAGATCCTGGTAGACCTTTCTTTGCTCCTCATGATAATAGCAAGCACACCATTCTCAACATGTACATGGACTCCATTCCGTAGGTGGCCATTGGAGCCTTAACGCCATTCCACATTTTATGGTTAAGTTCAGTTATGAGCAGTAAGGCAAAGTTTTCGTGGCAGGAAACCAAGAAACAGTATCTTATGTTCTTTGAAACGGAATGCTTGATATTCTGGAAAATGAATGAGTCATATACCATTGAAATTCAGCATTGAACTCGGCAATGGTTGGCATTTGTGCTGGGACAAACACAGTGGGGAAATTGAGGAGCTCCAGAAAAACCCAGTAGTTTTGTTTTGTTTTTTTCCTTTAAAGTAGGTCTACCATGGAATGCCTGTCCCTAATCTAATGACGGGTAAAGCATAATTATATTGATATAGGACATAGCTTGAAGAGGCAACACAGTTTCTGTTTAATATTTACTTTAAGGGAGTACCTGGTAAACTGAGATGAGAACTTCAGTTCTGGAAATTTTTTGACTTTCTCCACAAGTCCCTTTCTCTTTATCCCCTAGGCCAATGTCGTCAAAACTCCCTTGGGTTGAGGCGAGTCGCTGCAATATAAGCAGTGGTGCTCTTTCCAGGCAGTTCATTCCATTTGACATATTTGAACCACTGAGCAATGAGTGATAGCGCTACAAGGAAGTCAGCCCAGACAACCTTTAATAACCATTCCAACACTGAGAGAGTCCATGCTTTCAAGATGTGAGCTGCTAATAATCCCACAGGGTCATTGAGTGTCTTGGTTTTAAATAAAACAGGAGCAGTAAGGAAGCTTGTTGTGACAAATAGTACACCTGCTCGCTGCCCTCTACCTTGCCTCACAATCAAACAAAAGCCCTTTAGCATAGGAATCTCAACAAGCTGCTCAGAGGAGCCATTTATAGCACAGAAGTAAGAGAGCAGAGAGCATTTCCAGGCTTTTGCCAGTTGTAGTTCAAAGCAGACGTGGACTTTCTGCTCTAGCTTAACTTCTTTTCTGCTGAGAGGTAAGAAAAGGTGCATATGATGGTGGTAAGGAGGGGATAGGAAGCCACACCTTTGGGGTTTTTTTGTTTCTTTTTAGGAAGCCACACCTTTGTAAAAGTCTTTTCTTCGTTTGTTACAAACCACATTGGGTCTGCCCAGACCTAAATTCCTGGAACTCACTTTTCCTGGAACTCTGATGAAATGCAAACACTGACTTTGAACAGTTACTCCAACACTTTTACTGTGCCCCATGCCCGGATCGTTCTGAGTACTAACTCATTTAATCCTCAAAAACAGGATTAGAATCAACGAGAAAGATACTGTAAGTGTGATCTCTCATTCGTTCATAGGATTTTATGGTTGCCTGAGATACCTATCTTGATCCTCCAAGAGTTCACAAAAATAATGTTTCCATTGGGGGTGGGGGGTGGGGCGCTAGGCTTTATAAAGTAGAAACTATTTATTTAAAAAAAATCCTGCAAACAGTATAGCTTACATTAACATTTTTTTAAGTCAAAATATGCAGAGGAAAGACCCCACCTGATACAGAACTCCAGTTGGGTTCTTTTTTTTTTTTTAATGTTTATTTATTATTGAGAGACACAGAGACACAGAGCATGAGAGGGGGAGACAGAATCCAAAGCAGGCTCCAGGCTCTGAGCTGTCAGCACAGAGCCCAACATGAGGCTCGAATTCACAAAGGCGAGATCATGACCTGAGCCAAAGTTGGATGCCCAACTGACTGAGCCACCCAGGTACCCCTGTTGGGTTCTTTTAAGGTTCAATTTTTTGTTTTTGTTAAATGGTAGACATTTTAGGATAAACTTACTTGAAGGTCATAGATGTATGTAGTTCTTGGGACAGATAATCTCTCCATTCAGCACTTAAAATTACAATCTTTCTACTATACTGATTCTTAGAGGAGCTTGAGATACAGAAATGTGGGTGAATGTGCTTTTTCCACTCAGAATATTACTCAATGTTGTAAGATCATAACATAAAAATAGAAAGTTACTACCGTATTTTTTGTAGGCTTATCACTGCCAATGTCCATGGAGGGGACTGAGAGAAGGGGGCAGGTTGCAGGTAATACTATCTTTTCATGAAAGAAAGAAATGGAAATGTTTTGGCTTCCTTTCAGTAACATATCATTTGTAACGTCTTCCCCTCATTTACAATCATGTCCATTTATAAACAGTAATTTGCTCTTACCAACTTGTACTGTAGTTAGAGTTCTGTTGGGAGTAATTGGTGTTCTTTATCTGTGACATCATGAGCATTTAAAAAACTATAATTATAAATATCCTCTTGGGTAAAAAAAAAATAGTAAAAAGAAGGACTTGAAGAATCTGTGTAGAGACTGTTTCTTACTGCTTTGTCTGAGTGTCCTGCCCCCACCCTAATCTCTGTGAATTGAGATACCTCCAAATTCTTCAAAACTCAGTGTGGATGTTGCCTAATACAAATCTCAGAAAATGTTACTGTTTAGAGAACAGCATTTAATAATAGTATTTCTTTACATCTAAAATAACTTGTTGCTGTTAATGTTGATCTTCCAATTCTGAAGTCCCAAGAATAAGCTTGGATTCCTTTGTCTAACACAGTGAATTGTGGGTTTTGGGCTGGGCTTCCTCCCTCTTCTTTTTTTTTTTTTTTTTTTTTTGCTTTATCCAAGGATAGACCAATGGAATCAAGGTTTATATTTCTCTGAATGGTTTGAATTAGAAACAACTGGTCCTAGTGATACTGATGAGTGGTAGGAGACTCAAGCATAAAGTAGTTGGAGGAAAAGGACCAATCTATCAAAGACAAACTTCAGTTTCCTAAAACATGCAGTTACAGAGAGGCATTTCGACAGAGGGGAGACCAGTAGATTACTAATGGGGTATTTAGAGAGGAAGGAGCACAAGTAGAGTGTAATCTCAATATATAAACCGCTTATGTTCTTAAAGTCCAATTTGTACCCAGTATTTTTTTTTTTTTGTAACTCAGAATGTATTTCCCCATGGAACTATATTTTGCATGCTTTTGGGCTCCCTGGCCAGCTTATGAAAATCTATGTCAAGCATAATGTAGTAATGTGGTTTTTTAGAAAGAACACAGAATTAGGTATCATATGGCCCTGGGTTTGAGTCCAAACTTTAGCACTTACTCGTTGGTTTGGCCCTAGGCAGGTCACTGAAGCTTTCTGTGCTTCAGTTTGTTCATACCCAACATTCACATGCTGAGAACCAGTGTTTGATAGAGACTAGACGTTCAATGAATGTTTCCTGGTTGAATGAACAAAGGAATAAGCACTTTTTTTCTGTGGGGAAAAATATGTACAAGGGATGAGAACTTCTACAGTCTCTGCTGCCTCATGGTGGAGATTTGAGGCCAGAATCTACAGAAATGGAGACTTCTTACGAAGCCTTTCGTGACCATTTACATGGTGTCGGGTTTACTCTGAAGCACCTGGCGGCTGGATGTCTACTTGCAGCAGCTTCAGAGGCAAGGCCAAGGCTTCAGGAACACCTTTACAGGCTCCTTTACATCGAGCAGGCACATCGCACATCAAAGGGCGTGGTGGCCATTTGTATGTTTGATTCACACACAAGCTACATCTTAGCAAATCAAGAACTTTGTGTACACATTTACCCCTGTGAAATGTAACAAAGGGCTTAAAAAAGTTGTTTATTCGAAAATATATTACCTATATTTTGATTGGCCCAGAGGAGGTAGGTTAATACATTTAAAATAATGAGAAGGAAAAAAATAAGCATAAAAAAAGGAAATGCATCGCGTTATTCCCAGAAGGGAGCAAAAAGACACAAGGTACTACAGACTTGGAGGCAGTTGTGTTCTGATTTGGGGAATGGACTTAAGTTTATTTTAACAGACCCCTGCTTTTCTAATTACAGTCAGTTCTCAAACAGATGGGTAAGAGCAGTTGTGAATCTATCTTCTATTTCAGTAGGCATACCTTCTGAAAAATCCTTAAAATTTCAAGAGGAACTATTCTTCTTCATCATCTTTTTTTTTTCTTAAGCAATTGCTGTATTTTGAGCTCCAAGGGCTGACAGCTGTTCTAGTTTTGCTTGGGGACTTTTTCACAATGTGGATTAATCAATGTTATGAACTGGGTCCATGGGGTTTTGGGAATGTAATTGGTTTCAGATGACACTTTGCTAGTCAATCTGTGAAACAGCCGAATGTTGACACAGCTGAACAATTCCAGCTGTTTCCACTCGCCCCTTCCTCTTTCCCTGGACGCTACATCCTTTGCCTTTATTTTTGCCGGCTCTATCTCATTGTGACTTTGCTAAACTAATTTGTTATCCTTTTTGAAATTTCTGCGTGGCTCCCCATTTATTACATCCTCCACTCAGTTTTATTTTGCACAACGTTTTTTTCTTGGCTTGCATAGTTCTTCAGGATATTGTGGTTTTACCATGTCAGTTCTCTTTCTTATGTGGTGATCACCTAGGCTGTTTATTTAAGGGCACACAGTAACAAATTTGGGTTTTACACAAGTGCTTGGAGTCCTTGAATATTTGGTTTCACAACTGCTCGATTAACATTTTTATTTTTTTAATTACCAGAGGCATCCCATTGAATAAACAATACAAGTCATTAACTTCATTCAGTGCTTAGCCGTGTTTGCTACTGTATGTCCCTCTGAAACCGTGAGAAAGGGAGATTCAGGTGTCTGTATCGCTGCTAGAGAGACATATGATGAGGAGGAGAGAATCAAAAAAAGACCAACCCTGAGTTACCTGCAGTATATTAAGAGTTTATATACTGTCAGGGGAATGGTTTGCAAATTGCTTTCAGTGGTTTTTCATTATCAGACTAATTTCTCTTTGTTTTTTCAAGAGTACTTGTTTCTACATCTTACCCAGTGGAGGAAAAGCTTTAACTGCTTCTGTGCCCAATGAAATGTTGCCATTTTGTTGGGGGATGGGTTGCAGATCTAGAGCTAAACAGGTAAACCAAAGAACAGGACTGCCTGGATAGGTACATGGGTCCGTGTGATGATTCCCACTAGCTGAGACCCTTGGTCTGCGTGGACCCAATGGTTGGCTCAGATGTACGGGAGCCTGCTTCAGATTCTGTGTCTCCCTCCCTCCACCTTGCTTGTGCAGACCTAGATGCACAGCACACTTACATATAATGAAGTCGAAGGCCAGCCTAACATGGCAAAGCATATGGAACAACGGAGCAGTTATGAGAATTTGGCAAATAAAAGCAAGTGACATAGTGAATTTTTTCAGATGTTTCCTCCCGCTACAATCATGAATGAGCACGGTATCAGAGGAAATACTTGGGGGCGGAGACTATCTTACAGACAGGAAACAATGGGTAGATAGACGATGTCATTTCTCTGAATGGAGAACTATAAACAGTACAGGCACTTGGGCATTGGTGAGGGCTGATCCGATTTAATTCTTACATAATGGTATTATGTGTAGTGAAACTTGGGGATCTTTTTAATAGTGAAACACTGAACTGTCATGGGCCACGTGTGCACAAAAGAAGCATGAGAGTATCTGCATCAACAAAGCATATGGGGAAAAATAACACAAATTGCATTTGTAGATGAGTAGCCAGAGTTATAGGTGCTAACCCAGTAAATGGGCTTTTAAATCATTGCACAGAGTTCTCTGAAGACTGACCAAAAGTTGGTGAGGGCCAGAAAGACAGATCAAGTACTGGATGTAATCATGGAGTGTACTAGAATCAAAGTGAAAAGTGCCCATACATAATATAACCTTTAGGTGGACCTGTGCACCTTAAGAACACTCTGACCAGACCAAGGAAGGTTCTGAGAGAGATAATTAAAGAAACTAAGGGATTTGAGCTATACCACTTGAGGTAAATAAATAACTAGTACCTTTATTTAGGAAGTGGAGAATGAATGGGAAGGAGATCTCTAATATCAGACTGGGTAGGAGAGTGTGAACCTAGGCTTACTTACCCAACATGGTGGCAGTATAGACTTGGAGGGTAAAACCACAGTGTACTGCATAAGAACACCAGTGTTCAAATTCTCGTTCTACTCTTCTCCATTTCCAATTATTATGATTATTTTTTTAACCTCAAAATGGAGGAAGTCACACTCTTCATAGAGTTGTACAATCATTAAACGAGAGGCCTAATGTGGAATGCCTGCCATCATTCTTGTGCTGTATTTAACAAATGGCTATCATCACCCTCACTGTCATCAACCACATCATTGATATTGTATTTTTATTATAGTTAATAAAGCTTGATAGAAGCACATTTAAAGCACATTGTGCAGGTTAAAAATTAGACTTTACAAGTTCAGATAGATACATAGATGACATGTCAATAATGGTTAACTGGGAAGAGCTAGAGGTATGTGGGCTAAGTCTTGGGCCTTTTGATAATGAAGTCAAGTGAGAACTCATTGCTTCCGCAACTATACCTTAATGTGGCTGCCAGAAATAAATGACTGTGCCTCAATGGAAGCAGGCCTGTCCTATCTACCACTTTTTCTTGGTCTTATTAAGCCTTTTCTTTCATGGCATGTGGATCTAGAAGAAGAAAGGTTTGGATCTTCTGGGCTTGAGAAAACACACCTTAATTACTTGGTTCTAAAACAAAACACCTGGAACCTCTTGAAAGGATGTTTTAAATTCTTGAGGAATATACTGCCTTTTCTTAGTACTATACATATCCTGGGCTGCTTCGAGCTTTATCATTTGTTCCAACAAAACCAAAACAAACAAAAAAACCCCAAATAATCAATTTCTTCTGGTGGAACTTCAGTTTTGTAGTAAATACTTAACATTCTCAAGTTTATGTTCTGAAAAGTGACGAGGACACTCCTGTGTCCTTCTGCTTCCATAGTGCCTGTCTGACACCATGGAATCATTAACCTCTTTTAAAAGCTGGTGGATGGCTTGGAATGTAAGATGAGAGCCAGTAAACTCTGGCAAAACGAGCGCTTATAAATCAACAACAACAAAATACTAAGTGAATTTCTCAGACAAGGAGGCACAAGAGGAAGGCCCAGATCCTCCATAACAGGGACACTGATTCAGTCATTGGCTTTATATGAAGATACTTCAACCAAGCTGCAGCTAATCTTGAAGGGAAAACACCAGCCATGGTAGAGAGAGAAATTCTGTGCTTGTTGGGTAGAACAGAGAAGTCATTGGAGAATATGAAATATAGTCAGACTAAAGTCAGACCAGAGTTTTGCATGAAGGAAATGGATTATGCAATGAAAACAAGATCTTGGCATAGCGTTCTTGTGCTCTCAGAGATCCTTTGTTTCCCAATTTTGCAGTCAAACTGGGACCAGCATGAGGTTTATGCTGGATTCCTTGAATGCAGGAGCAGGAAGGACCCAGGATCAAACAGTCTGTCTGAGGCGGAACTGTCCAGGTATCCAGCTCGGCCCTATATTCTCTCACCAGCCTCTTTAAGGGCAACATTATTGACCTCTGAATGCTTTCATTCATTCAAAGGATGTTTTTAACATATAAGGTGTTTTTTATATCAGTTCCCTTTGTTGCGCTTATGGAGCTTACGGAGGTCCAAGTCATGGATCAATCAGTCACTGAAATGCTAGGAGATGGCAGCTGCATCAGGTGTTGCAAAGGAGAGGTGGAAGGTGCCGTGAGCTTTAGTGAGGAATGTTGACTTGGGTCAGGGCAGGCTCACTGCGGGGAAATGGCAGTTGAACCCAGATCATTCAACGTGAACCTGGCTAGGGGCACCTGACTTTGGCTCAGAACATGATCTCATGGTTTATGGGTTCGAGCCCTGTGTGGGCTCTGTGCTGACAGCTCAGAGCTGGAGCCTGCTTCGGATGCTGTGTCTGCCTCTCTCTCTCTCCCCTTCCCCAGCCTGCACTCACTCTCACTCTCTCACTCTCTCTCACTCTCTCTCTCTCTCTCTCTCTCTCTGCGTCTCTGTCTCAAAATTGAATAAACGTTAAACAAGTTTTTTTTTTTTAAGTGACCTTGGCTAGGCAGATGGAAGCCAAGGCTATAAAGTTAATAAGGTGCCTACCTGCAAAGTGGTTCTGGTGCATTTAGATACCCGCTACCTGTGATAGAGGTTTTCCAAGGGATGTTTTGTTAGCACCTACAAGGGAAGTGGAAAATATTACCGGGGAGGGGTTATCATCAAGGACAGCTTCCGGGAAGACGTGACATTTGAATTGAGCTTTGAATGATCACACTACTGATAGTTTGTGAAACATCCTGGAGCCTTAAATACATCCTTTACAAAATTGCTTTGGACTCTGATTCTCCAAACTTGATGTACTCTGAACACTGAGTGATTCTTTTTTAGTATCTATGGGGGCAGATTAGGAAGAGTGAGTAACTAGCTCAGGGCAAGCAGTGAAGCAGCATTAAGTATGAGGGGACATGGGGTGGGGTGGGGAACTTGGGGAGTGCTAATCGCTCCCCAGTCATAGTGCATCTTAGAAAACCCTAGATTTTCACTTCTGTGCCAGGAAAGGGAGATTGTGCAATAGTTTTTCTTGCTGCCTGATGACCAGGGGAAGCCATAGGTCAGGTAAGGGTGGTCACTCAGCCATCTGTCTGTTGTTTCCCAAACTCTCCATGATGAATCCCAGAGAATGTTTTTTACACTGTGCACCACTGACATCACAGGAATTTGGGGAGGCTGTTAAAACAGCATACCCCTGGGCACCACAGTAAACCTACAGAATCAGTAAGAAGGTAGGCATCTGCATTTTTAACAAGCTCCCTACGCTCACACACTCTGAAGTTGGTGACCCCTAGAATTTGCACTAGGATTTTAGGCTATGTGTGAGTACTGGATTGTAGCCCCAGTATGATGGGATGTAGCTCACCAGTCTAACATAAAGCCACTAAGAATGGGCCATGCCCACGGGCCCTTTCTTAAAATAAAAGGAGCTGTTCACATATCTGGTGCCAAGACAGTACAGACTAAAATTACCTAGACAGCCTTCTTAGGTGGAAACAGTGGCTCAGGCGAATCAAAGCTGTTCTCAAAAATGTGATGTGAGTTGGTGCCTTTCCCATCAGAGTGCGATTGTGTAATTGTACACAGGCGCTCCCTCCCTCCAGGCAGAGGGCTAATTACATAACGTGGCCAATGGGCCCCATCACTCTGTCCTCTAATTATGGTTCATAAAATGTGCTGCGATGACCTTTGCCATCACAGTTGCCCTCGAGGTTGACTCCAGAATGTTAGGGCTCAAAGGGCCTCGAGACATCGCCAACCCTACTGTACTAGCACCTTATAGTGAAGTGAGGGGAGGCCCAGCAAGGTGAAGTACCGTGCCCAAGGCTTCACAAAAATGTGCAGGGAGGGCCATGACCAGCCCTGATCATGGTCTTTGCATTTCCACCAGCTAGGCTAAACGTGCTGTTGCTTTCTTTTGTAACACTGCCTCATTTCCGAGTCTTTCCACAGCAAACCTGATTGGAGGTATTGTGGGATTTTTAGGGTGAAAAGCTGCTAGTTAGTGTTCTTACTGTTTTATAACCACGGTAGTTAACATTTCTGAGTACATACCATGAGCCAGACAATGTCCCGGACACGTTATCCACGTTAGCTATCTGATCCTCTCAGCGGACCTATGGAAGTAACTATCCCTCTTTTAAAGATGAGGAGACGGAGGCTTGATAAACTTTCAAGAACCTTTTGAAGGAGATTGACCTGGCAAATAGAAGACCAAAGATTTCAACCAGGCCAGTCTGGTTCCAGGACATTATTTTATATCCTAGGACACTGTTGATCATGTGGATTCATGACAAAAATGCCTTTAGTGCAGGTCGAAGCTTAGGTAACCTTATCTGAATTGCTGTTTACTTTTAGATGATGAGAGACAAACTGTAATAAATGTTTACTTTCCCCTGGGTCCTAGATTGCATAACTTTTTGCTTTATCAAATTATATTAATAGAGTATAAATACTCTAGCGTGACCTCACTGGACAGTGGTTGTCTTCTGTCTGTCTCCCGCCCTGCCACCCCACCATGTTTTCTAGAAGCTTGTTTTCAGTAAAATAACCCAAGAAGAAGGGAATCTGGACTTTCTGTGGAGCCTGATTTTGCAGTTAGAAATAACAACAGCTCCGCAAAGTGAAGACTTTGAATATCGTGTGGTCAGAGGAGCCGTGTTGGTGGTGCCGTTCATTGGTTGATTTATGGGCTTTGCGAAACCAGCTGGTATGTCGTACAGGTCGGCAAGCACACTGATTAACACATGGGATGAGAGTGCCCAGTCCTGACACCTTCCGTGACTGTCCTCCTGTGCTGTGGATCTCTGCCTTGGGTAATTTACACAGACCCTAAATTCTATCCTTTTCCGATGATGGTCATAAATTAGCAAAGCTAAGTAGGGAAAAAGAGCCCCCATGACGTGGGATGTCTTATTCTGCCGCATGAAGTGGGATGCGGGGAGCATCTCCCTAAACCTTGATGGTCAGCATGGAAATGCCCTCGCTCAGAGATGGAGACTGCATTTCCCTGCAGACACAGAGCTCCTGTCCGTCCCCATGCATTTGGGAGAGGGGAGGGTATAATCACTGTCATCACCCCAGATAGGAGTGCCATGTGGACACTGGATGCATAAATTATTATACACGTGGAATGCAAATCCTGTCCAGGGACTCCGTGAGGTTGCTCATCTGAGAAGCAGTAGTTACAAACAGGCCGAGACTTTATCCAAGCTGTTCCCTCCGCCTCAAACACCCTCCCAGCTCTGCTCCACTGGGCTCACTCCTCCTGGTTTTCAACACTCCACCCTAGGCCCCCTTCTCTGATACCTCTTCCCTGATTCCATCCAGACGGGGGTGGGGGGGTGGGTAGGTGCTCCCCGCCCCAACCCACCCTCACTGTTGTGCTGACCTCAGGCAGCTTGCACACTGGGCTTCGTTAGAATGTTTCTCTGTTTGGCCAGAAGTGGTTTTCAGGGTTCCCAGAGGCCTCTCCAGGGATACAGCAATCCAGAGGAATGCCCTTTGCCAGCCAAGGGAGCGGGGGTGGATACTTGGCTTCTCTTTGTTAGCATCCTGGTCACTTGCTTGGGGACTGGGATGATCGGCATGCCTGGTCAGGAGCCGCAGTGTGGCCCGGTGGAGCCGATCACCCAAATGGGGCGGGGGCACCCTGTAAATGGGGTCAAAGGGGCTACTGACTCCCCCTCAGAAGTTCCGAATGAAATGTGAACAGCAGGCAGTGCAGAGATGTGGACCGGAGCTGGGAGCAGAGGGGCCCAAGGAGAACCTGAGTTGGACCTTGAGGTCAAGGCTAAGAAAGAGACGAGGAGTGGCATGCGTGGTCCAGGGCCATCTACTCAGTTCTCTTTTACCAACAGAACAGAAAAAGCCCTGAGTGCCTTTGTCCCTGTTGATGGGCTGTTGCCCTTGTGCTACAGTGTTCAGAGCAGAGAAGGCCTAGTGAACGGGTGGCATTGTCCCTCAGGGTGGGGGTGTGCTGACTTCCCCTCTAGTATTTGTCTTCAACTCCTTGACGTTTGTTGAGCACTTACTGTATGCAAGGGGCTGATACAGTGATTCATAATAACCTCTCTGCAGGCGTCCTCTGCCTGGCAACTAAAGCAGCAGTTTAAATTTCCTTTTGGGGCACCTGGGTGGCTCAGTCAGTTGAGCATCTGACTCTTGGTTTCTGCTCAGGTCATGGTCTTATGGTTCATGGGTTGGAGCCCCACGTCAGGCTCTGCACTGACAGTGTGGAGCCTGCTTGGGATTCTCTCTCTCTACAAATAAAGAAATAAGCCTTAGATTTCCTGTTAACTCTTGGAATTGGAGAAAACCTATGTAAATAGGCATTATTTTCATTTTCCCTAGGGACAAAGAAAGCACAAAGGGCTTCAGGGCTGTTGCATAAGAAAACTTAAAATCTGGGATTACACTGTAGAATGAGGGATGAGGCCAGAAGCTTGTCTGCCCGATGCCGGCAGCACCCGAGTAACACCGTCCATTCCTCACATCAGCACGTGACATGTATGGGTGCCACTTAGAGCAGTATTACCCTGATAGCACTTTCTGCTCGGTCCTTTAAGGCCCAACTCCAGGGGGAGGGAAGGTAGCTCCTTCTTCTTAAGGTCCCTTGGGGGCTGCCTGCTCTTACACTCAGGCTGGATGTTTTAGATCGTCTTTGATTTGGATTCTAACCTTTTGCCTTTTTAAATAAGAAACGCTAGATGCTTGTATGTTAACTAACTAGAGTTTAAATAATATTTTGAAAAAAGAAAAAAAAAAACGCTAGCTGATGTGACCACTGGCCTCTCCTAAGCTACTTTTGTCATGTGCTCTTTGGGTGAGAAAGCCAGAAATTTCGGCAACAGAGTCCTCGGTTCTGAGCAGCCAGTGGTGGTCTGTGGCCAAGAAAAGCGTTGTCAACTCTGTTTGGAATCTCCTCTCTTCATTCCCTGCTATGGGCCTCAGGGTCTGCCACACTCCCTCCTGCTCTCCTGTGTCCCGGGAAGGCTCTTGTCAAGTGCCTGCTCAGAGGGTGTGTTGTCATGGCAACCACCTGGGACCAGGCCAGGGAGAAGCAGACTCCTACAGTGCATCAACTCGAGCTGAGCAGAATGGGGAGGAGGAGGTGAGCTGAGAGGGTCTGTGAAATGTGCGTCTGGATGCCAGAGGCCCAGGGAACAGGATTATCAGGTGCTCACTTTTGCAACATGGGATGCCACCTGTGAGTGAGGGGGAGCCTAAGAAATGTGTAAACTGCAAGAAGTTAGTTTACAATCCATTCACTTAACAAGTGATAACTGAGTACCTCTCTGGAACCACATCCTGCACTAGGAGATGAGGATTAATCACATAATAGCTCTTCTGCTTCCACAACTTACCAGAAAAGCATAGATTTTTTTTGATGTTTATTTTTGAGAGGGGGAGCTTGCACAAGCAGGGGAGGGGCAGAGAGAAAAGAGGGACAGTGGGTCTGAAGCAGGCTGTGTGCCGACAGCAGAGAGCTTGGCGTGAGGCTTGAACCCTAGAACCATGAGATCATGACCTGAGTCGAATGAAGGCGGACGCTGAACTGAGCCACCCAGGTGTGCCTAGATTTTTTTTTTTCAAATACAGAACTGTGGTGTTTTGTTTCCATGTTTTATATTTTACGAACTACATTATTACTGAAAGTAAGCAAATCCCTTTTTCGTGATGAGACCTACTGGCTGCCAGAAAAACTAGTCCTTTGAATCTACTTTAATTTTTCTCCTCAATACCATTGGTCTTGTCCCAGCTTTTAGCTTAATTCATATTTAGGGATGGTATAAGTGAAGAAAATTGAGAAGGAGGATCTTTTATCATATCCCATAAATAGCAGGGAATTCTGGGCTCTAATTTCCCCACGGGAGGAAAGATTCTGCTGATGTAAATTACAATAGGGTGTCTCAGAGCAGATTTTGAATGCAGTAAGGAAGATTTCTACAAGCCTCTGTTCTTCCAGAAGTGAGAGTAATTGTTCATACTGTGGTCTTGTAATAGGTACATTGTGATAACTTTCTGGTAGACAGGGAACATAAAATAAACTACCCTTCACCGTGACAATTAAATATCATGACTTTGAGTTGAGTAAGCATCACTCTAATATGCAGTGGACATCTAAGTGGACTCATTTGCCAATAAAATGCGAGATTCCCTGCATTTTATGTGTTCCTTCGATGGGCAGGGATCTTGGTTGTTTTGACTCTATGAGGACAACTGTGAATTGTTTCTTTTTTTTTTTCCCTTGTGCTCCCCTGAGGTTCAGTTATTGGCTTTCTTTGTTTCTTCTCTCTTCTTTCTTTAGGAGACTGATCTACCTTCCTAGCCTTAACATTCATCTGTCCATCAACAATAAAGGCTGTAACTAACAGACATTGGGAAGCAAGATGCACAAATAACTGTATTACTGGGGCAAGAGGGGAGGGGAGGGGGCGTGCTAGTTAAGAAATCAAAGATGACTTCTCACATTTCAACATGGAACTCCTCTCTGGGAATGCTTTATCACGGTAAATTCACTCTGCTTTCCCACCGCCAACCTCCTCTTCCTCCAAACTGGGGTCTGCCTCATACAGCAAGTACTTATGGAGCGTCTCCTTAGTGTCGAGCGTTGTGGTTCAGGAGCTTGAAACATACAAAGGCAAATAGTATGCAGGTTTTGTCCTTGCCTGGTTGACCGTCCAGCGGGCCACACTGACTAATCATAATACAGTGTGTCTTTTCTGGTTAAAGCGCTGAGTCCTGCAAGTAGGGACGAAGGGTCTCTGAACTCCCTGTCTGTGTCAGTGCCATCATCATTCTGCTGGTCACCCCAGTGGAAAACTGGGTTATCGGTAATTTTGTCCTCTGCTCCCTGAGTCGCTTGGTGCTGTTTGGTGAGTCTGAAACCTTCCTGGCACTCGTCACGTTACTTCCTCCCTTGCTTGCCTCTGTTCTGTCTGAAACCAGGGCCTTCCTGCCTCCTCCCTGTGTGTTGTTTTCCTTGCTTCCAAAGTTGATTTCTTTGCCCTTGAACTGACTCCTTCCAGTCCATCCCAGACGATGTAGCCAGGTTAGTGTTTCTTAAAACCTTTTTTCTTTCCTCCCCAGCAGACATCGCATGCACATTCATTCATTCGGCAAATGGTGACGGGGTTAGAATCACTGGACGCTCCCCATGGCGTTGGGGATGAACTCTGAACCACGGCCTGACTTCCAGTCCGGCTGCACTGTCAGCATGACCTTCCAGCTGGCGCTTTTTTCTCACTGACTCATGCCATGCCTTGTGTGTTCCTGTGTCCTCCTTTGCTCTTACTTCATTCCCTTCCAGGCCATCCTGATACCCCATTAAGGGCTAAGTGAAATCCATCGTCTGCCTGGAGGCATCCTTGACTCCTCAGTCCTAAGAGTATACAAAACACCCTATCTAGTCAGGAGCAAACCATACTCCTGCCACGATGGCCCACGAAACCCCTGGTCCCACTGAATCTGTTAGTGAATCTCTTCTTAAAACTTGACTTAGAAATAACTGCCCATCGTTCGTTCTTCCCTGTCTATGGTGGTCTGTTCTAACAGGTGTTTTCCCAGAACGGAGAGAGAAATTTTGGGAACGTGAGGGTCCCCAAGTTACCTACTGTTAGTGGAATCACTGTTAGTCAGTAAATTGGGGTGACTCAAGAGTTAGCGATAGGTCCTGGAAGTGGCCTTGTACAAAAGTGTATTTTCTGTGTGGTTTCTTATCCCCTGAGTTCCCTGCTTGAAGAAAAGTAGAAGGGGCAAAGACATTAAAGGTTTCTATAGACGTCCGTGCATCAGAGGTGGCCTTATACACTCAGTGTAGGGGCCACAAGAAGGTGGGTGCCTTAAAGATGAGCATAATTGTTGTTACTTACATTATTCTATGACAGTGTGGTGAGCCGACTCCAGATTCAGTTGGGTTTCAGTTTAAAAACGCTTCATGTCATCTACAGTGCTGAAGACACTGCCCTCCTAGCGGAAAGTACTAAGCGTAATCATTGTGAGAAATGCTGGCAGAAAGATCAAGGTTGAGTATATAGGGGCTAGAAATCATGTGTTCGTGAATTTCTGCTGTTGGGGCTTGGCAGGCAGAAATAATATTCTTGGGTTCTCTTTTATACTTGAATATTAGAGAACGAGGCAGAGTGAAGTACATAAGGGTGAATTAGAGAAGTGGGCTAAAACACCTCTATTTTATGGTGAGTATTCAGTGTAGAGTATCCTGCTGGGGCTCCCTTCCTCTGTCTTCCTCTGCCTGTCGTGTCTAAGGAGACCTGGCAGCCTGACATGCCCTTGGGTGTTCATGGAAATCGTTGGAGGCAGACGCCTTTGATGTGCTCACCTACCAAAAATGTCACGTCACCACTGGTTCTGTTGTTTCACATTGAATGCGGATTATTCACTGAAAGGTTAATTTCAAGTCTTGTCAAGTGTGGATCATTAAAGGCATTGCCTTTTTGTGGCACACCAAAAAAACGTCAGGGGGCACGAAGGAAGGGCAGATACAAAGGTTGAACAGGCTGGATACTGTCAGAAGTCCTTTGGACAACCACATTGGGGTATTTTTATCTCCTCTCAACAGAGGCAGTGATTGTTGACTTACTGCAGAAGGAAACTGGATGGGTGTCTGCCTTTTTTAATGGTCAAATAGGCCCAGTCTACTCTAAGACTGACTTTGGTAACCATTTTTCATTCTGTGCCTTGATTCTAGGGCAGAGATGGCCCATATTTTTAAAAAATGGTTTTTATGTTTCTATTTGTTTTGATTTCTAGGACCGTGTTTAGATGACAAAAACACCAGATTGAAAGACGGTCCATCTGGTATCTTTGGCTTTCATAAAAGCCAGTTTGAATCACATCGTAGTTGATCCAATGGCAGGAAAACACATATTTACTCGAAATATGGTTAATTTGATGTCTCTGAATAATCTTGGATTTTGTCGCCTTGAACAGGTCAGGCTTTAATTTCTTCCCATTTTCTTTTCTTCAATTTGAGAAGCATCATGAATAGTGGAAGGGACCTGGAATTCAGAGAGACCCCAGTAGGAGTTTCAGCTTTTGCTCTTCAGAGCTTTTGCCCTTGGCCAAGATGCTCAACCTCTTTGAACCTTGGTTTCTTCCTTTGACCTAAGGGTGTTAATACCTACCATAGGATTTAGGGGAGGGCTAACTCGGCGAACCCATAGAAGAGTACCTAACATAGGAGCCAGGAAATTAATAGTACACAGCCCCAAACTGGTGTCCACTCTTGATATTGTTGTTTGTTGTTTTCTTAGTTTTTGTCTTGTTTTCGTTCTTAATTTTTTCCTTTTCCTCTGCTTTAAAAGATAATAGAAGTAGGGTGTCTGGGTGGCTCACTCGGTTAAGCATCAACTTCAGCTCAGGTCACGATCTCACCACTCGTGAGTTCAAACCCTGCATCAGGGTCTGTGCTGACAACTCAGAGCCTGGAGCCTGCTTCAGATTCTGTGTCTCCCTCTCTCTGTGCCCCACTGCTGCTCACACTCTGTCTTGTCTCTTTCTCTCAAAAATAAATAAACATTAAAAAAATACTTTAAAAAATAGAAGTAGATGGATTTTTTTATGCATTTGAGTTGATAACTGATGAATTGAATATTTAAGAGTTGTTTATGACTTAGAAATAGCGTGGTTTTCTAAGACAAGTATTTAATTAAAGTGTGGTTTTTAATAACAAAACGGTTACCTTGAACAATCTGGAGTTATGGCCTCACATAAAAGAGTATTACCTGTCAAGAGACATTTGCTCTACTGGATGAAGAAGGGAAGAGAGTACCATGATGTTAATTATTTAAAGCCACTTTTTCTGAAAACATCTCTCAAACCCTCAGGATTCTTTTTGCTGCCTGTAGTCATTACCAGTCCTATTGTATACTTTGAGTTGGTTCTAAAAATATAGAAAGGAAATTTTGAATTGTGATAAAAGTTCAGGATGGTCAACCTTCTCTGCCTGTGTACTTGTGTTCAGTATTGCTTTCAAACACCAGCTGGACTATTTCTTTGAAGCAGCATTTTCTTTCTAAAGTTACTTTGAGTGGTGACCCTAAGGGTGGTCCAGCTGATGACCCAAACATTCGAAACGCCGTAAGAAGACGCAGTAACTGTGCGGGCATTGCCGGTGAGGTGGTGTAAGAAGGAAGAAGGCATATGTGTTTCCTTTGAGAAATGAAGTGATTTTCTGCTGAACAGCTTAAGGTACTCTGTAAACATTAGCCACAAAATAAATATTAATCCCCACTGTGGCCCTGGTCGCTCAGGGAAGCCATGCTTACTTTAGGAATGGCTGTAATGAAGGGGGAGGGGAATTCTGAAGGCAAACCAATCTGTAAAATATATTAAAGCCTACAGTATTGAATTCCACTACAGAAAGGGTGAATTCAGACTTCAAATGAGAAAAGAGAAACCCGGAAAGAAGAGGAGGCTTCGGATGGGCAAGGGGGCAGTGTTGGCCACCGTGTGGGAAAGCTCAGGTAAGGATTTTCTACATGGCCAAGTTAAAGGGAGAGTCAGCCATCACTTCATTAGCACAGTCTGGCAAATTTGGCCTTTTTCATAAACAGTGTGTTGCTTGACCGGGTGTCCTTTAGCCATCCCGTTGAGGTGCCTCAAGCTGCTCAAAAACAGAGTATTAAGAGAATACAGATAATAACAAGAAAGATACAAATACTCAGTGAACGGACTTTGTGGGCAGCCTGAGTGTTGCTTGGAGTTGAAATCAGAAGGCCAGGTGTTTCCGTTGCCTCGTCGGGATGAGGAACATACTGGCTGCCGTTCGAGTCCTGATGCTGTACCCCCAGCCTCATTGTCTGCATTACCCCGATCGCATCTCTAAGGGAAGACACTGGATACCGTTGGAGACCTTTTAGAAACAGGGTATGGCCGTGGCAAGAAATGACGATGGACTCTTCCATATCTTGGCTGGAAAATACAAGTTGAGGGGCGCCTGGGTGGCTCAGTTGGTTAAGCGTCCGACTTGGGCTCAGGTCATGATCTTGCTGTCCGTGAGTTCGAGCCCCGCGTCGGGCTCTGTGCTGACAGCTCAGATCCTGGAGCCCGTTTCAGACTCTGTGTCTTCCTCTCTCTCTGCCCCTCCCCTTTTCATGCTCTGTCTCTGTCTCAAAAATAAATAAACGTTAAAAAGAATTTAAAAAAAGAAAAAATACTTCAAAAAAAAAAAAAAAAGAAAATACAAGTTGAAATGTTTCCAGGAGCCACAGGGAGACACCACAGCTGACACCTATTTTTGCTTCCTCCCTTATTCTTTCTTTTCCTTAGTTGACAATACCTGTCATCTTAGTCTCCAGGAGAAATTGCACACGTGTAAAAAGAACAGCTAAGTGTGATGATGCTGGCTAAGTCCATCCTTAAACCATCCCCTATCCATTCCCATTCCTTTTGCTTTTTTTTTCCTTTCCCTTCATGCTCCACTCAAATGGGTGTGCTTAAAATACACTACAGATTTCCAGGTCCCATCTACCACCCAGCAGCTTTGGGATAAAAACGTTATTAAGGTTCATTTTACTTGGAAAGGATTCCTTTTAAAGAAATAGCTTTGCAGGAAACAAAATAACAAAACTCCCCCTTTTCCTGAGGTATTGAATTTTGTGAAGGAGACCTTCCCCCAAGAATGCAATAGGTGTATTATGCTCTGGGAGTGTTAAAGGAGCCAATGGAGCTCGATCGTGCTTCACTATTGTGTGGATCCCACAAGCGCCTTCAGGGAGAAGCATTTGTCTGAATAAACACCGGACTCTTACATAGTTGTTTTCTGGCTACAAAAATAACCATCAGCTGTGTTGTTGCCCTGGAACCCCTCAAAAGGGGAGAAGCAAGAATTTTGTTTTTGAGAGGCATTCTTAAAGACTGTGCGTCTGCAGCTTTGTTACTGAAGTTCTGCCTTCTCTGGACACAAGCTTCAGGGCCACCAGTAACAGGGAAATAAGGGTCATCCTGGCGTCCATCCATTCATAAGTGCCCACGGCCTGCGTGGTGGCCCCCGTGCAGCTGTGTCCCCAGCACTGAACCCTGTCACTGAGCTCTCTGCTGCAGTGGGGTCACCTGTGCAAGGCCTAATTACATCTGGACAGGGGGGTGGGAGCCAAGGGAACCTTTGTTCTTTTTGTCAGTGTGAGTCAGTAGACCACCATTGAGTCTCAGGGGAAGAGGGGCAAAAGCTAGATTTTTGTTAAAAAAAAAAATGTTTTCGCAGCTGACAGCTGTATGCAAACAGTAATAGTACATTGCAATGAGCATTTTAAAATAGGAGGAGTCAAGATTATTGGCTTTGGGTGAAAACCCAGTGATGTAGGATCAAGTGATTGAGTAGATCCAATCACATCCATCTCTCACAGCACAGGCGTTGGTTGTTGCAGGGACAAACACAAAAGTGATGTATTTGGTTAAATCTTTAATCTTAAAAAAGTAATGAGCTGGAATAGGAGATTTATTTTTCTTTAGAACACTTTCTTTATGATAGAATATCATTTATCCCCAAAATGTACTTTCAGTGAGTTAGAAAAAGATGTCCCTTTTGTAATCCTGTAACAGATACACAGCTAGGTAAGTAGGCTACACACCGGATACTTGTGCAGGGCACAACTTCACCAACTGTCCATGGCATGCTGCCTGAAGTGTCATCTTAGCCTCTGTTTTCCCTCTGGGCTTTCCGTATACCTTTTGTGCTTTTGTCTTACGGATGAGCTGTATAAATACAATCAGGAGTGCATGGAAATATACTGTGACCTAGAAGGGAAACAATCAGTGAGGGGGACCAACTACCCAGTCTGACAACATGCGCTCAGAATATTTGGAATGGTTCCTGCAGAATTGGCGATGATGTGTAGAAATGGGCTGTCTTTGATCTAGTGAAGCAAATCCATTTTCACAAACTACAATCTGATAAATGTCACTTACCCTCCATTTCTCTCCTGGACTGATGTTTTCCTTCCTTACAGGAAACACACAGCCATAGTTTATTATAATAGCCTTGTATGATACTAGAACCACTTCTTGAAAGCACGGTTAGTGCTACCGCTATAGTTAGCTGTATTTTGAAGGATGAAAAGCATTATGCATGATGCTTTGCCATCCAGACTTCTAGAAACCTAGCTATATTCAGTGGGCCTCTTGCGAGGAATCTGAAATGAAGAAGAAAAAAACCAGCATAATTTGATCCCAGAGTCTGTCCACAGCCTTGAGAAGGCTTACAAGACCCTCCCCTCCGCCACTGCGCTTGGTGGAGGACTGGACCAGTTTAATGAAAACACTGATGGTCTCTGTGTGCATAAACTACACCCACATAGCACTAATGTTTAGCACCTCTAACTCTTGCCACTGTGGGATGGGGAACAGATCCTCACCACCCATCTTGTGTCTTTTCTGTTTCTGACTGCAGATGATCGCATTTCTGTCTAGTTGAAAAGCAGCAGATGCTGCATGCGTAAGACTTCCAGGATGTACAATAAAGGAAACAGGTTATTGCAGCCACATAAGGATGTGGGAGAAGACCTTTCTAACATCACTGCTGGAAGGTGGGATGGGCCAGTGGGTGTCTGCTGTATACTCTTGCATAATTAGCGCTACAGGTTTGGGCTGCTCCCTTTAAGCACGACGTCGCTTATTTCTGGGCCCCTTGGGGAATGGCAGTTGCAGCCACAGGGAATGTTTCGAAGCCAAGACGAGACTTCAGACTCTTCTTGCACGTGGAAATGTCGGCCAGAAATAGCAAATGCCAGGCCTCTCCGAAGCTTCTCCTGCTCTCTTCGGGATGAGAACAGTACATGCAAGCATCACTAGGTGGCATAGCTGCCCTGGTGTATTATTCTCGCAGAGCCAGGCTTATAACTACTGTGGGATGCTTTGATGATTTACCGGATAGGATTCCTATCCAGAGGCATCGATACAATTTATTCTGATCAAGTTGAAGATCCCATTAGCAGTGGATCATTGGATTGACTCCAGGAGGGGAAAAAAAAAAAGCCACATATTAGGATCTGTCACCACAAACACCTGCACAACACAATTCATCTTGCTCAGGCTGTGGCTGAGGCAGAGCCGCTGAGCAGAGCTCAGGCTTTCAAGTTCGTGAATCAATATGACCCACCCCCACCAGCCCCTCCTCCTCCCAGATGTATGTGTGTGTATACAGGAGTGCACACACACACACACATATGCACACACATACCCTTAACTTAGAAGAAACCAGGAAGGTTGGGGAAAACATACACACACACACACACACACACACACACGTGTGTATATATAAGCATATATATGTGCATGTGTGTACATTTGATAATGAGTGTTGTGGCCTTTAAAGACTCAAATCATAATACAACAAACCCATTTGATTGGGCCACCAACTCATTTCCCTGAGCCATAGTTGTTATCCTCTCTATAGCTGGGGTCAGATCTGGCCACTGCCTGTTAAGTTTTACTGGAACAGAGCCAACCTTGTTCGTTCATTGTCAATGGCTGCTTTCACACAGCCGCACAGCTGAGTAACGAGACAGATACTGCATGGCTCATAAAGCCTAAAATACTTACTCTCTGGCCCTTTACAGGAAAATCTTGCTAACTCTTGCCCTCTAAAATACAGTTTGGGGAACCTTCATTCCTATCATCAATATTTCTAATAAATTTCTTAAGTCACCATTGAGACACTTCCCATGGATAATGGAATTTCTGTAATAACGATAGTAAATACCCTTCTCCTTGACCATAAAGCATTTTGGCAATAACATAGAAGGGTGCTGTGCCATTATATATGAGGTCTGTCTTTGGGGAGCTCACAAGCAAGTGTGGAAGGCATGCGAGACACCGCAGAGTGGCGAGAATGCAGGAGTAGGAAAGAGTGAAACACAGGATTTAGAACCACCAGAGTTAGGGTTTAGTCTTGGCTGTGACACTTGGTCCTGTGATAACAGTAAAAGCGACCTTTCATCGAGCATTTACTATGTGCCAGACACCATCCCAGTGGCTTAAGAACATGAATTTCTTCTGCTTCTTGTCACCTGGAAGTAGCTACTGTTGTTATTCCAATTTATCGGTAAGGAAAGGAAGTCTCCGGTCAGCTACTTAGCAGAACAAGGCGCATATGTAGGAAGTGGTAAATAAGGACCAAAACAGGTATGTGTGTCAGGTAGCCACCAAGGAATAACCGCTTCTCCTTAGGGGTATCACTTGACGTGTGCATTTCCCGCAGGCAGCAGGATGCCACAGCACGCCCGGCTCCAAGACAGCATGTGGAAGGTAATGTTCTCAAAGTTCGGATGCTCAGCTCCTGATGGACCAGCCATGCAGTGGGAAGCAAGAGCCTCGGGTGGTGGGAAGGTCACTGTGGGTTGGATGAGTCACAAAGAAGGCTGCCTCTGAGACGGCTTTAGAAGGTTGAGAGAAGGAAGGAGGAACAAGACATTCAGGGTAGACACAAAATGGGATAGCACCACATCCTTGAACTCTGAAGGAATCGGGAAAGGTTTGGGGAAAAAATAAATGTATGTGTGTATGATTTGAGCCTTTAAGCTTCACAGTTAAAAGCTCTGAGAAATCCTGCAATTAAGAAACATCTTTTAGGGGCACCTGGGTGGCTCGGTTGAGCGTCCAATTTTGGCTCAGGTCTTGATCTCGCCATTGGGCTCTGCGCTCACAGCGCTGAGCCTGCTTCAGATCTTCTGTCTCCTTCTCTCTTTCTGTGCCCCTCTCCTACTCACGTGTGCTCTCTCTGTCAAAAATAAAAATAAAAATCACTTACGACTTTATGTAACCTACAGCTTTTCTACTTCTGTGAGCACCAGGATGTGCTTTTTACAGCATATCAATTATCATTTATAGACCAGTATTGCTCACATCACCCAGTTACAAAAGGTGGATTTTCAAGTTTTGACTCAATCCAACCAACCCTGTATTTTTTTGATGGTGGGCTAGTCACATTTATGAAATTATTACTTTTGTTCGAGGACGTGGACTTACATGCTGACCCGTTCTTGTGCAGTTCAGTTGTTTGTCCATCGAAGGAGTTGAGCACCTGGTCGGAAAGGAGCCGTGTGCCCTGAATCCGCACGGGAGGATGTTGGAGAAGGGTGTATCGCAGTGCTCATCTCTGTGTTGAGCTCCAGCATAAGTGGGAGTTCTTAGAAGCCGTGTGGTTTAATACATCTGTCTCCTTGGTGGCTGTGCCAGCTTTTCATGACAGTGCTTTTCATCATCTGAAACATGTAATTGCTTTTGACGACAACAAGAGAATTATGGCAAGAGAACTCTCTACAGTTTGCGAAAACACTGAGCCGCCAGTGCTCCCGGTCCAGTCAAGTTCAGCAAACGTGGTGTTGGGACGAGAGGGTTTTCAGACACACAGGGGCACCCAGCCAGAGAAGGATTTGGAGTTGGGTGCCTCGGTGGGCGTTTTCGTCAGAGTAAAGGTTTGTGGCTGCAGTTTCCCCCAGCACGCAAAGGGTTGAGGGGAAACTGAGGTGATTCTGTGTAGTGCAGCGGGATGACCCCTGGCTGTTTCTGGGGCCTGATGTGGGTCTGGCCTCCCATTAAGCTTCAGGGTATGGTGTGTGCTTGGAGAGCTGAGTCTGAAGCAGGAAGCCTGTCAGCGGGAAGCTCAGACCCCACCCTCCACCGCCAGCCTCTCTTTCAAACCTTCCCTTAGGCCTCCCACACACATGAGAATTGTTTGAGGGGACTCTATACGCCTTCCTGGGATTGACGTCAAAGTCTCCTTGCGTCCTGAGCTTCAGAAATGTCAGCAACTACACATGCCGGAAAATCGTCTCTGTCAGGCAGAATAATCAGAAACAGGTTGGCTGCTGAAACAGGTTGGCTGCTGGGCCATGGTGCTCCCTGGGCTCTGGGGGTGAGGCCTGCCATCAGCAGATTTGGGGTGTGGGGCAAGGCGAACACTTCTCCCGGGGAAAGGGTCATGTCGTTCCTCTGTGTGGCTTTCCCCAGAGGACAGAGACCCTGCCAGTGGGAGGTATCTCAGTGGGTTTCTCCCTTACTGGTGTTGCTGGACTACTGTCCTCTCTGGAGGCCAATGGGGAAGAGAAAACCCAGATGCAGTGTTCAGCTCTCACTTCCTGGGGAAGAGTGGACACTCCGGTGAGTGCAGCTGGATAGGTTAGGAACGAATTGTCAAAGGCTTATGGATGAGAACCTGCAGAGTGGACCTGTATACGATTTAACTGGGGACGCAGGCATACTTTGCACTTTCAAGTGTTGGTGATGGCCGTTAGCTTCAATACAAAGGGAAGAAGCCATGAAAGATGCTGATTGAAAGTGCACGTGTCAGTGAATCTCTGCAGTTTAGAACCCACGGGTCACACCCTTCATTAAGATGCCAGTAGTCCCTTGTAGGCCTGTGCTCTTTTCCAAAGCCCTATCTAAAGCCCTGGTTACATAAACACATGAATCACGTCTGCCTTCTGGGGAGTTTTCAAGTTACTCATTTTATCACTGTGGGAGCGAGTATCTTGGTTTGGACGGTCTGTCCTGGAAAATAGGTCTACAAGAAATACTTGCTGAGTACGTGACCGTACCCTCTTGTTGCAACTGGGGAAACCGAGGCAGAAAGTTGTGGATAGAGGCCCATGCTTTCTCTACTTTTCTTTCCAAGTCGATTCAGGATATGAACAATTATGGGGCAAGAAAGGAGTGGGATGTTTTGTGTGCTATCAGACATACAGGAAAGGAAAAACGTAAAACTGGCTTTTTTTTTTTTTTTGCAAGGAACAATGCAGGAAAAAAAAAGACGCCTCTGATTTTTCATTGACGTTTTTCTTGACCACTCTCAACACCCTCGTTGTGATTTATTTCTCAAGAACAAGGCAAGAGATGCTCCAAGCAGAAGTTCCAATTGCCCTTTTGAGAAGGCAGAGTTGCGTTGGAGGCTGCTATCACCAGGTCCTTTAGAGGCACTTCTGTGGTCTTAATGCATTTTATTCCTTCCTCCTTGCGAAAACCCAAGGCCTTTTGTTTGCCTGTCTAGGAAAAATGTGGGTCTGGAATGAGAAAAGTGGTCTTCCGTTTGAAATCCTTCAAAAGTGGGGGGACACAAGTCGGTCCCTTAGGAAACCTGCCTTATGTCCTAAGTCCTGTGCAGCGAAGGATTCTGCAGGGGGACCCAGGCCATGTGCCAGCTGACGAGAAGAGCGGTGATTCACATCCTGGGCATAATTGAGGACAGGTAGAATGCATTTACTTAGGACATCAAAGACCCTCTGTGCTGCCCAGACAAGGTCATGGGGTGCCATTTCTCAGCACGCTGGAGAACCCCCTACCCCTTCTAGAATAAAAGAGACACTGTTTGTAGGTTCATACCACAGTTGGCTACAGTATGGCCAGCTGCCCCATTTGAAGTAAGAAGCTGACGAAGGACTGTGCGTGCTCTGGGCAGAGTTGTCTAAACAGAGCAGGTCAGGCTGCCCCAGAAGACTCCATCAAACTAAGACTGCCATTTTGAGCAAAAGTTTCTCTCAAAGAAGAGCCTTGAGCTTGAAAACAGAACTCCTCCTTGACATCATGTGCCTTCTGGCAGGAGGCTGGCTCTGAGTACCTGAGAGTGTCCTTGTTTTGTTTTTATTTTTTATTTTATTTTACTTATTTTTTTTTTTGTCAGAGCTGCCTTGAAGTCACAAGAACTTGAAAGAGTTCACACCATATGAGGCTGTTCCTTTCCTCTCTGCTGAAGACCTTTAGGAGTTTATGCTGAGAGCCCTTCTGGCTTCATTTCTCCCATACTGGTCCTACTACATCACACCCCACCCAGTCCAGCTGGAGTTTGTTGATTTTCTTAAAATATTGAGCAAGAGCTGACAGAGGAGTCCTGCTGCTTGATGGGAGGGTCTGAGGATAACCCTCCACTTGACCTGAATACCTCTGTCCTGACCTCTGTGGCTTGCCTGTGGCTCAGGTGGAACTCCAAGTTGCCCCAGCTATGGCAGCAGGCAGGGTGGCAGTGTGCCCAGGCCCACCTTCCCCTTCACGAGAGGCTTAGCACCAGTTGAAACCTACTGGTTCTATCCCACTACCTCTCCTGAGGGGGATGTATCCTGGAAGATAACTGTCAGAGCTAAGAAAGAGCTGGTAATGTTTGCCAAAATGGGGTGGAAGAATGATGAGCTTTCAGAAGAGCTATTCCTATTTTGTACAGCTCTCTGGCCACACGGAGATGCCTCTTCTTCCTCATGCTAATTAAAAGGGAGATTTATTGTTTTATTAAAATTTTTTTTCTAGTGGACCTTTATTTTACAGAGAGGGAGAGAGAGAGTGTGTTCAAGCTGGGGAGGGGCAGAGAGAGAGGGGGGACAGAGGATCCAAAGTGGGCTCTGTGCTGATGACAGAGAGCCCCATGCAGGGCTCAAACCCACGAACCAACCGTGACATCATGACCTGACTTAACTGACTGAGCCACCCAGGTGCCCCAAGAGGGAGATCTATTTAAGACTTACCTTCACGTTCTCCTCCCTCCATCCACCCCTCCCTTGCAGAGGCACAGCTTCTGATGGAATTTGCAGGACCTCACTTGTTCTCAATTCCTCTTCCTCTTCTCCTTTCTTTGTTCCCCGACTTCCCAGTCTCTGCTGTCTCTTTTCTCTCCCGCCGCCCCTCTAGCCCACAGCGCATCCAGTCTGAGGCTGGCTGGATGGGGGTGGTGTGTGACCGGGAGAGAGTGTTCGGAGACCGAGACTGTGGTTGCGACCTTTGTATGCTGCAAGCCGTGGCATCCTTTTTCCTGAGTATGTGCTTCCGATTAAGAAGAAAAAAATCAGCTTTATGTGTTTGTTTTATAGCTCATGTGATCAGACATTCCATTTGTGTCAAGGATGTTAGGTCTAGTAAAGGAACAAAATGGAGAGTTGAGGTGCACAGCAGTCCTTTGTCAGGTCTTTGTTTGTGGAACTGTGCTGTGAGGCCTGCCCTGCTGGCCTGTTGTCTGTTCCCATGGCCCTAAGGCCTTCTTCTTCCCTGTGTCTGTTGCTGGATGGTCTGGGTGCCTCAGAGTCCCCACTGCCCAGTGCCCCCTGCAGTACTGGTCTTCACTTCTTAAGAACTCCTGTCCCTGATACTTCAGCCCCTCACTCGTGAACCTGCTTATGTTTCACCTGGGGGTCTATTTATGATTCAGATTCCACACCAGTAGGTCTGGGAAGGATCTAGGATTCTACGTTCCTGACAGATCCTAGGATTTATGGACTGTGCTTTCTCAAGGACCACTTTTGGCTTGATTTGGTGGTCACGCTAAAGTGAAAGGTGATTAATCTGATGAGCACATCAGTATTAATCAACTAAAGGAAAAGTTGGGAAAGGGCCTTCCCCTTTCCCCAAGTGTCCTGTGTGCAGCAGCTTCCTGGAGACAAATCATTTATCCGTTCTACAACCATTTCTCAAGCACCTGCAGAGGGCCAAGTAATGTTCTCGGCCCTAGGGCAGTGCCTCTCCAACTTAAATGTGCATGCAGGTTACCTGGGGATCTTGTTAAAATGAAGTTCCTGACACAGTGGATCAGGGGTGGGACCCAAAAGTCTTCATTTCTCACAAGCTCCCAGTCCATAGCAGTGTGGCTGGTCCACGGAGCACATCATAATGGGGACGAGTGTCGACTAGAGCTGTCCAATGGAAATAAGATGTGAGCCAGATAGGATAACCTCACGTACGATTTGAAATTTTTTCATGGCTGTTTAAAAAGGTGAAGAGAGACCGTTGAATTTAATTTGGAGCAAATCTGTTATTTACCCCAGTGTGTGCAAGCTGTTCTTTCAACATGGAACCAATATAAAAATTATGGAGGTAGCCACTTTGCTTTCAATATCAGGTGTGGATTTTGCACCTGTAGCACATTTCAGTTTGGAGTAGCCACATTCCAGGTGCTCGGTGGCCACATGGGGCTAAAATCTGTTGCAGATACTGCAGGTGCACATGATGTGCTCATCTCTGGGTGGCTCAGCACAGTGACTCTGAGAAGAGCAGAAAGCACCTCCCCAGGGCCTGGGACTCCCATAGCAGAGCCCCATGGTCTCTTCTTGTGAGGAGCAGTATCAGTGACATGAATCTTAGGCCAGCTCACTTCCCAATCGCTTGCAGAAAAATGAAATGGAAACCTCTCAGCTTAAGTGGTTTCTTCCTATTAGAGGAAGCGGACTGCTCTTGAGTGGGTCAGGTTCCCTTTCCATCCCAAATATGCTCATTCTGCTTCGTTGAAATCGAACTCCTTCATCTCCACTGGTGAATGAGCAAGGGGTGGGGAAGGGTCCGGCTCCCCTTCTGTGGCTCTTACCAGGTTTGTTTTTGACGTCAAGTGCTTTGAGCACAGCCTTGCTCTGGGAACCAAATTCTGACTTCGTGTTACTGCAGATTCTCTTGTTGGTCTAGTTTGCTCTCAAAACTGGGAGATGAGAGCAGGTGCCTGCTGCTTATGAGTCCCCACCTCCACTTGACCTACCAGCCGATTGGAGGAAAGGGCCTGAGTTGGAGGGCTTGGAGACATTTAAAAAAAAATTCTTTTGGCTTTCTTGACTCTTGTCCTCTGCTGTGTACTTCATCCCCTGCACTGTGTGCCTTCAGAGTGTTTCGAAGGTACTTTATCCTGTAGCAGATCTGGATGTGGCAAATAAAGCCACCCTGGAAGATAATGCAGGGCAGTCATAGCCCAGGATGCTGTGCACTTTCATGGGGGTTGGAGTTCACCCAGGCCCTGTGCCTGATGTCCAAGTATTAAATGGCTCTATGAGAGAAAAATAAAGTTTAAAGTGGGGATTAAGGGCTGGTGTAGTGATAGAAGTTAACATTAATATAGCCCTTCTTAGTTTATATAGCTTTTTGATCTTCTCTCATTTCATTTTCACAAAGCTCTTGAAAGGTAAATGTTTTCTAGAAGAGGAAAAACGACAGAGCTGGAGTCCTCATCTGTGAGGCCAGGAGGTGGGAGGCATGGATCTCTCCAGTCCCATTTGAGTCCGATATCTTCTTATCTGGGGTTGGTTTGTGCATTTGAATCATCAGACTCTGGGTGAGAGTGTTAGCTCTGAGGTCACGTAGCCTAGATTGGACGTTGGGCAAAATTTTTAACCTAAGTCTCAGTTTCTCCACTTCTAAAATGAAAGTGAGAATTGCACATGTCACACAGCGTTAGGTGAGATAATCTATGGAACGTACTAAGTTCTTGGAAGTATTTCCATCATTCTCATCACTACTACCCAAGGCCTACACTCCATGTCTGACTACAGTTGTGAACCATGTCAATGAGTGGAAGGATCTAGATAACTTTGTTCTTGCTCCCACCTGTGCTTCCTTGCTAGCCATGTAGTTTGATACTCTGATTCTTCCCTGCGTTGTTTCAAAGGGGAGAGTCTGGGTGTCTTTGCTGATATTTCCATTTCCAAAAGAAAAATGGCTCATGAGGAAATGTAAAATTGTACATCAGAGTTCCTCCAGGTAGGCAAAATGGGGTAAAAAAGGGCTTGGCCAGCAGTTCCCAAAGAAGCACACTTGGGAAGGATGGCATTGAGCATTGGTAGGAAGGCTTACAGGGAGAAGCTACTGGTTCCCTCACTGGCACCATCTGCTATTGAGATACCACCATGTCTGCTCAGCCAGCTAAGTACAAATTAATCTCTCGTGGCTGACCAATGACGCACAGTCTTATGTGGGAAAACAAGTTCAAAGAAATGCGTTAAGTAAAGAGAGGAGTAGCTGCTCTTAGAGTAGGAGGAGGGGGTAGGCTTGCCGAGTCGGAAGGCATTTAACTTCCCCAGCTATCGTCCAGCTAGTCTTACCAGAAGGTGTTGGAAAGTGACTATATCTAATCGTGTGTGTATAGACCCATATTCGTTACCAGGGTAGCCAGGCACCCAGGTCACCTGGGTCAGTTCCAGATTACAATGGCAGTCCTTGAGTAATTATTAATACCACCCCCTTTCACTCTCTTGGATGAGTCTTGGTTTGGGCAGTAAAGTACTCGGTTGCCTTAATTATAACCACATAGTATGTCTGTATATGTAATAAAAACACATGATTGATGGTGCTGGAAGAGCCTAACTGGCTGTTGTGGAGGTGTGCCATTTTTGTTTTGTCTAGAAATATAAATCAAAGTTGTATCCTAGAAAGAAGGTCGCCTTTGAAAACAGGGCAACTGAGACCCTATTACACAGGAAGTTTGGATGTGGTAGTTAAGAGAGTAGCCTCCAGAGCTGGCCATTTGGGTTCCAGCCCTCTGCCAATGACCAGCTCTGACTCCTTGGGCAAGTTACCTATCCTCTCTGTATTTGACCTCTAAGAAGGACCTAGAAGTACCTACTTCAGTAGGTTGAAATGAGGTTTAAGTGAGTTCATAGTTAACACACAAGAAACAATGACATTGATTAAGCCCTCTGTAAATACTTCTTATTACTTTCGCCCCAGCTTTACTGTTCTTTGGCTGCTTGGCCAGGAGGCATGGAGGTTTCTGAGTCCCGATTCCCTGTAAACTGAACATACTACTTTCTACTTCCTAGAAACGTAGGAAACATCTAATTGGGCCATGTACATGAAGAGTTGAAGTTTAGTGCAGCACCCAATTTTCAATTGACTTTCCACAAATGTTAATTTCTCCTCCCTCTCTCCTTTGCCCTATTAAGATGGGAAGGGGGTCTGATAGCTCATGGAGCCCATCTGTTCTCTTGGTTGTTTGAGGTGGACTTCTGTGATGTGCCTGGCATGAGGCTGTGAAGCCTACCAGTGAGATAAATAAATATCCCAAGGGTTGCTTCTGTCACATCAGTAATACACAGAGCCTCTGAGCCTGGGATAACTGTAGTGTTGATGGCAAAAAGAATGGTTGAAAAGATGTCTCAATTTTTATAGGCTTCTAGAGCACCCATTGCTACATACCCTGGTGAGGTGTGGTTTGTTTTTGTTTTACTATTCCCATCCCCTTTCACCATCCCTCTCCCCCTTCTCTCTCCCAGTGTCTATGGGTGAGTTATTTTGATTTCCAATGACATTTCTGTTTAGGTTATAATACTGAAATGAGCTGGAGACTGCGAAGAGAAATCTGTATGGGAGCTGGTATTACAAAGGAGGCTGTGTTTAAAATACTTGCTTTCGGTTTCTTTGGGGGTATACAGCACCTAATCAAGAGCTTTATCAATAAGAACATTCTTTGAAAAAATGAGTAGTCATTGGCTAATGCTATAAACTATGGATATTTCAGACCAGCTTGATTTATTCATAGATGAGTTTTTTACTTACCTATCATTCAGCCATCCTTTCATTCATATTTTCTTTTTTTAAAAAAAGTTCTCTGGGGGCGCCTGGGTGGCGCAGTCGGTTAAGCGTCCGACTTCAGCTCAGGTCACGATCTCGCCGTCCGTGAGTTCGAGCCCTGCGTCGGGCTCTGGGCTGATGGCTCAGAGCCTGGAGCCTGCTTCCGATTCTGTGTCTCCTTCTCTGTCTGCCCCTCCCCCCTTCATGCTCTGTCTCTCTCGGTCTCAAAAATAAATAAAACGTTAAAAAAATTTTTTTTTAAATAAAAAAAAAATTTAAAAAAAAGTTCTCTGTTTATTCATGTTTGTGAGGTAGAGAGAGCAAGCAGGGGTGGGGCAGAGAGAGAGACAAAGAATCCGAAGCAGGTTCCAGGCTGTGAGCAGTCAGCACGGAACCAATGCGGGCCTCGAACCCACGAACTGAGATCATAACCTGAGCCCAAGTCAGATATTCAACCCGCTGAGTCACCCAGGTGTCCCTCATTTATATTTTCAGTAATTATTTATTGAGTCCTTACTATATGCCGGGAAGAGTACCTTCAGATTGTAAGGTCTACATAGTGTTTACACAGTCTCCTTGCCATCATTTAAGCACGTTCTAAGGCCCATTAAATGTCCTAAAACACACAAGTAAAAAACACAAATTCAGCTAAGAATGAAATACAGGGAAAGGATCAGTATTACTAACCTAGAGATAAATAAGCAAAAGCCTTTTATCAGTGTTTTGCAGGAAGATAAAGTTGGTAGCTTGAGTTAAGGTCATGCAAGATGACTAGAACAGAGAAGTGAAGCAACCATTTCCCGTTAAAGCTTTCACATAGTTCTTGGTGCCTTACTGGTCTCCTTTCAGGCCTGAACCTGTATCTGCCTTACTTTTCCACCTTTCTTGCCCTAGACAAATGTCGATGGCTGTATTAGAGTGTGCCATAGGCTATCTACTGATTTAAGATAAAGTCTACTTACAACTAATAGAAAATGGTTGCATATGTGTGAAAGCTTGTGATCATAGACGTTAAAAGTGTATTCTTGGGATACAGGCGACATAAGTCATGAAGTTGAAAGTGGCTGGGAAAAAACATGACTGAAAAACCATGATCAAAAAATGACGCAAACCCTTTACCAAATGTCATTCGTTGCCAATGTTCTCCAAGGTGGTTGGCAGACAAAAGGCATCGGGGAACCTTGCTGAAAAGGCACCTGGTAAGTGAAGATATTTAGAGGTAGGATCTGGGGATCTGCATTTTTAACAGCTTTGGGTAAGTTTTCGTGCACATCGAGCTTTGGGACCCATCAAGCTATCCGTTTTACCTAGAAAGAGTGTGAGCATCAATCTCAGAAAACTGTGTCTCTGAGAAATGGGCAAAGCAGGATACAAATAATGCCAGATAAAAAAGAAAAAAAACGAATAAAGCATCCGTTTGAGAAAATATAGAGGAATCTTGGAATATTTGGGATTTCTAAGACTGAACCTATATTTAAAAAGGATCGTTGAACCAAATGCCTTTCATTTTCTTTAGAAGTCCAAGATGATTTTCCTAAGGTTTCCTAAGGTTGACAAGAGCCCAGATACACTGGCCAGAAGCAGCTCTTCCCCCTCAGATTTTACCTCCCCCTCCCATGCATTTTTAGGGAAATTCAATCCATGTGTTCTTGATAGTTTTACCCTAAATTCATCAAAATATCATTTTTGTAACAATAATTTGGTAGCCCCATAGTATGTCATCGTCTTTTGGCCCCCCCCCCCTTCCAAAACCGGAAGTTGCATTTGCCCAACAACATACTAACCCCAAACAGAAGTTTGAATTGGGTCCAAAACACAAGCCCCACAAGTATCCTGTGAGTCTCCCACAGGCTCCGGGCACTCTGCTTAGAACTGGAACCTAACTTTCAAATAGCTCTCTTGACTCAAAAAGAAGGCATTTAATAATGGCAGCATGACATCCCAGAAGAGCAGGGGCTCTTGGAGAAAAATCATGCTTTAGTCTTGGGTTTTCTGTCAATTAGCTGTGTGGCTTTGGGCAGATTATTTAACCTCTCTGGTTCTCTGCTTTTTCATGTTTAAAAGGAGGGGATTAAACTGCAGACAGCCTCTGACTTACAGTGGTTCAGAGCTTAAGATTTTTCAACTTCAGGATGGCGTGAAGGCAATGCATTTTTAGTAGAAACCATACTTGAAATTTTGAATTTGGATCTTTTCCTGGGCTAGCAATATACCATTGAAAGCGTTCTCAGATGCGGGACAGCAGCAAATGAGCCTCAGCTTCCAGTCAGCCATGTGGTCACGAGTGTAAATGACTGATATGCTTAAAACCATTCTGTACCCCTACAACCATTATTTTTCACTTTCAGTACACTGTTCAGTAAGTTACATGAGCTATTCAACTCTATCTTAGGAAGTAGGCTTTGTGTTAGATGATTTTGCCCAACCGCCGTCTAATGTGAATGTTCTGAGCATGTTCAGGGCAGGCTAGCCTAAGCTTTGGTGTTCGGTCGGTTAGATGTGTTAAATTCACTTCTGACTTAACATATTTTTGGTTCATGATGGGTTTATTGGGACATGACCCTGTTGTAAGACAAAGAAGATCTGTATGTGACTTTTGGGTTTAACATACTTCTCTGTCTCAAGTATCATAACAATTAAAATTAACAATTGCTCCCTAAATTCCTCCATGACTACAGTGTATTTTGGTTGGCCTGTTGATTGCCTTTGCAAACACAATGCATTACTATGTCTCTGGCTTCTTGCCAGGGAAGACGAGCCAATTTGATTGTGTTGCTTCTGGTTGTCAAAACATTCTCATCTGACCATGCCACAGAAGAAGTTTGTCGAAAGTGTGACTGACTGACATAATGACTGATTGGCTGATAACGGTGGCTGACAGTGATTGATTGAGTGTAAAATTATCTGCTCTCATTACTTCTGAAATTGAATTCAGATTGGTTCTATTGGAGGGTTTCCATGGAGACCATAACCTGCTGTAGCAGGTGTTAGTGGATGCAGTGGCTTATTGTGATCAATACCTGTTTCCTGTGCTAGTCTGAAGAAATTATTAGTGATTGTAGTAGAAAGAGGCAGCCATATATAAGGGGGGGAAACTCATGTTTTGTCTTATTGCAACTCAAAATGCGGGCCTTCGTACATTCACTAATTTGCCATTTTTATTTTGTTCACTTGGAGGATTTGCTTTTACAAATGAAAACTATTCTAGGATTATTTTTTTCCTCTTTGAAGAAGATCAGAACAGTAAATAAATGTTCATACTTGTTTTTAAAAACTGTGGTATGTTACGGTAACAACAAACCTTTAATCAAGTCTTAAGCACACGCATGTTAATGCAAAGACAGGGATGGTCCCTCGGGCTTTATCTGGGTTGTTTCCACAAATGAAGAAGTCATTAAACAATTTCGGAGACTCGCTTATTGATCTCTTACAATGGCATGCTTCGTCTGCTTTTCAGGGAAGCCTTTGCTAACTGCCCCCATCAGAGTTAATTACTACTTCCTCTGTGTTCCGGTGGCTTTCTTCCATCCTCCTGTTGGAACGTTCACCTCAGGCGACCTTGCCTGAAAATTGCTTGCATCTCTCTTGCCCTCTAGATTATGACCTCCTTGAGGACAGGGTCCATGTTCTTCTTTCTCTTTATGTCATCCTCAGCATCTAGTGGAGTTCCTGAGACATCACCGGGGTTCAATAAACACTTATTGGATTGAATCATCTGGGTTTGCATTGTGAGGTCATCTCTTCCGAGACTGATGTTTAATGGGATTCCCACAAAGGGAGGCAGTGGAGCGTGTGCCTGGTGGTTCAGTGGCTTTGTGTTCTGCCCTCTAGCCGTGTCTGTGCCCACGAGGGTTGTTAGGAAATACTGTGCTACAGGAGGTTCACGTTGCATGGAAAGACTGGCAAGCTTCTAGAACAGCACTGACCATGCTCAGGTGACGGGGGGAAGGTTACCCAGTAAGGATTCAGTTTTATGCTTAGCTGTGCTCATTCATTTCTTCAGCTGGACTCTGCTGCAGCATACCCATCCCCCGCCCCCCAAATTTGGCTCATTAGGTTGAAAGCACTTCTGGATGAATCCAGTATTAATAGCACCTAACATTTTTGGGGCATTTACCATGTGCCTGGTTCTGTGCTAAGTACTTTACATATTTTTCTATTTTTTCCCATTGCTGCCATTATCCCATTTTGAAGATAAGGGAACTACAACAGAGTGGTTAAGTAATTCCTGTAAGGTCACACAGGACATGTAGAGACAATTCTCGAGCTCCAAACCCCACTCCTAAAACATTTACTAGGTTGCATCTTGGCAAAAGTATTTCAAAATTTAGTTCCTTCACCACCTGCATGAAAGTATGCAGAATCATGTCAAGTAATCCTATTAAAAAAAAATCAAAATAACCTAGAGTGTTTGTTAAAAATACACATATCCTCTGACCTACTAATTAAAATGCTTCTGAGTGAGGGCAGTGACTCTGCACCAGGATGTTTTATTTTGTACTTGAGGATCTTTGGCGTTGGTTAGTGGTCTTGTTTTGTAAGAGGGATAAGCAATTTCAGTATCACAATTTTATGAATCTCTGCTCTAAGGTAGCCACACTCCTTGAGACTTCGAAATTAAAGTTGAGGCTTTTGGGCTTTTGTTTTTTTGTCCTCTAACTTTATAAATAACTGCCAATGGTAACATGACAGCATTTTTAAAAGAAAATTACTGGGCCTGTCTTTTTAAAGAGAATGGGTGTTTAATGGAACAGTCCAGAGAAGTCACCAAAGATGGGCATGAAGAAGTACAGACTTGCTCCAATTAATGGCTCAGCCAGTGGTGGTAGCCGTGAAGGGACTGTTCAAGGGGCACCCTCCACGGGATTCTCACGACTACAAGCAGTTTGCGGGGGGCTTATCCATGAACTTCATGCCCTCATGCTTGAGCCTTCTGATGTATGCATCCTGCTTTGTATTTTCCTCCATGGTAAATGCAAACCAGTGGAGGGACACCTCAAACAGTCTGAGGGCAACAAGGAAAACCTTGACTTCCTCCAGAGGGTTGTTTCTTCTTGCTTTGTCTTGGCTGAGGCTCTCCTATGGGCCACCTGCGTCACGTCATCTTTCCTCTCTTTCTAGCAGAATTTGCCTACTCTGATCCCAACTCCTCCTTGCAGGAATTTTCTCTGCCGGGTGCATCGCATCCTCGAGGGGAGGCTTCCCACCTGAAAGTTCACTAGGCTTATGCCTCTGGGGCTAATTCGGTCCTTGGTCTTAACTTTGTTTTCCCTTCCTACTTACCTTTCTGTGACTTGTTTCCTGAACTGCTGGAAGGGGCAGAGACTGTATCTTTTAAGCTCTCCTGTTCTTACCCCTCTTCCTCACTCCAGTGACAACCACAGCACCTCCATATACCAGGGCTGCCATTACATCTTAGAATTTATCCTTCCACCCCTCACCCCGGATTCATTGATACAGTTGACATATAGGATTGTATAATGATTTGGTAATACATATATTGCAGAACGATCACCACAAAATTTTAGTTGACATCCGTCACCTCACATAGAGCATTTTTTTTTCTTTTTCATGTTTCTGTTGGTTTATTTTCTGTCTTCCACAGTTAGAATATTTATGGAACCCCTGCATGCTTATGGGGGTTAATGGATTTTCTCCATATCCCCTTCCCCCAATCTTCCCCCTCTCTCCCCCCGACACTTAGAAATGCTTCTGTTCTTGTACGTTGCCACTGTCTGTAAGCCACGTGCTTGTATGTAGCACTTGATGCCCATCAGTGTTCTTACAGTTTGTGTGTAGCATAAAAAAAGTTTGTTAAATAAAAAATACCTTCGCTTAGATGGTATTTATTAGTGATTCAGACACCTATCATTCATTTTAGCTATTGTGGCCTTTCAAGGGGAGCAGGAGACCTCTGTTTTGTTCCAGAAGCCAGTCACGGTTGAAAAGCCTCCAGGTGGCTTTGCCCCAGGGGTCCAGCGACCTCCCTGTACTCCCAGAATGGTTCTTGTGACCCCAGCTGTGTGGTTCAGGCAGGATTCTTAGGACTCTTAAGTGAAATGGAACAGAAAATTGCTTGATGTATTTTGCCACATGAAGTACCTTTAACCGCCGCTTGGTTCTTTATACTCTTTCGATTAAGAACTCTACTAACATTGTGTGGGTAAGTAAAAGATTCTTTTTATTTTTATTCTGTTTAAAAAAAGAAAGAACGAAATCCAGGCATTGTCAAAATATTTGCTTAATCTTGCAGATTCAGGAAGTTGTGTAGCTGCTTGCTCTGACACACCAGAACAATGGTCATTAAATTAGACGCAGATGCAATAAAGTATGCGGTAAAAGCCTTCTATTACGGGCTGTAAGGGGAGAAAAATTAGTTGTTAACAGAACACAGTAAGCGTTATGGAGTAAATCAGAACAAAACCATTCCCAATTACTGTACAAAGATAATTAAAGTCTACAACGCTAATTAAGGTCTGTTTATATCTATTTCTGTTTGTGTACAAACATATGCACATAGTTAAATATTTTCTATTGTTTTTTATGCGACGCTAAGTTCAGAGTCTAGAATCTCTCTGAATTTAACTTTTGTTTTTGTATCACCAGGAAGTACAATCTCCAGAAATTGAAACTCCAGCTTTTCCTTCTTGATTTTACTTTATTTTTCTTGGCTAACTTCAGAAAATTGTTCAAGTATGTAACACTGTTTCCTTGAGTGGACTTTTTTTTTTGCTCTACTGTGTTTTCAGCGGAGTCAACCAGATATTTTTCCCCGTCGTTCTACAAAGGAAAAACGGGTTTTTCTTTGAGCTTGACCAATATGCCAAATTGTATTCATACGTTAGTGTTACGTAGGATTACAGAATGTCCTTTGGATATGGATCTCTAGATAGAAAATTCATAGAAAATTCAAACTTGAAGAAAGAGAAATTGATAAATAATCCTCCCTACTGGCAGTTCCCCAGGGTTTTCTTCACAGGCTATAAATATCCCATAAATATTCCCTAACTGTAAGCTATAATTTTTTGGATGAATGTCAATGGTCTTTAAGAGGGAACAACAATGAGCTATAATTATCATTCGAAAGTGATTAGCTAAACAAGTGGAAAGGCAGTATCTTTTAACTAAGGTCCCGGAATAGCCTCTGCATATACTGTACTTATCTTTGTAAATTAGGAAGGAACGTATTTCTCACTTGCTTTTGACCTTCTTTTGAAAATGACTTCATGCCACCACCCAGATACGAAATTTTATTTTTAAGAGAAAGTACAGGGTTGTTCTTTTGACTTCTTCTGTTTCTTTTTGTCAAACCCAGCTACTTTCTGTTTTTTCCCTTAGTCTCCATCCTCCAAGGATTTAATGTAGCTGAAACTTGACTACAGCCCTTCCTTCTAGGATTAAACTAAAACAAAAACGTGTATATGACTCAGAACTTCCGCAGGTCTGTAAACAGCATTGGTGAGACTTCATTCCAGACCAACACTGTCTAACAGAACTGTAATGCAAGTGGCTTATGTAATTTTACATTTTCTAGTAGCCATACTTTAAAAAGTAAAAAGAAACCGATGAAACTAATTTTGATACAGTATTTTGGATCTCTTAGGTTTAAAAATATATCAATTATAGCATGTAACCAATATAAAGTAGTTGCTAATGACATATTTCACATTATGGTTTTTTTTTTTTTTTCATACTAGGTCTTTGAAGCACAGTGTGTATTTTACACTGTAACACTTCAAATTGGACTGGCCACATTTTATCCGATCGATAGCTGATTGGGTTGGTGGTGACTTCACTGGACAGCATCGCTGTAAATAATAGTTAGAAAGGACCTAGTGTGAAATTAACAAAATCTTGGGGCTTGACTGTCATGTTTATATGAAGTTACTTATCTAGGTCAGTTTGGAGATAAAGGACGAATCACCCTGTGTCTCACTTGGGTGGTGATGGGTTTGGAGAAAGGAAATGGCAGGAGGTCTCAGTAATGTGAAGGGTCCGATTGATAAAACATGACGTGATTTTTGAGCAGAAAGCTGCAAATCTGGAGCTGAGGTTTAACTTGAGTGAGAACTGTCTTGTTGGGCTTGACGTTCTGTTAGGAGCAAGCTAGGACTTCACTAGAAGGATCGTGGGGAAGAATTGGTTGTCCCTGAACAATTTCAGAACAGAAGGGACATTTGGTTTGAAGGGAAGCTCGGCACTCCTCTTTCCTGCTTGCCTGAGGCAGCTCCTGCCACACGGAAGACTCACAGTGTCTCTTCTGTCTTGTATTATACCCATAGACTGGAGCCTAAATCCGTTCCAAGCTTGGTGATAAACACACGCAGATTCTTTGGGGTGTAGCCAGGAGAGCATGGACTTTTAGAATCTCTGTTTGAACAGCTCGGTGACTTGAAGCAAATTGCAGATCTGAATCTGTTTCCAGCTGTAAAACAAGAAAGATAATGCCTGCCTTGCAGAGCTGTTCGAGGAGTAAATACCATCAGGTGTATAAAGCCCTTGGCAGAGTGCCTGGCACATAGTAGGCAGTGAATAGAAGATAGCTGTCATCATGATGTAAACATTGTATAAATGTGCAGTATTTGTATAGACATAAATAATAATGCTACCGTATTTCATTTCTGTCTCAAGCTGCCGTCGTGGTCCTACGCAGAAAGATCTTTTGTATTACTCTAGGGTCCATGAATGAAAGTAATGTTCTCTAGTTTATGATCTGCGTGAAGATCTTTTTTGGTGAAGCTGGGGTAGGAATCGTTAGCTGTCTGGACTGTTAGAAAACTAAGTATTGGTCAAACTTAGCTCCTGCCTCTTTAAAAGTTTTTTTTTCTTTCTTTTCGCCCAGAATGATTTTAACCATGTGAATGCAAAATGTTTCTAACATCTATACTTGGTGCAGCCTGGGTACATCACTCTGTGTTAGAACTCCTTATGGTTGTCCTCTGAAAAGGTAGAGCATGCTTTGGTCTACGCTGTTGACCAAATATAGATAAAATTCTTGGTTTTTGCATTTTAGGGGCGTCTAGTTTTCTTAGAAGCCAACTTTTTATTATTTCTATTCTCCAATTAAGTTTCAAGTTGGCGAGGTTAGCCAAATCTCCCACTGACTCATTCTTACGGCCAGACAGGCCCTATTTGCAGGATTCTCTTTCATTTGTGGGAAGTGGGTGGTAAGGATCTGTGTTCTTCTATTCAAAACTCTTTGCTTTAGATTATGTTTGGGCCACATTTTATAGCTTATTTTATGATCCATAAAAGTGGCAACCATAATTGGTTAAATGTGATGTGAGCCGCTTGGACGAGTTTTCTTTGTAATTCTGCATAGTTTCAAGTACTCTGCATGTAATTTTGCTAACCAGCCAATTAACTGAAGAGTTCTTTAAGAGCATGCGCTGAATTTGATGTATGTGGCTTATGTAAAATGTATCCCTTTCACAGTGTACTTCTCCTGGGACACAAAAAGACACTGTTCTAAAGGCAAACCTTTTCAGGAGATCAGTGATAAAGTGACTATTCTTGGCAAGACCAGTCAGAGGGACAAATATCCTCCAGTTCTTCAGAAAGGAAGCCAATAATATTGAGAACAAAATTAAGGACACCTTTATCTGTTACACAGAAACGTCTCCATTTAATATGTTACATAAAAACTTTCTCTAACCATTTCTGTAGCTCTGCCCATGTGTCCTTGCCCCCACATCATGATGGAGCAAGAAATAACAACTGTTACCTTTTACCCCTTTCTCCTAATAGAGATGTATATACATACATGGACCCATTGGTAGAGGGGGTCTCTCTGGAGGTTTTTTGGTTTGGAAATAGGATCCTACTACACATTTTTGTTTTGCATTTCACAGTACATCCTGAAACTCTGAAAACTCAGTAGATAGAGTTCCAACACTGTCTTTCCCCCTCTAAATTGCCAAGATCTTTAGCTGCCTCCTGCCTGTACGTTTAGAACACACACAACCACAGTACATTCCCAATCCTTCCTGACAGTAGTCCTCGAAGCTGGTTGCTTGCTAAGCCAAGCCGTGTTTCAGTTCAAAATGCATCTGAGCTAAAACCACATCAAAAGCGTATTTCCATTTGGTGTAGACCAGAAAATAAATAATTCAGATAAATAAACTTGACTCATTGTAGCTTATGAGAATCATAGTCCCTTGGTAAACATGTGTCAAGTAAAGGTACTCTTTACCTGGAGACTAGCAAGATCTGGAAAAGAAAGAATATAAATGACAGTTTTGTAAATACCTCATTTTACCGAGATTGATATTCAGAGAATTTTTATTTATATTATAGTTGAGTTTCAGCTGGCCAGGAACAACTTTGGATTTAAGATTTCTATTCAGTTGTATTTTTACCTATTCTTTGCCCAAATATTGTCAGGAGGCCAATAATTTATAATGAAATTCAGTTGCGTCCAGAAACCGTATATTGAACAGTTAGTAAAGCAAATTAACTGTTGTTGCTTGAAGTATTAGGATGATATTTTATTTCTTTAAAATTTTTTAATGGTTGTTTTTGAGAGAAAGAGAGCGTGAGCAGGGGCGGGGCCGAGAGAGAGAGAAAGAGAAAGAGGGAGACACAGAATCCGAAGCAGGCTCCAGTCTCTGAGCTGTCAGTACAGAGCCCGATGTGGGTCTCGAACTCACGAGCCGCAAGATCATGACCTGAGCAGAAGTCGGATGCTTAACCGACTGAGACACCCAGGTGCCCCTAGGATGATACTTTAAACAACATGTGGTATTATTTTATTAAAATGTACATTAAATGTATACATACATATGCACATATACTAAATTGTCTTGTAAGTTTTAAAGCAGATTTTTCTGATATCTTTCAAAATTATTAATTTGAGTTTTTCTCAAATAAAAATGAAGAAGGAATGACCTAAAATATAGTTTGTCTATAATTAGACATTAACATGTTTGCTAAATTACATATACATATCACTTAAAGAATCATTTAAAAATGCCACCTTTTTGAAGCCCTTGAATGGGATTCAAAGGCATGGATGGCTTTGTTTTGTCCATAATCACCATCTTGATTTGAGCCCTAAATTTGCCTGACAGTCTTTTTCTACCTCTCTGATCAACTCATTCTCCCATGTAAAACAGCAACCATTTGGTCTTTTCTCACACTTCCTTCCTGCACCACTGCATCGTTGATTTTTCCTTCTCTTTTATGTTCTTCCCTCCGTACCAAATGGGTCATGCCCACTGGCTTATGAAAAGGTAGCAAGACTAATACAAAGAACTTTATTTTCTTCTGAATCGCCTGGGGGTAAGTTGCCATCCTCTTGTCCTATCACCCTTGGAATACCTAGTATATGATCCCTGTATACAAGAATATTCTCCTGCATATCCCTGGTAGAAACATCAAAAATCAGGAAATAAGTGCTGACACATCACAGCCTTTGAACCTGTTGACCCCTTTCAAGTTGCCCCAATCTTTATGTGGGTATATTATGTGAATATAAATATGTATATATAATGTGTATGTGTATATTAAATACATATAAATAATATATATAATGTCCTTTCGTAGCAGAAGGTTCCAGTTGAGAATCCTAGATTACATTTGGTTGTCATGTGTCTTTGGTTTTCTTTCATGTAGATCACTTTCTCCATTGTCCCTTGACACAGTTGAAGATTAGGGGCCGGTTATTTTATAGAATGACTCTCTGTTTGGGTTTGTCTTTTGCTTAGATTCCATTTATGCACTGTCAGGCTATTCAGTGTTGGAATTCCTCACGGTCCAGTTGTCTTCTTCTTGACTTCTCGCTGAGCCAAGTTCACGCACATGCAGGGTTCCACTTACCGCTCTTTAGGTGATTCACAAATTCATATCTCAAGTTCAGACCTCTCCAGGGAGCTCTGGAATCCTAGAACCCACTATTTTCTTCATTTCTCTTCTTGGATACTGTATTCCAGTCAGTTGCCTTGTTCTGTTGATTTAACATCTTAGACATCCTAATCGGTCCATCTCTGTCCATCAGTGCTACCTCATCCCTTGCCTTGGACTGTCACAGCCTCTTAACTGGTCTGTACATATACTCTCTGGTCTCCTCTGGTGTATTCTCCTTATTTCAACCAGAATGTTGTTTTCAAAATGGAAATTTGGTTGTTATTTTCCCCTGGCTACTTATAAAACCCTCCAATGGTATGTCATTGTGCTTTGGAGAGACAGGATGTTAACATGGCTCACGGGGTTCTGTGTGGACTGGCCCCCGATTCCCTCCTCAGCCTGACCTCAAGCCCAACCATATTCTAGCCATACATACTGGCCTTCTTTCTGTCTTTGCAATTGTGTGCCCTGTGGTTCTGCCAGCTGCCCCAGCCCATCATCTTCCCAGCCTTCTAGTATTTTTTTAAAGCTTATTTATCTATTTATTTTAAGAGAAAGGGACAAAGCAAGAGCAGGGGGAGGCCAGAGAGAGAGAGAGAGAGAGGAGAGAGAGAATCCCAAGCAGAGAATCTTCATGCAGGGCTCAAACTCACGAACTGTGAGATCACGATCTGAGCCAAACTCAAGAGTCGCATGCCTAACTGACTGAGCCACCCAGGCACCCCCAGCCTTCTGGTATTTTTAGGGAGCTATTGAGATATGATTCATATACCACTTAAAGTGTACATTTCTATGTTTTTTAGTGTGTTTTATTATATTCAGAGTTCTGTGACCGTCACCACTGTCTACTTTCAGAATAATTTCATCATTGCAAAAAGAAATCCCCTCCTCATCAGCCACCACTCCTCAGTCATACCTATTAGCAGTCCGTTTTCATCCCACCCGCCCCTACCTGCCCGACCCTGGGCAGCTACAATATACTGTCTCTGTAGATTTTCTTGTTCTGGCCACTTTATATAAATGAACTATACAGTATGAGGTATTTTTACGCCTGGCTTCTTTCACTTAGCATAATGTTCGCAAAGTTCATACATGCTGTAGCATGAATCAGTATCTCATTCCTTCTTATGGCCAAATAATTCGCTCTGGATATATCATATTTGATTAGTCACTCATGAGTTGTTGGACATTTGGGCCAACTTTCAAATCTTGAATCAAGTATGCCTTCCTCTGAGAACTTCCCTTACCAACCCAGCCTGTGCAGACCCTGCCAGGTGGGGTTTCACTGTAGTTTCTCTCTCTCTTTGGTAGCTTTTCTCAGAGCTGCCATTTGTGTTTGCATATTTCTTGGCCTCAATGCTAAATAAGTGCTGGTCTTTTCCACCATTCTGTAAACAAGAGAAGGCAGGGACCATATCTGTTTTGACTTACATGGTGTGCTAACAGCTAACACAGGGGCATGCACACAGTAGGAACTGATTACATATTTGTTAAACGAATGGATCCTAATTCTGTTCATTGAAACAAGATTGTTTCTGGCAGTCTAGATATTTGAACCATTTGTATGAATTTCCTTGGCATAACCGCTATTATGCCTTAGATGAGAAGGGCCCTCTATAAACCATTCATTTCTTCTTCTTGCTTCCAGCACGCCTTTACTCAATTGTATTTCTTAATAGAATTCAGCATTTATTGTATATATTTATTTGAATTAAGTTGCAAAAACACAGAAGTGGCTGTGAAAGGCAAACGCAGAGAAGCATGGGAAAGCCAACGCACTGTGAGGCAGTAGCAGAGCTGGGAAAGTCCAGGTGACTGTCAGCTCTAAAGAGAAAGGGGATTCCAGAAGCAAGCTTCTGTGAGCCTCCAGGGAAGAACTTTTTTTGGTGCATTTCCTTTTTGTCATTAAAGTGTGGGAAATAGTTGATGGTAAACATTTTTTGCTTGAACAAGTAGTTGGCTGGAATGGCTAGTATCTCTTCCTGAATCACTTACTCTGGGTTAGGCATAGTGCTGGGAGCTTTAGAGGTTCATTTAATTCTGCTAACCACCTCCTGAGTTAGGCATTACTGTTACCATTTTACAGATGGGTAAACTGAGGATTTGAGAGAAAAAAGTAACGTGGCATTCATTCCATAGTGTTTTCTAATTTGGAATCTTACGTTAACCACCGCATTTGATTTTGGCAGATCTGGGGTTTCTCTTTAACTGGAAAGTTTAAAGTAGAGAATTAAACTAGAAAATCACAGGCTATTGATGATGATGTCTCAACAAAAATATCTGTTAGAGAAGAGGAAATCACTTAAGCTCTGGAGCTGGATGGATCTGGATTGCACACCTGCCTCTAATGTTTATTAGTTGAGTGTATTACTTACTGTCCCTGAACCCCAGTTTTTTAATTTTACAAGTGGGGGTGATGATAGCCATCATGGTGGTTAGTTAGCGGTTAAGTGAAACAAAATAAATCTGTAAGTAGTGTCTGACACAAAGCAGATCCTTGAAAAATAAAAAAAGCCTCCTCCCCTTTTCATGTCTCCTAAGTGGCCTATTACAGTATGCAAATGATTGGCTTTGGTGTAAAGTTTCAGCTAGCTCACTGAACTAATGCTCTTTTTAGGCCAGGATTAGAAAGAAACTAGGTACTACGCAGTTAAAATGGTTGTTGGAAAAAGAAACTTCCCTTCTCACCTTAAACAGTCTTCTCTTATTCAGTGAATGTCCATTCAACTGGTCCTGTTGGAGCACAGGAATGAATGTGATATCATGGTCCTTTGCCCACCTTGGGCTCAAATTCCAGTAGAAGAGACACAAACAAACAGGCTTTTACAATTCAACCAAATACAGCTCACTCACTACTACAAATGCCTTTGAAGCAGCATGGGGAAATTTTGTCAACATTTTTTTGCAGGCTAGAAGGCTTTCTAAGCTTGCTTCTGATGCAGTTAAGACTCAAACGCCTTCGGGAGCCAGTGAAAATCCTCCCCCCCCCCCCCCCCCCCCACTGCAGCATAATTACAAGGGAGAGGAAATGCAGGGTATTTAATGAGGCCAAGTCTCCATTAGGTGCTAAAGGACAGTATTGGGCACATGTCCCACCCAACAACTCCTATAGGAATACAGGTCATCAGCCATAGGTACTTCTGGGATCTGGTTTTTAAGAGTTTAAAACAGGAATAGACTAAGGACCAGTTTAGAGGCCAACTTGAAAAGTTCAATTTTATTGATACACATTTCCAATTACTTTGTTGTGACCTAGAATTTGCAAGGCCAGCAAGCGGTTTATTTCACGATTTATGAGGCAAGCATATTAAATATGACAGAGACCAACTGGAATTGTGAATGATGTTTCACGTAGTAGTGTTAAATATCGGGGGCAGGGCAGACCAGGAGCCAGAGTATACTTACTTGATTTCTTTTGGAGTCACTTTGTTCTTAAATACCCAAATACCAGATATTTTAAATACATTTTCACGATTCTTTTGAATAAAAAGCAAACAGAATGGCTACCATTGTAATTCTGCTGCTTCTAGCAATTCACCAGCAGAATACATCCCGAAATAGCAGATATACAATGCAGCATATGCTTTGGTGAATCTAATAATCTCGTGAACTCCTTCGCTTCTGGGTTAGTAATCTACATAGCTTGAACGGTGAACTTATAAAATTTGGAGCCTCATGAATCAGAAGGGAAAAAACAAAAGTGGACAGTTTTAACAATGATGGATGAGTTGCTAGGGAGTAAAATTAAATGGTTGATAATAATTGTGGTAGCTCACAAAGACTGATGTTATTTACAAAAGCTCCATTTTGCATGTAATCAGATGTCTATTCCCATGAGCTGGGTCATAATTCATATTCCACTTTAATGTTCGTGGAAAATGTGCTTCTCTGTGTGTATGTATTATTTTTAGGATGTTATGTTTCCTTGGTGCATACACAATGAGCCTCAAATCCTTTAGGAATGTGTTTAATTTGAAAGTTTTATCCTCTGGGTCTGGTTAATTCAAATACACAGCTAGGAACATTACGGTAGGGTCTGAAAGAATGTAGGCATGGCAAATTATATGCACAAAGGCAACCCCATCCTGTGTTGCCAGTGCGCATTTGGTGAAAGGGTGCAGGGCGAATTTTCTCCCCAGACTTTTTCTTCGTCTTTTCATTTGATATTTCTGAACTAATTCCTTATCTTAATCAGCTTGATTTACACTGGACTGTTTTTTTGTTTTGTTTTGTTTTGTTTGTTTTTTTGCTTTTAAACTCAGCATCATCTCTTGTGGCTCTTTTGAATTAAAATGTTAAGCCTAGGGACTTTTTAGAACTTTGTGTCTTCCTCCCAATGGCCAGGGCATCCCATGGTCTCCTGTATATTCTCTCTTGTCCTTGGTCACAAAGATGGTGTGAGCTGCATTTCCATGTCTAGAAGTTGGGAAAGTCCTAAAAGTATAACTGAACGATCCCCGCTCTCAGAAATGGGCGAGATTTGTCCCACTGTCTCAGAGAAGATGTTTCTGGATCTTGTCATTGTGTCACGGAAGAACAGCGGGGGCCTGGGAATTTGGCCTAAAGCCTTTCGAGGGGATGCGTGGCTTCCTGGGAGCTGAAAGCTCTCTCAGGAGAGACATTTTCACAGGGCTCTGTGATACTCCGCCTTACATATGGTCGGAGGCACGCATCTTAAGACTTGAGAAATCTGAGGAGAAGGTAAGTTCTGTCCCGGTGTGTCGTGCTCTGCCATGAGAATGGTCAGAACATTCCAGAGCATCCCAGGATTGATAAGGACTTCTTTACACATGGCAGTGGGTGGGTGATGCTTTGGAGTGACACAGCCTCAGGTCTGAGTCCTGGCGGCTCAACCCGTGAGGCGTGTGATCTGGGCTTGGACTGAAACTTCGAACATCTTCAGCACCAAGAAGATTGTGATGCACACACACATAATAAGTCCACGTCATGCAAAAAATAAAAAGTTAAACCACAAAGTTACTATAAGGAGAGCCGACAGATTTCTTTTCCCCCAAAATGAATGCTATTTGTATGATTTTTTTTTTTTTTTTTTTTACTTTCAAATTACTTCTCACCCAAATACTGCTTGTGCCCTTGCTATGCTGGTATCCTCCACCTGGGTCTTAGGTTTTTCGTAGAAACTCAACATGAGGGATTACCACCTCCCTCTCTAGGGATCATGCATATTAAATAAACAGAAGTATGTCATGAACCTTGTATGGTGCCAGACATATTGGAATCAACTCTCAACATAGGTTAGGTTTTTTTAAATCATTTCTCATCTCGTTTTTCCCTCTAGACTTGTGAGAGACCAGTTTACATTTCCCCCAGTGTAGTGTAACTGGGCCTTCTGAACTGGGCTTGATCAAAGCAGGTAGAAGAGAACCATGGTTATATTTATCCATGTGTATACATTGGGTACTTGTATCTTTTTTCTCAAGTCCCAGGGAGTTAACTACTGATGAAGACAATATCCCTTGGAAAATCATGAATGGGAAGGAGTCCGGTTTGTGATTATGACAAGTGAAGTTGTGTCTTGTAGAGATTGTTGGTCCATTTTCCTATCTTCCCACTCCAAGGGAATTTGCTTAGACAAAAGTTGCCAAAGCTCTTAACTGGAATAGTGTAGGGATACCAGCTGCAAGCCAGCCATCTCAAAAGTTCATAGCTGATCCTGAGGTAGTCCTGACACCTCATAGCTCCGCACAAGTGGAGCACATAGTGCTGTCATTTATTAAACCTTGCTTACCCCCAGGTGTTCTGTCGCCACTCTGCATCTCTTCCCTGAGGAGCCAAGGACAACCTGAAAACTCAGGCTTATGCTCAAGACACCGTTTCTCCTACCCTCATCTGGACAGCCAAACCACAAACAAGGTGTAGAATGGAATTCACCAGTTAATCCTCATTTAACCATTTTGTTTAAACCTCCATGGTCCTCACTGCAGTGTGTCCCGGGGGTTGTAGTTTTACCCAGCTTTAAAATAAGAAAACGCAAAATTACGGAAAGCTGTCTTACTTAACAAGGCAGGGCTCTGAACGTGACCCCACCTCCCAGTTTGCAGCGCTGAGCCGTATCAGTTTTATTGTGTCGTCTGTTCAGTTCATTTTTAAGGCCTCTTGAAGTGGAATGCATTAAGTGTATTGTGTTTATGCCTTGCTGAGTCTGTAGCAGATGTCACATTAACACAGTGTGTCTGTGTGGGCACCATTGACGGTACTGGCATGAAAACAAAGATGGCACTCTGAAATTTGAACTCTGTTCTTAAAAGCACTGGGAAAATGCCGTTGCCCTTCAAGCCAAGCCCAGTGGCCACACATCTGATCCAAATTTCTATTCCTGCAACATCTCAGCCTGTGACATAGTTGTCATGCACAATTTCTACTTGTATACATTTGTTCACACAAATGGACGTGTATTAATTGTTACCAAAATTTTCAGTGGTTCTGTGTCAGGCATTTTCCATGCATTAGCTTACACAGTGGTTCTCGCCACCTTGTAGGGTATGTGCCTTTGTTATCACGATTTGCCAGATAGGGAAACTGAGTCAACAAGGTAGTGAAGTAAGTTGTCCCAAATCACAGATCCCACAGTGGTTTACTTCGTATTTGAATACATGCGATCTGAGTTTGTACCTCCCCCACTCCTCATAACTGCCAGCCTGTGGTCCTTTTCCTAAGCAAATACTACTCACTTTCTAAGGCTCCCCGAGGTCAGCACATAGTTAATTGACCAGGACCGCTTACTGTGAGCAGGGCATCTCATGAAACATACAAGCAGATACACACGCCATTCACTTCTAGTCCCTGCCCACACAACCCCATTGTACTTGTAAGTTGTGATGTGGCATGTCTGTGAGCACTCTGTTGGAAGTTAAAAACACAGGGAGGATGGGCACACTTTGTGCTTTTCCTGGGGACAGCATGTCCTCCTGGTGTAATTATTAAATGTGCTTCTCTTCACTCTCATGCCTTACTTTGGATGGTATCATTGTCCTAGCCATAGAAGTACATTTGAGTGTTTAAGGAAGGAAAAGGGTGCATCTGGTCACGGGCTTACATGCAAGATACTATCTATGGAGAAGGTGGTACTTAAGCCATTCTTTGCAAGGTAGTGTGGTGCTGTGCCTGGGAGAATAGATCTGGAGTCAGGCTGCCTGTTTCAAATCCCTTTTGGCCTCAGTGTCCTCACCTGGGAGATGGGTAGAATTCTGCTCTTACCTCAGTGTTATAGTGAAGAATGAATGCTAATTCCCATAAAGCATCTGTAGCTTTGCTTGGCCTAGAGCAAGTGCTTGATAAATACCTGCTATCATTACTTAGGTAGAAGGAAAGATGTTCTAGGTTTAGGCAGTGACATTTGGGATGCACTGAGGGAACTCTAAGAGTCATTTGTAAAGCTGCCCGCTCCCTGTCTGGTCTCCCACCATAGAGACCAAAGAATAAAAATCACTTTCCCAGCGTGCCTTGTCGTCAAGTGATCCATTTATGGCCAATGAGGCAAGACAGAGGGGCCCTTGCAGAGAAGTTCTCTGTACGGGCCCCTCCCACTTCCTGCATTGGAGTATTGGTGTGGACTTTATACTTGAAGGTACCCTGTCATCTGTTTTCCTTGAGGGAATGACCAAGAGAATTCCCAGCTATGGCTGGAGTCCTGCCCTTGTGTGACCTCTAATGCAAACTGCAAAGTCAGCTGCTTCCAGATTTTGTGTTATATGAAGGAAGATAAATGCTTATTTGTTTATCCCCCTGTCTATTGTGTTTCTGGTACTTACAGCTAAATTCATCATAACTGATAGGGAATGAGAACCGAATTTGGCACAAGGATCAGTTGTCATTTGACAAGTAGAGAAGGAGGGGTGGGGGGCGGGGAATGTCCTCAGAAAATGATAGCGAGCCCTTGAAGGTTTCTTACCTTGGGAATAATGTGACTTGAGTTATGCTTTTGGAAGGTAATTCTGTCTTCACGGTCTATGATGGATTAGAACAGAGTCTCCAAAATCTAATTGTGCACCCAGATCCCCTGAGAAACTTTACAAAATACAGATTTGAGGGGCCTTTTGTCAATACTCTGAACCAGAATCTCTGGGGGGTGAAGGTGTAGGAACATGTGCACTGGAGGAGGGAGACCTGGGTGGTGTAACAACAGCCAGACATCCTTATTTTCAGTAAGCCATAGGAAAGGAGTCTCATTTGTATTGCAGACATGGCAAGGTTGAACCTGAGAGTGATTAAGTCAGTGTCCAAAGTTAGTTCTTGAAGAGGCAGCAATTGTGAATTAGAATCCTGGCTCATCTTTGTGTAGTGTGTGTGTGTGTGTGTGTGTGTGTGTGTGTGCGCGCGCACGCGCACGTGCACACGCGCTCACGCTGGCCTTTGTGAGATGCCCACTTCTGAAACAAAGGGCTCAATATTTATTCTGGGCTTCTGGGCTTCATGTGGAAAGGTCGGAAGGTGAATGAATGGTGAGGGAGAGGGTAAGTGACAGATGTAAGGAGTTGTGTGGAGGTGATACTTGGAAGCTGACTTAATGTGGGGAGCCAGGAGAGGGCCAAACAAGGCATTTCACACTTGCAGAACTCTGACAGTGGTAGCCCCGATGGGGTTTGGAAGGAAGAGGCAGGCTTCAGAGCTGGTTTCCTGATACTTTACAAGGGGACGTTCCATGGTAATATCCAGCAGACACTTGGGGATATGAATGTAGTGCTCCTGAGAGAAGTTAGCACAACCCTGGATGGTGGTGCCATGGGAGGGGTAGTGAGGGAAGCAGGGAGAAGAGAGCAGAGCAGAGGTTCCCCCACTGGAGTACATTCAGAGTCAGAGCAGGAACAAGAAGGGGATATTTGAGAAGTGGGAAAGGAGCCAGGAACGCACTTTGCTGTGGAGGTGAATGGAGGGCTGAAGGCTCAGGGTGGTAGACAGACCATTGGAGGCATTAGTGGGGACACGATCGGGAACCTGGCCAAGAGGGTAGGCCATCATTAGTGGTGTGGGAAAAAAAGGCGAACTCGGGTGTTTGAAGTTATGGAGAGAACTGGGGGGGGGGGGGGGGGGACTAGAAGCTGCAGAATGATTTACTCTTTGAAGACCAGTACTCAGTGGGTCGCCTGGGTGGCTCAGTTGGTTAAGTGTTGGACTTCCGCTCAGGTTGTGATCTCATAGTTTGTCAGCACGGAGCCTGCTTTAAATCCTCTGTCTCCCTCTCTGTCTCTGCCCTTCCGCACCTTCTGTGTGCGCATGCTTGCTTGCTCTCTCTCAAAAACAGATAAACACTAAAATAAAAGAAGAGCAACGCTCAAAAGGGGGGGCGGGGATGGGGCAGAAGGACTGCTGCATTTCCACCTCTTCCCCAACCACTCTGGCCCCAAGCAACCCCTATGGTTTCTGAGCATCAGTAACGGTTATCTGAATCACACTACTGAGCAGTAAGATTAAATCTTCCATTGGCTTCTGATTGTCTGGGGTTACAAGTTTGATCTCTTAAAATCTCACAGATGGTTAGTTAGTAGACAGCGGTGTTTATTGCATACTGGATCGCTGATTGACAAACCGCACCAGGAATTACTACACAAAATGGAGGAGGAACCCAGGGGATGACGTTTCCCCTCTTGAAAGAAAGGGCATGATGAAGGACAGACATGGGGAAAATTCTTGTTACTTGAAAATGAGGGAAGCACAGCCCGAGAACAAATGGGGTTATCATGACAATGTTAGAAATTTGGGGCGAGTGATGCCGGCAATATCAATTTCAGAGGAGCTGTGTGGAGCAGTGCGTAATGTATTCCGCTGGGCATGTTCTGTGGAGCTGTGCCTCGCAGCAACTGGGTCCTTTTGTATTAGAGCGCTTTGGAGATGTTAAGAGCATTTGGGGATCTTAGCAGAACTAAAAAAGGATCTTTCCTTTCAGAGGGTGTATTAGATAAGATGGAAGAAGACTCAGGGGGGACAGAGTTGGACAGGCTGTGCTTGCTTGAAGCCCGTCAGCCTGGACATGTAGGTCTAGATTTAGTCTTAGGTGATTTCAGGTAGCCTCTGTTGCACAGGGCACAGGTTAAGTGGCTCAGATACATGCGCATTTAATGTGTATAGTCACACACATAGAGACGTGTGTATATAAGTATGTACTCATGAGCTTATATGTGTAGGATGAGTACATACCTGAGTCTTTCATATGCACACAAGCTCATGTGTATTCCAAATGTATCTTTGAGGTCACCATAGAGACATCTGTACTTATCCCTGGCGATCTATACATGTGTGTGTATGCATCAGTATACACATGCATGCAGATATATATATTCATGAGTGCAAATACATACATGTGTATACAAGTGATGGAGAGTACTTACTTCATTTGCACATTCCCCTTTACCATTTGGAGACCTGTGACACTTTGCATTTATAAAGTACTTTAGGGGCACCTGGGTGGCTCATTCGGTTGAGGGTCCCACTTCGGCTCAGGTCCTGATATCATGGCCTGTGAGTTCGAGCCCCACGTCGGGCTCTGTGCTGACAGCTCAGAGCCTGGAGCCTGCTTCAGATTCTGTGTCTCCTTCTCTCTCTGCCCCTTCCCCACTCATGCTGTCTCTCTCGCTGTCAAAAATAAACATTAAAAAAAAAGTATAAAGTACTTTAGATACTTGTCTGGATTGTTTTGGCGTTCCTTTCTCCCTACTTTGATTTCCTAAGGCAATCCTGGAATGTGAGTGGGGGGGGGGGGGGGGAAGAGAAAATAAATCCGCCAAGGCTCAGGGCCTCTGAGCTGTTTGAGCTGTACTGGACCAAGGTGCAGCTAGAGCCAGACAGAAGAGGCCCCAGGAACTTTCGACTTTAAGCCCACTACACTTTGTCGAGGAATCAGAAAGTGAGGTCCCTCTGAATTAGTCAAGAGCCTGGACCGTTGATACTTATAAGACACTCTGTTTTATCACTTTTGTACCGTGTGTAGTGAAATAAAATGAAACGGACCAACCAAGCATTCCATAGGAGAGTTCTTTGGGGGAATCCATTGTAATCAATAGAAAAGGCGGTTGAATAGCTCAACCAGTTTTCTGTATGTAAACAACGCTTCTAAATGCTTGGGAAGAGCATATTCCATTATTTAGGCTGAGTATGTGTGTTAGGGTATTCATTTGTTTTGTCAGCCCTTGCACCCTTCAGGTAAAAGTCAACTTCTCCCCTACCCCCATCAAAATGATCAACATGGGGAATTAGTGGAACCAGAATCCATAAGGTTTAACTGTAACAGCAGTTAGGAAGGAATGCACATGTGCTTGTCTCTGGGAAGGTTAGGAATGGAAATAAATGCAAAAATATGCTTTTCTGGAAAGTCATCATTTTTAATACGAAGACGGAAAGCACGAGACAGCTTTGTTTTGCCTTTTTTCTAGGGTTGTGGTTGATTTTCTTTTCTTGCTTCCTGGTTTTTGCTAGAAAGAAACTTGTTTATTCCCACCCACTCCCCGCCCCCTCTCCTAAGCTAAAATATCTGTCCAAGATCAGCCTTTTAAGTGCACAGTCTTAGAGACGATAGAAGAAAAAGAACTGTGATTTAAAATATATATGTACATCTTTTTTTTAAGCTTGCAAACTGGGATTTCTAGACTCAATTTGTGTTCTTGAGACACTGGAGTCAAGTTTATATATAGTTTTTGATGTAGGACCTAATTAGGCTCTCGGCATATCTTAATACTTTCTGCTACATCTGCATTAAAGATAACGTTGCATACATTTGCATTTCATTTACATAAAAAAGTTAGCCATGCTGTATGTAACAATCACTTTAACCAAGTACCGTTGACAGCAAATATTTTGAATAACCATGTGAAAATCCATGGCTACACAAAGCCTGTCCTGGATTCTGTCGCATCTCTCTCATTTAGAACTTGTTGGTGTGTGACACAGTCCGGTGGAGCTCTGGAGGCCAAGCCAGCAAATAAGGACTTCTGAATCACAGTCGTCTGACGTCTGTGATATACTCAACTAGGGAAAGAAAGGCTCAATTGATACTCTTCCTGATGCTTTTATAATCTTTTGTGCTTTTGTAATGATTGTATAATTACAATCAGTAGTAATAATGGCACGATTTTTGTGATATGTTTTAAAAGAGAGGGGACAACCTTGAAAGAAAAGTATTCATTCATTTCTTTATTCATTCATGTGTATTCAGATGAGTCTATATGGGGCAACCTTATTTCCAGGTCTCATTTAATGAATCTCAGGTTTATCTGGGCCAATTTGCTTTAAAAGTGAGCCTTGCCAGGGGACTGCCCCACCAGTTTTCTCAAAATGAGCTGTTGCTTGCCGTGTGTCCTCTATGTCCACTGGGCACATTTCCTGTGTTCCGGACCTGCCCAGCGGTTCCCCTCCCAAGTGTATCACAGTTGGGCGGTTTTTTCCCCTTTAAGGGGCCACCTCTGGGCTGGCTCTCTGGGGTGTGGTTTAGGGACATGACATGACGACAGACATAGCTTGTGATGTGTGGTCTCTTGAATCGTCATGGGATCCCAAGCTTGTTCTGAGAAACACACTCTTTCCAGGGAATATTTCTTAATAACGATTCTAACCAAACCCATCTGGGAATTGTTAGGTACTTTTATCTCTTCCTGGAGATCCACAATGTCTAAAGTGAAAATCTTGCTTAATTTGCTCTAAGTTGGTACTGCCCAAACTTTGGGGACCATGGAAGCCTTTGTTGGCATGCCACTTATTTACCCTGGGAGACCGGTTTTGTGCAGTGATTTTGGAAATCACTGCTCTGTTTTAAGGACAACAAGGATAGCAGCAATAATAATAGCTGCTGGCATTTGCTAAGAGCTTCTTGAGCAGCTTGTACTCCGGTAAGTGCTGTACTTAAGTTATCTCAGCTGATTCCCTCAAGAACCCTAGAAGGTTAAAGTGCCATATTAGTGCTGAGAGATGAGAAGACTGAGACCTAGGAAGGTTAAATAATGTTACTCCACACTCGAACCCAGGGCACTGATCCTATTCACTGTGCTTTGTGTGAGCCCTCCCAAAGCCTGGTGTCTTCTTTTCCAGGCTGTTACTCCCTGTCCCTGCAATCATTCCTCACATGTCGTGCAAGTCCCTCACCATGTCAGCCACCTTCCCCATGGTTTATCCATGTCCCACGTAAACTGTGCTTGCTTTACTGAACGCAGACCCCCAGCTGGATGCTGAGGTTCAAGGAGTCAGGCAGAGCCCCCACCTCCCTTGTCCTAAAGGCTGTACTTCAGTTAATGCAGCCTAATAGTCAGTGGCTCATATGTATGCAGCCACTTTTTAACAACTGAGTTTGGTGATCTAAAGCAAGTTTTCACCCTCTTAAAGATTCAGGTTTTTATTTTCCTGGTGAGTAGAATGGCGGTTCAGACCTCCTGGGACCTGTGGGGGGCAACACGTGAACACATGAAGTCATTGACACAGCGTCTTATGTGTAGTAACTGTTCAATACATACTAACTGGTATAATTGTGTTACTGCTGTTACTAGAAAATTTGAAATGGCGGTTGAGCACAAAGCCTCCCTCACCTCGTTTTTCTGTGTATTTTATTGTAATTAAATTTTTCTTTACTTTAAAAATGTTGAGTTAATATCTCTGTTTGTAAGAGCAGCTTTGTCAGTACATTTGAAAGGATTCCCACAATGCTGATTTAGGCATTTCACATTTTTATGTCCATTTGTGGCTGTTTTTCAAAGTTGCGAGACTCTAAGGGGGGGGAGAAAAACCCTAATCCTTAGTTGGCAGGCAAGTCCCCTCCCCAAATCCTTGGATTAAAATAGAATCTGCCGCCAGGGCTTTCCTTGTCTCCTGTGATTGAGATCTGTCTTAGGCAAGAAGGCTTCCAATACCTGTGCATGGCAAGTACGTTCTTTAGAGGTAGAATCTGCAACTTTAATATCTATCGATAGGCACACTAATTCTCTTGACGATGGTAATTAATGAAATGCTTATATCTTATTTTGTGGTAGTTTAACAAGCTTCAGGCTAGCAGGGAGGTCTGGTGCTTGCTGTAAATGCTAAGAATCAGAGATGCTGGAGGAAAATGCAGAAAATGGAGCAGAAAAATTAAGGTCTTAGTAGCTAAAATGCCTCAGATTAAAACAACCTCAAAACAAACCTTGCTAAAGCAGCAGCATTTAGGAATCAGTGAGAGCCTTCTGGCGAAAAAAGTCATACGTTTGCCATTCGTTCTCCTCCAACCATGCTGTTAATTTTGACCACCCATTTGTCTTTCTACCCGTTTGGTCTGGTCTGCGTTAGCAGTGTGCAATGAAAAATTGAGAGGAAAACCTCTTTTGCTTCTTAAGGCTTAGATGGTTGCAGCCAAAACATTTTGTTGTAATGTGTTTTGAATAATTGCTCCAAATCTACGCTTAATTTTGCCACAGACAGCTAGCCTTATAACCCTACTTAACCTGTGTTTTCTCTTGTTCTTTCATCCTTTGGAAATGAGGTCCACAGAATACAAATTCAGAAAGGCATAAATTCTAACTCCTCAGAAGACAGGAATAGAAGTCAAAGTGACCTCAATAAATCAAAAGCAAGTTGAAGTTCAATAGGGACAAATGTAAGGTAGGATACTTAGGTCCAATAAATGGACTCACAAATTTAAAATTGTCCAAGCCCTATCGTGGTGGAAAACGGCCTTGGTCAACAACGTGAGGAGGGCATTCGGAGCCTTGTCCTAGGACCTACTGCGTGCTGGTCATTCTGTATAAGTCAACTTCTTCACGAACACACTGTCATAATCTCCCTACACTAACTGTCTGAGCTCTACATAATGTGCTCTCTGATTTTATACAAGTGGAAGCTGAGGTTGAGAGAGGTTAAATAATTTGCCCGAGCATTCACAGTTAGTAAATGATCTATCTGGTTTTTGGACCATGCTTGACCAAGAGCGCTTCATTACAGAGCTGTTATTTAAAAAGCCAACCCAGTTCTTGGCTGTATTAACTTGGATTTCACTGGAGAACCAGATAATAACCTTTCTAGTATACGATACATTAATTAAAATTTAAAAGAAAAATGAACAGGAGAAACTGGAGCAAGTCCAAAAATACCCACCTAGCAACAAAGGCAGGGAAAGAAATTGAAAACTGGCCTGATAGGGAGAGACTCAAGGTGTTAGGGATTGCTTAACTGGGAAGAATGCATCTGTGGGGTCAGTGGCACAGTAATTGCCTATAAACATCAAAAAGGCAGTAATAAGATTCATTTACATTTTACATAAAGATTGCAGTTTACAAAGCACTTCCAGACCAGTCATTTTATTCATCTCTCACAACGGTCTTCCAGAGGAGGAGTTGGCAAACTTTTTCTGTAAAGGGTCAGGGGGTTAAATATGTTTGACTTTGCAGACCGTGTGATCTCTGTCACAACTACCTGGCTCCGCTGTCATAGCCCAGTAGCCTGGGCTGTTCCTACACGTGTGGGGGTGTCTGTGATCTAATAAAACTTTATTTACAGTAAGAAGTGGCAGGCCAGATTTGGCTTGTAGGCTATAGTAATTGACTATACCTTATTGTTCCGGTGATACAGTCAAGGAAACGGAGGCTTGAAAAAGTAGTGACTTGTCTGATGCAACTCAGTAAACATTGGCTATAGAGCTAGAATCCTGGTTCCCTGGTTCATAGTTTGATGTGCAAGACGCTAAATAGAGGACATGTCCCCAGAAAGATTTGGGGAAAGGTTGTCATCCCAGGATACCATTTGCTTGTGATGGTGATTGAAATTTGGAGCAGACTAATCAGGAAGTTAAGTGACTCCCTGGTGTAGTGAAATGTTATTTGCCAGGCACTTGAGAAGGGGTATCTGGTCACATAACTTTTTCCATCATGGACATTTCCATTATTAAAGCAATTACTTAAGGATCTTCTTGAGACATGTAAATTTGCAGTGAATTACAGCTTTCCTGTACCTGAGAGAGAAAATACGTTAGATGACTTCTAGGTGTTTGTTTGTTTGTTTGTTTGTTTTTTCCAGTTAGCTTGCTGGTGCTGTTTTTTAGCTAGTAAAGAGTAGGATTGAGGAGTGCCTGGTGGCTCAGTTGGTTGAGCGTCCAACTTTTCATTTTGACTCAGGTCATGATCCCAGGCTTGTGGGATTGAGCCCTGCACTGGGCTCTGCACTGAGCATGGAGTCTGCTTAAGATTCTCTGTCTCACCTGGGTGGCTCAGTCACTTGAGCATCTGACTCGTGATTTCAGCTCAGGTCATGATCTCGGGGTTCATGAGTCAGAGCCCCGCATTGGCCTCTGTGCTGACAGTGCAGGGGTGGCTTGGTATTCTCTTTCCCCTCTCTGTCCCTATGCTGCTCGCGTGCTCTCTCAGAATAAATGAGTAAACTTAAAAAACATTTTAAGATTCTCTCTCTCCCTCTGCCTCTCTCCCTCCACCCCTGCCCATTAGCTTGTGTGCACATGCTCTCTCGCTCTCTCTCTCCCTCCCCCGCTCTACAATAAAAAAAAAATTAAAAAATCAAAAAGAAAACAGGATTGAGAAGGAATATGGCATCATAACAAGTTAGTGTGTATGCAATTTGGGGTAGGGAATAAGGTCATGAGGAAAGATTACTGTACCAGTGTAGGTGTTCAATATGAACAAATGGCGAAAACATTACTATCTGCTAAATTTATCGGGTATTTAATATCATTGTGGGGCACATGTTCTAAGAGTTGTGCTTGGATTAATTCTCCAAACAATCCTGCAAGATAAGTGCTCTTATTTCTATTTTAGAGGTAGGGAAACTGAGGCACAAGGGCTCGCCATACGTATGGTGGAGAGGACACATAAAACTCAGGTTGTATATCATCTGCTAAAGCTCCCTGGCCCTGTCCTTCTTGGTCAGCTCAGGCAAGGAACCCCTTACACCACCGTAATGCAGACTGTGTACCCATGCTTTGACTCCAGTTGGCTGAACCAGGTGATGGCACAGCTCTTTCTGTTTGTTTGATAGAGATGTAAATTGAGATAAGCTGTGGAGAAAACAGAGGGCACACAGTCTGCAGGTTAATGCATCATTCCTGGCCAGGCCGGATGGCATGAACTATGGCTGAAGAATGTTTCCTCTTGTTTGCTGAAAGAATCCTTAAGTGGGCCCTTGGAGCAAGCTTAGATACACCTACCCTGCTCAGGGTTAAACCCTCATAAATCAGAATAGCTCAAGTGACCCTAGTAAATGCCAGGTACCCAGCAATGGATGAAGTAATTCAATCTGCTTTATAAGTGTCAGTCTACTTTATAAGTGTCAAGTAGCCTAATACTTTTTTTTTTTTAACATTTGTGTGTGGGTGGGTGTGTGTGCGCAGGGGAAAGCTTTTACAGATAGACTTTCAATGAGATTTTTTTTTTCCAGTATCTTCACTGAGAAAACAGAAGGGAATGCCAGTTCTATTTCCTCCTTAGATTACAATTTTATTTCAAACTCCTCTTCTAACATACTTAAAATAGATGAGATTTATGCATTTAAAACAAACAGTGCAAAACCTTTTATCATTTTATTAGTCTTGACATCATTAGTTTTAGGATATCATTATTTTTAGAATTTCCCAAATTTCCATTCTTCTCTTGGGTTTCAGGAAGTTTAATACCTATACAATAGAGAAATAGATTGAGTAATGAGATAATGAATGTTTATAAAGGAAGAGAATGTGAGAGATACAGATCGTAGGAAGGGAAGGGAAGAAGCCAGGTGTGTGTGCAGTGGAATGAACAAGTGGGAAGGAGCCCTGGCTTTGGAATCGGAAGATATGAGTTCAGTTCCCAGCTCTGCTACTTGACTGCCTGACCTTTACCTTGTACCTTGACCTTCATCAGATTCCTTTTATATCATGCTAGAATAATAAGCTCTAAAGGGTGTTTAAGTGACATGATGTGGATGAAGTCACTTGGCTTAAGAAAGGTGTATGGAATCTATGTGTCTTGGAATTACAGCGGAACAAAACCAAGGGACCAGGCTCATGATATAAATGGGGGAAAAGGATCTCAGGAAGTCAGTTTGTTTAGGTGTTTTCAACCAAGTCTTCATTTCCAAGCTCTGAAAAGCCATGGAACATTCTTCGTATCTACTGTGGATTATACAGTACCCCCTTGCGACAAAATCCTAATATCACCAGCTTGCTAATGTTGACCAGAACTTTCTAAGGCAAAGGCAGGAATAGGATCTCTTATGTGCACCATTTAATGGGTAGACACATTAAAGGGATGATAACGGGTATTATAGTCACCTTGGGATGGGTTCAAGATAACTCTACATTGAACAGAACCTCTCGATGATAGTGTTAGATTCAGGTTCCAGTCAGCCTTGAAAAATTCTACATGGATAAGTACCCCCAATTTTCTCAAGCATAGATTTTTCTCTCCCCAAAGCCAGGAATTTTCATAAGCTAGATTTAAATTTAATTCTTCTCTCCCTGTGTCTTTTCTTCTTAACTCACCATCTGACAGGGAATAGTTAGTATATAACCCAAAGCATATGTGGTAAGTTTGTTCCTCTCTGCCTAAATATGAGTTTAATAAAAAAAAAATAGCAGTTAAACATATGTTAAAAATGAGGCAGTACAGTTGGGGGCAAAGACTAAAAGGCGACACAACTGTTTATTAGTTGTGTTTTTCATTTTCATGTTCAGAGAATTTTAAGACCTGATTTTTTTTTTCCTCCTAGATGCAGCCAGATCTGCACAATTATGTATTCTATTTTGGTCTTTATTTCCTACAGATAAACACTAGACAGTGTTGAAGTCCATGTCCAAAGCAATGAACATCAATTACCAAATTAATGAGTTAGGACTCTTTTATGTGTCAATTGTCCAGGTTAATAATTTCAGGGCTTGTAATGTTTTACCGCAAGAGAGAGCTTTGGCATTATGTATAGAAATCAGAGTGAGGGAGCGTTAAGTGATCTTGGCTCCCTGAATTGCACTTCACGATTCCTGAGATCTAACCAGAGTAAATCAGATGGTTCCTTTTCTCATTGTCGTTAACAGCTTTATTGAGAGAGTCCATCTGACTTAAAATCAGTGATTAGTCTTGACCTTGTAGGTGAAAATTAATTGGCCCCCTTTTCTTCCCGGTGTCACAAGGATGAATCCAGGTAGAGACATCTTCTATCGTGGTGTAACTGCCTCCGCCAAACTGTGATCAGAGACATGGCTGTTTCCTTTACTAGAGCGAAATTAGGGCTGCACGCCCAGACTTTTCATTGCAAAATGAATTCTCCCTGTAATAATTTTTTTGCTCTATATGTATGACATCAGTGACTTTTTATACCCATCCTTCTACCCAGATGGGCTGTTGTATACGAAAAGAGAGGTGACATCAGGACAGAGAATAGAATGGAGAAGGATGGGTCAAAGTTCTTCTTCCGAAAGTGTCGGCTTAGAAAAGCTTTTCAGACTCAAAGTGATGAATCCGTAATGGTGTATAAAGAACTTTTGGATTCATACTCTAATTTGCTACTGACAAGAGTCTTGTGAAGTATTAGGAAGGTGTCTCTCTTGAACTCCACTTGAAAAATAAGGAAACTGAGGCCCTGAACGGCGAAAGCATTGTTTGAGGTGGGGAGTCATAGGACCTGCTTCATTCTTCACCCTTGTCTTTCTAATTGTGTTGAGTGGGTAACTTCCTGAAGTGGCCCCTGGTCAGAGTTGGCAGAGAGGTGGAAAGATAGTATGTCTGTCCCCGGTAACTCTTTGGTGTAATTTATTTCAAGTCTTTTTCATGGTTTGGGTGTGGGTGTATGCATGCAGCTTTCTAAATAACATAGTGTACTTCTCTGTGGAATTTTTGCCTCATGGAATCAAGGATAAGCATTATAAGGTCAGATATGGACAAAAGCAAATTCTGTTCACATGCTAATTTTTTGATAGGATTTCTTCCATTCTTGCAAATGATAAACATACATTACTTCATTGTAGCTATAAGTCACAGTGGGCCGCTTAGTTTTCCTTTGCCTTCTGGGAGTCAGGTATATCCCACCCATCAGGGAACCACCCACTGTCAGACACAGCCCTTGTCCTCAGACTGCTTTGTGCTCATTCCTATTTTTGTGCTCTGAGCACCTCCTCCATGAAAGAACCAACCAACACATGGCCTGTGGCTTGAGGTGGAGTGTGGCCTGATCGCATGAGAGGACAAAATCATATATTTTCTTGAGGCCCTTTAATTTTTTTTTAAATGTTTATTCATTTGGAGAGAGTGAGTAGTGGAGGGGCAGAGAGAGAGAGAGAGAGAGAGAGAGGGAGGGAGGGAGACATAGAATCCGAAGCAGGCTCCAGGCTCTGAGCTGTTAGCACAGAGCCTGACATGGGGCCTGAACCCACGAGCTGTGAGATGATGACCTGAGAGCTGAAGTAGAATGTTGAACTGACTGAGCCACCCAGGCACCCCTAGACCCTTTAAAACAAATTTTTTTTTAACGTTTATTGATTTTTGAGACACAGAGACAGAGTGTGTGCAGGGGAGAGGCAGAGAGATTGGAGTCACAGATTCAATAGCAGACTCCAGGCTCTACGTTGTCAGTACAGAGCCCGACCTGGGGCTCCAACTCACAAGCCATGAGATCATAACCTGAGCCAACGTTGGGCACTTAACCGACTCAGCCACCCAGGTGCCCCACCCCTAGACCATTTAAACCCAGGAACATAAATGTCATTTTCTGGGGTGCCATAAATGAGAAAGTATAGTCTTAACATGTAGTAGACAGTGAATTTCAATTTTTGGCCATTTATTCCCCCCACAAAAAATAAGAATTTTGAAGTTTTTTGTATCCCCTTCCTCATGCTTTCCTAAAACCTGACATTTAAAATTTTTCATTGTAAGTTTAAATAGTTACAAAGGATATAAATTCCTGGCAAATGATATTGACATTTTAAAATAAAACTGTTTGATCACTTTGGAAAACGCATGCAGTTAAATCTAAATGCTATTTTGAGTGAATATCACCGTCATTCATTTCTTTTTTAAATACACGAACAAGCTGTTCTTTAACATTCAAAAATTGTGTATCTTTTTTCTTTGAACTGTATTTCCATTATATTTCCCCTGTGGAATTTTATACTAATGTTATATATTTTAATTCTTAAAAGTCTTTTATTGATTATGCTGTCATAACTCTTTGCAATAAAAATGTGTAAAAATAAATTAAAATTTTAAACCCAATGATCATAAAGCTCTAAGTAATAAAGTCTTCTAGATTGATTTATCATTATAATGAATTTTAGTACAAAGTTAATCAAAACAAAATAACCGTATGAAACATTTTGATGAATAATTATTAAATGTAAGAAACAAAAACTTATTGGAAATGCATTTCTTAATGAGATGGATAGGGCTTTATTTCCAGTTAGTTCAACTTATGGATCAATACTATTTATTGCGAAGGGTTCGACATCAATTCCATTTCTGGTTTTAGTTTCTACAATATGGTGAATATAATATATATAAAAATATAAATTGTCTCATATTATGAGATGGGAACAGATGCAGGAATGTTAGAGCAGTAGCATTTCTGTTTTTGAACTTGGGAATCATAAGCCAAAAACAAACGACCACTCACAGCAATATTTAATGATTTCTAGGTAAATTGATTAGATCCTCCTTTGATTTTGTGGAAAACAAACAGTTGGTGGGCACCTGGCTTCCAAAAGTGTTTGTAACCATTCTTAACGTCCTCCACTTTCTCACTGTATACTAAACAGTGTATCATATTTGCTTTATCAAGGTAGGAAATGACTAAAAGACGTATGTGCTCTTTCACTTAGTGGCTACTTCGCCTGATCTACTTAGAAAGTGTTGGTAATTAGGCGTATTGGAAATTTCAGTGTACCTTTGCCTGCCAAACAATATTTTTATACAATTACAGTAAGGATGCTTTTATCACATCTTTGAAATGCGTATTCATCAAACCTTGGATCTGCAGATTTAGTTCATGCAATGCATAGATAATATACCCTAATTGTGCCCATTATTTAATCAACCAGCCAAGTCAGATTTATTTTGTGTCAGAAGAGTCTGACTACATTTTCGAATGGATGTGTTTTTCACTGTTAATATGCATCCCTGTGACAGCCTTATCATCTGCGTTCGAATTTTAGTATAGAATTCTGACCACAATATAGCTCTGTAAGGACGGGGTTTTTAAAAGTGTATATTTGGGGAGGCAGTAATTGCTTAATAAATATTTGTCAGGGGGGTAGAGGGAGGGAGAGGGGAAGAGGGAGGGAAATTGCGCTTTGAAGCCATGACCTGGTGACCTGGGTGTGATAAGTCTGTATGACCTTCACTAGGTCTTACTGACTCTCTTTGTTCTAACGGGGTCTCCAATAATAGTCAAGGGGTAGAGGAGAGGTAGTGAAACCACAATTATCATCCTTCTCCTCATCCCACTCCACCTATCTTAATCTCCAAAGTGGTCAAAATACACTTCTTCTGACTCTTTATGAAAGACCCGAAGGCCTACCCACCTTGGATTCATTACCACCCTGATTCCAGGAGGCTTACTTTTCACTCATGTATCAAGTTGGTCCTTTCTGGAGCATCCAGTGCCAGTCATAGCTGCAGGGTATGGGGCACAGGGGATTTGAGAGGGGGGAGAGTCAGGGCTTTGTTCCATGAAAGCATGGTCGTAGGAGGCTGGGGAGTATGCTGGCAGGCACCCTTGAGCACAGATGCGTTCTCAGACAAACTCAGGCAACAGTCTAGGGGAATAGAGATTCTGTAAGTTTATTCCCTTAAAATCACCTGTGTCTATATCTTTCTTGGAAGGATTTTTGCGACACTTCAGGTATATATGTTCCCTAGTTTGAAGACCACTGTAAGGGAGAAAGAAGTACCCTTAAAAACAAATAAAACACACCAACTATCATTCAGAAGGGGCTATAATTTGGGAGGGGAGGCACAGGACACACATGTAAGGGTACTGATAAGGCATTTTTCAGGCAAAATATATTTCCCTGTGTTTTGAGTCCATGATCTTCCCGAAGACCATGGAAACCGTGTGTTAGGCGGAACCTGGAGAAAGGGTACTCCTGGGATTGGTGAGTTCCAGAAAACTGCCAAGAGAAAGGGGAAACAGTATTTATTGAACAGGTATTGTTGGTCGGGAGGGGTTGTATATCTTAACACATTTATTTCTCCCTTTGCATTGGAGAGGTTAAGTGACCTTTCTCAGAGAACATGGTCAGTGAGTGGTTGTGCCTGGCTCCAGAGTCTGTCTGGGAAGAAGTGTGTGTGAGCTGCTTTCTGCCTCTTCCTAAATCCACCTGAGACCTAGGGAGTCAGGTGATGATAGTCAGAATCTCATCTTGAAAGAAGAGTCCATTTTATTTTTTCTTAGTTGCAAAAGAAACACATGCTCAGTGTAGAAATCATGAAAAGCACAGGAAGGCCAAAGTCAGTAAACAAAAATAATCTCTAAGCCTACCACTCCAATAACTGTGAACATTTTAGAGTGTATATATTCATGAGGAAGGACAATGTACAGAAACGTGCACACAGTCCTTGTCACAGCGGAGACAGAAACTTTGTGTGGTTTACACCACCCCCACTTGGGTTTCAGTGTGCACTTCGGCATTCACCAGTTTCTTCATCTGTGGAAAGGCAATAATAATACATATTTCATAGAGTTGTTGTGTTACGTGAGGTAGTGCAAGTATGCTTAGCTAAATGCTTACCCCACAGGACACCAGATGAAGGGATGGATGGTTGAATGGATGGATGGCAGATCGTAGAGGTTAAAATTTTCTTGGGTTACCAACACTTGCTGGACACTTCTCCATCTCTTTAGTTGTGTGTTGCTGTAAGCATGACCTTTAACCACATCCGTTGTATGAATATAACACAGTTGACTTAACTAGTTGTCTTACTGTTGGGCACTTACATTGTTCCCAACAGTTCGCTATTCTAAACAGCCTTGCATGAAACACTCTATTGCAGGGGATTGACGCAGTAAAACTACAGACGTGTAATTGCTGCTCTGGAATGCACACGTGGAAGACATTTTCAGCATGTTGCCTAATTTAACTTCAGAAAACTACTAATTTATATTCCAACTCTATATAGATGTGAGAGTGCCTGTTTGCATAAACCCTCACCAACATAGGTATTATCTTTCTTATTCATCTCTGCTAATTGGATAAGTTTTAAAAAGTGTACATGTTTTAGTTTGCATTTCTTTGATTATAAGTGAGGTTTGACATTCTCTGTTATTTCTGTGGGCTTACAAAAAACAGCCTAACAATGAGGATGTGTGCAGGTGTTTGTTCTTCTTATGATGCTTAGTGTTATTTACTCCCAGTCTGTATCCATCTCTTTTCTGTAGGAGGCATAAAATTAAAGTTCAACTTTCCCAGGGCAGGTGTGTATGCATAAGAGGTTTAATCAATAACTGACAGAGGAAGTGGGGGTTCAGAGTTCCCTCCCAGGTCTCTATGGATTCTTTCTCTTTGAATCTGGCTGCTGCTTCTCTGACAGGTGTACTTCTTAGCTCCAGGGACCTGGACCAGACAGCCCTCAGCTCTCACTCTGCCCAATGTGCCATGGAACTCTGGACGTTGCAGAAATACATATGGTCTGGAGAATGCAAAAGGTCACAGGCTTATTTTTAGATGGGAAAAATGAGACTCCATTTTAAGCCTAAAGGATCCTGTAATAGGATGTGCCCTCTTGCTGTGTTATTTGTATTCCAGTATTCATCTCTCTCTCTTTCTCTGTCTCTCTCTGCCTTTCTCCCTGCCTCTCGCCGGCAAATTATCCTCTTCCATGACAAGAGGTACTGTCAATAAAGAAAGCAAATGTCTAACAAGGAATTTAAATAATAGAAGAAAATGTCCTAAACCTAGAAAATCTTGTTTGCAAATTGACAGAATGAGAAGGCTGTTTCTCCCTTGGCAAGGAGTTTGAAACCTCCTCTTGTCTGAGTTCCCTTCTCTCTGGGATCTGAAAGCTGTGACAGGTCTCCGTGTCGCTTTTGTTCCTCCACACTGAGATTGGGTTCCCCGCCGCTGCCCCCCCCCCCAAGTTTTTTTGTTTTTCTTGACCATGGGAAAATTTTTCTCATCGAAAGAGAGAGACGGAGAGGCAGTCTGTGTGTGAGAGAGGCAGACAGACAGATGGAAAACAGCAGGAGCAAAGGCCAGGCCTGTGTCACCTCCTCCTAGTTCTGAGTTTGATTTCCTTCCCACCAGGGAGAACAGCCAGGCTTCGTCAGCCGCTGCTGGAGTGCCTTGGAACTATCACCCGTAGCTTCGCTCTCATTTCAGCCATTCCTTCTTCTAAAGGTGGTCTGGGATACGCGTCATTTCTTCCTCAAAGCTTGCTCTGTGCTCTCTCACCTCCCATGCCTGACCTTGTTTTGCATTTTGTCCAGAGAACATGAAATAAACTTTAAAACTTGCTTGATGAGATAAATATTCACAGGCCTCACAGATACACCCAAGCCCACATGGTCCGTATGACTACACCAAGCAGACGAGGGCACCAAAGATGCGATCTAGTTTGTCTTTGAATTTCGAAAGTTTGCATCTCCCAGCTGGAACCCTCGAGTGGGTTGCATTCATATATATTCAATACGAGCATAAACGGGATCCTAATTAATGAGTTGGGTAATTCTTCTTGCCAGCTGGGGACAAAAACCATTGTTCCAGGCTCCAGCCATTGTGTGTGTGTGTGAATTTGGAATCTCCAGATTTCAAATCACTAGATCAGCAGATTAGATAGTGTCTTCAGTCTCTCAAGATTTTTTAAAAACATAGATACTCTTTCTTATAATGTCTAATAATCAGAAATGACCCTTTTTGTAGGCCGCATCCTGTGTAGCTTATCATAATGGATACACAGAGTGATAGATGTTGGGTAGTTATGTCCTTGTGTTTTCAAGTGATTTACAGAAAACCAGTTTTCTGACATTGGTGAGCACAAGGTATTTATATTCCCTGGCTGGGTGCATCCAGTAACTCCTTTTCAAATGGGAGCATCAGCTCCAAGGATGAAAGGATCACTTCTCAGAGTTTAAACCCTAAAGCAGCATCATTCACAAGAATGATTTGCTGGCAGAGATGAACTCTCTCACTAGATGATGCTTTGGATAAAGTAAGAAGTGGGCTGACTAGTTCCTAAATTACAGGTAGGCTGTGTTCAGAAACACGAAGGTATTTGTTCAATATGATACAAGCCCTTTAATCTCTCTGCATGGCATTGTTTTAGCACTGAGCACAACTCCTCAAAGCCCAAGATTAAATTAGGAGAAATCCCCCTGCTGCTTCTATTGAATTGAGTTAATATAATGAGTTTATTGTTAAATTAAACAAAATGAAACTTGCCATGTGGAAGAAATACGGCTGAGATCGCAGTGGGATGTTGTTTTTTTCCCTTCCTACCTTGCTTCTGTGCTACTGAGAGGCAGCTCCTTGTATCAGATGGTACCACTCTAACACACTCACTCAACTTGCCCTGGGAGGTGGGAGCTGGGAGTTACGGTTGACACACAAAACAAAAAGGAACTTAAACCTTGTGGGGTGGTAAGGCTCAGTGCCCAGCCTTTGTAGACTAGGTCCTTCCTTCGTTGTAGATACACGTGCTAGTGTAAATCAGGACATGACTTCCACTTCCCTCCCATGGGTTCCATTAAAAGACAGGGTTGAAACCAGCCAGTTCAGCTCCACAGTCCAGAGAAAGGAGCTTTTTGTGCAACAGCCACCTTCCCAGCTGCCCCTCCTGTCCATCCCTTGCCTCTTCTGGCTCCTTTCTGTGTGATGTCTGCTGCCTCCCCCGTGTAACTAGTGTCTTTTCCTCTTGCTCACTCCGTCTGACTCTTTCCCTTATCTCCACATGGTTGGGTCATTTTCATCATTCTGCTCTTGTTTTAAATGTCACCTCGGAGTCATCTTTCTTCCTTCACCATGTAGAAGTAGCCCCTCAGTCACTCTCTGTCATATTCCCTGGTTTTATTTTTTGTCACATTTCACATCACCATTTATTTCTTCACTTCTAGCTTATGTGTTTACAGCTGCTCATCTCTCCCTCCAATAGAAAGTAAACTCTCTCAAGGCAGGTGCCACAGGGGCTCCTCCCACTGTATCTCACAATGTCTAGAACAGAGCAAGCACTCAGTAGATACTGGATGAAAGGGTGACTGCTCAGTCTGCCCACGTGACCTAGAGCAGGCTTCTTGACCTCTCTGAACTTAGGGTGTAGAGATAATAAATGGCCATCTTCCTGTGGCCCTTGAGAGTTAAATCCTTTAAAAGCAAATGAGCCCAGAACAATGACACATGCTAGTTTGCTTCTCTGGGCTCTAAGACTTAATCTTCAAATGCTTTTCCTGCTTCTTAGGGCCCATACCTTCACCATCCAGCATGCGTACAAGTTAATATGGTTGATGTTCCCAAACGCAAAGCTGGGCTGTAAGTTGAGTTATTAATGACTTTTCTATAGCACGCTCTTCCTGTCCCACAAAGATTTGTAATTTGTTTTTCAAAAGCATCATTTCCCCCAATAAACCGTGAATTGGTAAGTATGATCTCTGTCTCAGCAATGACTGATGGAGTGAGGAACCAGCATCTCAGTGAAAACATGGGCCAGAACCAGAATGTGGGAAGGACCCTTAAGAAATAATTGGGTAAGACATGTGTCTTTTGTTAAAGAAATTTAAAATGGAATGTCCTCAGCATTGGAAAGAGAGGTTTTTATGTTTTTGTTTTTAAGTTTATTTTGCATTAAAAGATCCTCTGGAGCTGGGAGGAACCTAAGATATCATTTGCCGCATTCTTATGTTACAGATGTGGGAATTGAGGAGGCCTACAGCAGTTAAAGTTGCTTATCCAAGGCCTCCTCACTTGTAAGGGGCACGTGGGCCACCCTGGCCTCCTAATTCCCTCCCTGATCATTTCCCTCTTGCCTGGCTGCTGCACCTCCTCCACAATGCCCACCTGGGTTTCTTTTGCTGTCACCTAATTTCCTTAAAGCCTCTTTTTAAAAATCAGTCATGTGCTTGATGATACTAAGTTGCCCTTTTTCTTTTCTTCTGAAGTCAAAACCACCCCTTAAATCCACTGCTCTTGCCTCACTAGGTCTGTTTCCCGTCTAGTTAGCAGCTTCCCTATCCCTTTAGCCCCTCCTTGGATCGCAGCGGCCAGCCTTCTCTTCTCCCTACTCCGAAACATTCTTCCTGGACGGGGTCCTCCTTGCCTCTGAGCCTATGACCCCGGGCATCCCTTGACTTCAGAGTTCTCTGAGCAGCATAATTATTATTTTCAGCTATGAAATGTTCACTTTGCATCCGATGTCCTTTCTGTCCTGATGCCTCTCATCTTTTACATTGGTTGGATGCTCAGTAGGGCAATCTGTTCCCCAACCTTAAAATGTCTTGTATTTGGCGTCTTAAAATGTCCAGTTAATGTTAGGTGAATCTAGAGATTCACGTTAAGCTGATTGAAGTATGATTTAGTAGAACAGAACATTTTAAAGATTCTTGCCATCATCATCAAGAAGTACTAAACATCAAATGTATTTTCCAAAAAGATCTTCTTTAGCTAATAATAAAAAAAACCCTAAATGCTAAGTATATCCTATAATTTTACATCTGTTAAGTGATTTGAACTGTGAAATGTTCACACTGAAAAACAGTTTGCCTTTCCAGCTGTTGATCTGCTCTGAACACTGAGAATTACTGTACAGGAAGTCTTCTTCGCAGGCTCAAAGTAGTTCTGTTCGGATGCCTTTGAGCGGGGAATGGGGAGCAGATTAATTTTTGGTCTGCAATTCAGCTGTTTTCATTTTCTTTGAACATAAGAAGTCTATTTAGAATTTGCCCCTAGGATGTAATGCATTAAATGGCCACAAGCCAGTTTTTGTGGCCCTCTATTCAGAAAGGGTTAAAGCCGGCAGACAAACAACAAGAGCCTGGCAGCAAAATCCCATCCTTCCCTTCTTGTCCACACGCAAAGTCAGAGACACCCTGGGCCCTTCTGAAGGCTAAGTCCCCAGCATCCACATGTACAGGAAGCCTTGTTAAGATTAGTAGTAGGGAGCATTGGTTTAAGTCTGAACACCTGGGCGACAGGGAGGAAATGTGTACACAGCAGGCCATATAATGAAGGGCGTGTTGAAAATACGACATACCTGCTTCCTTTGAGTACATGAAAAGCCCTCCATGTGAAATGGGGATATGTTATTTTATTTGGCCTCAAAGGGAAGTTAACATCCATGAGTATGAGCTACCAGGAGACAGATACCACCTCCGTGCACGGAAGAAATCCTCTAAGAATCTGGGCTACCAGTGGTGGAATGGCCTCAGTGGTAGGAATCTTCCTGTTGTGATTCTTTTGAGAACCCCCCTGTTCACATGTGCTCTGCGAAACCTCCCACAGCCATGTTTGAGGACCCCGTGAGCAATGAGCTGAACCTTCCCATCAAACAGTAAGGAGTTTTAACTGCCCAGCTGCCTGTCCCTCAGATTTGATTGTTTTCTATCTCAGGGTCCATGTAGAGTTAATTTCCGATAGAATTCTTGTTAAAAAAAAAAGTCACTTGAAAACCACCACACTTGATGATTTTTCAGCCCCCTTCTAGCTCTGGGGTGCTGTGACTAGCAGAATCCAGGATGGTTGGTCATCAGGTTCTGGGCCCCTAAAGCCCCCAAAAGCACGACCCTGGATTCGCGGTCCTCAACTTTTTCTGGACGTTCACCTCCCCATTGACTGGAGGGTGATAGTTCTGATAAGGTGGCCATTCTTCCTCTGAGCCTTGTTCTGTAGTTTCTTGTCTGTTTGGTTCGGGGTCTATAAAATGAGCATGATCATCTTTGTCTCCACTGGCCTTAAGGTGTCCAGACCCACAGGAGGGTCTACACCACCTGGAGAGGGGGGTGGGCCCCGGCCAGGCTCAGAGAGATGTCTGGGATCTGTAAAAAGCATCGCTGTCATCAGCCTTCAAAAACACCTGTTAGCAATACCCACAGTGAAGGTAGCTCTGGCTAAAAGGAAATGATACAGCAGAGCAAACCCACGTGGCCTTCTGAATTTTCCTCTAAGGCTTTGCAGCCATGCCAGGGTCATGCCAGTTTCATCTCTCTAATGGGTTCAATTCTGCTTGTGAGCTGTAAGTCACCCGTGTTCCATGTGGCTGGTGGGGACACAGGCACATCCTATTAGCTTCTGTTCATGGGGTTCACTCACTCCACGAACAGTGTGTTGAAGACATGAACAAGAGTGTTTTGTTTTTTTTCTGTTGCACATAATAATTGGTTTCCTTGGGATTATGGCTCTTTTACCTTATCACTGCCAATTCTTACAGCTCCAGAGAGAAGGATGGCTTGCCCAATCACTGAAGCAAAGTTAAAAGACACATTAAGGTCCAAGCAGGAGAAAATGTGAGTTTGAAGTGATAAAATGCCTTTGAGAACCTTCTGTTTTAGGGATTGGATATTAGCAAACATGAGTGAGAGTTTTTAAAAGCCATAACTCTTACAGGGAAGATAGATGAGTGCACGAGTACTTTGTAAGAAGTTAAACTTGAGTAATTGAGTGTAATGCCAGACTACCTAATTTTTTAAAATGCTTTTGGAAGCAACCATTCTCAAGGGGGAGGGGAGAAAGAATGTTTGTCTGAAGATGCTTTACCATAATATTTAGTAACAGCATTACTTTATAGAAAGTTGATGACAGATATAAATGTCATATTTGCTTTAAAATACTAGTAGGAAACGGCATTGAAAATGAGGATAAAGAAAACTGGAAGGAGAAACAGAATTGAGAGCCAGAAGATTTGCGTTTGGCAGAAAATGGCTGTGTGTTCTTGGGAAAACTGCTTTTCTTCTCTGAGCCTCAGTTTTTGTAGTGGTTTAGAGGGGTTTAAACCATAGGATCCAGAGCCTTTTTACCTCTGAGGTTCTGTCCTTCCCTTTCTGAATTGAACAAATGTTCTCATTCCATCTGTGAATCAGATGGAATGTGAATCAGACCAGTTTTGTTGCCCTCCCCTCCCCATTCCCAGCCAGGATGCCCCTCATCAAGGTGTTTGACACCAACTGATTCAAGCCCCTAACATATTTTACTTTCATATGATAAGAATAGCAACAACTAGTCAGCTCGTAGGTACCATGTAACAATATCATCTTTCCCTTCAAAAAAATCTTTCTGAGCCACTCTGGATTATTAGAGGCTCCTAAGACTTAATTAAGGATCACATAGGAATTACTTTGGGATCTTTTGAGATTATTCCATATGTAAAGAGTAGACTGATAAAGTGTCACAAAGCATGTTTTTTTTTTTCCTTGTGTCTTTACGTTAGTCAGCTGGTATAGATGCTTTGTATAGACACCATGAGTGTTACAGGAACATAAACCCTTAAACTTTTTTCCTCAGATATAATTAGCATACAGCAAAATAGATCTTCTGTGTTCAATTCAGTGAGTTTTGACAATTGTATACGGACATGTAACCAGCGCTTAAAACAAGGTAAAGAACGTTTCCATCCTTCTGGAAACTTTAAGCACTTATTTTAGTATCTTAGTTTCTCATTTTGGTCCTTTTTATTTAATTATCAAACAGTCCATAAACAAGAATCCGTGAAGAAGTGGACAAGTTCATAAAACTTGGACCTTTACATGCAGGAACACTCTCTTTACCTTGAACTTGATTCAAAGTATTGCTTTTCTTGAACTGAAGGGCCAGGTTTGCACTCTTGTATCCATGTTCCTGCTCTGTGTGTAAACATAGCAATGAGTAAATAAACTTGGGTGGCATAGTATTTGATGTTAGTGAACATTCGCACAGAACATTTACTGCCTTGTGGGGAATACCAGGGTATTCTGCCAGGGTGTCTGGAGACTGTGGTGAGGCAGTGAAGACCCTTCAGGCATTTTCTAGGGGTGTTGAGGTGAGCATCAGGTGTGTGCTCAGACACTTGAGGACAAGAGTCTTGTGAGTGGGCAGGGGGCAACCCCGTCGCTTTGAAGGAAGGAGAGATTGTTAGTTGGGAAGATGTTGGGGAAGGGAGGAAGGAGCAGAGAGGGGAAACCTCTTTCAAGGTCACCTTGCTGGGAACACAGAGCCAGGACGTAGAAGGGGCACTGGTGAGATACTCGGGGCCAGAAGGCCACCGCTGGTGCGACTCAGCATCAGCTCAGGAAGATCTGCTACCACACCTGAGGCAGCCCCTCATTTATCTGAGCCTCTGTGCCGGGACTGCTAACAACCAGCTCAAATTGGCTGATTTTTCCACATTTGTCAGGGAGCCAGCTGCACTGGCTCAGCTGAGCATCTGCGGAAAGGGAAGCAGAGAACCAGAAAAAAAAAAAAAAGCTTTTAAGTCATTATTCTTATTCATTTCCCTATTCTCTGCCCCTCCCCCTCGCACTCTCCACTGCCATGCCTCTTTCTTCTTCTTCTTTCTTTTTTTAAAAAATCTTTTTATAACCATCTTTTCCTTTATGTGGTGAGGGCCCTTGGCATCCTTCCAGTGACCTGTCTATAGAGAGATACTCCTCCCTTATAATTAGGCCTTTGTTACACCACTTCCTGATTTTCTTCTTTTTCTTTCCCTTTTTAAAGCTTCTGGCCCTTGACACCCCAGTGCCCCAATGGAGTAACCACACTTGTTAAAACGAAGGGTCTTCAAAAGGGTGATAAAGTTGGCTTCCTCAAGGAGGCCTGTGAGTTCATTCAAGCCTGTGGATACAATGGACCAGGGCGTGGAGGGACCCAAAATAAGACGTGCATTGAGATGTCTTCATTCTAATCACAACGTCACCTGCTGCACTTCTCTGACCTCCCGTGCACGTGCCCTGGAAGGAATGGGATCGTCGTGCATTCCCGCATCATGCGTGCATCTCTGGCTCTCCCTGCCTGTTTGGGGTTTAGTTCTTTCTGTCATCTCGGGAGCGTTTGACAGGATGATATCCCATCCTTCTGCCCAGAAACCTGTATGAGGCTAGCCCAGGAATGGTGGAATGTACCAGCTGTGATCCAGAAACGACGTGCTCCAAGAAGAGGGCCTTAGGAAGCTAAGGGACACTGGAAGTCTTGCAACCACTGAAGTCTTCAGAATATAGAGAAGAAATGATGAGAGGCCTTAGTCCTTTCCTGTCACAATTGGTGATGTTCCGTTCTGTTCCCTCTGTTCGGATCTGTGGCTCAAAAAGAAATCAATGCCACATAGGCGAGATAACCACTCTTAGTGACCTCTGTTTCTCTAAGGTGGCTTTTAGAAATAAAACTGTTTGTCCAATACAAACAAAATACTAGATTTTTCCCCCTCAGGTTGATGACCTGATGAACCCGATGTGTTACCAAGCGTTTCTGGTAGGCTTAAATCAGATGAGGGTAACACTAAGGTTTGGTCCCCTCTTTTATGGGTTTTAGGACTGTTAGATATTGTACTTCATTTCCTTTTGAAAATTTTATGTCTAGGGGAATATTACAGGGGCAAATGTTTCATGACGGTGGTGGTGGTGGTGGTGGGGGTGGTGTTACAGAGATCCAGCTTTTCAGTTGTCATAACCAGCTTACTGGTAGCTCTCTTTGTTGCTACCTAGCTACGAATACCAAATGCTCTTCCTGGTGGTTTACGAGACTGAAGTTAAGTCCTTTGGAAACACTTGGACTAGGTCGAATGAAAATTAAATGGGTTATTGATTTAAAGGCATGTCTAAAACACTGAAGCTAGATCTCCGGCTTGTAACTTATTTTGTAAGTTATTTGGCTTGTCTGTGACAGGGGATCATTAATACCTTCCTTACAATAATGCGTAGGTTAATGGGCTCCTGGGTATGCAGTGCCTGATAGGATGCTTGGCATAAGGTACATGCTGGAAGTGTGCACTGACCAGCCGTTTTCAAAGACCTGCAAGTGTGATTTTTCAACCTAGAAAAGTTACCCCTATCCAAGTAGGCGCTGAACTTAACAGAGCAAGAGTATTGTAGATAACCAAGTACTTCACTGTCTGGTAACTGATGCCGAGGATAGGTAAGTGTTGCAGGAGAGCTTGACCAGAATCCCATGCCTGCCCGTTTACACTGGTTCAGTAACTAGAGTAGCTAGGTGGGTGGGACACCTCCAATTTATGGACCAATTTCTGCTGAAGCATTTGAAAGTTGTTTCTTTGTTGGTTTGGTCCAAGAAAGCCTTTTCCTGTAAGGACTGTGGGACAGTGTTTAAGTAATTAGTTAGGTACCCAAACCAGCCATGGTAGATTTTTCTTGCAGCACAGATTGTGTTTTGAGTTGCTTAGTACCTGCAGTATTTTTTTCTATGAAACAACTGCATCCTGATTTTCAAACACATGCCTTTCCTCTACATCTCTGCAACCTGTGTGAGTGGCTGTCTGACCCATTCTCTGGTGTCAGAGACTCTGACTGCTGGGCAAGGCATGACAACAGATGGGCAGGTGCTGATGAGATCAGTTTGAACCCTCTCAACACCTAAGGCAGCCACAGGGGAGGGAAATCATTCCCCTGTAGCTCTGCTTCTGGATCTAGGCCTGGTGTCCCCACCTTCCCCAAGGAACAGAGGGTTTCTGACCCACAGGGTTGGGAGGATCTTGTTCTGACTACTCTCTGTTCCCATGGTTATGTATGAATCATACGAACATTGGAAGTATGTAGTGTCCATTGGCACCCACCCGACCTGAGTTGGAATGGCAGCTTTGTAATGCAGAGGTTGTCGAGATCTTGGGCCTGTGTCAGAAAAAGTTGGTGGTAGAGCCGAGACCTCCAAAGGATTCCAGTGGATATTAGAGTTCGAGGATTACTGGCGTAAGCACTAAATAGGATTCCTGTCTATACTACAGGCTTTGGGTCAAGGGATGCCTGTGGAAAATGGGGTGAGGAGAGTCCCATGGGCAAGATAGGGGCTCAGTAAACGTTTATGTCTTTCTTTTCTTTGGAGTTGACTTCTCAAAGTCGAGCTGCCAGGTAAAATATAGATGCCCAGTTAGATTTGAATTTTAAATGATAAAGAAGTAAATTTTTTTTTTTTTAGCATCAGTATGTCTCATTTGATGTCCTGTGTTTTTATTGGCTAAATCTGGCGATTCTCTGTGGCAGAAGAGTTAGGTTGTATAGAAACTTGAGCAGACATCACCTTGGTGATGTTGACCTTGATTGCTTGTGTAGTGATAAGCTATGTTAATAGTCTGTGTCCCCGATAAGATGTGATGAGAAGGGCACTTGACCTCTGAGCTGTTTTTTTTTTTTTCTGTTTTGTTTTGTTTTGTTTTCAAAATCTGCAACTTCAGTCCCATCATTAGGGAACGTCAGACACACCCAAACTGAGAGACTCTTCAAGTGTCAAGGTCATGCAAAACAAGAAAGATGAGAAACTGTCAATGATTGAAAAAAAGAAAATTAGGAGATGTGAATAACTGAAAACAATGTGGGTTATTGATGGTACCCTGGAAAGAAAAAGAGACACTTATGGAAAAGCTGGCAAGACGTGGGTCACCTGGGTGGCTCAGTCTGACTTAAGCTCAGGTCATGATCTCCGGGTCTATGACTTCGAGCCCCACATGGCTCACTGCCATTAGCCTATCAGCGCAGAGCCTGCTTCTGATGTTCCTCTCTCCCCCTCTCTCTGCCCCTCACCCGCTTGCTCTCTCTCAAAAATACATAAATATTTTTAAAAATCTGGCAAGACTAGAATGAAGTCTAAAGTTTAGTTAATAGTTAATGTACTTAGTATACTGTGGTTATATGTGATGTTACTTATTAGGTCAAGCAGGTTAAAGGGTAAACAGGAACTCTGTACTATCTTTGCAATTTTTGTGTAGATCTCAAAGTATTTTAAAATGAAAGGTTTCACAAAATTGGGTTGGGTATACCTTAGCTTTGTGAGTACCATCTTTCTTTGGTTCCTTATGGGAACAAAGATATACTTTACTTAATTGCTGAACTGTCTGAGAACATTTTGATGAATGGTGAACACATGGAACATAGCTCTTCCAACATGGTAGGGGCCAGCAGTGTTGCTATGGGTTTAAACCTGCCATGGACAAATAGTGTCTTTGCCATGAGCGTATAATGCGTTCTGCCTGGAGACGCATGGGAATCCATATTTACTGTTAGGGGTTATTCAGTCCAGAGCTGATTGGGACAGATTTTTGAGGAGGAAGAGAGGTCAGTGGTGGGGTTGCTGTGTGACTGGAGCTTACACAAGGATGGTTGATCAGAATGGCTTGATTGTGCCAGGAAAATTCTGTTGTAGCTCCCCAGTTTCTAGATTTCATCTGCAGAGTTTGGTCTGCGTGTGTCCCCAAGCCTGGGGATGCGACAGTAGCTTCTCAGCACAAAAGATTTTTCCACAGCACCGGTTTGCAGATGGCTGACCAATTTGTTCCAGAGTTAGTGGTTTCAGATAAAAACCTTTGGGTAGGCCTTCTCCTTTCAGGCATTTGGAATCAGGCTGTGAGTTTAGTTTATTCCCAGCCCCACCTTGCCCCACTCCCTTCTGTGTCTGCTGTATTTCCTTGGATGGGGATGTCTTTTAAATTGTAAATTTGCCAACTGTAGGGACTGTGTTATCTTCTTCGGGGACGAGAGCCCTCCCCACAACAAGAGGCCTGAAGATTGCAGTTAGCTTCCCTGTGGAGGCTTATGTTAACTTCGTCCCAGCTCATGTCTTAGCCACAGTGAGTTAACCACAGTGGCTACATCCTGTCGGAAGGAGCTCTCGCTCAGTCCAGTTTCTTTGTCTTCCCTTTCCTCCCTGTCATCCCAAACCCGTGGGCCTTCTAGGCCATATTTCCTCCAGCAGGAATCCATTTTTCTCCCCAGTTTGAAACTCCTGTGTTTCCTAAGAAAATAACATTTAGAAGCATACATTGTAGTATTTGCAGATTTTTTTTACACTCATCCATTTCACTGTCTCATAGCTGCTTCTCCTGGAGTCCAAAGACTTGATTTTATTTACTTTCCATGATTTTCTTCCCATTTTTTCAGTTATTTATTATAATTTATTAATATTAAATGTTTAGTGTTAATAATTTATTTCAGTTATTTTTTTTACTGTTAGGTTGTTTCTAATGCTTTACCATTTTAAATGACAGTGGGATTTGCATTTTACCAACTTTACTAGTTACAACTTTTTTCATCTTTTTGAGCCATTTTTTATCAGGAAAACCTCTCAGGTATAGAATTACTGGGACGCAAAAACTTTTAAAACTTTTAGGACTTTTGATGTGCATTGCCTGTCAGGTGAGTTTTTACATGTCTAGAATGACCAGAAATGTCCTCTCTTATCCACTCTAATGCATGCCTGTAATCTCCTTGAAAACCTGCATTGAAACATCGCTCACCCAATCTGTAGTTTCAGACTTTATTCTGTCGGTGATCTTTTCTCATCCATCCATTCATCCATCAATCCATCCATCCATCCATCCATCCATCCATCCATTTCTACTTGCTTTGTCGGTGTTACTAGTTTTGTAAGGAAGAAGGGGGTGGTTATAATCTGTGGGGTTTAATTGATGTCTTCTCCACAGGCTTTCCGTTCATTTACAGAATTTTTATTTTTACAGTGAACATCCAGTAGTTAATGAAAAAAATGAATGTAAATAATGTTGTTCCTCGCAAGTTTGAAAAAGTTGGATTATTCAGTAGGCATAACATTGACAAGGATCACCTGAGATTTGGTGACACAGAGCACTTTTACATAGTTGTCTGTAACTCATTTTAGCTAAGTAGATTGAAGGTTTATAATTTGATTTCTACCTTCATCATATTTTTGAGATCCCATTCGTTTTAACTCCTTTATATCATCTAGTGCTTGCTACCCTCAGGTGTTGGGTAAACGCACGTTAAAATAATGGTACATGTGTTTTTGCTTTGGGAGAAGCCTGGGAAATTTGCTCATGTTCTCTGTGAGTATTCAAAGTACGGGTGGGTGTATGTTCACATACAGGTTTGTGAGGAAATAACTTTGTATACACATAAATTGTACACTTGTAAATGTGTTTGTTACGTCATTCAGAGAACCAAAATTCTTCCAGAATTCACTCTCTTGCCAGTGTTACATTCCTGATGAATGTTCAAGGTAAGTGTGCTGGCTGTTTAATCAGCCATTTCTTATCCAGGAATAATGAGCTTTGAAGGAATTTGAACCACTTCTCAACAGTCTATAGGACTCACCATTATATTTTACTTTTTATTTTATTTTCTCAGTTTACTGCAAAAAGCACACGAGTAGAAATTCACTCACTTTCTACCTTTTAGTAACTGAATTACTGCCCAATCATAGTGCAAGACAAGTATATCTTGAAACAATGGCTAATAAAAAAAATCACAAGCCTTACTAATTCCAAAGTATCCTGACACTTTTATACTATTGACAAATTAATATTTCATTTATTATTTCATTAAGCCTTCTGAGTGCATAAACTCTGCATTAGGGCATAATTGGAGCTTTTTAAAATAAAAGTTATATTTGATCTAACAAGATAAAGTCCATTGCTATTGATTTGCCTGGGAAACAAAAAGCTCAGATCTCAGCATGAACCAAATGAAACTTTTGGTTCCTCAAGTTCAAATTAGTGTTATTAATCATATGACCTCAGGGTGTTTGAGTTGAGATTAAAAGTAATAATGCTCTACCAAGTAATTATTCAGTGAACTTTTAGCTCGAGAAGCTCTAGGTTTAGTGGCTGGACTAGTGGGAACTAGGTAGACCTGGGTCCCAATCCTGGCTTTGCCACTGGTAAGCTGGATGATCCTGGGCAGGGTGCCGTCCCTCTCAGCCTCAGTTTCCCCATTGTGCTTAGAGCAGCAATTCCACTTCTACATATTTACCCAAGAGAAACAGATTGTTTGTCTACACATAAGCTTATGCATGAACGTTTGTAGCAGCATCATTCATAACAGCCAAAGGTCGATCCATCAGCTAACGAATGGGCAAACCCATGGTGGCAAGTATATACAATGGAACATTATTCAACCATAAACTAACAAAGTGCTCATACTTGCTACCACTTGGATGAAGCTTGAAAATATTATGCCCAATGAAGGAGGAAGCCACACACAAAAGTTCACATATTACCTGATTTCCTTCATCTGAATATCCAGGATAGACCAATCCATAGACACAGAAAGCGGATTAGTGACGAGAAGATAGGAGAATGGGAATGATTTCTTGATAGATACGGGGTATTTTTCTGGGGTGATGCAAATGTTTTGAAACCAGAGAGAGAGCTTGCCCAATGTTGTGAATATACTAAACTTTACTGAATTGTACATTTTAAAGGGCTTAACTGTATGGTAAGTGGATGGCACTTCCCTAAAAAATAGTACAATGAGAATACCTCACCCTCAAGGTTACTAGGATTAAATGCGGGTGATGTGCATACAGTAGGCACTCGAACAATAGGTATTCATTTCCTCATTCTGTCTTTATCACTCCTCTGTTTCTGGGCAATACCTTCACCTCTTGAATGAGATAATAGCATTTTGAACCGAGTAGTGGGTGGAAGTTAGGAAGGGATGTAAATGCCAATTTCTGTGCATCTGGAATACATACATCTAGGTCTGCCCTTAAGGTGTTTGTGTCTGTGACACCACATTGTGTAACTTGCTGAGAGTGTTTCAGGTGGCCTTAACCATCCTAGAGGGGCGGGAAAGGACAGAGACAGCTGCATTGTCTGGAGCCCTTCATCTAGGGCAGGCATTTGCCAAGGAAGCAGCGAGTCATAATTCTAATAGTTTAGCAACAGAGGATTTGCCATGGTCGATAGGCTGTTTGTCAGTGAGGCAAGTGTTCTGCCTTTGGCTATGACTTTTATATATTCTTTCCAACAGAGGCAGAACAACACAAGTCCCCAAATAGTGCATTCACTGGTTGAAAAATAGGCGTTTCCTGAGCTGAATGAAAGTAATTGCCTTCTGACCTATGAGGTTATCAGTTCATTTCCAGAAGCATCAAATGTGACTCCCCTGATATTAGCATGCTGTGATTGATAGCCAGTGTATTTGCTCCTGATTTTCTACCCCCAGGAGAATTAATATTTCTACTTGATTCTAGAAATAGGGAATGTGTCATTCGCCCCCAGTATCTGCTCTCTCCAAAGCCCCCTTTCAACCTCTCCAAACGTGCTTGGGAGTTCTGCCCACCACCTTGCTCTCCCTCATACCACTTAGTTGCCCCCCCGAAAGATGGTTTGCTGACTGCCTGGGTCCTCAAGAGCTGTACAGCATTGTGCCGATGCTCAGTGTAATGGCAGGTGTGACAGCAGAGCCAGGGTGGGAAGGTGGATGGCAGGTGAAGATGCAGTGGGGAAGAAGGTTACAATCTGATGGGTCAGGGGGTCGGGCAGGGTCGGGGGGTGTGTGGTGATGGGAGTTATGAAATGTGTTCCAGCTCATCAGGCAGTCGGTGTTTGCCCTTGGGCAGCTATTACATGTACTGTTTGGAGAGCATGTGAGTTCATGGCCAGACATGCCAATTACTAGTTCTGTGGCCTCTGGAAGTAACCTGTAACTCTGGGCCTCAGTTTATTCGTCTGAAAGCAGGAGGTAAAAATCTCTTCTCAGGAACGTTTTGAGAATTTAGTGACAACTCCCTAGTACCTATCAGAAAGCAAGTGTTCTGTACGTGGACACTCCATATAACTGAAATTCTGCTTCACAGATGTGGGATACCATCCCTGCCCTCAAGGATTCTTAGGGAGATAAGGCCCAAAGTTCTGAATTATTGCACAAATCAGACAAATGCTCAAGGAGGTAGTACTGATTCTTGTGTCCTGATTTTCACAAGAGAAGGGCTCCAGCCAAATAGATGGTTGGAGTAATAGAAGTCTGAATGCTCACCAGTTTTTGTAGCCCCAATCCTCACAACAAACCAGCATTTTACAGTGAAGCCTCTTTGACTCAGAGAGGGTAAGTAATCTGCCCACCTCAGGTTTGGTCAACCTGAAAGCCTTGGTTTTATTCCTCAGTACTGTTTGGAAGGAAGCCTTCGTAGAGGTAGAAATTGAGTTGGACCTTGGGGCATCTGGGTGGCTCAGTTGGTTGAGCCTCTGCCTTCGGCTCAGGTCATGATCTCACAGTCAGTGAGTTTGAGCCCCACGTCGGACTCTATGCTGACAGCTCAGAGCCTAGAGCCTGCTTAGGATTCTGTGTCTCCCTCTCTCTCTCTGCTCCTCCCTTGCTCATGCTCTCTTTCTCTCTGTCTCAAAATTAAATAAACATAAATTAATTAATTAATTGAGTTGGACCTTGAAGAGCTGACTGGGATAGACCATGAGTCTCCTGGGTAGCCATGATGAGATAGACTATCTTCCAGGCAAGGAGGTACAGCTGGGCAGAGGCAAAGGAGAGGAGAGTGACAATGCCAACAATAAGAAAACACAATCCGTGTGGAGTGGGAGGAAATAATGAGACATCACAACCCACATCTTCAGTCTTAAAGTGTGTTCAGAGCATTATTTTCCCTAGCTGACCACAGCATGTCGCCAGCAGTGTCTGTCCCTTTTCATGTGATTACAGTCTTTCCATGGAGAGGCTCCTTTAGCCTCCACTAAAGGAATATTAGGCATTGCTGCATGTTAGAAGTAGCCCAATCCTAAGTGCCATAATCACTCAGTCTGAGGATTGTGCTCAATGGAAGTCCGGATGATTTGGGGCACTTCTGTGCCCCCCTTATACTAAGAGCAGGTGTTTCAGGGAAAAGTAGAACTTGGACTGCTTATGTAACCCTTCTGGCTCCAGCAGACCCACATGCACCCGGCTTTGAGAACATTGTCCTGCAGCTTGAGGCCAGTACACATCAGTAACGGCAACCGTGACGTGTGATGTGTTTTATGATCCAAACACTTTCAGAGCCTTTCAAAGATTCCAAGTTTGTGTGTTGCTGGGCAGAGCAAGCTTCAACAGAAGTCCCTGCGCTGCCCCTAACAGTCTCAAATTGTCACCTAGTGAGCCTATATCTTCGTTCAAACACCTAGTGAGCCCTTGTTTTAATTTAAAGCTTTATGTAAGTTCTTGATTTTTGAAGACCCCCTTGATTTGAGTAAAACATGTCAAGGCAAGCTCTTTGCCTAGCCTCAGCAGAAGATTAATTTGTCACATAGGAGATAAATATTGTCTAACCCCATTTCCAAACAGAATGATGGCTTTTGAAAATACAGGTACTAAGGTTCAAGAAAGATTTAGTTTTTCTCAATTTGATCAAATATTCTGATAACTTTCAGTGCCAAACATTTTAATTTAGTTCTGCTTTCTCTTAGGCAAGCTTTTCTAATTTTGAAAATGAGAAGACATTTAATTTACGTTTTCTTTTTCACTCGAAGATTCTACCAATCACGCTATTTAAACTCTAAATCCTTTATTTAAGGAACTTCAGAGTCAGAGAGGAAATTAAAAGATTTTAATCCATTTTCAGATTTTACCCATCATAAAAGAAAGAGATGCCTACATTCAGAAAAGAGAGATGTAAAACTGTAGGAGAATTCACACACATTTTATTTCCAAATCTTAAGGAAACTTGATTCTGGACTTTCCCCTGTTTTCACCCATAATCTGTAACAATATAATTCTCTTGTTCCATAAATCCTGCTCAAACCACTGTAGTACGTAGTGATTTCTCTGTTCGTCCAAATGTGAATTTACACAACTGTTACCTGGACCTTTCATTTCACAAACCCAGTAGCATAGATTGTCTAAACTAGCACTTCTCAAACTATCTGTAGTGAAGGACTACTTCCTCCCCTGCCCCCCACCACACCCTTCTGGTTTATTGCCGACTAATACTTTTGTTTAAAAAAAATAACACAATAAAAATGAATTATCAGAAAAAATGAAATAATACAAAAAACCCATACAACACAAAAAACTGCGTTCATTATTAAATTTTACAGACAGAACTTCATTTTGGAGGGGATGCGCCCCATTTTCAAAGTGCTGTAAGTTTCTGTGCTTACCTTGTCTTGAACCAGTAATGAGATTGCAGATCAACTCTGGCCAGTGCACTGTACTTTGAGTAGCACTCATTATTATATGCAGTGTTCCATTATTTTTGCAGGTGTCACTTGCAAACTAGAAGTAGAAAAATATGAAATATAGAAAATGATTCCACTTACAATAGCATCAAAGACAATACTTAGAATAAATGTAACCAAGGTAATGTATGTCATGCATACTGAGAATTTAAAAAAAAAGTTTTGAAACAAATATGTCCCTTGTTGATGAGTCAGAAGATGTAATATTGTTAAGACAGCAATACTCTCCAAATGGATCTACAGATTATTTGCAATCCCTATCAAATTCCAACTGTTTTTTTCCACAGAAATGGACACACTGATCCTAAAATTTATATGGAAATGCAAGGGACATAGCCAGAATATACTTGAAAAAGAAGAATAAAGTTGGAAGACTCACACTTCCCAAATTAAAAACTTGTCATAAAGCTGCAGTAATCAAAACAGGATGATACTGGTTTATAAACATATATAAACCAATGAAATAGAATTGAGGGTCCAGAAATAAATTTTACTTGTGTGGTCAACTGACTGACAACAAGGTGCCAAGAGAATTCAGTGAAGAGAAAATAGTCTTAACAAGTGTTTCTGGGATAACTGGATAGCCAGGTGCAAGGGAGTGGAGTTGTGGACCTTTAGCTTACACTACATACAAAAAAATAGTTCAAAATGGATCAAAGACTTAAATGTAAGAGATGAAACTATAAAATTCTTAGTAAGGAAGGTAGTTGTAAATCTTGGGGTTTGGGATCAGGCAGTGGTTTCTTAAATATGACACCAAAAACACAGGCAACAAAAGAAAAAATTCAGTAAGACTTGATCAGATCAAAATTAACTATGTGCAGCTAAGAATACAACTAAGAAAGTGAAAAGCAACCCAAAGAATAGGAGAAATTATTTGCAAATTATGTATCTCATAAGGACCTGGCATCCAAAATATATAAGAACTTACACAATCCAACAGTAAAAGACAATTAAATCACATGGGCAAAGGATATGCATAGACATTCCTCCAAATAAGATTAACAAATGACCCCTGTGAAAAAACACTCAATAGCACTCATTGGGGAAAATGCAATTCAAAACCGTGATAAGATACTGGTACACACCCACTAGGTTGGCGATGCTGCTGCTGAAAACAAATGGAAAATAACAACTGTTAAAGAGGATATGGAGTAATTGGAACCCTCATACATGGCTGGTGGGGATGTAAAATGGCCTCACCTCTGTGGAAAAATTTGGAAGTACCCCCAAAAATTAAACTTGGAGTTGCCATTTGACCCAGTAATTGCACTCCTAGGTATACACGTAAGAGGATTGAAAATGTGTCCACAAAAAACCTGTACATGGATATTCATAGCAGCATTATTTGTAATAGCGAAGAAGTAGAAACAAATCCAGTGTCCATCAACTAATGATGGATAAACCGAAGGTAGAATATCTATATGATGAAATATTACTCAGCTATGAAAAGGAATGATCTACATGCCACAACACAGAAAAACCTTCAAAACACTATGCTCAGAGAAAGAAACCATATATGAAATGTCACATATTACATGATTCTGTTTATGCGAAATGTCCAGAAAGTAACGAAGTTGCTGCCAGGGATTGGGACGGTCTACTAACAGCCATGGGGTTTCTTGGTGGGGTCGTGGAAATGTCCCGGGGTTAGTCTTGATGGTTGTGCAAAACTGTGAATACTGGAAAACTGCTGAATTGGGCTTTTTTTAAATGCGAATTTTATGTTGTGTGAATGTTTTCTCAAACAAGAAAACTTTTCATAGAAGAATATTTTTAAATGAGCGTGAATGAACACTCATTTGGTTTTAACACAGAATTTTATTGTTAAACTGTTTTGTTAGGCTGACAACTGACATCTGTTTTTTAAAAAAGGCTACAGAGTACTGTTCTTGTTGTATAATCTTAAGACACTAAGTTACGTTTACTGTCCCCTCTCCACCTGTACCTCAAACTAAATATATAGTAATGACTGGGCAAAAATTTCCCTTCTTCATAATAGTGGAAAAGTCATCTTACAATGTGATTACTGATGGTTTTGTAGGTGTTTTCCCTTCCCTCTAACAAATTTTGAAAATAACTTGGTAGAACCTGGCTAGCTATATTACTTATTTTCCACAGAGGACCCTTTTGAGCATGAGAGTGGGCACTAACCTTATAGGATGCTGGCACAGCTGGCATAAGCCAGATTGTTCTGGGAACCCCAGGACATATGGCTACTTGAGCAGAGGTGGCATCAAATTCCAAGCAGAGACTCATGGCTGGAGACTTAACAAAAAGTACTTGGGGTAGGTATGAGGATTGCTTCCAAGGTAACAGGTGTGCTGTTGGTGAGCTGTGAGGTTTCCTCTCTCCTAATCAGGAAGGACTGACTCAAGTAGAGGCCACTATAATCCTGGCACACCGGGCCCAGGGTTTCAGTGGAGGTGGGGAAAGGTAGGGGTCGGGGTCTGCCTTCTAGATGCCTGTGTGGGGTCTCTTCCTGAGATTATTACCTCCTTTCCTGTTCTGCATCTGAATAAGGACTTGGGGATCAGCCTGGGTTGCTGTGCTAACATTTACCTGTCCATTTTCAACGGGCTTATGTGAGAGAGAACATGCATGTGGTCAGATCGAATGGTAGAATGGAACTGTGGCTGCATTTGTTGGCAGTCCTGGGCTGTTCAGACTGACCAGCAGAAGGGGTGGGGATCAAAGAATTGGTCTTCACTACATGCTCTATTCTGATCTGCATTTGCCTGAAGACATTTGGGGACCGTTTCATTTGATTGCTCGTGATTGCAAATGACAAAGCTGACACTCAGCAGTGGTTCAGGTTTTTCTGTTGAACACCTCCCCTTCCTGGAATAGAAACTGTTCCCTACCTATTCAGCTTCCATTTTCCCCGGGGGTGGGAATTGGGAGAGAAGGGGAGCTCTTGGAACGAAAGAGATTTGTGGAAGAAGTGGGTGAGAATCTGGACAGTCCAAGGCATTAGTCCCACAGGGCTTTTGCTGTGTGGCATGCCAGGGAGCTGAGGTTTCTGTTGTCCCTCCTGCCCTGCCCTGGCCCAGCCCATTTACCACTGGCTACAGCTCAGCAGTCTCATTAGTGAAATTGTGATCCTCTGCCTCCCTGGGCTGGGTTGTGGATTAATTGCTTGATGTTCTGAAAGTACCTTAAAGAAGGAGAGGTTACCTGAGCCCTTCCTGCTGATCTCATCACTCAGGACCAGGCCCTACTTGGAGGTGGGGAGAGAAGGCAGGCGGGTCTCATGGCTTCTAAAGCCCCTGCCCCAGAAAACCTTGCAGACTGCCTATCCTCTTAACTGAGTTTGAAGCCAAGATGGGTACATGGGCATGTGGGTGTGTGTTTATTAGTGGTGGTGGCTTCAGTGAAGTAAGAGGGGACACATGCCAGACACGTAAGAATCAAGGAACCACGTTAGAGGTGTCAACATTTTCTGTGCCTCGTTTTGTACCGAGTCTGTTATTTTACATCCGTTTGCTCCTGTAATCCTCTGATTCCTCAGATATGTGTGCTGTCATCCCTACTTCCTGGACTAGAGTGAAAGAGCTCCCAGAATCCAGCGTAGCCTAGATAGGGAGCAGGTGTCATCAAAGGCAGCCCTGATCCCACACACTCAAAACAAACACGTCCTGGGTACAATCCACGTGTGTATTTCAACGCTCTTCATAATGAGCTGTGAGGGTCAGCTTTTCTTATTGTCTTTTGAGTCTGGAAAACTGGAAATGGATTCCTTCCAGAAGGTCTTTAAGAACCTGCCTTCAAATCTAAGAAGATGTCCTGCTGGTGGCAGGACTTAAGAAAGCCTGGGAAGGGACTTGGCAGGCTGGGGCGACTTAGGAACAGGAATCCAACGCTTGGTTTGCCTGCTTTCTGTTTGCAGACCTCACTTGTGAACCCTGCCTGTCTTCACACTCTGGGGCGTGATAGATTGGTATTTGCTTAGGTCTCCTTACTCCCTGCCCAGATGAGTGCAGCACCTTCCACCGGGCATCCACAGGGCCATCTGTCCTCACGTGCCCTGTCCCCTTCCTCCCTCCACTTTCCCCACAGTGAGCTCCTCACCCCACTTGCTCTTGCTTTTCTGGTTGAATCCCCATGCCCTCCCCCTTGCCAGTCTGGCTGTGGCCCACATTGCTGGCCTGCTCTCTCCAGGCTCAGTCTTGTTCACCAGGTCCAGCCAGACATGCAAGCCTCTCCCATCCTCTTAAAGTCTAGAACAGCCCCCTTCTCGCTTCCTCACTGGCTGAGTCCTGGCAAGTCGCAAAGTAGCTTCAAGTTTCCCCTCCTTCAGGAAACTGTCTGATACCTTGATCCCCTCACTTCCAGGCTAGGAGCGGAGGTTGTCCTATAATGAGACCTCGTCCCTGGCATTTAAGTCACAGTGCTGGCACTAATCTGTAGGCTCCGTGGAGGCCTTGTTTGTGACTTCTCTTTACCCGTTGCCTTGCACAGAGCCTGGGACAGAGAAGAGGCTTAGTGCATGTGGAATGAATGAGGCCTTTTATTTTTTTTTATTTTATTAAAAAAAAATTTAACGTGTATTTATCTTAGGGAGAGACACAACAGGAGCAGGGGAGGGGCAGAGAGAGAGTGAGACACAGAATCTGAAGCAGACTCCATGCTCTCAGCTGTTAGCACGGAACCTGACGTGGGTCTTAAACTCGTGAACTGTGAGATCATGATCTGAGCCAGAGTTTTGGATGCTGAACTGACTAAGCCACCCAGGTGCCCCTGGAATGAATGAAGCCTTTTGGAGGACTGACACCCCAGAGCGTATTTTGCACGTATTTTAACTCCTTTTTTTTTTAGTTTAGTGTGTGTGTGTGTGTGTGTGTGTGTGCGTGAGTGAGAGAGAGAGAGAGAGAGAGAGAGAGCAGGCTCCACACTGTCAGCGCAGAAGAGCCCGATGCAGGGCTTGATGTCACAATGGTGAGATCATGACCTGAGCTGCGATGAAGAGTTGGTCGCTTAACCAACTGACCCACCCAGGAGCGCCTCACGTATTTTGACTCGTAAGGGTGTTGGTAACTCAGGAGCCTCAAAAGTAAAGCACAGAATGAATAAAATCCTCGCCACCCGAGAAGGTGGCAATATTTTCCTTAGGGCAGAGAGCTCTGTGCCAGAATCACCTGGTGACTGTAAAGGAAAGAGATGATGAGGCCCAGATTTTCCTCAATTTACAGACAAGGAACTGGAGAGGTGAAGCGCCTTGATGAAGATGAGCTGGCCAAGGGTGCCCGTGAGAAGCGTTGCTTTGGGGTTCGGTATAGTCTCTCTACTTCCACACCTCCCTTAATAGCAGCCTGGAAGGATATGAAAGAACCCAAGCCCATTATAGGATTCAGGAGGTGACTAATGGCAAGTCCGTGCTTGCTTTCATGGGCCGGCTCGGTGGGGGCCCGGGCATTGGTCCTTCCACGTCGTGTAGACTTTCTCCAAAAGGGTCTTCATCTGGGTTAACTCACTCCCAGGATTCAAGGAGCAGCGTGTCAACTAGATGAAATCAATTAAAAGAAGTTTGAAATGCAGTGTCCTGTATGGCATGCTAAAAATAAGTCCCCGTGTACGGTGACCCTTCTCGGCCCATTGCTGATAGGGATCCCATGCAGAAGGGTCTCCTGGGGCGTCCTGCCACAGCCTCCCATCTCCAACGCATAGTTAGAGAAGGAAGAGATTGCCGGAAGCCCAACTGAGCTGTTGGCGGTTCCCAGACCCTCCGAGCCAAGGTGACTTTTGTCTTTGTTCTTCTTGAGGCCCCGGCCTGACAACATCACGTCCTCCCTGGGCCTGGCTGCAAGGGTCTTGAGGGCAACTTCTGTTGTAAGCAGAATAATGTTAACAGCTGGGACGTGCCGGTCTGTCAGAGGTCACTGCTGTTACAAGTTTCAGAGTGAACATTTTTAGTAGAAGGTGAGACAGGAGACCTGCAGGCTACGCTTTGAGGCCGCAGACTTGAAAAATCAGAGCGTTTTCAGAGCAGCAGGCTAAGGCTGCCCAGCCACCCTGTCTGTCCCTTACCAGCCCTGTAAGTTCAGATAGAGCCCATTCTAAGTAAAATTGGGCAAGTGGCAGGGGAAAGTCCCTGGACCCTGAAACAGGAGACAGAAGCTTTAAATCCTGCTTTTCTACCACTGAGCTGTGTCACTTTAGGCAAGTGACTTAACCTCTCTGGTTTGCACCGTGTCGTGTGGACCGGGGTTCTCCTAGATTCTGTTTGGACGTTCCGTGAACCTGTGATTTGAGAATTTCCTTGTAGTCGGTCATCTTCCACATTCCTCTGCATGACCCTGCCCACCTCCTTTTTGATGTCCCCGCCCTCTGAGACACACAGGGCTTTAATTTGTGTCCTCCCATGCCCAGCTGCCAAAGTGCTTCTCTTTTCATTCTAATCCCAGATTTCCCATGAGTCATGGGACGATTTAGCAAAGCTCTCTGTTTTTGATGCTTCTTCATCAATTAAAGCAGGGCCTCATCTATTATTTGAAGAGAGATGGGGATAATTGAGTGAATGCTGGTCCGCTCTGTTGGAGAGTCCTCAGGTCGGAGGATCACAAGACTAACAGCAACACCTATTATGAGAATTCACTCTGTGCCCGGCCCTGTGCCGAGGGATTAACATGGTTTACTGCATTTAAATCTCCCAAAAAAAACCCTACAAGGTAAATAATGATATCATTCTCATTTTATAGGTGAGGAAACTGAGTTTAGAGAGGTTAACTAATTTTGCTGGAGTCACACAGCCAAGTAAGTATTGGAGCAATGTTGGAATCCATACTCAGCACTGTGAGGCCATTTGTTTCCCCAAAGACTAACTAGCGAAATGCTTGACTTTGATTTTAAAGTAGCAAAACTAAATACACACACACACACACACACACACACACACACACACACACAAGGCCAGAATCCTAACAAACGGGAGAATTTATGCATGTGAATGAGTTCCAGAGTTCAACGCCATCACCTTATAAGGTTGGTTTATGCACTTGTTCCAACAACATTATACATGTGTGTTGGGGTTCCTCATGAGCTACACACACACACACACACACACACACACACACACACACACACAGTATTTTTAGGTCATAGCTACAGTCTACGTTTGATTCTGTTATTGTCGTCTTTCTTTACCTTCCAGTGGCATCATTCCTTGAGCTAATGTAACTTTTCACCAGTTTGGGCTCCAAGTGGCCTTTGGCTCTTTGCAAGATGCAAATCCAATCTACCCTTGAAAGATTTGCCACCATTCAACCAGTCTGACTGGAGGTTTTCCCACCATTCCGGTGGCTCACAAAGTGTTTTAGCAGTGGAACCATTTTTATTTCTGGTGGTCTCTTTTAGAGAAGATTCCAATGTGTAAGGCAGATAAAAGTAGAGTCTGTGTTTGAAGCATAAATTAAGGCATGACCCCCATCCATTCTTCTTAACTGCCCTCCTTGTTCTCCTCCTTGGCCTAGAATGGTACCACCAAGGAAGCTTCAAGTTCCATGGGACCTGGTTTGAAAACCACTGCCCTCACCCAGGCTGCCCAGTGATGGGTGGGGCAGTGTCAGAGCCCCTTGCCTTCTCACTGGTTGGGGGTGAGCAACTCCTGTCCATGAACTGAAGGAATATATTTGTGTCTCCTTCAAGTTCTCACCAGCTGCAGGGTAGGTGAACATGACTCTTGGATGAACACTGCTTGTTAAAGGCCTTGGGGTCTTTAATCCACCACTCATATTTGTAGAAGAGCCGTAAGAGGTTTGCAGAATGCTTTAAGGAGGAAAGAAGAAGGAGCTTGGCAGCTATAAATAGAAAGGCTAGTTTTGAGGTCAAGAATGGTGGAAGAGGAGACAAAAAAATTAAGGATTGCAATGGAATGAGGAAAAGCATCACAAAGATGTTAAGAAAAAGCGTGAAGAGTGGGGATTTCCAGCAGAAAGTGAAAAGCACAATGCATCTGAATCCCCGGCTGAATGTTGGATGTCAGCTGCGTTCTCTGATGTGTCCAGCCTCCCACTGCAGTTAGGGGCACGCAAAACCAGGAGGGATACCTCCTCCGCGTCAGGTCCTGGGGCTGCCAGCGAGGATCCCTCTCTTAACGAGCTCACTGCCAAGTAGGGGACTTACTCAAAAACTCTGAATCCACGAGGACATCTGGAAAAGCAGTAAGGGAGATAAAATTGGAGAAGTTACGGGAGATCAGAGGAGGAGCTTCTGTGAAAATACCTGAGCCAGAGTGAGGTTCCTCTAATGCATGATGTTCTTTTCCATCCTTCAGTGTGAACTTTGGGTGAAACTTTAGATTCTTCAAATTGTATCTTATCAAACTTATTTGGACTCCTTTATCCTAACTTTGCTCTTCTCAAAAAAAAAAAAAAAGAAGAAGAAGAAGAAGAAGGAGGAGGAGGAGTAGGAGGAGAAGAAATAATTGTCTGTTTCTACCCTCAGAGGAGGTATAAAGTCATAACTGTGTTTTTTCCAGCATGAGTCAGTTGGACCCTTGCTTTAAGTCGTGATTGCATATGGCTCAGGAATTTTTCTGTTCTCCTGTCTGAATTTCAGTGGAGCATAGCAAGGCCTTCCCATTTTTGCTTAATTGCTTTCAAGTTGCTTTCCCTTAAAAGTATTGTCTAGTACCTCAAACCTCCAATTTTTTGGAGGTCAAAAAATCTCTGACCATCAAGGGGGAAAACAAAAAGACCTCAATTAGTTTGGAGGACCCCAGCCAATTACCAATGATCTGGGAGAAGACTTAGTTACCATATGAATATAATAAAACCAAGGGGGAGTATGAAGGGTTGTTGGATCTCATCCTGTGATTTACTCATTTTCCTGGTAGCCCAATACTGTGAAACAGGTTCCAAACCAAGCTCCTGTTTCTTTCGTGAACAAGCCCCTTTACAGGCGGAGTTTGCAACAACTTCTAACATAGGCCAGCAGTGGGCAGCACCTTCACTCTTGGCTTTGGACTTGAAACAATGCTGCGTTTCGTTCTCTATTTCTAGGGCCTAGAACAGTGACTTGCGCGTATTGTGTGTGTGGGACTGAACCGGTTATGACAAAGGCAGAGAAGGGGAAAGGTGCAAGGTATGTTTGTGGACACGACAAATAGCTGACACTTGGTAAGCATTTACCGAGAGCCAGTTCCATGCTAAGTACTTTGCTTTCTTCTCTTTTGACCTTCAGCAGACCTCCAGGAGGTAGAACTATTAGTATCCATTTCACAGTCAGGAAACAGATCACATAAGCGATGTCTTCGTTTGTGAGGACCACCATAAAAGAAACCACAGACTGGGTCACTTAACACAAATTTATTTCTCCTAGTTCTGAAGATTGGGAAGTCCACGATCAAGGTGCCAGCAGGGTGGATTTTATTCTTTTCCTTTTGGCTTGTAGACGGTGACCATCTTGATTTGTGTTCCCATGATTTCTTCTTTGTGCATGCTCACTGGGGAGGGAGAGAGGTCTGGTGTCTCTTCTTGACAGGACACCATCCTCTAGTATCAGGGCCCCCCTTTGGGACTATATTTAATTTTACTTTCTTAGAAGCCCCCTCTGTAAACAGCCACATTGGGGTTAGGGCCTCAGTATACAGATTTTGGGTGAGAGGGACACAAACATTCAGTCCATAATAAGTAACCAGCTCAAGTTTACACGACTAAGAAGCATCTGGAACAGGAACTTGAACCCCTTTACCCTGAAACCCATGCTTTCCACTGTGAGGCATCGTTTCCATGATGGGTGGAGTTACAGCCTAGTGTATGTGGAGGGAAAGGACTCTGATGTTGGAGATGATAATGATGAGGTAGTCTGGAACCCTAAAAATGGAGTCTCTTGCCACACCATCTGCATCTTGCCTGCTCCCCCCCATACTGAAAACCTTGCAGTTCCCTGAGGCTTCTCTGCTCCTTGACCTGCTGAGTACGGTGCTTTGCTCTGTGTTACTGTAGTAGCCCTGAACCTCACCTGCACATTAGAACCATCTGGGAGGGGCGCATGGATGGCTTAGTTAAGCGTCCAACTCTTGATTTCAGCTCAGGGCATGATTTCACAGTATGAGCCCCGCATCGGGCCCTGTGCTGACAGTGCAGAACCTGCTTGGGATTTGCTCTCTCCCTCTTCCTCTGCCCCTGCTTGCACATGTGTGCTCTGTTTCTCTCAAAGTAAATAAACTTAAAAAAAAAATCACCTGGAAAACTTGAGGAAAATCAAGAGTCAGAGCCGAAGCACAGGGCTCCCTTGAGCCTCAAACAAATCATGATAATGACAGATAATAACGTGAACAAAATAGAATAGTATGAGTTCATACTGATGAATTACCTAGTGAGTGGATTGAAAGTTTGGTTATAAACAGGATACTTATATAATTTCAAAGCACCTCTCCAAACAGGACTGATCAAATAGAGCAACATGAGTGAATTTACAGTAGAGAATCTGCCAGTCACCACCTTAATCAAGTGACCAAAGTGAACATCATCGGTATTGGGACAAATAGAGACCAGGTACCATTTCACAGGTGGCAATGAGAAGGCACCAGGCACTGCCGTGATAGCCCTATCAGGGAGGTGTAACCTGAATCTCATCATGAGGAAACATCAGACCAACCAAAGCTGAGCAGCATTTACACAATCTTCAAAAGTGTCAACATCATGAAAGCTAAGGAAACAATGAGGAACTTTCCAGGATCATGGCAACTAAAGAGAGAGAGAGTGAAAGGTGACGTGTAATTATGAATTCCGGAGCCTTTTACTATAAAAAAAAAAGAAAATTAGCATTTGCCAGAACTTGATCATAACATATCAGTGTGGATTTCCTGATGTTAATGGTCACATGGCAATTATGTTGGAGAAGGTTCTCATTTGGAAGAAAATACTCACTGCAAAGAAGGGAGTAATTGGACACCAAATCAAATTGCTTCCAAATGGTGCAATTAAAAAAAAGTTACTTATACTGTAATTTTTCTGTAAGTTTGAAATTGTTAAAATGCAAACACACAAAATCCCTGATGTCCAGTTTGCATACCAAACCAATTAAAACAGAATCTCCAGGGAGGAGACCCAGGGTTCAGTTGCTTTTGAAATTCCCAGGTGAATCCATTGTGAGCCTGAGCTGAGATGCTCAAAACATAGTCCCAGAACCAGTGGAGTGAGAATCAGTGGGGTATGTGTTAGCACAGATTGTCTGGCCCTACTCCAGACCTCTTGAATCAGAAAATCTGAGGGCAGGGCCCAGAAATCTGTATTTTAACAAGCCCATCCAGCTAGTTTTGGTTCATGCTTTAGGACCATTCACCTGGAACCTTCCTCATTCTTCAGTCCATATTTGCTCCCAATTATCATTCCAGAGTCAGTTCAGACCCTCTTCAGATACCATTTCTGGGGCTATCTCACTATCTTAGTGTAGCCTCAGGGTTTAGAAATGATCTGTTTACACGCTGGTCACCACCACTAGAGCTGGTCCAAGCGCTGTTTACCCAGTCCGTGGCACAGAGTGGACACCAGTGCATGCCTGTTTAATTGATGCTTAGCAGATGATTGGAGGGACATTCAGTGGTATCCCCTGTGTCACATTTGCTTCCATTTGCATGCCCTTTGGAGACACGCAGTGATGTGTCTAATGTTGTTCTGTGATGGGAATTGGATAAGGGGGCTCCGTGGAGGCAGGGAAGATGACAAGCATTTGAAACCACATTCAGAAGCACCCCCACCCTTAGGGGAGCTGGTTCTGAAGCCTTTTACTAAAAGGTGCCTGCGAACTGCTGGGCTCTCTAATTAAACCAGATGGACTGGATGATAGCTGATTAGATTCCTGACGTACTGATCCTCCTTCTATTTACTCACATAAATTCGTTGATGAGCCAGAAACCATCTCATTCAGGAAAAGCACCTCGCTGAATATTTTTAGAAAATTAAACTTTTATGGATGACCCAGTCTGTGAGCAGCTAAAATGCCAAAGTCTGTTTCCTATGGCACTCAGATGGTTGAGCTTTCAGCAGGGGAACCGTGAACAAGTTTGCTTCTGCAAATGTATGCCAAAACAACAACAACAACAAATTACAGGCCCATCAGTCATTTTGGATGCAGAGAGCAGCACGTCACAGTGATCGACACAACCAGGGACTCGGGCACTTCTTCACTGGAGCTGCCTCTCACTCCTCTAGTTCCATTTGGTGGCGTCACATTTGTTGATGCTGACTCCCGAGGCACTCGGCTGTCTTGATTGGTAAGATTTCAGAGTGGGGATGATGAAGTAGAGGCTGAAAGGAACACACAGTGCATTAAGATGTTCATTGACAAACACACACATATAAATCCACCTACATCTGTCCGTGCATAAATACATATGCATATGCGTATCGATAATTATGTCACACTCTTTGAAAAAAATACTGATTAGAATCCATATCTACGCCCTGTAGAAGATAGGTAGGTGGCCCAGATTGGACCCCAGGAAAATTGTTTTGTGAACTGCATTGCTTTAGGACTCTTCCAAGACCGTTCTGCTGAGATGACAGAAGAGTGAGTAGAATATTCTAAAGGTATGGCATGGGAGGCATGGCCCTGAAGAAACATCCTTGCACTCGAGAGAGGACAAATCTCAGTCCCAAGTAAGTGCTCACACTGGGTTTGACCCGTGAAAATTGGTGCTGGTCTGGACTGACTTCCTCAGCTGAACCTGTATAATCAGAATTCTGTTCAATCACACGCAAAGAGTATTTTTGACTGCCTGATGGATTGCTAGCGGGTGTTTACTTCAATGGCTGATGCAACATATTTAGAACATATCAGGTTTACTGAAAATATAGAAGCATTCCCTCTTAGAGGCAAAGCCAAGATCAGATTGTTCTCTAAAGGCATGGCAGGTCTCTGGAAGGTCAGAGGGAAATAATCCCAATGTGTAACTTTCTGCTCATTTATTCACTCAGCTAGTTATTTAATACATTTCTACCTGTGCCAGATACTATTCTAAGAGTGAACAGTGGTTGGTAAGACAGACACGATCTCTTCTTTTATGGAACTTACAATGTGTATGTGTTAACCAACCATTAAATTTGGTGAAAATAGAAATGAACAGCATTGGTAGAACTTGCAAACTAGCTGGGAGGTAAGACTCATCTTCCAGAAAGCCATCTCTGTAGAATATTGTGAAGGACTAATTGTATACTCTCAAAAATCCGTGTGTTGAAATCCTCATCCCCAGCCATCTGAGTGAGACCTTATCTGCAGACAGGCTCTTTCAAGAGGTAGTGAAGTTAAAATGAGGTGATTAAAATACGCTCTAATCCAACATGACTAGTGTCCTTATAAGAAGAAAAAAATTGGATAAGATTACATATAGAGGGAAGATAAATTGAGTACACAGGGAGAAGATGGCCATCTCTAGGCCAAGGAGAGAGGCCCATAACAGGTCCTTACTTCACGGTCCTCAACTTTGCAGACCACTTCATGTCAGGCATCTAGCCTCCAGAGATGTGAGACATGACATTTCTGTGATTGAAGCCACCCAGTCTGCAGTACATTGTCACATCTGTCCTAACAAATGAGTGCAAATATATTACATGCTAAAATGTGGACAGGGACTGGACTGGCTTGATTGGGTAGGGACAGGGTGAAATCAGTTACACTGTTTGAGTAGCGAGGAAGGATGGCTTAATTAGTGTTCCAGGGAGGAAAACAAAAAAGAAAAGAAACCGGTGCTTGGTGGAAAAAAACAAAACAAAACAAAACGGTTCCTGCAAACTGAGAAATCAAGATGCAAGTCTCTTTGCATCCTAAGAGCTTCATCAGTGTGAAAGAGGCTTCTGCCCTCTCCAGAGAACGCATTCCCCTTGAGGTCACCACGGAGGATATTGAATTGTTTTGTTTTTCAGCAAAGCACCATGGCTTCAGGTTGGGCTCCTCCCTTCTTTTGCTCGGATATGTTAAGCTCTTCCATTTTAAGACTCTGTTTGTTCCTTATAATGTAGCCTAGACATGTCCTTCAGGCTGGGATTTAGAGATGAAGCCCAGGAAGGCCAGAAGTCCTCACCAGTGCTGTGTTTGTATTGTGCCCTGACCACCAGTGGCCCTGGGGACATCAGGACACATACTAGGCAGTGAGAGAAGCAATAGAATTGAGGACAGGTTGATGCTTTCCCATTGCCGTCCCATTGTTGATAAGCTCAGGGACGATTGGGAGGAAGGTTGGGGCATGAGCTCAAAGAGGTGAAGTCAGACACTATCAACACTTGTGTGTGAGGCGATGCAGTGCTGGTGCTCAGGAGGCATAGAAACTGCTGTAGTAGGTGAGGTGCCTGCATCGATCCTGTCAGCCTGGAGAGCTATCTTCATGGAGGGCTCTAACACACTGTTGTGCAAGGGGCTGATGGATGGCCTTGAGTGCTAGTTGGAAGTCCATTGTCCATCACCACATAATGCCTTCGCTCCTGTTCCCTTAGTCTCTTGAACCTCCTTCCCACTGCTTTCCAGAAAGACTTGGCTAAAGGGAGGAGCAGTTGCTCCAGCCTCTGAGAGGGATCCATGCTGGGAGGAGTAAAGGGGCCTGTCCCCACTTACTCTTGTGTTAGATTTGCTCATCACTTCTCTGTCTCACCCAAGGTGGAAAACACTCAGTGACAGGGATCATCCTGTAATGTTCTCTGTATCCTTAGAACCTGGTCTCTGCTTGGTTCATAGTTGGCACTCAGTAAATGTTGGCTCCAGGGAGAAAGGGAGGAAAAAATGCTTTATTATTGGTCTGAGCAACACCCCTTTGTGGTATAACGTGGCATAATTCAGTATAATTTGTGTAACTTAAGGCTCCCAAGAATCTCAAGTAGGACCTCTCCCTGCCCACCGCCCCCTGATAACTGCTTCACCAAGAAGGTGACTCAGGTGTGCTTCTGAAGCCAGTCCTCCCAGCGGCCGCTCGAAGGCCACCAACCTCCACGGTGCCTGGAGACGGGGACCAGCGGTTCCCCCCTAGGGCGTTCTCCTGATCCTTAGGGCGTTCGCCTGGATCCTTAGGGCGTTCGCCTGGCAAACTATTCAGGCCACTGTATTCTCCACCAACAGGACACTGCACCCCAAGTCCTGCTGGCTGCACTTACCTCAACTGGCCACAAGGCAGCACTGCCTTCCTTAGGCTGTCCGGGCCCCGTGAGTTTTTACTGGCACTTTTATTCTACTTTTGGGACCTAGGTATGAGGCCACAGGAAAAGGGACTGAATAAAAGTGCAGAAAGACTGTTCCCTCTGACCCTGACCCTGGTTCTTAATACTGTGACTGTTGAGGCTCATTTCCTCTGGTTGGGGGCTCTCCCAGGAAGCTCCCCAGAGCCTCCTGCAATGGGAAAACCTCCTCATCCCACCCTCCGCCAGCCGAACCTGAATCCTAGGGTGAGTTCCAGTTAGGCTTCCTACGCTGCTAGCTCAAGGGTATCCTCCTTGGCTGGAGGCCACACCTCAACCGATCCAGATGGGCGTATTCATGTCTTAGTTACCAAAAATAATCCATGTAGCTCCAAAAAGGCTTGAGCAGAGCATGACAGCCATGCAGGGGTGGGAGTCAGAGGTACTTCTGTTTCAAACCAGACTGTACCAGTTGCTATGTGTGTGACTGTGAACAAGTTACTCAGACTTTATGGGCTATGTTAAATGGGATAATTCCTATCTCACGAGACTTTAGAAGGTTTACATGAGTGGAAATAGGAAATGAGGATAGGGCATTGCCGGAAGATAGTAGGTACTAGATCTATCTTTCTTTTCTTCTCCTCCTGTTCCCTTAAGTTAGGAGTAAGGAATAACTGGATACAGATCTTTGACTTTAAACCACCCACTGGTGACCTCCCCTTGAATACCCTAGCGGGAGAGCCCCATCAAGGAATCCCCATCCCTGCCGTTGGAATGCGTAAGTATCTGAGCTGCTTCATACTAACCAGGGCTGAAATCCACAACTGCCCACTGAGCCTCTCGGGATGTGCTCGCAGAGCTAACTGGGCCATTCCTGCTGAGTTCTGTAGCATTCGGTAGAACTCTTTTAAGATGCTCAGAAAGGGTTTCCCATGAAGCTGAGGGACGTACCACAGGTGAAGTGAGCTGAGCAGGGAGCAGAGGAATGGAAGGGAAACCTCGCACGTGAGTACAACCTCCTGGCCAGGAGGCTGCTAACCAGAGGATGCCAAGTTCCTTTCCAGCACCACCCAGAGGTGGTTCGTTGCTCTAGGTCTAAGGGAAATTAACATAAACCTCTTTAGATTTCTTCCAACTTGGCAGTTTTCAGCCATTTGCTCCCACTGCCCACTTCCTCCTCTCAGCATTACCGCTGTTCCTGTGTGAGATCTCTGCATAGTGGACAGTGCCTGTGACTCATGTCCCCTGCTTGCATTGTGATGAACAGAGGCGCTCCTACACCATCACCACCCACATGAGACACACTTACTCAGGCTTCTGACTTCGTGCCTTAGGGTACAAAAGCCCAGACCAGAATGAGAACTGCTCTCCCCTATTAGCTGTTCAACTTGGGGGCAAGCCATTTACCCTCGGAAAGCTTCAGTGTCTTCTGAGTGTACACTGAGATCGTTATATCTTCCTCACAAGTGTGCGTAAATGAGATGGTAGATGGTTTGGTCACTGTTTATAGGTGTCCTGGCAGTAGGAAGCGTGGCAGGTGTGAGAGACATTCACTCGTACCAGGAATGCTCTCCCCACCTTTTAAGACCCTCTCTGTTCTTCATGCCTGGGGATGGCATCATCGTCTCCATATTGTTTTCACCATCTCCTGCAACCGTCTAATTCCCTTTGAATGCCTGTCACACCTACCTTCTGCCATTTCTTGGCCTCTTGTTGCCAGTTCTTCTGAGCAACTCTTCCGTTTTCCCGGTTTGACTATAGGCCCTTTCAGTCGAGGGCCTTTCGAGACTAAAATCACCCTTTCTAGTGAGTGTTTCAGTAATGGCTCACGGGAGCTGTGAATATCATTGCATGTCAACACCCGTGTTTGGGCAGGTGGACATGCTCAGGTTGGCAAGTGTTCATGTCCTGGTGTCTGAGGCAGTATACTAGTGTGCTGAGGACAGCTCAGAAATGGCCAAGATAAAATGGAAGAGGGAGAAATGCTACAGCGCCAAATGGAACTCTTAGGGCCACGTCCAGGGACTATACTCAGAAAAGGCCAGCTTTGAGCTGTGTGTTCCCTCTGGGACCAGGTGATTACAGTTTAGGATGGATTGGGGAATTTCCATGCCGCTGGAAACACCATATGAGAACCTTCCTAGTATTTGGGTTCAACAGCAAATGCTGAGACAGAAAAAATATTTCCATCCATCTGCACTAATCTCTTATTTCCCTAGCAGTTAGAAAGAGAGAGAGGGGACGAAAAAATAAATTAAAGGCTGCATCAGAAAAAAAGCTCAAGAGCCAGGCTTACGCTCAGCCCGCTGCCAGGTCATTTTCTAGTCGGTACAGGAAATGCCAAACTTCTGCGGCTATTGGGTGGAGGTGCTGGGAATATAATCATTTGAACTGTGATAATTGAAGGCATTAAAGAAGAAAGCCCAACTGAAAAACTTCCAGAAAGGCAAAGGCACTCAGAATTCAAATCAGGCTGCTCGCATCCTCCAGTTTCTAGGAAGAAAGCTGCGCTTCGTCAGGACCAGGTCTCCTTTCCGTGTCCCGAGACGATCCACCCACCTGCAGCCGGTGCTCCGTGCCAAGCAAAACCCAAACCCCGGCACCTTGCTACTTACTTATGCGCAGACCTTCCATGTATGTATATGTAAATCCATCCGCGTGGTGGCTGTATCAGTTACTGCTTTTAGGCTGGGACCCCAGGGAACATACACTTGATGAGGGCTTTGCACTTACCTTCAGTTATACAATCTGTGTCTTGTTACACTGCCCGTCAACTTAGCGTGTGCTCGTGGTCGGCTTGCGCTGGCGGTTCCCGGTGCTCCTGGAGCCAGGCCAGGCTGACAACATCTATCTGTGGATTTAACCATTAAAGCCGTAACGGCTTCTTCCCCCTCCTCCCTCCTCCTTGCTTTGGCCCATTCATAGCCAGAGACGTCTCTCAAAGGGAAGAGGCTTGTGCCCATATATATCCTAGGCCAGATCGAAAGTAGCGGCTCAGACCTTTCACGTGGGCACAAATGTGGTTGCTTCGTACGATCAGTACTCAACTTTTAAGTCTCTGTCATGTCCATAATTGGATGGTAAACATTTTCCTCTTGGTAACTTCTATTTCTTTTCTTGTGGATCTGGGCTTTCAGGACCAGGTATGTTTGTATGGCAGCTATGGGAAGGTTGAAAAGGGTCCAGTACCTTGGTAAGGCCTCAGAGAACTCATCTGTGCACAGGTTTCTGTTCGGTGGCTTGTGCCGTGCATGTAGTACTATGCCGGACATTGTAGTAATTTTTGATCCCTGACTTGAGGAGGCTCACCGTTGGATCAGAGGCCATACACAAACTGGAATTAAAATAAAAACTTAAAAAAAAAAATGAAACGAGCCTAAGATTGTATGCTAACTTACTGGAAGAAAAACTTTAAAAAAATTAATGGAAGCCATAGACACCAACATCAGCATGACACAGCCCAGGGCTTAGAAGGTGAGTGAGAGAGGGTAGCAAAGAGGGAAAAGGTGGTGGTGGGGTGGGGGGACTAAGAACGCGGAAAAAGTGTTCTCTGAAGGATGTGACATTGGCACTTGACCTTGATGATGTGGTCACATGTTAGAGAGGATGACACGGTAAATAAAGCTTATAGAAACTGGTAGTTATGAGAGAAGACTGAAGAGAGATGGCATGTTCTTAAATCCCAGCTCTGCTTCCTATCCCTGTGACCTTAAGTTACTTAGCCTCTTTCTTCCTCAGTCTCCCTACTTGTAAAATGATAATAATAGTGCCTGTCTCATAAGGTTGTCTTGAAGATTCCCCAAAATACCACCTAGAAAGCACGTGGCTAAAATGTGGTGATGGTGGCTGGTGATACAAAGCTCATGGGAAAGCCAAGAACAGAACTGGTCGAATGGGAAGGGCATATTGTAACCTGGTGAAAATGTGTTGCCAGGGGAAACTAGTGTGGCATTGGTTCATCTTTCCTGGTCATTTGAACCTGCAGTCGCCGGCCCCCTTATTAGATCCGATGGGCAGACATCTAATAGGCCATCTCAGTGGGCCAAAGCATCAGTTGGACAACTTTTGGAGCGCGTGTTTTATTTTGAATCAGATGGAAAATGTGTGACCTCAGTTAGTGAACAAGTGCCAACTAGGAAACTCCAGCACCTACTTCTTATGAGGGTCGGCCAGCGCTGTGGCTGCTTTGGAAAGACAGAGGAGGAAACAACTGGTGTATTTGCTTCTGGCGGCTGTCTTGGTCACAGGGATTTCATAAGACCCAACATGTTTGTCAAATGCATCAGCCATACGCTGATGATTTTATGATAAAGTAAAAAAAAAAAAAACAAACCACTTTCTTTAACTTGTCTCTATGGAATCCTGTAATTTTGGAGTGGGAAGGGGCCTCAAAAAACTAGTCTTTGTAGCAGTGAAAGAAATAGGAAGCCAGATGTCTCCATAACCTGGGAAGAAGTGTCCAGAATCTCAGATCCTGGTTTCAGAAAATGTCTTCCTCATTCCACAGAAAGTCTTATTTCCATTTGCTTTGAGGACTTTTAAGGAAAACTTTTACAGTCCTCATTGGCTGCAGGAAAGGCTGCAGGAGAGGGCAGCCTCTCCTATGGTGAGCCCCACAAACCCCATTTCCAAACCCAGCAATGAGCAATGATGAGGTCTTAAGAGTTGGATGAGAGAGGAATTGAGAAAGATGTTCCTAGATGTGTCTCTACCATACACATACATGGCAAAAGGGAACCCTCCTTCTGAAGATCATGGAATCCAGCAGCAGAAGGAAACTTCAGGATCATTGAGTATTTTTAAAAGTGTGTTCTACCAGTTTCCGAAGATGTTTCAAGGTGTTACGTGTCACAGTCTACTAAATTTGGAAATGATTACTTGAGTGACAATAATGGGTCTGTTTGCCACAGGAATTTCAGAGTCTCTAATATGCTACCATTAGCATTGTGACTCTCCAAGAAAGGGATATAAGCATGAGCCCAATTTATGGGGTTTTTTTTGTTGTTGTTGCTTTTGTGTTGTTTTTTTATTTTTGTGAAGAACTCTTTCATGTTATGGCTCCTGGCAGTATTTCTTAGCATTTGTGTTCTCTAGAGCTTCAGACCCTCTGATTTTGTCCACTGCCTAAGTTTACCTATGAGGATATTGGCACAAAGTCATTATCAAATTCCTGATTGAACTAGGATTCAAGCCCAGGTCTCTTGAGCCTCCTTCAGAGTTGCAGAACTCAAAGTAGGCAGATGAAGCTGCCCACTTTATCTGCAGTTATCTGAATGTTTCAGGAAAACCATGGTTTTAAAAATACTTACCTTGACCTCTTTGGATCTATATTTCCATTTGTCACTCTACCTGTCATACAGAGGCAAGTGTTCACAGAATACCTAATACAGTCCTCTGTCCAATAGACCGAAAAAAAAAAGAGAAAAGGATCACTTAATTTCTATTCCTTCTTCACAAAAGTGCCCAATAAGATTGGCTCTGTTATAGAGGCTGGTAATCCTGGTTTTGAAGTTTCCACAGTCCTCCACATAATTAGCCTTGGAATGCGTTCATAACGATCTATTAGCAGGTAGAGTTTTAATGGGTGTGCCACTTTGCAGACATGAGCAGTGTCCGAAGGGTTTTGGTACTCTGGTTTGTTGGGAGAGATTCCAGCTCACATGGCTCAGAATGGTCCGCGTCCTTGCTTCTCTGTCATATGTTGCCAGCCACCCAAGAATGTGCCTGAGCCAAGTTGCTCTGCAAAGCTGTTGAATGGACAACTGGGATGGTGTCCTCTTGTAACCAACAATCAGGAGGCCCCTTCAGGCATAGTACATTTTCCAAGTAATTCATTTGGTGGACGTAAGCTGAGTTCGATTTTCTTAATGACAGCAATGGCCACCATTATTGCTTAGCTGTGAGTTCCCATGCTAGGCATTTAACATATGTTTTATCTCATTTATTCCTCCTGACAGCCATTGCCAAGTCCTAGTTACCTGACCTCGAATAAGACAATTTAATCCCTTTGTGCTTGAGTTTCCTCAGGGGGGTTGGGAAGATTGAGTACAGAGAGGTAGGTTTAAAAGAGCATCTATCTCATGTTCGCACATAGTAGGCACTTAATAAATAGTCATTTATTGGGGCAGAATTTATATTGTATAGGATATTATAAAATCCCATTTTCCTCCTTCCCTACCTCTAGCCAAGGCAGTTAGGCCATAGTAATATTGTAGATAGTCATAAGTTTGGGTAAAGAGGCAGCAGACCACATTAGTCTGCTAAATCCAGAATGGCTCTTTTTATCAGGATGAAATGGAATTTGATTGTCCATACATGCAAAGGCTCAGGTAATTTGAGTCTGATGTTTAATCCAGTATGAACATCCTTTGCATGAAATCACTACCATCACCACTTTCAGAAAGTTAATATTTATACCAAACATCTTCAGTAATGAGATAGGAACTTTTGACCACCCAGAAATCTAGCTCAGATTTTAGATTTGCATGCTCCCATAGTCAGGTTTCGGAATGATTTCTTTATCCAATTGGAGAAATAAAGTACATGCACTATTTCAAAGGAGACATTGAATCAAAGCAGATCACTCATTATCCCCTTCTCAAAGTATTCTGGTTGCGGAAAATAAAAGAGGGCTCTGAAATCAAACATATCACGTAGATACTTTTGAATATTTATTATGTTTATAAAGCTCCTTATAAGACAAACCCTGAAAGGCAGGTGACCTGATGGGATGATATTGTGAGACCAAGTATTTACATTTGAGAGGAACATGTAGCAGTTTCCTGGGGTAAATGGGTAATTCTTCCAGAGTAGTCTCTGCCCCTGTTGGTGCTTCTCCTTTTTCTATCACCCTCCCCTTTGCCCCCATCTAATTATATCTTACCATTGAAGACCAAGATGAAGTGGCATCTCCTCTAGGAACCCTTCTCTGGCTTCCAGGTGGACTTTGTCCATTTTCACGTTGAGCCCTTTGCCTACCTGTATCTCAACCATGAGCGCCTTCTTCTGGCATCATTAGTGTGTGAGTCTGTCTGTTCTGCCGAACCGCAGCTCTCTGCAGGGCCTGAGCAAAATGGCCCTTGTGGCTTTGTTTACCAGGCACAGTAACTCGGGTTATCAATAAGTGGGTCATCAGTAAGTGTCTATTTAAAGAAACAACAAATCCTGGACGGTGGGCTCTGCCATGGCATTGCTGGGAAAAAGAGCCAAGGGGTTAAATGGTGTCAGGGAATGGATGGAACTGTTTCTAAAAAGACCTCTTGGATTTACTAGTTCTTTCATGCTGGAAGAAAGATGGTAGGCACAGTGGAGTCCTCACCTGCCTTTCCTGGCAAAGTTCCTAACCGTGGGTGTTGAGAGGATGTTAGTCTTCTCTCCAAAAGGATCGTAGGCTGTGTTCACATTTTTTAAGTGCTCGTGTAGCCCCCACGGTATCTATTTCAGTAATAGGCACATTGTAATAATACCTGACTTGAATGCATATCATAGTATAGTCAGTCATTTATCATTGTGCGTGTCTGTCTCCCCTGCGATCCTAACTCACTTTTGAATCACCACTCTTTAGTGCAGTGGCTGCCACTTGGCAAGGATGCTGCTAACAGTCTATGAATGAATGGGTGGATGGAATGCATGAAAAATACATGAAGCCGTTTGTATCATACCTTATAGACTTTATGGTACCTTCTCTGCAGATCTCACTTGATTTAATCTGTACAGCAATACTATAGGGCTGATGTGACTAGGGTTATTAGCCCACTTTATAGATACAGAAATTGACCATCAGAAAGTTTAGATAACTTGTTCATGACCTCATATCTGATCAAGAATGGGACTTAGGCTCAGGACTTCCAGTGTTTGAGTCATAGATTCATGGCTCTAACTCATAGTTCCCTCTACAATTTCTGATAGACTGGCTATATATTTGGTGGTTGAAGAGATGATGGGACTTGATAAGCTACTTTTCCCAGGATAGGAGGAGTAATTATAATAACAATGGCAGTTACTATTTATTGAGTCCTTACATTGGGTATGTTGTAAATGCCAAGCACTTTACCCAAGTCATCCTAACACACTCCAGGGTAGCTACTATTGTTAATTTTGTTTCCCACAGGAGACTGAAATATGGGATGTTTACATAACATGTGCCTGGTCACAGAGCTGGTTCATAGTAGAGGCAAGATTTGAACCTAGACAGTTGGTGTTCAAAGCCTCTACTCTTTTTTTTTTTAATGTTTGTTCATTTTTGAGAGGGAACATGTGAGGGGCAGAGAGAGAGGGGACAGAGGATCCCAAGCAGATGCAGGGCTCAAACCCATGAACCCCCACTAACTGCGAGATTATGAGCTGAGCCGAAGCCACGCTTAACCAACTGAGCCATTCAGGTGTCCTACGAAGCCCCTACTCTTAAACCGCTCTCCTATACTTCTTCCCTTGAAAGACCAGTTTTCTTCTAAATTGTCACTGTTTTCCTAACAGGCCAACACCTTGTGAGTAATTTTGACCTTGGGCACATTATCTGACTTACCTGGGCTTCTGCTTCCTGTTTTGTAAAATGAAGAAATTAATATCTCCCTTTTGGAATTGCTGTGAGGATAAAATGGTAATACATGAAGAATGTGCTTTGTAAGCTATAAAGCATTATACAAATGAAAGTTATTATTGCTTAGTGAAAAAAAAGGCAACAAGCTATTGTGATAATAATTCGATTGAACAAGTGTTTATCGAGTTCATACTGTGGGCAAGGCATGATCAAAATAAGAGAAATACTTCTATTCATCACTGAACATAATGCTATCAAATTTCCAGCCAGAGAATCTACTTCCCCTGCTTCCTTCTGTTACGAACCTGCTGGTGAAATTATCTAACAAGAAAGAAAACAAAACCATGTAAAGCAATCTTGTTTAAAATGGTGCCAGTGATTACAATGTGTTTTCTGATTTTCTGTTTTCAGTAATGCACCATCCTACGTAAAAGCTTGCCTACCATTATTGTAATTTCAGACGTCCTCTGGCCCCTTTGGAGAGTATATGTATGTAAACTGTTCTGTTCTCAATGGAATGAACAAAATGGATAAACTAAAAACAGTGCCACAAGGAAGAACTAGAGAGGCATCGGGACTGTCAGGATTGAAAGTTGGGATTCTTGGTTGGGTCCCATCCTCCTTCAGATACATCCTGGCTTCATGACCTTGGGCTTCGATGACAAGGGTTATTATCCCATCTTGTAGATGCAGAAATTGCCCATCCGAAAGTTTAGATAACTTGTTCGTGACCTTATGTCTAATAGAGCCAGGCCTCATACCCATGACTTCCAGTGCTTGGGCCACAGACTCATGCCCCTAAATAAGAGCTTTCTCTGTAGTCTCTGATAGACTGGGTGAGCCTCCACTGCTTTACCAGCAATGTGCAACAGTCACAACTTGGTGAAAACAGTTCTTACTGTAGAAATGTGAGTTCTTACTGTAGAAATGTGAGTTCTTACTTTGTGTTGAATTCACAAGAGTATTTAGCATCTTGTTGAAAATAATTGCATGACAGTTAGCACCAGGAATCTTGAAGGTGTAAAGTCAATGTCCAATTAAACTTCTATATGATAACAGTTCAACAGCTAAAATGTATTGAGAGTCGAGGAGCGCCTGGGTGGCTCAGTCGGTTAAGCGACCGACTTTGGCTCAGGTCATGATCTCGTGGTCCGTGAGTTCGAGCCCCGCGTCGGGCTCTGTGCTGACAGCTCAGAGCCTGGAGCCTGTTTCAGATTCTGTGTCTCCCTCTCTCTGACCCTTCCCTGTTCATGCTCTGTCTCTCTCTGTCTCAAAAATAAATAAACATTAAAACAAATTTAATAAAAATAAAATGTATTGAGAATCGAATATATAACCAACATAGGCTTTAGATGTATTGTGGAATCATGTTAATAGTTCTTAATCTGAAATCCCAGCAATTGTAATAATATACTTAATACATATAAATGAAGACTGTTTTTAAAAAATGTAAAACCCAGGGGTGTCACGGTGCCTCCGTTGGTTGGGTGCCCGAGTCTTGATTTCAGGTCAGGTCATGATCTCATGGTTCATGACTTCAAGCCCTACATCGGGCTCTCTGCTGACAATGTGGAGCCTGCTTGGGTTTCTCTCTCTGCCCCTCCTCTCTGCCCCTCTCTCTCTACCAAAATAAATAAAGTTTAAGAAACGGAAAAAAAATGTGCAAGTCAATGCAAGAAATAACGGGAGAGAAATGCCCAATTTTTTCAGTAATTACCGATTGAATTAAAATGTGCCAGTTACTGCATGGTCGCAAAGAGAAGCGAAACTGGTCTGTTCCCTCAAAGAGCTCATCATTTGCCTCAGAATGTGATAAGAGCTGAATAAGACTCATAAAGTACTTGAGATTGCCAAGAGAAAATAACTAGTTCTCCCTGAGGAGTCATAGAAGAATGTTCCAGAAGAAGTGGCATTAAATCTAGAAGACACACAGGTCAATAAGTGATGGGTAGCAAATCCAAATAAGGACCCTCCTCCTAAAACGTAACCTCAACAAAGCAAAAGCTTTTATCATCCATGCGTAAGGAGGATTAGAGTCCTACCCTTAGGTGTGTATAGAAAGCCTCCCCTTTGAGTGTGCCCAGAAACTCTTGGAGTCAAGATTCACCTTCTAGCCTACAGAGCTTGAAACTGTCCTGAACATTCCCATAGTCTTAAAAGATCCTTCTCATCCCTTTTGCAAAAACAGTGTTGGTGGCACACAGCAGATGGTATGAAATGGAAGCTTTATCAGTTGATTTCACTTACAAACCAAGTTCAGATGAAGATGTAAGGAGCCGCCGAGCGGGAAATGTTACGCTGAAGGTGGGTAGGAGTGTGTCAGTGCCGTCTCTAACACCCTACTGTGGGATCTGTGGCAAGTGCAACACGGCACCATGTGACAAGGAGGTTAAAAAGCATCCCCTCGATCTGTATCCTGCGGCGGAGCGTCTAGTCTAGCTCCAGAGTTCAGATGAGGCTGCAGCAGTTAGAACAGAAGCGGAGGGGTCTCTGTGTTGGTGCTTTGTGTCCCCACACTTCACAGCTGCTCCGTGAGCAAGTCCAGAGCTGTGTGGCTTTCTCTGGTGTGTAGTAATACTGGATGCCAAATACAGCGGCGAGGGAACACTATTTGGGCAGTTTATTTTTACATGCTGAGTTTCTTCCCCTTTAGCTCTATATTGAGAGGTTTTTATCTCTGTGAGGCAGTGCTGATAAACAGCCTGACTGGAGAAGCCAAGCAAGATTTGGACTGGCAGCTTGCAACGTTTTCATTGTGGATGGTGCGAGACAATTTGGCTGGCCTGGGGATCACGTGGGGTTCAGCTGCCTCACTGCAGTAGGCTAGGAGCTTCTCGAGGGAGAGACCGTGACTTAGATGCATGTCCTCCTGGGTGTAGCAAAGTGCTTGGCACATGCTAGGGACTTGGCAGATCTTTGTAAGAGAATGAATGAGTGGACAGCACCATTATCCTGTATTATAGTGCTGGTTCCGCTTAGAAAGACCGCTCATATTTCTTCTCGTTCAATGCTCAGAATACACTTCAACTCAACCCCGCCTGCTCTCTGTTTGCCTATTAAAATTCTCATACCTCACCCTCCCTAGAACAACTCTCTGACAATTGCAGCCTTCATTGATCTCTTCTTGCCTGAATTATGGTATCATTCCCTTTAGCACCCGTCTTTTGGAGCTAGGGGAAAATACAACCAAGCTCTGGTTTCTAATTGTTTACATGAGTTTGAGTCTCATGACTTCTTTTTTTATTGATGTGTAGTTGACATGCAATATTATGTTAGTTTCACCATAGTGATTCAACAATTATAGACATTGTGAAATGTCACCACAATAGTATACTTAGCATCTGTCACCATACAGAGTTGTTACAGTATTATTGACTATATTCCTAGTGCTGTGCTTTACACCCCTACAACCTCTTTATTTTATTATTGAAGCTTGGACCTCTTAATCCACTTTACCTAGTTCACCCATTCCCCACCCACCTCCCTCCTGGCAACCAACAGTATGTTCTCTGCATTTGAATCTTTCTGATTTTGTTTGTTTTGTTTTTAGATGCCATATGTAAGTGAAATCATGTGGTACATGTCTTCTCAGTCTGACTGACTTTGCTTTAGCCCAGTACCCTCAAGGTCCAGCCATGACATCTCGAATAGCAAGATATCATTCCTTTTTGTGGCTAAGTAATATTCGTGTGTGTGTGTGTGTGTGTGTGTGTGTGTGTGTCTGTCTCACATCTTCTTTATCCTTTCATCTGCCAGTAGGCTCTTGGCTTGCTTCCGTATCTTGACTGCTGTAGATCGTGCTGCAGGCAACATAGGAGTGCATACATCTTCTCAAATTAGTGTTTTTGTTTTCTTCAGATAAATACCCAGTAGTTGAATTACTGAATCATATGGTATTTCTATTTTTAATTTGGGGGGGTGGGGGAACCTCCATACTATTTTCTACAGTGGCTGCACCAATTTACATTTCCACCAACAGTGCATGAGAGTTCCCTTTTCTCATTTCCTTGCCAACGTTTGTTATTTCTTGTCTTTTTGATGCTCACTATTCTGACTGTATGAAGTGTTATTTCATTGTGGTTTTAATTTGCATTTCCCTAATGATTAGTGATGTTGAGCATCTTTGCATATGTTTGTTGGCCATCTGTATGTCTTCTTTTGAAAAATGTCTCTTCAGGTTCTCTGCCCATTTTCTAATTGGATTATTCTTTTGGTGTTGAGTTGTATGAATTCTTGATATATTTTGGATATTAACCCCAGTATGGCACTAACAGAAAAATAGACACACCGATCAATGGAACAGGATAGAGAGCCCAGAAATAAACCCACGCATACATGGTCAATTAATCTACAACAAAGGAGGCAGAATATACAGTGAGGAAAAGACAATCTTTTCAATAAATGGTGGTGAGGAAACTGGACAGCTACATGGAGAAGAGTGAAACTGAGCCACCTTCTTTCACCATACACAAAGATACACTCAAAATGGATTCAAGACCTAAATGTAAGACCTGAGACCATAAAACTTGTAAAAGAAAATTTGGGAAGTAATGTCTTACACATCAGCCTTAGCAATATTTTTCTGAATCTGTCTCCTCAGGCAAGGGAAACAAAAGCAAAAATAAACTACTGGGACTACATCAAACTTAAAAGCTTCCCCACGGCAACGGAAACCATCTACAAAATGAAAAAGGCAACCCATGGAGCGAGAGAAGATATTTGCAAGTGCTCTGTCCAATAAGGGGTTAATAACGTTTCTTAAAAGCAGGGAGTAAGTAGGGACATGTCTTTGTACTCCACATGGGGGAATGGTTGTAGGGGATGAAAAGCATCTGGAGCTACAATTGGATCCAAGTGTGTGACCTGGTTCTGTCCCTTAATATTTGGATGATCTTGGCCAAGCCACTCAACCTCTCTAAGCCTCAATTTTCCCATCTTTAAAGTAGGAATAAATGCTGCTTGTCACAGTGAGGTCATAAGATTAAACGAGGTTGCTTACGTTAAAATGTCTGGCATAAATTAAGTGTTGTTGTTACTTATCCCTGACAGAGGCTAGCACTAGCTGGGAACTTCATCTATTTTTAGTGACTATTAGTTTGGTGGCTGAGGTAATGAACCATGGAGAGTATTTTGCCTTCCAGAAGTGACTCCTATAACTCCTTTGTAAGTGTTGGCATTTTGGAGGGGAAAGAAGAAATGGATTTTGGTTCTTTTAAATGGATGATGCCTCGCATTTGCATCACAAGGAAAAGGAGACAAGTGTTTTCCTTCAGTTTTATTTTTCTTCTTTAACACTAGTGACTTGTATTTCTTGGGTCATATTTGCCTGGGAGTAAAAAATAGGGTCTGCAAATAGTTTTGCTCCCGCCTATTCTGGAAAGAACTTTAATTCCTCCCCTTCCCTGATTTTTTTTTTTAATCTTGCGGCATATTTCAGGCAACCTGGTCATTTTGGCTGCCTTCATGTTACCAATGGCTCTTAGTGGTGACATTGTCTGAAGCTGTTGATGCTGAAATATAGCAGTGTGGACCTAATATCCAAGTAAAACATCATCTACCACCAGAGATGCCTATGGGTGACTGTGGGGGTGGTGTTGCTGCTGCCTGTTGACTTCTGATGCCCACAGATGGCTGCTCCAAGGGCTTTGAGACTCTGTGCCCTGGCATTCAAAATGGCCATCACCGTTGTACTTCCTGCCAGTAACCTTGCTCAGGTACCAGCTCCCACCACTGAGCCTGCCAGCAGCAAAGCAGCCAAGATGCCCTCATTTTTGCTAGGTGCCATTCATGATTTTTGGGAAATCGTTCTTTTTTTTTTTATTTCATTTCTAGTCAACCATGCAGTCGTGGCTGTTCTCCCATGAGGCACATGACAGTTGGGGCAAAGAATGAAGTGCTCCACTCAGACTCACCCCTTTCCCTGATCCTGGCCCAGTCTCACAAGGTGTATTCGATTCACTCTTCCTTTGGAAAATAGATTGCCATCCTGAAGGCTCGATTCATGCTGCGTGTAACTCACATCAAGTGTCACCTCTCTTCCAGACCTGCTTGAATCCTAGGGTGAGCCCTCCTTGAACTCAAAGTGGGGACCCTGCTATATACCCCTGAGTCTTGAAAGTGTCCAGCTGCTGGATAACCTCATGATCACCATTTCCTGGGCGAAAAGGGACAGGATTCAGACCCAGTTGGTCTCATGGAGTAGAAACTGGGTAGACAACTTTGTTTGTCTCTAGCTCTTTTGGCCGATGAGGTGACTTTAGGTGGTCCTGTCTTCCTCACAGACAGAGGTGACCTCGTGATTTCAGGCCTCGCCACATGCACTGTCTTGGATGAGCAGAGCTCATCTAAGTGTGAATTGTCTTCCTTTGCCAAGGAAATGCCCCTCGCCTGAACCAGTCATTTCCCCTTTTCCCAAATACAGGTTTGACTGTATCTCTTCATGTCTGCTAACACTTCTTGACGGAACATCTGTTTGTGTATGTTGCTGGGGAGTGGGGGAGGGGTGAGCATTAAATGGAAGGAATTTAAGAAAGAGCCCCTTTTCTCCCTGAACAGTGAGGAGCCTCATTTCTTCTAAGTAGCTCTGTTCTTGGCGGCTGTAGCCTGGAGAGCCTCATTCTTTCCCTCACCTTCTCATCTGCAGCAGCCACGATATAACAACATTTCCCCTGACAGGAGCTCAGGCAAGCCACTGTCTCCTGGAGGCGAGCCAGCCATGTGCTGGCCAGATGGCACTACCCGCCTGAATGTAGGGAGCCAACGTTCCTCTCCGTCCCCAGAGATGTCAGTCCTGCGGTGCCCAGCTCCCTCCAGCAGGAACCTTGCAATACATAGTTCCCTTAAAAAAGAGACGTGAGAATTCCCATTTTCTCCCCATGACATGCGGTTTATATGATGATGAGCTTGGATTTTCAAAGTGAGTGTGGGGAGGCAAATGCTACTTTATAGGTTTCTGTCCACCCCAGCTCCCACTTGCTGAATTCACTGCATATATCCAGCAATAACCTTTCTCCCCTCTGCCTGTAAGCCGACCAGCTCTGGGCAGTTTCTGTCCTAAAGCCAAAGTGGGCTATTTGGCTTTGGTTGTGTTTCATTCTATACATCGTGCTCCTCTCGAGCATCTGCACCTCCGAGCGGTGGACCCCGTGGAGGCGCTGATGGTCTGTCTGCCTGGTGCTAAACCCAGGTCATTGTCAGTGGGGGCTCAGACCACCTCGGGCCTGGAGCACCCTCGGCCACGGAGTCTGGCATGCGGTTTTAAGTGTTACTCTTGTTGCTGACATATTTCTAGCCTTTTGCAGGGACACCCATTGGAAATGGTTTCCTGCCCTCTAGAAATACGGGATTCAGGAAATCTGGGCAGTGCTGTTTACCATGCACCGATTTGGGATTTATCCACCTACGGCTGTGACCGTGAAAGCAGTATGTGCCGAGTGCCTGGTGCAGCATTCACAGAGGCTGGCTGGGTCTAGAGCAGGGTGCCTCGTTCTAGGTGTGCATGTGAATCTCTGGGGGACTTTTAAATCATATTGAGGCCCAAGCCCCATCTCAGCTCCAAATCAGACTCCTGGGGAATGGGAGTGGCGGGGGCTGGGCTTTAGGAATTTTTAAAGCTCCCCAGGTACTTCTCATGTTCAGTCTGTGTTGCAATGCTTCAGTTTATAGGATTTCCCTGACAGCTGGATGACCTTGAGTGTGTCTGTGTGTGTGTGTGTGTGTGTGTGTGTGTGTGTGTGTGGTTTTCCTTTCACCGTGATGGTCGGCCAGTCGACCGCGGCAAAGGCCTCTCTGTTTTATGGTTTGTTTAGCGAGCGGCGGTGATCTATTTATCCTCGTGTTATAGACACACTTGCCGGGTCCCCGAGATAGCCAGCTGTGGTTAAAAATGTCATACGTGGAGAATAGGGACTGTTTCAGGCCCTTGCTGGGCTGAGGCCCTTTTCAGTCTTGCCCTCATTAGCCCTGTCCTCTGAGGCAGTAGCTGAACCTTCCCACTGAAAACATAATCATCTCAGAATCCTGATCAAGAAATAACACCCCTTTTAAAGTATGACCTTGATTACAGCAAAGCCTAAGAGCTCCTCAGAAAAGTGACAACGAGAGCCAGAACAAGATGGAATAGATCAGAAATGACGCTCTTAAGCTAATTCAAAATGTGAAAAATAGAAGGAACGTGAAAAATCGGATTCTAAGCCTGGCAGTCAGTCCCCTTTTCAAGTGTCCTACAGAACCTGACAGGCTGTTTTCCTCACAACACTGTGGCAAAGGCACCTTTCTTTCTCGACCACTAGCAGGTCTCAAACTCCGAAGATGCTGCTGTGTGTAACTTTGTGAGCTTGGATGTGGACACGAAGGCAGCAAAGACGGCTACATGTACCCTGTGTCTCCAGTTATCTCCATTTGGGTGAAGCAGTAGCAAAAGAGAGGGCACGTTGAGAACAAAAGTTGTTATTCAACCATACTACAAGAAAATACAATACATTTGGCCTTCAGTGAGCTGCTATTTAAACTCTAAAAGGGCTCTGTGGGTTTGATAATGTGATTAGCCTTGTTTATTCCATAATGTGTAAGGGCAGCAGGGTCCAACCTTGGAGTTGTGAATGTTTGTGTCTTTTTCTCTCTCGTTACGCGCAGCTTTCTTTGGCCTCCCCATCCCCGCCCCGGTGTATGTCTCTGTTATCACTTGTGCACATAAATCTAAAGATGAAGGACAGCGAGTGTCTTAGAGGTGGATAGACCCAAGGTACAGAGAAAACTTAAGTGTTGGTGTGTATGAGCACAAAAGGTGTGCACCGTGTTCTAACAGCTGCGCACTAAGCATCATCGGTAACAGGGAAATTATTTTAACGGATAATCTTACAAACTGATTACAGGTCACTGCTTACATGAATGTGTGCCTGAGGCTACATCACTAATGTGAAGCAAAGTACAAGACATGAGAACCCTAAACACATACCTTTTTTATTTGTGGGCAAATGATTGCAGAACATCTTGCTTAACACACATAATGAGCCTTGTGAATAGAAATGTAAACAGAAGCCTGGTTCTCATATTTGCAAACAAGCAATAGGGGAAAGAGCATTGATTTTGGATTTGGTCTGACATGGGTGTATATTTGAGCTCTGCTGCTTACAAGCCGGGTGGCCTTGAGCTTGTGACATGAGCTCACTACAACGCAGTTTCCACATCCAGTTAGAAGGTTTGAAAAATCCACTGTGCTCAGAGTACCTGACCATTACTAGGGCCTCCATAAATAGTTATTTACCATTAGCTATGCTTTTTGCTGGTATTGTAGTTTCTGGCCAGACCCCTCAATTAAAAAAAAAAAAACACTGCTTCTGGAAAATTAAGAGGAATCTTCACAAGATACTATGGATTAAGTTTTTATTCAGCCTTTTAGGAAGGAGGGGTTGCTCAAAGACGTAGCAGGTTTTATGCATAGGGGGTATACCCGTTCACTGGACTGGTGAATGATGCAAAAATCAGTGATTAACTTTGTAAAAACTGCTTTGGCAATAACTGCAATGCTAGTCACTGGTTTTGGGGTTTCCCATCTTTTTTTCTCAGGAGCAAACATTTGAAGTCCTTCCTTACTTCCAGTATCTTTGAAGAGAAGAAAAAAATAAATGATGAGAGGGAGTGTTGGGGTTATAGATGTTAATGTGTTGAATGACTCATAATTGAAAAAAAAAAGTGACCTAAAAAGTGCTTATCTTAAGGGACACCTGGGTGGCTCAGGTTAAGCGTCCAACTTGATTTCAGCTCAGGTTATGATCTCATGGTTTGTGAGATAAAGCTCCATGTCAGGCTCTGTGCTGGGAGCTTGGAACCTGCTTGGTGTTCTCTCTCTCTGCCTCTCCCCACTCGCTCTTTCTGTCTCACAAAATAAATAAACAGTTTTTAAAAAGCCTCATCTTAAGATCTGAACATTTTCTTGGGCTACAAAGTAAGTACTCACCAAGGAACTAAAAATAAAGCAGAGAAGTCACTGGAGATCTTCCAAAAGCACCTCTGGATAAGAGCATCACAGAAACTGGCTACTGTTGTCCGGAAGGGAACATCAGCATCAGCCTGGGAAGTACCATATCATTAGGGTCCCCTGTTGACCACGGCTTAATCTTCCCCCAAGTGTCTTAGAGCCCTTTACCCCATTTTACAAAATGTTGACATTATGACTAGCCAGATTTAACCTGGAGTTGAAGTGGGGGATCCCAAGAGCTAGGTGGGATAGTAAGGTGCCAACTCATTAAAGAACTTGGAGAGATCAAAGTATGGCACAATTACACCATTTAAAATCTTTAAGAGCCGTTATGTCCATCTCTTTCACTTTTAGAGACCACAAAACCCTTGAAGCCCAGGGAGGTGAAAACCACGTACATGAGATCACATCTCTGGTTAATTATTTACTCCAACATTTAGTGCTTTTTAGACCTAGCTGGAATTAACCAGAAGTGGAGCTGAAACTGGCTGGTCTTTTCTTTCACGGTGGTGGCGTATAGGTGATCACCATACTGCAGAGATTACAAAGGGTTTAGTCTCTGAAGGTCAGGTTCACAAGGGTGGCTTGTTCCTTTTTACATAATGAATGTAACTCATTTTCCTGTATACTACCATTTCTTTCTTAGAGAGCTGTCACAGAGGAAGCAGTCAGGGCAATTCCCCTCCATTAACAATCTTTGCTCTTCTGTTTTTTGTTTGTTTTTCCTGCTTCCCTTTATTAAGACAGCACTTATATACAGTAAAATTCAACAGCTTTAAGTGTACATGTTGATGAATTTTGGTAATTGTGTACAGCCCTATAACCACCACCAGTCAATATATAGAACGGTTTCCTCATCCTAAAAAGCTCCCTCGGGCCCATGTGCTCTCAATTCCCTCCCCTACCTCCTCGCCTCTGGCGACCACACATCTGCTTTCTGTCACTATTGTTGTGCTTTTTTCTAGAATTTCATATAAATGAAATCATGTAGTACATGGGCTTTTGTGGTCCACCTTTTTTTTTCTCTTAGCGTAATGTTTTTAAGATGCATCCATGTTGTAGTTGCATATTAATATTTTGTTTCTTTTGATTGCTGGAGTCGTTTTCCCCGGTATACAGGACATAGGACACACAATCCGTTTATCCATTCACCACCTGACCGCGACCGGATCGCTTCCATTTGGGGGCTCTCAGGAATCATGTCAGCTCACGGTTGTATCCTTGGTTTCTCCTACTGACTTAATATCTTGATCCTCTGATTTGCGTGGTCTTAGGTGTTTGTCCTCACTATTACAGAGAAACATTTTCAGAAACGGCTGTTGGGCTGGTGGTACTGCTCCTCTTCCTCCCATCGGTGACTCTGGAAGTGATCTCCTCATCTCAAAGTAGTAACCCAGGGCCCGAAGCTGACATGATGGCCTCTTTAGTGTGCTATGATGTCATTTGCCATCGGGACAGGCCTTCAGGGACATGGCAGAGTGCAACAAAATGCAGTATCCAATATTGATAGCAAAGAGAGTTGAGTGGCTTTTTATCCTGCCTTGTGGAAAAGTGCCCCCCCCCCCCCGTCTGTTTTTCACCCATTCCAAGTGCTCACAGAGGGACAAGAGGGAAGACCCGTGGGCAACACCGTCCCACGCTAGCGCAGCCGACTTGGAACAACCCGGGATGAGTTAGCGCTTAGAGCGAACGGGAGAGACTCTCCTGAAAAATGTGCTGTCCCCTGTTATAATTCACCGTAATGAGCGGGGAACAAAAGGTTGTGAAGGAGAGTGGTGACTGATGGCCGACACGGCCGCCCCGTGCTGCAGCTGGCACGGCTCCCGCTGGCGAAAGGCATAATATATTATAGCTCCAGGTCGCGTAGTGGTAAATGAACACTTACGGCCGCTATGGCAACTGGATTGATTATTGCAGCCACCACAGGCCCAGCCCGGCCCGGCGGTACAAGTGAGCATGTGCGCCCCTGCCGTGCTTCAGTCAGAAGAAAGCCTTACAGGCCATTTGTACAAACGCAAGTCCCTGATGACTGCGCGCCCCTCCTCTCCGGCTCCCCCCTCCGGTGGGGAGTTTGGACGAGGCTGGCCAGGATGGCAGGGCCTTGAGGCCTAGTCTGAGGACTAGGGAAGTAGAGCCACCCTGTGAAAAGAATGTCCGGTTCGCTGGGATGGCAGGGCCGCTGTTGGTTGAATACGATAAAATAAAGGAACCGGGCGAATCCGTGAGTGGAATGGTCTCTGAGACCAGGCTAAGGACATAGTGGGAAAGTGAGGGTGGGGAGGCCATAGTGGGTATCAGGAGCTGGAATGCCTCGCCAGGAGGTCTGAGAGAGCGGGCAGAGGCAAGCCAGACTTAGCAAGTTGAAATGGACCAATGGACGGTGGCCTGAGCGAATACAGTTGGTCAAACCGTTGCCGGTAACTCGACTTCTACATGTTTCTGAAAGCGTGTGCTTCACTTCAGAAGTGTGGGACGGACCGGTTCCTTTTCTTTGAATCTACAGATATTGGTTGGAATTAGTGCCTAAATCTCCAGTTTTTCCACTAGCCAGAGGAGAGAGAGCAATCCATGTCCCTATTGGAAGGTTTAGGTGGAATTATAATAATGTTCTAAGTACACTCAATTATTTTTTATTTTTTACCAATATTTTAAAATGTCTAAATGAGTTTTTTCCTTTTTTTTTTTTTGAATATTGATCTAAATATGTATCATCAAGGTTAGAGGGTGGGTAGCATTAGGGATGCATTCATCTTATGTTTTGGTTGATAGAAGATTTACCCTGTGGAATTTAAATGTGGAGGTATTTTAATTATTTGTACATGGCCTCTATGCTAGACGGTCCACAGTGACAACTAAAGTGGCCACCACCTTTTCTGGGACCATGTTTGAACCCAGCGTACAGACTTTCCTTATAGAAGCCTAATGGCATGGTATTAATAATAACCTCCATTAATTATGGGAAATGGAATGATATAGTGAAGTTAGACCTGTATCTCTCAAGTTGTTGACTGTTGCTTTCTCAGAAGCCTTTTTAGGTATTGTTTTTTCCTAATTGTCCTCCCCATGAAATTTTAGTGTCACAGAAATAGTGTGTATTTGGTATTTTTTTAATTTTTTAATGTTTTTATTTATTTTTGAGACAGAAACAGAGCATGAGCAGGGGAAGGGCAGAGAGAGAGGGAGACATGGAATCTGAAGCAGGCTTCAGGCTCTGAGCTGTCAGCACAGAGCCCGACGTGGGGCTTGACCTCATGGACTGTGAGATCATGACCTGAGCTGAAGTCAGACGCTTAACCAACTGAGCCACCCGTGTGCCCCAGAAATAGTGTGTATTTGTTTTCGTGCTGTATGTATATTTGTCTTTTTACATAAAAAGAATAAGATTTTTTGGACCCCAAGAACCAGTTTTTACCTTCTTGGGGGTGATATCAACTCTGCTGAAAATGCACAAGTTAGGAAAACCTGGGTTCAAGTTCTCCCTCTGCTAATTTTCTCTGTAAGCCTCACCTGCTTTGTCACCAGCAATAGAGATATTAATACGTACTTAATGGGGTTCTGGGACCTAAGAGGCAATGAAGAGATGTTTGTTGTCATCACTTTTATTGTTATTTATACTCGTACATGTTTCCGTATAGAATATCTTGATTGATTCTAATTGTGAACGTCTCAGGCATGTGGATTTATGTCACATTATTACAGGTATCATCCACCCTTTACCAGTTAGATCACACACAGATGGTCATAGTGGTTCGGCGATTTGCTCGAGGTCATGCAAACAGTAACATTGGTTGGAGCTGAGACTTGAACCTAGGCTCAAGCTGTAGCTCGGAACTCTCTTGTTTGGACCTCTCTTGGGTGCGCCTTGCTGCCTGTAGTGGTACTAGGTTCTACTGGGTTATGAAGACCTCAGTTGGAATTGGGAGAATTGGAGAAGTCACCTATGCAAATGGGCTCTAAGAACCAACGATACATTTTCTGTCCCCAGTGTGTACAGACTGAATTAGCAAGGCTTGGAATGAAATGGTCACACCCAGTTTCAGGAAATCTGTGATAAGCTTTTCCTGTGTTGCTTAGTAACTCATGGGTTTAATGAAGCAGGATTTCCCCAAGCTTGGAAGAACTTGGCTTTCCAGCTAGATGAGGGTGAGTCCTTTCTCACCAAGATAAAGCCCTTATGAAATGAACAATAATAATCACTCAGATAGGAAATACTCTTGAGCAACTACCATATTCAAGCTCAGTGCTGACCATCTAGAAGTATTCAGAGAGTGCTTATGCTGGGCATAGCATTCCTCTGAGCTCAGCGAAGGGCTGTGTAGCGGAAGGGGAAGTCCAAGGGTTTTAATTTAAGCTTTGCCATTTGACAGCTGGTGCCTCAGTTTCCATATCCATAATCCAACATAACGGCACTCCATACATTGTCTGGCACGTAATAAGTAAATGTTTGCAATTGCTATTATTAGTTGAAAAATGTAAAATATACATTCTTCCCATCACAGAACGTAAGATCTAATAAGCATAGCCACCTCAACACAGCGTTTAATCTTTATTGAAGGGGTTTCAGAAACAGAGTCTTTGGCATCTGGAGATTTCTATCATCTTTCCCTGCCCTGCCTAAACACCTTTCATCAATATCACCTGTTTGTTCCTTTTTCTAACTAGCTAAGAGATATTTGATTCTCTGCGCATGAAAAAAAAAAAAGCATGTTGAGAACAAACATGTTCTTGTTTGACCACTTCGTGGTCAAGAGCAGTGCCTGTTGCTGAGGCAGAGCCATCTATATTGGTCACTCCACACAGGTGCTTTCAGGGGTGACAGACCTGCTGTGATCCTCATTTGAGGTACAAGGTGGTGGAGATGGTGATGGGAGAATGCTGAGGCAGACGTTCTCACTTCGGTAGCTACAGAGGCCGAAGGCCTGACAGGTGCCTAAGGAATGCCCTCTGCTTCTCCAGGCAGGCTCTTTCTGGAAACATACCCCTGAACTGCTAATAACACCAGATCCCTCCCACAGAGCCGCTCCACGGGTTGCCTAGCACGAGGCTAAGCCGAGAATTGGAGGAGAGGAACTTAGTGTGTTCCAGCTAAGAGAGGGCTTTTGTGAGCAGCTAAGAGGAAACCTGTAGGGAGCGAATCACATGGTGTTGCTCCCAGAGATGGATCTGCCCTTTGTCCAAGAGGACTTCCTTCAGGGTCATAGATACCACAGCGACATCACTTAGGCTTCAATCTGACACAGGTGTCTTTCTGCTGGAACTTTGCATGGATGTTCCGGTGACTTTCTCACGTGTAGACTTCCTCATGGCTGGTATTGCCCTGGTGAACTCTAAGGCTGCGTAACTGCAGGGCAGGCCGTGTGGGGAAACCCTTGGAGGTAACCCAGAAACTTGAGCTGGTGATGAATTCAGCATCAGTGTCAGTTTACCCAACTTAAAGACATTTGGGTTCAACCCACTTTGCCATCATTGTCTTTCATCCACAGCGAACAAGAATATTTCCAAAAAGGGCAAAGCTGAGTATCTTCTGGGAAGACCACACTGCTTGCCCCCGGTCTCAAAGGGTCGCATTTTGCTGATCATCTGTGCAAAATGTAGCTCGTGAAGTCCACTCTTTCCAAAGCAGTGAAGGATAAATCTACCAGTTTGAGTCTGATGTTTTATTTATCTGTACTGGTAGCTTTATGTATGGTGTGTTTTCTCTGTTTGGGCCTCAAGGCTGGTTAAGCAAAAGGCAGGAAACATAAATAAGTAATAGACAGAGAGGGCTGTCCATTTATAGACTTTCAAAGATGACCTGGTTTTCTGTGCCAATGTAAGCATTAGTGTTGCATTAGAGTAATATGCATTCGAGATGTTTCTGCCGGTGCATTGGTGGTGATAATCAGGAGAGACATATTCATGTTCTATTTTTATAATAAAAATTAAGAAACCTCAGGCTGTACCAGGGGCCCTTGTTGGCAGCATGAAACCATGAGCTTGAGCAGTCCATTTTCCTCGGGTTGTGTGGGATCATCGTGTTCCTTTCTGCTCTTCTCCAGTTTCTGGTTATTATTAAACAACCCTTTGTGAAGGATTAACTCTGGCTTTCCTCCCAGCTAGGAGATGTCTACACAAAGCCAGAATATCCAGCCAATTCCAGGCAAACGGGTTATTTGGTGTAGGACAGGAACAAATAACTGGTTGGCAAGCCAATTCTTCACTTTTTGATGGCTTCCCTTGGCATGGAAACAGCCTTCTGTAGTACATGGTATAAATGCTTATGAGCATCCCTTTAGCCATTCATTCAGAAAATATTTCCTGAGGGCTCACTGTGGGATTAATTGTTTCTAAAATGGGGATAATAATAGTACCTACTGCATAGAATTATGTGGATTAAATGAGTTAATATGTGTAAAGGGTTTAAAACAGCGCCTGGCACACTGTTGGGGATTAGTCAATATGAGCTTGGCTGTGGAGTTCGAGTTTATTTTAAAGGCAAGAAAGAGGTAATGAAGCCAATGGTATAGGCAGATGAGTCCTTCCGAAAGGTGGTTTCAGTAGTAGGGTAGGGAGCAGAGCTTAGTGGGGCAGAGCCTAGCAGCAGGGAGAAAGGCTGTTGTCCTCTTGTCCTGCCTCTCATGGCTTTCATTTGCCTTTCTTGGGATCGCCTAGACCAGTGCTTCTCAAAGTGTGGTCCCTGAACTAGTACATCACCTGGGACCTCGTTGGAAAGGCGGATTCCTGGGTCCTGTCCAGGAACCAGACTACAGAGTTTTGGTCCAGCCATCTGTTGGTTTAACAAGCTCCCCAGGTAATTTTGTCCTTGCTGAAGTTTGAGAACATTGGTCTAAGTGTCTTGAGGGCAAGTGGAAAGGAGAGCTTTATTTAGAACCTCTCCCCCCCCACGCACCCACCCACCCACACATTAAGATGGCACTGGGTCAGCATAGGGCAGGTGCACAAGTTTTGGGGAGGGTCTCCACGTACAAAGGCATGCCAGGTGGCAGTCTCCTTGTTAGCTGGTCACACAGAAGCAGGAGCCTTGTTAACACAGCTCCAGGCCACCTGTGGAGCACAGCAAAACCAAACCTCAAATCTCTGCCTGGCTCACTGCCAAGAAAGCATTGTGACCCACCCCTGTTGGCACATATGGTGTAGAGCTGAAGTGGTGCCATGCTAAGTAGGTGTTTTGTTACCAGAAAGACTGTCAGCTGCAAGACTCCAGTGTGCCTCTCATGACATTGAGAAATGAGGGAGCCCAGGTGTTCTAGGCCCTTGTGAAGCACGTGCTGCATCTGGCTCCTGGGAGTCTATGCGCACACACCCAGAGTCATTGCATGACCAACAGAGTGGATCACATTAAATGCTTCTGCCCTTTCCCATATGAAAAGCTTGTGGCTGGGCTGGGTTTTTCTTCCTGATGTACTGCCACCTCTGGGACGAAATACCACAGCTGTGGATAATTCTAGAACATCCATCTAGATCTTCTGAATTCATTCATTTGTTCATTAGTGCAAATTCACATACACTGGCATGATGGGAAATAACCCTAAGACCTCTCCTTCCTCAACCCTGCTCACCCCTGGAGTATGCCACCCAGGAGGAGGGAGAAGTTATCCACACAAGTGCCAGCAATTTGGAATAGCGTGCTGTATGTCAGTGGGAAAGTGCCAACAGTGGGTGGTATGAGAAATCAACGGGGCTTCCTTGGAGTGATCTGGGGAAGCTTCATGGGAGAGGGGGTAGCATGCGATCTGGGAAGACTTTCAAGAGGTAGGGAGAAGGGACCTCCAGTGAAGAGAATTGCAAGAGCATGGGAGGTGGGAAGCACATATGGTCCCACAAGAGCCAGGGGTCCGGTTTGCCCAGGATGCCGAAAGTAGCGTACTAGAGGAAGCTGAGGCTTGAAAGATAGATGGCACTGTGAATACCAAATCTCAGGCTAGGATGTAGACATGATTCCATAGGTGGGGGAGCCCTTGGAGAGTTTAGGTTGGGAGGTTGGTGTAAGCTTCATGGTGCTACAGGGCAACTGGGCTGAGAATGAAATCGGGATGGGAAGGATTTGAGGCCATTAGTAAGCGATGTGCTCAGGGTTCTAGCCATAGGAATCAGCAGATTCTAGGCTAGAATGAAGTTTTCTGTGTTCACAAATTCATGGCTGTGGGAGGCAACCTGGATGCTCCCAGTAAGAAGGAGGACTGAGCTTTAAATCAAAGGTTTCCTGATGTAGAAAGCCATCAAAACTCTCCACAGATGGAGAGGAAGAGAGAAGAGTCACTGCGTGATGCCACTTGCTTTTCTGGTCCATGGTTCTTGGTCACCTGTCAGAGAAAACATTCCTCTCTTTATGTATGAACACCAGAGGTCCTCAATATCCCATGCTAGCCAAGCCCAGAGCATCTCAACAATGCCACGGAGCCTTGGCAAGGGGCTGAGTCACGGGCTTGGTTCTGACTCAGAGGAGTCAGAACCACCTACTGAGTCATTTGCAGGAGCTGTGGTTTCCCGGGAGGCTTTCCAACCAGTTACCCACCCTGCTGAATGGCTGGTAGCATGCAAGATCTGAAGGGAGCCGCACTTGACTGTGCCATGGCTTCAGGCAAATGCAAGTTGCATATCTCAAACTGTTGCATGGAAATTATTTCCTTGCTCTGCACAGAGAAACTTGGCACTTGGTAGTAACAGATGAACAGATGAAACTTCTTTTTACTCACCTGTTAGTTACTCGATCTTAAGGAGGTCTCAGTTTCCCCAACTACGAATGAACAACTACTCATGGACAGTTGTGATTTCTGAAAGAATCGTTGGTTTCTCTTGAGGAAGGTCCAGAATTTTCCAAATTTTGCACGAATCTGCCTTCCCCTATAGACTAGTTGCCTGAGAATCCTGGTGGAAATGGAATTTGGTCCACATCCAAATTTGGCACCTCCGTTCCTTACACCTTTATTTACCTCTGCTCAAGCAGCTTTGCCTCCTTGAGTCTCTCATGTTTTTCTACCATGAGTAGTCTTAGAAATTTCAAGTACCAAGAAATCTTTGCACTCAGGGATACACCATAGTTTGTTTTTCAGGGTGAATTCAAAGATACTGGTACTGCTGTGTTCTTCCAAATAAAAGTTGCTCCTCTACCCCCACCACTGGATCTTTGTTTTAATGAAGACATCTCTTGATTCAGTATCCTTTTCGAGATAGCTTTTAGGATTCAGGATTAGAACCAGTCCTATTGGTGAAGTCTAGTACCTAGCTGCCAGCAAGTGAGCATGGATTCCTAGCATGTATGAAGTTGAAGTGCTAAGCCAATACAGTGGTTAACATGGTTCCTTAACATTGAGCTCATGTTGATCTAATGAATATTTAGCTGGAGATCAAGGCTAGCTGTGTGGAGTCTAAGCTCTTAACCATTCATAAGGCAGAAAAGCAAAGAAAGTTGAGATTTTTGCCAGACCGTGTCCCTTCTTTTCCTGCCCTTAATTTGGTTATGAGGAAGTCACAGTGCCCTGTGACCTGTAAGGAGTTCTCTTGTAGATCTTTATCTCTGTCTCTTTCTGTCCCTTTCTCATTGTGTGTGTGGGGGGGGGGGGGGGGGGCGGCGCACGCGCACAAGGCGAGGCAGTTTTGGCCCTGTGCAAGATACTCAGGAGTATTAAATCTTGGCATTAGCCTCAACACTTTTGATACCAGTGCCTGTTTTCTGGAGGCAAAATAAGGCTACTTGATGAAAAGAAAGGATAGTCAAATGTCAGAGACTTGCAAAGCTCCCAGAGTCTGGGAGATTGGCAGAGCTGTTCCTCTGGAAGCTGGAGCCAGGCATCTCCTCTCCTGAGCCAGTCGCTCTGTGGCTCTGAGCTGGGTTTCTCTTCTGTGGGGAGTTAGGGGAGTGAGTTAGGGAAAGGAGGTTGGGCAGGGATGGGATGTCTGATGGTGACGAGGGGGCGGTGAATGCTGGTGGGCTGCCCCTTCCCTTCCGGAGCAGGGTCTCTGTGCCTCTGGTCGGGGCAGCCCGCCTGCCAAGGCCTCACATCTCCTGGGTCTGTCTGGCCCACGTGAACATTGCTGCTGCTGCAGTCAAACACACCCTTCACGTTCCCAAGCAGAATTTTCTCACAGATGGAGGGTTCTGCTTCAGATCTTGACCAATCACCCTTCTAAGCGGCTTTTTGTCCCCTACCCTTTAAAAATATATGTATACATATAGTGGGGGGAGTCCCTCTCACAACACCGTTAAGAGAGAACACCAGTGTCCTGTTAACATCAGACAACAGAATACTTTCTGCTTCTCAGGGGCCGCTTGCCCATCTGATGTGCAGCCTTAAGGAAAATATAAGGGGCCTTACCTAGGCAAATATGAGGCTGTTGGATTTTAGTTCATACTGCTGTGCCCTACCAGTATCTGCCACTGGGCTAATAAGCCCTGGGGCTCAGAGATCAATCAATCCTGATCTTCATGGATCTCAGTCTCTGCAGGATAGCAGGGGAGTAGGTAATGACAGTCACACATGCTAAGTGTGACCACAGAGGGTGGGTCTCATCTCAACACGACAGAGGTAGTGGGGGATCTACCTTGGGCACATAAGGAAGGGATTTAGAAGTCTGTATTGTCTCAGGGAATGGGAGATGATTAAATACAAAGCTGTCTCATTAATTCCAAAGTAGGGAAGGAACGTCTCATGTCCGAAAGTGTTCACAACATTAGCTAGAGGACAGACTCCTGGCCCCTTGCTTCTTTAAGTATTTTCTGTTACAATCCCAAGTCTTTCCTAGGGCATTTTTATCACACTGTGCCATCTGGTGTTGGGTCACCTGTGTGTTTATCTTCTCTGTATTGGGAAGGAAGGGACTTCATCCTGAAGGACCAGGGCCATATCTTCTTCTCAAAGACATCCCTCGCAGCCCCATATAGAAGGTACCTAAGGAACTGAATGTTTCTGTTTCCCCACTTGTGTCGACATTGGGAGTGGAGGTGGGAGGATGTGCTCCTCCCTCCTCCTGTTCCACTGTGACTAAATAGGGCACACCCCCAAGGGCTTACAGTATTTATTAGCTGCAAAATAATGGGAGGTGGGAGGAGACTGGTATATCAGATCCCAGGTGCATATTGAATTTTTCAGTCTGTACATGCTCTCCAGAATTGAAATATGCAGTGATTTGCTAGAGCTCTGCTGTCCAATATGGCAGCCACTGACTACATGTTGATGACTTAAATTTCCATCAAATAAAATTAAGAAATTCAGTTCCACACCAGCCACAGTTCAAGTGCTCAGTAGCCACAAGTGATTATCAGCTACAGGGTTGGTCAGTGCAGAACATGTCTATCACTGTGGAATGTTCCCATGGACAGCCCCAGGATGCAGCATTTCTTCCAAGTAGCATTTCTGGATCCAGACTGTATGCCATGAATCCTATCCAGCTGAATTACTTGAAGGCAAGTAGAGAAAAGAGCTTATCAAAATAAACCTTCGTAGGGTCCTCCCTAGATCTCAGTCAGAATCTCTGGGAGGGAAGGAGTTGGGGAAACCGGGAATCTGTCTTTTAACAAGTACCCCCAGATGGCTATTATGCATGCTCACATTTCAGGATCAGTCCTCCAAGGGAAGCCAGAAGTTGAATAGCAGACCTGAAAAACCTCCTGGTATAGCAATTGTGAGCATCTGAGATGTCTTATAGTCCATTCCACTCCAGTGTAAGATTTCCTAACCCAACATTTCCAAGAGTATGCGACTGGAGCTCCCAGATTGCAGCGAAGGGCACTGTCTCTGTAAAGTCCTGCCCAAGCTTCCACCAAGCAGTAAATAATAAAGAAAGAGGCTGTCCTAGCATTATCTCCCTTTCTCCTCTTGCAGAACCAGGAGGATGGAAATAACCTCGCTGTTCCCCTTGAGCATGTTTGAATCACAAGTACCTTCCTCTAAAATAAATTTATTTCCTGCTGCCTTCATCCCAACAAAGACCAGCCAGTGATGAATACCAGACTTCATAGCTTATTTGTCAAAGCAGCACACCTGTGAGGATTCCTGTGGAAGATAAATTTTGGTTTGGGGGAGGGGCGCCTGGAGGAGGAGGGACCTGGCCAGGAATAAATCTTAACATGTTGCACCAGACGGTGAATGAGCGTTTGCCTCACAAGGCTCGCCCTCCTGACAAGGTATGATAAATTACCCTGTATGTTGACACCTTCATTGGGTTATTTATGGCTCATTAATTGAACCGAAAAGGGGCCTTGTAGACCCAGCAGGGGTGCCTTACAATGCTCCTCCAGTGGACCCAGCTCAAAGAGAAGAACAAAGGAGGGCAGAGGGGGGAGGGGGCACACAAATGTGTCTGCTTCTTGGCTTGAGACACTCTTGAAATCCAGAGATTTCAAGATGTGTTTTAAAAAAAAGAAAAAAGAAAAAACCTGGGGAAGCACAGGTGAACCTCTCTGGGGATGATTAGCTGTGTACCTCACACCCAGCCTGTGCTGTTGTCTGGCTCCTTCTAGAGAAGTCTGTGCCTAGAGCTCTGTGCACGATTGCCATTGTTGCTTTAGATTTGCCCAGAAAGTCAGCTTGCCATAATGGAGACCCTCAGAGGCCCCAGACATGGCCCTAGGTCATTCGTGAACTTGCTGTGGGACACTGGAGAGGCCAATCGATCTCTTTGAGCTTCAGATTTTTCCCTTAAGAAGTGAAGGTATCAGACTGGATGATCTCAGAGTCTTTTATATTTCTAAAGGGTCCAAGAAAACAAAGAACCGTTTGCTCTTCACTTCCTATTGTATTAACACCTCCATTTCTGGTGACTAATGGTTTGTTTATTCATTTGACAAATAGTATTTACAGAGATCCTGTCATGTATCAGTTCCAAGGTGGGGATGCAGGCATACTGGCTATGTATAGTCTTGTCAGCTTCCATGAGTTTTCAATGTAGACTTTTATTTGTGTTTTCAGGGGCTGGTTAGTACTTAAGGAGGAATTGAATCCTTCAGTTAAGTACTTACAGGAGAGCCCCTTAGAATAAGCTTGCTTTTACTTGACAGTAAGGTAACATGCAGTATTTCCAGATATTTTGTGTGAAAGGCTATCTCCCCAGGGTGCCACTGTGGTCCATGGCTAAGTTGAAAGGCCTCTCTTTTAAAGTGTCAGGCATTTTCCCTGTTGTTGCCTTCCAGAAGGTTCTATCCTGTAGAAATAACGTCTGAATAAAAGGAATGGCAGCATATTTTCCCTCATGTATTTATTCATTCATCCATTTAATTATTTCTTTTTCCATAGTATTTTATTGAGCATGTACTCACATCTTTGTGTCAATCTGTGTTCACAAGATGAATGAAACCAAACTCAAGGAAATTACACTCTGGTGGGAAGGCAAATGCACTCCATGATCATTGAGTACTCCTATAGTCGTTTCCTTAGAATCTATGGGAACATGTGGGAACAGAAGCTTAACTGTGCTGGGGAAAGCTTCCAGGATAATGAAATTGGGTTTTAAAGGACGGCTAGGAGTTTGCTGGGCATACAAGTTGTAGATTATTCCACATAGAGCAAAGAATGTGTGTAAAAGCACAAATATGCACATTAGCTGTTTGAGAAATTACAAATAATTCAGTCTGGTTCGTGTTGAGTATGAATTCGGGAGATGGGAGGCCAAGTGTGGAAGATGGGGCTGGAACTAGGCCAGATCTTGAAGAGGCTTGTGTGAAATACTGAGGAGCCTGCACTTTGTCCTGAAGGCTATGAGAAACACTTGAAGAGATTTATTTAGAGGAAAGGTATAGTAAAATCAATGTTTCAGGGAGAACTTCTGGTACCAGGGTGGAGCTGGCTTTCATGTGTAGGAGAGCAGTGGAGGAAAAACCTGCTAGATGACTATTGCAATAGTCCAAGCAAGAGCAAATACATGGGCTCAAAGCATGGGCATGGCTGTGAGGAAGGTGGAGAGAACACAGGACTGGCAACCAAAAGGCCTTGATTCTAATCCAGGCTCTGTTGGTATCCACTGTGAATTATTTATTTTCTCCAAGACGTGTGACTGTCTGTTCTCTAACCTGACTCTGACATTCTATAAGGATTGGGTTTCCTATATACTCCCTGTAGTTAGAAGCAGGAAGAGGGAGGAAGCTAAGGGGCCAGTATTTAAAATTGAGGGAAATTTTATTTAGTAGTAACGGGAGGCATGTTTATCAGCTCTTTCCTGCTAAGAAGATAGATGGGCCGTGGTAAATGAATGCTACAACTGGTGATAGGCCAAGTTCTTTGCCTCCATTCCAAAACCCACAGAGAGGGCTTCCTTAAGACTCATACAAAACTCTGGGTTTGTAGAACCCACATTCTGCTTTAGGAATCAACTACCAGGCAGCTAGATGGGACAGCACCCAGGAGAACTGGTCCACACATGCTGAGTACTTTCTGCCTCGTCAGTCAGGTGAGAAGGATCAGCATGCCGAGTGCATACACCCTCAGAAAGGCATTTCAACCATTTGAAGAGATCTCTACTCTTTCTCCACCCACAGTTTCCAGTGAAATTACTTTTTTATTCCAAAATGAAAATAATTCTTTCTCTGATATCAAAAAAGAACATGCTCATTGTGAAAACACCAAACTGTTTTAAAAAAATATATAGAATAAAATTGACCTGAAATCTCAAAATCCAGGTAATAAATCAATGTATCTGTAAGGATCCTTCCAGGCATCTTCTCTGTGTGTAATAATCTGGATATGTTGACATGTATGGGCCAGATCCCATAAACTGTTTTATTCAGGCAGTAATATCTTGGGGACATCTTTTGTGATACTTTCATGCTTAATCATTTTTATGACACAGAGTATTCGTTCATTGATAGATCATAACGCATTCAGCTGATATATCAGTATTAACGGACATGTAGGTTGATACCAATTTTTCCTTTATAAACAAGGCTAAAGAATACCTACGTACATTGATGTTTGTGCATTTGTCATATTATTTCCTACAAACGAAGCTGCAAGGGCAAAGTTTATGCATATTTTTAAGCTTGGCTACATATTACGAAATGTGCTCCCTGGGAAGAGTTACTGTTGTGCCTAAAATGTAATTTAACACACATTTTCTTTGGCTGGAAAACCAGTGTGCCAGGACTTGCAGGTGGGACGAGACTGAGACGAGGTGGGGTGGGGTGCGGGGGGACTCTGTGGTGTGCCCCACAACTCTCTTTACCAAGCACCGCTGAGTCCATAGTCCGGATGGGAGCCTGAGACTTTGCCAAGGGCTCATAGAAAGCTTTGGAGAGTCAGGATGCCAGCTAACACTAGGTCAATAGGGTGCCTTCCAGCTTCCTCTCCAGAGTAGCTAACCCTAGATCCCAGGACATTTGGCTTCTGAATAACAGCGTGTCAGTACATGCACAAGCTGGAAGAAATGCAGACGCAGAGAAGCCTTCATAACCACAGGTGTCTACCTTTCTGAAATGTTACCTTCTCTGGGCCCCAGTGCAGTGTCTTCTGGTCTCTAATACCACAGCCTTCTGTCCTTGGTGTCCAAGGACAGGTCCAATTCAGTATACTCCAGGCTTCCATGCGTGGCAGACCATGCAGGCCAGGTATGGCTTCATCACTTGACACCATGTGATGAGTTTGAGTGGAGTTGCCCAACCATTGTGTTTCCATTCATGACAAGCATGGCGTTTCCATCTCTTTATTCATTGCTCATTTATTCAACATATATTACTGAGAACTTGTGTTATTGCCAGCACCGTGCTGGGTCCTGGGCAGAACACAAAAATGAGTAAGAACTTAGAGGGTCATGGTGTTTTTGAGAAAAGAGGAATCCTGAGACTTGTCAGGTCCAACCTCCTCATATCCCTGTTGGGGAAACTGAGGTCCAGAGAAGTGAGAGTTTTGTCTCCAGTTGTCATTCTGCATATCATTTCCCCCAGTCAGGTGTGGAGTATACTTTTCCTAAATTGGAGCAGCTGAGCCAGAATGCTATGAATGTCCCCTCTGAGGACAGGTAGCCTTGCAGGACCAGAGTGTTTATGACTGGGCCATAGAGACACGGCGTCCTAACTATTGTGGGCTCGGGGGTGCACAGGAAACGGAGCAGTGCTTTGTGGCCTCTAACAGTTTGGTAACTTGACATTTCTCGGCTGATCTTGAGATCAGCCATCAGCCTGGTTCAGCCATATCCTTTAGTTTTGAATGTGAGAGTCTTTAAAATCTCCTTTGAGGGCACCTGGGTGACTCATTCAGTTAAGCATCAGACTCTTGGTTGCAACTCAGTTTGTGATCTTAGGGTTTATGAGTTCGAGCCCCACATTGGGCTCTGTGCTGACCGTGTGGAGCCTGCTTGGGATTCTCTCTCTCTCTCTACACCTCCTCTACTCTCTCTACCCCTGCTGTACTCTATCTCTCCCTTAGAATAAACTTTAAAAAATGCTCCTTTGGAAGTGATTTCTATTTAGAGAGTACAGATAGTCTGAAGGCGACAAACTCTGGGCTGAGAGATGTTTCAGGGGTGAGGAGCTGACAACATTTCAAAACTGCTGTTGAGAGAGCGTCCTATAATTGTGGCTATGGCCAGGATCCACCTGCCATGACGTGATGTGGAAGAGCCTTCTCCGTTGTTAGATTACCATTGAATCCTTGAAACTGGTAACACATCTTATCAATTACCAGTCCTCAAATCTGTACGATCATTAGAGCTTACAAGGTATTTTCAGCACATTAGCTGTTTCCTTCCCTGCACCACCCTGTGTATTAGCGCTCCACTAATTAATTTTGCTATGTGTTCATGCTGTACTAATCAATGAGGCATCTGAAAACAGAAAGATTGAGTGACCTGTCCAAGAGCTAAAAAGAGAGTTGAGTTTGCAACCAGGATGCTGTTTTGTTTTGTTTTGTTGTTGTTGTTGTTTTGTTTTTTTTTTTTTTTTTTTTTACTTCTAATTCCATCCTTTTCCCAGACCTGTGCCTTTGTTGGCTCCTGGGTTTGTACATCGACCAGCCACATGAATGGCCAGCAGAGAGTCAGAACAGAAAGAGGCCTCTGTGCCTGGAGAGACTTTAAGATGGGCTAGGAAAGACCCTTTGCCTTAGACAATTTGTCCGTACCACAAAAGGTTCATTCCTTTGTATCTTGAAGGCTTTCAGTAAAATAAAAATGGAACCACATAATTCTGTTCCATTTGAAATGGAATAGAATAGATTAGAATAGAATAGACTTTATGTTCTATTATAAACAAAACACAGGGGCATCTGGGTGGCTCAGTCAGTTAAGCATCTGACTCTTGATCTCAGGGTTTGTGAGTTCCAGTCCTGCATCCAACTCAGTGTGTTGATAGTGCAGAACTTGCTTGAGATTCTGTCTCCTCCTCTCTCTCTCTGACCCTCAACTCACACTGTGTGTATTCTCTCTCTCTCTCTCTCTCTCTCAAAATAAACTTTAAAAAAGACGTGAACTAGAATTCATGGATAGAAGTATGATTATGGACACATAAGAATTATACTTACTTATAAAGATGTGAAAAATATCTGGAGTCTCTACAGTTTAAAAGGGCTGTCATATGCGGTAACTTCAGTTTTCTTCTTTATTCCAATCTGTATTTTTATATAATTGAATTTTTTTAAGTTTATTTATTGGACGGAGGGAGGGGAGAGTGAGCAGGGGAGGGGCAGAGAGAGGGAGAAGGAGAGAGAGAATCCCAAGCAGGCTCCACACTGTCAGTGCAGGGCCCGATCCAGGGCTCAAACCCCACAAACCATGAGATCATGACCTGAGCCAGAATCAAGAGTCGGACACTTAACCCACTGAGCCACCTAGGTGCCCCTGCATTTTTATATTTTTATGCCATGAACATGTATTCGTCGTAGTGGCCCAGTAAGCTAGTTCTTAAAAATTAAGAGACTCCTCATTCCAGTTGTGTGCTTTGTTTTCGGTGAGTGAGAAAGGATGGAATAAATATAACTTAATGCCTCTGTTCCATTCTCCTGGCACCCACGTTGGTCACACCTTAAGCCTCAGAGAAGTCACCAGCTAACCCTTTCAGAAGATGAGTTGTCAACAAGCTAAGAGCCAGAGTTTGTCTCGGGAGTGGGATAGTATGCAGCAGGGATGGGATGGATGGCAGGGGTCAGGAGAACAAGTACCAGGGTGAGTGTCACCCAGTGGGCTGACTCTACCTGTGCTGGCTTCCTGAAACACAGTGCCCGTGCCCACACAGAATCCCGGCCAATCACCGGCTCTGTTCAGAGCAGAGTCAGACACGGATGAACGGGTAGGACCAGCCTTCTTAGTCCCTGCTCACTCCAGCTTCCAGGGCAATTTAACTGCATCTAGCACACAGCATGCTGTTGGGTGAGTTAGGTGGGAGGGTTCCTTCTGGCCATTCTGGGTGAGGTCGTTGCCACTGTGATTTGTGGTGGGAACATAGTAGGCGCATAAGGTATAGGGCAGCCGGCTAAACAAAGTTTTGTTGCTGTGGCGTGTTCTGAAAGGCATCAGCGCTTTGCCTCGCAGTTAGTTTTTAGGTGTAAATGAATAGATGGATCAACACGGCACCGTCATAAGTAAATACATTCTAGAATTGGGGATTCTTTTAAGAGTTGGAAAAGATCCTAGAAGCCGCCGGAAGCCCATGGAAGTCAGTGGCTTGCTTCAGGTCACCCCAAAGGTCAGAAACACAGTTGAGACTAGACCGTAGGCCTCCAGCCCCCAAGTCCAGGGCTTTCCCCATTGGCTCTGTTTACCCTCATTCACTAATTTATCCCACGCACATTTACTTTGGGGCCGACTGGGTGCTGGGCGCTGAGTGGGGAAGGGGGATCCACACATGAATAAAATGAGGGCCCTTTTCCTCAGGGTGCTCATAATCTGGTTGGAGGAGCACATTAGCAGGTTATTTAATAAAATGCACTGAGATGCCTGCCTGAAAGGAAGGACCATGAGACACATAGAACCCAGGAGACAATCTGTTTGAAAGGAGTCAGCACACGGTAAAACCCTGCTCTTGGGTGTGTGATGCCACCATTACTCAGACCCCAGAGGAAGACATCCAGGCTACAGATAAGTTAACAGAGATGGAGATGAAAGAGCAGAGGGGAAAGAGAGGAAGGTCAGCTTTCCTCCTTCGTCTGGGCAGTGTGCTCCTTTGAGGAGCTCTGAACTCTTGGTTCATGCAAACAGTTGAGGCTGGACACCATGCCTTTGTGTCTCCCAGAATTACTCACCGCAGGGTTTCCTTTGTATGTTACATGACGATGGTAGCTGCTCTCCCGCTTGTGTTCACAGTTTGAGTTAAAGGGTCTGTCCTTTATTGTGTTAGATCTTGCTTTGACCAGGACAGCAACCATCGATGGTTCTGAAGAATTCAGAAGAGTGCTTTAGACAGAAGCTCTGGGTGTTTCCAGGAGGCTTCCTGACTGCACCCTTTTCCCTTCTCCACAAAGAATCCTGTGGCTGGTGGCAAAGGACACAGACAGCCTCTCTGCCCATTGCCCTGTGGTTTGTTAAACGACTGAACAAATCATGAACGAAGACATATGCATCCATCTTCCTTGTCTGGATCTTGATTTGAGCAAACTAGTTATAAGGACATTTTGGGGGTAATCAGGGAAGCTTGGTTAATAGCAGTAGTTTTTAATGATAATAGTATTGTGATTATGGTTTTCAAGAGTTATTTCTTAAAGATGCAAACTGATACATCTTATATATACATAGCAGTAAAATATACTTTTTTAAATATGAAATTTATTGTCAAATTGGTGTCCATATAACATGCAGTGCTTATCCCAACAGGTGCCCTCTTTTTTAATGGTTGGGGATACAGGTTTAGGTAAACAAGTTTGGCCATGGATTGATAATTCTTGAAGCTGGGTCATGGGCCCATGGGGGTTTACTATACTTTTCTCTTTAATTTTGTGTATATTCAAAATTTTTTCCATATTAAAACATTTTAATATTGAATGACTATATATTGAGCAGCTGCCATGGGTCAGGTCCTGGGCTAGATGTTTTATATGCAAGGTCTTATTGTATTCTAACAATATCCTAATAAGTGGGTTGTATTATGCTGATTGCTCAGATGCAGAAGCTGTGATATAAAGTTAAAGTGAATTCCAAGTCACATAGTCGGTGGCAGGGCTGGGAATTGAACCCTGACCTTTTTAACTTTTGATTGAAGTAGAACATCTACAGAAATGTGTACAGAGTTGTACAACCCAACGAATTTTTATATGACCACATCAAATAACCTAGACCCCCAAAATGGCTTAGTACCAGCATCCCTGAAGCCACCTCATGACCTCGATAGTCACAGTCCCTCCTAAGAGGTCACCACTATCTTGATTTCTAGCACCCTAGATGAGTTTCGCATATATTTTGAACTTCGTATAAATGGAATCATACATTTACGTATGGGTTTTCTTCCCCCTAACATTCTCCCGTGTTGATGCCTGTACCACGTCTTTCCTTTTCGTTGCTGTATGTTTGAGGTGGACGTTGAAATGAGACAGACACAGAGGAAGAGGTACCACACACAGCATCAGCCACACTGTAGCCATCCAGGAAATGGCACTTGGCTTTCTTTAAAATGTTTTGAGTTTATTTACTTTGAGAGAGAGCACAAGTTGGGGAGGAACAGACAGGGAGAGGAGAGAGGAGAGGAGAGGAGAGAGAAAGAAAGAGAAAGAAAGAGAAAGGGAAAGAGAAAGAGAAAGAGAGAGAGAGAGAATCCCAAGCAGGCTCCACACTGTCAGTGCAGAGCCCAATGCAGGGCTCGAACTCATGGATCATGAGATCATGACCTGAGCCAAAATCAAGACTCGGACGCTCAACTGACTGAGCCACCCAGGGGCCCGTAACTGTTGACTTTCTTTGCTGCTTATCAAATGTGTTCCAAGTTATTAGAGTTCTCTCCCCAGGTTGCATCACTCCAGGGTCTCTAGAAGCCTTTTTATTTTGCATCCGACTCTCTGGATGTAATGGGTGGGGAGACGAGATGGTGCTTCTGAGGCTAGACTAAGGCTGATAAAGAAAGTGGCCTTTTCTGTCTGCTCTTCTTTTTCACTGAAAGGGAGCCTTCCTCCCCTTGCACTGTGTATGTGGACAGCACGGGGACGCTGTGGCATCCTTCTCAACTTGTCTCTGTAAATCCTGTAAGATTTTTATGTCTTGAATGGTTGAACTCTCAGGTTTAAGATTACGATTTGTTTTTATCAATTGGCTGATAGTCCCACCTTCTTCCAGAGATTTTATAATAACAACGCAGGTACAAAAAGATCAAGACAATCTACCTAATGCAAAAGCAGGTTTTAAGAAAACAAGAAGGAAAGAAAAGTATAATGGAAATGCCTGCCTGAGGAAATCTGAACAAAGGAGCACAAAATGTGGCTCTCAGCCTCCTAGCAGCTGGGGAGGAAGAGGGGACTGTCTCCTATTCTCATAGTAGGAGGCAGTTCAGGTCAGGAAGAGCAAATGTCTGCCTGTTCTTGACCACTGAAAGGAATCTGTTGCAGGAGTCTTTGCATAAGGTTACTATGCAAAGGTTATTTAAAAGGCAAAGAAAAAAAAAAGCATCCCAGAGTCCCTTTCCTGGTAGATGGAGAAACACTTCCGGTTTGGCTGTTGTTTCTATTAGCCTCCTCTCAGTTGGAGACCGTGGGCAACTTGTCCCTCGTGATGGAGTTGCCTTATGGAAAACCACTTGGAGGTGCATTCTAGGCCCACCTCTAACCTTTACCTGCCGTGTGACTTTGGACCACACGTTCACCCCTTTCTGGGCCCTGGGTTTCCCCTCTGTTCAACAAGGAACCCCTTGCAGTTCTAAGAGGCAATAATGTTCTTACTCTACACGTGCCAAGCGTGGAGCTCCTGGATGGCTGAGAACCCATCATATCACGTAGGGTTCTTCTTTGCCTATCCGCTGGATATCCCCTGAAAATAAACAGCAAGAGCAACTTCAGAGAATAGTCGGCTCTAGGGGATGTAGAAGAAGGAACTGGGAGGACACTGTTGCCCAGAAAATCAGCCTACATACCAGATTGGTTTTCAGTGGGGTGGGGGTTTCACGCCCACATGTGTTACATGAGCTGCATGCCTTTTCACAGCACCCCTGTTCCTAGTGTATGGAATCCCTCACCCCACCTCCTTTGGGCCTCCTTTCTGCAACTAATATTCTCCTGGTCCCCACACCGTCGATGACCAAACAACCCCTTAGCCGAGTTTCCTCACTCCATAGTCAACACGCTGGTAATTCCCACCTGTGCCCTGGATCAACAGTTGTGCAGACTAGCCTCGCAGAACTCGATGCTCACACCCTTTGCTAAAGCTCATGTGTGTCTTTCGGCCCCCTCCCTGTCACCGGGGCACCCCAGACCTGCCCAGAAACAGGACGAACCTGCACAATGGCATCCTGTGCTGCCAGAAGAAGAAATTAAAAAAATATATGTATTCCTGGTGTCTCCAAGCTTCCTGCTTTTTCTGTGAATGAGGAATCAAAAGATAAAGTCCCTTACCTTAATAACCTTTCTTACAAGGCCACAGCCCATCATGTCATTAATGGGTAATTCCAAGGTAGCCAGTTGTTGGTAAACACACACCTCCAAAGTGCCTAGTTTCTACCTGGCAATTCCAATCATAATTACCATGAAATTACATAACTGCCAATTACCCTGCCATGTGAGTGGTGTAAATAAGTACGTTCCTGCTCTGTGATTACAAATTTGAATGACATGGCTCGTTAATTAGTAGCCACTGGAAATTTACCGATGGGCTACCAAACCAATAACTTTCTCCTCAAGAGGGAAGGGGATGGTTGGGGTTTGATGTAATCAAGGCCTTAGTGGAGTAATTGGTATCGCCTGTTCTTTCTCTTTTCCTGGTCCCTGCTGTTTGAATGTGGAAAGTGAGGGGGTGCTCCCTGGCACGAAAACATAACTTGGAGACCAAAGATGATGAATCCCAAGTTAGCCACCGGCTCGCTGTATGACTGGGAGACAGCACTTAATCCCCCTGAGTCTCAATTTCCTCTATAAAATGAGTGATGCCAGTGCTGATGACGATGAGTTCTTCCTGGGGTTGGCAGGAGGATTAGATGGGGTGTGCACATGGAAGGTGCAGTAAACTCCCAGCCCTCTCCAGGGTTAGCTGTTGTCGTTGACCAAGGATGGGAGGGAAGCCCTGCTTCCCAGGCGATTCAGCTTCTGTACTCTGAGGGCTGGGTCTGATTCAGTTGGTTGTGAAACACCGTCACAGCACAGACACTGTCACGCTTTGTCAGTTGAGGGTGGCAGATTGAACTCGGCTGTGAACTTTTGCCATTTTCTAAAGGGAGATTAGAACTCCATTTCCATCAGGAAATAAGGGGTGATGCTTCAGATGCATGAGAGGAAAGGATTACACCCAAAGAAATTTAACTCCCGAGAGATTATGTTCTCAGCCCTTGCCTTTAGCGGGGAAATAATCAGCCGAGAGTAAATAGTCTAGTAACAGCTCCAGTTGTGCAACAGGAGGGCTCTGACCGGGCAGCCAGAGCTGCCCCACAGCCAACTTTTCTGACTTTCTCCCAGATAGCTCTCCTTGTGGGTGCCTCACTCAGGCAGGAAAACCCCGGGAGGGAGAAAGTGGGACAGCACCCAGCGATTTCCAAGGAGTGTCTACACGAGGCTCGGAGGACTTTCAGATGTAATTAGACCAAGAAAGGCCACTTTCCTTAAGACGGAAAACTAATGCCGCTGCTCATCTTGCTTTTTGATGTGCATAAGGGCTGCACCTTGACAAATAGAAAGCTACTCTTGGGGATGATAGATTTATATTCCAAAGTACTGCTGAACTTGTAACCATAGTAACAAACAAAGCTATTACATAAAATGGCTTCACCATGTGAAAGCAATAATTATATTAACCAGATGGGAGGGAAAAAGAGAGGGAGGTCTGATCACTGTGGAAGGTACCAGCAAATTGGATTGAAAATGCATGACATTTTCCTAAATTACCCCTATTTGGGGGCGGGGGCAGGAGCCCAAGGATGAGGAGCAGAGGCCCAGTTGGGATCAGCTCCCACCAGGTGGCAGTGTGCAGAAGTTGTAGAAACAGCACTTCTGCTGATGGCTTTCGGCTAGCTTCAGATTAACTTGCTTCAAGGCTTGATTTTAAAGCACCACCCCCGTGCCCATCACCAAGTCAGTGGGGAATTTCCCTGTCAACACTAACAATGTGGAAACGGCCCAAATTAGACTTTATTAAAGAGGATGTTGGTTGAGAAATATTCTAGTCGCGAGAATTAGAGTGTGCTAAGTGAAACGTGAAATGTGAGCGTAGTCTGATTAGGCCCAGAGCGTGTGATACAGACCAGGACCCCCGGTGCGGTTAACTCCTGAGCTTCTCCCCTGATTGTTCCCTCTAGACACGCGGTTCTCAAACATAGGTGCGCGTTAGAATCATCCGGAAGACTTTAAAAATCCCTGGCACCTGGCTGCCATCCTCACCATTTCTGATTTAATTGTATGTGGCTTATATAGCCTGGGCATTGGGATTTTTGAACAAAATACCTTCCAGGTGATTCCAGTGATTTCTGGGGTGGGGTGGGAGGAAGCTGTTTACAAAGAGGGAGCTGAGCTGAACTGTTCAGAGTTGGCATCTTTGGGGGCAAAAGGAGCTGGGGACTGACATTCTCATTAACTGCTCTCTCTTTTAACCTGGTGGGTGGTTCTCTGTTTAATTATTCTAACTAGAAAATATCAGCTGACCAGCGCAGAAAGTGCCTTCCTGATGTTTCTGGCTATCTGTGCATTTGTTGTAGAATGTCAAGGACCCTTCCCTCGTTTCTCTTGATCTGTATATCTCAGTGGTGATGCCTCCTGTCAAATCCCTGGCCAGTAAGATCTGTTCCTTTCCAAGGCCAGGGGGATTGCACAACACAGATGCATCTGAGGGAATCTGAATATCTAGCTAGATCTTGTGTAATTTGACCCAATCAAAGACACATGCAGGGACGGCCCTGGGAAAAATGTAGGCAAAACTGCCTTTCCTTCTCTCACCCCTCTCTCCTGGGCACCCCCCCACCCAGGGCCACACCCAGTGGATTTTAAACCTCTCTCCTTCAACTCAGTTTTAAGTGAAGTGTTGGTGAATGAAATAATGGATTAATCAAAGAAACTCCCCCTCCCTTCCTGTAGGGAGCCTTCACGTGACAGACAAGACCCTAAGAGCTTTATCTCTGCCCCTTATCTCAGCACATTTGTGTGGTAGGCCTTATTATGTTAATTTTCAATTTTTAGAAAAGTAAACAGGCTTGAGGAGGTAAAGGTCTTGGGTTTGGCCTCCTAGCTAGTGAGTGGCAGAATGGGATTTGAACCCACATCCTTGAGAGCTGGAACTCTTAATCCTACCTTACACTGCTTCCTTCTTAGCTTCTTAGAACTGAAGTTTCCTGCCTTGGCTCTCTAATACAGAAACCACTAGTGACTGTTAACATTTAAATCTAAATTAACTAAAATCATGTAAGATTAAAAATTCAATTACTCCTCAGTCCCACTAACCACATTTCAAGTACTTAGTAGCCTTTTATGGTTAGTCACTACTGTATTGGGCAATGTAGAAAATAGAGCATTTACATCATCATAGAAAATTCTGTCGTACTTAGAAATAATCTGTCAAGTCTTTTCAACTTACAGATGAGGAACTAAGGACCAGGGAGGAAAAGTGATTTGCTCAAGAACCAGCCCTCTGTGGCTGTACGTTACCCAGAGGATAAAGTACAGGCTAGAACCTGGGCTTCCTGATGCTCATCTCTTGCAACCTTTACACACGACCATACCTGCCACTCAAAACCGTTCTTGAATGTTAAACAAAGGAAGACTGGGGCACAAACCTGGGAGACTGTGCATCAGCTGGGCTAGACAGCTAAGGTAGACAGAGGGAGGAGACTTTAAATGCTGCTAATCAAAGCTCCAGAAGGCCTTCTCTAAGCCCCTGGGATTATTGCTGCTAAGGTTGAATTGCAAGGGTCTTCAGAGAAGCGTGTGCTCTATGCTCTATCAGTGAAATCAGTGCTGCCTGGGTACTTCCTCCGGGGCCAACAGTTTGTAGGTATGTGCCCTCCCTTGGGTGGTATCCAGGCTGTAGTCAGACTGCTTATTGGTAAAGAAGTGACAATGCTTGTGATCTGGAATGCAGCTTAGGGAACACTTATTGGTGGTGCTTCTGGGCCACACTAAGGAGAGCAGGCTGCAGAAATGAGTAAAGACTAATCTCTCCCCTGTGGGACTCCAAAACCAGAGGAATACTAGGGCCAGTGATGTGGACTGGAGAGAGTTCCATCTCCAGGCTTAGAAAGATCTGTATTCAGTTTCTGGCATGGCCACTTGCTAGCTGGGTGCCCTTGGGTATCATACACAGTCTTTCTGATCCTCTCCTCCTTAATTGTAAAGTCACATTTGTCATGGCCAATTCCCTTGTCAGAACTGAAATGAGAGATTGAAGTACTTGGCCTGGTACCTGGCTCAGAGCAGGTACCAAAGAAACCTTAGTTCCCTTCTCTCTCCACCATTGCTGCTTCTTCATGGATGGCCCACCAGCCCCCAGAGTCCCCTGACATTTCTGGGGTCAGCCAGAAGGTGGATTATCACTTTAGAATGCCTGAGATATTGAGTCTTTACTTATTTTTTTAAATGATGGAATCCCCAGGCCTGGGTTCCCATGGATTTACCTTATTTTCTACTTGTTAATCACGTTCATGGATTGCTTCCTGGACAAGTGAGATGTTCCATGGAAAACTCATTTCAGGAAATTTGTGTTTTAGAGCACAGGAGTATAAAATAACATATTTTCTGGTGAAAGAAGACAGCCAGACCCTGAAATATTCATTCACGTCACAAGTATTTACTAAGTGCTTACTGTGTTCTGAGTACCGTGTTAAGCATTGGGGATACAACAGTGGACACGCTCAACAAAATTGTGCAAGCTTTTTCATAAACCACAAGTTGAAAGCACACATTTGTGTTCCTTGTTGTGGATCCAGTTCTGAGGGTAGATGTTTGTGAGAAGGAGGGGTTGCTTAGCCTCAGAAAGCATGGCTGTGGAGTTACATACGAATTTCTTCTTTTTTGCTGGGAGCTACCTTCCCCCAGCCTTCTCCATGGGCACATACTTGGGAAAGCCCCTTCCCCATAGCCTCCAGCCCTTTCTCTTGGAATCCAACATTGCAGTTTACATTTGGTGCTTCTTGAGCCCAAAACAATTTCTTAATTCAACAGATTGTCACAAATCACTCCCTGGCCATGTAGAGTCTGGCAAATTAGCACAGCTGCCTGCAGAAGAAGATATTTGTTCTGCGCATGAGCCCCTCTTTATCTTCATGGTCCTTTCCTCGTTGATTGAGCACAGATCATCTCTTGGGCGTCCTCTCTGTGCCAGATGGGGTTTTAGACGTCAGGGTTACAAAGAAGAATGCAACACAGTCCCCTTCCTACAAGACTTGCAGTGTGGAAGGGATACAGACATAAAACAGAAAGACCCGGTCCTCCAGACTAAGTTCCATAGGACAGAATACCACAGAACAAAGGAGTGGTCAGTTTGTTTGGGTTTGGAGAGCTCTGACATGGAAGGGCAGACAAAAGGAGGAAAGGGGGTTCTCAAAAGAGAGAACAGCACGTGTAAAGGCGTATACATAATTTCTTCAGACTCTTTAATAGACTCTAACTTCACAATTGTTATTTTGACTCTAAAGAGTAAATCCATGGTGTTTAAGTGTGTTCTACACTCAACCAAATATTTGTTCATACCCTTCTTTACCCGTGTCTGCTACTAACAAATGCCAGCAATGCACAGCAGAGTCTTTGTTCTAACGTTTGCTTTAAATAAAATAGGGCTGCCTTTCTGTCTTCCGCTTGACTCACAGTGAAACAGAAAGCCCTAGAATGAGGTAAGTCGTTTGGTGCACTGAGATAAGGGACAGAGTAGCCTGTCACATGGCAGTCAGTGGGTGTGGGAGGGGTGTTGTGCTGACAGTCGCTAAGAAGTGCAAAAACATTAAGGGGGCTTGGCCAACCCAAATGGAATGCCAAGTTGTTAGCCAATTTCCTTCATGCTTTCCGTGGAGAGGTGGGTGTAGGAGGCTGATCATAGCCTGGTTTCCTGGTTCTGGAAACTGGAGGTGTGGCCAGGAGCCCTCTGTAACTTTCCAAGTAGTGGTCATGAAGGCTGTGGAAGTGACCGTGGACCTTGCTGTCAACACTGGAGTCTGAGTACTGGGTGGCTGGGCTCTTAACTCACCCCCACATCCCAGCATGCAGCCACTTAGAAGCCAGGAAAAGGAGGCAGATCTTCCAAAGCCTGGCTGCCCTTATGCAGTATTGTAGTGGAACCTAATCCAAGCAGATATTGGTAAGAAGAAATCCTATAAAGTGCTGTTATGAGCAAACATTACCTTTTCAGAGTATTATTTCTTCAAATATAACTTCTAAAACTAAATTGTATGATGGTTATACTATGCTATGAATTTACTAAAAATCATTAAATTGTGTACTTAAAATGAGTGGACTTTATGGTGTGTAAATTTTATCTTAATAAAGCTGCTTTCAAACTTTTTAAAATCAGATCCATTAAAGGGTCCTCAGAGCACTTCTCTAGAGCATAGAACACTTAACAGGCATTTCCTGAAGCAAAAGAGTACAGTCACAGGACTGTGGTCAGGGCTCCTGGCATACCTCTTCTGACCCTTTCCCATCTCTGTGGCCTTCCCAGCATTGGTTTCCTGAGACCCTCCTCTCTTTTTCCCCCAAAGAATTGCTCAGTATTTTACCTATTCGCTAGTGAATGAATCCATTGCCCTGAATTGATTCTTTAATATTTTGGCCCTTGCAACTTGTCTCTCATTGTCGAATGATTATTTTTAAATCCCCACTCAGGGGATTTCAAATCTTACAGGAAGGGTAGAATAGAATTGAAGAGGGATGCCTTCCCCTGAGAATCTGGAAATCACAACGGGAAGGCAGCCATCAGCATTTTGTCTACAAATGAAATCAACCAACCAAGTCTGACCACAGATTGAGTTGGTCCGATGTTCTTGGACCTGGCCACGTAAATGGCTTTGGGAGCAGAAGGTATGCTACAAGGCTGGCCCGGCCATTCCATATTTCTGTCCATCGGTGAATAGGACACAGCCAGGTGCTTCCACAGCCCCCTGTGGTCATAAAGACAGCCTGAGACTTAGAGATGATTTATGTCCATGGAGAAGAGCATGGCCCCCTAACATTGACATGATGGGCAGGGTAGGAATAAATTTAGTCACTTATTATAGGGTCACTCTTGTCAACCTTGTAAAGCACCTTGCATTCACCAAGAAGAAAGCACTGTGACTCCATGGAGAATTGGATGTGGAAAGCCATTCTAGGCTTGTCCCTTCTCTGTTGCTGTCTAGCTGTATGAATGTAGATGATCCACTTAACCAGCGCTCTGAACCTCCTTCCGCTCATCTCTAAAATGGGACTGTCATCCCCAGCCACACAGGGTTGGTTTGAGGCCGGTGATACTCCTCTGCTCACGGATACTACAGCTAATAATTCAGATTGACTGAAGGAAGGGGTTTTTACAAGCTGAAGTACTCTACAAACGAGAGTATTATTATTCACTCGACCTTCCCAGTAAGTTTCAAGAAAAAGATAATGCAGATGGTTATTATCTGTCTACTCAATGGCATAGAAAGGCACACTGGTAGCTAAGTGATCTGCCTGCCCAGGATTAATATTTGCATCTCCTGATAGAAACATGTGGCTCTGTGGGAGGCAACATTTTCAAGTTCAGGGTTAGTTTCTACTGTGGTTCAGGAAATCTAGACACTGAACGTCGACACTGACATTTCAGAACCCTTCCAATTAGTCTCAAGAGTTCAAATATCTCTCTGTTCAATACAACCCAGAGTGTAATCGTTTGTTGGTAATAACCTAGCCCTTGTTTAGCTTCATAGATCTGACTCTGAACCCGGACATCCCATGGACAAAAACACCACTTGCTTTTTATTGGCATGTTGGGTGGAATGGCTCCACACAGCTAGGAAACAATTTTATTTTTCCCCTTTGCAACTCAATTATAAGGCTGAAGGGCACATATAGATTTTTCTGCAGGAAGCAAAGGGCTTTCAGGCTTACTTTATTGGCAGATTTCTGCATCACCTCCATGGTGAAGGGTTAGATGCTTTTAAGGGACAGAAATGCCCAGACTGAAAAAAAAAAAAAAAAAAAAAAAAAGGAAAAAAATAATAATACATTCCAGATGGCCTTGTAAAAATGAAGGAGGTGTTCTAAATCTTAGCCTTTCACTCCTGCCCCACCAGAGGCCGTTCTCTTCCCAGAGGCTCCATGAATCAAACAAGATACAAAACAAGGGCCCTGGGCGGTGGTAAGAACTCTGAATTCGAAGCCGGATGCCCAGGCTGGGGCTCTGTCCCCAACTCTGACACATGCAGAGTCGGGACCCTGCTTAGCCTCTATTCCTCAGTTTCTTCATGTGTAAAGTGAAGGTCGTGGACAGATTGCTTTGTAAATGCCCCCTTTATTGATGTTCTGTGTCTCTGTTTCTTCAGATTTTCTCACAGGACATCTTTCTCCATTTATTGGTGCATGTTGCGATTAAATATTGTGGGAAGGCTCAATGTGAGAGATGGAAAGGCAGGAATAAACTGTGATCCTGGGTTTTCTGCTAACTTTGGCTTTTCCTCTTGGCCCACTTAGGTGTTAAGGAGACTGTCTCTGAAACATCAACACCTTGCCTTGGCAAGATACTCTCTGCTCTTTTGTTCAAATCCCAGAAATTCCCTGATGGCTCAGAATAGCTCAACTGGGAGTCTTGTGCCCAAGGCTGGCAGATGTGTCCAGCATAACATCTGGAATAGAACCCAAAGCAGCTAGAATATTGGGAGCCCGTGTCCTTGCAGTGTGAATATTTGCAGTCGTTTTTCTAGTCCAGTAAAGCTGTCAAGGGCTCACATGGCTTCTTGGGACATGTTTCAACTTGCACTGACACGAGTGGCATGAGCAGACCCGTCCACCTCCCAGCACCCTGAAGTAATAGTGGCAAGGAGGTTCACCCATTGAGGGCAACACAGATTGGGCAGTATAGTGGGCCATACTCATGAAAGAATCCCTGAGTCTGAGGGGACATCCTTTCTCTCCAGCACTGGGTTGTTGGTCTATGGTAACCTGCGAGCTCTCAGTAAAAAATAAAATCAAAGTAAAGGAAAATAATTCCCATCTTTAGTATACCAGGCAGCAAGCAGGGTGTAATCACACCAGTGCTGTGGTACCTGGCACAATATTCAGTTGGCAAAAACCACACTGTCTTACATGCATAATAAGCTCAATATTCAGCCTGCGTTACTGAGGCCCTGGTGAGGAGAGGGTCGGAGGGGGAAACAAGATGGGAGAGAGAATAGAAATGAATATTGAATCCAAAGTATTATTGTTAGAATCTCTGGAGAAAATGGCTCCCGGACATACAGAATTTTCAATACAGTTTAAAAAAAGGAATGACTCTTCTGGTTTTTCCATTTATTGTAGCTTCCCAGAGCTTATTTTTAGTAGCACTAATAGTGCCTCCTACCCCTGTACTCATTTTCTACAGATTTAAAAATTTTGTATTATCCTGTCCCTCCAGAGGTGCCTTCTATTTCTACAACATTAGTACCATGAAGGGGGGGGGGGTGCGGAAATAGGGCATTTCTGAGAGAAAAGCGTCTTGGATATTTGCATTCCAATTTGATTAGTATTTTTGCTTCTCCTGGTTCATTCTGAATCAAGGGAAAACATATTTAAATGGAAATAGATTGATGCCAAGGATCTCTGGACCCTAAAGGTCCCCCTAGCCCCTCTCACTGCCCCCCACACACACACAAACACAACATGGTTAGGTCAGGCACGGGTGTCCCCTCGGAGCTGGGCTGATAAAGGCCTTGACACAGGGGCCTCACCAAAATGGATCAACTATAAACTCACCTACGGAAGGCGCCCCTGCCCAGGCTGAGCTACGAGCAGGAGAAACCACATGAGCATGTGGCCTGTGTGTTTCTTGGTGGAGGTGGGGAGTTCTGAGCAATCAGACCCCATGCACAGTCTCAGAGGCCAGAATGAGGGAGTCTATGAATGAGGAAGTCCAGAAACTGCCCTCGTAGAAGCACCCTCTGGGTTGATCATGCACCTGGGAACAAAAATATGACCGCGGAGTCTGCTGCTAAACAGTGACAATACTGGAGTTCTTTATAATTCTTTTTTTTTTTATTTTTTTTTATTTTAAGTAGGCTTCCACACCCAATGTGGGACTCAAACTACCCCGAGATCAAGAGTCGCATGCCCTACTGACTGAGCCAGCCAGGTGCCCCACAGTACTTGAGTTCTGACTGGAGTTTCAGACCTCAGTGACTTTGCACACACCTCTACATAAACTGGGCCGCTTTGCCAAATTACACATGGGAACTAGATGGAGTGTAGCATATGCTATCTTTACCTGTTGGCTCCTGGGGTGGCTGATTGTTCCTGAAAGAAAGCTATATATGGGCATTCTCAGCTCATCGCTGCTTTTATAAAGTGATGGCTGTGTGACAACATGATTATCTGGGTTCTAACAGGGACATTACAGGCCAAGTGTAAGAAAGTAATGCTGTGTTAGATTTCTACATACAGTCTCTTGTAGCTTAAAGAATTCGCAACTAGCCTAAAAATGTTAGATCTGAAATGGACTTAAGAGATACTTTATCTCACTCATTGTTATGTAGTTGAGGTACCTGAGTCCACAGAGGGGATGTCACTGGCTGAACATCACCCAGCAGGTGTCTTGTACAGGTTCATGGACTATGTCTCTGGACCCTTCTATTGCTCCTCCCAGTGCTCCTTGAAGAAGACAGACGACAAAAAAAAAAAAAAAAAAAAAAAGAAGAAGACAGACAGAGTGGCATTATGTACATGTAGGGAGTAGGAAGTAGAGATGCCAGTAACACCTCCCTGTGACTGCCTCTTATAGCTTCTTCCCAACTCTTATGTGCTGGGCAGCCCTAAGCAAGTTGCTCTCCCTCTCTGTACCTTGTTTACCACTTGTGTAAAACACAGATGAAGCTGATGTTCATCTGTTGGTTGATGTTGCTTCCCTCCCAAAGTGCTAAGTGGTCCAGAATGAGCTTTAGAGTCAGACAAATGGGTTCAAATCCGGATGCTCCTTCATTTAGCACTTGGAGCACTTGGGTCATTACTCTCTCTGAGCCTCTGTTTCCTTATTTTTAAAATAGGGGTAATAATACCTAACTCACAAAGTTATTGTAAAGACTAAATGATAAAATATATACGTAAAACTCCTCAGCCCACGTGCTCAATAAATGGCCACTGCTATTACTGTAATTGCCAACTATAATAATGAGTTAGAAAAATGTAGGTAAAAGTCCTAACACAAATCCTAATGATTGTGTGATAAAAATATTAGTTATTATTAACTAAAACGGCCCTAGTATTCATCCCAAGCTGTTGTTAAGATTCCTACGTATCTAGCAGCTGGATCAGCCCAGAACTGGGTACTAGATTTGTTTGCTAAGTCAGCTTAAATCACTCGTTTGCCTCTGATACAGTCTGGCTATTTCTGGCGTGGCCAAAGAGACTGCAGAGGGCATTAAGCTCCAGAAGAGGAACTACAAACAAGATTTCAGAGAGGGAGAGATTTCCTATAATTGCTAGGACCACCTCCCCGCCAGTTTGATTTCCCGTGCAGACGAGTGTGTTGAAAAGATTGATGTGGGTGTGACCTCCAGACCCTGTTTGGAAATTATAAATACAAATGGTGCTTTAATGGTACATGTGGCAGTTGGGGGGTTGTGTTAATTACATTTGAATAGAGACATGGTGATAACTCACTAGCTCTGCCCCTGGTAGTTAATTTTGTTACATCCAGGGGAAAATTCTGTTGGGGTCTATGAGTAGCTGTGGTGCAATTAGACGGCAAGAGGGTTTTTGTCGGTAAGGTTGCTATTGATTAGTATTTACTTTAAAAAGAGTAAAAGCTATTCCCTCGTGCTCGAGCTGCCTAATCTGTCAGGGACACGGCTACATGTTTTGGAGATGCATAGCAGGCTTTTTCATATATTCTGAACCCCCCCCCCCCCCGCCAAAGAGAGTCCAGTATAAAAATCTCCCCAACTGGTTTTAATGATGCTCAAATAAAAGGCATATACCACAGCCAAGATCTCATTAAAAGAGGGAAGTCTTTTTGTAGATTTGCTTATTTATTTATGAAACGCCTCTGAAATATTTATAAATGCTTCCCTGATATTTGTCTGAAAATACATTTTAGGGCTTCTTTGGTGGAAGGCAGGGGAGAGGGAGACTGGAGGAGAGGATGCCGGTGGAAGAAAAAGAGGTGAATTTGGCACAGTTTCTTCCCCTTGCGGTGAAGTGGGCTGTGCCAGGGTATTATCCGCATGTGACACTAGGGGGTGCCCCAGGAACCGGGCAGACTCTAACCTGCTCCATACAGGTGACCCAACTTGCTTGCATCCCTTAAACAGAAGCAGTGGCAATCACTAGTGCTCTGTTTAATTTTCCTGACAGAACCAGGGCAGATACAGACACTCTTGAGGCCTTTATCACTTCCTTCACTTTTAGAGCTATTTATTAATTGAAATAATAGTTATGCTACCGCTTGCCTCAGACCTACTTTCATCTGTTTAGCAGCTGCTTTCTACGAAACACAAAAGAGCTGAGCAATGACACTGGTGTCTTAATTAACCATTGAATACCTTATAGAGCGCTTGTCACTTAAAAGAAAGCATAGTGGTCCCTGTTTTTAAACAAAACAAAACCCCAAAAAACAGATACACAGAAAAAAAAAAGTTGATCTAACGAGCTGTCTTGGATGTGTCTTTAGAATTCTATTTTTTTATCATGGTGCTTTGCACTCACATACCTATGCAAAGTAAGGAATCTCAGGCTTATCTGGAGCAAACCAGTGAATTTACTTTTCTCCTCAACTTTCAGAGAATCTGGTTGCACAGTGGCTCAGAGAAGTGGTCCAAGATCAGAGAGGATAACACAGCTAAGACTGCTTATTAGTTAAAAGAAGAGTAGGGGCTGATTTAAGCTTACGTAACCAAAATGTTTCCAAGCCTTTCCAGCCCATGGGTATAAGTAAGTCTCATTAATATTAAGACCAGAGCCTCAAGCCCTTACCTATTAATGTAGTTAACACAGCCCCTTATAAAGCTCATTCCAAACTCAGTGTCACCTTGACTTGCCAAGGTAGAGTTTTATATCTGTTTAGGAATTAGTCTGGGCTTTTACTCACCTCTGGATTCTGCTTGCTATTCCGAGTTCCACTGGGGCCATCAATATTGGCCCCAAAGCATGCCACGCTTATATTATTATTATTATTATTATTAATTATTATTATTATTATTAACTGTTAGTTATGGACTTCTGCCTCTTCTAATGATTGATTTCTGGCTCTAGCCACCAACCCTCTCATATCTTTCATTACCAGGACAGAGCAGTAGCCTATGTTGAAGTGAGGAAAAGTGTTTTCTGTCTCTGGACTCATTTAGGAGGGTTTCACCTTAGTAAAGTAGTTAGAACCTGAAAGTACTCCAGAATTTGATGAGGGAGGCTTTTCAGTTTATATGTACAGCCCTTTCTCCCTGAGGTGTATACAGCCCCTGGAAGATGAGGACTGGATGCGTTGAAACTCCAGCTAGCATAATGGAAGAGAACATCCAGCCTATCTGAACATCTCCCCCCCCCCCCCCCCCCCCCGCCCCCGGACTCTCAGCCTTGTGGCTCGGTCTGATTGGCCCTGCTGAATTCTCCCATGGTGATGCTTCATTTTCATCCCGAAGAAGGTTCTCAGCCCCCATGCAAATAAATATTTAAAAAGACTCCTCTTACTCCACATACTATGTTTCTGAAGCTCTGTTCTCTCCCAGTGAGGACCTCCAAATCCTAAACATCAACCTAGTAAGAGAGAAGGCCTTCAGTAACAGCTGGGATAAATCTGGGGAAGGATCAATGTGGCAATGGCATGATGGTTACCTTGTTTCAGCTCTCTTTGTATGGTTATGTGGTATTTGAAACATTACAAAGAACGGATGCCTTGTAAGGACTGTGCAACCCCTCAGGGCAAAACAAATGCTGCACCAAACATTGAGCTTAAGGTTCAGAATTAGTAGACACTAAATATAAATAATAGGGAAATCATAGCAGCCCAAGGATTGTTGTTATTGACCTTTCATTTTTCAAAGCAAACAAGATACTTTGTATATCACTATATAAGAATGCAAAATGTATCCCTGCAGGCTTAACAAATCAATGGGACAGCAAAGCATTTTTAAAAATTAAAAAATTTTTTAAGTTTATCTATTTATTTTTGAGACAGAGCTGGGGGGAGGAAAGGGGAGAGAATCCCAATCAGGTTCTGCACTGTCAGTGCAGAGCCCGACAACAGGGCTCGAACCCATGAAACTGTGAAATCATGACCTGAGCCAAAATCAAGAGTTGGAAGCTTAACCGACGGAGCCACCCAGGTGCCCCAACAGCAAAGCATTTCGTAACAGGAGTTTGCCATGGAAATTTTAACATGTTAGAAGATACTCTACTCACTGCTGCCTCATTTAAAATCTCTGTTATGTGAACTTTTCGACTGGCTTGTATTTTGCATAATTCTAAATTTAGGGCCCCTGGGAAGGCAGTCCCCTTGTCATAACTACCGTATTGCTATTTATTTACTCCTCTGTGTCCTCATCTGTGAACATGTTGGGATAGCATGGTACCTTCTTAGTGGTGAGTCTCTGAATTTGCCACCTCCAATTGCACAGCACTTGGAGGAAAGAGTTGGTGGAATATATTAGTTTGCCAAATGAACTTCAAAATGAAGCAGAGCTTTGAAAATCAGTACCAGATCATGTGCCTGGGGCCTAGAGAAACCGAGGAGGTCCGAGGCAAAGTGCGTGCACAGGACTCTGAGGCTGCTGACTCCCCCTGGGCAGAATGATTCCAGAAGGCGTTTATGTAAAGTTTCTTGCCAAATAGGCACATAGGGCCCATAAACATGTCCAGCGGTAGAAACCGTGGACCCCGGTGGTCTCTTTCAAGGGTGCCCTGGGGAAGACCGTGTTACTCGATGTCCTCTCAAGTTGCAGTGAGAAGAGACTGGAGGCAGGTTTGCTCACCCTTCCCCAGTGACATTGTCAGTACAGAGTCTACACTGTCTTCTCCTGGGACCCTACTACTACTACTACTACTACTACTACTACTACTACTACTACTACTAGAAATATCGAGCCCCTGGTGGCTGCCTGATGAATACCTGTTGAGTTGATTTTCCTGAGCTGGAAGTCTCAGCCAGCAAGGTCAGAATAGTCTCCCCATACCCAGAGGGACTTGCCAGAATCCATCCCCTGCCTAAAATGCTTCACATTAGCCTAGTTTCTCTCCAAAGCCCTTTTTCCCCCCAACTTTATTTATTTGCGCCTGAGAGAAATCCTCAATTAGGAGAGCATAAACTTGAACATTTGCATATCTTCCTTGTAGCAAAAAAGTGTGTCCCTCAGTTCAGAGCATTCTGCAGGCAGCTATAGATGAGAAGAGACCCAGAGCTGGTGGTGTGTGTCATGCCCCGATTCTGAACTCGGTGACCTTAACTCCTCTGTGGTGGGGGGGTTTGTAACCTAGAAACCAGCCAACGCTGCAAAGCAGGGTTTTTCCTCTCAGGGAGCCGTTGTTAAGCACACGAGACATATACCCGCTGCCCCACCCTACCTCTCGTTACCACTCTCCTGAGCAAGGTTTTAATCATCTTTCAGCATGCCTACAAAACAAGGTAGAGTAGAGTCTACATAGGAGCAGCAGCAAGCCCTCCTGCTTCCTGGGCCTGGGTTCTAGATGCCAGATAGAAAACACGCAGAGTTCTTCAGTGATGAGCTCTTCCCACATGTCCAAGGAGAGGCCCTTCCTTCATCGCACATGAACCTCCAGGAAGCTGATCCACAGCTCACAAATGCCTATGAATGAGAAAGATCGACAGGTAAACTTTGCACCACTCTATGGTTTTCGAGGTAAGTCAACATTTGATACTGAGATAAGTAGATGTTTATCCGTTTGAATTCCCAGAACCATCACTGCAGAATTTATCTGGCGACCAGATGACACTACTAGGATAGCTTTTAATAAGTGAAATGCTCAGAGTGAAAAAGTGGAATAGAAATACAGCCAGAGCTCTGATATAAGAATTCTTGTTATTATTCGGATGTACCTGTAATGTTGTCCCATCCATGATTCTGTGATACAGTAGCAAAGAAGAAGAATCTGATTTGATCTGGCTGATTAGCCTTTTGTTTCCCAGACAGTGAGCCAAGGCACCCTGGGCGTTGCAGCAAACTCCAAAGAGTGCCAGGAAATATTTTCAAGTAGCTGAGGGAACTGTATCGATTCCTGACATCTCTCAGACATCGTGTGAACTATCAGCTCCAGGCCGTTCACGGTTTCACTATTGGAATGCACGACATTCTTTGCAGTGATGTCATACCTTTGCGAAGTGAGGTTTTGGCAGTTGGTATGATATAAAATGGTACCACGTGGTGCAGTGTGGAGCAGGAAATGCGGGTGGGCCTTTCCACTCTAATGCCAGGGTGTCAGAAGTTGTGAAGTAAGTGCTTGTGATTACTTAACAATGAAATGAAAATCCTATTCTTATATATGCGTACAGGTTTAAAAAAAAAACTGCCCAATTGGTAGGACATACTTATTAAGTTATTGGGGCCTCATTAACACACAGAACTTTTAGGTTATCCCTTTTAGCCTAGGAGTGCTATAAAAAATTACTGCCGCATTAATCATAAAAGAAGAATGCTTGGGAACTTCTGGGTTAGACAGTACACAAGATAAATAATCATTGTTTGTTATTGAATAAATGACAAGAAGTATCTATTGTGTGCTTATCACACATAGGCGTGATTTTAAAACTACAGGGACATATATGTGAGATCCCTTTGCCCAAAGCTGGAGGAGGGAAGCAATAATATTAAGGATGTAGGATGTGCCAGAGTCAAAGATTTTACGTGTTATCTTATTATATGTGTGTAAAAGCATATGAGGAAGGTTCTGTAGTCATCTTGTAGAATATAAGATAGTTTCAGAAATAAGACAGTTGCCCAAACCACACATTGGTGGTGAGTAAACAGGCTAGTATTTGACCCAGCTCTATTTGATTCTGAAGCATATTCAGCCTTGTGCTATCAGTATCTGGGACTATTGTCACAGCAAGATCGAAATAGCAGTCCACGTGTCTCAATACAAATCAAGAAGATGCTGTTTTAGGACTCCCGTGACAATCCAAATAACTGTGTACTCTCAAGATACTGTGTTTATAATTTGCTGTGTTGATCCGTGTGGGAGCATACTTAATTCTGTGAGTGAATATTTTAATTTTTTCCCCCTAATTATGTGGTTAAACCATTTCACTTTGAAACATTTCATTTGGCAGACAATAAATGACCCTTTTAATCTTGGTCTATGTGACTTGTACCCAACAAAGTTAAAAAGTACCAAATGATGCTAGTTGGGTTGTGATTGTCAGGTTGTGTGATGTTCAAGCTTAACCCATAGTAATTAAAGCAGCTCAGGGAAAGAACTTTCCATTCAGACTAAGGGGAAAAGGCTATCTTACTCTTTTCAGGAAACAACTAAAATAATTCTGTGGCATATATGCTTTCCTGATCTTTGCATAAGGAAAAACAGGCTGTCGGGTGGAAGCTAGCATAACTCTGGGCTTCCTTTGCTGTCATGTATTGGCTAGATTAGGGAGTCCTCAATAGCATCTTGAAAAAGAGTTTGACTTTGTGGTCTGACATTTGTATAATAGATATTCTGTACACACGTTCCCCACATTTTGTTGATTCAGAGATTACTCAAACTCCGTCCTGATAAAGCTGTATTTAATCTGGGTTTACTTAGTCGTTTGTTTAGTTTAAAGGGTGGAGAGTTGTTTTGGAAAGTGGGTTGCCACTTGCGCTGAAAAGGATTTTTGCTGACGTCCCTACCTGGTGAGATGGCGAGAGGCGGTTCCAGTAGATGGTCAAGCACGTCAGATGTCTATCAACCTAACCTTAAGAGAACCCCATGAAAGGAGTGTGGCTAAAAACTGCCGGGTTATGCTTGCTCAGGAAACTCCCTGTCTGGGTTACTTACCTTTCGTTACTAACGTTTTACCCAGTCATTATACTGGATTTCCCCTTTTCCTCTCAGAAAATTAGTAATCATGTCATTTCCAATCCATATTTGTGCATTCAATCAGACAAGAGCTGTGAAGGCTCCGTGTCCATATTGGGACATATACTTTAGCATACTGCATGATAATCTGCTTTTGTCCTGCCCTGGTGGTCAGTGCCGTTCTTGTTCAGAACTTTTGAAAACGATGCATTTGTGTTTACTTTTCTGAGATCTTGCCCAGGAGATCCTAAAGCAGGATAGAAGAGGAGGCTGGAAAATGGCATGTGTAACAACATGTTTGTATTTGGCCTGCCCAGGGCAACCTGGAGATGAAATGCTGTTCCTTGTTCCCCTTAAGTTGGATGTTGACCACCTCCGAACCCAGTGGTGGCTGAAGATGGCGTGAAGGTTAGGTGCTGCCCATGAGACTCCTTGCTACATGTCGTCTGCAAGTTCCAGGGACCATTTACTGTAGTCTCATCCTTCAATAAGCCTGAGATCATGCCTTGCCCCTCACCCCATTCCCTACTTCCATGCCCTCCTTTCAGATCCCTGAAAAATGGGCACTAGATAGAACTTCTTCACAGTAATTTTGAATAGCTGTCCTCGGAGCGCTTCACCATCTAACCCCGTGTGATGTTTCCCAAAAAGCATCGCCTCATTTTTCTGAAGAGTTCTACCCTGTCTGCCTTCCTGCCTCCATTTTAACCCTGTAGGACCTGAGCTATACAGAGGTTTATCAGCTTTGATTATTCTTCTTTCTTGAACCTGGAACTAAGACCATCCCTCCAGTAAACAGAAGGCCTCCAAAGCCTGTAGTTCACTCTGAATCTACCCCCATTCATGCCTTGGAGTCACCAGAACTGGATTTGAATATGAGCTCTGTTAGTTAGTCATCTACAGCTTGACCAAGCCGAACCTCTGCTTCTTTGGCCTATAGAGTAGAGAAAATAATGCTGCTTCATTGTGCTGTTACGTCTAATGTTGGGTGAGTTGTTGCATGTAAAATACCTAGCGCATAGTAGACACTCAAGAATTAGAGCTTCCTTTTTTAAACTTCATTTCTTGACTACTCATTAGGATCCATCTTCAACATTTGCTCATCTAAGGTAAGGATAGGAGGAAGTAAGGGTGTAAGGAAGCCTGGAATCTTGTCTCTAACTCAGTGGGCCTCGCCTATTCTTTTCAAAGGGTCTTGCCTTCCTTTCTTTATCGTGGGCACAGTTCTGCTTTCCCAATTGTATGCCTTTGTGTTTGAGAGGAAGTAAATGAACTAAGGTGTGGGACTATCCTTGCCAACTCTTAGGGGACCAAGTAAGTGTTGTGTGTGTAAGTGTCATCTGATCTCTGGGCAGGCATTGTAAAATTTCCAGGTTTATCTCTTCCATGTAAGCTTCATCTTTGCGAAGAAAGTACAATTTCATAAGAACTTCCACATAAATAAAATTCACAGATCACTTGGAAACGAGTGTCTCAGTTTGGGGCCCAAGAATATGTCTTCAGCCACAGCAAATCTAGCCAGTGGATGTGGAACACAAAAACACAGGCTCTTCTCTGAGCAATGGTCTGTCGGACTGGGGGAAACTTATCCTCACCCCCCAAAAATAGGCACTTGTGTCACCAAGATCATTAGTTCATGTTTTCCTTTGCCTGTTCATCTAGCACTCATACCCCCTCCACTACAAGAACCAGATTTGAGGCAACTGTTTAATGTGATCTTTACCAAAGTGGAGATTGTGTATACACCCTGAGTACTCATTAATCCCATGGGCAAAAATCTGGAGATGTCACTTTTGAGGTAGGTAATGAGTACAAGGCCCTGATATGTAATCAAGTCGGGGCAGACCTAGAGGGAGACTGGTAAGGCAGTGGGTAGAGATGCCTGTCGGCTGATGAATAGAAGAGGCAACCGGCAGCCCTTGGGGAACTCCTCTGGCCTTCTGTCTCCTTTTAATAACTGTTACTTAAGCTCTGCGGTCCTCTCTCCCAGGTGACTGGTATTCTCCTTGTTCTCACTGCTGCCATTAAACAACATGCACACGCGCGCACACACAAACGCTCACACGCACATGTACTTGTGCATATGGCGACCCCCTCCTGGAGCTGCCCTTCCCAGGATGTGCCCTGTTTCTTTATCTGTCCTCCACCTGAGGAGGATAATCTGTCCTGACCTCTCTTTCCCTGACCCACCAGCCTCCAATTAGGGGAACTCACATGACGGAGCCCTGTCTGGATGGCAAACCCCACTCAGTATGCTCTTCCTGTTTGCTTATTCACCTCTCAGGGGTAGGTATTCCTCTTCTTCTTTTGTAAGTGACACAGCTGAGCTTCTTCAAGGTGACATGACTTGCCCAAGTTCACAGTCTTAGGAAAGGGTCTTAGCTTCCAGCTCAGGTCTGTATAACCCCAAGGCTACATTTCTCTTGGCGATGTAACCAAAATAAGACAGGCTAAACTCTCCAGAGAGTCTTGCTGATTAAATAGATTTAATGGGTTGCCTCTTGGAATAATTTAATGTAAAAAGGGTATAGCTGTACCTAAAATATCATAAGGAGTTTTTAGTCATGAAATTTTAGGAATGAGGTAGATTGGGAAGGGAACTATTTGGGGGTTGGAATTTGGGGTCATTCCCTCATATCACACAGTGAGAAGGAATAACCTAAAACCAGGTCTGTAATAAGACTTGCTGTATGCATATCAGGAGAATATTTTTATTTGGCAATGGATTTGTTTTTTGGGGGGTCTCATGGCGGAAATGGGAAATTTAGAAACGTAGTCTGTTTCCAAGGGGGTTAGATCAATCTTTATTCACGCGTGGAGCTTTTTGCAAGTGTGTTAGCTTTCCACTGATTGGCACTGGTGATGTCCAGGGTGCGTTAGCTTTGAGAGCTGATGGGAGAACGAAGGTTTGGGCCGAAAAAGTGGAGCGTGACCATCTGGGAGGCAGATCTGAAAATGGTCTTGCCAGGTCACCCTCTCACGGGGCTAAATGCCAGAGCGTCTCCAAGTGTTTCCAGTGTGAGTGGGTCTTTTCTATGCACTAGCTTAATGAACAGAGCCAGACCTCCCTAATCCAGTGATAGGAGCCGCAGACACTGCTCAGAACTGTAACACAAGTCCTGATGGATGGTTTTTAAGAGCATAAAACAGGTGACCCTTTACTGAGAGAATTAAAATGTGTACTCTTAGAAGGCTGCCTGTGAAAAAGTTCGATATTATCAATGTTTACCTTTCTCTAATTAAAAAAAGTAATCACCTACACATGTTTAAGGAAGAAGTTTAAGCTCTTCTCCTCGCTAAAAGAATAAATTGAGCAGTTAAATCTTGAGGAAAGAGACCACACGGAAAGAGGTGGAAAGCTGAAGTAAGAGTACTAGCTTTTAATAGCCATTTATTAATTGTTCTTGGGGAAATTGCTGAAGGAGGAGAAGACAGTACTTGAGCCTGTGTATTATATGGGCAAGACTCTGGAACATGTACGGGGTGCCTGTCACAGTTTATTTCCAGCCACTGACTTGGCCGTGAATGACAGAGTGTATTTTATTTTATTTTATTTTTTAAAGAAGAAGGCTCAACCTAAGGAAACGCTGTGCTTCCACAGGATGCCAAGCTCTTGAAAGAGCCGTTCTGAGAGGAGGGTGGGGGCAGGGAAAGTATATTTTCTAAGATTTTCTGATACTAAAACCCATTTACGACTGTTGAGGAAAATCTCTCTGACGGAGGATTTAGCTCTCACTAATCCTTAAGTGACTTGTTTTGACAGAGCCTTTATAGGAGATTTTCTCAGTAACTTTGGTTTGCTCTAAAGGAGCAATTACCGATTTGTCCTCCAGCACCTTCTTGTTTTATGTTTTTATTTTTTTTCCTGTTTAATGTGTGCCAATTAATGAACTTCATGTATGTTCCAAAACAGCAAGAGATTCCGATCAGAACTGTTTACTGTAGAAATTCAGGAACGTTTGGATTTTCTTGGATCTTCCGCTCTCTTTCTTGCCTCTGGGTATCAAGGACCTGGATTTCATTTCGTGTGTCATGTGGCCTTCTCAGCAGATTCTTTGACTCGAGCTCGTGGAAATCGAGCCCCACTTTCTATTTAGACTGCACTTTCTCTCCATAAAGACGTTTTTCCTCCTGCTTGAGGAACGAGCATGGGGACCCCGGGCTTTTAAGCCTCCCGGTGTTTGCTTTTGCTCGGATAGGCATTATCTTTTCCGAGGTGACTAAAGGAGCCGGAGCACACGGCTCACCTCCCTGTTCAAGGGACCGCTGGTGCTATGACAACGGGGCCCTCATGTCTTTGCGCTTCCCTTTCCCACCCTGCCTGCTGTGGCTGTGAAGCGATGCTGAAATTCCACCCCACGTCCCATCTCCCACCTTGCCGCTGAGTCCCACCCCAGCAGAGGCCTCGGTGGGTCTTTCCAGCCCACAGGTTCCCAAAGTGTGGTTCCCCAGACTGGCGGCATCAGCACCACCTGAGAACTGGTTAGAAATGTGGATTCTCGGGGCGCCTGGGTGGCTCAGTCGGTTGGGCGACCGACTTTGGCTCAGGTCATGATCTCACGGCCTGTGAGTTCAAGCCCCGCATTGGGCTCTGTGCTGACAGCTCAGAGCCTGGAGCCTGTTTCAGATTCTGTGTCTCCCTCTCTCTCTAACCCTCCCCTGTTCATGTTCTCTCTCTGTCTCAAAAATAAATAAATGTAAAAAAAAAAAAAATGTGGATTCTCAGGCCCCACCCCGGACCTGCTGAATCAGAAAACCAAGGAGCAGGGCCTACCCAGCAGTCTGGGGCTTGGCACACTTTCACGGGGATTCTGACTCGAGCTCACGTTTGAGAGGCCCTGTTTTCTAGTCCCTCGGCCTGTCTCGTTTGCAGGAAGGAAAGAGCAAAGGAGCCACCCTCGTAAAGAACCACCCCCCACTCCCTCAAACTGCCCCCCCCCCCCACATTCGTGACTCCACACTCAGTTTTGGTTTGTGACTTCGAAAGTTTCATCCGCACAGTTAGGTTTCTGGTCCTAATTTATGGTTGGGTTCACTGTACTTTTTTTTTTTTTTTTCGAAATTTCATTAAGCCGTGCCAGTGACATGGTGATTGCTGTTAGGGTGTGGCAGGAGAGATTTATGAGTTTTCACAAAAGTGGCCAAAACTCTAGGCGGGCATTAACATACTGAGTTTTAAATTATTCTTGGGACTTTTGTGAAAGCCGCCTGCTTTAATCCTCTTGTCAGGGAGCTGCCGAGTTAAAAAATGATCGCCGAAGCAGCTTTGCCAGCTTCACAGGGAAAGTCAGCCGTGAGAGCTCTTCCCTGGAAGAGCTGTCTCTGGGCCCATGTGGCCAATGAAGATAGTTTTTAGAAAAAGTGAGCAGCCATGACATTGGTTCTGAGGAGAGGAGCATTATGGGAGGCCTCTTGGGGGTGAGCATGGGGTCACCCTGTAGGCACCACAGCGTTCACGCCGCTCCTGACGGGGTGACAGCAGCCCAGTCTCTGTGGACTGGATGGGAGACCTGGGAGGGCAGGATGCGGGTCCTGCTTCTCTCTTCACAAGTAGCGTGACCTTGGGCATTAGCGTTTCTGACTTTGGGTTTCTTCATGTACAAAATAGAGGAGGTTATACCAGGTGACTTCTAAGGGTCCTTTCAGCTTTAAAATTTATGACTCTGGGATTCCTTCTCCCATCTGCCTCCCTGCACCATCCTTCCCCTTGTGTACAGAAGCAGTCGAATTTATTGATCCCTCAGAGGCTGTGTCACCCACTTCTCCTTCCTCTATGCCCCTTCGTCCCTTGAGAGCCTCTTGTAGGGCTTGAAAAAAAATAAAAACACATACAGTGGACACTTCTCTTCAGCTGCTCAGAAGTCACCTGCAAATCGGCTTCTTGAATTTCATACGGAGGGGTGAGGTGGGCCCCCAAAGATGACAGAGTCTGAGTTGGGCAGGGTAGGGGTTTCATTATCCAGAAGTCCTTCAGAGAAACTTGAAATGAAAACATACAATAATACTGTCTTCCCTCAGAAAATCAGGACTCCCGGCCTAATCCCATTCCCACTTGCCCTGTCCTCTGAAGAAACCGAGCTGCTAAAAACACAGCGGAGGTGAGACAGAGGACATGGTTGCTAATTGCTGTTGAGCATTCTGGGAGAGGGGGTTTAGGGAATGTCCTATCAGCATCTCACATTTGCCTCCAGTTCTGGGAATTCTCCCGTCTTTGGTTAGAGCCGTGTCCTTGGGTAACCTGGCCAAGCGGGCCATTTGCTGTTGAAGCGCATAAAGGCAGACATCCTCTTGATTCCCTTCAGCCCATTTATCCAAACTGAAGGTTAAAGGTTAGACGACCCTTTGCAAGCTTGGGCCGTGCTGGGAGAATTCATCTCACATCCCAAATTCTCACGGGAGCATGAGATGGGAGGAGAGGGGGTCGTCAAGCATGTGTCGCATATCGCCACTTACTGTCTCAGGAAAGTGCTTTTCACGATCCTATAAGATGTCCCAGGTAAACTTCAGGACAGTAGTAACAGGACAGCTTCTTGTCAGACTGAGCGCATGCCAGCTTTCCTCCTCTTTATGCCCTGTAACCTCCCGAACCTGGAAGCCACTGGAAAATTCCTTTCACGATAAGGCAGGGAAAGAGTTCCTCTCTTGAAACCATTCTGAGTATATTTCCTTCTCAGGAAAGTTTCCGATTCCCGGGTGAGGGGTGAAATACAAAGTGGGGAAAGGTAGCTTCAACTTGCTTTAGGCTTTTTCCCTGACACGGAGGAGCGTATTTGTGATATACCGGGAGAGTCCACCAGCTCCGAAGTCTTCATTTCACATTGGGTAGCAGGCCCTGTCAGTGCCAACAGTGCTGACTGGAGACAAGCATAAGGGCAGGGACTTGGGGAGGCTTAGGCGTTAGGAAACATTGTAAGACACGGGTTCAGGCAGGTGGTGTCCAAGCACTGAACTCTCGTTTCTCTTCACTGGCTCCATCGCCGTGTAATTGTTCCCCTCCTCTGAAAAGAGCTAAGAATTTATGAAGAGTTGCAGTATTTCAGATTAGAGTCCTCGAGAATCTTATTTCAAAGGGGCACTGGGTTAAGGAATCACAAGACCTGGTTTTCTGTTGGGATTTTGCTGTCAACCAGCCTTGTGATGCTGGCTGGGTATTTTCCTTTCAGCCTCGGGTTCCTCATCTGCCCATTGAGGATGTTGGTCTAGAGCACAAATGGCAAATGATGGCCCGTGCCCTGAAGTGGCTCCTTAACCAGAGTATAGCATTCTTTCCTTGTGATTCCAGGTGAGGCCTCAGAATCCCTCTCAACACAGTGCCTCCAAGCAGCCATGAACCTTTCAGAGTTCAGAGTTGACCCTTTGCATGAAAATGTTTTGCCATCTTTCTTAGAAGCTTGGAAATGGGCGTGATGTCACCAGAGCATGTAGGAGTGGTACTTCACTAGGCCTTGCGATTTGGGGAGCAAGGAAGGCTTCCAGGAGGAGGCAACTCCAGAGCTAAATCTTGGAAAATGAAAGACCAGGGCTTGGGAGAAAGGGTCATCTGGGTACAGAGAACACAAGGAATAAAGACAAGAATGGAGAAAAACATAGAGTCTGCTGCATTTTTATTTTGATGGTATATAAGGTGTCACATGTGGGACAGCAGGAGATGAGGCTGGAAAGAAGGGAAGAGACCAGATCAAGGAGGGTCTTGGAGACCAAGCTTTGGAGGTGTGGTTTTGCTGACCTGTCTCTTGTCTTTCATGCCCCAGCCTTGCCCCTCTCATGCTGGCTGGTGGTTTCTGAGTCTGTACCTCTCTGCTTCTGTCTTTTGTTACCCATTTGACCCTTCAGTTGTCCCTGGCTCTGACTCTCTCTGCGGCTAACATTGTTCCTCTCCTGACCTCTGTCCATGTGACCTAACCAGGTACTGACCCCTTGACCGGAGGCCCACCCCAGATGCTTGTCTGTTCTTCAACGTTCTGAGCAGCTCCGCATCCAATTTCTCTACTTTCTGTGTACATCTTATTCTTCGCTGACCCCTTACTCTCCCCCACTGCACACACACACGCACACACACGCGCGCACACACACACTAGATCTGAAGCTTACATCAAGGGCACTTAAGAAATATTACATAATGACACCTTTCTTCAGATAGAGTTTGGGCCAGTTAGAAAAAGAAAAATGGGCTCATTTGCAGGATCATATCAGCTCGCACATGGAAGAGGGTCTTTTGAGGCTCTAATGGGCAGGCAGCTGATTCTGACAGCAGAATTCTGGGTCCTTGATCTTCCCAAGACATCTCCCCCCTGTTTTGAACATTAGCTGTGGTGTGGGTCCTTCCCACGGAGAACTGTGAATCCTATTCAGCCGCCTCCTTGTGATTTGGACATGAACAGGGAGCTTTCTCTGTCTACTTAATTCCCTTTGAAAGCTTTCTCGTCCCACTATTGGGCACTTCAGAGAGAGCACTGCATTAATATCTTCTGCTCTGGTTTCAACTTGGTATGGTTTTGTGATCTTAAAATAGATGGAATTACCACGGCAAGCATTGTTCTGCCTTGAACTTAAAGTCTCAAGAGCAAGTACTTCTAAAAAAGTTAATCCTTTTCTTATTTGCAAGGATTCTGGACTGCAGTTTACAAAGAAATATGCTAAATTATTTATAATCCAGGATTATTGCAATACCAAAGATTTCCTTGCATAACATCCCAGCTCCGCTAAAATGGCACAAACAGAACAGCCATCGGCCACACCTTATCTCAGCTGCTCTCTGTGGTCCCTGCAAAGGGGCCCCGGAGCCAAGCGCCCTGACCATGGGAGCACATGTTCTCCGAAGCATCACCCTCCATGGCTCACATGCTCACATTTCTGCTGCTGGGGCCTCCGGGCAAGAGAAAAGCTGGGATGGTGTGGACAGGCAGCATCCTTCTTAATAGGAAACATATCGTTTCTTAAAACGTGTACCCGCATTCTTCTGAGAGGAGCTGGGATGGCCAATAGTTAAAAAGCGGTATTAATGAGACATTTTAGAAACATGCAGTCTTCTAGGCCCATGTCCACAATTAATTTTGAGAAAACTCATTGAGTTCCCAGTTTGCACGGATGTAAAGTCAGGAGTTTAGGATAAATGATCCTGAAAGTGCCTTCAGTTCTAACAGCAGGCAACTCGAAACAAGTACTGACCTAATGCACAGATGCTTATGTGTCCAGCACAGATCATTGGAAAATAAGACGGTGACATCTGAGTTACTCATTGTGGGAAGATGGAGCCTGAGAATCCTAATCCCTGCCGTCAGTAGTGAACCTTCTAGAATCCATGTATATATGTATAATACATTTCCCTCTATTTTCAAAATCGGGAAATTACTTGATGATGTTTTATAATCTCTTACCTTTTATAAGTCATTCCCGGGTTTCAGAAGTAATCTTCTTATACTTTTAAGGTATTTTTACATCCATTGCCATCCATCGGGGTTGTTACGATTCACATTTCCTGCAGCAGTGTATATTGGTTTCTGTGTGTGGGTTCCACCTGGTATAAATTTAAGTCCGTTAAGCTAACGGACACAGGTGAAGGAGGCAAGACAGCACTGTATGTTTTCCCGGCCTGCGTCTGCCGCCCTTAGACGTTTTAACTTGGGAGATTTGGTATCTTTGCCTGCAAGGGAGGCCAGATCTAAATTCCAGGGGGACGTGGTGCCTCTTGAGCATTCTCCCCACACAGAGGTGCTCCCATTTCAGCTCACCACGAGGCCTCAGACGCTAGTCTGGTGCAGCCGTCCCTCTCCCCAACTCGTGAGCTTTTGACTGTCTAGAACCTTGACTTTGGCTGTCTCCCAAATCCATGTGTGTCCCAGTACTCACTCGCAGGTCTGCGGGGCGGTGAAGCCTGTTCACTGGGGTTCTGGGAGGAAAATTAACCAATAAGGGTCACATGCCTACGATGCCTGCTGGTCTGTGGGTATTCCAGAAAGGTTGATTCCTTTCCCCCCCGCCCTGTCTCGCTTTCACTCTCAGCACCAGTTTCCTCCTCTGCCAAAGGAGGCTGGACTAAGCAATCAGTCCCTCAGCCAACAGTTAGGGACATCTCTCTCTACCAAGAACCGTGGAGCATGTGCTGGATGCACAGCCCCAGAGGACCTAGTTCCTGCTGCCAAGAAGATCGTAGCAAAGTGGGAAGTAGCCAGCTCCTTCCAGGGTGGTGGTGGGGCATACATAGGATGCTCATGGGACCGTGCGTTGGAGGCAGACTTATTCCAAGGGCTGAGGCCTGGCAAGGAAGGGTCAGGAAAGGTACCTCTGAGGTAGCCCTCTTATTCTTAGCATCTCTTAGGTGTGATCATCTTCTGGGCTCCAGTGAGTATACGTTGACAATACACTGTCTTTCTTTCTGTGCTAAAGGTCCATTCCCTGCTGCCACCATCCCACTCCTCTGAGCGGAAGGGGTATTAGGGGCTAGTCTGTCTGCCCCGGGACCCCCAGGGAAGGAGGCTTGTTGCCATCTCAGGAAAGACTTGCAAAGTGGCGGGCTCCCATCACACAGGGCACTGACAGCTTTGGTCTTTGCTGCTGTCTAGAATTGACACACACCTGCCTGGAAGCTTAAAGGGGAAGAAAATCTCGAGGTAAGCCAGAAAAGCACCCAGCGTTAGGAGCGCTGGAGGACAGGTGAGACAACAGCAACAAAACCCGAGAACACTTGCTCAGAGGAAGTGCTGTGAATCAAGCCAGTGAAACCATTGCATGACCGGGTGTGTGTATGAAGCCAGGGGAGAGAGAACAGCTCCAGGGCGGGAGCCTGGTTGATGAGGTGAGGGTTGCAGAGCAAGACAGGGACAGAAAGAGACCACCTTGGAGCTCCCCCTGTAAGCACGGCTGAGTTATCTAGATATACCCTTTCTTGTCTGAGTAGGGCTGTGTTTTGGGATCCCTTCATTTTGAGTTCTCACTAGCCTTCTTTGTAGGTGGTCATGATGAGACTCCATGAAGTGTTAGACCATATGAAGGAAGCTCCGAGGAGTCTGGCTGCTCTTGGGTGAGACACAATGTCATCTCTTGCTTATCACCGCAGCCAGCCACAGGTGAGGCCGTGGTGTGGCACTTGCGAGGGAACAGCTCCAAGCCTGCCTTAGTACGTGAGAACAACGAGCCTTTCAAGCTAGCACTGTCTTGCACCAGAGAGAGTGAGCTATTTTTAAAAGCTCCATCCCTACCTTCTGCCCATCCAAATGCCAAATAACCACGCGCGTATAACCCTAAAGAAAGAAATAGATGGCCCCGAAGTCACATCAAAAGTGCCTGTAAAGATACTTTTTTCTACCTATTGTATACTCGTGCTCCTTTGCCTTTTCCTTGTCTCTCTTTCTGCTCTTCTGCTCTTGTCTATAATATGTAGAGCACTTTGCTTTCCCGAACCTGGTTTTAATCCTGGCAAGGGTCTTCAATAATGCTGAGCCTTCTGAAATTCCTTTAAAACCGCAGTTTGGCTGCCTTTTATCATGAACCAGGCGTGCACCCTAGTGACAGCATGATAGAGTAGGAACAAGAGAATGTCTTCACAACTGACCAAATAACTAGATCCCTTCAGGCCGTGAAGGGTTGCAAATCTGATATGCTTAACATCTCTGTTAAAAGATCATAGAGGCACTTGAAACCTTTTTACTAATTCCAGCTCGCTCTCACTCTCGCTCTCTCATTTTTTTCTCTCCTCTCAGCTCTGGCACAGGAAAGTACAGTGCTGACAAAGAAGCCAGCTTTCTTTTGACCTGTCTTGGTTTTTATTTGCTACAACCTGATGAAGAGCAGATCAGTTCCAGAAGCAGTATAAACTATTGAGGAAGGCAGTCTTGTGGTCCAGGAGCAGAAGGGAGATAGTCACAGATGATGTTGTTCTAGGAGGCTGTTAGGTTTAAATGTGGTGACCACAAGTCTCGTCTGGACTTTGGAAATGGTAGGGATTTTAGAGTTGTTAGTTGTCTTCCAAGTCTGTGCCACAAACACTTAGCAAGTCTGTGCCAAACCATTCCAGAAGGGACCCAGTTGTCTACGAAGAAGTCGTGGCCGTAAAACACATTCATTGCAAAACCTAGATGATGGCGTACTAATTTTAGTAATGGCTTAAGTTGTTCTTGAAGAGTTTTAATAAAGCCTTTCATCACCCATATAAATCGTTTATGCAGGAGAATTTGCTTTTTTCATTACTGTAGACCCACCTCAGGTGGAGATCAAAGCTGTCTATATTGACTAAGCAAATGAGTTGAAATGTTTTTCAGGAGGGATTGAAATCCATGGTTATAACTGGGTGGCCCTTGGCAGGCCGACTCTATAAGGAGTTTAACATAAGCAAGTGTAAGGAAAGGTTCCACAGGAACCACCCAGGCATGGAATTTGGTCCTTTCATGTGGGATATTCCTACACTCGGTTGTAGGCAAAACCGTTGCAGCGTAAAGCCTTTGAGACCTACTTATGCTTCAACCCTGGTGAGCTATGAGATGAGAGGGAGGAAAGTTACAGAGGGGTCCCAGCCTAGTCATGTAACTAGATTCTATATTAGAACCTTCTGGCTTTTTCTTTCTTTCCTCCATTTTCAGGGCCTCTCTACATCTTTTTTGTTTGTTTGTTTGTTTGTTTGTTTGTTTGTTTGTTTTAATGTCTCTATTATGGGTGTTTAGATGGTTTGCCTTCTATCAAATCATGCTGTCTGATGTAGTTGGGGGAAATGCTATCTCCGTACGTAACAAGTTCTTGTCTGCCTTTCCCTTTAAGGACCTTCTGCATACCAGATGGAATTCTTTTAAAGATTCCCTCTATTTGGGGAAGCTCTAGCAGGGAGTTGGGTTGAGATATAAACAAGACAAATAGGCATTCATTTGCCTGGAAAAGTCAGAGTGTCCAGGAAATGAGGTGGCAGAGAAATAAGCTGATATTCAGACACAAGAGGCAAGGCTGGGTCGAGTGCTGTGGGGATCACAGCCTGTGGAAGCCTCTGCTTGTGAGCCACGCTCTGTGCTCTGTGCTTTACATTTGCTTTCTCCTATAACACTCAGAACAACTCCATCAAGGAGGGGTCATTATTCATGTTTTGCAGATGAGGAAGTTGAGGCTCAAAGAGGATTATAACTGCCTGAGTCACCTACTAACCAAGTGGCAGAGCAGGACAGACACTACTTGCATTGTCTTGCATTTCAAGCACAGACGATATTTTATCTCTTACTTCAGATGGGTGGGTAGGTAGGTAGACAAATAGGTAGATGGATAGATGGATTTATTTATTTCTGAGGCAAAACTCATAGTGAAAACTAACAGCCATTGTAAGCCTCTTGCCTAGAGTATCTATTATTATGTAACATGCTACCCCAAAACTTTGGAACTGAAGAATAAAACCATTTTATTCGATCTCACATTTTTTGTGGGTTTGGGATCCAGGCAAAGCTCGGCAAGGCAATTGTGCTGTTTTGCGTGACATCACATGGAGTCACTTGTTGGTTTTCACCTACAGCCGCGCTGGTCTGAAGGGTTTATAGTGGCCTCACTTGTGTGTTCAGTAGCTTGGCAGGGACAGCTGGAAATCTAGGGCTCAGTTGGGCTCCCCTCCTTCATGTGTTCCTAAGTTATCTCCACATGGCCCTACCACAGAGTAGTCGGCTTACTACATGTCACTTTGGGGCTCCAAGAAAAGCTGGTGGAAGCCACCAATCTTCTTGAAGAATGAGCCCCAAACAAGCATAGCTTCATGTCTGCTCTACCCTCCTGGTGAAAGCACCACAGGGTAGCCTAGATCCAAGGAGAGAAGAAATCAACCACACTTCTGAATGGAGGGAATGCCAAAGAACTTGGAGCCATCCTTCATCTACCACAATCCCATATGTTCTTTGCATGGAATCAAGCGAAAGACTGCTTTTTAGGGGCCAGCTGTGAAGAAAGCCACATTCATTTTTGTGGCCTGCTACCTTCAATGACTCCTGCCTTTGTCTCACCCTTCCTCTATGTCCCTAAAACCTGTGCTCAAGAAAGATGAGATACCTGTGACTCACATTCCCTTTGGGGGACCGTTTTCAACATGAGCTCTATTTCTCATCGAGGCACAGAGGACTTTTTTCTTGTTAAAGGAATGTGTTGCTTCTCTATGTTTTGGAGAAATCAAGAAGGCAAGAGAGAATGGGTTTGGGCAGAGGGTCCTCGACAGTCTGTGAACTCCAGCTTATGCTACCTTAAGAGAGTGATTGCTTGAGTCCGCTCCTTCTGGTAAGGTGTGCACATGCTCCCTGTCTCTCTTTCTCTGTTTCTCTCTTCTTTCCTTCTGTGACTCTTCTACTCTCTCTCTCCATGCACACATGCTGATTTATACTTCTAGGTTTGTTTATTTTCTTCAGTCGCCCCACCAGGATGACCACAAGTAGTCAAATATATAAAATCATTGCACTTTTTTTTTTCCTACCTAAGTGACATAAGGATCTAACCATTCCAAGAAAAGGGCAGATGACATTTTTCAGGGTTGCTGTCCCAATGAGGCATTTGTGAAAAGGGAAAAAAAAAGTTCTACAAAGGCTGTGAGAATTATATTCATGGGTCTGGGTTAACACTGGTCTTTTTAGGTTGTTCCAGAAGCTAGCCTCTCATGTCTGTGTCATTTTCTTCTTCTTCTCTCTCTCTCTCTCTCTTTGGGATACTTTTTTCTGTTCTATTTTGAGCACCACAGCATAGCTCTTTTATTCCATTTGTCAGCTGCAGACGCACATCCAGTTGAAAAGCACCCCCAGCCTCCACTGCCACAATGCCTCTGATCTTGTGGCCACTGGAGCCTCTGACCACATGAGTCTGTTGATTTGTGGCTTCTCTGTTGTTTTAGCTCTTGGTGTTACCAGTGGGAGAAAGGCTCAAGTGAGGGAAGAATGCAGAAAGAGTAAACCAGTTATAACAAAGGACTGACTGCTGCCGGTCCAGTGGGTTATTATAATCCCCATATTTTGAATCCATGGTAGCTGTATCATTGCATCCCTCAGTTGCGTCATGGAACGGGCTTCCCAAGCCCTGAATGTCCTTTCATATGCCCTTGCCTACTGCATTTTTCCCCTTCCTTACTTAGGTTCTACTATGTTCTTTTATTTATTTTTTTGCAAGAGCAAAATAATCTACATATTCTTTTCTGTTTATAAAAGTAATACAAACTCATTAGAGAATCTTTGAAAAACAGAGAAAAATAAAAGGATACAGATTATGATAATGTCACTCATTGGCAGTCATGTCCATCCATTCATTTCATCCATTCAACATTAATTTTGAGATACGTACCAGGAATACAGAAGTGCAGAAGGAACCAAAAAGGGCAAGATCCTTGGACTCATAGACTTTAGTTTAATGGGGACCCCAATGCTAGAACAATAAAAACATGACTTTGAGCAGCTGTATAGCATTCCATCGTTTGTATATATGTGGGGTTTGATTAACACTGTCTTTTTCCATAATTTGTTTTATCAAGCCAAGCTAGAATTTACTACATTAATCACATACTATTAGATATTTGTATTATTTTCAGTGTTTTTTTATTATAAATAAAGCTTCACTTCATATTCTGGTAAGTGAATCTTTGAAATTCTTTGGGACAAATTTCCTATAGGATGATAAAAAACTGAATATGACTCTGAATATATATTTCCGGTTCGTTTTCGAGAAACAGCCCCATTTGTACCACTTACCCAACCCCACCCTACCACCTCGGATGCTGGTCTTGCCAACTCTTGCCAGCAATGAATACTAACTAGTCAAGCTGACTTTCACTTTAGTTATACAGTCTTTCAAAGTGAAAACAGTGTGGTATGTTTTTTGCTTATAAAAGCACTAAATGCTTACTGTAAAAGCAGAACAAAAATAACAAACCAAATAAATCCAGGCTGGACATCTCAGAACAAAGGAGAAAAATGAGCACACTCCTATTTACAGATGATCACAGATTACATTTAGGTATGTATCCTTTCTTCTGAGGTTAAGTGCCATTTTAAGAGCAATTCCTTTCAGAAAAAAAACGTGCTCTAGGGAAGACTCATACAACCAGCTAACCTGGATGCCATGCTTGGCTCTGTTACTACCTGGCTGAATTCTCCAAGTCTAACTATCCCTCCCTAGGCTTCAGTATCTTCATCTGTGAAATGAGAGGTTGGCCCACCAGATTTTTATTATGGTGTTTCTTTTAGGCCAGAGTTTCTCAACATAAGCACTATCAACATTGAAGGCAGGACAGTGCTTTGTTGTGGGAGTTGTCGTATGCATGGTAGGATATTTAGCAGCATCTCTGGCCTTTACCCACTAGCTGCCAATGGCCACTGTCACCCCCAGATGTATCAATCAAAACTGTCACCAGACATTGCCAAATGTACCCTGGGGGCCAAATTGCCCCCAGTTGAAAAGCACCACCTTAGGGCAAAACAAGCGACAATTCTGTGTCTAGTCAATTGTACTGGCTGCTGCAAAGCAAAACTTTGGGTGATACCCAGCATGCTTTGTGTTGGGGGGGCAGAAGAGGTGGTAGGTGCAGGAACAGCAGGGCTAATTGAGGAGGAAGCACCACCTGAGTACTGGCCTGGATAGCGTGCCGGGGACGGTTCTGGAACACGTGCACATGAGGACAATGCTCTGAGCCATACTTAAGTCTCAGGTGCCCATTCATGGTCAGTGGGTAGGAAAACAGATTTCTTTTGTGGTAGTTATATTGTGCGCCAGCAAGGTGATGAATTATTGAATGGGTTCTTTTTTTATAAACATATTTATCATCTTTCTTTTTCACCAGTCCTGTGGTGAACAAGGGAAGACAGAAGCAGGCAAACATTTTGCAAAGAGCTTCAAATGTTGCCTCCCTTTGGTGAATGGCCCCCTGGTTTGAGGTGTTATTTCCTTCGCAAGTGGTCCCTCTGCCTCAAGGACACTTTTTAATGCAATTATTGTTCAGCCAAGGAGTCACCCTGTTTTCTAACACTTTCTCTTTCACTTGCTCCCTTTCTTATTTTAGTGGTGAAAGGAAGCCTAGGGGTTTATTAAAACATGGGACGACTGTGGCAAAGTGGCCATTTTGTGTTTTGCAGTGTCTTTGAGCCTCAGCTTTAACGGCCAGCCTATCGTGGAAGTGGGGTCCCAGTTTTTTTAGTAATGGTGCTGAATTCTCCTGAATATTCAAATGATTATTTCATCCAGTGGTTGAGATGGGGGACTTCTGGAGGGTGGGATGTGTTGACTGCACCATTCTGGAGCAGTGATGGGCCAGTGATGGGGCTGCTCAGTGTGTTTGCCTGGGCCCCTGTCCTGGAAAGATCTCTCTCCGAGATGGCAGCCATGGTGGGTGTACCCAGGAAGGGTGCATTGTGGGAGGGCCCTGGAGCTCAGGGTCTCAGGGAGGAAGACAAGCAAGGACAGCTAAAAAAGCAGAGGCCAGACTGACAGTAATAAACAGACCAAAGGTCTGAAGGTCATGGTGAAGTTAAGAGTCAGTAAGACTCATTGTAGGAAAGTGGAGTGCTGGCCATTGTTCCCACCTCTCTCCTAATTAATGTTTATTCTTTTACATCATTGCTTTTCAAGAGGTGCTTTGAGGATCCCTTTTGGGGGAGCCAAGGAAGAGGCCTCAAGGTTAAAATGGGGGTTAGAAGGTGGTGGCTGAGGTGTTGATTGAGCGGGTGAATGGCAAAATGTGTATATTTTTATCTGCCTCCGTTTGCATTTATGGAAGGGAATCCTGTAATTAAGGGGGGGGGGACGTTAACCCCATTGGCAGAATTATTTTGTATTTTTGGTTTTCTCAAAGCAAAAATATATGAAATTTAATCTTTTGTTTCATCATTTTAATGTCTGTAGAAATCAGACCATTTTTTATTTTATTTATACCTTCTCTCCTTTTACAGAGGCCTAGAGCTGGCCTACAACACATCCATAAACTAAAATAAAAATAAAAATAAAAATAAATGGTAAAGTTAGGTTGAATGAAATGAAGTTGTTGCATTTCAGTGGGTTTTAACCTACAGAAATGGCAACATCTCTAGCCTCAGGGAGATTGTTGTTTGGATTAGGACCAGTTCCAGGGAGGTGGGGGGTGTGGAAGAATGGAAATATATAGGTCTGTGGGCCCTCCCGGGTTGCCAGTATTTAAGCCTTAAATATTCCTGGACACTGAAGAGTAACATGAGGTGTAATTGGTCAAAAGAAAGCATTTCAGTCTTGGAGGGAGGCAAATCTGCTTCTTATACTCTTATCTAGAAGAAATCCTGCGTGCAGGCCCTCTTAGGGGACCCATGGATGATGGCGTAGATTTCTTTCTTCAAACGCGCTAACAGGGAATGCAGTCACAAATTTCATAAATCTCCTTCTTATAGTGACTCAGAGGACAATGCCACAATCCTGATGATGTATATTTGTTTTTCAAGGAAATAGTATTCTAAAATGACACATTGGGGTGGAAGGGTTAGGTTTGCGTCCTATTTTACAAGTGGTGAAAAAGGAAATTATTTGTTTCTGCCAAATAACATTTCAAAACATTTCCTCTTAGTCTATGAGGAATTTCCAGAGCCTGACCCTAAACCCCAATTCTATCAGGCTGTCAGAGAGAGATTTTACTGATCTCTTTTGTCTGCTGTCCACTGATGTTACTTCATATTGTCTTAAAGTGAGCCCTCACACTTTGGAGTCTGTAATCTAAATAATTGATCGTAGAAACTGAATGTCCTTTGTGGGAAAATGCTTCAAATTATATAAATAGTGCATTTTATAAGATGATGAGGTTGCATCTAATTAGTTGCTTGGCATGTTGTCTTATTGACTTTTGAGAGTTGTTTGCTTTTGCTTCTCCAAATAACACCAACAGCTAATATTTCTGAGCGTTTGCTGTGCACCAACCTTTGTTCTAAGTGCTTCATATACATCATTGCACATACTCTTAATTAATCAGTAGTACCATGAAGTAGGTACTGTAACTATTCTCATGTTACCAATGAACAAAGCAACAAACCAAGGCTCAGAAAAAGCTAAAAAGAAAACAAACAAACAAACAAAACTTCCCTGACTCTACCTGGCTAACAAGTAGCAAAGTCAGGATTTAAACTCAGCACTGTGGACCCCGAGACCCTCGGGATCACCCTTGTTCTTGATGGTGGTACACTCCACAGCACAGGTGATTATTCTTTGCTGCTGCTTAGTGTAGATGAAGCATGTGCTTCTAACACGTGGAAACAGCCTGATCTTGTCACACAGGCACATGGGCAGTAGAGGCACTACATAGCCAAGAGGTCCAAGAGCCACTGGACCTCAAAAATCTTGACTTCAAGAACTAGAGGGTCGTTAGAGGTGTTTGAGTACTGGCCTGAGACCTGTTCAAGCTGACTGGTGAGTGGCCGGGTTGGGACTGAAAGAGCAGGGAGATACACAGTGGAGGTCTGGAGTTCTGGAATCCAAAGAGCTCAAATTAAGGAAACAAAGACTAAAGATTATAAGACAAAGCACCATTTCTAGATACCTACAGGGAGGACTGCATAATGAGAATTTTCTTTTAACAAGTCTGCTGCAGTTCCTTGGGGACCTTACCTCTGGACACAAGTTACTTCATCTGGAAAAAGAGGCACCGTAGGTCACCATAGTAACATTGCTTCTGATAGCTGCTGCTTCTGTGGGGTCCAGAGTTTCAGACAGAGGTCTGAGCAGTGACAGGAAGCTGGAATTTAGTCATGTAGCTTAACAGAGTACTTGTAGAGGAACAGAGCTTTCTTCTAAGCACAGCCTTCCAGGGACCAGGACTGGCCTCAGAGAATGACTTATACTCAACCACTGTAGGACAAGCAGGTGAACCCACAAAGGAGCAAGGTGGTTTCATCACATCTTCAGTTTCTTCAGCTCCAATTTCCCTCCCTTCTCAGTTACACCAGCCACCAACAAAGCAACGCCGAATACACAGCTCTGGTTGTGTCCCAAGAGGGTGAGTGCTGGTGAGGAGAAGGTCACTCCGTCCTCCTTAACATTGGAAAATGTTATTCATATAGGCTCCGTGCTCGATTCTTTAGCAGCCCAAATTTACTTCAGTAGTATCCATTTTTAAGGTTTGTGTACTATGGTGAGCCATTAGAAGTAGGGCATTTTACATGTTTAGTTTGCCTGGAATAGAAATGAACCCAAATCAGGTCTCATTAGAGCACTGCTGGTATGATTTAGGCAATTTTACCATTATCTGCAAAGAAAAGAAATGGTGGGTACATTCAGATGTAATTCCGTAGCATAAAAGTGAAATCTCCCTTTTAGTTGCTTGGACTGCTGGATTTTAGTTGTTGGGTTTACTTGAGCTTTCAAGGAATGAGCACAAGTGAGTATGATCTCTAATTGTTAAGTTTTTAGACTTTGGAGTGGATTCGTGCATTTTAGGCTGAACATTTGGTGTTTTCAATTAAAAATGCTTGGTTACTTCTCAAATTGAGAAAAGACAGTAGCATTTGGATAGTGAAAAAATATATACTGAATTCTACTCTGGGCCAAGGTGAATGAGATGGAAGACAGAGGAGGCTGCTTTGAAACCAACTCCCCAGGGCGCTTGGGTGGCTCAGTCGGTTAAGTGTCTGACTTCGGTTCAGGTCATGATCTCACAGTTCGTGAGTTCGAGTCCCATGTCAGGCTCTGTGCTGACAGCTCGGAGCCTGGAGCCTCCTTCAGATTCTGTGTCTCCCTCTTTCTCTTCCCCTTCCCGACTCGCTTTAGACCACGTGTGTGCTCTCTCTCTCAAAGGTAAATAAACATTAAAAAAAACTCTTAAAAACACAAAAAAAAGTCCCGTGGGCTAAAGTCACCAAGAAGTCCAATCATGTGTTTTCATTTTTCTTGGGTATATACCTGCAAGTGGAATTACTGAGTTATATGGTAACTTTATGTTTAACATTTTCATAAACTGCCCTATTGTTTTCCAAGGTGGCTATAACATGTTACAGTCTTGCCAGCAACGTATGAGGGTTTCACCTTCTTCACATCCTCTCTGGCACTTGTTACTATCTGTTATTTTTATTTTAGTCATTCCTTATGGATGTGAGATGGGAACTTATTGTGGTTTTGATTTACATAATCAGTAATGATGTTGAGTATCTTTTCATGCGCATATTGGCCTTTTCTACATCTTCTTTGGAGAAAAGTCTCTTTAAATCCTTTACCCATGTTTTAACTGGGTTGTTTGTCTTACTATTAAAGAGCTGTAAGAGTTTTTTCATATAGACTGGAAATAAATCCCTTATCTGATATGTGACTTGTCAGGATATTCTCCTGTTCTCTGGGTTGTCTTTTCACTTTCTTGATTGTGCCCTTTAAAGCACAGATATTTTTAATTTTGTAGGAGTCTAATTTGTATTTTTTGTTGGCCACTTATGCTTTTGGTGTCAAATCTAAGAAACCAGCGCCTTTTCCAAAGTCACAAAAAGTCATCCTTTGTTTTCTTCTAAGGGTTTTATAGTTTTTAGCTTTTACGTTTAGGTCTGTGATTCATTTTAATTCTTGTGTGCCATGTGAGGTAAGGGTCCAGTTTAAATCTTTTGCATGTAGACTCACAGTTGTGACTGAACCATTTGTTCAAAGGCTCTTCCTCGTCCATTGAATTGGCTTGTAATCCTTGTCTAAATCTTGATTGTTTTTAATCACCAATTAAATCAACTAGATCCCAAGATATCTTAGAATCACATAAAATAATCCCAGTCCTTATTCCCAGAGAACTTGCTATCTCCTAGGGAGAAATGCTTGCCAAAAAAAGGCAAAAGAACACTCATTCATTCATTCACCATCATTCTAGTATTCTTACAAAATATTAGGCAGTATGGTAGGCCTTGGGGAGACTGGGATATTTAATAAGAGGGATAAGAGAGAACCACACTGAAGCAGGTGAAGGACATACAAGCTTTCAATTTTAATGAGACTACATTAGGTCCCAAGAAATTTTAGCATCTCTGTACATGTTCATTCTTCCCATTTAGTTGCCTTGCTTCTAAACTGCTTCTCACCCTTGGATTCAGATGACATTACTTCTAAAAGGTCTTAGCCATAATCCCCAGAGTTGTATAGACCTCTGTAATAGCATCTTGGCATATTGAATTGTAACTGGGTGTCTGCCAGTCTCACTCATCCTTGAGGAAAGAACTGTGTTTTCATGGCATAAGTCCTAGATGTAGAAGATGTCCCATACATGTATATTGTAGAATATACATGTATACATGTAGAAGATGTCCCATACATGTATATTGAACAGGTTAATATTTGAATCATGAATGCTAGATAGAATTGCTTTTTGAAAACTTCCTAGGAGTGCTAATATGCAAACCTTCCAAACAATTTCAGAAAAGAAAAATCAAACATCTCAATAAGTGTAATACATAGGTCGGTTGAAGTCGTGTGACTCTCCCACAATGCCTTGATCTGATAACAAAGGTTTTAAAAGTGGGTGAGGGAAATAAGTCAGTCAAAGAAAGAAAAATATCATATGATTTCACTCATATGTGGAATTTAAGAAACAAAACAGATGAACATAGGGGAAGGGCAGGAAAAATAAGATAAAAACAGAGAGGGAGGCAAACCATAAGAGACTCTTAAATACAGAGAACAAACTGAGGGCTGCTAGAGGGAGGTGGGTGGGGGATGGGCTAAATGGGTGATGGGCATTAAGGAGGGTGTTTGTTGGGATGAGCCCTGGGTGTTATACGTAAGTGATGAATCACCAAATTCTCCTCCTAAAATTATTATTATACTATATGTTAACTAACTTGGAGTTAAATAAACAAACAGATGATAGATAGATAGATAAAATCAAAATAAAGTAAGATAAAGTAAATAAAACTGCAACAGAAAAAAAAATAAAAATAAAAATAGGAAAGAAAGCAAGAATGTTTTGCAATACTCTGGTTGGTGACAGGGTCAGCCAGCTTAATACCCAGTCTCCACCACCTTTGGCAAAGTGTTCCAGCACAGGGGTCTGGGTGACACAGACTCTTCTGTGGACTTATCTCCTACTCTAGGTACCTCCCATCTTCTTCTATGACTGTCTTCAACTTTCATCCTTCCAGTTGATCCTACATAATGTACTGTTCTCAATTCTCAGTGATCGGTCAGGGAGAACTACTCAGCCTCACCAGAAGATTGACTTTCTCCCTGCATACCTTCCCTGCAGAACTGTTCTGAGGGGTCCCGACCATGTGCCTCTCATGCACAGCTCTGTGCCCTTCCCTTCTGTCCCCTTCACCCAGAATGCCCCCTCTCCTCTGCGAGCTCCCGCAATGTGTATCTGCCACATCGTTCTGAAAGGAGGTTGGGAAGAAGAGTCTCTGGGGTGGATGTTTAACTGACCATGGAGGTAGTTCCCAGAGGGGTGTCCAAATATCTTTTCACCATTAAGTGAAGTCTCTTATATGTGATAAGTATATAGCCTCCCCCCCCCCAAAAGAGGGGGTGAGGAGATAATATGTATGGGCACCAGTGCAGTGATGTACAGGACTTCCAAAGCGACTCTTGTCTTTGGCTTGGGAAGAAAGACCTTAAAATCCAGTTCAAGGCCCATGTGACCCAGATGTCTCTAGTCAACTAAACCATTTGTCAAAAGGATAATTCTACTGACTCTAACCGTGTGGTGGTCTTTTAGCCCTCCTACTTCCTGTCAGAACCCACAAATGATAGATCCCAGAAAACACCAACCTCAGAAAAAAACAATTATGGGGGGAGGACCAATCTCAGAAAATTAATTTTTGTCACTCTGTTACACTCAACAACTAATTCGCTTAAAGTTCCCTAAGAGAACCTTTATGCTGTTGTGGATTGATTTGCTTGAAATAGTAGAACTATGTGGGCCTCCAGAAGGGTGTGGTGGATGAAGGCACAAAACTCTTGGCTCTCACGGCTCTGGCTTTTCTCTTTCCCTAAGGATAACTTTCATTAAATATCCAGAACAACTGTGGTCTTCAAAAGAGTTTTTGGAGAACCTGATCCTTAAGTGAAACAAGCAAAAGGTTGAAAATAATTACCATGAAAAATAATATTTCACAAGGCTCATTGGGTGGTCTCCTGGAGCACACTGCCAGGTAGAAGAAGCCAAAACATTTAACCTCATAGAGGCATTCCAGTTTACAGTAAATGTATGGAAGCCCTGACTTCCTTTGTGCATGGAGGAATTGGGTTCTTTGATCTGCCTTAGGCCTCTACTGCAGAAATTTATTCTCTGAATGGCCGTATTCTTCTCTAGGGTACCACTGGAAGCCTCACTGTTGAACATATTGATGGGACAACAGCACATACATTTCTAACCAAGGGCTTGGGGTAGTCCTTTTTTCCCCCAACTCCCTCTCCATACATCAGAGGACAGCCTTAAGCTTTCTTGGAGAACTGGACTACGTTTTGCTACCATTTGTAGATATGCCCAGTTTTTATTACTCATGGATCATGTGGTTCAGACAGGACCTTGCCTTGGAAGGCACAGTACCTGGGTTCCCCTCAGGGTACTTACATGCCAGTCATGTCTCCTCCCTGAACCTCACTGTTGTTGTTGTTGTTGTTGTTGTTGTTGTTGTTGTTGTTGTGTCATACATAACTAGAATTTTTTCGTGGGTTTCCTGTGAGCCTTGTGCCCTGATAGTTATCTGGGTTATCTCAAGAGCCTCCTGAGATGTAGATATTATTATTAACTTCCTTTTATCAATGATAAAAATGAAGCCTAGAGAGATTAAGTAGCTTGCCCCAAATCCCCTTTGGTAAGTAGAAAAGGCAGGATTTGAACGCGGGCAGACTGACTGTAAAGGCCACACTCTGAACCTCGATATTGCCACGTGAGGGGAAAGTAAGGCTAAAATAAGTGAATGTCCTTTTTCAGCACTCAATTTCTATAATTCTTTAAGTCATTCCATAAGTTCTGTAGCACTACTATTTGATTCCAGTGATTGATAAGAAATTTCATGAACTGGAACAGAAGTTGGCAAACTATTTTTGCAAAGCCAAGTATGGGCCCCTGCCCATTTATGTCAATAAAGTTTTTTTGGAATACAGCCACATTCATTTCTTTACATATTGTCTATGGCTGCACTTTTACCAAAATGGCAAGGTTGAGTACTGCAAAAGACAGTCTGGGTGCAAAGCAAAAAAAAGTACTTTCCTTACCCTTTTACGAAAGAGATTTGCCAACACCTAAGCTAGAATGTAAGGCTACAGTGCTGGGAACTTTATTCTGTTAACTCCTGTGTTTCCAGCACATAGAACAATGCTCAGTACATAATAGGTGCTTGATGCATGGTTCTGAAAAAATGAATGACATAAAAAGAAATTTGTAACTTCATCAGCTATGCCCTGGTAAATGTGGCTTCATTCTGGAAAGAAGCAGAATTTTAGAATAAGCTCTTCCTCCAAAACCTATGAAATGTAATGTTCAAATACACAAATTTTATGAGCAGTGAACTCATAAAATGAGATTTTTAGCAATTTTCTTGAGCATTTACCAAAGGTGGGGTGGGATCCTAGCTGCAAAATAAAGTTGGTTTAGGTTTTTCTCCCCCCAACCCCCTTCACTACCTTTAGGACCTGATGCCTTGGCTTGGTGAAATTAATGTTGACATTGAAAACTACTTTATTTGTTTTAGGTGGATTCTTCATTAAACTAATGGACAAATATGCCTAAAAGGATAGACAGACTGCTTTGGATTCTGTCTTTGCCCCTTCTTTCATGAATTACTATGCAAAGATCAATTCCCTACTCTTTTACACCTGGCAGTTACCTACAGAATTTGCTTTTTGCTCCAGAATGTATTATTTGGGGATGTTTAAAACAGCATCTGGGTATCTCTAGTTGTATCCCAATTTAATAGAGCTAATACAGCTAATTGGATGTGAGAGTTGCTCAGTAGAAGCTACTTTATATTCTAGAACCAACTTGGAAACATAATAGCTATGGCAGGGTTTTTTTCCCCCAAGTTCTTATAGTCATTTATCTTAGCAGTGCATTAATTAATTTTCTTTCATTATCTGGTACTTATTCATAAAATGTTGTCATTCTCATTATGTCATTCTGCAAAATGCTCTGTACATATTGTTAGTACTACTGAAATGTGTGAGCTCACTGCTAATCGTGTGAGCGTATTTGGAAATTATTCCTGTAGAAATAATATTTAATGTTTAAAAGCAAGTTCTCCTGGCCTTAGAAGTACATGCGCACTTCTGGAATAGATCTAAGTGGTTTGACCATTTTATTCATTGATTCATTTATTACTGTAACCTACTTTGTGCTGAATACTTGGCTAAAAGATTAGGATGTTGGAAAACGCGTGCGCACACACACACACACACACACACACACACACACAGCCTTTACCCATAAAAGACCACCATCTGGTGCAGAGGATGTTCGGTAGACATTTAGGATGTGGGATAAACAATTTGATCATGGACTGGAGAGAGGACCCAGCTGAGGTTGGGGGAGGGGAAAGATTAGGGAAGAATCTTGAAGGATTTGACCCTTGAAACCTGAAAACCAAGAAGAAGGAAGGATGGAGAAAGGTGAGGGATCATAAATAAAGGGTTGGGAAAAAATAGAAAACAAAAAATGAGTAGGGATTACCCTGGTACCTTGGTAAGAAAGATACAAAAGGATATTCAGAGAGGTCAAAAAAGCAGGTGAAAGGCAGATAGCATTGAACAATACGTGTGCTTGTGAGATAGAAGAATACAGGGGATGAGCAAGGGTTGAGGACCTGTGTGCCATGCTAAGGAGTTGAATTTGATAGTCTGGGTGCTGGGGAGCCACAGAAAAATGACCATACATCCTGCAGTAGGAGGGAACTAACTGGAATGACAGTTCAGCCTGTGGTGATACTGGCATTGGGGGCAGCAGGAGTCCCTCTCTCTATGAATGAACCACATCTTCATTCACGAGATATTGAGGTGTCTGGGCCTCAGATATTGAGCTCCTCCTAGACCTCTCTGCTATGTTATATTCGCTTCCTGATATGGTGATTTCCTTAGAGCACTGCCGGTAAGTTGCTGTCCAAAACATAAGTTCATCCATAAAGTTTTTTTAGTAAACTGTTTATTTTGGAAAAACTTTTAAATATTTGTATTTATTTATTCATTTTGAGAGAGAGAGAGGAGAAAGAGAATCCCAAGCAGGTTCCTGGCTGTCCGCGCAGAACCCGCTTTGGGGCTGACTCACAAACCATGATATCATGACCTGAGCCCAAATCAAGAGTCAGATGCTTAACCGACTGAGCCACCCAGGCGCCCCTGGAATAATTTTAGATTTACGAAGAGCTGCAAAGCTGTTACCCAGTTCCCCTAATGTTAATCTCTTACATAACTGTGATTCACTTGTCAAACTTGAGAAGTTAACATTGGCACGTAGGTATCAAGTAAAGTTAAGACTTGATTTCGATTTCATCAGTTTTCACACTAATGCCCTTTTTCCATTTCAGGATCTACAACCTAGGATGCTGCATTGCATCCTTCAAGTTCTTAATTACACATGATTGTGGTTTATAGAAACTGACTACATAAGAGCCTCTGAACCTGGTGAAGTTGGAAAGGAAAGCCATTTCTGTAAAAGGGCAAGGTTTTCCTTTTTTAGTGGAAAAACCAGCCAGCCTATAGGATGTAGGGATAACATTCCCCTCATCAGCTTTCCTAGGCTGAATGGTTTTAACAAGGTAGGAGAAAAATGGATGAGTCAAAATCTGACTTGGCGGTATTTATTTGATGAGTGGCATTGTGGGTAATCTGGCTGTCCCTGACTTCTTGAAATAAATGGTGCTCATAAAATACTTCAGACCTCCTATGGATATAGTCCTCTGGTCCCATAAGCAATGCTTTGTTTGCTAGGGCAGTGGTTCAATGAGGTCATTATTTAGTACACCTTGGGCTTGCAAACTGAACTCCAAATTTAACAGGAAAGTTACCAAATACTTCTTAAGTGCCCTTGAAGAGTTTGGCCTCCAAATGTGTGCTTTGGTGTGGTTTTGGGAAAACACACACACACACACACACCCAACTTTGATCTATGGCAGGAGTGTAATTTGGGCAAGTGGACAAAACTTTTGTTGCCTGGATCTTAGCCCATCTTTTTTCTTAGACCTGAGCTATCGTGCACAGAAGTGCATTATAATCCCCATTCCCCATGCCTGTTCTAATGTGCCGTTTCCAAAAGTTCTCACTTTGGAGGAAAGAGAATCTGGCTGAACCTTTCCAGCTTGAATTTTCTGGCAAACCAGTAAGCTCTGGTATGTCTTCATGATAGGACTGGTGAGGCAAATGAAAGCTCTAAAATGTTGTTTAAAAAATCATTTCCTGTAGAAGCTGGTGTTGACTATCTTGGAAAAGAACACTGTGACTGGGACTTGTCTCCCATGAGGGCCAGAGGCAGGCATATTCTAATGTCACAGGGATGGTGACCCAACTCTGTAAGTGACCCATCTGTGACTCCCGATGGTAAGGAATTGAGCCAGCATAAAAGTGTAACCATCGAGAACCAGAGTGGCTGTGGGAGAGGTGGGAAGCTCAGGCCATTGGCCAGGTCTTAGGCTTTCCTGACATTAAGCAGGTTTCTGTGCAAAAGTAGCATCACTTACACACACACACACACACACACACACACACACACACACACACACACAGAGTCATAAGCTGACTGTGTGATGCAATAGCAAAGTACCTCCGTAGCCTTCAGGACACAGACACCTGCTGGCTAACTACGTCTCTGCCTTATCATTGCTGCCACTTGTCACGGCACCACCACCCCTGTTTCAAGGCCAGGTTCTTTTTATCCATCAAGGACCAGCATATAAATGGCCTTTTTCATGAATTCTGGGAGATAATTGTATGAAGACATCAGTGCTCTTACTAAAGTCCCCCAAAATTCTGTCTATAACTCTTAGATGCGCTTCTCACCCTCTTGCTATATAAGTAGGTACCTTATCTCTCCTCACTTAATCTTTCCTCAATTAATTTGAGCACAGGATTTACATTTAATTCACCTTTAAATATCCTCGCAGTGCTTAGCATGCGACTTGGCACATAATAGTAATTCAACAAATATCTCAGTAGGGGCGCCTGGGTGGCTCAGTCATTTAGGCATCCGACTTCAGCTCAGGTCATGGTCTCACAGTTTGTGAGTTTGAGACCCACGTCGGGCTCTGTGCTGGCAGCTCAGGGCCTGCAGCCTGCTTCGGATTCTGTGTCTCCCTCTCTCTCTGCTCTTTTCCCACTTCCGCTGTCTCTCTCAAAATAATAAGTAAACATTAAATAATATGTAAGTAAATAAATATCTCACTGTATACCACCTGGTTACTCAGCTGATGACAATAACGCTAGCCTTGTTCATCACCTTATCAGTGAAATTATGAATAATAACAAGTCCTGGCCAAATATCTGATGAATTCTAATGTCACTATTGCAAGAACCACTTCATGTGGCTCTTTTCTTTGGCCTGATCAACCATGATGAGCTTTTGGCCCCAAGTAAGGGAAGATAAGCAGGAAATGAAGAAAATAGACAACCCCATAGTCACCTTCTCTTGACCGTGCTGCAAATCCAGAGTCTTACACTGTATCCTAGCTGAATTGCCTCCTCTCTCTGAGGTGTAGCATGGAGAGTGTGGAGTGAGGAGGGAAGGCAGCACACACAAAAGCCAGAGGGGACCAGAGGAGGACACCATGGCTGTCAGGCCAGCATTCTTCATGGGACCAGCATCACTTGAATTCAGTTGTCTGTTTTATGATTTTCCAGGGAGGAGAAAGAGCTATAGTTGCTAGCTTGCCCTCTAATGTCTCTCTCTCTCTTTTTTTTTAAAGTTTATTTTTGAGAGAGAGAGAGAGAGAGAGATAGCAAGGGATGGGCAGAGAGAGAGAGAGAGAGAGGGAGAGAGAGAATCCCCAGCAGCCTTAGTGCTGTCAGCCCAGAGCCTGGTGCGGAGCTTGAACCCATGAACCATGAGATCATGACCTAAGCTGAAGTCAGGAGTCTGATGCTTAACCACCAGGGCCACCCAGGCACCCCTGCCCTCTAATGTTTCTTCCCGTTTCCCTCAAGAGACTGGGGAATCTCCCAGAAAAAGAGCTTTATGAAAGCCCTAACCTGGGACCTGCTGAGCCAGCTTGAAGCTCTTAAATGTTTATACCAAGTGGTATATGTAGACAGCCCACATAGTGGGCATAGTTTGCCACTGCTTGCCACGAGTCCTGCCCACTCAGAGTTCAAGAGTCTCTACCAACAAGAGATGGCCAGTCCTGTGTCCAGCCAAAGTATTTACTGACCCGGGAATGTTAAAGTGAAACCTGTCCTTTATTACAGAGACTGCCATTTTGTCTCCAGCTGCAGGTGCATTTGGACTGTCTACACTGTGGACTACCTGGGTGCAACCTACCACCCCAACCTCTATAATAGATACCCCTTCTGGGATTTTCATGGAAAAGAATCCATTTTTGAAATAGTGAAATCACCTGATGGCTTCTAGATCTCTAGAGCATTTCCCACCTCTTAATTCTATCCCTTTCAGGTGCCTGTCAACTCCTCAGAAAAAGGTCAGTAGAAGACAGTTACCATAGTTGCATTGGGGACCTGCAATTTTAGGGTCATTCCAGCCAAAATGTAGAGAGCTGATGTGTTTTTTTTCCTAGATGAGGCACATTTTCCGAAGGACACCACCATCAAAAGATTGTGAAATAATGGGGGTGCATAATGGAGCAATTCGGTGTGAGGTTGACAGTAATGAAACTTGAATGTCCATCACATTTGGCATGCGTTCTAGACAGCTTCATAATTTGAAGTGTGCTGTCTGTGCCTCAGTGGAAATAATCACGTTGCCAACCTGTTTTTGGCAAGCCATAAAGGTAGCAGCTCTTTACTTACTGGTAAATAGCAAGGCGTGAAGCACTCTGACATTTTCACAAGTCTCTTCCTGGGTGTTTTGCCCTGGAAAATGCTTTAATAGTCACTTGTTAAGATCTCTAGTAAAATATACACATGAAAGAAGAGAGAACTTCTTTTTTTTTTCTTAACTTATTTTCTTTTGAGAGAAGCAGAGAGAGAGAGAATGTTAAGCAGGTTGCATACTGTCAGCACAGAGTCCATATGGACTTGATGTTACAAACCATGAGATCATGACCTGAGCCTAGATCAGGAGTCGGACAGTGAACTGACTGAGCCACCCAAGTGCCCCCAAAACTTTTTTTTAATGTTAGTTTATTTTTGAGAGAGAGAGAGCGAGAGATACAGACAGACAGACATAGAATCCAAAGCAGGCTCCAGGCTCTGAGCTGTCAGCACAGAGTCTAACATGGTGCTTGAACTCATGAACGGTGAGATCATGACCTGAGCCAAAGTTGGCTCTTTAACCAACTGAGCCACCCAGGCACCCCTAAAAACTTCTAATAAAATGACATTAGGGTTTCCTCCCCCCCACCACACACACACACACAACACCCTTGTGCTACCTCTGACTGAATGGATTTGAAACCCAAGTATCATGCACTTTGAAGTTGAAAGGAAGCCTTAATAATTACCTCATTCAGCCCCTCATCAGCTTTTTAAAAGCCCCTCACAATAGCAATGCAAGCAGGATTGAATGTTGACCCTTAGTCTGTGATTCTTCTGATAACAGAGCTGGCTAACTCAACAGGACAGTCAGGTTTGGAAGTTAATCTTAAACTAACAAGATCGCTTTCAATGCATGAATCCTTTTCAGTAATAAAGGCTACTTTTCTTTTCCCCCAAAAGGTGTCTGTGCTAAGAGCTTCAGTGCTTGATGCGCACCAGCTCCTATACTATTCACCCCAAAGGGAGATATTACTACTCTTATTTTATAGCTAAGGAAACGGAGATGGAGTTGGCTGAGGTGCTTCTCCAGTGTATTCACAGAACCCCTAGTGACTGGAACCACACAGCTGATCTTGACACAGCTCTGACTCTCAGGAACTGCCTCTTAGGTGAAACATGTTTCCCTGTGAAGGAAGCAGTGGGCATTTTTTGAGTACTGGCCAAATTTCAGGCACGATGCTAGGCCTTGCAAATTCAAAGAAATAATGGATTGTATTTATGTGTTTACTTGTATTTCACCTCCTTTTAAAAAATATTTGGGGCATGGGTGCCTGGGTGGCTTGGTTGATTGGGCATTGGACTCTTGATTTCAGCTCAGGTCATGATCCCAGTTTGTGAGAAGGAGCCCCATGTCAGGCTCTGTGCTGACAGCACAGGACCTGCTTTGGATTCTCTCTCGCTTTCCACCTCTGTGTCTCTCAAAAATAAATAAATAAACTTAAAAAAATATATTGTGGCAACTTAAAAGGGAACTTCTGATACACAATGGGAGGATATAAATAGGACTAGAGAACCAGGATCAGAGAAAGTATAAATAAAACTGAAAACTACCATGACCAAATGAAAAATACATTACACAGATCAAATGGAATAAGCAACACTGTATCGATTTGTTTCATATTTGACCTGGGCTTCCCAGAAGCCAGAACAAAAGGGGAGACACTGTCAGTTTACAAGTCTTATTAACAAAATGATGGTCAAAATAGGGTAGCTATTTTCCTGAAATTAAACGGTGAAAAGAAATCTCTCTCATAGGACTTCATATTGGGGGCATTGAGAGATAGATCAACTTAGCTGTAGCCTTAGCAAAATTCCTATAGGATATGCCTTAAAATATTTTGTGCAGTTGTTCTTGAAGCATCTTCTGTGAGAACCCAGGAGCAGAGCATTAAAATAAACTTGGCGAACAGGTCAATATAGGTCGAATAGGAAATCTGTGGCCTTCCATCTTTATCCTCCCCAAAGCATAAAACGTTGCCTGCCCCTGGCACAAAGGATCTTCATTACAGATCTCAGATACTGAAACATATAGACATGCCTGAGTCCCAGTCTATGAATGATAAGAGCATAGAGAGCAGGAACTCTTTTGAGTTTTCCAAGAACCAACTCATCACTGTGGGCTGAGACTTCTGGGGCCATTTCTAGGAGGGGATGACCTTTGAGCTGAGCTGCACTGAGCAAGCATTGGGAAGGAGATGGATGAAAGATGAGTCAGGCTAAACGTGACTGATTTGATTTATTCCTTTCACTTAAACTGTGCTGTGCCTCAATTTCATGTGTCTATGGAGGACACTCACCCTTGGCATCAACTAGAAAGTGAAACTGCAGGGCGTTCATGGGCTCCGGCCAAGGAGCCATCAGCAATCCCATCACCAATGCGTAGAGTGAGTCTCATAAGGCAGATTTGGCTCCAAGCAGCAACCACAGCTCGATTTTCATAAAGTAATTTCACTTGTTTGTCCCAGTTAATATTAATAAGCCCAGGGCTACATGCTTCTACTTATCAGAGCACAAAGATAATAGGATAATGGAATGTTCAAGCCACAGTGGACCTTGGAGATCTTCTAGTTCAGCTTCCTCATTTGACAGATGAGGAAATAGAGGTGCAAATAAGTGAAGGGCCAGCTTCCAGATTGTTAGATTTTCAGACTGAGCTAGAACCCATTTCTCTGATGGCCAGCCCTGCACCCGGTCCATCGGATATGGCTGGCAACCTCCTGCCTTATTCCTGAGAACTGGAGTGTGGTAGAAAGAACATTCGATCAGTCCTGGGAGAGCCAGGACTTAAACATCTCTTACTCATTTTAATCCTGAGTTTCTCCAGACTCTTATTTTCTCAGTACAACATCAATTTCATTGTAAGAGTGGGTGCCTGACAGTATTCCCCAAAGGAAGAGACGAGATAAAGCAAAATGTCTGCAACACGGGCAACACCATGGTCCTTTTGATTCAGCCCAAACTGGGCACAAACCAAGTGCTGGTGGCACTTCGTGCTCTGTGATTCTGAACATATTTTCTGATCTCATTCAACCTAAGCTTCACTGGACTATTGTAATTACTACGTGAGTAAATATATGTAAAGCGTATAGCAGGAGGCATAGCACTGAGAGGCTCATACGTGCTCATTCTCCTTACTGTGTTACTGCTTTCTTCCTTCTCATAGATCATATGTAAGTCCATGTGTATCTCTGAGGGACATGAATCATCCAGACCTCCATGTAGTCAGAATGTAGAGTGATATAATGTTCCTTAGTTACTTACCTCTTTCCACTAAATAAGTCAGCCTGCGGGTCTCATTTCATTTCTCTTCGACTGGCCAAACATCCATTTTCACCTACATGGAACCTTCCGCTGGCCCAGGGACAAATAAATCACATTGCAAGTGGTCCCAGGACAATTCAGCTTTGAAGAAACAGAAAGGATGGCAACATGAAGGACATTTGCTGTGTTGGGCTGTCACCAGGTCCCCATCGGAATCATGAAAAATTATGGCCAATAAAATAACATTTTTCAAAATGTGACACTACTCTTAAATTTATCTTGGACAATAAATGGATTTTGAAGAGAATAGTTGGGGGGAGTTCATTTTTCAAGCACTCAATAACACATCATAAATGAATCACATTATTAATTTATAATAGAATAATTGTTTTCTCGCAACAGCCATTTTTACAAGCTCTGGCATTAATTTTCTCTTTCTTTTTAATCATCTCACAATATTAGCAAATACAGCACCCCAGCATCCCACCCAGGCCTCTCCACCTCCTCCTGCAAATACAGAAATGATTCTGACTGGTTGGCTACAGGATATTCTGGCCCTCCCTTTGTGATCATGAGAAGTAGAGCAAAAGCAGCTAGCATTGATCGAAATCGACTGTCTGTCAAGTAGGATGCTAAACAGTTTAACTGTATTCTGTTGAGTCTCCCCAATAATCTTGTAAAGTAGGTGCCATTATTATGCCAATTTTATATATGAGGAAACTGAGGCAGGGAATCCTTTTTTTTATTTAAAAAAAATTTTTTTTTCCCATTTTTGAGAGACAGAGAGACAGAACACAAGCAGGGGAGGGGCAGGGAGAGACGCAGGGGACGGAGGAGCAGAGAGAGAAGGAGACACAGAATCCAAAACAAGCTCCAGGCTCTAAGCTGTCAACACAGAGCCCAACACGGGTCTCAAAGTCACTAACTTTGAGATCATGACCCGAGCTGAAGTCAGACCTTAACTGATTGAGCCACCCAGATGCCCCCAGAGAATCACTTTTTGAAAGTAACAAACAAAACAGAAAGAAATGCCATTTCCACTTATGAGGCTTCATGAATACTGGTTTCATAGATCAGGTTTGCTTAAACCAGGGTGCATGTGAGTGCTATCCCCTTTATATAACAGAAAATATAGTATCCTCTTTAAGTGTACCCAGGTCAAAGTAATGAAGGGCAGAGAGAAAGTACCTATCAAGTTAAAACCAACAAAACAAAGTCTTGGGGGAGGATTTTTTTTTTTTAAATGAATCAGTTGGTTCTTTTTTCAAATGAACCAGTTACTTGTATATGTTGTAACATTAGTCTGTGACATGTACAAGCATTCTCATTGTTTTTCTCCTGTAGAGTCAGGCTACCAGGGTGCCAGCCCCAGCTCTGTCACAAACCATTTGTGCCATAACAGGTAGGTCACTTCATCTGTCTGAATCTCAGTTTTCCCCGCTGTGAAAGATTTGCCCTCCAATTCCAACATTCCCAGAGGTTGTATTGACCACAGGGTAGATCCACGGAACCATTTACATACCAATCATGAAGATGATGAGGGAAAAACAGGCCATCTTTAATGCCCGGCATTTGATATACAAAGACTCAGCCTGGTATTTCACGTTGTTGGAAGGGAGAGCTGTATAATTGGACTTCGGTGAGGAAAAAGCCCATATGAAAGCTTAATAATAACAATAACCCAAAAAAAGGCAGTCTTAAAGCATCACGACACTAAAAGCTCATTAAGATCTCTGTCCCAGCTATTACACTTCTAATTGAACAGTTACACAAATAGACGTACAATACAATCGTGACTCTAATTAAGGCTCCGACCTCAGAATCTAGTAGAAGCTTGTACAGTTCCTGCTCCCCATCCCCCTTTAAATAGCTCTTCTGGGCACGCTTTGGGAAGAGAATCTGTCCTATTGTAACTTCACTGAATAACACGAAAACTCATACAAGTGCCTCTTTTTGTTTATTTTCCTAACCCAGAGCACACCTCCCACCTCCCACTTCTTTCCTTTCGCTGCTGGAAATGTGTCGTCTGGTAGAAGAGGATGCAGTTTGCCAACTCCAGTGGCATCTGCCCTGTCACTTTGTGCATTTCTCCACAGTGCCCTCCGTCGGTGTCTTGATATATAGGACTGTGGGTCTGTGAGAGTCCTGTCTGGTACTCTCAAGCAAGGCTCTCTCCCTATTGGATAATTGGCTTTCTTGCTCATATATTAGTTTTACTTTCTCTTGCCCACTTTTTAAATTTTTTGCCCATATGTACATCCCGGCTAAGGATCTTGACATATAGACGGTTTTGAGTTTCTCTGTGCTTTATCCTTTTCCTTCTTGTCCTGACCTTTGCAGAGAAGAAGGATGCCAAGACCCACAGGAGGTAACCTTGGGAGGAGGGGTAAAAACTCAAGGTCTGCCATTTGAATAATGAAGAATCCAGAGGCCTAGAAAAATTCTAAAGGAAGTTAAAGATTTGTGTATAGAAGATATTCCTCAAGTGCCCACTTCCTATCTCTCTGAGCTGGTTGCCTGCCATGCTAATGGAGGTTACCATATGCATCATCTAGAGCTAAGATAAAATCTAGAGTGAAAATAATTTTAAAAAGTTGACCACCTCCATGAATTATATTCTTTCCTAAAACTAAGGACCTATTTCGAGGGCAGTCTTAGTATAAGGATTGAGAAGAGCCCAGTGACCTAGAATTTCTGTAGATCCTTTCATCTCTTGAAATCTGAGTGGTGTGGCCTTCTGCAGGGCCACTGAAATGGAGGGGAGTCTAACACACCAGGATACTTAATGTCAAGTTACATAAAGGCAAAGGCAGTTTAGGGAGACCCTTCGTTCCTTGGAATTAAAAAAAAAAAATTCTAACAGTTTAAAAGTACGAAGTGGCTGCCTTTTGCTTGACCGCGAGTACAGTGTAAAAAGAGTCATCATCTCCATGCTGCACATACTCGTCATGTCACATTGTGACGAGCCACCAACTACCCCCAGGGTGACTCTGAGAGCCCAATGAGCAAACATTTATGAAGGTGCTTTGAAACAGAAAGGTGCTTAACCGGTGTAAGTGGTTGAGTCTACAGACAGACCCAGCTCCTCTAGTGGGAGTTGATTTACAAAAATTAAGAGGTAAGCACATTTTTCTGAGACATGTGATTGACATTAAGCCATCTCTGCTATGGATGGTTGACCTCTTTATCAACCGTGATATGCGTGTGATTCCCTCATGCATTTTCAATTCCAAAAAGGATATAGCACTGCCAGTGGTGTCTTTAGGAACTAGTTTTATTGTTGACATCCTTGGGAACAGCCCAAAGTGTTTCCCAGGGGCTCAAGCTGGAGCGTGATTGCTAAGGATATCCCTAAGGACTATCTGCACATCATTATTAAAAGACTTTTCCCACCACGTAATTGGTTGATGCCTCTGTTACTCCCAGCTCGGGCACCAGGGGCTCAAGGACAGCAAATCTCCTGCTCCAGGCCCCACACAGTTTTTAGTACCCAGTGGATGGTCACTAAATGTTTGAAAAGAGAAAGGCAGTGAGGGTTAAAAAAACGGGAAGTTCCACACTGAATTCTAAATACGCAACACTTCCCTGGCACACAGTGAATTCCCAGTAAATATACATTGAGTTAATAGCTTTGACACGCAGCAGACATTTTAGAATTTTGTACTCAGATAATAACATATTTAGCATGTCACAATTCAGAGAATTTAGGAGATGAGGCTGTGGGCTTTGATCCCACTTCCTGGATTTCAGTATCTCCATACCCCACTGGCCATGGCTATGGGTTACTGTTTCACGAACCACACATGGGCTTTAGTCTTCTGGGGGCAGAAGGCAGTACTCTGGGGTGGTTATCCTTAACGCTCTAGCAAAGAGTTAAGCCTTTTTTTTTTAAGTTTATTTTTTTATTTAGGGGACAGAGAGAGAGAGGGAGAGAGAATTCCAAGAAGGCTCCGTGCTGTCAGCACAGAGCCTGATGTGGGGCTCAATCCCATGAACCATGAGATCATGACCTGAGCTGACATCAGAAGTTGGACAGTTAACCTACTGAGCTACCCAGGTGCCCCATAGTTCAGCCATTTTTAAGGGACAGCATAGTTCTTACCTATTTATGCTGGACTTTGGGCCAAATGGCCTCTGTTTTCCTCTGAGAGTTCGATTGAGAGCCTTTGTTATTAGAAGCTTGAGGTTTGGCCCAAAGGTGTTAAGTTTCTCGCAACTTTTGACCTTTGGTGCTACACTTAAGATTTTCCACTGCTGAGCAAATTATGCAACTGCTATTAGAGAAATGACTATATGCTCTTGGGTTGGTTTGTATGGCAAGCCAGAACCAGCGATCAACACATTTAGAATGGTTTGAGAACACAGATTTGGTTCCAGTCCCCATCTCAAAGGTTTGGATGGTTATCTGAACTTGACTCATCTGATCTCAATCTGGACCATTGAACGTGCAACGCAAAGCTCAAAACCTCAAGAGGGAAGACTTCTGATATTTCTGGTCACGCCAGCTTCCCATCAGGCCAGCCACATTTCGGTGAAATGTCCTCAGGCATTTTGGCAGGTCTGGTTCTGTTCCAGGTCCAGGTTGTGGTTTTTTTGAAAGTAGTAGGTGTAGGTGGTAGGAAACAGGCCCCCAGGCTTTGCAGAGTTCACACTAGGAATCTGCCGCAGGGCTGAGGAGAGGGGGTTGAAGAGTCAGCCTTTCCTCAACTGTCTGTCCTCCCGGAGGAGGGAGGACTTTAGCGGGTATAACTCGATTCTTCCCCAAACTCTGATTCACTGCTTCCCACCCTACCTCGTCTAGTGTCTTAAACTTGAACATGGCCACAGGTTACCTGGGCATCTTGTTAAATTGAAGATTCTGATTAGAAGGGGCTGTGTGGAGTCTGAGATTCTGTGTTTCTCATAGGCTCCAAGTGGTGCTCATGCTGCTGGTCCCTAAGCCATACATGTTCTGAGCAAATGCGCCATATGCAAAGCCCTGGATCAAGTGTAGGGAACTCAGAGGTGAATCGCTGAGGAAGACAAGGCCATTGCCTTTGGGGAACTACTCTGTGGTGGGGAGACAGGTAAACGGTAACTCTTCGGCAAGTGCTCAGGGCAGAGACTGAGGTGAAGAGAGCCCTGTGGGAGCCCTGCCCTGGGCCTCAGAGGTGAGCGGGATGTGAGCAGGCAGGGAGGCCAGAAGAGAGCGTTGTAGGCAGCAGCAAGGGCCCGGGTAAGAAGGAAAACCACATATAGGCTTGTCATCTTTCTGCAAAGCAGACACCTAAAATACTGCCCAGTTCCTTCCCAAGCCTCAGAGGGAAAAAAGTGAAGCATATGAAAGCACAGAACATTCCTGTGGCAAGTAACAACTCGCTCACATCCAAGGGCACCGGGCCTTCTTTCTGCTGCACAATGTAATGAGAGTGTTGGAGATGTGGGATCGGGAGGAGCACCAAGCTGGGGGGATGGTGAGCCAGCCGGAGCTGCGAAAATGTCGGGCGTTCCCACCCTCTCTGCAGCCTTGCTATTATTTCTCATGGATTGACCAAACTGGGGTTTTGCTTTTTGCTTTTTTTTTTTTTTTTTTTTTTTGGTGTATTTTTTTTCTCTTTAATGAATCCGAAAACTGAGTGAAACTCAGGCAGGCTGCTGCCTTTCCCCAGGGTTTTTCCTCTCCTTCCTGCTGCCACCCTGCTTCCCTCCATCCCGACTGTCCCTTGGTGTTCCACCCAGAAATGAGACCGTTTTGCATTGCCCGTGCTGCAGACCTGTTCTCACTCTTTACCTCTGTTCTGGCCCGTCAGTCTTTCTGATCCTAGCTGGCAGAATCCAAGCATTGCAATCCAACAGCGGCCCAGAAAGAAAGCCCTCAGCTGGTCTTTCTCTTTCATTGGGTGTTCCGTCTTGGCCCTGCTTCTAACCGGTAGGGAGGCCCAGAACACGTCTTGCCATTACGGTAAAACAATAGCAACGGCTTTCGTAGAAATTGACACAGCTCTCCTTTTTAAGACTTCCACCTATGCTGGCAAGTAGTTAGGGCACATACCAGCATTCTTATTCCCATTTCACAGGTGGAAAAACTGAGGCCCGGGGAGTCACAGCTCACAAGTGGTGGGCCAAGGATGTGAATCTCGTGTTCTGACTCTGTGCGGTAACATGATATACTCACCATGAATAGGCTCTGCAATCAGTTCTCACAGCAATCCATATTGCAAAGAGGAAACTGAGGCCGAGGGAGACTAAAGGACTTCCCTGAGGTCAGGGAATTCCACACTTGGGATGCAGACTCCCACCCGCTAGATCACTGCATCCTCACTCTTCCCTTGATGCAGTATAGCTTCTTAGATTATTCCACAGTCCATTCTGCTTTTGCCCACCTCTCTGGACCTTGTTTGTTCATCCGTAAAATGGGGACTCTTTCTGTGGTCTGTGAGACCTCTTCCCAGCTATAACATGCTGTGATCCTGTACTTTGGTCTCCGAAACCAGAGTTCTTCCCTGCCAGCTTCTATTCAGTGCTAATCATTTTGCTTAATTATGTTTAACTCTGAGTGTGTTTTACTGCAGCTGTCAACACACTTCAGTTCGTTTTGCTGCCGACGTTGATAGCTAGATGATAGCACCTGTGTGCCATTTTGCAGCATGCCTTCAGCAGCCAGGCAGGCCTTCAACTTGGCTGCGTGCTCCTGTGTTCTGTCTTGGTGCCAGCCTTAGTTCCTCTGTTTATACTGGAAAGAAGTAGGCATACCTTCAGCTACAAATACCCAGAAAGCAACATCAGTAACCTTTGGCTGAAGGTACACTGCTGGTTGTATTCCAAAGCCTCACAAGTGCGTGAGAGGGGGTATTCAAGGTGAAGAGAGCAAAGGGTTACATATGATACATTTATTTCCATGTTGCGTGCACGAGCGAAGAGAATTTCAGTCTCAGGCTTCTCCATGATACCTCCGTCTCCTGGTATCTTCCCCTATGAATGAAACCTCTGTTCACTGTTTCCCTTCAAGCCTCATGAGGCGCCACGTTATCGAGAAAGCCTTCCCCGACATGTTCTGTCTGCTGTCACGCTTTGCCCACATGTCCCCGAACCTCCATCCATCATAACCCTTGCCCCACCATAATGAAAATGTCTCTCATTATTTTCCTGGCTGAGGGCACCAGCCATATGTCACCCATTCCTGGATGCGCTCCCACTAAATGTGTATTGAATGAAGAATGGATGAATGAATGAAGCCATAATGGCTTTCTGTTGTTCATCCTTGCAGAGTTCTACATACAGATTAGGAGCAAGATTTTCCTTTGTCTTTCTGATATTCCGCTGTTAGGACTCCTCCTTCCTCTTCTGACAGATTTGCTCACAGTTTGCCCAGTTGCCCTCCTCCTCCTCTGAGCCATCTCCTAAGCTTATCTATATCCAGAACAGCTTTCTCTCTCCCTCTCTTTCCTTTTTGTATACTCCTCTGATGGCCCAGGGTCTCTGTCCTTCATCTCTGAAATGACACCTAAAACTCTGCTCCTTCTCCACATGTTCTCTGGCCAGAGAAGAGGGGACACTTTTTCTGTCGCTCTGTTTGAGATAAACATGCAGTTGCCAGAACTAGCCTATCTTCACAGAATACTCTTCTTTCCCCTTGATCCGTACATAATATAATATTGTGTATGTGTGTATATACGTTTTTTTGTTTCATTTCTCAAGTTGTAAAAGTATCAATGCATCGTGTCAGTGGCTTCCAAAATCTGGCTTGTCCAAGGGCGCCTGGGTAGCTCAGTCGGTTAAGCACCCAACTCTTGATTTTGGCTCAACTCTTGATCTCATGGTTGTGTGATTGAGCCCTGTGTCAAGCTCTGTGCTGAGCGTGGAACCTGCTTGAGATTCTCTCCCTCTGCCCCTCCCCCACTCATGTACTCACTCTGTCTCTCAAAACACCAAATCAGATCAAATCAAATCTGGATTGGCAAGCTAATGTATTTTGATACTATCTAAGGACCGTTCCAGTTCTAGAAACAATTTATAAGTAGGTAATTCTATAAACCAAGAATGGATCTCACCCCCAAGAGATTCCATTCAGGAGATCTGCCACTGGAGCTCAAGTCTTAACAGGTGACTTGTTGGTGAGGGAGACTCCACCAAGGTGAATACTGGTGAATACTGCTAGGGAGAGAGTTGGAAGGGAAATAAAACGCTGAGTGGTGGGAAGCATTTGGGGGGCTTCCTTCTTGAGAGACAGTATCTATCATGCTACTTAATTGTGGCCTCAACTATGCCAGGAACGGCGTTTTACCCAAGCTTTTCTCCTTGTGTCCCACATTTCCTTCTCCCCTTGAGCCATATCCTCGGTTGGTGGTGAGAAACTTCTGGCCCGTTAAGGGCCGTGATTGTTGGGGATGCGTCGCCACAGTCATCTTCAACTGCAGTGAGTTTCAGAATCGCTTGATATTGCTGAAAGCTTAGATTCCCAGGCCTTCACCAGGATTCCCGATTTCACTACCTGCGGAGCAAGCCCACAAATCTGTATTTTATTTTCACTTCAGATTTAAGACAGAGACAGGTTTGTTTTTTTAATAAGCAAGCATTGCAAAAGGGTAAACGATGAAATGTACGACACCACACACTTGCCCTCCAAGACCGGAGTCAAATTCTGCTTTTGCCCCACGGGAGAACCGTGGCAGAGTAAACACAAACGTGACTAACTGTAAAGCAACAAACATTTCTGCCATTGTCCTCCTTCCTGAGCTTATCACCAAACCTGCCCAGTTCCACCAGGTGGAATTGTACTGTGCTGGTTCTTCATGTTGGAGGGGAATTTGGGGGAAGAGCAGCAAGAAAAAAAAAATCCTTGGAAAATCTGGTGGAAACACAATGATCTTACACCTATGCCTAGATTCTTTAACAAAGAAGAGAGGGGAGACATAGGGGGTCCGAACACTTCAAGTGAAAACTCTTGCCCGTGACAAGAGTGGCTTATCTCCTCAGCACGCTCTCTTGGAGCTGTGGAGAGCAGAAGCACCTGGCGAATGAGTCAGAAGTTAGGCAGGCGCCTATACAATCTGTCATGTGGTTTCTGTATTATCATAAAAGTTGATCCTAAGTTTCAGCCGCCCTGCTAGGCTGTGTCTTTCTCTCTAGTTTGCAACATGAAAGGCCAAGAGGCACTTCATTCTTTTGATACCCAGTGCTCCGGGAAACTTTAAAGAACAGATTTCTCCCACATCTTACCAAGTAGCTTGTGTCTACCAATGAGTTACATGCAGGCCAATAAAGCAGTGCCAGGAACATCGTCAGGGTGGTCAGCCACGCAGAGGAACATGATCTGAGGCTCTGTCCCAGACCCTGAGCCTGAGTCAGCTACTTTTTTTATTACTAAGCTATGCTCAAAATGACTACAAGCATCTTTTCCAGACTTTTTCACCAGGGTCAGGTATAGAACTTGAGAAAGAAAATCCCTACTGCTATGTTCAGGGATTCTCTATGTTTTAGGGTGTTGGCGATACTAAAATATGTTTCCTGCTGGGAAGAAATGGGTCAAATATTTTGAACTACCAAACTGTCATTCCTGTTCATCCTCTATACCTGGCAGGTGTAAACATCAAATTCCCTATTCCTGTTAACACTGGATGAATTGAAAAATGTCAGATGCCTTTAGCAAGAGCCCACGTGGAGGGATTAATAGCACATCCTAAGGTTGCGGTGGTTTTCTGATAGTCTCCATTTAGGTGTTGTTATTTATGTATCTCTGTTGCTAGGAAGCTTAGCTGAACTGCTACAAGTTGCTAATTTTGTTTCTGATACCGACCCGTCAAAGGCCGCATTCAGCTATATGCTCATGCACGTGCTCTGTGCCTTGGTTTACTTTTCTTATTGTGTTTTATGAATAGTCTCACCTAAATAGTTGTATGTGTAGCATTTCCCAGATTCCAGTTAATCATCAACAGCAGAAAATCTTCTCTCCTAGAAGGGTCTAATACAGAGAAGCAGCATTGCCTCAACATTATATATGGATAATCTCTGAGTTGATGTTACCATGAATAATAATAACTACTATTTGTTTTTCTATTGTACCTGTTAATTTATAAAGGACTTTTCCATCTTTTCTCACATTTAATTGTCAGTGAATTTAACCTTCTACTATAGGCTGTGGATACTAAGATCATTCCAACTTTGTGGGTGCAAAAGCTATGGAAGCAGAGTACAGCGATGATAAAAGGTGATTTAAATTGCCCATCACATGTGGACAGTCGTTGAGATTTGAACACAGGTCTGTCTGACTCCAAGTCCAGTGCGTTCTATGTTTAAATTTCCTGAAATTCTGCGAATAAATCTGGTATTGTTGCTCACGGTAGGCCCCAGTGATCCGAGTATGCACAGAACCACGTGGCTAACGCCCTATACTGCCATATCGAGACCTGGCCAGATACGCTTTGAGCCCGTTTCCACACCAGGCTGTCGTCATGAGATGTTTTAATCGCTGCTTGCTTCTTCCTCTTTGATGTCTTCTTGTTGGCAATGGTATAGCCATTTGTTACGCACCCAATTAAGTCAGCAGTCTTGTAGTCTTTTGTAGAATGTGGAAACTTCTCGTTTTATGTCTTGTGACTCTGCTTCATGGAGCCGACAAGAGAGATGGTAGAAAAGGTTACAGTCACTCCATTTCTCTATTATCATCTTCTCCTGAGAGCTTATCACTAATTCTGGTGTCAGAGCAATAGTCATTTTGAGGCTTCATGAAAGCCTACATACTCCCCAGAAATGCAGACAGCCCCCCTGACCTTTGCGGCTGGAGATAATGGCCAAGGCTGAGGCACAGTGACCTTTAGGCCAAGAGTGGGTGGCAGCACTTTCTTTTCTGTGACGTTCATTTTGCTTTTCAGTGTCTGTATTTTTAATTGGAAGCATGTACAGTGTGAATCTGCCTGGTTCTCCCCATATATACACCCTGAACTCTGAGTAGAAAGATTGTGTCTGGCTGGCTCTTGTCATAAAGGAATGCTTTCCCCGCTAAGCTGGGGGCTATTACTAATTGCCACAGTTATAGACACAAAGGATATTACGGGTGACCTTTCCGGGGGGGGTGGGGGGGGGGGAAGATGCTGTTAGCAGAACAGGGCCTTTGTACCACCTGGCCCAGCCCATGCTCTTTCTCATATTCATTTTACCCCCATGATCATGAGATGAATCTGGCACTTGGATTTTTTTTTTCAAACGGCATGTTTTATTGTACCAGAACTCTTACTATTCGAAGGGGACCATAGCCACTTAAGCCATTTCTGCAAGTTCCTTCTCAGATTTGTTTTCTCCATGAAACTATTTAATACAGACTCAGCCAGAGTGTTTAGTTCCCCCTGAGCTGTGCCTAGCTCCAGCCCATAGCAGAGATCTTGTTTTGTTTAATAATGTTTTTAAATATATATTTATTTTTGAGAGAGGGTGAGAGAGTGTAAGTGGGGGAGGGGGACAGAGGATCTGAAGCGGGCTGTGTGCTGACAGCTGAGAGCCAGTGCAGGGCTCGAACCCATGAACTGCAAGATCGTGACCTGAGCCAAAGTCTGACGCTCAACCAACCGAGCCACCCAGGCACCCGAGAGATCTTGTTATTTATTCTGTTTGGTTCTTTATTATTTAATAAGTCTATAATGTTCCCAGCTTACTTTCCACGTGTTCATCTCATTCCCTCAAATGTTTTTGTTTGTTTGTTTGGTTTTTACTGCTGCTTATCAAACAGAAGCCGGCCACCAGAATTTTCTAAGCACCTCCTTTTGTGCCGGGCCCTGTGTTAGGTGCTTCTTACATAATTTTATTTAATCCTCAAGACATCTGGGAGTCAGGTGTTGCTCTCCTCATTTTACACCCGAGAGACTGGAACTTACACACACTGTACACGTTATAAACTTCTAAGGGTCACACACAGCTGGTAAGTGGGGGAGTGCTGTGCAGCTTCTGTGTGCCAAGGCAGGATGCCAGCCATGGACACAGCTGGGGGATGGGTGGGGAGAGGAGGCCCCCAGACACAGATCACATTACCCATGTAGTATGCTCCCCACAGCACCAGGCACATGGTTGTTCAGTAAGAACACCCATGATGGTGTTCTTAAACATGACCCTCTTCTACTGAAATACACCGGACAGCCCCCTCGACCTCCGACTGAAGCTCAGGTACTGGTGTGTAGCCAGGGCAGGGGTCCTTCTGATAAGGCCTGATGGGGATGGTGAAATGGGAAGACATGTCATGATGACGTTGCTCCTTCACTGGCTCCCTTAGTATTTATAATGCGAGCACACGCAAGACGCTAGGGAGAGCCTGCGGGAAATGTAGCAGAGTCTTGGCCTTCAGGAGCTGAGACATTATCAAGAAACATTTCCTCCTCCTTCAGAACCATCCAGAGATCCAGAAGAAGAGTTCTCAGTTCACAGTGAGAACTGTTCAGTTCACAGTTCACAGTGACGTTCTGAGCAAAAAGGAGGAAGGAGGGAGGAAAACCATTGTGGGGGCGGGGGCGGGGGTGGGGGGGGATACACACACACACACACAGCCATGAACCAAAGCCACTAAATGTCCTTCATAAAGTAAAACTTACAGAATACCAAGATTTATTTCCTCCTGCTATTTGAAGTTGCTTTTTATGTTCAGAAAACTCAGAGTAGGAGTCAGTGGTTTTCTCTTACTTTGAGCTGTGTGCTTTGGACAGCCTGGGACCCAGACCACCCCAACTGGGTTGGTATCTCGAACTTTACCTGCTCCCCAGGCTCATGGCTGCTCCAAGCTCACGTCACTGAAGCCTTTCACAGGCACACCCATGGGCCCTGGTGTGTCAGGAACAGAGCCATGATGCCTTCTTCCTGGGAGACAGGGAACGAGATCTCCATGGCGGCAGGATTAACGCCTAAAATTGTCGGAGGGGGTGACAGGTTGCCAACATCTTAGAAGAACACTGCGCTTTTATGTTGTGGCGATTTTTGAAATCCGGCTCCTGCTTGTAAATTGTCGTGTAACCATGTCAAGGATTAGGTAGGGTTTTTGTATTTATATATACGTGGGCATTGTTGTTCCTGATGAGTCCAGCAGTGGGCTGGCGGGGAAGCTCAGTCCACCTCGCAGAGCACTTAACAAGAGACCTGACAACAGCAATATGTTACCTCTTTTGTTTGTATGGCATCTTCACACCCACTCGCTCAGCAACGGGCTGAATGAAATGTGCTCCGCTGCTTTGTGTGGAGGAAAAAGAATGAAAATAATGGCCATTGAGGCAAAATAAAGCTTTTTAGTGCTTTTCAGAAAGCAGTCTTGTCTTCATTGTTGTCCCGGTGTTCACATAATGGCCTTATCCTGTCCTTCATTGAAACACGCCCAAAGCAAGGAAAACGTTGCACCCTGCACACAAACAAATGTGTGTTCTGAAAGTGATCAACAAGGAAGGCGTGGGTCTGAGAGGGCCGTTGGACCAGTTATCCAGAGGGTATGTGAAGAGAGGGCTTCTGCTCAGAGCAAAGACAACAGACAGGTGATGTGGATGGCAGGAAGGGGCTTGTTAGGAAAATAGCTTTGGAGATGAGGTTCTGTCTGGCAGGATCTCGAGAAGGGGAAAAACATGATTTTCACTGTTATCCCTGCCATTGTGCACACTGATCAGGCACATGCTGTGTGCCAGGTGTGACATGAGTGTCTCTTATATATTATGTAATCCTCTCAGAAACCTCTGAGGAGGACTGTTGTCCCCATTTTAGTTATGAGGAACCTAGAGTCTCGAGAGATCAAGTCACCTCCCCAGCATCATTCAACTGGGAAATGGTGGAATCAGGAGTCAAATCCAGATACCGTCTGACCCCACACACCAACTATTCTTTGAATTTTTTTTACGTTTATTTATTTATTTTGAGAGACAGAGAGAGAACACAAAGGAGGGGGGAAGAGAGAGAGAGGGAGAGAGAATCTGAGACAGGCTCTGTGCTGTCAGTGTAGAGCCCAACATGGGGCTGGAATTCACAAACTACGAGATCATGACCTGAGCCAAGAAGGAGTTGGATGATTAACTGACTGAGCCAATCCAGCTCCCCCAACATACATACCAATTTTTTTTTAATGTTTATTTATTTTTGAGAGACAGAGAGAGAGAGAGAACAGGGGAGGAGCAGAGAGAGAGGGAGACACAGAATCCGAAGCAGGCTCCAGGCTCTGAGCTGTCAGCACAGAGCCCGAAGCGGGGCTCGAAGTCACTCACGCACGGTGAGATCATGAGCTGAGCCGACATCAGATGCTCAACCAACTGAACCACCCAGGTGCCCCTATACCAACTTTTTAAACACCACCCTAGGATCCCCAGAATCCAATCACCCAGGCTTATGAATTAGAGGAAGTGACACCTGGGTAACAATGGGAATTCCAGGGAGAGTTACTTTGGGAATCCAAGTTCATTTGACTGCACATCTTTATGATAGGATTGTAGGGGTGCTGCATGTTGTGTCAGTCATCAAATGTTGGAGAGGCAGAATAAGTGAGGACATCAGCCTGAGTTCAGGGCAAGATATCCTCTAAACCAGCTCAGCAAACACGGACTATTCACTGTTCCTCTCTGGGTGTTGCTAGCCAGGTCTCTTAACTCCACCCTCGACTCATTAAAATCGGTGCTGGGCTGGAAAAATCATCAAGATCCTTCTGACAATAAGATTTTCTGTTCCCACATGTCTCTAGCCACCTTCTCATGGTGACTTCTAGTTAATCTCGTATTTCTATTTGTGTCAATGAAGAGAAACCCCCTGGAGCCACAAAGGCCATTGATCCCCCCACTTCACCAGCCTTAAAGTGATCCTTACCTCTGTGTGCTCCATGCCTCTTGCCCTCTCCTGAGTCTATCCTCATCGTCTCAACTCTTCTAGGTCCACTTGAAATCCCACCCCCCCAGCAAGATCCTACTTGACTCTTCCCCAAGCCACATTCAGAGACATTGCAGTGGCAGCTTGAAGGCAGTCACTTTAGGAGCATTTAAACAGAACTGGCAAGAACTACACATCAGGCCATCAGTATTGTTTTGAGAGCTCGTTTATGAGCCCACCACTGCTCATACCCAATGTCCTACCCCCATTTGACTCCAGCCATTTAATACCCCACAGGCCATTGTTTTATCATGTGCCTATACATGTCTCACTACAGAGACTGTAGGGTCATCAAATTCTTTACATCTCTGCAGTACCTCATGTACCTTATAAGTAGTGAGCACTCTGTCCGTACTGTTCATCTCATTTCCTTGGGTGTACTTTTTTCGATCCAGTTGGTTGCATGAAAATCTGTTAAATAGCCCATTGTCATTTATGCATTCATAAACCATTTATTCAGACCAAGGAGCATTTACCGTGTGCCAGGCATTAGTTCAACAGGGAGAATCCCTAATAGTAAAAGCAGTAGGAGGTCTTTTCCCACAGAGAGCTCACATTCTAGTCAGGAGAGACTAAAAATAGACAAGTAAGCAAATTAACAAATAAATTGGATGCCGTCTGTTAACAATAAAAGAATAACTTAGAAGGATGGAATAGAGGAACTGGAAATTGGGTGGTACCTAATCTCAGGTTCAGATGTGTATTTGCTTCCTGTTGCTGCTGTAACAAACTATCACAAGTTTTTTGGCTTTAAACAACACATATTTATTATCTTACAGTTTGGGACGTCTGAAGTCTAAAATGGGTTGGCAGGCCTGTGTTCCTTCCGGAGGCTCTAGGGAAGAATCCATTTCTTGCCTGTTGCAGCTTCTGAGTCTGTTTGTACTGCTTGGCTCCTGGCCCTGCACATCTCTGACCTCTGCTTGTGTCATCACATCTCCAACTCTGACTCTCTTACCCCCTTCTTTTCCTTATAAAGATCCTCCCTGCCTGGGTAATCCAGGATAATTTCCCCATCTCAGAATCCTAAACTTGATCATAACTGAAAAGTCCCTTTTGCTCTATAAGGTGGCCTAATCATAGATTCCAGAGAAAGGATGTAGACGTCATCAGGGGACATTATTGTGCCTCCCAAGGGAAGGCTTTCTTCAGGAGGTAACATTTGAGATGACACTCAAATAACAAAAACATATGATGGAGAGTATTCCAGATAGAACATCCTGCAAAGATCATGAGCCTGGCCTGAGCCTAGAGTTTCTGAGGAAGGTTCCAACTCATTCGAATGAGCATCCAGAGGGAGGCCAGGGAGGTAGGCAGGGCCCAGGTGCCTCAGCATCATGGGGGCTAGAGTGGGAGCATGGACTTCATTCTGAGTGTGATGGGGAGTTGGCAGAGGACTCAAGAGTTGTGTTTTTCACTGGGTTGATCCATACTTTAATGGAAACAACTTCTCTGTCAATTGTCTAAAGCAGTGCTGGCCAGTAGAAATATAATGCAATGCACATTTCTAATTTTAAGTGTTCTGGTAGCCATATTTTTAAAAAGTGAAAAGAAACGGGGTAAGTTATTCTTAATAAAACATGTACTTAACCCCATACATCAAAAATATTATTTCAACATGTAATCAATATAAAGAACATAAGAATGTGATATTTTTACCTTCTTTTAAAAAAAGTATTACGTCTTCAACCTCTGGTGTATGTTTTATGCTTAAAGCACATCTCAGTTTTGACTAGTCATATTTCAAGTGCTCAGTAGCCACCTGTGGTTTGTGGCGACCGTTTTGGACAGTGCACCTCTGGACACGGTCCTCACAATCCTGTGAAGAGTCTACTCAGGGAATGTTTGAAAAAGCAGTGAACAGTGGGGTGTCACACAGAATGTGGGGCACATGTCACTGCCCTTAGCCATTCCCAACTTCATAAGAATATAATAGATTCTAGACAGGAATGTGTCCCCTGGTCCACTCTGAGTGGACTCTTGCCTGGCTGGAACCTCCAAGGAACACCTATCTCTATCCATTTGAGTGGTCTTTAAATTCACCTCTTTGTCTACCCCTCATACCTTTAATCCCCTGAGAGTTTTAGCCAAAGCCACACTTTCCCCACTTCTTTATAGACAGGGCCATTTATTCAACTCATTGTACCAATATTATGGAAAACAAGGGCAGAGGTCAAGAATGGGAAAAATTGAATGAAGCAACAAGAGGGTATCAGTTGCTAGGCAAGAACTGTATCTCAGACGCTCCCAAGCTGTACCCATGCCTTCCTGTGCTCTCACAGCGACCCGTCCCTGATACTAACTAGCCACAAAAGTCTAGCCTGAAAGGCTTAGTACAATAACACCGTGTATATTCATTTAGAATTTTTACAGTGATATTAAATTAAAAGGGTTTATGAAATAGAAAATAAAGATCTGAATTAAAAAGGTAGGTCATGGAGGTTACATAAAGGCCAGCTTAGGAGAAGCATATTCAACACTGCACAAGACAGTAAAAATAACAGCAACGTTTATTAGAATATCCTATTTAGAGCCAGTGATCTGTGCCACACTGCTTTCCGGAAAAGGGATGGCACCAGGTTCCCTTCTGATGATGGATTTGGTGGGCTGGCACCTTGACCCGGACATCTGGGCTGTGAGTACCAGCAGCACCATCAAAAGACAGTTTGGCTGTTTTGACATGTAGGGACAGAAGCTCTCATGTGCAAGGACAAAGGTGCCTTCAGTGAGTGCTTTGGGGCTTTAGAGCAGCAGTGAAATTACCAGTGGCTCTAATTAGTGTGCCTGCAATCTGGAGCGATCTATATCTGCATCCCAAAAAGGGGTGGAATGCTTCCCTGTGATAACACATTAGCACAAGACATTCTTGGGTGAGTTTCCCAAAATGACAAGGACATGATGGTGTGGGAGAGAATCAGCCTCGATGGAAACCTGTTGCTTTCAAAATCAGCAGCCATCTTTGCAATCAGCCAGTGAACAAATATTTGTCTACTACCTGTGAAGTGCTACAATCTGGAGGAACTTAAGCAGCATGAGGTCCCTACTACCCAGGGACTTAAGACCTGGCTGAAGAAAAAAAAAATAACTGTGCAATAATAAATAATAGTACATGGCACCACTGTGATACACTGGGTCAGGTTCTGGCCTGAGAATCAGTAGATCGAAGTTCTGCCACGAACTCAGTTACTTCTGAGTGCTACTACCTGTGGTCTAGTCATCACCTAGCAGGGACAATGGTTACTGGATCGCCCAAGACTCATTTCCTTAGGACAAGGCACCTTACCTCTCTGGACCTCAAGATCTTCTAGAAATCAAGAGGGTTTGGATAGATTATGATGGTGGCAATAATAATAATGGCTCCACACCGTGACGTCTAACTTTGTGCTCGTGATTGTGCTACATACGTTACATAAGTAAAGTTTTCCCAGTTTATATAGATGAGAAAATGGAGGTTTAGGCTAAGTAACTTACCCCAAAGCAAAGAGCACTGACTAATGCAGACCTGAGATTCAATAGCAAGCCTTTGAGTCTGTAAGTTTGGAATCTAAATGCCCTGCAACCCATCCCAGCTATCACATTCTTTAGTTCTGGGACCTGAAATAATCATGGGAAGATTACTTGGGAGGCTTACTGGGTGAAGACTGATGGAAAAACCATGTTGCAGTAAAACATGGACCGGATGTAAGCAGAGCTCCAGAGGGAGAAAGACACCTGTCGCTGTGGCTCAGAGAATTCAGACCGAACTGTATCAGAACACTGTGATGCTGGAATTCTGCATCTCCATCTGGGATATGCTGATCAACCAATGCCGGTGTCTCAGTTTGCACTGATGCAGCACTGGTCATTCGGCAAGATAGTCACACAGCAGGCGGAGTTACCAGAAGGGGACTTCAGGGCTGCTGCGTGAAAATAAGTCTCAACTCTTCAACATTTTCATTTTATACTAGTCTCAGCCACAGGTGGAAGAGCTGTGAATTTCACTTTAGCCATAATGTTTGGTTAGGACACACACACACACACACACACACACACACACTGGCACCCACAAAGTCTTCACTTTGAGGCAAGGGTGGGTTTGGTTTCCTTCGCTTACACAACTGATGCCGCCCAGGGACTCTTTGGTTTAGATGGCTCATTAGCCACAAACTGTTTCGTTATGTGTTGCCCAGTTACCTTGGCTTCCTGCACGTTCTCCTGAGCGGATAGTTCATCTTCTTATCTCAGAGAATTGTTTCCCCAAGTAGCTCCAGAGTGTGTAGCTTTGATACCATCGAGGCAAGAAGGCATTAAACCACCCTTTTTGTAATTATTTTAATCGTACTTTTTCATGTCTGCTTCATGAAAAGATGATGTGGTTAGATTTAAGCTGGGCCTTGCTGAGGGTGTCGTTTATGCCTGGGGTTACCCACATGGTCACGTGCCTTACCTTCTTTTGCAGCAAGGTGATCTTATCTTCTTTGTTGCACCTTGCCAGAGAGCATCCACCTCCTTCCAGCTTTTATGTGTGTATGCATGCACACACATGTGCGTTTAGGCGTGTGTGGAGGTTTGCTCGTGGCAGCAGCTTGTAAAATGATACCTTGCCATTCATCTATAATGAGGCCTTTGCTCTACTCTTAGAAAAGAAAACCTTTATTGGCTTTTCACTTGGGAATTTGGAGCAAAGTTTTCCTTAAGCAGACGTATTTCTATTTAATTTAAGCAGGGAATTCTCTTTTTCCCTCTATGTGTCAGGAACTGACCCAACTACTTAGGGGACAAAGATGAATATGATTGAGCCAGTGTCCTTGAGAGATTTTCACCGTAGCCGTTGAGAGAAAGCATGTTAACAAATAGCTAGGATTTAACCCAGAAAGGGCCGAGAGGTGCCATAAATGCAGTTCTGAAGGAAGACAGACAAAGGGGACTAGAAAGGAAGAGCCAGGGGACGTTATGAAAAGGAGAAGACATTTAAAATCCATATTTAAAGTCAAGTACAAGTATTCCAGTTAAAAAGGTAAAAAGTATTCCCAGCAGAGGGAATAGCAAAAGAGATAAGGAAGATATGGACATGTGGGCTATGTTTAGTATGGCTTGAGCAGAGCAGGTATACAAAGGTGAGGCTGGAGAAAGGTGGGCTGACCCAGCTAGAGGAGGGCTCTGTGCATTGTCCTGGGATGTTTAGCACCGGGGATAGCATCCTGGGATCTTCAGCTGTAAGCACTTTTAGCACGTAGTGTCCTAGGATCTTTCGCCTTAAGATTTAAACCCAATGAGTGCACCAGACCCCCCGGGAAGACAGGAGGACACCTTACGGGTCCTTGCCAAAATGAAGACCTTGGCCTTCCCCAGCCAGACAGGGCTGTGCCTGCCAGTCTCTCCCTGGTTCTGACTCAGCCTGTGGCTTTCCTTTCACAAGTGATTTAACCCTCCTAGTACCTGGCTTGCTGTGGTCAGAGTGTGAATCCTCAAAGTGTCCTTGACTTCTGCTGACACCTTGAAAGACACATGGGAAGAATTGCTTTTATAGCTCATGTGGCTCTTGGGAAGTCAGTGGGCACTTAACCATGACCTCCACAGGGACAGTAGAAGCAGGCATTGGTTTGGGTGGTGGCAGTACATTATTGCCAGGCTAGGCAAAGAGCTCTGTGCCTGGGAGACTTAGAACTCGTGGCCTTGCCTGGCCTCTGCCACTCTCAGGCTGAATGACCTTGGACAAGTACTTTCTGTCCAGGCTCCAGTGAACTCACCTGCTCATGGAGGGGCTGGCCTCCATGGCTTCCTTCTGTGTCTGATTCTGCCTTACCTCTTTAACTTTTAGGAACCCAGAATGTTCTATGATGGAAGAGTCTGACCAGAAGCATTTCATGTTAACATAGGGGCTCTGGGAGTTTTGTGCCTTGGACGAGGGAAGAAGAATCACCCGGAGGCCCAGTGAGGATGCCCCTTCCTCCATCTCCTAGCAGCAAAACAGCTGGAGAAGGAGGGAGGCAGAACCCAGCTTCCTAACTGAGTCGTCCTTGGGTGTGGAGGTTCGGAGAATGCCCCCTGGGAAGGGGGCTCTGGGAGCCACACAGCAGCAGTGGGTAGAAAAGGAGGGTGGAGTGAGGGGGAGGGGGCTACAGCACGCAGTTGTCCTCTGGCTCAGATAGATCCAACCAGCTCCAGCCCCACCACCACTGCCCTCACCCGGCAGATGCTGTGGCCTGCTTCCACTGCCTGGCCACTCAGTGCCTCCCAGGCTGCGTGTCATGTTTGTCACCCTGTTTTCTACTCTGAAGGCTGAGCATTCTCAAGTCATATGCATTGAGGGCTCCTCTGCACATGGTCCTCAGTTGGGTTTCAGCGGAGGTGATCCATGGCCGCCAAAGCATATGTAGATGGCAGAGCCCAGGATGGTCTGGCTGCAGCACAGGGCACCTGTTACCATCCTCACCACAGGTTTTGGTATCATAACAAATGACATGGGTTCAAGTGCTGGGCCCACTGACTCAGCATACAGCTTTTCATGGTCACTTCATCTCTGTGGGCCTCATTTTCTCATCTCCGAAGGGCAGGTAACAGGACTTTGTACGACTCTCAGAAGAACAGACTCAGATGAAGTCTTAGTGCTGTGCCCGGCATGTAGTAAGTGCCCCATAAATGGTAGCTTTAAAAAAAAAAACCTAGTATTATTAAGGTCTAGAAAAGTAAGTTAGGGCCGGAACATAGAGGCTCCTTTCTGCCAAGGCAAGGGATTTAGATGTTGTCCTTCAGCCCATGGGCAGCCATTGAAGATACTCCAGCAGGGAATGGCATCAAAGAAATTGATGTTTGGGGAAATCTCCACCTGTCATCAATTTGGGGTGCACCGGAAGCAAGAAGGAATGTTGGACCCTGCTCAGGCTCCATTGGTGTCCAAGCAAAATGGATGAGGGCCCAGGGAGGTAGCAAAGGGAATGGAATGGAAAAACAGAATCAAGACCTTTAAAAAGGAAGATGGCTGAGGAGGATGAGTTGGTCCCTGGGCTGAGAGGCAGTAGAGGAAAATGAAGGAGGATGTACCAAAAATGGCATCAACCCAGACTGGGGTGTGCGTGTTCTCTGTCCTGGGGGTGGGGGTGACTGTCGACCCAGGTCCCAACACCGTGGTTTTGGGCACATTGATTGGTTGTACATTTTGTGTCATGCTTTGTGCACAAAGGGTTCGAGATGGTTTTACATGGTCTATACTTTCCTCGTGAGGAAAAATGAACTGAAACACTAATGACCAAAGGAAAGAGGAGATGGAAGCGAGAGCAACATTGTCGGGAAGTAGAGAATGAGGAATAAGATGACTGACAACACAGGGATGGGAGTGGTGGTGTCGGTCCCACAATGTCAACTTGTGGCCTTGGAATTCTATTATTTCCCACCTACCCCCTTCCTTAGGGAAGCATCCCTCCCAAAGGGACAGAAAAAGCAGGTTCTTTGACCTCTTTTCTAACTTCCAGAATAACAGTGGGGTATTTCTCAGTGGTATTTTTCATCTTCCTTTTCTTTGTAATGGCAGAAGCAAGGGCAGTTGCCTTCTTCTCCAGAAGCAGTAAAAGTCCCAGGAAAGGATGAGAGGGAGGGAAAGCAAGCAAGAGCAACAGAAAGGGAGAGAGAGAACCCATCGCCAGGTGACCTGCTGGTCGGACGGTGGTCGTGGCGGCTGCCACAGAACCATCCAGCTTGTGGCTTTGCTTCCTCTTTCTTTCTCTCTAGTCGCACAGAATCACTCAGCCCTAGATTCCTCTTGGGTTTCAGAATGCAAGAGGTCTGTGAGGATACCTTGCAGTGCCTGAGGCCCATGAGAGCGTTCCCAGCCACCGCAGAATGTTTGGAGTCTCCGGGCAAGTGTTTCCAAGTGTTGTCTCTGGGCAGTTGTTGTCAGCTGCTGGGTGGCGTGGGGAGAAAACAAGGCAAAGTTGTTTCCTGCAGGTCTCTGCTGACAGTGCTAATGGAGAGTCACTCAACACTTGGTAAGCGCAGTGAATGTTTTTATTCTCAATGCCCAAATTTCTCTGGCTTCTGCAAGTTATTGTTGTCGAGGAAGAAGGTGGTATTATCGCCACCCTCCCTCCCCGTGTGGTGTGACAGCGCAGAGATCATTATCTCTACACCTAACTCAGCGTTGCTTTTTTGGGGGTAACAGCTTTCAAAAAACCATCAACTGGGCTCCAGCCAGTCAGGCTTCAAGGGCAGTTACCACAGTGCAAAAAGGCAGACTGCTTTGTCGGGCGTGCTGCAGGCCACGGATGCAAGCTTTAGGGGATAATGAGCACATCCTTTCTTTGTCACAGATCAGAATCTAGACCCACTCGTTCTTGGGACAAGGGGAGAGGGGGGCTGGGTGACAAGTGTGCTGGTTAACCCAGAGCTCCTTCCCATCTCTCCTCTGCCAGTCTGGCAGTGGCTGGACACGTGCAGGGTCCCTTTAGAGAGAAGAAAACAGCTTAGCAAACATCTAGCTGTCATGATGTTCTTCCTAATGGGAACCCTGAGGCTGAACTAACTTTCCCCAGGTCAAGCCCTGCTGCAGTTTAGAGCTACAACAGGATTTGAGGTGTCATTGGCTCTGCATTCAGTGTTCAGACACTTCTTGGTGAAGCGCAGAGAGATTGGCTCTGCAGAGGTAGCCCTGGACCAAATCCAGCCTGAGGACCCAGGAGATGTCGTCTTCACCCAGCTCCATGCCAGGCCCTCAGTGCCCTCCAGGGATGCTGCAGAGCCCTCTGGGACAGATGCTGAGGACACACAGATGAGGACAGGTCACCCGAAGCCAGTGAGTCGCAGAAACAGGCACCTTCTTCTTCCCATTACAAGTAGGCTCTCTTAGGCTTGAATGTCCCACAAAGAAACCAACCCCCTCCCCCCCATGTTATGGCAGTAGTCAGTCCCCAGCGAGTAGAGTTCACTCTGGAAGCAGTTCTAACTGCTGCTACAGACTCAGGCCTTCCTCTACCTACTGGAACCATCTCAGGGCCAGCTCAGCACACTCAGCTCCCTTCTCGCTGTCGTAGCTCATGTACCATAGATGGTCCTCCCACAGGGAGGACTCTCCTGCTTGACCCTGGTCCAGCCTGCTAAGCACGACAGACTCTTAGTTCATCTTCTTCCAGTTTGGGAATCTTCCTTCTTTATTTACCTTCTAAAATGTTTTCCTTCAATTAGGCAGGCAGAAAAATTGTCATAGTGCCTCCTGGTTGCCAGCCTCTGTATAAGCCGCTACCAGTGATACAGACACACACATAGCCGTCCCTGTACGAGATTTTTTCTACCTATACTTCTAGTGCCTCTAAGAGCCCAGGACAAGGTCAGTTTATCTCACCAGGGCAGGAGCCATACTTTTCCTTGTATCCTATGGAGCTGCGCTCCCACGGGTACCAATCTCATGGAATACCATGGACGGGGCTCCCCGGAATTGTGAGATCACTGTATAGACCCAGGGTCCCCTCTGCCACATGTACTGTGCGGAGGTGTGAGGATATAATATGGTGCGTAAATGTACGATCTCAAAAGCCCAGCGGATTGGATTCAGATTTGGGCTCCACTGTCTATCAGCTGTGTGGCTTTGGGTCACTTAATCTCTCAGAGCTCCCAATGAGATAATCATGGTATTTATGTTTAGGGTGGCTTGATAAATTAAGTTAAAAATACAACTAAAGAGATTTTTCAGTGGGGCACATAAAGGGCCAATACATATTAGCACCTGTTATTATCATTGTTGTTAATATACTGATTGCTCAGTCTTACTGTCATTATGTTCATTAAAGGTAGGGCACACTGTGCTGACAGTGCCCAATAACACAAGCCCTTAATATGTGTTGAATGAATGTTTTCAAGGATGATCAGTCAGGTGGGGCTCCAAATGCCCTGTTATAAGAAAAAGAAGAAAATTGTCTGGGGGAACTGAATTAGAACCAGAAGACACTGAGTTTTTTTAATGTGGTTTTGGTTAAATCGTGTTCTCTGGGAACTGAAAGCAAAGAGGGAAATCTTGACCTGGCCACAGTTTTGACACCTGCAAGTATGAGGCTGTTGTTATCTGGTGTGGGTGAGGTTATTTATGAACACACTGTTGTTTCCCCCCTTCACTTCGCCTCATGCTTCTTTTCTAAAGGAAACCTCCAGAAGGATGGGCCTTAGGTCTGTAGTCTTCAGGCCAGATTTCATCCTGCACAGACAAGGTACGCCACAGGCTTCTCTCTCCATGGCCAACCCAGGGCACTGGTCAGCCAGGCCCTGGGACCTGCTGCCTTTCTGCTTGGACAGCACACCCTGGTTGATGGGGCAGGTGCCAAGATGTTCCCTCTTCCCCATGCCAGACTTCTGGATGTTTGGATACAGCTGGAGAGCTTTCTCTTTTTTTCATGATGTTCTCGATGTTTGGTGCTGTGCTGTCACAGCCAGGGTAAAGTCCCACACCTAGACCCTGTGTGGGTCAGCTTGTGTTCAGTGTTAAAAGCAGGATGAGGGTCCAGGACTCTACAGGCCAGACCAGGCTTAAATCAGCAGGTAGGGATCTGGCCCAAGCTGATGGGAATGAAAATTGCACCTGTTTTCTAGAGTTACCAGCAGATTACTCAAACTGTGGCGTGTGGTTCCATTGGAGCATGTGCTGGGGAGACAGATGGTGTCAGAGGAGACAGGCAGACATTGAATCCAGATCATCCCATAGCATGTGAAGACTCAAGTGTATATCAACGATGATCATAAGCAATGATAACAAAATCTCTATTTAGAGAAGGGTTGGGAAGCCAAATCTTAAAAAAATTTGGAGCATCGACTGTGCTCCACCTCACGTTATATGGCCTGTGTTATTTGTTCATAAGATCCCTTCTGGAGTGTTCATAGACATTTCCTGTGCCAACCCAAAGGGCACAAAGAGGAGGGAGATATCCCTTTCCTTCGGGGTGTAACTTCACAATGCCAAATGCTTGCATACAAAGTGAACAGCTAGTTGCTTCCAAAGGTTTCCAGATATCCCAGTTTGGGGCATCATGAGAGGAGACCATCAAAAGCTAACTCGTTTGGTAGGGCCTTCTGTGATTTCAAAGCTAATAGATACAGCGAATGCTATACCTCCAGTTAGCTCTTTAGAGAAGTAAATGGTGCATGCGCTTTTCCTAACTCTGTGGTCAACATGGAAACCAAGGCCAAGGTTACCGGCCAGCATTAGATAGGATGTAAAGTGGGTGTACCTCTACCTCCAGACAGGCTCCCCACTGTCTCTACATTCCAGACAGGTAATGAGGTCACTGTTTTCTTGCTTTGTTTTTCACATGTTAAACTTGCAGTACCTGCTACCAAGCCTGTGTTGACGTGTGCAAGGAAGGATGGGGTTGGCAGTGTGTAGTACCCATTGACTGATATACGTGCATCCTCGCCGTTGCGTAATTCTAGAGCCCCACCTGGAGAGAAGCTCGTGTGAGCCAAGCTTCAGTGCACATCTAGAATCACCTCAATCAGACAGGCCTCATTTTTTTTTCCTGGTCATTTTGTTTTCCTATTTCCATCCATTGGCCAATAAATAGGAAATACAGGATAGAAAGGTGTGGTTTTTGTGACAAGAATTCAAGATGGAGAAATAAGATTGCTGGGCTCTTGCCTGGGATCTGCCTCTAAAGTTCCAAGTCCCTAATTGCCCATTCAGGGAGCCTGGGCAAGGGGCAAAGACAAGGTGATAGAGGGCTTTTAAAGTCAAGGTAAAGATTTTTGTACTTGGTCATGAGCACAGGGGGCCATTGAAGGATTTCTTCAGTAGGGAAGGTCCCGGTCAGATTTACCTTTAGAAGCATCACTGGCTGCAGCGTTTCCAAGGTTTTGAGGTTTAGACTAGATGAATGACATGGGAAGGCATGGCCTAGGGCAGTGGGGCTGGGAGGGGAGGGGAGGAGGGGAGTCTCTGGGGAGTCTTTCAGAGATACACCCTTAAGGACTTAGCAACCAATGAACCTGAGTGATGACAAACAGGATGGGATACAAAAAGAGTCCCAGCTTTTCTGTTGTGGTTGGATGGGGGTGTTTCCAGCTAAATGGAGAACCCAGGAGGCAGTAGATTAGGCAAGAAGGCCACAGATTTGGTTCTCAAAATGCTGCATCTGGAGTCCCCACTGGACATGGGGGTAGAAATGTTCAGGGAGCCAAAGGAGAGTGAGTCTAAAACTGGGAAGAGAGCTCTGGTCTAGAGATGGACACTGGGAGGTTATCGATTGCCTAGGAAGAGTGTGGAGTTTGGACCTACCAGCCTGCTGATGAAAGAAACCTGTGGGACTGTCATCAGGGGCAGGGGGAGCATGTGGCAAAGATGAAGAGAGAATGGTCAGGACAGCTAGTGTAAACTTTCAAGTCTCCTCATGATGTCATTACCAGTGTGTGAAACACCAAGAGCAAGAATGAAGTTTCTCTGTTTTGTCTCCTCTGTCCTTCGGCACAGAAAACAGAATGGACCAGCGCAAACTTTTAAGTGGTGTTTGAAGCCTCCTGGTAGTTCTCTACAGGAATGTGCCTTCCCATGGGCTGGCATTTGTTCCCACATGTTCTGGGTAAACAACTATCACACCATGTCACCTGTATTTTCAGCTGAATGCCATTTATTAAAAAACAAACAAACAAAAAACAAGAAAAACATAAGCCAATCCTGCCTATCAACTGTTAGGACCCATGTTTAACCATGAGAAACATACCTATTGATGGGCATATTAAAAGAGGTTGGTGTAATGGAGTAATAAGTGATTGAGCAGCACCCTAGGTATTGAACTGTGCCTTGAATGCCACAGAACTTGATAGTCCTTTAGACGAAAATAGATAAATAGCAGGGAGGCTGTTTGCTTTTAAACTGATAGTAAGTTTTCATCTCAAAGGCAGTTTGGAGGTAAAAAAAAGGGTCAGTGATTTTTCCTACCTTTGGAGGTGAATCAGATGATGCAGACCAGCCATCTTCTAGGTTGTATCTGAGGATAGTAAACTGAATCAGAGCATCATAATGGTTAAAGAGGAAGTTTGAGTTTAAAGTGGAAGTAAGCTACTGACAAATTTGTGGAAGGACAGAAGAGTCAGAAGACCTGGGATCAGGTCCCCCCGTCACCACCTCTCTGACCCACAGGCTCCTTCCTCATCTGTCAGAGTTTGCGGGGGGAGGTGGGGGGGTGCGGTCATCACAGGTAGTCTTCTACAGATTGTCATGACAATGAATTGTGTATGGATTTTTTGGATCTTTTTTTTTTTAGAGAGAGAGAGAGTGTGCCAGTGGGGGAGAGGGGCACAGGGAGATCGAGAATCTTAAGCAAGCTCCACTGTCAGCACGGAAGCCCGACTTGGGGCTTGATACCATGCCCCTGGGATCATGACCTGAGCCAAAATCAAGATTTAGATGTTCAACCACTGAGCCACCCAAGTGCTCCTGGAAATTGTTCTGTTATGGGAAGTGTGTTGGGCCCAGGCTGTTTGACTGGTGTCTTACCTTGCAGGGAAGACTTCACTTTCAGGTATGTCTCAGGTCCCTGGAGGGCCATTCAGAGAGCCGATGGTCTTTGTGCAGGTTATGTTTTTGAAACCTTCTTTGGCCCGCAGTTTTGCTTACCCTCTCCACTTTACGAACGTCAGAAAGATTATCTGATTGACTGATAGAACACCAGCAACCCGGAGAGATATTGTAGCACGGCCCAGAGCTATACTTTCCATTTTTATTAAAATTCTTATTAACTCATAGCCCAAGAGCTTTTAAGCCAAGCCTGATCTCCTTTAGGGCCCCTTGATTTGATCAGAGCAATTTGTGTGCAGTGTTCTGGTCCCACTTTGTGGAAAGGCAGCAATACAGCAGCCGAATGGTGTTATTCAGAAGATGGTGGGGTTCTCTCTCCCTCCAAAACCACCTGGCCTTACAGCCCTACTCCCACCTTGGCCGCATAGACACACTTGAGGTCTACAATGACAAATCCGCTTCCTGAGTTTAAGGCCTCCCACCCCTTTGAAATCGTAAATCTTTCTAGGAAAACTGTCAGTCCTTTGTAGCTCGGTGGTGCTGAATTGGTTGGCTCCTATTCTGAGTACAAAGATAACTCTTTGGCGGGGGGGAAATATCCTGCAAGGTAAGGGTCCTGAGGGAAAATAACACCATCATGAGGTGCTAGGGGGAAAGGGGGACAAGTTGGGGACCTTGCTGCTTGGGGGCTAGCTCACAGTCTTGTGGAGTAGGAGCTGTCTGAAAAGGGTGCGAACAAAATGGTTTTCTCTCGACAAACCTGCAGGAGCTCCATGTGTGTGATTGGGTCAGGTCCATCGTCTGAGCTGTTGGGGAAAGCTGCGTCTCTGTTCTTCCCCCATGGGCTTCATGGCGATTTTTATCCTTCAGTTGGTGTTTGCTTAAGTGGCCTCCCTGAATTACTCACATTTATCCTTCCGTTAATAGGGAGTCTTAAACTTAATGTCATCACCTTGGTAATCTGCTAAGCTATAGAGCGCCTGAAAATAGCAACTCTCTTAGCAGCTTGCTGAGTAGAAGCCATTTCTTTCCGGACATAAACTATATCTGGAGCCTTTTTTATTTTTCCTCATTTTCGTGTTGAGGTACAGAACACATAGCGTTGAGGCTGTGAAGGGTGGTGCCGCTGTCCCTAGGATCGAACCTCCTATCTCCAGCATTGCTGACTTAGATTTTATTGCCAAGAATTAATTGGTAACGTGGCTCTGAAAAACCCCTCATGAATGAAAACTTGTATCTGAGGCCTTATTTTGTTATCTGCCCAGTGTTTCATGCCTGCTTTGTATTTGAAGGTGCAGATGTCCAGACAGAGCCTTCTTCTTTGCAATTTCATAATATTTAAGGAACTGTTATTTTTACCTTTTTTGTCCTCTCCTTTATTTATTCTACAAAGATTCACAGAGCTGGCATTCACTATGTCCCTGGAACTGTGGTGAGCCTGCTAACGATATCCGGTGAATATTAGAGAGAGGACTGATTCTCAAGAATAGTTAACATGGTTATAGTGCACTGATGGCTGATGAAGTATTCCCATAATATCTAAACTCAAAACAACACAGTGCAGTGTGCAGAGAAAGGATTATAATCACTTCTACCTCATAAATGACAAAACTGTCACTCAAGATCATGCAGGCAGCAAGTGCTGAAATCCAGACTCGAACCCAAATCTGCTAAACTCTAAGCCCTCTTCTCTCAACCATACTCTACTGCGTCCCTGGATCTTAAAGAATCTTCCCAGGAGATGAGGCATAAGCATGTAATAAGACAAATGACTATATAAAGAAGTCTGTGATTAAATATCAAATGCGTGGTTAAGACCGGTGTTGCCAGGTTCCAGAAAATGGCCAAAATTATTATGGTAGCCAAAAAATCATGGTGGTAAAAGAGATGGGGCTTGGTCAGTTAGGTTAGCTGGAGAGAAAGAAGAGACCTTTGACAAGATAGAACCGATTTATCTTTCACGTAGAAGTCTGGGCTGATGTGGCAGCTGAGCTACAAGAATTTGGCATGGATCCAGGCTTCTCCTGCCAATCCTGGGCTTTCCTTCACCCGCATCCCCAAGGTGGCTCACCATCTTGTCCATATTCCAGGAAATAGGCTGAAGAGAGAGGTGGTGGAAAGAGAGTGACCAAACATTCCATTTTTGCCCAGTACTAGGGGATTTTCCAGGACATGAAATTTTCAACGCTAAAATCAGGAAAGTCCCTGGCAAATGAGGGGGTTGTCATGCTAGTTGTCGTGCTAGTTGTAGGGCCGCACCTGAAAGTTGTATGTTTCACTTGTAGTTCTATCCAGTTTGCTAGAACTTAGTCACATGGTCACACCTGGCTGCAAGGGAGGCTGGAAAATGTAGTCTTTATTCTGGGTGGCCATGTGCCCAGCTAAAATCTTCCTATGGAAGAAGGAGGCAAGAGATACCGGGCCATAACTAGCTATCTCCGCCATAACACAGAAATATTTTTGGTGGTAGAACAATGTTCACAAAAGGTAACAAGCTTTTGTGTTGAGTGCTCCCCAGATGAACTTCCAAAGGTCTGCCGCCTGCTCCCCACTATTAGGAGATAGCGTCGACCGTCCAGCTGACATGTCATGAAGGAGGGAACCTGTGTGCACAAGTAGTCAGTTCTGTCCCAACAGACATGCTCTCCAGCCTTGTTCTTGCTGTGCTGGAGTGCGGTTTCCATACAAAACCCTCCCAGTTAGAGTTTGAAATTCATCTCATCAAACATTCCAGCTCCAAGGACAAGAAGACTGGATTGGGATAGGAAGGGACCCAAGGAGTGAGAGAGAATATGGCAGTGTTTGGAAATCAGTTGTTCAGTAGAAGAGAGCCTAGGACACAACTTATGTAACATATTCCAGTCTGGTAAAGACCCTTCATCACCTCCTCTATCATCCTAGCCTCCCGGGTATTCCCAGTCTCCACACTGATGATACAAGCGTGTGACCATGTGTCAACTTTGAATTATTGTTTCTCTTCTTGATGGCCTGTGATATTTTTTTTTTTTTTTTAGCAAAATCATTTCACTGTGGGGAATTAAAATATCTCTGTTCCTAAACTGAGGCGTGGTCCCTCCTGCCCAAGTGAATCTCAAGTGTTTCGTGAATCAACTAGACTTTGGCCATGTGTTTCTCATCACGCTCTATGCCTGTTTTCTTGTGTACCCTGGAGCTTCCAACTTTAAGGGAATAAACATTCCAAAGGCATTAGCATGCTTGTATGAATTAGTAACTTTGAGGAGGGAAAAAGCTGAAATGAGATCCAACCGCACTTGTAACAGCTTTACTTGCCTGGAAGTACTTACTTGTCATTTTGTAAAGGTTTTCAGTCAGCATCAGCCACTGTGATGGTTACAGAAGCCTGGGAACAATTTTGATTGTGCAGTGATTCAGGGAGTTATTAAGGACAATAAATCTGCATTAGTTAAGAATTGAAGAGCTATAATGTAATATTATGCAGCCATTAAGCATAACATTTTCAAAGAATATTTAATGGTGTGGTAAAATGCTCATGATATAATGTTAAGTGGAAGAATCAAGATCTCAGACTGCATCTACAGCACGTTTCCAATTGTGTAAATTTGTGTATGGAAAAAAGACTAGAAGGAAATTCTCCAAAACGTTAACAGTGTTGGTGAGATTATAGACCACGGTTTTATGCTTAAAGCCATCTATCTTTTCCACATTTTCTAAATGAACAACTGTTCCTTGTATTTTAATGCAAACATGTACTACACATATAATTATGGAAAGTTATTTACTTTTAGAAGAATATAGCCCGAAATACCCTTTTGTGACTATGTGATGATGTTGATGAAAATAGACCATTTTCTGCAAAAGTCCAAGACAAATATTGGGACTCCTCACCCTTGAAAGAGCTCTAACACAGTCGTGTGCTCAGTAGGATAGCTTCAGATCTGTGTGGTTCATTCATGCATTCATCATCTATTTATTGGGCTCCCACTGTGTGCCAGGCACAGTGCTAAACTGAGTAAGGCCTGGGTCCCAACCTTAAGAAGCCTGCCCTACAATGGGGAGACTTTCATACTAATAAGGCAATATGTTGATTGTCTTAGGGAGTTGTGAATAAAGTATGTGTTCATTAGATGAATTAGTAGATGGATCAATCAATGGATGAACAGAAGCGAGAGTTGGTCACCAGGTCTGACCTTTCCTTTAGGGGTTTTCTGGCACCCTGTGAGATTTCTCCTATCTCCTTATGGGAATTTCAACTGTCTGGGCTCTGCCCTTTGAGTCGATTGCTTCATAAAACGACAAAGGCAAATGGAAGAATTGACCATCTCTTTCCATGTGTTGTCCTGGCGAGGCTGTACTGATTAGGGAATGGATGATTCTGGAAGGAGTCAGAGCTGGAGGCCTCCAGATGTGCAAAACTTCTCCCTAGTTCATGCAGGGTTCCTGTGGGACAAGAACTCAAGCTACAGGCATGAACCGACCAGTATTTTTTTGGCAGAATTGGACCCAGCAGGAAGTAGAAAAGGCCCTCTGTCCCCCACTGTCCACCCCCACCCCCGCACCCAACACTGATGCAGGAACTAAGCAGAGAGGCCTCTTCCGTTCCAGTGAGAGAGGAGTTTAACAGGCCAGTGCCCCAGGGAACAGCGACCCACTGAATTCCAGTAGCCCTAAGGTATAAATAAATGCCAAGGGAGACTAACACTTCCTGCTGTAGAACTCCCTGGGGCGTATGGCGTCTCCAGACTGGCAGTAATCCAGGTAAGCAAAGGTGAGGCGTGAACCAGGTCGGACCAGGGGAAAGACATCTCCTCCCTAGCAGATTCTTACTAAATGCTCTGGCAGTCTCTCTCACTCTCTGGGACACACTGCCTCCCCCTAGTGGGGCTTGCAGTTCCCCTCAAAGTCCTGTGTGGAGGAGGACTCCTGATGTCTCTTTTGCAGGACTCCTGGAAATCCTTAAGCGATCGAAGTAAATGAGTAACTCTTTGGATAGTGCAAGATGAAAGTAAATGGGCTGCCCTGAGACCATAATGAATGCAAATGAATTCTGCACCTTTACACAGGTTTGAGAGAGACTAGCAGAGCTTCTAGTGGTGAGACTAGTCTGAACATGAGAGAGACTCAAAATCAATGGGAATCAGGAAGAAGAGAGGGAAGGAAAATGCAAAGTGGTAGTCCTTGGAGAAGCCATTAGCCAAGGCTTGGCTTTTATTCCTCTCTTCCTAAGAAATACCCTAGGTGGTTTCTGCCCAGTGCCTCCCTGGAGCTTTCTCTTCGAGGGTCCCACATCCCCACGGGTCTGGGCCGAGGTGAGGGGTACATCCATTCCCTGCGCACAGGCTGTGGCTGCACCCAATGCGCCTCAGTCAGAAGCTGCCCGGAGGTGCCTAGAAGTGAATAGACCACTGTGGTGGCTGAGCCCAGACTTGACAGTCACCAAAGAGTGTCTCCTCCACCTTCCCTTCCTTTGTCCTCCTCTCGGGCTCTCTTTCCTTCCGGGAGCCTCTTGATGCCCTCTGAGCCCCGACCCAAACCTTCCTTTACCTGGAACTGATCACTAGTTTGGCAGGACCGCCTTTTTCCCCTGCCTGCCTCTCTTCCCCTTCCTGCTCCAGGCTCAGGTCCAAGGCAAGGCCGAGAGGGGAGAGGAAGTGAGTCTCACACCTGTCACTTCTTCTCCAACTCTGTTCCCTCCCCTCCAAACGTTGTTCAGGAAGCCTCTTCAGTCTGTCCTGCTTTCCCCACCACTCCTGGTGTTGCCTGTCCTTCACCCTAGGGGTCCTCTACAATGAAATGCCTTGTATAGTTAGTACTGATTTGCCTCTGAAATGTACATGAATCTTTCTTTCTTCGTCTAGTTCTCAGTGAGCACCTAATACATGCACCCCACTGTAGCAGAGGTTATGGATATGAACAAGCTGAATCTGGCTGCTTATAAGGCGATAGCTAGAATGCAGTCACTGAATAGTCCTGAATCCTGACTGGAAGCAGCAATCGTGAGGCAGACGGTAACCCCCAGGTCCTGTGCAGATGGTCCCTTGTTCTCAGGGACCAACACAGGCAGCTCCTTCCCAAACCCCATTCCTTCAGAGACCCCCTTCTCTCCCACGAGGCCGCTGCACATTCCCATATCACTGCAGCAGGAAGAAGGATGTTCACCCCCAAGCTGGTTCCTGAGCACACATTCCTATGGAAGCCTTGCCATAAAGGGTGGTTTGGGGATATCCTTAGGACTACGCTTCAAGTAAATGACGGTTAAAACATAACTTTTGAAACCTGTCCTCTGAGAATATAACCACCCTTCATAATTCGCATTTCTGGGAGAAAGCTTCCAAATAGCAAATGAACAAATGAGTTCGTTTTAGATTTTATATAAACCAGATATTTTCTTACCAGCCCTAAACCCCTGAACTCTGCCATTCTCTCCGGGCTCCATTTCTACCAGCTCACTCACCTTTCGAAGTCATTTATGTCAAGGTATTATTGGGTTAAAAATGTTACTTTTATAAGTAACAGGCATTTTAGCAGAGGATTCTGATAGACTGATGCCTTAACTCTCAAAAAAGAAAAAGAAGAAAAGATTTTTTTTTTCATTCCAGTGTTTCTCTCCATAGCTCTAATAAGGGGGGGGGGGTGGGTAGGGGGAAGGATCTCACATAGATTTTAAGGCAAGTCAAGAAGAGAAACATTTGGGAAGAAGGGATTTGGGGCGCTCTAAAATCATACACTTTGAGTTTCACACCCAGTATATATAAACACAGCATTAATATTGTTTTCCAATTAGGCTTTATGTTCTACTTCTCCAAAGTACTTAACATGTTATCTGTATCACAGGCAGAAGGGGAGGGTGTTGGTCTGCCCAATGAGATGCCTTTAATTCTGAAATGTAATTGAAGGTTGTGGAGTTTCTGGGTTTCTGAATTGAGAGTGCACACCTTTTCCTTTCTGTGGTTGCGTTAGGGCTTGGGAACTAAAGCTAAAGACAATAAATATCTTAAGTTTTAAATCTGATGGGAAGAAAAAGAAAGAGTATGTCTTTAAAAAAAAGAGAGCAGGTAGAATAATGTCCCCAGGCCAGGAAAGTACCAGTCATTTTCAGATAAATTATACCCTCCTCCTCCTCCATGGGAAAAAAAAAATCATACTCAGACTTAACTGTCCCTTTGGCACTTTTGTCAAATGAGTTTTAGTAGCAGGAGCTGCTAAAAATATAAGCCAATTTCTTTCTTCATTTAAATCAAGTGCTTAAAAAAAGTGTAGCGCCTAGAACTGGTGCAGGGCTCAGCATAGCAGCAGCTGGTCTGCCCGAGTCCCTGAATAGTCCTCAGTGATAGCCCAGCGCCCTCTCAGAGCTGAGGGAAGTCAGCAGTGAGGCTGGAAATTGTCCCTAAGGGTGGGGGGCTGTTTTTAGCACCTGAGACTCAAGTTGAAAAGGTGTCCTTGGGTACCTACTGACCAGATCAGATGCAGAAGGTACTCTCAAGAGTATTTTCTGGGGCGCCTGCGTGGCTCAGTCGTTTAAGCGTCTGACTCTTGATTTTGGCTCAGGTCATGATCTGACGATTTGCGAGTTGAAGCCCCGCATCGGGCTCTTTGCTGACAGCGCTAAACCTGCTTGGGATTCTCTGTCTTTTCTCTCCGCCTCTCCCCTCCTCCCGCCCTGAAATAAATAAATAAACCTAAGAAAAAAAGAATCATCTAAGCTACACATAAGCTGTGTGTATCAAAGATTATCTTACATTCAAATTTTGTGAGTGGAAACGTCTTAAGAATTAATCCAATTCCCAGATTTTTATAGATGAGAAATTTCTGGAAAAGTCAAGCCCCTGCTGTGCAGTGTCTGCTCCTTCTCCCTGCCTGTGCTTTGCACTTGAGGGAGAGCAGTAGCACACCGCTTCAAGAATAGGATGTATGAGGGGGAAGCGGGCCTACTAGGAGCTGACTGTGTGTTGTGCTCGGATTTCACCATGTTGCCTCCATTACTTAGCCTTGAGACTTATAAATGAGGCCACCTTGAATCAACCCCCCTGTGGAACTTCAGTGATTCAAGCAAGCCTCCTGAATGAGACTCTGAGATAGGTTTGCCATAGTTCAAATTCTGGTCTCTAATGAATAGTGAACATAGTTATTAATGTCACAGCGACTTCTACAGAAGAGCTACATCATTTGTACCACTCTATCAGACCTGACTTTTCTATACGATAATTGCATTAATGCCTTCTGTGCGTTTGTATGGTGAAGGTACAGATGTACCTAAGCGTGTGCTAGAAGGAGTGATGCATCGTGGCAAGTATCCCCACTATGCTTTCTTCCAGTTCTGCTTGTTAACAGTGGCACAGAAATTTGGAAGGCTGCCAAATATCCCCGTTACCATGGCACAGGAGGGAAGTCAACTGATTCCAATTAGGATTAACTCTGTAACCCTTCCTTCCTTACAACAAGGCTCTAATCACCTGAGTTGATCCTGAGATATCAGCACTAGACAACTCCAGAAATTCTGGCTACACAGTCCTACTTTACCCCGTTTGGACTCTCTTTATTTATGATGTTTTATATTCCGCCTCTGAAGCCACCTCTGTGATCTTTTTCCTAAACATCAGATTATTTTGTCCTTTGCCAGCTGCCGTCCTGTCTCTTAGCAGAGTCGCAGTTCATTCTGGGTGGTCTTTTGGATAAGCAAATAGATCTTAACAAGGGATTGCATGGGTTTGAGATTGGATGAGGTTTCTAAAGGATGATGGCTCACTCTTTTGTAGCATTTCTTATGTGTCAGGCGCTGTTCTGAAACTTTACGTACCTTAGTTCACCTCATCTTCAGAGCAACAATCTACTACAGAGGATCATTATTGGCCTCATGTTACAGATGGAGAAACTGAGGTAAGGGAGGCTGTTTAATTTGTCCAAGGTCCCACAGCTATTGAATGACAGAAGCTGAGATTTGAATCTACCCAGTCTGGTTTAATCACTACGGGGTATGGCCACTAGTACACTAAGTTTTGAAACATGGATACTACGATTAAATGTAACATCCCAGTTTCTGGCATTTTAGAATTCTGTTTACAAGGGAAGATGTCTATGAAAAGAGATAGTAGGTTTCTGTCAGCAAAACTATATTTAAAACTTGCATTGTTTCTCTTCATGTGAACTCCAGATCACATCCAAGAACAAAGTTTGTCTTAACTTCATAGATCAGGCCTGTTCTCCACACAAAGCTAGGCAGAAATGTTGACTCTATTAATTTCCAAAATCCTAGCTGAGTCAAAAATGTTTCCAAGTATCAGACGTCTTCCTCTTCTACAAAGCACCCCCCCCCCCCCATTATCCCATCATGTCACGCGTTCTCCCTCTGGATCGCTACCTTGAATCTCCTGTGAACCTAAATGAGGGCTGCTGATCTGACCAGGGTACGTGTATGTAAGCATTCAACAGACCTGCATACTGGAAATAATGCTTCACCACTTATTAACTTATGTTATCCTTCTTATAATTCCATACCAGAAGCTCTGTCTTCACAACAACTTAACAGCTATGAACGATGTCCTAAACTTCATTGTTGCTCACAAAGGGCTTATTAATATACTAGCCACGCCTAGCTACATTGAATAAATATTTAGGAATCCGACCTAAAGAAGGTGTTGTGTTTTAGGCAAAGCTATGCTTTTAGCCAAAGTTACTACATGGATTTTTTTTCTTGTCCCTAGCCATTGTTTATTATTTTTTCATCTTTTCCTTTTCCTGGTAGTTGTCTGCTTACCTGTTACGCTGAGCTGAATTTAACTTTCTTATTTCAAGGGGAGGTAAAGTATGTATTACGTATGTTTGTGTTCTGTCTCTAGAGGACTCTGGCAGTGACTTCTGAAAAATGAAAAATGCAATAATATATATGTCCTGCCTACACATACACTCATTCATTCATTTGATCTGTTTTTTTTTTTAATTTTTTTAATGTTTATGTATTTTTGAAAGAGAGAGAGTGCAAGTGGGGGAGGAGCAGAGTGGTGGAGACACAGAATCTGAAGACAGCTCCAGGCTCTGTGTCAGTGCAGAGCCTGATATGGGGTCAAACTCACCAACTGTAAGATCATGACTTGAGCTGAAGTCAGATGCTTAACCGACTGAGCCACTCAGGTGCCCCAGTTTGATCGATTATTTATTAAGTGTCCCCTGTGTGCCAAGTGCTCTGAGTGACACAACAGACCTGGTTAGACTCTCTATTCATGAAGCCTCCCCTCTGGGGTAGTGGGGGCATAGGCAAATAACACTATATGAATGTATAATTTCACATCTTGCTAAATGTTGATGGAAAGTAATGATAGAGTGCTGTCAGAAAAAACAGTAGAGCATACCTAATATAGAATTTGGATTTCTGACCAGTTCCCAGGAGCTGCTGGTTTGGAGAGTACACTCAAAGAACCACTGCCCTGGTTATTTTGAGTGGAGGACATTTCACTTGCCTTATGGGTTAGCTCATCATACATTTGAATCACTTGCAGGCCTTTAAAAAATACGAATACCTGACCCCATCCCAAGAGATTCTGTTATAGTTGGTCTGGGCTGGTGCCTGGGCATCAGCATTTTCAGAGGTACCTAATGCACATGGGGGATAAAGAACACTGATGCTAGATGGCACCAGAGAGGGTGGGTGTTGGTTGCTGAGCACTGGCTAGTGTATATATCCTCGGGTGGTTTGCAACACAAATGCTGACTCACTCACCCACCAGTCAGCCTAGTGGTAAGGAATTCTGCCGTCTTCCAGTGTGGACCTCACACATGCCCGGTTGCAATGTGATGCTGTAATTCTACCCACCTGTCATATGAAAGAACCGGATCTTTATGGGCTCGCTTGCTGTGAATTTGAGCTCCAGCATGGAGTGTTTCTAATAAACTCAAGTCATGGCCAGTTGGACTTTCTGTTCCTGAGCTGAGAAGCCTGGAGCAGGAGGGTGGTGGGGAATGGGCTGGCTAATGGGTTGATGGTGGTGCAGCTGGAGTCGGGGGACCCAGGCTTACTCCCAACCGGGCTCTGATGAGGTAGAGATTTTGGTATGTCATCCACCTCCTTGGGCTATCGGTCCTTCATTTACAAAATGAGAGCATTGAACTAGGAGATCATCGTGCCTCTTTGAAATGATCAAGTTCTGGAGTGCTTGGGTGGCTCAGTCAGTTGAGCGTCCAACTCTGGGTTTCGGCTCAGGTCATGATCTCACAGCTTTGTGGGTTCGAGCCCCACGTCAGCCTCTGTGCTGGCAGTGTGGAGCCTGCTTGGGATTCTCTCTCTCTCCCTCTCTCTCAGCCCCTCCCTCACTTGTGTTGTCTCTGTCTCTCTCAAGGTAAATAAGTAAACTTTAAAAAAAAACCTAAATGATCAAATTCTAGTTGTGAAAGTATATATGAAACTGAACCCCACTTTCCTCCTCGATAAAATCAGAGCTGGACTCATGACTTCTAAGACTGTTGTCAGCCCCAGGTGCTATGATTCTACCAACAGTGACAATAGCTGACATTCAAAGAGCATTTACATTTATCAGGCACTGTTTTGAGAAATCTGCATTGTCTCGTTGCATCCTTACAACAAAACAGTGAGATATATTCTATTATCATCCCCATTTTATAGATGAAGAAACTGAGGAAGAAAGGGGCCGAGTGGCTAGCCCAGATTCACAGATTTAGCAGGTGACAGAGCTGTATTCTGACCCAGCCATCTCTTCCACAGCGGGAGCCCCTAACCACCATACTGTTTTACCTCAAACGGTTTGTTTCACTGCTCTGACCCTTGGTTTCTCCAGCAGTGAAATCAGGATTTGGACTAAATCCAAAATGCAATGCTTCTTGGGTATTTCTAATTCACCCCTTGCTCATATTGCCTTCATTTATTCAGCAAATTTTGAGTGAGCTCTTAATTTGGGACTTGGGAGTCAGATTGCTTGGATTCCAATCCTAAACTTATTAGCGATGATATGACTTTTGTCAAGTCACCTGAATTCTTTGGCCTCACTAGTCTCATTTATTTAAATGAGATTAATAACAACGTTGCTCACGTAGAGTCGTTGCAAGGGTAAAGTGGCATATTGCCTGAAAGTACCTGGAACAGTGCCTGCCAAATAGTAAGTTCTCGGTAAATGTTTTGTTATCAGCATCATGAGGCCCCACGCTAGTTGCTAGGGATGCAAGGATGAATAAGACATCCTCCTAGGCATCATAGAGCTTACAGCTTAGGCAGCAAAGAGAGATGGGCAAACATATTTAGGATATGATGTGAACCATAGGAGAATTGTGTCCCACGCCTTTGGGGAATGCAGAGGAGGGAGTAATTATTTCAGGAGCGGGGGGTGGGGAACCTTTTTAACATGAGCCCCATTTTCTAGGGGAAAACCACCAGCACTAGGACATGGGCAGCTCATGGAGTGGACCGAGCTTGATACACAGAGTTCAGGAGCCTCTGATCCAAATGGCTAAGGAGGCGGAGAGTACCATGCTGATCAGGGGCGCCAGGCAAGAGTGAGCCCGAAAGGGCTGGGCAGACAGTATGGAACAGGGAGACGGAAAGGAGCCACAGCAAGGAGGAGCTGGCCGGAAGCGAAGCACGCACCATGAGTGATGATCAGAGAACCTGAAAGCCCTGAAGACATCTTCAGTGGAAGATGAATCTCTTTATCAGCCACTGACCCTGCTCCTGGGTTTGCTTTTAGGGCTGGTGTGAAGAGCCAGTCTTGGCCAAGACCCTAGGCCCTGCGGGGAGGACTCAGGAATAGCCTGGCAGAGGGGAGGTGTGCTCTGGCAGTGGGGTAGCTGCGGTGCCCGGTGATGCTCCTTTCCAAAGAGTCTGGGATTGTAGAGTAGCGGAGAGGGTGTGGGCTGGGGTGGGGTGTGGGGACCTTCTAGCACACCCAGCCCCTTTCAGGGCACGGCCTGGCAATCTGCATTTTAACAAGCTTCCCTAATGGTTCTGGTGTCTGTTGTCTGGGACTGGCTGTACCTGGAGAGACACACGGTAGAGGGGAGCGCAGCGCTGAAACTCGCAGACCAGGCGGACTGACGCATACATCGGGACCTCCCGAGTTGCAGTTTTCACAACTTAGGGGAAACCTGTGTTGTTTTCCTCCAGGTTTCCTGTAAGACCTGGGCACCTGCTCCCTCCCCTGCACCCCCTGTCCTCCTCCTCAGTGTGAAAGCTGCCAGCCAAAAGGACAACATTGCGCTTACAAATAACTTTTAGAAGTTTAACAGGACTGAGAATGCACCTTTTTGACCTCAAATCTTAACCCCCCCTTGATGCCGTGCAGGCCTGGTTCCCACCAGCCCTGCGCCACGCGTGAAATGTTTGATCCGGGGTTTGCTTTGCGTGAGACCTCCAGCATGCCGAGAGCCAGGACTCCGTCTTCCCTCCTCGTCTCAACCCTTGAAAGCCAGCTCCTGATACTGTCTACTCTTTTTCAACTTAAGGGAACTGCCATATCGGTTTGATCAGCAGTGTTTACCCATCTCTGGGAAGAAGAAGAAGAAAGAAATAAAAAAAAAACTACTTTGAAAACACGTGCTAGGACCTGTGCTGAGCAAGGAGAAACCCTATAAATTCCCCGAACCACCCTCAGGTTGCTGGGAGGCAACGAGGAGCGTCTTCATTTGGCAGCCTCACTTGTCAACTTGTCCCCAACTGCTGGTTTCCCAGTCACAGGGTAGCAGACTGGCTTCAGGCTTCTGTGGCCCAGGGGAGGACCTGGCTGGGTGAAATGCATACGCGCGCGCGCGCGCGCGCACACACACACACACACACACACACACACACACACACACACACACACAGTTTTAGTTTAGGCTGTTAGGGAGGAGAGGGTTGTGTGACAGAGACTTTCTTCCAGGTTGCCCTGAGGCATTCACAGGGGTGGAGCCATCAGTCCCAGAAGCAGACCTGGGACCTGTAGGGTCCCTTCTTATGAGGGTTTGCCCAAGGAGCTTCCCTGCTGTCTCATTTGGGATCCAGGGTCCTCGCTCTGAGATAGGCCATGAGCTCCACCCACAAAAAAAGCCATTTCATGTGCGTGTCTAGCTTTGGTCTCAGTCCCAGGGTGTTATTCCCAAAGCTCTTGGAAGTCCCTTCCTGGAATTCAAGTGCCCAGGTAGCCAGAGGTCCAAGGGAAGGAGGAGGAAACTATCAGCACCTTACTTTCACTCTGCAGACTGGCCCCAGCCTCCGAAGGGCTCCGGCAGCAGCCTAGACCCCGTGGAAATTTCTCTAGGGAAATCTCACAAGCCTGTAAGAAACTTGACCTCATTTGCATTTTCTGATTGAATCACAGATAGGTTTTGGTTCTCTCCCTTCCCTTTACGAAGATAGGCCCAGGAACGAAGAAAGGCTACGTTACCTGGCATTTTCAGGAGAAATGTGCTATTATTGATTGTAAACTTGGTTGTCTTCCCCATGATAGTTCCAGGCCTTGACCGGTTGGTTCCATAGCGGATGTGTGTCTGTATCATGCTGTTTAAAAATCTTTCTTCCCTTATTGTACATCATTGTTTAATGAAAAGTTCAACAGCATCAGAGCACACTCCTGAAGGATTTATTAGTTAACTGAATCTTCCTCCTCATTATGGTTGTGATGGAATTTCTTTCAAGGACCGCAGTTCCAGTAATAGCATAAATCAAAGACAAGCCAGTTGCTTGCTCTGCATAGGACTCTTGTTTTTAATCTCATTCCCCAAAGGGAGGGGGAATTTAGATGTAGAAAAGCAGAGAGTGAGACGAAGTTATTTAGATGTCAGCACGCATCTGGACTGCTGGAATCTGTTAATTGGTGTCACAGAGCCTTTAAGAGAGGCAAAGGATGGTGTAGAGTTTATTCTTCTGTGTGTCTGTTGGGCTTTGTTGTGCTGGTTTTGCAGAAGTCCATGAGCACAGTTCTGTCTGCCAGGCCCACACAGTGCAGGGAAGTATTGCTGGGATGAGGAATTAACAACTTGCTCGTTGGGCTTTTTTACAAAGAAGGACGTCAAGATACGTATGTAATACCAGGAAAGACCAACCGAGAGCCAAGGCAAATCAATTCATATTCCTTCTGATGAAAGAAAATAGGAATCTTTTCTTTTCCCCTGCAAAAGTAAGAAACCACTCTTCAGAATACAGCAGTCAACGCCCAACTGGGTGCTAAGTTCCTTGTTTTTTCTTAGTTATTAGTTACCCCCTTTCTCTTCGGCATCCTGAAGAGAATGGGCCCTTAAGGACCCCAGCGTCGCAAATAACACCCCCATCAGTGAAATGGACACTTTGCTCTTCCAAATGGTCAAGGTGGGATTCAGACATAGTTGGGCTGATTGTTAGACTTTGCAATTTGTTAGCTATGTGACCTTGAGCAAGGTACTCCACCTCTCTTAGCTTCCGTGCCTTCCGCTGTCACATGTGGCTCTCGTTACTGTCTCAAGGGTAAGCATCAGCAATAAGGGAGATAAAGTATATAAAGAATCCCAACATTTCCTCCCACCCTCCCCACTTCACTTATGTGGAAAATTCCTGGAAAAGAAAATTTAAGGATGATTTTCATGTAGTCTTAACATATTAGAATCCTTGTACCTATTCCCTACTTTTATTTCAGGACCTCCCCTCCCAAATATTCCTCTTTCTTTTCTCACTTTGCTTTGTTCATAATCCTTCCCTCCAGCACTATTTCTCTCCTTTCAGGAATCTCCTCCTTTCTTTCCTTCTTTCTTTATCAATTTTACTTGCCCAGGATTGGTATGGAAGTGGTGATGGTGGCGGGGGGGGGGGGGGGAGCGGGTTAGGAAAGGATTAAGGTTAGGGTGGGGCATAGAATATAAGAGAACAGAATATAAGAGAAAAAGTGAGAGTCTGCATTCTTTCATACGTGCAACACGTACTGATTAAGCACCTGCTGTGTGCAGACCTAGTGCACAGGACTGGCACACCGCACGCTCCCACGGCCTTTCGTGGACAAACCTGGAAGGCAAGACACAAGTATAATTCCCTGTGCCGGGGGCTTTGGCCCAAGCAACAGAGGATGTTGTGACACCTGAGGAGGACTTAGGAAGGAGGTAGCATCTACCTGAAAGCTGAAGGCAAAGAAAAGAAGGAGAGCCTCTGCAAAGGCCGTGAACAGCACGAATAGAGACCCAAGGGAGACAGAGAGCGAGCGAGAGAGCCTGGTGTGTTTGCAGAAATAAAAGAGATCAAGAGGGAGGAACAGGAGGTGCAAGGGACAGTTTGTAAAGATGAGGTGGAGAGGTGGCCAGGGTCCCTTGGGGAGGACTTCAGAGTTTAAGAGCCAGAGGAAACCAGTGGAAATAATAGGGGGTGGCCGTGATCAGGTTTGTGATACAGGCACCTTGCTCTGGCTGCAGGATGGGGAGCTGTGCCTCCGTATCTTGGCTGCGTGCCTATCTTTTCACAGTGGTAGTTTGGGCCCTTAGAATTGCCAAGTCCTCAGCTTTGAAAACAAGCCGTCTTGCTGAAGCTAAGTGCTTTCAGTGGTCCAGTGAATTGAGATCAAAAGAGCTCCCCCTTGGCCAGGCGCTGTGTTAAGGACTCTGCTGAGGATTTAAACCGCCTAGTTTTGAAATGTAAGACAAACCATAATCACCAGGCAATGCTCCCTTGTTTTGCCAGGGAGAGACATTTATAGGTATTAAACTAGATCCAGAAGGCCTCTAATACAGTTCCTTAAATGTAATAATAACACAGAATTATTAGGGGAAACTATTATTATTATTCCAAGTAATAACATAATTTTGTGCCCATGGAGCACGTCCAAAGGGCTGAGAGAAATGAGCATTGGTTAATTAAGCCTCTCCACTCCTCCCTGAGTTAGGCGAAGTGTCATTAGACTCATTTATAGAGAAGTAAACTGACACGCTGTTGGGTTGGTTGGCTTCCTTAAGGTCAAACCGTGGGAAGAGAAACTGGGGATTTTTACGGTTTATCAGCCCCTTCTGCTTCATGCATCTGCTTATGAGCACAGATTCAGATTTTCCCAGTGCCTAAGCAAAGAATTCACCTTCAGGGTTGGGACAGACCTTCAAGGAGAGGGGGAGAAGCGCTCAGAATCAGTTCTGGTACCTGTGCCCTCTGCTCCTCCAGATCGTCATGGGCCTCGGTACCTACAGAATGGCTGACTCATTGCCATGCCAAAGGCCGGCTTTTGGAGGAGAATCACAGCGCCCATCAGATAGGGCAAACAAAGCCACATTGCGTGGGAAGGGGGAATGGAAGAACAGAGGTCATGGTTGCCAGGGGCTTCGTGGTATGGTGGCAGGAGTACGAACTCCAGAAATTCTGAAGCATATGTTGGTGCAGCCGTTTTCTTCTCTGCCTGCCCACTTTCTTCAGCTCTGCTCTCCTGCCTCCAAATTTCCAGGATTTGAGCTTGGGAAAGACACCTGTGGGACTGTATTGGGCATCTCAGCAAGCTGTGTCCACTCTTCCAGATCATTTATATCTTCATCCCACGATCCTTTAACTCCTGTCAGGAACCACACGGGACCTTGGAGATAGAGAGCAGAGAAAGGCTTGATGCCTACCCTCAGCAAATTGATGATTTATCCGAAGGAGGAAAAGATGTCATACAAGCCACCACCCACCCACCCACCCCACCACCACCACCACCACCACCACCAAAAAACCAACAGCCTTCACAAATACATGATCTGTGCTCCAGGATGGACAAGACACGGGCAGGGCATCTTGGAGAAGGTGGACTGGCTAATTCTACCTGGGGAGTTGGAGAAGACTTTGAGGGAGGGGGTGGCATGTCTGCCGGCATTAGAAAAATGAGATTATTGGGCTGAAAACCAAGAGAAAGCCCTCTGGGCAAAAACAGTCCCTAATTACATATTCTCTCCTGATTTTCATAGATTGTTTTATAAAATGTAATAGGCCTCTTTATCCAGGTAGATCATAAATTACTTAGGTTAGGAGACCTCGTTTTCCCCCCATTACACAAGACTGAGCAGCATTGAGTATCTAATATCTACCTAAGACGTACAAGGGAAAAGTCAAAGTTAGACACAGGTTGGAAGACCCAGGCTGAAGGGTCACTTAAAGCACCAGCTCAGAGTGATCTTGAGTGTGTTGCTTCCCTTCTCTGAGCCTTGATCTTCTCCTATGTAAAATTATAACTCTGCTATTTCCCACACTATTTCAGTGATAAAATAACACAATAAAGACAAAACTATTTGTAAGCTATATTATACAAAATATTATCATTAAGTCTAATATAATAAATAATTATAATAAAGATACAATATTCCAGAATAATTTCTTTTCTTTCTGTGCCCTCACCTGTCACCAGTTAGAAAAGTTCAGCCACAAGGCAGCATCGATGGGAAGATGGGCAAAGGATACAATTGAATGAGGCTCATTTAAAAAAAAAAAAACTTTTTAATGTTTATTTATTTTTGAGAGAGAGCGAGAGAGACAGAGCGTGAGCAGGGGAGGGGCAGAGAGAGAGGGGGAGACACGGAATCGGAAGCAGGCTAAGCTCCGAGCTGTCAGCCCAGAGCCCAACGTGGGGCTCACACTCACAAACCACGAGATCATGACCTGAGCTGAAGTCGAACACTTCCCTGACTGAGCCACCCAGGTGCCCCAAATGGGGCTCATTTTAAGACCAGGTTTCAGTCAACAAATTCCAGAGCCCACTCACCACTAGGGGTAGAGCTTCTATCACATTGTCTGCCTAGACTCTCACTGCCTCGAAGACCAGGAGAGTTAAGAACACAGGTTTCAAGTCTTGGCTGCTTATGGGTTCCATGGGACATAAGGAAAAGAGAGATTGGCAGCCCATGATACATGACTGAGGGTGCTCAGTAAAGAGAAAAGTGATCACTGGAGAAAGCAGCTGGCTGTCTAGATACAGCTCCACAAAGGGGGGTGGCCCGTGTGAGGCTTTGTACTCACCACCTTGTCTGCTCTTCAAAGCACCCAGGATATGACATTTCTCTGGCTCCTCACAGTTAGGTTGGGGCCATGAGATTGAATTCTGGCAAATGGACTGTTGATGTGGTATAAGTTCTAGGGCAAGGCCTTTGAGAACTGATGTGCCTTTTTGGTTTCCCTTTCCCTTCCCTTCCTGTGGAGACCTTGGAGATTATGTGTTGTGGATAGCAGAAACAAAATGGAGGACTGTGGATCCACATCAGACTTGGTGGAATTGGAAGTCTTTTTCTGTTAAGCTCCTGAGATGTAGGGATCTCTTTTGTTACCACAGAGCCCAACCTTTTCTGGTCAGAGGGGTGGAATTGCCTTGCTATCGTCACCATAGTTCAGACTCTAGCAATATCCTTTTTTAATACAATAGCAGACCATGCCCCTGGGTGATATTCATGCATCCAGTGTGCACGTCCCATCAATCACATCACATCTGAGAGCCCTCTGACCTGAGGCCCCCTTATACCTGACTTTGGGGATTTTTGTTCAGATCCACTTGGTGCTGAATTTACAGTTTAACTGTCAGATGACACTCTTACTTTTCTTCTATCCCTGAGGGGTGAGGGGCTGTCTCTTTGTCAAGCCACACTTACTGCATATTTATTAACTTTACTCCTAAGTACTTCAAAATATGGGATAATAATGCATAGAATTAGTTAACATCTATTGAGCTCTTTCTATGTGTCCTTCACTGAAACAAGTACTTTGCCCATATATTATTTCATTTAATTTTCACAATGAATTTATAGGGTAGGTACTATTGTTGTCTCTATTTTACAGATGGGAAAACCAAGGCACAGAGAAGTTCATCAGTTTTCTCAAGATCAAACAGGGGGAAGCAGAGATTCAAATGTAGGCAGTATGACATTAGAGGTCATGTTTATCAACACACTATGCTTTTCCACAATCTGTACAATTCTTCAAGATTAAAGAATGCTACCACTCGATTCAACTTTGGGGTTTAGGGGTTTTTAGACAAGTAGGGAATAACCATTTCAGTATTAACATAATGAATATGCAAATGATTCCACTTTCATAAATAACCTGAGGTGGAAAATTATTAGCTGCCCAAGAGGCAGTAAATGAACTTGACATAGTTTGGCTCTTGGCTGGCTTTGCACATTGCTCACCATGGATTGATGGTCAAATAGATATTTAAAAGGCTCAGATTACAAATATATTGGGCAGAACCAGACTACAGATATGTAAGTAGGCAGAAATGAGAATTGAGATCTAGGCACTAATAAAAGACATAAATAAACTGTCAGTTTTCCAGAGGATTAAAATTTCTTTTCAGACAATGTTATTATATTGTCAGTCCAAAGTATATTTGACTCTTTTACTATGTCGAAAATGGAATGAAGGAGTTTAGACAAAATGGTCAGAGATAGCAGATTAAACACACATATTTAATTCTGTTCTCTCCTCAAAATCTACCACAGTAACTTGTAACAGGTATTTTTAAAGGATGATCCACAGGCTACGTGTGAGAACGCCTCAGCAACGACATTTGGAAGCTAGGAAGCCAGTGGAATAGAAGTGGCACACTTACCAGATGAGAAAGCTAAATCCAGAGCCAGTAATGGAGAAAACCCAGAATATCCCAGAACCCATCAAGAATTGATGGTACCAGTTACCTCTGAAAGTTAGGTACAGGTCAGGTACAAGGTGGGCTAAAAATAATATTGAATAAAAATCTATTCAAGTAGCAATTTGTTCCCAAGTTCCCTCCAGAAAACTGTTCCACCCCTCCTCTGACTGGAATTATTCTTTGGATACTGTAAACTCATGGTCCTTCTGCTTGGGACACCATGTGCAAACAGTGGGGTTAAGGATACATTCTCATATTTCATTGAAGACTCCCTGCTTTCTTCCTCCAGCTTGGCTCCCACACAGTGGCAGCCAGATGTACACCTCTTGGCAGGAGATGGAATCTTCACTACAATACCTGACCAGACTAAGAGGAATAAAATACTAAAAACAAAAAACAAAAAACAACTCATGTTGGGGTTCCCCAAGGAAATCTCCAAATCAATGATTCTAATAGCAATTGAACTCCTTTCATGCACCCAAAAATCATACTCAGCCTCTCAGTGCCCCATTCTTACCTAGGAGCAGATAACCAAGAATTACCAGACATCTGAGGAAAGCATCTAATATGAAAGAGATTTTCTTAAGTAGCAAATTAGAAGAAACAGAAACTATAGAGGGAGAAAAGAAAATCGGCAGAGAGGGAAATACCTCTGTCTTTAATAAATACAGAAAGATAAATGGAGATATGACACCCATGAAAAGAATGGGATCCTCTAAAAAAAAAGGAACACCCAATATGTTCCTTCTTTTAGGTCAAGAATGAGCTATAACAAAATCTAAATGTAGAAATGAAAAATAAGACAGAGAAAGGAGAATGAGGAGGATGGAAAGGATGATGAAATAATTCAAGAGATGATTCAGGAAAATTGGAAGGTGAAAGACATGAGTCTCCCATTGAATCTATCAAATGCCTAGTACAATGAATGAAATTAGATCCATACTAAGAGAGGATCTTTATGAAATTGCAAAACACCAAAGACGAGAAGATCCTTGATGTTCAAAGAGAAACAACAGGTTTCATACTAAAGATGAAGAATTGGATGGATGTTAAGCTTCAGACCAACAACAATGGAAACTAGAAGGTGATGGAACAAGGTTTTCATGTCTGAGGGTAGATGACTTCCAGTGTAGAATTCTCTATCTAACCAAACCACCAATTACACATGAGGTTAGAGAATAAAAATATTTTCAGGTATTTGAGGTTTCCAAAATATTACCTCACACACATCCTTTCTCAAGAGACTACTGAAAAAGAAGCTCCATCAAAACGAGGACAAAAACCAAGAAAGACACAGCCTGTAAGAACAAGGAAGCCAACAAAGTAGTGAAGAGAGTCCCCAGGATCACGAGAAAGAGAAATTACAAGACAACAGCTGTACAGCAGCCCAGAGAAGAACAAGTCCATATTGGAGCTGGTCAGAAGGCTTCTAAGGAAATTGCTTCAAGAAGGTGAAATTGGCAGAATATCTGATAGGTTTCGATATATCGAAACATGCAACTAAGGGAGAGTTTGAGGTTAAATACATGATCAGTAGATAGAAAATTAAGTGAGCAAAAACAGTTTGTAACTAACTCCAGGAGAAAGATAATATTGTACAAAAAAGGAAGCATACTCCTGGGCTACAACATGACCTAGCAGTGAATAGCTCTTTTGTTGTCATTAAAACAGAAGCACAGAATATCGATCCAACCAAATTGTGAGAGGACTACGTTGGCAGGATGCGGGACAGGAAATGTGCGTGTGTGGTGGAGGTGGGAGATCTTGAAAGAAAGCAGAAACCTCATCTTCCGTAGCGGAAGGTCAATAGATAAAGCCTAGAACTGAAAAGTCAAGTAGTTACATAAACATGTTATTTAGAGATATGGGCGTAAATATCAAAAGAATCAGCTAAAGGAGTAGCAAGTGGTTGTCCGTGGGGCATGGGAAATGGAGGGAGGAGACTGTTGGTTTTTCTACAAAACTTTCTAGAACTATCTCTCTAAGGTACAGGTATAGTGGTTAAACATGAATTTTTTTAAAAGCACTGGAATTAACTGTACACATTTCGACCAGTTGTTGAGTTTCAGGCTGCTGTGACCAATGACTGTCAAATTTACCAATCCAAATCTGATGTCAGCTTGGTGATTTCAAGGAGGTATAGGATTGGTTCTAGAATTTACAGCTGACGGATCTTATTTTATAGGCAAGAACCTCCCTAGGAAGAAGGCAAGTAACTTGCTCAAGGACAAGTAACTTGCTCACTTACAGCAGAATCAGAACTGGAAACCAGAGCCCCTCACCCCTGGCCCAATATGCTTTCCTTAACACCCCAAGGACTCCACTTCCCTCCTTTTCACATGTGAGAACGTGTTCCCCATCATAATGGACAAGACAGGTGACGATAGTGGAGGAAATCAGCGGGGACTCCAGGCCTCACTCTGCTCCTGACCTTCGGCTCCTTAACCTCACTGAACAGGTTGGTTGTTTTTCCATCTGTGAAATGGGGATAATAATGCCCATGTTGCCTACGCAGCAGCATTGTTGTGGGGATCAAAGAAGAGTATAGCGATGAAACCACCTTATGAAACTGTAAAGCCTTTACAGATACCAGGGGGTGCTATTATTTTCATTACCACTGCCACTCCCTGGGAGAGACAGCAGTAAAGACCATCTCAGGGTTCCCGTTAGTAATGCTGATGAGAGTTCTTGGGCAGTATTAAAATAATGGTATTTCAGAAGGCATGGCAAGGGATGTTTGAACCATTCTCTTGTGGCCTGGCCTTGCATTTGTTCGGTGCTGCTGCTGTCTGTGGGGGGCGCATAGATACCTTCCCACGAGGTGAGCTTAGCGTCAGGGCGTGCGTCACTTTGGGTGCTTTTTGGTCAGGCACCCAGATCAGCCATCCACTAGACTGTGGACTTTCCTCTGTCCCTGTAATTTTTATTTTGTTTTCTAACCCCCTTGCAACTTTTCCTGTTGGGTTCTTACCAGGAAATCAAAAGCAGAAGAGTTAGACTCCTTCTGACAGTTTCGACTTTCCTACTGAAAGGAAAAATTGCAAAGCAGCACGTCCCTGCCTAAAATGCTTATTAGAGATGCTGTGGAATTGGCTGGAGCACTCCAGAGGGAGGCTTTACAAACAATTCCCAGGCACTGAATCCTGCCCAGTCCACCCTTGACATTCCTGGGGGGAGGGGCAGGCTTGGAGAGAAGAGGACTCTGTGCCCGAAGGAAAAGACTCCTGGACACCTAAAATGTAAACCGTCGCCTCTTGTGTGTGACCTTTTGGTGTTGGACAGTGAGTAGAAGAATCAATACCACATAGAGACAATGGCACTCTTATGTGGCAGAACTGGAAACTGATCCCAAGTTATGTGATTGCCTCAAGTCCCTCATCTGGTCAGAGGCAAAACTAGGACTTGAACCCAGGCCTCTTTCACATCGTTCTTAATCACGTAGCAAATAGTTTGCCAGAGTGAGAGGGGTGCGTTGGCTTCTAGAGTGTTCACTAATGTACAGAGAAGGCAGACCTACTGTGTAATCCTATATTTTAATACAGTAACATAAATCACCTAACACAAATTGAGTGTTATGTGCTATGTGTTTTACGTAAATACTCAGAATCTTGTAACAGCCCTATGAGTTGGCCCTATTACTACTCCATCCTACAAATAAGAGAGGGGAAGTAAGTTTTCCACCCAGTAAGGGGAAGTACTGGGTTCAAACCCGGTTCTTTCCAACTCCTTACGCCTCCCTCTAGTGGCACTGTCTCCCCGCATTTCCTAAGTCCACACATGGGTGACTGTATTTTAATTGCTTGTGGCAACAGTGCTCACTTTCTCTCTCCTCTCCCCCTGTCCCTCTTCCCTTTTCTGTGACTCTGAGTTCCCCAGCCTCCTTGGATTGTTGTTTGTGGTTTAAATGACACCGTTTTATTTGGGCTGTTGTCAGAGTGATTGGTACAGTGAAGTCACCCCTGGCAGGTGTTCCCATGCCTGTCAGAGGAGAGTGGCGTCATGGTGAGATGGGGCGGCTTGTGGGGGGGGGGGGGTGGGAGTAGAGAGGACCTTGGGACAACTTGGGCTGCATACTGGGGAAGTGACTGGTGGAAGCAGTGATTCATCACCCTGGATGTGCTCAGGACTGGATCCATGGGATTCTCACAATTTTCACACCCTGAACAAAACTGGTACATTTAAAAACTGTGGCTGGGAAGTCATTTTCCTTCGATTTACTTGGGTGATGAGGAAATCATTTTTGAAACTGCACACATAAAGAGGCCATTAAAAAAGAACAATGAACAAATTTGGATTTTAGGTTTCTTCTCTTGAAAGGGAGAGACTGTTTTAATTTAAGAACTGTGATCGCAGGCTTATAAAGAGGAATAAACTGAGCCAGGATCTCTGAATCTGCAATTCAAATATATATAAACCCTGGCCAAAATGCAAGGAGACTAGTCTTTGTGTGTAGCTCCTGAAATCAGTTGTTTAATCTCATACATATGTAATTTCCTAGTCACAGCTCTCTCATTTGTGGAAATTCAAAAATATTTGTAATCCCCCTTAGCTACAGGTGATCTTAATCACTAGTGGAACTTAAGCAATCAAACTTACCAAATCACATTTTAAAGGTGTCTGATTCATGAACTTGCTCACTTCTGCACTATGGAAATAGCACTCATGTGGGAGTCAGATGGCCCTGGGTTCAGATTCACATTCTGCCGTTCCCTGTGTGATCTTGTGCAAAGTACCTCTCTGTGCCTCAGTTTCCTCATCTGTCAAACAGAGAGGATTAATGTGGACCTCTCTACGTTATTTGGAGCATTAAGTGAAATAGTTTTATTCAAAAATCATGTTACAGGGGCGCCTGGGTGGCTCAGTTGATTAAGCGTCTGACTCTTGGTTTCGGCTCAGGTCATGATCCCGCAGTTTCATGAGTTCAAGCCCCACATTGGGCTGTGTGCTGACAGTGTGGAGCCTGCTTGGGATTCTCTGTCTGTCTGTCTCTGCCCCTTACCTACTTGTGCTATCTCTGTCTCTCTCAAATAAATAAACTTTAAAAAATTATGATATAATCCCAAACAGAGCAAACCCATCTTGAATGTTTATTAATATCAATGCTAGTTCTAGATAGTATTTTGTCTGTTCCTGAGCTATGGTGGAAAAGACAGACAGTGAAACAGAGATAGAGAGAGAAAGAGAGAAAAGTAGAGCTAGAAAAGGAGAAGCCCAAGTACAGGTTTCCCCATCCAGATTCATAAAGATCAATTCTCCATATTATGGGTCAGAATCTTATAATCATCACCCTCCCCTCCCCCCACCCCAACCTATTTTAGAAGAGCTGTAGAAAGTAGTTACATTGTGGGGTTTGTAGGTAGTAATAACAATTATCTCCCTCCTCTTGAATTAGAGTCATGGAAAGGCAGAGAAGGAAGAAGATCTCGGAGATCTTTTATTTTACTGCTAAGGAAAATGAGGCCCAGGAAGAGGATATGACCTGACCAAGGGGATGCACAATGGGCAGCGAAACAATGGGACTCCGTACTCCCAACAACCACTCTGGAATCCTTTCCACTCTGAGATGCTCCCTCATGGGCTTCGTATCTGTCAATCCCACTCCTCTTCAAGTGCTTGTCTTTTCTTAGAGCGACAAACACGGATACACAGGTTGCATGTATGTTCCTCCTCTCCAGGCTGGAATTGTTGAACGTTTCATAATAGGTTGCCTCCATAGACGATCTACATGAGACTAAGCAAGTGCCCTGGAGAGGACTGGTAGGCCTCAACTTTCCTTCCACCAGCTTCTTCCTCCACCCTGAGAACAAAGAACTGCATGAGTCAGCCCTGGGCTGTGCACAGTGGTCCTAAGGGACTGCTGGTGGGATGTGGAGATGGGAGGGAAGATTTCAGCCAACCCGAGTTCTAATTTGAGGCATAAATTAATGCACACCTGAACAGGTGACATCATCCAAATGATAAATTGCTATAGGCACAGGCCATTGTGTTCATAAGGGTGATTTATGGCCCAGGTTTGGAAATGAACAGAGGAAGAAATATTTAAATGTAGCCATTTAAAAACCAAGCTGTTGGGTTTAGGGTTATCTTAAAAAAATTGAGGTGTCTTTTCTCTGTCTAGAGTTGTCCATATCAATCAAAACAGAGTGGAATACTTTGTAAATTAAAAAAAAAAAAAAAACAACCAAGAAGAAATTGTTTCAAGTAGGACATGTAAACCTTTCTGTTCTTTTTCTTTTTTTTTTTTCAGAACATATTGCCCAGAATGAAACCTGCAGGAATGTGTACACATTTTTTTTTTTTTTAACCTGGGCCTTCCCTCATCTTCTTGTCTTTTGAGGCTAAGCAGAAAATGAAAACCTTAATTGATTTCCTGCCTTATTGAATCTGGGCAAAGATTTTTATCTGTGTAGACACAGCGATATCTGAAAAAAAAAAAACCGGATGGTTTGTCAACAACAGGTGAATATCGTTTCAAAAGTAAAGAGGAATGGAAGAAATTGGCCAGGCTCATGAAAACACACACATATACACACACGGGCGTGGTTTTTCCTTCTGAACATGGAAGCCAGGCCACTCACTAAGCCCCAAAGGAAGAAAAGAGAGATGGACCTTGTGAAATATTTAGAATTCCCACCCAGCAGAGTCCCAAAGAAAAAATGAAACTAGCCCCATTCACGGGGCCAGGAGCCCTCAGTAAAGCTAGAAACGGTAAGTACTCCTGGCTACCATTTGGTCCCTACGGTGTACTTCTGTTCACCCCCGCCCCCACCACCACACCACACCACCGTTTGACCCTCCCAACAGTCTTTGAGTTGGGAATTGTTCACATGTTCATATGAGGAAGCTGTGGCCAGAGGGATCATAGTTGGCCACAATCGAGGGACCTAACGCTGGGAGAGCTGTCCGGTCTCTGACTCCAGCACGCATGCTCTTCCAAATCGTCTCCACTTACGGACTTAACGGTGGTGCCCCTCCATATGTAACCCCCACCCCACCTCACTCCCGCTGCACATCTTGGAAGAGCTCTGGGTTTTACTGCAAGACCGTCCGTCCCCCAGCAAGGAGACCGTGGTACCTCTCCCAGCCTTCGTTTTCCACATCTGTGACTTCAGTCAGTGATTTATTCCCTGCCTAGCTGACACGGTTGCTGTGTCAAATGAAATGAGAGAAAACATAGGTGAAAACAGCTTTTTACACTGAGATATGCCACCTCCATCATCATCGCCGTTGTCTTACGCCGTAAGCTCTATTGCCCCACACCCGCAAGCTTCTCTTTTATTAGGAAACACTAAAAAGCCCATGAATGACTCTGAAAGTCGTCTGAAATGATGAGTTTTCTTTGCAAGGGTCTGCTCACAAATTCCACACTGTGGCGAGCTGCCTCTCCCGGGCTTTTGGGCGGCTGCATCAGGGGCATTTGAGGCCAGAGAGCTTCATGTCTTTATAACATTATGCATTAAAGTCATCTGTAAAATGAAGAGACATTCCAAATAGCCCTTATGTTTTTCATTTTTTCATTTTGGCACGGGGACACGGAGCAATTTTCCAGAATGTTTTAAATAGGAAAAAAACGGTCATTCTCAAGACAGCCGTTCTGTATTCCTGAGCCTCTGGGTCATATTCACATTCTGAAATATCTGAGCCACTGAAGTCTGTGTTCCTTTAAATGGGCTGTTTCTTTTATTAAAACAAATGAAGGCAGCATTCGTTCCTTATATAATATTCTTACCTCTGAGCCCTTTGGGCAGGGAGGGTTCAGAATCCTGGAATAAAGCGGTTGGAACACACTGAGAGAAGAAGGAGGAGGAAGAGGGGGCCACAAGTAGAAGAATGCTTTCTGTAGTTCCTAACTGATCCTTTCCACCCAGGGCCTCCAGGTGTTCACGAATTTTGTCTAGCAGCTATGTGATTAAATGCTTTTATAGGGTCTGTGCAGGCCAAGCCTATTCCTAAGGGTTGGCGGTACTGTGCACCCTTTTTTTGTGATCTGCCCTTGATAATAACTCTTTATATTTTTTGTATTGTGTTCCCGGTTTAAAAGCCCCTTCGCTTCTAGTTTTTAGTAGTTCACTTTAATAAACATGCCGTGATCCACTACTGTGTGCCAGTCACAGCAGAAAGTACCGGGAATGCACCCTCAGTGTGGCCCCTGCCCTTGCGGGGTTCACGGAGCAGCAGAGGTTGGGGGCACCGAATCTCTAAGCAGCCACACGCTGGAATCGAGACAGGAGTGATGTGCTGAGGGACCCGCGTGGCAAGGAGCAGGCTCTCTTCTTCTGATGGAGGTGGGGTGGCTTTGTAAAAGCAGCAGAGGGAGCAGAAGCATGGGAACTGGGTTCCAGAGGATGAGTAGGAGCTCAGCTCAGTAGGAGTGGGAGGGGGGCAGTCACCCTGTAGGTTAGGCAGAGGAAGCATTACTTATTAGTCAATAACAAGGGAACTTGCACTTAGAGAAAGTCACTCCCTCCTTGAGGTCGCGAGGAGGATGCTGCTATATGTGACTGCTGCATAGAGCCTGGCATGCCCCCCCCCCCCGACCCCTGTCCCAGCCTTTAATACGGTTCTCTTCTTAACATCAAAAGAAATGAGAAATGATGTGAAATCTTCACCTCTTCCTTGTGGGTTTATAAGGTTGTTACTTTCCACCAGAGCTGAGTCAGAGACACTATTACCAAAGAGAAATTTTGTTTTAAATTAGTCTTCCTGGCAATTCTTTCTCTGCCTCATAACTAAATCCTAAGGCTTGTCATCTTGTTGAGAAGACCTTACAGGGGGTTTGCTACGAGTAGAGCCAGAGAGATGTCGGAAATGGCTAAATTCAAGGGGACAGCTCATCATTCTTCCTTTGTTTATTTAGCAAATATTTATGGAATGCCTATTATCAGTGGTGAGCTGGTGAATGTTTAACAACTGGCCCTCTAGAAAGAAAGAAAGAAAGAAAAAGTCCTGATTTGTAGTGTTTGCCAACTTCTCTGGTGTAAACTCTCCCATTTCAGGCAACCTGTCTAAATGTCTCTGAAGGCAGGGTGGAGGGGAGATGCAGAATTGGCACAGGCACTGGGTGAGACGTTGGAGGTATGCCTGTCCTCTCTAAGGAGTCACAATCCCCATCACTGGGCAGATGAAGTCCTAACAATATGTCTGTTCCTGTTTTTAATATATATTTTTAATTTTGTAATGCTTATTTATTTTTGAGAGGGAGCAAGCAGGAGCAGGGGAGGGGCAGAGAGAGGGACAGAGGATCTGAAGCAGGCTCTGCACTGACAGCAGAGATCCCCATGTGGGGCTAGAGCTCACGAACCGTGAGATCATGACCTGAGCTGAATTCGGTCACCCAAATGACTGAACCACCCAGGCGCCCCTCTGTTACTGTTTTAGAGAGAAAGCCAGAGATAGAGGCACTGAGAGACAGAGACAGAGAGCTGGAGAGAGAGAGAGAGAGAGAGAGAGAGAGAGCGCTGAGACATTCCAATATACACATCTTGATAAGAGCTAAAATGCCTCAGCCATCTGTCCCTTTTGTGCCCCTCCCTCCTTATCTCCCTCTCTGCTGTGGCAGTCTCCAACACACAAGTGTTTAAAAGAACATCAGATTGCAGGGGAAAATGAGAAAAGAAAAAAGAAACGAGGCTACTTCTCAGTGTGTTTTCACATGAAAGCGTCATGATAAACTTAGTATTTTGATGGCGGGATCTTGTTGGCTTAAGACCTTGTTTCCTTTAGTGACTGTACACTCCCCTCCCTGGTATTTTTGGACCAGTGCAGAATATAAATCAATCACTCTGAATCAGACAGAAGGAGGGCTGTGATTCTTTGAAAGAACACCTATCAAGCTGTGACTCTGACAAGGAACACCAGGTATCTTCAGCAGCCAGCGTTGGGCCCTATATGTGCCTCAGGCTCCTTATGGTAAGGTCTCAGGCTGGCCGCACAGAAGAAACTGCTTACATGGTGTGATGGAGAGGGGACACCTTTGCTGAAATGTCACTCTCCTTTCATTGATGGCAGTCCCTCTTGCTAACGGATACCCACAAAAACTTTTCTGTTTTCAAGCACTGACACCTTAGGGTAAAGCAGTTTATCAGATAACTCGAAGAAGAAGAGTTTGCTAAAAGTGGGTTTCCCAGAGAGAGGGAGAGAGACTGAGCAGGGCTCCAGAGATGGGCATAAAGGGGTGGAGGGCGGAGGTTTCAGGGATCCTGGGGGAAGTAGGCAAATGAAGAGCTCATTGGAGGGAAGGTCCCTGCCTTTTCCCTGAGACCATGCAGACGACATGTTAACCCTCTCTGGATGACTCATCGTGACCATGAATAACCAGACCACTCCACGACACCCTGATGTCCTCTAGTCCACACCATGACACCCTTATGTCCTCAGGTCTTTAAAAAAGAAGAAGAAGAAGAAGAAAAGAAAGTTTTTCACTGAGCAATAACTAGATACCTCTGTTAGCTCATTACATAATTATCTCATTTTCACAGTAACCCTGTAAGTTCGATAAGCCTCTCCCTACTCTAAAGTGCGGATGTATCTTTCCTTTAATAGAAGGAAACCAGGGGGTCACAGGTGGGAAGGGACTTACCCAAGATTGCACAGCAAACAGGTGGCCAGTTCTGGCCTTCAGACTTGGGTCTGTCTGACTCCTAAGCCTGTGCTTCATCACTCTGTTGTGGTGCTTCTCGGGGTAACACTTCACATGGCTTCGGGCAGTTCGATTTTGTGTGACTTAGGCTTGCCTTCACTTGTTTCGGGCCTTCCTACTTTGGTGGTCAGTGACCACATGTTGTGGCAGTCAAGGTACCTTGCCCGGGGCTGGGGGGGAGAGGCTCCCTCTCCCCCTTCCAAGGAGGAGCCGGTGTTTTGGTTTAGGAACCAGATAACTCAGCTTGTTGTTTGTCTCTAGGAAAAGAGTCTATGGATTTTGAGTAGAGTCCTAATGGCATCTCCCAAGCTTGAGTGCTTGGTCTTTGACACGTAGTTAACTTACTTTTGAATTCTTTGCTATTTTCTAAATAAATTAAATTATGAAGCATTACATTTTATTGGTAAAATATTCTATGTATCTTTAGATTTTTTTTTTTAGGTACACTGCAGGTAAAGTATGTGTTTGTGCGTGTATGTGTGTTTGTCTATGGGAAGAAGAGAAGGAAGAGAGAGCGAGAGCTCATCAGCTTAGCAACTTACTTGGGCCTCATGCATTAAATAAAGTTTTGGGGTTTTTTTCCCAAGATACAATAATTGGCTTCATGACTGCTGCCAGGTGCAACCTTTTGTTAATGTGTGTCTCCTTAATGCCAGAATTCAAGCCAGTTGATCAAACTAGTCATGCTCCCGGATGGGCGGGGGCTGGTGCTGTGGCAGAGCTATAGAGCAGTGAGGATCATATTAATGTTGTGGATATCTGGCTAATTTTAAAGCCTTCACCGTGCCAAAGTGTCAGCCTAGCTCCTGGAACTGTTAGTAAAACCAGTTTGCACCTGTCTGGGGGCCTCCAAGACCTCATGTGGAGAGGGAGGACCTGGCTGGGCCCGGTGCTTGCTTGACGGGCCTGTCCAGATCTACATCCGGACAACTGCTTCTTCTCATCAACCACGTGTTGGTCTTGGTGAAAACCAGAGTGTGCTGTTACTTTATAAATGACACCGGTGTCCTTAGCGGTGCTAGTAAGGAGTTAACATCTTGTCTGCAGAGTGTGAGGAGTCTTACATAACTCATTCAGTCTCATCTCATGGGTGTTTTTCTGTAAACTCTGCCAGAACTAATTTCACGGTTTTAAAACAACTCATGGTACCAAAAGAATGCGTAATGAGCTGCCATGAGATATGATCGTTTCCCGTTTATAAGGAAAAGACCTGTAGCTCCTTGGGACTTATTAGGAATAATTTCTCAATTAAGCCAACAACCCAGACCCTTGGAAGGGCACCCACAGTGCAGCAGAGATAGTTTTGGAAGGTCCTCCCTCTACTGGAGCTCCAGAGTGCTCCCTCTCATTCACTTTATCCCCACCTTTGTCTGCTTTCTTTTTCTCTCTCTTTTTTTTCCAATATAGTGCTATAACACATATAATAAGATTTACCATCCTAGATGTTTCCAACTGCATGATTTAGTGGCATTAGTACCTTCACAAAGTTGGGTAGCCATCCCCACGGTCTAGTTTCAGAACACTGTCATCACCCCCAAAAGAAGCTTCCTTCCCGTTAAACAGCCATTCCCCATTCCGAGCCACTGGCAACCACTAACCTGCTTTCGGTGTCTGTGTACCTACTTTGGGTATTCATGTAAATGGAATCAACTATTATATGTCCTTTGGGTCAGGTTTCTTTCACTTAGCATAATGCTTTCAGGGTCCATCCCCTTTGTCGTATGGGTTAGGCCTTCATTCCTTTTTTGTGGCTGAATAATATCCTATCATATGGATATAGCAGATGTTCTTTATTCTTTCATTAGCTGATAGACAGTCAAGGTTGTTTCTGCCTTTTGCCGATGGCCAGGAGAGCTGCGATGAAAATTCAAACACAAGTTTTTATTTGACCACCTGCTTTTAGGTTTTTAGCGTAGATACTTAGGAGTGGAATTGCTGGATATATATGATAATTCTGTATTTGATTTACTGAGGAACCACCAAAATGCTTCCAAAGCGGCCGCCCCATTTTACGTCCCCACCAGCAATGTACGAAGGTTCCAGTTTTTCTACATCTTTGCCAACTGCTTGTTGTTCTCCTTTTTTCTATTTAATTGCCATCTTAGTGGGTATGAAATGGTATTTGTCTGGCTTTCTTTTGGAGGGATTTGTTTCTCAAAACTGTTTATGTATTTCCAGTGGTAGAAAGCTTGTACAGGCCAGATCACCTTGACAGTCCAGCTCAGCGTTTCCCCCGTCACACCTCTAGGTTTAGGATTGAGCTCCTGCATTTGGGGACATCAAAAGGGTCACCTTCAGGATTGCAGTGCACATCAGAACTCTCCAGGGCTCGCCTTGTTTCATGAGCTTATGCCATCTCTTGAGTCTCTCCTAGTTTAAGTGGTCTCTGGCTCTCACCAGAGCTAAACTTTGACCTTCTCTGTGATACAGAGTCACAGACAGCAGTGGCCAGAGTGACAGTGGCAGAGCCACCGCCAGACCCCAGCTCACTGCTACTCCAGGCTTCTTTCCACTCTGTCACGAACCAGATTCATTTCAACTTCCTGTTTTGAGGATGCAGAGGTGAGAAAAATATTGCGATGATGATGATGACAATATTTACACAGGCTTTAAACATTTTGATACTCACGTTAGTCCTGTGATGTAGGCCGGACATCAGGTAGTATGCCCCCATTTTAAAGCTGAAGAAGGCAAGGCATAGCACCATGTAGGTATTTGCCCAGAGCTGTTTCCACTCTAATATATTGTCCTAAATCATGTTCCATGGTGTTACAGTGCCATACAGTCCGCATGGCATCTTCATGTCAACTGAGGCTGGAACAGAGGGAAGGGTGGGGATCCAGGTGAGAGGAATCGGCATACAATGTGTTTGTGGGGGGGGCGGTCATTAGGAAAGTCTCCCCCTATAGTCTGAGGATGACAGATAAACCAGCTGTTTCTGCTGGCTTACTATGGAGGGAAGGGAAGGATAAAGTTATTTGAAGTTGCAATCTTAACAGTTCAGGCAGTGGCTTCTCCAGAACCTTCCCTCCTCTTTGCACCGTAAGAGTAGATGCCCTAGCACCACCATGGTGTCATACTGTGCCCTACAGCAGTGAGGTCGAAGGACTGAGCCTTCTCAGGGAAGCTCACTTCTCAGGGAGCTTGCAGTCTAAACAATTGTCAGCTTTTTAACTCAAAATATACTCTCCCCGGGTTTGGCCACCTTTTCTGGGATAGGTCATAAGAAGAAGAATGGGGAAGCAAATTTTGTGTTTCAAGCAACCCATCTAAGGGCTGAGGTTTTATTGTTGCTGCTGCTGTTGTTTTGTGATGAGTACAGGAATAAAGTGAGAAGTTGCTGCCCGCCTGCAGATAGATGGTGACTAGCCCACCCTGAGCATTGGTTTGAGGGTGCCATTTTGAATTCTCTCTATACTTGTCTCCACTACCAGCCTCAGAATCCAGGTTGGCTCTTTATAGGTAAGAATTCTTTGCTCCAATTCCAGAACGGGAAGACATCTAGTGGGTGGGGATTTGGGATATCTGCCAACACTCCAGGATATGTGTGCCAAAATAGTGATAGACAGAAGTTGTGATGCTTATGGCAGTGTTTTCTTGAGGCTTCTGTGTGGTTGGCAAGCAGTGAAGGGGGTGTCCCATTTTAGAAACTAAGGTCTAGGATTTGGTTTTAGACAAACCCCTTTGAGAGCAATCCCTCATTTCTACCTCCTATTTTTCACATTTGCTTTGTTGAAGGAGTTGAGGTAGAAAGGCAGGACTCCACATGTAAGCTGCTTCTGAGCAGTAAACCCAAGGATATGGGCAGATGGGCCAAAGCACCCATCTAAACAGAAAGCAGGGAAAGAAGCCAGGTGCTTTTTACTTGGGCTGTAATTAAATGACAACTCCGCACTATCAGAAGTTATTTTATTCGACATCCAGTGGCCAATGGCTTAGAAGGGTCTGGTTGTCATTTTGAAAATATATTGGATTTTGCTGTCAGAAACCCACAGACAACTCACAGGGATGTCAGTGACTCAGTTGCCTCTGACATCAGTGGATATTTGGATATGGATGTCGGAAAGCAGGCTTTCTCACTGACTGTGTACCCCAAATTTTCCCTTGGGGCTTTGTTATCGTTTTTGCCCAAAGGACAGGGTAAAAGCAGGTATGATGGTCTTGAGGTGGCAAAATTCAAATCTAGGAGCCATTCAAAAATATAAAGGATGTACATTCCACATTGTGTACTATCAGTTGGGAGGTGGGAGCAAGTTGAAAAAAGGAATTTAACCTGGGACATGTGACTCGGAGGCAAAAAAAAAAAAAAAAAAGGTTTATCAAGAATGCCGTGAAATAAGCAGATTATTCAGCATTTCTCTGTTCATTAAAGTAATGGTGTTAGGCTTGGAAATTTTCTGTTTTAGTCAGGCCTTTATTTCATTTACACCAGTATTTGTAAATAATTATATTAACGTGACATTTTAAGTAGACCTGTTTCCAAACAGCATGTTATTCACAGTGGCTGTTTTCTGGGGAGCAAAGAAACAGTCGCACACACTGCACTCAGCAGAATCATAAAGCTGCTGCTGGTGAAGGAACCGAATAGTTCTACCTTTCCTCTGCCACCTCAGAGAGGCCGCTGGGACCTGGGTCCTCAAGGAGCTGTTCCAGAGTGCACCGGTCAGTCATGAACCTCCCGGGCCTCGCTTCATGCAGCAGGCTCAGAAGCACTGAGCGAGGATGGAAAGGCTCCCAGCTCAAATGTCACAGAGCATCACAGCTGAGGAAGGCCACCCTTGGGGCAACCTCCTGGAACGTGGTGGCCTAGCCTTAGAGTCTAGCCTGGCTTCAGTCCGTCTCTGTGGCAGATCACCAGAAAGCTCTTTGAATTTCCACAGATTCTCCCCCCAGTGAAACATGGACACACTGAATATTTAATTAACTGTTCCCAGACCTTGGGGCGTCCTGGCTTCCCTACTCTCTGCTTCTCACACAGGCAGGACTTGTGCAGTGAACTTTCGCGCGTGGCTAAGCACATTCTGATGTGGTTTAATGTAGTTCCTCAGTGTTCAAGATGACTAAGAAACGGGGCATCCAGCATCAGTATATTGCAAATGTGAAAGGAAATCTGACAGTTGGGATAACAAAACCACCTTACCTTTATCTGCTTAGGGCTGTGCAGTTGACAAAGCGTCTATGCTATGACTTACCTCATGTTCTTACGTTAGCAATGGGAGTATGTTTTGGGTTATTTTTGAATTGTGAGGCACAAAAGGATCTGGTATGTCTCAGAAGCTTCTGAGGCTCATTAGTCCTTGGGTGAATTTTATGAGTTTGTCTGACCATTAATACGACTCAGTTACCTTCACCATAATAATGGAAATATAAATAATATTCATAAAAATTAAATGGAGCATATTACTAACTTAACAGCTCCAATTTTGACACAGAACCACAGTATCTTCAGGCCAAAAGGAACTTTTGAGAGTACTTATTCCATCTTTTCACTTTATAAATAAGGAAACGAATGCACAGAATTAGCTTTGTGCCTAAGATCACACAGCTGATAATAAATACAGATTTTTGTTTTCGTTCTTTCTTGGGTTTTTTTTGGCGCGGGGGTGTTGGAGTTTAGGGAGGATGCCAGAAAAAAACAGAATTTGTAGGATCTGTGGGTTTTGTTTAGAGGCCGTATGTCATTTAGTCTATATGGGATAAGTTTGCTACCCACTGGAAAAAGTAATAACTGTTTACTTAAAAGAATTCTTTTAACGATCCTCATTCCTTTTGATAGATCTGACTTACCACTTACTCTTATTTCCCTTCAAACTAAGGAACTTCCTTTATCATTTCTTTTTGTGCAGGTCTCCAGGTAATGAAGCTCTCAGTTTTCATTTACCTGAAAATGACTGTTTGTTGCCTTTATTCCTAAATGTAGAATTCTGGATTAACAATCGTTTTCTTTCTGTACTTTAATGGTATCGCTTCCTCATCTTCTGCCCTTTGTTGTTTTTTGAGAGACATTAGCTGACATTCACATTGCTGCTTCTCTTGTGACTAATATGTGTTTTTCTTTGGCTGCTTTCAAGATTTTCTCTTCACCTTTGGATTTTCGAGAACTGACGGTGTTGTGCCCCATATGATTTTCTTTGTATTTCTCCTGCCTGGGGTGTGTTGAGCTTCATGGATCTGTAAGCTAATGTCTTTCACCACATTTGGGAAGTTTTTAATCATTCCTCCAAATGTATCTTAGGCCCATCTTCCCTCCCTTGTCCTTCTGAGATTTCAGTTTCATCTATGTTAGACTGTTTGATGGTTTACAATGCTCAGGTCCCAGAGGCTCTGTTCACTTGTCTTCATTTTTTTTTTCCTCTCTGTTTTTAAGATTGGATACTTTCTATTGATCTGTCTTCAAGTCCCCAGACTCTCTCTTGTCATCTCCAAGCTGCTGTTAAGCTCATACCGTAATTTTTTTTCATTGCAGTCATTTCTCTTTTCAAGTCTAGGATATCCCTCCGGGTCATTTTTATAGTTTCTCTTTGCCACTGGGGTCCCATATCCGTTCATTTATTATGCATATAGGTCTTTCAGTTCCTTGAATGTATTTATAGTAACTTCTTTAAAGTCCTTATTTGCTAAATGCATCATCCAAGTATTCTTGGGGTTAGTTTCCATTGAGTGCTTTTCTCTTCCTGAGTGGGAGTTAAATTTTACTCTTTCTTTACATGTCTAGTAACTTTTGATTGGATAATAGATGATACAAATAACCATTGCTGAAGCTGTAGGTTCTGTTATGTTCCTCCAAAGATAAATTACTTTAGCAGCCAGTTAACTTGGCTGAACTCAAACTCTAGCCCTGTCTTGGGGGTAGTCAGCAGCAGCTAAAGTCTCTTTTCTGTTCTTTCGTCTTTCAGCTGCTACTTTGTATTGTCCCCCCTGAGATCTCCTTCATGCATGTGTAGTTTAGCAGTCAGTCAAAGATTCAGGCAGATTTTATATACCTATTTTGTGACCCATTCCATCTGCAATTTCCACCCTTACAGACTTTGTCCCCTAACTTTCTTATTCCTCTTCCAAACCTAACTTTATTCTCTGACAGTTTGAGATATCCAGAGCCAAAAACTGATTAGATAGTGTTCTCAGGGGAAATTTCATAAATCCACAAATTTCACCAATTGGAGGTCATATCTTTCAAGCTGAAGACTCTATCCCAGTTTTCTGTTACCTTTTGGTTGCACTCCACTGTCTTCAAATAATTTTTTAAAACTTATTTTCTGTAGACATTTTCATTGTTATCTATAGGAGAATTAGTGACCATTACAAGAAGCCAGTACTCTATATATTTACATTTAGATTTTTCACATATTGGCTCCATATCACAGCTCTGTGAGGCACAACAAATATTACGGATGAGGAAGTAGACTCAGGGAGGTTAAATGACTTATCCAAGTTCATAGAGCTTTATACTAGCTGAACTAGCCATGGAACCCACATCCCAAGATTTTGGCCGGGGCTCAATTCCATAATTGGGGTTATGCAAATTTCATTCTAAATGAGCCAGACTTTTCCCATGCCAAAGCTCCTATTGCTTTCTCTTCCCACTAATCACTACTAAACAAACAAATGACAATCTTGGCTTTTTGAAACTTTTTGATCCAAAAGAAGGATCTGGGGCTTCCATGGATCACAGAGATCTTTAAGAAGACTGTGCCATGCTGGTGTTGGAAACAAAATATCTGCAGCAGTCCTAGAGCCAACTGATACCTGCAAGCCCTTGCATGCATGATTGTGAAACTGAAGCCAGTCCAGAAGTTTCTTTTTGGGGAAGCCATATACAACCATGGCAGGAATGTTATGTGTTAACTATCCAGGGCTACCTAATAAAAATGTTAGTGTAATAGAGCTGAAAACTCACCCTGCATTGGCCCTTGTGGTTGGGGAAAGTGTTGTGCTCCTCTCTCTCATGGGGACTCAGCACAAAGTATCTACAGGTTGACATTCACAGGAGTTGTCCAGCTGGGGTCTGCAGAGGTGTTTCATAGTCAATCTACAGCCTTCTCTACTCTCCAGGTTTTAGATACATGTTTTCTGTACCTTCTGTCAGTCCTGGATCTTCCTCAGGCCATGATGCTACACCATCTTTAAGTCAGATTCCAACTTCTTGAGTGAAATATCACTCTCTACTAGCCTTCCCATCCGGCTCCCACCCAATTCCTCCCTTTCACGTCAATGTTCGTATTCGGTCAAGGTTTCTCAAAGTGGTCTTAGAAAACCCGCAGCAAGATCACAGGTGGTTCTGAGGCTCTCCCGCAGAGCAGCGTAGTGCTTTCTATAACTGTGGTGACTATAGTTAATAACAGTGTATGTATACTTGAAAGTTGCTATGAGAAGAGAGCGTTCATGTTCTCACCGTAACAACCGCAACAACAAAATGGCAATTCTGTGAGGTGAAGGATGTGTTAACTAACCTTATTGTGATACATCTTCTACAATAGGTATGTATATCAAATCACTATTCTGTACACCTTAAACTTCCACAATATTGTGTGTGGATTACATCTCAATAAAGCTCTAGGGAAAGATCATGAGTGGGCACCCGTATTTAACATGCAGGTTCTCAGGCACCACTCCAGTTACAAGAAATTAAACACTCTGGTGTTTGGGCCAGGAAATCTGCCATGTAGGAAGTGATCCAGGTGATTTCAGTGCTCGTGAAAGTGGAAGATTCTTCCACTGATCTTGGTGAAAGGAGGAATGCCAAGAGCAATCTGCAGTCTAAAGACTGACCTGTACGAGCCATGTGTCTGTCCGCTTCCTGGGGGGGCATATGTTTGTTCACTCGTTCTTTTCCTTTTCCCTTCCTTCCTTCCCTCTCTTCCCTTTCTTTCCTTTCTTGCTTTTTCATTTATTTACTTTTTGGTCACAGGTTCTCAGATGGAGAAACTTGATACTTAGAAACCAATTCTGTCTCCAGCCCTGGTCAGCTTTTCATCTGAGCTGCTGTGATGCTGGAGGAAACCACCCTTACCTTTGCTTTGGCTGAAGCTATCAGACCGTATACTCACAAGTAGCTCCTTTTCCCGTAGCTGTTCAGTTCATGCTACCTACATTTATGCCATGCTTGTTCCGTGCGAGGTACTGTGCCCGAGGCTCCAGAAGCAGACTCACTCGAAGCGAAGAAAGCTTAAACTTCAGAACTCCTCTCTTGCATAGGCTTCTTCCAAGGTCCTGGGAGGGATCCTCCAAGTATGTTGTCATGGTTACGTGTTTTTGTAATAGTTTTCAAACTTAGACTTTTAAGTTCTTGTTTTTAATTTTTTTTAACGTTTGTTTACTTTTGAGAGAGGGAGACAGAGTGTGAGCAGGGGAGGGGTGAGGGAGAGAGAGACAAAGAATCTGAAGCAGGCTCCAGGCTCCAAGCTGTCAGCACAGAGCCCAACACCGGGCTTGAATCTGTGAACCGCAAGATCATGACCTGAGCCCAAGTCAGACACTTAAGTGACTGAGCCACCCAGGCTCCTCTTTAAGTTCTTTTTCTTAAAGAAAGTACCCCAACTAGGTAAACTCCAGCCACCCCATCAAAAGTGTATCTGCCCCTATAAAGAGCTTATAAGTAAGCAGTGAGAGAAAGAGACAAACACATGGATGACTAAAATACAGTGTGGTAGGTACAGTGTGGCCCCTCTTCTGGGTGTTCTGGGAACATACTTGTCAGAAGGAAGGTGAACGGGGATGGCTTCCTAGAGGAGGTGATGCCTGATGTTAGCCATGAAGTAGGGGAAGGAAGACTCTTCCAAAGAAGGAGCTTGAGCACAGGTCACAGAGGTGAGGTATGTTGACGGGGGCGCGGTGAGATACTAAAACATTTTGTTATTTGAGGCATTCTCTTTAGATGACGGGAACCTCCAATAGCAGAACAGTGAAGAGATTCTATTTCTGGAAAACCACGTGGACCGTGAGGCTGTCTTCCCAGAGCACACCTGATCCCTCAGCATCCCAGAGCCCAGCTTGCCCCTCTGCTTGACCTTTAGGATACCTGTTAGTTGACTACATCAATAATTGTTCTTCAAGGAAAAATAACCCTTTTATTCTTCCCTTCTTCTCCCATATCCCTCCAACCCTTCTATACTGTCAGCCTTGCAAATCAGTATTTCATTTTGAAGAGCCTTGTTTGATGCCAGTTCTGCTTATTTGCTTCGCAGCCACTGTGGGTAATGCTTTGTAGGTCTGTCAGTATGTAAATTAAACCAAGCATAGATAGCTTTGTGTTGCTTAATGTTCAGCTGATAAAAATTAATGTGGTGTGAAATGAGCATTTTATCTGACTGCAGATACAGTGACGGAGTTAATTAGACAGGCAGAGGGAAAATGTTATTAAGCGAGATGGGGGCTTTCTCCTCGAAGGGGGCCCCAACCCTCAGATAGAAGGTTTGGAAGGGCCGCGGGTGTGGCCAGGACGCCCAGGTCGAGGCAGGCTCAGAGCAGCGAGGCAGGGAGGGTGCCCTCGTGAAGCCGTCAGCCTCGTGGTGCTGATGACTGTGTGGATCCTGCCGGGGGAGGAGGGGAGGGATGCACAGGCCAAGCCAGGCCGGCCACTTCCACGTCGCTGCAAAATGCACACATCAGCATTTGCTGAGGCGGCTTCTTCCCAGGGCAGTATCACTGCCATTGGTAGAGAAAGTAGTTTCATTTAAGCAAGGAAGAACAAGGTGACGGGCCAAGCAGCACCCCACAGAGCAGCCACCCCGGGGAACTAGGAACCCCCATCTCAGACTAAGATGTCTTCAGCTTTGTTCTCGTGGCCTTTGTGCCTGCTCTTTGCTCTGGCGGGAAAGTGTTTCCCCTGCCCAGCTATGATTGGCCTCCTCCAGTCAACTGCATGCTTCTTGGGGTCACAGATGTCTTGCTTATCGTGGTGACCACAGTGCTGAGCACATGGGAGCTTCGTCAATGTCAGTGGAATGAATGAAGGCACGTGGTGCTCGCTCTGCCTGAAATCTTCCCCCTGCGGTGCATCTTCTAGCCCCTTGGCCTCACACGTTGCTGAGTGTCTTTGTCATCTCAGCTCAAAAGTCACATCGTTGCCAGAGCGCCTCCTGACAAGATCAGTTCCCCAGACAGACTCTTGAGACACCTTGTATTTTTCCTTCACAGCACTTCCCAAATTTATGACCAACTGTGTACCTACCATCCTCCCTAGACTGTGAACTCCGCAATGGTGGGGACTGGGCTGTTTCGCCACAATATCCCCAGCACCTGGCAGGGTTCCCAGCACAATTAAATGTGAAGAATGAATCGATGGGTCAATGAATGAATGAATGAATGAGTGGTCTTTCTCATGCCCGGTGAATTCCTCTTCTTTCATCAGTGCCTTATTTCAGAAAGGTCTCCTAGGCACCTTGGCTAAATCTCTTCTTCCTCTGAGTTCCCACAGCACCTTGTGTATTGTAGTGTTAGGCTTGCCAAAGAGTGACTGTAATTTTGGTTTATATGCTCTTGTAACCAATTAGGATATGGCTCTTTGAGAGCAGGCATGGTGTCTTCTTCACCTTTAGGTCCTCAGTGCTTGGCACAGGACCTGGTCTTTGTAAGTGCTCAGTATGGGACTGCAGAATGAGTAAAAGCGAACTAACCAACAATTTTAGGTATCCCTAGTTTCCACAGTATTTCAGTTAAATGAACAAATTCTTTGTCACTAACATAGGCTCTCCCGCTCTACCCCTTGCAAAGGGATACCCAGAAAAGACAACGGGGTGTAGCCATCCCTCTTCAGTGTTGATCACAGCTGAAGGGGAGAGGTTGTGAGCAAATGCCATGTTTACGGGATCCTTCATAATTCCTTTTACCATTTGATGAAGGTATAATTTTTCCAGACAATAATAAAGGGACCACCACGTCCAGCTCTCAGCTGGGCCAGGGCCCCCAAGCCCCCAGACGTTGTAACAGCTGCTTGAGCAGTAACAAGGCCTTGTGTTTTCATAGTCCCATGCGGTTATCCAGCACTTCTGCCCAGTTTCCCTTTTAGGTCTCATTTGATCAACTTGTCCCTACCTTAAGAGCATTGCATGACTTACTAGAGACTTACCCTCTGCTTCTCATTTGCAAAATGGGATGACATTGCACTTGGAGAGATACAGACTGGAAGCCTTCAGTGTCTTCAGAAAACACTAATGAGGTTCCACTCACACCCCACCCGCTGTTCCCAAGGCACCTTATCCTGAGAAAAGCCATGGTTCTCACTCTGTGATTACGCAGGAGTCTCCACACCTGTGCTCATAGGTTGCTAAATAATTATCACACTCGGAGACTCCAAGAGGGAGCTGCCCCTGAGTGAGGGCTGCATCCCGTCAGGTGAGCATGGGGGAGGGAGGAGACTTCCTGTTTGTTTGCCAAACCCAGGTGAGACAGGGCCTCAAAATCACTAGAGAAACAACCAAACTTAGGGTAGATAGTTTTACAGACGAATCTGCCCCCTTTGTCCCTTTCCCCTGGTCCTCCGCTATCACCAAACTGTCAGTATTCCTGTTGGAGGGTGGGCATCCTCCGGGTGGCCCTGATGGCAGGAGGGTGGTCTTCCCCAGCCCACAGACTAGCCCCCTTCTCTACCTGCCTTCCACTGGCCTGTGCCCCTAAATCGGCCCAAACCTCTCCTGTTCTACCAACCGCATCTCACCCAAGAGCATGGCTTCCATCACGTTTTCCTAGGAAGGTCCAAGATTCTTTATAGAGGTGGCCAAGGAGGTGGTTCCTTGTAAGTACAAAGGAATACCAATATTTACCTTTTCAAGGCATTTTCATGTGGGTAATCTGGTTTTGCCTTCTGGCCATTTAGCAAAGGGCACACTGATAGTATCCCATTTGGCAAATGGGGAAATAGAGGGAAAGAAAGGTTTAGTGACTTGTCCCAGGCAGTATGTGCCATCTGGGACACACCTGTACTCACCGATGCCACGTACAGACAGCCCAGCTCTCAACCTCAGTGATGTCGTTTATGTGTGAAAGCGGTGTCTCCAGGTGACGAAACCCTCAGAGGCCTGGAACCATGACTTTTACCTTGTTCCACAGGATGCCTTGCATAGGCAGGTCATTAAAAAAGATTTGGGTGAGGGTAATTGTCAAGGACCATTCACTCCATGCATTTAGCGCCTAAATAGTTACTGAGCCCTGTCATGCAGGGTGCTGGGAATAGGATGGGGAGCAAACACAGATGTAATCCCTGTTCTGAGGCGCTAGCAGTACTGTGGGGGCGGGGGGGGGGGGGGGATGGAGTTCACCAAATTGTCACTAAATAAATGTGAAATAACAAACAGTGACAAGTGTGATGAAGGATGTGTCCTCTGAGGATACGTAGTAGGGGGTTTGTCTTACGTGAAAGGAAGGGAAGTTTCCCTGAGGAAGGAGTGGTCAGAAATATGAATAGGACTGAACCAGGCAACAGGAACGTCATGTGCAAAGGCCCTGTGGAGAGATGAGGAATATGTGTTTGAGGAACTGGGTGAGGGCTACTAAGGCCCAAAGCCCAGAAACATGGGAAAAGCAGCATGAGATGCAGCTAGAAAGGTGAATGGTGGGGGAAGGGGGGGAGCGGGGGGGGGGGGTTCTTACATAAGCTTTCTACAGTACAACAGGCAGAACATTTGATGTCTTTGTGCCACATGTGACATAATTTGCAAATTAATTTGCTCAAAAGAATTTATGGGATCATCCTGGCAGTTACAACTCTTTACCCCTTCATGCCTCACTTACTAACAGTTAAAATTCAAATCCCTTCTCCATTTACCTCTTCATTTACTCAAAATATTTATCACTGGAAAGGAGAGGCTGAAAGTTCCTGTCTTTGTTTGCATCAGTGACCACAGAAGAAAAGCCACACCGGTTTCCAACCCACACGAGTCCCCCTGCTGGAATCTCTGGTAAACCATTTGAGGGTATGGATCAAGCCTGTTAGAAAAATGCGCACTGGTGTTTACGTTTTAAGTGCATGAAACCAGACATTGAAACTGTTCATTAAACATTCCTATGTTCAAACAGACAAAGAAAAATCATTTCAGAAGCTCTGTAATGAATGTACAAGCGGGTACAGGCGATCTTGTCAAACACCACAGTCATGAGTAAATGCAAACGGGATGCTGCTTGTATTTGATTTTGCCTTCATGCTGACAGCTGCCTCTGGCCCTCCACCTCCCTGGATGGGAGGACCTGGCCTTTTGCTTTGTGATCCCCTCTGGCCAGGGCTGAGGTAGGGGCAGCGTGTAAATATGAGAAGCACCCAGTCGGGGAGTAAGACGGAGAGAATGAAATGAAATTAACACACACACAGGCACTGTCACGTGACCCACGCACAATGACCCAGCCGGGGTGCCTGGAGGGTGTGAGAAGTATTGCTGTACTCTTAGCACTGGAGCAGGCAAGTAACTGCTGTTAGAGGGCAGAACCAGGGTTTTTCTTCTCTTTTCTTTTCTTTTAAGGTTTAGTTATTTTTGAGAGAGACAGAGAGAGAGCAAGCATGAGTGGGGGAGGGGCAGAGAGAAGGGAACAGAGGACCTCAAGCAGGCTCTGCGCTGACAGCAGCGAGCCCGATGTGGGACTCGAACTCATGACCCATGAGATCATGACCTGAGCTGAAGTCCACACTCCACCAACTGAGCCACCCAGGCGCCCTGGCAGAACCAGGTTTCTGATCCAGTCCTCTGAATCCACATTGAGAGCTTTCGCCTCAATTCTGCAACTGTCCTTTAGATTTTACGTCACGTTGTCCAACTACAGAATATAGTTAAACAATAGAATAGTCCATGCTGTGTTGGTCACCAAAAATACAAGGACAAATAAGGTGGTGGTTTCTGAGCAAAGATGTTCACAACTCAGTAGAGCAGACAAACACAGTGCTGGAAGTAAAGCTCTTTAATAATCATATAGCACATGTTGAAGAGTCAAGGGGACCAGAACTTTCTGTCAAACTGTTTGGTGTGGCCCACTGAAAGTGTCCAGAATCTCCATCTTTCTGTTGAATGGGGATCTAAGGTTAATGTGTGTAATAAAGTAGTGGAATTTCACGAACATTTTGGAGGCCAATATATGGTTCCTGTATTTTACTATAAAGAAACAACAGGAACAAAATATAACTCCCATCTATTTTCACCGTCTTTTCCAAAAAAGATGGTTTTTTTTCGTGTTTGTTTATTTTGAGAGAGAGTGTGTGTGTACAAGATGGGGGAGGAGGTGGGGGAGGGGTGGTGCGCACAGAGAGAGGGAGAGAGAGAATCCCAAGCAGGCTCCACACTGTCAATGCAGAGCCTGATGCCAGGCTTGATTTCACAAACTGTGAGATCATGACTGAGCTGAAATAGAGAGTCAGAAGCTTAACTGAGCCACCCAGACACCCCAAAAGAATGGAGTTTTTACGTCAAAAAATTAGAAAGGACATTATCTTAGAATAAGGAATAATTTAAACATTTTTTTAATTTATTAACTTTTATTTATTTTTGTGTGAGAGAGAGACAGACAGAGCATGAGTAGGGGAGGGGCAGAGAGAGAGGGAGACATAGAATCCGAAGCAGGCTCCAGGCTCTCAGCTGTCAGCACAGAGCCGGACGCGGGGCTCAAACTCACAAACCATGAGATCATGACCTGAGCCAAAGTTGGACGCTTAACCAAGTGAGCCACCCAGGCACCCCAGGAATAGTTTTTTACTGTGAAAATATTCAACTTCCTGAAAACCCATTACGGTATCCTTATTTTCCCCCGTTGAACACAGTGAAAACCAAAACACAAATCTGCCCACGCTGTTTACTGACAGGCAGGGGGAAGCTGCTGTTGGTTAGCGAAGTATGGCTGCACTTGGTTTGACTGGAAGTCACGAAGTTACACCAGTGGTGAGACTGGTTTATTACCACCAGTAGAGATTCCCTTCTCTGCCAGTCTTTTCAAGATGATCAGTCACATGGCCCTGAGTTTCCTTAATTTCAGGATGGATGAGACCGATTGTTCATCTGGAGGGTTCTGAAGCCCTGGCAGTGAGAGTTTCCTCAGGGTCTCTTTGGAGGTGCTTCCAGATATAATGATGATGGATGTAAATTAATATGGCTGCTGTGGGGGTAGCAGCACCCCATTTTAGTACCTTCCAAGACATCCCGTTTGGAAAAATGAAAGAGGTTCTCTCAAAGGTGAGAGTCAAAGGCCAAGCACCTGGCTTAGACTACAGTCAAGGGTGCAGTGTTTTAAGCCCCTCCCCTGGTAATCCAGCATGATCTTGGTGACCGTCTGTATTTCACTGTTTTCATTTGGGAAATCCTTAATAAAAGCCCCTTTGCACAGATGATCTGGGTAGGAAAATAATTGTCCGATGGACCTCCTGGTACATTCTCTATAATGCCCTTAATTTCTTTTATATATTAAAAAAGGTCAGGAAAAACATTCAAGAAAATCCCATCATCTTCATGATATTAGATCTTAAATTTCCCCCTCGTGTTCTGGAGTTTAATAGTTGCGTAGTATTCCATCGTCAATATGCAATAATTTGTTAAGCCATTGCCAGTTACTGAACATTAGGCTCCTTCTGAAATTTCATGTGTGTGTGTGATTAGATTTGATCATTAGAGACAGTACTACAATTTGTGCAGCTTTTTGCTTCTGTCAGATTATTTCTTTAGTATAAATTCCCAAGAGAAGGATTACTGGGTCAGAGTAAGCACATCTTTGTGATTCTTCTTACACGTTGCCTTATTTCTTTCGAGAAGAATTATGCTGATTTAACTTAGTGCCCACAGCATTTGAGTCTATCAGTTTTACGGCAGCCTGACCAGCATTAGGGTATTATTTAGTAAGACTCAAATGCTACCTTTTCAAAGTTGCTTTAATTTGCATCTTTTATGACTAGCAGGGATGAACATTTTCCCACACGTGCAGTTATTTAGTACTATTTATTAAAGATGTTTTAGGGCCACATGTGGGGCGGGGAAAAAGGATGGGCTCATGGCTGGAGGGGCGGATGACAGCTGTGGATGAGTCTATATGAATAAAACTTGAAGTGATTTTTGGGGTATGAAATGACTGCACATCGTATGACCACTTTTTCGCAGTTGAAAAAATGGATGGTTGTGACTCTTGTGGGCAAAAGAAACAGACCCCCCGCCCCAAAAGTAGGCAGCCAAAGGAAGCACTCGTTCATTTACCAAGGTGTCCTCACTGAAAAGTTTCAAGGACTTTCTGGAAGTCCTTCAGTCTTCAGGTCTTTCAGTGTTTCCAGTTGTTCATATGAAGACTTTAGAAGCAAACAATTAGTTGCAAGGCCCATGGCGAGGCCCACTTCTTTGGATGTACCTGTGCGTTAACCTTCACATGCTCCTTCATCATCAGGTTGGGTCCACTGAAAACTGTCGTACAACAGGCATATTTTAAGACTAAATAAACTCGGTGCCTAAAAGAGTCTGAGCCCTGTTCACTCTTCTGGCCTTCCCACCCACAGCTGACCAGACTCAAGGGCGTAGGATTGGAAGATTGTGGAACTAAATGGGAAACAAACGGCTCCAAACTCTCAATTCTCTGGAAGATTTCAAAGTCTGTTTTCTTAACATTACGCTAATAGTGCCTTTCCTGCTCACCGCCCCCCCCCACCCCCGCTCCCCCCTTCCAGGGAGGCACTCAGCCCAGTGGTTACATAACTGTGACTTGACGCCCGCCACAGCCAAGGTACGGGAGCTCGGTTCACTGAACTGTGGCAAGGCTTACATTCTCGTCCCTGCACTTGCCAGGGAGGAGTCCAGTTAGAGGATAAATAGATGACTTCAGGTTGCAGCTCAGTTGCCCCTAACTCCGTGGGCTGGCTGGGCCACTCCATGCTGCCTGAATGTGGGGAAGCTCTCCCAGCAGAGTCCTGTTCTGGATACCTAACATAAATGGCCCCTCAGGTACCAAATTAAGCCCCAGCATGAGAAACCTTGCCTGGTTGAGATTTTTTCCCCTTCAAGAGAGTGGCCTCCAACGGACTGCTGACGACAAAGCTCTTCAGGCTCTTTGGGTGTGCAAGTTCAAGGGAGGGAGATTCCTTAACACCAGTCTTGAAAGCTGTGGCACCCGTGATGGCTGCGTTCACTCTCACCTGGTCAGTGTTGGCCTATCAAGAGGAAAGGCTCAGCTCTCCCCATTCCATCCCTGCAAGGTCAAAGTGAGCACCCCACATGCCTGAGCCCCCATGTACCTCCTATGTGCTTACAAAGCAGAATAAGCTGGGGATATACATCTGATTCTGTTGAATCAGGAAGGTCCAGCTCTTACAGGTTTTGAGATCTTTGAGACGTTAGTTAAGCCATCTGAATCTCAGGTTCCCCATCTGTAAAATGGGTATAATAACGCAATCCACCTGATAAGGCTGTTACAAGGGTGAAATGAGGTATGGATTGGAAAGCACTTGAAATATTGCATGACCTATGGAAAGAGACAAATAAAAACCACTTTTTTTTATAGTACTTTTTTCTCTTAACCCTTCCCTTGCTAGATTGGATGACTCTAGCACCTAGAACCTATTTCTGCTTCATCTCAGTACTGCTGAAAGCAAACACACTTCCCGACGCATTGTGGACCCTCCGTATGTTTGGTGCATGCAAGGCTGTGTGGATGTGAGCTCTCTTAGGAAACTTGGACCCAGGGATCGTGGATGCAGCAGGATGGGATTTGTTTCATTTTGTCCTTTTATTTAAAAAAAATTTTTTTTAACATTTATTTTTGAAAAAGAGAGAGAGAGAGTGAGTGCAAGCAGGGGAGGGGCAGAGAGAGAGGGAGACACACAATCTGAAGCAGGCTCCAGGCTCTCAGCTATCAGCCCAGAGTCATTGCAGGGCTTGAACTCACTAACTTCGAGATCATGACCTGAGCCTAAGTCACATGCTTAACCGACTGAGCCAGCCAGGAGCCCCTCATTTTGTTTCTTTTTAGTAATTTTTTTCATTTTTTGGAGGGTCAGTACTATAATCCCTAATTCTGCTCATCAAATAATTTGCTTCTTCTGGGTCCATAGAAATAAGAATAAAGGATTTCTTATTTTATTTTTTTTAACGTTTTATTTATTTTTGAGACAGAGACAGAGCATGAACGGGGCAGGGGCAGAGAGAGAGGGAGACACAGAATCGGAAGCAGGCTCCAGGCTCTGAGCCATCAGCCCAGAGCCCGACATGGGGCTCGAACTCACGAACCGCGAGATCATGACCTGAGCTGAAGTCGGACGCTTAACCGACTGAGCCACCCAGGCGCCCCGAGGATTTCTTATTAGTTGCTCTGTGACTTTTGAGCTTGGGATTGTGAGTTTGAGCTCCACGTCAAGCGTAGAGATTACTTAAAAATGAAAAAAATAAGAATAAAATAGTTGCTCACATGAAGCATTAAGTAAAACTAAATTAGTAATTGAACAATGATGCTGTTTGGAAGCAATTACCTCAGGTCCCCATGCCCTATTCTTTGTAAAGGAATATCTCTCTCTTGTATGTTTCTTTACAGGTAACGTAACTCCTAGGTAGAATGTTCACAGTCCACACTGTGCTCCTGAGACCAGCCCAGTGGGTCCCAGACCTGTCTGTGCAACAGGATTATAAATGGAACTTTTTTAAATTTAATACTCCTGTCTTACTCTACTCCTGGGGAGGCAGTGTTAGGAATGAAATAGACATGAGAATTTGCAAAAGTTCTCCAGATGGTTCTGGTAAGTAGCCAGGGTTGAGGTCCACTAGGCTAAACTTTTCCACACCCAGCATGGTAGTAAGGAAAGAAATTTCTCTCCCTCTATTTTTCTTTAAATTCCGCCTTCATTATGTCTCAGCTAACCACCCCCGCCTTCCAACTGCCATATCCTCACTTAAGAGACACATATCATGTGTGTTCTCTGAAGTATGACTATTGTTGCTTCCAAAAGCACTTTACTGGGGCACCTGGGTGGCTCAGTTGGCTAAGTGTCTGACCAGCTCAGGTCATGATCTCATGGTTTGTGGGTTCAAGCCCCGTATTGGGCTCTGTGCTGACAGCTCAGAGCCTGGAGCCTGCTTCGGATTCTGTGTCTCCCTCTCTCTCTGCCCCTCCCCTGCTTGCACTCTGTCTCTCTCAAAAGTAAACAAATGTTAAAAAAAAAAAAAAATTTCTTAATTAAAAAAAAACTGCTTAGAGGTCTAAAAATGTGCTAAAAAAAAAATCCCCAAGTGCTTTGGAAAACATGTATCCACATGATTTTGATAAGGGAAAGCTGATAATATGAGTGTCCTCACCCTCCCAATGGAGGCAAATTTCCCTAGTGCATTTGAACCACACTGATAACCCCCACCCACCCACCCCCGTGTCTGGGTCTCACTTGACCATGCCATAACAATAGGGAAAAATATCAGTGTTCATCAGTGCAAGGCACGTGTGGGGAAAATGTAGAACCATTTCAGAGCTGTCAGAAGCTCCACTGCTAGAAGTGTTTTGAGGAAAAACTTGTCCGGCTTCCTACAACTTGTCCACCAGCTTGGTCTTTGTGAAAGATTAGCCAGTAGGGTTATAGAGGGAAAGGTTACAGAGTGTGTTAGCCTGCTCATCTTTGTCTCTCTCTCCCTTTATCATCTATATGCTTGTGCCAAATAGCATTCCCCTTACACAGTCCTGCCACTGACACCTCCCATGGCTGCAGGTGCAAGGTGCAGCAAACAGTCTGGACTGAAGACAACTTCCACAGCAGGGCTAGGCTAGTAAAACTCAAGCCTGCGGTTCACGGAGTCTTATTAGAGGGAGCTGTTGGACAGGCTCAGGCATTTAAATGACCTACAGGTGAGCCTTTGATCTGAGCTCATTTCACTGGTGTTGGAGGGAGGCAACCCCAAAACTGAGGATGGAAAATAGGGGGAAGCTATGCCGAGCAGAGAGATGCCGATCTGACCATCTTTGACATGTGCAGCGACATCTAAGCTGGGCTCAGGTCCTTGATCCTGAGATGGGATTTTCGTCAGTTTTCTGGAAGAGGAAAAGTCACATGAGCCCTTACTATACATGGGAATCCCCATGGTTCATTCTTTCACCGGCTAAAGTCCATTTGGGCTTGAAACTAGTTACTCATGCCCCCACCTAAATGTTCTCATCTATAAAATGGTATGAAATGGGGCTAGTTCATACCTCACACGGTGTTGGGAAGGGAATTGATTAATTAACGTTTACAATCTGCTTTGAACTTGAAAAGGATTCCCTAGAAGTTGTTATTAAGCCTATATCATTTTTACTTTGAGTTCTGGGGTGCGTCTAAACCTGAAATTCAAAGGAAACTTCACAGTTTGTCCACCCCCAGAGGGGAGATAAAATGTAGTAAGATTAATGCAGATTCCCTGGAAATGGCTCCCCTTTAACCAGCACACAATGTGTTCTCTGAGGCTCTAAAGGGATCCTGAAGCAGAAAGGAAAGATGAGTAGCCATCTTCGATGTGAAGAAGCAGGGAGCAATTCTTCGAACTGAGAAGGAGTAAAGTGGGAAGGACTTTGTTCTTTGGTAAAGGGAACCATCATTTCTCAGAAATTTAGTTTTTGACCCTTGTGCCTTCAGTAAGATCCTGAGGAAGCCAATCAGAGTGTTCCAGGCAGAAGGGTTTGTATGTAAGGCATTAAAGCATACTCACAATAATTTAATTTGTAGCTCTCTTAATTTTTCCTGTTGTCACTCAGCAGCAAAATAGTCATATACAGACACTTGTCTGCAACCAGGTAATCAGGCTGTGTTATGAGGCAAGGCGCAATGCCAAAGGAATGCATGGCAGAGAGCGCGTTAATGGGCACCAGCTCTTAGAACCTGGGGTATGTAACCATCCTGTTGGAGCAGGGAGACAAAGATGGGTCCTTGTGTGGAGGAAGAACAAAACAGGGATAACCTAATCCTATTAGAAAGCCTTTGTAAACCATAAAGATAACAAGCCTGGGCCCAACTCTTCAGTAAGCGAGATCAAAAATTATTAACCACATTGATTCCTGAGCCCTGGCCATTCCCACCAAATGTAGTTTGGGATAATTGTTTCTTACTGAAGAAACAACTACCTGTGATATGTATCAATACCAGGCCTGCGTGATTGCATTAGATTTTTCTTGCCGGAGGCTATGGCTTGAGTTTTAAGTCAATCGAGTCTATACAACAGAAGCTCGTATTGACTATTGGATTAAACAGTAAGTCAATTTATTTTTCTGGATTCAGTATTCAAGGATGCAAGAGAGCAAAGAGATCCTCCAGATGTGCTTTTGTGCAGCGGTTGTAACCCACTCACATTGTTGTGCTGCTTTTTTAAGCCATTTGAAATAGCATTTGCACACCCCTTGCTCAGCAGTTCAATGCGCGCCTTGGCTATTGGCGTTTTCCTCATTCGCTGTGCTGGTGAGATGGCTGTTTGATTCTCGCTTCTCCAAAGTGGCTCTTAGAGATGAGCGCCTGGGCTCTGCTGCCCTGGGGGCTCTCAGCACCTCACCTTTCAGAGTAAATGCCTGCTCTGCTGAGTAAGGATGTCTAAATGAAGGTGTAATCCACTTGGGGGCTGCAGCCCACAGCGACAAAGGGAGGGGATGCAACTGTAATTTCTCTCCCACGAATGATCATACTTAGCATTTTTATATCGAGGGGGGCTAGGTAGGCTTTTGCCATCCTAGGGCTAGATGTGATGCAGTGGGCACTCGTTAAATATTTGAATCAAATCAAGCTTAACTTGAATGGAGAAGCTGAGGCCGGGAGGGAATAGGTGATTTGTCCAAGGTCACCCTGCTGAGTGCGCAAAACTGAGCCTTTAGCCAGGGTCTCACATACACCTAAGCCAGTGTATTTTCCACGATACTGTAGGCTTGTCCTCGAGAAGCGGAGATGTGTGTTTATTAGCTTGGGAGGAAACAGACCTGAATTGTATTTTGAGCTAATGTTCCAGGTTTTCTCTCTCTCTCTCTCTCTCTCTCTCTTTTTTTCCAGCTATTCCTTTAACTCACTGGAGGACACTTTGTTAGAGAGGAGTAAACAGTAGACACTTCTGCTTTGCGTGTTGTTTTATTATGTTTTGACTACAGTCTTAAAGCATCCCCCGTGTTGTAGAGTAGAACTGCTTTTAATAACTAATGTTCATTCATTCCTCGGGTAAATATTTATTCAGCAACAGCTACTATTAACCAGGCATGGTTCTGAGTACTAAGACCACATTGGTAAACAGCAACAAATATCCATGACTTTGAGTTGCTTATTTTCCTGCAGAGAGAAGACAATTAGCAATAAATATAAGAAATAAGTAAATCATGTGGTGTTTTAGAAAGCGGTACATTCTAAGAAGGAAAACGTAGAACAGGTAGGGGAGGCAGATGGCAGGTTTTAACGGGGTGGTCACGATAGGACTGCATAGATCCAGACACAGCTATTGCTGTTATTGACAAAGCGTCTGGACACAGGCTGCTTCAAATAAAGATTCAGACTCTTTCCAGTAACTCATCTCCCCCTGTCAGATCTGGGCCTCAAACTCTGGGGGCTTCACACTTGATTTCTGCCTTCTGCATTCATGACTCAGTTGCACCCCTTTTGGCTGGGGAATCTGTGCTCTCTGCTCTCTCGGTTTGGTTTGCATAATTTAAAAGCAGCAGAAAAAGCACATGTATTTCAATGAAGTCTGCTTGTGAAGGCTTTGATGGCTCCTTCCTTTCTTCCTCCCCAGCCCTGAGCTCTTGGGTGGTGCTCCTAACTTCCCAACCTTTTGCTCCCCACCAGCATCTCTTTGGCATCTCCAAAGACCTGAACAAAGTTGCCCTACTCTTTTTCCTTCTCCTAAAGACTTTGCTAGGAGATTACCTAGCCATCTGGTAGACTAATGCTAGATGAAGGGAAGCAGCTGAAACACTGTAACATATCCCTTCTGGGTGACATTTGCATTTGAACTCTAATAACGATAGCAAACACATATATCCCTTTTGATGTAGACCAGGTACTGTTCTCATCATTTGATAATACTAACTCACTTAAAAAATATATTCTTTTTAATTTTTATTTATATTTTAGAGAGAGAGACAAAGTGTGAGCAGGGGAGGAGCAGAGAGAGAGGGACACACAGAATCCGAAGCAGGCTCCAGGCCCTGAGCTGTCAGCACAGAGCCCGATGCAGGGCTTGAACTCACGAGCCGTGAGATGATGACCTGAGCTGAAGTCGAATGCTCAACTGACTGAGCCACCCAGGCATCCCATAATGTTAACTCAGTTAATATAACCATATGACACTGTAATTATCCTCATTTTACTGTTAATGAAACTGAGTCATGGAGAAAGGTCCCCAAAGTCATACTGCTTTTAAGTGGTGGGGTTAGAATTCAAACTCTGGCAGTCCAGGCTTGTTCAGTGCCTTAACCCTGGAGTATAAATAGGCTTCAGCTTTCCTGTCAACTCCCATTCATTGGTAGTGACTGCTTGCAGTACTATAGGGAGAAAGATTTGGGATTGTGTTTAGTATTAATTGGAAAGAATTCAGTGATTGATTAGCGCTGTGGGTTGATTAGTCATGGGTTCAGGATGGGGAAATGGACAGTTTCCCTGTCTTACCCCAAAAGGAGTACTCAAGAGTCAGGCCTGTGTCACAGCCAGTAAGGAAGATATTTGGGGGCTGGTCTCTGCTAAATTAAACTGTAAAGTCAAAAAATAGATTAGTTAATTAACTGTAAAGTCAACGTGTTAATGTAATAGCAGAATTCAATTCCTATTTTCTTACTGTGGTCTTTTCTCTTTCCCCCACAAGTGTGAGAAGTAGAAGGATACAGTCTGAAGTGCATCCATGGAAAATGGCAGGGCATGGAGAGGCTTGTTCCTGCAAGCTGGCCATGAGTACCTTTACCTCAAACCGGTTAATGATCGCAATATCCTGGGTGTTGTCTAAACTCAGTTCTAACTGAGCTAGCAAAATACCCTCCCCTTCAACAAAGTTTCAGGTTCCCATCGAATTACCGATAAGGACTAAGCTACAGAATCTGAGGTTGAACTAGTTCACACGCAGACGCGCTGACCTCTGCAGAAATGACACCTCCCCGGGGGCGCCTGGTAATGAAGGAGATGGAGTCAGAGGGTTGGAGTCAAAGCCCAGTGCAGGGGACCTTTCCCCTGCCACATCGTATGCCATAATGACCCAGCCATAAACGCAAGGGGGTGCTGCCCGAGATAATTCGTCTATGTCAGGAATTTTAAACCTAAAGAGGTTTGATGTCCCATAAGCAGATTCATCTTTCCATGTTTATTAAATTAAGCCCTCCATGAATCTGCAACAACATACTGTTCATTAATGGGAAAAGAGACCATTGTTTCCCCCCAGGGAACATGTTGGCTCAGATCCCTTCCAAGGTAGGTATAAATGAAGTGTGTACATGTGCGCTCGTGCACCTTCAGGAGGGATGATACAGAAGGACAAAGAGCAAAGAGGAAAAGAAGGAAAGGAGGTCTTAGAGCTTAGACCAGATATATCCAAGAAGAGTTTTTATCAGAACTAAATCTAAGTACCCCTGGCGGAGTGCCTAGCAAGATATTAGTTTTTATAAAGAGAAAACCAAACATGTAATTGTAGTGTCTCCATAAGAAGGAAACTGCAGATCTGTTCAGGAGAACCCCCCACGCAAATTTGAAAACAGCTTACATATAGGAAAGTCAGGTTTTTTTTCCTTCTAGCAACATTAACATAGTCAAACGACTGAAGAGAGATTTCTATTAACGAAGTCAGTCCCATCAAGTTAAAGCCTAGTAATACTGCCATCGGGGCTCAGTAGGGAATCTAATCATTTGCAGCTTGGACCAGAATAATGTGGGAATCCCATTCGTTTAGAGTCGTGTTACTAATGATGCTGAAGGCAGACCCAGGAAGTCCAATACAAGTGTAGGGAGCTTAAGGGAGGAGTGTTGAAAGAAGAAAGAAGAGGGTAAAGATAATCTGGCAGCCGTGTGATTTACAGGTGAGAAGAAACCCTACAGGTATGCGGTATCTGAGACCCTAGTGATAGCTTGTTTCAGGACAGCACACTTTATTCAGGCAATGTTACAGTAATAGACTCAAAATATCAGTCACAAAGGAAGTTGAGGAAATGTGTTGAGTAATCATGAATTGATACTACAATTACCCTAAATTTTCAAGTTTCCAGTTAAGCCAAGGGTTGTTTTGTAATTGAATCTGAGGAACATGGTTATAATGTGGGTTCAACAAAGAGAAAGCTTTCGTCCTCAATTCTTAAGCTCTGCTTCAGGATGAAAATAAGATTACCATGGGAGGGGGCAGGCTAGAACATTTAGAAGGAAATGCTAGCGATAAATGTGGTGTATCTCAGGACTTCAGTGTGGAGAAAGGCAAAGGCTGAGGCATTTGAGTGACCTGGATGACGGGTACATCCATTGAGTCTCTCAAGGGCTACCAACACTGGTGGCTCCTCGGGGCAGGTAGTGGTGTAGTAAGGAAACAAGACAGGGGCTCTTCTCTTTTCTAGGAGTAAGCTGTCCTAGTAGATGCAGCCGTAGCAACCTCCATGCGCGAAAGGCATGTCAAAAGACACGTCTGATGAAGGATCCAAAGAGACTGGGCCTCCGTGATCTTTCCATGGTCTCTGATGATAGCCTCTCAGGAGGAGGCAGTTTCCAGTGATGCTTCCTAGATCAGGGCAGAGCCTCAGATGGAGGACATCAGGAAAGGGGGCAGCATATATGAAGATGAGTGTGAAGAGGGCCTTGACATCCATTGATAAGCACACTAGTAACTCATCTGACCCAGATAATCTGATGAAAGCTAATCCATCCAGAGCAATAACAGGATTAGGTTCCCTGGGGTCAAGAAAAGGGAACTGCCCTATTAGGTATCTCCTGAATCCATAGCTATGGTTTTCATTCAGATCTTTGAATCTGACCTAGGCCCAAGGCACCTACTGTCATCCAAGGGCCTTTGAGCTGGGAGGTCTTAGTGGTCTTCCCATTGCTGCTGAATGATCCTGATTTAAGCCTGCTCAGAGAGCCATTAGAATCTTAAATGTGGGAGAAAAGGCATATTTCAATGAATAGGTCTTTATTGCGGGTCTTTATTACACACTGCATAAGTGCTGAACATGACCCTGACAACAAAACAGAACAAAACAAAGAGTTCTTGGCCTCTGTTCTGGGAAGACTCCATAGCCAGGCAAAGGTCGTGTCAAATCTGGTTAGGCAAATAGCTCTCAACGTTTGGGTCAAGACTGACCTGGCCTTCTTGAGTCTTTATGTGTGTATCAGTTCAGTGACCAGATGTTGGCCTTTTATTTAACTACATTTGCTTCTCGTGACCAGTTTGAAATGTTTGTTAGCAGTAGAATATTTTTCTTCGAAATACAGAGGCCCTGGGGTGGGAGAAGACTACAGCCACTGTGCCCACCCCTGCCCTCCACCTTCCACCCCCGAGGTGCCTGTGTGATGTTGGGGTTCCAAAGAACACTGTTTGAGAAGCCCTAGCAGGACAGATAGGCTGGCTCCCTGAGTTCTTGAGTTTGTCTTGATGCTGTTGCCAATGTATAGTTAGTTCCATTCTTTGGGTCCCATTTCTCTGTCTCCCAAGATGGAAAGGTTCTTCCTGAAAAGGTCGTTTCCTCCTCTTGATGCCTGTGCCTCTTTTGTAACCAGATCTTAACAGGTACCCGGGGTTTTGTTTAGTGAAGTCGATTTCAGAGTAAATCAGTATTGGTAGAGTAGATACAATTATTGTAGCCCTGTAAATTTATGAAGCTGGTAACTCAGTGGTGGTTATGTAAGAGAATATCCCTATTCTTAGGAAACACATATGGAAGTATCTAGAGCTAGATGATCGTGCTGTGTATACCTCATCCCCAAACCCCAAACGTTCGGAAAACAAATTATGTATATCTGGAGAGAGAGAGAGAGAGAGAGAGAGAGGAAAATTTTACATAAATCACTGTGAATCATAAGGCTAACACTGGACGTATCAAGAATATCACTCTTCAGGTCAAAGTTCACCATAGATATTTATAGCAAAGAGTCTACCCAAAAGCCCAAAAGCCCATGGCTCCCTGTGCTCCAGCTTTCATAGACTTGTCAAGATGAATCAAGGTTTCATGGAGACCCCGGAGCCTTCAGGTGCAAATGAGCTGTCAGGAGAGGTTTTCAGAGCGCAGTAAAGAGCCTCTTCCTTAGAGGCCAGGAGAGCCTGGGTCTCCCATTTTAGTCAAAAAAAGTAAATGGAACTAGCAACCCAAAATATGTAATGATTCACCCCATGGTAATAGAGCAGCCCTGGAGAACTCCCTGGAGGGATTAATCTTAATCGGCAATTAAGATAAAGTCAGGGCGCATGCTAATCCAGGGCTTAATCGGAGACATTTTAATGTGCTGCTGCCGTGTGGATAGAAGACTGGGATTCAACTAATTGCGCCTGGAACGTGGGTGTGAGGAGGAGGAACCACAGTGTGCAGATGGCCTGCTCCGCCAGCTGCTAAATGACGCTTTGCAAGAGTGCCGGGCAGTCTTGGCTAGCACAGGTACTGTGTGGCTCGCCCTACTGTGAAGGCTCACAGGTAAGTGAGCAAAAAAGCAAAGCAAATTCTTCACGAGACTTACAGAATACTACCTGCCTCACTAGACTGTTCTGAAAGCCCTGGGTCCTGAGATTATCAGTGACACTCGCTCAGGGTGTGGGAACCAATATGAACATAAGCAAAAGCAAAATACAGAAGTGAAGGGGCACCTGCGGGCTCAGTGGATTAAGCATCCAACCCTGACTCAAGTCATGATCTCGCGGTTCGTGGGTTTGAGCCCTGCATTGGGCTCTGTGCTGACAGCTCAGAGCCTGGAGCCTGTTTCACATTCTGTGTGTCTCTGTCTGCCCCTCCACGGCTCGTGCTCTCTCTCTCTCTCAAAAATAAATGAACATTTTTTAAAAATACTTAAAATATACAGAGGTGAAAAAAAATTTTTAAGTTTTCAAGGAAAGTTAAAGCCAGTATCATTACTGCATTGTTTTCTTCCTAAAACTTCCTTTTCTGCATATTTCTAAATCCAGACAATCATGGGATATTTGTAAGTATTAACTCCCAAGGACCATGACTTGGTACCCTGGGTTAGGCAGAGAATCCTGCCACCTGCTCTCCAGCTGGTTGTGTCTCCAGCTGTGTCATTCTTAAGTCCCATCTCGTCCACCATGATTTGGAGATTTGATGCTGGCGTTCGCCCCAACTCTCGTGAGAAACCCAAGCATCCAGTTTCAACAGTATAGTTTAGAGAAGTGTATTCCATGCCATCTTCCTTGTCTCTAAGTGCACGCCAGCCACCGTGCCACTTCTGATTTTCCAAGTTCAGATAGATCCTCATGGGCGGGAGACAGGTGGGTGCCAAGCTCTTTTCCCAGATACACACTTGACACTGAGAGCAACTGCCTTGTGCATGTAAGACAAGGTTTTGCATTGTTTACTCCTGTGTCCGTGAGGAATGAATCTGACCATGAAACTTTGGATCTTCTATATGACTGAGGGCATGTGTGCAAGCTTCCCCATGTGCCCACTGGTTCACACTGTGGGGGAGGCCCTGAGCCTTCCCTCAATGTGAGAAATAAGTAAGAACAAGTTGAAGCTGCAAAGGAGGATGGCTCAGTGTCCCTCGATAGTCATCTTTTAAATCAGTAGGTATCTTGGAGCACCGACTATGTGACAGGCTAGGGCCGGACTCTGTGAAGTGCGCCCAGGGGTATTAGGCAAGGCCACTTCCACACAAGGCTTCCCCCCAAATACAAAATACATAGGAAGTGATAACCGAAGCTGCCAGGCGGTGCATGAGAGGTGTCAGACAGAAAGAGCTTTCTGATCTAAATGGGGCAAGAAATGACTTTGGGTGTCGGGGAAGGCTTCCCTGAAGAGGCGTGTTTGAGTAATCCAGGGAGAGTGGAAGAAAGGAGGCATTCCAGATGGGAAACTCATCCAAATTCAGAAGCTGGTAAATAGCACACAGATTGGAGTGGGGTGGAGAGGTCAGATAACTCAGAAAAGAAGGCAGAAGAGAAAAGGGTCAGAGTCAGTGTTTGGGGGACCCCTGGAGTCCTGGCTTAAGAGTTAAGGCCCATCCTCAATGAGAAAGAATGAAATCTGGCCATTTGCAGCAACGTGGATGGAACTGGAGGGTATTACGCTAAGTGAAATAAGTCAGGCAGAGAAAGACAGATACCATATGTTTTCACTCCTATGTGAATCCTGAGAAACTTAACAGAAGACCATGGGGGAGGGAGGGGGAAGAAAAAGTTACAGAGAGATAGGGAGGCAAACCATAAGAGACTCTTAAATACTTAGAACAAACTGAGGGTTGATGGGGGGTTGGGGGGGGAAGTGGGTGATAGGCATTGAGGAGGGCACCTGTTGGAATGAGCAGTGGGTGTTGTATGGAAACCAATTGGATAATAAATTATATTTAATAAAAAATTTTTTAAAAAATTAAGGCCCATCCTTTTACACAGTGCAGAGAGGGTTGCAAGATTTAGCAAAGACACACACACATAAAACAAAAACAAAATGAAACCAAAGAACACCTAGTTAGATTTGAATTTCAGTAAGCAAAATAATTTTTTGGTAAAAATATGTCCCAAATATTGCACAGGACATACTCATAGCAAAAAGGTTATTCACTCTTTATCTGAAATTCAAAGGTAACTGGGTGATCTGTATTTTATTTGGCAAGCCTAACCATGGAACTCAAGAAGGTTTTGGAGTAGAAGAGTCGCATGAAGGTAAATCTCTTCCACAGAGAAGTCTAAGAATCAAATATTAAGAACTGTAAAACTTTACTCATCATATGCTTTTCTGTATGGGAAAGCTCGGTGGAAATCTCATGCCCCACGTAAGGGGCCCCCTGTAGCTAAAATGCATGAATTACTTGGTTATAAGACATGAGCTGAACTTGGGCCATGAATTCAATAACATCACCAATGAAACGGTTGTCCCTAGGACAGCTGATTGGTGTGCAGCTGAAATGGGCTTTGAAAACATCATTTCTTACAAACCCTTGACTCCTAGGCTTTCTGTACCTGCCTGTGTGTGCTGGGCAGTTAAGAAACACAAAGGGAGATCAAACATATGATAGGCATGACATTAAAAAGCATAATAGGAAAATCATATTGGGCAACTACAATTTGCATTAAAATCTTTTTTCTCCAATGAAATAAGTAGTGTATTTTTTTTGAACATTGGTAGTTTTTAGAATTTCAATGGGCAGCGTTCAGAAACAAAAGCCTTTTAACGAAGGTGTAAATCATGCCTTTTAAAATGACTTTCCTTCCTTACCCTGGTACCCGCAGTAATGAACACTTCCTACCCAATCAAAATAGGAAAACAAAATTGGAGCTGTGTCAGCATCTTGGCTGCAAATAAAACTCAAAACAGGTTATAGCACATGCTAGGAATACAAAATAAGGTTAGAAATAATGCTTCAGCTGTGAGTTCTTCAGGCTGTGGAAATAATGGAGCATAATTTAGTAGAGGGGGAACTAGGGAGTCAGCATACACAGGAAAAATGAAAAAAGCAAGAAAAACGCAAGGGGTAGGAAGCAGGGTTGGAAGAAATTTGAGGAGGACACCAAATGGCTAGTCGTTAGAGGAGATGACGAAAGGCCCAGTTTGGTCAGAGAAGGTTCAGGAACACAGATGTGGAACTGGCTGAGTTTTATATAAACTTGCTCATAATTGAGTTTTCAAGGTGATTCTAAACGGACTCCCAACAAGACCAAAAAGGAGGAATCCACTTTTCTTACCTAGTGACTAGAATAGTCAAGGGGTGTTGATTTTATTAAGTCTGAGATGATCTCCTAAACTCCAACCAAATTTGTAGAGCCATTCCGTAATTACTTTGGTTTAGCCATTCAGATGTCATGTTGCAATGTTCAACCAAACGGATTTTTCTTTTCTTTTTTTTTTTGCAATTCCATCAAGATATTACTAGTCCAGATTCCTCCTCCCTCCCCCACCCCATCTGAGCACCTGACCCTGGTGAATGGAGACAAAAATAGTTAGCAGGTTTTCTGCTTCACACTGTACTTGCAAAAGGCTTATCAAGATAGTTATCTAAAATTGAGATTTGGGGGCACTTGGGTGGCTCAGTTGGTTGATCGTTGGACTCTTGATTTTGGCTCAGGTCATGATATCATGGTCATGGGATCATCCCTGCGACAGCTAAGGATCCACGTTAAGCATCAATTCTTGGTATTCTCTCTCTCTCCCTCTCCCTCTCCCTCCCCTTCTTGCCTCTGCCCCTGTCCTTCTTATAGACACACACACACACACACACACACACACACACACACACACACTGTCTCTCTCTCTCTCTCTCTCTCAAAATAATTTTAAAAATTTTAATAAATGAAATAAAATTGCAGTTTGCACATTCACTTCCATTCTAACTCAATTAAAGAGTATTTTTCTTAACCAACATTGATCATGGAAGTTAATTTCCTTTTGCACTTGACTTCCTGGTGCTAATAGTTACAAACCTATTATTCATGGAAAGGGGAAGCCTTCCTTTGCTCTCCTTTCACACCAGGAAAAGTCATTCAAATAGTGCGATCTCTCCCATCCACCATCTTGAATAGGATATCAGTTGCCTGATTATGGTGATGCCCGGAATTTTGCAGGCTGTGCTCACAGTTTACATTTTAGAAATAGCCACACACTCAGTGCACATCCAGTGAAGATTCGTTCAGGATGAAAAACAAAAACGTGTTGGTTAAAACTTCTCTAAATGTACTACAACCTCTACTCCATATTATCTCTTGAAATAATCATTTTGTGAGAAGACACAGTTCTCATCTTAAGTAGTTCATTGCCGAAGTCCACTCCTCCCTCCCACCTAGTCAGTGCTTTCTCATTGTCTTCATGTGATGAGTTCATTAGAAAGAATAAAAATTCATTTTATCAGGACAGTCTTCTATCTTTATCAGTGCACCTGCTCTTGATTTTACCACTTATGTATGATTCAAGTGTGAGATAAGAGTTTAAGCTTTGGCCCCTGGTTCAGTTTATTTCACAAGGATGCTGTGCCATATTAATTTTTTGTCTTTCAAAGAGGTCAGCTGTGGTGGCAATTATTTTACACTTTTATAATTAGGATGGGGTAGAGAATAAAAAAGGGAAGTTAATTTCAGGCCCAGCCAATGATTTGGAGGGAAATCAGTTTTATATTCAGAGTTTCCCATACCCCAGACTTTGAGCCAGCCCCCCATCCACAACCAGGCAAATCCGCCATGTTTTCAGGTATTTTCACAGGCTCTCTTTGGGATTGGTCATTTTCTGACTGGCTTTACAGCCATGTCATGATCCTGCAGTGCACATAGGCCAGGTCTTTCTTACCCATACAGTGTCCAGCAAGTGTTTGGTGTGTTTCAAACTTAAAGCCACTAATAGACTTATCAGGGTATTCAAAGTAGTATGTCCAACCCAACCATATGACAACAGAGGAATGAGTGGCAAAGCCTTGTTAAGTAGAGAGTGTGGAGGATATGTGAGGGTCCAGTGATGGCTGTGAGGAAAAAGACCAAAACATGAATGGAGTTGACCCTTTCCATGTAACTTCACTTCCCCAAGGAGACCTTGAAAGGTGTGTGATTCAGATCCTCCACCCCCATAGACCATCTTGTGTTGAATTCTTTCTGCACGTCAGGCACCTGTGCTGGGCATGGGAGATACAGCGATGAATGAGATATGACCATGACCTTAAAGGAACCTACAGCTGCATGAGAGGGGATATGTATATGGACCTTCTTTCTACCACAGGACACTTGAGTAAGGATGGAGGTGGCAGGAGCTGTAAGGTCAGAATAACTGACTCGGGTTCACAAAAATTTTCACAAAGGAGCTGGCAGTTAACCTGGGTCTTACAGGATGAAGAGGAGTTGGCAGGTACTGAAGGAAAGAGCATTCAAGGTAAAGGGAAAAGAGTGTGCAAAGTCAAGAAGTGATAAAATGATCTAGAATATCTGGCGTGGCTAGACTAGAGCAGAGCTGAATGAGAATAAAAGAGTGTGGGATCCAGTAGCATGTCATATGCCCTTCACGGGGACTTTCTTGCATTGTAGTACTTCAAAGCCAATAGCCCTAGTTTCAAGATCCAGCCCTTAGGACAAGGTACTTAAAAGCAGAGAGCCTCAATTTCCTCATCTGTAAAATGGGTATTAGAATCCTGATAGATATGTTGGAACAATCCAATGAGATGACGTATCTCCAGTACCTGCCAGAGTCCCCCAAATATGCCAGTTATTATTACTTGCCTTTGTGTGTGTCCTTATCATGGGTCATAAACCCAAAAGGCCTGTGGTCCAGCAGGTTACATAAAGATGTCAAGAGAGCCAAGTCTAAAGGGCTTAATGGCATCTGTCACTCCATCTCAGTTGAGAAGGAACATATGCCCTATCTGAAACAGACCCAGGAAGGAAGCCCTTCCTTCACAATCACATCCTCCGATTTTCTAGGAGAAGCTGGAAATAACAGATTTCCAAGTGAACTTTCCCAATGTCTCTGTGTTGGCCACAAGTGCAAATTTAAAACACAGTGCAGGCAAAACAGCACATGTCTCTGGGCCACACACCACCTGTGGGCTGCCAGTTTAGGGCCTTTGATGTCTATCTTCTCTCTCCCACCACATTACGGGCTCTTACGGGGCAAGGGCTGTGGTTGCTAATGATTCGTATCAGGGCTGGCTCATGGCGGATGCTTCGTGGTTGGAGGGCACTGACTTGAGCCACATCCAGACATCGGCACCAGGAGCGAGGAAAAGCCAGCCAACAAGTGAGGTGTTCAAAAATGCAGAATTCAAAGAGTGACCCAGCGCCATAGCACAAGCCCAGGAATGAAAACTTTTAAAACTCAGCCCCAGCAAGAAGCTCCTGGGGGAGGAGCAGATCCTTGGGAAAAAAAAAATGTGCAGTCTGTGAAGGGCAAAGTTTGGCAGTCTATTAAACATCAAGTTACAATAGGCAAGTGCAGAGATCACAGAGGCTAGGATTCATGTACACACATCTATACAGGGGACTTTGATGCTTTCAAATGCCTGCTCGCCATCTGAAAATCAGGCAGCAGGCATCGCCTACATATTTCACAGCAGTCTACCTGTCTGGGTGTTTGGGCTTGACAGCAGGAAGCTCTTTGAAATGAGGCTGAGGCATTTCAAACACTTCTGCTTGAATATCCAGTTTGTATATTCTGCTGATGCCTTTTTTAAAAAATTTCTATTTTATTTTATTTTTTTCCTAATTTTGGAATCGTTTATGAAGTCGCAAGACTGCAAAAGACCGAGTTACAAAGCTAAGATACCTTTGACAATCTCAAGTCAGTAATCAAATACAGACTCACATGCTCACACGCAATCCCATGTAACGAGGAAGGAAAGAAGTTTTATTCACAGATCAGAACTATTTTCAACAACAGTCTAGTAAAAAGTGCCAAATGTTTGAACCATTTGACTCTTGCCCAGATAATTTCATAATGGTTTAGGGAGGGATGTTTATGGCTTTCTTTGAGTAATAAATAATTTAGAAGCCATTCATTAAAACCTTCCAAATTACAGACACTGCAGGCAAATTCCTTCTTTTAAGAAGGAAAGGATGACCTGGAAATTGGTCCCCTGTCTCTAGCCTTCTTCCCTTTGATACTCTTTTTTATTCTTATTCTCCATACTAGCTGCGTGAGTAAAATACCAGCAGTAGAGGGTTTACACCCCCATGGTGCGGGCAAAAATGAAGCTGAACCGCACTGGCCTGGTGAAATTCTGGGTGGAAGTTGGAAGATCTTAAATTTCATTCTCAGGTACACAGATTCCTGTTCATCCATCTCTGCTCATTTTTAAAAGGAGGTGCCACTGTCCTGGCTGTAAGAAAGAGAGTGCAAGGATTTGCATAAGGGAGGTTCTCTGACTCAGGTTTTTCAAAGCTGCCACATAGGATGCAAAAAATATTATCCTCGTCTGCATCGTGGCAGAGGTGTGGTAGCTTGGCTATCTCTTCTGACACTACCTTGCAAAGCCCTGATTGTGGGGTGTGGGAATCTTACGCAAGACCTAACCAAACCACAGAGGATTAGTTTTAATTTCATTCAAAAGCTGTAAGTAGGAGAAAAGGTTGTCAGTACCTAAGGCAATACTGAGGAGCAGGGAGACCTGGTGGGAACGTCTTGAGAATGACAGGAAGACCACAATTCTGAATTGACTCAAGGGCTCCCAGCCTCCGGGGGGCACATGGAGAGCTTATTTTCATTTGGTTTGTGGGGGGTCATGGGAGCAAAGAGTACTAGCTCAGCCCATAGGTATAAAAGGTAAGCAACAAAACCGTAGACTTGAGCTAGAGTTCTCTGGTTTCACGAATAGTCTGTGTCAGCAAGAGACGTGGGACTGAGCAATGTGCTCTGGACTCTAGGGTCTTCCCGATGTAAAGGCATCCCTCTCCCTCACGTAGACATTTCTGATTCCCACCTCTCGGTCACTTACACTGAAATTTGGCACCAACATTCACACTCGAAGAGAACTAAGGCAATACAGGATGCCAACTTTTGTGTGGACAATCTCTGGGCTGATGTCCGCGCACGGAGGCAAGGCCCCGAGAGCGCAAGCTTCTGGTTGAGGGCGCAGAGGACGTCTCCAGCTACATAATGAACACATTTTTTAAGATGTCCTTTTTATGGTTCCTTAGATGACAAGGCATTTTAAGCACAACGTGATGAAGGGGCACGATCATAAAGTAATGTGGATGGAAAGGAAGGTATTTTATGTGAGCAGGAGTGTCAAAGCAGAGCTTTATCAGGGAGTGGAATTTCCTGTAAGTAGAAAGATAAATGAATTAGTAACTCAGAGTAATTTTTTAAAAAATACATATCCAGATGAAAGCTTGGATAAGTTTGATCCCTTTTAGCCAATGAAGTATGATCTCTAATTAGGTTTCCACACAGACGGTGCAGGCTTGGAGTACATTTCTGAATCTAGTTGACCTTTTCAGCTGGAGAAGCCAAATGATTTCCATTCCATGCTCTTTAATTCTGGAGAAATTTCTAATTTGTTGCCAGAGATAAAAACTCACTCCAAACAGGGGGGAAAAAAAGTTTTAAATAGTTCAGAGTCCCATTTATAGAATATTAAAATTTTAGAGCTTGGAGAACCCTATGAGACCGTTTTATTCACTCCCCTTATTTTCTTGATAATAAAACCGAGGACCAGAGAAAATCAAAGACTGGCCCAAGGTCACTTGGGGACTTAGGAGCCAGAACTAGAACCCATGTCTCCTGCTGCGCTCACCAGACTCCCTGTGTGGCCCATTTCTCATCTGCCTGCCAGGCTTTTTGGAGTCGTCCATATGTTGTTGAATCAAAAGTCCCTCACTGAACTCCAGTATCAGGCCTGCTTTGGGGAAACTTCCACGGGCCAACACCTACCCTTTTGGCTTTCTTAATTTCTTTTGGAAATTCTCTATTCTCTCACCTTATTAATGTTAAAACAAAACGGGTTCTTTTATTGCCACAGGCAGCAGGAAAGTGAACTTCTTGATGGAGGAAAGTGTCTTCCCTAGTGAGAGCAAGTAAATTAGTTCTGAGGTACTCTCACTCACTATAACTGTAATGAGAGAGACACCAGCCCTTCCTCATTAATGAGATGCCAATCACAAAGGGATCAGCCTCGGAGAGCCTTTGGGGAGGGGGTGACAGCAGTGATTGGCACTGTAGCGAGAAGGTAGGAAGCAGAAAAGAAATCCTCCAGAGGTGGGGAACACACGTGGCTGATCTAGAATTGGAGGGGCAGGTCTGGTGGGAGCTTGGGTCCTCCTGAATGGGCATGTCAGTGTGGTTTATGGGAAGCATCTTTGAAAGGGACCAGGAGATTGGGGAGCTCTTGTCTGGCACACTTCGCCTCACACACTTCCTGAGGCAAGGTTGTGATGGCGCTAAGTATGTCCCACATGGGGACCCATATGATTGGTGACAGTTGGGCTTGGCTAATGATTTGAGCCCTCTTGGAGGGTTGGCAGCAGCCTATCTTGTCTGTCTGCCTTCAAACTTGTCAAGAGTTTAACCTACTGTGCAACCTCCTCAATTTTGCAAAGGAAACTTTCTAAAAGAAAGTTAAGGAGAAGGGATGTGATCCTGAGGGAGTGGAATAATTTCCCCGGTAAGAGACCCTGGACCTAAATTTGCCCAAGGACCGGTTAACTGAGGGCGGTGGATGCATCAAAGTCACATTTGTTCAGCAATCACTATCGGAAACAGTTTGGAAGTCCTGCCCCTGGCAAGACGATGCTGTCTTTCCCCCTGAGCTGCCCAGAACAGCATTTACCACATTGTCGAAAAAGTTTTGGGAAAATATCCGTCCAAGTCTTCTAACTCAGTTTTCAACATGTGCAGCCTGCTTTTGCTTTGATAGATTGGTGAAACTCTGTGCATCTTGGAAATGAATACAACTTCCATTTGGAATTAAATGCCTTTTTTTTTTCCTCCAGTTGTTTTTTTCCCCTAAACCATTTATTTTTTATGAATATGGGTCTCTCTGAAGGTTAAGAGACTTTCGGCACTCAAAACAACTTAATAAAAAATGTCTGAGAACACAATTAGACATGCTTATGTCCTTCAAGAACCAGGTAGCAGGAGTTCTAGTTGGCAGAGAAGCATCTTGAATGTCATTTTCCAAACCTATTAGACCATGTCTAACCAAGAAAGAGGAGACGCCGCAACAGTTTACACAATACCAGTAGTGTCCCTCTTGGAGACATGATTTTAGGGTAGCAGTTAACGGTACTGAACTTGGAGATGTTATAGAATGGAGCTGCGAAGCTGTACTCGCCTCAAGTGAAATGGCATTTGTGAAGAAGATGGTGTGGAGGCTCACCTGTTCATAGAAATGGGAGTAAATATGTGTGCAAACGACCTGGAGCTGCTTCTTCATTCTGTGTGTGTGTGTGTGTGTGTGTGTGTGTGTGTGTGTGTGTGTGTGTGTTGTGTGTTTCCCTAAAGACACACAGTCAGCCACCAGTGCAGTAAAATGGCCTCCTTTCCTTGACTTCTTGGTGATCTTCCTCCCCAGGTTGGGTGAGACCGAAGCTTGCCATTTGATAGGAAGACAACATACATGTTTTCAGTTAGCCAAGCCTGATACCTCACATAAGCTCAGTACCTGGCTGCTTCAGGTTTACCACCACTCACATTTAAACTAAGAAGAACCAGAATTTTTTTCATCCAGAAGAGAGAGCCTCCAGGAGACATTATTTCAAGCCTGGAATCTCTCTTCATGTAGGTTAGCCCTTTGGAAAATCTGAAGAGACTCACCTAGGAATTCCATTCTTTGTGGAAGGCCAAAAGGAGGAATCATCGTGGAAAATAAAGATTCGTAAAGCCAGTTGCATTTTATTTTTGGCGCTGTGTTGCTGCTAGGAACCTGTCCTTCAAAAACTTGTTTGGCAGAACCTAGTCTGTGTATTTTTCCCCTTAAATTTTAGACACCTGAGTTTTTAAAGATAAAATTCTTGCAGATGTTTTGGATTAATTTGTTTTCAAAGGTGCCCAAGAACTTGGTTTCCAAGGACTAGATGTTTTTTTCTTCATTACCAACCACTGTGGTTTGCAGGGAGGGAGAAACCCCCCTCGTGGTTGTCCTGAATGCAGTGGAGTCACCTCCTCCTGGTTTTTAGGAGCATTTGAAGCTAAACAAAGCACAAGTGTGCCTCTGACTCTGATTTTAAATATATATCTATGTCTATATATAGATATATAGATATAGATATAGATATAGATATAGATATAGATATAGATAGATATATAATTTTGTCAACTTTGTCAGACCAACTTCTTCTATGATTTGAATCTGTTTATTTATTTATTTACCTATTTATTTCTTTTAATATAAGTTATTGCTATATTGGCTTACATACAACACCCAGTGCTCATCCCAACAAATGCCCTCCTCAATGCCCATCACCCCCTCTCCCTTTTCCCCTCTCCCCCACCCCCATCAACCCTCAGTTTGTTCTCTGTATTTAAGAATCTCTTATGGTTTGCCTTGCCCCCTCTCTGTAACTGTTTTTTTTTTCCCCTCCTTCTCTTCCCCCAGAGAAACTTCTGTTAAGTTTCTCAAGTTTGTGATTTGAATTTAATTGGAAGCATATATAAGGAGTTAAGGGAGGGGTGCCTGGGTGGCTCAGTCGGTTAAGGGTAAGGCTTCAGCTCAGGTCACGATCTCATGGTTCCTGAGTTCGAGCCCTGCATGTAGCTCTCTGCTGTCAGCACAGAGCCCGCCTCGGATCCGCTGTTGTCCTGTCTTTCTGCCTCTCGCCTGCTTGCGTGCGCTCTCTCTCAAAACTAAATGAACATTAAAAAATTATTTTTATTTCTAAAATTTTTTTTAATGTTTATTTATTTTTGAGACAGATTCAGAGCATGAATGGGGTAGGGTCAGAGAGAGGGGGAGACGCAGAATCTGAAGCAGGCTCCAGGCTCTGAGCTGTCAGCACAGAGCCCGACGCGGGGCTCGAACTCACAGACTGTGAGATCATGACCTGAGCCAAAGTCGGAGGCTTAACCGACTGAGCCACTCAGGTGCCCCCAAATTATTTTTTTTCAAATAGTTAAGGGAGTAGGACAGAAACTCTCCCTAAAAAATGGTTCATAGGAAAATGAGGGCTTTCAGTTTTACCTACTCAGTCACACGGTGGAATAGGTATTTCTCCAAGCTGGTAAATGAACCTTTTTTTAATTCAGAGGATAGAAACAATGCCTGGGTAAGAGCGTGAAAATAGAGAAGGCCTCAGATAGAACAGTATTTTTAAAAATATTACAAGAAAAGGGCTCCCAGCACTTTCTTAACTAGTACTTCTAGTGAACTGGCTCATCCACATTTACCATAAAATAATTGATGTTTGCAATGCTGACCCGAAGGCACTATAGGATCCCAAAGTGCCCTTTGAATCATCAAAGAATGATTCACTGCGTTCTGGGTGGTTTTCTTGTTGAGCGTATTTTATTGTATACTAATCCCTTTGAAAATTGGTAACACACCTATGACAGGTACCAGGGATTTGCAGCCAAGAGCACGCAGCCACCACTGGGGAGTGGGAAGCTTCTTTGGTGTTCAGGCTGGTAGCCACCCCCGCGTCTTCCACCCTTTCCACCCTGCTGCCTCAGAGGAAGCAGGCATTGCTGCCCAGGGAATCTGTAGAAATTCTTCTCTGCTCAGGTTTCCTCGCAACTCCTCTCTTCCTTACTTTCCGGCTCAGCTGGCTGGCTGGAGCCCACGTAGAAACACAATTCTACATTCCCACCCCCTCCCTGTGCCCACAAGGAGAAGAGCCAGAAACTCGGGATGGCATTAAGTAGGGTGAACTATATGAAAATTCTTCTATTTGACCACCTTCCATCTACAACGGCAGCACTTCCATATGACCAGTTTCAGTGATCACAAATATCAGGTGCCCTTGTGTATGTGTGCGTGCACGACTACGCATGCAGATATACACCTGTCCTTCTGTTACTCAGAGGACTCCGTTAACAAGAACATCAGAGCTCCTCCCCGGCCGCTCAATGTGCTGCCCCCTCGTTGGTTAAGCAAATGATTTTTCCTTCTGTGATGATCTTTAGCCATTCCAGGAATGGCACCCCAGTGTGTCACAGCACTGCTATGTATTAGGTGGAAATGGCCTTCCTATTTCTTGGTGTGCTCTGTTTATATTTTAATGCTGTTTACAGATGGAATATTCTATAAATATTCATATAGTGCCTGTAACTGAAAGGCTCCAAAGAGCGCTTTATTAACAAGCTCCCTCAAGTAAGGGTAACTGTGGGAGAGAGGGCTTTAATCCATCCTCATGAAGTTCTCGCACAAAAACTGCTCTACCCTCTTTACACATAATGTTGGGGTGACCTGGGATTTACCAGCTAAATTCACAGCTAAAAGTGTCAGCTAATGAATTATTCCAAGTAAATTAACAGACCTAGGGAATCCTTTCTTGGTCCCATACCAATGCTCCCTTCATTAGCAAGTACTCTTAATGTGGGAGACAAATCAACTGGGTGCCCAGAGAACATTCAGCCCACATTCAGCCACGCCAACAAATTTTGAATTTTATTTAAGCACCAATATTCAACTGACATTTGTTAGAAGAGTGTTTTATTCTTCCAAAGGAAGGCTGGAAACATTAGAAGATTAAAGAAAAGAGAGAGAGAAGGAGGAAAGGAGGGAGGGAGGAAGAGAGAAAGAAAGGAAGAAAGAAAAAGAGAGGGAAGGAAGGTGGAAGAAAGAAAAGAAAGTTCAAGGAGAACTTACAGTGAAGCATATTGAAACAATTTTTTTTAACTCACAAATGTTTTTGGGCTTGAAATATAAAACTATTAAACAGTTCCAGGTTACACATTACAGATTTTTAAATATGGAGTTATTGAGTGACTAGCAAGTCCAAAATACTGTCAGGCTGATCTTTGTACCAAAGAAATTGAAATAAAAATTACAAGTTATTCAGTATCTCTTTGAATGGGTAGGTGGGGGGTGGATAAGATATCAAATGGTCATTTCCCCCAAAGTTCTGTATCAAAGGTGGTGAAATACTCCTTTTTGTTCAACCAGATTGGCTTAACTGGCAAGGTGATATTTGGGGAAAAACTAGATGGAAGAATGAAATCTGCAGCCCCTGGGCTCTGCAGGGCACCATTTGGCTCTCACCGTGTTCAGGCCTACCCAGAAGTGGTTAATCAGAGAGTTAGGGAAGAGGTCAGGTTCCATGAGAGGCAGGTCCTCTGTGTGTATGGACAAATCTGAGACGGCCAGTCTTTCAGGTCTGGAGCTGTGGTTGCGTGCAAAACGTGATCCAAAAATGAAATGCCAGTATTTAATCCTTCCAGCTCCTCGGCTTCCTCCTTATTCCCTTGTGGGAATTATGGTTGCTACTGTCTCATTGCTGCTCCCCTCCCCTCTGTTTGGTGATGTATTAATTGCTAGAGATGGCCCCAATGCTCCCCTAAGCCTGGATTCCAGTTGAGGGTCCTGTAATGAGAATTCACTTAATCTCAAGATAAAACCCAGCAACAAGGACTTTTAAGCCTTGAAATGCACAATACTGTGTATATATTTATGTGTGATATGATAATCACTCTCACACATAGTCTGGACTGGCCTCTGTGGGTCAGGACTCTGCGAGTTCTCTCAGGCACTCCTTGGGGAATATTTCGTGGCGGGACACATTTTTGTTACATGACATCAGAGCTACGTGTGGCCACTGAATCAACCATTTTGACGTCAGTTAGTTCTTTCCAGTTGTCCTCATGACTGTTCATTGAACATTTGATTGGATTAGGATGGGTTGATGGAGTTCGCCTACATCAAGGTGCGGAAGGGAGGACAAAAGCCCTGGATTGTAAATCCCTCTAGCGGCTACAGACTCAGCTGCTGACTTGCTCTGCGACATTTAAATCTCTTGACCTCTCTGAACCTTGCTTTCTTTGTCTATGAAATGATTATCTGGCCTCTTTTTATCAATCTTTCAAGGTTTTAATAAAGATTAAATGAGTTGGTGGATGTGAAAGCTCTTTAATTCGAGTTAAGAGCCTAAATTTTATAGTTAGCTGGCATAGTGCTACAGGAGATAACTTGAGGGTGGCTTTGCAGGGAACTTCTATGCCAGTCAATCACAAAGCATTCTTTTGTGAATGTAAGAAAATGAGGGAGTCATTTGGGTCATTTGGACCCACTTGGTCATCACTATTTTCTTTTTTAAACGTTTTATTTATTTTTGAAAGAGCGCAAGCAGGGGAGGGGCAGAGAGAAGGGGATAGAGGATCCCAATGGGGCTCTGTGCTGACAGAGTGCCCGATGTGGGGCTTGAACTCACGAACTGTGAGATAATGACCTGAGCCGAAGTCAGATGCTCAACCGACTGAGCCACCCAGGTGCTTCCTGTTTGGTCATCACTACTTTAAAGATGAGCAAAAACAGGGGCGCCTGGGTGGCGCAGTCGGTTAAGCGTCCGACTTCAGCCAGGTCACAATCTCGCGGTCCGTGGGTTCGAGCCCCGCGTCGGGCTCTGGGCTGATGGCTCAGAGCCTGGAGCCTGTTTCCGATTCTGTGTCTCCCTCTCTCTCTGCCCCTCGCCCGTTCATGCTCTGTCTCTCTCTGTCCCCAAAATAAATAAACGTTGAAAAAAAAAAATTTAAAAAAAAAGGTGAGCAAAAATAGTTGAGAGAGTCATGGCAAATTCTTTGCCTTCGCTGTTCCTGAAGAAACAAAAAGGAAAATTCCCACTCCCTGATTGTATTTGAAAACAGAAAAGTCTAAAGCATTAGAACAAGTTGCAGTGAATGGACAGGATGTCCTAGAATGACACTCTGGGTGTAAATAAATCACTGGAACTCATGGCATCCACCCAAGAGTTTTGAAGGAACTCAAGGGTAAAATCGTGGAGCTGTTGGCCAAAATGTGTAACTTGTTACAAATGGGTACTGTGCTCCAGACCTGGCAAATCGCCACCGCAACGCTGAAAGAAGAGAAGTGCAAATCGGTGAGTCTCACTTTTATACCTGGCAAGCCAGTTTGAGACTATCTGAGTTGATAGTGTCACTGAATCTGTGCTTATCACTACACAAAGCATTTATTGAGCGTGTTCACCATGCCCGAGGCTAGAGATAGACGGGAACAAATGCAAGTGTCCAGGAGGCAGTTTGGAAAGGGGGTCTCAAAACTCCAGGGCTCCAAATATAGATCTGGGGAGACGTTGACATACAGGTCAGAGAAATAGCTCTCTCCTGGAGTGCTAATGCCTATCAGTCGGCAGAGCCTGCCTGGAGCACCGTGCCGACCAGAACTAGACTGGAGAAGCCAGCTGACCTCCTCTAGTGATGTCTTCCCTGGGCGGTACCTTGGTCTGGATTTGCCGTCTTCATATGTAGATGGGTGTTCAGATTCTGAAGGTGGCTATGATGACCCAGGGAAGGGGTGAGAAGGGAGAAAGGAAGAGGCTGGAAGGCCGACTCCTGCACAAAGCAGCATTTAAGGAAAAAGAAACCAGCCAAGGAGGCTAAGACAGATCATCATTTATCCCTCAGTCCGTTTATTCACAAATAAATATCGGGCACTTTCTATGTGCCAGGTGCTATTTCACACACTGGGGTCTCATCCAGGAAGCAGGCGATGCTCTCTGTTGGAATTGTTCCAAAAATTTACCAGATAGTAGTTCCAAAAAATTTATAGATAGTAGTAAATACTCCAAATCAGAAGAGGGTAACATGGTGGACAGGGATTGGATGGGCCCTGGAACAAGATTGATCAGCTTTTGTAGAAGCTGAGACCTGAATGGCAGGACTCAGCTAGCTCTTCGAAAGGAGTAGGTGAAGAGAATCCCTGGCAGAAGAAACAGCTAGTGCAAAGGCCCTGAGACAGAGGAGATGGCAGAAAAATATGCTTCTCTGAAGTTCGTCTGTGGAAGGGGGCAGTGTTAGGGGAAGATAGGGCTGAGGAGGTGTCCCGATGCTGCTTATAGTTGGTTGGCTGGTAGTTTAGAGTGGAGAAACTTGACAATGTTTGCACATTGAGGAAAAGGGGAAAGACTATAGGAGAGAGAAAACATGATAGACGGTGCTGAGAAGGACATTCATCTGGGAGAAGGAGCTGAGATGGTGAGAGCAGATACACAGTTGAGAACAGCATATTCCAACCATTTTTAAACTTGTAAACTCATTTCTTAGTAATATATATTATTTGGAAAAATTTTTAATCATCTGATCATCTCGCATACAAAGCAAAATGAAGTGATTTAATGTTTTAAAATATATGTGTCATTTTAGATCAGCATATATTAAGGATTTTATTACAAAATTAATTGAATACAATATTTACTAATATTCATGGATTATAGTAATAAATTCCAAATGAGTTCCATCTAACAAGTGATACGCATGGTTTAATTTGCTTTAATTATGTAAGAAACGACAATTTATAAAACATACATTAAAATGACATCTAACAGTGTACTTAGTTTGGAAACCAAATAAATATTAAGCCGAGGCTTGAAATGTAACTGTGTATCACAGCATCAAATACTGACAAAAACAGGCAAAATCTGCTTTCATAAGTAATGTTAGGAAGCCTGGCATTTTGGGTTAAAAAAATATGATTTCTTTTTATTCTTTGTTTCTTTTATTTCTAAACAGTGAAATTTTAAAAAGTAGGTTTCTGGCTACTAAGATTGACAGACCCTTCTATGCAAATAATTAAAAGCCAGATTGGATATAAGCAACACCAACTTTCCTATTATCGACACTGGTTTTTTAAATTATGGAGCGAGCTCAGTGGGTTATAGGAGAGGTCAGTCGATGATACGGAATTCTGAAAACTAGTGAAGAGGGAATTGCAGAATTGCTGTCATGTGTATACTCTTCATAAACTTTTCAACATTTTACTGCAGAATTCTATTTGCCTTTACCCAAAGGCCCATTATGGGTAAAAATCAGACAGCTTAATCAAGTAAACACCTAACAAAAAATAAACATTAAAACTGTATGACAGGGAGATCCCCACCGTGACCAGTGATACTCAACTCACTACCCAGTACTGGAGAATGACCGAGTGATGAGCAAGACGCCTGGTCCCAATCTCTTCTCTTTTAAATGGAAAATATATTTGATAATCATTACCTTTATTCAATAATTTAAGTGGAGATTTAAATATATGCCACTCTGAGGGCTCCTGGGTCGCTCAGTCGGTTAAGCATCCGACTCTTATTTTTTTTTTTTTAATGTTCGTTTATTTTTGAAGGGGAGAGACAGCAAGCAGAGGAGGGGCAGAGAGAGAGGGAGATACAGAATCCAAAGCAGGCTCCACGCTGTGAGCTGTCAGCCCAGAGCCCGGTGTGGGGCTCCAACCCATAGACCACGAGGTCATGACCTAAGCTGAAGTCGGATGCTTAACCAGCTGAGCCACCCAGGCGCCCCAATATCTGACTCTTGATTTTGGCTCAGGTCATGATCTCACAATTTGTGAGTCTGAGCCCTGCATCAGACTCTGTGCTGACAGCTCAGAGCCTGGAGCCTGCTTTGGATTCTATGTCTTCTGTCCCCCCTTCTCTCTCCGCCCCTCCCCCACTTATTCTCTCTCTCTCTCTCTCTCTCTCTCTCTCTCTCTCTCTCTTCTCGCTCTCTCTCAAATAAATAAAAAATTTTTTTTAACTTTAAATACAAACATATGCCACTCCTGGTTTCCTTCAAGTTGGGAACCGTTACTTAGAGGAAGGTGTAGACATTGAGGGATGATAAACACTACAAGGGCAGAGACTTCATTTTGCTCACTGCTGCAAATCCAGACCTAAGACAGTGCCTGGCATGAGCCAGGCACTTAACAGATATTTGCTAAATAAGTGAATAAGCAGTTGAATGAATGCATGGTGAAGCAGAAGGCCAGGTCTTCTATGGAGGTGTAGAATGGGATGGAAGAGGCACTGAGGAGAAGGGACGAACAAGAGAGGGAAGCAACAGGGGATGGGTTAGCAAACACCATTAGAGGTGAAAAGGCCAAGTTTCATAGAGGACATAGTATCCATAAAGGACCATCGTTTATCCTCAAACAATTTCTTAAACAACTATGCATTTGGGCTTGTGAAAGATACTGTAGTATTCAGAAAAGAAAAAGACTCAACCTTGCCTTCAGAAGAAGCTCACCAAGTTTATCGGGGTAAAGAGACAAATATCCATTCTAGACCGCGTACATAGTGTGGACCGTGTCCACAGACATTAGGGAGAAGCAGAGGGGTCTCACAGAAGCAATGTCGGCCTCAAGAATCAGGAGATTGGGATAACTTCTCCTGCTTTGGCATCAACCAAAAAGTCATCTGACCTCCCTGGATGCTAGTCTCCTAGTCTATGTTAGAAGGGATTACGATCTCCTCTAAGGTGCCTGCCCGGTAAACCTTTCACAGTCCACGGGCTTGGAAAATTCACAGGGGTTATTGGTGTTGGCAACAAGGACGTAGCACTTGAGTTGGCCTTGAAGAATGGGGGGGGAAGATTATCAGAGTTGGGGCTGAGCACTTCAGGCAGAAGGACTAGCAATGAACTGAGCTATGTGGGTAAAACTGTACAGTTTTTGTTTGACAGCCACTTTATAAATTAGTTAAGAGAGGTATGAAAAAACAGGGTCAAATGATATGATGTATTCCATGCTAAAGTTGGAATTAGCATGACTCTCTTTGTTGTAGTGTTTTATCGCTTCCATACAAGAAACAGAGGGTCAAAAAGATCTAATTGGAGTAGTACCAGCTTTGGGAACCCCATATATTGATATTAAAAGCAATCTTGCAGAACAGCTACGTGAGAGAATACACAGCGAAATCTCATGTTAGGGAATGATGATGACGTTAATAAAAGGTAATGGGACAATGCTATAAATTCTTATAAGGTGGAATAGGAGCCAGTGATTCTCAAAGTGGACAAGTGTAAAAATAGCCCCTGTTATATTTCTTAAAAATAGCCCCTGTTATATTTCTAACGTGGATTTCTACCTAACAAGGGAAGCCAGTGAGACCCAAAAGACTGACCCATGTAGCCCTCATCTAGAAACCTCTCGAAGCCCAAACTGGAAACATCAACCTGCACTGGCTCAGATGCATTAAGAGGAGGTTGGCACTGGGTGCAGATAGTCACTGACCAGTGTTCCAGTTCCGGTCCAGTTCTGCCATGTTGCTTGACCTTGGTTTCTGCATCTGCACAATGGGAATAATAATAATAATAATAATAATACCTGCTCTGTGTGTGTCACAACACTGTTACATGGATCAAGTGAGATCATGGGAATGAATTTGCTTTAAAAAGAGTCAAGTGCTAGAATTGCTGGGATGAGGCAACAGAAATTTGTGCATTTTTGATGTCTGTCTGGTATATGAACAGCTTGTGCAAACACACTTAAAATAATTCCTTGTATTTGCAGAATGTTTGAGTTTATCAGCTTCCAAATATATATGTACATATATATGTATGTATATATACATACACACACACACACACACACACACACACACACACACACATATGAAGGGACTTAGTGTGGTTTTAAATCCGGGAAAAAAAAAAAAAAGCTCCTGGGTTTGAATATCAATCTCGTCACTCGCTAATGTGATTTGGCACCCAGATCTTTTAAAGTATGTAGGCTCAGTTTCCTCATTTGTAAGATAGGGATAGCACTACCTCCCTGGTAGGGTGGTTGTAAGATTTAAATCCAGTGACGGATGAAGGGTAGCATGGTTAGCATCTGTCTTCCTGGACCCTTAGTGCACAGCGTCTGCTTTATTTTCACACTCCATGAGGATACGAGGTCGTAGGGTTAAGACGCTGTCAGCCGGTTGGTAAGCCCAGTGGCCAGCAGAGTTCCTGCGACAGAATTGGTGTTCAGTAAGTATCTGTTGAATGAATGGATGAACAGAATGGATGGATGGATGGATGGATGAACACCGACTCTGTAACAGACACAGAAGAAGGTAATATCTGCTTTCCTGTGTAAGGAAAGCAACGCTCAGAGAGTTTAAATGTCTAAGGTTTAGTGTCAGAACTAAAATCTGCAGGCGGCATTCATGTCATGAGCCCCTTGCCCAGGCCATCCCTGTGCTGCCCCCTCTGTTGTAAATCTCTGGCTGCTGGTGAGCTCAGTTTTGAGAGCTGTTATTGTCTTATCTTTTAGAAAAGCTGAAGCAATACTATTTGCCTCTGCTTCCCTCCTCCTTTTTTTTTTTTTTTTTTTTTTCCAATCAGGGCTCAGAGAGTAAAAAATTCAAGTCAACTTCTAAATTGTTTTTCTTGAAAAGGGGCCAAAAGGAGAAGAAAAGGAAAAAAAAACATAAGCAGAATCTCAAATAGTCTTGGGTTTTGACAGTCCTCAGTTGGCTGGACTAGCTCGGGAAAATACTCTTCACTGAAAGGTACAGTTTGTTTCTTTCTCCTGCAGACGGAAATGGGTGTTTGGGAAGCTGATTCATCCCATGGCCCTTGCACCAGGCCTGGGACCAGCACTTTTCATTATTTGCTCTGTTCCTCTTTGGTTTACAAGGTCAGAGTCGATGTTTTGGTTGTTTTCCAGCAGTGCTCTACTGACCGACTTCGCTCTAATCCCTTGATGTCACTTAAATAAACTCGAGGCGGGTGGGGGAGGGGAGCGATTTGAGGACTCCAATGATTTTCTGCCGCTGTTGTTCTCGGCGGCAAATTAATTTGATGCTGTTATGTAAGTGTAATCATCCTCTCTAATCACATCACAGGATTGGGAACTGCCAGAAATAACAGAAGGGAACATTCGCGGTATCAAAGGGGAGCCACTAAAATAGATTGTTTATTTAGGTACCAAATTGAGACGCTATTATTGGGATATGGAAAACAACCCCCGCCACACTCCCCTTTCACACGTCCCTGCGTTTTACATACTGTATTTGTCCGTGTGCATCATCCAGAAGTAAGAGGAGATATGAAATTGGAGCTTCCATGGCTGCCATCGGGGAAGGAAAGCAGCGAGTTGGAGGTGTCTGAGTGTCAGTGGGTCTTGGGTGACGGCTGGAATTTTGGTGGCATTTATGCTGTTGTAAGAGACTCCTCTCTTTGCCTGATGTTCTTTCCTATGTCTGCCTCCCTGTCTTCCCTGTTCCCCCTGCCCCAAACTATCCCATTGCCTTCTCTCTCCCCATTTTTATCTAGTAAGTCAAAGAGGCCTCAGCCTAACTCAGGTGGCCCCCTGCAGCTTCTTGTTGATGTCCCCCCCCCCCAGTGGGTCACAGGAACATATGCTAAACAGTCACAGCTTCCCTGCCTTCTCCCACATTCTGTCTGGTTCTCTTTCTTCTTCCCAAGCATCTCTGCTCTCCTTCCTGGTCATAGAGTGCTAGACATGAGAAGGAGAGTCCCATCCTTATCTGACATTGGGTTGCCCAGAGTGGTCTATGGAACAGACCACTTGAAAACAGGCTTCAAGTCCTGTTTTAAAGCTAACCTCTGCTCCTCATCCTGGGCAGATTATCTTTTCTGAGCATCAGTTCCCTCATCTGTAAGAAAGGACAGGGGTGCTCAGCTCAGTCCATCGCTGTGAGGATTCAGGTGGGAACCCCTATGAAAGTCCAGCACACGGTGGTCAAGAATGTGGGCTCTGGGGTCAGAATATGCAGTCAGAGTTGACTTCCACTTACCCGGCCAGTGTTGTTGGTCAGGGTGCTGACTTCTTCATACCCTAGTGGCCTCATCTGTGAAGTAGGATCATGATAATACTGATCAGAAGAGCAGAGAGTTAAACAAGATTGCTTATTTTAAATGTTTGGCATAGTGCCTGGCTTACTAAATGTTAGTTTCTTGGCATTGTTATCATTCTTGTTATTATTATTTATTATCATAATAGCAAAACCTAATTAAACAAAAATAATAATCATAATGATGATCCATTTCCTACTCTCCCCACCTCTTATTCCCACCACTTATCTCTGCACAACTGCCAATCACTCCTGGTGTTATTTGCCATAAGTTATCAAGACGTGACATAAGGTTGAAGGAGACAGAACAATTTAAAACATGGACAGGTGGTGAGGAGGGATACCCTCCATGGGGAGGGAAAAGACACTCAGCTGAAGGATCTTAGGAGACTCTCTCCTTGGAGTCTCTGGGGCCTCTCCCTGCTCCCCTAGTCTCCACCGTCCTCTGCCGTGTTCTTTATTGGGTCCCCTCCTGCCTTTTTTCTCTGTTCTGAACACTGCCTGCTTTGAAGTGCCTTCCACCAACCAAGTCCTCACCTCAGAACGAACATGGCGTAATGAGGGGCACCCAGCCTGCAGGTTAGGAACCTTGAATCCTTTCCTGTCCTCACCTCTTGGAAAATTTTGGTGGTTTTATCTGTGCACATGGACGGCAAGGGTATAGCCCATGTCACCTGGAGTGCCAGCCAGTCCCCTATTTCTGAAGCATCGACTAGGACATCGAGTGCTGCTTTCCCCTTCCTCCCTTGAATGGAAATACTGTTTAAGTAAAACATACACATTTATTTCTAAAACTATTCTCTGCACGCTGGTCACAAAAGGGAACAGATCACTACCCATAGTCCTCTTTCACCCTTTTTCCTCTAGTCTAATCTCAGTTTGATGTCCTCCTGCACTACAGATTTTCTCTGCAGAGAGTCTAATGATCAGGCTGCCCAAAGCAGCCATGGCACCTGGAAGAAATGCTGAGGTTCGGTCACCAGATCCAGACAAAGCTGGCTGGCTCTGTGGCAACCAGGCCAAAATATGTTTGTAAAAATATATTGCGAGTACAATTTTAAAGGGATTTTGTTTTTCCTTTTTCCTAAAGAAAATTATCTGGACAGTTCTTTTCTGTGTACCACTTCATTCTACATAAACTTTTCCAACTGCGCATTTTAGCTAGCTGGTTTGTACCTCGAGCGAAGGAAACAGTGGCACAGGAGACCAGTAGCAGTAGGGAGAGTGAATGTTTTTCTCAGGTACAGACACAGCTGTGGTCTCTTGGGCTTTGGAGCCAGACTCTAGCTCTGCCACTTTCTAGATATGGGACTTTGGGCAAGTAACTTAGCCTCTCTGAACCTCAATTTCTTCATCCGTAAACTGGTTGCTATCGGATCCATCTACAGGGCTGGTGTAAGGACAGTGTGCAATATGGTATGGAAAGTACTTGGTACGTAGAAACGGCTTGATTAATGTTAGCTGTTATCATTATTGTTGTTGAGATTTGGATCTTTAGATGCCCAAACTCATAAGGCAGATTTTCTCTCTCCTACTCCTGGTAAAAGAGATGCTGGCTAAACGTGTTAAGGAGACCTTGAAACATTCATTCATCTGGGCAGTTTTAGTTCATATCCACTTTGTCTTGCAAAACTTGGTCATTAAGGCGAGGGTTACTAAAGTGATTATCAACTCTTCTCTCTCTCCTTGCTACTCATGAAAATAGCCTTTAAATTAATATGCTAAAATAACTAAAACAGTTAAATATTTGACTATATATCAAAACTGACTACCATCGAATATTAGGAAAAAAAAACCAAGCATTTACAGAAATCCCATTAATTTGCATTTCATCCATTCTTAGGGCAATTTGTGGTAATTCAGTCTGGATCAGGCTACATTAACTTTTACATCTATGTTTTATAGAAATAATTTACTGGAAGAATTAATGGTGTAAATGAGATTGTAGGGGATATACAAAACTTTTTTAAGACAGCAAGTATTTTTTTAACAGTAACGCTCGTATGAAAATAAAATTTATAATTCATACATGGGTGTTGTTCAGTGAATGCAGAGAGCAACATTTCTCAAAATTCCATCAAATAAAATCATGAGGAGGGAGAAAAAGTCAAAGATTCCTGAACTATACCCCAAAACTTCTGAATCAGGATCTGTGGGGGTGGAACCTAGGAATGTGCATTTTAACAAGCTCCCTAGGTGATCCACAGGTTTACTAAAGTTTAAGAATAGCTATTACAGGGGTGCCTCAGTGGCTCAGTCAGTTAAACATCCAACTCTTGATCTCAGCTCAGGTCTTGATCTCAGGGTCACGAGTCCAAGCCCCACGCTGGGCTCTGTTCTGGGTGTGGAGCCTATTGTAAAAAAAAAAAAAAAAAGTGTGTGTGTGTGTGTGTGTGTGTGTGTGTGTGTGTAGTCAAGATTTATATTTTTAGATGCTTATGTTTCTTTAGATGCTTGTTCACTGATTGTACCAATATGGGGTTAGGACCATTTTTTCCCCACTCATTTCTATATAGCATATATCACATAGATGAGCACATGTGCGTGCACACACATATTTCAGATCAACATGTGTATGTATATACTTAAAATATTTTAAGCTACGCTTGGACTCAAAACCAGATCTTTATATCTCATTTTATAACGGTGAAGAATGTGCAGCAAATACAAAATTGACCTAGAGGTCAGTTTATGCCACTGTTTGCCAGAGATTAAAACCATGGGGTGAGCAAGTTTGCTTGTAACTAAAGCACAGACTCTTGGCTATTTGCAGCATTTTAAACTTTAACAAGTGGGTGATGCAATATAAATGATGCTTTAAACATTTATGCATTGGGTGGGAATCCATATTAATTATAAAACAAAGAGCCGAGTCCTAGAAACAAAGAAGTATTCATTTTTCTTCCTGAGTTGCTTTACTAAGAATTAGATCTCTAAAGTAAAGGCATAGAAACAAGAAAGGCTCTACCTTCTTACCAATACTTGATTTGTGGCTTACCTGGGAGCCTAAGACAACTCATCCAAGAACTTCCCGTGGTCTGTTTACTGTCGCCTCTGTGCCTTGCTTGTGTCCTGCAGCCATCACGCGCTATGTGTCTGGAGAATACTTCTGCTTATGTACAGTGCTCGTTCTCACGGTCCATATGGTAAAGCTTCACCCATTCTACAGTCCTGAGATGGTGGAGGCAAGCCTGAGCCATAGGTGGTTTATAAAGTGTCTCTGGAAGGAGACATGGAGGTATTTCGGCATTTTTTTTCTCTCTGTAGAAAATAGTCCTGTATTTCTCGAACAGGCCAAGATTAAATAAAGAAATGTCACCTATTTCAAACCTGTTCCTTTATGTTCCCTCTACTTCCATACACCTGAACTCTGCACCAGAGAGTAAAAGCAAGCTCAGCCTTACGCGTCTACCTCTCAGGGAATGTTCCACGACTCCCCTGAAGCTGATGGATGAGAAGGGTTGAACATGGCCATCTCTCAATTAAAAATATCTCTCCAACCAGATCGCTTTGGTTGCAAGGATTCTGGCTTTTCTTTGGAATCTCCCTTAGGGGCCATACTCAGCTGTTCTCACCTCAACAGAAATTTCTTTGTTGGTGTCTTAGAGAAGAAGAGAACTCCTGGATAGGTTTTAATTTGAGCGAGGAGCTTTCCCCAGCCTGGGAGGCTGCCAAGCTTTAATGAAGGGTCATTAATGTTGGGGTGTAAGGGGTGCAAGCAGAGAGGGCCATGGGCTGTGAAAATGGTCACCAGTTCACAGTTCAGCCCAAGACTGACACTAACTGGAGTCATTCAGTGAGTGTGTGCTCACTTTTTTATTCGGCATCATTGGATCTGGAATTCGACTCTTCCTTATTGGGAAGGAAGTCCCTAATTCCACGGGTTTAACTAAAGTGGGCAACCTACCATCTGAAGTTAAAATAATCCTCTGAATTATTTGTCTCAAAGCCACCAAGGGAAAAAATATTTTTATGACCACATATTTGAGATGGTCTGTGAAGGTTGAAGTGTCCAGTTAATTGTACTGCCCGCCATTTCATCTTGTCTGTCCACGCATAGGCTTAGCAAGAAATAATCCCACACACTGAACCCAGGCCTGGAATCTTTACCCCTTCTGGGAAGTCAGTAGAGGCTTCTGTCTCCTTGAGTTTCTCTTTCAAAAGGTTTCAGTTTTCTCTTGGGAAAGGCTAGCGGGAGTCTGGATCATTGATCACAGGTAGTTTAAGGTCAGAATGTTTTCTCTCTCTCCCTTTCCAATCTTTAACCATGTTTATACAGAGAGTGCTAAAGACTAGAATTTATGAATCTCAAGGCTCATAAACCAGTCTCCACCCACCGTATAGTCATAAGCTTTGGCTGTACCCATCTGCAAGGCATACCTGGCGTGTTCGGCATCTGAGAAGCTACAACTGGGCAGCAAGCTGGAAAATCAAACCTCCATTCATTAAAAATAAAACAAAATAAAATAAAATAAATGCACATGGCCCACCACCCCTGACAGCTGGCAGCCTACATTTTTCCAGCTGGATTGTAGCTTAACACCTTTTGGGACGTTGTCTTCCAAGAGAATGTATTTGTGCTTTTCAAATCTGACATTTGGATTAAAAAAATGGAGCCCAGAGACTGTGTTGGACACATATTTATAAATCCGTGAAGGCTTAGCCTACAGAAGCCACAGGAAATACTATGATATTTTGGAAAAGGTCGAGTTTCATAGATTCTGTAAGGCACTCAGCAGGTTGTAATTATTTCTTTTATTTAAAAGCCCTCCAGATATTTTTTTCCAGAGGGTCTCTGCAATTGAGGGTAGCAGACATTTTTTTCATACTGTACATTCTTTTTGGCCGAGTGCTGGAAATACACAGGAAATAAAGTGGTTTTGGAAGATCCAGCAGAGGCCAGGCCAAGGCATGAAGTCACTGAAACAAAATGGGAAATCTCCAGATCAGCAGCATCAGGTTTTGGCTGCCTTTGTCCCCCGCCTTGTGCAGGAGGGAAAAAATGAAACAGGTGAACACACTGCTCTGTTGTGTTCTAACAGAAACCAAATGTCACTGTGTCCATGGGCCCAGCGCAGCAGCTGGAATCGCTCAAGAGGTTTAGACACAGGCCGACAAGACAGATGCGTTGAGGCGGCCAGGAAAGTGGAATGAGTTGCCTGTGTCTTAATTCAAGGTCTTCGCACTGCCTTGGGCCCTGAATTCTGCTGGCCCGGCTCAGGCTGAGGGCAGAACTGGCCGTGCGGAGGCCAAGGAGCGCAGGCCAGCGGCTTTTTACACTAGCCTCTGGGCTGCCTCTCAGGAAAATCAGTTGTGAGGACTCTCACCTCAAACCAAAAAGAAAACGGGCTAGCCTTTTGGTCTCAGCTACCAGAAACAGAAAGGCAGCATCTGATTCTGAGGCAGCAGGTAGACGCCCGTCTGGCTTCCTTTCCATGGGGAGGTGCAGATCTTTGGAGACATAGGAACATATCGGGAGAGACCTCCATGGAAGGCAAGCTCTTGGCTCCAGCCAAGCCATGGCCTCCGCGGTTAGATGGGATTCTGTTAGAATCCTGGAAAGCAGCAAAAACTCCCCGGGAAATGAACTTGGAGTGTGCAAGGCCTTCACTTGCCACTGTTCCATTCAGATTCTTTTGGGATGCTTTGGGCTGAGTAGGGTTAAGTTTGAGCAGAAGGGGAAAGGACTTCAGCCAGCATGAATGAAGTGCTCCCGGGACGAGTCACAAAATGGCCTTTCAGAAAGAGCCATCCATTGAGATGGGAGCCAGCGGGTGAAGTCACCATCAGCACAGGGTGCGGTGGCCAGGCATAGGCTGGATTCAACAGAACCCTGGCCTGGGCCCATCACACCCTCCAGCATTTCCATTTAATCAGTGGCGGAGGCCCAGGGTGAAATGAGGTAGGGAAGTTGTGCAGTTCCCAGTAGGTTTCCTAGGACTGAGTTTATTCCTTCCTGGCTCCCACCATGGAGGAGATACCAGGAAGGGGCAGAGAAGATTCAATGATAGCCCTGGGCAGAATCGATTCTGGGGCTTTCCAGCACCATTGCTGTCATCAGTTACTGAAGTTGCTGTACATTGTGCTGTGCAAGAGGCCACACTAAGTGACAATTTGAGTGGGTCTTCATGGGTCACAAAGCATGCTCATATACACTTATCTCATTTGACCCTCCTAGTTGCCCACAGTGCGGGCAGGTGCCACCATCATTGCTCCTGGTGGACTTGTGAGGACACTGAGCTCAGGGAGGTTAAGTGACGTGTCCTGGGCCACACAGCTAGCAAGAAGACAAACCAGGACTCAGACTCAGAGCTTTTAAAACTACGGCAAGATTCCTCTTGGGATATAACCCAATCAGCTAGGTGGATATGGGTCCCTGCCCTCCAGACATGGCAAACGCAAAGCAAACAACAGAGGTATATTTATGTAACCCATATTAAATGGAGCTGCCTCATGTCCCCAGTGTCAGCCCAGTGTCACTTACAAAGAAGCACACATTGACTTCCAAAAAGAACTTAAAAGCAATTTGTATCTTCATTACAGTTTCTCAGAAAATGCTAACGGAAGGATTCCATATATAGCTGATGGCAGATTTTCTGACATATCTCTTCATCCATGTACCTCCTCACAACCCCATCACAATATGACAACTGTCTTATCACTCCCCCTCTGCTATAGATAGATAGATAGATAGATAGATAGATAGATAGATATTCCCTCACTCCCCCACACTTTTTCTCAAACCTAGTGCCTTCTGATTTTATAACTTCTTTTTGCCTACCTCTTACCTTCCAAATCTGTTATTTCCTCTTCTTTGAGTCTGGTTTCTCCAGCGTAAACCAGTCAGTCTCCGCTCCCTTTTTTCTCCTTCATCCCCAACCCATTACTCTGATTGGAATAACAAGACCCAGGATCCAACTGGACTGAGGCTGTCTTCTCCCTGGATGGTGGGAGGGAGGGGAAAGCCGTGTGTCTTATCTTTCTGGTTACATGTGTCTGTGAGCTAACGAGGGTGGCCTCGAACCTTCAAACCAAGGAAGGCAGTGCATAAGATGTGAAGAGCAGAGCCTCGCCTGACTTTGGGCTTAGAGTCAGACTCATGCTGTGTGATGGTGGGCAGAAAGACTGGCAGATTTGTTCAGTATCCCTTGTTTACACTTCTTTTTGTCAACCTCAATCACTCTTCTCCTCAAACCAATGTTTCCCACCTTTATTCGACTCATCAGTATCTGTGACAAAGTGATAATGGGATTGAACTGCATCTTTCTCATCTTCTACTCCACAATAGATATATTTAGACAGATATCTGTATCTATATCTGTAGAGAGAGATTCAGTTGGGGCCATGAGAATCATTTGTATTTCTTTCTAATCAACCTAGAATGGCTTCCTGGAGGAGGTCAGATTTCAGAAGTTACATAAATGGTGTGAGAGAAACTTTTGTTCAGCTGGGAGGGAAGGAACTGGAAGGCAGCATTCTGAGGAAGCTTGGCAAGGAGTGGCATATTGGTTCCCAAGGAGATTTGTGCGGTTGGTCTGAGGCATGTGGGGGATGGGGGTCAGCTGTGGCCATGGAGGAAGTGGGGAAAGAAAACAAGGAAAGCAAGATTGCAGAGGCCTCCCAGTGAATAAGGAAGAGGTGAAGAGATTGAGAAGGGCCCTGAGGCTCTAAAGATGAGATTTGAAGGAGAGGCAGCAGGCATCCTCGCGGCCAAGTCCCTGGACCCCGTTAAGTCAGTGAGGCAGTGGCTGTGCCCCCCACACCCCCATCTCTGCACTGAGCTGAGGTACCAGCACCTGCTGTAGTGAATTGTGGGCACTTGCTCGGTGCCCTAGGTGTAAATCTCCATATTTCTAGGGCCAGACAGGAAAGAAGCAGCAGCAATCTCTGCCCTGGAAAATTGCCCTCTGAGCAGTGTTGATGAGCATTTTCACAGTCGGTCTGACTGTACCCTCTGCCCTGTTCCATTGTCTGGGAGCTCTCACCCCACGGAGGCATTTTCGCATCTCACTTTGCCCTGATCCTGGTTATTATGGCCTCTAGAAAGAAAGCCTGAAGCCTGTGGCCTATTGGAAGCCATATTATCAGAGGTCATGTGGATAGCGAGTGAAGAGTCTAATTCCTGTTGGGGAGGGAGAAGCGTGGGAGTGCATGCAGCTCCTCCAAGTTAAAGAAAAGCTCAGGGTCGTATGAAGCAGAAACCGCTGCTCCTTAGGACACTGTCCTCTGAAATCCATTCTGTGCCATATGAAGTTTCTGCCTAAGAATTGAATTTGAGTCATTTGCTCACTGAACTTTCTCTTCCTGCCCCACATGATTTGCTAATGGTGGGTGTTACTAATATGATTAGTCAGCTGAGGCATTTGGAGAGGATTTGGGGATACCTTTAGCGGTTTATCACACACTGACCTAGAGCCTAGAATGTCTGTTCATTCTCAACCACACCCTTTCCCCTACCCAAGAAGAATGCCTGGGGCATAGATTTTGCAGTTTCTGAACACGGTGCAGGAAATATACATGATTGAGTGTATAGACTCAAGAAGTACCTCAGTTTCTTTCTCACCCAGGGTTTGCTCAGACTTTGGGCTGCGTCTGGTCGGTACACCAACTTGCAGGTCTTTTTTGAAAAGAAGGGAGGAGTATGCTGGCTTCTTCCACAAGTCATTTGGTCTTGTATATGTATGTAGCAATATTGCTTCTTTTTTATTCCTTTTTTTTTAAGTTAACAAAGGCCTAAGAGACTTAGGGTTCAGAAAACCACCACCATTATTTTATTATAATTTGTGCTGAGAGAAAAAAAAAAAAAAAAGAAACCTGCTTGAGGTGGTTTCAACAGCTCCTCCACGTAAACATCAAGTGCTTTGTCTTTGGCACACACACCCTCAAAGCCATTACTGTTATTTACCCCAGCCCTCTAAGAGAACTATTTCACAGGGACAGTTGGGCTTTCAACACAGCCTAACTGGCATTGTCGTTGGTGTCTTTAACGATGTCTTAGGCTCCAGTTCACATCCAGGACTGTGAATGGTATTGCCAGACCCAATTGTGTGTCTGGGAATAAGCTGGAGCTTTTGCAATTTAAATGGACAGGCCAAGTTCATGTACTGTTTCAGTTCTTACTTTATGGGCCCCCTTGGGCTGTGCTGCTTTATTTGGCTGTTTTTTGTGTGTGTGTGAGGTGATTTTTCTTCTGAATGTGTGGGGAGGGGATAGGGCAGGAGGTTGGAGGAGGGTAGCCACACTTTGTTTGGGTTTATAGACTCCTTTGGCAATTAAACCATTGAACCACCGAGAAAGAATTTGGAGCCCTTTGTGGCACTGAGCAACAAAAATTGAAGCAAAACAAGGGAGTGATCATCTCAGGTATCCTTTCCAGTCTCCCTCACGTTTTATCTCCCCTTTCCAATAGAGAAGAGGGGAAATGTTGGTGTCTGGGGGTAACGGGCAAATCTCTGTCTTCAGAAGGAGCCTCTCTTTCTTTCCCCTCTGTTCTGGGTAGTCAGTCAAGACCTAGAGGCCAGTTGAATGTTTCTTGCAGGGGAAGATAAAAGACCAGTGGGGGGGGAGGGGGTGGTGCCGGGGGGGTGAAGACCATGAGAAGTACATTGCCTCAATGAAAATCAGATTTAAAAAAAAAAAATGAAACTGTATTCTTCCTCGGTTCCTAAGAGGGCTCGGTTCCAAGAGGCAAGTGGCAAACACACAGGATGGAAACCTCTCCGTGGAGGAAGGTTTTGCTCCTGTTCTGGAGGCTGGCTGCTGACTCCCAGAGCCGAGGTAGGGTTAGCAACTCACCTGTACTTGGAAGTGGGCCATTAAAAGAAGTTAACTTTCCTCCAGGTTAAGTTGATCCATAGAAAGTTTTCCATGAAGAGTTTTTGAATCTTTAAGTATTTCCTTTAAAAACAAGGTAAAACAACTGGCCCCTGGGTGGCTCAGTCAGTTAAGCATCTGACTTTGGTTCAGGTCATGATCTCATGGTTTGTGGGTTCGAGCCCTGCGTCGCGCTCTATGCTGACAACTCGGAGCCTGGAGCCTGCTTCAGATTCTGTGTGTGTGTGTGTGTGTGTGTGTGTGTGTGTGTGTGTGTGTGTGTGTCTGCTCCTCCCCTGCCTGCACTCTGTCTCTGTTTCTCTCTCTTTCTCAAAAACAAATAAACATTAAAAAATAAAAAGGTAAAAGAAAACATGAAACATCTCCTCCCCCACCCCACCCCCAGGACCTTATCTCATTTCTAATACTTTGGAGACCCCAATAATTTCCAGAATCCCAGAGAAAACTTTGCAGGGATGATCTCTCCATTAGACCCAGGACCTAGGTCCCTATTAAGTGTTCATTTGTGTCCCCTCAAAATTCATATGCTGAAATCCTAAATCCCCAGTACCTCAGACTGTGACCTTATTTGGAAATAGGGTCATTCAGAGTCATTCGTTAAGATGAGGTCATCCTGGAGTGGGTGGGCCCCTCATGAAACACGACTGGTGCCCTTATAAAAAAGGGGAAACTTGTGGACAGACGTGCACGCAGGGAGATCACCAAGTGAAGATTGGAGTTCTACCCCCTCAAGCCAAAGAACTAGCAGAAGCTGGGGGAGAAACCTTCCGAAGGGGCAGACTTCTGGCCTCCAGATCTGTGAGACAATACGTTTCTGTTGGTAAAGCCATTCACTTTCTGGTACTTTGTTACAGCAGCCGTAGGAAGCTACTGCAGGCCTATCGTACTTTTAGGGACCCTCTGAAATCTTTCCACTTTCATCTCTTGTAAAATCAGAAGGAGACATGAATATAATAATAATGAATATATAGTAAACAAGTCCAACCTGCATTATATTTGTCTTTATGCCAGTGCAGTCATAAAATAAATTTTTTTTGTATTTTTTATTGTAATGGAGGAAGGGGCCTGGGAAGGCAGAAGTGCCCAGGACCCACAAAAGATAATGCTCCGGCCCTGAGGCCCAGAGTTGATTTGGAACAGGTGAGAGGTCTCTCCATTGCTAGAAAATCCCTGGAATTTGTGGCTGGGTACCCATGTGTCACCCCCGCCCCCGCCACCTCCAAAAATGATAAACCACCCGATACCTTGTGTAACTATGATGCAAAATATTCCTCAAACTTTGCTGCTCAACCTACGTCTTTACCGCCAGCAGATTGCATTGTTTTCATGGCTAATTTCTGTGGGAGGAGAGTTGCAAGACCGTTTCCATTTGGTAGGTGCTCTCTGCCTGCCGACATAGCTGAAGCACGAAGTGGGGCAGAATCCACCACTGTCTCTGTCTGTCCCCTGTGGAACTGCTGGCTTCACTAAAATGAGAAGGGAGAGCTTCAAATTAAGTCTGGCCTCCCTCATTCAGCTCCCAATAGGTCTTTCTTTTCCACCGTCTCTTCCCATTCACTTTCAAAAGCTCTATTACTTATTTATGACCCAATCCAGTAGAAATAATATGCACTTAACTTGCACTTGTAACTGTTACCCTATTAATTACTCAGCTAAAATCCATAAAAGTGGACGGCTGTCACAGAAGTCTCTGCTAAAATCCTCACAAAGGGGAGCGGCTCTTGACAAATTCATTAATTAGGATCTGGTGTGTAGTTCTTCGAAGTCATAGCCTGAGTTTCCAGGAGCCCAGTGGCCTGTGAAGATTGTGTCTTGTCCTCGCCAGTTGACAGTTCACACAGACTGTGGAATGAAAGTGAATATCTCTTCCTGACAAGCAGCAATAAACAGGGGAAACTTATGTCAAACAGACAGGTGATTCTACATTGACAGATGATGTGTACCCGTGACCCTCATATCCCCCCTGGTCTATAGCCCAGCGGTTCTCAAACTGTAGGGAGCATCATAGTCACCTGGAGGGCTTGTTAAAAGCATAGAGCACCACTAGCCTTTAATTGGCCTTTATCACTAAAAGGTGGGAAAGGACACCATCCTGCAGTCACCAGGAGACATAATGAATTTTTAACATAGGAATGGGCTGCCTGAAGTTCTGGAATCTTCTTTCCTGGAAATAGGTAGGAGTGGATGCTGCCTTTTTCCAGGAGGGTTTTATGCAGTTTGGCTACAAACACATGCAGCAGGAATAACGTGATCCACATGATCGTATCCTCCTTTCCACGGTTGGAGCAGGTTGGCCCAGGTAAGAGACCCTGCAGGGGTAGAGGTGTGAAAGTACATTTGGAGGCTGAAGCACCTAGGAGCAGCTGCGCAACTGGGCTCCAAGAAAGGGTGCAGAGCGTGGGGAAGGAGCAGTTAGTAAAGTCTTAGCAAGACCTTAGTCTTTTGAGCAGTGGAAAGGTGACTTCTGTCTGCTCTGTTCCTTCGGCCAAGGTGTATTTATTGAACACTGTCTGTGTGCAAGTATCTGTGCTGGGCAAGGGGAAGAGCACCAAGGGGATTCATCCAGGGAAGCTAAAGTTCTAGCGGGGAGAGTGAGGCAGTCCCATAATCATCATACGTGGTAAGACAGTGCCACAAAAGCAAACTCACAAGGGCCAAAGATGCTCCAGAAATCATCATACATCAAACATAGTTATTACTCAGGAGGGGAAAAAAAAGAATCAGATCGGAGTGTTCAAATCAGATGATAATACCAAATCAGAGTTTATGAACTGAGACACCGAAGCCAGAAGTCTTCAACTGGATGCTGGCACATGCAGAGGGCTTCCTCTGGGTGCAGGAGTCCTTTACCTAATAATCCTAAATGCCAAAGGGTGCCTCTTCTCAATGCTTTTTGGAGAGGGAGACCAAAGGGGCTGTGTTTTGAGATGTTTTCCGTAGTAACTATGACCTCCTGCCATGCTGCTGCCTGTCATCTACCTTGAGAACCTGTACCAGCTGAGATTGCCACCATGAAAGCTCTTAGCCCAACCAGAAAGGACTGTTCCTGCATACTTTGGGACCAGGGGAAAAGCAGAAGATTGAATGTAGCTACACTTAGCCAGCAGTGAGCCAACATCCCTATTCACACTCGCCAACCCCCACAATCTGCTTAAAGCCTCCCCCAGACAGCCCCTGCTTCTGATAGCATCTGCTTGAGAACTTCGATGACTTCTTAGAGGTGACAGGCAAGCAAGATAATGAGGAGAGGTGACAGCTGAAATGTGATAGATAATACCCTGTTGTGAAGGGCATGGATACATCTAATCTACTATGTGTTCAGAATTGGGAATGGGGGATTAAATCGGGTTCGGCCTGTCCAGTCAATACATCTTTCTCTGATGGTGAATCACCCTTCCCATTGGTGACTTCGCCACTTTCCAGTATTTCATTCCAAATGGAAGTGAGGAATTGAATTTTATCTTAAAAGCACTGAGCCTTGACTTTGTTGTTCTGCTTTGCCTGTATTTCCTGCCAAACGTCCTTGTGAAATTTTACCCACTAAGCAAAGCTCCTGCCTTCCACAAAGGTTTCTCCTTCCACATTCCAGTTCACATGGACCTCTCTAAACACAAACATATCAGTGCTGAACTTCTCTTTACCTTATCTCTTCTGGAGGCCAAAGTGGTGCCTGTCTTTTTTCTTTTTCTTTTTCTTTTTCCTTAGGATGCTTAGCATAGTTTGAAAGATGGTAGGCCCTCAGTAGTGTAACTGTTTTGATTTGTTTAATTAAATAGCAAATTAGGCAGGTAGGGTATAGGTGTGATCTGCTTTCCCAGACACAGATTAGAATGATGTCTGCCACAGATTCAATAACACTAACTGGTCTCTCTCCTCTTAAAAGAGCTACAGAAATAGTGTTTGGCAATATTATATAAAAAAACAACCTTTTATAAAACAAGCTATGTTTAGTTAGGGGTCAGATGATGCTTTGTTCAGTATGTCTTGTCACAGATGTCTTTTATCATAAGCAACAAATCTTTCTGTGTTGGTGAACATCTCTGAAGCAGATGTCCTGTGACCCAGGGTGGAGGTTTATCCTTTGTTCTGTGATATATTTGCCTTCTCTTGAATTACAGGCTCAGTGACTCAGCTTCTTTCTCTCCTCCAAAGAGATGTCAGTGACTGTTGTTTTGCTCTCTGATGCTTTATTCCTCACAGGGATTTGCTTTTGTAAACTGCATGGCTAAGGTGCACACCTTAAATAACACCATTAAATAACTCTCTTTTATACCCAACTGTGCTGCCCACAGTTGTCTACAAGTCAAGTCTGAGTGCACATAGCAGAGAAAATGAAACAATAAAAACAGTATAGAAACAAACGCCAGATTGATGTATTGGATTGTAGGAAAGCCATTTTGTTAGCCATTGCCAAAAGCATTACAGAAATTTCTAGCCCCATCCATCACCTCAAAGTGGCTACATGATTTACCACATCATTACACATAGAGCTGGATGGCCTTTTGGAAGAATGCACCTGTACCCTTTGAAGCATGGTATCAAGGTGTGAGTCTCTTTCCAATCTTGGAAACCTACTTTTTTGTCAGCATTTGAGATTGGAGAAGGACCCACCCAGAACATGGTGAGGTTAGGTGTCCCAAGAATCCTAATAGTGAACCATTACCTTTGACTCTCTCCTGTTGGCAAAAACTGGCTTTCAGCCCTACAGGCTCAAAGACTTGTCTTTGCAATGTTCAGAAATGCAAAGAAAGATTCAAATACCACAAGCTCCTACAACTGATGTATAAAACCAGAATGTTCCTTTTGTTTATTTAAATGAGAGATTTCTTCAGCTCTTTCTTCAGTGGAACTCCAGAAATAGTAGTTGGCTTGTGTTTAGGGCAGTGGTTCTCAAACTTTATCATGCATCAGAAGCACTGGAAGAACTTTTGAAAATACAAATTGCCAGGCCCCACCCACAAAATCTCTGATTTAGTAGGACTGGGGTGAGACCCAAGTCTGTATTTCTAAGGGATTCCCAAGTGATGCTGATACTGCTGGCCCAAGGATCAGACTTGGAGAACACTGGTTAGGGGTCATGTGGAATGCATAGCTATAATTAAACACTAAAAATCCTATCAAACACACAGAGATGCTCACAGGCTCAAGAACTAGGGCCGATTGGAGGATGTGTGGAGTCACATTTCCTGTATTCACCTCACTCTCCTATGTCTCCTCCTCCCCCTCTGCTTTCCTCTTTTTCTCTTCCTCATTCTCCTCCTAATTCTCTCTCTGTCTCCCTCCCTCCTGCTTTTCCCCCTCATCCCTCCCCCTTTCCCTATTCAAACACCTCACCTGTATGCAGATAGTTGCATACTCAACTTTGCTGCCTCTGGGAAAGACTGATTGGATCCTTTGGCATGAAAAACCCCTAGAAGGGCATTGCTGTGTTTGTCCCCATGACCTTCCTTTCTTTGTGCTTCCTTGGCCAGACTTGATTATCAGACGTTCTTTTGATGTATTTATAAGTTCAAGCAGGCTCCAAAATCTGTCTTCCAGAAAGCTCCGTAAGGGAACTGTATATCTCTGCCATGACCCTTGATGTGGGATCATACAGTTTAACTCTCTGGCCATGGTCTTTTTTCCTCCCTAGATCTCATTCTTGGGGGTCACCTCTGCAATTCCCAAATATTGACAACATTAGTATTTGCATTTTAGTTAAAGTATAAAGGTCTCCTATGTTAAAATGAGTTCTTTCTTTGGCCTCTCACGGTAACACTGCCCGCTCTTCAGTAGAATTCAGCCCTCAAGTGACTCATTGTGGCCCACACAAGTACCCACCTGCCCATGGGTCCTTAACCATGCACCGATCATACTATCTGAGTTTGGCACTTGTTTCCTCGCTCATCCTCCTTTCCATCAGAGTGTGGCATCTTGTTTATGGTTGCTCCAGTTGGTAGTTTTACTAATTCAAAGAAATCACCCCAAGAAAGCAGCAGGAAAAAAAAAGATTGAGAAATGAATAGGGGAGGAGGTTGAGAAGGACATTGACTAATGTATTTCCTTATTTAGCTCCATTTCCAAATTTAGGGAACTCATAAGAAGCATAATTGAGTCTCCTACTTATAAAAGTTCTGAGCCAGAATTCCTCCAGAGGAACAAGCTAATACCATCTCAGCAATAAAGGGGCCAGCAGCAGAGCACTGTGCTCTTATTTTCTGCACAGTCCCCGGGGCTTGGTGTTTATGAGAGTGTCCCTTTGCAAGAAGATTTCCATCCAAAGAGGGTTGTTTTTGTCTGGAAGGAAAATAGTATGATGAGGGAGGGGAAAATACCTGAGTCTGCTTTGCAGGGGGTTGCTAACAGGCCAGTGTGCGTAGACGCATGTAAATACGTGTGTGTTAATAGGTGTTTGGATGTGAGTGTGTGTGAGTGTGTACGTTTTCATGTGCAAGTGTGTGCGAGTATATGTGAGTGAATAAATGTGTATGTGTATTTTCATGCATGTGTGTGAGATTGTGTGGGTGGGTGTGTGCATGAGTGAGTGAGAGAGAATGTGGACGATTATCCCATCTCAGACGGGCTGGATGGGCTTGCTTGACCTCTGTCTGACACAGCTGAACAAAGCCGGCCAAATGAAGCAAGGGCTTATTTTATTTGCTTAATTTTTTTGACTGGGACAACTTCACCAGGAAGGCTTCCTGAAATGTGGTGGTAGATTCTAAAGTGTGCCCTGGGTGCAGGAAGTCGGCTGCTTCCTGAAGGTTCACTGCAGGGAGAAAATCTTTGGTCTGACTTCTGTGCAAGCAGCCTGACTTTGCTGCCTCACAGGAATCTGGAAGGTGCCGGCTTGCCCTCACCTACCTTTCCCTCTTACATAACCCACCAATTTGACAGTCACATCCTCTTCCTGTTAGATCCCATTTCTGTTTTCCTTGATGGTTAGTGTATTTCAGATTTTTAGATAATACGTTCTTTTAAAGATATCTAGCTTGGCGGGGGTACATATGCAGAGGCCACATTATCCAAACAAGATGTTTCAAGCGAACTTTTCTTTTTTGAATTCTCAACTCTGTATATACTGAATGTCTGCCAGAGATGCGTTCTGTTCCACTGTACAGTTTAGACGATCCTTCAAGTTGGCACTTGCTGTAAGTTGCAGGTTCTCTTGGACTATATGGGGAGCCGAGCCTTAGCTGATGTGGAACTTTTCATCTGGTAAGGAAGGATCCTCATTCATTAGCCAAGAGAGACCTCCTGTTTTCCCTGAGACATGTCCTCTGCAGACAGTTGGCTGAAGAAGCATCCCACCAGCAAATCGAAGCTGATACAATTCATGTCTGCTTGTGAAATTCAGACCTGTGGTTGGTCACAGTGGAGGTGATGACTCCCGTGACTGAATGCCATACTGGTTTTATTTGGGGTGCCGACTATAGTCAGTTGGTAGTGGCTGCCTGGAGCGTTGGCTACAGAAGAAATCTGAGGCTGAGTCCTGGTTCAGTGGGAAAGAATACCACAATAGATTAGTGATGTCTGCCATAACCAGGAGTTGGGGGTGTTGGGGTGTTTGCTGTACTCGCCCCCCTCTGTTCTAGTTAACAGCAGACAGCCACCACCTTTATAAAAGCCTATTTTTATTTGCTTGGTAAAGTTAATTTTTGCTCTTAGAAGTTGGGGCCATCTCTAGACACGTGACTGATATTTCAGCAAATTTGGAACTCTTAATGTTGTTTTTCTTTTCCTGTGTTCTTCTAGAATCTCTCTCTATCTTACATCTTCCCCTCCCCAACTTTAGAATTCTTTGCCACCAGAAACACTCACTGAACATTTTCTGACTGAATCGTGCTTGCTGAGAAGGAAAGCACCTAACAAAACAAGTGGTTGCTTATTCCTAAAACATATGTGTGTTTATAGGGAATAATTAGAGCTGGCCGTGTTTAGACCAAAGGAGTGAGTTTCTAATGGTGAAATTCAGGTATACTAATTGGAGGTTTGGGACATGGCCCTTTCCTTTACACCATTCACATGACCATATTCACTATTGCTGATAGTTGTTCACCCCATATGGCCCATCAGAGTTCTTAAGTCTCTCAAGGTAGAAATGATGGGCTGCCTCACTGCTTACTGGGTTAGCCTCAGTCTATGCCAGATTATTATCAAAAAGCAATGCAAATACTCTCCTTCCTCTGTTCTTTCTGTCAAAAGCAGCATCCCTTTTCCACATAAAAGTAGCTAACTGTTGGGGCACCTGCATGGCTCAGTCAGTTAAGCATCTGACTCTTGACTTCAGCTCAGGTCACGATCTCACAGTTGGTGGATTCAAGCCCTGCATCAGGCTCTGTGTTAACAGTGCAGTGCCTGCTTGGGATTCTCTCTCTCTTCCTCTGTCTCTCTCTCTGCCCCTCCTGCCCCCCATCTATCAAAGTAAATAAATAAAAAAACAGTAGCCAACTGTTGAGACATAAAAGCTCAGACCATAGTATACCTTCTTATGTATTCTATATAATACTATCTAGCAGTTAGAAAAAAGGATGCAAACATAGATACAGTGACTTGGAAACCAATCCAGGATGTATTAAGTAAAATAATCATAGAATAATGTACAAAGAAAAATACAGGTGAACACATACACACACATATATACATATTTTTAAGCCTATTCTTAAGGCATATAAAGTAGCCTAGAAGAAATTATATTAAAAAGCTTTAGCTCAGAAGAAAGGAGAGGGATTAGGGAATGTTGAGGTAGAGGAGGGGGGGAATGAATGGCATCTTTTTATTTTTATTTCACATTCAACTGCATTTTATAGCTTTTTATAGCCAGCATATATTACTTCTATAATTTAAAGAAAGAATGGTTTAGGGGCGCCTGGGTGGCTCAGTCGGTTGAGCGTCCGACTTCAGCTCAGGTCATGATCTCGCAGTCTGTGAGTTCAAGGCCCATTTCAGGCTCTATGCTAACAGCTCGGAGCCTGGAGCCTGCTTCGGATTCTGTGTCTCCCTCTCTCTCTGCCCTTCCCCCACTTATTCTCTGTCTCTTTCTCTCTCTCTCTCTGTCTCTCTTTCTCTCTCTGTCAAAAATAAATAAACGTTTTTAAAAAAATGTTTAAAAAGAAAGAAAGAATGGTTTAAATTGTTGGAAAGACAACAGCAATAGCCATCAGGCCATAAAAGGTTAAGGCCACTGGATCAAATGCAATTATTCCAAGTGGGAAGAATGGCATTTCCTATTGTCCTTGATAACCCCAAAGTTTCCAGCTGCTAACGATCGTCTCCAAGGGTCCTGTGCACACATGAAATGTGGACGGAAAGCCATCTTCCCCCATAGTGAGGAACGCCTTCCAGCACCTTCTACTTCAGGCCCTCTCCTTTGGTCACCTAAAGAAGGATAAGCTGCTGGGAACCTCTTGGGCAACTGCTGACTATTTAAATATGATCCCAAGATCTGCTTTTTAAAAACTGCTTCCCAGACACTAGCTGTCTGTTCTTGCTTGAGGCTTTGTTTATGTTAGTATAACAAGAGAAAGATGTAAAGAGTGACGGGTCACAACAAGGGCCACTTCATTTCAATGCTATTCAGTGTTGCTTCTTGCACAGATAAAACTGGAAAGGAGGGAACCTAGGATTTTTTTTTTCATGTTCAAACTACTTCTACTAGTAGTTAGCAATTAGCCTTAAAGCAGAGGTAAGATGTTACATGGAAAATACTATAGTATTAGCCCTACCCCTTGACTGTGTAAAGTGCAAGTTAGATTAGACCTTAGATTTTAGATTTGATGCAGTTAGAGAAACAAGTGAACGAACCATATTAAACAATCACAATCCAGTTGGGATGGATTCTATGCCACTTACTGGGATAGTAGGACAAACCGAGGCACTACAGTCAAGGTTCCTGTCAAAAAGATTCCCTACACCCAGCTAACAGTCCCACCCACAATTGTATTAAAACATATTTATAGAATTCATGAGAGTTTTGTATCACACACTATATACAGCCTTGACAGTGTCTGTCACTGTTGAATGTTAACAGCAAAGAAAATGGAGGCTCAGATGAGTAAATGGGTTTGCTCAAGGTTACAGTAGTGAGCGACTAATCTGGGACTGAAATCTTAGAATCCTGACTCTGTTCCCTTCAACTCTGCTAATATGGTGTGTCTTTTGGTTCAAGACCCATCCCCAGAAGACCTTGTTAAAGTACATATTCTTAGAGGTTGGAATAAGGAAAGTTACCAAGAGATGAGCCTTTCCAGTCAATGTGTTGCCTTCTTCAGAGTCAACACTAGGGCTCTTTAGTGATGAAGTTTTGATGGAGTGGAATACAGGTGGAGGCATCCAGAATATGGGGTGGGGTGAAGGGATCTGGGGGAAAGCCCAGTGTACAGACCTGCATCCCAAAGTAGAGATACCAAAACATGGGAGATAAAGGTCAGCATCAGCTTCACCTCTTCCTGTTGGCTTCCAGTTCCTGTCTACTAATATTAATTAAACCTAGAATAAATGCCCCATCAAAGGGAGTTGTAAATACCCACTTATGGAGATACTAAAGTGTCAATTTGTGTTCAAATGGGTTAACTTAAGGGGAGACCCCTACCAGATGAAATGAAAAATATCTTACATTAATATAGCAACTTTATCATTTTATAATTTATTATAAATAAATAATATCATTTATTATTTATAATTTATTCCTCTCCCTGACAGCTGATCCCTTATGAACCAAAGCTTCATATCATTTTTTCTAATCTGCACCATTCTTATGGCACTTTCCAATCTCTCAACTTTTTGAGGGTGGGTTCCGTGCCTGCTTCATCTTTAGGTATTAAGAAATGAATAGCATTGAATATGTCCTTGCATTAATGCATGGATCAGGGATGTTAACACAGATCTTTTTAATTGTCTTTAGTGTATGATACTTATAAATGCATTGTCCTTACAAAATTTAAAAGTTTTAAAATTTAACTCATCATCCGTTCTTCATTTTTAAGCTGTTTGCTCCCCTTTATAAATGAATTTGTTTTTGTATGAGAAGAATGCTTGTAGTAATATTTTAAAGTTCAAATGAACTAACATCCTAGGTTTGTCTGTGTTAATGAGGTACAGCCTAGTCCCTGCATAAGCAGGGGCAGTATAATCTATTGCAAGTTGCTTATGTCCAACAGGATGAGAATATTGGAGATCATTAATCAATAGTGTTGAATGATAAGAGAACATTTTTCTTTCTCAGTTATGGATTCAGTTTTTTTTATTAAGTTTTGTATTTTAATTGCAGTATAGTTAACATACAGTGTTAGAATCTGTTTTAAAACACAGAAAAGGGGGCGCCTGTGTTGCTCAGACGTTTGAGCATCTAACTCTTGATTTTGGCTCAGGTCAGTTTCGGGTCAGGTCATTTTCCCAGGGTCGTAGGATCAAGCCCTACATTGGGCTCCATGCTGATCATGGAGCCTGCTTAAGATTGTTTCTCTCTTCTTCTGCCCCTCTCCCCTGCTCCCATGTTCTCTTGCTCCCTCTAAAATGAAAAATAATAAAAAAACAAAAAAGGAAGCATTTTCTTATCTTGTTAAATTCTACATGAAGAATAATCACCCAGATGGGAAGTAGAAGTAAGGTTCAAGTTCCAAGAACATGCAAGAAAAAATGGAAAAATTCCTTTGGCCTGCATTCCCTTGATGCAGAGGAAAAACATTGGGCTCAGTGTTTCACGGACCTTGGTTTCCCCATCTACCATCTCTGGTTAAAGTGGGAATATAGCCCATTGTGAGCAGGCAAACCTTTCAAATGCATTTGCTGTGTTTGTAGAGAGGAGACGAAGCCAGGCCCAGGAGTACATTCAAAGAGGGACGAGTACCTGCCGAGGCATGTGAATGTCAGAAGCCCTGCGAACCTCTCCTAGGGTTTCACTTGGCAGGCAGGTGCTCCATTGAAACTATCTCCCCAGGGATCTCATGGACTCTGAGATCCTGCTCCTTCTCTTACTGGGTGGGATGAGAGCAATGGCCAGTTCATGTGAGGACAGGGACAGATTCTTTTCATTTGAATGCCATTTAAATAAAAAAAAAAAAGAAAGAAAGAAAGAAAAAGTTCCCAACACCCTATTCCAGGCCCTTCTCCCTCCACAGCACTGGTCCCAGGTGCCTTTCCTTTGCATCTCTTTTCCCAGCGATGCCCTCACCCCTGTAGCATAGAACTTGTCCGCATTCTTTTCCTGCTCTGTTTTGCTCCTGAACTTCTCTAGTGGACAATCAGAAGCTTTGGTTCACAAGGGATCAGCTGTCAGGGAGAGGAATGTTAGGCTCTTGTTTTGGACGGGATTTGGGCAGAGTCTGTCTGAATCCTTGCTTTTGTCTGGCAGCGTAAAGAACGTTTACAGCAATGCGTGCCCAGTGGCCTAGGAGTGCAGGTAAATCTAAGCAGGGGCCTGTTAGTGAAGGAAGGTATGCTGGGAATCTAGTGGGTTTGCAACCTATGGAGAGTCCAAGGCGTATTAAAGGCTAACAGCGACCATAGGGAAGCAATTACCAAGAAGGGAAAGGAGGTATGGTTGTGTTTCTTTTTTTTTTTTTTTAAATAAAAAAGCAATGGGCTGAGTTCAACGGAGCCATGGAGTGAGCTGAGGGCAGAAATATTTGTCTTTTTCCTTGTGGCCGGCTGTGTCATAGCGCGGCTCGGTGGGGAAGAAAACCGGCCAACCAACCGGTGCGGGCTGCTGTTTGTGAGGCGTTCACGGGAGTTTGCGATCAAAACGATTGTGAATGTGAAAGTTATTACTGCTCAAAAAACACTTTATATCAGGGTTAATTATAAGGAGATTCTGGAGTATAATTAGTGTTCTTTCTATGGAGGATTAAGGGGCTCTCCTAAATGGCCTTTTTGATTGCCTTCTTCCCTTTTTTAATTTCCTCCTTGTCCTTTTTGATTATCTACCCCACGACCCTCAGGGCTCCTCAATGTAATACAATTAAAATAACATTTTTGTGTTAGAGGGTTTTATTTTATGAGCTATTAACCCCCTGCTTGCCTGCAGTCTGGTTCCATCTTCCTGCACAGCCGCCACCCCCCAGACGCCCAGGCGTGTCTGCAGCCCGCCCCCCCCCCCCCCCGTGGGTGGTGTCTACACGGCCACGCGGAGGCTGGGGACTACCGCTACTGGGTTGTTGAAGACAGGATTGGATGCTGACTTCCAAGCAGGAGTGGAAGGCAAAAGGAGCCCTCGCGGCTTAGCTGGCTTTAGTGTAAGTCGCTGGCTGGATGCTCTGACCTTGTCCCGACTCATTTCCATCTGTGTGCCCTGGCACATCGCCTTTCACATAGTAGGTGCTCAAAATTGCCCATTAATGACGTGCTTAGAACCATTTGCCATCTTTGTTTTTGCAATTAGAATATAACCAGGAACTTGAACATTTCAGCTTCCCTTCCCTGTTGGTCCTGTACCCGTTAATTTATTAGACTTGCCAGCTTGGCTTCTTATTAACCTTTATTTCCTTCGTTCTGAGCTTAAAGGTGGGTTCTAGCCAATGCATGCATTTAAGAGTGAAGGTGATTCTGGGAAGCACTGTAGAGGAAAGAGGATAATTTTGGAGTCAGATAAACCTCGAGTCCCACTTGAACCCTATCACCTAGTAGCTGTGTGACCTTGGCTTAGTTACTTAAATTCTCAGAGCTTCGTTTTAATCATGGGTAGAAGGCGAGGGGACATTCTATTAATATCTAATGTTTGTTGTGATAATTAAATGAATTCAAGTGTGTGGAACATTTGGCCCAGTGCCTGGTATATGTGTCTACTCAGGAAATGTTGTGCATGTGCACCTCCCAACCCCTACCACCATCCACCCCACCCACTACGACCCTCACCCCCACCTTTCTTGCCATTTGACAAGAACTTTTATAGTTCTGCCTGGAGACTGCTCTATAGAACTTCCCTCACTTCACACACTTCACATGTGAGTGACCCAGTAGTGGAGGACATTTATATTCACTTTATTTGAGGGACATAACTTTTATGATACTCTATGGCCTTTCCTGAAGCACATGGAACCAATAACTTGAGTGACTAGATTCTTTGAACCGTTCTAAGAGGTACAGGTCACAGTGGTCTCTTGAACATGGGGACCATGAATTAACATTGCAAGAGTTAAATAATAATTGTATACAGTAATAAGTTTCTCTAAGCAAAACACGATTGTCAAGTAAATAACCCAGGTAATAAGAGTATAAAAGATGAAAGGAAAGACCATGCCAAAATAGGAAAGAGAGAGAGGGCTTTGGTGCTGGTAGCATTGCTCTCAGGCAAATTGGGGAAAAAAAGAAGACACTGAAATACCTGGATTCATAAGATAATTAAAAGTGCCCAGTCCAAATTTGAATGTGGCACTTGTGAATATACTTAGATTAAATTGGGTCCATTTTGTAATCACTGATCACGAAGACCTTTTTTCCTTGTAAAATGTGTTTCTCTCTGTTTGACAAAACCTAATGCATAGGCTTTACAACTCACAGATTAGTAGTGGTTTAATTTTAGAAGCATCGCGTAGACTTATCAAATACAAGTAGGTGAAGCTGCAAAGCCACCATGAAGGGACCAGTGCTTCTCTGGGAGAGTATTCACAGGAAAGTGATGGAGCCCTCATTCATTCCATCAACCCACACCAACTTTTGGTAAATATCTGTTATGGCTCATATATGCTACCAGGCCCTGACAGCTTGAAAGTGAGAAGGCACACTTGAGATTCTTAAGAAACTCACACTCCAGAGATACCGGTGCTCAGATGGGGAACTCCTCATAACGCAGCCATGGGGTCAGGGAGGCATCACAGAGAAGATGGAGCCAGTATTTGAGAAGGCCCCTAAGACTAGATGGGGCACTTACTGGTAAATCAGACTAGTAAGCAAAGGGCTTCTGTCCCATCAAGGGACCTAGAGAGCTCAAGTATGTGGATAGGCCACAAGGGATTCTTCTGCAAGCAGAGCAGGAAGGTTCAAGCTCTGATATCACTGCTTAATAGCATGATGCATTGCTCTCTTTGCTTTGCTTCCCTCTCCTGTGAAATAGGGATAATCGTTTTAAGAGTTGCAAAAGATTATTACGAAGACTAAGTGAGAAAATGGTTGTAAAGTGTTTAGTTTGATGCCTGACACAGATGAGTTTTTAGTGAAAGTCGCCTGTAATAGCAAAAATGAGTATCTTTCTTATTGTTATTATGGGATGTAGTAGGGTAATGTATTAATTCTTAAGAATTTAGGCCTTTTTACTTCCCAAAAGGATCTGAGGTGACTTATACTAATGCCATACACAGGTAAAAATTCAGTGAATAAATCATGGTGGAAAGAAAACCCAGGTAAGGATAATAAGATAAAACCAGAGGCAAAGTAAGTATACAAATGGCATGTTGTCACATTTGGTACATATGTGGTGCAAACCTTAAGAGAATTAACACCTTTTGTCACCTGTACTCAAATTAAAAAAAAAATTTTTAAGAGAGAATTAATACCTTTACCTAAGCACATAGTCTCTCTAAGACAAAACTAAGGCCTCAGAGTTCATTGTGTTGCATAGATAGACCCATCTGGTGCCTGGTTGGCTGAGGAGAGCCGTGCTCATATATGCTCACACGCACATGTTCTTACGCCTTCCTTTCACCCCTCCTGGAGGACTGAGATCTTGCCTTGGTCTTGCTTGTACCCCCCAAGCCACAAGAACAGGACTTTTCACATTGTAAACACTCAATAAATACTTCTTGATTTGTTGGGTGAATGAACGCATGGGTTCATGGATGCATGGCGTCAGATACAGTCCTGCCTAGAGTTGTAACTCTGACCCTGCTAACCTCTCAAGAGTTCATATCATATTTGTTTTAGGTGTGAAAACCTTCAGAATGAATGATGTGTTTAGAATCTGTCATTTATTTTATTTTAATCAAATCAGTTTTCAGATAATTTCACTAGAAAGTTTTCACCTAAGCCAACTTACCTTCTTCTCCTTTGCTTTTTTCTTCTCCTGACCTGAGGAGAGTGTCGTTCCAAAAATATTCAAAGAGAATGGCGGCGTGTGGGTGTAAATGGTTTGATAGGGTCACATTTGTCAAATTCAACCAGTTTTGAGGTAACAAATGGCCTTTATTTTTCTCTTCTTTCAGCAAACCTTTCAACCTCTATGCTTGTCTAGAGCAAGGGTAGCTGCCATTACTTAAGTAAAATGTCACATATTAATCTATGCTTGACTGTTAGGCTTTTTATAAAATCTAGTCTTGACGTTATTTCTTGGTTTCCTTTCTTGAGTAAAGAATTCTGTGTCCTAAGAAAACTTCTGTGTTTTATCATAATACGATTATTGAAAAAAGTTCCATTATTTCCATACCCTTAAAGACCTCAGCAGCCTGAGGACAGATAATCCAGAGAACTCTGGGCTTCTTGCAAACTAGTCTTAGGAAGTCTTTTCAAAGATCTGGTGAGAGGTTAAACTCAGTGGTCCGTGGTGACATGTTCACGCTCAGAATTCCTGTGGCTCCCATCTCACTGTACCCTGACCACTTCTCTGGAAGTGTTCTCATTGTTTGTCAGGCACAGAGAGGGATAAGGAATAGGAAGGAGGTGCCTCATGTCCAGTGTTGGAAATGTTCATCAGAACAAGAAGGTCTGAGGGGCATCTGGCTGGCTCAGTCTGAAGAGCATGCAACTTTTGATCTCAGGGTTGTGAGTTCGAGCCCCAAGTTGGGGGTATAGATTACTTAAAAATAAAATCTTGGGAAAGAAAAAGAACAAGGTGTCTGTGTCGGCTGAGGGTGTGGTCCTCTTTTCCTGCATTATCCTTGGATGACCACAGGACAAGGCTGCGCAGGAATGACCAGAGTCCAGCCTCTCTCAGGGATCTGGCATATATAGCACCAGTCCAAACCAAAAGGAAATTCGTCCAGGGAAGTCCGCTGAACCAGGAAGAGGCAAGTAGAGGTGATACCCTAGTGGGCAGAGCCTAGAGTCCAGGAGGTAAGACAGGGGACGAGAGCAGCATGAGTGAGCCAAGAACTCTCATTCTTCAGATAGGCCACTTTCTGCTGGTGTCATCAGCCTATTGACTGTGGGTACCCCTGTCTGCTGGGGGTTAATCAAAGCTAGAGGAAGTCCAGAAAGTTTCAGGTAAGTCATCTACATGAATGAAGCAGGACAGAAGCACTCTGTTTATTTGTATATATGTAAAGATAAAAGTTGTAAGAAATAGTATGGTAGGGGGTGGTGGGTGATGGGAAGGGGCAAATCTTTTAATTGCACCTTGGTTTGCTAGGTTATCTTTGTGATTTTGTTTCCCCTTCACTTTGCTAACAGCAACATAAGCTCAGTTCTTTAATGATATGTGGATAATTTCTTGCATTTTTGTTAATGACACACATTATGCTGACAACCATTAGAGCTTTCCTTGGATTTCAGAACTTAAGAAAATAAATAGTATCTGGAAAATTGAGAGAGAAGAGAATGGAGTAAAGAGAAAAAAAAGGTCAAGAAGAAATAGTGATAACATGAGCTAATTTTATTTCTTTGATAGGGTCTCTGTAGAAAAGGTATTGGTGTAATGTCACCAATGGTGATCATTTAGACTCTGGCTGGACAAATCCATAACAAAATGATTTGCTAAGCAAATGAATATAGGCATCATTTGTTAGACCATGGTGCATTTCTAAAGAGGTGTTTGTATACTTTCTATGAAGAATCCTTCAGTGAAAGAAATCACCAGCCTGTAAGGAATGCCCCCCACAAAGACTGAGACTCTTTTTAGGGAGCAGGTATGTCTTGTTGGAGATGTCCCTTTGAAGAAATCATCTTTTGTTTTAATAAAGGAGGCTGATCCCTGATTGGTCTTAGAAGCACTTCGTGTATAAATGTTTCATGTATCTGGTCTGTTTAAATGGCCGTGTGTGTGTGTGTGTGTGTGTGTGTGTGTGTGTGTGTAAATATATCGTGTAAGTAAGACTTCCAGCAATTATTTTTTCCTACTAGAAGAGAAACTTGTTTGCTGGCATGTAAGAAATAGCTATTACAGGGGTGCCTGGGTGGCTCAGCCGGTTGAGCGTCCAGCTTTGGCTCAGGTCATGATCTCACAGTTCGTGAGTTTGAGCCCCAAGTCAGGCTCTATGCTGACAGCTCAGAGCTTGGAGCCTGCTTCGGATTCTGTATCTCCCTCTCTCTCTCTACTCCTCCCCCACTCATGCTCTGTGTCTCTCTCTCCTTCAAAAATAAATTAAAACATTAAAAAATTTAAAAAAAGGAAATAGCTATTACCAAGCTCTTCAAGAATACCCATCTCTGCCTTCCCCATGGCATGTCTTCCTAGGAACTGTACCTAGTGGTACTCAACAAATCTGGTTTGTATGAGTGAATAAATATATACTTAAATAATGTGTGTAAGAATCCAGAAATAAGAGTATTTTTGCAATGGAAGCACAGCCTTGCTGTCCTCAGAGAGGTTCTTGGCTATTGTGGTTTCAATTTCCTCTTATCTGTTTGTGAATCAAAACCCACACCAGGCAAATTTATTTGTGTAGCTCTTGACACTATGCATACAATAACAAAACAGTATTTTGATCATTCAAAATTTTTGTCAATTTGGACTATCCTCTCCCCGGTGATTAGTCCAGCTTAATGAGGTGATTCTTCTGTATGAGCTGAGCTCTCTGAGACACAGAGTCAGAGAACCCATGGCCTCTTTTTCTCTCTTCTGCCCCTGACTCATTCTGTGACCTTCAAAACTAAGACAGCACTACCCCAGGAAAGGTGGTTGTATTGATTGCAGTTGAGAACTGAGGTTTCTGCGTTTCTCTAGTTGTTTGATTGATGATGTGTGATGCAGGGAAAGCAGCGTTCAGGGAGACTCTCAGGTGTGGGGGCGGAGGTAGTAAGTTCAAGAGTACCACAGAGTTCTGCCGGCTGAACCGAGAGCTGGCCGGGGGTTTTGGTTAAATTGTGTTTGAAAGCCTTCGCGAGCCCCCAGACGATGTACGGCAAAATCAAACGCAAGGAACACTGTAGAAGTCATACCCACAAACTCTGGGAAATTACAGCCGACAGTTATTAGTCATTCTTACGGGCAATAGTGTTGTTTTAAAAAATTCAAATCTGACGCTGTGAGTAAAGAGGTGCTCTTTCCTGGACCGGATAAAAATATTTCCAGGATCGATTCAAGAAATTAATAGGAGACCTTGCTCTGTGCTGCCAGCATGCTTCATTTTTTTTTTTTTTTGCCAAGTTCAGCCTGCACACAGGTGTCTTTAAGTTCATGGGGAGCCATTAATATATAGAATCTCAAGACACTTGCACAAAAATGCAGTTGCTGAGGGAAGAGGGAAGAGAGTAAACATACCATGAATGGAGGCAAACACCAAGGGGGATTGTTACATTTACTGTTGATAAAAGGTGATTAGGCACATTCAGATACTTCTGACTGGAGAGTCTGGACTTTTAGCTTGTTGACTTAGATTGCGTTAGTATCTTCTGCACCTTTCTGTTCATGTTAAACTTCGTAACCCCAATAGGACTCTTGTTTGCCGTCTAGCTCTAGGGGAGGAGGATATGGGTAGTTGGGGCAGGGGGCGGGCATCAGACTAGCTCTCCTACAAATCACAGCCCATGCACTCAGGTGTCTTAGGTCCAGAAGGGACCCAGGAGACATCCACGGATTGGGATGTTATTCCCGTGTCCCAGAGGAGGCACCACGGCAAAGTCATTCCCTTAGGTTTACACTAGCACGTAGCAGGAGAGGGACCAAATTCTAGGCTCCTGCTTCTAGATTAGCACTTCTTCCACCCTCAAAATGCTGGCTCTCTCCACTTTTTTTTTCCAACAGACACTGGGAGAGGAACAACAAAGGGTGGGGGAAAGCTTTGTAGACTCTAAATGCCTCTCCAGCAAGGTGTTACATTTTGCATTACTAAAAGGTACTACTGGTGGTGTAGCCATGCCCATACATTCTGAGCCTTCTCACTACTCCTTCTTAAATATACAACACATTTATTTTACTTGTGAACACCCACCCCAACCCCCAAATCAATTTTGCCTCACCCAAGCACCTCAGCCAATCCTTGAAGCAGGAGTCTGCAAGGTGAATTTCCTAACAAGCTGACTTTTCAAAGGTTTTTCAGCTTTCAAAAACATGAAAGCCGTGTTTAAAAATTTAAGGGTCTGATATGTACCAGTTCTGTGGAGCAGCAGCAGGATGTCGCTTTTTGCAGTGCCGTGATTCCCCAAACCCCAACTCTTTAAATTAAGATGTTTATGACAGCTGCTTGTGCTTAATGGAATGCACATAGGATTGGCCATTAATTATTGCTCTCGGGTTTTTGCACATATCCCCTGTATTTCACCACAAAAGTCAGTATTGTTGTGTAAACCATTTTTAGTGCTTTTTAAAGTTAACCTTCTTTATTTGGGGCTGGATTTTTTTTCATTTTTGCTGTAAAATTTCCAAACCTACTCAAGAGTCAGGGGGAAAAAAAATACCCACAGTCCTCCAATGGACCTCTCATTCAGCTTCAACAACCATGAACATTTTACCATAGTTGTATTTCCCACTCCCCCCTCCCCCCCACACCCATACACGTTTTAATTTTGCTGGAGTATTTTGATAAGGACCTCAGACATCAGGCCATCTCACCACTAAAGATTTCAAGGTACACATTTTAGAAGCATTTTTATATAGCCATAACGCTGTTATCAAAATGGAAGAAAATTAATATTTCCTTAGTATTGTATAATATTGCATCCATTTTCAAATTTACAGTTGATTTGCTCAAATAAAGATCCAAAGGAAGAAAAGCATTGAATTATAACTGAGGAGTTTCCATGAGGACTTTTAGCAGCTTTAACTGGGTTGTTCACTATCATTTGGAAATGCTACACACACAAACATGCACACACACACATGCACACACACACATGCACACACACACATGCACACACACACACACAGTGGTGATTTTTTTTTTAAGCTCAAGAAAGGTCAGTCCTTGACCTCTGATCTCTATGTTTCGCTTTCAGAATGCATCTCGAGCTGTACTAAACAGAAAGTTTGCCTTGGTAATGACACAGTGCTCTGTGTCCATTGTGGAAGTACCTCGGCTTTGTGGCAGAACTTATTATTTTCTTGTGGTAAATATTTGTACAATTTTTCTTGATTTTCATCTGTGAAAGGCACTTGGTCTTGGTGTGCCTTTGAGAGAGCCGCTTTCCACATATTAATGACTTCCTTGCCTGCTTTCTGCCAAGTTCTGTACTTTGGATTAGAAGGAGGTCAAGACGTGGATGTTTAGATGAATTTCCTGCTACCCCAGCTTTGTGTATTAAATTCTCAGTATTCCTCTCTGGCTCCAGCTATCTATTTGTAGTCTGTTTGCAACATGGTGACAATTTTGACAGCAAAGTCAAACTTAGCAAATGAGCATTATTCAAATGTGATTAAACCAAAGACTTTCATTCATATCTAGCCAGAAAACCTTCTTCTAAAGTGGTTTTTCCTATTCAGATTGTAAATCTATCTTTTTCTCATTTACTGGACTAGTTCATGAAAGTGAGATCACCTTTTTCTAGGTGAATGTCTTCACTTTCCTGCTGTCATATTCACCTTGAATTCCACAACAAGAGAAAAACCTTTAGGAAGCCGGCGGCGGTGGTGGCTTCATCTGAATGTAGCATCAGGGATGAAGTGAGAAATGTGAGCATTCTAGAAAGATTCCATCAGTGACTGATGGATGAACAGAAGGGCAAATCTCTGCCTAGTGACACTCTGACCACCATTTATTTCTGCATGTATGTCAAACTGTTTTCATTATGCCAACTCCACCGTGTTCACGTATCCTCATTGATAGGAAGGCCCCATCTATACAACACCAAATACCAGAATGGAAATGCAACATTTTGGTCAGTTATTCAGAGTTTTTCTGCTAATAAAATCCAGCTAAACTGGAAGCTGGTTCTATTTGGAGGCTTCCTTTGGGCATTTGATTCAGTGTCTGGCATATCATGACAGCCTAATAAAAATGTTACCTAAGTAATTGATGAGGCCAAAAGATACCAGTTGAGGAGTCATGACAGAAGATAAGAAAGCAAGGCAAGGGGTTTATAAGTTACTGCCAAGAGTGGAAGATTGTACCTGTATGCTCAGCCACCTTACCTTCTAGCTTCCAACAACATCATGGGCGGACTTTATTAATATGCTTGCATATTACAGACCCCATCTCCTCCTCAAGTCTGTGCTGATTAAGCCATCCAAGACGTCCTGATTCTGGGCATAATACTTTTAAAAAAAAGAGGAAAGGGGCCTGATACTTGTTGAACCCTCCTGCATGCAAGACACTGGGCTGGATTCTGTACCTTTTCTTGTTTATCTACAGTAACAAGCACCTGGGTGGGTGTCTTTTCATTTATCCACAGTAATAAGTGCATGGGTGTGCATCTTAGATTTATAGTACACATGTGGCTCAGAGATGAGAACTGCCTGGCTAGTAAGTGGTTTCACTGAAATGGAACCTCAAAGTTGCATGTTCTTCTCCTGAGCGTGTGCAATAGACTGCCTCCTTTAGGTTAGCAATTGCAAGTGTCTTCAGAAGGGAATGAGGGAAGATTCACAAGGAACATAGTAACTTATAGAAGCCTGCTTATACTCTAATTGTCTGCAACCCATTTCTTGACCTGGTGAGAACAGTGTTAGGAGGGTTTGGTCTAGAATCTTGCTACTCAGAGTTTAGTCCATGGACTGGAAGTTTTGTCATCACCTGGGAACTCGTGAAAACTCAAGAATCTCAGGGCCCATGCCGGACCCACTGAATCAGAATCAGCATTTTTAACAAGATCTGCAGGCGATTCGTATGCACATTAAACTTTGAGAAGCACTGGCCTAGAGGCTTGTGGGAAATGATAATTAAAGATGCTGACTGAGTAGTTCTAGTGTAGAGCAAGATCATTTCGGAGTATAGGCAATTCTCCTGTATTAGTCTGAGAGGAAGAGTCATAATTTTTTTATTTAAAAAAAAGGTAACAGAATTTCTTCCAACCGTGAATCTGAAGATGGTGGTTTCAAGTAGGTAATGGATCTTTCCCTCCTCCCACATTTAGATTGCTTTTTAACTACTAAACCAGGAATGTGTGCACATACTCACACACACACACACACACACACACACACACACACAGAAAAAAAACTAGCCTGCGAAGTTATTAGAAATCGTTGTTGAGCACTGTTAGGAAGTATGATGGAAACTCAATTGTGTTTTCATTACATTCTCTTTCTAAAAATATTATTTTGGTTTTGTTGTTTCCCACCATGCAGAAAAATTCGCCCAATTTATATGAATGCAAACCTTAAGGAATGAATAAAGTTGTGGTTTTCATAAGCTTTGTTCACCCAGGCTTCTACTCTCCTTAGACAATCTCCAGGGAAGCTCTTTCCGTCAGCCATGAGTCACCCTGCAACGGTCTTTGGAAAAACAACGTGAGAGGTTACCACCTACCTGTTGCCGGGAAACTTTACAAGAAAGTTAGCAAAAGAGGAAGGTGTTTTATAGCTGACTGCCACATCACTTTCTTGTTGGGAGGTTTGAAGTGTTTTTAAACTTCCACTCAACTGAGATTCTTTTTTCCCATCTTTGCTCCTTTTCTTTTCACTGTGTCCTTGTATGTTGGATTTCTGCTCCTTATAGGAGTTCCTATGGAAATAGTTATCTACTGGGAGGCATGGCCAAGACCCTGCATCACAGAGCCTGCTCGAGAAGGAATGGGGTATTTCCTATAGTTGTTAAAGCTGACCCTCTGACACAAGAAAGAGCTAGAACTGGAGAGTCTTGCAAGGCCTTGTACTTTGCAATACCAAGATCATCCCAGATATGGGAGGCAGCTTGTGAAGTGAAAACTTCATCTGACAGGAAATCAGAAGAGTTCTAGTCCCAGCCTGGCCCCTAACTGGTTAGGAGAGTTTGGTCTTTTCTCTTCACCTCTTGAGGTTTGGATGGCACTTCTGCAAAATGAAGGTCACAGGTGGCCTCCTCTGGCCTTTGAATGAAGGATTCTGGTATTCAGTCTACCAAAGAGTGAGCCCACATTCTGAGGGCAGTGCTGGGCTCATTAATGTTCACCTTTTGTATCTGGTCGCAGTTCATATCAACGTATTCTCCCAGGGAGAACATAGAAGCCCATTTTGACATCCCAGGATTTCCCATAGACACATGTTTTCTATGTGCAAAGAAAAGTCCTTCTTTAAACCAGAAAGAAAATTTGAAAGGTGCTGATTCAATTGTTCTTGGGTTTCTTGAGGGCCCAGTTTTGCCGAGTGAAAGGACCACATCCGTTTGAGATGGTCGTAGAGCTTTAGTTCCTTACTTTATGACATCTTCGCTTGAGATGCTTGGGGGTCATTGGTTTGCCAGCCTGTTACTCAACACCATGAATCCTGTTGTAAGCGGCGTGTCTTAGATATTGGGTGCTTTCCATAGAAAATTAAAATAATAGTAGCTGATATATATTGAGCCCTTCCTTTGTAGCAGGTACTAGATCTCAGGACTGAAACTAACTGTGCTTTGCTGATGTGGAGGTTATGGCCCAGAGATGTTTGGTTACTTACCTCAGACAACACAGCTAGTTAGGGGACAGGAATTTGAATGCATACTATGTGGGTACATTCATCGCTCCCCTCCTTTGGGACTATTCCTGAGGGCTAAAGATGACTTGGTTGGGGAGAAGAGAAAAGCAAAGAGAGAAAGCCGAATGTACGTGGGAGTGTATTTTAAATTGTTCTTTTGATTTTGGATCTTCTTGTCGTTGCTGTTGTTTCCATTTCACAAAATGCTGCAAATGTCTACATGGTGTTGTCTGAGAACTAGGGGCACTGACAAGTAGGAACCAAGGATTTTAAGGACAGAATGAAGCATTCCCTTTGTCTTCTTACCAAACTGATGGAAGGGGCCACCGGTTTACTTAGTGGGTGAGGAAGGGTAGGAAGAGGCAAGAAGCCATTTCCCCGAGCCAGATAACCTTCCTCTTCACCCTTGTTGCCGTGGTCTCAGTAAGGACTTGCATGTGTCTTTTTTTGGGGGTGGCTGGACACCCAAATAAGAGGTGCAGTTTCTAGGCTAACCCTGGCATAGATTGCCGGCATTAGCACATTTGTTTTCTTACAGGAGATGATGGTATTAATGACTATAATCTTCCTACATAATTTAGCACAATTTAGTGTGATCATGTACTGCCACGGAAGCCCTGGCCACAGTCAGAAGAAAGTAAAAGAAATGAGAATCTGTTTGCATTGCTGATTAATGTAACCTAAACTGTTTTTTTTTCCAGCTTAATGCAGGTTCAAAGTATCCACCCTGCCTGTTGAAGAGGGTGTAAGTCCACTATCCGTGAGCAGAGAGATTTCAGGCTTTCTAGTCTGAGAGGTAGAATTTCCATTATCAGGATTTTTCTCCCTCAGAGGAGAGCAGTCTGTCCTCAGTGAAACATTTGGAGGACAGCGTGAATTCTAATCTCACATGAAGTGTCATTAACTCTAATGGTGGGACATCCCATATCAGGGAAAGAAGCTGGGTGCCAGTAGTCAGGAGGGGCATCATGGAAGCACTAGGAATTGAGGCTAGCCTTCAAGCTTCCAGAATTACCAGAGCTTAAATTGGGTCCCATCCATCATATAATGCCTCTCAATAGACTCAGATCTTTAATGCAAATAACTACTGAGGCTATGTGCATACCTTAAGCCAACTAGGTGCATATTAAAAAGATAAGCCAGGCTGCCTGGGTGGCTCAGTCGGTTGAGCATCTGACTTCGGCTCAGGTCATGATCTCACAGTTCGTGAGTTTGAGCCCCACGTCAGGCTCTGTGCTGACAGCTCAGAGCCTGGAGCCTGCTTTGGATTCTGTGTGTCCTTCTCTCTCTGCCCCTCCCCCACTCATGCTCACTTGCTCTCTCTCTCTCCTCTCTCTCTTTCCTCTCTCTCTCTCTCTCTCTCTCAAATAAATAAACATCAAAAATTAAAAAAAAAAGATAAACCAAAATGAATCCGAACCATGGTACAAACCTGATAATAAATGGTAACTGACACATGACCTCACCTCTGCTAGCAGTAGGAAATGGTGTGGATTGTGTCAGCCAGAGAATTTGTAATCCAGGCAGCTGCTCATTCAGATCTAGCATAATTGCATAATGATGGAACACATGCTTTGTGTTGCTGTGTTTTCTCTTTTTAAGAAAAGACAGAAATATATGTGTCTTAAAGGAGACCTCTGGATATTTAAATATTGGAAGATAACTCAGTAATACTTTGTAAAGTGCTTGACGACCATATGTAATCCAAATAGAACATGCAGGGAACCTCTGGAATGTCACCTCTGGAATAAGTCTTCATCTCTAAATCAACACAATGATACTTTCAGTACCTTGTGTTTAGGGTACGAGTTCCATTTGAAAATATCAACCCCTCTTCCTAAGATAAGAAACATCACTTCTGATATTCATAGGAGAAAAATACACTGTCATTGGCATTTCAGATTTCATTTCTGAAAAAAAATTCAATGTATTATTAGATTACATATCACAAAATAGTTTTATTATACTGTGGCAGGAAAAAAAAGAAAATTGAAACCACTGCTATTATAATTTATAGCATCTTGAGAGTGAGCGTGGGAAGCCTAAGGAATTTGGCATGTTATTATCATATAATTTGTTTCAATAAAGGTGTTTTAAGTTTTGGATTTTTCTGGCAAGTCATGGGTACAAAGATGTTGCTAGGAGCTTTTGAAGAACCCGGAGGACCAGTCCATCGTTAAGCCATCTGCCCTAAAGTGTCATCCCCCCACAGCCCTTGACCCAGAGGGCATGAGGACCAGAGGAGACAATAGGGTCCGACAACAGTAGAAAAGAACAAGCAATGAATGGGAGAACTACACCCACCATTAGGGGTGCTACTCACAAGATAGGCAACCTTTAATCTAACTTTTTTTCAGCCATAGAATAGCTCCCAAAAAACAAACCCTTCTGGTTCATGGTGTGTGTGTGTGTGTGTTCATGGAGGGCAGAGCACAATAATGGGGAAGAAGTGTCTGTCACCTTATGTCATCCCTTATTTAAGCACTTGACTTTTTTTTTTAATTTTTTTTAATGTTTATTTATTTTTGAGAGAGAGAGAGAGCGAGCAGGGAAGGGGAAGAGAGAGAGAGAGAGAGACAGAACCTGAAGCAGGCTCTGAGCTGTCAGCCCAGAGCCCAATGCAGGGCATGAACCCACGAACCATGAGATCATGACCTAAGCTGAAGTCAGATGCTTAGGCCACCAGGCACCCCTAAGCACTTGGCTTCTAATCAACTGCTGCCTCAAGCTGTCCATCTTCTTAAGTACAGTAGGCAACTTTTGACATTTATTCATTATACATTCATTTATTTAATGAACATGTCTTGATTGCCTGCTCTATGCTGGCAGCAATTTGGGTAAAAAGAAGCTGGAAGTCAAGAAATACATATAGTGCCAGGTATATAGAAGCATGCATTTAGAACTAGGAGTGAAAAATGTACATTCATTCCTAACTCCAGGTCAAGTAAGAGATACACATGACCTTGAAGACACAGAGGCTGCTTTAGGAGCTGCACGTGGGAAGGGCAGGAGTGATCCATCCTTAAGAGGCCTTCTAGAGGCAAAATCTACTCTGGAATAAATGGGCCTAAATTGGGCTGCAGGGGAAGAGTGAGGCTGGAGAATCCTGGCGCTTTGGGGTAGAAGGATCTCCAGAATTGTAGGGCCAGCATAGCACTTCCTAGCAGTGTGGCCAGCTCAACAAGGAACTTCTTTTCTCATTGCCTCCGTTTCCCATCTATAAGTAATGGAGTTGTGGGAATCATCCCCGAGGCCCCTTTCTGCTGAAAGGGCTACAGGTCCTGCCTGGATAGGTGCTCTGGCACATAGAGGGTCAAAGGTTTGCTGGGATTCCTCATGCACAGCTAGCCCTCCTTCTTCTCTTCCCACCTGAGACCAGTGCAGTGAGAAGAGCCGGGCTTTCCTTAGGCACCACGGAGTCATCCAGAAAGCCCATCATGGTCTTCCCACTGCTCAGGGGGAAACTGGGCTTCAGCAATGAAAACAAGAGTAAAGGCACCAAGTGAAGGCCAACTAGCCATTAATAGCCAGCTCCTTGTGCCATGGTTCTTGCCTTTATTAAACATCTCCTATACAAATCCTTGGTGGATTCTCTGATCTACTCAAACATTTCCAGTGGAAGGGTTATCCATACTGTTTTTCTATGGGTAATTCTTAAGGTCAGGAGGAGTCTACCTCCCCAAGTTCAAGTGCAAGGCAAGATAGGGCTTTGTCCAAAACGGAAGAGCCTGGGTTAGAATCCGATCTCCACGTTACTGAGCTCCCAATGGTGAAGTGTTCCTGAGGCAGTAAAATCAAAGTAAAACCTCTGACCAACCAAACACTTAATATATAAGTCACTTCTTCCACACCAAAACCCTCCGACCCTGTCCCCTAGAAGTGGCCATTACCTCACTGCAGCATGCAGAGGCAGGGTCTAAAGGAAACTGATGGGTTTAGGAATCAACAGGCCTGAGCTTGAATCCTCAGTCTGTTACTTCATAGCTATGAGATTGTAGGAGGTTACTTTCCCTCTCTGAATTCCTTAACCAGTGAAACGAGAGTAATAATAGTGATTTCTCAGTGCTGTAGTATTAAATGATACCTGTATGTAACCTACCTGGCACAGAGTAGAAAGTCAGTGAATGGCAGTAGCTGTTAATTACCGCAACTTACGAAGCTCAAATATAATTAGTCCAAAGAGGAGTTTACCTGAAGTTCATCAAGCCAGGGGAGGAAATATTAGGGTATGTTATCTTAGAGAATCCCACCGCTGATCTTTCTGAAGTAAGTTTTGGGGCGGGCAGACCTGGCAGAAGTAGCTGGATGAATCTCAGTGGTTTCTCAAAGGCCTCTGATTCTGCCCATCCCCCATGGACTTTGAGAAGTGGCCCTGAGATAACCATGTCTCCATGCTCACACAGCCTTTGCTAGCTGCACTGGCACTACATCAAGGCCTTTCCTTGCATGCTTGGTGTTGCTTGAGGTCCGCAGCGAGGCCCGTGGTACAGTGTGGGGTTTTACCTTATCATCAGTACTTGTTTTCAGCCTGACCTCTGGATGCTCTGTTAGGGGATAGATCTCCTGATCCACTTCCTTCTCAGAATTCTCCTGCATAAACAAGCCTAAGCTCTGAGATATAAATAATTCCTACTCTGATACCAAACAGACGTAGCCGCAGCAGTGCTGCTATGCCCTGGGAACGGGAAGGGTGAACGTGTGGAGGATTGAAAGGGCCTGGGAGGCAGGGGAGGATGTCAGGATTTCTATGGAGAGTCTGGGGAGTTAAGTGAAAGAATTTTTGTGCAAATAGTATGGAAAATTCCTTCGTGGCCCTTTACATAATAGAAGCTATTTCTAAGTATTTCTCCCACCCACCTTGGGACACACACAGGCATAAAATGACAAAGAAGCTCCACTTCTAATGCTAAGCCACAGTTGAATGCCACTTGGATGAGAAGTTAGTGACATTTTGGTTTTAAAAAGAAGGTAGGTGCCAAGGAAAGTCCTGATTGGGCCATAAATACACGTAATACAAAAGGATCCTCTGTGGCCCAGAGTGCTATGGGGAAGTTCAAAGGATAGCCTCTCTACCCTCAAGAAGCCTAAAGTTTAAACCTCAGTCTAAGGAGTTAAGAGTTTGTTCAGAAGGAGCAGGCTAAGCAAACATCCACAGAAACTATGCAAATGGGTGACAAACATGAAATCACATATGTATGCAACTAGTTTTATGTAAATCCCACAGGGCTATGCAGATGATGGGAATGAGGAGCAAATCTGGCGGATAGGAGAGTGGGCTCCCAGTGTGAAAGAGGGGAGAGGCTGACCTTGGAGGGGCAGAGTGGCATTCCAGGTGCTAGAGCACCAGCTAAGAACTGGGCACGTGCAGGAACTTGATGAGAGAAGACAAAAGTGGCAGTAAAGGACCCCAAAAAAACATTCAAGGAGGATTTAGTTGGGGGAAGGGAAAGGAGAGGGTCTTAGGAACTAACTGAGTGACTTCAAGAGAGGATCGGGATGCTTCAAGGGAATTACTCTTGCTTGTATGAGGGGGCTGCTACAGTCAGACAATTAATTCGGGGCTTGGGAAGAAGCCAGCAGATACCCACTGTGCTGGTAGCAAACCAAGACCCACAGCCTCCAGTGAGCAAGTGAGGGCCACTCGACTGACACACTAAGTCCAAGGTTGAGCAAAGTGGTATCTTCCCTCAGGACCCACCGAGTGCCTCCATTTGCTAAACAAAGGACATTGTTAGTGTCTTTAAAAACAACAAGTAACAACTACTCCTGAGTTAGGTAAGTAAGAATCAGAAATTTTATTATCACAACGTGTCAGAAATGTAGTTCACATCAGAGGCACATCAGTTTATTAATTTGGCTGAATTTTTCTCTTGGGGGTTTTTCCTTTTTGGGAAGTGATTGGAGCTGAGCCCCGGTTCCCCAGAGAGCTTGGCATTAACAGAGCTTGAAGTTTCGGAAGTGCTACTTCGGCTGTTATTTTAAGGCTCGCAAACTCTTTGCAGAAGCACCCTCTTCAGTTCATCAGTTACTGATCCAGATGCATTCTGGTATAGGCTTCTGTCTCTAGAGAGGGTATGCAACAAGGGGAAGCTGAATTCTGCGCATGGAGTGCTTCAAGATGAAATGGAGCAGGACCTGATGCCCTCGGGCCAATACTTCCTTCTCTCAGGGCTCCAGGCTCACATCTCTCTTGATACAAGAGATGAAGACTTGTGGCCTGTCTCCTATCCATTTATTAGATAGGGACTACCAAGAAGACCATTCAAGCCCTCTCCCGCCTTGTTACCAGCCTCCCGCCAAAGACCACGCACAAACCCACATTGCAGAGGACAGTGGAATGAGAAAAAAAACAAAGCCCCTTGGCCGATGTGCTATTTGAGGGTAGTGTATGTAGTAGTAAATGGAAAATTCGAGTTACCTACACTGTCAATGTTGTCCATGCTTTTGCCTTCTGAAAAGCACCAGGAAATGCAGTTTCTTCCATTGGCAATAAAACTCATGCCACATGAGCACACCTGGGGGGGGGGGGGTGGGTACTGGCAAAGCACGCAAACGAACTTGTCCTGGTGTTAGTTTGTCAACCAGCATCTACCGGATGGATTCTTCTGTTCAGTGAGTTGATTAGGTGCCGCGAGGTCATGCAGACCTAGCCTAAATCACAAGGTGCGCACCCTTTCTACTACTCTTTATATAGCTCTATTTCCTCACCTGAGATGTGTGGATGGTGCCAATGAACCTTCATAATACCTGCCACCTCCCTTCCACCTGGGGACTCTAGGAGGATTAATTAGGTAGCATCTATAATATACTTTGCACTCCTTGGAGAAAGATGCTACGTAAAAGCAAAGTATTATTTCTAAGAGGGATGATACTTATTAGCTCTTCGTAGGATCATTAAGCAAATAGATTATGCTTCCCTTTAGAGAAATTATCTCTCAGTTTTCCTAATTCTTACATCTTACAGTCTGTAGAACAGAATACACAGTCTAAAGCGGGGGGCAGGGGGGGGAGGTTGTTTGGTGAAAGAGAACGGGGTGGATTTCTAACCATAAGTCGAGAAGTTGTTTTTAAGGACTCTGTCACCAAAGAAAATAGTACCATCCCCTTCCTTCTGATTTTTTTAAATGGCCCTGTCTCCCTTACAATAATTACATAATAAAATGACTGTATTTCTAAGCCTGTTCATTTTATGGCCTTATGACCTTACAATTGTTGAATACTTTGATTAAATCACATTATAGTTAAGTAGCTGTTCAAGAATCACAGGGTCATCATTGCGCACATACTTGTGGTGATATGTTACAAATTGATAATGTAAATTATGAGGGGAAACTTTTAAATCTAAACTCCAGTCCACAGAAATTTCGGGGAAAACTCAAACCGGTATTTATCTTATCATTGCCCCGTTTTCCAGATTGTATCAAAATTCCTTATTTGGCATTCCATCGAAGCCCAGTCTTCAAATGAAACCAGTTCAGCGTGCCATGTATTTTGGATTCACTTACTACAGTGAGACCCAAACTGCCTCGGTTGCCCCACTGTGTAGGTAGAGAACTTCTCACTGTTTGTGTTTCTTTTTTTCTGCCGGCACAAAGACACCATGTTAAGAAGGATCGTCTTGCTGTGGCGGGAGAGCAAAAGAAAACACAAAGCAGAAATTAAACCCCGGAGCCCTTGAAGTGAGTGTTGAGCGAGTTTAGAGGAGAAAAGTCAGAGCAAATGTCTGTAGTGCCTCCACACACACACTCACACGAAGAGTGTTGCCAGCCCCCAGCAGTCACATGTGGAAGCCCATGCGAATCAGATTTTCATCCATTAAACTCATTCACAGGAAAATGTAATGTAGGTCAGCGGGGAGAGCCGTGTGGTGTCGCGTGCAAGCTCATTCACCACCCAGAGAAATAGGAGTCAGGGGTGTTCAGTGTGGAAGGCTTGAAGCCCATGGTGTAGGACACCATAAGATAACCACGATGTGAACCCAGTCAGTCGCCGACAAGGCCCCGTGTCGGTGTCTCTCGTACAGGTTTCCGTGGATTAGCACCCATCTGACCTAGATTATGCACTTGAAGTGCCAGCCACTTTAGTTCTACCTCGTCTTTCTCTCCCGTGTGTTCTTAGCCACCTTTTTTTCAAGCATTTATCGTTTCCATTTTGTGTATTTGATTTTATGAGAAGGCTTCATGCTTCTCTGAGGGATTTAAGCAAAACCAGTCAACTTCTGTGGCCAGGAGGGACAGGGAAAAAGGAGACGACAGAAGACTTGGCTGGAGAGAGCTCTGGCGGTTGTTGTTATTTTTCACCCTCTCCGGCTCCTCTGCCCCACCCTCTAAGGAGGATGCCTGTAGCGATTTCGGGGCGCCACCCAGGCAGTGTGACAACAGGGTCTGTGGGCTGTGTTTGCTTCTAGGATGGGTGTGATGAAAGCATGGTGGCAACACCCTTCTTTCCTGGTAACCACACGCTGATAGTGGCCCCTCCCACCACTCATCTCCAACCTGATACCCTGAAAAAGCACCAGAAAGGAGCCAGCACGTAAGCACCTTGAAAGCAACCTTAGTTTGGTATTTCAGCCATTCAAGTTTGGAGTCCGGCATCTTTGTCACAGCCGTGTTGCCTAAAGTCAGAGGTAAAATTCCTTGAGGGTAAGGAAGCCTCTTAAAGCCATTTCGTTAGAATTGATGTGGTTTCTTTTAGAGCTTTTAATAAGTTAGCAAAATCAAGTTTATTTTAATGTCCCCTCCATAAAAAGTAAAACAAAATAGTCATATAAAAAATCTGGAGGGGCACCTGGGTGTCTCAGTCGGTTGAGCGTCCGACTTCGGCTCAGGTCATGATCTCGCGGTTCGTGGGTTCGAGCCCCGCATCAGACTTTCTGCTGCCAGTGCAGAGCCTGCTTCAGATCCTCTGTCTCCCTCACTCTACTCCTCCTCCAGCCTTTCTCTCTCTGTCTCTCAAAAATAAATAAACATTAAAAAAAATTTTTTTTAATCTGGAAAAGATGCAAAAGCAGAAAGGAGGAAAAATACTAGATGCGATCACAGTTAAAATTTTGCTATATTTCCTCATAGACCTTCGTCCTTTTTTTCCTTTCTTCGCTTCTTTGCTTTTACTTCTTTCTTTCTTTTTCTTTCTTTTTCATTCTTTCTCTCTCTCTCTCTTTCTTTCTTTTGCTCAAATCTTTCTGAGATCCTCGATAACCATGTTTCCAGGCTCAAGTATGTGGTCTTTGGAAATAAACTGTTTTAATCTAAACACAAGGCTGTGTAAGGATGAAATTAAATGACCCCTTAGCATTCCTCCAACACCTTCTCCATTCACACTGGTCAGAGAGGATGTGTGATGTGAGCTGGCATCCTCTCCATGCCTGAAGCAACTGGGAAAAAATGTTAGGATGGCATCAACCTAATTGCCCTTAAGCAGATTAAGCCTCCTAGTTCTCATGGTAAAACCTGCTAGTGACTGTCCTTATCTGCCCCCCTCCATAGCCACTGTTGATTAATTGCAAATTTGCATGCTTCGAGACAGAGAGGGGAACACTTGTGCCTCTCTGGTATTCTCTGTGCATTCTATGTTCATTGAGGAAAATGCAGCCAAGTGGGAATGTGGCCAGCAATGCAACTGGCTTTCAGATGCATGTTTCTGTAACACATCTTAGTGCTATATTTGTCAATGGACTTAGGGCCTCAGAGAACTTTCCAAGGTGAAAACCTAACATTGCTTCCATGGACATTGAGGGTAAAGCCCTTAACCCTGCGACTTAATGAGAACAAAATTAAGTGCTTCTTTAAGCAGCTTAGATTTATCTTGTCAATATAAGTGATGGGAGGTTTCTTTGTGTGCTTTAGAAAAGAGATTGTGTGTGTGTGTGTGTGTGTGTGTGTGTGTGTGTGTGTGTGTTAATCTAAAGCATCGTCTCTTTGCTTCATTATGTCACCATCCACACTGTTCCTTTATGATAGACAGGGTTCATCTATTCCCCTGCTCTAAACTTAATTACTTTGCAATTAATTCTTTGTTGAAAATAGCAAGGCTCCTAAACTCAGAACATCTCATTGTGAGAAAGGCTGTTTATGGATAGAGGTCAAGAGGACGAATTGGAATATTCCGCAGCACTGCCACAGATATTTTGAATGAAAATGGTAAGAGAGAAAAGGCCCATTCCAAACAAGGTTGTCACAGAAGGTGAGGGCTTCCTCCCAAACAAACTGAATTAAGAATTTTAAACATAGCACCATAGAAAAATCTCTTTCCAATAATCTTAATGAACTCACTTTTTTTTTAATGACCTACTATATGGCAACCACTTGCACATGTATTGTTTTAGTTAATCCTTATAAAAATATTCCAAGCCAGGTAATAGCTTGAGCTATCATTCCTTCCCTTGAGCTGTGACAAGCTGCGCAGGAGACCACAGGCTGGATTGAGGGCGCACTGGGGAGCGACAGCCAACATAGCCTGGGTATGATGATGAAGTGAAGATGGCACTGAGTCTTGAAGGTTTAGTGGGAATTAGCCCAGGAAAGAAAAAAGGAATCTCATTCCTGGTAGAGGAAACAAGACCAAGTCTTTAAGAGGTCTTTAGGAACAAGGAGCACCTGGGGAGCTGTAAAGGCTGAGAAATCAGGTGCCTTTCTTCATTAAGTAACTTCCTTGATGCCTCAAATACAGCACTGTATTGGAAAAACACTTAGTGCAAGTGAAATACATTGAAAAAATTCCTGACTTTTTTGTTCTTACTTTGCCTACTGGGCTGTTCTTTTCCCTACACTCAGTAGAGGATGACTAGATTATACTCCTTTCCCACATCCTTATGGAGTATGTTGAAAGTGTCCCTTGGATTTCTGTTCTCTGTGTGTGGAGTGAAAGATTTCCCTTAAGCATCATCACTTTGGCTCTGCTTCCTCCAGTTTCTGCAAAGCCAAAAGGCCAAAGAGCTCTGTGATTGGGGCTGTGGTCAGACAGGACTAAGATCAACCACCCCTGTCCCCTTCTCCTACAGTAGGCTTTACCTTCCCTTAAGGAAAATTGTGTGCTGTAATACATCTTTGCTGGCAATTGCCCTGGTGAAAGGGAGTAATGAGGAAGGGTTGTTATATTTTAGACGCTCTTGAGTAGAGTGGTAAATTGTTATTCAAAGCCCATATGGTGGCCTGTGTGCACACATTATTCTTCCCATGCTCTAGTTTTTTCATCAAATACGTGCTTCCCCTGCCCATCCACCTTCCCCCCAACCCCTGTTTCTTCTGATGAGCACCATTCCCACATGTGGGCAGGTCAGCCCTCTCTACAATTGTGCTTCCTGTGTCTTTGACCTCCCCAGCTTTCCTCCTGGACAAAAAGCCAATCAGCTCATGGAGTAGCACAAGAGCAGCACGTCATGTCCTATGTGTATACTTTGTGTGAGGTCAGTGAATGGAGCCCTCTTAGCTTCTGGAATATAACTCTAATCTCAACAAATTTAGGTAAATAGCACACAGAGCTTTATTGATAAAATCAGCCTTATTTGGAAAACTATTGGTATTAAAACATTACCAGTAATTTTCATTGTGGGTAAATACTAAATATACTGAAGATAAAAGTGAAACTTTCTGTGATGCCAGTGATCTGTTATAGAAAGTGTTAAGCATTTTGCTTCTCTACATAATCCCCATTTTACATAGAAATCAGGAAATGTTCCCAGGTTTACTCAGTAAAAACAAATTTAAGAAATGGATGCTCCAAATCTTAATGTTGTCCTCATTTTCTAAAGAAGAAGCAGAGACTCAAATTCTGTACATAAAGTTTTGGGGCTAGAATTTGCTTCCAAGCCTTTTGATATTCCTGATCTTTTTTTTTTTTTTCTTACATGACAGATACAGTGACATACCTCACTTGGGAAAAGAATAAAGAAAGACATGAGAGAGTTTGTCTATTGTTTGGATTCAAATCACAAGAAGTGGAATGAAATAATTTATCTATTAACTAAGCTAAAGAAAGATAGGGACACCTGGGAGGCTCAGTCAGTTGAGCATCCAACTCTTGATTTCAACTCAGGTCATGATCCCAGGGTTGTGGGATTGAGCCCTGCATTGGGCTCCTTGTTGAGCATGGAGCCTGCCTAAGATTCTCTCTCACTCTCTAAAATAAAAAAGAAAAAAGAAAAATTAAAAAGAAAAAGAAAAAATTGATCTAGATAACTTTGAGTTTTTAAATTAAATATGAAGAATAAAATCATAAAAATTTTTTAAAATTTTTTATTTGTGTATCGTTAACATAAAATGTTATATTCATTTCAGGTGTATAAGAGTGATTCATCGTCTCTATGCATTATACTGTGCTCACCACAAGTATAGCTACCATCTGTCACCTTACGACACTATTACAATATCATTGACTGTATTCCCTATGCTGTGACTTTCAATCTCATAATTTATTCATTCCATAATTGGAAGCCTGGACCTCCCACTCCCCTTCACCCATTTTTCCCATACCCTCAGCACCTTTCCCTCTGGCAACCATCATTTCTCTTTCTGTATTTATAGGTCTGATTCTGGGTCTCATTCTGCTTTTTGTTTTATATTTTAGATATAAAATTGTTTTATGTTTTAGATTGTTTTATATTTTAGATTCACTTGTTTTATATTTTAGATTCCACATGTAAGTGAAATCATGTGGTATCTGTCCTTCTCAGTCTGACTTATTTCACTTAGTATAGGTTTATCTGTGTTGTCACACATGTGAAGATCTCATCTCTTTTGTGGCTGTGTAATATCCCTCTCTGTGTGTATGTGTGTGTGTTTGTGTATGTACCATATCTTCTTTATCCATTCATCCATCAGTGGATATTCTAGTTACTTCTATACCTTGGCTATTGTAAATAATGCTGCAGTTAACATAAGGATGCCTTTATCTTTTCATATTATTGTTTTTGTTTTCTTTGGGTAAATACCCAGTAGTGGAATTATAGGATCATATGGTATTTCTTTTTTTAATTTTTTGAGGAACCTCCATGCTCTTTTCCACAGTGGCTGTACCAATTTACATTCCCACCAACAGTGCATAAGAGTTCCTTTTTCTCCACATCCTCACCAACACTTGTTATTTCTTGCCTTTTTGATTTAAGGTGACATCTCACTATATTTTTGATTTGCCTTTCCCTGGTGATGAGTGTTGAGCATCTTTTCATTTATTCCTTGGCCATCTGTAGGTCTCTTTGGAAAAATGTCTGTACAGGTCCTCTGCCCTCATAAAAATAATTTTTATAAATATAGGTGAATATGTTTTTGGAATAGACAAAGTCTTTATAGGTATATAAGCAAAGGCAGAAACCATTAGTGAAAGACCACTAGATTTGATCCCATCCCCTTAAATAAAATGAAGCATTTTTATTTTTGCACATATAAAAATAAACCTACACAAAATTTAGAAAGAAAACAGCAATATTTGATTAATTTTACAGAATTATTACAAATTGGTAAGTAAAAGACTAATATCACCTACAAAAATGGGCAGAGATATGAACAGGCAATTAGTAAAAGAGAAAATACGAAAGTCAGCAAACTTAAGGGCACCTGGGTGGCTCAGTCAATTGAGCAACCGAGTCTTGACTTCAGCTCAGCTCATGATCTCATGGTTCATTATTTCAAGTCCTGCACCAGGCTCTGCGCTGACAGTGAGAAGCCTGCTTGGGATTTTCTCTCTACTGTCTCTGCCCACCCCCCTCTCAAAATAAATAAAGTAAAAAAAAAAAAAAAAAAAGTCAGCGATCTTAGATAAGACAATCTCATAAGTAAACAAAGACATGTAAATTAAAAGAAGATACCTTTGAGTCAACTAAGTATCAAGTCTTATTTTCCAGGATAATGTTCATATTGGTGAGAGTATACATTAGTGCAGGAATTAGAGATTGACAAACACTTTCTACAGGACACTTTTAATGATATATATTAAATTCTTTTTAAAAGTTAAACTTTTTAGGTGCCTGAGTGGCTCAGTTGGTTAAGTGTACAACTCTTGATCTCAGCTCAGGTCATGATCTCAGGATTCATGGGATCAATCCCTGCATCAGTCTCTGCACTGATAGCACGGAACCTTCTTGGGACTCTCTCTTCCTCTTTCTATGCCCCTCCCCAGCTCACCACATCCTCACCAACACTTGTTATTTCTTGCACTCACTCTCTCTCTCTCTCTCTCACTCTGTCTCTAAAAATAAATAAACTTTAATAAAAGTTAAACTTTCAAGAATGTACTTTTTAAAAAAAATCATGAATGTCAGCAGAAATATACATAACCAGGATATTTATGGTAGAATTATTTTTTCAATACTTATATTTGGGAGAGTGCAAGCAGGGAAGGGACAGAGAGAGGGGAACAGAGGATCCAAAGCCGGCTCCATGCTGACAGGCTGACTGCAGCCAGCCAGATGTGGGGTTCAAACTCATGAACCGCAAGATCATCACCTGAGCTGAAGTTGGATACTCAGCCAACTGAGCCACCCAGGTGCCTCTATAGTGTAATTATTTTTAATAACAAAAAGATGGAAATGATAAAAGGGCTACAATTATCAGTATGTGGTAGAGTTGATGGAAATTTTAACCGTCAAAAAATTTGCCTTGATGGTCTACACTAAATATGTATTACTTTCATTTTTTAAAAATGGTGATGTATCTTTCTTAAGAAAGATGGTGGAATGCTTTCACAGTGGCATATCAAATAACAGGCAGGCAGTGGGAGTGGTTGGCCCTGGGGGCAGGAATATTTTATAACTGACATTGCTTAGGATTGTCAGCCCCTGGTAATAATCAGAAACCAACCAGCTCTTTAAATCATTATGTGCACACTGGGCCACTGCTCCCCCAGCATTCTCCCCTCCTTAATAAATGACTGTGACTTCTGATGCTTCTGGAAAGAAAGAGGAAGGGGTGGCACCTTAACTTGCTCATCTAGTACGTAAAAATCCCTCAAAATTGGTACTTATGCCAGTTTCTACAGTAAAATACATAATCACTTCACGGCTATAAACACCACCAAAGCATTTTTCCAGCTTACCTGGGTGATCCTACTTCAGGAGTGGGGTGGCATCATTTTCACTTTGTAGGCTTTTATATTCTGCATGTGTGTGAGATCCCACAGGAGCCTTGTTGGTCCTATCGCACAGGAGCTTCACAAGTGAGAGTCGCTATCTGACTGAGTGGCGTTCACTCCGTGCTTCTATCTCGGAGGAACCTAGAATGAGATACCATATAATATGAATGGATATCCCCCTAGGCACCCTATAAATTTATTATAAAGGACTGGATTTTGCAATAACAAAAAATAGCTTATGAAATTTGAGGAAAGTCTAAAAATGAGAAATTTATGTCTCTGCAGGGTTACAGTAGACCACAGATGCTACTAACAGGCCTGATTTCGTTAACATGAGATCAGGCCTTATTTTCTCCCGAGCAGGCAGAAGCATAGCAGTGTGTGGCTCTGAAGCTTCCCGTGTTTGGAGACAGAAAGCAGACATTTCTGGAAAGAAGTAGCAAATGTGGACAGTTCTGTATGTTGAGGCAATAAGAACAGCTGGTTAAATGATAACTTTGTTTGCTTTTAACATCTACTTTGTAAAAGATCTTTAGAAAGATAAGATTTGGGTTTGGGGCCGTCTTGGAAGATGGGGGTGAGGGGAGCTTCATTTGGACAGTTGTGTGGGACATAGAGAATCTAACTTGGGCTTGCGGTTTTTGAAAAAAAAATGTTGGGGTTTATGTAGCTCTTTAAATGTTTATTTTTTCCAACTGGCTTGGCATTTAGTTATCTTTGAAGGAAGTCGTGAGCAGAGCTAAAATTTATGATACGGAAATTACTCAAAATCCTATGAGAAACAATCCATACCAACTGGAATTGCTTTTAGTTCAAGAGAGCTCAAAATTCTCTCCCTCTGTTTCATGTGCCAGAGTGATGGCAGAGGGTGTAAAGCCGCCTTCGGAAGTCAAGCCTTCCTTTTGCTCTGGTGAAAAACCCTTTAGAATCTCAAGAACCAGGCTCCCTATTTCAGTTGCCCACCCTAAATGCAGGTACTGTTTATCTATTATATCAGTTTAATGAGAGGACCATCTCACGCTCATTAAGTCGATTTGAAAAATGATCAGAAGAATCGAGACCGTGTCCTTGGAGGATATAAAGGCCTCCGAGGCTGTATCCATTTTAGGAAAACCAGGTCTTTTACCTTTGCTCTTGCTTCACCTCAGCATTTTCTTCCGCAGCAGAAATAATGCGTTTAGTCATTTTGGAGCAACGGTTTAATACATTAATGATCGCAGGTGCTGTTGCTAGGATTTCGGCTCTGCAAATGTTGTGTGGTGAGTGGGTCAAAGGCAGGAAGCGAGGGTCGTGTAAAGTGAGAAGTTTATGAAGCCGGCATGCCCTGCAGTGTAAGCAGGAGCCTCCCACCTAATTAAAATGGATGAGGAGTATGTGCTCCACAGACCGCCGAAGACATATGTAGCTGGGCGGTGGGCCGGGCGAAGAGGAGGGGGGCACGGAAGCCGCGTGAAACGGATAGGAAATCAGAGAAATGCCGGCCTCCTCTTCCGTAGCTTCTGGAATTAAGGAGCTGTTACATAATCCAAGCCAGCAGCTTGAGGGGATTTGGCTAATAGTTAACTTAATTTTTCTGGAATGTCCTTTTTTTTTTTTTTTCTGTAAGTCGGCCTGCGTGGAGAGAAAATGGAACTCTCGTCAATGAATCAAATGGCAGGAGGGGCCAGCTGGGAGGAGCGGTTCCCCCCGGATCCTATACGCATTACTGCACTCCTTGGCTGTACTTCGAGAGCAGGTTAAATGAATTGTTCCCATTAGCGGACTGATAGGACAGCTCCTGTAGATGAAGGAGACTCTGTACTTCGAATGTCACGGTGCGGGGGAGGTAGCCCTCATAGCAAAGTTGGCAGTGCCACACGTGGTGGTATGTTACCGTCGTCGTTAAAAGTCCATAAAACGATGACTTACGGCAAGGCTCAGAGTTTCAGCGTAGTATATAAGAAGAAGACTTCTGTCAGCTTAGAAGCGATGTCGGAATCCTCTGCAGCTCCGCCGTCTCTCGGAGGCGTGGTGGTCGTGGAAGCCGTACCTGGTGCCAGACTTGCTGTCTGAGGCTGAGTCCGTCTGACGTTGATGGCCCTGACGCAGTCACGTTCGCTCTGATGAGTCACTTCTGCCTTCATTTGCTGCAATTAAAATCCTGAAAGTTTACCTGCTTCCCCTGCGTATCTAAAGCACTCTTCAGTAAGCGACACCGAGTATGACTACAGGGGGAAAAACATGAAGAATCGGGAGGATGTTGAGTTGGCTGAGAGGTTCCTGATGTCTGAGCTCAAAGCTATCCGACCTTGACCATATCGGCATCTGGGAGACGCTTGTTTTATTCCTTCTGTTACCCTGGAAACTGAGGCACGAGTTTCACGTGTGCAAATACAGAGTAACAGAATCTGCTATCTTTTTTAACAGAACCTGTTATCATAGTCATATAGTAGTTGTAGGAACTCTCTGGAATATTTAAACTGTGTGTAAGGATCTTTCGAAATGCAAAAAAAAAAAAATTATCAAGGATGTCTGTTGGGGGGGAGAAAAGGATGTCTGTAGGGGAAAATATATAAGCAGGAAGGGGGGAAGAGGTTCCTCTCGCATGCATTTCTTTGTGGACATAGGCTCCTGAAAAAAGTCAGCAGGGCCTCAAGTGACCAAGGATGAAAAGAGAAATGTGCCAAGAGTTTGACCGAATTAACATAAGTCTGCATGTTTTCACTGCCCGCCCCCCAAAACACTTTTTGCTGTTGAAGCTCATGGATGTGCTGAGCAATGTTTGTGCTTCCTGAGGAAGAAGTGATGACAGCTAGGAACGTGTGTGGGGCTGATGCAAAATGGATGGCCAGAATGGGATTTGGGCCCCTGGTTGAGGCTCTGACTGATACCCATACTGTAAGCTTTTCCCTTCCGCGCCATGAGTACAGGGACCATTGCTATCTTGTTGGCCATCTCCATCACCTACCATAGCACTTGACAACAGGGAGCAAGGAGGGAACGAGCAGTCAGACAGCCAATCAGAGGCCAGTATAGATGGCAGGTCTTGAGTTTTCACCCTTGAGCAAATTGCACTTTGAGCTGAAAGATCATATTATTCATACATTGTTCATTAGTGAGATGTTCAAATAGTTTCAAGCTTTCCTTCGGCTCTGGGACTACATTAGTGACAGCTTTGAAATTAAAGGTAACTAAAGCTACCTCAGCTGCATATGGGTTGGATTCCAAAATCATAATGGCATTGAGAGTGCTGTTTTTATGTTGTGTGGGTGAAAGCCAGAGGGTGGAAGACAGGGCTGTGTGACAGAATTGATGCACATGCGTTTGGATAATGTACTGTCATAGGGAGTCCAGTCTCTCACCTGGTGGTTAGGAGTGTCCTTGACGCTTGGGTAAGGCTCCTCTAGTCTCTTGCTCACAAATACAGGACATGGAACAGAGGGGCACTCACACAACTGTAAACCATCTAAACACTGGTTTACCAGTCCAAACTGCACAAAATGGAAAGGACAACCAGACTGTAAAGCGAGAAGAGCCTGTTGGTGAAAAAGTTAATGCTGGTAGAAGGGACGGGAGACTACAGGGAACTCACTGACCTGGGATACAGATGTTTGTCTGTGATGCTTTTTGCTGGATGCCTTTGGCTCTTGGTGTGGGCTCAGGAGGTGCCCTTAAAGGCTTCAACCAGAGAAGGAAATAACTACAATGGCCACTGAAAAACATCACATGATTGAGCTTTTGGCCCCAGCTCTGTCATACAGGAGCCACTTGACATTGAGCATGCCCCTTCACCTTCCAATATTCAGTTTCCTCCCTGGAAAATGGTTCAGCAGTATCTTCTTGACCACTTGCTTCACAGAGGGAGACGAGGACATCAGAAGGTGGGTTGAAAATCTGCATCAGCCGTACAACAATGAATATGTTGTTACAGTGGCAAACTACAAGTTGCCCTTGGGTAATCTCTTTTTTTTTTTTTATTTTTTTAATGTTTTTATTATTTTTGAGAGAGAGAGAAAGAGAGAGACTGAACACAAGCAGGGGAGGGGGAGAGAGAGAGGGAGACACAGAATCTGAAGCAGGCTCGAGGCTCTCTGAGCCGTCAGCACAGAGCCCAACGCGGGGCTCGAACTCGTGAACCACGAGATTGTGACCTGAGCCAAAGTTGGAGGTTTAACCGACTGAGCCACCCAGGTGCTCTGCCCTTTGGGTAATCTTCAAGGGAGTTTGAAAATGTGGGACAATAAATAAATAAAATAAAATAAAATTAAATTAAATTAAATTAAATTAAATTAAATAAATAAAACAAAACAAACAACTAGTGGGGAAATGCTACATCTTGTTTGAGGATCAGATTGCTATTCTGAATGATGAATTGAAATTACCTGTAAAGGGACTGAACTGTAAGTTAGCAACAACCATCTGCCTTAAAATAACCACTCAGAGAGTAGCCAGGATATCTTGGATTCTTATTTGGAATCATTAACCAAGGGACCCCTGGTTTGTTTAGGTTTCTATGTAGAAGAAGTGGCCTGCTTTTAAGGGTGGCTGCTGTTATATGCCACTGATGGGACTTTCATCCAACCAACAAAAACATGGGCTGCTGAGAATGAACAGAACCAAGCACAAGATTGTCCAAGAGGGTAGACTCATCAAAGTATAGTAAAAAGATGGTTGGGGTGCTTGGGTGGCTCAGTCGGTTAAGTGTCCGACTTTGGCTCAGGTCACGATCTCGCGGTCTGTGAGTTCAAGCCCCGCGTCAGGCTCTGGACTGATGGCTCAGAGCCTGAAGCCTGCTTCCGATTCTGTGTCTCCCTCTCTCTCTGCCCCTCCCCCGATCATGCTCTCTCTCAGTCTCAAAAATAAATAAACATTTAAAAAAAAAAAAAAAAAAAAAGATGGGTGTGAGCCACAGGAGGGGAAGGTGGAATTCAAAGTCAGGTCTTCTGATTTATTTTCTACCACATGCTCCCTTCACGTGGCCATAACAAATTCTACTACTTTGGCATCAACCAATGAGGTTAGGTTCCTAAAACGTGTCATGGTTGACAAAACCACTATTGGCAAGATTAAGACCCCATTGAAAACAAGAACTTAAGGAGGAGGAATAAAAGGTATTAAATATTTCTTTGTGTAAGTAAAATCAAATGAATGGCTGAATAAATATGTATTCTGAAGGTATCTGCTCTCCACAGCATTCAAACCTGTTCTAGTGAGTAGCACTTTCTTCAGTGGTTGGGGAACTACGACTGCTACCTATTCACATGTGTGGGCAGAATCTCTCACACACTATATATGAGATAGACTCGGCCTCTTTTCAAAGCTTTCCAAGCCAGTAAAACCCTTCTATTATGAAAATTTCAAACACATACTCAAAGAGAGGCAACAGTGGAGTGAATTCCTGGATACCAAACGTACAAGATCGAATGCTTCTCAAGATTTTGTCACACGTGCTTCGGCTATCCCCTTCCCCTTTGCTGAAGCGTTTTTTGGGTTTGTTTGGGGTTTTTTTGAGAGAGTGAGAGAGAGGCACACACAGAGAGCAAGCTGGGGAGGGGCAGAGAGAGAGGGAGGCACAGAATCTGAAACAGGATCCAGGCTCTGAGCTGTCAGCACAGAACCTGACTCGGGGCTCGAACTCACGAACTACGAGATAATGACCTGAGCTGAAATCCGATGCTGAACCGACTGAGCCACCCAGGTGCCCTGAAGCATTTTAAAGCAGATCTCAGACATTGTATCATTTCATCCCTACATGTTTCATATTTCAGTCTGAAATTAAATGCCTGATACACTCACATTCTCCCCTGTGTTCTTTTCAAGGCCACTCAGAAAGGTTTTATGATTGCTATTTTGTTTTGTCTTCTGGACCTGCTATGTAGCATAAATTTGTTTTCCCTTTCTACACTACTTCCACAGGCATGATCTGGACTGTGTGGTCCAGAGGAGTATGATCAAGAAATAATGCTGCATTACTCTGTTGAAAAAGAAAGACCCAGGGCACCTGGGTGGCTCAGTCGGTTAGGCGTCCGACTTCATCTCAGGTCATGATCTCGTGGTCCGTGGGTTCGAGCCCCACGTCGGGCTCTGTGCTGACAGCTCAGAGCGTGGAGCCTATTTCAGATTCTGTGTCTCCCTCTTTCTCTGACCCTCCCCTGTTCATGCTCTCTCTTTCTGTGTCTCAAAAATAAATAAATGTTAAAAAAAATTTTTTTTAAAAGAAAAAGAAAGACCCTAAACTCACATATGAAATAATAATAATAATAATCATCATCATCATCATCATCATCATCATCCAAGGATTTCATCTAGGATATACAAATATAGAACAGAGCTATCTTTAAAAATAAAAATACCAATTTTATTTTTAAATCACCTTGAATAGAAGGGAGATTGCTAAACCCAAGTTAACCTCTATATCTAAGAACCCTGCATCCTAAAATCGTTGTTTCTAAAACTGCTTTCTCAGCCTCAGAAATGGGAAAGTTAAACTATTCTGAATTGCCATGGAAGAAGTCACACAAGCTCTTCTTCTTGCTGTAGCATATGGTTAAGTGGGAATTTTTCTGTCGGTTCTTTATTATCCCAGAGCCAATATGAGATTAGCTTTACAAGTTGGGTTATAACCTTTACAGCTTCTGTGTCGGGGATCCGTTAACAAGATCATAAAGATCTTTCTAACAGATGAGGCCTACGTGCCCTGTGTTCAGCTGTGGTAATGGCCAAATTGATTTTATCAAAAGTGTTTAAGAGCGCCATTTTACCTTTTCTATTGATTGCCTGACCTCTGCTTTGGGTCCTGGGGTTGGTATGTGTTCTCCCCCCCCCCCCTTCTCTCTTTGTGTGTAGTTTGCTGGTTTCTCTCCACCCATGCAAAATTTTCCTTCTGTCCCCAGAAAATCTCATCTAGCCTCTGCCTAACCATTTCTGTTCTCCTGTGTTCTCTATACATTTCCAGAGGACTAGGTTTTGAGGTCACAATCGATAGACTAGACACGTTGCTCTGGAGACCGTCCCCGGTCATTCATTTCACGGATGTTCTTGAGCTCCCACTATGTGCCAGGCACCATTGTCAGCATTCTAAAATACAGTGATAATCCGAGAACATGAAGTCCCTGACTTTTAAGGGTTGGCATTTTTGGGAAAACACACCATAGCTATTTAATAGAATGTCACAGGGAGAGAAATCCTGTCATGAAAAGTAAAGCAAAGTGGAGAATGGAGCAGGAACACCATTGTAAATAAAGTGAGGGGAAGGGAGTGAGCATTCTGCCTTAGAGATCTGAGTAGCTGTGAGGAAGGCCTGGGGAGATGTGGAGGAAAATTGAACCAGGCAAAGGGAATTCTAAACTGAAAGGACTCGAGGCCAGAGCAAGCTTAGATCTTTAGAGACAATCCTGCAAGGTCCATGTAGAAGATCAGGTGTGAGGGAAGGCAGAGAGAGGAGGACATGAGGTGGAGACCCAGGGAGGCTTGTGGAGAAGCTCATGAGTCACAGAAGGAAACTGAGCAGGGGCTGACACTATCTGATTAACAGTTCAAACAGTTCGCTTTGGCCTAAATGATGCTTTAAAATGATGCCAGTGAAACCTCCTTAGGTCTAGCTGAGATGTTCTGTACGATAACAGGGAGACTTAAACATACCAGGCCTTGGAGCTGACAGAGCTCAGTGCTGCTCTCCGCTCGGCCTCTAATTGGCTGGATGACTTGGAACCAGTCACCTAGTCCCTCTCGGGCCCAGTTTTCTGTCCTTTCCCAGGAAGAGATATAATTTCTTCTCTCTTCCAGATCTGACATTTGGTGATTAAGCTATAAACTAGAGTTATTTCTTAACCCTATGTATGCGTTAGGGTAAAGGCTAAAAACGGCTGTAGCAGAGACCCAAGAACACAGTGGCTTATGCGAAGTGGAAGTTTGCTTCTCTCTCCTGTGGTGTTTGAGCCGGTAGAAACTCCCAGGGAAGGAGACAGGCCTACAAGCTTACAGGGTCCTGTCTCCAAAGGTGCAGCCCTCATGGTTGGAGCTGGGACACAGGCTCATCCAAGTTCCAGTCCACGAGAAGAGAGACGATATCCCAGGCAAGCAATTTCCTTTTAAGTGACATGGAATTTACACATACCCCTTCCGCTCACATTCTTAGTGAGAACATAGTCTTATGGCTATACCCAGCCCCAAAGAATCCTGGGAATGTAGTCTCTAACTGGGCCACTGTGTGCCCACCAAAAAGGTGCCTGCTGTGGAAGAATGGGAGATACGGGGATATGGAGGGGAAGCAAGAGAATTGCCACACCATATTTTTGAAAGATCCCAAGGTATTGTCAAGATACCGTAAGCTCATAAAATTTCCTGAACCTTTGTATCAACTTCCTATGGCTGCTATAATGTGTCACAAATGAGTGGCTTAAAACAACAGAAATGTATTCTCTCACAGTTCTGGGTACTAAAAGTCCAAAATCAAGGTGTCAGCAGGGCCATGCTCCCTCAGAAGGCTCTAGAGAAGAAGTTCTAAAAGCCTGTCTCCTAACTTCTGGTTGTTGCTGGCCGTCCTTGGCTCCTTGGCCTACAGCTACATGACTCCAGTCTCTGCCTCTATCTTCACCAGACTTTCTCTTGTGTCTTCTGTGTCTCTCTGTCCATACCTCCCTCTCCTTTCTCTTATCGAGACAGCAGTCACTAGATTTAAGGCCTACCCTAATCCAGTAGGACATCATCTTGATTACATCAGTAAAGACCCGGTTTCCAAATAAAGTCACGTTCACAGGTACCCGGAGTTAGGACTTGAACATAACTTTTTGAGGGATATAACCCAAGCCATTACAACCTTCTTAAGACTAAAGGGAGGGAGGGAAAGAAAATATAGAAGAGAGGAGTTGTGCTAGTTGAAATCAAACAAATTATGACAGTATGTCAATTTCAAAAGAAGCCATAGTTTGGGGGTACCTGCGTGGCTCAGTTGGTTAAGATCCGGCTTTTGATCTCAGCTCAGGGCTTGATCTCAGGCTTCACAGATCAGGCTTCACATTAGGCTGAGTTCAGGCTTCACATTAGGCTCCGGGCTGGGTGTGGAACCTGCTAAAAGAAAAAAAAAAAAAAAGAAGAAGAAGAAGAAGAAGGCACCTCAGTGCCACAACCCAAGGACACAGAGACCTTTTTCCCTTCCATTTTTTGTGGAAGCATTCCATTGCACTGCTAAGATACATTGCTTAGGTAATGGAATTCAAAGACCCTTGACAGCTTTCAGCTTTATGCTGTCTATACCATTTCATGATCACAACGACCCCAATAAGAAAGTATCCTTACCTCTTAAATTTTTTTTAACATTTGTTTTTGAGAGAGAGAGAGAGGACAAGCAGGAAAGGGGCAGAGAGAGAGGGAGACACAGAATCTCAAGCAGGATCCAGGCTCTGAGCTGTCAGCACTGAGCCCGATGTGGGGCTCGAACCCATGAATCATGATCTGAGCAGAAGTTGGACTCAACCAACTAAGCCACCCAGGTGCCTCTTCCTTATCTCTATCCTACAGAAACTGAAACTGAGACTCGGGCTAAGTAACTTGCCCAAAGGGAAATGACTCCATGATGTTCACTTAGTGCTAGTGATGAAGTCAGGCTTGCATCCTGGGTCTTCCTGTCTCCAGAACCCTGCTCTTTACATTTCATGGCAGTAACACCCAGAGAATTCTCAGGGGACACTGACAGAGGGCTCACTCTTGCCTTGAGGGGTTTGTGATCTGAGCCAAACCAGAATGAATGCTTAACCAACTGACCCACCCAGGCGCCCCTTAGACTTTTATTTATACAGTTTTATCATAGATAATTAGAAGTAATCTGACCTCAGTACAGCTGTGTTTGAGAGACAAGGAAAGCCTACGGTCCCCCCTACTTCTCCGCCATCTCAACTCCTCTGTGCCTTAAGGAGGGCACTTGCTGGGATGAGCACTGGGTATTATATGTAAGTGATGAATCACTTTCATTGGTTTCAGGGTTCTACTCCTGAAACCAATACTACACTGTATGTTAATTAACTTGAATTTAAACAATTTTTTTTTAAAAAAAGAAAGAACATTTAGAAAGTAGAGACAAAGAAAAAAAATGAAAAATCACCCACAATCCCTCCACTCAGAGATAACCACTCTCATTTATTTTGTGCGTATTTTTTAGTCATTTTTCTATGCAGTTTGTTTGATTTTTTTCTTCTTTCCCCAGAAACGTAATCATGCTGTAGTTGGTTTGAGTTTTTTGTTTCTCTAAAGACAGCTACAACATCTTTCTATGCAATTAAGTTTTCATTAGTTTAATGATGACAGAGTATTTCATTACATAGATATACTATGGTTTATTTAACTCATCCTCTATACTGTTGACTTTTGGGTGGCTCCTCCCTAACCTTTCACTGATAACACCAATGGTGCCACAAAAACGCTGTGTACATCCATAATGACTTCCTAATGCCTACATTTCTGGTGGTCACATTACCAGATGGAAGAAGAAAAGATTTTTCCCCCTTCTTTAAGAGATGAGGAAACTAAGGTCAGAGAGATTAAGTATCTTGGCCAAATTCACATAGCTGTCAAGTGACTGAGCTAAGCCTGGAATCAAAGCTTCCTGACTCTAAATCTCATGTGGGAACACAGTTTATTAGTCTCATCTAATAATTATCTACTCGATAAATTCTGTACGTTGGAAAATGTACAGGAAATACCTTGGTGACTACTTTCTTTTCTTGAATTATCACCCAGCAGCAGCCAATCCAGACAAACTGCTTAAAATCCTGTCTTCACGGGAGCGGCTACAAAACACATATTTAATTGGAGTTTTCATCTTTTTTCTTTCAAGATGATTAATGTGGACAATTTTAGGAATCCTTTACAGAGCCTTAGTAGCCTATCTGTACAAGCAATAATTGAAGCCACCTGTCCACTGAAAGTACATATCACTGTTTATTTGGTATCCTGCTGGATCGTGTGACTTTTAGTGTTCATCCTGGTTCTGACAGTAGAGCTCAGCTCCTCACAATGTAGAACTGAAATCCCATTGTTTCCACTTCAGATTCCCTCTCCTTACTAGGTGATGGTAAGGTGATGGTGCCATGCTTGTGCCATCAGCAGCGGACTTTGGTTTTGGGGTGAAAGCAGACTGGGTGCGATTTCTTCAGTCATTACTCACCTTGACCTGATATGCTGACTACGGTCCGTGCTCCACAGGATTTGCGGAGGTGGAGGTCGGATTTCGGTTGTCCACGCAAGGGCATAATACGTGAACAGTGTCTATGGTGCCTGACTTGCTTTTGGGGCCGCAGCTCTATAATGTCCAAGTCACCCTCATCCAACCAGTTCTGGTAGCTTTGAGTTCGGGCGTTACACCTATCGCCACGTGTTTGACGGCATCTAGGCAAGTCCCCTACACGCACCTCAAGTCAGGACGTGTCCATATTAGTGGCAAAGATAAACAATTCACCAGATTTCAGAGGCACCTAAAGTAAAGCATTTCCTGGAAGAGCATGATAAGAGCTGTTGATTTTTACCTGAATTGAATTATTCACTTATGAAACTGCTCAATCCCAGAAGGCTAAGCTAGAAGTGTTTGATGCTTGTCAGTTCAGATCTCTGCTCAGAGCTCCAAGAGCAAATTGAAGTCAACGGAGTAATATTTAATGGGTAGCTCCGTTTTCAGTATGGACGCGATAAAAGGAAATCAATTTGAAAGAACAAGGATTCTTACTTTTCTTAACTATCCTTTAGTGCTAATCATGCATCTGGCACCAGCAGGTCACAAGAGGAGAAACTACCCTCCTTGGGTATGGACTTGTTGTAACGCATTACCTAGTAATCTCTAAGGGACAAGATGGATGTTTCCCAACTAAGTTTAGTCTCACGTTTTCTTTCTAGGATAGTCTGATGGTGTCTTTGTGTTGCTTTTGCTGAGGAACTGGGAATAAGGTTTTGTTCTTAGAATGGTTTTGTCATAGATAAAAGCAGGGTTTGAGAGAGGGTATAGCTCTTGCCTGCCTGCCCCAAATTAAAAGGTATTTCTGGGCACAAATATCAGGAAATATGACCCAGAGATGGAAGGCAATCACACACACACATTTTTTTTTCAAAAAACAGAAAAAAAAATTCCTCGTATCAATGCCCATATCCATTTTTCACACTAAAATGGAAATTTTTTCATGTAGCATAAAGTACCTTGATTGGTAAAAGAGCGGAATTATTATCACTGAAACAGCTCAACCTAGGCTCAAATCAACACAAAAGAAATCTCACATTAAAGTATTATTTTTCTTCGTAATTAGTATTTCTAAATGATTTTTAAAGGCTTTTTATGCAATTACAAAATACTTGATTGTCGTAACATTGCTAATGCTTTGATGCCTTCCGAGTGTTGTCCTTGGTCCCTGCAACCCTGGCACATAATTTATTTCTCTTTTGAGTGAACTCTAAGCATTAGTGTCCATTAAGAATTTTTGAAACAAAGTCCAGAGATTACTTGGAGCACTTTCAGTAATATGTACTGATTATCATTAATAGCTCTTTTGTCCTAGACAAGGACATTGTTTTGTAACACCACTTTGTTTGGTGAGGCCACACTTGGGCTGTGTTCCTGATCTGCCTCCTGCATAGATCCTCTCCTTGGCTGTGTATGGAATAGAGCAAGCGCACAGGACAGCTCAGGATGGGGGGGGCAGGGCGCAGGGGGCCAGCACAAACTGGGATGTTTTCTTTATGAAACAATTGTTAGCCATTCAAAAAAAAGAAAAGAAAAGAAAAAAGAAAAAGCAACCTAAATGCTGGGCCATGTTTCTTAGCTACTGTTCATTCACTGCATATAAATGACTGTTTTAACTACGAGCGCCTTACAATGAGGAAGTCAAAAGGAAGTGCACGAGGGGAGCAAGCAGACCCAGCAGATTGCAACCTTTGCACTATGCTTGTTGATAATATGGCAGGAGGGAGGTTAAATGCTCAACATTGTATTTTGAAAGTTCTGCCTGAACGTTCAAACACTCATTTGCCAGATTATGTCTTCTTCATGACCTTGCCCTAATGGATATGCCTGTGTCCACCCAAGGGATATCTCTCTGTCCAATGCAAAGTGCGATTAGAAACATCATGAGTAGGAAAGAGGCATTATGCTACATGCCCTGCGTGAATTAGTTTACTGAAGCCTGAGAATTTTTTCCAGCGCTGAGAATTTTGTCCCCATTTTATGGATAAGAAAACGGAGACTCAGAGAAGTTAGGTCATTTGCCTAAGACCTCACAGCTTGAATAATGGGCATCTTATTTAACTCATTCACCTTGTGAAGAGGGAGAATAAATCCTGTGAAAGCCCTCAGATTTGGAGTCCTCCTTTTCTGGAGATTAAACTAAGAGTTCATGTGTGGGTCTAGTGTAGACGCATGAGTTGGACAATTAAAGATTTTGGGTTTTGATGGGGGTTTTTTGTTTTGTTTTAATTCTTTTTAAGTTTATTTATTCATTTAGAGAGAGACAGAGACAGCACCAGTCGGGGACAGGCAGAGGGAGAGAGAGAATCCCAAGCAGGCTCCACACTGCCAGTACAGAGACCAACATGGGGCTCGATCCCACAAACTGTGAGATCATTACCTGAGCCGAAACCAAGAGTCAGATGCGCAACCGACTGAGCCACCCAGGTGCCCCTGAAGATTTTGTCAATTATGAAGTAGCACATCTCCTCCTTCCTCCCTCCCACACAAGCTCACTTGAAATATGGAAGCATTGACATATTTTAAAACAAAAAGAAAAAAAGAAAACTTGGCTGCATTTTATTTTCGGTAGTCTTTGTTGTGTTTGTTTTTGTTTTTAATTTTTTTAATGTTTATTTATTTTTGAGAGAGAGAAAGAGACAGTGTGAGCTGGTGAGGGGGAGAGAGAGAGGGAGACACAGAATCCAAAGCAGGCTTCAGTCTCCGAGCTGTCAGCACAGAGTCTGACACGGGGCTCGAACTCGCGAACCGTGAGATCCTGACCTGAGCCAAAGTCCGACGCTTAACGGACTGAGCCACCCAGGTGCTCAGTTTTTGTTTTTTATGCTAACACAGAACTTATCCGTGTTGAAAATATCTGCATCTCATCAATTGTTATCCCATTATGCAAGAAAGTAAGACACCCAGGCTGAATAATAGCAAAGTGGCAAAGGGACATCTCTGTAGTTAGGGACCTGTCTAGAATGCAGGGCCTCTGGAAATGTTAGTTTAATAATTGGCATGTCTGGGGAATAAGAAAGATGCCATTTCTTACCAAAAAAAAAAAAGTTAAAGTAAACTTGGTACCCAGACAATTGCCTAGAAACCAGGAGACAATAAGAAGTCCATCAAGGAAGTTAATTGGTCCAAGATTTGGCACTGATTGGAAATATCAGATTACATTCCTAAAGTGCTCTGCTCTGTGATAGCTATGACTCTGAAACTACTGATAACCGTGACAGTGATAAATTTGTGGTATTTTCATGACATTTGCTTTGCTTTACTTTGAAGCATGGTTGGCTAAATAGAGTCAGGCACTCTTGCTGTATTAGAAGCCCTACTTTGAGTAGAGTGTTTGTAGAGATTTTTCCTCTTAATTTTAAGGGTATTAATTGACAATTTAAAACTGATGTCATGTTGTTAAATTAAAAATTACTCTTAAAGCGTCACCTAGAAATGTTTCTCTTCTCTTCTGTGTGTGTGTGTGTGTGTGTGTGTGTGTGTGTGTGTGATCTGGGTGAAATATAAGGAGTCTTGCAACTTTATCAAAAGGTACCATTTTTCTCTAGCCCAGATAATTTTAAAATATCACCCAAAAGAAGTGTAGCTTTTACTTATATAACCTTTTGTGGGTACTGCCTTCTTTCTTCTTTGGTTTTTAAAGGCAAAAAGAAAAAAAGTTTCAGGGGGTTACCTTTGATTGTGAGCTACATTAGATTTTTGTACAGTGAGAAATAGATCTGGAAGCCTGTTGCTTAGAAAGAGGAGGTTTGGTTTGAGAGCTAGAAAGCAGGGCAAGGAGCCACGGATCGATGAACTAGACAGGAAATTAAGAAACCATGCAGTGCAACTATCTCATTCTACAGATGAGAAAACTAAGGCCCAGAGAGATGTTGAGTGACTCGCCCAAATCAACCAGTGAGTTCACTGTTGGCTCAGGGTAGTGACTCTCCCACAGCTCCGTGAAGTTGCAGTCTCTGTAGAGATCACTACTCTGCCCGGTGGCCTGTTTGCAGATCTCAGTGGAAGGATCTTGGTGTTCTTCCCAGTCACTTGGAAGCGAATCAAAACCTTCACAACAGCTGGACTCTGTGTGACACCCTTTGGTGGTGGCGATCAAAGTCCTCTGCCTGCACTAAACAGCAGCACACTTAGCACACTTGCCAATGAGCAAGTATCTTCCCTGGATTTCAGAGAGTGAAGAGTCCAGGGGATTTCAGGGTCTAGAATAGCACACACTTACTTTGAGGAACTCTCCTCCAACCAGTATGAATGTTCAAGTCAGAGCACTGGGTCTGAAAAAGAGTCCTAGGCCGTAAGTCAGTGTGAAACCCAGGGACATCAGGATAGCTAGGACATAGCTTTCAGTAGAACATTCTGATTCTGCTTTGTGAAAATAAGACCGTGTGTGCCCCACCCTTTTAGCATTCTTATTATGCTTCCCAGTTTGGAAAGCTCTTTGACATCCTTATATCTTTTTTTTTTTTTTTGGTAATGTTTATTTATTTTGAGAGACAGAGCACAAGTCGGGGAGGGGCAAAGAGGGAGGGAGACACAATCCGAAGCAGGCTCCAGGCTCTGAGCTGTCAGCACAGAGCCCGACGTGGGGCTTGAACCCATGAACCATGAGATCATGACCTGAGCCGAAGTTGGACGCTCAACCGACTGAGCCACCCAAGCACCCTGACATTCTTATTTCCTTTTAGTTTTCACAGCAACCTTTTGAATATTATTATGATTATAGACCGTTGTAAATTCAGCCCAGAGAAGTTAGGTCACTTGGCCAAGGTCTCTCAGCCAAGAAGCAGAAAGTGTATGGGCTATGAATGCAAGCTCAGGTCAGCAAGACTCCAAATCTAGTTATCTTAAGAGCTGCCTTTAAAAAGTCAATTCTTTTCTACTCCGGGGTAGAATTAGAGCTGTTTGCCTACTAAATACTCATGAAATTTATCTTTGGAAAACCAGTTCTCCAACAATTCATTATTCAGAGCTGCTACTCCCACTGCTGCTGGTTGCGTTAGGTTTGGATCTGCTTAAGGACAAAAATGGGCAATGTATGACTGCTGTGATCTCATTAAGGAGGCACTTTCTGTCAAGAAAGGCAGGAATCTTGCAACCTCTGGGGAAATGAGAAGAAAAAGGGAAGACCCACCTCACCCCCACTGAAGGGTGAAGAAAATGGCTGCTGGTCGAAAACCAGGGTATATGGGCCTCTCTGTTTGAGGACCTCCTTCACCCAGGCCCTGGTGGGGCTTCCTGGTTGAGAAAAGACTAAAGGACAGGGGCCCCATAGGTTTAAATCATTTACAGAGCTGACTGCTGAGTGGTATGGTCCTGGGTGTAAATCTTTTTTTGAATATTTACTCTTGAGAGGCACTGTCTGTACCAGGGTTTGTTGCTGGGTTTGTTTTTGTTTTTGTTTTTGTTTTTTTAGTTCTAACTTTTATTTATTTTATTTTTTATATATATAATTTATTGTCAAATTGGTTTCCATATAACACCAAGTGGTCATCCCAACAGGTGCCCTCCCCAATGCCTATCACCCACTCCCCATCTCCCCCACCCCCTATCAACCAACCTTCAGTTCTCTTCAGATCATATAAATCTTTTGCCTTGTACCAGGGTTTTTAAATATGAGCCGTGGATACATTTCCAGAAGGATATTAACTTCCCACAGAAAGCTTTTTATTGTGCTACTTAAACTTCCCTGAGCCTCATTTGACCCATCTGTGAAATGAAGATATTTTATGGTTTTGGTTTTGTTTTTTTTTTTACACTTCTGTGGAGTCAGTTGCTATGAAATACTAGAGCTTCTATAGAGAAAGGAGCTGCACAAATTCGAGATGTTAGTGCGATCACCAATGTTATTTTTCAGGATAGGAAGAGGAGGGGAATGCCAGTAAACTTTCTCATCATTCCATTAAATTTATCTTTTGAGTGTTCACATTGTTTTCATTTGTTTACTTTTTTTGGATAATAGAATTTTGTCTTCATAAAGGCTATTAAGTAAAAAAAAAAATTTAAATGATATGTATAGTCCAGTCTTGTAATTAGCAGTAATGCACTTTTTATTAAAATTTTGCAGGGCGCCTAGGTGGCTCATTCAGTTGAGCGTCCAATTCTTAATTTCAGCTCAGGTCATGATCTCACAGTCGTGAGATTGAGCCCCGACTCAGCCTCTGAGCTGAGCATGGAGCCTGCTTAAGATTCTCCCTGTCTGTCTGTCTGTCTGTCTCTCTCTCTGCCCCCTCTCCCTCCTTCACGTGTATGCATTCAACTGTCTCTCTCTCTCTCTCTCTCAAAAAAGAAAAAGAAAAACATTGCTTTCACAAGAGGGGTATGTTTTTAAGCCTTTCCCCATGAAAATGTACTATTAATTTATTGTTATGTTCTTCACTGTAGGTAAGAGATATAATTTGTGTTTTATCTGTATGGATTAGCGTTGCCAGATAAAATACAAGATGCCCAGTGAAATTTGAATTTCAAATATACAATGAAGGAGAATCCAAAATGCAAATTGAACTGGCATCCTGTGTTTTATCTATTAAATCTGGCAACTTGTCTGTAGGTATATCCCCCCAGTTCATTATATTGGTAGCGCTCAGTGGCAGCTAATCAAACTGAGGGCCCCAGTCGCTAGTGATGCTGGGGTCACGCTTTCTCCTGGAGACAGGTGTGAGTAGTTTTAGCTCTGTGCCACCGCGATCCCAAAGATCAGGCGGCTTTCCTGGGAAGATTTTCAGAATCTATTATCAACGTAATCATCATGAAAATATTTGATGAGAGCACCGCATCACGCTGTATAATAAATTTAAGTAGAAAAGTCAAAGCAGTGGTATTTTCATCAGGGCTTTGGATGTCAGGAGAAAATAGTTCCACACTCAGCGAATATAGATAGGTCTGTTTGGGGCTGCGTTAAATCCAATTGTGTGGAGGTTCTGAATAATCAGGAGTGACAGCATAAGCACTTTCCCTTCAAAGTGATTTTACAGAAAGCATTATTTCCTAAGGAAAGTACACATATAGCCCTCATAATGCTGAAAGAGCACTAATGTATCAATTTATTGGTGCTGGTGTCATGAGCTGGAGTTGCAAATTGTATTCAGATTTTCAACTTCACTCGCAGTTGCTGTTGGGGGAAGTTCCCTTCCCATGATAAAGCTTATTTCAAAAAAATTCTGGAACATTTTTGTAGTTCCCATGTGAGAGAGCCTTCAAGGCTCCTCACAGAAGGTTCTAACTTCACTTTGAGAAGCCAACTCAAACATGATGAAAAACAATGGTTTAGTTTTCCTCAATAAAAAGGGGGGGAAAAAAGAATTCGAGTTGGGCTATGTAATTTCAGCTTCCCTAAATAAGCCCTTTGGAAAGTTGTGGGGGGAGCAAGCGTGTGATTTTGGTCTTGGCACACAACTTTGGAACTAACTTTTTTTTTTTTTCTTTTACATCTACCATGGATTTTCATAACGGATTTCTTCCCTGTACGATTTGTTCCATAGCTAAGTAATGGGTCTGATGTGGATGCCAAATGTTTCAACAACTTTTACTTTCCAGAGGAGGGTTAAATAGTTCTCTTAATAACTTGAAAGAAAAAAAATGTCAAGGTTTACCACAGTTCTTAGTCACAGGCTAAACGTTTTCAAGAGTTGTATTACTTTGAGCTATTTAGTCTCAAGAATCTCCCCCAAGAAGAACAGAGTGTAAGGAGTTCAAAATGGAGTCCTTCTGAAACAGAGATGGCGCTGTTTGCACTGAAGCATGCGTTCGTGTTATCTTGATGTGGTCTTATGTGCTGAATCTTGCTTAGCCCCGTTCATCTGTCACCTGCTCTCCGTAAATCATCTTGGAAGCATCCAGGGTGCTGACTCATGAATCCCTCGTGTTTTCATACCGTTTGTGTTCGTTTTGGTGCCGTTCACGGAGCAGCAGCAGTTATTCCCCTTCTGACTTTAATGAGTATGGACAGATAGGTACATTTTGTGGAGGTTTTTTCCTTCACCATAAGAAGTTATGCTTCATGTGAACCGGCAGAGTCGTTTTCATTAAAAAGTAAACACAGAATCAATGGCCATAGCAAATTAATGGCTCTGGCGCTCAGCTCACTCTTGTCTGAGTAGGTTGGCATCACTCTCTCGTGCCTCACATCTTCCCCACTCTGCCTATAAACGCCGTCATCTCCCCTATTTAAAATGAAAACTGAGAGTCTTCTCTCACCCTGTTTAATTACTGTCCACGCTGCTGCTTTTTACCACAGAAAATCAGTAGGCGATGCTGGCCGTGCCTGTCATCCACGGTTCTGTTGTTCTGGGGTAGGGTCCAGTGCCACTGGCAGCCAAGATCAAGACTGATCCTGCCTCTGCATCACCGTCTCAACAAATGCGTTCCTGGGTACACTGTGAATGATGTGCGTCTCAAGAAGTACACACGGGACGCTTTCTTACCTTTGTCATTGTTTCTTCTCTTCTAGGTATCTCAGTAACGAAGAAGACGCATACATGTAAGTAATGCCTTTTTTTTTAACCCAAAGTTCTGAAGAGTTGGAATTCGCATATGTCTGGCTGCTGTGACCCTTCAAGTATAAACTAATGTTTCAGCTGTGATCCATGGTCAACAGAGGTCATACTTCTCTACCTGTAGTGGTCGGAAGTGGTACATCTCCACCTGTTTGTACTGAGTGTGTGTTAAAGAGAGTCTAGACATGGTCTGATGAATTCTAGTGATTCAAGTCATTAGTCTTCAGAAAAATCATCAAACCTAGTCAGGAGGATCAATTAATTACTTACTGATCACCCCTATTCTGGATCCTTCAACTGGTATGTTTCTAGGAAACATCACCTTGATTTCTTTTAAACTTTGGTCTCCTTTTCCTCACCACTAGTTCACGATTTAGGCCGTTTTGTACTTGTGTCTGTGGAGCAGAGATACTGACTGGGAATATAGGTGCTGTCGCTCGACCATGAGTGTGGCCCGTGAGGGCCCTGGTAAATGGCATTGGTAGTTTGATGTGGAAATGTGCGCTGGAATTACACTCTGTATTCATCCCCACTTCTCAGGTTCAACTGCTTTCATCAATTGCCTTCATTCGAACTACACCATAAGTTTACAAACTCACGTCAATGTAAAGTGTTGTGATTTTGCAATCCGAGCAATAATGTTTGACTGTGCTTTGAACCTCAGGATGAAACTAATCCGTCATTGATGCAGGCAGTCAACTTTCACTGTACTTGACCAGCATACTTAGACTTTGAATTAATAGTGTCATCAGAATTAGATAACTATTTTAGACCACAGATATGTGCTACCCATGAGATGTGCTTGGGCATCCTTCTAAGGCAAGCTGTGGAGATATTTATGGCACAATTTAGGGCCGACAAAGATGTGTCCCCAAATATTTCCTAATTACGCTTTTAAAATTTTTGGTTTCATGTGAAACATTTGGGGGAAAAATCTGTGTAACATCAAAGTAGTTTATCTTGTGCCTCAGTTGATTCTTGAAATCTGCTCTTGGGTTTGTCTGTCTGTCTATCTGTATTTGTAGCAAACAAAAAAAGCAAAACAAAACAAAACAAAAACAAACAAACAAAAGAACACCCCACCAAATTCGATGGTTGCCTGACTCTTAGGGCCCAGTCCTGCAGTCTCTCCACGTGGCTCTCCCATGGGCTTCAATGGAATTTTGTTTGAGGAAAGATGTAAAGGTCGGGTCCGTAATGGACACATGATCAGGACAGCACCTCCATCTCTCAATGCACAGTTCCAGTTGGCTGTCCCTCCATCACGGTAGTCTGTGGCCCTTAGCTTTTTGGGGGTTGTTTTGTCGTCGTTGTTGTTGTTGTTCTTGCTGTTGTCGGTGCATAATTGAGCTCATGATGACTGAGAGATTGACAGTGCAGGAGACTGAAGTCCTCTGTATATCCGCAGGGCAGGCATGGTACAGAGCGCTTCCTTGCACAGCCTTGCCCATGAGCTCGTCCCTGGCCTGGAGGGACCCACTCTAGAGGTGGTAAGTAATTCAGTCTTTCTGCTAGCTCAGTCCTGGGCCTCTCCCGAACAGGAGCGGATGATTATGCCTACTGTTTATGGTGGTTTGGGGTATGGACTCCTGGCCACCTGGCAATACACAGAAAGTCACTGACTATTTGCATTATGACTTGGCTCTTGGATAAGTGGATAAAACCACTAGTTGAACTCCATTGGATACAAAGAGTGCTCCTCAATAAGACAGAGACCAGAGATGTTAGTAACTATATAGACCATCCATCCATGAGGACCTTCAGGGAATTGTCATCCCTGAGACTAATTTCATTTGGCCTATTGCAGAAACAATAACTTGTGGTCACATTTAAAATCATAGAAAGATTTGGATGACAGCATGAGATTGGTGGCTAGTAAAGAAAAACTGGTGTTCCAGGAAGAGGAAATAGAACCAGGTTGGCCCTGCAGCAAAGGCTTAACCAACTCCATCAGCTATACCTGCTTTAAAACAAAATCAAGATGTAGCCAGAGTGTGTAGATTTTGACTGCCTTTCTAACTATGGAAAACAGCAGGAAAAGTCTTAGACATTAAGCATAAAATAAATGTAGAGAGACTTAAAATAAAGCTCGCTTTATGTAATTTAAATATTAAATTGACCCAAAGATATCAGAAATCATCTTAGTTTTTGTTTGGTGTTTACTTTGATGATTGAGGGGAGAGGGCCCACGATGAAACAGATCAATGACGACTTGAGAAGAATAGCATCTGAACAGACAGTTGACACAAGACTTTGCACATGCCAAGGAGAAATTGAATTGTCCAAGCTGGCGTGTTAGTGAAAGTCTTCTATGCCACTTAAATGTGGAGATTGTTTTTGTCACCCAACTCAGCAGACAACCCATCATATTTCTGATCTTAGCATCTCTACAGGGCCTACAACTTGTGAGGAGGAAGAAAATCAATCAGTTCTTTCTCCAATAACAGTCACCCAAATGACTTCTTCTTTAGCATCTGTCGGATTTTTCTTGAAAACTGAACTGTCCTAACTTGCCTATAAGTTTTCCTAAGATGTTAAATTCCAGCTCCTCTTAAATCATCTTGACATCTGTTCTTCAAAAAGTTTCACTATCAGTGAACTATATGAATTCATTTTTGTACTGTCTCAAGACTTCCATTTTTAGCCAGTGTTCTGGAAACCCTGGTCAGGGCTTGACTACATAATCATCGACAGCTAAAGTCACCCCACATTAGCAATTTCAGTCTGGGTTTCCTAACTGCCCTCACAGAGAGATGGTTCAACTTACAAATTAACATGTACAGTTGCAGAATATATTATCAGACTAGAGTGTCAGCTCACAGGTACACCAGTCAGAGGTGTGAGAACTACAAAATGAACCTGAGTAGATGTGACACCTGATCATATTTTAGGCCACCTTGTTATCTGGAAAGCATAGACATTGCTTCTTTAAAAAAATAAATAAATAAAAGTGCTTTGGGTGAGTTGAGCCAGAAAGTCCCAGGAAGGAAAATCTGATTATTAGCTTCAGAGGAATTCACAAGCGGGGTGTTTGGAGAACTCAGATTCTCCTGAATTCTCGAGAAAGGCCCTGGTGGTGTTTGTCATTAACTTTACTTGGCCGGTGGGAGAAGGCAAAGTTTTGGGCCTTCTAGTACTAAGTCATCATGACCAAACTGGTCAAAGAAGGCTTTCATTTGCGATATTCTGCAATTGTTGATAGGAAATGTTGCTGTCGGTTTTGGTATGTGAATAGAAAAGGAAGTGTTTACTTGTGGGGTAGGGATATATCAGATAAGTTTTACACCCTGTTGTAGAATTTCAGTTTAATCTTTGTGGTGATTATATAGCACCTGTGTTTGGTTGGACACTTTAAAGGTTGGTTTTACTTCGGTATTTCACAAGTGTGTTTTGGTCTCTTTCCTGCTGAAATCGTACCATGTTGGGGAAGTATGTTTTTCATGGCATCAGCTGCTGTTTTGGTTTTTATTTGCCAAGGACAACCGGTCATTTGCCCCTGACTTTTTAATCTAAATCTACCTGGATAGTTCTGCCTACACTAAAATTATAGAAGATGACAAATTTGGAGGTGAAAAAGTAAAAGAAAAATGCAACAGATCATCTTAGTTGTATCGAGCTGCTAGGAAGTTGAGCATCATGGAGTCAGGAACCTAAGGGAATTTATCAGCCAATCACCCCAACACAGACCCAAAAGACACCAGGTAGGCTCCTGGATGGTTTGCAGAGGCAACAGATGGTTGTGACTTCTTCCTGTTATCATTCATGTTTATATTCTTTATTCTTCCTGTTGAAGTCTGTTCTGCTTGCTTTCTTCCCTCAGGATCAGGCACTTACAGTCACATGAAAATTGCAGGGGACTCGGTGCGCAGTCAGAAAAATGTATCTGTTTAATCTGAATTCATGTCAGTTTTCCCCAATAAATAGCAAAATAAAATATGCTTCTGAATCTTCTGAAATATTTCAATTTTAACATGAATAGCCATTAAAGGTAATTGAGGACACTTTCCAATGTTTGCTTACGGTGGGCTAATACCTAACATATAAAATTAAAGTGCTATCTTATTTATAAAGAGATTCTAGCTCTCAATAGTAAAAATATTTTAGTACAAATCAGAATATTTCCTTGAGAAATAATCCTTTGTATCCGTAAAAAGAAAAAAAGTGTTTACCACAGTCATTTAAAGTGGAATAGGTTAATGTATTCACTTTTCACCCCTAGAGACTTGGCTTTGAATTTGACTCAGAGAAAATTAGTTTCGAGGCCTCAACCTCCTCTCCTTAGGCATTTGTTGATATCACAAAACCAACCCAACAATTTGTCACGATTGTTGCCATTTACTCAGGAGGTCTGAGAACTAAAATAACCTTATTTGCTCGTTTTCTTCTCTTGTCCTTGAGGCCATTCCTTTTGATTGTAGACTCTTAACTCCACCAAACTTGGGGCTCACCCATACGATTTTCACAGTCCAGGAAGACGTAGCAACCATTCTTGGCAAAGCTTATGGAAGGTGCTTTGGTTATATAGTTAATAGGTTGCTCTGGCAACCCACGTGACTCAGGGTGTGACTCATAGTAAGTAGAATTTCAATTGCTGCTGGCAGGGTGTTTCATTAGGACAGGCCTGAAAAGAAGCCACACCGAAGTTCTCTTCGTAGGCTTTCATCCAGATTCCATCTACCCATTGAGAAAGAGAAAAGGGGATAACCCAGTGCTCACAAAGTAGCCAGAGGATTCATTTCTTAGCTTGCTGAGGCTACTCTCTGTCCCGGACATAAAGCTGGCTGGTACATGGTCAGAAGTAGATGCTGCCCTCATAGAGGGCTAACCAAATGGACAGCTGTTTATTGATTAACTACTATGGACCTTTATTGAGGACCTCAAAGACCAGGCTGAAAGTGGGGATGGGGCAGGGGTGGGGTGAGTGGGCTTATATTAGTCGCTGAAAACACAAACACCTAGTGTACCATTTGTAAAAGAGACAGCTCACAACTGGAAAGCAGACTGGTAGCTGGACGTGTGGGGGAGGAGAAAAGAATTCCATGATCCGGGATTCGGCTACTGTGATCCAAGCCTACAGAAGGATGAAAGGAAAGGGATAGATTTAACCCTGGGTGCTGAAGGCTCTCCCTGCTGCACATCTCCCATTCTCACCCAAAGTAACACCTGTTCAGTCCCTTCAAGATCATCCAGTTCAGGGAAGTAAAAATCCCTCGTCCTGCCTGAAAATGTTTGCCTTGTTTAGACTCAGCCTGTGTGGCTGTAGCCAACCCTGCCTGAGCTTAACAGGATTTCTGTCTCATCATATTAAGATATAAATGGACTGCACTTGGCCCTGCCACTCAGTTCTTCCAAGGTAGAAGATTTACATAGTCTGAAAACCCACAGTTCATTCCATTAAAAAAACAACAACAGAATATTAGCTAAGTGTTTCCATCAGAGCATCCAGTTGACTCAAATTTGCTCTGTTCGTAGACATCAGATCCATGAATTGAATTTGGAAAAGTACTTGTGTTCGCATTTCCTAACACAGGTTCACAAGGGTGTATTGAGATGGTGAGGTCACTGTAGGGGGAAGACACAAATGCCTGGCCTATCAGGTGCTAGTAGGTACTTGATAGATTATATATTTAATAAAACTCTGATACATGGTTGGGTTGATCTTTAAAGAAGGCTGGGTGTCTATCACAGAGTTTCGTGTTACTTTTGTTTTAGTCATGGCAATAATATGGAGTAGCAGTAGAAGTACCCGTAGATGTAGCAACAGCAGGGTAGGAACTGCCACCCCTGGGGCACCTGGCTGACGCTCAATGGGTTGAGCGTCAGACTTCAGCTCAGGTCATGATCCCACAGTTTGTGAGTTCGAGCCCCACATCGGGCTCTGTGCTGTCAGCACGGAGCCTGTTTTGGATCCTCTGTCTCTCTCTCTCTCTCTCCCTCCCTCCCTCCCTCCCTCCCTCCCTTTCCCTCTCCCTCCCTCCCTCCCTCCCTCAAAAGTAAATAAACATTAAAAAAGGAACTGCCACCCCTGAGCAATTAATTCTGATACTCCAGGTGTTGTGTTTAGCACTTTATGTGCATTACCTCATTTAATCTTCTCATCACCTCCATGAGCTCTGTACCACGTATGTCCCCAGCTTGTATGAGAAAATTTATCTGAGGGATCAGCAAGTAAAGGAGCAAAAAAACTTGCAAACTCATCCAGCTGGTGACAGGCAGAGCCGGGACGCAGAGAAGATTGAGTCCTCACACGCACAGAAATGCCACACCATTATCTCCAGTATCAGCATTAGGTAACGTCGTGGAACACTTACAAAGTGCTAGATGCTTTTCTGAGCACTTTGCACATGTTCGTTTATTTCATCTTTGCCACAACCTTGTGATGTAGGTCTTGCTGCTACCCCACTCTCCAGGTAAAAACTGAGCCCCAGACGTCTCCAACTAGCTAGTATGTGATGGAACAGGATTAAAGCCACTCCACAGAGCCTAAATGCTCCTACAGTAACAGAGTAGACTTCCACTCTAGACTATAGCAAGAAAGTCAAGTGTAACAGCCGTTCCTACAACTGATTCAGGTTCTTTAAACTTACAACTATTTTACCTGTAAAGGCTTCTAAGCTTGGTGAACGAACTGATGATAACAAAAAAAGGGGGGGGGGGAATGTTATTCCTACTATATGAAAAAATTCATGTAAACAAAGCAGTGTACATAAAACCATGCAGCCTTCTTACTTTAAAATGATCATTACTTCTCTTTTTAACAATCTAACCTAATTTGGCAAAGAACTGGCATCCACTTAATATCACTGTTCGTACAACTCAACTGATTCTATAATAGCTCAAAATGGTTACTTTTGATTCTAAGATACTTATGTCCCCCACAATAATAGTAAAGTGTATTTCTTTTGGCATGAATCCATTTTTCACTGCAACTAAGTCTTTAATAATGGGCCTTAATAACATATATAATAAATTTGTGCATTATTCTTTTGTCAGACCAACTGATAATTCATGTATAGCTTTCATTACCACCAAGAGGTAGTATGATTCAGGACACTGTGGTTTCCCTGAACCCTAGCCAAAAACAAACAAAACCATGAAGGCAACAAGAATGCCCAGAGGGTTGAAATATGTATCAAAACCATCCACACGAGAATTAAACATCTAGGTTTTGAGTATGCTTATACATACCTGAATTTAGAATTGGATTTATGGTTATATCAGCTTCTCTGTTTTTTGGGATCTGCATCCAAAGGAATAAAAACAGAGGAAAAACAGATGCCAATGTGTTTGAAATATGAAAAAGTTATTGTTGTACATTAATTTCTTTATAAATTACACAAAATTTTTTGTAGCAACTCTGTCAGCTACTCTGCCAGGAAATTAGTTTATTTGTAGTCACATGGTCCCTTTTGATTGTAATTGATGCCTGTATCTGCATATTATGGTAACTAAGGTTCTGATTTCCAACCTACCCAATTACCCTTTTTCCTGGGGCTTCCCAGGATTCTTTACAGTGGAAAGTTCTCCACCTACTTCACCTCCACCTCTGAGTAAAGTTTGTCTATGTAGGAGTGATAGCTTTTCCCTTGTTTTACTTTGTTGATCTCCTAGGTAAAACTCCTAATGTCTTAAGTAGTTAACAGCCAAGCATAATGACTGGAAGGCATATTGAGGAGTAGAAAATGCTCGAGTGTGTAGAATTAAGCTTCAGATTCAGCAAAAGAGACTCCGTAAATCTTTGCTTAAAATTTTGTTTTTTGGGGGCGCCTGGGTGGCTCAGTCAGTTAAGTATCTGACTTCGGCTCAGGTCATGATCTTGTGGATTGCCAGTCTGTGCTGACAGCTCAGAGCCTGGAGCCTGCTTCGGATTCTGTGTCTCCCTCTGTCTCTGCTCCTCCGCCCTCACACTCTGTCTCTCTCTCACTCTCAAAAATAAACATTTAAAAAATAAAAATAAAATAAAATAAATAAAATTTGTTTTTGTAGGAGAGAGGGAGGAAATTGTATGGTAGGTAACCCAGATACCTGTAATACTAAGATCTAAGGAAGGAAAGCTGGAAAGCAGACCACAGGCACGCCCTGTAGAAAGAGCATGGGGCTAGGGGTCAGACTGATCTTTTTAGCTTGGTATTTCCAACCCCTCTTCTGTGCCTAGCACTATGTTAGGTATAGAAAGTTTAAGTCATAACCCTCACTCTCCAATAGCTTAGTCTGCATCTGAGGAGAAAGGACAGACCTGTTTGAGCAACCTGTAGTAATGAAGGAATTGCAGGAAAATGCAGGGTTATGATGCAAGTCGGATTATCTGTATGCATTGGGGATGCTAGTAGTGAGCTGAGCTTGTTCTGGAATGGTAGCAATGATTAGGTGTTTGATCAGGTGGATCAAGGTGGGGAGGGGGGGCAGTGGAGGATGATTGTGTAGACCTGTCTGACTAGAATAGAGTATTAACAAGGAAAAGGAAGGACAAGAAGAACAGTGGTAAGGTTCTGGCTTTATCTCAGGACCAATGGGGAGCCACAGAATGTGTGTGAAAAATACACTGACCTTTAAATAATGCTTTTATTGCCACGGTCATTTAGTGAGCGTTACATAAAGCAGACGTTCCATACTTCAGTCCCATCTCCGAAATCAGACAGAATTCTCATCCTTAGATAGAGGTTCTTCTCTGGCCTTTCTTCTGATTAACTGTATGGCGGAAATGCTCATTGAGCAGGACAGATCTAGTCCGAAAAGAGAAGGCTGTTCTGATTATTAAAGAAAAAAGAGTGTTTTATTTTTTCTCCATCTTCCCAGTTTCAAGGTCTAATTGTAAGACCAGTTCTTGCCATTTCATTGAAATCAGAGGAATGAAATAAGCCTAAAAAATATATGTGCACTTTGAATTGTGTGGCTGATGGTTCTCCTTGCTTTCTTTTGTTCCTACTGCTAATTGGATCCTACTGTAATACCAGGAGCCTATGTCTTTCCGACCCGTTCTAACTCGACCATATGTAGCTTTGTAAAAATTTGAAGCCCAGGTTCCACATCTTGTTCACACCTTAGGCAGGCAAAGTAGACTGTATTGACTGTGACGTTTTCATCAGCACAAAGAATTCTCTCCCTCACACGGCTAGACAATACAACAAGAGGATGATTGTACTTCCTTTTCTCTTTGTGGGTATTTCTTAATTTTCCCAGAATGAGTCTCTATTGTTTCACTTAAAGAACAGTAAGATTCAAATGAGGCATTTTCATCAGCTGCATGTTCACAGAAGTCTTCAGGATATAATGAACTATAGCGCATTACCTTTTCTGTCTCTCTGAACGTGGTATCTATCTTTTTGTGTCGACAAAACTGAAAATTCACTTTCCCTCCCCAAGTTGGGGCATCGGGATAATTGATTGTTACCAGTCTCTGCTGTTAGTAGACAAGATAACACCAGTGCCTCTGGAGAACGGGTAAAAACTAAACTCTGTCCCCCGAGGCCAATGAAATCGCTGTTTGGTCCCTTGTGTGAAACTTCCTAATAACTTAACTGGGCAGCCTCTGGGTCCCTGGAGGGTTTCTCCACAAGAGTATTCCCTCTCTTTGTTAAGATTGCTTATTAAAAATGATTTTATAATGAAGTTGCCTCAAATAGCTGCTCTTTTCCTGGTTGTCCTTGAAGCTGTGGTGAAGAATCTTAGAGACAACTGTCTAGGGTTTTCCTCCTTGTTAAAAACTTCTCTCTTACCACTGTTACTCTTGATTTTTAAGGAGACAAAGTCTAACTGACACAAGTCCCTCTCCGGTTGATTATGTCGCTTAAAACCCTGTGCAAGGCATTATTGGTAGTTAAGCTTGTCATTTGGGCTCAGGAATCGAATTGATCTACATGGATGGAGGACATTTAAGTCTGCAGTGGGAACAAGGCTGTCGGGCTTCCCCGGAAGACCAGTGGCTGGGGAATGCTCTTGCTAACTCTGCCCCTGACTCCATCACAATGATATCCAATTATTTTCTCTCTTTGGTCCTAGATTTCTCCTATTTGCAAACTAGCCAGTTTCCTGCCACGAGGAACTGTCATGAAGAGGAATCAAATAATAATAAAAAAAAATTAGTAGTGCATTCTTTTCTATCCATGTGCTGTATAAGTTCAAAGACTTCTAATAAATGTAGGCAATTGGAAGAATCAGGGTTTTGTTGTTGTTGTTGTTGTTGTTGTTGTTGTTGTTGCTGTCCACATCATCGGCTTGGCTCTTTGGCTTGAAGAGGCTTCAATATGCTGGTGTATTTAATATGAAGAAAGATAAAGCAGATGTCAATAGGGCTTACCATTGGGAACATCTACTTCAGACTTGGTGTCCCAATGGCCAGGTGACTCAGGAAACGGCAAACCATATAAAGTTGTTAGTGACAGATGCTGCTTGAAATATTTTTCTAAGTCGAAAGCTTATCAGGCTGTAAATCTACAGAGCAGAGTGTTCAAGATGCAGGTCGGCCCTCCTTTGGCTTTGTGAGTACAGTACATCACCAAGAGTCAGAGGGACCATCGTGAGTCTTTTAGCGGAGAGATCAGTGTGGTCCAGTTGTGCTAAGAATTACTGTGCGCTAAGCTGTGCTAAGACCATGCCTTGGCTAAACTCTGTCCTCCAAGACCAGGTGTGTTAGAAAATACTGTTTTTGTACTCAGCAAGTCCTGTTCCCTCCTTTCTCAAATAAAAAGAAGAAAAGAAAAAGAAAACCGATGACCTGCTCTGGTTTCCCATTGCCAGCAGGACCTTCTCATTCCCCCTCCTTAATAACCTCGTAGGGCTTTCCGTTGCCTCGGGAGTCTACACTTCTTAGTATGGCTCTCAAGGGCTTTAGCAATCTGATCTTAATATTTCCACCGCTACTTCCTTGACTTGTAGGCTGGCAGTTTCTGCCATCCTCGGTGACCAGTTTCTACATGACTGTACAGGGGGCATACCTCAGTGCCTTTGCTTCTGTTGTATCTTGTTTGTCCTGGAATGTCCTGCACCAACTGCTGCACCTGTAGAATTCTTATTGCTCCACCAAAGGCCAATACAAATAGCATCTGCCATGGAAAGCCTTCTGCGACCCCCACCCTCTTTGTTAAACTATTAACTGCAGCTTCTTTGCTCCCACAGTACATTATTAAGGTGGCAGTACAGAAAGTGTATTGTAAATCGTTGTTGTTTATGTAGCTTTGTCCTAGATATGGTTTAATTATCTTTCTATCCCTTAGGCTTAGCAGAATGATTGGTATCTACTATGTGTTCATTTAATATCTGTGTATTTTAAATAAGTGTGTGTGTGTCTGTGTGTGTGTGTGTACAGACACAATATTATGACCTCCCGTTCTTCTTGCAAATTTGAGGCTAGGGAAGAATAATGATCTTTTCATTATTAACAGCTGAAAGGAAAAACGGATATTTAATATTTGAAATTGTATTGTGAGATTCGTACTATATTATTTTGGAAACCAATACTGCAACTCAAAGGGCTTCTTGATGTCTGGCAACTTACCATATGTATCTCGAGTCTCAGTTTTAGCACTGCTTGCTTTAAAGTTTTGGTTTCTTTTCTTAATATTTAAGTCAGAATCTCATCCAGAAGGCTTAAAAGTACTTAATTTTAGTCTAAGATGAAAAACATGTTACTTTTCTCAGTGACCTCTTAAGCACCATTTGTTTGCATTATCAATACAAGATTTTATAAACCAGATGATCAACTCTATAGAGTAAAAAGTAAAGAGTCATTTTCACTTACCTTTGGCATCTATTTAAAGGCAGAGGAGAAACCATATCTTTGAGAGCAAAGCATTGGCCATTCTTTCCACCCATGGAGAGAGTACATTCTATCAAGGAAAATATCCTACGTTTGTCTGATCTATGGAGGGAAAAGCGATCCTAATGTGTTAAACAATTTGGGAAGTGGATGTCTTGATAATCCTAGATTATTCACTGAGTCTTAAGGTAAATTCCAGAAGTAAATGGCATTTATTTGTTCAAAGTGCAAACACGTGACATGGCTATGTTTTTCTGGCCTGGAATGTAAGTATGTTTCCTTAGCTTCGCAGGGACCACTGATTTCACAACGCTGGCCCTCTTCAGAAGTAGCTGCACACAACCATGCTTTCCGTCTGCTCTTCCTTGGAATCCTCTGCCTTTTCAGCTTTCTGAGCAGCTTCCTCACTTCTTTTGTTTGTAACTCTTTCTGGAGTCCAAACAAGAGGAGCCAAATCATCCCCTGCAGTATCAGTTGCTTGAGTGGAAACCTTGCTTTGTAAATGAGAGGGTGAGATGTGACCCAATAACAGAGTCTATTTTTATTTTAATTTTAATTTATTTCCTGGTGGCCCTTTATGCCTCCTTAGGCGATGACCTAACCAATTCTATCTTAACACTGATTTTTTTGTTTCTTCCAAGGTCAAAAAGCACGTTGGAATCATTATGACAGGAAAGTAAATGTTTTCTTGCCTCTGATGGAAAGTCCATCTCTTCATATGAAATGTAAAGTCTGGTTTTCGCAGCTTTATGAAGCGCAGCTTTTCTCTCGTGAGGCTTCTATTAGCAAGCTAACAGAGAACAGGGGGAAGAAAGATCTTTGATTTCTGATGGAAACACCATCTCTTGTAATCTCTTTCATCCCTCTCCTTTCTCAGATGGGAGTCTTTAATAACGCAGCCAAAGGAGCTGTCTTCATTTCGTGCTGCAGTTTCACATAGCAAAGTGCAATCAAAAGTCAAAACTGTCCTAGAAGGCGCTCAACCTGTGGTTTTCCAGGTTGGAAAAGGGAAAGCTGTTACACCATCACACGTAGACATGTGTCCCCATACTACCGCCCCCCACCAAAAAAAAAAAAGTTCTGGCTGTTAGCTCTAAATCAAAGAACTTTCCATGGCCTGATTTGTGGAAGTTACCTAATCCTACCTATAATTGGGGTGATTTGAGAGACGGGAAAATGTTCTCATTTTCATTATGGGAGTCACTGGGGGACAGTGTCGTTGAGAAGAATATGTTCTTTTTGCCCTAAATTGCTTTACCTGAGATGCTATTGGTATGTTTCACTTAAGTTAGATTTCTAATGAACAAAATGACCAGTATGGGTCCCTTTCTCAGAGATTCTACTAGTGCTTAAGCTAGTCTTTAATGGTCAGTGAGCTTTCCTTCATTCCATCTCAGAGTTTTACTTCTAAGGAAGAATTCTAGAGGGTTGAGTTAATATGCCCCTGGAACACAGAAGAGTCAGCTTCTAACATTCCGCGTATGGTCAAAGGATCTACATACTGTCCATGATTCGTCTATGTTAATACAATGGTAATACCTCATCATAAAGTTTTTTACATTGTATGATCACCATTGAGTAAGCTCACCTTGTGATGCCAGACTTCGGAAACTTCTGGAACCAACCCTCTTGGCACAGAGGCTGGGCTGGGTCTACCTCACACTGAATAAAGTGAAGTTCTCCCATAATCTCATCTAAAATTCACAATTTCTCCCAGCTTGTCACCCCTACCATTAAATAAATTGGGCTGAGATTGGGTTCCCCAGAGAGTAGACTCTGAGATTTGCATAGAGGAAGTTGATCAGGGAGTGCTTCTAGGAACAACACCTGTGAGGGGTGAAGGAAGCTGCATTGGGCAGGAGAAACTGAACTGTCATGCATTTGTAGCCTGAGTTCAGCAGATGCAGCAGGGAGATGAGAAGCAGGGGTAACCCTTGAGAGATGTCCTAAATCGAGGCGAGGAGGCTGTATATTTTACCCTGCATCACCCAGCCACCGGATGCCAGCTGCCCACAGGGAAAGACATAATATTGGGCAAGGCAGCTCCCTTTAGCTAAAAGCAAGTCTCAGTTGTGAGCCACTGACAGTCAACACTCAAGGCCCCCAAGGAGAATAAGGATCTCAGTCCTGGTGGCAGCAAAGGATTTGGGTGGCACGCCACAGTATCATTATACAGGGGCCAAAAAAGACATTAAATTTCACTTTTGGGGAAAAATGTTTTCTGTGTTTGAAATGACACACATTTTATTGCTTAGCTAGGATGTAAACTAATAAAAATATATGCTTGGCCTCAGCATTATGGTATACCAGAATTGCAAATGCTGAAGAAAAAAATAGTATTTTTTTTCTGTTGAATAAGATTCTTCATTAGAATTTCTGGTCCTGGATGTGTGCGTTATAAATCATATGTTTGTGCAATTTCATGTAATGTTTTATTTTTCCACACATGGACATTCCAGAGAGTTAACACATTTTTCTCAATTATAAAAATAAATAACACATTTCCAACTCTTTTGGCTCATGTAAAATGAATTCATATAGGAATAAAGAGAATGCTTACAAAGAATTAGTTATACATATTACCTGTTACTTTTTGGATTTTGACAGTCTACTGTCTTACATTTGAGGTACAGTATCTGAAGTATATTGCAGGGCCTATTTGTGTATATAGTATCTCTCTTTTTATGAAATTCCACCCTTGCCTGTTAGCAACTACTTGCAGGATTAAGCTGGAGATTAGTGGTGGCTGCAAAGATGAGAACCATCATGAGCCAATAATCCCATCTCCCAACTATTGCCTTCTAAGAAAAAGCTTCTCAGTAGTAATTAGTGATAAAGTACAGAATGAGTTTTTGTTTCATTCCTCAGAATTTTCACATAAAGTCTGATTTAGTGAAATTTGACTTTAATTTTAATTCTGAGAATAAGAGATCCCAGGGGCACCTGGGTGGCTCAGTTGGTTGAGTGTCCGACTTTGGCTCAGGTCATGATCTCACAGTCTGTGAGTTTGAGCCCCGCATCGGGCTCTGTGCTGACGGCTCAGAGCCTGGAGCCTGCTTTGGAGTCTGTGTCTCCCTCTCTCTCTGCCCCTCCCCTGCTCATGCTCTGTTTCTCTCTGTCTCAAAAATAAATAAAAACATTTTAAAATTTTTTTAAAAAAGAAAAGAATAAGAGATCCCAATATGAGAAAAATCAATCCAAACTGTGTTCGTGGAGTACTGTAGAAAGAACTGAGCGTTTCCACTCTTTCCACCTCGCTTCAAAATACATCTCCCAACACCAACGCCAACGTTCTAAAGCTCCAAATTTTTCTTCATGGAATTGCCATAGTTTAGAATACCCCTCTTCCCTCCAGAACCAGAAGCCTGAGACACCTTGCAGATCTGAACAAGGGCTTTCCAGTTTCACAGATCCTGAAGTTTCAGACAAATATCTGAACTTGTAGAGTTCAGATAGAGTCAGGGTTTATCTAAATGGAATTCAATCTGTATTGCTTTCCTGGATTTAGTTTCTATGCCTCTGCTTGGAAAGGAGGGGCCCTTTCAGGTTGATAATGAAGTTAATTCAGATTATTCTTTCCTTTACTCAAAGAGAATCAATAGATTGGAGAAACTCTTTACCTGGTCTAAAAGCTTCCATGGTTCCAACAGCTCCTACCTGGGAACATCCCCAGCCATTCTTTTGGAGATCCCTGTGTCTGAGCCCTGTGAAAGCGATTCTGATGGTGCCCGTGGACATCAGTGGCAGCCTGATCCGTCTGGCCTGGGTATTACCATAATAATTACAAGGTCCTGACAGCAGCTTTTCAAGTGGCAAAATTATTGGGAGGACAGTCTCCTGTAACTCACTCTTGGGAGAGGAGTGGAGTCCCCTGTATGCTCTACCAAGTAACCCATCTAAATTTGCCCTTTCACAGATGTCTAATCCATCCCATCCAATGACATGCATTGTGTAACCACTCCACTTCTTTAGAAAACATACTGATAGTGTAAATTACAGTGGTTTTTTTAATATAAAGGTAGCTAATGAGCTGAAATGCATTATGATTGCTATTTCAATGGACAGGATGAATCTGCTTCTTAATTTTTTCCTTGCAGGGGGGCGACTCTCTTCTCTCTCTCTCTCTCTCTCTCTCTCTCTCTATATATATATATATATATATGTGTGTGTGTGTGTGTGTGTGTGTGTGTGTGTGTGTGTGTGTGTGTGGTGGTTTTTTTGCCTGAATTTCAGTGAGTGATTCACATTACTGTCAATTACACACCCTTATTATGTATTACAGCCACCAGGCAGCTGTCCAGGAAAACACAAGTCTGAAAGTGCTTCTCTTTTAAGAAAATTAAATTCATGGTTGCTCCTCCTTTGGGCATGGGCAACAGGCAGGAAGCCTCCACTTTCTTGCCAAAGAAAGGGATAAGGCCTTGCCTACTTTATCTGGATTAAATACCCACTCTGACATCTTGAGATCTTGATACCAATGCCCAGATGCAGGGCTTGGTTTGGGTTTCTAAATACTCTTTTTTATTTGTTTGTTTCAGCGTGTGTAACAAAACACAGACTGGTGTTATAAAACAGTATTTCTAGTTATGAGTCACAGCATTGCCTGTGCATTACCAGAAAGGCTGTGTGAAGTCTGAATGGAGAAACTGTTCACTTTCCTCCTTCCCAACAGGCAGAGTCTATGACAGCTTAGGGCTCTTAGCCCTATTTGCAAAGCTAGCCCCGTTGTCGCCATATTCAGTCGCATGTCTCTTTTTTGAAGTTTGGGTGAAACTACATCTGAAAACTACATCTACTATTGGGCTGCTCTACAGTCCCAGAAATTCTGCTTTTATATGGGCAAATGAGGGCTGCTAGGCTTTCTCAGATGTATTCTTCCTGGGAATGTTACAGAATGTAAAAATACGGTCTCTATGGTGAGTGGGTAAAGTTGCCTAAATAGTTCATGCATTTGAGAAAACTGTGAGAATTAGTTGATATATTTCCAGTTCAGAGTCTTTAACTTCATTTGTATCTGATTCTTAGAATCAGACATTTCAAATAATGAAATATTCAGTAGCTTTGAAGCTGGGCTTCACACAATCTGTGTTCCAGATACATTGTGCCTAAGTGATGTTGGAATCTTAAATAAATATTTGAAAGACAAAGGATTGTGAGTTGAGTGCAATCACTTTCACCTCTGCCCTTGTTTAGAAGCAGATTCAAGCCAAAAATTGAAAAAAATAGTTTTTTTTAGGTGATGGATGAAATTTAAATATGCACTGTTATTTTAGATGATACTAAGGAATCATTTCTTTAATACTGTCAGGTGTAATCATGGCTTGGTAGATGTTTCTTTAAAAATCTCTATCAGAGGGGCACCTGAGTGGCTCAGTCAGTTGAGCATCCGACTTCGGCTCACATCATGATCTCACGGTTTGTGAGTTTGAGCCCTGCCTCCGGCTTGTTGCTGTCAGTGCAGAGCCCGCTTTACGTCTTCTGCCCAGCCCGCCATCCACTGCCCACCCCCCCAGCCTCTCTGCCCCTCCTCCACTTGGGCACGCACGAAAAGTCTCTATCAGAGATGAACACTATAGTAGTTATGGGTGAAATGACAGGATATCTGAGATCTACTTTAAAATTCTCCGGGAAAAATATATTGAGGTGAGACTAGGCACAGGTGAAGCAGGAGTAGCAAAACATTTGTTTTACCAGGAGGGAGAGGGGGAGTGCATGGAGCTGTATAATACTATTCAAGTTTTGCATAAGCCTGAAAATTTTTTAACAGATTACCTTTTTCTCACCTTCTTGTCATCTGTGATTTCTGAGATGATTATATTGACATAGATGGTTTGACCATTTGGGTAATTAGTCTTTGATGAGAAAAAAATGACACCGATGAGCCTCTCAAGTTCAGAAGGATGATGGTGATCTCTCATACTCCATAAATCCCTGCATCTCTATAAAAACTCCACGTTGTTAGCATCCATGTGAATAAAAACTACCGCGTATAACAAGGTTCCTTCACCTTCGCTTCAGGTTGGAAAAAAGGTAGGAGTGTTAGTTGCTCTTGTTCTTCTGTCTTTTCAGTGTTCTGGTCATGTAGACCCAGATTTGAGAGTGGACCAGAGAGTTCGTCTGGTGGTCGCCACCTCCCATATTCAAGATGGGGCGGGGGAGACATTTTCACCAGGAGGTGTGAAGTGTCTTATTCAAAGGCAGTTCCACTTGCCTTTACAGAAGTAGAAGCAAGGCTGGAACCCTTCGACTCTATCATACCACCTCAATCTCGTCCTTTAAAATACTCATTAACCATCTACTCTCTGGGGAGCCAAGCAGTTTTCTAAATCCAGACCAGCGACTGCGTGGGAGATGTTCGTTCCGGGTAGTGTGGCCCCAAATTATCTTTTCCTTTATTGAACACTATTTCCAAGTTGTGTGATAAGTCCCAGAAGTGATAGTTTTTAATTCTGTTCTTGTTAATGCTCAGCAGTGGGTTTACAACATGTGCTTCCTCTTCTGCTTTTCATAGACTTTCCGTCAGGGAGGGTCAATATACTCGAATGACAGTCTGGGCTGACAGGAGGATACGCCTAGCTAAGTAATTCTGCCGGGACCATCAGCTGCTTCAATAATGCCTTTCCGAAGGCATTTTATAATTTACGCTGAAACTCCAAACATCACAATTGAAATAGGGATGTTTTTCTTCAAGTGCAAAAATGAATTCTGTTTTGCATTTGTGGCCAAATCCTTTAAGCACAGACTTCCCTGCTAAACGTTGTCTTCTTTGCATTATACTTAATAGTAGCTCACTGGGGTAAAGTAGAGGGTCAGACTGGCATTTATAAAACAATTGTTACCTAGTCTTTTCAAGAATTTTTCAAAGAGCAACCCTCTGATTCCTGAAAACATAAGTATACAAATAGATGGGGAAATAGAAATAGAGACAGAAGGACTTTGCCCTGTTGATATGGTCTGTGAGGAGACCATCCACAGGGTTTGGTCCTTTCTCCAATCCATTACTCAGAACTCTGGATTCTCTTGTCTATTGGATGCCCAAGAAATACAGATTTCATGTATTCTTTCATTAATCATCCTGCCCTTTCTGAGCTCCTAATAGGTAGAAGGCACTGGGGATATAGAAAGAAAATATTGACTCTCTACCACCACCATCACCCCCATGTTTTTGGAGGAGACAGGGACACAGAAACAGAAAAGTACACAAATGCAAATTTTTAAGTGCCTTGAATATGAGTGCTAAGGAAAGAGAAGGTATAGGATCCACCCTCCATAGGGGCTCCTAGAAATCATGAAGATCTACGCAAGAAATATTTCAGAGTGTGAAGTAATAGCTGAGAGAGCACTCTAGGCAGAGGTAAATGATGTGAACACTTGGCTCTTTGCGTCCAAGGTAGACTTGATCCTGAGAATTTGAAATTTCACTTAATCTTTTACCGTTTTCATAAATTATACCTCCTAGAAGACATTGACTTAACTTACTTAGAACTCAAGACCATAATCCTATAGAGGAGTCTATGATTAGACAGATAAAAATAGGGAAGTACTTGATTTCCATTTCAGGCTCCCAAAGGGAAGTTTTTCAGAGGTCCCCACTATGGCTAAGCTTCTCAAGGATTGGCTTTGTTGTCAGTACAGGGAGGTTTGTTCCTTCTCAGGATTTTCACCTGCAGTGTAATCTAACTAGGGAGTAAGTCCTCTAGTCTTCCAGGGGCAAAAGAATCAGCTTCCCTTGGTTTTGTTCGTGGGAATATGCTTTTCCCATTATCCAGAGATGCTTGTGGATTCCTAGTTGGTCATTGATATGGAGAGGGCCTGTTTTCTCTGGAGGATTGGCAGAAGTGTCATAAGCCACAGTTGGACCCACTAAGATGCCCATATCCAGAATAAGAGAAGAAGGGGAAGAGGAGAGGTGAAGGATGAGGAGGAAGAGGGGGGAAAAAGAAGAAAAAGAAAAATAGGAAACTCATAGGTAGCTTTGGAGCTTACCCAGAGACTTGTTACATGAGCTGACCTCCAACCTGTCAATCCATAGACAAGGCCTTTTACTTTGTTCAGGAAACTCTGGAGATTTGTGGTTTCTAATATTCACGGTGCTATGTGCCAACTCACATAGCCAATTTTGCAAGCAAGTAGTGCTGCCGACACATGACCCATATTTCTCACAAATCCCATTATTCAGTGGTCTTTCTATTCTTCTAATTATACCAAAAAGAGAGTTTCTAGTGGGTAATAATCTCTCTTTGCTAATACTTTGTAGTTGGGTTCCAAACCAAGACCTTTCCTCTATCACAGCTTGAGTACGTTATTTTTATTTTAGAGCCAGTCACGACTAACGGGGAGGAGAGATTCTCTTGGCCTCCTGGGGTGGTGGTCAATGGATTTATCCTTTACTCTTCCTTCCTTTTTGACCCAGTGCCTCATTTGGTTTGACTTGCCTGGGCAGATGGGGAGATACCTGCCCAGAAGATCTCATTCAACGGGCATTGTGTGGTCTGGCTTGCTTGTTTATTTTTTTCAAATCAGATGCTTAAATAGGGCACGTTGTGAAATCCTTAACTAAATTATAGTCCAAATACTTGGTTCCAAGGAATCTCGAAAAAGGAATAATTTCACTGTTTAACAAGTTTGATTACTATTTTTTTAAAAATTACAAAGAAATTTCATGGGATTTAAAGATTCCTTTTTTTATTAAAAAAATTGTTTAATGTTTATTTATTCTTGAGAGGGAGAGAGACAGAGTGTGAGCAGAGGAGGGGCAGAGAGAGAGGGAGACATGGAATCCGAAGCAGGCTCCAGGCTCTGAGCTGTCAGCACAGAGCTCAATACGGGCTGGAACTCATGAACTGTGAGAGCATGACCTGAGCTGAAGTCGGACGCTTAACTGACTGAGCCACCCAGGTGCCCCTAAAGATTCCTTTTTAATCTATAACTCTTATGTTGAGCTTATCTCTGTAAGCTCATATTTTCTATATACATGTATTATCTCCCCTAGACTGTAAACACCTTGAAGGTCAGACTGGTGTCTGCTTCTTTTTGTGTGCCTCAAATTCCTGGTACAGTCATCTAAGGCAGCAAGGCAGATGGGGATGCACGCTGGATCCCGGACTCAGAACCTGGGCCCTAGGCCTGAGTCCACTAGCCAGTGTGACCTGGCAACCTCCAAATGGGCCCCACCTTTCCTCATCTGCGAAGTGAAAAAAACAGGACTAGATGATCCCCAAGGTCTCCGTCTTCCTAAATTATGATCCGGAGAGTCAGTTAGATCTTGAATTGGAAAAACTAAAGTTATTTTCAGTCTTTATCATTAATTTTCCTTTGTTCCTGTATCTCACAAATGAATCACCTAAGTTTTTCCACTTTGGTAGAAGGTATTGATTTTACCTCTATGATAAACCGAAAAGAATCCTGGATGAGAAGTAAATCACTAATATAACCATTAAGTGTTAATAAGTTCCTTGGGGAAACTATTCTCTTTCGTCAGCCAGAGTAGCTTAATTTATTTTTCTTTAAATTAAAAGACTTGCAATACCCGAACAAAAGAGAGTCCCAGAAAAGGTGAGGTATATCGCTGTGGTCTGCCGTCTCTGTGGCCAAAATATGTGTGGTATGTGCATCTGTGGCTGAGGGTGGAGGGTTCTCTCCTTTGCTCTTCTTTCGTTTATGAAATCTGGTTGAAGTTAACATCCAGGGATGCATAGAAGGCAGAGTTGGGAGGAGACCGACTTCTGCTGTAGAAGGCTTTGGGAAGGGGGCGTGGGAGCGCTCATGTTTATACACTGGCTCCGCATGTCATTCGTTCTGCTATTTACTTGCTGAGTGCCTACTGTATATTCTTCAAGGTGCTGGTATTTGCTAGTTGTATTGCATAGTACGGATGCTGCCTTTTCTTCCTCCTTGTCTCCCTGGTGCTTTGAACCTCTGGAAGCACTGAATAGATATTTGCAAAGGAATTGGCCTCTAAACGCTTTTTATCGTGGCCTGTGGTCTCTTCCACCTGCCCCCAGGAAAGAGCTTGCTGGACCTGAAGAGCTTATACACAGCTGCCTAAATTCTGGGGTCATGTCATGAATAACTGGGTAGCTTGTACACCCAGTGGAGCTTTAAAAAAAAATGTCTTTCTTGTCCTCAGAAATCGGGAGTTTTTTAAACCACTCAATGTTGCCATGTCTGGTACATTCTGTGTTCATGATTTCCTTCCCTTATGTTTTCAATCTGTTCGGTAAATATTAACTTGTGAGTCCATATTATACGCCAAGGACTATGCTGGTCACGAGAGATGTAAATAGGAAGCAAATTCATTCATTTCCTAATGCTTCTGTAATAAATTACCACAAGTATGGGGCTTAACACAACACAGATTTCTTCTCTTAAAGTTCTGGACTCCTAAAAGTCTGATAGGAGTGGGGCTAGAGTCAGGGCATTGGCAGGGCTGGCTCCTTTGAAAGGCTCTACGGAAATCTGCTTCCTGACTTTTCCAGCTTTAGGTCCACCTTGCCTCATGGCTCCTTTCTTGCCTCATGGCTCCTTTCTCTACCTCCAAAGCCAGCGACATAGCATCTTCCAGCCTCTCTGTGTCCCTCTGCTTCCATAATCACTTTACCTCTGTGTCTCTGAAACCTCCAGCCTCCTTCCTGTAAGGACCCTTGTGATTACATTGGGCCCACCAGGATAATCCAGAATAATCTTCCCATCTCAAGGTCCTTAACTTAATCACATCTGCAGAGTCCCTTTTGCCATCTAAAGTAACATAATCACAGGTTCCGGGGATTAGGATGTGGCTGTCTTAGGGGGAGGAGGGGCCATTTTTCAGCCTACTGCAGCAAAGCACACGGCCTTGCTTACCTCAGAGAGCATAGGTTCTGGTTGCACAGGCAAGACAAAATGGGGTAGGTTTTTTGTATGCTTGCTTCCTTGTCTGCTTGTTTGGTTTTGATGCCTTATTCTAGCCATAAAGTTTCAGTGGAAATAGGTATGGAGAGGGTATGTCTGTTAAATTCAAAATGTATCAAGGTTAAAACTAAATCTCCCTCTTATAAAATGCTACCTTCAAAACAGAACATTAACCATATCATCCAACGTCTTACGGTATACATCTAAATTGTTGCATCATCCAGATTTCAGCATGAAATGATTGGAATCTTTATTTGCAAAGGGAAGAAATAAGACTTCTCTCTCCTTAGCCTGTGAGAAACTTTGGTCAACAAGTCATGAGTCACTAGCTACTTTGATTAAAATGATAGACGTTCTAAATCCCAACCATCCCAAAAGGCAGCTATCACAGGGAAAGAAGAGAACACACTTCTTCATCTCAAGTGTTGGCCACAAAGTCCAGGGTTCTCCTGGTAGAGTTCATGCTCTCGTTGAGACTTTAATTGTCCCTCAAGTTCTTTGTAGTTTTGAAAATGTCAACATGAAAAATATTGCCCTGGGGAATTCAAAACATAAATTATAACATTAAGCAAATAAGAGAACCAACTTAGAGCGGGAGAAATAATCTGGCTACAAATAGCAAGAAATATAATATCAGAGGCAGAAAACAAAAATGAGGCCGGGTGGCTAAAACATGGCCTGATAGACACGTACAGTCAGACTCTGCACTAAAAGCCACCCAAAGAGTACAGTGTCATGAAAAGTCCCAAGGCCCAGAGGCATCCTCATGTGGTCACATTTTGCCTCTACAACCACGGAGGAGTAATGTGGCCGTGAGCAGGCTATTTAACCTTTCTGAGCTCCGTGTGTAAAATAGGGACAATACTACATAGCTGAATAACTAACGTCGTGTGGGTGCAAGCCCATGCTTCCCCAGGATCTGGCTGATCGATGGGCAGTCAGTGATGACAGTGCTCTGTGAGCAGCCTTGGCACGCCTATCCCTCCGTGGGCACAATGGCCTTCATCTCCTCTGGCCCTCCTCCAGTGTAAGGCTGCCCTTGATATTCACTTTGGCCAAACAGAAGTCATTGTTTGCAAGACACGCTTATGATCTGCTTCATGTCCCAGGCATGTTCAAAACACACACACACACACGCATACACACACACACACACACACACACACACACACACACAGTGTCTCCCAGAGGTCGACCCTGTGTCTGTGACTCATACGTGGCAGCCAATTTTCCAAGCAAACTCAAGCACTATAACAAGGGTTTGGGCTTTACCCAATCAGTTGGGATTTGTCTGCAGGCTCATAGGTCATTGCCCCTAGCAAGCTAAAAAATTCACTTTCAAAGTGGTTCATAACCTGTAGAAATGAAAGCGCACAGTGTAACATCTCAGGTAAAAAATCCGATGTCACTCAGATCAGGCTTACCAGCTGAACTCTGGTGATTATGAAGTGAACTCTGTTGTTGGAAACCTGCGTGAACATTAAAGTCTGTCATCACTTTTATTGGCAGGTGCCACGGGCTCAGACAGCAAGAGGGCAGGATGGGAGAGTACTGCCGAGCTGGTCAAACAGAAACAATGGAGAGAAGGAGAGCAAGAGGCAGCAGAGAGAATTTTGATTTTTCTAAAAATGGAACTATTTGTGTAGTGGGGAGTCATGAAAACTTATGGCCATGTGGTTTGTGTTAAGTGTTTCACAATGGTTAAATGTGTTCTAGCACTCGGTGGAAATGGGATTCTCTACCAACTAATTGAATGGAGGAGAAAAACATGGGAGGGATTAGTTTTCTAGAAGGAAAATGAAAATGAGAAAAAAAAATCATGTCACTTTACTTCTATTCTCTGTTGGGGATTTTGAGAAGATTTATCTTGGCTTTTCTGGAAGGACACATATGCAAATCAAAGAATCGTCAGATTTGAAGATTAGCAGGGAAATTTGAAGTAGCCAGGCTAAACTCCCATCTATTCTCAGGACCCTCCACTCAGCATCCAGCTTAGGCACAAAACCTGTAACAGAAGATGTTACCTTCTTCATTTCTTTTCAACGCAGCCCATTATACTTATGAGCCAGTCTGGTTTTTATTTTATTTTATTTTTTTAGTTTCGTGAAATTTTTTTAATATGAAATATATTGTCAAATTGGTTTCCATACAACACCCAGTGCTCATCCCAACAGGTGCCCTCCTCAGTGCCCGTCACTCCCACCACCCCCCATCAACCCTCAGATTGTTCTCAGCTTTTAAGAGTCTCTTATGGTTTGCCAATCTGGTTTTTAAAAAGTTCTTCTGTCTACTAGGCAGGAAATCTCTCTCCCTATAATCTCTACCTATTGGCCCTACTCCTACCTTTCTTACGCTATTGACTATCTTTAATAATTTTGCAATTGGGAAAAACTGGAGCCAAGGTGGGGTCAGATAACTTGTACATCATGTCATAGCTACAAATGGCAGAACAGAGATTTAAATCCAGATCCGCCTCACTGCAAATCTCCTGTTCTTTCTATATGTCACCTAGCCTTTCAATCTAGGCAAGAGAAAGGCAGCCTGCCATCAAGCACGGGGGACAAGTCTAAAGACCCAACAAGAGCGGAGTGCAGAGGAGGGAGGGAAAAACTGGTGAGCGCGAGTGAGATGGAGGCGGGCAGGAGGACACCCCTCTCTGATTGGGGTTACACTTTCTTAAGCCAGGCTGACTGTGGTTATCTGACTATAACTCACATCCAGCTATTGACAGCTTTCCACCTGGTGACATGCTTAATGGCCCATGAAATTCTAGCCCTCAGGGCTCAAGCCTGATATTTATGGTTCCCCACATAAACCTAAAGTGGATTGTAAATGTATCTCTCTCAGATTTAGGTGACTAAAATGGCTGTTCGAAACTCTGGAAGGGATAGTCGACTTTATGGACATGATGTACCAACTTTAAAAAAGATTAGGGTGGGGGAGGGTACAGAGAGCCGCTGCTCCCAGAAGCCTCCTGGAGTGAGAGCCGCCTTGTGTGCCTGAGGGTATTGATGTTATGGAAGAAGAGGGCCAGGTAGGGGGAGGCACATCAATTTTGTGCCATTGAATAGTCACACATATCGTATGATCAAAATCCATTGTATTGTAATGAAAAAAGGGAAGCTGTTCAGCACAGGGAGCTTTTCCTAAGCTCCAAAGTAAGCCAAGTGGATATCTGTATAAATTAGGCACGTATGTAGTAGGAGATACCTAAATAGGAAGACTGTGCTTGTTGAAGATTTGTCCTTGCTAAAGTATGGATAACCTTCAGGAGACTGTCTCCAGAAGCAAGCGTCATTTGGTGTTTCTGTTTAGGTGTGCGCGTCCTTCAGACTTGATGCCTCTAGAGCCAGCTGTTTCCTCATCTTCGGCTTCTCTGATGTGAACTTGCACCGTATGCAGGATGTGACTTAAATTTCACCAGCAAGTTCCAACATGCAGATTTTAAAAGGAATACTCCCATGAAAAGATGGGGACATAGTAACAACAACCAAGTGACCACATTTCCCGCTACTGCATGCCCACTCCCCATTTTAATTCTTTAGTATTTTTTTCCAAACGTTTCTCTCTCTTTCCACCAATCATAATGTGGGTTATTAGAAAGGATGTAGTTAGGAGCCGATCTGGCATGTTAGTAAGAAGTCCGGCATGAGAGGCTCAAAGACCCGGGTTTGAATCTTAGCTCTCCTACGTACTATATTTACTGTGTAACTTGGGACTTACTGTCTGAGCCTCAATGTTCTGATCCGTCAAATGGGGGTAAAAACACCAACGAAAACATTGTGAAAAGCATGAATGACACCAAGAACTAAAAAGTAATAGGTTTATAAAACAGGAGTATTGTTTGCCAAGGGGTGGTGTAGTTCCCCCTTTATTGCGGCAGAGAATTTGCTTGACCATTCAACTGTGCACCAAATCCTCTCCCCAGGGACCAGCAGAAAATGGCAAGCTTCTTCTGAGTGGAAACAGGGCTCCCCAAATAGACTCTCTGGTCTCCCAGTTTCACCCAGGAGAAAAGGCATTCTCCTAGCAGGCATGTTCACACCATGAGCAATCTTTCTCACCCTCTCTCAGTGGACTTCCTCTCTCCGGTTTTTGAGATATCCTGGCCTCAAGGACAGAGCAGTGGTTTGGAAACAAATTCAGATTTGAATGCATCCCCTCCCCCTTGCTGGGGGTGGGATTTCCAGGCTGCCTTTTCTGAAGATACTTTGTGAGTAACCTGAAGTCGTTATGCCCTCCTGAGGTCGATGTATAAAAGCCAGCGCATAAATAGGAACTAAGGCTGAAGTAAGCATAAATGTTCCCCCATCAACTTCAATAGAGAAAGGCTTGTTTGATCCTCTGGAAACTTCCTGAAACTGAGCTGAATATTTGTTTGTTTTGCGGTAGCTCCCTTTTTTTTTTTTTTTTTTTTTTTTTTCAAGCCTTGTAGTGCATGGCTGTTGGTTTCTCTGTTTAAAAGGAAAGTGCTCTTTCTCAGTAATGATGCTCGCGTTCTGAACTTGGCAATACCCACTTCTAAAGGCCATTTCATCATAAAGATAAAGTTCTGCTAACTCTTAGACCTCCACAGATAGAGGATGTGGCCAGTTACCATGACTTGTGCTTACCTCCCAAAGGGTGGCATTGGGAAGACACAGCCTAAAAGCGTGTGACAGAAAGTTTCTAGATTTATTTTCACATTGAAGATTTGACCCCGCTGGGGAAAATGTCAACATAAATGACGCTGCAAACAAAACCGTAGCATTCTGACCTTTTAATCACCAAAGACACAAAGACCAAGTTAAAGTGAGTTTGCTGTTCTGTTACTTTCTGAGGGCCCTTCTGGTCATTAGCACTGTTGTTTATTATTGGAATATTTGTGGAACTTCAGCTCCACGGATGCTCCGTCCAAATTAGACAGCCCAAGAACAATACGTGGAGAAAAACGCCCAGGGGCAAAGCAGGGGGATCATTTGCAGGAGACAGTGATAGTGGTGAGTCCTTCCTTTTGGCTTCCTTTCTGGTAGATGTGTATCAACACCATAAAACCAGCATATGATGTCGAGGTGACAGTTCCTAAGACAGAATGTTCTGATGTTGGAAGAGCTAAGAAACGGCATGTCAGGCCTGAGATGCTTGGCAGAGTTTTCAGGTACATGTAGTGTTTTCCTACACCTTGTCTCCAAAACGCTAATGTTCCCTGGTGCCTGTGTTTCAGACCCCTCAAAGTGTGGGAGACAGCACTTAAGGCCATGACAGCAATGGTCAGATCCCATCTCTGTAGCCTGTGAACACAGGGGAAATTTGCCAGGTGTCAGATGTAAGAATCGTATATGCCATGGATTTTTTTTTTCCTGGAAGCAATTGGAAACCAACTTAGTGACACTTAAGTCCTTCACCTGCTGCATCACTGTAGCCAGTGGGTGTGAGCCAGAGTGGTACCAAGAAGGGCCCTCATCAGAACAGCCGTGAGAGTTACGGGCTCTGGCTTGGAGTGGAATGTTATACTACGTTCAGAGTCATGGCAACTTGAACTTGGCAGCCATATCTGCTTCTGACATTACAAGTGCCTCACAGCCAAGTGCACCTGTGACGAGAGTTGACCTCAGAGTGGGATGTCGATTGAGAAACTTCTTTACTGTAGCTAACGATTCCTCTGGACTCCTTTTAACAGGTGGATGGTTAAGTAGTAGTTTAAGTGTTGGAATTAGCCGGCACTGCTTTTTGCCTCCCATATATTAAGTGTGAGATACCTATGGAATCGCTGAAAGCTTCCCCACCCCCAAATAAGAGGGGTGCTTAGAACTAAAAGGACGTTTTCATATTGTCTTTTGTTTCCATTATCAATGTATATAAAATTAACCCCATTTGAAATTGAGACACTTCCATGAAGTTAGTAATAAGTTCTCTTTGCAAAAGGGGTATTTTTCAAAGGATTGTGCAGACCGTGTTTCGTGATAGACAGGTTCCAACGTATTTGCACCCCTCAGAACATGCTCCATTTGCTTTCATGTGTTGTGATTAGCTGTGCTTAATCCGTAGCATGTGGCATTTTTCTATAATAGTGCTTCTATAGAAAATTTTACTCCCGGCATGTTGGAGACAAGTTATAATGCTTTGGTTTAAAAAAAAAATCTGTCCAACATTTCCAACGGCCACATTTTCCTAAGAAAATGATGTGTGAGCGCCTAAGGTTGAAGTTCCAAAAATTATTTTTGCATTTTCTTCAGGTGATTTTTTTTTAATGTTTATTTATTTATTTTGAGAGATGGGGGTGGCAAAAGGGCCAGAAAGAGAGAGAGAGAGAGAGAGAGAGAGAGAGAGAGAGAGGAGAGAGAGAATCCCAAGCAGGCTCTGTGCTGTCAGCATGGAGCCCAACACAAGGCTGTGTCCCACGAACCGTGAGATCATGACCTGAGCTGAAGTCAAAGGTCACATGCTTAAGCAACTGAGCCACCCAGGTGCCCCCAAGTGATTTTTAAATGACATTGAGTAATGGTATTAACAGCGCATCTAATGTTGATGTAATTAGGATATATATCATATTCTACTAATACCAATCTTCTTTAATGTTTGCATATATTTAAAATAGCATGTGGTTTTACTGCCTATCAAGTTTCCCATTTATCTCCACCTCCTTCTGTGATATGTGTGGAAGGTACCTTCGTGTTGCATACAAATGAGACACTGTCATGCTTTCCAAAGTCTTCCATCCTTCCCTCTCTCTCCTCCCTCAGTCGGCCTCATGTTCAGTTAGCCAATCAAAGTCAACGTTACATTTTCCCCTTTGGCCTACGTTCTCCCTCCTCCTTATATAAACCTTGGTGGCCCCACACCTCTCCAAAGCCACCACCACACCTGGCTGGGCAGCCTGTAATAGCCATCTCACACTTCCTCCTCCTCACCTGATCCATGTGGCTGACCCACCTGCCTCCAGGGTGTGATGCCAGGGATTCTGAAGACAGCTGGGGCAGGATGAGGGTATAGAAGAGGCGCTGTGTAAATAATGGTCACCTTGTGGCCTCTCTTCTTCTCTCAGCAACAAACACAGCATATGACACGTGTTTTCTCTTTCTGAACACCTTTGAACTCTGAACATCCCTAGCACAGAGACAGCCTCTATGATTAGAAAACCAAAAATGTGGGACTCCTGGGTGGCTCAGTCCATTAAGCGTCCGACTTCGGCTCAGGTCGTGATCTCACTGTTGGTGAGTTCAAGCCCCGCGTTGGGCTCTGTGCTGACAGCTGGGGGCCTGGAGCCTGCTTCAGATTCTGTGTCTCCCTCTCTCTCTCTGCACCTCCCCTGCTCACACTCTGTCTCTGTCTCTGTCTTTCTCTCTCTCAAAAATAAATAAACATTAAAAAAAAAGAAAGAAAAAATGTCGTGGTAACAATATGGCTTTTTGGTAACAAACCACTTGTTCGGTGTGCTTTTCTGTCTCTCTCTTACCTTCTCACTCTTGCCTCGGGATTACTTGTCCTTTTGCTCAATCATCCAGCCAACAATTAGCAACAAAGCCAAGGCCCTGGCAGTGATGGAAACCCTGGACCTGCCAAGGTCTCCAGGTGCTGAGAAGAGAGGTAGGTGTCACAGAGCCAGGCTGAGTTGGGGAGTCGCTTTTGCAAAGGTTTACAAGACCCTCTTTTTGGGCTCAGGGAACCAACCGCTGTGGATTTGCTCACAAACATTGTGTCCCATCCGCGAACCTTGTTTCTGAGCAGATTTAAAAGTATAGGGACTGGGATAAAAATTGAAGGCCTCACAACACATCTGAGCATCAGGGAATCAGGGAGAAAGTCTTTGTAGTCAAGGAAACTGAGACCTAGAGGTAGCAAGCCGTACACACAAAGTTGGCAGCAAGGGCCACAGAACGAACTAGAATAAAAGAAAAAGTGTGTGGTCCATTTCCCCGTCCGTACCAAGTGAGCCATTTTAGAATGAATGAGAATAGTAGTCGCACTTTTTCACTGGGTTCCTCTTCTAGGTCATAAACACTTCCTACCACAGGTTACTGAGCCCAAAAATAAATACGGGAAGAAAATTCTTTGCGTGTGTGAGGCACTTTGTATTTTCTGCCTCCTTCTCAATCCTTAATTAAGCTTTGCAGCCACCCTGTGAGGCTGGTCATTACCACTGGGTGAGGAATCGGAGTCCCACAGGAGCTATGTGACTTGCCCAAGCATACGAGCCAGACAGGCCGGGCAAGGTGAGACTCCCAGTTTCTGATGCCCACGCCCCATATGCAATCCAGCCTCGTCACCCCGGGTCTTGGCACGGGGAAGAAGTAAACAAACAAATGACTATTACATTGCTTTTACTTCTGGGGAGCGATGGGTTCTTATTCAAAATAGGTACAAGGGGAAAAACAAATGGTATGTCACAGCAAAGCTGTTGGGGGAGAGAGGTGCAACTATTTAGGGGCTTGGGGTTCTGCTCTTCCTGAAGTTATGTGTCCCCCTCTAAGTTTCCCTTTATTGTTCACGTACCCAGGATTTATTCAGCAAAGGGGCCACATATCTTGCTGGCCAGTGGGGATTCCAAAGCAATACCATGAGGTCGACTCTGTTGTTTTCAGGTTCAATACCATGTAATACCATGTGATGTGTGCTGTAATACAGATATTTATGGAGACAGATGGGAGTCCGGAAGAAGAAAATTACCCTCCCTGGGGGTCAAGGAACGCTCCACAGATAAAGTGACATTTAAATAGAACCTAAAGAAAGAAGCAGGAGTTTGCTAGTTGGAAACAAGGGAGAAGAGCATCCGGGCAACTTGGTAGAGGTGTGATAAATTATGGCTTCAGAATCCACCCCCATATTCAAATCATGTTCCCTATAACCTTCAGTGTAAAACTAAAACACATAATAAGCTCAGCCCTCAACTCCAATGTCAGATTAGGTCTCTCTGTCCTTTCAGAAGTCTCTCACTGCACTTTCCCTGTATCATACGGAAAGCCAGGACTTCTGAGAGCTCCGAGGTTTGGGAGTTTAAGGGGAAGGCACCCAGGGCTGTGTTTCCAGTCATCCCTGGCTCTGAATTGATGCACTCCACTGATTCATTTCCGTTCATTTGATGTCTTTTCTACAATATGTACCTGTCTCTCTATGTATACACATATGTGCGTATATACATGGATATATATGTACATACATACATATGCGTATGTACACATGTATATGAAATCCACCTCCTACTTGATTTAAAAAAATCTATTTCACTGAACATTTTACTGGGGGCGGGGGGGCGGCGGGGAAGGATGGGTAGCAAACAATGGATTTCTCTTACAGAAACATAAACCTCACATGGCTCCTGAGGGACCTTCTTGTCACAGCCCTCCAGCCACCATAGGTGGACCCCCATGGACTGTTTGTACTTCAGTCACACTGCCACATGCCCTCTTGTCTTCTGCCTTTGTCCCTTCCTCCTCTCCTGTCTCTCCGCTCTGTCTCACCCGGAGGTTCCTAGTTTTCCCTCTCCCCCTCTTCTCTCTCCTTCCTCCCCTTCCCCCACAGCCCTGCTTTGTGCAGTTGAGTTGTCTCTTGGTTCTTATTGCCTGCATCTTCAAGGTCACCCCTTATTGTGGGATTGTCCTAAGAAACACAGTTCTTTTCCGAAGAAAAATTTTGATATTACAGTGGTTTTAATTTCCATTTGTCTGTGTGTGACTCACCATATCCCTACACGTGGCCTAGTCCCTGACAAGAAGTGGGCAAAATCAGTATTATCTGTTCTCTGAATTAGTTAATCGATTAAATAGTGCTTTTAAAAGATCTGTCTTATCTTGCTGTTTGACTATATGGTAATGTTGCCCTGAATGCTGGATATAAGGAGGTTTAACCACCTTAATAAGACAGGCCCTGTTAGTCCCCATTGCGTGGTGATGCCCACCAGTCACTAAAGCCAGATTGCCCAAATACTCCCAAGGCCACATTTGTTAAGCCAAGCTGCTAGGTGGGCAAGCCTGCATAAAGGCCAAGAATGGAAGGACATATATAAGCTGCAGAAGAGAGTTTGCCTGTTGGGAAAGAGGAAGAAAGAAGCATGGGAGCAGGCACAACCATAACATTTAGTTTCTTTTTAAAAGAGCCTAGGGTTGCCTGAGTGGCTGAGTTGGTTGAAAATCTGACTCTTGATTTTAGCTCAGGTCATGTTCCCATGGTCATGGGATTAAGCCCCATATCGGACTCTGCACTGAGCATGGAGCCTGCTTGGGATTCTCTCTCTCTCTCTCTCTCTCTCTCTCTCTCTCTCCCTCCCTCCCTCCCTCCCTCTCCCCCACTCATTCCCCCTCTCTCTCTCCCTCCCTCCCTCTCTCTCCCCCACTCATTCCCCCCCCTCTCTCCCTCCCTCCCTCCCTCTCCCCCACTCATTCCCCCTCTCTCTCTCCCTCCCTCCCTCTCCCCCACTCATTCCCCCCCTCTCTCTCTCTCTCTCTCCCTCCCTCCCTCCCTCTCCCCCACTCATTCCCCCCCTCTCTCTCTCCCTCCCTCCCTCCCTCTCCCCCACTCATCCCCCCCCCTCAAGAATAAAAGTAAAAACATTTTAAAAAAGAGCCCAAGTAGCAATTGTAAAATCTTGGAAATAAGGATGTACATTTACCAGGTCTCTGCATTTTTATATGCTTTAAATATTTTGTAGGTTAAAAAAGATTCCAAAATTGCAAAAAAAAAAAAAAAAAAGGAAAAAGGGAATCCCGTACCATAGATGCCCATTGAAATGGACCTGCTAATGAAGAGGTATTTCAAAATATGATGCTCTTCCAAGAAGAGAAGTATCTAGGGCCCTCAGCACCCCAAACAGGAGATTGCTCTCAACCACTGTTATCAGCATAAGACCAAAACCTCAAGATTCACAAGAAGTCTTTGTTGCTTGAGGTCTGTGTCTCTTACCACTGTTATGTGATTAAGTCGTGAAAGGCCTGTAAGGACTTCAATATGTGTCCACAGAAGCATTCAGGGGGAGTCCCCAGTTCTTAGAACAGCCTGATGAATTGTCCCCTCTTCTTACCTCACTCTCTCTGCACAGGGAATGTTACAAAGGACTTTAAGGAATTTTCTCAAAGTAGTCCCGTCCTTATGTCCTTTTCAAAGCAACATGGAAATGGTATGAAAATATATCAATAAAACAAAAAACATCCCGGTGGCTTCCCTGCTATTCTCATAACTTCCTGGGAAGGTGAGAAAGATGCACAGACATTCCTACAGCCACTTTGGTTACTAATAAGTCTCAGAGAAGCCTGTCACGAGGTTCTGTCCAAGTTGCCCCACACTGTCCTGAACCTTCCTTCTCAGTTTATTTATTTGTTCCCATTCTAGAGCAGCCAGCAAATGATTTCACACCTTTTTGTTTAGCTGCTAAAAGCAACACAATAACTCCCCTCAGGGCTGCCTCTGTGGGTTCCAAAAATAAAATGGGCTCATTTTCATGCTAAGCATGCAAAGGCTCGTAGGAATTCTAAAGAAAGGCAAAGGAAGGAAAGGAGGAGAAAAGAGGGGTCAGGCTGGGGGTGTTGCTGTGGAAGGTCAGCTTCTGCCTCCAGTTACCAGCTGCCCCTGCCAGAAGGGATGGGTAAAAATAACAGACCGTTCTTAGGCTACAAATTAAAAGGTGATCTAATTCAACCCTGTACTCTCCAGCCTTATCGGCTATCCCTAAACCCAGGGTTATGCTTGGAACACAACCTGTCTTTCACCAAGGATATAGAAGAGTAGTAGCCTCCTTCAGCTTTCCAGAGAAGAAATCTCTTGGGCAGGAAATAGCCAGTAACTTGCTTCCAGGTGAGAATATAAAATCACGGATCTATGAAATTCTAAGTTAACTTCCGAAACTCAAAGTTTTCTGGGCTTGAGCTGTTATTTAAACGGCACTCATCATATCCCATATGTTACTGTTAGAACGGTATGTGATACAGATCACATAGTATTATTAGTCCCTGCTAGCCAGCCTGGAATGTGTGAAGAGATTTCCGTGAGAGCTTGCTGGAAGTGTCTGTGCTGCCCACCTGCAATAAGAGGAATCCTTGTTCCTCTGCCTGCCCCCAAATTTAAACATCCAGTGATGGTACCTGCTCGTTGTATTTACGGGCAGGCTTTTGCTTATGTATGAAGACAGACTGTTGGAAATTCTCTCCATTTGTTGAGTCAAAATCTGCTTTCCAGTAGCTTCTACTCATTGGTTCTAGATTTGTCCCATGGCAGTTGCAGCACAGATCTGCCTTTTTATGAGAAAGCTTCAAATATTTGACAACTGCCAACCTTTACAATCTCCTCTCCTTTCACTTAAGCCTTCCCATTTTCTTCTGTTAACACGGTTTCCAGTTTCTTCCCTAGGATGTGATCCAGCTTGCACAGTAACCCTCTTTTTTTTTTAATATTTATTCTTGAGAGAGAGAGAGAGATGGAGTGCAAGCAGGGAGAGGGACAGAGAGAGAGAGGGAGACACAGAATCCAAAGCAGGCTCCAGGCTCTGAGCCACCCAGGTGCCCCCACAGTGTCCCTCTTGTAACACAGCCCAGAAGTGGACTCACCTGCCCAGAGCACAATGGTATGAATACCTCACTGAGCCTTAGAACATACAAGTCACAAAGCCTGAGTTTACCTGAGCCATTTCTTTTAGCAGATGTGTTATGCTGTGGAATCATATTCCCTTTCAAGATCTGTGAAGAATGGATGTGCTAAGCCAACTGTAAATAGGATTGCTCAGAAAATCTAAATGCTACCAAAAGGAACACAATTTTTAAATAGTTTAAAAGGATCCCTTTACATACAAATACTCCACATGCAAATTATAAGTCCTTATTTTTTTTTCGTTAAAGCAGATACCCAGAGTGCCTCCGTCTGGCAAACCTAATATAATTTTTTCTATGTTGAGTATTTGAAAAATTTCTAAATTATGTTTCTGTAAAATTATTCTGGGATTCAGACTTTCTGTTCAAGGAATCCTAGAATCTTTTAGAAATGGAAAGGGCATAGAAAGACTGTCAAATCTACTCACAAACTTTTAAGAAGATCTTACCACCTTATCTTACGTATTCATTCCTAATTCATTCACCAAGTGATTGCTGAGTACTTACTCTGCTCCATGCATTGTTCTAGGCTTATTCAAGATATAGATATAGATATAGATATAGATATAGATATAGATATAGATATATAGATATATGTAGATATATAGATATATAGATATATAGATATATATAGTCCCCTTTGTTCAGAGTTTACATTCCCAAGAGGAAAACGGACAAGCAAAATTTCACATAATTCTAGGTTGTGATAGGTGCTCTGAGGAAAGTAAAATAGGCTAGGATAGACACACTAGGTGAGGAAAGACAAATTTTAGGAGGGACCACCTGCCCGAACCGTTGAAAAGGTTTCAACCGCTGCAGAAGCTGGAAGAAGCTTCTTCCAGGCTATGGAAACAGCAAAAGCAAAGTCCCCAAGGTAGAAACAAACTTGATGTGTTCTGGGAAGTGAAATTAGGCCAGTACAGTTGGAAAATATTAATAGAAGAAGAAAGTGATAGCAGATGGGAGTCAAAGAAGACAAAGATAAGCAGGGACTAGATCGCACAGAGCATCAAAGGCTGTAGTGAGAAGCTTGGATTTTATTCTAAGTGCGCTTGGAGGGCTTTAGATAGGGGAGTGGCATGATTTAACTTACTTTTTTTTTTAAAGTTCTATCTACCTGCTGTGCAGAGACAGATTATACAGGGTTTAAAAACAGAGGGAGAGAAACTAGTCAGGAAACTATTGCAGTGCCCTGGCAAGAGATGACAGTGGCTTGTACTGGTGCGGTAGCCATGGAAATAGAAGTGGGTACATTCTGATTATATTTTAGAGGTACAACCAGTAGGACTTGCTAAGAGAAAAACCACTGGAGTCCAGGGAAGCTTAGGTGACTTGCCTAACAGGGAAGAAGGAGAAGGGCACCGAGCAAAGATAAGTACTTAGCCGTGCCATGTACTTCAATCCTATCATTAGTCCTAATAATACTGTGAGAGAGATATTAGTTTACCTACGTTTTATATAAAGGACCCTGAGGCTCAGAGTATTTCAGTAACTCCAAATCAGACATAGGGTCAGGTTAAGGTAGGATCCAAACTCAGGACTCTTTGACTAGGTATCTCATAGTATCTTCCCACTCTACCACATTGTTTTCCAAAGTGATGGCAGAAGGGGGACCTTGAGGGCAGACTCTGGGTTAGAGCTCCTTCTACACACCTTTTCTTCAAAGTTACTGATGCTTAATGAGAGCCACTACCGTCATTTGCTACAGATGCCCCAGTGTGCCATTATATTCAACCAAAGCTGAGATGCCTCTCTCCTCTTTCCATTCTTGCCCCCTTCCCTTGCAGCTCACAACCTCTGAGTGGAGGTCCACTCCTCTCTCTTGCAGTTTAACTGCCAGAGACACGAGCCCCTGGACCTGCCTCCCTTCCTGAGGAGCTGTAGCTGGAAATTGCTTGTGCAGGCCGATGACAACTTATCTATATTTAGCAGAAAAAGTGGTGGCAAGGATCTGTCCAGCTCAATTTTTTTTACAGTTTCAATGTTCAGAATCTCACAGACCATCTCTCCCGAAAGGCACATTGGCCCTGACAGTATCTGAGTGGAAGGAAGTTTCCTCCATCTCACCGGGTTATCCACTAGAAGCCTTGTTCCAAGAAATTACGTGGACGCCCATCCTAGAGCAAAGATGTGACATGCGCCGTGCTCCCCCACCCCCAACACCAACAGCTGCTGGCACTGTAGGCACTTTGATGACTTTCAAGTGTTACTCTAAGACAGGAAAACAAGCACGGAAGGTTTGAGGGGGAAATGGACTATTACATAATTGTTTATGTGTTTAAGTGATACGTACCGCGCTTGATTTTTATTGCTTTTCAATGTGGCATGGAAAAGAAATACAAAGTGCCGTTGATGGTTTAAGAGCAAAGATAAACTTGCCTGGGGTGGGGAGGTGAAAAAAGTGCGGCAGGTATTCTCAAGCGCTTAGTATGATGAAATCATTGCCACGGAGGCTGATTATCACTTATACTTAAAGTAACTTCATTCGAGGATGAGGCACAGTTTAGCTTTTCTGGAGCCCGACTAAACCAGATAGGGTATATTGTCCATGACTCTGACCCTCCTCACTGTTGGTCAGCCAGAGAGAATTATCTACTAATGAAAAGCAGAACGATTAAGAAGAGCAAAGAGAACAGGATAGTGGAGACCGTTAAAGAAAAATGGGAATTTTCAAGACAGTGAAAGAGCGCCAATTGGATCACAGAAAGGGAATTTACAGGGGAAAAGAATTGTGTCCAGGGAGCACTTACTTACACACAGCCCTCTACTTTCTGACACGCAAGATGTATCAATCCTTGGTTGTCAAGAGAAAGAAAACCTACTGTGAAAGGGTTTTTATTAGCTTTAGAAATAGAAATTTAAAAAAAAAAAAAAGGTTTTTTCATACCTGCTTCAAGTCCCCAACTTCATTTTGGATTAAATCTTATTCGGAGGAAAAGCACTTAGTTTAGAAATGTCCTGTCTCATTTTCACAAAATCTCTTCTAATGAGATGAGTTTTAGTGTTGCTATATTTACTAAGGAAGAGAGATGGAGAAGTAGAAAACCCACTTTTTGTACCATTGTACTTCTTGGGGCTAAAGCTTCCAATATTGTATTCCAGAAGTTAATTAATTAGCAGACCATTATTAAGGGGGCAGGAAAAACATATGGAATTTGGGGTAAAATGAAAACACAATTAAACTTCTAAAAAGAGAAAGAAAAAAGTCACCTAAAACCTCAACACTCTAAGATTTCACTGTTAATAAGCCTTAAAAAACAAAACAAAATTATTTGGCACATCCTTTCTAGAACCTTAATGGGACCACTGTAATTCAGGCTTTCTCTCATGTATCATTTTGTGACAGTTTCTGGCAATTTTCTACAGGTCTATGGGTTGGTATCTTTACTGGTGCCCCCGAAGTCCAAGCAGAGGTGATCTTCTAGCATTAAATATCTTAATCTCCTCGCTGGACATTTTCTTTGCTTGAGATGAACAAAAAGATATATAATTCTTCTTTTTTATATCACTGTTCCCATGACTATCAAGAAACCAAGAAAGTCCTTCCTGATTTTCTGTGTCATAGCATGAGCTCCATCCTTCATAGACACAAGAAGAACTATATTTTTCAACTAAGACCTGAAACTTCAAAGGCAGACATCCTCTTTAAACAGTTTTCTTTGTATATCATCTTGGCCATCTTTTAAGGAATTCAGTGTAAGAGCTAAAAAGAACTTCTAAAAAAATTGGGGGTGATGAAACTACTGGCAAAAGAATAGGCAAAGAAATCAGTTAGAAAACCCCCAGATACAATCTTGCGTATGTAAGAATAAACTGAAATATCTATATATGGAATACATAAAAAAACTGTAGGGACAAGTAGTCAGCAAGTGACCCTATGATAATTGTTAGCTTATCAGGAAAAGAATTATTTTTTATCATACCATATAACAAGATCTAGATAAAGAAATATTATTTTTCAGAAGTTAAATAGCTAAAAGAGTAATCTCTACATATTTATTCTAGGTGGGTGAAGATTTTTCTGTACTTTAAAGCAATGGAAGAGGTCACTGAGTAAAGGGTCAATAAGTGGAAATATAGAGTAATACAAAATTTCCGTGTGTCAAAAATAACCATAACAAAATCAGAGGCCAAAAAGCCAAATGATAAGAAAATGTATTTTTTTTCCAAAATGGAGGCACAAATCATCTTATTATATAGTGTCTATATAAATTAATGAGCGTATCAGATAAAGGTCATGAGCTGACAATTCATAGAAGAGAAAATACAAATAGCTAATTATACAGTAAACAATTTTTAGCCTCACCAGTGAATACCAAGTTAAATAATAGGGACCTAACAAAGTAGCAAAGATTTTCAAATTACATTAGTCAGTGCAGTCAGAGTTTCAGGAAGACACTGATACACTGTGTTAATACAAATTAATACGTTAAAAATGATTACACTCTTTGATCTGGTGTTTCTCCTTCTATTAGACTATTCTAAGGTATTGATTTAAGGGGTGCCTGGGTGATTCAATGGGTTAAGCATCCAACTCTTGGTTTCAGCTCACGTCATGATCTCACCATTCCTGGATCGAGCCCTGGGTCAGTCATAGCTGTCGGCGCAGAACCTGCTTGGGAGTCTCTCTCTCCCCCCACCTCTCTGCCCTTCCCACATATGCATGGTGTCTGTCTTTCAAAATAAATAAGTAAACTTAAAAAAAAAAAAAAGAAAGAATTTGAAAGGCTAACATTTATGCATACACATAAAACGTTAATTTAGGTATGCCCTAAATGTCCAAAATTAGGAAAATTATTAACAAATTATAGCACAGTCATATGATGAAAAATTATACTGCCATTAAAACAATATTTAAAGAATTAATAATGGCATGAGGAAATACTTTTGATGGATTGAACAAAAAATGGTGTGTGAAATTCTCTGTAAAGAATGATCTCAGTTACATGAATATAAATCCTAGGAAAGAATACTGGAACCATTCTTAACTGTGGTTGCATTTGACTAACAGGATAAGATTTGGTGATGTTTCTGCATGCTTCTTTTAACGTCTTTCTAAATTTCAAATTTTCTACCATGTGTATGTATTATTTTTAGAACCTTATGAAAAGAAAGAAAAATTGAATGTGAAGGGGTTTAGAGCCTGCCACCCTAAGACATGCCATTCTGGGGTAAGGCTTATTTTGAGCCTCAGTTTGACAATTGAGGAGAAACAGACTCAGGACAAATTCTCTGGCCTCCCCCTCTCTACCAGGAAGGGCTGGAGGATTCTTAAAATTTTTTTTTTAACGTTTATTTGTTTTTGAGACAGAGAGAGACAGAGCATGAACGGGGGAGGGGCAGAGAGAGACGGAGACACAGAATCGGAAGCAGGCTCCAGGCTCTGAGCCATCAGCCCAGAGCCCGACGTGGGGCTCGAACTCAAAGACCATGAGATCATGGCCTGAGTTGAAGTCAGACGCTTAACCAACTGAGCCACCCAGCCACCCCTGAGGGCTGGAGGATTCTTAACCACCAGAGACTATTCTAGCCTCTTATCAGCCCAGAGTCTGCACCAAAGGAATCTAAATAACAAACCTTACTAAAAACAATCTTTATCTTCCGTCGGTTTCCCCTCGTATATCTCTTCCTACAGTTTGCCGCCCCTACAAGTCTAAAACCCTTTTCCTTCGTCTTGTCACTTCTCTACAGGTGTATCTTTCTTTGAGTTATTCCTCATTAAGTATTCCACGTGTTGTGTGCTGCATGAATCAATAAACTTGCTTGTTTTTCTCTCATTCGCCTGTCCTTTGTCAATCTAATTTGCAGGAATGAACCCAAGACAGGTAGAAGAAAAAGAAAAATTTTCCTCCCCTACAGACTACTACAATGATGATGATGATGATGATGATAATAAAAGAACCAATGGTAGGCATCCTTCTCCTTCAGCAGCTTCAGACTGCCTTCTACTTGATGGCAGGCCTAGTTGGATACCTCCAAGCCCATAGAGGCACTAGTATGTACTACGAGTCAGCTTACTCAAAAGGGCAGATTGCTAGGTGTTCTGGGGGAGAGGGTGGATAGCTATTGCCCTTCTTTTTCTTCTTCCTCCAGGTTTAGTTTCCTCTTCTCTTTCTTCCTTTCTCCCATACTTGATCCAAGTAAAAGCCAGGAATTATGAGCACCGTGCCTCAACTCCTTTCTCAAAGTGGTGACATAGGGTTGCTTTCGTCTCTTTCTCCCAGTCTGATAAGATAGACCTGAAAAGGAGAAGAACACGGGTTTCCTACGTGGGTAGAAGGAATGGTCTCTGTAAGGAATTGAACGAGCTTCTCCAACCCTCTTCTTGTAGACTGCGTCTGGATATGCACCGAACACACTTCCTGAAGGAGTTCATCCGAGAAACAAAGGGAATGTTTAACCTGAACAAAAATATTTTGGTATTTCACTAGGGTAACTCTTAGGGCGACAAACCCCGTGACTACTAATGCTACCACACCACAACCTCTAAGTGAGGCAGATCTGAAAATAAAGGCATTAAGAATGTAGTCTTGCCTGGAGTTGACTCAGGCAGAGAATAGAAGACACAAAGGCTCAGAATGTGTCTCCAGCCAAGTCCAAGGTTTTATTTTGTTCTGTTGAAATTAAAAGCAAAATGCAGGGTGTACTTTCCCTAACTTATTTGCCCTAACCATTTCAAGCGTGTTTCTGTTGCCGAGGGAATTGAGGGCCAAGTCTCTGATTCATTTCCCCGATGCAACAAAGCATCCTTGGGAGAAAGCGTCACTGTCTTTCGCATGCATTTGCAAAGCCTTTAAGGTGTTCTTTCCCCTTTAAGTCTCATAGCTGTATTCTGATTGCAGAAAGCACATTTTAAATCAGTAGAGGCAAATGGAATCAAAATCTATCAAGAAACGCCTTTTTAAGGATGATAGCTTCCTCCAGTTTAATTACTATATTACTAATTGTGGCTATTTTCTTCTTTTTTCTTTATACCTAGAATCCAGAAACTAGGAAAATCTAGCTTTCCCCCCCCCCCCCTCTCTCTCTCTCTCTCTCTCTCTCCTCTCTCCTCTCTCTCTCTCTGGATTTGAAGCTCTCTTTTCTTCCCTCTCCCCAAAAACAACAAAAAAATTTATTCTAGTCAGGCTAAAACACATAATTCAGCAATATGCCACCATTACCCTAAGGTTTAATGTTCTTTCCACTGAAAATAAGTAAAAATAGCACATTGTCCTCAAACTTGGTGGTTCAGAAGAGAAGCACATGGGGAGAGGATAACCTAACAGCTATCTTTAAATTGCAATTTGAGGGCCACAGTTATTCGCACTCTTCCCTTGCCCTGAGGCTGCACACCCCGATGCGCAATGCCATGGTCATGCTCGTGGCTGCTTGGTCTGGGTGACAGAAACCATTAAAGACAAGCACAGGGCCCAGCTGCCCTTCGTGGGTTTTATTAGCTTACTTGTGTAGGAGGAAAACGGCGTCTGAAGGGCTCTGGACTCGCTAACCAAAATGTTAATGGCTTAAAGACAGTGAGAAATTAGTTAGTGAGATGTTTATCAAGTACCTGGAACAAGAGTTGACTTTCTGTGAAACATCACCCTGGACCCGAAGCCAAAACCTCTGTCTTGTCTTCAGTTGGACCTGAAAAGAATAATCATGTCAGAATTAGTAAGGCAAACAACAGCAAGTGAGGAATGAAAACAAGCTGATATTAAATAGAGCTGAGAGCAAAATACCTAAGCTTCAGTCATTACAGAAGGGGTGGGATTTAAGAAGTTAAAAAAAAAAATGGTAGCACTCCTTCTGAATGCGACTGTCTGGTGGCTTTGAATCTCTCAGGCAGGACTCTGAGGGGTTGCAACTGGGAGGTGATGTTAACTGGCCTCCTTAGAGTTCCGGTTGAAGTGATTTTTCATGGGAGTGTATGTGTTTCATATCTTTTTTTTTACTTATTAGGTAAGACAAACAATTACAATTTAAAACTCTGTCACTACAGGGGTGCCTGTGTGGCTCAGTCAATTAAGCCTCTGACTTTGGCTCGGGTCATCATCTCGTGGTTCACGAGTTCGAGCCCCACGTCAGGCTCTGTGCTGACAGCTCAGAGCCTGGAGCCTGCTTGTCTCCTTCTTTCTCTGTTCTCCCCGTCTCACACTCTGTCTCTCTCTCTCTCTCTCAAAAATAAATAAACCTTAAAACAATTAAAAAATAAAAATCTTTAAAGTTTCCCTGGTAAAAAGTCTTTATATGTGTTTCTCAAGAAGAAACTATATACAAGACTTGGGTTGGGAAGTTGATTTTAATCATGGTTTCTGTTAATAATTCAGCAATTCCACACGATTCTCCACTTTTACACTAGAGTTTTTCCTTGTGTAAAATGGGAAGGATGATAGAAAGTCTGAACTTGGGGACTTGCCTTTTGGCCTGCCCAACGACGCCTGCCTTTTGGCCAATACCCAACTCTTCTCGGCCAGGATCACACATTCTGCCAGTTCACAAGAGCCAGAATTACTCATAACTACTAATTACTTGTAGTGTCAAAGATCTCTGGATTCTCTGATGAAGGGGCTTTAAGTTCCATGTCATATTATCCAATTGCTAAACGTTCGTTTTACGGACATAGGGACGAAGAGCACAGAGATCAGGCTGTGCATCAAAGGAAGTTTAGAAAAGCTTAGAGAAAGGTTTTCTGTGTATTCTAAGTGGAGGAAGTGCTTCATGGTCTGACAAAAGTCACCTAATATTTCCACACAATAACCTTCTCCGAAATGAAATACTTAAATTAGATAGTAACATAAGGTCATCAAAAGTCGACCTTCTCTTTCCTTTACTTGAAAGTGCTCTGTGGTTCTCTCCTAGCAGCACAAACCTGTGTGATGTGTGATATTGGTACTGTCATTTTACTGGGGCTACCACGGCATCACCTGGTCTGGGTGTTCTCAGATCCCAGGGCCTGCGCATCATTGGGATGGAGTTTTCACAAAACCGATGACTGTACATCGGTTGCCAACTTTCTTTAAGAAGCATTGCTCTTTTGGGGCACCTGGGTGGCTCAGTCAGTTAAGCATCCCACTCTTGATTTAGGCTCAGGTCATGATCTTACCATTCATGAGACTGAGCCCCAGGTTCTGCACTGACACCATGGATACTGCTTGGGATTCTCTCTGCCCCTCCCAGTGGTCTCTGTCTCTCTGTCTCTGTCTCTGTCTCAAAAATAAATAAACATTAAAAAAAAAAAAAGTACTGCTCTTTATTCTAAGAGTGTGTCCTTCCTACTTTGGAGATGCTCAGATGTTACTTTCTTTTATGAGTTAACAATAATTGAAAGTGGCAGTGTGGTATTTTTTAACATTTTATTTGATCAGATTTAAACTTGGCAACAATAAATATATTAATCTTCTCACAGTGTCACAACTTTCATTTCTTTTTACATTTTACTGGTCTGCAAAACCCAAACTCTGGAAAACATCAGTCTGTGGCTCGTTCTGTCTATATGGTAATAGGGAGGATGCAGATAATTGCCATTTTCAACCCAGTATATCACATTCCTTTCCTACTAAAACATGTGTCCCAGCCAGTGATAAGTAGGACACCCAATGTGGTTGAACTGTATTTATGTCTCTACCCTCCACCATAGGGGTTCCTAAAATTAAGCAAGTGAAAGGTCAAAAAAGGAGGCAGAGGAAAAAAATAATCTGGATAACAAATGAACTGGCTAGTTAATGCAGCCAGTGTCAAATGACAGGAATAAAAGCATGTTCCATGCAATATTTGGAACACACTTACACTAACGAATTATTGTTTATTTTTAATTTAAATTTAACTGGATTTTCTGTAGTTTATCTGGCAATCCTATATCCAAGATTATATGACCCTTTAGAAAATACATAGGTACTCTATCATCTAAACTTTTCACATTTAGATATGAAACCTAGACAACATAAAGACAACTAAAAGAGTATTTTAGTAATAGCCACTTATATGTATTTCATGAATAGCTATTTATAGGGAGAGGCTACTTCAATTCATATTTTATTACATACGTCGTTCCTTTTTTATTTTAAATGTTTATTGATTTATTTTGAGAGAGAGCGTGATAGAGTACTCACGAAAGCATACCAGCCTTCAGCTGAATCAGAAGAGTAAAAGAAGTTACTTTGCTCCCAGTTGGCTGACATTATGAATGAGCTCATACGCAGTGTTTACAAGTAGTTCCTGCCGAGCCACTCAGCTGCCCACTTCTGAGCCGGCTGCTCAGGTGATGCAGAATAGTTCCCTCCAACCCTCTCTGATGTTTCAGGATCAGAAAGGTTGTGGGTGGGAAGTAAGGAGGAAAGCTAGGATCCTGTGAAATGCTCTTTGATGGACTCAGCTTGCAGCCAACGCAATTGTTCTTTGTTTCTTACTTTTCCTTCCCATGGTAAAACTGACACAAAGTTTAAAAGTCTACATTTTTCCCCCCACCATGCTATGTGGCAAATGTAGATTTCCTCACCTTAGCTTGAAACAAAAGTAATAATAAAACTGTCAAGTAGCACTAGTAACCTCTCTGGGTGATATTTGCAGGGAAATTACTTTCCATCTACAAAGTTGACACCTATTTTCTGTTAGGGAAATGAATTTAGATGAGCTCAAGATTGGCAGGGAACTAGGAGTCTAGGTCAGATACCTGGTGTGCCTTTCATTACAATGAATGTGAATGTGCATGGTGTTTTGTTTTATTCTCCCCCTCCCCCCGCCGCCACCTCAAGGTTGTTGCAAAAGTAATGCGAGGGGGGAAAAATACGGTGAACAGTGTTCATAGATTCGAATAAATGGAGACTAAAGATCAAAATGTAGAACCGGAGCCGATTTTGTGGTCAGTCCTCAGATGGGCTGCTTAGGGTTGTCATGGGAAGCAGTGTTAGGTCTCACCAGGCTCAGGCGCAGTCTACCAGACTGACTCTGGGCAGGTTATGTTGTCCTCTGGACATCAGGTTCCTTCCTTCTCAAATGAAGGGACTACATAGGCTAATACTAATATGGCCCCTTCTAGCTCTGACGTAAGGAGGCACAGGGGAGAGGACGAATTTTGGAGTTACCAGTTGTGAACAGAACTCATCCACTTACCCTCTGGGGATTCGAAGGCTATATTTTTGAAATAACAGACTTGCTCTCTGATCTCGTGTGCTGACCTTCCGATGTACAAGTGCAATCATTCTTTACGCCTTCCTCTGCCCAGCCCTGTCTTGTCAGAGAAAGATCAGTTGGACCATGTTCTTGGTCTTCCTGGGAACCCTGTGAGCTCTGTCACAGACTGTCCCTCTGGACTCCCATACACACAGGTCACTGTTATCTTTCTTTTTCAAAGCTGTTACTTAGGTTGGATGAAAAATAAGCAGAGTTCAACCATCATAATTATTTACACGGGTACACAAAGACGACACGTCCCATGTGTTTTGTTTTTAAATCATACTCTGGACTCTCAGAGTTTCTTTGCCATGTGCTTTCCAGGCCTTTTCCCCCTGAGCTTATTCCAGTCAGAATCTGTATGAAACACTGCATTGGTCCGTGTTTTGAAACTGAATTCGGATGGGAAAATACATACTTTCCAAGGTCGGCGGTGTATACACAGATTCTGTCCTTTATAACCATGTAGGAAACATGGTGGAAAATAAAGATTTCTTTGGGATCCTTTCCATTCTGAGCCCAGAATGGAAACAATTGCATTCTTCTAGATATCCTCATGCTTCCGAAGATGGCTGTCCTTTCCTAGTATGAAATCCTATCGAAAAATCCAAGTGTTCACCTTCCGTGTTGTCCACAGTGTGCTTTTTTCCCTCGCGTTTGTGCCAACACCAGAGAAGTTCATTGGGGAACCTCCCTGGCCTCTCAGGAGCTCTTGTGTTGTTCTAATTCATGGGATACATTCTCAATTTATGCAGACATTCCTCCAGCCCCTCCCCCTTCCTTGACCCTAGTTTTCCCTTATTCCCCATTCTTTGTCCTATGAACCCTTGTTGCCCTCCCCAAGGTGGAAAATTACTGGACAACCTCTACCTCTGTGCAGCCCACACCTAGAGCATTGGCCTTTGCCCAAGTTATGCCACCCCGTTTGAGATCACCTGACACCATTGTGATCAGTCTCATGACCTGGCAGCATCCCATCTGCCTGCCTGGTTCACTCTTGCTCCATTCAAGTGCCTCTTACCAGCAGGTGCTCATGCGTCTTCTTGTCACTCAGGCTCATCCAACACCCACCCTTTTATTCATTCAACAAGATAATTCAAGTACCTCTGTTTGCCGGGGAATGCACTCTGCCAGAGTAACTCAAAATTCACTACTTGTCCTCAAGGAGCTTAGACTCCAGGGAGGGAGACTGACAATAAAGGGAACGATGAATTATCGGAAACATTGAGAAAAGTTGTGAAGAAAACAGACAAGATCTCTGGACACAGTGGCAAGTTGAGCCTATTTTGGATAATGTCATCTGCAGAACTTGCATTTAGCCCTGCACCTAAACAATGAGAAGACATCAGCCATGGGGAAAAGAGGAGTTGGAGGTGTCTCTCAGGTTTTGGGCTCAGCATGTGAGCAGACTCTAAGGCAAGAACCAGCCTGGTATGCTTGAAAACTGAAAAAAGCCTCTCTAAATCCTCCCCACTTTTCCAGGGCCTTCCTTCACATAGATCTTTGCTGACTGCACCCACTCACCCTCGTTAGTCCATCTCCTGAGATGTCGTAGGTCATTCTCTCAGTTCCACTTATTTGACACTTGTTTGCATGTTGCCTTTTATTATTCAGCTGTGTGGAAGATCTTTACAGAACTTGAGGTCCATACTTCATCTCTCCAAAAGCATCAATCAGGGTTCTGTTTATATAGGAGGTACCAAAGAAGCACTTGAATTTAATTCTGTTCAATAACCATTAATCAAATGCCTGGTCTACACTAGGTGGTACATGCTAAGTATTTAGCTCAGGGCTAGTGTTTAAAAATAAATAAACCCCAATCTAGCCATGAGAAAAAAAAACATCAGATAAACCCAAACTGAGGGGTATTTTACAACATACCTGCTCAGTATGACTGAAAGCTCTCGAAGTCATCAAAAACAAAGTTCAAGAAATTCTCACAGACCAGAGAAGGCTAAGGAAACATGACAACTAAATGTAATGTGGTACCTGGATGACATCCTGGGACAGGAAAAAGACGTTAAGGAAAAATGAGTGAAATCTGAATGAGCTATGAAATTTACTTAAGTGTCACATAGCCATGTTGATTCCTTAGTTGTAACAAACATACTACAAATCTATAAATCTGAAATTATTCCAAAATAATTTGTTTAAATTAAAAACGAATGAACAAATGACCAAGCCATGGTCCCTGCCTCTGTGAGTTTAGACTCCAGTAAAGAAAACATATATCTAAATAAATATTGGCAGGACAGCATGGTAACAGCAACAACAAAATTACATGCCGAGTACAGAAGGAGCCCACATGAGGGCATGCTGACCTCTGAGAATTTAGGGAAGGACTCACTGAGGCGGGAGGGGAATGCCTGGAGCTAGGTTTTGAAGGATCACTAGGAGTTTGAAGAATGAGGAAGACAAGCCTAGAAAAAAGATTGATTCCAGCCGGCTGTTGACGCCTTTGACAAGGCATACAATCCTTTCAAGCAGTTTAGCTTTGACAAAAGGGAAGAAAGAGAGAAAAGCAGATAACAGCTTGGGTATTTGCTACAAATTATGGTACAATAGTTAGCAGTCTCATTGTTTGTAGCTAGGACTCAACTGCCCACGACCCACAAGGCCTCTGAGTGGAGCCCACCAGGCCTCCCTCCCATCACTCTCCACCAGCTGTTGAGGCCATCTGTTTAGTCACCTTGGACTCCCCAGTACAGTGGGGCAAGGCACATGCCCAGTTTCTGGAGGTGGATAGATAATGGGAAAGGACATGAATGCAGAGAACCACAGGAGGCAGTGACTTGGGGACTGAGGCAAGAGCTCAGTGGTCAGTCATGGGCCATTGTCTCCAAACTGGACAGGCCAGAATGTCTGCCACACCCATAGCTGGAGGTAAAGGAGGTAGAAGGCAAATCCATGGAGAGCAAGGGTTTTGCTTTATTGGCGCTGTGTCCCCAGTATCGCAATGCTTGGCTTAAGGTCAGTTCTTCAAAAAGGAAATTGGTGAGTATAGGACAAGACTAACCCCATGAGGCCTGGTAGCCCTCACCACAGGTAAATGAGACGGCCAGCCCACAGGAAGTGGCTGTTGGAAGGATGACCTCTCAAATTCTCTCTCATGGGACTGAACAGGAGATCTGAAGATGAGGAAGCAGTTAGGAGACAGCCGACAAGCAGAGGGGACCTTGAGGTAGGAGAGGGCCTCAAAGGACCCAGTGGGAGCTGGTGTTATAGAGGCACAAAATGACCGAGTGAGCCCAATAGGTAGTGAATAAGCCAGCTGCTGTCAGAACAGAGAAGCAACATCAGGTCCCTTGTTGCCACAAAGCACTTAGCACAGTGCTGGCACCGAAGTGCTCCATAATTGTTATTTTTGAAGTTGTTTTATTATTCTTATCGGATTCCTACGAGAACGGTGCTATTCTCATTGCTTCACATGTATCCTTTCAATAAGTGTCCCCTCACTTAGTGAGTTGTTGTTCCTTACAACCAAAACAACAACAACAAAACACACACACACACACACACACACAATTCCAAAATTATCCCTGGTCAGAATTATAGCAAGTATGTTTGGCATAGCTCGGTGTGGGGGGGTGGGGGGGGGAGGCCCTAATCCCTAGGGCTCATTTTCTCTATCAGTGCTACAGCAAAGGTCCCTACATACTAAGACCTTTGTCTGATAGATCTGGTACAGATCAAGGATTTCCTGGTTTGGGGAGAGTTAGGCCACAGGCATGAGGCTCACTCACCCTGAATTGAGCTGTAGACAACTGGAGAAGTCAGAGTCTGGAAAGCCTGGTGTTGAGACCAACGTGGAAGGGCTTCTGAAGACACATCTCACCCAGCTCCACCCCCAGAAAATGGTACAAAGTTCGTATTTTTACTTCGTCATTTAATCAGTGGTTTCACACACATTAGTATTCTTTATCTTTTGAAAAGGTCACATGGGTACATGATGCAGTATTCAAAAGGATATAAAGTAGAGGTATGCCCTATCTTCTAACTAATGATCACTTTCTAATGCTGCCTTCCAGAAATAATCCATTCTATGGATATAACAGCATGATGAATCCCAACACACATGGTTACATCTACACACACACACACACACACACACACACACACACACACGCTCTATTCTGCATATTGAGTTTTTCGATTCCCACTACCACCCTAGAGCTAATTCCATATCAAGGCACACAGAGCTGCCTTAGTCTTTTTAACAACAGTGCTACACAACATTTTGTGGATACACCAGCAGCTATGTAATCCCCTGCTAATCAGTGTTTAGGTTGTTTTCAGACCTCAGTAACACAAACAGTGCTGCATTGAATATCCTCAAACATATACCAGTTTGCCCTCACGCAGATAGATGTGCAGGATAAATCCCCAGACATGGAATTGTTAGGACAATGGGAAAGTTGATTTGTAGTGTCATTGAGTATTGCAATGTGGGCCTCCATAGAGAATTTACCAGTTTAAACGTCCACCAATAACATATGTGATTATACCCTCACCAACACAGAATGCATAGTTGCTTTTTTATTTTTATTGTCTTAAAAGGATTTAGTTTTGTAGCACATATGAACATAAAAGCAAAAGCCTTTTGCATGGCTTTTTTTCTGAAGCCTAGTCTGTCCCTCTGAATGTCTCTCTCTTCTCATCTCCTGGGAAGGTATGTGCACCCATACAATGGCTTGCCCTCTCCCCATTGGAGGCTGATTTTTTAAAAGCTTTAATTCTTTCTTTTTCATATTGCAATGGGTTTTCATCTTTGGTGATTTTCATTTGCAAAAAAAAAAAAAGTTTTCACTGAATCTTACATTCCCCAATGTAGAGGGTCTCTTAATCTTTCCAGAAAGCAATTGCTGCTGCCAGTATGCCAGGACCTATTTCTTCATTAATTTTTCCAAAGCCCTTATAATACTGAGGGGACTGATACCAGGGCCGATAATGCCCAGTAATTCTCGGTATTTACAGAGCTTCTTTGTCTGAGATCTCAAAGCACTTGACAGCATTAAATCATCTTTCCCTTGTCTCTCTCAAAAGAATCTTTGAACCTAGAGGGATGATGCACAGAAATGAAATATCTGCTTTCTATCCAGATTGTCTGAAAAGTGACTGGGGAGAGAATACGAACCAACCAACGTAGTTTCTAGCCATTAGCAGCATGTCCCTTTGGTTACTCCAAATTCTGCACTTTTTGTGGGTACATTTCCAGTGAATTATCAATCGTCTGTGTATAAGCAGCAAATAGAAATGTGGTAAAAGGGTTATATGCATCTGGTAAAAGGGGTTAAGTGATATCAGGAGTGTTGAGTCCCTGGATGCAAAAACAGGTGTGCTCAGGCCTTCGAGCCTCTTACATTCTCTCTGATCTGAGTCTCTGCCAATCTTCTCTGAGGAAATGTATAAATATGACAAAACACCACTTCCTCTAGCCCAGAGAAAGAATGAAGGGAGGGGGGAGAAGGGAAAAAAAAAGAAGGAAGGCAAGGGGAGGGGAGGACCTGATTCAGATCTGATGTTTCCTTCTCGAGTTGGATAATACCTTAGGAGTTGAAAGCCCAGCCCAACCTCATGCATCTTGTCTGATTCCACTAGTGAGTAATTGCCTTTCTAAAGAGTTTTTCATCCTCACTCCATCCTTCTCCTCCCCACCCTTTCTGACCCCCTAGTCTCCACACCCTCCATACCCTACATGTACCATACACAGAATATCAACCATATAACAAGTGTTTAGCGGGGGAATGTTAGCAAACATCATCTCATATTTCAGATACAGAAACCAAGGGACAGAAAAGCTATAATTTATTTAGTGGTAAGTATTCTATGTTAGGCACACATATCAAAAACTGCATCAACTGGGTCAAGAATTATCAATCAGGGGAGCCCAGGTAGCTCAGTCTGTTGAGTATCTGACTTCAGCTCAGGTCATAATCTCATGGCTTGTGGATTCGAGCCCCGTATTGGGCTCCGTGCTGACAGTGCAGAGCTTGCCTGGGATTCTGTTTCTCTCCCTCTCCCTCTGCCCCTCCTCTGATCACACTCTCTCTCTCAAAATAAATAAACTTAAAAAAAAAAACTATTTCTACAAAAAGAGTTATCAATGGGATTGACCTTTTTTTAATTTTTAAATGATTTATTGCACAAATAATATGGAAGATCAAAATAAAAGTGAACATCCCACCACCCCAACTAAACATTCTGCTTTTCTCCCTCTTCCATAGCCTTTGAAATTCATAGTCCTCATGCACATACCATAGTAACCAGTGTGGGCAAGAGCCCAGAGAGCGGAGCCAGGCAACTTGCACTTCTACCCAATTCTACCATTGACCAACCAGGCTTTAGTCCCTGCATCTATAAAATGAGCATCCGAATAGTATGCACTTTATAGAAATTTTATGAGGAATCAATGAGATAGCCACGTTACAGCGTGTTGCCTGCTCCTATTATTATTAAATTTTGCTTTCTGCTTCTTGAAATGTATCATAAGCAATTACAACAGAATTGTCAGACAGCTCCCAAATCCTTACTAAGGTGACTACCCACCCCAGGTGCCACCACTTCTGGGTTCTTGGGGGGTGGGAGGTGGGAAGGAGTCCTTCCTGCAGAGAGAGCCAAGCAGCATCTTTTAGCCCCTCCCCTTTCAGGGCCTCTATAGACTGCACCTGTCTTGGTTTTCACTACTGTCCTGCCCCTGTCACCCTACAAATCTCAAGGTTTCAGGGGGAAAAGTGGGAAAATGAGAACCACAGAAGTCACTTCACTTCACTCCTTAGAGTTCCCAGGGCCTTGGGTGAGAGTAGCTGCTTCCCTCTGACCAAATTATGTTCTGATGATTGCTGTTCCTTTTCAGAATAAAGGTAGTAAGAGGCATTGTCATTTTGGTAATTTTAAAACTTAGTATTTTTCATACTCGAAAATTTTTTGTTAATGTATGTCGGCGTATTTCTTAACTTCCAGAGATTTACAGGCATAGCACAAGTAACTCCTATATGCCCCTTTATCACTTTTACACACACATCTATACGTACACATATGTGTGTATGGATATGTATAAGAGATAAAGACAATGTTTCTCTTTACCTCTTTTCCGGGTGGATTTCCTAAAAATGTGGTCTTTCTCTTCCATGACCACAGCAAGAGCGATCATAATCAGGGAATGTGATGTTGATACAACGCGATTCCCCACCCCACAATCTGTTTCTGTATTTTTAAAGCCTCACTTGAAAAAGCAGGTGTGGGACAAAGATGATACATGTACATCACAGCCTAATTAGGCCACTCGTTCACCTGGTGACCTTCTCGCTGGAGTCGTTCTTCAAAGACCTGCTCTAACAAGACTCCCCTGCAAGCCTGTGCGGGCTGCTCTTCCACCTGGTAGAAATCATTTCTCTGCCGGGCAGTCCACTGTGCAGGCCGCGGTGATAGCCCTTTATGTGGTATAGCAACAATTTACCGTCTGTCTCAACACTGGACTAGGAGCTTTTTAGGGTTCCTGGGGCCCACTTGAGTAACTGACAGATAACTGGTGCTCAGGAAATGTTTGCTGGAAAAAAAAAAAAAAGGAATGAGCAAATAGACTAATGCAAGCCTCTGCTGAGTTGAATTTGATAAAGAGTTAGGTGGTGGTGTTTTTTTAATCCATCAGATGCAAAGTTCAGCGGTATGCAATACAGTGGATGAAAATATACATGCATCTTAGGGCAAGCAAAAAAAAAAAATCATACGTGGGATTTGGCTCATGCCTTATTGCCACTCCTTCCAACTTTTTTTCTCCTCCCTCTGCCCCAAAATATAGTAGCTGCTGAAAGAATACAGTTATATGCAAGGGACGTGTGTAGACTAGCTTCTCAGAAGAGCCGTGCCTGTGAGCCTAAGAAACACAGCCCAGGATTTCAGCTCTTGGCAGACCTGCGCTTTCCATGGTTCCTGCCACGTTAGCACGCAGTAACTTTCCGCGCCGACTCCGGGCTGCGAGGCCGACCGGGGGCGGAGCTCCGGGCTGTCCCCTCACCGCAGCAGCCACCGCCTGTGGGCGCCAGGGTGCCCGGCAACTGCTCCTCCTCTGGCTAACCCGAAAAGCCACACGTCGCAGCCCTGGGAGTGCGCCAGCTGAACCGAGTTGGTGGCAGAACCTGGTACCTTCCAAGGCCCTTAAAGTGGAGCACGGAGTTTGCTGTGTTCCCAAGGGCTTCACCTCCTGGAAAGCACTGTCACCAACCAGCCCATCGGTCCTGGAAGCCGCTCCCTCCCAGGCCTAGCTGGTTCCAATGTCACAAAACAGAGTAGGGAGTTCAGCCTTTACTGATCATCTACCCTGTGTCAGGCACTATGGTAGAGTTTGGCAGTGTGATGTTATTTAGTTTTTATTTTCGTGTAACAAATGCCTGTGTGGCGTTTGCTGCGTGCCTGGTGCTTTTCTAAGCACTTTGCAAATACGAACTCATTAAGTCCTCATGACAGCCTATGAAGCGGATACTACTATTATTTTGACTTTTTGGATGAGGAAACTGACACGCGGAGAGGTTAAGTAACATAAACGGGTGAGAGTGGATCCCTGCCCTTGTTTGAACTAATACCATAATGTCTTTTTTCTCTTTCACATTTTCTATGTTATTTTCACTTACTTAATTGTCCTTTGGGCAGTTACCTCAATCCACAATGTTATTTAGATCAGTGTATAAATATCCATTAATACTTCCTGTGCTCTAGATACCCTGGGGACTCCAGGGAAGTCTCAGGCAGAGTCCTCACTCTAGGAACAGTGGCGTGAAACAAGGACCCTCTTGCAACAAAGGGAGATGCTGAGAGATGCTGGCCATGGGAACTCCTGGAGTTGAAAGGAAGGCAGAGGACAGTCTTAGGGGCAGGAATGGTTGAGGAAGGCCCCCAAGAAGGTGGATGGAACTCTCTGGAATAGAATCCACTTTGGATAAATAGGATCAGGAGGAGCCTTGTATGGACAACGGCTTTCTGTGCCTGGAGGCCCAAAAATGCAGGCAAAGCTACGCATCTTCTGCAGAAAGTACCTCAAGCAATGTCTGTGGTTCTATACCTTAAAAATCCTAGAGCCCTAAAATCTTGGGCAGTTGGGTTGTCCTGCCATCTTCTGAGACACAGTGAGGTGGTCAGGATGGCTAATGCTTGTGTTATAAGCCATCTTGATCCATTATGATGAAGCATTGATACAGAGAAGCATGGGAGCAAGACAACTTGTGTGTAGACAGATGTCACGGCTGTGAGAGCAAGGATGAAGGAAAACCAGTTAATGTGTTTAAGGTTCCAGAGTTAGGAGTGAGTTTCTTGGTTTCCTTATATGTTATGATATTCTTATGCAATAAAATTAAAATTTTTTAGCCAACAGAGCAAAGCCAACTATCCCTCAACCCTGCTGATTATGAATGCACCCAAAAGGAATCATCATGATACATCAGCTGTGAAGATGGGTGGCCCTATTTGTAGCCCCAAGGTATTTTCTACCACAATGGATCAGATGCAGTTGGAATGGCTGCTGACAGTACCCAAAACTGAATTCAATCCCCAACAGTCGGAGGAATCAGAACTTGCCTTTGTCTCCAAAGAAAGATGAGCTACTGAAGAAGATGTGTCCGTTTTTGTAGTGGTTTTATTACCATAATCATGCTTTCCATCAAAGAAGCCATTACTGGATATTGAATTCTGGAGAGTACACTTTTCATTATGAAACATTACAGTAAGCAGCTTATGTCCAACATGATTGCAATTAGAGTGTAGTGAACCACAAGAAGGGACAATCCATGTAGGATGCATCAGTGTAAACTCGTTTGCCAGGAACAAGTTTTAACCTTTGTACAGCTGCTGAGGGAAAGGTTCCAGTATTCCCTGTGAGAATACCTGTCAAGTTTTCATTTGAACAGGGAACACCTAGTTTGTGTTTTCGAAGACCACTCCCTTTTTAAGCTGAGCATCTTTGGGCATGTGTCAGCAGGAGGTGTTGGGACAGATGCAAAAAAAAAAAAAAAAAAAAAAAATACACGAGCTTCAAATCCAGCAGATTAGCAAGATTTGGGGAAACGAGAAAAATTCCAAAGAAAGTGTCCATTCCTATAACATGCAAATTTGGGGAAGTGACATTCAAAAGTAATTCTGGGGGTTCAGGAAGAGATTGTCTTTAAAAGGCAAGACTCAGAGGACAGGCACCTGGCTGGCTCAGTTAGTAGGCCATGTGACTCTTGATCTTGGGATTGTGAGTTTGAGCCCCATGTTGGGCATAGAGATTACTTGGAAAAAAAACTCACAGGAAAGATGACTTTCTGCTCTCTTGAAATGAAAAAGTCATTTGTTTTTACTTTTGTCACCAAAGTATAAAGAACATATTATCTATGTATCACACAGTTCCTTTATGGAGAGTAAATACATGGGAAAAAGTTGTGTCCACGTAATTTTATGGTGAGTTGAAGCTTGGCGGGGGGGGGGGGGGGGGGGGGGGGGGGGGCAAATACAACATGAAGTAGGCACCTGCTTCCTAATACTTTAATCTAGTCATTCAACATTTAACATATTTATTGGGCACCGCTGTGTGCCAGGTACCTGGAGTGCACACAGGACAGGTTTCAAGGTGTGTGTGTGTGTGTGTGTGTGTGAGCTGTATGTCGGTGTGTACTCCCATGTGTTTTGAGGGGCTGTGTGGGGGTTGGTGGGGGTCAGCGGGGGGGGGGGGCGTGGAATGTAGCAGAGCTGGTAGTCTTTTCACCTTGGTCAAAGCTGAGAGAGGCTTTATCCCTGCTACCCAAACATTGCTTCACTGCTCTTTCCGAGCATGATGTTGCCATCAGATTCTTGGAGTCTCTGGTTACCTCTGCCACACCTGAGGAAAACAAGAGGGGAAAACCAGCCAAAGTAAATGTTAATGGCTAAGAAAAGAAAGATACGTGGTAATGGAAGAATGTTGAAGAGCTTATCTGTGGCCTCTAATGGTCCTATATGTATATAATCATTCGAAATTGTCCTCAGCTGTAAGCCCCAATCACTTCTCTGTGACTTCATAGTTTTAAGAACCAGAGTCTAGAGTTTGACTCCCATTATCACTCTCTAGAGCACAACACCCTTTTAAAGCATTTCTCAGCCCCAGCTGCCTCCCTGTCTTCCCCATGCACACAGGGGCAACTCAGTCCCTAACACAGTGGAACACTACCCCTGAAACAGCTCTGCTCCCACTTGGGCTTAGCACCTGTTGTCAAGGACTGGAGGAAGCCAGGCTTTCCGCCCTCCAGGAGGCAAACCCCCATCACTAGGTTTGCAGACTTTATGAAGACTGGGCAATGAAGAAGCTCACTGTTACAGGTTTTTATGTATGAATATATGTATAAATACTTTTTGCTTTATTCTTTCTTCCTGATGAATATGGCTTATCATCCACTGTGTTATGAAACTGCATCAGGCATTGAAATTGGCCCATGACAACACTACCCGTAATACCTCTGTGGGAGCCTGTGGACAGGCTGTTCTCTGAGTGGGATTCTCACTCACTTTTCTGCTTCTTGCTGAGTTGCTGCCTTGTGCTGCCCTTCAAGGCTTGGTACAAGAGTTCACCTTTTGCTCCTGTATTTTGGAGATAAAAATAGAGGCCCCCAATTTCACTGGCACCAGGTATAATCTTTTTGTTTAGATTAGGTCCACTTATGAGGACCAACTGAGTTCCTCGCCCTGCGTGACATATTTATTCAACAAATATGAACAATGAAAAGGGCATCTGTTGAGTGCAAAGCACTGTGGTGAGGGTCTGAGGCTATACCACTGAGCCGACAGCGACAGCCCCTCTCCTAATGGATTGACCAGTGGAGTATATATATAAACTTTGCCTTTGATAAGTTATGCTAAGATAGGAAGGAAAAATTATGGGGCTGCCAGTAGGTTTGGGGTTTTTTTTAATGCATTTTTATACTGTGGAAGTCTTCCCCAAAATGCAGTATCTTTTTTTAATATGAAGCCTATCTATCACAGTAAGAGCATTTCCATCCAGTCTTCTTCAAGTTATTTTCCTGGAGGACCGCTCCAGAGTTACGTGTGATGCTGGGCTGGGAACAGGGGGGTTTCCTAACACCTTGCCACTGACTCAGCAAACCTTTGAGCTAGTTGGGCTGAACCTGGATTTGCCCCAGCCGCAGAACAGAGGTGTGGTCATTCTTATTTGTGCAAAGTGCAAGATTATTCGGGGAAAATCAGTTTATTTTTACCTGACAAGCTTCCTTTTCCAAGCTCTTTTCCTGGAACGAGGTTCTGACATATTTGGGGTCTGTTTTGGTTCCAAGATTAGAACCTCTTAAACTCTCTGACCACTGGAATTCCTGGAGACTTCCCCTAAACACGCCTTTGGGGCTGTTCCAAACTCTGGATTTCTTTCTGAACCTTTCTAAGGACTACAAGGGATATTTTCTAACTTTTAGTTAACAACAGATACCAGTAAAACAACAAACAGAAGTCAGAATTTCTCAATCCTTGCCAACCAGTGACAATCCTTGTGCGATTGGGAGGGTGCCCGGCAAGTGTGGGAGACAGATTTTAATAGACAACGAGGTGAGAGGAGAGAGCGGGTGCATGTGCTGGCATTAGTCTCATACTCGCCAAAGACACGTCATTACACCAGCCCGGAGAAACACACACCCTTATGGGGTTTGATCAACACTTCTATTTAATTGTTTAACACTATCGATTCACATGTGGTTGAATTTACCTTGTTCTTGTTGATACCCAGACCACAAATACATACATGTATATATACGTATGCACTCATACATTAAACGGGATGGAAAGTGTTTTGTGTATGTGAGTGGGTATGTGTTTACCAAATTGTATGTATCTCTTAATACTCTTTCTACGGAGCTTTGTGCGTCTTGGGGAGCTGCATTTGCTTTCCGCCACAGCAGTGGCACTTTCGATGAAAGCAGCTTACCCAGATGAGACATGACCATAACAGTGCTCATGGGCTGCCCCGTGCGAAGGAGCAGGATGGAGTGAGAGAACAAGACTTCTTTCCAAAGCAGCCCTCTCCCCCTCTCAACCTTGAGTCACAAGACTCCAGGCAGCTAAGGGTATTTAGAGCACCCGGCCTCATCAGTCATTCCTTGCTCATTAACAAAAGGACTTGTCATCTGGAGAACTGGTTGCCATGTGTTTATTGTTAGGAGTTCAGGACAAACAGGTTCCAGCAACGCACAAAGGTTTTCTTGGCAAACAGAAAACATAAACAGTTTCCTTATGAGCTAGCTGGATTAGGGGAGAGCAGCTCCCCCAGACCCTGGTTACCATGCGCTGTCATTCTTCCTCTGCCTACCAGGCATTGCCTGTCATGGGGTTTGCTGTGTAAACTCAAATCCCAGTGTTAGCCTTCTCCTCCCCGGTTGCTGATGGAGCCCCTGGTACAGAGTTACCGGCCTGATCCCAGTAAGTGCTTGGAGCCCCATCTCATGAGACGTTGGGGAGAATTTCCCTCCTTTCTCACGTTGCACATGTTGTAGGTTAGAGATACTGGCTGCAGTGTTATGCTTTGCTGTTACCAGCTTCCCAGATGGTTAGGCACACCTTCAGGACTTAGAAACAGTCTAAGGGCTCAGTAGAGAACAGAAGCCGCCCTATGCCCCTTTATCCATGTCCCCTGACCCCAAGCATGGGGTACTACAGGATTCAAAACACAGGTATCAGAGCCATCACCTCAGCCGAGTGCTCGAACCCGAAGATGAAGAAACATGAGCGAGCGTTAGGGCTTTCGACCATGGGTAATGGCAGCTAATCCACCACCACGTTCTAGGAAGCAGAGTGGGGGCCTTTGGGGTAGTGCTGTCTTCTTCCCTGGCAGCATGGGTTTACCATGACTCCCTGAGAAGGCTGTTCTGGTCCCTCCTTGTGTATATAAAGCTAGATGGACCCACAACCTTAACTTTATTAATTTTCTTATCTTAGGATGGGAGTTCTTATCTCTTCCACTCCCTAAAGCAAGATTAGGTACACTCTTTGAGAGATTACTATATACACATTTTGTATGTGTGCAATTATGTGTATATGTGTGTATAATCTCATTTAAACCTTATGGTAACTTGACCATGAAGTATGAATATTAATGGAGGAAACTAAGTTTTTCGATGTTAAGCAACTTACCCAGCAACCCACATAGCTAGTGAGCCCCAGAGGTGGGCTTGAATCTAGTTCTGTCACACCCCTGTGTCCTTGTCCTTCCTACTGAGTCTTGCTGTCCCCCTCCCCTCAAGGCTCGTAGAGCCAAAGGCAGAAGCAATGTCTTTATAAACCAGGGTGTCAGTGAGCTATCTTCCAAACTTTTTAATACTTTTCTTGGGGCTTTCTTGAGAGATATTGAGCTTATTGGTGCACCTGAGGGATGCCTCTTTTCTTCACAAATAGACACACCCCCCCCAAAAGAATCAACCCCTTAATGCGTCTACCTACATTACTTGCCTTGCCTTTGCAACTTTCCCTTTTGTATGTATTCCACCACCTCCACCTCCTCGAGCTCCTGTCTAGAGCCCACTCTCTCCAAGTCTGCCCCCCTCAGCTGGTGACCATCCTCCAAAATTGCCCTTCCTTCCTCTTCCTCACCTCTGTCAACATTTGTGTTCCCTCTGTGCTATTGGAAGGGAAGTATTCCATTAAAGCCAAATTGTATTTAAGTTCCATTCCTGAGATAGTTACCTTTTGACTAGAGAGCCCATCAACCTAAATGGATGAATCCCCGTAGAATTCTCTAGTTTCTACCTAAATGTCTAACCTCATTTTAAGAATGAAAAAGGATCTTAGAGAAGAGGAAAACAATATACCTATTTTTCTCACTCATCTGCCAAAAAGATTTTCCTGTTTTCCTTTCTCATCTTTTATCATATACATGTCACTTTTGTGTTTTTGTAATTACAGTATAGATCCAATGTTGTATTCTTTTTTCTTTTTCCCTGCACGATTTCTCCACATCAGACATCACCTGTTTGGTCTGAAGGACAGGCTTACTGAGGTCCCAGCAGCAAATTCATTACCCCATCGTTGTGCCTCCGCATGAGTTATCTACATGGAATCTGAGGGTCTCCCTTTAATAAATAGTAAAGATAAAGGGTGACATTACTTTTTCAGGGGACTTTGGTGACCCTAATCGTCACACAAAACAAGACATCAAATCCAAAATGTTACGATTATTATCCTCTCTCAGATATTAATCATTTTTAGGATTTTCAAAGGAGATCAGAAAGAGACATTGCTTGAACACCATGTGCCTGGCCGTGTGGCGGGCCTCAAATCATACGACAGTCCTGTGGGGAAGGTACCATTACCCTCATGTACAGAGGAGGAAACCACGGCTCAGAGGGAGGAAGCCCCCTGCCAAAGTGACAAGCGATGGGACAAGATTCTAAGTTAGATACACCTGATTCCACAGCTCCTTCCAACTTACCAGCTGACTTTCTCTCCTCTTGGAAAAACCTTCTGTAAGTTAGCATTAGTCCGAGGCATACCCGAGCAAATGTAACAAAGAAGAGGAAATGGAGAAGGTTTTATGGTCAGTGACACACACGTACATTACAGGCACACAGAGAATATGAAACAAATGTAAATTTATTCAAAAATTATGAGAGACAGTTGTAGTGATACATGTTAACAGGAGACCTATTACTCATAATTGATTTTACTAATATTTTAGCATCTGACCTGTTTCTCTTAATTGAATTGAAATGACTTATGCAACACATTTGTTTTACTGACTTTGGAAAGATACAATCACCTTCACCTACACTTTTAATTTTAAAATAGAAGTTTTTTGTTTTTTTTTTTTTCAAATTCCTGAACAGTGGCCTTAAAGATAAGTAAAATGCAATTAGAGTTTTCTTCCCTCGGAAATGTCTAGAAAATTGTGGTTATTTTGTTTTAAGGGGAAGGAAAACAACAAAGAGAGGGCATTTTGCACAATGATTGGTGAGGTCACCCTGAACGAAAATAAAAATGTCCATTAAACTCTTCCCAAGAATCACAGATCGAGTCATTTGGGAGTCACTACTCTGCCCTGCTTAACTTAGTCGAAATTAGTCATTCCAAAGCCCTTAAAATATAAACTAATTTCATGTTTGCAGAAAATACTTTACCACCGGGAACAGGGTAAATCAGAGAGACAGAGAGGGATTCTTATGGGAGCAGAAGCATCTCACTTCTCAGCTTCTCAGGACAGATAACTTGCTCTGCCAAGTGGCAGAGAATACCAGTCTCCTGGGTTTGCTAATGCCCAGGCCTGCAATATACCAAGGATGAGAATTCAAGAACATACCAGGAGACTGTTCGCTAAAGCAGGTAAAAATTATGGCTCTAACCTCAGGCTTCAACTGGGCGCACATCCACCAGTTTCTGCCCAGGGTTAGTTGAGGCTTGGAGAAACATGCCAAAGTTAGGGGAGGTTCATTTTTGTTTTTCAAGTTGGCAGGTCTTGTCTTGGAAAAGAGACAGAATTGGTATACGGGCTTTAATGGATTACAAGATGATTGGGCGTTGGGCGAGAGCAGAAGGGGGAAAAAAGGCAAGCAAAAAGAAAAAAATCTATTTTTGAGAACTTGCAAGAAATAGGTCTTGCTGGCCAACAGTGGCCCTAGGTTGACATCTGTTGTATGTTAGTTTAGAATGTGTCTGTTTCTTAATAAATGATCTCATAACTTCAGTGATAGCATCCAAAGGAAAATTACAAAATGAGCTTGAGGAAACATTTTTCTGGGTTCCTTCTCCCCGTGCCCAACAGGGAAAGAGCCGATAGAAGCCCTGCCTAGTCTGACTTGAGGCCACCCATTGGCTGGTAGGACTAGGATGAAACATCAGCACCTTTAATGTGGGGTTGAAAAACGGAATGCCAGGAAGTTAAAAGGACTTAGGGGAAAATGTCCTTTGGCCTTCCGCTGCGTGACAGGATTCTGAAGTGGCAGCTAGTGAGCAGAGTAGACTCAGTTAGTCCAGTCAGAGGAAAAAAGCAGCAAAACCAGAGGACCAACATCAGTAATATCTTTGAGTGCAGTGATGAAAGAGCGAGATGGCTCTGCCAGAAAGGCGGGTCTCTTCATCAGGTTTCCCAAAGCAGTTTGTGCCTCTGGCCAGCTGTCAGAGGAAGCGAGCCCTGCCTATTGGCTGGAATTTATTGAGCACCTACTAAGTGCTCAGAGTACTCTAGACCCTTCAGGCCAAGAAGACTCCATCCTTCTTTTTTTTTGCCAAACTTCAGATTGTTTGAGATGGAGACAGACGGTGATTTTGTTTCCTACCAGGACAAAGAAAGTAAAATGTGGGAAAGGATAAGGCAACAAACCCACAATGCTAGGAATCCGGTCATATACAGACGCTGAAGACATTGAGAAGGGGTAAAGCCATGGCGAACTGAATCCCTTTTTCCTCCCTTGTGTGACCCGTTCTCATGCTCATTCAGTGCTGGACACCTGGTGGGGTATGGAATGAACAGCCAAGGGGGAGAGACAGAAGAAATCAGAACAAGGCTCTGGCCACTTCTGCTCTGGAGACTCTTGGAGATCTTTTGAGATCTGAGAGATTGAACCCGTTCAAGAGTGAAGAAGAATTTTCTGTTCCCCACTGCCTATGTAATAATATGCCCAGCCCGACAGAAGGAAGATAATCAAGTGGGAAGAGAAATTTTATTTCCCTTTGTATGCAAAGTCCCTTTGATGTACAGGGACTAGGGATTACCTCCTCCCTCCCTTTTCTCCTAAATTAGGTTAAAGGTTAGTACAGGAAAGACCACTGGCACATAGACATTAGACAGCATGACTTCTTAGCTTTTCTACAAATACATACACCACTTTTGGTCATCTGATGATTTTATACCTTACCTGAACCAAAACACTCTCAGTCCAGAGGTGGTCTGGACAACCATCTGTATGAAAACAAGAATTTTTCAAAAGTCTCTATATTTTGTCTCCACGATGCAATTTACCAGCATTGTACGTGAGTGAAATTGAACGTTTTTATTCAGGCGATTGCCCCGCATCGGATACCGTCTTAAGGAGCCTGTCTGATCCGTTCATTTTCTTTTACTCTGTCTTTCTCTCTGATCTGGGTGCTGTTGCCCAATTGTGCTGTTGCTATCATTACCTACTTAGTAGCAGCAATGGGAAATAAGCCTTAAAAGTGGTAACCTGTCATATTTTTTTTTTATTCTGCTGGTCTCATAAAAAAACTACCAGTCGTTTATTTCATCTCACTTATTGTCGATCAGTCCCGCATTTTTTACCTCCTTACCGTGGTTTTCTTTGTGCTGTGGTTCCCAGCCACGGCCCGCTTCCTGCTGAATTAAACTGCAACCCAGACAAAACCAAAGAGCACGTCTCTCCCAAAGTTCACTCAGAAGGTCGCCCCTGGTGAGATGGACATTGCAGATGTGCTAGAAAGATTAGAAGCCGCTTTGATAAAACCTGCGTCTGTTCTTTGCTTCGGGTCCTCAGAGTGGAAGATCGGATGGATTGCCACTGCCTTGCATTATTTAAGAGTTTTGATGAGCAGCTCCCATCAAAATTCCCCACAGACTCCAGACCATGTGTGTGTGTGTGTGTGTGTGTGTGTGTGTGTGTGTGTGCGTGTGTGTTTTAAACAGCACTTTGGAATGATTGAGATGTTCAAAAGGACATTGCCAAGTGAGCTCTCTTTGCAGGGTTCACATTCCATTAGATTGTCCTTCCTTAAGGTCTCTTGGTGGCCCTTCTGTTCTATTTGATGGCAAATTCTGTTCATTCCAGATTGTGTTAAATCCCTTTAGCAGCTTCAAACAGCTCTCCCGTGCTGCAGTTTTAGCATTTGGGTGCTGATCAAATCAGTCCCTGGACTTTTGTTATTTTTTACTCCTTTGATGGTTTTCCTCCGTTCTTCTGTTTTCGTTGGTTTCTACTTTCATCTCGACTGTCTGTTCTTCGATGGTGTTATCTATTCATTCGAGAGAGTCCAGCCATTCAGCCCTCTGAAGAAAGGGCCGTTCCCTCACTTCTCTGGCCTGGCTGCCCCAGTGGGTAGTCCATGATTTGTGCCTTTTATCCTGCAGCTGTGGAGGCCCCTTTTTGGGCAACCACTTTGGTGATAGGATAAGGATTAGTGTATCATGATTTCGTTTTTATCAACCTCTTCTGTGTCTTCTCGTTTTTAGTTGAGATGCAGTGGTTTCTGTGACGGGAGGGCAGGCATTTTTATAAATGGCTTCATGTCTGATCATTGCGAACGATAAAAGTTAGGCCACCTCATTTCCATCTCGCGAAGTTGCCACAGATAGATATTTATTGTCATTTCCTGGAGTGTGACCGAATGGTCAGAGCGCTGAATAGAAGTGAGACCTTGAGGATTTTATCCCGGCTCTGTCAGTATCTCTACCTGAGACTTGATGTAAATTGTTTACTCCCATGGCTACCATGTTTTTGTTCTATCGAAATTCCTTGGGGGCGCCTGGGTAGCGCAGTCGGTTGAGCGTCTGACTTCAGCCAGGTCACGATCTCGCGGTCCGTGAGTTCGAGCCCCGCGTCAGGCTCTGGGCTGATGGCTCGGAGCCTGGAGCCTGTTTCCGATTCTGTGTCTCCCTCTCTCTCTGCCCCTCCCCCGTTCATGCTCTGTCTCTCTCTGTCCCAAAAATAAATAAACGTTGAAAAAAAATTTTTTTAAAGAAATTCCTTGCCATAATTATTGCATGTTATTTTGCCCAATTACATACTTCATGTTTTATTTCAAAAGCCCTAGTCCCAAATAATACAACTTTTAAAGGTAATATAACCTATTATGGTTCTCTTGAAGCTACTTCAGTGTTTCATACCAAGGAAAGGATGGTAAGAGCAAAGTTCTATGGCATAGGGATGCCAGATGAGCGTCCCTTAAGTGTGGAAGATGGTGAGAGTTAGAGCTGATCATAGGAATCAATTCTATGGATACCCCCTTCCCCATTTGAATGGACAACATATTAGAAGGTACAAGGGAGGCTTAAATAAATGAATGAAAAAGATAACCATAAGAGAGAGAGAGAGAGAGAGAGAACAAAAACTTAAAATTCAAATATCCCTCAAACCTTTTCAAGTTCTCTAACCTCCTAGGGTACTTTCCAATCGTAATACACCGCCTCCCATCAACAATAAGCCTAACTATAAGTCAAAAATCTGCATCGATACTATTAGACATAATCTGACTAGAAAATGTATTACCAAAATTTGGTATTACCAAAATACCAAATCTGGCCCTTCTGAGGCCAGAGTCATGTTGGGTACCAGGCTCTAACAACCACCCTGTGTGTCCCTATCCCACTGCAAGGACAAGAAATTATGACCAGGCTTGGTTTAGGCTCTGCATCATAGGAGTTAGTTTTCTGTAGCCTGTCTAATTAATTAACAATTAATCTACAACTTATCGGTGGCATATTGTTGAACTATGTAAATTATCTCTTGCGGTAGGAATGAATAGATAATATAAAAACATATATGAATAGATAATATAAAAACATATAAACTGAAAGGAATTCATGATAAAAATCTTCTGAAAAAGTATAAGACAGGAATGAATAGATAATATAAAAACATATATGAATAGATAATATAAAAACATATATGAATAGATAATATAAAAACATATAAACTGAAAGGAATTCGTGATAAAAATCTTCTGAAAAAGTATAAGACAGCCTCCTGTTTTACTTTCAAAAATCCTCTTAATGGAAAACTTTCCATAGTTACCAATCTGAGTTCCTCAGAATATAAATTCTTAAAGAACTGGAAATCAGTTTTCAGTATCAAGCATGTGCCAACATTTATCAAGCACTAGACTTAAGGAGTCAGAAACCCTGGTTGAAGTCCCAGCTCTACTCTTAGCAGCGTGACCCAGGCTATGCTGGAAAACCTCCCCAAGCTTTATTTACCCCATCGGTGAGTGGGGATTATGAGCCCTGCCTGCTTGCTCTTCTTCCCAGACATTTGTTAAACGTCAGGTGGTAGCCTTTAGACTGCATTTTCATGAACAACAACAACAACAACAACAACCAAGTACAGCTACTAATGATGATGATAAATTTAATAGCAATTCAGAGGTGATCATGATGATTTTAATACAAAAAGCATTATTCTGGAGTCTGGACGGGATGTGCAGTGAAAGCCACAATAATGCAAAAAGTATGGCCCAGAACCTTCACAGCAGTGGCTTCCCCCTTGCTCCATCTAGCCTGGAGCGGAGAGAATTCATCTCGGGACCTTCGGTTCCTGCATTGTAGAGTCTGTACAATGTGAATCTAGCCTGGCAGGTGTAGAGGCAGCAGTTTCTATGACTCCGATAAATTAACTAGTGTTCACGGATGTTTTGCAGCTGCCCTGGAAACAGGCTAGCACTTTTAAAAGCGTACTTTTAAACACCTACCACCTCACCTGCACTGAGTGAAAACAACGCCCAGTTGTGCCTCTGTTTTTCTTTCTTTTTTTTCCCCCACGCTGAACGTACTTAACAGCTAACCTTTGCTTCTCCAGAATTCTGGCAGGTTAAACATTATTGTATAAATAGCAATTGCTACTGTATAAATAGCAAGTATCTCAATATAATGATACATATTTAAACCTCAGCGTTGAACGCTCAAAATTCAAGTAAACATTTACAAAAACACTGTAGCTTAAAAAAAAAAAAAAGAGGGTATTTGGACAGCTTTTATTTTATTGATATTTGGCTAATATTAGAATTGAATAAAATACCAGTGTATAAAACAGTTATTCGTACTATGAAAATCTCTTTATTTTTCCGAAAGTTTGCAGAGTACTGCTTGTTATAACTGAGAGACCCTCACTGTAAGGTTTTAGTAATTAGAGTTATTATTGAATTATGCATAGCGATGCTGCACCCACAGACGTTATTAGAAAATGGGATATCCCATGTAACTTAATTTTCTGAACTAGATCTCTGTAAGTGCCTCGGGTACTTCCCTTTTATTTTGGTGGGGATGAGGGAGGTCTTTCGAAATAGATGATGTAAGTCCTTGTCTCCTTAGTTCAGGGTTAATCCATTCTTAATGTTTCCAAATCATTATAAACATTAATTATTATGGTGTGTATAGTATGCTGTAATACAGGATGTCCTCAGAGTCCCTGAGGTGTGGCGATCTGTTTGCCCCTACGCTAAATGGCCCCACGCTGCCATACGTTTTATCGTTTTTCATCTCTTCCTTCGGTATTTATTGTTTCTCCTTGCTCCTATGAGCAGAACTCTCCACTCCTTTCGCCGTACTTTTTAATATATTTTATACACTGGAAAATCAGATCTCAAGGTTTGCAGAATTGTGTCTTATGTAAGAGTAAATAGTCTCTGAGTGAATGCCCAAGAGACTTTTCAAGCAGATAGGAACTTGAGTTCTTAAAATTTTCGTGGTATCTTTGCAGATCTTTCCTTCTGTTTTGCTTTCTTCCATGTTCCATTCCATAGCGCTTTCGAATGAGAGATCTCTAATTATGAAAAGTAGTATAGCAGTTATTTATACTTCTTTAATAGTTCTAATTTCGTATAGCTTATATAACTATTTGCCTTGTGGATATACTGGCATACGTTCTACTAGTCTTAATGATGATTTTTTTTGCGTGTAAGCAAGGGTAAAACTTTTTAACTTCCGTTTTCAAATAGCTCACACAAGGCCTCACCCACAGTCTGTTCCCAGAAAATATCTGATGATTAACTGAGATTTAAACATAATTATCATGCACAAGCTACATACAGATGAAACTTTCTAAGAACTATACTTGTCTGTCATGTTCTGGAAAATGCTTATGTGCTTTTCACACTTTGGTTTAAAAAAAATCAAGAAAGACAAAGTGGAGCATAAATGATAAAAAAAAAAAAATGTAAAGGAGCTGAAGATCTAATCCTTCACAGAAATGAATTACAAGAACATCGAGCTTTCCTATGGGATTATTTTGTTGATGGAGGAATTTGTAACTCATAATTGGAATCCCTTTCATTCATTCATTCATTCCAACAATAGCATTTATCGAATGCCTGCTGAGCCCCACCAGGAATGCACAGGCTTATCAGACACAATCTCAGGAAACAGACATTTTGGCCAGAATTTGAAGGTTGCAGTCAGTCAGAGCCCAGCTGCCATATGTTAGAAGCATTCCCCCAGTTAAAACTGAAAGCTTTAAAGTGAAGCTTCACTTGCTCTTAAACTAGCTTTGATTCTATTAGAATGACCCCAAATATTTCATGTTGTGGGAAGAAACCTGGAGAAGCGGTGTCATAATGTTTTCCTGTTCCCTGACAAGTCAGTCATTCAGTAGCCCTGTCCAGGACCATTTAAAATAGCCTGGAAATAATCGGATGTGATGAGCCTCTGTGGAAAACACTCGCAGGATGCCTGTCGGCAAATGATGTTTTAAACCCTAGGTTTAATTTAGACCTAGCGGTAGGTTCCTTATAAGAATTCAGGTGTTTAAAAAAAAAATGTCATCTCAAGAAAAATGAACATACGTCTAAGTTAAGAAACAATATTGCATATAAAATAATGATTCTTGATTCTGAGGTTTTACCTATCTGTTCTGCTGTGTAATCAAACACACAAACGTAACATCTCTCCCTCCCTACCATTAGCTTCCTTTGCCAGTGAATCATCGTGTTTTGCATCTACTGAAGACCAATAATCTTATTCAGTGTCATTTAATCCTATCTGATCATCATAATTTTGTAAGGCAATAATATGTACACATTTTGAGTGATGTAACCACTGTATTATTTATGCAGCTTCTTTTCCACTGCGTTTTACCATTTATGTTATATCATTATCCCTAGTTGCACACAAGAGGATTGTGATACTTTTATAGAAATTATTGATTTTGGGGGTGCCTGGCTGGCTTATCCAGTGGAGCATGCGACTCTTGATCTTGGGGTTGTGAGTTTGAGCCCCACGCTGGGTGTAGAGATTACTTAGAATCTTTAAAAAAAAGAAGAAGAAAAAGAAAAAATAATGGATGTTTATAGCCTCAAAATCTTAAGGGACATGGTAGATCTTTTTAAGAAAACATTTCAGGGGTGCCTGGGTGGCTCAGTCAGTTAAGCGTCCGACTTCAGCTCAGGCCATGATCTTGCGGTCTGTGTTTGAGCCCTGTGTCGGGCTCTGTGCTGACAGCTCAGAGCCCAGAGCCTGCTTTGAATACTGTGTCCCCTCTCTGTGTACCTACCCCACTCGCTTGCTCTCTCCTTCTCTCTCTCTCTCTCAAAAGTAAATACACATTTAAAAATTAAAAAAAAAAAAAAAGATTCCAGACAGAATCAGATGCTTATTAATTGCATTTAATTCTTTGTTTAACAGGAGTGTTTGAAAGAGAAAAGTCTTGTTTTCAGAGAATACAAACTCTAATTATGTTATTGAAGAATCACTTTCAAACATCCAGAAGATATTTTTGAAATAGAATGGATAAATCATCAATTCTTGTCAATACATATCCATAGTGTAGATGATGTACATAACCTTTGATCTTGAAGAGTGGGGTTGATTGACAGAGTGAGAAAACACCTATTTTCTAAAGTGAAAAATTCTCCAAACTATTTAAGTTCCCTGACTACATACCACTAAATGTGTAAAGAGTTGATACTATCCACGTGGCTAAATACATTCATTGCTCATACTGTAATCAGTATATTTTGTGTAGCTCACCTACCTAGCTACAAACATCTAATGTGTCTCATAAACCAGTCCAATTCATTGATTATTGGATATCACCAGTATACCAGATATTAGTGGTTTTCACGTTTACTGTCTAACTTTTAAGGTCTTTAAAAATCCTGAAAGATAGGTATTATTTTTCTAATTTTACAGGTAAGGAAACTGAGGCTCAAGGAATATAAGTAACTTGTTACCAGTCACATAGCCACTAGGTATAAGAACCGAGATGAGAAATCAAGTTTTCCGACTCCAATTCCAGTGTTCTTTCCACCATACATACTGCTTTCAAAAGAAGTATTAATTTATTCAACAACTCTTTATCCATCATCTACTATATGCCAGGCACTGTGCTAAGTCTTCGTGTTACCAGAGATACAAAGTCTTAGTGTTACCAGAGATACAAAGGTGACTAAGACAGATGTGTTCCCTGCCTCTTAGAGTCCAGAGGTTTTTTTACCAAAAAAAAAAAAATGTTATGAAGAATCAGGTTTATGGAAAGGGAGGAACAGGATGCCAGTGGGAACTCAAAGCTCATCTGATGTAGGCTAGCAGTTTGTCTCAGATCTCCTGAAGGCAGTGACATTTAAACTGAGACTGTAGGATGGCAAAAATGATAGATAAATAGATATACAGATACATACCTATGTAGGTGGATAGATAGATACATAGTTAGAGTTGATTCTCATTTTTGGCAGATTCTGTATTTGCAAATTCGTCTGCTCACTAAAATGTGTTTACCCCCCAAATCAATACTGGCCGCCATTTTCAGACTTGCCCAAGGGTTGAACGTCCTAATACACATCCCAGCTGAGGTCTGATGAGGCAGTGCTCTGCCTTCTTGTTTCAGCTCTCATCCTGTAAATACGTGTCCTTTTGACGGTTTATTTAGTGCTATATTTTCCTAATTTTGTGCTTTTTGTTAGTGATCTTACTATTTACAATGGCCGTCAAGCATACCGCTGAAGTGTCAGCTAGTGTCCTCGACTACAAGAATGCTGTGATGTGCCTTACAAAGAAAACATGTTAGATAAGCTTTATTCACTGATGTATAAGCATTATTCAATGTTGGTGAAGCAACAGTATTTATCAAATAAGGTGTCTTTACAAACACAAAGAAAACAAGGTTATATATTGATGAGTTGGCAAAAATGTTATGAGCACAGGCTCAAGAAACCTAACTTTATATTTCCCCTAGGGACAGTGATTCAGTATTTGCTACTTCAGTGGTCCTAGTGACTTTATAGAACCTCAGTGCATTGAATAACAAGAATTGATAACAGATAAATATCTAACACCACCAAGTGCTGGTGAGGGTTTGAGGCAACTAGAACTCTCAGACATTGCTAATAGGAATGCAAGCTGGCACAGCTACTCTGGAAAACCATTGGGCATTTCTTATAGTTAAACTTCTATATTCCATACCCTCTAATGGTTCTGTTTCTAGATAGCTACCCATGTAAAATAAAAACTTATGTCTGCACAAAAACCTGTACATGAAGGTTAGCAAATTTATTTGTGAATGGTAAAAAATGGAAATAACCTAAGTGTCCTTCAGTTAGGGAATGAATAAACTGTGGGATGAAATATTACTGAACAATAGAAAGTAACAAATTATTGGCAAGGGTGCCTGGGTAGCTCAGGCAGTTAAGTGTTCGACTATGGCTCAGGTCATGATCTGGTGGTTTTGTGGGTTCAAGCCCCATGTTGGGCTCTGTGTACTGATTGCATAGAGCCTGCTTGGGACTCTCTCTCTCTCTCTCTCTCTCTCTCTCTCTTTCTCTTTCTCTTTCTCTTTCTCTCTCTCTCTTTCTCTTTGCCCCTTCTCTTTTTGCTTTGTCTCTGTCTCTCTCAAAATAAAAAAAATAATTTAAAAAATTAAAAAAAAATAAAGTAACAAATTATTGATATGCTCAACAACATGGGATGTATCTGAAATGCATCATGCCATGTAGAAGAAACCAGAGTCAAAAAACCACATAATATATTATTCCAGTTAAGTGATATTATTTATAGGCAAAAATATAGGGATAGAAAACAGCTATGTGGTTGCAGGGTTTGGGGAAGGGGAATACTCTGGCTACAGAGGGGCACCGGAGAATTTAGGAAGAAAGGAGACGGAACTGTCCCATATATTGATATGATTGGTGGTAATTCAATTACATACCTTTGTCAAAACTCAAAGAATTATACACTAAAAAGGGTGAGTTTCACTATATGTAAATTGTACTTTACTAAGAGATGCAAAAGCTGAGATTTACATGATGAACCAAAATACAGTTCTTCTAGTTTGCCACGAACAACATCAGAAAATATCATTTTGTGCAGCATAGGGAAGGTAGTCAATAAGATGGTAATAATGTTGTTGAGTGGCAGATGGTGATGACGCTTATCATGGTGAGCACTGAGTAATGCAGAGAATTTTTGAATCAGAATGTTGTACACCCGAAACTAATATAGTACTATCTGTTAATTATATTTACATATGGGGAAAAAAGGAAAGAAAATGCCATTACAACAGGGTACTCCATGGGCTTCACTCTACTTCTAGTTGATAAAACTAGTGTAAAATAAATACCATGTAATTCATGTTATTCTATAAATTGAGCAGTGGAGGCTATGAACATACAAAACCTGTTTTCTTTTCTCTTGTTTTGTAATGCTTGAATTTAACCTGGCCCTTACTGGTTACAGGAAACAGCCTCTTACTGATTTTTTGACAAATGCTGAAATCTGCAATCTATACTATAGTTCTAATATATACATTATTCATAATAGAACAGAACTTGCGTTTGATTGAATTACCCAGTTAGATGGCATTTTGACTTTAGGATTAAAGAGGAGAAAACAAGACAATAGAAAAAATATGATAATATCACTTATCTTGCTTCTATGTGATCACTTAATGATTGGCAACTGTCACACATGGACGGTTTAACTGCTCACATCCTTGGAAGCAGGGAGACCTACCACCTGACCTTGAGTGTCTTCCAGTTCTAGTATTTCTTTTTATTCTTGCTTGTTCATAACGGCTTTGCCACATTCCCTCTGTTATATTTCAAGGAGCAAAGATGTAAATCAAGTCACCATTACATTTTAGTTTATGAAAGTGACTTTCACCATAAGATATGTACCTTGCCTTTGGAATAGTGGGCAAGTTGGGGTTTCTGTGGCTATTATTATACTTAGGCCTTTACAGTAAATTCAGTAATACATACCAGTAGTTTCTCAATAATGTGTTCCATCACTCACACAAACAAGTCACTCTTTCTTACTTGTATTATGACATTTTCAAAATTAATTTTATCTATATATTTTAATTAAGACATGTTGTCAAAACGTCTAAAGGCCGTACATGGACTATGTCTCTGTATAAATAACAAAGTCGTGCATGACTATAGTCCATAAATATGGACAACAATTTATTCAAAGTGAGTTGAAAATTAAGTGATTGTGCTAATAAATATTTTACACTATCAAAGCCATTTGTTAGGTGATCAAATAGGTGAAGGAAATGCTATACTAGGTGATATGTTGCAAAAACTATGAAAAGAGCATCAATTATATTCTTTGGAAAAGCAAAACCCGTAAATATCCCTATCTTGTGCTTTTTCTGTGGAACAGCGTGAACTACAAATTTTTTTTACGTTTTTAACAGATCTGTTCTTCTGTTTGAAGTCTTTTTAGGAGTTCAGTCTTGGCCTTTGTAGCTTTTAGTTTCCTTGCGGCCCTATTGAACATTCCATTACCAATATTTAGAGTTGTTTAATCATCCTAAAATAAGAAAGAATTCCCCTTAAGAGTTAACTTTGTAGCAAGTGTTTCTTAAATGTACAAATGGCAACATCGTTTTCAAACAGGATAATTACAACTGTGTACACTATGCTTCTTCATTGGTAAGTAATTAAATAATTTACTAAACTGTGCAATAATTCATAATGACACATGCTAGTCTACTCGATTATAGAAGCTAGTGATAAAAGAATTTCTTGCACACATGCCTAAAATTTATTAGAGCAGTAATTCTTGATTCCTGAAAAAGTCAACTTGCCATTTGCAAAATACTGAGTAATGCTCGATTTAAGGCAAAAAATTTTTTTAATTTTGAGAGTCTGTAGCATGATGGTTAAGGGTACAGACCTTAGAATCAGTTTACGAAGGTTGTTCTTATGGTCCCACCATGTTTTAGCCTTTTCTTCCTGGCAAGTTACTTAATGTCTCTGTGCCCCAGTTTCTTTGTCGGTAAAAAGAGAGCTCAGGCTGAATTAAATGTTAAAAAGAGCATAACATAAGTGCCTGCCACAGAGTAAGTCCCAAGGAATTGCTCACCAATGGGAGAGGTAAAAGAAGCAATAGCAACAGTGTTGTATAATTATTGGAAAGCCCTTTTGATTTTGGAGAGTTATCTTTGGGGATATAAGGTTTAACCGGATACTCAAAGTCTAATGTGAACTTTGGAGTCTTCTGAATAGAACGCCTAACTTCATCTACCTCCCTCCATCTTACAAAATGAAAAAGAAGAGTGCTAATTTTTTTTAACGTGAATCTCACATAGTTAGAAGAATTTAATATTTTTTTTCATTAAAACAGAAGAACATACCCAACCTATTATTGTTTCAGTACTCGAAGCATACTTCCTCAGTGCAGGACTGGACAAAAATAATAGCTGTACTTCTGAGAGCAGAGAAGACTTCTGATCAAATGCCGTCAGCCAAACGAATCCCATCCTATAAGCTGCAGCTTAAATGTGATCATCAGAACCACTATTGACATGTGGCACAACTGTCTGAAATGTCAATAGTTATAAAATGAGTATTTCATAATGCAGAATAATTGATTACTCTGCTTGACTGAACAGAAACATATTTTCTCTGCGAAAGCAAAATAATGCCAGCATTTGCTCCTGGAACGCTCCCAGCTGCGAGACTCGGATTTCCCAATGAAGCCCACCTACTCTGCCGCCCTTGATCATGCATGACAAAAATAGAGAGAACCATCTGTAACTGCTTATCTTTTCTCCATTATTTGAAAATATATTTTTAAGAGACTTCTTAAAAAATAAAATATGGCCCATATACAAAGCCTCTATATTAATAGAACTGTCGCAGATAATTTTCAGAACTTAAATGGATGAGATACAGAATCAAATAACATTCAATTTATCTTGTTCATCCTAAAATGCCCCGCATAGCTTTTCACTCTGATGAAATAACACCCATTTCCAGTTTTATTCTCTCTCTGTGTGCTGTGATGTGGAACTCTTTTGCTCTATGTGTTTTATTAAGTGTAATTTAACTTTATGACTATCAAACCAACTATTAATCCTTACAATAAGCCTATGAAATGGGTGAGCTGCAAAGAGATTTATTTTCTAAAGCGCAATTCTCTTCTTCTGCCCTCAATTATTTTTTTCAAAACTCATCCTCTGAATGTATATAGTTTGCAAAGGTCTCTGCTAGGCACTGTGAGGAAAAGCAGAAGAAATAGTAACAACCTACATTTTGAGCTTTTTCTCTGCCTGCTTCTTGTCCATATGTACTTTATGTTGCTATGAGCCTTCACTACGAGTTTCTTAAGAAATGCGTTTTCTGTCTCTGTGCTTTCATCTGTGTCCTGCCCTCCTGTTAAGATGACCTTTATTCCTTTCTCTATTCATTAGATTCTATTTGTCTTTCAAGGTAGAGTTCAAGTGGCACGTCCTCCATGAAGTCCTTCTCATAAAATTTAACTTTAAAAAAATTTTTTTAAGTTTATTTATTTTGAGAGAGGGAGAGAGTGGGCAGGGGAGAGGCAGAGAGACAGGAAGCAAGAGAACATCTCAGGCAGGCTTCGTGCTATTGGCACTGATCCTGATGAGGGGCTCAAACCCTCAAGCCATGAGATCATGACCTGAGCTGAAAGCAAGAGTCGGATGCTTAACTGACTGAACCACACGGGTGCCCTGTCATAAAACTTAAGATTAATCCTGCACAAAGTAGCCCCTCTTACTCGTGGTTTACATAGCACCTTATTCTGTCCTACATTCTAAGTACTGCATGCGTTTATCTGCTAGATGGCAAGCTCCTTGAGGGAAGACCTGACGTTTTACTCTTTTTGCTTCCCTCTCCATGTCCTGACACACATTCTTTAAATTGTAATGCACAGAGGTTTACATTGTCCATCAGATGGGAGCTTCCACTCTGATGGCTAAGACATAAGAAAGTGAGACCATAAGGCTCCTGAGACCAAGGAGTAATTTAATTTGTATTCATCTTTGTATTCTTAATATATAGCAGGCACTTAAATGCTTGTTCTATACACCTACACATACACACACACACACACACACACGTTTTCAGAGTTGTAAAGAGCTTAGCAAAAGTGCATTCTAATGGCCATTTTAACACATCTTTATTAAGGTCAATAATTTATGCCATGCACAGGCTCTGTGTGTACAACAATGTAGGGACTGGTGGTGGTGGTGGTGAGGGTATTCCCACTCGTAAGCCCTGCTACGTGGTAGTCACTCTATCCTTTCTTCAAATTGTTTAATCCTCCCAGTGGCCCTACCAGCCTTATTTCACATATGAGGAAACAAAAGTTTGCTCAAATCACTCAGCTAGTGAGTGGGATAAAGGTTGGTTTGGGGCCCAGGTTTGTCTAATGCTGGAGTTCATTCTACCATACCATGGAGTTCAGTGACACAAAGAAGCCTCCTTGGAGAGGGAAGTTGATGTGGTGCAGCAGGGAGAAAGGGATGGTGTTCCTGAGAAGTGGATAGGACGTGATCCTGAAAGTCGTTCTGGAATGTTTGAGTTGTAGGAGCCCTTCAAGGTCCGTTCCCATTCCTTCATTCTACAGGTGAGAGGCCTGAGGTCCTGGCAGGTGACATGACGTGCCCAAGGTGGCATTGACAGCTAGTTGAGTGTGAAACTTGAACCCAGGCTCCAGGTTTTGAGTTTGCTTCTCTTTTTCATATTCCTTTAACTAAAAAATCATTTCATGGCCTGTTCCCCTTCCAGCTGCAGGAGTGGGGTGAGAACACCCCCTGGGAACACAAGGCAAGAAGGTCTCTCTGGCCTCTGATGCGCACCTCCTTCCTTGCTCCCTTGGCAGGTGTGAGTGCGTGTGTATAGTGAGCCACCTGCTACCTGCCTTTTCTGGGGAGGTTACTCATGTCTGTGTGCCTGTGAACTTCACCCTTTCCCTCATTGTGATGGTTACAAAACACCTGCCAGTTCTTGAATTTCCCAATAGATGTATGAGATATGGGGTTCCAGAAATCTCAGAATCCCTTCACCATTGTCTCAATCCAGCCAAATCTTTCACCTCCAACATCCCATTACGCCAATAGCCACACTAATGATTCGCAGCTGTCTGTCAACTGTGAGGTTCAAAGTGCTGTGCAAACATCTTTTCACTGGGCAACCAGACACTGCCTTTCTTTAGGGTTGCTCAGATGACTTGGGGAGTGGACTTCTCTACGGTTTTCCGAGCCAAAGTCAAATGAGGAGTGAGCTTGTTCTTGTCTGAGTCTCCAGGACGCCAGGCACATAATACACATTCAGTAAATGTGCTTGATAATGTGACATATGTATGTGTGTGTGAGTGTGTAAAACTGACGATATCTCTTGCCACCAAAATCCAGTTTATTTCACCATATTTCATGGACTATATAGATATATATATACATGCATGTATGTTTACATCTACAACTATATTTGTTGCAGATGTAACTACATTGTTTTAAAGTCATGAATGGCAAGCAATCTATATTAATCTGTTCATCCCCTCCCCTTACACTCATAAATAGGTGGGAGGGCCTCTCTGATACCCTTGGTTTCCAGGTCTCACCAATATTATTCCATTTGTAAACGTTCCTTTATGAGACACTGACTTTCCAGACTCAAAATTAAGCACATTTGTGATATGTTATAGGTAAGTCTGTACCTCCTCTGTAGCTTTCCAAGTAGTCTTTATATAGAATTCTATGGGTCGGAATCCATTTGGTCTGCAGGAGACCTATGGCTCTATGTCGGTCAGAATGGCCCAAGTCCTACAGATCACAGTCTAGTGGTGGCTAAGAATTCAGTTGAATCAAGCTGCCTAGGACCACATTAACCTTTCACTGATCCCTTTCTTGTTCAGCTAGAAAGAAATTAAGTGAATTAGCAAGCTGCCACACACCACAGAGGGAGAATCAGGCCTGGGTGAGACACAGAGCCAAAACGCTCTCTCACATGCAGCAGCAAACTTTGAAATCATCTTGGTACTAGGAGCTACTTGCCCAGTCATGATAAATCTGTTGATCCATTGGTTTGCTACCCTCCGCAGTAGCAGCTCTGTGGTGCGGTTCAGGTTGGTCTACCAAACCCCATTTGATGGGAAACCAAATGTACCCTCATAAAGTATCATTTCTTTATTTAATCTCTGAAAGCGGGAAGATTGGCACCAACTTACCGATCACACTCCTCTCTAGATACCCTGAAGAAATAGAGCAGGCTTTCCTCTTAGGCATTTGGGAACAAGCTGGCATCAGAGGTGTCTCTCCACTTTCTTGCTAAGTGACAGATCAAATGTGAAAACCAATATATAGGGACACAATATGGGGCGGTGACCATCTCTAGAGGACTCTGAGTTGAATTACATGATAAATATGTGGTGTGCCTTCCTTTTCCAAGATTAGCCAACAGGAACATCTGAATCAAAAAGTAATGTATAACTTAATTCTGTTCATGGTGAAGAACTCCCATCCTGTTTAATTATCTTCATGTAAGCAATATTCCTTTTCTATTTTCTTTTCTGAACACTCGGTAAAAAATTTTTAAACATAAAAAAAAAATAAAACTTTAAATGGAAAGACTATATTGCTTAACACTGTTTCCCCCATAGTATTCTAAGCATTTGTTTACTATAATCCAAATACCTATTTCTACATGTTAATATATAGATGGTAAAACTTGAACTGAAATGTGCATCGTTTATGGCTCAAATTTGGTAGTATGGAAGGGGAACATGGATCCTTTCATTCCTGACTGATTTATTTGGTTGAGGATTTAGAATTCCATAGAAAAATTATATTTCAAGAGTTTTGTGTGTGTGTTTTTTTTAATAGCCTCTCATTTTTACTTTCAAAGTCTCATGAGAGCTTTGTGTTAATATAAAGAACAATATTATACCCTGGGTTAACAGCTGACGACATTTAATAGAGGCATTTATTACAAATAGCATCTAGCCACACAGGAAGGTTAAGACTTAATATCTGAAATTCTGTTGCTCATTAGTTGTAGGATGAGAATGAAATACATTTCCAAAGGCTAAGGTCAGTATTACATTATCCTGGAAATGTCTTTGTTGAATATATGTGTAAATATTTCAAATAAGCATTATGAGATTATATTTCTATTGGGGACATATCTATAGAATGAGTGATTCTACTACTTGTAATTGCAGGAGCACACGTCAGGTTACATGTCATTCCCGATTACCGATTTTATTTGAAATGGTCTGGAAATAAATACCGATTACTAGTAATGTAAGACTATTTACCTTGGAGTCAGATGTCTGACAGGCAGGCTAGAGCTAATGGCTTTGGTTATTTTCAAAGCATTGTTTTCTAGAGCAGGATACTGTTTTTAAAAGGAACCCTGCAAATTTTCCAAGTTGTGTTTCTGTATTCACTTGCAATGAGTATGAAGAGCATACCCATGAACATGCAGTCCCTGATGACTTTCCATCCTTCAACAGTACAAAGGAAAGAAAATTGTGCTGGGGACCTACCTACTGGATAGCCTGGCTTTACTCTTCCCTGTTAGAGTTGTTAGGCCAAGGGAAATCAAGAACCAAATATGAAGGATGGCGTCAATGTAACCGAGGGGCGTTGCCTCACTAGGAGATGCACTTGCATCATGGGAATGTGGTGTGATTTAATTTCATAACTGTAAACATCACAGTGGATATGGTTGATTCATTTGAAATTCTGGTCCACTTTGCTATGGCTGGAAAGCTGAATTAGCACGGGTAGGTCTTGGCTTCACACTTTCATAATTTCTGATTCTTGTGGTTTTATTTGAAAAAAAGAAATCTAAAGGAAAAACTGCTAGGATGGCGTTGGCTGAGATCAAACTTGTACAAAGCTATGGTTTGATTTAAGGTGTGATGAATTTTACTGACCTTCTAAATCAGGACTGTGTAAATTTTGCCTGGAAAAGGAGGGTTGGGAGGGTGGGGAGTACATGAATCCTAAGTTTTCTAGAGGGCTGATTGCATGTGTTTTAAGTTATAGCCCAACTCAGGGGCAAGGACAACTCAGTTATATGGGAAAAGAATGCTAGCTAGGACTCTCCTTATTTAATCACCATGAAGGCATCCACTAAAAACTGTCTGATCTTTTAAGTTGTAAATGGAAATACACACCATCGGGAAAGAAAGCAGAATTGAAGTTGTGTGAAGGAACAGTAGCAGGTATGCAGACTGGGCTTTTGAATTGTTCTTCCTATTTATGCTCAATGTTATGGACACAGTTGGCAAATTTTTAAATAATGCGAACTCTGGGTACGAAGCATCTGAAATTCATCCTAAGAAGATCCATCTGACAATACTGTCAAGAGTTAAGTTTCCATATGGCCAGTAAAAAGAATTAAGCTTCAAAGTTCAGAGGGAATTCACTCTTAGTTGCAAGTTAAAATTCACAGAGTTGACCTTTAGAGGTATTTTTGTTTTCCTGCCCAGAGTGCCACAATGTCTCATTTTTAGGATGTGACCACTAGAGCCTTTTCCACCTGTAAATGGGTTCTCTGGAGAGAATGCTGGATATGGAAGAGCCTGGGAATTCAGTGGCTCAAATTGGCTGGCGATTGGATTATCATTTAGGTGATTCACGTAAGAGTTTTCTGCTCTCCTTCCAGGTAACATTGTTCCCTGGGGAATGGGGGAGGTGTAAACAAGGACCTTTGGTGTTGGTGTGATGGGAGATTACCAACTTCTTGGTGGGCGGGGTTCCCCCCCCTCCCCCCCCCCCCCCCCCCCCCCCCCCGCTCTGGCCGAGCCTCTCCGTAAAGACTTAGGAGGCACTTACTCCACTCCCCGGAAAGGTCCGGGTGACAGCATTCTCCACGGCCCCGTCTGGGGGACCTACCTTCTGAACAGAGCTGGGGCGCTCTGGGAAATGAGGGTGACTACAGCCTCCCCCCTTCAGGCCAAACCCCGCTTTTTCTCCGGCCAACTGGAGCATTTAACGCCCCGCGGGCTCGGGCGAGGAAGCAGAGTGGCGTGGGGTTGCGTGCCCCTTGCCCCACGGGGTGGGGACAGAGAGTGGTCAGACGCGCGTTCCGCGGGGCGCTGCGTGCAGAGAGCACCCGGGCGGCCACAGGTGTTCGGAGAGGCAAAGAGAAGGCTGGGGGGCCTGGGCGCGGGCCGGGGGCGCGGCAGGGCTGCGCGGGCCCGGGGTGTGCCAGCCGAGCCGCCGCAGCTCACCTGCCCGCGGGGGCGGGGCGGGGCGCGGCGCTGGGGCGCGCCTGCCTCCAGCCTCCCGCCTCCCGCCCGGGGAGGAAGCGGAGGGGCGCGGTGTAAACAGAGCGGCGGCCGTGATGTCAGCCGGTCACATGGAGCCTCTTATGGCTCGGGATGGCTCTCGGCGGGCGGGCAGCTGCGGCAGCTGCTGCTGTGGCTCGGGCGGCGGCGGCGCGGCGGCGGCAGAGGGGGCTCCGGGGTCGGACTATCGGCTCTCCCTGCGCTCTCCGCACCGCGGCTTAAATGATGTATTTTGTGATCGCAGCGATGAAAGGTGAGCCGGGAGCCCCGCCGGGGCCGGGTGGGCTGGCTGCTCCGGGGGGCGGGGAGGAGGGCGCGCAGGGGGAGGGGTGGGCGCGCCTGCCCGAGCGCACGTACTGCCCCGGGCTGGGCGCCGGAGCCCCGCCAGGGCCTTCTGGGCCACAGCAGCGGCGCCACCTGAGCCCGGCCGCGGGATCAGCCTGCCTCCTGTAGGGGGCAAAGGCGCACGGGCTGGACCCCCCTCTTCCGCCCCCTCTGACTCCTGTCAGCCGCCCAGGTCCGCCTGGCACCCGGCGGGGCTCTCGGAAGAAAGTTTGCTGGGAGTCGCGGCGCTTCTGGAAGGGAGGGTAGGATCTGGGGAGCTCGGAGGAAGCCGGGGACGCCCGCGGTCGGTCCCCAGGGCCCGCACCCCAGACAGCTCCGGCCTACGTAGGGAAGGCGCTGCGGCCGGGCCGGGCCGTGCGCGCGCGCGGGGACGCGATGTCATCCCTGGGGACTGGTCAGCGCCCCAGGCCTTGCGCCCTCCCCCCGTGGCGGCCCGAAGGCCCCGAGCGGCCGCGGGCCGGGAAAGTGCGGCCGTTTTCACTCTGCGTCCCGGCGCGGCTACTTACGAAAGCGCCCGGGCCCAAGCGAGACGGGCTTCTCGAGCGTGCCAAGACTCAACCGGCTGCCGCCCGCAGCCGCAGCGCACCCCCACTGGATATTTTGCGTTGTGGAATGGACGTGGGGAGGCAACCCTGCCCACAGGAGTCGCGGGCAGCGGTGGAAGTTAGACCGCGGCGAGGGCCGACCCGCGCGTGTTGGTCGCGGTCAAGTCTCCCCGTCCGGCCTTCCGCCCAGATCAGGATTCCTTAGCAGGCTGGTGGGGGATGGCAGGGGGGACTAGTTGAAGAGAGGATCGATTCGAGGTGTTCCCAGGTGAGGAGCAGAGAAACCGAGGCAAGTTAGGGAAGTTTCTAATGAGAAAGCCAAAGTTTGGAGGTGTGCAGGAAGTCGCCTGTGTGGCCCGGAGGAACCGAGCCACGCTGTTAGGACTCTTGCAAACAGCCCTGGAGAAACTCAGCCAGCAGCACGCTGCCCGCTTGTGCGCCAGCAGGTTCCTCCGGGAGATAATCTGCCCGAGCGGCTTCGCGGACCCGGCCGCTGGGAGTGGGGATTTAGAACCCCATCTGCTTGCGGCGCACAGGGAGCCCCTAATGCGCCGCGTTTTTGCAGACCCGGACCGTCCTGCGGGTTCTGCCCATCCGTGCGGGCTCCCGGAGCTCCTTAAACGTTCAGTGGGTTGAGGTTTTGTTGCAGTCCAGGATGAAGGACACTAGTTCGGTGTCTGTGCTGCGTTTACTTTCGGATCACCGAGCTTTGCCTTTCTCCACTAGAGATTGGGTGGCATCTCTTTCATTAATTATTAACAGGCCGAAACGTGCTGGACACTAAGATGAGCTGCTTGAGATGAAATCTTTCTATACGACGTACCCACAGCAAATTTTCTGTCTTTCCCTTGTGGCTTTCGGAAAACGGGATTTAATCATTTTTGGAATATGCAACGGGTAAACGAGGGAAAACCTCCTTGTGTTACACGTTCTTAAGCATCTTAAAATCATCTTGTAAAGAAAAAATGTCAAGTTTTTCTCTATGCCCCTCCCCTCCCCCTCAAAAAAACTTTTATGTTATTTCCTTAGTTTTATTAATCCTCTAAGAATAAAACGACCCAAATAGGCTTTGTGGTTAAGATATTTTCCTCCTTTTTTTTTTTTCTTTAAGCTATAAAATAGATTTTGTTGCTTGGAAGATGTCAATGCCAGTCTTTATCCATTTTATGTAGTATAATTTGTGTTGATTGAGGGAAGGGTGAAAAGCTAAGACTTTCCCCTAATGAACCGTAACTACCAAACAATTAGTAAGGAAAGTATGTTTTAATATTTTAATTTAATGTGATGCTCTCAGTACATACAATTTTGCTTTTGTAGCTCTAGTACAAAGTCGAGTACTATCCCTTGCTAATATAATCATGAGAATCACACAGCCATCATCCCCCAAAAGCTCTAGCCCACACGCTTGTCTTGGAGTGACCTCTGGCTGCCATTAGATAATAGATTCATAGTAATGTGCTTTGAGAAAAGTAGCTCAGTACTGGCGATGCAGTTTTCTTATAAGCGTGAGAGAGAGAGAGAGAAATAGAATGCATCTGGACAATTAGAATATTTCATTTCCAATATCATAACATCCTGTGTTTTAATGGGATTATCTTGCTTTGGTGCAAATTTAAACTGACGAAGTAGTTTGTGGGAAAATGAGGAATGCTGTAAATGTTTCCATATCAGATTTAAGGGGAAAAAAACTGGCCCAGAATCATATTAAATACTTCCCTACTGCCTCTCATTTTTAATAGTTAAATTGGTTCCATATGTAAGAGAGTTTGTATAATTAGATTTTTCATGCAAAACAGAAATACTCTTTACAGTATAGCTTTTTGGTACGTGTATGCATGTGGATGAGGGGAGGAGAAAACAAGCGACCATAAAAGAAAAACATTCTCTTTGTTGGCTGATTACTTGTGTTTTTTAAACATCATTAAGTCAGGCCCTTTGAACTCACCAAGGAAGAAAATCCTTGCCTCTGTGTTAGTTGTCAAGTAAGTTTAAGCTTAAAGTGGTTTCGTGCTTAGAAGTAATACATCTTCATTTGAGCCATTCTCGTCTCATCCTTCAGTTTTGTTTTTGTTTAATTAACAACAAAATTCCAGTACCCTTTGGATTGCTTCTCGGGCAAACAGAGAGAGCCAGCGATAACATTTGTAATCAGGGGAGCACTAGTTCTGCTCATCAGAAAAGTGCATTGGCCAAATGTCCGGCGGCAGCCGAGCGCTGAAAGGAAATGCAAGGACTTCATCAGTTTCTGTAGATTATATACCCCTTAGCTTCTTGAGGGCTCAGCCTGTGCTCATGTAAATGGAGTTAGAGTGAAGGGAGAGGCTTAAAGGGAATTTCTGTCCCATAATAGATTCTTCCCCCAGCACAACTCATGTGCAAAATGCAAACTTCACCTTACTGCTTTGAAAATACTTTAGGTGTTGGTGATGAGTAGTATTTCCAACTCCAATAAATTTGATTTCATAGTTTTGAAGAATGTGGCCGTTCTTTTTACCAAATGAAATGTGAATTTTATCCCTGGTCTTATTGCAAGCGCCCTATCAATGACACCTTTAGCAGGGATTTTTGTCCCATTTTTGTGACCTTTGATGGGTAGGATTGGGAGAAGGGTGATGGCTAGATCTTGAAAAGAGAAAATGTAAATGGCCGCTCCACGGAGCAGAGTTGATCGGGCAAAGAGGGGTCAGTTCTTTTAAAGACAAAGAGGATCTCTGAATCCATTTGTTCATGGGGGTTGGGGGGGGGCAAAGCTCAGACCCTCTATGAAGTAGAGAATATTTTTAAAGCACCATTTTCTTGAGCAGCCTCTTAATTTTATATCAGTCACTTCACTTGAAATGCAAAGTAACATCATACTCAAGTAAACCATTTTGCTCTCAATTTGAGTTGAGTACCATGTAATTTCTTTAAAGCTGCCCAGTTACAAAATAATTTCTAAATGGAAATAATCTGATAGATACATAGATAGATAAATGAATATGATTTAAATCTTAGAGAGTATTTTATAACTAGTAGATAAATTAGTAAATATATAGTAATAGTTGTCACTAGACTCCTTTTTCTCTCACCTTTCCCTTCCAGTCAAGTGAATCACAATGAAATGGATGAGATCAGCAAGTAGATAATTGCAAAGCACCTGCACTAGCACCCAGCCGCTTTGTAATTTGCTCATGGGCATTGAAGGAAATAATATTTACAAATGGCCATTTACTGGGAGAAAAAGTTACTAGATACATGGGTAGATAGATCTGCAGAGGTGGAGTTGGAGTTCAGTTTTCTGAAAATTGTCTTAAATTATTTTAGTCATCAATAAAACCCATCGTATGGAACAAATCTAAGAATACTTTGTCATAGAAATGTTTTGATGCATTTTAAATATTCCCAGTCCTTATTAGTAAGAACTCAAGGTTGCTTTAATCTACATAGTTCATATTTAGTAAGTTTTAGAACCATAGAATCTCAGAATCAGCAGCATAAAATCATGCTTTATGTTTCTCTACTTAAAAAAAAAATAACTTGGAAAGATCCACCAGTGACAACACAGGTATGAATTAACATTTAATATTATCTCCAAGACTATATACCGACTCTCTGAGGAATGATTTGCAAGTTTCCTCTCCCTACTTATAGATCCTCCACTGAGGATACCTCCCTTCCACCCCAACCTTTGAGTCATGGCCTTAGAGATTCTTGGAGCTTTCTGTATTTGTTGGTATTGTGTGTGACGTGATGCATGCTTTTTCAGTTAAATTGTCAGAGTGTAATGTCCAAAGAGGTCTAAACAGATAGTAGCATATGATTAGCCCATGCGCAAAATGCAGGAAGGCAGTTGTAAACTTTTGTATCTGGATTTTCTTTTCAAAGTGACATTTGTTGGGGTGCCTGGCTGGCTTAGTCGGTAGAGCATGAGACTCTTGATTTTAGGGTTGTGAGTTCAAGCCCATGTTGGGTGCTGAGCCTATTTAAAAAATAAAAACAAAAAAATAATAAAAATAAAGTGACATTTGTCAGCCCTCATCATATTATAAGGCGGTAATGTGATAATTTAAAAATCTTTGCTCCCATTAGTATAAAAAGTCATGTTACAACCTATACCATACGTTTGCCGGTGATTTCATTTTTTGACTTTTATTGCCTCTGAAGTTTACTAGGCATTTCATAAATAAATAGATGGATGATGTTAACCTGTATTTGTTTTGTGCTTTATGTTTTACAAACATTCTTCTGTCACTTAATCCTCCATGGAAAGTCACTGATACTCATGGTGTTTGTTTGGAAAAATGAAGCTCATAGAGGTTATGTGCTGTGGCCAAGCACTTCCGGCGGATAAATGGTAAAGCAAGGGCTAGAGCCCTAATTTCTACTATTTTCATGCTGCCTCCCCTGGAGGAAGCTGTAAAAATGTCCTGGATATAACTTTGTCTCTAGTTAGTGAAAATTATAACTCTGGCATTTATAAGAGGAAAAAAATAGATTCAATTATGTAATGCTTTGCTGAGCCTAATATCTTTAAATTACTATTTAATAAAATCAATTTGGTACAAATGGGGTTATTCTTATTTGCTCATCATTAGCTCTCTTCATCCATGATTTTCATTAAGTCTACTTGTTGTAAGAGGATCTGGGTGAAATGTAAGCATTACCTTTGTAAAGAATACAGAATACTATGAAACGCAGCTAACCTATCTCCATTATGAGAGAATCGAGCCAGAGATTTACCTATATGTGTTCCACTTATCTTTAGGCAAAGGGAGCATTTACAAATGCATCTTCTAATTTTAATATGCCTTTATGTAGAAAGCTGATGAATCCTTGGGCTGGTGAGTGTTGTCCTGGTTGTTTCCATAACAGCTGAAGGGCATGATTGTGGACCTAACTCTTGAGAAATCTGTTGTCTTTTAGGAAATCACAGGAGAGTAAAAGTTTCCAAGTGGATCGATCTGCAAAAGCTCATTTCTTCCTTGATGGGTGTTTACTTTTCTGGTGACTGGACTGAGATGTGTTTGTCTGAAAGCAAATAAACATTATTTCATAGAGTCTTGAGGGGAGAAGAAACTTTAAAAGTCATTCAGTTACAGGTCCTATTGGCATTTGGTTCTTCTCCACACACAGCATTCCTGCTAAGTGGTTGTCTGGTTATGCCCGAACACCTCTTATGACAGGAAACTCCCAATTGTTAGAGGTAGCTTATTCCATGTTGAATTAGAAAATTCTTCCTATATCAAGCATAAATCTCTCCTTTGTATTTTTAATCCCTTGATTATGACCCTTTCTTTTGGGACTGTGGAGAGCACATTTAACCCGTCTTTCAGGTGAAAGATTGTCAGCTATTTGAAGACAAGAAGTGTGAAACACACACATACACACAGCTCTAACCCTTAATCTTTGCTGTCCCCTGCTCCCCTCATTCACAGTAGGTCTTCCTGCAATCTTAATCAATTTCTTCCTCAAGCATACTTAAATTTGTCTAAAACCTCTTGACATTTTGCTACCAAAAGTGGAACCCGAGTACTAGTTGTGTTATGACTGACTCAGCACTTAACCACATAGTAAAGACTAAAGACTTGTTAATTTTGTTTTAAAATTTTTGAAGATACACAGGCTAGGCTGTAACTTTAGGCCATCGCATGACCGGTCCCTGTGATATTGTTGTAATGTGTGAAAGTAGATTTTTGACCTGTTCAGAAATGCCTTTAGATGAGCTGAAGTTGATTATTAAATATCTAGGAAAACCAAAGATATTCCAAAAATAATTAATGGAAGATAGAAGCATTGTGAGGTGTTTTTCTCCAAAGTAGTGTCAGAGCTGAGATAAGGCTGCCCTCTAGTGGTTACCTATTCACGGAAAGCTAAAAGCGTAATGGTGCCATTGAATTTCCCATCAGGCTAGTGGAGAGGGTCAAAGGTTGAAATTATTTTCTCAGTTGCTGTGGGGCATTCTTCATCAGATTCCAAAGTGTAATTCATTGTTTTAAATGGTTATTAGAGATGTATCTGTGGGGGAGATAATGAATTTCACAGGTTTGCTTGGGAGATAATAAAGGGAAGTTTTAAAGCTGAATTAGGAAATTTTGTTTGGCTCCATAGTAAATTTTAAAATGTAAATGAGATTTGGTTTGTGAATAAACAATTATTATGACCTTTATGGTAATCCTTGCAATTTTTTTTTTTTAGTTTCAACCTTAATTCTATTCCTCGACTGTCAAATAAAATTTCAAAAGAGACTGTCATTTTTAAAAAAAAAATTTTAATTTTATTTTTGAGAAAGAGACAGAGTGCAAGTGGGGGGAGGGACGGAGAGAGAGGGAAACACAGAATCTGAAGCAGCTCCAGGCTCTGAGCTGACAGCACACAGCCTCACTCGGGGTTCAAACTCATGAACTGTGAGATCATGACCTGAGCTGAAGTCAGACGCTTAACTGACTGAGCCACCCAAGTGCCCCAAAAGAGATCGTCGTTTTGATCAGCATTCTCCCCTTTTAAATCTAGAACTTTTTTTTTTCCAAAAAAGATAAACATTTAGAAATAAGCAAACTATTGGAGTTTTTGGCAATAAAACAATTTTAAACATGGATGCAAAACTATTAACCACTTGATTTGTGAAGACTTGTGGTTAGATCACTTGGTTCACATAAGTGTAAGCAGTTTGCCCAAAATATAGAGTATATGTTATGCAGGACTTTTAGAATATTATATAGAGCTTATGCTTTAAAACAATGGAAGTAAAAATATGTCTGTGTAATTTTTTAGGATAATAGGTAATACAAGTGAATTGTGGGCTCAGATTTTGGTGGTTTATCAAGTGTGAAACAATCGTAAAACAATCTGGTACTTATGTTGGAATCAGAAATAAGTATTGATCCTTAAATATCATGTAAGGAAATGATGCCTTGCAGAAAGAAGCATGAGGATACAGGCTTATATGAATGTTGCATTGCTCAAGAAGTCAAGGCCTCAGAGCTGAGCTGAAAACCAGGATAATAATAATGACAGGTAATCACCAAGATTCTCAAGGGTAACAGTGCTCATTTGTTCCTACTGGAAAGGTGCAATTGTATCTTTATGTGAAAAACAAGGAGGGAGGAGAAAAAGCAAGGAAAACCTACCGTTTAAACTTTTCCATCATAGAAATAAGATAGTGGCTTGGAAGTAAAGACTTGTGGTTAGGTTTCAGATCAGTTATTGAAGCAAACCGTTTTTCAGATGACGCCACCCAGAAGTGTGATTCTTTCACCACATGAGAAAGATTCTCTTTCATAGAATGTTATTTTCATTTTTCAGTTGTTGGGTTTTTTTCACCTTCTTTTATTTGTTTATTTCATGTCACATCTTCTGCAGAACACGGAACGTAAATAACTAAATAAATTCGTTTCAGCAGATACTTAGTAAGTGCCTACTGTGTGCTTTTATAGAGCAGAGACACCCTCCTCCCAATTATCTCTTAAGCCGTGAATCAGCATCTAAAAAATGCACCGGGAGATTGGCAGCCACACTTAGCCAGAGAAGGCTGTTTTAAGACCATTGCTCTTCTACGTTTGCAGCTTCTGTGAGCTACACGCCATTTAAAATAAAGGAGAATTTGCGACCCACAGGAAACGTTACTATAATTGAATAAAGCCAGTCATTCTACTTCTGTGTGAACATGATTTCCTTCCAAATCAGCCATAGGTTAGCTCTAAAATCCTGCCGAAAGCAGTGGTTCTGAAACTTAAGACTGCAACATGTAATCCACAGAGTCTGTTGAAAAGGCCGATTCCTAGGTCCCCCCTGGAGAGAGCCTCACTCTGTCAGTCTGGTCCTCCTGACCCAGGAAGCCCTGTGTTTACAAGTGTCTCCAGGGATTGGGATTCAGGTGGTCCTCAGACCACCAATTCAAATAGTCCTCACCTACTGGAGCTGGGATGAGCCTGGGATTCTCTAGCCCTTCAGCGGTTCCTAAATATCCTTGATCTTCCCAGTCGACTGGGAAGCATTCAAAAAAACAAATGCCCCTCTCCATCACCACATGAGTGGATCCTGCTTCTGATAGTCTGGGGTAAGACCAAGGAATTTGAATTTGTAAAAGCTCTCTGGTGGCTGAGGATCCGGTAAGTTTGGGAAGCATCGCTCTGGTCTAACCCTCTTTGACTAGTGTGGAAAGTGGAGCTCAGAAAGGTGAACAATATTAGGCTAAAGCACAAGCCTTTGTTTAGTTCTCGGAATCTCCTTTCGAGCTTAAGATGCCCAACATGAGCAGTTCCCACCATTATTTGGATGTAATTAACACACTTGAGATAATCTTCTGATTATCTCGGCCTTTCTATACCACCGTGTGGGAGGAAGTGGACATAACCCAAATCTGTTAACCCAAGTGGCCCAAGCAGGCAGAACACCCTGAGACTTTGGTGTGGCAAATGCCTTTGATACTTTCCAAACACTGTGTGCCTTTTCTGCATAAATCTTCCTAGGCAGCTCTGGCCTTCCGGCATTCGGTGAGCCCCGGGGCTGGGTCTTGCCACCATGGTGACCACTCAGTAGGGCTAGGTTAGGGATTGTGCCACAGGAGTCAAGGCCAACTCCGGTGGCAACAGTGATGTCTTTTCTGTGTTGCTTTTCTCAGCAACAAAGTCAAGGTGTTAGCACCTGGCTGTCTCATAGTGCTTCCTATTTACGTGTTTCTCAGGCCCTGCACACCTGGCGGGCCTGCCCACTTCCAGGCGCTGGAGGTAACTAAATACGAATGAGGCAGACGCAACCCTGCCTTCATATAGCTTAGATTCTAGGATGATGAAACAGACAAAATTAGAACTGCTTGGGTGATGTGGAAGGCAGCCTGCTCCCTTGCACACCACAATTCCAGACCCCTCTTTCTTTGGAAAACGGCCGTGCAATATCCCATTATTGTGGCAGGTGTGCTGCTGGGACTGTGGGAGCCACAGTGAACACAGTGGGCTTAGTCTCTGGCCTTGGCGAGTGTCCATTCTGTTGGGAAGAGGCAGATAATACCTAAGTGAACACATAAATGAGCCAGATAAGAACAGGTAGTAACAACAACAAGGCTAACATGGCAGACAGTGTGACAGTTTAGAAACGCGTATGGCCTCATGGGCAAATTTCAGGGAACAGAATCCAAGAATGTTTTTTCCAACTGATGGTGAACGTTTGGCAGTAGACTCAGGAAGGAGCGTAGAGGTCATCTGGTCCCTTAGTTCTCAACCTTCTCTGCACAGTAAACTGTCTACAGAGATTTTTAAAGATACTCAAGCCCAGGCTGTCTCCGAGGCTCTTATTTTATCAAGTATTGTTCATTTTTAAGCTTCCCGTATGATTCTGGCTGAGAAACCCCCAAGTCCAACACCCTTACTTTACACATGAGTCGTTGGTCCCCACTGCAGGGAAGCAGCACTGAGTGGTGCAGACCACTTCCCGCTCCATGTTGGGTGGGGGAAGATGTGGGTTCTCCTCCCAGATCTACTACTCAAATTATTTTCCGGTTACCTCAGTTGCTCATTTTTCCCATTTGTTAAGTTGGAGAGACCGGAGAGCCATCAAGGTCTTTTCCAGCTCTCCCATTTGATGAAGTGTTTGTATTAAAACAAAAAGGTGGTCTGGTTTCTTGTTCAAGACTTGGAAGAAACAGATGAATGCCTTCTAGTTTCCTTATTCCCCCACCTCAACCCTCAGTTGCTGTAAGTGCTTTAATCAGCTAATCCCTTCCTTTCAGAAGTAAAGAAAATTTAAGATAGAAAGAGGTGATTACTTTTGGCCAACTATTTAAATGTAAGCACAAGCAAGCTTTCATTAATACTAATAATAAATATGCCCAGACTTCGTTCTGGTAAATTACAGAAATATTTATCAAATTCTGTCCCAAAGCCTTTCCCCTTTTTGATGGTTGAGTTAAAACCAAGGAGGTTGGGGGCAGGGAGGTTGCGTAAAAATGGAAACCCTGGAATAGTCTTAACTCTTGCATACCACAGTAATTTTATTCCTTACCAAATATTCCAGGCCAGAAACTCAACAAAACTTTGAGTCTGTCCTAATATATTATTTGCAGTTTATTAGCCAGCAGAAACAGTGTATCTCCTATGTTGCCAGCTTACAAAAGGGAAATAACAGAAGTCAGCTCTGTCATGAAAAATAAACTCATTGTACTTCCTCATTTGAAATCCAGTATCTCCAAGAACTTGGGTTTCATTGAAACATTTATTCAGAAAGGTAGCAGTTCATTATTAGCCAGGCTTGTGTGATGTAAGCACCTTAACTTTATTTCCTTTTGGTGTGGAATGTCCCCAGTGGGGTTTGATAATATTCAGCAGTTCCAGAATTGATAAAGGAGTTTGAAAAGTAAATCTGATGGGAGCAGGTAAATGAAATTAGAGCCGTGTCTTTTTCAACAGAGATTTTTAAAGATGAATATATTGCCTACTTTATGTGTATACATTTAAGAAATGGGACACGCATTGTATACACAGCCATAGGTTTGCCTTACATATTAAATTACGGAAAATCATCTTCCTCTGACTTAAATTGCATCCATAACAGCAAGTACCTTCTGAAATGATACTGTTTAATAAAATAAGTGGTTTGGCAGAAATCTATTTCAAAAGCAGTGTTTCCATCACAAGCAAAATCATGTAGAACAGAAGCGTTTTGTTTCCACCATTGCGGAGAAACAAAGTTGTCTAAGATGAGTTAAGATGTCTTAAAGTTTTGGCCGACTTTCTGAGCCTCCTGCTGGTGTTGCATTCAGAATCCCTTTTAACGTGGCTTGGAAGTTTTCTCTGTGATTTCAATGGCTGCTTAGGGGAAATATTGGCTAAACTACTCATTTTGACTGTTAAGATGGCTTGCGCGTTTTCAGAATGTTTTCATTTGCTAGAAATATGTTCTGCGCTCAGGCTTCTCTTGTTGAAGAAGGTTGGTTACCAGCCATCTGATGATGCCTCAGGGTGTTTACAGACAATGTGGGTGCTGTACTATTTGAGCACAGCCCTCCCCCAACGAAGATAGTGTGGTAATCAGCAGGAATGTGAAAACATGTATTTAAGGGTTGATGCTTGTAAAAGGGGTGCCGTAAAGAAACATGGTTGTTCAGATGTAAGAAATGACTGACAGCTCTCCTTGTAGGCATGCTAGTAACAATAAAGTCTAGAAGTTCAACATCAAAGCGATCACAGCTTACTCCACCAGTGACTTGCACATCAAAGAGGGAGTGCAAGACAAAGGAAGTGCACTGAGGTGTGTTTCTGCCTCACAGCCAGATGCTCAGGGGGAGCTCCCATAGCTCCCTTCATGAATGCAAAGTGATTTTTGCAGATCAGCGTCTTCATTTCATAAATGACCGGGAATATAAAAAAGCAGGGCAAACGAGCGTGGTAATTGCTCCCCATCACTTTAAGTTTGGCTAGGAAAGACTCATCGCACAGAGATGGGTCTCTCTGATTTCCTTAAGTAACGATTTCTGTAGCAGTGTGGGCAGCTCTAACGTCACCGAATAGAATACAGGCAATTATTCACAAAATAAGAGAGTACAAATTGGATATATTTCAAGTGCGTTGTGTTGAATTCTGCTTGAGAACAGAAAACTGGACCTAAGTTTGTAGAGTTATGCCTTTCTTTCTTTCTCTCTTGCTTGCTTTTTAATTTTTTTAAATTAACCTTGTGGGTGGATTTTTGCTGAATCAGGTATGCATTACTTAACAGGTGTGTGTGATAATGAAATCTGGACCTGTTAAACCGGCTCTTAATTAATTACCAGATCTGTACCTCAGTTCTCTAACTCAAATGGCTGGTACTCCACAATGCCAAAAGTAAAACAAGAACAGCCTAGATTTGACTCTCCCCCCCCCCAACCCTTAATATTAAATTGAAAATAAAATTAACCATGCAAGGATTATGGGTGATTTGAAATACTGTGCCTTTTTTTTTTTTTGCTTGCCTTTGAAATTTGAAGTTCTTTTATAGTTCGTCTTCAGTAATTTACTCATTTTTAAATGCTATTGAAAAATAGTAGTGCTCTGTGTAGTCATTAATAAATACAAAGCAGCTCTCTCAAGGCTCTGGGGAGACCTAATAAACACAACTGTGTTACTAATTGATGCTATACTGAGCTGACAAAAGTAGTGCATCGGTAAACAGAAGTTAGAAAGCAAAAAGTTAAAGAACTATAGGGGATTATGTAGACATCAAGGGTTGGAAATTATAATAAGGCCTCTTTAGGGGAGCAGTAATTTGCATGTGGCTGAATTAGGACACCCAATTATTTCTGAGGACACTACTAAGAGCTCATCTGAAATACCCCTGAAGTGAAAGGCTTGGGAGGGTTGGGTGTTAGATGGGATAGAGGGGGGACTGAGCAGGTCATATTTCCTGTAACTCATGATAGTTTTCCCAATAGCTTGTTAGAGCAGCTTTCTTTGTTAGGGAGGAAAATGCTGATGAAATCAAGAGTACTGCAATTTCTTTGTTCTATACACACAATTTATGTTGAATTGCCACAATGGAATTTTTTTTTTTTTCAGCAGGGAGGGCAGGAGGGTGGAGACAGAAATAAACCTTTTAAATCTTCTTTATGTGAACCCCACAAGGACATAAACACTGAGCAGATTAGAGAGTGGATTTATGCTGTTAGTGTCCTCTATGCCGTGGTCCTCAGTGTGGGATCCAGGCACCCCTGGGGGCCCCAAGGCCCTTCCCGGGTTCCAAGAGGTAAAAACTATTTGTATAATGATACTGAGATACCGTTTGCCCTTTTCACTGTACTGACCATTTGGCATCAATAGTGCCAAAGCCTTGGTGGGTAAAACTCCTGGCATCTTTGCAGGAATCAAGGCACGGACACCGACTTGGACAAGTCGTCATCGTATTTGATATTACTGCGGGCTTGCTGGTAACAAAACATTGCCAGGTTCATTTGAGAATGTCCTTGATGAAGCAGTAACAATTATTAAGTGTATTAAATTTCGACCCTTGAGTCCAAGTCTTTTTAATATTCTTTATGACAAATGGGAAGTACACATAAAAGCGCTTCTGCTACATGCTGAAGGAAGATGTTTGTCTCCAGGGAAAAGTACTGTGCCGTTGAGTTAATAGCTGAACTAGCTGCTTTCTGAGTGGACTGCCATTGTACTTACTAGGACGACTGACTCTAGCTATTCAGACTTGGGTATAGGTCATTTATTTTCTCAAAAATGAACCAAGTGAACCCATCATTTCAAGAAAAATAGCGGGCAGTATTTATTCCCGATAAATTCAAGCTTTCAGGCAAATAGAAGTTTGAAACACGTGCATCCAACACCATTCATTTGACTGCCTCTCAGTATTTAAAGACTTTTCTGATGATGTAGGTGGTGATATTAATAAACGTGATTACTTGGTATAATCTCATTTGGTAATGAAATATGTCAACATCTGGAAGAGCTTCGTAACTCAATGAACTAATGGTTTCCAAGTGGCCAGTACATGGGTAGAAAGATCCGTTCAGAGTACAAAATACAGAGGCACCTGGGTGGCTCAGTTAAGTGTCTGATGCCAGCTCAGGTCATGATCTCAGGGTTCGAGCCCTGCGTGGGGCTCTCTGCTTTCATTGCAGAGCCTGCTCCGGATCCTTTGTCTCCCTCTCTCTCTGCCCCTCCCCCACTCTCTCTCTCTCTCTCTCTCTCTCTCTCTCTCTCTCTCTCTGTCTCTCTCTCTCTCTCTCTCTCTCTCTCCCCCTCTCTCCCCCCACCTCTCTCTCAAAAATAAATAAACATTAAAAATAAATGGGCGAAAAAAATAAAATAAAATAAAAATAAATGGGCGCCTGGGTGGCTCAGTCAGTCAAGCTTCCGACTTCAGCTCTGGTCATGATCTCCCAATTCGTTCTCACAAGCCCTGCGGTGGGCTCTGCGCTGATGTGAGGAGACTGCTTGGGATTCTCCCTCTCTCTCTGTCTCTGTGACAGTCCTGCTCATGCTCTCTCTCTCTCAAAATAAATAAATTAAAAAAAAAAAAAAAAGAAAGACACCAGTACTTGGGGAGTTTTGGTGTAGTATCAAAGGCTATCCAAAATTATCTGAAAAAGCTATAAAATATATCTCCTTTTTCCAGCTATAAATCTATGTGAGGCCTGATTGTCTTCACTTCAACCAAAAGAACACAACAGATTGAATGCAGAAGAAGATATGAGAATCCAGCTATCTTCCATTAAGCTAGAGATGAAAGATGTGTAAAAATGTAAAAAAAAAAAAAACAAAAACAAAAAGGAACTCTTCTGATTAACCATTTTTGGGAAAATATATTTTTCCTAAAAAATACTTTGTTAATCTGTAATGAGCTTATTACTGTTATTTTTAAATTAGTTGTAAGTAAATATTTTCTCAGTTTCCATTTCTTACACAGTAATTATTGATATATAACCCACATAAACAAAAGCTCTTTCGGGCTTGTAAGTACATAAAGGGATCCAGACACCAAAAAGTTTGAGAACCACTGATGTATGGTTTACTCTAGGAGACAGGAGATTTTTGTGCCAAAGCACGAGGTAATAATAGAAAGGGCTTTAAATTTAGATAAATTTAATTGATGAGCCGTGAATTCTATATTAAGCAAAACTCTTTCAAACATGGATTCAAGAACAAGTTTTCTAATGTCTATTTTCGTTATAAAGTCTTTCCCTTTAATGGCCACAGAAGACCAAAATCATTGCTGATGTTACATTTTCAGAGTTGTCTTCTTTTTTTAATACAACAGAGATTTGGCGTAAAATTGTGGTTTACAGAGGCTTTACGATTTATCTTTAATCATCTGCAACCTACATTAGCAAAAACTGTAGTAAATTACTGCTGTTTGTCTTTTCAGTTTGGGCTTATACTGAGGAAAAAATATTTTGTACCATTAGTGCAACTTCCAGAGCTATCCCCAAATCCTGACAGACGGGAGACTCTCCCAGTAATGGGGGCGCTTTGGGGACTTTTACTACTGTCTGCAGTGATGGAAAGAAAACCCTCACGGGTCTTGCCACACAAGGGAAGGATCCCCTCACCCGCTGTCCATCACCTGTGCTCCCTCAGACCTTCTCTAGAGGGAAGAGTTCTGCCCAGGTATCTGTTGGCACTGAGAGCGTGGCAAGAAGGCTGAGCCTTCGACTAACTTCAGATGTGCTTGGCAGAATCAGTTCCATTTACTAATTAAATGTATCAAAGTCCAACCTTCTCTGAAATGTCTTGTGGAAAATAGCATGCAGTTAGAAAGCCATGCTCAAAAACTTGTTAATTTTATAATCGCTTTGTTGGCATCTAACATATAGGCATTTATGTTGTCCTCTGTGGCTGGGCCATTGGCCTCTTCGTTGTTATCAAATAGGGGGCACATGGGTTCGGGTGCCATTTGGTTTCCTATCAACAAGCTGTCCGTTGATTGGGAGCAAATGCATTTTGGTACATTCTGCTTTTCCAGGGTCTTGCTCCTGACTCTGGTAATTCAGGGAGGAGTTGGCACCCCTAGAGCCAGATTGGTGTCAGGGTATCGGGATCCCTCGCTCCTGGCACGGTTTTATTAGCCAATTAAAGGCATCGGCTGAAACATACTCACTGTGTAAACAGAGGTTGTACAGTGGCCCCCAGCTAGCCTGGCCGTGAGAAAAAGCACCTCATTTCCTCTTGGATCTGCCCAAAATGAGGAGGGCTAAGGGGAGTGAGATGGCCTAGTTTCAGAACAGCTCGCAATGATAATGTGGGGGAAGGATGGGAGTGGAGAGGAAGGAAATGAAGATGGCATCCTCTCTCCCTGGGCTGTTGAGAAGGTGAAGCTGTAACCTTTGCAAAAAGGGTGAGAGAAGTAACTACATGCCTACTCATGGTGAAAAAGAAAACCAAACTTCCTCCAAATGCCCAAGATAATCATCCTCTTTGAGGTGAAATGGCTCTTGAAACTCTTAGCATTTTCTTGCGAACTGAACTTAAAATAATACATTTTACACATTATGTTTGGCCTTATTCACTGGTCTTGACCCAGGTGTAGGAAACTATTTAAAAAACCAAAAGGCATTTTTATTCTTGATCTAGGAGTATTCACTCTCTGAAAATTCATCAAGCTTACATTCATGATGTGGGCCTGTTTCTGTAGGCATGTCTCACTTGAGTAAAAAGCTTACTAAAAGGCTAGGGCATTCTAGTACATTTTTAACGTAAATAATACACTCAGTACTGACAAAATTCTCTAGACCCAAGGCTTTGGAATTTTTCACTGTCATTTAACACACGTTTTGTTTATTCTCTATTCCTTTGTACCACCACCTCACAAACGTAAAATTGAATCTATGACTGTACAGAAGGGAAAATAAGACATTTATATTAGTCAAGTATGTCTACAAAGCCATAACTATATCACAGAGACTTGAGAGCAGCCCTGTGGTTTTCTTTTCTTTTTCCCTCCCTCCCTCCCTTTCTGCCTGCCTTCTTCCTCCCTTCCTTCTTTCCTTCCTTCCTTCCTTCCTTCCTTCCTTCCTTCCTTCCTTCCAGCATTGGCTCTTGAATGACCTGTGAGGAAGGTAGAAGGAGAAAGTCAATCAGAAGACACTGGGATACTGTTATAGGAATAAGAATTTCTCTGAAGACTTCATGCTTCCTGTGTGCTTTTTAGCTCTTTGCCAGAGGTTCTGACCCTCCATAAGGATGGCCTCAGGCAAATGGGCTGTTTTCATAGTCCAGCATTTCCCTTCTCATGCTCTTTGGGGTCTCCTGACTTAGCAGCCGACGGCAGCGTCGCCCTCCTTCTGCATAAATATTGAGTAGTGCACCTCTCCCTTCCCTGTGCCCTGACTCAGTGCTATGGTCTTATGTTTCCTTCTCTCCTGGCTCTTCCAGGTGGCATGGCTGAAATGAATAGGAAGGAATGTGAGACATTTGGCATCGGTGTAAGAGCATGAGTGGATTTGGAGATATTTCCAAATAGGAGGTTAAAGTCCCAGAAATGCTACATGCTAGCTGAAGGATCTTGGGCGAGTCGCATACCTCTCTAAACCTCCGTTTCATCAATTAGAAAATAATAAAGAAATTGACCTCACAGGGGTTTTAGAAAGTAGACAGTAATACATAGAAGGTGCTTCCTACAATGCCTTGCCCGTAACAAGTCCTTAGTACATAGTAGATGCTGAATAAGTGCTGTGATTAATATCACTCTGTTCACATGGGGAATGGTACACATCACGTACACAAGTTTGCAGTAGGGGCAATGACGTCACCCCATCTTAGCTGGTGCACACTTTTAATGCCAGTGCCCTGGCATCTTAACAGAGGCCTTTGCTGGTGCCCAGAGATAGCAGTTACGTGATCTGATCAGATGGGGGTTGACCGAAGGGGCACTTTGATGATATTCCTCATCATATAACATAGGAGGCTTCTGATTCTTTATTATCCCAAGCACTGCCACTGTAAACAGCACTACACATCCTAAGCCTACCATGTTTAAAGTGCTTCTTCTGTGCCAAGCGCTGTGAAGTGCATTATTACCACACTGAATACTCATGTGAGCCTTTCATCCTTCTTTTTACAGAGTTGAGACTCCGAGAGACAGAACATCCATCCAGGATCACAGAGCTAGCACTTAGGGAGGCCAGGCCTATCTGACTCTCAAGGCTGTGTCTCTAGCCTCCTTGTGATTCTGACCCAAGATCGCAGCACCACAGGACTCCCACAAAAACACATTGTTCCAGACTCGGAGATGGGGTCATCATACACATTGGGGTTGGGGGCTCTTTCAGACCACTTCGGTGGAATGAGGGTAGGTAGTACAGACACAGATATTTACTGAGCCTCTGCTGTGCCAGGCACTGTGTACAAAGTATTAGACCCAGAGAGATGAAGAGAGGTGTAGTCCCTGCCTGCAAGGATCTCCCAGGCCATTAAGGACCTGAGGTGGACATACAATCACAACACAGTGAAGTGCCAGCTGAGAGAAGGAGAGATGCAATGAGAACATACAGGAAGAGCCCTCCTCAGGCCGGGGCAGGAACAGCCCTCTGGAGGGAGGCGGTAAAGGCCTGGCTGAGCTGTGAAGTGAAGGAAGGTACTCCCAGCAAAGAAGAGAGCTTGCGAACATTCTCAAAGGGCTAGACAGGGAGTAAGGTGAGTTGGTGGACGGCAGGTAGTTGAGTGTGGCCTGTGGGACTGCAGGAGATGAGACAGGTAGAGGAGTCCAGTGTGCTTCAGACCACAAAAGACCCTGGCTGGCCTTCCAAGGGAGTTGTTCTCTATCCGGAAGTGGGTGGGAAGCCACTGAAGGAGGTTGCCCAACATTTTCAAGGCGCATGGAATCATTAGGAGCAATCAGATGTTCCTGGCATCTTCTTTTCCCCCTTAATCACTTCAGGGGGAAGAAATAAAAAAAAGCTTTTTGGATGTAGCAAAGGACCCTTCTATGGTATGATTTGGGTTTCTGTGTGGACACTTTGCCTCTTGTGTGCTCTCGAGAGAGATATGAAAGGCATCCGCCACAAGACTCCTTCAATGGGTTTTTGCACTTTGCTTGTTATAAATTGATTCAGGGACTTCATTATGATGTCGCTAAGATGAATGGGGCAGTAGTGTTTTGGCTTGCGCTGTCAGGAGGAGGGAAAACAAGTTTCTGTGGTGCCGCAGTTCAATCACGCTGCTTACAGAAGTAGGGCCATGAAAGGATGAAGGAGTGTGTCTTTGATACTAGAAACCCTGTAGCCCTGTTGGTGCTACAAGCGAATGCTTAAATTAAAGGTTGGAGCCAGCTTTCAAGTGTTGACTGTCGAGCAAAAAGCTCAGCCCACACTCGTGCACTTACTCAAGCTTGTTAAAATAAAAATACACTCTCGGCGAGGCTCGTGTCACAGCTAGTGTAATTATTACATTGAAGATTGTTGTTTGAATTTGAGATGCTGGAGCACTCGTTTATTTAAAGATATGCTTGGCAATTTAATACATTAGTCAGGACTTATGCCCACACCATGGAGAAGTAAATATCATTGCCAGCTGCCTCTCGGGTTGTTTCTCCTTCACACGTTCAAGGTAAACACTGGCATTCGGCAGAGTTATCCACAGTGCAGGTGATTTCACTTCCTTTCCATAGTAGCCCAGTTCCTTAACTGACTCAGCTCTCATCTGCCAACAAAGGTAATGATGGCATTGCCCTCAGTGGATAGTTCTGAGGATTAAATAAGATAATACATTTAAGGTGCTTGGCCCATCAGTAAGTGCTTCAGAATGTCACTTTATTATTGGTATTATTATTATCTTTTTTAATGGCGGGGTAGAGTATGACTTAAATGCCGCTCTTCTTGTCTGGCTACCAATGATAAAAGCAGGACAGTGCAACTAACTGTAATAGCTGTGGGCCCATTAGCCCTTTGAGTTATACCCCCTGCATTTCTTGTGGTTGGATTTGCCCAAATTATTCAAGTGTTTGAGAAAGTTGTGCAAGACTGTACATATATGAGGCGTCACGCTCATTCTTTTATTGGTTTCTCATGGGGTTCTAAGTCACTCTCCCCACTTGCTCTGTCTTGGCTGTGTAAATGCAGGACATCTCCAACAAGTGAATCCACTTTATACCCATTTATTGAGTGGCTTTCTATGTTGAAAGCTACTCAACTTTGCTATGTTGTTTTAAGGTCTGAAATTCAAATGGTGGATATTGAAGATGGGGTATACCCAGTGTCTTTTCTGCAGACGGAACATAGAGGTCAGTCCTCCCTCTCCCCATCTCAGAATGCTGGGATTTATGACCTCTGCAGAATGCTTTGGGATGTTTCGGTCAGGACATTGTTTTGTTTATATACATTACTCTTAGACCCTGCACTTTTGCATGAACGATAACTTTTTAATGAGGTGACAGAACAGTGGTGAAGTCGATTTATGTGTCGGCCCAGTGTCATGATGAGTGAATTTTGATAACTCCCTAGAGGAGAGCAGAATTTTGATGGTGGAAGGTGATGTAGCTATAAAAACATCAGTCCCTTAGCTAGTGGGCATTTTATAGAATATTAGACCTATAAGCAAGTTCAGAGGCCGTCTAGTCCGGTGTGTTTACTTCACAAATTAGGGAGGTGGGGGATCAAATGGCATGCCCCGGGTAAGTTAGTAGTACACTTTAAGGACTAGAATCAGTCTCCCGCTCCCTGCCACAATTGTTTCACTGTTCATGCTTCCTCTGAGTGCCGCAAACAGCTTACATGTGATATTATATCAAAAAGGGCTGTAAGTGATGTGTTAGGCCTGTTTCACTCTTTAGCGACAAGATTGTACATTTTTATCAAAAGGTTTGATTGCATAATTATTTGTGTTTTCATAGGAAAGGGCAAAAAATTAATCCCACCCAAGAGTGACAGCACAGAGGACCATATGCACCAGAGCTTTAATGTCGGCTTTAAAAGCACAGAAAAACACTTCAAATATACCGTCACAAGGAATTCAAACTGTGTCAGAGAAGCCAGCAGAACGGTGTCCCTTCACACTGAGCACTGTGAAAATCTATTCTTGTTTGCTGTGGTCCCCTGTGAAAGGCACAGCGAAATCCCCCTCCTCTTCCTGCCCACCCCAAGAAAAAAAAAAATAGCAGAACAGTAAATAACAACCCTCAGATAATACAGATGGGTAAACATTTCCAGAATTGATTATATAAAGTACTGTTGACAAGCCACTAGCAGGCAAAATGAGGAGCCGGGGGAGGGGGGAGAACTTTTATCTGCCATTCAACTCCGGGCATACAAGGCAGGATAGACACAGAGCAAAATCCATGATTAACATGGTCATGTTCTTCATTCTAACAGCCTAGTCCAGGCTGTTACTCCGGAGGAAGGGGAAACTCAGAAAGGTTAAGTGGCTGGCCCAGGATCACACACTTGACAGCAAAGCCAGTTTGGGGACCCTGGTCTCTTGACTCCTGGTGTAGTGCTCTCACAACTGTAGCGTGACCCCTGAATCGAGTCTATGACACGACCAGCATCAGGGGTGCAAGATGAGGTTCACAGAAATTTCTCTAAATGGATAGCTGTTTTTAAAAAATCCTCCTGAAAGCTGTTCGTGATTTTTAGCATCCCCAGAGAGCAGAAACTTAATACCATATCGTGTAAAACCTTCTTATTGCCAAATTCAGAGAGGAAGGAACTTTTCATGTATATTTAGTTATTCAGTAAATATTTGCTAAATGCCTGTGCTTGTATTTGCGTGACCCCTGGTCCATGATCAATTCTCCTCTTGTCTCTGAGACAACGAATAAGGGGGATCATTAGGTCTGTCCCCTTCACCCCTCAGTCTAAGGGTGTCATGCGCACATCCTCTTACTTTTCTCTGGTTTTTCCTATCCTTTCCATCTGGTCTTTAAATGTCAGTCTCTGTTCTCGGCTCCTTTTTTAGCCCGTGTGGGTTTCTGCTGTTTGTCTTGCTCTCCTTTCGCTGACGTATTTGCATCTCTGTAGTTGCGCTTAATATCTGCTAAATCAAACCATATTGGCTTGAATAGCTTCCATTGATTTGTGAATAAAAGGATGCTTCAGCTGCCCAGCCCTGCTCTTTGTCCGTTCTTTGTCACCAGTAGGTTTAACTTACTCAAACCCTCCTTGTCCTTGTCCCTCTTTTACCCCGGTATTGTTCCTGCTCCCCCTGCTCTAGCCAGCTCATCCTTTTGAGCTGTCCTTGCTATAAACACGGTCTGTGTTGGGGGAGGGGGGGGAGGGGGGCAGGTACTGCTGTTTCATTTACTCATTATTCAGTGAATGAGGTGGCCAATTGTCATTTTCTCTTTGCTGTTGTCCTGTTTTCACTTTTCACCACCACCGTTCCCCCAGATTATCATGATGACCAGAATCACTGTTGTCATTAGCTAAACCACATTGAGTATCTACTGCATATTGGCTAATATCATTCAGAAGACTTGAATTTTGTAAAAATGGAGTCTGGCTGCTTCTGAGAAGGGATGGAAAACAAGCCTGTTTTGTTGATTATTTTAATTCAACCAATTTTCTATATACAATACTCTCACCACAGAGAAATGATCAGATACTATGTGCCAGAAAAAAGTGTGAAAAGGCACTAACCACAAAAATATGATTTTGTAAGCGTATCATCAGCCTGTCCATTTTACACTTCAGGAAATGCCCTAATCTTCATATTTTTTTTTTCTTAGCTCAAAACCAGTCCAACCCGAAATCCGTATGAAAAATATCAAAACTCTCCAGTCACCTCTTACCTACTTCTTGGCTTTGTCATTCAGCAACTGCCCACTCCTCCCCCACAAAAGCTCGCCTTTTCTTCTTTATACTAGGAAAGCATACAGAATCATACTGATGGTTTGCTAATCTAACAATAATGCTTAGATTCAAGATTAATTTCATTACAGGAAACAGGAAAGGAACTCTCAGATGTGTAAGCTCGGAGGCCCCATTGCCTGTGGACGGGGAAGCCCAGGAGTGTGGTCTGAGGTGTTCTCGGACCTGGGCCTAGCCTGCCTCTAACCAGCAGGTGTTAGCAGCAACAAGTCCCCCTGTCCCAACCAGACCAGACCAGACCTCACCACTGCCTGGTGTGGGGAGAAATGGCTTCTTCTCTTCTCAGAAGCATTCTCACACCACACTTGGCCAAGGTGTGTGAATGGGGAAGTTTGGGTCTTGAGTTTGGGTCATGTAACTACATCAATAAGAGCATTAGCAAGAGGAGCCTTCACTGCTGTGCCGCCTCATGGGTACGTTTGGAGGTTCTCACAGACAGGAAGGCCTTTGGGAGCTATTTTGCTATCACTCTCTGAGGCCGCCCAGCTGTTCCATCTCCCCTTGGTTGGGAGAACCTTTGTCTCTGGCATAATAGAAGGGTGCACAGGGGTGGAAGTAACGGCAGCAGATGTGAGGCATCATCCTGTCCGTTTTCCAGCAGAGCACCACTCTCTCGTACCCAGAGCTTGTTTTTCTGGAAGCCCTTCTCCCTGTGGAGCAGTGGTTCTCAACTGCAGACAGTTCTGACCCCCAAGGGACATTTGTCAATGTCCAGAGACATTTTTGATTATCACCGCTGGAGAGTGCTACTAGTATTTGGTGGACAGAGGCCGGGGATACTGCTACCCATTCTGTACGATGCCGAGGACAGCCACCCAGAATAAAGAAATCACAGAGCCCAAAATGCCAGTAGTGCTGAGGCTGAGGAATTCTGCCATGGAACATGTTCTTTACCTCATGTTCGTCATGGGCCCCTCACACATAACATCTTCATTTTCAACCCAAAGACCTTATATTTAAAAACATTTAGTTTCAAAAGATAAAGAATTGAAGTGAAAAAATTAAAGCACTTACTTTCACCTTTAAATAAAGGAATAAGTGGGAGACCTCATTGGCATGAGGGACAAAAAAGGGGGGAAAGTAATGCATTAGCAAAAACAGCCAGAGATAATCCACATAAATTAACTCAGTTCTAAGTTCATTTATACTTGCCTGCGTTGGTAGAAAGACTCTGTGGTGAAAGACAACATCTCTTTAAAAGAGAAGCCATAAGCCTCAGTGCTTAGTGTCTCCAGGCAGGTGATATGAATGTGGCAGATAGAAGAGGCACCTGGACCTCTGGACAGCACATACGCCATCTGGGACGAGCCACCTCCCTTGGCTCTGACCAACTGTCGCCATTTAGAATTACTGGTCCACCATTGCCAGGTCTTTTGATTTTTCAAGAGAATCTAGAAGTCTGAGCTTCGCTGTGAAAGTCCCTGGTTACCAATTGTTAGAAACAAATTTGAAAACTCAAAAGCTTTGTGTGGCTGAATATTGGGCAGATGAGACAAAATCTCTGGTCTAATACATGGGTCTCACTAGGTTCCCCTGTTCCAAAAACTTTAAGTGACTTGGAAAATAAGTCCAAACTCGTTAGCAGAGTGTTCAAGATCCTTTAAGATTAGGACTCACCAACCTAGCTGCCTACTTTGCACCCACTGGCTCCTTTCCACCCTTCCTTTGAGACGCAGCATGCCTCTCTTTGAACACACCATGCATGCTCTTACTGGGACCTCTGCCTGGCTTTCTCTCCCTCCCAAACCAATTTCCACTGCCTATTGAAATGTGGTAGTCACTCTTCGTGACCCAGATCAAATTACACATGATCTTCCTGAATTCCTTCAAAAAGCTGGGTTTGCTGATCTTTACAACTTAGCATACATTCCTATATTCATCTCCCCACCTCAAGTAATGTAAAAGAGTTGGAGGCTAGGAACCCAGCTGTATTTATTGTTTTCTCCTCCACGTAAACCTAGCCTTTAGTAAACTTAAATCACCTTCTCCTTAATCATCCACCATCATGCATGGTCATTAACATGGCAGTTTCTGTAGGAAATACCAAATTTTCTCCCTTCCCTTTGTATGACCAAATTTGCCCCCCGCCAAATTAAAATAACACTAAAATAACGTTATTAATGGCAGTAATGGAATTATGTAGGTTTTTTTTGTATTATCTCAGACCCTTTATTAAGAGGGAAAAAGTAAAACTTGAGAGGTAATACTTAAAAAACATTTGGAATAGCAATTATATAAGTATTTTTAAATGGTTAAATATTTGCGTCTATACTTAGATGTATAAATCGGTATTCTTTGAACTTGAAGTGGATTTTGAGCTGTGCTCTCCATAATTATAATAATCATACATTTTATTTATATACAGTTGGACTATATAGACATTAACCAATTAATTCTTGATGGCATTGCCTAATAAGAAGACTTTCCTTGGTACCCTATTTTTAGAGTGCACATATGAGTGTATATTAATTATAGACCTCTGTTATTAACTTTGCATCCTATTACCCAAATGCTTACTTAACAATTTACCAACAACATCAAGGGATAGGTGGGCAAGAAATTCGTATCAGAGTTAACTTCAGTCTTGAAGCCAGGAAGCGAGCGACATTTATTAATCCATCAAATACCTGGCCTGAGTTCAAGGACAATTCATTTTCCTTAAGTGTGTGAGTGGTTGTTCAAAGGGATATGTTGACTTTCTCAATTCAGGTCACATTATAATTAGCTAATTAAAAAGAAAACGGATAAAAAAATATATGTAATATATATGTGTGTGTGGGTGTGATATATATATATTTGAGCCAAATTGAGTTTTATTATAATCCTGGTTTTGTGTAGGTGATATAGCTAATAATTAAGTTATCCCCATTAGGTTATGCTTTCAGAAGTTGCTATGGCCTGCTGCCTATCCCATTAAAATACTACCTTTATCACTAATTTTAACATGAAACAGATCCATTTAGAGAAAATCCATTATGAGTGAGATAGAGTAAATTGTTGAATAGCATAGGTTTAGGCTCAAGGCCTAATATAAATGTGATATAAATGGAAATATATTGGACAAATGCAATTTATCTCATTATTCAGGAGTGAGATATTCCAAACGGTTTTGCTAATGAATACATAAAAATAGATTACATGTAACATGCATCCTGTAAGTTGCACTTACAGAAGTATTTTTGCCACCTCTACTATGCCTGGAATTAATCCTGTTTGAACAGCAACAGTACTTGAGTCTCTGGTTACAGGAAGCAGCTCCTTTAAAATTTAAACTAAAAAATAAAAAAATAACACACCGACTTTTCTTCCTTTTTATTTTTAGCTGTGGAAGTTACCTTTATGGAAGAATTCTGAGGAATACACCAATTTTATCTAAATCTGCTTGTGTTGTCTTCTGTTAATCCTCTATTGTCCCTTGAAATCAGCCCACATGAAAAGAAGGCAGTGTTCTTCAAAGCTCTGACGGGGAAGGCAAAGACTGAGGTTTCAGGAACATTGTCTTTTTGCTGAGATACTGGTAGAACACAATAGATAATATTCACCGAGCTCACAGGGAGGTCACTGCTTGCCCATAGGAGTTTGTAAGCCGTTGGTTGTGGCATTGAATTTAAAAGCCCTAAAGAGTAGGAAGAAAAACAAAGTATAATGATGCTATTATTGCACTGGTTACAGGGTTTTAACTCTGGTATTATTAGGGTATCAAGTTATTTAAATATTAATGCTTCTCGGGGGTACCTGGCTGGCTCAGTGGGTTGAGCATCCGACTTCTGCACAGGTCATGATCTCTCACGGTCCATGAGTTTGAGCCCCACGTTGGGCTCTGTGCTGACTGCTCAGAATCTGGGGCTTGTTTCAGATTCTGTGTCTCCCTCTCTCTCTGACCCTTCCTCGTTTGCGCTCTGTCTCTCTCTCAAAAATAACTAAAAACATTAAAAACAATTAAAAAATAAGTATCAATGTTTTTTGCTCTCCTGTGATTTTCTTAGAATAATGATTAGTTTATATTGAGAAAATAGTTTAAACTAGAACCCTCACTGGTTCCCCATCCCCCGATATATTTGAGCAATAAACTTGATAAAAGTTCAACAAGTCGAAGAGGATTTGCTTTCGCAGGCCCTCTCATTCTTGGTTAGAGGATGGTCACAGATACTAAAAGATCAGAGTTATTATGGCACAGGAGGCTTCAAACACAGGAAAGCGTATTCCGCAGCCCTTGTTGGTACCCCAAACCCTAGCCAGCTCTCATAAGTGAAGGTAAAAGTAACGGGGTGAAAGGGTATGGATGATTCTTACCAAATTATCACTACAAGTTAAACAAACAAACAAACAAAAACAGCTCCAAAAGATTTTAGTTGGTGAACAGATGTGAAGAGCACCAGATTAGGATAAAGTCAGCAATAGTAACAACGCAAACTGACGTTTATTGAACCTTTTCTATATGCCAGGCACTGAGCTAAGCAGTCAACGTGCATGATCACCCTTAACTTTCATCAGCTCTCCAAGTAGGAACAGTTGCTGTCCCCCTTTTCTAGCTAAGGGAACCAGGGATCAGAGAGGTTAAAGTGACTTGTACGAGATCACACAGCGTTCTTGGAGGAACACTGGGAACTGAGATTTGAATTGAGGTGTCTGACCCCAGAGCCCTTCAACCCTCTCTCCACCGCCACAGCCATGCTGTAAGCGTGCCTGTGTGAGCATGCATATCTCCGACGGTAGATTCATTGCCTCGACATGTCATTCACAGGCTAAAGGAAAGAAGTGTGTGGTGACAAGCATGCTCTAGTTAGGAGGTATGTGGAAGGCTGCATGTGAGAGCACAGAGTGAACTCTGGACCCAGGCCTGTGGGATACCAGGAGTGTTCTACCCAATCCCGAGTGTCATGTTTGCTGGTTAATAGATACAGAGGCCATCGTTACCTGTGCATGTACTTACCATAGTGGAGTAATTCCCCAGTGGCTGCTAACGATGAACCACCGTGAACTAGAACCCGTGTCCCCTGTGGTGTGACCACACAGGGCAATTCATGATTTGGACCTGTGGGGAGCCAGTTGCCTAATAGACTCTTTGGCATATACAGTAAGAGCTACCGTGAGAAGCTCCCATCACCCAAGCACTGTACTATCTCATTTTCTTTTTAGAACACTGTGAGGTGAAGTGAGGTGAGTGGTAATATCCTCCTGCTACAAATGAAGAACTGAGGCTCAAGGAAATTTCCCTGAGATCTATATAAGTGCCAGCACTGGAATCCTGAGTGTTCTTGACCCCTGCAACGATTGGAAATACACATAAGGACCAAAATCTCATGACACTTCCCTAATCAAACTTACAAGGTAGACTTCATTTTGAAGTGAAGCGAGACACCTGCTAACTCAGAAGCCTGTTTAATATCTTCTATCCATTAGAATAAATGCCTCTTGAGCCACTATACAATAAGTGGAATCCCATGTGGAATGCTACAGATGTATCTGATTAGGGAAAGAGAAGCAGAAAAGGCGGGCAGTTGTTTGGCATACCTGATATTTGCATAGTCTGAATCCTGCACATGGTAGGTGCTAATAAGGAAATATTTGTGGTTTATTTCAGTAACAGGGATTTTTGTCTGCGTATTTGAATATTCACCTCATTTTGGCTTTGCTTTGATAGGCTAACTCTTCATTTGGGGAGAATTTCAACTTTCATAGGTAGAGTTATGGATTGACATTTGCTTTTCTTCTCTTTTCCTTGACCCTCTTTAAAATGCGCTGGTAGGGGCGCCTGGGTGGCTCAGTCGGTTAAGCGTCCGACTTCGGCTCAGGTCATGATCTCATGGCCCGTGAGTTCGAGCCATTCTGTGTCTCCCTCTCTCTCTGCCCCTCCCCCATTCACATTCTATCTCCCTTTCTCTCTCCCTCAAAAAAACATTAAAAACAATTTCTTTTTAAATGGGTTGGTATTTTGCAATTGAGATCAGTTATGTCACGGAACAGGGTCCAAAACCTTGGGAGCTATCTTGTGGTTAAGGCTTCTTCCTTAAGTTTTCCTGAGTCTATGACACTGGGTGAAATTCTTGTATTCGTTTCAAAGTCAGAGTTATAAATTTTCTTCATTACTTTCTTATCATCACAATTATAATTATGTTTCAGTTATTTACAATTAATGTGCATTTTCCATATTTAAAAATACAAATTAAAACCTTCTCAGGTATGGAAACTTATATTTTAAAACATCACCACCAATATGTGTGTGTGTGTGTGTGTGTGTGTGTGTGTGAAGATGCATATATACAAATGTGTGTACATTTTATAAGCCTTGATTATCTCGAGGAATGAAGATTGTGAATATGTTTTTTCTTTATACGTTTCTGGATTTTCTAAATTCTGTTCAATAAGCCTGTGTCAGTTTTAAATAGGAAAAAAAAATGTAGCCTAAAATTACAGTTAAACATTAGCAGCTGCTAAGGGCAAATGGACAGATTGCCCAAGCATCCACATTAGAGGGAGGATATGCACTTGAATACACATATTAAGCATAAACATAACAAAAATGGACTGGCAGTTCAGTTCCTGTGTTAATGAAATATTAAGGGTGTGACTAGGGCAAGCTGACCCTGATTATGTCACATGAATTTGACTGTTTCAGAAGACACTCTTGAAAACAAAAATAAACAAAAAGAAAAGAATTTTACAAAAGCAGTTTTGTCACACAGTGTTTTTTAAAGTGACATACATTTTAAGATCTAGCCAGACTGCATTTTATAGCTTTAGGATCATTTTCAACCTGAATCTCCTTAAGAAGTGAGTCACAATCTCTAGAGAGATCTAAATTTAATACAGTCTCGTAGGGAACGCAAGTAAGAGTCGCTCTGATAAACTTTTTGCTTTGCCAGATATGGATTACACATGATTGGCTGACGTGGGCCAAAAATGAACCAAAACCGCAAATTCAAATCATTCACAGACTTCTTGTTGTAACTTAAATTGCTTCCTTAAGAAAAAACAACCAGTGTAACTTTTGACTGTCTGTAATAAGAGGGGGGAAATGGCCAAAATTTATAAAGCATGGATATTTGGCTTAGAATATTTTTTAGAGCATCAAATTTGTTTTGATTAGTATTAAGTCATTTTTCCATTTCTTAAAACATATCTACGTGAAGTCATTGAGAAGAGATCGAGAAACTTTCTCAAACTGAATGTGCTTTCTGTAAAATTATCCAGCCATAATGGAAATAACAGAAAGGTGATGGCCATACCTTGTGCACCACACTTGATCTGGGAAGGTTAACGAATGTGCTCTTTGGATTACCTTTTTTGCCTTCCTGCCACAGCAGTATTTCACTTAGGATGGATCTGCCCTCTTGCAGCCTCTTCTAGCAGCAACCATCTGAGAATTTAGGAAGTAAGGAAATAGGCCCGTGGGCTGCCAAAACAGAGTCCCAAAGTTCAAGCACTGCAGCTCATACACTTGACTCAGAGGAAATCCCTTTGGACCCAATACATCCTACTTATAATTGGCTTTTACACAGGTCATCTGACAAGTTTGGCTATCTGGTTACGTTCCAAGCACATAAGTAATTCCAAGATGAAATATTAATTACAAGTAGAAGGAGGGCCGCATAAGAGCTAGCATATGACTATGTATGGGAAGAAAAGAACTGATAAAGAGGAAAATAACTATAAGAAGGAACAGAATGGGGCATTTAGCTTTGGGAAAAAATGTCATATAAATCTTAGAAGTCCTTAAAGTCATTACAGCACATATGGAATAATTTTGCTTTTCTGGTCAGTTACTAATACATTTTAAACCAAGTTTTATTTTGAGAGAGAGCGCATGCTCATGAGCTCAGAAGAGGCAGAAGGGGGGGCGGGGTGTGGGGGAGGATCCCAGGCAGTCTCAGAGCTGTCAGCGCAAAGCCCTGTGTGGGGCTCAAACCCACGAACTGTGAGATCATGACCTGAGCTGAATTCGGATACTCAAATCAACTGAGCCACCTAGGCACCCCTTAAAACAAGTTTTATAATGTCACTTCATCAAGAAAGAGCAAGTTATGTTCAAAATACTTTAAAAAGAAGAGAAATATGTCACACTTTTAAAATACTCCATAAAACATGTTTAGGATAACTATCCTCTTTGTTCTGATGTGCTTTCTTGGATAAAACTTCAGCTCTTTGGAAATTCAGCAATGCCAGATTACTTATTAGGGCTCTAATCAGCTGAAATTCACTGCTGTTTGCTGTGGTGATGCTCTAAAATACATAATGTTCACAAAGTTTTTGGAGTTAGGAAAATTTACTTCATCGAATTCTATGAGAGAACCATCTAGAAAATGATTTGTTTGTTTCCAGTTTGCAAGATGTTTCTCTTGTAGCCCAAGGGAATGTTCTCCTGATGGCTGGTGGGCTTGACTAACTAGAGGACCAAGGACAGAATTTCCTGTGTTTATTCTCCCATCCCAGAGTTTGTAACAGTTGACTCTGGTTATTTGAACTCCAAGGCTGAGCTTGTATCTCATTACATAACAGTGCAAAGTAACTTCACCAAAACATGCTGTTCACTACACTGGCCCTTTCTGTCATGTAACCGTGACCTCTGTGATTTTTGCTCCTTCCAAATGAAGGCCAAACCATACATGTCCTCTTGTACATCTTCTTCTAGGACCAGAAAGCCCTACTTTCTAGTTCCTGGGTAATTGTAACAGCTATGTGCATCTTAGATCTTACTTAAGAAAGTGGGCTAATTTTAGGTATGACTGTAGAGGGATAATGCAGAATCTTCCATGGCAACTTGAAGCTCAACCTTCACAGGATCAGAGCACTAGGCAGAAAGAATACAGGTAGCAGAAAATTCTTCCTGCCAGCAAGTAGGAGGAGGAGAAACTTGTTTAGAACATAAGGAGAAAAAGACATGTTCAGTGACAGTGGGATTAAACCAGTCAGGATTGGCTATTTAAAGAGCATTTATTGGGTACTTATTGCCGTTCAAGCATTTGGGGATGATGCAGCAATGTATGCTCCGATAAATCTGTTCCCTTGTTGTTTATCTTTGAATTGGGGTGGACAAACTAGTGTTCCTAGAGGATGATGGCAAGGCAGCATACTCACAGAAAGGAAGATAAGGAAGTTCAAATTGGACACGTGAGTGGTAAAAAGAAGCGTTTATTATAATTTGTAAGGTTTCTTCATTTTAGAAGGCTTTGAAAGGAGGAAGTGAGGTTTGAACCAAAGATGGGGTCTGCAAGAGAGCCTGAAATGGTGAAGAGAGAGGGGAAGCTATGACCTTCTAGGCACAGAGGACTTCATTCGTAGCCGGTGGACTCGGATGCTGACTTTGGCTTACGCCCATAGGCACATTCACCCAGTGCACCTTCTCAGAAGTGTGGGGAGCAGTCAATGGTAACAACCTCACCTGCCAGAGTAAACAGAACTAAGAAAATAGCCTAGACCCCAGAGCAGGAAACGTATTTCCCTAAAATTTTAGATAGATCATACAAAAACTCTTTTTTTCAGATCGATAACTGCTTTAGTTCTCTACTTTTCCATGATAGGTTCATAAAAGAGAAAGGGCATGGGAGGAGGTGAGAATAAATGGTTTAAAGTCAGAATTTTTTGCTGAGGCTAGATTTTCTTCCTCCCTCTTCCTATTTATGCAGCTATCCACAACACCTTCGGTTTTGAGGGTAGATTTCATCTGGGGACAGATGGGGAACACAGAGCCCCTGGTCTCCAATTGAGTGAGTCTAGAAGGAGGGAGAGCATGAAGTAGAAATAAAAGGAGCATCCAGGATGCATCCCTTTTTGGGTTTTTTGTTTTTGTTTTTTCATAGAACTCACCTGAAATGCCAGTTACTCCAAAAGCTTTCAATTTCAGGTAACTTAAAATCCCTCTGCCTTCTTTGCCTCATTGGCAAGTAGAGAGGGACCACTCTTTCAAGTGGAGGAAATGTATGTAACAGAAAGAAAAGGCAGAAAATAGGTCAACAAAGTCGAGTGACCTACACAGATGGGTGTTTCGAGATGTGTCAGCTGTGGTTCCACAGTCACTACCCGGGTTCACTTACGAATATTGGGAGTAAAGGCCGGAAGTGGAAAAATATTTTCTGGGCGGGTGGGAGTAAAGAAGAAGGAGAAGTGGGTTATCTTTCTTCTTTCAAAGAACTACCACTTGAGTCATTTTTTTAAAGTTTCCTTAAAAGTCATTTTGCTCAGCAGAGGACAGTATTTCTAAGAAGAGAAGTCAAAAACAAAAAAAAACAAAAACAAAAAACAAAAAACCTTCAAACAATTGGAGTGTCCTCCGAACCCCCACCTTCTTCCTCTTCCCACCTGTGAATACAAGACCATTTCTTTTTCCTTTATTGGCCCCATTCTGCTTAAATATCACAAGATCGCACGATCACTTCTTTCAAACAGTAACCTAATACCAAACAGAATTTTAACATAGCCACTAATTCTTTTGAACAAGGCTGTGTTGGCAATTATGAAACAGGGTAGACGTTGGCAAGCGCTTTCAGAATAATTATAGGGTTCCTCGAGTAGTACAGTATAAATAATTGCTGGTTTAAAAGCGTTATTGTGAGCAGCAATTTATACTAAAATTTATATTTGCTCCTTGAAACCAATATACGTCAAGAGTGCCTCGCTTCCACCCCCAACGTCCCCACACTGAGATCTCAAGGGCTTTGGAACCTTTTGATTCCATTTCACGTTTAACTTAGCAAGGCAACTACAAGGCACGTCTGAGCTGTAGTAAATAAGGGTAAGAGTAATGCATTTAATAAATGGGCATGAATGAAGTAATGAAACCATTCCAGCCCTGGCCACCCGGTGTGCTCCCAGGATACTGACATGCAGAAAGGCCATTTTGGTACAGAGAGAAGCTAAGAACTGCAGCGGTATCACTTTTGCCTGGCAAGTAGGGCACGCCGAAGAACATTATCACCTCCTCTTTGGCTTATGATGGTGTGGATGGGAGGCACAGAGGACTAAGACACAGGAAACTCGTGGAGATAATGCCGCTCTAAAATAGCCAAGGAGACTTATTAAAATATATATTTGCCTCTCTGCGGAAATTTTCATTTTATCCTATCGCACATTAAAAATGGGTAGGTACCTCAGAAAAGCAGATTGGAAGGGTGGAAGGCAGCCCGGGGGCTAGGGGGCTGTTTGTGAAGGACTCTCCTCGAGGGGTGAATGCTGAATAGAAGCACTTCTTTTCCAAGCAGGTGACTGAATGTGTCATCTGCTTGTCTTTCTGTGGATCCTAGTGGCTTCTCTTACCCAGTGTGAGAACTCCCCTGAGATTTTCACATCCTGAATGTTTCTCACCAAAGTAGCTAGTGTTCTAGGATAATGTGTTTTTTGTTTCAACTGCTGTTCCTGGTTTCTGTTCTCTAAAACCCTTTTAAGCCATATTTTCCCTGATTGTTCAGTGCTGGCTTTGGTATTTAAATAAGCCTTTCAATGGGTCATTAGCTCTGTAATTAATTCCAGCTATTTTTAAATGGTGCCTTGGTTATTAAAGAGCTGCCATATTCTCAACAGCCTTGTCTTTCTTGGAGCATCCCTAAGCATTAGCTGATTTTTTTTTTTAGTGCCAAAAATATTGTAATTTTTTTTTCCTCCTTTCCAACATATTCTTCACTGGTAGGAAGAGTCAAATTTTTTGAATGAGGACAGAAAATATTTAACTGTTACACTTCTGTATGATATCCCTGGCCTTTTATTTTTCTTTCAAATGATCTCAACAAATAACCATCCAAGGACTTCCTGTAGGACAAACCCTGCCCACTATTTAACTTACATTTTAAACATCCATTTTGCCAAATCACAGGATTTGAATAGGAAGTGACTTTATGCAGAAACGACTGTAACAAAATCACCAGCCAGTTAGTTGCAAAGCTTAGAATTAGAACCCAGACCACCTGACTCTTAGTCCGTTCTTTCCATTTCTTTGTGCTTTGTTATGTAATATCAACATAGCTGTTAGTCTCTGTCACACTGGAAGAGGCTTACCAATTCTAATATTAGAACCAGCGAGTCCGGCCCCACACCCTTGGCAGACGTCACAATCAATCACAGCACAGTGCACCTCGACCAGCATCCTAAGCATTCATGAGAACTCCATCTGACTTAGGAAATGAGCTGAAACCCACTTGCCACCTTGACCTTATCGTAATCCCAGGATAAAGTAGTAATTCTTGGTTCAGAAAAGCAGATGGAGATTAACTTTGATTATTGAGTATTATCTGAGATTAGATAAAAATACCAATAGCTCACATAATAATAGTAATAGTGTCTACCATTGTGTGCCAGGCACTGAGCTAATTGCTTAGATGTATTCTTGCATTTGAACCTCCTAACAACCCTGTGAAATAGTTACTGCTATCTCTTGTACAGACGAGGAAATTGAGGACCGGAAAGGATAAGTAACTTGCCCGTGATCACTGAGCTGGTAAGTGGCTGACTTAGCATTTGGACTCAGATTTATCTCTAAAGCTATTCCTTGGCACCTAACAGTACACGTGGGATGCCTCTGTGCTGTCCATTGTGGACCAGCCTCTGATGTCAGAAGAATAGTTACTACCTTTCTCTCCATGACAGTTCACCTTCTCCTTCACCTCCAGCCCCTGGCTTCTTTTCTTTTTTTTTTTTAATTTTTTTTTAACGTTTATTGATTTTTGAGACAGAGAGAGACAGAGCATGAACGGGGGAGGGTCCGAGAGAGGGAGACACAGAATCCGAAACAGGCTCCAGGCTCTGAGCTGTCAGCACAGGGCCCGACGCCGGGCTCGAACTCACGGACCTCGAGATCATGACCTGATGAGGTCGGACGCCCAACCGACTGAGCCACCCAGGCGCCCCTGGCTTCTTTTTTTAATCCTGTGAACTCCTTTGGCATCTTTGAGTTACAGGTTCTAGTAAATGTAGTTCAGAAAAGGATGCTTGCCCAGATGATTTTGTTTTTCATTTTTTTAATAAATTAGGTATCCTTTAACTTATTTTGGTCCTTGCCATACAGTTTCCATGCTAGAAGGAAAAGCCTAGGTCTGTCTAGGATATCTCTAGCAGCCTTCTTGTTCCTCTCTACAGTAATAGATTACATGCTAAAAGGGGGCAATAGGGTTCCCTAATTTAATCATTCCTTTGGAGCACCTGCCATATGTCAGGCACTGAGCTTGACCCGGGTAATATAGGGTGAGGAAGAAAGACGGGTCCTGCTCTATATACCTTCCATTCTAAATGTGTAAAGACAGCTAATAAACACAAAACATTCCAGGGAGTGATAGATGTTATGAAGAATGAATCCAGATATTACAATAACAGATGACTTGTGGGGAGAGGGTAGGAATGCCTCTGGTTTTTTGGTTTTGTTTGTTTTTGTTTTTTCCTATGGTCCCTAGGGCAAATATTAAGGGGGACTATAAAAGGTAAGTTTAGGTTCTGTATTTCTAGATACGTCTATAGCTCACTTAGGGCTAGGACTGCGGTTGGGGGAGAATGTCAAGTGGACACAACTGTATTTCAGTGTAATCTTCCTCTTTGGCCCCCGCGTCATTTCCCCACTCTGTTGGGATCTTCTCTCCTGATCACTATCTCCACGTCCAGCTGCCCAGCGTTCTGCCTGCCGTGCCAAAGCTTGCCGCCTCTCCTTATCATCACTAGCTGAATCGTGAGTGATCCTCTTTTTTGTGTCCTCAAGGTCAGGCCCCCTGTGGCTGCCAGGCCTCAAGGAGCCACCCTGATAAACTAACCTCTCTGCTCACTCCTCCCACATGAGTGATTTCTGTTGACTCTGGTTCCATTCTTTTCATCTGTGAAGTGGGGACGTTGGGATAAACGTAGTTGAAAGATGGCGGGAGAATGAGCACATGTGGGTGGTGGTTTCTCCTGGGTTTCACCCCAGCTTGGTAATCTTGGGACAGTCACCTTGCCTCTCTGAGAGCCTCATTTGCCTTGGCTAAAAAATAATGGGTTCGATTGAGCAATCTCACAGGTCTTTACAGGTCTGGAACTCTGTAATTTGGTTTAGCTCTTTAGAGCAAGCTAAACAAAACAAAAACTATGATTCATGAGAGAGAGCACCTCTACCTCTATTGTCTCACCCGGAGAAGGATCTTCAGACAAGGAAGGGGGCCCAGCAAAGATACCATTGCAGGGCAGTGGGGGAAATTATTCAAAGCCTTTTAACTTCCCTTCCTGAGGACAGTTAGTGTTAGAATGGACTCTCACTGAGATTATTAATGAAATAAGAACAAAGATGACTCTTCATATGCCCAAACTATGTTTAATATCTTCAACCTTAGAAATAGTAGGTTTCAACGAAGTCAGCCACATCTCCTGACCAGTCCTGTGGCAACTGAGCAGGGACCAGAATGAGCCAAAGCATCAAAATCACATATTTGTGTAAGTGACTAGCTTCTACTTCCTTGTCATCTGTCATTTACTCCATATTGAGGTCAGAGTGGTAAAGCTATTATGCAGTATACATTTACATTAGATTATCAGGAAGACAACGGGCAAGGGCACTGAATCACTCTCACCAGTAATTTCTAAACGCTGAAAATAAATGTGCGTGATCTATTCTACATGGATGCATTCGTGTTGTATATTCCCTTTGCAGCCATAGCTTTTACTTAATTGATTTCACTTACGGAATCCTGTGAAATCTCCTTGCAGAAACCTGAAAGATGAAAAGGTACTACTTAATTCATCACTGCCTTGTCTTCTTCTTAAGGGGTTTGTTTACTGTGATGAAGAACAAGTGGTCCATGCCGCGAATCTTCTGCACAAAGTAAATTAGCGGAAAGAGCAGCAAAACCAGCATGGTTCTGCAAAATGCTTCTTTTGTTTTCTGTCAGCATGGCAATGGCGCCACACAATTGAAAACTTATTTTTGCAAGCCGGTGTTCAATGTAATTTTGAGGTGTGAATTCAGCCATTCATTATTTGAACTTTTGTTATTTCAGAATGAAGGTAGCCTTATTTAGATTCCTTCATCTCCTCTGGGAGCCAACATTTACATGATAATCTGGACATCCATTTACGTCTTCTTCTGACTGTCCTTGAGGAAAACAAACAGCATCAAAAAGGATTAATTATTTTCCAGTGGAAACTTGTTGTGTGCTGACAATAACTTTAATCCCTTTAATGTCCAAGTGAGGAGGATTGATAACTGATAACACTTCTATTGATATTTTCCAGATAGGATTCTGTAGCAAAAAACCAAAAGTTTAATGCCTTTTAAGTAAGCATTAAAGGGGGAAACCCTTTACATAGACTACAAATTCTTGGCTTTAAGCAATATTTATTTATTTATTTATTTATTTTTTAACATTTATTCATTTTTGAGAGTGAGAGAGACAAAGCTCGAGCGGGGGAGGGGCAGAGAGAGAGGGAGACACAGAATCAGAAGCAGGCTCCAGGTTCTGAGCAAGTCAGCACAGAAACCGACGCTGGGCTTGAACTCCCGGACCGCAAGATCATGACGGGAGCTGAAGTCGGACACTTAACCGACGCTTAACCACCCACGCGCCCCCAAACAATATTTTTTTTAAATGTGTGTGTTTGGGGTTGGATGTGAACAGCTTAGAACATTAAAATTTCCATCCACACATCAAGTCTTAGATGTTCCTCTCTTATACATTTTACTAGGTCAAAAGCAGCTCAAATATGAATAAATAAAACCTTTGGCCATAGAGTTTTCAAATACCATTTATATTTTATTTTATAAAATGAGCTACATTGTCCTTGTGATTTAATTGACAGCTGGAAGAAAATCAGACACTTTACATACAGCAGAATTTATGAACCCCTGGAGTCCTATTTGTGACTATTTCACAATACAAGTTAAAAATACATTTTTTTTTGCTTTGTTTTGTAGATTAGAAAGGAAGCGTGAGAGGATGGAGAGAGACATTACAGTTTGAATTTATAATTAGAAAACACAGAAAGTGAGTGAAATGAAAAGATTGTTACCATGAGAGTATCACCAGATGCCCCGCCCCACCTCCCAGCACCCAGGCAATCTCTTTTTGAGAATCCACCTTGGGTGTTTAAAAACCATTGCAATAAGAAAGTGACATTAAAAATGGTATATAACAGGGGCGCCTGGGTGGCTCAGTCGGTTGAGCGTCCGACTTCAGCTCAGGTCACGATCTCGCGGTCCTGAGTTCGAGCCCCGCGTCGGGCTCTGGGCTGATGGCTCGGAGCCTGGAGCCTGCTTCCGATTCTGTGTCTCCCTCTCTCTCTGCCCCTCCCCCGTTCATGCTCTGTCTCTCTCTGTCTCAAAAATAAATAAGCGTTAAAAAAAAATAAATAAAATAAATTTTTAAAAAATGGTATATAACCACTGTAGCGAGCATGACACATATGTGATATCCTGAGAAATTGCCCAATCTTTTCTTATCCCAGGTTTGGTCCCTTTCTTTTAAAGTGTTTGAAACCAAAGAATACAGCGGATACCGTTTTATATTTAGCCTATTCCCTTATGCGTTGCTTGTTTCTTAAATCAGTTCATGGGCAATGAATGAGGAGAGGAAAATAACAGCAACCACAAAATACCCTGGTGATATGATAGTGATTACCACTTCCTAATGCTTACTTCTTACCTAAGAAAATAGCTTTATTTTCTTCTCTCTTGTGCCAAACTTGATTGCATAGAGCAAGAAAGTAGAGAGCAACTCTGGTTTTTTAATGCTGTGCTATTAATTTCACTCCGTACAACATGTTTAGTTCCTCATTCCTTCTAACTTTGGGATTAAGTATAGTGTTTTGTTGTGTGTTTACAATACAATCAGGCAACAGACACAGTACTTAAGAGGTGCTACCTACCATCAAACACATCAAGAATGCCACAGATTTTTCTGCTTTCATCACTAAGACTTTGTTAAACTGTACATATCAAGAAGTTCAATAGGAGCAAAGCTAATCTGGTATTTTAATATTTTTATCCACCACCTCATTTTGAACCCACACTATGTACCTTTAAGTGTAGTGTTCGTAACTTCTCACTTTCCAAGGTTGAGGATGTCCTCATTAACTTTGTGTTTCTCAGGAAGGAACACGTTCTCCTGTGGAAATTCTTGACCAATTTTAGCAAATTGAGGCCACCTATTCATTTAAGAGTGTTGTATGTATTTGATTACCTCGAATGGCTTGCCCAAAGATTCTCTTCTGGAGAAGTACCAGCCCAATGCCCGAAACGAAACGCCCGAGAGTGGAAAGTCCTAGTATCCATGAGGGGGATGACTGGAGTGTTCCTGGAGACAGTGTTTTCGCGTGGCTGACATTAATGACAACCCAACGCTACACACTCACTAAATGTTTTCATTTCAGAAGAGCATCAAAACCACGGAGTCCTTTTAAGTCGTCTTCTTTTACTGCGAAACTAGAAACCATGCGAACAACTACTTTGAGTAATAACCTGTGTCCCAGCTACAGGCTGTATTAAACTCCTTGTCATATAATTTTCTAATTTGTGTGTAGGTAGTTGTAGCAAACAACCGAGCTTATTTCAGAGTATGACATCAGAAAGCATATTTTAATGCAGCGGTGATGGGTAATGAAATCAGAATTTCCACAAAGTCCCCTCTAATTGAACAGTATTGTAAGGAGAGGTAAAATATGAGACTCAGAGTTTCCTCCCAAAGTCATTTACACTATTAGGTAATGAGGCTGACTTTATTTTAACAAATGTACCAGGAGGTATGCTTCCTCGTGAACATTGCCCCCTTCAAAGCAGTCCGCTGGGGAGGCTAAACATCTGTGCCAAAAACACTGTCCCTGCCAAAAACTAATATGTAATCTCTCTTCTGGAACTGCTTTCGGCTCCTTTAGCAATGTCTTAATAGTCTCCATGGTGGCCATTGTTCTCCTGGAAGAGTGACATCATTTGACTTCTGAAAACAACCAATGGTTAATATGGTGAGGAAGGGACGAGAAGAAACCAGGCCAAGCTGTTTTCCCTTAAGAACAACAACCACAAAAGTGACTACGAAGTGACAAACTTGTCTTTATCAGCACACTGGCACTGAATGTGGTTGCCAGAGAAGCAGTTCAAAGAAGTCTATGACAACGACAGCCTCACTTCTATGAAGACCAATCTTCATTTTGGGTGAGAGGCCGGTGCCAGTAATTCTGTGGGAAGAAAATATCGGCGGCCATTTCTCTTCTTCCAGAAAATCAACATGGTGGGTGACAGCCACGACAAAAAAGAAAGGACATTCAAAGGCCGTCTGTGCCTCAGTACAGAAGCACCTCCACACACACAATGTGCGGCCCATATCCAGATATCACCCCCCTCCCGAGAGTGTGCGGTTTTGGCCGTGTCAGAATTACTCCTCCCTGACTAACAAAACTGCACAGTGAGCAGTGAGTGTGGGAAGCTGAAGGGTGGGGGGAAAAAGGGAAACTCCTAGATGGTGACTTTCATTGTCATAACCTGATAGTGATCACTGGAGAATTCTGACGTAAGCCACCAGTTCAGAAATCACTAAGGTGCCGCCAAGTTTGGTCATGGGGCAGCTCAGTGCCTTTACTGCAGTCTGCACAGAGTTCCCTGATTCTGGGCTGGGCAGACCTCACGTACTCAGCGGTGGGGTTCAAGACCAGCGCGCCGTGGGGATTTCGATGAAGTGTTGGTGGGGCGCCGAAGCATTCCCGCTGGGAAGTCCTTTGGAACAATCCATGTTGTGTCCCATTGGGTGGTTCCATGTGTCTGGGGATATTTAAATGGGTTTCCTTTAAGTTTCACTTTGTAAGGTTTATGAGATGCTGCTGAAGGATGTATAGAACTGCCGCCTGTTTTCTGGTCCCTGTGCCTTTCTCCGAGGGACCGTTTTTGTCTTGCTACGGTTGGGGGAGGAAGAGCTACACCGGAGTGAGATGAGTGGCAGTATTCCCGGGGAAACCATTCTTCGATCTGCCAGTCATGATCTCAGACCCCTTGGCCCACTGGCCATTTACACCGATGGCCAAAGTCTTTGTGAGCGGTTTCCTCCAGTTTTAGCAATTACTCTCTCACTAGACAGAGCAAACATGAATTCAAATAACAAGGGTTTTCCATTTTCTCCTTTCTTACTCCCGATTTTGTCAGTTGTAGGTGAAAGAAAATGGAAGTCTTGGCAAATGAACGAGGGTGGAGAGCCACACGGCTGCTTGTCCATTTGTCGGGTTAGGAGAGGGCTGAGAGGCTGTGGCATCCTGTGGGACTGAGGGCTCCCCAGCCTCCTGACTCTCCGATGGGAGTTACACTGAAGGCAGCCTGTCTGAGACTTTCAAGTTTGGTCTTCTCTATGTTAATCTCTTCCTTAAAACCACATTAAGGAAAACTCCTGGAATGACACATATAAAAACAAGATAGACCTTTTAAAATCATTGTTACCACTGTTCCTGAGAACCCCCTGCCTTATTGAGGACATTATGTTTTTCACAAAGTGCCTTGAACTTTAATGTAGGTACTCAAAGAATATTTGTAAACTTATGCCCAAAGAAAACATTCTTTGAAATTAACTAGTAACATCCAACTCAAGAACGAAAGGCAAATAATAGATTCACTCTGAAATGAATTGTACTGAGTGGGCCATGAAATGCTCCCTCTTGAAGACCATTTACCTCAACAGACCAGAAAAGGGGAAAGGATGGCTCTATTATAGATGGAGTAAATTCACTGTCAAGAAACATTTTGAAATGGAATGGGGCACCTGGGTGGCTCAGTCACTTAAGCGTCTGACTTTGGCTCATGTCATGATCTCATGGTTCATGAGTTTGAGCCCCACGTTGCGCTTCCTGCTGTCAGCACAGACTCCACTTTGGATCCTTTGTCTCCCTCTCTCTCTGTCCCTCTCCTGCACTCATGCTCTCACTCTTTCTCTCTCTCTCAAAAATAAATAAACATTAAAAAAAAGAAACAGACTGATTCTTCTCTGGTAGAGTTACCTGTCTTGCTGTTGACAATGGTACGTTTTATGGTAATCAGTTCATCTTGTCTAACTGACAACTCAAAAAGCTGATTCCAAGAACAGGAAACTGGCTTCAATAGAAATATTTGTTTATTTTAGAGGGTGGAGTTGGGTAAGGACTGATCAAACTTAATCTTGTGACGTATTTTAAAGGATGTTTTAAATGAACACTAATTCCTCATAGGTGCTAGCCGTCTTTCTGGTTATTGGCAGGTGTGTTTGAGGTGTGGCTGATTTTTTTCAAGCAACATACCAAGGTTGTGCACCCGAAAAAAAATCTTGTCCCATTCAGAATTTCAGTTTGGAAGCCTGAACGCTTATTCAAATGATTTTTTTCTAAGCCTTAATTCTCTTTTTGAACTCTTGTTTCTTGGAATTGCTTTCAGTAGCTGCATCGGGTTTCTTTGAATAACAGCTAAATCAAAATAAAGGCAGGTCGCCATGAGTAGTTAGGTTGATTTTCCTAAAGCACTGGGCTGACTCCAGCCACCCCTCTGGGCATTGGTTCCCCAGCATCTCACAGAGAAGACTCTTGTCTGATGAATACGCTTTTGTGCTGTCACCAGACAGTTCCTCAGAGGTTACTTCTGTATGTCTTAATGGTCCTTGACATGACCTTGGACTTGGCCCTTGACATCTATTGCCTTAGACAGTTGTAGCTGGGAACCATGTAGCTTGAGGTCCTCAAATGCTTTGCTGTTGGAGGTTTTGTTGTGAAAAATAAATAACAATGGGAAATAGATTTGCATTACTGATGCTACTTGCCATGGGCTTTGCTGCTTTGGATTTAAAGCAAAAGCATACAATTATTGAGGGTGGGGGTGGGAATACAAACAATCTTACCCTGTATCAGCACATTCTATTCAAATTGTTTACTTTGAAGGGAAAATAGGACTTTATTTTCTATCAACACCAAGTTAGCATCGTGTTGCTAACAGTTTCTTCTGTCTGTCTCTTCTATAATGGCAGGGCATGATATTGAAAGGAATACTTTTTGACTGATAGTAGTAAACATTTTTTCTTTCATAAGACCAAAAAAGGGAGTGGGGCAGGGGCAGGTGTATAGAAACAAAGCGTTCCAGCTCTGGTAAGAGCTCTGGCAGAACTTTTCCTGTGGACCTCGAGGAGAACATTTCATTCTGTTCTCTTTCCTAAACCAAAATGCAATGAAAACAGATAATTTGGTTGCCAGGTGGTCTTCCCTTCCAACTTCTATTACAACTTTTTCCCTGACTAGATGACACCCTGCTGGGTTTTGCCATGAAAAAGATGTCCCTACTGTTGGAGAAATGACAGTTCAACTCTCTCTTAATCATCAAATCACAGTATAATAGAGCAGGACTGGATCGGGAAGATTGTCTGGTGCCACAATGCACCTAAGATCAGATGAGCCCTGGAGAAAGAGGGTTGCAAAGTTTCTCCGGTGTTTGGTAAATTGCACTCAGTGACAGGTACTTTTAGAAGCCTCCTAACCCTTGTAGTTCAGTCTTTTTGCTATCTCACCACACAGCTCTTAGAAACCTCTCCCACTTCCTCTGCTTACCACCTCTCCAAGATGCCAGCCTTGCCGTGGGCTTTACCTAGAAAGTGGGTCGCTGACATAATACACACCGGTCTCTTTCAATTCTGCTTTGTATCTGCTTCGTGTTACTTCTCATGTTAGGCCTCTGCATTACAAATAAAGCTGCTGTTTGGGCGCCTTGATGGCTTGGTCGGTTAAGCGTCCCACCTCAGCTCAGGTCATGATCTCACAGTTCATGAGTTCGAGCCCTGCATCAGGTTCTGTGCTGACAGCTCAGAGCCTGGAGCCTGCTTCAGATTCTGTGTCTCCCTCTCTCTCTTCCCCTCCCCCCACTCACACTCTGTCTCTCTTTCTCTCTCTGAAAAATAAAAACATTTAAAAAAATTTTTTTAAAAAGTTGCTAACCTTGAGTGTGTCTTTATCTAAAAGGAGTGTACTGACCTGTTCTTCTTTCTGCTGCTGGTTTTCTCAACTCCACTTGCAGCCCTGAGCGGATAGTACTTCCTTTAAAACATGGGTGAGGAGGAAGAGGATTGCTAACATTTACAGAGCACTTACTGAAGGCACTGGCTCTTCAGGCACTCTGCCGGGTCCGCTTTAATAATGAAGTAGCAAACATTTTATTTTTTTATTTTTTTTAACGTTATTTATTTTTGAGACAGAGAGAGACAGAGCATGAACAGGGGAGGAGCAGAGAGAGAGGGAGACACAGAATCTGAAACAGGCTCCAGGCTCTGAGCGGTCAGCGCAGAGCCCGACGCGGGGCTCGAACTCACGGACCGTGAGATCATGCCCTGAGCCGAAGTCGGACGCTCAACCGACCAAGCCACCCAGGCGCCCCGGTAGCGAACATTTTAAAGGCAAGGAGAATCAGAGGCAGAGAGATTAAGAAACCTGCCCAAGTTCACATGGCTAGTAAGTGACAGGGTAGGGATTCACCCCCAGGATCTAGCGCTTGCAAAATGAACCTCCACACTTTACCTTCAGGGTCATCCCCAACTCTTTCCTTTCTTCTCCTTTGGAAACCTGTTTGCACTTCCATCCTTAATTCGTATGCGGCGGAGCTGACACAACGAGATGTTGGTGGGTTCCACGGGCCCTCTTTGCGTCTCTGGTGTCTGGCCGTGCAGGTTGCCAGCAAGTAGTGGTAGGACTTGCAGCTGGATGGACCTGTGTGTGAGTGTGCGGCATGTGGCATATGGTGTGTGTGTGTCAGAGAGAGAGAGAGAGAGATGATTTAAGATGGTAGCAGCTCTGGGCATTAAAAAGGACCTGCTATTCTGAGCTCAGGCTGTGACAGTGAGATGTGCCTGTAGCAGCTGTTAGCAATCAGAGTGTGTTTCCATCTGATGTGAAATGCGCTGCCATCACTTGTGAAGTGGATTTCAAAACCTTGCCACACTGAAGTAGCAGAGTGTATGAATGGTGCACTTTTACTGCAAATTAGAAGAATTCGCTTGTTCCAAGGATAATGTCACACTCACTCACTCAAGCGATCTTAAGTAGCAAAAGCGCACATCGCCAAATGCTGGATGGCTGATGAGGGTGTGTGCAGGACGGTTGCAGAATGTCATCTGAAACGTTTGTCTGCAGGCAAAAAGCAGCTCCGTGGACTAGAGGAGCCGAAACTGAAAGTGGAGTAAGAAGGACAGTGCCGTGAACCTTATTTTGTTATCTCTCCTTGGCTGTGGCCTTCTTACCTCGTCTCTCGTACCTGACTCACATGAAAATAGGTAGCTTCAAGATAAACACCCATGATATACATTTCCTTTTGTTGGGAAAAAAATGACATTTATTAGGTATTACAGTCTGTGAACTGATGCCCAGTCTGATGTTGAGACCTTCTTAAAATAAATCTGACAATCTCTTTACTTGGTCAGAACATTCCTTTTCCTCCTGCCTCACAGCAATTTAATATCCCCAAGGCTCTGCAGCCTTTTTCGTTTTTCCCTTTCTTACGAAGAAGTCGCTACCAGCGCCTGCTTTCTCCCCATGAGAATAGACACAGAAACAACTGTGCTTCAGCGGTCGGCAAATATTGTTAACCATTCTCTGGTTGATCTCCTATATTATAATAAAGAATGGAAATGTTACTTTAAAAAGCAAGGGGAAAGAACATGCATTTAGAGAGAGAGAGAGAGAGTCAGGAAAAAAACTCCTCAGGTCACTTGTCTGGTCATTCTCATGCCTGGCTGAACGGGTTGCCTAAGAAAAGCACCATAAAAGATAATTGCAAAAAATACTATTGAACTGCAATCCAGAAATACACCTGTGATACAGTTGAAGGCTTAGAACTTGACATATCTATTGTTTAGATGTCATTGGCTATGTCCTGGCAAGAAGAGGTAGAGAACCAGCCGAATTTTTCTTCCAGGAGTTGGTCGCTAATCCTTCAAGATCATAATGTCTTAAAATGATTACTGTAACAACATCGACACTTCTGCTTCTGGCAAGTCCGAATAATTTGCTTATGACTTTTAATAAAAACCAGACCTTTCTGTGACTTCTTATCCAAAGCTCCATTCTCCCTATTAATTCTAGGGAGATTTTGGGAAGCAGGAAATAACGCAGAGGTGGAGGGGCATCTGGGCTGTGGGACGATCCTCTTTGTTACCCTCATCCTAGATCTGTGGACCAAGAAATGTGTACCCGTGGCTGTGGATGTATTGTCATTTTAGTCCTCTGTGGCTTACTATAAAGCAATATCAATTTATTTCCAAGGTTTGAAGTTACAAGTTATTTTCAATCTTTTGCCATGAATCCAAACTTGATTTGATTAGAGAATGAATATTTCTTAAATGACATAATCTACTATTCAATGAATAGTAACTGATCCAAAAAACAATCCAAGTCAATGGAAAGAAGCAATGGGTTCCTGATAAGCTTTGATGATATAATCTGGATTCTTCTTATTTTGACCCACTTCTGCACACCTCCATCCCGCTGGTTTTTGTGATAGCGCCTGTGGTGGTGGGGGGGGGGGGGAGCATAGAAATTACACAATTGGAATTAACAATCAATAGCTGACTTTTTAGGCAGGAGATTTTGGCCCTTTAAGGAGTATTATGAGGCAAACAGAATGTTTTGATTGATTTATTCAGTAAACTATGATGCTATATGCTGAGCATACAAGGGTTCAGACTCACATGAAGCCATAGAACAGATAGATTTAAGCAAATGTCCTATTTGTTGTAAGATCCATTTCTATGTCCGTAGCTTGCTCTGTCTTTGGACTCGTAATTGAATCACCAGGTTTGTTTATTTTTGTAACATTATATGCACACATTAAAAAACATAAAAGCTTCTACGTTGAAATACCAAGATTGCGCAGTGAGGATAGCTTGAGTTATGCATAAACGTGTGAAGTTAAGAGAGCTGCCAAATGGAGTGTCAGGTGTGAAAATTGGTGGGTAATGGTATAAAGTAAGATTATTTCATAAAATGCAGTAAGAGTAATTCTGATGTTCTTGGTTAAGCAGAAACTAGATAAGATCTCCAGATTTGGTCTGGTTTGGTTTTAGAGATGTTCTTCTCTGTTATTGTGAAAAACAGACTTTAAAATGATGAAAGCAAAGAGCTGACCCCGTTGCCCTCAACTGCAAGCGAAGGAAGATTTAACCTAAATGGGGCGCAGTTGTTCTTGTTAAGGAGAAAAAAGGAATTGGTATCTAGAGCGAGGTTGATCGCTAGAAAAGATTAGATGCAGTTCTGTGAGTCAGGTGACATTTTTTGGCCTAGTATTATCCAGGAGAATATAAGGGACACACATTTACTGTTGGAAAAGAAGTTATTAGGGATTTACCTTGATTTGATCATAGTCTAACCACTTAGTAAAATAAAATGGATTCTTTTTCCTGCTGATATGACAGTTAACCCACACTGAGAGATTCAAGAGTTTTTATTAGATATTTCTGATTGCAAGGTCCTAGAAAATCTTCAAGAATTAAATATTGAAAAAGTGTAGTCAATTCTAGAATCTTAGAGGAACCTTATCCCAACTGAGAATAATTGGCCAAATGGCCAGTTGCCTTTGTCTTGGTCCCTGATTGCATAGAACCCCACACATTCCCAACAAGTATGTTTCACTGTTTACAAAGGCAGTAAGAGAGGTTAGATAGGGAAGACAAAACAGAGAAAAGTATTCATATTGCTGACATTAATGGCATCCTCTTTTAGTGACTGAGAATTTCTTCAGTATTTGCCCACTGGATGAGTACAGTGAAGATTAAGAAGCTGCCTCTCTTGCCATTCAAGTATTTTACTCAAGGTTGAGTTGGTTATCAGGTAGTTACCCAAAGAGGTCAAGAGTCAATTACTTTAAATGGCAGTGTTTTGTACATTACTGTGTAGCAGGAGGGTTCTAGACGGAACTGGATCAAAAAATCAAAGCCATCCACTATTTCTCTATGCGAAAAATCTGTTTCTTCTCTGATTTGACAGAATTTCCCTGTCTGGAGACAGAAACGCTCATCTGGATTGGGCTTTTAGCAAAGATACATAAGCATCAGGGAATATGAGTCAGTTTCTCTGGAAAGCTTTATCTAGTAAGGATAGAAACCTATTACAAAGGATTAATATTCAGTTCCCATTGTCAGAACTACCTGCATTTTCACAGAAAGCCACATGAGAAGATATGCCTGTCTTCCTTATTCTTCAGAGATTTCCTGCATACACAACTAAGCTCTCTGAATTCATATGGGGCATTCTGGCCTAGTGTTTTAACTCTTATGCACCTAACTCATACATGTATAAAGTCTGAAGGAAATGGCCAAAGCCCCAAAATTCTAATTTTGTCTTATTTTAATTCTAGTTTGCAGTTGCTTGCTCTTGACTGTTTCAGGTGTGTTTATTTGTATGTATTTTGGCGGGTATATACAGTACTTTTTTTATTAAAAAATCTTTTTTTAAAAGGCTGTTAAGTTTTGGGGCACCTGAGTAGCTCACTTAAGCATCTGACTTCAGCTCAGGTCATGGTCTCAGTCGGTTAAGCATCCAACTTTGCTCAGGTCATGGTCTCACAGTTCGTGAGTTCGAGCCCCGCATTGGGCTCTGTGCTGACAGCTCAGAGCCTGGAACCTGTTTCGGATTCTGTGTCTCTCTCTCTCTGCCCCTCCCATGCTCGCGTGCGCGTGTGTGCGCGTGCTTTCTCTCTCTCTCTCTCTCTCTCAAAAAGAAATGAACATTAAAAAAAAAATTTTTTTAAAGCTGTTTTCAGCAGAAACAACAATCAAGTTAAAGATTTTAAGAAGTAGCTTTAAATAGTAGGTAAAATATAGGTGTTTTGTAAGAGAGCAGAATATGTGGCAGGAGTTTGTTTTTTTTTTTAACATCTATAATTTGATAAGGTCCTTTGGGTCAGACATCAGCTTAACACCAAGGCTCAGGATGTCAAAGTATGACAAGTGTGTTTATTGTTTACCATGTGGGAACCATGCAGTTTCCATGATGCCCCTGCAACACTGCACAAGCCCTGATGAAAGTTTAGTTTCAGTGACGTTGCTTGACACAGCTGAGATGGAGAGATGACCTCTCCATCTGTGTGTCCTTTTTTTCTTAAGTTGAAACTAAAATAGTAAGATCTGAACCTATTCGTCCTTCGAGAAGGCATTTTGGAAACCACCAATTAACACCAAACCAAAACAAAACAAAACAAAACTCAAGTCTAGCTAGCAGATGAAAATTACAGTTCTGTGTATTTTTCTTTATTCGCTTTGTGGAGAAGCCTGTTGTGGGTAGTGAGGGCACGGCGTCCTGGCCCTTGCCAAGAATGATATGCCAAGCTTCCTAAAGCTTCCCATTTATATAAGTCTTTTCATCTTCAAAGAGCTTTGCGAGCATTCATTTGCCACCACCTGCCTGGGAGGTAAGAATTATTCCCATTTTGTGGACGGAGGAAGTGGGGGTGTGAGTGACTTGGTGACTTGTCTGAGGCCACCCAGGGAGTCAAGGGTCAGAGGGAGACTTGGAAGTGTTGCAAGCTCTGCTTCTTAGGTAAATCAGCCTACAGCGCTTTCTCCTGTCATTTCCCCTCGAGAGCCCCAGATTGATGATAGCATAAACCTGAAGGCATCAAATAATCCCGAATAGGAAAGAGACGCCAGGTCAGTCTTACTCGTGGCTGCCTCTACGATTAAATCTCTGGAAAATCTAGACCTAGAGAAGAAACCATTTAACCCTCCCGAGATTCATTCTCTGCATCTGTAAAATGGGGATAATAATACCCAGCAGCCTACTTCAGAGTTGTTGTAAGCATCAAAATCAAAACAAGCTAATGAGAACAAAAACTTTAAAATTTGTTACACAACCCTGCAAAAATCAGATGTTATTATTGTTGCCAGAAATGACCACGAGGCTGCACTGCAAAGGGGGTAGGGCTTTTCTAATTAGGTGGCTAATTGCTTTGGTGATGTTTAGGGAGGATTAAGTACTGTTATGAAAGAATCCAAAGTCCATAGAAGGAAGGACCATAACAGAGAAACATACTAGTATTGGTATATATTTAGTAGACAAAATAAATGGCAGAACAAGTTGATCATTAGTTTGTATAGGCTGCAGCTGGAACTTGGCCCTCCCCACCCTGAAGGACCACTGAGCATGCCTGGGCTGTGGAACATACCCATGCTGTACTCCCGAGCCGTGCATCCAGGAAAACAGACTGTGCCGAACTATTCAAAGCCCACAGTCTCTTCCCCTCCCATCGTGGAGAGGTAATAAGAGCTCTCTGCAAATCCTGCGGCGGCCTGTGGCCTCCAGCGGCAGCCCTGAGAGAGAGGAGGAAAATCATTTTGCTCCCTGAATTGTTCACCACTAGTACACACAGTGCCTTTGCACATTATGAAGGACGGCACCATGCCTGCAAGGTTGGTTTGAGAAAAAGGTGCTTATCTGGGCAGACAAATCTGTGCAAAGCTCCCTTACTCCGGGCTGTTACAGACACCCTTCAGGCTCAACAGCCAGGTGAATTTCAGCCCCGACTTTTGTCCCCTCAGTGGGACCCCATTGGGCAGGGCACACTGTCCCTGGAACTAGGAGGTGGCTAGACCCAGAGGAGCCACGAAACTCTAGAAGCCAGGAGCAGGTAAGCAGGTGTAGCGTCCACCAGCCGGCCTTGACGCTCAGGCCAGCCTGCCATCCAGGCAGCCACAGAAGCTTTTAATACCCCAGCAGTTTTAAACTGGGGATAAAATAAAGTGTCTAATCCATAAAGGACTCAAGCCATTTTACCGAAAATAAAAATCGAATGCCTTAGGGTTTTTCTTTTTTAATCTTTATTGGTTTTTCTGCTTACAAAAGTAATACATGCTGCTTGTAAAAAATTCAAATATTAGGGGAATATGTAACATGGCAGGTACAAAGTCCTCCACATTCTCAGCCCTCCAGAAAAAAAAGCTGTCCACAGATTGGTATAAAAGATAGTTGTTTGGGAGTTTTGGTTGTTTTGTTTTTTTGGGTTTTTTTTTTTTTTTAAGTGGTAGTTCTCGATGGTTTTTGCAAGACACACAAACTCGCGTTAACATTCATCCATATAACTTCCTCTCTCGGGTGCATCCAAGGTTGGGCCATTTTCCTGGCAAGCCAGCAGGAACCCCGCCCTGTTCAGTCCAGTTCAAGAAAGTATCTGGTTGTGTATGTGAGCTAGAGTGGTAGATATTATTGAGGTAACCGTAGGCCCCTATTAGTTTGTTCTTTATATGAACCAATAAAAAATTTAATTTTTTTTTTACTATTATTAGTAACAAATTCCTTGTGACACACACCATAACGGATGGCAATATACGGCCGCGTCGTAGCATTGAAGTGCCAAGGCTGTAAAGGATTGCTGTGGTAGCTGATCTGAACTGCCTGTCATATTATTTGGGGGATAAGCAGCTTTTCTCTATCCCCACGTTGGAAAGAGCTTAAAGTCTGGAGAAAAGACTTTAATTTCGCTATAAGGCAGGATTTCTTATCAACAATAGCAATAATAATAACTACTATTTATTGAGTGCCAAATATTTCTGTATGATGTGCATGTGTATCTACATAGAATACATACATACAATAATCATTTATGTGCTATATCATGTCTACATTATTTCACTGGATCTTCAAATATGAAACAGAGGCTCAGAGAGGTGAAGTAATTTGCCCAACCTTAAGAATTGTTAAACGTTGGTGTTAGTCATCTTAAGGTCAAAAACTCTACTCGGAATTCTATAAAATGAAGAAGAATGTTCTAGAAGGTTGATGATTTCTTACAATTATAAAGTACTTGGTTATAAAGTAATTACGTATCACTTCCAGAAAGATATCTTGACATCGGTTCTCTGTAGTTATGTAAGTTTAACCAAATCATTTGTGTTGTGTCCTTTGCATCCTTGGTGAGTGGTGGCATACCAGTCATAGTATGTTCCTGATGTTTGTTATTGGAGAAGGTTAGCTTGGCTGTGAACTATGGTGGGAAATGGGAAAAAAAAAAAAAAAAACTAAACTTTTGAGTTAAACAAAAAAGACAAAATGTGTCCAAATCCCAGCCTTCCATCTCCCTAGCTCTCTGACTTTGGGCAAGTTATTTAGTGTCTCTGAGCTTCAGTTTTCTCATCTGAAAAATGCAGATGATGGTGATGGTGATGGTGATGGTGATGATACCACCTTCCTCATAGGGTTATTGGAGAAATGGATATAATGCCTAACACATTATAAGCCAAATACATGTTTCATATTATTATTGTTAGTTATAAATCCATTAGATTATCATGACATCACCTTTTCCCCCATTGAATGGGTACAGCTCTTGTACAATTGTATTTTTTAATTCTTTGAGAGAATGGGTATTTTTCTCTGGACTAAGATATCTCCCCAAAAAGGTACTGAGGAATAAGTGAAGTGTTAAGAATGCCATTGTCCATGTTCTTGTCCCTTTTATAATGAAAAGTAAAAAGCCAGCCTTTTCTCAAAGTACAATGTGAAATGACAGCCCAGCCCAAGGACCACTTGGCTAATTAGCACACTTGCATTCCAGGATTTCCTGACTCCCCGCTGCCACTTGTTGTCAGCTCCTTGAAACCGCAGAAGTTTGCCTCTGCAGGTGTGGAGAGCGTGCTTGAATTACTTAGGGTGCGTGAGAGAGCAAATTATTTAGGCAATAGAGCAGAAAATGTGGGCAAATTAGAATTTTTCATAGCAAGATTGTGCATTGTTAAGCCAATTCATGATTATATGTGTACGTCTTGCTTCAGATATTCTGCTACACAATGAACGTCTTTGCTGCGATGAATATGTATGTGGACTAATTTAATCAATATACTTGTGACAGTAGTGGTGTCTGACAGAACTCATCCTTTGAAAGGCTGGCTGAGTTAATGTGTGCAGTATATATATGGGCCAAGACTCATAATTTGTCTTAAAAGAAGATTATTTTGAAAAGACACAACGCTGCCTGTTAGAAAATGAAAAAGCCTGAGGGATAGAAAGTAAAGGGCAAAAGGGATTTTTGTCCTTTTCCCTCTTACTGGTCTGGAAACTCAAATTTAAAGAAGTAAACTGCTTTCCTTTTGAAAAAATATTGCAAGGCATTTTTTTCCTTCATTGATACATTTGAATTCTGTGAATTGACTAAAAGGTGGAGGGAAGTGGCTTTTATGCATTGTTGGATTAAATGGAAGGTTGCGTAAGTGCCCCGCTCCAATCTGCAAATGTTTGCTTTCTGGAAATATCAACACATGTGATCAGATCACATTCAGACAGTTTGCTTTTTTGGAGCAGGTGGATTTTAATCATTTCCTAAAGAGCACTTGCAACTGAAATTGTCTTCTGAGATAAGAGAGCCACCCCGGGGGTAAGCTAGTAGAATAGTTTAATCTGGCCAATCAGAACACCTGAATTTTGCTTTGGAGACTGCTCCCATCACCTTACTATGAGATTCCTAGTGAGGCTTTTCCAATTCTGATTCTTTGGCCAACATTGTCCCCTAGAACTAAGCACAAACACAGCGGGAGTCAAAGGTCTGGGTAAATGACCCCTGCTTGAAAATACAGGTCAATATACAGTGAGTCCATTCAGACTAAGCATCTTGGCGTCCATAAATCTTGTGAAATATGTCTCGGGCTTGAGTGTCCTCCAGATCTGAAGACCTGGGAGCTGAAGCAAGGCTGAACCCCAAGAATTTGGGAGCCTGACTCAGACCAGCAGAGCTATGCAGTAGTTGGTACCAAACTCTGGGTTTGTGCTACAACCACCCTCCACCAACCACCCATTCCCCAGCCCGAGCCAAGCCATGAGTCATTCTGAGGGTGGAAGTTCCGGGCCCGGATCCCAGGGCTCCCCCGATCATGAGCAGACCCCTCTGTGCCTTGCACATATCACTTGCAGGATGACAGGAGCCACTGGCAGGTATTTGGGTCTTACCTATTAAGGTGATGTTTACATCATCATTTCACTTCTCATGGATAATCCACTGTGACCCCAGGCAAAATAAACAGCAATACGTTATTCTCCATTCGATCTAGATACAGCTTTACTCAGCATTCCCAATATTGGAGGGCCTTCATATCTTTTAAAGAACTAAATAGGTGTGCTTGATCTCACTATTGTTAAGCTGGAAGGAAGGTAACTCTTGAAAGGTCCAAATTCAGCACTAACATTGCTTTAATTGCCTCAGGTAGTTTTGACACAGACTTAAACTATAGGGCCTAATGAGGTTCATCTGTGTCTAATTTCTGTGATTATGGCTTGAGGTAAGACGTAGGAAAAGCTCAGTGTCCGTCTTTTTATTTCACATATAAATTTTGTTTAATAGATGGTCCAGATACTTCGTGTTGCCTAATTATTCTATTCCTTAGGGGTTGGGGGAGGGGGGGGCGGAGGCTGGTTCTCATTATAGACTACTTAATTCATATGGGAAAATCCAGGCCATCACTCTCAGCTGACATCACCTTCCAGAATGTCTCTACTACCACTTGGCTTTTGTGTCTCAAAAAGGTTGGACATAACTCTATCTAGATCTACAGACACTATGTGACACAAAACTTGGCCTTGACTATATTAAAAATACTGGAGGAGCCATAAATGTGAAGCATTATTAGAGTTCACATTTCATAAAGAATTTCCTTGAAGAAATCAAACAAGACATCAAGATGTGGTGGAAGATTTAGAAATGATCATTTTTGTTAAATGCAACCTTATAACACATTAAGCTGTGTAACTCAGAATAGACAATATACGAAAACACCATTATGTACATATTAGAAAACCCCATTACAGAAAATGTACTGGATGTAAGATATCAAACAATCTTTAATTCTGGACAATGAAGCCCAGTATGTCAACACTAAAAGTGATCGACATGAAAAGGCCTCTCCTTCTAGAATAGCTTGCACTCCCTAAAAGTCACTGCAGTCCTGTAGTAGTCCCCTTGAAAGGAAGTTAGCAGGTACACATGGTTTATAATGAGGTTAAATCCAGTAATTTAATGTATGCTGTTTCTGTGTATCAAATGCAAACATTGCATCAAATCCGCAGTAAGAAGTTGTGGAAATTATTCCAGGATATGGGATTACATTAGAACTAAGAGCGGGCTATATGTATAAGTGTGTTACTTACATCGTGCAACATAGCCCTTAGGTTAAGTCATTGCTTTGTGTAAGGCGTGGAGCCAGTTCGGGGCTATATGAAAATGAAGTCCACTTATGCTCTTGCAGTTGTGTTTGTGTGTGTGAGTTAGTAATCTATGATACTATGATATCCATAGTGAAGCCCATGAGAAATAAAATTTAGCAAAATGGAACATTCCGGGTAAACTGGTGAACGTTGCCATCCTGTATCTCCAGCTCAGTGTTGATCTTTATTTCACATACAAATTATATTTAATGGGTGAGCCAAGAACTTTGTTTTGCCTAATTACTCTATTCCTTAGGTTATTTTTTTAAATCCTTAATTTTGTTCTTTCCAACCAACTGTGCTAAAGATCTATTGTGTTTGCTCAGAAATGTGCTTTGTCATCTTTGAGAACTTTGGTGTCATGTATATTAGTCTTTGGGTGGTGTTCCAGTATGAGGCATCTTCAAGTAATCAGTTGGATAGAAACACACACACGCTGTACCAGGCAGTCAATTTCCAACTTGAAGAACTCAGAAGCTACATATACGATTGGTCAGGATTCACCATTATTAAATTTAGCTGGGATATTAACTTAATGGTTAAAAGGTTTTGATCATACACAACTGGACTGATTTTTAACACATGGCAGCTACATTAATTAAAAAAGATGATTAAGGCATTCTTATCTTGCCATCATATGTAACTTATTAATATTTTGAGTTGAATCATTTTCCTAAGCAGTCTTGACTTTTTGGAGTATATTTTTTCCCTACCAGTGGAGCTACAGTGCTCAGCCAAGACAGATTTATGACCTTTTAAAAATAATGATGGAAAATGAGATCGGAGGAAACATTTTAGTATCTGCTTTGCTCTGAGGCCTAAACTGCGAGCTCTCCAGTTCTTGAAGGCTTTGAAATGCTGATTCCAGTCTTCTTGTGGGTTCTTAAACACCTTCTCAAATGACCCATTTTAATAACCCGAAAGCTATTATATAACGAGCAGCCATAATTTAGTCCAGGGCTCTAGGGGGACCCTCACAGTTCAGCAATGAATAGTTAATGCAGTATAATGTTTAGCAGGTTATTAGTTTTCACTATACAAATGCTGATCAGGGAACGCTTTTATAAGGTGTTTAAAAGAAAATGTAATTAACTGGTTGCGTGCTTCTGTTGCAGCTCAAATTGAAATTATTCCTTGCAAGATCTGTGGAGACAAATCATCAGGAATCCATTATGGTGTCATTACATGTGAAGGCTGCAAGGTAAGCCTTTTTAATTGTTGTTGTTGTTTCTATTAATGCTGGAATGTATCTTTGCGATGTTACTTCTGCTATGTCTAAAAATTCAACTCCCTGGCATTTTGAGTGATGAGAAATGACAGGACGGAATAAATATTTTGGTGTTAAATTATAATTAAGGAAGTCGTATATATTTTTATGCCTTCCATCAAACTAACAGGAAGCTAGAGGAAAGTATTTGAGCATTGCTTGTCACTTCCAATCCTGGAATTGATTGAACTGATGAACAATCCCTTTTGGGTTTTTTTTTTTGTTTTTTTGTTTTTTAAAGAAATGACTCTGGATTTCTGTAGTGTCCCTGTTATAAACTTTATAAGAAAATATTTCCAATGGTTTAATCAGAATGTAATCAGAATCTTATTGTTGGCACACATACGTTGATATATCTAGCCAAATTACAGCAAAGCCACTGGATAGAACTCGGTTCTGGTCCTAATGCCACCACTGTCCCTCTTGCTTGGGCTTGTTTTAATCTTTTAGTGACTCAGTTTCTTCATCTATAAAGTGGGCATAACACCTGTTCTTCCTACCTTTTAGAACTATTCCAAGGGTAGCGTGAAAACCTGTAAATAAAAGTCCTTGCAAACTGAAAAGTGCTATTTAAATCGAAATATTTTCATTCTTATTGCTGTTGTTACTACTTAATTATCGCTGGTGCTGATCGAGGGCAATACGTTCAGCACAGGCATAATGTGGCAATGGGAATAGAGATGTTTATCCTCATCATTCAAGACCTCCAAACCCAGATTGCCTCTGTTATTCAAATTTCAATTTATTAAGATTTAAATCCTCCGGCTTATATTGGAAGGGCCTTGAGACAGCTTACAGGATAAAACAGTGCAAAATAAACAGGCAAGAAGCTATTTAAACATGCAGGAGGCCTCTGAGACAGTTGATTGCCACTGAACCAGGCCTGATTAGCCCTAAGGCGTTTTGAGGCTAAGGCAAAAAAATAAAATAAAATAAAATCCACAAATTTGGCTAGCTTTCCTTCAGTGAAATTAGAAAATATAATGTCATAAAATACAAAATCACCTTCTGATAACAAATAACTACTGGGAGATTTCAGGGAAATTTGCCTCGTAATTTCTTTAAGTCTTTGTTTTACTCTTAATCATGGTAACATGTGTTGCTTTGTACGCACACAGATCCGCTGTATTGATCCCATCTTGGTGCTTCTTGAGCTTTCTGCACACCACCAAGCACGCTTTTTTTTTTTTTTTTAATCATCTGCCTTTTAGGAATAAGGGGTTTGCTACTTAAAGGGGATTTTGAATTGTTCATCGTTACATCAGTCCTCAAGGCCTCAGGTTCTAGATTACTAAGAAAAAAAATTATGTCCTTTTACTTCTTCAATTTGCCCTCCCTCAAAATTAATCAATTAAGTAAATAAAAGTAGACACAATGAAATCAACTGCGTGACCTATGCCATCCCAGGATGTAAGGGAGGGTGGTCTGCCTGCAACGACTGACATCCCATTGATTTTCAAAGTTAATTCAGCTGACGTGGCTGGGCAGCCGTCACACTTCACCCCCACCTACTCTGTGCTCACACCTCGTCCTGCTGGAAGATGACCCAGCCTTTCTCGGTGATGGGAATATAGACGGCGATGCCCCCTACCAGAAATTCCAAGCAAACATGATATTGTGCGCTGCACAGCGCCTGGGTATTTCCTGAAGCGGACAGGGTCCTGGGCATTACCCACGTGTCCCTTCATTCTGCCTGAGAAGCTGACTACTCTCTCTGAGTCTCTTAGTAATGCCACGTGTCATTTTCTGTGCCAGCCAGAGTGAATACCTAAGAGTGGCATCTGAGTCAGGGCCAGGGTAGAGGTGGGGGCCCCCTCGTATGAATACCCAACAATTCAGAAGATTAATTAACAACAGGCTGTTCAGTAAAATCAGAATTGTCTGAGAACCACTGGGTTTACATAGGCATAAACAATGTGTGTTTTCTTTTTACTCCAAATGTTTATTTATGACAAGAATAACAGCGATAAGAAAACAAAAGGCACAAGGTGCCTAGGTGGCTCAGTCGGCTAAGTGTCCAACCTCAGCTCAGGTCATGATTTCTTGGTTCGTGAGTTCAAGCTCCACATCAGGCTCCACAGTGACAGCTTGGGATTCTCTCTCTCTCTCCCTCTCTCTCTGCACCTCCCCTACTTGCACACATGTGCGCTCTCTTTTTCTCTCACTCTGTCTCTCAAAATAAATAAACTAAAAAAAAAAAGAAAGCAAAAGGCAGCTATTATTTCATAGTTATCACTTTTCTAGATTCCCTTCTGGATCTCATACTGCCTCAATGCCAAAGTGAGGGTTTTTTTGGTTTTTTTGTTTGTTTGTTTCTTGGTTATCTGTGGTTCTATTCTCCTGTCCTATTGACTTTATACACTGGAAATCAAAAAGACAAACAATTAAAACTTAGTTTTATTAACAGATTGGGCCTATGCCCAGCCTGGGACCAATGCAGTGGTATGTGTTGATATTTGATGCGCATGGTATTTGCTCTGCAATTATAATTTCTCTCTGCTATAATTAATATTTTTATCTCTAGTTGTGGTGAAGTCTAGAGACTTCTGTTTTTGCCGTTGATGTTAATGATTTATCATGCTCTAACCAGGTGAGGGTGGTTACAGCATCATAAATTGTAAATAGTTTATCTCTGTGATAGGATCATTAGCCATAAGGATAATTTCTAATTATATATATAAATAGATATCTAATGAAAGGAAGGAAAGGGACTCAGTCATTTTTGGAGCTAATCACTTTGTGAATGTATTTTAAATTGCATTTTAAAGTCAACCACCTGAAACCATTAGAAACCAGAGAACCTATTTAATTGCTGAAATGATCATTTATTTTACCACATATTTACTCAGGTAAGCATTGCACATCAACAGCAAAACTTGATAGAAGTTTCATAGCTGTTTCTCTGCTTCTTGGGTGTTCCCAGCTCACCCTCTCCATGTCCCCTTTGCTACCTGTGGAGAGACAGTATTGCATCACTTATGATCTGACTCTGGAACAAGACTGCCTGGGTTTGAATCTAATTCTTCTGTTTACTGACTTGAGCACCGACCCAACCTCTCTGTGCCTCTTTCCCATCTGTAATATCAAGATAGTAATTGTAGTTATTTCCTGGGGTTATCACATGCGTTTAGGTAAAGCGCTGAGAAAAATGCCAGGCGTATAACAATCACTCAGTAAGTGTTGGCTGTTGTTATAATCGTTCCTAGCCAAATTCCACATGCTTGAGTCATGCTACTGTAGTCAGCTATCATTTCTAGGACATGTAGGGGTCAAGTCTTAATTTTGTGACCATTTGCTATTTGTTATGCAGACCTTGCTAATAAAAACAAAATAATGAGAACCACCCCCACCTTGGGGCCAGGCACCATATAAGAGCTGTAAGGGGTCCAAAGACATAGAAGACCTGATCCTTCCCTCAAGCAGTTTATGATCTAGTTGTAGAGATGAGGTCTGCATAGGAAAAGCTAAATAGCAATGCAAAACTAAATCCTAGATTTAGTAAGCCAGAAAAAAAATTTTAAAGGGGGGAGGAAGTTCAGGAAGAGATCCACCCATTTAAGGTCAGTTGAATTTTGACAAAGATGCCAATTTAATTCAATGAAAGAAATATGGGTCATTTCAAACAATGTTGCTGAAACAACTAGACATTAATATGAAAAAGGAAAAAATTAACTTCAAGTTTATACCTTTCCCTGAAAGCAAAAATTAACTTAAAGAATGTACTAACTGGGGCACCTGGATGGCTCAGTGGGTTAAGCATCTGACTTCAGCTCAGGTCATGATCTTACTGTTTGTGAGTTCAAGCCCTGCATCTGTGCTGTCAGTGCAGAGCCCGCTTCAGGTCCTCTGTCCCCCTCTTTACCCCTCCCCCACTCACATGTGCCCACATACACATGTGCTCACTCTCTCGCTGTCTCTCTCAAAAATAAAATAAAACATTAAAAAAAAAGGGTCAGAGGAGCGCCTGGGTAGCTCTGTTGGTTAAGCATCTGACTGGATTTTGGCTCAGGTCATGATCTCATGGTTCATGAGATCAAGCCCCATGTTGGGGCTTGGGATTCTGTCTCTCTCCCTCTCTCTGCATCTCTCACCCCACCCCCTGCCCCACTCACTCTCTCTCTCTCTCTCTGTCTCAAAATAAATAAACATTTTTTAAAAGAAGAGGAAGAAAAAAAAAAGAATATCCTAAGAAAACGACATAATGCTGTATTATTTCTAGAAGGAATCATGTTTTTGTAACAGTAGACATACAAATATTTCCTCAGACCACACACTGAAGTCCTTACCTTATTTTAAAAAATAATAAATTGGACTTCATCAAAATTGAAAATTTGTGCCCTTCAAAAGCTATCATTAGTAAAACGAAAAGGCAAGCCATGTACTGGAAGAAATAGAAGGAAAAAAAGCCAAATCTGAAAATAAATAAAAGGACAAAAATAATAATAAAAAGGAACAATAACAAGAACCATCTCTTCACAAAACCCGGACAAGGAGCCAATAAACACATGGAAACAGTCTCAAGATCTCTAATCGTTAGGGAAATGTAAATAAAACCGCAGGGAAATACCATGACGTATTCACCTGAGACTAAAATTAAAATAGAACAAAACAGCAGCAAGGCGAAGAAGAACAAAAACTCTGCCAATGATAAACCTGATGAAGATACAGAGAAACTGGTGAATTTTCCAGTCTCCTGTCATCTGGGGGCGGGGCTGTGAAGTGGCACAGCCCCTCTGAAGAAAGGTGGCATCTCATAAGCATCAACCTAACATATGACCTCACACCCGATCCTTGGTGTTTCCCGGAAAGAAACACAAGCACCTGTCATAGAAAGACTTTCCTGTGAGTATTTGTAGCCCCTTTATTCACAATGTCCACAAAGCTTTGGAAAGAACCCAAATGCCCGTCAAGTGAAAAAGGAGTAAAAGTGGGTGGTGGATGGATAAAGAAGATCCATAGAATGGAAAGCTGTTTGGCGATAAGAGAGAATGTACCCTGTATGCACAAAACAACATTCTGGTAAATGAGAGAAGCCAGAAACAGAAGAATACATACCGTATAATTGCACTCAGAAATCATTCTAGAAGAAGTACCAATCTTAAATCTATAATGGCAGAAAGCAGATATGGTTACCTAGAGCCAAGGTGAGGAATGACCGCTAAGGGAAGGACACTTTTGTGGTTTGTGGCAATGTTCTAAGGTGGCGGTATTACACAGGTGTGCCAGAATTCATCAAAGTGGACTCTTCACTTAGTGGTGCGTTTTTGTATTTAATTTATGCCTCAGTGAAGTTCATTTAAAATATATATAAAAAATGGGGCTCCTTGGGGCGCCTGGGTGGCTCAGTCGGTTGAGCGTCCGACTTCAGCTCAGGTCACGATCTCGCGGTCCGTGAGTTCGAGCCCCGCGTCGGGCTCTGGGCTGATGGCTCAGAGCCTGGAGCCTGCTTCCGATTCTGTGTCTCCCTCTCTCTCTGCCCCTCCCCCATTCATGCTCTGTCTCTCTCTGTCTCAAAAATAAATAAATGTTAAAAAAAAAAATTTAAAAAATGGGGCTACTAGCAGTGTCCGATTCTTGATCTCGGCTCAGGTCATGATCTTGCAATTCATGGATTCGAGCCCTGCATCGGGCTCTGTGCTGATGGTGCGGAGCCTTCTTTGGATTCTCTGTCTGCCAATCTCTCTCTTTTCTCTCAAAAAGAAATAAACATTTACAAATAAAATAAGGGGCACCTGGGTGGCTCAGTTGGTTAAGTGTCTGACTCTTAATTTAGCCTCAGGTTATGATCTCACTGTTTATGTGATCAAGGACCATGTTGGTCTCGGCACTGACAGCACTAAGCCTGCTTGGGATTCTTTCTTTCTGCCTTCCCGTGTGCACTCTCTCTCTCTCTCAAAATAAATAAATAAACTTAAAAGTTTTTTAAAAAATAATATATGCACATAAAAAGAACAAAATCCTGGAGTAATGTCACAGTCTATGATGTGGCACAGACAGCACATACCCACTAGGCAGCAAGAACCCACAGACGGGAAAGTCTTGGTTGTATTTTGCGGACAACATATAATCCGGTTTAAGTGGGGCAAAGGGTAGCTTTCTGTGGACACTGGAAAATAAGGACAGATACGTACGCCATTCCCAAATTTATAAAGAGTCCATTATGCCAAGGTTTTTATTATGAAGGTACTTTACTTGTTCTCTTGAAATAATGAGGTAACAGTATACCAGCCTTGGTCATGCCTTGAATGTTGCATCTCAGAAAAACATAAATAATAGGTCTGCAGGGGTGTGGGTCTGTCACTAAAGATACTTTTGAAGGCTTGGAACAGAATTGAGTCTTAGCACTGGATAAGTTAGGAGGCGGGTGTGGGGTAAACTGAGGCAGGCCTGCCTGGGAGGAGGGGCCAGGCCATGGAATGGGCAGGCAGAAGTAAAGGCCAGAAATAAAACAAGAGGCTGCAGATATTAGGGTTGAGGTTCAGTCTTCAAAGTGAATAAAACTGCTGAAGTGTTTATAGAAAAATGACACTGGTTGAGGTTTCCTTTGAGAAATGGCCCTATTTGTCATTCCACTTCCCTTCCCAGCTTCATTGTTAGATACAGTGGCTGCTCAGATGATGATGAAGAAAAATTTATCTCATGATAAAAAACACAGGTTTTTTTAAAAATCTGTATTCTTTAGATTTTGTTGGATATACAGTTTCAATTTTAACTTTTTAAATAATAATGTACAGTCAAGTGTTGGAGTTGGCAAATTGATTTCTGATTACATTTAAGACCTTTGCTCTTGATAGGGTAACAACAGACTAGCGTTTGTTTGTCACATACTTATTCGTCAATTAATACATGTAAGATGATGTCTTATGCAAAGTTTGCTTTTCCACCCAGAGAATTTGGAGGAGTATCTTTGCATTAACAGTGTGCTATCTGAGGGGTGCCTGGGTGGCTTTGTTGGTTAAGCTTCAGACTCTTGATTCTGGCTCAGGTCATGATCTTATGGTTGTAGGATCGAGCCCCACGTTGGGCTCTGCTGAGCATGGAATCCGCTTAAGATTCTCTCCCTCTTCTTCTGCCCCTCCCCTCCTTGCACATACACATGCTCTCTCATATGCACTCTCTCAAAACAAATGATTAAAAAAAAAACAATATGCTATCTGAGGTTAACAATAAAAAGCCTTTCAAAGATAGCCAGAGTGCAAAATTGGTACTTTTCTTTTTTTCTTTTTTTTCCTGAAAGAGTTAAAGCAATTTCTGGAGCTTTTTATGTTTTAGGCTAAAAAGAAATGTCCATAAATATTCCATTTAGGCTCCAACTGTTTCTTAGAGGATTTTAATATTTTTATTTCAGTTGTGAAATGTTACTAGCTTTGGAGCAATTTTATCCACTTTTCAACAGTGATATATTCCTGCCCAACACTTTTATTTTTTCTTAAGTTTATTTATTTTGAGAGAGAGAGAATGTGTGTGCATGTGTGCAGGGGAGGGGCAGAGAGAGAGTGAGAGAGAGAGAGAATCCCAAGCGGGCTCCATGCTGTCAGCACAGAGCCCAATGCAAGGCTCAAACCCAAGAACCATGAGATCGTGACCTGACCCGAAATCAAGCATCAAATGCCCAGCCGACTGAGCCACTCAGGCATCCCTAACCCTTATTTTAGTGTTTTAGAACACCTGGACCCAATATTAGAGCTAGCTATTTAAAACAAAAATTAGACTTGGCTGTTTCTGCAACCTGTGACATCAGGGTTTCGGTTCTGTTATATACAGGTGATAAGAAAAAAAATGTATGTAGCTCACTCTTCCAGTCCTGTGATGAAATACACTGGTAATAGAGTGTGTTAAATTCCAATGTGCATCCAGATGATTTGGATTTTTTTTTTTTATTGTTGTATTTTTTGTTTCTTTGTTTTGGTCTTAATCATGTCTCAGTAACTACTGCCCTTCCTCGGCTCACAGGCAGTGCTGGGCTTATGGCCTTGTCCTCAGTAGGGGCTCTAACGTAGTGTCCGACTCTGGGCAGGGCCCCTCATGCTTGCCTGGGGAATCCCTGCTGTTCAATGTGTTCATTTGGATTGGGTCTGAGTGTCACAGATCACAGTATGCCAAAGCAGACGTCTACGCTTACCAAACATGACACGTGAGGTCAGCTTTAATCAGAGATCATTTGCACATACAATTCTACAGGGAGGCCAGTCATTATTGAAGGAGAAAGTTGTTCAGGAGATCTGTGATTCCATGATTTATTGCTACCAGATGTATGCGTGTGGAGCTGTACCAGCTAACTTTTGCGAATGAGGTTGCCTATTCTTTTCTGAAGAACAAATTCTCTTCTTCATTTGCTTCCTTGGGGAATATTATTCCTGCCCCCACCCCACCCCCTGCAACTTAATTCTATCATTTCCCTCTGCCTCTTCCTGTCTCTGATTTTAATCTATTCATGCCCTCTCCTCCCCCCTCAGTAAGATTACGTTGGCAATTATTTTCTCTCTTTCTTTCTTTCTTTCTTTACTTTAAATACTTAACTCTCTCCCCATGTTTATCCAAAGATGTTTCTTCTTCCTCGCTCCCATATTTCTGAATATTCTCAACAGAAACTTCCCGAGAGAAATAAAATTGTAACAGTTCATCTTTTACATAAGGGATTCTTGCTGTGACAGGGACACACACACTCTCTTCAAGAGCTCCCCCCCCCCCATTTCAATTTTTTAGTTGTATCGGAAAATACAATAATTTAGGCAGGCATAGGAGCATTCACAATAAATCATAGAGTTATGAATAAATCTTGGTTGTCAAAAGCAAATGTGTAGCCGTTCCAAAGCGTCTGCCATTAGAATTCAGCAAGGCAGCTGTCAGCTGTTTTCTTGTAATTAAACAGCCAATGAACAGCTAATTAAGACATATGTGTATACAGAAGTGGAAGTGGGTATGTTAATGAACTGTAGGAATCAATTCATTAAGTGAAAATTGTCAAAAGACCAAACATCGGATCAGCATTTCAGCCTATGCCTTACTGAGAAGGAGCCCCAAACAGGAGGGGAGCCCCCTCAGAGCAAGATCCTCTGAGCACCTTTCCAACCACACCCATTGTCCTCCGTCCAGCCAACCCTCACCTTTGGGCAAAACTATTAATAACCCCCATAGGCAATGCCATGTTTATTAAGTAGATCCAGCAAATGAAAATGTTTTCCTACCCATATATAAACCTGGTATTCAGTACCCTGCGAAATGTCACCTCCCTCTTCTGTGTCTAAACCATTATACGGAGCTTTGAGTACAGAACTGAAAAGTGGGCCTTTTGTGTTTATTTGTTTGGTTTTGTTGTTTATCTGCTTTTGTTTGATCTGCCCGATGTGTTTGCCTCAATGCTTTTTTGGTGCTGTATTAAGAAGTCTACGGCATTTAGAATAAGATGCACCCAGGATTCAGCCCTTCCCCTTACCTGCTGTGCAACTTTGGACACATGGCTTAGCCTCTGTGCACTCTAATTTTCTCATTGTAAAACAGATACAGCAATACCCACTTTGCAAGGTTGATGTGAATTACAGACCCATAATGTTTGCAAAGTGTCCTACATAGTGCCTGGTATTGAATAGGTGTTCAGCATATGATTGTCACCACAGGTTTTAATCAGTACCATCTTTTTTTCCCTCTGGTCATTCATTCAACAAGTATTTGTTGACTTGAAGTACTGGGTTAATTACTGGAAAGAAACAAAGCAGTCAGTGAGGGAGACCTGGCTCTGAGCGTATACATGGGAGGGGCTCCTCAACCAGTCTTGGAAGGGGCAAAGTCAGAGAAAGTGATTATCTCAGTGAATTCTTAAGAGAAGGGGAGAGGGGCACCTGGGTCGCTCGGTCGGTTGAGCGTCCAACTTCGGCTCGGGTCGTGATCTCGCGGTTTGTGAGTTTGAGCCCTGCATCGGGCTCTGTGCTGACAGCTCAGAGCCTGGAGCCTGCTTCGGATTCTGTGTCTCCTCTCTCTCTGCCCCTCCCCTGCTCATGCTCTGTCTCTCTCTGTCTCAAAAATAAGTAAAACATTAAAAAATAATAATAATTAAAAAAAAAGAGAAGGGGAGAGCTTCTAGGAAATGGGGGTGAAATTGGGGGGTTGTGGGGGTGGCTGTCCTATGAAGAACTGTGAACACAGCAGTTTAGGCTTGGCCAGAGTATGACTTTGAGAAGAGGAGTGAATGTAGGAGAGAGTTGCCTGGATAGGTGGTTGTGGTCTGGTCAGTAGTAGAGAGCTATTCAAGGGCTAATAAGCAGAGAAGTGGCCTGATCAGGTTTATGTTTTAGAAAAGATCTCCAGTGACTGTATGAAAATGGATTGGAGAGAGTGTGAATGGAAGCAGGAAGTCCATTTGGGAGGCTGTATAATAACCAATTCAGGAGATTACAGATATGGAGCATTGAGAAAATTGCAGTAAAGATGGAGAGAAGTAGATGGATTTGAGAAATATGAAAGTGGCAAGAAACAGCCTAATACGGTGACTGCTTGGGTGGGGGAGGGGAGGAGGCAGAGATGCAATGAAGCTTATCGTTCTGCCTTAAGTAACTGGGATGAAGTTGGTCCCTTGGCTGAGCAAGCAAACACTGAAGGAGACAAAGCTAGGAAACAGGCGGTGGGTTGGGATATGTTCTCTTCTGGAATGAAGACAAAACCATTCAGCTGAAGTTTCTAGAGAGTGTGTGTCTGTGTTACAGGGTTGGGGGTGATAGGGCTATAGAAGGCCAAGCCACAGCTTTGGCGAAAGGCCCATCCTAAGTAGGGAAGATTCATTCAGATAGTGTGATGGGAATCTGGGGAAGGACTGGGCTCAGTCCAGGCACTTGCTGGTCAGTTTTTAACAGCTGACTCATTGGAAAACAGTGTCTGTTTGTATATACCAAACTTCAGTGTATGTTTCATGGATATGTGACACAATTTACAAGTAGTAAAATCTACAATATTATTCATTATAAACGTATAGACAAATGGTTGTCACTAAATGCCCCCAGTGATCTTTGCTGAATTCCTCCATCCATAGGTACAGTTGCAGTTGATGACAGACTGTAGTGCCAACATGAATGTTGATACTTTCATTTACATTAGTGAATAAGAGGAAAATGAAATAAGGAAAACGTGTTTTGGAACTTCACTCATTCATCAGTGATGACATGAGCAACCTCTTTCCAGAATCAGATAATAGTTTTTAAATACTAGAATACTTCCTCACATTTGTTGTGCTATTCACAATGTGGTGGGTATAGACATTGCATACTTTTCTTAATTTTTTATTTTTTTTTAAATGTTTATTTTTGAGAGAGAGAGAGAGAGAGAGAGAGAAGGAAACAGAGTGTGAGTGGGGAAGGGGCAGAGAGAGAGAGACACACAGAATCTGAAGCAGGCTCCAGGCTCTGAGCTGTCAGCACAGAGCCTGACGTAGGGCTCGAACTCATAGACCAGTGGATCATGACCTGAGCGGAAGTCAGATGCTTAACTGACTGAGCCACCCAGGTGCCCCAGAGACATTACATATTTTAACTTTAACCCACATTATTGTTTTCTTGATCACTTTTTTTTATTTTTATTTTTTTTTACATTTATTTATTTTTGAGAGACAGAGAGAGACAGAACGTGAGCAGGGGAGGAGCAGGGGAGGGGCAGAGAGAGAGGGCGACACAGAATCCAAAGCAGGCTCCAGGCTCTGAGCTGTCAGCACAGAGCCCGATGCAGGGCTCGAACCCACGAATCATGAGATCATGACCTGGGCTGAAGTCGGACCCTTAACCAACTGAGCCACCCAGGCACCCCTTCTTGATCACTTTTTAAATCTAGACAATAGGCAGAACAATAAATCAAGCCCTGATTTGTAGCTTTTGCCAGTTTCCATGGTATAAATACTCCCAGCTCATGGTCAATTTGAGGACTCCCAACCTGACATCCCATTGAAGACAGAGCAGGGAAGATTCACTCACAGTAGCACACCATTTGTAGCAGCCACACCATCTGGATATAATTGATGTAAATAACCTCAAGAGCATGGATAATAGCAAAATAATAATAAAATAATGAGTTAATTTTTAATAATGGCTATGTTTAACAATTGGTTCACAGAATTCCTGAAATTTTAACACTCTGCTCTTGCAACCTGCTGTGAGGCTTCTCCCATACATCATGGCCTCAGTCCCAGTCCTGGGGAACTCCAAACTAGTAGGACTGGTGAACAATTTCGTAGCATAAAGTCAAAAGTTAGGCAAGAGAATTTCCCAGAGGATGGAAGCAGAAATGGAAAATAAAACTCAATGAAAGGCACTTTGAAAGACTAGGTAAAATCAGGAAGGAGACACTGGAGAGTTGTCTTTGAGGCTGTTGAAATTGATACAAACAGTTGGTGTGTATGAGGAAATCAAGACTGTGTGGCATCACTTTTGTTAGCCCGACATTTGAGGGAGAGATACTTAAGTGAGACGGTACCACGCTTAAAATTAGGACAGTGGTGTTTGAGTCTTAGTAGTAATACTTAATCAGGCATGGGACAACCTTAAACCAGTCATTAACCATTCTGAGCTTCATTTTTGTTATCTACAAAATAAGAAAACTAGAGTAGATCTTAACAAGGGAAAGGCAGTGGAGTCTTCAGGAGCCTTTGTTAAAATATTTATCATGTAAAAGTGATATCTTTTGGGGTTTTTTACCTGCAAAAATGGCACTTTCATATTGTTCAAACTATATATGTGTTCAGGACTATATCCCCAAAGGTTCTGGTTCAATAAATTTCAGGTGTACTTTTTAAACGCTTCATGGGTGATTCAGATGCACCATCTGTTTGAGAACTACTGAACCTGATAATCTCACAGCTTCCTTCCAGTTCTAAAGACCTGTTTGTATTACTCTCATTTACTATTTGCAGTAACTGCACGTTGGTATGCTGCCACTAGGTGGTGATCGTGTGCCACAGTCACACCAAGTTCTGTTACCCTGAAGTTCTCTCTGGTCAAGTCCACCATGTTCACAATGGCACATCTCCATGTATTTTGACATCCATAAAAAATGTCTTCTTTTAAAAAAACCAAAGAAGTAATTCATGAGCTCATCTTTTGGCAATACAACTCCAAAATTATGAACTTAATATCTTTTCTAGCTAACGCATAGCTTCAGCACTTTCTGTCTTCTTTATACATACCTCTTCAGTTCCACACAAAGCTCCATGCGCTGGCTTGTGCTATTTACACTCTCTGTGTGGCCTCAAACTCCCCCAACTCCTAGAACTTGTGTCACAGCTCACTCATTTCTCACTCGGACCCTCTACAGGATTACTCCCCAGTCAGTAAAATCCTTTTACATTTATGAACGTATTTCTACCTCTACCTTTCTTCCTCGTCCTTCTTGCTCTTCCAGTCCTCCTCCTCTGAGAAACCCCAAGGAATGCTGAAATGAAGGGAGAGCGAGAGAGAGAGAGAGAGAATGAATGAATGAGTGAATGAAAGAAAGAAAAGAAAAAAAGAAAAGAGAAGAAAAGAAAAGGGAGGGGAGAAGAAGAAAGAAAGAAGGAAGGAAGGAAGCAAGACCAAGTCCTAATTCTCTCTGAAATGCAGAGTTCAGTGTTTATCTGAGTCATACAGGCTTGCCCTCTGTCTCTCTTCATGGCTCTCACCTTATAACCCTACTTGACCCATCCCATCTGGTATGTCATAGCTCTCCTCGTGGGCATGACTCTGTTGTCTTAGTCCAAAAGGAACATCTCTTCTCTGGCTCTTACCCACTCCTAGAACTTTCAGCAGACACTTGCTCAACTGACCCAATGAAGAATAAATGGTGAGAAGAGCATGGTATGTCTGTTTGCTCGCCTGCTTTTCCCAATCCCTTCAAAGCTGACACATCTAAGGAAGTATAGTTGTTTTCCAAGCTGATAGCTTGGAAGCCAGACATTAGTTCCAGCCTCAGTGCCATTGCTCAAAGCACATGTGGAATGCTTCATGGATTTTCCTTGCGATTTATGGCATAATTACTCAGACATCTTTAATGGTACATGTCTTTAATGATTCAGTGTCCTTGAAGTAAGTTTGCTGTTGTTTGTTGTTTTCTTTGTTTTCCAAGTAAGCCGAAGTAATGTAGACCTAAATAAGGTGAATAAAAGGAGACGTGATCCTCTGGTCAGAAATGAGGGGAAATTATGAGATCATGGGACTGGTTTTCTCATCTGACTCTAACCCACATCAGGAGGTGACTGTGGAAGAGAAATCTGTAAAATGCCTGGGCAGTGCCCTTTCGTCTGCTAAAGGGGCTAACCTGAAGGAAAACAGCAATTTCAGAGTAGATCAGTCTTGCTGTTTTATTCATATCTGTTTCTTTGCCTAAGTTAATGGTTGCCCTCTATGAGAACAAGCAAGTGGGAATCCTTTTGACATGCAAGGGAAGCAGAAAAATAAAAAAGAATGAAAGTGTGAGTTCTGGAATTAAGCCACATGCATTCATCCCCTGCCTTTACCCCATGCTAAAGGTGGAGCTCTAAGCAAGTCATTGTACCTAAAACCAAGGAATTGATGATGCCTTCCTCATACTGCCCTTGTTATAATTAAATGATGTCATCCACGTAAAGCACAGGGTGCCTAGCACATAATCACTGTTTCAACAATACCTTCGATTTGTTTTAATCAGGTAGGTAAGACACACAGATGCAAAAATGTCATGAAGGATGAAGATTTTATACTCACAGGTCCCTAGGAAAAAGAGGTGCAGCATGGCATGCAGGGGGGACCACAGTGGGAAGGACCAGGATCAGTCAGGGGTAGAGGGAGCAAGGGGAAAATGTGGGCAAGAGCCTTGTTGTGATTTTCCCTAGAAAGGAATGGGCAGGGCAGGATAAGCAGGTTTAAGATTGGCTAGTTTTCATAATTTTAGCCAGCTCTGGCTGCCCTAGTTGTCTGGTACCTGGTCCTGGGGTAATTTGGTCAGGGCACTAGTGGCCCAGAGTGTGAGAGCATTATAGAGGAGGTGTTTGGGTATATGGGCTCTGGATTGGTTGGTTTGCCTATGAAGAGTGTGTTCCCAGGCAAGTTGTTTGAGATGTCTAAGAATTAGCTAGCCCTGGGAAATGTAATCTCTCCTTGGGTCACAAGGCCCCAAGATGTCAAAGCATAAAAAGTATGGAATAAAAAGATATGGTTAATACAAGTACTCATTAAAGTTTTTCAGTCATCATCATCATCATCATCACCATCACCATCCTCTCTCAGTGTTCTCTGGTAGCAGAGCAAATTGATGGCTTCTATGCAAGCATTCTGGAACTTACTAGTGATGGTTGATACTAATTTGAATTTAGTAAGTGCAAACTAAAAAGTGGCATCCTTTTTTGTTAATGACCCGAACATTATTCGAGAGCTGTATCTAGTTCTGAATTTCATTTTTGAAGAAAGTGGAGAAACCTGAGAGGATTCTGAGAAGAAATACTTCAGGTGGAAGAGAAAGGTGACAGATGCTGTGATTTGGTTTACAGACACGGCATTGGGAAGTAGGGTGGCCATCCACAAGTACTGCTTCCATTCACATAAAAAGGAGATCACTCAGACATTTCTCCGTATTCGATGATCATGGAACAAAATGGAGCAGGTTAACTGTGAAGCAACAAAATTCAGCTTCGACTGCAGGAAAAGCAAGTGATTCCTGATCCTAGGCACCTGTGGTGACAGCGAACGTGGGTTGGTCTGAACAGTAGTAGTCTCAAGAAAGAAATAGACACCTTTCAGCTTTGACAGAGATTATGCATCTCAGACAAATTGAATACCTAGCCAGGTGACCTCTCGGTATCTCTTTCTAAGGCTTATCTGCCTCTGTTACCATTTATATTTTCCTGAATTCTCTCCATTAAGTCCCAAAGAAAGCTTTACTTCTTCTCACTTCCTTTTCACAGAACACACACACACACACACACACACACACACACACACAACCAATGAAAAAGCCCACAGCTTTTTTTGAGAAAAGAGAGATTGCTTCACAGAAGAGGCCAGACTCAAAATAAGGGAGATTTAAAGCATATCAGACAGACAGTCTGAGACCCGGGATCCCCAGCCTTGCCCATGTTTAGGTTAGTGAGTGGTTTGGCAGAGACCCAAGAGCAGGTGACAGGTCAGTGCCCTTCCCCCTCCCATCCCAGGTTGACTTCCAAAACGAAGAAGTGGGAACTAAGGTCATATCCATCATACCTATTGACTTAATCCATAGTCACCCACCTGTCACAAAAGAAAGCAGATGTACTAGATTGCACTTCCCAAGTAGTTCATATACATTTCCACCTACATATTGTAGAAAATTCAGAAAGTGCAGATAAACAGAAAGATGTTTATTTTTATCATCTTTTCGAGTCAGTATTTGTATTTCTGAAATTCCATTTTTAATGGTTTCTGAATGTATGGATATCCAGTTATTTTCCAATTCACTAATGTAAGATATTTAGCATCTTTCTAAATTATTTTGATATAACAGATACTGTGTATGATAAACATCCTTGTAGATAAGTCTTTGTACCATTCTTAATATTCCTTTAAAATATATTCGCTAAAAGATAATTACTGGGGTGCCTGGGTGGCTCAGTCGGTTAAGCGGCCGACTTCGGCTCAGGTCATGATCTCGCAGTCCGTGAATTCGAGCCCCGTGTCGGGCTCTATGCTGACAGCTCAGAGCCTGGAGCCTGTTTCAGATTCTGTGTCTCCCTCTCTCTGATCCTCCCCTGTTCATGCTCTGTCTCTCCCTGTCTCAAAAATAAATAAAACATTAAAAAATTTTTAAAATATATTCGCTAAAAGATAATTACTAATTTAATAAATAGACATGTTTTTAAGGATTTTGATACAACTGCCAAATTGACCTCCAGAAAAATCTTTTGATGGGATAGTACCTTTGTCAGTTTGTCCACTACTATGTCAGTTTTTCCAGATTTTACCTCTCCCCTCTCCACTTGTGTCCCCTTTATTGAGGTCATGTATCTTTAACATTAAGGATTTGAGGATAATAATGCTCTTTTGTACCCTTCATGGCTCTACATCATAGAAATGACTCTGGTTACCTTCCTTTTCTTCACTACCTCCCTAGCTTGTGAAACCACTAAGAGATAAGTCAACAAGAAAAAGACAACCAACGGCCCCATATGTTTAAAAATCAAGAAATATGCTTCTAAATATTATATTAAAGAAGAAATCTATTGGAAAATTAGAGCATGTTTTCAAGTGAATGGTAATGAAAATGCTACATAGCAAAACTTGTGGGTTACTTCTAAAACATAACAAAGGGGCGCCTGGGTGGCTCAGTCGGTTAAGCCTCCGACTTCAGCTCAGGTCACGATCTCACGGTCTGTGAGTTCGAGCCCCGCATCAGGCTCTGGGCTGATGGCTCAGAGCCTGGAGCCTGCTTCCGGTTCTGTGTCTCCCTCTCTCTCTGCCCCTCCCCCATTCATGCTCTCTCTGTCTCAAAAATAAATAAACGTTAAAAAAAATTAAAAATTTAAAAAAAAAAACATAACAAAAAGGAAAATGTGCAGCTTTAGGAAAATGATAAACACTGAAAATTAATGACATAGTGAGGATCCAGCTCAAAAAATTAGCAAAAATGAGTGAATGAATGAATGAAATCCTTGAGATCAGTACTTCCTTTGGCATCTTTTTTTTTTTATAAATTTTTTTTTTAACGTTTTATTTATTTTTGAGACAGAGAGAGACAGAGCATGAACGGGGGAGGGGCAGAGGGAGAGGGAGACACAGAATCGGAAGCAGGCTCCAGGGTCTGAACCATCAGTCCAGAGCCCGACGCAGGGCTCGAACTCACAGACCACGAGATCGTGACCTGAGCTGAAGTCGGACGCTTAACCGACTGAGCCACCGAGGCGCCCCTCTTTGGCATCTTTGAATACCCTCTCATTTCCGAAAATGGTGCTTAACAAATAAGTGGAACTTGATGAACATCAGATTGGATTTGCTAAATTAAGGCCATAACCCTGAACACGTGGTATTTCCAAACTGTCAGAGGTTGAGGAATATTCCCATTCTGATTGATCTACCAAGGTCATCCATCCAAATGTCATTTAAGTTCTTGGGGCAGTAGCTTCTGTCTTAGGAAATGCAAGATGCCTGGTGTGGTGGAGTTAAGTGGGCTAGTAGAGATTACCCGCGGTAGCAGGATTACAGCCACCATGAGTTACACTGAGGCAGCATTTTCCTTATCTCTGGACATCCCAGAGAAGTGTTTTGTGTTTATTCCACTAAAAATATTTTGGAGATAAAGGTTAAAGATAAGTGACTTTGTACCGATCCATCAAGCACATGGTTTGTTTGTCAGAAGCTGAGAACAGGGTCTAATCCTATGCCTTTCAAATAGGCAACCATCTGTTGGAGTTAAAGAAAGTTTCGCATGTGTAAGGGACGGAGGATTAAGCTCTGGGGATCAGTTTTACCCAAGCAAAAGAAGTGACTTTAATTTCATTAATGGTCTCCTGGATCATTCTGCTACAACTTTAATTCTCCATTAAACATTAATGCTGCTCAGCGCTTAGTATACTGCCTTTAGTATCATACGGCTCAAACTGACACTAACCTGTTTTATATTTTATAACTGAATCACAGGGCTTTTTCAGGAGAAGTCAGCAAAGCAATGCCACCTACTCCTGTCCTCGTCAGAAGAACTGTTTGATTGATCGAACCAGTAGAAATCGCTGCCAACACTGTCGATTGCAGAAATGCCTTGCCGTAGGGATGTCTCGAGATGGTGAGCCCTCATAATTTGAGTTGTAGAATGGCATGGGCTTGTGAGAGTGCCTTCTGAGACCTGGACCCAGATCTGCCAAAAGATGTCCCCTCTGTCCCTCCCCCTCCCCTACACCACCCCACCTTCTCCGGTGGCTTTTTGGGTTCCACAACAGTTACTTCCCCCTCTGTAATCCATTGGAGTCAGCTGGGGGTGGGAGTGGCATGGAAGAGAAGCAGGTGTGGTCAGAACACCTTCAGATTTTTTACATTTAAGACATTACAGGTTGATGAATTGATTGAGGGTAAATGTCATCTGAAGACCTAAATAAATATACCTCTTATAGGCACGTTCCCCAGTAAGAAATATAAGCCAGAGCTAATCATCACGTGCTTGACACTAGTAAGCTTATTGGCAGTTGGAATGAATTAGCTTTTATGTTAACTGGGTGTTTTGAATCACATACCAAAGTCATATATTTGAGTTTAAAATTTTTTTTATTACTGTTTTTAATTCCAGTGTAGTTAACATCCAGTGCTAGGTTAGTTTCAGGTGTACAATATAGTGATTCAACATTTCCATACAACACCTCGTGTTCATCATGACAAGTGCACTCCTGAATACTCGTTGTCTATTTAACCTGTCCGTCTTCCCTCATACCCTCCAATAGGCTTTAAGAGTACCTCCAGTTAAAGTTATTATTTCTTTTTTCAACCAGAACATTTTTTACTAAGAGCATACTTTAGGATACATGGTTCTAAGAGATAAATGTAAAACATTCCATCCATGAAAAATAGAATACACATTTTCTTTACATTTTTTCAAGAATCCCCTGGATAAGTCACATAAGAAGAGACATAACAAATATTATAAATTTAAGAAGACTGAAATTATACCAAGTATATTTTCCAACCACAATGGTACAAAACTAAAGATCAATAATAAAACAAAGCCGGAGAATCTACTATGTAAATATTCAGTATTTAATATATAAATATTAAACACCACACTACTGCACAAGCAGTGGGCCAAATAAGAAATCAAACAGCAAATCAAAATATATCTCAAAACAAAAGAAAAAGTCATATATTTGTACCTAGAGAATGTGTGAAAATAGTACAAAGCATGGGTCAATGACAGTTTTTTTTTCCTTAAAAGAAAGTGTGCTAAAAAATAGAGGCCATCATTCAATTGTAAAACATTTCAAGATCTTTCTGTAAAACTGTCTTATGTACATGGAGTAATCAACCCCAGATTTCAAGACAGTTATTCTTAAACGGGGAAACTGGGCACAAAGTATAATGGATACTTTTATGAATATACAGGCTGGCTGGCTCTCTTAAGAGATCCCTTGAAGGAAACCTCTCTTTCAGTGGAATTTCAGCGTGTGGAAAATATTTCAGAACGCTGGGCAGGCATTCTGAAAGCCTGTCTTTCCCCCTAATTAGATGTTCTTGGGGCCCATAGGCCTGTCCAGGCACAAGTTGTGATGTCCTTCAGTAGTGGTGCACAGGATGGCACCTGTGTAGCAACAAAAATGTGTGGGAACAAAAAATAGAAAATTTGGGGCATGAAAAGATGCAAGTCACAGAATTTATATTCTCAGAAATTCCTGTGATTGGCAGCTCTGCAGATCTCATCTTCCGATGGCACTAAACCGACAAAGTTAGGCATTTCTCTTGTGAACTTGTAGGCTAAGATCACAAGTTGTGTGCGTACCTATGGTTATCCGTCCCACTGGGTATTCTATTATGTTGGGGCTTATACAATGACAGGCCTGAAACCTAGAGCTCAGAACAGCTTGATCGCTGCCTAACCCGCCCCACCCAAGTTTGTTACCTGAGTCGTGGAAACTGGAAAGTGACCGGGATCCCACTCCCTTGTTTCCTATGTGAAAAGGAACAACATGTCTTCCTTGGCAGAAAATGAATCTCCCAGCTGGTCTGGGTGGTGGCCCTGGATCCCAATTTCACTTCCATCTATTTTGTCTCCTGCCCCGAAACTCCAAGTATTATAATGGTAGCCAAATGGGTGCATTCATCCACCTAATCGGGTATTAATGTAACCATAATCAATTAGTAGATCTTAGTCCCTCCAGCAGAGGATTTATCTGCATACACAGAATCAGACTGACAATGGATAAAGAAGATGTGGTTTATATATACAATGGAATACTACTTGGCAATGAGAAAGAATAAAATCCTGCCATGTGGAGCAACGTGGATGGAACTGGAGGGTATGATGCTAAGTGAAATAAGTTAGTCATAGAAAAGACAAATATCATATGTTTCCACTCATGTGGAATTTGAGAAACTTAACAGAAGACCATGGGGGAATGGAAAGGGAAAAAGACAGTTTCAAACAGAGAGGGAGGCAAACCATTAGAGACTCTTAAATACAGAGAACAAACTGAGGGTCAATGGGGGGAAAGACGAGAGGGGAGTGGAAAATGGATGATGGGCCTTGAGGAGGGCACGTGTTGGGAAGAGTACTAGGTGTTGTGTGTAAGCAGTGAATCATGGGAATCTACTGCCAAAACCAAGAGCACAGTGTATACACTGTATGTTAGCCAAGTTGACAATAAATTATATTTAAAAAAAAAAAAAAGAATCAGGCTAACAAATAAATGGGTTACTGGGAGAGTTCAGACCAGGAAATCATAGGGTTCCTTTTATCAATTATCTGGTGTTTTAAGAGAGATCATTTTGGATTCTGAATGAACTGGATAGTTACTACACGCATTGTTCTACTTTAAATATGGGGACACATCGGTGCCTAGGTGGCTCATTTGGTCTCAGGTCACGATCTCAGAGTTCACAAGTTTGAGCCCCACTTCGGGGTCTGTGCTGGCAGCTTGGAGCCTGGAGTCTGCTTCAGATTCTATGTCTCCCTCTCTCTCTGCCCCTCCCCTGCTCACACTCTGACTCTGTCTCTCTGTCTCTCAAAAATAAATGAACATAAAAACTTTTTTTCAAATATGGGGACAAATGGCAAGGAGAAATTTGCAAACACAAATTTTCCCAACAGGGATCTTACGCATTGTTTGCCCTTCCCAAAATTCCAGTACTCTTTCTACTGGAGGCTAAACAGCAGAAAGTCACTTAAAGGTGGGCCCAAGGGTTTCACAAGGGTCACCATGACCCAGAAGGATGAGGGGGGCTTCTTAGGTCACATAGACTCAGAGATATAATTCAGGGAATTGCAAAGGTCTTATCCAGTCTGTTTAGGTCTCTCAGCAAAGCCCCAGTGTCAGGCCATTGGATTGGGAAGGAGCAAATGAATGAATGCGCGAAATGAATGAAAGTTGAAGTTTGGCTGCTTGTGCCTCGTTGTACCTCTATGCGTCTGCATCCCTGTACACTGGTCTGAACCCTGGGAAGAGAAAGAGGTGGTCTAGGCAGGCTGCATGGGTGGAGAATGAACAAGCCCATTAAGTCACCTGTCAGTGATTCCCACTGGGCATAGGGTTATGTGACAGCAGGAAAACATACGTGGTCATTGCCCTTCCGCGAGTCCTAGGTCTGTTTCTGAAACTTTGCTCCTCTGGGATGTGGAGCCGGCAAGCTTGTGTGGGGTGGGACTGCTTTCACCCCTGGATCATGTCCTCATTCTGTGGTTATGTGGTTTTTGATTGAGATTGTCTGAGACTTAAAAGGAACCCCTGAAGCGTGCTGGAGAGAATAATAAAGAAGAACGTATTGTATATGGTGCGGTTTGGCTTTTTTCTTCCAGCTGTAAAATTTGGCCGAATGTCCAAAAAGCAGAGAGACAGCTTGTATGCAGAAGTGCAGAAACACCGGATGCAGCAGCAGCAGCGAGACCACCAACAGCAGCCTGGAGAGGCTGAGCCGCTGACACCAACCTACAACATCTCGGCCAACGGGCTGACAGAGCTTCATGAGGACCTCAGCAACTACATTGACGGGCACACCCCTGAGGGGAGCAAGGCAGACTCTGCTGTCAGCAGCTTCTACCTGGACATACAGCCTTCCCCAGACCAGTCAGGTCTTGATATCAACGGAATCAAGCCAGAACCAATATGTGACTACACACCAGCATCAGGCTTCTTTCCCTACTGTTCTTTCACCAATGGAGAGACTTCCCCAACTGTGTCCATGGCGGAACTAGGTAATGGCCTCCATGTTTCCATTGTGATGCATTATTCATTCCCTTCCAGATAAGTGGGATATGTTGGACTTTCCCGTAATAAGTTATGGTACTTAAATGGTACTAAAAGAGAAATTCGCCTTTACCATATGGGCCACTTCAGATTTTCACGTTGCCCCTTTGCTTTTGACTATGCCCTATTTCCCATCGCATATCAAAGAAACGCACTGACCTGTCAGTATCAGAGAGGGAACAGCATCTCGGTTCAGAGATTTAAAGCGGTCTTTAAATTCCACAGAGGCTATAAACTCAGGAAACAGCCCCATTAATTTTGTTCATTATTTTCTTTAGTTATATTCCAGGTATTTCTTTATACCTGGAGTCATAAAAACGGCAGCCCACACCCTGAACCTGGTCCATACGCATGTTTTTTTGACCCTGAGCCCGGTCCATACGCATGCAGAGTTGTAAGATTTTTGAATTGGTTGCTAAAATTTTAAACCTAGACAATTCTGCCTAGAAGTTCACATTTTCAGCTTCTTGTGAGAGGAAAAAATGATCTAAGTACACTGGACCAGTATCGGTGAATGACAATAAGCAGCTGGCCCCAGATAGGCCCTAACACCTTTGCGTGTTTTATATCACTGCCCAGCTCCTGTTGGCATCTAGGTTTTGCAACTGTGGTGTATTCCATAAATGTTAAAGGGAAATTGGCGTCTTTATTTGCCAAAATGGTTTGGTGATGATATTGGTGACAACACTGGTATATTTCATAGAAGAAGACTCACCATGCAAAACAAAACAAAATTTGTCGTTTCCTAATTCCTGTGAGACATTGTTGCTTTTTGGGAAATGTGACCTAGCCATATTGATAACACAGACAGTGGAAGACTTGCCATTTCAAGGAAGTTGTGTTAACAACCCTCGTTATAATATGTGACCGATTTTTAGGTACAACACTGTTATTAGAGAAACTTTGATTAGAAACTTTGCAGTTCTAGAATTTGATGTGCTCCTCCCTGTGATTCTTCACACAAGGTTGCAGTCCTTTGGGATATTTCAATTAGTTGCTGTGGAGGTGACTAAGTTAACACGAGGAGAGAATGGAGACTTCAGATGGAAAAGAACCAGCAGGTTCTGACTTGAGCACAGACATTCTTAGTTCACAGAAATAACGGTTGTGTTCTTTAGATGGTTTCTCCACCTCTGTACCCCATAAAACATTTTAAGTGAAATTTATATTTCCAGTAAAATCTTTCTCCAAATAGAACAAATTGAATGTTCTTTACGGTTTTTACACAAGCACCTCTTTATGGGTCTAAATTTAAATCCTCAAGAGCAGGGACATTTTAAGCTCGGTCTTTAACCACTGAACAGCATTAAAGGTGTATCACAGCTCTTTTGATTAACAGAGGAACCTCTGAACTAGAAGCCAAGCTGAGCAGAGGTAGGTTTGATATTTTTTTCTTGAACTAGAACAAAAACCTTCCGTTTTTGTCGTGAAATCTTGGCTGGCCGAGACTTAAGCAGGACTGTAATGAAAGTGAAATTTTCAGAAATGAATACACATTTGATTGAAAGCTGACATGATATCATGAAAACTGACCTGGCTCACTTTCGGTGTGCTCCCACCTTATCATAAATACATTTGAATCTGGCCTGTTTGCTTGTCAAATAGTCAACTCTGGAATAAATCCATAGGGCTTAGCCAAAGCATTGCCCTTAAATATGGCCCTGGGGCTAAATATGCGCTAATACCTAAGTGGGGCCACAAATGGCCAAGCCGTTTCTCCCTGACCCCACACGTCCATGTCCTCTTCCACAGTTGTCACCTCCCTCTGCCGTCTGGGAGCCCTGTAGCTTCTTATGTTCTCCATGCTCTCCTAAATTAGGGCTTTTTCACATGTACTGTGGCCCTTTCCAGAATGACTCAAATTAGCTTATCACTAGGGTTAGTCCCAAACCTAAAACTAAGCAAGAATTTGTCTGAAAAGAATATAATTGGGTTATAATTTTCTTCCCCATGTACATGTACAAAATAGTTTGCGGAGCTAAGGGTAGCATAGAAGTGGCCAAAGACTTTGCTGCTCCTTCTTCGTAGCTACCTGGGGTTCCCTGATATTTCCTCTGGGGCCTTAAGTCCTGCTGTCTTTTTTTTTTTTCATTCCAGTATAGTTAACATACAACGTTATATTTGTTTCAGCTATACAATATAGTGATTCCTGTCTTACTATCTTAACTAACACTCCTGACTTCATTGTAGGCGAAATTTTGTCATCAGATTTTAAACAGATGAAACCAACTCTACAGTTGGAGAATAAATTGTAAATTGACATATCTTAACCTCAGTTCTATCTTTCAACAATAGTATCTACAATCCATGACTTTCAGTGGAAATACATCTGCATGCCTGGCTAGGAAATTTCGCCCTTGAGGTACAGTTAGTACCTGAATTATACGTTGCAGATAAACAACCTACGTTCATTAAAAAAAAAAAAAAAAAAAAAAAAGCTAGCTGCACGTGTCACTATAATTGATAACTAAAGCCTTGTGCAGAAGAGACAATTATTGGACAAAAGCCCTAGTCAAAAAGTCAGCTCATATGGTTTATGGTCCTAGCTTTGCTATAGGTTGTACAACCCATTTTAAGTCCTATAACCTCTGCGAGCTGCAGTTTCCCTGCCTGCAGAATAGAAAGATTAAGAGCACAGACTCTGGTACCAGATTGTGTGTGTTTGAATCACTCGCCACTTGCCAGCTGTGATGCCTTGGAAAAGCCACTTCGCTTTTGCTTTCATCATCAGTAAGAGGGCAATATACTAGCACCTGCTTCCTAGGGTTGTTATGAAGATTAAGAAAATTTGTATATTCGGAATATATGTGTCTATATATATGGGTCTAGCACATAGAGCTATATAAACATTAACTGTTATCATCCTTACTAATGGTGTCATTATCTATAAACTGAGGAGAAGGTGGACCAGGCGATGTCCAGAGTCCCTTCCCGCAATGAAAATCTGTGACTGAGAAGTCAGGATTTTCTATCTGAAGTACCTAGACCTTAGCTATGTTGAGGAAACCATTGTGGTTGAGAAGGTGAACGGATTTGCCCATCACGAAGTGGGTTATCTGCTGAACTCACACCAGAAACCAGGTCTCTTAACCCTTCCAGAGTGTTTCTCTAAGAGACCACACTAACTTAACTTTTACTCAGTCTGACCATATTGTCCTTTGCTGAAATGGAGATTTAAAAATAGTAGTGTCTGAAATCTTACACTTGCCAAATCAACTGTGAAATGTAAGCAAAGGCAGTTGGTGAGAATGCAGGCACTGCCCTCTACTGGCTCGATGTGTACATTACGCCATTCCTTGTCAGCTCAGATAGGCAGGGAGGGGTGGGAACAATTTTGGGGATGAAGTGAAACAAGATGCTGACCATATTAACTGGAAAAGAAGCATGATCTGGAAGGGAATATTATGAGTCTCTTCCCATTATTTACCTCATAGGGTCTTCTGGCTTCCCTGCAAACACTTTATTTTTTTTCATATCTGCAAAAATCATTGGACTATTTGCACAATTATTTTCTTGTTTCTGGCTCCTCATTGTTTTTGTCTTTACTCCCCTCTTCTCTCCATAAGCTTCACTGATTCTATGACACATCATTTATCGGCTTCTCCCTCTTTTGGTCAGTGTCTCTCTGTCTCTTCACTTCAGTTTTTTTCTTTGTTTTGTTTTCATGATATTCATTTATGTTGTGTTTGTGTCTGTGTGTTGCCAAATACAACTGTTAAGATTTATTGTGTTTCAGTCTCTAAGGAGATTCTGGTTTCAAGCTTCACTTAGGTGAACCCACTCTGTTTTCACACAAACAAGTCTGATTCTGTCTAATGAAAGCAGTAACAAATTTCCAAACAGACATTCTTACTGGGATTGCCAAGGTTTCACTCAGCACCATTTTTTTTAAAGGGCTTTCCTATTACATAATCAAGACCGTGGAAGGGGATCGCTTTTGGGTATGGTTTCATATTCACGGAATCTTGTCTGTTCTTTTAAAATACTTTCATCATCCTTCTCTTCCATAACATTTATTACCAACCTCCTGCATGCTCTTAGTCCCTCACTGTGGACTGCAGCAGCCTTCTGATGACGCCCCGGCCTCCAGCCTGTGCTCCAATCCACCAGTCACAAAACTGCTTGTTCTGTTTCCCCAGATACAGTGTGCTCAGTGTGTCTGCTCCACCTTGAGAATTCTGCGGACTCCTTCTGTGAAGCAGGTCCAACCCCACATTCCTAATATTCAAGCTTCTCCAGAATTTGGACTCTTACATACTCATGTTTCTGTTTTGATACTATCACTTTAGCCCATCTGCCTGTCCCCTGCACATGCCATCATTTGTTCCTTCATCTGTCATTCCCTTGAATGCGAAACCGGCCCACCTCTTTGCACCACTGACCTCTGCCTGCCAAATCCTCCCTCCTCATCCTTCAGGGTCCACGTCACATGCTCCTCTCCTGCCAAGAACCATTCTCTAATTCCCCTCACGTTTCCCGTCCATGACAGTGCTTGTGATCTTTTTGTCTCTTCTGATATAATTCAACTTGATGCTGAATTGCCTAATGTCTTGACTTGTCCTTTTAGCATGTGCATACGTGTTCACCAGATTATAAGTTCCTAGAGAAATTTCTTTGGCATATATTTCTTTTAATATCTTCAGACTGCCTATATTCCAGTAATAAGAACAAATGTTTATGTAGCGCCATAGTAGGTGACCCTCTCTGTTTTAAGTGCTCAACTCATTTAATTCTTACAAGCTCTTTGAAATAGGTACTGTTTTTGCAAATGAGAAGACCGAAGCACCAAGACATTGAGTAACTTACCCAAGGTCATACAGCTAGTGAATACAAGAGCTGAGTTTCAAACGCAGGCAGTCTGGTGCCAGAGTCCACTTCTTAACCACCACGTTATGTGTAATGGCATAGTGGCCCTCGGTAATGCTTGTTGTGCTAGTTGCTGGAAAAATAAAAGAAAGAAATCGTTGTTTTCACACAAACATCCCATTTCCCAGTTTTTCAAGAGAAATCCTCCTGAGGTCAATGTATACAGCAGATGTGTCTTCATAAAAATGCCAAGAAGAGGCTGTGTCAGTCATTTCCTACTCTTGTCCAGGTCAATAATTGTTCACTCCCAAACGGTGTAAGGCCACAGAAGAAGGTCAAGGTCAGGAGGGTCTTTGAAGTCCCCAAGACTTATTGCTAAATATTGGCTTTGCCTGTCCTTCATCTTCATGTTCGAAAATACAGAATAGTTCATTTAAATATGTAAAGATAATGAAAACTGGTTCATTACTTTGTACATATTACTTTTTAAACCACATAAGTACAGAAAACCCTGATTATCCAAAGAAGAACTTGGCTTTTCATGTTTGTGATCTGTTTTCTCCTTAGAACACCTTGCACAGAATATATCTAAATCACATCTGGAAACTTGCCAATACTTGAGAGAAGAGCTCCAGCAGATAACGTGGCAGACTTTTCTGCAGGAGGAGATAGAGAGCTACCAAAACAAGGTATACTCTGAAGAATTTTACCCAGGATTGAGGCAACGGTGGGAAGGGTGTTTATGCTGGAGATCTGATCAAGAACACAAACAGACTAGACAATGAATGTATTTCATCAGATATCAGATGTCTGTTTAAAAATCTGTCTCCTAGAGGGGCGCCTGGGTGCCTCAGTCGGTTAAGCATCCGACTTCGGCTCAAGTCATGATCTCACCATCCCTGAGTTCGAGCCCTGCGTCAGGCTCTGTGCTGCCAGCTCAGCTTTGGATTCTGTGTCTCCCTCTCTCCCCGCCCCTCCCTCTCTCACACTCTGTCTCTCTCTCACTCTCAAAAATAAATAAACATTAAAAAAAATTTTTTTAATCCTTCTCCTAGAGATGATCATCTACTTGGGCCTTTGTCTTACTGAGATGCCAGTGTGTGAAATTTCTGCAATAACAAACCGATTTTGTTGTGCTATGACTTTACACATATCTCCTATCATATGTCCATGGGAGCTGGAGGAAGCAGTGTCCAAAAGCCCAAATGAATTGAGATTTGTCCTGATATCACAGTGGAAGATTTCAAGCTCTGGAAGCTGATAGAAAATAATCTCAGCCTCGTGTTTCCAGAGCAGTAGAGAGTGTGTACAAAACAAGGTTTAGAAGCTATTGCCATAAATCCAGTGAACCTAGCAACGTGAGGCTGACAGAGAGCACTGCTTCTAGCCTTTTTCTTTACACACTCTGATCAACAAGCCCCCAGAATGGAAGGGCAGGGCTGGAGAACGGGAAGTTTCAGTTATCCATTCTGGCGTGGGAAAGGGAAATGCTGTGGTTTTTCCGAATAATTATAGAAAGGTAGGGCTAGGAATGATGATAGAGATTATCCAGGCTAATCCTCCCCTGCATTTTACAAATGAGGAAACTAACAACCCTTGGCATATGGTGGGGGATTGAGGATATCAGGACTAGACCGTGACTCCTGGCTTCTAATGCAGTGTTTCCTTCACCCCCATCATATTGGTGGAAACAGTCTTAAACTAAGATGGGGGGAACACATGAGCAGTGTAACAGATCCAGGGTATAGATACCCTGTAACTAAAGAGTGGGTATGTAAAAGCAGGTAAACAGGAAAGGTTGAAGAACGGCAACACATCAGTTTGTTTGCCTTTGAGATAGCGGCCAACCAGTGTTACAAAGGGAAACCAGAAAGCAGTAAGAAACAGCAAGGCTTATGAAATGGGATTCAGAGTCAGAGATGCTGGGATTTGAATCCCAGCTCCAACACCTCCAGCTGTGAAACCTCTGTGAGCATTCATGTCCATTTATGGGAAACGGAAAAATGTTCGTGGGGAAATGAAACAAGACAAAGGTGTCATAAAGCATCTAGCTCAAAGCAGGTGCACAGTAAATGTAATTGACTCCCCTCTTCCTTCCCTTCCCCCGGTAAAGTGGTGTTAAATTCCCCAAGGTAAAATGATTGCTCAGAAGAAGATCCTACTGGGGCGCCTGGGTGGCTCAGTCGGTTAAGTGTCTGTCTCTTGATTTCGGCTCAGGTCACGATCTCACGGTTTGTGAGTTCAAGCCCTGCATTGGGCTCTGCACTGATGGTGCAGAGCCTGCTTGGGATTCTGTCTCCCTTTCTCTGCCCCTCCCCTGCTTGTGCTCTGTCTCTCTCAAAATAAATAAATAAACTTACAAAATAATAATAATAATAATAATAATAATAAAAAAAGAAGATCCTACTTTGCTTCTCTCCGAGACCCAAGGGTAAAGCAGTGGCATGTGTTGCTTTCCTGCCTCGTGTTTTCACCTGCTCATAACACCTTCCTCCCGTCCCTTTGCCACCAAGATGGCAAAAGAGAAACTGGAGGAGATGAGAGGGGCTTGGAAGCAGTCGTTAGAACCCAGATGTTCATTTTTAATCCTCTAGCTTTGTTTAATCCGTTTCCAAAGAAGGATTTTACAAAATACGAACAGTTAAAACGAGTGTGTCAAGGATATGGGTGACCGTGTATGTCAATGTGCTTCGCTTCTCAACAGCAGCGGGAGGTGATGTGGCAATTGTGTGCCATCAAAATCACGGAGGCTATACAGTATGTGGTGGAGTTTGCCAAACGCATTGATGGATTTATGGAACTGTGTCAAAATGATCAAATTGTGCTTCTCAAAGCAGGTATGTGCTTTCTGCAAGTGAATTTTGAGATCTCCTCCTAACCTGCTTTCACCCGCTTATTAAAGAAATGCTTGGTAAGGAAGGTGCCAGGAACAGTTTTCCTCCAACGATGATAGCTCGGGTTTCTCTTAGCAGAAACTGAGTCCTTGTTAAAGGGTTTTGAGCTATCTGCGGGAAACACTGCCTCCATTTTGCTTCTCCTCTGAATGAAACAATTAATTTGAAGGACACCTGCGTTCCCCCATCTTGCCGTCTCTTGTGTGTTTCGTTTCTCCCACTCCAGACTCTGGGGAGCGAACAGTAAGTTGTTAGGAAGGTTATTTGTGGCACTCAGAGGTACGCCCCTGGTTTTTTGGTTTGTTTTAATAAATAGGAATCAATACGTTTTCCCGGCAACTCTGAGACTCTGTAATGCAAGACAGAAGAATGCCAGAGAAGTAATTTTAACTCCATCTGTCTTCAGGAATACAGGCCTTCATTAGCTTCAGCACACATCTTTAATTCCACTCGTGAACTTTGCCCCTTTAAACAGACAGCTGATGTGACAGGGAGCCGTTTGCAAAATACTGCCCCTGCTGCACTGAATTGCAAGGGGGGCTCTACATTCGTGCCTTCAAGCTAGATGAGTCTTCACCACGATAGAATAATCGACACCATTTCTGCCTTCGCTTAGGTTCTCTAGAGGTGGTGTTTATCAGAATGTGCCGTGCCTTCGACTCTCAGAACAACACCGTGTACTTTGATGGGAAATATGCTAGCCCCGATGTCTTCAAATCCTTGGGTAAGGAAACCTGGCTGCTCTGTCTTTAAACCGGGGTTGTAGGAAAATGTGGGAACCCCGCCAAAGAGCTTTTGCATGGAATGGAGGCTGTTATTTGGAAACAAAAATGAAAGCATTTTATACTTCTGTTACTTTATAGTCAATGCAGAAAATGCACACATGTCTGTCTTACATTTAAAGGGTTAGCGTTTCATTTCATCTAGATGGAAATCGAAGAAATTTATATTGTCTCACTTTCCAGTTCCCTTCTGGATTTTAAGAACCAGATTTTCAAAGGATACATTATTCACGTAAATGAGAGGATGTGATTTGATACATAAAATCAAGCAAATAGCTAAATGTCTGCCCTTTCGTACTTCTTCAATAACAACCATTAATAAGAATGAAATGCAGATATCATAGAAACAAAGTATTGCTAGGTGAAACTGTGGCATGTACTATAAAAATTAATTAGTTTAGATTTCTATAATTTGCAGTGGGATGTAATCATTAAGAATGAAACGCTATCCAAGATAATGTTGTTAAATGATTTTAATAACAGTTAAATGATAGAAGGTCTATGTACTTTAGTAAGGCCCATTGCCGTTTGAATATGTATACATAATATGCAAAACTGAACGAGTAGACACCAAACTTAACCAATCTCTTGAGGATGGGTTATTATTTTATGGGACTTTCACATTTTATGTTTTCAATTCTGTAATAGCTATAATGATTTTTACCACCATAACATGTCATTTGTTACCATTTTTAAGGGTGCTTTAGATCAAATACAGTACAAAACAGAAAGTCAGTGAATGTAATGTTTCAGTTAGATTGTGCCCATTCGAGTCTACCGGTTAAGATAGTGGGTTCTGGGGGTGCCTGGGTGGCTCAGTCACTTAAGTGTCTGACTTCGGCTCAGGTCATGACCTCACTGTTCATGGGTTCGAGCCCTACATTGGACTCTGTTCTGACAGCTCAGAGCCTGGAGCCTGCTTCCGATTCTGTGTCTCCCTCTCTCTCTGCCCCTATTCCTGCTCGCAGTCCGTCTCTCTTTCACTCTCTCTCAAAAATAAATAAAACTTTTTAAAAAATTAAAAGAAAGGGGCGCCTGGGTGGCTCAGTCGGTTAAGCGGCCGACTTCGGCTCAGGTCACGATCTCGCGGTCCGTGAGTTCGAGCCCCGCGTCAGGCTCTGGGCTGATGGCTCAGAGCCTGGAGCCTGCTTCCAATTCTGTGTCTCCCTCTCTCTCTGCCCCTCCCCCGTTCATGCTCTGTCTCTCTCTGTCTCAAAAATAAATAAAAAAAAACGTTAAAGAAAAAAAAGATCACGGGTTCTGAAGTTGGGCCGCCTGACTTTGAACTTCAGGCTGTTACTTCCTACCTGTATAACCTAAAGTGCATAATTCTTCTAAGTCTGTTTCCTCACCTCTAACATGGGGATAATAATCATAATACCTCTCTCACAGAGCTGTTGTAAAGCAGTAAGATACCTTTTAGAGTGGTGCTTAATGACGTAGTAACCTTGCAACGAAAGTCCACTGTCATTATTTTGGATGATGATGATGGTGTTGATAGTGATGATGGCTAAACAAATTTTTGTTTTGAGATTTCAAACTGTTAAACTGTAGAAATGTTATTCCTATCCCCATGGATTTTGAACTACTACATCCTTCTTCATCTTACTCTTTGTTTTTCTCCTAGGATAATAACCAAAATCCTAAACTGTCTTTAACTTTGGCAGGTTGTGAAGACTTTATTAGCTTTGTATTTGAATTTGGAAAGAGTTTATGTTCTATGCACCTGACCGAAGATGAAATTGCATTATTTTCTGCATTTGTACTAATGTCAGCAGGTAAGAACCAAATGACAATGAAATGTCAGGTAAAGAATTCTTACAAGGTACATAACTTTTAATGGCTATAGAATATTGAGGTGCCTACAAAGAAAGGTTGCCACCCTTATTAAATCTAATCTTAAGTTTTTTTCAAATAACAACCCCACACACACACATGCACATGTATGTGTGTTTAAGACTTCGTGCCATTCTGAGAAAATCTTAAGAAATGAGAATTGACCTGAAATCATTATTACACTGTATGTTAACTAACTTGGATTTAAATAAAATTTAAAAAAAATTTTTAAATGGAAGCGAAAATAATATAAAAAGCTGGGGGGGAGGGGGCAAAACATAAAAGACTCTTAAATGTAGAGCATATAGGGTTGCTGGAGGGGTTGTGGGTAGCGGGAAGGGCTAAATTGGCAAGAGGCATTAAGGAGGACACTCCTTGGGATGAGCACTGGGTATTATATGTAGGGAATGAACCACTGGATTCTACTCCTGAAATCATTATTGTACTATATGCTAACTAACTTGGATGTAAATTTTTTAAAAATTAAAAATATTTTAAAATCAAATTTAAAGAAAGAACGAAAAAAAAAAATTTTTAATGCGAATTGAATAAAACCCAGTCCATAATTAACCTCCTCATAACACAGGAAATGCTCTGGGAGAGAAGGGCTGCCCTTCTTAACACATATCGTCAAGATAACATGGTTTTTAAAGCATCCTACTTTTTCTTAAGATTCTTTTGGATGTCACCCACAAGTTGATCTGAATTTATCTGTGTTTTCAACTAGTACTGCCTCTTGGGGATAATCTGCTTTGCAAATTTACTATCTTCTGTTTGGAATTCTTATACCTAAAGACTGCACATTAACAACCCTTCAGTTGTTTGGAATTCTCTTGTCAATTTTAGTTGCCTTGGATTCTAAGGCAATTTTCTTATTTACCAGAAAGGCAAGCATAATTGCTATGAGTATTTTATCCAGAAATGTAATTATTAGAAAGATTTGAGCATCGAGGCACCTGGGTGGCTGTCGGTTGAGTGTCCGACATTGGCTCAGGTCATGATCTCATGGTTTGTGAGTTTGAGCCCCGCGTCAGGCTCTGTGCTGACGGCTCGGAGCCTGGAGCCTGCTTCGGACTCTGTGTCTCCCTCTCTCTCTGCCCCTCCCCTGCTCGTGCTATGTCTCTCTCTCTCAAAAATATGTAAACATTAAAAAAAAATTTTAGAAAGATTTGAGCATCTGTGATGGTTTCTTTTGTCCTTGTGTGAATATGGCCTTCAATTTAAATGACTATTCTTTTGGAAGGAGAGGACTCTCCCTTCATTTAAGTACCAGTAAAAATGGAAAGCTTTACCACTCAGTTTTATAGCTATCATAGATCAGTTTTCCATTGTTTTAGGAGCAAATTTTGAACAAGGAGTAAAACTGGCCTGTTGTTCTCTAACTCAGCACTGTGGCATAGTTGTGTCTAAGAGTCAGGAGGAATTGGGGTGTCCCGAGACCATGGAGGAGAAATACTAAGAAGTATCATTTTTCATGTATAGATCGCTCATGGCTGCAGGAGAAGGTAAAGATTGAAAAACTGCAACAGAAAATTCAGTTAGCTCTTCAACATGTCCTGCAGAAGAATCACCGAGAAGATGGAATCCTAACAAAGGTAAGAGTAAAAGATGGTCTGGCTGGCATAGCCTGAATCATCCCTTGCCATAGATCTCGCTGCCAGCCACCTTTGGAAGTCATCTTACCAGACCCCAAAAGTATCTATAAGCAGTAGGCTACTGACAAGAAAGAAATGTCTCCACTTCAAAAAATTCCATTGGGCCAAAATTCAGGTTACGTTCTACCATCGTTGGTTATGAAGTATCCTGCAATAATAGGGCAATGGTAGAATTTTTTTTTTTAAGCATTTTAATACATTCTGGAAATCCTCCTCCTATTCCATCTAAGTTGGGCATAAAGCAGAGCTAATGTTCTGCATTGACATAAATTAGAGAAAGAATCTTTGAATTTAGAAGGAGGAAGTTATAAAGGACTAAAACAAGCAGGGTAATCACATAGTCTAATATTAGTTCTATTTCCATTACATTCATTCGTAATCAACAGAAAGTGACTTGTATTTTCTTCATCAATTTCCCATTACTACCCTGTATTCCAAGCAGAAGGCTTCATTTTTGCTAATTATTACCTTTTGCAATAAAAATATAATTAGGATGTCAATTTAAAATACGTTAATATTCTTCAGTGCTAGTGCTTAGTGGTACATATTTGGTCTCAAAAAAAAAATCAGCCCAATTCTTTCTTAGACTATTCTATGCGTTTTATTGTTCAAGAAGATTGATTTGAGAGGTTTGGGTTTTTCTTCCTGCTTTCTCTTCTTTTCTCCCAATAGCTAAGTTCATACAGAGAGGGGAGGTTGGGGGTTAATTGCTGTTTTGTGTTTATTTTGCACCTGTTCAACGAGAGATTGAGGCAGGAATAGAAAATAGAAGAAGAGGTCTCTAGACTCGTACTTTCTTCTCCAACTTTTTGCCCCAAGGCAACGGTACCATCAGCTTCTTTTATCATAGAGGGCACCGAACATGTGGACAAGATCCACGATCCGTGGAACATGCTTCTTAGAGAGGATTATTCTGGTTGAGCTGATACATAGTGTGTATGGTGGTTTAGAGTTTTAGAAAAACGTGGTTTCAAGCTGTTACTATCTTCAGCTGGTAAATGGCTGATGTTGGGACTTCCGTCCAGGCCTTCTGACTCTTCTTTTTTTTTTTTTTTTTTTTTTATTTTACTCAGGGCCTTTTGCTCAGACCCAGAATTGCTTTGTTTCAGGCAAAGGGCTTTCCCAGAAGAAACTTGCTGTCACTGGAGTTGGCTAGTACTAGTGCTGCCTAAAATACGTGGGGGATGCCATCATCTCTAGTTGCAGTGACCTCACCTGCCCCTGACTACCTCCTTGTCCTCTTCTCTGTCACCAGATGTCTTCTTTCTCCACAGTGGCAGAGGGCAGGGTTGAGGACAGTAGAGCAGAAACCATGTTGGAATAGGAGGAGGAGGTGAGAGGCTTGGGTTCTCATCTCAACTCTGCCACTCTTGCTCGTGAACATCTTTTCGGGTTGTTATATTATTTGTCTTCAGAATTGTATTTCATGTATACTTGATACTCTACGATGTACCTAAAATGTGTTTTTACCAGTCTTCCTTATTGAAGTAGACGTAAGTCGCTTCAAGTGAGTTTCACTGTTATAAACAACATTGTAAAGATCATCCAGGTTCTCTGATTTGTGATGCTCATGTCTGTTCTCTCCTCACAACATGTCCTTTCTTCCACTTGCAGTTAATATGCAAGGTGTCTACGTTAAGAGCCTTATGTGGACGACATACAGAAAAGCTAATGGCATTTAAAGCAATATACCCAGACATTGTGCGACTTCATTTTCCTCCATTATACAAGGAGTTGTTCACTTCAGAATTTGAGCCAGCAATGCAAATCGATGGGTAAATGTATCACCTAAGCACTTCTAGAATGTCTGAAGTACAAACATGAAAAACAACAACAACAACAAATTAACCAAGACACTTTATATGGCCCTGCACAGACCTGGAGCGCCAACACACTGCACATCTTTTGGTGATCGGGGTCAGGCAAAGGAGGGGAAACAATGAAAACAAATAAAAGTTGAACTTGTTTTTCTCATGCATATGATTTCCATTATGCCTACAGATATGGACCCTTTTTCTGTCTCAACTTCTCAATCATTGACCTCTGTTTACAACTGAAGGAGGGTACTAAAGTCGGAGGATTTCCTTTTCTTGTAGCTCACTGCCCACAGACTTTCTGCAGAGTCACCAATCTGTCGGTAACAACAGAGAGTCCAGCAATAATCGGTGACTGGTGTGCATAGCGGAGGTTGCGGCATTATTTTGCACAACTTGCTCTCTGTTTCATGAAGGAAGTTTTTATGTTTCCACCGATTATTGCCAGTCAGCAGGATGGCATGAAAAGGGTCCATAGCACTAGCAACAATAGCATTATAATATATTACAGGGTAAATGGGCATGAAGACTATATATAGCTAAAAGAGATATTGTTTATATATTGTTTTAATTAATATAAAATGTAGTTACTGGTGTAGCTTTTCCTGTTGAATTGATAAGGCACTTTCATTTTGCACCTTTTTCTTTAAATTAAATGCTAGCGTGTTCACTGTCGTGTCGCATGTGCACCAGAAACACAAGTTTAACTGAGAAGGCTTGGAAGGTACGTCAGGAGGTATTTATGCTGCTGTTTACAAATTACTTTTAAAAGACTGGCTGGTCATATCTAGAAATCACGATGTGGATTATTATTTTTTTTTTTACACGTGAATTCGGAATTAGAACTCTACCTAAATTATACTTTGCTTCGTGGTAAGTTTAAGGATAGATGTGTTTATGCTTCATACAAAGTTGAATGATCGATTGGTGCTATGGACTTACACCATCACGCACATTATTTTTAAAAAAGCTTTTTTAAATGCCACCTCATGGAGGCAGGGGAGAGAGGGGAGGCTCATTTTACACAATTCTATAGTTATATGGAGTCCATCTCAACTTGGAACTCTTAATGCTTTGAGAACAAATCAGTAACCCAAATATTTATTGGAATTCAGCTTTTATTATAAGAAGGACCCAAAGATTATATCTGGAGCAAATACACACTCCCCATGTGAGGACATGAAGCATTTACTTTGTGAATGATTATGTTCTTGGTATAATCTAGGAACCCTAAGAGGATATCTCAGAGTAAACTAGTTCTAGACTAGCTGCCTCTAGATGCTATAATTCTAGAATATTGCTCTCCATAGCTCACAGACCCTGGATAGAGGGGCGAGAGAGGCATGCAATGCAGAACCAGTTTCTCTTACTTAAATATGAAATATTTTAAGCATTCAAAGTGAAGTTGATGTTAAGCTGCAAACATTTACTCTTGTATTTATCTTCACTAGAAAACTGTGGACTATAATTTATTTTATTAAATATTTAGAAGATTGTTTGGCTTTTGTGTTCAGGTGAGAAATATTGAATGTTCTTGTTTAATTTCATGTTTTGGGTTTTTTTTTAATTTTAATAATTCCCAGGGGGAAGGGAAAATGAACAGTCTGATATACAGGTGTGCATATTTGAAAAAATAAGTGCCCTTTGGAAATGTAGGCATTTAGAAGATGATTTTAGTCACCCTGGGGGTAGGATTCAAACTTGTGGTCTGACATCAAAGACCACGTTTGTACAGAAAAGGAAATATCTTCCCATAGCATAAAGGTGGGAGTGTCCAGGCAGCCCTTTATAGCAGAGAAAGTGTCTCTACCACCAGGGTCCCTCCTGAATCCTGATGTCACGTGGATAACAGCATGGGCTTCCCAGAGCCCGATACTCTGGCTTTAACTCCACTGATTTTCTGACTTGTTTCCTGAGGGATTTGGAGAAGAGGAAGGGATTATTCACACAAAAGTGTGTATGAAGCCTAAATAACATCTTAAATTTTTTTTTCAAAAATATAGTAAGGGTTTAACCATAAATAGAAGACGCAAGTAATATTTACTTACATTTCTTACAAGTATATAAAACTTTATGTGAGTGTTTATACAGAGAGGTTAACTATCAGCATATAGTATTTATATTTGGGCAAGAAGGGTTAAATCAAAATTTTAATTTAAATAAGCATAGTTCCTGTAAGGATCAATAGTATTTATACTCTGAAAAGAGTACCACGTTTAGTTCAGTTATTTATTTGTCCATCTTTTTTCCTATTATTTCTCTTGTGGGGGAAAATGGTATGGTATTGTTTTTTGGGGTGGTTTTTTTTTTGGTCTGTTTTTTGGCTTTTTGTCATTCTGATTCACTAAATTTGGGGGTGGTTTGATTAAAGTATATTAACTTCTTTTTAACCAAAGCTTTCTGAATATGACCAGCCTCAGGTGCTAGCGCATTAAAGAGCAACTAAACCTAATTCCAGTGTCCACTTGTGAAATGAAAAGAGCTAATTGAACTTCTCTAAGGGTGAGAGAGAGCATAATGTTGAGCTTAAAAGAAATTCCTTTTCCCAGAAGGGATTTTGCATGTACCAAATGCAAAAAAAAAAAAAAAATGACGCTTAATCTCAATAGTAGTCCCACCATGGTGACATTGCTTTTAGAGTAAACCAAGATACATTGACATGATGCTGCTACCAGATCTTTCTGAAAGAAAAGCAAGGTGAGGATTTTAAGAGCAAAGTACATTGACAGTGTAGGGACAGAGCAGGAGAGGTGTGCTCGGTGAACAGAGGGAACAACTATTATTTGGATAAAAGTTGGGATCTGAAGTTAAACAATAAATTCAGTTTTAAAAAGTGAAGTTCAGAAAAGGATGTGAAAAACTTTGCATTTTTATTTTCTTTCTTACTATAGAAACACCTGTGTGATGACACAAAATACTTGGTGATACAGAACAATTATTCTTAAGAGTGCTTATAAACTAAAGTTTCCTAAACTAAAATATCCAGTAGTCTTTGAAAGATTGGAATCACATCATTGTTATCCCAGCTGCTATGTCTTGTATACAATTTTTCATATAAGGTACGTAAGGCTTTTGTACAAAGCCCGAATACCTTTGGTTACAATGGTGTCAAATGATTGCATTATACTCTGGAGAACCTGGCCTTGGTCACAATGAAAACAAAAGTGCAGATGAAAGTGCTTTTTTGGACAGTTTGCAAATTGTGTTAAAGCTCTGGATTTTTTTTTTAAGTGTTCAGCATCCTAATTTGCGTTAAAGCTATGGATTTTTAAAAAAAAGTCTTCAGCATCCTAATTCACCCTTCCTAATTTAAGGAAAACATGACTTACGGCACTGCTTCTAAGTTTGGTTGTTCTTTATAGTGTGGATACCCGGATCTCTGTGAGCGTATGGGGGTGGGCTGAGGGCCAGGGAGGAGGGAGTATGTGTGGGTGGGTGTGTATGCAGGTGTGGGTGTGGTTTTCGTGTGTATGATGTGCGTGTGTCGGACCGCTTCTAGGCTACTAAGTGTCAATGGAAAAGAAGATGTATTCAAAATACTTAAATCAAAACTAGAAGATGGGGGAAAAAATGACTTATTCTATACAAAGCCTTGTCTGGACCACTTTAGAGAGACTTCTATTTTTTTAACCCTTCTATAAATATTTGATGGCACTTGAAATATTCCTGCAATAAAATGTGATTTGTGTAAAGAAAAAAAAAAGATTTTGTAATGTGAAACAAAGAAAGAAAGTAATGTAATTTTCTAAAAAAAAAAATACAAACAAACAAACTTTGTATTATTTTCTTGATGGAATTTGTCTATCTGTCTTTGGGAAACTTTTTATTTCATTGAATGTGCCATAGTAGAAATATGTGTTTTTAGTTTTAGACTAAGGAATAGCTGTTTGTGTTCCGACATTCCAAAATGCAAAACAACCTAGTGGAATCTTGAATGAAAAGGTTTAAGTAGGATGTAAGCTTCTCTCATTGTTGCTTTTTTGCACATGTTCTCCATTCCTCTCTAGTGCAATATGTACATAGAGCACTTGCGGGTGTACCTTGATCCCTCAGGGAAAAAATACATATTTGTACAGTTTTGGTTTGTTTTGGGTTTTTTTTTTTTGGTTGGTTTTTTTTTGTTTTGTTTTGTTTTTGGGTTGTTTTTTTTGTTTTGTTTTGGTATGGTTTGGTTTTTTTTGCCTTTTGTTTTTGGCTAAGGAATGTCGATTGAATCACTTGTTATTGTTGAGGGGCAGCCAGATAATAATCCTAAAGCCACTGTTTTCAAACATTGATTGTTTAAATCACGTGTCCTTCCAGTGCTATTATTTTAAGGTAATAATAATAAAAAAAGTTATTTTCTGACAGTTCTTTGTGCTGATTGGTGGAAAAAAAAAAGGGTAAATAAGCACCTTATGATTGACTTACTGTGAATGACAATCCATCTTGATATCAACAATAGAAACCCTATCACTTTGGAGTTGGGGTTAAGAGTCAGAAACAATGTGCTCAGGGATCTCCTAAAACTCTTCAAACAGGGTGGCCAGTACTACTGGGACAAATTGTGTTTTTTATTATTAATAATAGTGATAATAATGCTATCCCTCAAGGCACAAGTGAACTGTGTAGGACTGCATGTGCGTGCGTGTAAACTCTTCACTATCGTCTTGTTTTGTTGAGTTCAAAATGTATGTGTTCTTCAGTCTTGTGTGGTTAAAAACATGGAATAACTTCCAAAGCAGTACTTCACAAGGTACATTAATAGGCGATATACCAACAGGGAGTATCACTTCAAGTGCATTTCCACATACTCCATTTACCTTTCTCTAATAATTAAACCATCCATGATAAATATATTCATAGCATTATATGTTAGGAACTATTTCAAATTCTACATGGTGTGCAAAAAATTGTTGAAACCACTCATGAGATGAGAGCCTGCTTATTGGTGCAGTGAAACAGGTGAAAAGTTTGAACAAGTCTTTTCAAATGCTAGCAAATAACTTATTTTAATTGTGTTCTCCAGAAGCAAACCAAAAAATCCCTCTATGTAACACCATTCTTTTACTTCCACATTTATAGTTTTCATCCATTGAATTAATACAAGAGCTAATGTTTAAAGACAATATAACAGCACCACAAGCCAGCTTTTAGGTTACGTTGGACATTTTTGAACTGGAGCGTCGCTCTTATGTTTCCTTGTATTACTTTTCATAAGGTCAGTGAACCTCAGTATGCTGTTGGCTTTGATTCTTCCATACCTGGAACACACATTCAGAAAAAGTTTTACATATTTTCTTACTCCCATAGCAGAGTATAATTTGGGAAAACTTTCCATGTTGTTTAGATGAAAAAGAAACTTGGACCTTGTTGGTTTTGATATTAAAGACTATGGAACATGGCAGAAATCTCTGTCTCTCCCTGTCTCTCTCTCTTACTCTCTCTGCCTATATATATGTATACACACACACATACATATAGGTATATATACATACACATATACATATATACATACATATGCATATATATAAACACACAGGTTATTGACGTTTTCACATACTGTCTCATGTGATTGCCACTTCTTACTTATAAAGATATGATACAACAGAACCCTATGAAAACAACTTTATACTATGGATCAGATTAACAAATGTAATTGCAATAGTAAATCTTGATCTGTTGCTAATGTCTGTAATACAAGTCTTCGTTCTATCTCTAAACACTAGTATTATTAAAGAGGTGCCACCAGATTTGATTTTTTATTAAAGAGGCCTTCCTATTATTGTTTATTCTTAAGGTATGAGAAGGCGGCAGATTGGTAAATGTCTCTACATAGCAATCGGTTTCACTTCTGGGTCTGTTGCTTGTTTGTGTGAGATCAGTTTTGTCAGGCTCTCAGAATAATTTTTAAAATAATCCAGAAGCCTGGCTTTATACCAAGGAAACATCACAGATAGAGGGATCTCCGTGTTTAACCAGACCCTCAGATCTTAGAGCAATAAATACATTCATTCAGTCATTTACTTATTTACAAATGAATGACAGAATATTCAGTCCAAATAGAGATGTTTTTTCAGCAATGCAACATAAAATGGAGTCTTGTGTTGAGAAACTGAACATGAATATTTTAAATAGATGCCTATAGAATCTGTGTTTGCTGTTTACATTTAGTGTGTTTGCCACATTTCCTTTTACTTCTTTCCTTCTAAGGACTAATGAAAGACAGCTTGCTACTAGCATTGACACACTGCACACGCCATTATGTTGTTCTCTAAGAGCAACTAAACTCTCTCCAATGTCTGTGTGTTTCCTTTTCACTCATTATGACTTTAACGTGGATGAATACCATTTCTAGGAACTTGGTTATTATTAAACAGATTGCATATGTAAATGCAGATAATTCTTGAGCAATATAGTGAATATGATTTCACACACAAAAAATCCATATGTACTGTACACATCTTCCTGAATCCGAAATTCTCTTCTTATCCACAGTGGTTTGAAATCTCATATAAAACAGTGGTAAATTTTAAACGTTAGGACATTAGCTGGCTGCTTCTTTAAATGTACCTGTATTGTCTGCCTGCTCCTTTTGTGGAGATGTGTTTTTGTATTGGATGTTTGGGCCAATGGGAGGCTTCAAGCTACAACATATTTTCCCAGTTTAAATATATTTAACATATGACAAACCCCAGACAAGGCTTTTAATATGTATAAAGAACTGCAGTGTTAGGTGGTTTATTTGCAAACCGTTTTCAATGTTGTCCATTTTTATGGCACCTTTAACGATATTCTTGTTTCCAAAGTACAAAAAAAAAAAAAATAGGTTAAATAATCTAGCCATAACTGAATGTCAAGCAATAAAACAAATGACTTTTGTGCATAGACTTAAAAAAATACAAATTTTAGACATCTGCATGTAAATGCAATCTCTTGTTTACTGCTTTCTTCAACTTGAGCAATTGATTCCTTATTTACTATTAACTTAAGAACTTGTAATGGCCTGTAAACATTTTCTCTCTTACTCTTCTTTCAAATTTACCTTTGTCCCTGCTTTTAAGTCATAATATTTAATGTTGTTCTGCACATCTCTATACAGTTAACTTTTTGGCTTTCATTCTGTATAGATAAGAAAATGTTATATTATAAACAGCCTACTCAGTGCAAATATTTATCTGTTTATCAAATCCACAATATGCTGTATAATACTGGTTTTACTATATAATCTATTTTAGACATAGCTGTTTAGAACTAGAGTGTGCTATTTTTGTGTTTTTCTGATGTGTGGTGCTAGATAAGTTACTTTTGTGAACAACAAAAAAATCCCTTTTATTCCTAGACAATACCACCTTTGGGTCTTGTTAATTTCACTGAGTATAACTATATATTTGTATATATATACATATATATATATATATATCTACCTGTTCCCACTGGCAGCTGTATCAGAGTGCTGGATTTGGGACATGCTTTTCTCTTTAAATACATAATATCATTATATAAATTATTCTAGAGTGTATTTAATTAGGATAAAATTACTTCCTTAGTATGGATATTTGACATCTATAGGGTGAATTTGTTTATAAATATGGATATATGAAAATTTATTAGCATTTACTTTATGTTTGCTACTTGGCTTTATACCGTATCTCCTGAGATGAGAAATAATTTGCCAGGCCTTCAAGATCCTAAAGAAACACTCTAGTTTAATGGAGTAATACTTTTGTTTTTTCTTACGAAGGAATTATATTATTGGCACCTGACAGAGTTGTGTACTTAGCTCCTATTATAGATGATAGGCATTCATATAAAATATCCTTGGTGGCTTGATGGCAGAAACTTTCCCCTCCTACCTGAGCCATGGGAAGCATAGAGATGTCCACTATCATGGCAGAACATGGGCCACAAAGCAAATTTGACAAGAGATGTTCTGTTTTAATCTGACCTCAACCAGTTCCATGAACTGAGTGAAAGACCTTCACTTTAAAACTCTTTCACCTGTTCTCCCAAGACCTATTGGCTTTCTTACAAATCAAAGTATATCAAATATCTGACTAAGGATGTAGTTAACCTTATTAAATATTGATTAGAATTGTTCTGTAATATTACTGAATTTGTAAGATCTTTAGCAAAGATTTTTGAGCAATTTATAAATATAGAGCAAATGTTTCTGTTTACTGCACTTTTTGTAATTGAAGGTAATAAATTCTCAAGCCATGGTTATTGGCTTCCGTGCACTGCATATTTACCCACAATTCTAGACATTTTCCATTTTTATGGAAGAGTTGCTGTTACCTTAATTATAAATGCAATCATGTGGTTAATGAGAGCGAATGCTAAGAGTTAACCTTTTAAAGTGAATTGGCTACAGTTTAGGGAGAAATCTCTTTTAAATACAAAACACGTCATTCCTTATTGCTTCACGTAGAGATTGAAACCTGTTTTTGTTTTGCTTTGTTTTGTTTTGTTTTGTTTTTCAGCACCATTTAGCATCCTAAAGTTCCTGAGGGTAGAGATTGTATCTCTTCGCATCTACACAATGGCCAGCACACGTCAGCATTTGATAACTGTTAAATGACAAGTGTGCCCAAATTAAAACTTTTTCCTGGGATTCTTTTTTTTTTTTTTTGGTAAATTTATAAAGTATGTCAAGCCTTATGGTTAACACTTTCTTCTACAACCAAGTAATAAAGCCACATTTAAAAAGACCACATGAAATGCTGATTCTAATTGTGTGTAGGTCTTAAGGATTAAGCACACAAATGTCACAAAACTCTGTGAGTAACAAACTCAGCCTTCTGTAAATATACATGCAAGTTTGGAAACAGTAATACTGTACCTATAAATATATGCTGTCTGTTTTGTGTACAGTATGTAAAAACTCCTTTTCTGCCACACTAAAAATGCAAGCCATTTACGGGAATCCTAAAAACAGTATTGTACTAAAACTTTGCTAATGATCTTTATTAAAGGATCATCCAACTTTTCACTTACATTGGGTTTTCTTTTCAATTCACTCTTACGGTAGTCTGCTTATTTCCAGCTGTTTGTTATTTTATTGAGTCCTCAATTTAAAAAAAAAATATTTTGATTCATTTTGTAAATACAAGCTGTAAAAAAAAAAAAGAGAGATTTAATGTTGTCTTTTAAATACTCCGATTTTCATTCTAATATGAATGTTGTTATATTGTACTTAGAAACTGTACCTTTAATATTACATTACCTTTATTAAAAGTGCATTGAACACATCAATTTTAGATGTGCTTTATGTACTGTTATCCTATAATAAAACTTCAGCTTCTAATGGAACACTTGCCTGTTTTTCTTCTTTTTTCTTGGTTATTGAGTTGCATTGAGTTCGCTAGCTCACATTTTGTCTCCAGAAAATGGACCAGAAGAACCTTGCTATTCAAAGTGCCATCCACAGATCATTCGCACTGGCATCACCTGCAACCTTGACCTTACTAGAAATGCAGGATTCTAGGCACCTTCCCAGACCTACTAAGTCAGAATCTGCATTTTTACAAGATCCCCAGGTGATTGGTTTGCAAATGAAAGTTTGAGCAGTACTGGTCTGTAGTATAGTCCTTTTTTAAAAAATTAATTCATTTCCATTTGCTGAGGGAAAATGTATAGAAGGATCAAGCTACCCTTTGGATCAGAGAAGTCGAAGAAAGAAATTTTAACCAGTCTGTTGATTGGACACAGCTACCAGAAATGCAGCATTGAGGATTCTCAGGCTGTTTGCTGTCTCAAAGAAGGGTGCTACGACTGATTAGTGGTATCTGCCCTGATGTATGGGAGGGGAGAAACCCTGAATGCACACCAAACGTTGTCATCTTTGCTTTAGAAATCATTAGAATGGAATGTCAGAAATGATGCCAAAGACAGAAAAATCTGTCTTTACCTGAGCTATCTTTGCCCTACTCCAGCCCAACCACCGCTTGTGTAGATTATATAGAAGTAAACTAATAAATTTAACATCAGCTAAGTATCACAATATTTTAATGATGCAAAAACCCTCATCATAATTTATTTTGAAAGGAGGGTGCCCTGGTGGCTCAGTCAGTTGAGTGTCTGACTCTTGATTTCAGCTCAGGTCATGGTCCCAACGTCATGGGATAGAGCTCTGCATGGGGCTCCAGGCTGAGTGTGGAGACTGCCTGAGATTCTCTCTCTCTCTCTCTCTCTCTCTCTCCCTTTGCCCCTCTCCCCTTCTCACTCACTCTCTCTCACTCTCTCTTAAATAAAATAAAATATTTTGAAAGTAATGTCAAGAACATTCAAATTGTAAACTACCCTGAGGTCAGAATAAAGGCAACAGAGTTGGTATTTTCCTCTACATGCATACTACAATACCTAAGTGTCTCTTGCACTCAGTAAAATAAATATGTGAATTGACCCCAAAAGTTGCTTCATGTGAGAGTCCCTAATCCTGCTTTTATTTCCAATTGCCTCAGAGAAGAGGAAGAAAAAGAAATATTTGTAGACTGTCAAGTTCTACATAATTACAAATATTCACCACCTTCTAGCATCTCAGGAAATTAAGAATTAATGCACATAATGGAGTTCAAATTATGAAATCTGTCACATCCAGGCCTTTGGCCAAACCTATGCCTAACCTCCTTCTGATGAAAACAATGGTTTACACTCACCTCTGCATCATGTATTAACTTGCCCAGCTTCCAGAGGGATACCAGAACAGGAGTATAAGAGGAATTTCTTACCTCCTGTATATAATGGTCTCATGGGGGAATAGAAAGGAAAACAAACATCTGGTTAAAAAACTCTTGGAGAAAAAGCAAAAGTAATAATCCTAGTAAGACCTGACCGCAGTGTGTCTATTGGTTGGTACTATTACTACTAAGCTTTGTCTCATAAGCCAAGATCAGTCTAGCCCCTCAAAATTAGACTTCCACTTTTAATGTGCACTTGGATTAAACGGACCAGTGAAGAGCAGGCCTTGACTTCTCACGACAGGTTTGCGAAAAGACTATGCTCACGAGCTGCGGAGGGTAACCGCTGACGTGCTGAGATGCAGCTCAGCACGTCGACTTCCCCTTTTGAACAAGAAACTGAAGATGGGCCCCAGTGGTATTCAAAGCCCTAAAAGAGGTGGTTAATATCATATAAGCCACCAGAGACCAGAAGAATAAAAACATTCTTGCCTGCGGGATTTCAGGAACATGGGCGCAAGCAGGGAATTTTTGTCAGGAGAACACTCCTTCTTCTTCTTCCCAGAAGAATCACACTGATGGATCCCCAACTTTTCTTAATGCAAGCCTAGACTCTCCAGAGGGGCAGAAGTCTACTACTAGATTAACAGGCACTCTGTAATTGCACTGTACCACCAGTAGTAAGCTGGAGAAAAATCCTGTTTTATTTTTTTTTCTAACGTCATTTATCTCTGATGTTGGAAAGAGATAAGCTAGCCTTAATACATTTGACTTTGCCTCTGGATTTTTTTTTTCTCCTCAGGAGGGGTACTATTGACTCCAGTAAAATATAGGCATGTCTCAACAATCCATTTGTTGTTTTTCCACTTGATGGGCTTCTCAGACAATTTTTTCACTCCAAGATGACTTCCTCTTTGTGGGGGAGAAGTTGTTTCAACTATTACTTGTTTTGTGCTTGGAGAACAAAAACTAATTTTAATATTGGCCTCAGCCAAAATTATGATCATAACCTAACAAATCTCACACCCACCTTTTCTACCCTTCTTTCTTTATCCCTCCAATAAAATACATACTGTGCTCTAAAGACGAATATAAATAATTACTTAATTATCCTACTTGAAATTGTCTCTTCTGTCATCAACCCCTCTGTGGGAGAGTTAGATGCTCCCTACAGAAGACCAGCATTCAGATGAACAGTTAGTTCTGGGTTTTCTATTTATTTGTTTGTTTTAGCACAGGAACCATGTCATACAGAACACAACAAAATAAACTTCACAAATTATCTTCTGAGTGGGAAATTTTGAACTCTTTAGCCATTCTCTTCTGAAACAGGATATCTCGAGCCAGAGCGCTAAGCTGGTTTTCAGAAGTAATGAGAATTCCCTCCCCACTTGAAATAGGATTTTTTGCTGAAAAGCCCAATTTGAACAAACTACTACTGGCAACAGTATTCCCCACCCCCCCCCCCCCATAGTCCTGAATCAATTACTAGATTGAAACCTCTTTGCTAGAGAACTATTTCTGGACTCCCATCTTGAAAGGTCCTTATGGATGATTGTAAGTTCATGAAGCGATTTCCTGAGTGAAGTACTTACCAGGCAATAAACTCTCTAAAGCTAAGTTCACCACAAATCAGGCAAAGGAAGCTCATTGGCTGAACGGTAGGAAATGACTTGGAACTAATAAAAAACAGATGACCATGCAAATTTCTCTGTCTCTTGGTCCACAAGAAGAAACACAAATCTAGAAGCAACTGTAATAACTTTACTTAACCAAGTGGTCACCCTTTTAAGAGTTCTCTTTGAAATTTGGTCCAATGAAACATCTTGTAAATTCAAACTAAGTACCTACTGCTAAATACTTTTAATATGAAACTGACTTCTCATTCAACCTCTGAGTTTGTTTTTCAATATAGCAAAAATGGAAAATCGCATCTTTCTTCTGCCTAAAAACCCATTGAATAAAATGGCACAATCACTTTGGAAAACAGTTTGGTAGGGTCTTAAAAAGTTAAACATAAGTTTACCATACAGCCCAACAATTCCACTCCTTGGTATCTGCCCAAGAGAAATAAACATACAAACTTCACACAGAGGGTGGTATACAAATGCTCATAACATTACTCATAACAGCCAAAAAGTGGAAACCATCTAATGTCTGTCAACTGTTGCATGGATAAACAAAATGGGGCATATCTGTAAGTGCCCTACAATCCAGCAACAAAACTACTAACACCTACTACCATATGGATGATCTTGAAAATACTTTGCCAAGAGAAAGAATCCATATTGTATAATTTTTGTCTGGAAAAGGCAAATCTATAGAGATGGAAAGCAGATTAGGGTTTGCCTGGGGCCAGAGAGTGGGAAGAGAGATTAATTGTAAAGGGGCACAAAGGATTTATCAGGGTAATGGAATGTTTTATAACTTGGCAGAGTTGACTGACAATTGCAAAACTCCATAAATTTACTAAAAATCACTGAATGATACAAATAAAATGGGTGAATTTTATGATACATAGATTATGTTGTATGATACATGGATACAATAAAGCTGTTTTAAACCTACTACACACACACACTGGTTTCCACATCACCAAGAGCATAAAACCCAGCTTAATTCCCTAACATAGCATGAAGAACCTCTCTGGCCCCTTCTCTCCTTTTCAGTCCAATGAGTTTCATTACCCCCCACACCACACACACCATATGGGAGTAGCTCTTCCCCTTCCCCAGAACATACAGTGCTGTTTCACATTTCTGCATTTTTTCCAAACCTGAAAACCCACAGGTCTCTTCTCTTCTCTACCCAGGGAATTCCTACTCATCTTTCAAGACTCAATGTAAAATAAACTTCCTTGAAGTGGTATCTAAACTGTCTCAATCAGAATGAATTTATTCCTCATTGTGTTCCCATAGAATCTGTGTGTGTGTGTGTGTGTGTGTCTGTGTACTGTTTCTTATTTGTATTATAATCATTTGTTTATAATGCCACCTCCACTGTTTGTTTGTTTGTTTTTATTTTGAGAGAGAGAGAATCCCAAGCACGCTCAACACTGCCAGCATGGAGCCCATTGTGGGGTCAAACTCACGAACCGTGAGATCATGACCTGAGCCAAAGTCAGACACTTAACCAACTTAGCCACCCAGGCGCCCCACCACTGTGGGGTTTTGTAGGGCAGAAAAAATATATACTGATGGCTATTTTATGTTGAATATTTACTCTTTGCATTTTTTTTTTTACATATTACTTCTAATCCTCATAATTCTGTAGGGGAGATATTACAGTCTCCGTTACCCAGATGAGGAAACCAAGGCTCACAGAGGAGACACAACATGTCTAGGATCACACTGCCAGTAAGCAAGAAAACTGAGATAAAACCCATATCAGCTAGATTCCAAAATCCATGTTCATTTCACTAAGCTGCTTCTGGTTTACAAGCAGAGCATAAAGAATAAAGGAGACAGGGGCACCTGGGTGGCTCAGTCGGTTAAGCGTCTGACTTCAGCTCAGGTCATGATCTCACAGTCTGTGGGTTCGAGCCCCGCGTTGGGCTCTGTGCTGACAGCTCAGAGCCTGGAGCCTGCTTCGGATTCTGTGCCTCCCTCTCTCTCTGCCCCTCCTCTGCTCATGCTCTGTCTCTCTCTGTCGCAAAAATAAATTAAAAAAAAAAAAAAGAATAAAGGAGACATACATTTAATATATTGTAATGGCAAAAGTTATAAGACCTAATTTTTAGGATCCACTTTATCACTTATCATATAATGTTGGAAAAGTCATTGGACAACCTGGGCCTTAGTTTCCTTAACAGGAAAAGAAGTTAGACTAGATAATCTCCAAAATTCATTCTGGCTCTAAAAATTCTGATTCTATGTGCTATCTTGCAACCACTGGAAATCAAATAGACCAAACCAGAGTATACTCTTTGATGATAATTTGTAATCTCAACACAGGCCACATATGGTGATGTTACTATATCACACTACTATGTGCTGATAACAGCAGCATAAGTGCCTGAACTATTCTTGAACAGTTTCGTAAGCAGCTGCTAAACAGGACAGGATTCCCAATTCTCTCTGACTGCATGCTTTAAGAGACAGTACCCAACACTTGAAATTCTACACTGCTTTGATGTCCATCTCTGTCCTAGCACAGGCTGTCAACATCACTCACCTAATAAGTGCTACCTGCACAGTGCCAGTCATTGCTCTGGCTGATTTGCAAGTATTCATAAGCACTGTGTCCTAACCTGCCTCTGTGCTACAACTCATTTAATACATTGCCAGATAAACTTTCCTGAAACACAGAAACTCTGACTGTGTCATACTTCTACTGATAAACACCCCCACCCAGCCCAGCATTTCATTTCTTATACAATAAAGTCAGAATCCTTAATCTAACACATATGTTCTTGTGTGGCCTCATCCCAGTCTGTTTTTCAAACCCTTTTCCTCTACTACTTTTCACAGTCCTTGCATTTCAGATAAAATAAATTACCTAATTGTCACTGGATTCAAGGGAGATTTTTTTTTTTACATTTATTTATTTTTGAGAATCAGAGTGAAACAAAGCGTGAGCGGGAGAGGGGCAGAGAGAGAAGAAGACACAGATTCTGAAGCAGGCTCCAGGTTCTGAGCAAGCAGTCAGCACAGAGCCTGATGTGGGGCTCGTACCCACAAACTGTGAGATCATGACCTGAGCGAAGTCAGAGGCTCAACCGACTGAGCCGCCCAGGCGCCCCAAGGGAGATTTTTTTTTTTAATTTTTTTTCAACGTTTTTTAAATTTATTTTGGGACAGAGAGAGACAGAGCATGAACGGGGGAGGGGCAGAGAGAGAGGGAGACACAGAATCGGAAACAGGCTCCAGGCTCTGAGCCATCAGCCCAGAGCCCGACGCGGGGCTCAAACTCACAGACCGCGAGATCGTGACCTGGCTGAAGTCGGACGCTCAACCGACTGCGCCACCCAGGCGCCCCCCCCCTTTTTTTTTTTTTTTTCCCAAGGGAGATTTTTAACAGAAGTATAATTTCTCTCTGAACATAGCTTTACATAATATCATAAATCACTGTAAAATTTAGAACATAATTTTCTGTTAGCACACACACTGGACTCTGTTCATGCAATAGATTTATGTGGCTCCTTGTGCTGGTCTCTTTCTAGAATTTCCTTTCTCATCATCCACATACTTCAAATTCTTCAAATGAGCTGACATGTCAAGTGTCTAACGTGGTAACTGATATATAAGTATTCAAAAGGTATCATTAGCTATTAAAAGCTGCTTTTTGTCCCTCTCACTAGTAATTTCTCTCCCTCTGAATTCGTACAATTTCTCTTACGTAGCTTACTACTTTCTATTTTGTTTTATAATTATTTAATGTGAATGAGATTCCCAATGATCAAAAGCTCCTGGAAGAACTGGTATTCAGTCTTAGGCCTATATATGTAACCAGCACCAAGCACAAATTGTAAGTGCTCAATAAATCTTTCCTTAATGAATGAGAACAAAATTAGTGGGAGAGCCAGAGGGGCTGCTGGTGGAAACTGACATCTAAAGTGGGGTGTGACATCTAAAGTACCGTGTTGAGCACAACTTTCTCCGTTATTTCATGTAATCCTTTAAAAAATACTACCAAGTAGGTGCTAATAATATCTCCACCTTACTGATGAGGAGACAGGGTTAGGAAGCTAAGACATTATTAGCCTAAGGTCACAACCAAGTCTGATTGGGTCCTTCCAGTACTGTACTTGTCGTCCGTCCTCCTTTTAATTCATCATCCCCTCAAGGTCGAGGACTTTCTAGGACAACACGCAACCCCTGGCTCCTTCCTTCAGGCCAGCCGCGACGCACCGGACCTCGCAATTTCTAGCCGAAATACCCCAAATACGAGAGGGAGTACTCGGACCCCGCCCCCGGCGTCGTTGCATACGTCATTACGCAGGGCCGAGACGGCGCGGCTACGTCCTTTAAATAAGGCCTTCCGAAGGCGCGCGCGACAGTGTAAGGAGTGGGGTGGAGCGTGTGTGGAGTGGGGGCCGCGGCCCGGGTCAGAGCCGCCGCGGACTAAGAGGTGGGCGGAAAGGCTGCTTTGCAGCAGAGGCGCGGAAGGAAGGGCGCTGCCCTGCAGGCGGGCGCTCGTGAGGGCGGGAGGAGGGAACATGGCGGCCCCCTCGGCCGGACTAGGACCCTCTGCCCCGGGTTTTGGCGCGGCCCCCTCCCACGGCTTTGCTCACCCTTTTAACTTGCCTTTCTGGAACCTTGTTTCTCCTTCCGCCCCCTTCCCCAGCCATTCCTTTTACCTTCATCGACCCTCCCTCCCCAACCCCACAACGGGTCATAATGTGAGAGGTGGGATTATGTAGGAGCAGGTCAGGCCCGTCAGGTACCGAGAGACCGACTCTTAAATGTGACTGCTCGTTTCTCACATACCACTTTATCAGTCCGTTCCGATGAAGGAGAAGCAGTGAACATAGAGTGGTCAACCCAGATTTGCAGTCCTCGTGATTCCTCTGTATGATCCTGTGAAATGTCACTTAAGTCACCTGGACCTCAGCCTCCTCAAAAGTGAGATTCTTTTTGAAAGCTTCTTGATAACCAGGGAGTTTTTGTCCAGCATTGCTTGCCAGAATCTGCCCCATGCCGTGTATGTTTGGGAAGACGGAAGCAAGGTTTATTTGGGCATTAAGGGAGTGCAGGGGATCTGAGTTAGGACTTACAGCGCCATGCTCTAAGTGATTTAGTATGTAACCAATGAGAACACCATTCTGTTTTGACCCTTTTATTTCCTCAGTGAGTGTCCTGAGAGTTACATTACTGGAGTAAGTTAAATGGAGAAGGACTCCTACATCAGCATTGCTGTTCTGCTCCAAAGAACCTTGGGAATATTCATCTGTCTGCTGTATTCTCTTTTAGGTGTCCCTGTCAGTTGAGGGTAGGTGTTAAAGGTTCTTCTTACACCTAGGTTAACAGCCCCTGGCCCAGCCGGTCACCTGCTTTTGATCCTGACCTTTGGTTTTTCCTCGGTTGAGCGTAGATTCTGGAGAAATCCTGCCTCCGTTGGAGCCTGCACTGCCAGGCAGCAGAATTGTGGGCTAGAGTGAAGCAGAAATCTAGAAATATGAGCTCCATGATGGCCATGGGTGAACCCAGGCTGAACTGGTGAGTTACATCTGTTTGTATTCTAAAGAGGAGTGAAGTGGGACTGGTGGCTGGTTTAGCAAAGGAGAGTTTCTGGCCTGGAGAGATTTGGAGGAAACACAAAGATGATACAAGTTTAATGGTTAAGAATGTACCTGGATCTTGTCTTCACGTACTGAGCACTTTTGAGTTATAGCTGATTGCACTTCCTCTCCTAAAAATGACAATAGTTCATCACTCAGATTGCTACTAGGTATTGCTTCATCATGTATTTATTGTTGGTCTCTCAGCGAAGGAGACAGGCTAGAATTTTCTTGTGTCCAAGAACCTTGCCTGTATCTGTACAAGTAATAGAAAAACCTCTTTAAGAGTAGACAAGCTTCACTTTGTTAGAGTCTATATCAAGTGGTTACATAAATGCATAGACTGTTTTAGAAATATATGAGAACTTCACAATTAGCAGACTTAGTAAGCGTGGTTTTGTAGGGATCTAATACATAGCCGCGTTAGATCAGTTTAACACACATTTACTGAGCATCCACTCTTTGCTAGCCAAAGAGAATACTAAAGTTACAAGAGATGACAAAGCTGATTAAAATAGTACCTGACTCAGAAGGTTCAATCAGTATGTGCTCAGTAAGTGTTTTTGTTGTTGTTGTTGTTGCAGACAGTACTCCCTTCCTTCAGGGAGTTCACTGTCCCTGAGTCTCTGACTTTGTTTTTGTATGATATACAAAATCCTTATAATTTAATGAGATTTCACAGATAGAGTACCATAACGAGTCATAAGAAACTACATTGGCACATAGCAAGTAAGACATTCTAATTTTTATCATTTGTACTTTAATCACAGTGGGTTTTTTTGGTAAACACTTTTAAAAACAAATTAGTGTGGAGCAAATATGCTAAGATTTCCTATTTGGGGAATGGGCAGCCAGAAGTTACCATTTGATAGACTGTTCTACTGTAAGTTGTAGAAGGCATGTACATTTATGCTCCTTGCCATAAAGAATGTATTCAGATGCAGCACAGATGCTCTTAAAATGCCATTGACATTGTGAAACCAAATGTGAACCTTTGCACAGTATTGTAGCCCTTTTTCCACAGAGTCCTAATAATCTTTGTCCTTTATAGATTATGGTTCTCATTGTTTTTAACTTTCTAATTCCTTCAGCCAGCTTTTATTAGATGCCTTCTATATGGAAAGCATTGACTATAATAGCTTAGTCTCTAATTATGATGTTATGGAAAATCATATAAGACCTTGAAGTGGTTTTAGCAGAGGCACCCCATTTATCACATTGGCCAAGTTAATGAAAATAGGTAAGATATTCAGTCTTTGTAGTGTCTTTTGGCCTGGCACAATAATGCATGGTACAAAACTAAGAGCCTGGGGTGAGCCCTGCCCCTGACAGGCTCTTATTATACTTCAGTCTGTTCTTTGACTCTTAAGTATCTCTGACATTTAATTGGGTATTAAGGAGCAAGGCTGATTATTTGAACTGGAGAATTTCAGAATGAGCCTAGGCTAAAAGCTACCCAAGTAAAACATCTAAACTCAAACATCTGGTACATGAAACTGAAATTATAAAGAAATGATTGTCTTGGAAAAGGGTATAGGGGGCAATAGTAGTTGTAAACTACAGTTGTACCAGTGTGCTGCTTAGTCTAGCATGAGATTCTGAATTGTCAAATGTAAGTTAATTACTTTGTTTCACAGGGATGTTTCCCCAAAAAATGGCCTTAAGACATTTTTCTCTCAAGAAAATTATAAAGATCATTCCATGGCTCCAAGTTTAAAAGAACTATGTGTTTTATCTAACAGGTAATGTATTTATTTATTTGGCTATTTGTTTTCATATTTGATTGTTATTTTTCTGGCAGTTGAAGTGTTATAAATGTGTCCAGTATTAAACATTCAGATTATAGAAATGTAAAAATTAGAAAATGGAAGAACCCAGTACCCAAGGATGGTTAGTCTTTGGTTTGTGTGTGTGTATACATTTTTTCAGATCTTTCTCCACGTAGATATAAAAACAAAAATGGGATCATATTATAAATAATGTAAAATACTAAGAAACTGTTTTACAGTTTGCTTTTTTCATTTAAAATAATATTTTGTGTAGTTTTCCATGCCTCTACACATAGCTTAATCTTAATTGTTGCTTAATACTTCATTATATAGATTTACTTTCAATTCATTTAGGTAGTCTGAATTTGCAAAATATGTTCCTCTTTTTTTGTAATTATAAACAGTGCGTTGATGAAATTCTTGTAATAGTTTTCATAAGATAAATTCATAGAAATTGAATTGTTCGGTCAGATGGTGTATGCATTTTATATTTTGATAGATACTGCCAAATTCCTCTCTGCTATGAACATGCCTGTTGAGTGGTAATTTTCCCTTCTCACTGCTTGCCTGCCTGTAACATCTCCTTTCCTTTGTGATTGGCTGTTATTGTGGATGAATCTTGAAACCAAGTAATTGAATTTACTAGAATGGACTGTAAATACGCCAAGTGAGGAATTGGGGAGCTTCTCTAGAGTTCAACATTTACGTTCATCTTTTCTTCACTCATTTTGCAGTGGAGGAAGCATATTTCCAGCCTGTATATGGAATGGGCCCCCATCTGTTCTGCCTTCTCAGTACCCTTTCTGTCAATTAGCATCTGCTCTTATTCCTGTATTTTCATCTTTCAGTGTTTAAAGGTGCTCAAGTTTTTCCTGCTCAATCCCTGGATTCCATGTTACTTTCTTACTTCTGCTCTCATTTGTACTTAGACTTCTTTAAAAACTCGTGTGTGTTTGCTGGGAGGAAAAGGGGGACAAAAAGTTGTGAAGCGTACAGAAATCATTTGACAAAATGGCAATAATAATAAGTCCATCCCTTCAATAATTACTTTTTAAATGGATTAAACTTTCCAGTCAAAAGACAGATTAGGAGAATGGATGAATAAAACAGAAGAAAACACATCACTGCACATCCCACTGCCTTTGCTTTTACTGAACATCTCACTGTAATCTGGCTTCCACCCTCGGTAGTCTACTAAAACTGCTCCTCTCAGGATCATCAATGAGCTCTTGACTATGAAGACATCTCACTCTCCTGGCTTTGTGGTGATAGTGATATTTCTGTCTCTTTTGCCTCAGCCTCATTATATTGGCTCATTAGACTCACTCTGGTACTTTTAAGAAATAATGATTTTGTACTCTCAACCCAGCTTTTGGAATCCAAACCTTTAAGGATGACTCTGGAATCAATTAATTGACCCCACTGATATTTATTTAGGTTATTTCCATCCCTTTCCAATTATAAACAATGAGCATCCTTTTTATACATGTGCTGATATAAGTAGGATAAATTCCTATAAGAGGAGGGTATGTATGTTTTTTATTTTGATAGATGCTGCCAGATTGCCATTAAAAACATTTTAAAAATGCTTTTTTGATTATCAGATGAATAAATAAGTTCACATAAAAGCAAGCAGATGTTGTATTAAAGAGGCAATTTTAAAAGCAACATTCTTGCCAAGTGCATAATTATAATGTCTTTGCTAATATCAGCTATAGAAGGTTGAGTAAATCCTGTATAAATGTATCTATGGATTTTTTTCAAGCTGATTTTGTTACTCAACTTGTACCATTTCTTGAGGATACCTTAATTTCTTTTTTTAATTTCTTAAAACTTACTATCAAATAAAGAATTGCCTTTGTTTATTTGAATCAAAGAATGCCTACCAATTGTAATATCCTGGAAGAGGAGGGTAAAGAGGTATATCTTTACCTTTTCTTAAAGGTAAAATGAACATATATCTTTAAAAAAAAAAAAACACTGCTCACCGTTTTATGTACATTTATCTCAGCCTTCGTTTTTTCAGACTAAAAATTTTTAATATTCATCTTCTTTATCCTGCTTCTTAATTATTTTAATGGTTCTTTTTTTTTTTTTTTTTTTTTGAAATTTATTTATTTATTTTGAGAGAGAGCACTAGTGAGCATGAGCAGGGGAGAGGCAGAGAGAGAAGAAGAGAGAGAATCCCAAGCACAGAGCCCTGCGCAGGGCTGTAGATCATGACCTGAGCCAAAATCAAGAATTGGGCACTTTACCAACTGAGCCACCCAGGCACACCGTATTTTAATGGTTCTTTTCAAGTTTGGTTCTAGTCAGCATATCCTAGATGTGGGTTATAGTCTGAATTACGTAAGGGAAAGGATATCTTGCTGGCAGTTGGGTACAGCTCCTAAAATATTTTCTTCTTAGGATATGCTTGTTTTTCTTTAGATTTCTGTATAGCACAAAACAATTTATTAGTGTAACTTACCTTTTGGCACAGAAAAAATAAAGACACGACATTGATTTCATGTTTCTAGTCTTTTTTGCTCACGTTAAATTTTACTAAGTTTTGTCACAGTAAGGAATGGGTTTTCAGACTGTGGTAATTTACAGCTGTTTTATTGATGGAAATATTAGAAAAAAATGTAAAATTTTTATTATCCATAATTTTGTGTGTTTTGCCTTCTCCCATCATATTCAGGAAAATATTGGCAACTCTCATTACTCTGCTTTCAGTAATATGAGATTTTTATTCAGCCCTTCTCCCTCTACTGAAAAGTAAACATTTACCTTTTTTTAAATCAAAGTTTCTGATTGTAGATATTTATAACTGAGCTTTAAACCAGCAAGGGGGAAAGTAGCTTCCAATTTAAAAAATTATGAAATTTTAACGTGTCGAATATAGAAAAGTAAATCAATCCAGAAGGTACAGGTAGACTTTAGATGGAGGCTAGAAGCACCATTTTCAAATGCTACTTTAAGAAGCCACCTAAACCAGTAGACTTAAAGCATAGGAAACTAAGTTTGAATTCTGCCTTTTCTTCATAGAAACTTTAAGAAAGGAGAGTGGGTAGTTGACAAAATGAAGGGGAAAAACTTCAAACCATCAACTGAAATAAAATATAATGCTGTAAATGTGCATAGAGAAACCCTGTCAGATGCTTTTGGCCTGTGCCCTGATGAAGATTTTGACAGCACTGCACATGGAAATGATCTTGATGTGCTGCCATTTCATTCTTTGCTGAATGTAGCCAATTTAAACTGCTAGGATTTCTTGACATTCCTACTCTGGCATATCTGAGTCAGCATCTTGTTGCTGCAGCAGCTTAATTAAATTTGCCAGTTTGTGCCACAAGGACAGACATGTTCTCATATTCAGAGAGACAGCTGTGAAGCAGTATTGTTAAGAGTTGCGGACACAATACCGTTAGGTTTGAATAGCTCTCAAGACATTTTCTAGTGAGAAATCAATTTGCTGTAATACATTTCTCCCAAGATCAGCAGTTAATATTCATTTTGTTAACCTAAAATATGCTTATTTTTATACAGTTATTGGAGAAACTTTAGTAGCTAAGTATGTCTTCTTTCACCTGTATTATTTTCAGAGCCAGTCTAAGCATCTGTATTTTAATTTCCAAAATTCTTTTCCCATCCACTAACCAGCTCTTTTGATTAGTTTTCCATCTTTAGTTTAGCTCTAGAAGAGTACTCTTGAATATTTTGCTTTGTTTTTTTCTAAGAATCTTTGCATTTTTACTGTATTTGCTTTAGTATTATAAAGCTGATTTAAAACAAATTAGCAGTGGTTTTAGATGGGGCTCACCTTTTATCCAGATACAGATCTAGATTGATAATTCTCAGCTTTATCAGGCCAACACCGTCCCACTTTTGATAACAATTATTTATAAGAGATGAGATACCTCCTTTACTAGCCTGAAATGGAATTAGCCTCTGACATTATATTTAAAAGTAACGTCCGAGATATATAAATGTGAAATCAAAGAAAAGAATACATATTATATATTTTAATATGTAAATGCATAGATACTACTGCACTAGAAAATATAATGCAGTAGTCAGATGCACCAGCTAAAATGAACAAGGTTAGATTGAAAAGAGGTTAATATAAACTGTGCCATAGAAGATCATAAAAATAAAAGAGAATAAAATGTATTGGTAGGATAAGTAATAACAGACCAGGTTTGTTTGTATATGATCAGAGAAAGCCTAAAGGGACCTTTGAAAGTTGTGTAGTACACTCACGTATGTTACATTACAGGCATCTAGTGTTCCTTAATCTCTCTCTACATGCCTTCTTTTGTGACAACCCGGATGTAGCCACAGGCTTCTAAAATTCTCCGAAGAAATTAATACTGTCATGATTGCAAGCCACAGCTCTGAATATTTCTTGTGTCTCCCCTTTCTCCCTCTTAATCCCTTATCCCATTATCCTTAGGATTCTTCTCTGTCACCTATTCAGTATGTACCCAGTTTGGAAACCTAAGATCTCCATAGTTACATTGTATTAATGTACATATCCATTTGATTGCAAAGTTTTAGAGAATAGAGACTGTATTGTGCCCCAGTGTCCAGCGTTAGCCTGGCACATGATAGTCACTCAGTAAATATTAATGAATGGGGAGATGAAGAATGAATCAATAGACAGCCATCCTTCTCATTAGTTTCTCTTCCTCTTGTGTTATTGTTGTTATTTAATTTGGAACCAGATCACGGTGAACAGTTAACTGCTATGGAAAATAGAATTATAGAGGCTAAGGAAGTGTAGTTGTATGTGTGTGTATTTGTGTACTTTAAAACTCTCTTATTAAAAGTGTAGATTGCTAGGGCACTTGGGTGGCTCATTCATTTAAGCGTCCAACTCTTGATCACAGCTTACTTAGGTCATGATCACATCGTTTGTGGCATTGAGCCTAGCGTTAGGCTCCATGCTCACGGCGCCAAGCCTGCCTGGGATTCTCTCGCTCCTCCCCACCCCCCTCAAAATAAATAAATAAATAAACAAATATTTTTTTAAATGTACGTTACTACATTTGAATACTAGGAATAGAAACAGATTATGAATAAGATAAGAACTTCATGTTCATATACCTCACTGGGGCAGAAAGGTGGTTTTTTAGAAATTGCAGATATCGTTTCATAGATATAACAACAGGCTCTGTAGTTACCACTTTCTCGTCTAGTGCATTTCATCATAGATAATACCAGATTTTCTCTTTTGCATTCATTCAAGGCATAAAGACATTTCCATGGATTCAGCCATGTACTAGTGATAGAGAATTGTACACCTTTTCTAAAACCACTGTTGCTTCCATAAAATATGGCACACAGTGTTGGAATTTTCTTTTTAAATCTTGAGATAATTAAAGCAAAGGAAACTAGAAAATTTAGAATTTCAATCAATTTGTGAACTTTTGACTTCATCGTATCCTGCTTTTAGTGGCTTTTGTTTATATTAATGGATGTCACTTACTGAAGAATTTAAGCTTTTAAAAACAACTCGCATCGTTGGGGTGCCTGGGTGGCTCAGTGGGTTGAACATCCAGCTCCTGGTTTCGGTTCAGGTCATGATCTCACAGTCTTGCAGTCAAGCCCTGAGTCGGGCTCCGTGCTGAACAGGGAGCCTGCTTAAAATTCTGTCTCTCTCCCTCTCCCTCTCCCCCTGTCCCTTGCTCACACTCTCTCTCAAAAACTAAAATTAAAAAAAAAAAATAAAAAAAAAAAACAACTTCTATTGTAATAAAATGTAAACATGGAATATCTGCATATATAATTGATTGGAAAGAGCAATTACTCCTCTTGAGTAAAGGGAAAATAGTTCCAAATTGAATAACTTATCTAAGGAGTTTGCCTCTCCCTCTCCGTCAGATAATTGAAGGTAAACTTGTAATGTGATCGTATCCTGCAGAATACTTAATTTACACCAAATGGCTAAACATCAAAATGCAGGTGGCAGAGTTAGATAATAATCTGGAATTTACTATGTTAATCACGCTATATTCTCCCTGGTGATTGAGAATCATGAAGTTCCATGATAGTAATCTTCATGTGAAAAGCACATATTTGTAAATTGTATTTTTTTTTCCAGACGTATAGGAGAAAATTTGAATGCCTCAGCAAGTTCTGTAGAAAATGAGCCGGCAGTTAGTTCAGCAACTCAAGCAAAGGAAAAAGTTAAAACCACAGTTGGAATGGTTCTTCTTCCAAAACCAAGAGTTCCTTATCCTCGTTTCTCTCGTTTCTCACAGAGAGAGCAGAGGAGTTATGTGGACTTGTTGGTTAAATACGCAAAAATTCCTGCAAATTCCAAAGCTGTGGGAATAAATAAAAATGACTACTTGCAGTATTTGGTATGTATGCTATTCTTCAGCTTCAGTAAAAAATATTTTAACTTTGCTTTTATGTTTTTAGGTACAATCCTATTAACAAAAATGGAAATTTAAAGAGTTTAATTGACAGAGCATTGGTGCTTTCATTCTTTTGTTGGTTCTTTTATAATAGGCATTTTCCTTTGGTTCTGAGCATATTTCACTCCAGTCCATCTTAAGTACTAGCAATACAGTTTTATAATGCTCACAAACAATTTTAAGTTTTTAATTTCTTTAGTTTTAAGTTTTCAATTATATAAATGATGCTGTATTGAACATCTTTGTTGCAAACTCTTTGTTCACATTTATACTTATTTCCTTAAGATAAATTCTTAAAAATACAATTGCCTGATCAAAACTATACATGTTTTTAAGGCTTCAATCTGTATTTATACCTGAGTAAATTGTTCTACAAGAAGTTTAAACCAATTTGTACCACTATTGTATGAAAATTTTCTTTAAAAAAATATGTATCTTCACTAACGCAGCACATTACCTTTTTGCCTCTAATTTGATATGGAAAATATGGTGACCCCTTGTTTCATATTAATTTACAGTGTTTGGTAATGAAAGTAAGTCTTTCCTATGTGCTTATAAGCCATTTCTATTTTTTTTTTTTTATAACTTGCCTATTCATGTTATGTGCACATTTTTCCATTTGGATGTTTGTCTTTTTTTATGTTAATTTAGAGCATTTTATGAAAAAGCTTAATGATTCCTAAATAGGTAGTACAATAGTCATTTGCTTTTTTATTTTTATGAATTTTTTTAAATTGAAGTGTAGTTGACATGCAATATTGTATTAGTTGCAAGTGTTCAACATAGTGTTTTAACATTGATATACAATGTAGTGTTTTTAATAACAAGTTTGCCATTATTATATAATAATTCTTACTATTTTTCTGATTTCTGCTTTGGATGTGATACTTTAATTAGTCTTTAAATCCAGATTATTAGAGCAGTGATTGAGAGGTGATTGTTTTTAATTAAGCTTCTTATTCCAAGACGTGTCTACTTTTTTAAAAATCAGGATATGAAAAAACATGTGAATGAAGAAGTTACTGAATTCCTAAAGTTTTTGCAGAATTCTGCAAAGAAATGTGCACAGGATTATAATATGCTTTCTGATGATGCTCGTCTCTTCACAGAGGTAAAAAAAAAAAAAAAAAAAAAAATCACATTTATTTAAACTGCCGAGAAATAAGCAATAACAGCATTTTAAAATGTGTGATGATCCTGCCAAAATCATATGGAAATGTCACCAATTTAGAGAACAAATTGTGTGTAATAGGTCTTTTATTCATCACATATTTTGATAATGGAAATACTAGCATCTCAAAATCATATACTGTAGTATATTCATACTTGTTTTTATTAATAATATGTATTATTGTACTGGAGTTTATCTAAAAACATCAACACTGGTCTAAATTTTTTTAGTCTTTAAAATTAGTCATTATACACAACATTGTAATACCCTTAACACTATTGAACTCTTAAATGTAAAAAATGGTATAAAATGGTAAGTTTTCTGTGTATTTTACCATAATTAAAAAAAACTGGTCACTGTAAATTGGGGGACAGCAGAGGATTTTAGTTTTACCATTTTTTGAACACTTTTTAAGGTGAAATTTTGCTATTAATATCAACTAAAAGAATGATTCTTCTAAATAAAAGGAAGCATTACGTGTTTTATTTTCTCCCGAACCTATATGTGATACACTCAAACCAAGTATCATATCTTTCCATATAGAAAAGGAATTGTAGCTTTTCCTATTTTAATAGTGCCTTTGAAAGGACCAGAATGATGGTTTTAAAACCTAAGTCACATCCCCTCATGTCACTGGCTTAAAATGGTTTCTCACTTCACTCAGAAAGAGGTCTTTACAGAGTTCTACAATGCCCTTTGTGATCACACCCTCTCAGTCCCCCCCCACACCAGCCTGCTTCATCTCCTACATACCTCCCTCCCAGTTGTTCTATTCCAACCTACTGGGCTTTGTGTTACTTGAATACTCCAAGCATGGTCCTGCCTTAAGGCTTTTGGCTCTTCCCATCTTTCTGGCAGCTTTTTCCCAGAGAAGTGCATGGAATAGTGTCTTGATTTAAAGTCTCTCTCTGTTCAGATGCCAAGTATCAGTGGGGATATCCCTAATTACCCTAAAAACATAACATTGCTTTCAGGGTTCCCTTTACCATGTTGATTCTTTTTTATTGTCTTTCTCCACAACTTGTATGTAAGTACTTTTTTGTGCACTGCTGTGTTCCCAATGACTAGAATAATGCCTGACACACAGTTCTCAAGTGCTGAATTTAACTACATGAATATAAAAACGTTTGTTGACAAAGTACATTATTTGATAGCTAACAATCAGCGTTAAGTCTTATTTTTTAGTCAGATTGACTTGGCAACATATTTTGTCTAATTTACATTTTATATCTCCACTCTAAAGGCTCACTGATATTTTCCTGATTTTTTACAGTTTAAAAATTTTAATTTCATATTATGAAATGCAGTATACTTACGGAAAAGTATATAGACCAAATATAAACAGCTTAACAAATAATTATATAGTGAACACCTGTGTAACTCTCTTCCAAGTTAAGAAATAAAACATTTCCAGTAACCCACAAGCTCCCTATGTATCCCTCCTGATGGTAACATTCTTCCTCCTTGAGAAGTTATCAGTGATACAAGTTTGGTATTGATAATTTCCATACCCTTTATTTTGGTACTTCTTTAAGCTCACTTTTGCCTTTTTTTTTGAGTTTTAAGTGAACAGAATTCTTCCTTCCTTCACTCATTAGGTTTGTGAGATGCATGTATGTGTGTAGCTACAGTTCATTAATTTTCATTTCTGTGCATTGTTAATTGTATGAATAAACTACAATGTATTCTATTGATCACAATTTGAGTCATTTCCTATTTGGAGCTATCCTAAATAGTGCTTCTGTGACAATTCTCATACATGTCTCTTGGTGCACATGTGCACATTTCTACTGGGTATATACCCAGGAATGAAATTGTTGGGTCGTAAGTATGCATATTTCAACTTTAGAACATAATATTAACCTGTTTTCCAAAGGATTATACCAATTTACAGTCTACCCAGCAGTTTTGAGTGTTTTGTTGCTCTATATCCTCAAGTTGACACTTAAGGTCATTTCACTTTTAAACAATCTAGAGGATATATATATATAAAATAAGACTTCATCTTTTCATATACTAATTGGTCATTTTGTATGAATCAGCTGTTCAAGTTTTTGCTATTTATTCTAGTAGATTTTCTCTTTGTTATTGATATGTGGGAGTTCTTTGTATATTCAAAATACAAAACTTTTAATGGGTTGTATATGTTGGACCCTTTTTCTTCTATTTGATAAAAAGGACTCTTTTAATCTACAAGTTCCTCCTCAATTCCTTTCTTTTCCTTAAACTTTCTCTTTTCAAGAACTTGGGTCATTTGACCTATAAAGTTTTCCCACAGTCTAGATTTTGATTGCTTATTAGCAGTGATGTTCATTCAACATGTTCTCTTTTCTCTGTATTTCTTACAAATTGTCATTGGGATCTGGAAGCTTGAACAGAATTAGTCTTGGCCAAAGGGATTTAACACATAGATTTTTAAAAAAAAAATTTTTTTTTTCAACGTTTATTTATTTTTGAGACAGAGAGAGACAGAGCATGAACAGGGGAGGGGCAGAGACAGAGGGAGACACAGAATCTGAAACAGGCTGCAGGCTCTGAGCGGTCAGCACAGAGCCCAACGCGGGGCTCGAACTCACGGACCGTGAGATCATGACCTGAGCCGAAGTCCCAAAGTTGGACGCTTAACCAACCAAGCCACCCAGGCGCCCCTTAACACATAGATTTTTTATTCTTTAATCAGGTGGGACATAATGTCTGGTTGTTTCTTTTTGTGGTGTTTGCAGCTCTTCATGCTCAGTGCCTAGATCTGTTCATTCACCGGGGTTTGCAAGATTGTAGGATTCTAGTTGCATCATTTATTTGTATTTATTAGTTGGAATAATTTTATTAAGATATGTGTTCCCTTATGTATTTGGTTCCCCAATTCATGTAGCGGAAAAAATGCTAGATTCTTTTACCCTTATGTACGAGTTTCAAAAAAATTGATTCCTTATTCTCCAAAGTTGATCGGTGTTTTCTTTTTTAAAAATATTATTATTAAATCATAGAATTAAACATGTTTGCTGGATTTTAGTCCACTGCAGTTACTCTTTTTGAAGCTCATACAAGACCAACTTCAGCCAGTGACAGCTCTTTATACTGGCTTTTGAGTCTTTTTTGTTTAAGTCTTTTTTAACGTTTATTAATTTTTGAGAGACAGAGACAGAGTATGAGTGGGGGAGGGACAGGGAGAGGGAGACACAGAATCCGAAGCAGGTTTGAGGCTCTGAGCTGTCAGCACAGAGCCCAATGTGCAGCTAGAACTCACGGACCAAGAGATCATGACCTGAGCTGAAGTAGGAGGCTTAATTGACTGAGCCACCCAGGTGCCCTGTGGCTTTTGAGTCTTTTTGAGTCATTCTGGTAAAATCTATGAGGCTTGTACTGTACAAAATATTTTTTATACGATCTCCCTATTTTCCCTTACTTTTTAAAAAAAAAGATTATACTGTATGTTGTTACAGCATATAGTCCATATAGTCATTACATGGTAAATAAGCTCTTTTTTTAAAATCAATGTTATTGAGGCATAATTTACATATAATAAGGATCCATTTTAAGTGCATGTCACTGAGTTTTCACAAATGTGTACACCTGTATGATCATGGCCACAATCATGGTACGGTATATTTCCATCACAGTAAAAAGATGTCTTTGCCTCTTTCTATCCATGGCCCTGGAAACCACCAGTATGCTTTCTGTCACCATGGATTAGATTTGGTTTTTTTGGAGTTTCATAAAAACTGAATTGCACACAGTGTATTCTTGTGTCTGACTTCTTTCAGCATTTTTTGAGACTCATCCACATTGACACAAATATGTATAATGTGTTCATTTTTATTCCTTTTTGTTTTATTGTATGATTATGCCACAATTGGTTTATCAGTTCATCTGTTGATGGGCATCTGTATTATTTCCAGTTTGAGGCAATTATAAATAAAGCTACTGTGAACATTCTTATACAAGGTTTTTTAGGAACATTTTTTTCATTTTGAGAGGGTTAAAGAACTAGGGGTAGATTTTCCAGATCGTATGGCATGTGTAAATTTTATTAGAAACTGCCAACCTTTTTCATAATGGATGTACCATTTTACACTCACAACAGTGTGTAAGAGTTCCCTTGGGGCGCCTGGATGGCTCAGTCGGTTGAGTATCCCAACTGTTGATTTTGGCTCAGTTCATGATTCCAGAGTCGGGGGATTGAGCCCTAAGTAGTGCTCTGCGCTGAGCATGGAGCCTGCCTAAGATTCATTCTCTCTCTCTCTCTCTCTCTCTCTCTCTCTCTCTCTCTCTCTTTCTCTCTTTCTTCCTCTCCCCCCCCCAACCCGTGCTCTCTTTCTCTTAAAAATAAGTTCCAGTTGCTCTGTACTTTTGCTAATACTTAGTATTGGTAATCTTTTTACATTTTAACAACTTCTTGGGTGTCTCAGTGTGGTTTTAGTTTCCTTAATGAGCAATGCTGTTTTAAAATCTTTTGCTGATTTTATTGGTTTTTATTTTTATTGAGTCTTGGAAGTTCTTTATATATTCTGAATACAGGTCTATTATATTTGTGGTTTTCTCCCAGTTTGTGACATGTTTTTTCATGTTTTAACAATGTCTCTCAAAGAACAGAATTTTAATTTTAATGAAGTCTTATTTTTCAAAATGTTTTATGATTGGTGCTTTTATGTATTCTAGCATAGAAATCTTTGCCGACCCCAAGTAGTTCTCACCTGGGATCATGTTTACTTCTTTACCCCTATGGACTTTAGCGATGTCAGAAGACATTTTTGGTTGTCACAACTGGCAGAATGCTACCAGTATCTACTGGGTAAAGGTCAGGGATGCTGCTAAGTATACTACAATGCACATGACATCTCCACAACAAAGAATTATCCAGCCCAAAATGACAGTAATGCTTGTGTTGAAAAACCCTAACCTAGAGGTTTTATAGTTTGAGTGTGAATGTTCAAGGTTTTTTTTGGTGTAAGATGTGATGTTGGGATCAAAGTTTATTCTTCTTTTGAATGGATGTCTAGTTCTAGCATAATGATTCTCACCTGAGAGTGCTTTAGCCTCCCAGAGAACATTTGGTAATTTCTGGAGACATATTTTTTGATTGTCACAACTGAGAAACGAGTTCTTGTGGCATCTAGTGGGTAGAGCCAAGAATGTTGCTAAATGCCTTTAAGTGTATAGGATGCCCCGCCCACCACAAAGAAGTATCTGGTCCAAAATGTTGAAACTGTCAATGATGAGAAACTCTGCCTAGCACTATTGGTTGAAAAAGCTCTTTTTTCCCTCATTGAATTGCCTTGTCACCACCAATATGTGGGTTACTTTCCTGACTTTATTTTATTTCATTAATCTGTATATGTCTTTATGCCAGCATCACCTAGTCTTCTAGTAAGTTTTGAAACCATGTTGGGTAAGTCCTGCAACTTTGTTCTTTTTAAAAATTGTTTTTGCTCTTTTTAGTCCTTTTTATTTCCTTGTAAATTTTGGAACCCACTTGTCAATTTCTAAAGAAGAGCTAGGTGGGATTTTAATGGGGTTTTTTGTATCTGTAGAACGTGTATTTTACAAATATCTCTTAAAATAGTGTTTAGCTAGATTTTTTTTTCCTTTTCTTTTTGAGTAAACTCTTGACCTCTCTTGCCTTTTAAATGGAAAGGTTAGTCATTTACATTCATTATGATAATTGATGTACACAGACTTGTTTGTGATTTCTTTTTGTCTTTTTCTACAGTTCTATTTTTACTTCTTTTGAGGGGATTGATGTTTTTTCTCCTTTTCCTCCTTATTAATTTGGAATTTGTTCCTTGTTTTTCTGTTCTCTTAATGGTTACACTTGAATTTTTACAATGAATTCTTTCCCTCACTGAATTGTCTTGTCACTATTGATGTGTGGGTCAATTTCCTGGTTCTATTCAGTTTTATCAGTCTATATGTCTGCAGAAACCATAGAACATTTTGACTTTCATCACACCCCTCCTGACTGATATTGTTTAATGCTGTCTCTTATTTAAACCTATCTACATTATTATTTTATATGGGCAATATTTGTTTTATCCACAAATTTGGTAATTTTTTTGACTTTCAATCTCTTCTCAAATCACATTCTGAGATCCTCTTCATTGTTCCTCAAATGCTATGTGTTCTAGATGTTTGTTTGATGAAGGTCTCTTGGTGATAAACAATCTTTTGGTTTGTTTATCTGAAAATATTTTTTTTTGTTTTTCTGATTAGATGGTTTTACTCCATACATAATTCTAAGTTGACTGTTTTGTTTCTTTATCTGAAGATAATAATTCTTTGTCTGGTGAATGTTACTGTTATTGAAAAGTGTGAAAAAAAAAAAGAAAAGTGTGTTATCAGGGGGCACCTGGGTGACTTAGTCACTTAAGTGTCAACTCTTGATTTCAGCTCAGGTCATACTCTCATGGCTTGTGACATCAAACCCCGTGTTGGGCTCTGTGCTGACAGCATGGAGCCTGCTTGAGATTCATTCTCTCTCTCTCTCTCTCTCTCTCTCTCATTCTCTCTCTCTTCCTCTCCCCCTCCCTCCGCAAATAAACATTAAAAAAGAAAGAAAGGTGTGTTATCTGTCATTTCTTTTAGGGAATCTCTCTTTTCTGTCTTGACTGTTCTTTATATTAGGTGGTTTACTGTTTCATTCCAGTGTGTGTGTGTTTAAATGATGCTTGGTTCATTATGTTTCTTGTATCTGTAGATTCCTTTCCTTTTTCAGTTCTGAAAAATTCTCAGCCATTTTCATTTATTGCTTTGCTTTCATTTTCTCAACCTGACTTCCCGAGATTCCCATATTGCCTAGGTTAGACATCCGTCTCTTTTCCATTTTTCTGTCTCCTTCCTCTTCCCACCCTCCCTCCTTCTCTCTCCCTCCCCGCCTCCACTTTTTAACTGTGGTAAAATATACATAACATAAAAGCTACCATTTTAATCTTTTTTTTAAATTTGTATTTATTTATTTATTTTGAGAGGGAGTGTATGCACACAGTCAAGTGTGTGTGAGCGGCAAAGGGGCAGAGAGAGGGGAGAGAGAGAAATCCCAAGCAGGGGCCCAATGCAGGGCTCGAACTCAGGAACAATGAGATCATGACCTGAGCCAAAATCAAGAGTCAGATGCTTAACCAACTGAGCCACCCAGGTGCCCCTATTTTAATCGTTTTTAAGGACAGTTGAATGGCATGAAATACTTTTATATACTTTTGTGAATGTAATTCTACCACCCATCTCTAGAACTTTTTCATTTTCCCAAGCTGAAACTCTGTACCCACTAAATAATTCATTGTTCCCTCTTTTCCCCAGTCCCTGGCAACCACCATTCTACTTTCTAGCTATATGAATTTGACATTTGACTTTTCTAGGTACTTCACGTAAGTAGAGTATTTGTCCTGTTGTGATTGGCTTATTTTACTTAGAATGATGTCTTCTTCAAGGTTCAGCCATGTTGTAGAATGTGTCAGAATTTCCTTCCCCTTTTTAAATTTTATTTTTAGTTGTGGTAAAATACAACACAAAATTTACTATCTTAAGTGTGCAGTTCAGTAATATTAAGTACATTCATATTGTTATATAGCCAATCTCCAGAATTCTTTTCATCTTGCAAAATTGAGACTTTATACCTATTTCTGAACTGTTTCTGCTCTAACAACACTTCTGATACCAACTATGTGGGTTTTTTTCCCCCACATCAACCAGGATTCCACCTCAGGACAGTAGGCCTAGGGTTTCGATGACCCTTTTCTCTAGTTCAATAATTTGCTATAGAACTCAGGTAAGCACTTTACTTACTATTTCTAGTTGATTGTAAATGGAGGAGAGAGATGCATTTGGCAAGAAATGGAAGAAGAGGCATAGAGCTTCTATGCCCTCTCTATGCACACCACCCTCCCAGTACCACCATGTGTTCACCAACCTTGGAGCTCTCTGAACCCCATTGTTTAGGGGTTTTTATGGAGGCTTTGTTTCCTAAGCATGATTGAATAAACTATGGGTTGTTGGTGAGTAGGTCAACCTGTAGCCCTGTAATGGGCCTTGGACTTCCCTGGCAAACATCCCCCACCCTGAAGTTATCTAGGAGCCATGAGTCATCTCTGTAGCATACAAAAGACCTTCCTTCTTATCACTCAGGAAATTCCAAGGTTTTAGGTGCCCTGTGTCAGGAACCAAGACAAAGACCCAATAGTAGTTCTTATTTTATCACATCCATTAAACAATAACAACTAGGATTCATCCATGTTATGACATGTTTCTAAATGTTCTTTTTTAAGGCTGAATACATATTCCATTGTAAGTATTTGGACATTTTTTTTTATCCATTCATCCATTGATGGGCACTTTGGTTACTTGTGCCTTTTCACAGTTGTGAATAATGCTTCTGTGGACACGGATGTACAAATATCTGTTCACATCTCTGTTTTGTAAGGCGTAAGTGTAAGACTCACATGTTCAGCTCCTCACCTCACCGGATCTTGCCACAGGTGGAGGCATTTGCCCTCAAGCCACCTCAGTTTTCATGGGTTTTCTTACTGTTCACTGCTCCTGTTTCTTTTCGCTCTAGGTGTTTGGGGGTTATTTATTTACTTAGGGTCCTTGAGATTCTTTTTGCTTTGTACCAAGTCCAATAATGCATAAAAATTGTTAGCTGTGATTTATCTCGTATCTAGTGGGATTTGGGTAGAAGTCCTCTTCAAAGTACCGACCCTACCATACTGCCAGAAGTAGTGTCCTTTAAATTTTTAAGTTTCAAACATGTATGATACTATGTTTTTCCTTTCTGGCCCAAAATAAAATTAGGGAGCTGAATCATTTTCACCTTTCTTTGTAATGATAAATCTGTATTGTGTACATGTATATGCTTTTGGTGTATTTAGTTTTCAAGATATTTAGAGTGTTAAATAACATTCAGAGGTTGGGTGATGGGAAATAGCCTGAATCTCTTAACCTCATAGCTGTTTTTCAAAGACAAATTATTAAAGCGTCTTAAATGTATCAAATAATGATTCTTTAGTTGCTTAGTACCTACCAGTTATGAAATACCTTTAATAATATATAGTAATGGGGGCACCTCAACTGGCTCATTTGGAAGAGCATGTGATTCTTGATCTCGGGATTGTGAGTTCGAGTCCCACATTGGGTGTGGAGATTACTAAAAAAACAAAACGCTTAAAAAAAATGGGGTCCCTGGGCAGCTCAGTAGGTTAATCGTCCCAACTCTTGATTTCAGTTCAGGTCATGATCCCAGGATGGGATTGAGCCCCGTGTCAGGCTCTGCTGAGCCTGGAGCCTGGTTAAGATTTTCTTTCTCTGTCCTTCTCTCCAGCTTGTCCTCTCTATCCCTCTCTCTCAGATAATAATAACAACAACAATAATATATAGTAATCTATCTCGTTATAGAAGTAAAACTGTGTTAGATTTTCTGTGAATCCCTAATTAGTGAATTCAGTAAAACCCTGTGAAACATCCAGTAGAGTTTTACCAAGAAAGATGTGCCAGTGAATATCCAAGTAGAATAGTTTCTGTGTCATACAGTTCTTATATATTGCTTACCTTTGCACATATGTTCAACTTCTTATAATGACTGCCATAAGATGGGAATGTTAGGGATGGAAGTTAACTAATATAAATAAGGAACAAAGATTTTATGCAAATTTCACTTTGCAGTTGACTAGGATTTTTAAAAACAAACAATTTTTCCATATTAACCCACATCTGCCTTAGTTGCAAGTATATCCTGAATAAAATATCAAAGTCAGCATTGAAAAGCATGGATTGAGGGAGAAAATGTGAAAGACGGGGCAGTAAGAATTAAATAAGAGGAGAAGGGGATATGAAACTAGATGAAAAGATAGACTGGAGTAAAGTTATTGATTTGTAACTTGACAAATTTCATAAATGTCTGAAGTGAAAGAGGATATAAAGATATTACAAAGATATGCTTATTGCTAATTACTCTTATGATGTAAAATATATTCTAAAAGGTTCAGATTAGATTAACAGGAGAAAAAAACTAAGTTTCTTAGAAGATGATATACATGTGTTTTGTGGGTTTTTTAAAAAATACTTATTTTTGAGAGAAAGTGAGTGCATGTATAAGAGCAGGGGAGGGGCAGAGAGAGAGGGGGACAGAGGATCTAAAGCGGGCTCTGTGCTGATAGTAGACAGCCCAATGTAGGGCTCGAGCTCACAAACCAGGAGATCATGATCTGAGCTGCAGTTGGGCCCTTAATCAATTTAGACACCCAGGCACCCCTATGTACATATGTTTTTTAATTATAACCCCACTCCCACCCGAAAGTGCTGTGCATGTTTGAGTTATTTACATGTTATCACAATTGTCATACATTCTGCTTGAGTAAAGCTGTGAATTTTATTTCCTTGTTGATCATATTTCCTGGTAAGTTATTCGTATTTTGAAAAGTTTGGAGAGAAGAAAATACTAAATACTCCATCATTTATAACTTTTGTTATTTACTTAGTTCTTAAAGTTTTTTTATTTATTTTGAGAGAGAGAGTGGTAGGGAGGGGCAGAGAGAAGGAGAGACAGAATCCTCCGCAGGTTCTGTCCTCTCAGTGCAGAGCCTGATGCGGGGCTCAAACCCACGAACTGAGATCATGACCTGAGCCTGAGATCAAGAGTCAAATGCTTAACTGAGTGAGCCACCCAGAAACCCCTGTTATTTATTTGTTTAGATTGTAGATTATAGTGGTCTGTGAGATAACTACTTTGTTAATTTATTGTGCTTGGGAATCATTAGTGTATTAAACTTATTTATTTCTAATTAGTCATATAACTGCTTTTATTGCAGGAAAGTGTGTTGAAATTTTCATGTGACTTTATTTCCTTGACAGTTTCTTAAATAGCACAGAAAATATGCATCTTTTCTATTTTTAAATTTTAATACAGTTGCTAGTTTTAATATTTTTAAATATCAACTTTTAAGAAATTAGGTTAAAAAGAATTATGAAAAATAAGAGATAACTAAAGGAATATACATTATGCTTTGATTTTTGGAAGTTTGATTAATGAGATGAATTTAATATTTCAATGAACAATTATATAGTCACATGTAACTAAGTTATTTTTGTTTTATTATTGCAGACGTATGATACAAATGATTGTCTCTTAATTTCTATTCCCTAGAAAATTTTAAAAGCTTGCATTGAACAAGTGAAAAAGTATCCAGAGTTCTATACTCTCCATGAAGTCACCAGCTTAATGGGATTCTTCCCATTCAGAATAGAGATGGGATTAAAGTTAGAAAAAACTCTTCTCGCATTGGTAAGGTTTACCAATGAAAGTATAAACTTATTTTTGTCTGAAACATCATCTGTATTTCACAGACAATATGTTTAGATTTTGAACAATAATGAGATAGAACTTTTAAAATATGCAATACAAATGGGTCTTCTTTATTTTGTGGATAACAGTCCTTGATATTTTTTAAAATGTCACTACCAACTTTATTTCTTGATTTTCTTTTCATTCCCACCTTTTGTAATGTTGCTAAATGCAAAGGTAACCTTTTTTCTTTTAAAGGTTTTTATTCACAATCATTGGAAGTAAGTATGGGTAAAGAGGATATTTTAGAGTTTCTGTTATATTTGTACCTCATTAAATGAGAGGTTAGAATTTAAAGTGGTAAGGAAGATTACATGGCACCCTGGTCTTGGACCTTCTTTGAAAAGAAAAACCCATGTATGCAGGTTTTCCAACAAAATCATGGAAGTCTTGACTTTGAGAAGGTCCTAAAGTAGAGTGAAGAATTTTAAGTTGAGGGTTTCATATGCTGAAAAGAATACTTGTCTTAGGGGAAAATTATGTAAGATATTTGGAATAAGACATTCCCTTTTTTCTTACTTAGGGCAGTGTAAAATACGTGAAAACGGTATTTCCCTCAATGCCTGCAAAGTTACAGCTCTCAAAAGATAACATATCTACCACTGAAACACCAGAAAAAACAGCTGCAGCTATGCATTACGTAAGTAGAAAAGTGCTTTTGAGTTTTCCTAAGTAATCTTCTGTATCTCAAAGTACTGTTCTAAAGTCCCTAGTGGAATGTCTCCCTTCTTTTTGGTACTTCCTCAAAGAAATTTCCAATAAATATAATCAAGTAACAAGTTGTATTTTGTTTTTCAGGATATTAGTAAAGATCCAAATGCAGAGAAGCTTGTTTCAAGATATCACCCTCAGATAGCTCTAACTAGTCAATCATTATTTACCTTATTAAATAATCATGGACCAAACTACAGGGAACAGTGGGAAATTCCAGTGTGTATTCAAGTAATACCTGTTGCAGGTTTGTGATTTGCTGTATCAAGTAACGCTCTCAAAAGTGGAGTTGGACCAGTTCTATTTCAACTATCTAAACATAGATGATCATTTGTCAGATTAAAAAATCTTAAGTTTTGATTTAAGGAGAATGTGAATTTTACATTTATACTTAGTAGAACTTTTAAATAGTGCTACTCTTGAATTGATACTCATGCATGAGTTCTTCGGTCTACAGAACCCGTACTCATTTTGTGGGGTGAAAGAGAAAAATAATTACGGTTTAGAGTAGCCAAAAATACATGCAATAATGAGTTTCTTCTTTCACTGAAATGAAAGGAATGCAGAACTTTATTAGACAGCCTCAGATGGGTCAGTTTCCAGGACTTACTTACGTGTCTGGTACTGGAATTCAGAATGAAAATAGGTCTGTACTTGTAAGCATAGGATAGTCTTTCTTTGGACAGTCAAGTTAATATCTTCTAGAATTAATATTATTTTGTGTAACAATTGTAGTAAACACAGAACTGTGTCTAATGAACAAAACTACAGTTTAGAGCTAAATGTAATATATTATCTGTGGTAAAAACTTCGTCACTTTTTGGAACTAGAGTCTTGTAAGAACTGAATAATAATGACAGCAAAAGTATAACAATAAAAAGCAGAAAAGCTTTTCAAAAATCTGTTAGAGAACATTTTTCTAGCCAAATTCTCTCAGCCTTATATCTCTAAAGATCACAAGCTCAAGAGTGGCAAATACATGAGACATGTGCTACCACTTTCCTATCCTATATTGCTTTGTTTGGTGATCTTTCTGCCCTGTATCTTGTTTGTTTGTTTGTTTCTTTTAAATATAACTACTAGAAACTAATCACCCTCTTCTGTTTCTGTTTTAAGGTTCAAAACCTGTTAAAGTAATTTATATTAATTCACCACTTCCTCAAAAGAAAATGACAATGAGAGAGAGAAATCAAATCTACCATGAAGTTCCATTAAAATTCATGATGTCCAAAAACACATCTGTTCCAGTTTCTGCAGTATTTATGGACAAACCAGAAGATTATATGTCTGAAATGGAAGTATGTAATGCTTGCTTCCTTTTTTTTTTTTTTTCCAAGAAATGTACTTTGTTTATCCTTTTGAAGCATAAAGTTTTACTGCAGGTCTTTAAATCTAATAGTTAAAATACAAGCACTATATTGAAACTTAAAATTGAACCCCAAGTCAAGCTAGACTTTGAGCAACTAATTTAACCTCCCTCAGCCTCAGTTTTCTCCTTTTGTAAAGGAGAGATGATAATACCTACTTCACAAGATTGTTGCAAGGATTAAGTTTGATATTACATGTAAAATGCTGAGCACAGTCTTTAGTGTATATGTACTAAAAACTTAGTGGTGGTGGTAATCATGATAGTGGTTTTATTTAATTGACTTCATTCATATTCAGGAGTTCTTAAGTATGAAAAGGAATAGATGAGTTTGATTGGTGCAGAAAAGTATTTGGCCAGATTGTTAATTCTTTTCAGTACACTCATGAGCAGTGTGACCTTAGGCAAGCTTTCTAATTTCTTTCTGTATATGGTTTGCTCATCTTCAAAATGGGTTTCATGATAGTACCTAACTCATAACATTATTTTGGATTAAATGAGTTAATACACATAAAACATTTAGGACAATGCTTGCCTCTCCATAAATAGTACTTTTATTATTTTGTGTCTTTAAAAATATTTTCTATGATTCTTAAAGTAAGACATTCTGTTTAGACAAAACTTTATCCATTCATTTTACAAATATTTATTAAGCAGGTACTGTTCTCTGCACTGAGCATATAGCAGTGAATAAAAATAAAGTCTCTTTTTCTCTCACAGCTTACATTAGTGATGGAGGATGCAGATAAAAGCATAGCAAACAAGCAGGTTGTGATAAATCCTATGCAGAAAAATAGAGTAGGTTAAGGGGAAACATATGGGAATGTGTCTATTTTAAATTGATGATCAGGACTTTTCCAATGACAAGAAATATGAACAGAGATCCGAATAAAGTGAGAGAGCAAACAAAATTGGAAAATAAAATTGAAAAATGTTTTTTATTTTATTTATACCTAAGAGCTCATACTATCTTGAGGATATTGGCCTTCTGTCTTTCATATTTGTTTATATGTTCTTCTCTGACATTTGCCTTTAATATATTTATGGTGTAATATCATAAAGCACTTCCAACATTTCTTAAGTTTTCTTTTTATACATTTTTTAAATATTTTCTTACTGTTTATTTTTGAAAGGGAGAGAGACAGAACATGAGCGGGGAAGGGGCAGAGAGAGAGAGAGGGAGACACAGAATCCAAAGTGGGCTCCAGGCTCTGAGCTGACAGCACAGAGCCCAACACGGGGCTCAAATTCATGAGCAGTGAGATCATCACCTAAGCCGAAGTCAGAGGGTTAACGGATTGAGCCACACAGGTGTCCCTCTTTTTACACATTTTTAAATCTACCTTATACTTGGTGTGAGGTGAGTGTCAGGAAGTAACAAGTGCTGTGAAGAAACATGAAGTAGGTTAAGAGGAAAAAAAAGTAACAATTTCTTTCTGTAATAACAAACCAAGTATTTTGGACCTTTATCATTATTGATAACAACGAAAACCGCTGGACACAATATAAAATTTTCTTTCTTAGCATCATCAAAGAGCTAACAAGACAGTGAGGAATTACAGGGCTGAGATACTAGAGAAGACCAACATTCAGAGAGCTAAGTCTGTCACTCAGAGAGTCATTTTTGCCCTGAAACTTATCTGCCAGTTTTGAAGAGGCAGCAAAAAATGAACTTTGTTTTTGTCAGGATCACAGGACTAGGGTAAAAAAGTCAGAGTTTAGTTTTCTACCAAGGGCTTGAACCCTACAGGGCTGCACCCCAGGAGCAAGAGTGAACTAGAAATAAATTCACCTTCTCAGAGATTGTAGCCCGAGTTTTCAGGCCTTCAACTTGGATTCAAATGCTTTTGGATTGCTAGTGTCTCTAGACACCTAGTAAGAGCAAATGAAAATAATTCTTAAAGAAACATAATGTCATTTTGGGCCTCAAATTATTTCTACCACTAACTTTTTAAATAAAGCATCAAGAAAACATTTAAAGATAACTGAACCCACAAGGAGAAGAGCAAGAACCATCAGAAACAATGACCATAGAAATAGACTGAAAAATAGATCCTACAGTTATCAGTCACAGATTATTAGCCAACTCTGTTTAACATACAGCATTCAAAGAAATTAAAGCCATGCTTGAAAATTTTGATGAGGAACTAGAAACTTTTGAAAGAGTAGATTTGAAAAAGAACTAAAGAAAAAATTTTAAACTGAAAAATATAGTAAGTGCAGTTAAGAATTTTCTAAGTGGCGTTATTAGCACATTAGATGAAGCCGAAAGGAGAATTGATAAACTGGAAGATGAGTCTGAAAAGACTATCCATAATAAAGCACGGACAACAAAAAGAAAATAGGGAGGATAGAGCAAGAAATATAGAGGATATAGTGAGACCATTTAACACATGTAGTTCTACCCAGAAAGATATTGTAACAGAGATAATTGGACCAAAGCAATAGTGGGAAACAAAAAACCTCTTAAAAGCCACCAGAAAAACAAAAGGCACATTACTTGTACAGGACTGAGAGTTAGACTGGCAAGTAATTTGCAGTAACAACAAGGGAAACCAGAAGACACTGGGAACAATATATTGTGCTAAAATAACCCCTACACTAAAATTACCTAATCCATGAAAATATCCGTAAATAAAAAAATCAAAGATATTTTCAGATAAAAATTGACTTTGCTACCAGCAGATCGCCTCTGTTGGATGTTCTTCAGGCACAAGGAAAATAATCCCAGACAGAAGGAGCATGGTAAAAGATGCAGGAGGGAATGAAGAAAAACAAAAGTGAAAATAATGTGGATAGGCTCTGATCTGTAGGTAAGTACAGGGACACTCAGGAAATAAAGAGAGTTGTGGGATGACCTGGGCCCTAAAAACTCTAGAAACTAACCAACTAAAGTTCTTTCCCAGACAAAAGCCTTCATTCAGGCTGGTAGTACAGTCCATATTGAGCATAACAAGGACATTAAAGGTAAGGAAAAGAAGTTTTTCTGTAGCTGAGGACGAGGGGAATAGAGAAAGCAGATTTCAGAATGTACTTAAGATTTTATACACACACACACTTATATATACATACATACATACATTCATTCGTACATACTTTGTAGAGGAGTGGAACATGAGCTTAGAGCCATGAAGCTCAGAAAGCTGACTTGGCCTGCCCTCACACGGGATTGTCCAGGAACAGGAGAATCCATCCAAATTAAAGAGGAACAACAGAAGAAGATTGTTGATGGAAGCTCTTACAAAGGTATTCCAAGAAAAAAAGATAATTGCTATAACATTTCTACAATCATCTGAAGAAAGATGTACCCACAAAACATGAAATGGGTTCATCCTTTACTATAAAAATCTCAATTCCAAAAATGTAGCTCAGAAGTACATGAGGAGGGGCGCCTGGCTGGCTCAGTCAGTAGTGCGTATGTCTCTTGATCTTGGGGTTATAAGTTTGAACCCCACTTTGGGTGTAGAGATTGCTTAAACATAAAATCTTAAAAAGAAAAAAAGTACACTAGGAAAAGAGCAAAATATATATGCAAAGTATTCATTCCAGCACTATTTGTAGTAGCAAAAGATTGGAAACCATCCACATGTCCCTTAAAAGGGTTTTGATTAAATAAACTATGTCTTTGACAGCATACTGTGCAGCTATTGAAAGGAATGAAAAAACTATAGACAGGAATCTACAGAGTGATACCCAAGATATATTGTTAAGTGAAAAACGCAAAGAAGACGACATTTTGTGTAATGTACTACTATTTATTTATGAATGGGGAAATACAAATATATACACACATAAACTGACTTGCTTATATTAAAAAGAATAAAAATCCTGCATATAATAAACCTAAAACTGGGAGAAGTATGGAACAAAGTAGGGGAAGCAGGATATCAACTAGATTTCTCTAAATGTACTTTGTTTTACACTTCTGACTTTTGAATCACTTTTGTTTTATATGTCTATAAAACGAATTTTTAGGATGTTATAAAAGCCAACCTAAGCTGAAATGAAACAAATTAATCCACAATATATCAAGTTAGTAGTTTAACCACTCAGTGAATTATTTTAAATGATTTGAAACTCATTAATTTGACCATACATCCCAAAAGATTTATATCCTAAGTTCAAAAAGAGCTGCCAAAAAATCTTAAACTGCATTTAGTAACCATATTGTTAGTAATGATACTACTTTTGTGATTTTGAGCATGTTAGATAATTTCCATGGTTCCTTTATATTAGGAACCAAGAATTTTGGAGATACGAGAGATAGTAAATGCCAATCAAAGAAGTTAAGTAAAAGCCCTGCAATAATATTGGAATAGTATCACAAACATGTCAGAGCCACTGAAAGGTTTTCTGTTGACCAGAGATGTGTCAGTTTGACATGACAAAGAATGGCTGCGATGGAATAAAACATAGAAAATATGTTAAAACCCATGAATTCATAATGATAATTTTTTAAAAAGTACTAGTCACCTTTGGAGGGTGTTAGTGCATAAAGTCATGCTAAAAACTGGTTTAAAAAATACCAGATATTTGTCTTGCCTTTCCAGTGCAATCTATATTTAGGGTAATGATAGAATGTGATTGTCACCATTTTTCAGCTAATAAAATAGTGAATGAATCTAAACAGTGATCATCAGGGCACGTGGGTAGCTCCGTCGGTTGGGCGTCCAACTGGATTTTGGTTTAGGTCACGATCTCACAGTTAGTGGGTTCGAGCCCTGTGCCATGCTCTGTGCTGACAGCACAAAGCCTGCTTGGCATTCTCTCTCTCCCTTTCTCTCTCTCTCTCCCCCCCCCCCTTCTCTCTCTCTCTCTCTCTCTCACACACACACACACACACACACTAAATAAACTTGTGAACAGTGATCATCAGTGATGGCTGCTAAAATTGATCAGTGAGGTGTTTCATAGTGGGTAGATTAAGTTGAGGACCCTTGATGACTCGATAGATCAATTATAGTATCACAAAAAGAAAGACAACCAGAGACATTATTAGCCTCCTGATTGAAGTAGAAAGTACACAATACTACCATATTCAGGTTAAAAACAACAAAAAACTGCCCAAGGGGCACCTAGGGACTCATTCAGTTAATCATCCAACTCTTGATTTCAGCTCAGGTCATGATCTCACATTTGGTGAGTTTGAGCCCCATGTGAGGCTCTCTGCTAACTGCTTGCAGAATCTGCTTGAGCCTCTCTTTTTCTCTCTCTCTGCCCCTCCCCCGCTTGTGCCTGCTTGTGGGCACGCAAGTTGTCTCTCAAAAACAAATAAATAAACATTTATTTTAAATTAAAAAAAAAAATTGTACCTGAATCTAATCAAGCTACTAGGTTGTTTTAATAGGAAATTTAAGGGATAGAAGAATGTGTTAAGTGACATCAGGGAGATGCAGAAGTTAAAATCCAGAATTAGAAATTTTTGTAGGATAACTAATTTGGTTTTTTTCTACAAATAATCTGGTGATGTGGGAGTTGGCAGAGTATGGGAGAGAGGCATTTGACAAATCAAAATTGACAGATATGTCAAACAAATACAGTGTAGGGATCTTGATCCTGATTCCAGTTAACAATTGTAAAAGACATTTATCAGGCTGGGTAATTTTAACACTGATTAGCTATTTTATGACATTAAGAAATTATTAATTTTTATTGATATAATTAATGATATGTTTTAGAGAAGAATCCTTTTACAGCTACATACTGAAGTATTTACAGATAAATGATATTTAAAATTTTATCTAAGTTTGTTCTATTAGAGATGAGACCATTGTTTTTCAGTTCATTGATTTTTTGTTTTATAGTTACTAAATTTCTTCACTTTATTATTATGATTATAATAGTATTATTTTTCTATATCTTGAAAAGGCTGTGAATGATATTTCTGATTTTTAATCTCTAGTGTTCTATTTTTTGTTGCTTTTTAACTATTCTGCAATTATTTTAATTCTTTTATGCAATAATTGGGAATGTTTTTTAATGTCTAGGTGCTTGGGTTTATTGTTGTTTATTTACATTTTTCTTAATGATTTCCAATTTTATTTCCTTCTAAACAGAGAGTAAGATCTTAGCAGATTCTGCTTTGTGCTATATTGATGTTTTCTTTGTATGTTAATTTATAGTCCATCTTTGGAAATGCCCCTTGGATTCTTGGGAGGGAAAAGGTATATCTTTGCAGTCTGTGTATATGTTTTCAGTCATTCATACATCATTTAATATTATATGTACTTTCTATATCCCTGGTTTTACTTAGAAATAGTATATTATTGACCAAGTACAGTTGTATTTCTGTCAGATTGTCCTTTTATTTTTCAATTTTGACTCCATGTTTTGAAGTTATTTGGCATGTGAAAAATCATTATTAATGGATTTCATCTTTTTTCAACATAGGATTCCTTTTTCTGTCTAATGTTTTTTGCACTGAATTCTGCTTTGTTGAACACTTAATATTGCTATCTCTTATCTCTGTTTCTTGATGTTTGTCCCATTGTTTTGTTTTTAACCTTTCTGTGTAAGAATGCCTCATGTAAACAGCCTATGGTTTACTTTTTACTTTTTTACTAAATCTGGTGGCCTATTTTAATAAGAGCTACCGTTTACTGAGAAGCTCCTTACTATGTACCAGGGACTATGGTAAGAAACTTTTTATATACAAGTTCTCATTTAATCCTTAGAACAAATCCAAGAAGATGACCCTCTTATCACTATTTAGAGATGAAGAAATTGAGGTTCACAGAAGTTGAATAATTGACATAAGTTGTTCTTTCTTACTACATGATTACTGTGAGAATATTTCTCTCTCAGATCCTAACCTGTATGGCTAGTGGGTATGTATAGCTTGTAACCAAATTTTTATGGTATTTATCTAAAGTCCTTTGCCAGATTGAGGAGAGATCTATTGCTACCTGGGAAGAGGACAGTTTATTTTTGAATAAATTAGACCTGTTTATAGTTCTTCCGTTACCAAAACAATACATGAAAAACTATAACCTCAATGATTTGATGTCCCAGAATACAATAAAATCATTTCCTGTCCATATTAGAAGAGTTGTTTTCTCTGAGTAGGTGTAGAAAGTCATTGTTGATGTTAGGGATGCATTGGAGGCTGGTGACGCTTCCCCAGCTGCGGTAGAAAGCAGCTTCCTCATGGGGCAAAGAGGTTTTCCTCCTGGTCACCTCATTACAGTGTATATACAGTGGGTATCAGTGAAAATCCTTTGCATTTCTGTTTGGCCCCACATTTGTTCTTTGTGGTTCTCTTTTCGATGAGTGGAAATTCCTTTTGGGATGTGGGGGTTCACAAATTTGTCTTTGTTTCATCAACATTTCAGTAGGAAAGTAAGGTTGAATCAGTTAGTTGGTAGTAGTTTATCATCCTCTTAAGCAAGAACCTTTCAAAGCCATTAGACATTTCTTTCTCCTTTTAAAGAGCATGAACTATCTATGTGATGTGTAGAGGCATTAAGAGATAGGTGAGGACTGTCCTAGAATATCTATTAATAGTTTACCAATATGTTTTCTTAAGATGTCTTATGAAGTTAATGAGTGCCGAAAAATTGAGACCCTTGAAAATTTGGACCTGGATTTTGATGGTGATGTCACAGAACTTGAAACTTTTGGAGTAAACACCACCAAACCATCAAAGTCACCAAGTCCAGCAAGCACTTACACAGTACCCAACACAACAGATACCCCCACAGCTCCCAGCACAGCAACCACATCTGTGGCACCAACTGCTCCAGACATTTCTGCTCATTCTAGAAGTTTATCTCAGATTCTGATGGAACAGTTGCAAAAGGAGAAACAGCTCATGACTGGTATGGATGGTGGCCCTGAAGAGTGCAAAAATAAAGATGATCAGGGATATGTACCATGTGGTGAAAAGGCATCAAATCCTGAGAAGTCTTTGGTGCAAGATAGTGACTTGAAAATGTCTGATTCCTTACAGTTAGGAAGTTCTACAGAAATTGAAACCTCTAATAAAAATGATATAGCTACTGATACCGTATATGTCCCTGAAAAACTAAATATTCTAGAGAACACAGACAATTCAAAGGAAAAGACTGTTACATCAGAAGCAGTGAGAAGTGAAGATGTAATTCTTTGCAATAGTGATACAGATGAAGACTGTTTAATCATTGACACAGAGTGTCAAAATAATAGTAATGGAAAGACAGCCGATGTGAATTCTAATTTAAATTCTAAACCAGCTAGCCCCAATTCTTCTTCCACACAGGCTTCTGTAGGAAACCAGACTAATGCTACTTGTAGTCCTGAAGAGTCATGTGTTTTAAAAAAACCTATCAAACGAGTATATAAAAAATTTGATCCAGTTGGAGAAATTTTAAAAATGCAGGATGAACTCCTAAAGCCAATTTCCAGAAAAATACCTGAATTGCCCTTAATGAATTTGGAAAATTCTAAACAAACTCCACCTTCTGAACAATCCTCTGCTCCTTCAGATGCCTCTAGTTGGCCAAAATCTGTTTGGCCTTCTGCGTTTCAGAAGCCAAAAGGACGTAAGTAAATATTTACAAAGACCTTTGTATTAACTGTTTTGCCTCTTCCTTATCCTTCAGTTTTTCTCCCGCATTCCCTCACTTTCTCTGTTATAACCTGTCTCATATATAAATATATATATATATATATATATATATTTTTTTTTTTTTTTTTTGAGAGAGAGAGTGCAGGGAAGGGACAGAAGAAGGGAGAGAGAGAGAAAGGGAGGGAGGGAGAGAACATATTAAGCAGGCTCCACTTCAAGCACGGAACCTGACACATGCAGCTTGGTGTCACAACCATGAGATCATGACCTGAGCCAAAATCAAGAGTCACATGCTCAACTGACTGAGGCACCCAGGCACCCCCTGTCTCATAATCTTTACATCGTCATTGAGATTTCATTTTTCAGTGTACTGTTTATCCAACATGTACAGTGGCTACTGTAGCTGCAGGTGATATGGCTCACTGGAATGATGAAGGGGAAGTGATCAAAAATAATCATCAATGTTTATGAGTTCAAAATTGACTAATTTGTGGTGTCAGACCGGAGTTTTATACTTTTTCACATTCTGAGATAGATATAAAGTTGCATCTCAGCTCTGCCTGAGAAGTCTTCCCAGAGTTGTTAAAAGGCCACATTTTTGGTCTTCTTTTTCTTCTGTTGTTTGGTGGGAGGAGGAGGAGGGTTGATATAAAAAATTTTTTTCAGTTGAAAAGCAGGTTAGGGAAAATGACATCACTTTTTTTAAAACTTTTTTTCTTCTTGCTTCATATGTTGTTTCACTAATTTAACGGTGTTAATGAAGGTAGTAAAAGTTTTGACTTCAGCTCTTGGCTGCAGTTCCTGTAAAAGTAAACAGAAATGGTACTAGTGTGAATGTTCAACTCAGAGAAATAGAAAGTAAAGTTGATAGAAACCTAAAATTAGATAATGGAATTATTTTATTTTGAATTATGATGGATAAAGAGCTAATGTATTTTAAAATAAAAATGAGAAATATAATTATTTTTAAAGGATTGCCATACGAACTTCAGGATTATGTTGAAGATACAACAGAATATGTAGCTCCGCAGGAAGGAAATTTTGTTTACAAGTTATTTAGCCTGCAAGACCTGTTGTTACTTGTGCGATGCAGTGTCCAGAGGATAGAGACCAGACCACGTTCTAAAAAACGGAAGAAAATCAGAAGAGTAAGTTGTTACCTCGGGAGTTAGGATGTGGTAGTATAAGTAGATAATCAGCAAATATTTAACATGCCATTGTTATGAAGTTTAATTTTAAATTGTTGGTCACTCTAGAATTTTTCCAGGTTGAGCTGAGGCTTTTTGTTTATTGTTTTTTTAGTAAAATACTGAAAGCACTTTTAATAAGGGAAAATGGAAAGTGTTAAATATAAAATTCATGAATGCTCGTAACATTCTTGCATGGAATTTATAAACTTTATGAAAAATGGCACCATCATAGATTTGACCTAGGCTGGCACATATATTCCTGCTTTCTGTGAATTTGGAGTTCCATTACGACTTAGCCCCTTTCTCTCTTACTTTGGGGATCTTCTTGACTCATTTTAGAAGTACCACATCTTGACAGGTGCGCTTTCACACACATTTGAAGTCTTCCCAGAGTTGTTAAAAGGCCACATTTTTGGTCTTCTTTTTCCTCTGTTGTTGTTTTTTTTTTTTTTTTTTGGTGGGGGGAGGAGGAGGAGGGTTGATGTAAAAAATTTTTTTCAGGTAAGAAGTTCTTACTACAGTTTGAGTAATTGGTTCTTAAATAGTTTTCTGTATTTGATATTTGAAGTTGTCTTTGAGATTAGTTTGTTTTTTGTGTGATCACTGAATTCTGGTAAAGAGGAGCCTCTATATTATAACTGATTATAGTGATGTCTTTCATTTTTACATAAGAGAATTTTTTCCGTTGTGTACATTTGTCATTTTGTGTGTGTGTGTATTTTTTTTTAATTTTGATGTCTCTGTCTCTTGCTTTCTAACCTACCTCCTAATAAGAATCCTTAGTGATCACTTTAAAATGTCATTATAGTTGCAGCTAGGAATCAGGTGATCAAAATTAGTGATGCTTTAGCATTGACCCTTGTGGATCAAGTCCCTGATTACTACTTTGTCATATTAAGGAGTAACTGGGAAAAGGAAGGAAGGAGGGAGGGAGGGAGGTGGGGAGAAAGAGAGAGAAAGAAAAGAAAGGGAGGGAGGAAGTGCCAGCCTTTCCAAGCTGCTAATAGCAGTGTCTATCAAGAAAAAATTCTAAAAGGAACCCATCAGGATCTAGGATCTTTGTCCAGCAGAATCTAGTGGACTTGGAGGATCTTTTGCTTGATGATACTGTTATCCTTTGTTAAATAGAAGGAAGATTGTGAATAAATTTTTTAATTCTTTTCATAATTTGGTTTTTATCAGTGGTTAAGACTTGAAATTTTAGAAACCAAATGGTTTTGAATTAAATGTATGTAGTAGGGTTTTTTTTAAGAGAAAGTCAAGGAATGACAGAATACTAAAAAGTTTATTTTAGTCTGCTCCTAAATAAAGGCTAATATTCTCTAAATTAAAAGATTTTACCTTATTTGCTAATTTTTTCCCTTCTCGTGTATACTTACCTGTGATCAATTTAATGGCCATAGCATGAATGTCTTAAATATGTGTCAGTGCTATGGACTGTGTTTTCAGTGTTTTATTTCTGTAATTTTTACTATCTCTCTGATTTATTTGGGAGCTAACCTCATTTCTTTCGCTTTCTACCCTGTGAACCCTTAGCACTTTGCATTGATCTCCCAGCTGCCAGCAGTTAGTAACTATTGGTGGCCAGTATCTCTTAAGAAAGAATAGCTTTAGGGATATATTGGGTACCGAGTTAATTCTTGAAACAGATAACCTATTAAGGACATTGTCATTCACTTGACTAAAATGCAATTTGTAAATATTGAGACACAACTTTATAGTTAAGAATTCACTCTTCATCAAAATATATCAAAATAGTCAAGCCCCAAAGAATATCTATAGCCTTAGATATAGAATATAAATAGCCTTATATTTTTGATTATGTCAAAACCAGAGTAAAATTATAAACTTTTCAGTGAATTCTTATCATATTGTACCTTTTATTATCTGTAATAGTTTAGTACACATGGTTAAAATCCCTTAGTAGAATGCATTTCCCTTGGAATCATGTGTGACTTACTTGTTTCTCCCAAATGTTTTATATCCTAGAAACACAATAAACAGGTATTCTATAAACAAGAAGAATTGAGGGATGAGAGAGAAGAGGGTGTTATTAAGGAAGAAATTATTTCAGGGAAATTTAAGCACTAGTTTGGAAAGTTTTAAAGTAGCCCTATTTAAACTCTAGGTAAGAAAGCATTCTCATTAATATTTACTACTTAAAAACCAACTTGTTTAGATAAAGCTTTAAAATACCTAAAAGTCTCTTCAACCTCTGATACTAGCTATTAAGTATCTATTTAGGAATTCATGTAAAAGTTTAGAAAGGTTTATATGAGTAACTGGAAGACAGAACCAATAAAAGCTTTCATTTGGGGAAAATAGGAGTTACTATTCAAGGTAGAAAGGAAGAGTAAATATAATTTTTTCTTAATTTACCTATTTATTTTGAGAAAGAGAGTGAGAGAGCACACATGCACGTGAGTAGGGGAGGGGCAGAGAGAGGGAGAGAGAGAATCCCAAGCAGGCTCCACGCCACCAGCACAGAGCCCATTGCAGGGATCAAACACACAAACTGTGAGATCATGGCCCGAGCCAAAATCAAGAGTCAGACAGTCTACGACTGAGCTACCTGGGTGCTCCAGTAAATTTAATTTTTATAGTTTGAAAACTTTGTATTTAAAATTTCACTTTAGTTTTGGAATAATACCATAAAATATCCAGACTTTTCTTTCCCTTGGCTTCCTGGAGATGGCAGTAGAATACACACAGAAATTAAAACCAGATTCAGGACTTAGTTTTATAGATACGGCAGTATTATCAAGGAAAATTTACTCACGATCCAAAAAGAGTATCTTCTCTATCAGTTATTCAACTCTGCTGTAAACTGACTCTGTCCCTGAGCAAATTTCTCAACCATTTTAACCTCTCCTTCCTTATCTCTAGCTTATCGTTGCAACTATAAGCAACTGTCAATGTGGACTACCAATTCCCAAAGAATTATTATATAATAAAACGCTTTTAGCAGTAAAATTATCTTTATCACAGTGTAATTTGTTTTTAAATGTGAAGACACGTAGGAGCCTTATACTTGAGGTTTGGCCCCCTGGAACAAGAGCTTATTAAATATGCAAAACCTAAAGTACAGAATTGTTGGAATATTATTTTGTGCACTTGAAACTAATATAACACTGTTAATTATACTTCAATTTTTAAAAAAAGAAAAACCTTGTTCTTCATCTCGGATTCTGCATTTTAAAAAAGCTATTTCCCGGGTTATGCATATGCACTTTGAAATCTAAGAAACACTGCTTTAAGAGTTTTACAACATTCAAAGGTAATCTTATGAACCAAGCTTACTGTTAAGAAAAATTTTACTGGATTTGAATTGTTCTTACCACCATCATTGTTCCAAGCACACTAAATTTGCCACTTTGCGAAAATCAGGAATTCTGAAACATTTATGAAATATTTTCAAGTATATGAATAGTGACAGCTTAGTATAATTTCAAAAGTACTAACTAGCCATATCACTTTGAATAAATTTCTTCAATCATGTTATTTCTCCTTCTGCAGCTGCAAATGAAGAGACTACTATTAAAAGTAGAATATTCTTTGACAGAAATGAGATAACATGAGCATAGTGAACATGACTAACATACTATTTCAGAAGCATGTATATCTTTGCATATACTCGTTTAGACCAGTAATGGCCACAGTTATTTTACTTAATCTATTTAGTGTCCTGACCAATAAACTCTAAATGGATAATTTACCAGGTATTTAATGTTCGGAACAAAGCCTTTGTATTAATGAAGATAAGGACACTGACAGGTGTTAATGTAGGTATTAATGCCTATACATTCATAGAATGAAAACAAGCTAGTCAGAGCATTTGAGCCTGAGACCATGTGTTTAATGCTTTAAAGGGCCAAAAATTTTTTTCCTTTTTTATCCTCTGAGAATTAATAGTATAAGTCTTTGGTTCCTAGCATCCATCTTTGAACCTTTGGGCAAATATGTGTTATAGGCTCTGTTCCCAGGTTTCTAATGTCACTTACACAGCCTGATAAAATGTGTGCATATGTAGGGAGGTATGTGGATTTGGGGTGGAGATGGGAGGCAGGTAGCTGTTGGTTCAGGATGTCTTATCTGTCCACCTCGAATTCTACTGTATCTGAACGGATGAAATAAGATTACGTGAAAGTATTTTGAAAGTGGCAGAACTATATAGGCAAATGTATTTGCTATGAAAAGTAAATTAATGGAGCTTTGAAAAAGCATAACCTTGCATTTCAGCAATTTCCGGTTTATGTACTACCCAAAGTGGAATATCAAGCTTGTTACGGAGTTGAAGCTCTAACTGAAAGTGAACTGTGTCGCTTATGGACTGAAAGTTTATTGCATTCCAACTGCTCGTTTTATGTTGGTAAGTTACACAGGAGGCTTTATTCTCCTTTTTAATTCCTTTGTAAAAACATACTTTTGTTAATCAATTATAAATACTTCCATTCTGTACTCTTTGTTTTCAGTTTTCTTATTGTGTTAACATTTTTTTCTATTAAAACAGCATTCCTTCTGCAGACTTAAATGGTGGGGTGTGACTAGTGAGATCAAATGTTTTCGTTTCCCTCTTACTCATTGTTCAGTTGTACTTGAATGTCAACATAGTCCTTTTATTTTTAAAATACTTAGTTTATTTTACAGTATAATAAACTAAAACTGTAGAGGTGTTTTCTAACAAGCTTCTTTTAAACTGTTACTGTGAACATATTTTGAAGTTTTCTTAAAATTATAATGACATTTGAATTTTTTCAAATAACATTTTTTTACTTTGTTTCTGTTTTGCTATTTGAGGGGGTGGTTAGGGATTTGATTTGTGTTATCTGGGTTCACGTACAGTTAACATATTTCACATGAAGGATTACTTACCAGTCATTATTGATATTGCTCCCTCCAAGTGGAATGGCTCATCCCATGTTTTAATTCATACCATATGTCTCAGTCCATCCCAAATATCTCAAGCTGCCCTTCTGTGAAGTCATTTCCTTCTTTTGATATTTCAAGGTAGTCTTTTTTTCACCACTTTTATGACTTGTTACTTTGTATTGTATTGTTCCTTTTGATACTTACCCTATCTTCCCAGTAGACAGTAAGTAGTTTAAGGTCAGTGTCTGATGAAACTTTGTATTCTCATAGTGCTTAGCATAATTCCTGGTGTGAAATAACTGTTACGAGTGTGTTTTTCTTGCTTAATCAGAAAAAGGAGACTCATCTGAAAATTTTTTCCATATTTTGGTTAATCAATATTTTGTCTTTACTGTGTAAGAGTATTAATAAGATAACTGATTTGCTCTCTCTGCTTAACTCAAAAACACAAGTGGCTAAATGTCCTACTTGGTAGTGCACTAGCCCCCTCCTCCTGTTTCATACTCAGTGCCCGAAGTTCTTTTAGTTTTCAGCCACTGACCACAATTGCAGTGTTCCTCCAAAAGACCTCTTGCCATGAAACATACCAACAGTCTTCATGTAAGCTACTTGAAAGCAGTTACTAGCCACATCCATTTTAGGAAAGGATGAAACAAAAACTGAGCACTTAAATCCTGTTTAAAGCATGGAAAGAATAGAGACTCATGACGAAAACAGTACGAAGTGGTGGGTTTTTTTTGTTCGATTTCTGATGTACTCTAACAGATAAAACTGCCATCATTTATATGGCTTACTTCATCTAAAGTATTCTTTGAAGTCCAAGTAATTATTGTCCTATGTGCTCTTTATCTTCCGTAAATCTTACCCACTTGTAAGCCATTCATTTTAATTTAATGGGATGGTGTATTTGGTTTCTCTGACATTTGTTTGATGAGAAACCTATGTTGCATGGTTGTGTTTTCTTTGGGGTTGGGGATAGGTTTGAATTTTTATGTGGGCGTGAATATGTTTTAAAATGTCATTTTAAAAGCATCTATGGGTTAGAGGGTTGTTTTTTATTGTTGTTTCATGTTGCTGTATTACTCTTTTAATTTTCAGAAAAATGTTACATCAGGAAGGGGGTGTAGGAGAAAGGGCTCCTAAGTAAGTTTTTTTTATAATTACTCTCTGGAAATACAGAAAGCAACAGTCATTTTTGTTATTGTTGTATCTAGAATGACTGAATATAATTAAAATAAGTTATATATCAGTTGTGAAAGTGGTTTGTGTGACTCATTACTTAATCTCTATAGTTACACCTAATATAATGTAGACTTAGTGGTTTTGGTTTTCAGAAGAGTGTCTGTCTACAGATAGTCAAAAGGTAAAGGAGCTGTGTATAAAATACTTAAGACATCCCACTTCAGAAGTGTTTATTATTGCCCTTTGACATCCAAGTAACAGACTAAATTGGAAATGAGTTGCTAGATAGGAGTTACAGTATACCCTTAAAAGCTGTAATGTGTTTCTTTTCAAATATTCTGTTCTTTGATCCTCCCTGTTAATAAGTTAGTTTTCCTCACTACACTCCTCCCAGCCTCCCAAAGTACAGCTTATAGAATATTGTTGAGTATTTTTTTTCTTCTTTGGTTTATTATGTATCTACCACTCGCAAACCAAGTTGTATATTATCAGATGCACTTGAAATGCTCTAAAGTCATCCTTAGAAACTATTAAACACATGTGTGCGTGTGTGTGTGTGTGTATGTGTGTGTAAAATAATAGAACAAAAGAATATAATAGAGCTCTCATTTATGAAGTATGTAATGTGGGTCGACGACTATATATCCATTATTGCTAATCCTCACTATTCTGTGAAATAGATGATGTTTATCTTTGTTTTACAGAGGAAGAAAGTAAGGTTCTCTGTGTTTATTGCTCAAGAGTACACAGTTGCTGGGAAATCCAGAATTTATATCCGTATCTCTTCTGATTCCACAGCCTGTGCTTTTTCCATTATAAATAGAGTAGTGGAAATCATGCTAAATGTGGGAGTGAGAAGATATGTGTGTATGATTACTATGTATTTTATAATTGTTTGCCTGAGCCTTTTCACTTATACATAATGAACATAATAATATTTTGTTCAACTTACTTCAGGGACTGTATATACAAACCTTTTTTATTATAATTATTACCTAATATATTGCCCCAAAAGTAGACTTCTTGATGAAAATAGATAACTGCAAGACAATGAAGGAAGATTTTGTATATTTGTGCTGAGGAAAAAGCTAGTAAGCTAGAATTAGGTGAAAATATGGAAGATCATCTTTATGATACAAGAGTTAAAGGATTTCTTATCCAAAAATTAAAAGCAGCCTAAAACAAAGAGCAATAACTTCTCTATACTTACACATAATTTTTAAATCTCTACATAGTGCTCTTTCCATTCTAAGAAAATAAAATAGTTGTAAAGTACACCATTGACTTGATGTGTTTTTGTCTTCCATTTTTAACTTTTTAAATATAATACACTTTCAGAAAATGGAAAGAGTATAAATGTACAAATCAAGGAATTATAACAAAGCTAGTACCTCTGCAACTAGTACCCAGATCAAGAAGCTGAAAACTACCAGTGACCCAGAAGATCCCCAAGTGATCCTTCCCAATCATTGCCTTCTTACTCTTCTCCATTTGTAGTCATAATTCCAATGTGATAGTCTTGTTTTCCCACTCCATACACATGGAGCCATAAAATAGTAGTTTTTTGCTTATGCCTTCTTTCAATTAACATAATTTTTGAAATGTATCCATGTTGTGTGAAATTTATCCATATTGTTACTGTATGTAACACTAGTTTACTTTTGTTATTTTGACATACTCCTTTATAAGAATATACTACAGTTTATCCATTTAACTTTAGGAACCTGTCTGGGTGGTTTCCATTTTAATGGAACTCTGAACATACTTGTAAATGTCTACTAGTGCATGCATACATATTGCTATTGGGCATATGCCAAGGAGTGGAATTACTAGGTTATGTATGCTTTCAAATTCAGTAGATAATTTCAGAAAGTTTTCCAAAATGATTGAGACAACTTACATTTATATTAGCAATATGTGAGGGTTCCAGTTTTTTTCACATTCTTGCCCATACTTGGGCTTCTCAGTTGACTTAATTGTAGCCATGCTGGTAGGTAGATAGTATTATTTCATTTTTGTTTTACTTTGCCTTTCTTTGGTTGTTTATGAAGTTGGACACTCTTTCATGTGATTGAACATTTGGATGTTCAGTTTTATGAATTGCCTATTCAAACTTCTTGCTCATTTCTCTGTTGTGACATTTTTGTTTGTTTGGTCCTTCTTTATTGGTTTTAAATGTTACAGATATTTTTCTCCCACTCTGTAACTTGCCTTTTCAGTCTGTTAATGCTATCTTTTGAACTTATGATTTCCTTTATGATTACTGCTTTCTTTGTCCCATTTTAAACTGCATCCCCCAGCAAGATCATGAAGATACTCTCCTATATTATCTTCTAGAATCTTTGTCTTTTTTTCCTACCCCTTCTATTTAGATATACAGTTTATGTGGTATTTTTACATGGAATATCAAGATCATATTTTCAATTTTTAGCACTCTTTATTGAAAATACCACCCTTTCTCTGCTGCTCTCCAATGCTACTTGTATTATAAATCATATATGTGAATCTAATTCTCACTCCCTGTATGTCCTTCAGGCAGTACCTGTTTTAAGTACTCCACCTGGAGTAATTACTTAATTTTTCTACCTACTCTAGCTAGACAATTAACACTGTTTAAATCACTCCAGCTTTATAAACTGTTCTATGTTGTAAAGTGAATCTTGTCAATTGGTTTTCTTCAGGAGTTTCTTGGCTATTCTTGGCCCTTTGTATTTACAAATTTTGGAGTCAGCTTGTCAGTTTCTACCAACAACAGCAAGAAGTCTGGGATTTTTGTTAGCAACTGCATTGACTCAATGTGGAGCAAATTGATAGCTTCACAATAACATATCTTCTAATCTATGAACTTTGTATGTTTCTCTATTTATATCTTTAATTTCTCTTAGTATTTTACGATTTTGTATGTAGAGATCTTGTATATCTTTTAAGTGCATTTTGTTGGTATTTTTAAGCTATTGTAAATGGTATTTCTGACATGTTACTTTCTTATGGTTTGTTACTAAAATATAAACTTTATTTGCATGTTGATTTTGTATATTGATCTTCTATCTAACAACTTAGCTAAACTCACTTATTCATTCTAATGATTTAGATGTTTTAAGTAACCAATCATGTCTTCTGCAAACAATGACCATTTTATTTCTTCTTTCCAACCTTTATACCTATTTTTCCTTGCCTTCATTACCTAGCACTTAATTAGAGGGTGAATAATGGGCATTTTAACCATATTTCTAATCTTAAGAGGGAAGGTTTTCAACATTTCACCATTGTGTTTGGTATTTTGCATAGGTTTTTGTAGATACCTTTTATTATAATAAAGAAGTTCCTTAGTATTCCTAGTTTAAGAATTTTAATCATGAATGGGTAAAAAAAAAAAAACTATCAGTTATTTTCTTCGCATTTGATGTGTTGCTGTGACTTTTTTATTCTACTAATGTGACATATCCTGTTGATGAATTTAAAATGTTAATCCAACCTTGGTGCCCCTGGGTGGTTCAGTTGGTTAAGTGTCCATCTTGTTTTAGGTTCAGGTCATGATCTCATGAGTTCATGGGTTCAGGCCCCATGTCGGACTCCGTGCTGACAGTGTGGAGCCTGCGTGGGATCCTCTGTCTCTCCCTCTCTCTGCCTCTCCCCAACTCGCGCGTGCGCACGCACGCACACACACACACACACACTCTCTCTCTCTCTCTCTCTCTCAGAATAAATAAATAAATTTAAAAAGAAAATGTTAATACAACCTTGTGTTCCTGCCATAAACCCAGCTTGCTCATAATATATTATTCTTTTTATATATTTGCGGATTTAATTTAATATTAATATTAATTTTGTTAATATTCTGCCATCTGTGTTTATGAGTGAGATTGGTTTGTAATACCTTGCCTAGATGTCGATATTAAGGTTATGTTTATGTCATAAAGTGAGTTCAGATGTATTCCCTCTTTTCTTATCTGATAGAATTTCTGTAAAGTTGGTGTTAATTCTATAAATGGTAAATTTTACTTAGGAAGCATGTGAGCCTAAAGTTTTCTTTTTTGAGAAGCTTCTAATTATCAATTCTGTTTTTAAATTAGTTTTAGAGCCATTCAGATAGTTAATTTCTTGCATCAGTTTCATAGCTTGTGGTATGTGTATGCTTTTAAGAAATGTTTTCAGTTTAAATTTTGAAAAGTACGGGCATAAAGGTCTTCATAATATCCTCTTCTCTTTTAATGTCTGTAGTACCTATAGTAATTACCACATATTAGTAATAAATTTGAGTTTATATATTACTTCTATTTGACTCATTGGTTTAGAGACCTTTGTCTTAGTGCTTTCTTGTGAATTGGATATATTTTTATTCCATTTATTCCCCTTTATTAACAGAATAGTTCTTTGTTAACATAAATATATATATACTCTTTTGCTACTTGTTTTTTTCTTTTCTCTTTTACTCCTCTTTTAAAGGTTACTCTAGAGTTGTGCCAATACAGTAGCTCCTAGCCACAGGTGACTATTATAAATTTATTAAAACTAAGTAAAACTTAAAATTCAGTTTCTCACTTATACCAGCCATATTTCAAGTGCTTGAAACCTGCATCTGGTCACCATATGGGACAGTGCGTATATTTCCAAGCATCACAAAAAGCTCAATTGGAGAGTGCTACTTTAATAATTTTAACATGCATCCCTGACTTATCTCCATTAAAAAGTACTCTAGTCTTTTCTCAGACAATAGTATTTTATTTTTGTATACATTATTATTAGTATATACTTTTGATATTCATTTACATTTATTTACTGATTTACTGCTTTTCTTCTCATATTTTTAAGATTCAGACTAGTGTCATTTTTCCCTGTCTGAAGAATACCCTTTATATTATCTTTATTACAGATATGTTAGTGACAGAGAGTCCCAGTTTTTATTCATCTAAAAGGTTTATTATTATTATTGTTGTTGTTGTTATTAATTATTTCAACTTTATTCTTGAAAAGTCAGCTGTCCATGTTAATTTTTTGCTCCTTTGAAAGTAACAAGTCTCTTTTCTCTGGCAGACAAAATTTTATCTTCCTCCTGGTTTTGAACAATTTTCCCACAATGTACTTAGTTTAGATTTTCTTTGTAAATATTCCTTTTGGGGTTCATATTTCTCCTTGAAAATGTGACTTGATGACTTTGAACAATTTTGGAGGGTTCTGTCATTATGTCCCCAACCATCATTGCTTTTCCATTGTCTCTCTTTCTCCTCCAAGATTTTAGTTGCAGTGTTATTATCTTATTGTAACCCTAATGTCCTATATTTATTTTTCTTTATTTACCTTTCCTTTTGACTCTTCATGCATCATGTTTGATATTTTTTTTCTACTTCATTAATTCCCTCTTCATCTGTCCCTGATACACTATTTAACCCATGACTTGAGTCCTTAATTTCAGTTATTGTATTTTTCAGTTTTAGATTTTCTATTTGGCTCTTTCCTTCTTTCTTTCTTTCTTTCTTTCTTTCTTTCTTTCTTTCTTTCTTTCTTTCTTTCAGAGAGGGACAGAGCTCGTGGGTGAGCAGGGGAGAGGGGCAGAGGAAGGCAAAGGGAATCTTAAGCAGTCTGCACACTCAGTGTGGAGCCTGACACGGGTTTGATCTCATGACCCAGGATCATGACCTGAGCCAGAATCAAGAGTCACCCACTCAACTGACTGAGGCACCTAGGGGCCCCTGCATTTGCTTCTTTTTTTACAGATTATAGTTTTCTATAGAAATTCTCAATCTTTCCTTTGTCATATTAGGTAAAATTATTTTAAAATCTGTGCCCAGAGCCTCTGTTTTCTAGATTTCTTGTGGATCTTTTCTATTTTCTTTTATGTATTAGTTTCCTAGGACTACTGTAACAAAGTACCACAAAGTAAGTGGCTTAAGACAACAGATATTTCTTGTTCTGGAGGCTAGAAATCCAAAATCAAGGTGTCACTGGATCATCCCTCCGAAACCTGTAGGAGAGAATCCTTCAGAAGATAGAATGCTTTTTGTCATCTGGTATTTGCCAGCAGTTGTTGACATCTTTGGATTGTAGATGCATCACCCTTATCTCTTGTTTCTCTCATCAAAAGGCATCTTCTTCCTGTGTCTCTGTCTTCTTATACAGACACCAGTCACTTGGATTAAAGGCCCACCCTACTCATCTTAATAGGACTTCATCTTAATCTTTAATTATATCTGCTATGATCCTGTTTCCAAGGAAGGTCATGTTCTAAGGTACTGTGGATTAGGGATTCAGCATATCTTTTGTGGGGGACACAATTAATCTCACGTTTCTTTTTTTTTTTTTCCATGTTATTTCATTGTATGCCAGGCTGTTTTTTATCATGGGCCAGCTGTTATATATGAAAAATTGTAGAGATAATGAGAAAGCTAAAATGTATCTTCCTCTAGACAAGACTACTTAAAGAAAACGTTTTTTTTTATTTGAGAGAGAGAACATGTGAGTTGGAGAGAGGGGAAGAGAGAGAGAGAGAGAGAAAGAGAATCTCAAGCAGGCTCCGCACTCACCATGGAGACCAATGCAAGGCTTGATCCCACCACCCTGGGATCATGACCTGAACTGAAATAAAGAGTCAGATGCTCAACAGACTGAGCCACCCAGATGGCCCTAGACAAGATTACTTGCAATCTACCCTAATTCACTTATAGGGAGTTAGATCATTTAAAGCTTGACTTTGGACCCTAGAAAGACCAGTCTGTTTCTCACTTACTGCTAGGGTATTGCTATTCAAGGTCTGTGTAGATAGGAGTTGATGTAGCAGGACTGACACTACCAATCATTGGAAAGACCTGTGTAAGGTCTTGTACAAGACCTGTGTAAGGTCTTGGAAAGACCTGTGTAAGACCTTGCAAGGCTGGCTCTTAGCTGATATGTGGGAACTTAGCTAGTAAACCATTCTCTATACTGATAGAAGACTTTGTCTAACTGATAAGGATAGGTCATAGTACCCACACTGTACAGACAATATGGCTTATCTTGAACATCTGCTTTCCTTTGAAAGGTGAATTTTGGTATGTGGTAGGCAGTGGGCACCTACATTATGAACCTCCAATAAAAACCTTGAGTGCTAAATCTCTGATGAGCTTTTCCAATATACAAAAAAAAAAAAACAACTTGTTGCTGGAACAATTAAGGTGCATCCTATGTGACTTCAGTAGGAAGGGACTCTTTGTTTTTTAATTGTGGTAAATATACATATTTTAGAATAACCTAGAATTTACCATCTTAACCATCGTAGTATCCAATTCAGAATACATTTTTAGCGTACAATTCAGTGGTATGAAGTACATTCATTGTGTTATGCAGCCATCACCACTGTCCACTTCCAGAATTTTTTCATCATCCCCAAACAGAAATTCGGGAGAGACTCATAGATTTCAACTGGTTTCCTCTGGACCTCACTCCACCCACCTTTTCCTTTTGGTCATTTTTCTTTTGCTTTGTATCCTTTTGCTGTAATATGTCTTATCCATGAGTACAGCTATATGCTAAATCCTATGAGTTCTTTTAAAGAATCACCAAATCCAGGGACCCCTTTTTACACAAGGTCCCAACTCAGAGTTTAGGTGTTCACTTCATTGATAGATCCCGAAATAGAGTTTTGGTCCTCTGATTCTGAAAGACTATTGAAAGCCCTGGTTCATTTCTTAGCCTTTCATTGCTTTTTCCAGAGAAAAGCAACCACAAAGACCAGGCTCACATCTCTAGGTTTCTTTCCTCTAGTTGGCTTCATTTACTCTTTACCCACACAAATGTATTCCCAATCCCTTTTCCTGGTTGCCACTAGTAAACTTTGTACTTTAATTGTATCGGATGCCCGTCTTTGGGCTTCTTGTTGATTGATCATATCTCAAGCTCCTAAAACAGTATCTGGCACATGGAGATACTCACTTATGTTTAGAATGAATGAGGTTGCCTTTGATTACTGGTTGAAGGAACAGTAAAAGTCAAGGAAAAGGGGAATGGTAAAAAACAAACCATTGAATTTGTATACTTTGTTCTTTTTGTCCCTAGGTGTGCATAAGATAAGCCACTGGGATGTAGGAAGAGAATATTGTAACTCTTATTTATTTGTTCTCTAAAGAAAAATTAAACATTACTTATATTATTAAGTATGTGGATTGATAAATCGTACTCTGTCTTTATGTTGTCATACAGTCCTGTCACGTATAATACTGAAAATAATCTTCATTATCGCCACATAGCACACCTCTAGAGAGACATTGTATTCAATCCCTTCCTTGTAAACAGCCACCCCAAGAGTTGTGCCGTACAGCATCCTTGGGTATGTTAAGTATGATTTTCTTGCCAAAAATGAAAGATGTTACTTTTTTTAATGTTTATTTATTTTGAGAGAGAGCAGGGGTTAGGCAGAGAAAGAGAGAAAACCCCAAGCTAGTTCCATGGTCAGTGCCGAGTCCAACACGGACTCAAACCCATGAACAATGAGATCATTACCTGAGCCAAAATCAGGAGTTGGTTGCTTAACCGACTGAGCCACCAGGCGCCCCAAAGTGTCACTTATTGTAAACAAAAGCAAACAAAAAACTTACATATCTGTATACTTTAAAAACTTGGAATCAGATTAGAAAAAAAAAAAAGAAACCTCTTTTGAAATCTTCCAGAGAGCCTCAAGGATAGGAATTCAGGCCCTGTCGTAATGTTTGTAAGAAAAACTGGTTAACAACAGGGAAGATGGACTTTAATTAGTAGAATTCAGACAAAGACTTTTGTGTAATTGGTGTATGGTGTTAAAAACAATCACTGTCACTCTTCAGCAAGCCCAGCAATGAGCCATTTGCTGCATTTAGATCTTTGTATCATTGGATCTTTTTTTAGCTCTCACAGACCTGTAGTAAAATGAATTTAACTTTTTTTTTTTTTAATTTTTTAATGTCTACTTATTTTTGAGAGAGAGAGCAAGCAAGCAAGGGAGGGGCAGAGAGAGAGGAAGACACAGAATTTGAAGCAGGCTCCAGGCTTCAGCTGTCAGCACAGAGCCCGATGTGGGGCTTGAACTCGCAAACCGCAAGATCATGACCTGAGCTGAAGTCAGATGCTTAACTGACTGAGCCACCCAGGCACCCCAAAATGAATTGAACTTTTAATCCATCCTTCAAATAGTTGTATCACACAGCATTAAACCAAGATTTCTCAAAACAAAGCATAGTTATTCATACATTGTATATTATTTTAATTTTTCCAAAATAATTTGCTCTGTTTTAAGTGCTCTGTTTAAGTTTTTGATATGTGTAGACCACTGCTATAAGCAAAAGAGAAAAGAAAAGTTCAGAATAATTAAGTAACTTATTCATAGAAACAGAGTTTTTCAGTTGGCAGGACCAGGATTCATTCAGTTTTTAAGTGTTAATAACTTTGCCATAACACTAAAAAGGCCTACGGAAGAATTGGGGGAGGGAGGTGTAGGTGTTAGATGTAACAAAAGTGAAGTACTTTGTATGTGACAATATTAATCAGTGTAAATTAAAACAACTGATTTTACTGTGTTCTAGAAACTGAATTCTTAAAGTCTTGATTAGAAACTTTCCAAATGCTCATATTCATGCACTCATGCACCACAGTCCTTTCTCAAATGTGGCCTGAGTTTTCCTTTTGACCATTGCTAACCACTCCTCTATTTAACTTAAGCATTTTGTTATTTTTTCCCCATCCAACCCTGTGATCTCAAGATTTTGAGGAAATTTAAGATGATTTTTCCTCAGAAATCAAAATTGGGGAACAGTGCATTAGATCTTTTGGAGAAAACAGTGAGGATAGAGTTTATCTGCATGATTGAGCGATTCAGATAAAACTTACCTTACAAGAAAGACAGTGATATAAAATCGGAGTTACTTTCTTTAACTGAAGAGCACGTTGGTTTGTAGGACATGCGTTCAGTGATTTTCAAATTTGATTGTTCATCAGAATCACAAGTAGGGCTTGTGAGAGTAGAGATATCTGGCCCTGACTCTATAGTGTCTAACTCAGTAGGTCTGGGAGGGGACCTAAGGCTTACCATTTCTAGCATGTTTTCCGGTGCTGCTGCTGTTGCTGGTCTGGGGACTGCACCTTGAGAACCACTTCTGTAGCTCATAGTCTCTTTTTCAGGTAGAATAAATGTACTGTTTTTTTTGTTGTTGTTGTTTTTTCTGTTTTTTTTTTTAATATATGTCTGCTTCTTTACCATGAACAAGTTCTCTTCTCCTCAATTGTAGTATTTTTTTTATCCTCAAACCCCATAAAAACATTAAGAGTTACTCCTTAAAGAAAATTCCTGAAGTAATCTTACCACTTGTGTATCTACCTTCTAATCCTTTTTATATATCAGTTCTATATAAATGACAAAAGACAGGCCTGTGAATTTGCAGTTTTAAGATACACCAGTTTCAGTTACTTTGGTATATTTACTGTAACTAATCGTATAAACTCCAGACTTCACTGCTGACTCTCCAGTCCACACAGACGCACATCATGACCAGTGACCGGTTATGTCACATTTTCCAGTCTGTCAGTGGTCACTGTGTACCTGTGTCCCGAGTTCACACACAGAAAACAAAGTGTGTCGTTGTGTTCCTTCCTTGCCTCCCAGTGATAAACTCATGACATTTTACAAAAGTGGATAATCACACAGATAGTTGGCCGACCACGATTAAAGCACAGCCAAGAAATATACAGCGATACTGCTGGAAGTACAGTTGGAATTGAACAGAAGTGGGGTTGCAGGAGAAATAGCCAACCGTGGGAATGTCGGCACCGCTGCTGTTCAAGAGACCACAGATGTGTCGCCACGGGAATGAAGTGAAGGCCAACTTAGGGACACAAATGAGGAAAGTGGTTGTGACGTAAAGGGTGAAAAAGTGACACCAGCATAAGATTTTACATTAAAGGAACTCTTGGAGATGTTTCCTGACATCAGAAGTATAGAGGATACAATGTTGGAAGCTGATCCTAACTTAGAAAGGAGTATGACAGTTCACAGCATAGAAGAGATGCTTGCTTTCTATCATAAGTTGTACCAAAATAAGGTGACAAGCAGTGTTCAAACTGCTCTTGATAAGTTCTCTATAAATAAAATAATCTTCAGTGTTATGTTGTAAATTCCAGTATATAAATAAATATTAATTTTACTATCTTTTTCATTTCCCTAAACATTTACAATTGATGGGGAATTCATAATGTTTTGACAAAAAGTTTTAATGGTTATGGAACAACTGTATTTTTCCAGCTGATCATTAAAATTGCTTGCATGGTTTCAGTTTGTATGGTTATTTTTATCATCCCATACTGCATGCAAAGCAAAGATTGCCTGTGTGTATGTATGTATGCATGTATAGGTGTGTTTGAATATATGTATGATTTGATGCATGTATAGAAAGCCTTTAGTTGTATTACACAAAGGCTTTATTTGTACTCTGTAAAGCAATTTTTCCCACCTTTGGATAGCCCAGTTTGATGTACAAGAGATTGGTCATGGCTGAAGGGCAGTGGCCAAGGAACTTTCCGTCCCAAGCCTTCCTCGGCTGCCCCAAGGGCTGAGGAGATAAATATCTCAAGTACACAGGAGTCATTTGAGGCCCACAGGTGAAAATGCTCAAATATTGAGAGAATTGTAAACTCCTTGAAGAAGTAGGGCTCCTAGCACTTAGTCTGGCCTTCTCTATAGAGTTATCTTTGACCATATTTGACATATACTATATTTTTTACTGAGATTTCCTGAAAAAGATATGACTTATTAATCTCCTCAAAGGCATATTTAGTAAATGTCTAAATATATTTTATTATATTTAATACTCCCTTTCTGCAGTTATTAAAGCAGTTATTAGAAATGCCACTGTATAATGAGTGTTAGAAATGTAGAGATGAAACTAAAACTTGGCATAGGAAATAACAAATGGATGTGGGACAAATGGATTCATTGTTTTAAGGTAGAGCATCTGATAAAAATGTTTCTAATACTTTTTATGAGCACAAAGCAAATGAAAGGGAGCTATATATAAAAATGACGTGCACTTTTTGTTGTCCCAGTGATTGACGTCAGCTTCCCAGGTAATGTGTTTTGATAACTAAATATTGCAAGTTAAAAAATAAAGACAAAAAGTGATATTTTCAGCATTGATGAGTGTTACATTCTTGTCATACTAATTGATGTTTTTAACTCTGGTACAAAGCATGGTTTTTATATTGACTTGATTTTGTAACATTTAACTCAGGGCTATCTTTAAATTTTTATTTTTTTTTTTTTTTTTTTTTTACATTTTATTTATTTTTGATAGAGACAGAGCACAAGTCGGGGAGGGGCAGAGAGAGAGGGAGACACAGAATCCGAAGCAGGCTCCAGGGTCTGAGCTGGCAACACAGAGCCCGATGCGGGGCTTGAACTCAAAAACTGTGAGCTCATGACCTGAGCCAAAGTCGGATGCTTACCAACTGAGTCACCCAGGTGCCCCCAGGGCTATCTTTTATATCATTCTTCCTGGGTACATTTTATTTATTTATTTATTTATTTGTTTTTAATTAAATTTTATTATTTTTAATTTACATCCAAATTAACATAAAGTGCAACAGTGATTTCAGGAGTATATTCCTTAGTGCCACTTACCCATTTAGCCCATCCCCCATCCCACACCCCTGCCAGTAACCCTCTGTTTGTTCTCCATATTTAAGAGTCTCTTATGTTTTGTCCCCCCTCCCTGTTTTTATATTATTTTTGTTCCCTTCCCTTATGTTCGTCTGTGTTGTCTCTTAAAGTCCTCATATGAGTTAAGTCATATGATATTTGTCTTTCTCTAATTTCTCTTAGCATAAATACCCTCCACTTCCATCCACATAATTGCAAATGGCAAGATTTCATTCTTTTTGATTGCCGAGTAACACTCCATTGTATATATATATACCACATCTTTTTTTTTTTAATTTTTTTTAAATGTTTTTATTTATTTTTGAAGGAGAGACAGAGCATGAGCAAGGGAGGAGCAGAGAGAGAGGGAGACGTAGAATTTGAAGCAGGCTTTCAGGCTCTAAGCTGTCAGCACAGAGCCCGATGCAGGGCTCAAACTCACGAACTGTGAGATCATGACCTGAGCTGAAGTCAGACGCTTAACTGACTGAGCCACCCAGGCGCCCCTGCACATCTTCTTTATCCATCCATCCATCCATGGACATTTGGGCTCTTTCCATACTCTGGCTATTGTTGATAGTGCTGCTATAAACATGGGGGTGCATGTGTCCCTCCGAAACACACCTGTATCCCTTGGATAAATACCTAGTAGTGCAGTTTCTGGGTCATAGGGTAGTTCTATTTTTAGTTTTTTGAGGAACCTCCATACTGTTTTCCAGAGTGGGTGCACCAGCTTGCATTCCCATTCCTTGGTACATTTTAAAACCTAAGTGTCCGTCTCAACCTATTTTGTTGTATAAGGTACATGTTACTTTTTAAAATGGAAGTGTTGTCTTTTGCTACGTTGTTTCTTAGAATTCTGGAATTATGTCATACTTGTAAGAAAGTAGGACCTTAAGCAGAGTTTGTTGTTGTTTTTTTTTAACCATGGGGAATCTTATGGTGTGCTTTAATAGCCAGACTTTTTTAAGCTTTATTGCAGTATAATTGACAAATCAGGTTGTAAGATATTTAAAGTGTACATCATGATGATTTGATATACGTGTACACTGTGAAAGGATTTTTCCCTTTGATGATTTACATTTAAGTTCTACTCTCTTAGCAGATTTCAATCATACAGTATAGTGTTATCATCTATAGTCACCGCCCTACATACTGGATTCTCAGACTGTGTGGTTGAAAGTTTGTACCATTTTACCACCTCTGTCTATTCCTTCCTCCCCCAGCCCTTGGAAACCACTTTCCTACTCTGTTTCTATGAGTTTGACTTTTATTTTTAGACTCCACATAATATTTTCTTTTTCATTCTTATTTTCCATAACATAATGCCCTTAAGTCTATCTATATTGTTGTAAACAGAATTTCCTTCTTTCTCATGGCTAATATTCCATTTTTTATGTATACCACATTTTTATCCATTCATCCGTTGATGTATGCTTAGGTCGTTTCCATATGTTGGCTGTTGTGAATAATTAAGCTGGATTTTTATAATCTAATTCTTATCTTAACAACCAGGTGTGTGTTAGAGATGTGGAGAACATACCCAAACTATAAATCTGACTATCCACTTACTTTGATAATAGGTACATATTTCTCTAAAAATTTAATCTCTATGAAAATGCAACGTTAATAGGAAATAGAAACACCAATATTTTAAGTTAGGGTTTTTTTTTAATTTTATTTATTTTGAGAGAAAAAGAGGGTGTGCACGAGCAGGGGAGGGGCAGAGACAGAAGGAGACAGAGAATCCCAAGCAGGCTCAACACTGTCAGCACAGAACCTGACATGGGGCTTGATCTAATGAACCGTGAGATCATGACCTGATCTGAAAACAAGAGTCAGACGCTTAACCAACTGAGTCACCCAGGCCCCTTATCAGTTGTTACTCTTAAATTTGGGACTTAGAGGTTAGTTTTTGGTGTGCATATGTGTAAACTTTTCTATATTCAGCAAATATTTTAGGATTAATATCTATTTCTTTTATAATCTGACTTTAGTGTCATTTTAAAATGCAGCTTTACTTAATAAACTTAATAAAATGTATAATTCTCTTTTAGAACGTAAAGTTCCTTTACAGGGGTTACATTTTTGTAAAAACATCTTTAAGGAGACTGGATAACTTTTTTTTGTTTTTCAGTACTGCAATTGTTCTTTTTAAGTTTGATATTTTATTTTAGGACATATTGATGCATTTACTTCAAAGCTTTTTCTGCTAGAAGAAATTACCTCAGAAGAATTAAAAGAAAAACTCTCAGCACTCAAGTAAGAAAGTTTACTTTGTGGTGGGATTTTAAAAACTTGTTAATATGATCACTAATTTTCATTTATCTCTAAATATTGGTTAAATTTAAATCATTTATTTTCAAGACTTTTATACCTTTTATACATTGAGGCTTCCCCTGACCCAGCTTGTGTTCCATCTGTATTTTCCAACTGCATTTTCCAGTTAAATGGAATACCAGTGGTTCCAGTCTTTCTACTTCAGACAGAGAAGGCTAGAGGGAGAGTAGTAGCCTAGCATCTGGGAAGTGCATGAGAGCACACGTCACTCCTTTTCAGGGATGGGAAAGAACAGTACAGTCCTAGACTCTTAGCTCCAAGCTTTCTATTTAGACATCCTGACTTCTAAGTTTCCCCTGTGCCACGGATGACTGTACATCAGATTGAAATGAGTTTATTGTGCTCAGGACTCCACGTACCAAAATGCAAAGGAACATAACTTAAGAACGTTATCTAATTTGTATGTCACAGTTCTCGAGAAAAGACTGGTGGTAGTATTATCCCCATTTTACATGTTGGGAAGCTGGGCCTTAGAGTGATTTGCTTCAGAGCACACAGCCAAGCTAGAATGATAACCTTGGTAGTGAAGATGTTTGATTCACCAGTAGGATAAGCACTGTCCTGACTTAGACTGGTTGCAGAGTTCCAGCTTTGGGACTTGACACAATTTTTGAAGGATTTCAGATTCAGTCTTGAATTCTCTGCTTGTTCTCAAAAATGTCCACTTCTATTATAAGGACTACCTCTTTTGAGGGGTAATTTTTTTTCTTTACATGAATAAAAAATGTTTTCCATGCATTACTCACTGCCTGCCCCACCATTCCCAATGAAACTATTTTTAAATAAATAGTTGAGGAATGAATTTAGGTCTAGAAAAGATACAAAAGAAATATATTTCATTTGCCTTTAACTATCCTGTCGCCACTCAGTGGCTTCTCTGGCATCACACATTTAAAATACCTCTCAGTTACTTTGGAAGCTAATTCACCACCTTCTCTAAAAGGCAAGCTCTTTGCAGATTAGTTCTGCTGAAGACTTCTGAATATTTTTAAAGTTTATAATTTGAATATAAAATTGTGATCTCTTTACATCTGATTCACACAGGTCAAATACTTTATGATTGTGAAGAGAAATCAGGAAATGGCAAAAATTAAGTAAATTTTTAAGTCTTTTAAAACTTTTTTTTTAACGTTTATTTATTTTTGAGACAGAGAGAGACAGAGCATGAACGGGGAAGGGGCAGAGAGAGAGGGAGACACAGAATCGGAAGCAGGCTCCAGGCTCTGAGCCATCAGCCCAGAGCCCGACGCGGGGCTCGAACTCATGGACCACGAGATCGTGACCTGAGCTGAAGTCGGACGCTTAACCGACTGAGCCACCCAGGCGCCCCAAGTCTTTTAATTTAATCATATTTTTGGCATTCTCTATTTTCTATTATTTTATGGGTTTGTTTTTTTTTTTTTTTGCTTTGTTAATGAGGGTATTTCTCTTTCTGAGAAGCCACAATTGTTAAGAATACTTTTTTTTTTTTAACATTTAACTTTACATGAATTTCTTCTGTTTAATAGGATTTCAAGTTTATTTAACATCCTCCAACACATTCTAAAGAAATTGAGTAGGTAAGTATTTTTTGGACATTTTGCGTTGATATGTATGATTTTCTTGGGTGAAAATTCGTAGAAACTTGGAATATATACTATTAGGGGTAGATAAAAAAAAACAGAAATGCAACATTTATTCTATTTTGTCAAGATTTAAATTGTGAAAATATAAATAAAAGGATAACATAATAGTACCCAGCTTACTAGTAAATAAACATTTTTCTGTAAGGCTCTGTTGTATTGGTTTCCTGTTGTCACTGTAACAAATTACCACAAATTTACTGGTTTAAAACAGCGCAGACTTACTCTTCTACAGTTTTGGAGGTCACAAATCCAAAATCATTTTCATTGGTCTAAACTCATGTCAGCAGAACTGATTCTTTTTGGAGGTTCTAAGGTCATAGTCATATTCCTTGATTTGTGGCCTCTTTCTCCATCTTCAAAGTGCATCATTCACATTTCTGCTTCCTTTGTCACATTGCACCTTAATCACATTTGGAAAGCCATTGAAGGTAACATTCCAAAGTTCTGGAGATTAAGATGTGGATATTCTGGTGGCCATTAAGGAGCGTAGCCTAGCTATATTGCTTATATATTCAGGATAAGGAAGCAACATAGAGCTGGTGTTCAAAACTCAGTAAGTCCAGAGAAATCTTGAATATAGATTCCCCACCTGAGTATTTTTATCAGACTGTTTCATTATGTGAACCTTTGCATTCCTGTTATGCCCTTACTAAAGATAAACTAAAAAACAGTTCAAGAGTCTGAACTAAAAGTGAAAAAATCTCAAACTTCTGAGTCTTCTACTTATTATGCAACTTATTATGTTTCCTAATTTATAAAATGATGGTGTTGAGTTTATTAATTTCGTAGGTACTGTTCAGTTCTGTGATTCTGTGGCAGAAATTTTATTTTGTGTACTGTGTTCTTCATGTGAAGCACAGTACTTATACATGACATTTGTCAGATGCTTTTTGAAATTTTATTATCGATATCTTAGTTTGTGTATTCATTTCCTACTGCAGCTATAGCAAATTCCCACAAAATTCATGTTGTAAAACAATACAAATTTATTATCTTTCAATTCTGTTAAGTCTAACAGGTCTGCTGGGCTAAAATCAAGTGTCAGCCAGAGTGATTTTTTTTTTTTTTTTCTGTAGACTCTGGGTATGATCTCTTTCCTGGACATTTGTGAATTCTAGAGGCCACCTGTATTCCTTGGCTTGTTGACCTCTTCCTTTTTCAAAGTTTCAAAGGCAGGTTAAGACCTCACATCACATTGTTCTGACTTCTTCATAGTTGTATCTCCCCGCTGAGTCCCTTCTGCCTCCCTATTCTACATTGAAGGACTCTTCTGATTACGTTGGGCCCACTAACATAATCCAGGAAAATCTTACCATTTTAAAATCAGATTAGAACTTTAATTCCATCTTAGTTCTGCTTTGCCAGGTAATATAATATATTCACAGATTCTAGGGTTTAAAGTATAGGCATCTTTGGGAGGTCATTATTCTGCCTACCATGGTTAGTACCCATCCATGTACATTGCACTGTATGGTGCTTTGAAGACACTCTTCCTTGAAGTATCCCATTAATGGGAACAGGGCACCTGGGTGGCTCAGTCGGTTAAGCATCCGACATCAGCTCAGGTCATGATCTCATGGCTCATGAGTGTGAGCCCTGCGTCAGGCTCTGTGCTGACAGCTCAGAACGATTCTGTGTCTCCGTTTCTTTCTGCTCCTTCCCTCCTTGCACTCTGTGTCAAAAGTAAACATTAAAAAAATTTTTTTTAATTTCTAAAAAGAAATTAATGGAACATAACTTACCAAGTTTGTAGGCAGATGCATTTAACTAAAGTATGATTAATCCTTATTTTAAATGATATGGGAAATAGCTGATGTTCTAGCACCTTTGAGCTAGAGGAATATAAAATCCCAAGAAAGCACAGGATGTTAATCATAGCCTTTTGGCTCTTTATGTTGATATACTGAATTCCTTAAAGCTTTCTAAGGAGACAAGGAAAATGTAGATTTGTTGTTTGATAGAAGTGATTATTGTAATGGTAGAGAATCATAATTAAGGTTATGGCCTATGGAGTTCAACCCCCTGAGTGTATATCTAAGCCCTGCACTCAGAACTTTGGGCAGATTGTTTAGTGTCTCTAATTTCTATTTAGCTCTAATATGGGGTGAATAATTAAAATTATGCCTTAAAGAATTGTTGTTGAGAATTCAATAGTAAAATGGTTTTTAAGCAGTATAATAGTTAGCTCATGATAAACATTCATACCTATCAGCTGCTGCTGTTATTTTTTTTCTAATAGCACCTCATATTTTGTGATTGTTCCATTTTTTTCCTTCCACTTTCTTTTAAACTATATCATATTCACTTCTATATTTCTTAATCTTTATATTACTGGATACAAAGCAGGTTCTGTGTTTGTTGTGTATGTACACTCCTGAAATGGTTTTCATTATATGTTATCCATGGATTAGAGAATTAGACTGTTTCCCATTAAATTACCAAACACTTAAAAATTGATTGAGGTAACAGTAAAAAGAAAGTAATTATATATCCTGAACTTTGGAATAAGAATTAAAATAATTTCCTAAAGGTGGCTTAGTCGGTTAAGCGTCCACCATCGGCTCAGGTCATGATCTCACAGTCCATGAGTTCGAGTCCTGCGTCGGGCTCTGTGCTGACAGCTCAAAGCCTGGAGCCTGTTTTGGATTCTGTGTCTCCCTCTCTCTCTGCCCCTCCCTCACTCACGCTCTGTCTCTGCCTCTCAAAAATAAAGAAATGTAATAAAAAAAAAATAATTGCCTAAAAATCATGAAAATAGTCAAAAATAAGACTTACTAAAAGTTATTTGGTCATAGAAGTGTTTTTAGAGGTGGTATTCCCTTCCCATAATTGTTTTCAATTTTACTAATAGATCATGATTGAGAAAATGCTGTTGAAATTGACACAGTGAGCCAATGAGTTGTATTTCCTTGTATGATTTAGCTTGCAGGAGGGTTCCTACTTGTTGTCTCACGCAGCAGAAGATTCTTCACTCCTGATCTACAAGACATCTGATGGAAAAGTTACTAGGACAGCCTACAATTTACATAAAACACATTGCAGCCTTCCTGGTGTACCTTCCAGTCTCTCAGTTCCCTGGGTCCCTTTAGATCCCAGTCTGTTACTACCATATCATATCCATCATGGAAGAATACCTTGTACTTTTCCACCTAAATCACTAGGTCCCACACCACAACAAAAGGTAAGATCTTTTTGGCAATTAAATGTTCCATTAGGTTGTTTATCTGTTTCATTGACAGTACAGTATTTTAACATCCTGTCCACGTTTGCTATATTAATCGCAATATCATTCTAAAAACTATTTTCATAAGAGTAGATAAAGTTTTATGCTTTACTGAGTCCATTTATTATCAGTGGAAGTTTCTATTTTTGTAAGGTTTATAAGTCAACTAAAGAAAATTCTAATAGCTTGTCCAGTGGGAGCATCCACCTAGTTAAATCCCTGTGTTCCTATGAAAAGCAAAGTTACATTTTTTTCTGATTTTTATTTATTTATACGTTTGATATCATGAAATATTTGAGACAATTTGCAGAAGAATATATACGATAAAATTACGGTGGTACAATTGAAAATTGATAAGTAGGGTATAGAAAAATAGAAAAGCAAGTGTTAGCCATTAGTGAATGCAGCACCTTATTAAATGTACGCTGAACTGTTAAGGACTAAATTGTGTTTACAAAGTATTGTATAACTCCATATTTCTTGAGTTATAATTAACATTACTCTCTTTGTAGAATCCTTCCTGGAAATACCAGTTGAATGACTTTTCCCTGTCTGAAACTTTTGTAAAGCCATGGCTAGAGAAACTCTTCACCATGTCACTCATTCTTTATATCATATAAGATACTCCAGTTTGGGTTTAGTTGTAGGAAGAGTTTTGTTCTGTACAAGTGGATCTGAATGTTCAGGAAGTAAAAACTGAGTGTATTTTCCTTCCCTGCTGCCAAAAATCTTTGAGTCAAAATTATTGTCTGAGTTCCATAATCTTACCAGTATATGTGTCCTGGAACAGCTATCAGTTACATATTCTATGGATATCTTCTCTCCCTCCCCCCCCCAGGTATATTAATCTGTGTTTTCAAATCCTTTTAGAAATGGCTGGAATGCAAATATTGAGGATCTTTTTATAATTTAGAGTAATGATGTTGTTTATATTTTTCAGTTCTTTACCCTAATGTTACTGTATGGGAAGATCTTTTTAGAAATGACAACTCCTTGCTCATTCTTAGCTAACTCTGGCCATGAAAACATAAATATGGTTAACAATGGATAAAGTTAACATTTTAAATCATTTTGTCTACAGTTCTGGTTTGTTATTTCCAGTTTAAATTTCATTTGACTAGTGATTTTTACAACTTTCTAAGGCAAAATTTTCTTCACCAACTTAAATCTAATTGAAAACTACTTTTGAAAGATTTATGTTCTTTCAAGGATAAAGATTTCCATTTCATTTGGAAGTCCTGATTATAGTGTCTCACCTGTGACATACAATTCTGTATGGGGGTGACTTATTCCTTTTTGGTTTAATACTTCAATACGATTCCATATGTTCAGGGTTTGGCCATATAAATACAAAAGTAAACAGTTCACTTATATGTATATGACCGAGTAGTTGCTGGTTTGTATTTTTTAAGACACTTCATGTATTCAGTGCCAAGGACAAACCCTTAGTGAGATTATCTAAGACGCAGCTGTTAGGTCCAGTTAGATAATTAATGCTTGGTTTGATATGTTTTCAAGTCCTTGAAAGTTTTTGGTCATCTCTTACACATCTCGCTACAATCTAGCTTTATGTCTGGTGGGAATTACCTGACCTTCCTCCCTTACTTCCTCCTAACCAGGCCATGGGAATGGGACTCCAAGTCAAGGTAAGCAGACAGGGTTTCTAGCCTTAGCAGCAATAGGAAAACACTAAAGCTTCAGGAAACCTAAGGATGTAACACCCTACATGAAACAAAAATCATCCACATATTTAATGGTGTAAAAACTCATATAACAAATATTCCTGTCTCTGATACAATCCTTTAGTCCCTAGTCCACTTGCAGTTCTCATCTTTGTGTAGTGCCTTAAGTACTAACCCTGAGAGATACCACAGTGGAGTCTATATCTGCCTCTTGCTTCATGGAGGAGCGCTTCATAGGAAGATTCCCCTTGCTTCCTATGCCACTCCTGACTTTTCCACTTCCCGTACTTTTGCAGAGGCTCTGTGCCCATCCCTTTTCTCTTTCTACAACTTTGGTAATAGATACTCATTAGACACACACACACACACACACACACACACACACAAAATCTCACGATGGAAGTTTCACAATGCTTACTTTCCTCAGCGATATAGTAGATACAATTTAGGGTCATCAGTATACTCTTATAGTAAATATCAGCTGAGTAGGGAGTGGTATAGATAATCTGAAAATCACAGCCCTTTTCTAATCAGTGCATTTGAAAAGTTCATCAGATTTGGACAGACACTGGCAGACTCAAATCCCAACTGGAGTTTGTCCTTTCTGGTCATCTGATGGTAAACTAAAAAAATACCCCTGAAGAGATAACATACTAGGTTAGGGAAGCTGGAGTCTGGTGCATCCTGAGTGAGCCAGTAGCCCCTTAGAGCAATGCTAATAATATGTCTCATATTTAGGAATATGAGTGTGCTTGGAGTAACAATATTACCCATCACCACCAGGTCTGGAATTCACTGGACAAGATGCAAAGATACAAAGGGTGCAAGGTGGCCAGGGAAAATAGAAGCAGAAATGGACAGGTCCTGGGGAGATGGTTTTAGGCTGTATGGCCTTGGCCCTTCTCTGCAAGGCCTGAGTTTCTCCATTACCACTTGTCAAAACTATGTTCTCTTAGTGTCTAAGGAGATGACAGAATTTCCAGATCTCCTCTTCAGCAGGACTACAGTTAGCAAGGGATTGTGTCCTAAGAATACGTCTTCTCTCTTCTGTAGGCTTTGTGGACTAGAAAGTGAGGGTGGGCAGCTACTTTTGCTGAAGAGGAGTAGATATTAAGGTAGCACCAGCCCCCCACCAAACTTTCTTCCTCCCACTTCCCTTCTTCCTTTTTTCCTCTGTAGCCTCCTTCCAATTTTTTCTTCCCATTTTTCTTTCTTGCAAGAATCTTCTCTTTCAGCTTCTCAAGTTTTCCTTTTTACTTGGGTTCTTTTTTTGCCTTCCTTTTTTTCCCCCACATTTATTTTCCCTCGTTTTCTCTGCAGACTTGGCTATTTTTCTTACTCTTTATCTATTTCTCCATTTTACAATTTTCCCCCCTCTTAACCACCTCCAACCTTTTTCTTGTATTTCCTTTCTCTCCTGTCGTTTTTTCCATTTCTACCTTTCTTCTGTCCTTCAGTCTTTATTGCAAACACATTGCTCAAAAAGCCTGTCATCCTATCATTTTCTAATTTAATATTTCATCCTCTTCCAGGTTTAACACACAAAGTAGTTTCTCCCTTCACTTCTCTCCACCTACCCTGATCTATTCCTTCTGTGATTGCATTTGAAAGTTTAGTACTTTACACTGTGTCAAATTAAAGTTTGTTTAGAAGCAGCCAGGTGGCTGGAGATTAAAAATATATAAAGGACTATTTGCAAGGTAATTAGTACATATATAAATAATATGGAGTTGACTGTATATGAATATGTTGTAAACATATTAAACTATTTGCTTCCTCTCTTAGGTTGGTGGAACAAGAATGCCTACACGCAGCCGCAGGAATCCAGTTTCCATGGAAACCAAAAGTCTGCCTGCTCAGCAAGTTGAAAATGAAGGAGAAGCTCCAAATAAAAGAAAAATAACTTAAGGACTCTGCCATGGAAAATGAAGAAAAACCGGTTTTAACAATGTTCAATTTAGAAAAGTTGGAGGGGGAAATATACCCAGAATATCACTGGACAAGATGAACATTTTTCTTTCAGTGTCCTTGAGAGTTCTTAGAGTGCCTTGAAAAAATATGTTGGCTATGTAAAGGAATGTTTCAGCTAAAATGGAATGTTATACTTTTACCACTTGATGTTTGAAGAGAATCTAGATATGTTTTAACATTATATGGCAGGGAAACATATAGAGGAGAAAAATATTTTTATAGTAGACCTTTTCCAAAAACTGTAAATAGGAAAATCATTTGCTTTTTTTCAAGAGCAATATTTATCATTGTGTGTTATGTTAACAATTTGAATTATATCACCAATCTGTTGAGATTGGCTCAAAAAGCTGACTGAATCTTGGCACTGTCAGAAATAATTTTGAGCAACATAAACCTTGCTTCTGATGCATTGTGACAGTTTTTATATACTATTTTAAAATGATTGTTGCAAGTTAATAAAGTTAATATCTTTAAAAACTTGATGCAATTTTATTGCAGAAGCCAAAAATTAAAAATAAATAACTCCATGCCTCTGAAAAGTCACAAGTTAACAGTTTTCTTGTTGGTCAACCATCAGTTTTTTTAAAAAAAAAACCTTCAAAAAATAAAAAATAAATAAAACAAACCTTCTGTGGCGTTATAGGTTTGGTGATGAATACCTCTATCTCTTGGCACAAATTTCAGCTGAGTGTTAAAATATGCTACTGAAAGCAGAGATGATCATGTTTTCCAGAAAAATCTCATTATTTCAACTGATAAGGCTAATATGTGATACATCATAAGCTATTTTTTTCTTATCTGTACTGATTAAATTTCCTAAGACCACAGGAGATGAATTTGGAAAAGCTCGTCATCAGCTGATGTTACTGTAGCCAATTTGGACTTAAGAAGGAATGGACTTATTTAATTTTTGTATCTTGTTGTTTAATGTGCAGTGAAAGTTTCAGAAATATGTGCACTGTTTGTAAAATACATGTTTTGTAATCCAAAGTTATATCTGCTTTGTTTTTGGAATTTTTAAATGTGTTTTATGCTAGTAAAAGAACTAATAGAAGAACTAGTTCGAGAAATCTTAACTATTATAAGTAACAGTTGAATATTTTTATTCTCAACTACCAAGTTTTGTTTTGATTTTTATAATCGGTTATAAAATATTTTTTAATGAGTAATTATTAGTAAAATTGTTTTATGTATTTTAATATGTAACTTCCTCATCCTACCATTCCCCTTTTTTTTTAACGTTTATTTATTTTTGAGAGAGAAAGAGCACGGGGAAGGGGCAGAGATTTCAAAGCGGGCTCCTTCCACACTAACAGCTGAGAGCCCGATGTGGAGTTCAAACTCACATATCACAAGATCATAACCTGAGCTGAAGCCAGGTGCTTAACAGACTGAGCCCCCCACGTACCCCCTGCCATTCCCTTTTTAAAACATTGAGCTTTTTTTTAATGGACTTGAGCTTTTTTTTTTTTTTTCAACTTTGTCACATGCTTCCATATCCCAGACATATTTTAGTTGTGAATCATTTGGCAGTGAACTAAGGGAGAGGCAGGGATTCCCTTGGAATTTGCTGTTTTAAGAAAAACTAGACGATGATTTCTTCAGACTTCTAAATACCAGAAAGACTTGGCAAGTGGTGAGCATAGCTGCCTTCCAGAAAGACTTGGCTTTCAATTTTTAATATTATTTTTTACTTAGTAAAATGGGTGGTCCTACAAGTGATTATTTTGAAATTATCTTAGCCATAAATTTGAGTAACCCTGATAAATATATAAATCCAGCCTTAGTTTTTCATTTGTGCTTAATCAAGTCTCTTATAGCATGTATTTGATCCTGTTTGTGCTTTTTCCTTGATTTTTTGTACAACCATACCTCCTTTTATTGCACTTTTCTTTGTTGCACTTTGCAGGTAGTACTTTTTTTTTTTTCTTTTTTACAAATTGAAGGTTTGTGGCAACCCTGGGTCAAGCAGAGTCAGTGTTGGAAAGAATGCGATGGACCTGGTTTCCTTACACCCATGGTGAAGGTATAATTTATACGTACCTCTTGGAAAACATTTAGCTCAGGAAATGTCTGAGTGTATTTGTGTGTCACACAGTCTTAAGTAGGTCCTCCTTGTTACTCTCATATTCTTTTTTCACATACCATAGTATTTGTTTATTTGACTTACTGTCTTTCTTCCTGAATAGACTACAAGCTGTGTAAGAACAGAAGCATACTTGTTTTGTTCATACTATGTCACAAACACCTAACCTGGTATTCTGTCTTATAGTTTCAGCTTAATAGATAGAAGTTGGATGGATGCCTAAATGAAGGTCTAGGTATCAAGGACAGATTTTATTTTTTCCAGGAGCTCACATTCTGGTGGAGGACATAATACTAAACTATGTGGTAAGTGCTCTGATAAAGTAACATAAAAAAGTCATATAACCTGAACCTGATAATTAAGGCAAGTTGTCTGAGGTGAAGCCTGAGGTGAGTCTTTTCAAAGTGAGAAAGGGTTATAAGGAAAGAATGAAAGATCTTCTACATAAAAAGAAAGAAGCATATGCAAAGGTGAAAGATGGCCAGATTGTAGGCTCTGAACTTGGGATTTGAGAGAAAAAGCTATTGGCCAGGGACAGACATGCCATTCCATGACATTTGAATGTTGTGCCATTTGGGAACTAGTAGTAAATTTAAATAAAGACAACATGAGCAGGTAGTCTTTTGAAAAAGCTTGATGGCATCAGTCTAGAGAATGAAATAGAGGTGGGAAAGACTGTAGGGAAAGAGAAAAGTTGAAAAGCTGTGTTACAATAATTGAAAAATGGTAAAGGCCCTGAATTAAAGCAATAAGAGTAGGGCTAGGCTCAAGTGACAGGAAAATAAAATGGTAACTTAGTGAAGCAGTTGGTAGGAAAAGTCAACTATGGTTTCCAGAGAAATCCCAATTTCTCATTTGGGATACTGGGTAAATTGTGATGTTACTCATTTAGAGGGAGGAGGACAAATGTGGATAGGAGTGAAAAGATTTCAGTTAAAATGTTCGTTTCCTTTCATTGTTCCTTGGATTCTGGGTTTGGATGCAGTATTGGTTATATATTGCTGCAAAATAAACTACCCCAAATTTAGTTAGAACAACAAACATGTATTAGAGTTTCTGTGGGTCAGGAGATGCAGCTTAGCTGGGTGTCTCTGGCTCCAGGTCTTTCATAAAGTTGCAGTCTGGCTGTTGGCTGGGGCTGCAGTGATCTCAAGGTTTGACTGGGGCTGGAGCATCTACTTTCAAAAAGGTGAAGCCCGTGTTCCACTATTTGTCATCAGGAAGCCTTATCCCCACTGCTTGTACCTCTTCATAGGTCTCCTGGACTATCCTCATGATAGCAGGTGACTTACCCCAGAGTGAGCTATCCAAGAGAAAGAGCAAAGAGGGCACCCAATGTCTTTTTGTCTTAGAAGTCAAATACTGTCACATCTGGCATATTCTCCTCATGAGATACAAGTCAGTAAGTGCATACTCAAGCTCCACCTCTTGAAAGGAGGACTATGGAAAAAATTTGTGAACATGTTTTTAACTATCTCAAATGTCGTGAACATTTTAGGGATGCAGAAGAAGAATTTGGTTTGAGGTGGAGAAAAAAGAAAGGACACTGTTTAGTGTCTTATTACCAGTATGTTGAATCTAATAGAGGTAGTTGACATCAAAGAGGGTTGATAATTTGAGTTTTGAACTCAGGAGCGTGATCTCATTAGTACAGATTTGGGAATCGGTATGTCTGTGGTGACTGAGAGAAATAGATAAGGTAACATAGCAGAAATGAGCATCACGAGAGGAGGATCGTGAAAGGAGCCCCAGAGAAAACCATATAACTTCAGTAAAAGGAGAAGTTTCATTAAAGTGGCTAGTATGGAAATCAAGTGTATGAACATTAAGGAATAAGTTGCTGGACAGTTTCGAGGCTGCATGCAGTCTCTGCTATCTCCTCCTGACATTGCCAAACAACCATTCATCAGAATCAAGCAAAAAACAAGCCCAAAGTGATCCAAAGTGATGGAGCTCCATCCGAAAGGAAGCATAACCATTCTGACAAAGAACAGGAAGGTAAATACTAGAGCAAGGAGGCTGAGGCAGACCTGTGGGACCCTGGCAGAGACTGAGCTGTGCAAGTACACACAGGAGTTGTGGAGGCTCATGGCTGAGATCCGGGAGCTGAAGAAGATGAGAAAAAGACTGAGATGGAAGATGAGAAGATCCAGAGCTGTGTGCATTTCATGACTCTGAAGAAGCTTAATCGATCAGCCCATATCAGATTGAAGAAGGCAAGAGATCAGACCCATGAGGCCAAGTAGAAAGTCGATGCCTGTCATGTGCAGCTCCAGAACCTGTTGTATGAGGTGATACACCTGCAGAAAGAAATCACCAAATGTCTGGAGTTTAAGTCGAAGCATTGAAGAAATTGATCTGGTCAGTTTAGAAGAGTTTTATACGGAGGCTCCTCCAGATATTAGCAAGGCTGAAGTCACCATAGGAGACCCTCACCAGCAAACCCTTGCATGTCTGGACTGGGAGCTGCAGCAGAGGAAAAGGCTGACAGAGAAGTACGTAGAGTGCCTATCCAGCAAGTAGGAGATCTTCAAGGAGACTGAGGTAAAGAAGGGTACCCTAGCAGCCTCCAGGCTTGCCTCAGTAGCATTACGCAGGCTTCCCTCCCAGTGTAAGAGTACCTATTCATACTGTTTGACCAGGCTCACAAGCAATATGAGACAGCTAAACACCTGCCATCTCCCCTCTATATCCTCTTTGTCCAGGCCGCTGCATGTAGGCGGGCCTGTCATAAGACATTGTGGCGATTGAAGGCAGTGTGGACAAAGCCAAGGCTCTGTTTAAGCCTCCTGAAGACTCCTAAGATGATGAGAGTGACTCTGATGCTGAGGAGGAACAGACCACAAAACGCCAGTGGCCCTCACTGGAAGTTCAGTTTGATGACAAGTGCATGGAGATGCTGAAGAGGCACCTGCTGCCTGTCATGCTAGACCTGAAGTGCAAAGATGACAGTGTGCTTCACTTGACTTTCTACTACCTCATGAACCTCAACACCATGATGATTAAAGCCAAAGTGATGACCCCCACGGAGCTGATCACCCCATCAGTGCAGGTGACTTTCTGTCTCCTCACTCAGTCCTGAGCTGTTTGTATCCAGGAGATCACAGAAAGAAGACTCCGAATCCAGCCATTCAGTATCAGTTTCAGTGGCATCCTGACTTTGAGAGACTATGTGCTTGACCCATATTTCTGGGTACAGAAGCTAGGTGACCTCCTCTTCCCGCAAAGAATAGCCTCAGCACACGGTGATTGCTGAACACTTGCCGAGCGCCGGCCACATGGGGACCACCATGAAACTGCTGAAGACTAGGGTGTAGTCCCACCTGGCCCTCCAAAGTTTGCATCCTTGGGACATGGCATTGAACCAGTTACCAGTGGTTGACAGTACCTCTTCCCTGCAAAGGTTGTCTCCTGCCTGATGAAGTGGGTCACACAATTGCCCATGAGGATTACTTGCAGCTACATTTCACCAAGGACATTGTGGAGATGGGACTAGCTGAGGACACCAATCTCTACTCCTGGCTCTCATGGAAAGGGGCACAGCCAAATTCCAGGCTGCCGTGGTGCTGAACCCCAGCTACTCCTCCATCCCACCCATTTTCCAGCTCTGTCTGAACTGGAAAGGGGAGAAAAACAGTAGCAATGATGACAACATTCAGGGCATGGAGAGTGAGGTCATCGTGTGCTATAGGAGCTATGTCCCTCAGTCCAGCCATCAGCTCTTGACCAACCAGCTGCAGTGCCTGTGTGTGCTGCTGGACGTCTATCTGGACGTGGAGAGCCATGATGACAGTGTGGAGGAGCCCAAGGAATTTCCCCAGGAGATGTGTCTGTGGCTTTTCAGGGGTCCCCGCAGGATGAAGCCATTTAAATATAACCAAGCTCAAGGATTCTTCACAGCCTGTTGATTCTTCCTGGCCTCTAGACTCTGCCTCTGCTCTCTGCTCTAGCCCACTTGTGGCTCTTGATACTCTCCAAAGACAGGATTTTTATTTATAGCCTATTAAAGTATCACTTGACCAAGTAAATAAATAAACATTAAGGAATAGTAGAAGGTGAGATGGAAACAATGAAACTCTTCATCGCCAAATGATCACCAAAACTTGGAAATAGTTTCATTAGTTGGATCTTCTTTTGCAACTGCAAAGGAAGTTAACCTGTTCCTTTCCATTTCTCCTTGGATTATGGCTTTGGACGTTGTAAACATTTTAGACATATTACAAGGAGGCATGGGTTTAGGGTAGAGAAGGGAAATAACACTTTAGTATTTTATTATGAACACACTAAATCCGAAGTGTCTCACTAATTCGCATACTAAGATGTTTGTTATGTGTTACAGGTACATGGTACCTTTTTAATCAAACCGTATAAGTGTTTGATATCAACTGTGTTTTCAGCACGGAGCCTGCTTTGGGTCCTCCTTCTCCATGTTCCTCCCCTGCTTACACTCTCTCTCGTTCAAATAAGGCACACTGCATTAAAAAAAAAAAAGCATAAAAAAGTATTTGATATCAAGATTTATTGAGTTTCTCACTGAGATGTATGTAGAAATAAAGGAGATGTATCTCATTGATCCATTCTCACCATGTTACCTTGGCTAATGTCTAAACTTATCAAGGTATGTAGGGGCAGACACACAAAGCATCTATCTGGGGATTGGATCTGAGCTGCCAAGAAAAAGTTACTGAAGGAGTTGAGGCCCAGATGTCCATTTCTAGGATGAGAGGCTTAGATTGCCTCATCAAATAGGAAGATTCAAACAGTACAGGGTTTGCCTTGGCATACACGTTGGCTTTCAGTATATGAGCTATTGTTAGAAAGGGATCAAGCAAGGAGCTATTGCTGTCCATGCATGGAGTAGCCTGGTTAATTCTCTAAGGAATGGGAGGAAAAGCCACAGTGTGAATTAATCAGTGTTTTGAAAGTGAAGAAACCTAAAGAGTCTGATTAGTAGGTTGAATTCCTCCTTCCCTTTTCTTGAGCACCTGCATTTCTTGGAGGGGGAGGGGGAATCTTTTCTCCATCCACTATCCTAGGTTTGGCTTACCCAGAAATGTACAGCACAGGAGAGTATATGCATGTTAATCATAAGAATCACACTGCAGTAAGGCAGTGCTACACTGATGCCAGGGATTGCGGCTCCCCCGAGCCCTGCTTTAATGCAACATCCGCTTTAGCCAGCTTTTACCAACACACAGATTAGCCATCTAGTCCCTGCCTGCATGCTTTTGCACGTAAAGCTGTACCTGCTTGGATTTATTATCACCAATCGGAAGTTTCATTAGAGTGGCCAGTCAGTGGGAAATCAGGTTTATAAACATTAAGGACTAATTAGAAGGTGAGGTGGAACAATGAAATTCTTCATTGCCAATTGATCAGCAAAACTTGGAAATGATTTGATGATGCTTTTTTGAGCATCTATTGGGGGTAGTGCATTATGCCAATTTCTTGGGATTTAAAGATAAATAAGATTGGTTTTTTTGGTCTTAAGGGTAGTATCTAATCTTGTAGGAGAGGTAGATGTGTGCAATTAGCTGTAATACAGAGCAGAGTTTAGCACAGTAGTGCATAGGAATAAGAAAAGGGGGTACTTGACAATAAGAGAAGCTCATGATAGAAATGACCTTTATATTTGGTTTGAAAGACAAGTAAAATATTAATATGGACAAAAAAGGAAGCAGAAGGGCACCTGGGTGGCTCAGTCAGTTGAGCATCTGCTTTGGCTTGGGTCATGATCTAACAGTTCATGAGTTCGAGCCCCACATGGGGCTCTCTGCTGTCAGCACAGAACCTGCTTCAGATCCTCTGTCCTCCTCTCTCTCTGCCCCTCCCCCATTTGCGCTCTTGCCCTCTCTCTCTCTCTCTCTCTCTCTCTCTCTCTCTCTCAAAAATAAAAAATAAAATGAAAAAGGAAGCAAAGCATTACATCATGAGTAAAAATCATGAAAAGTGCTGATTTTCAAGAATAGCAAATATGCTCATGTGACAAGCATGAGGGGGAAAGAAGATAAATGGGAGATAAAGTGGAAGAGGTAAGTTAGAGCCTGAGTGTGGAGAGTATTATTATTCCCAGATAGTTTGATTTGATTCCAAAAGCAGTGAGGAGATGTTGAAGGCTTTTTGAGCAAGATGACATCAATTTTAGGATACTTACAATATAAAGAATTATTTAGAGAGAGGAAAGACAGTGAGGAGGTGGAAACTATGAATTAGCAAGTGGATGGAAAAGGTGTAGATTGGGAAGTCATTTAGTTAGCAGCTATCAGATTTGACCCTATCCCCCAAATGAATGTTCACTCATGTAATATAGTCACAAGTAGGTAATAGACACTAGGTGTTGGGAATACAAAGATGCATTAAAGGTCATGGCACATGAAATAGCTTGTGTGTGTGGAATTATGAAATGAAAGTTTCAAAGACAGCTGAAATTTTTAGCCTGAGTGCTGTCACTGACTTAAATGAAGATATCAGAGGAAGAATGTGGATTTGGCAAAAAGACAACTAGTTATGTTTTCAACCAAATGTCAGCAGTACAATTAAGGTGATGTCCTATGGAACCTGTAAACTCAAAATGTGGGTCTACAACTTAGAGGGGAGAAGTATCACTTTTGGGCTGATAAACCAGGAAATTGGGGCTGGCATGTCTGGGACCATGCTGGCCTTTTCTTTCTTTTCTTTCCCCCACTTCCTCTTTACTAGGGCGAAGTAACTGGGAGTCTGGTTATATACTAGATTAACTGAGCTAATAAATACACTGAGAATCATGGAGAAGGGGAAGGCAAGAATCAACCCTGTAGTATTGGACTGGAATTGGAAGTATCAGAATGAATCCATGGTACTTAATATACAGAGAGAGAGGGAGAAACAGATACAGCTGTGTGTGTGTGTGTATGAATACATAGTTTCTAACTCTGCTGATAGAGCCTAGAAGCAATGATACTCTAGAAGCAATGAACACACTTAGTGCCCAGATCTTGGTTTCTAAATTCTCTTCTTCACTAAAAGAAATCAAAGCTCCTTGGAGAAATTATTAATTCCGAGACTGAGCAGGGAGAATACAAGATGAACCTGGAGCATCATCTTGCACCAGAAAATAAGAAAGTGCTCAAAGAGTGATGGGTGCATGCCAAAAGAACCCAGGAACTAGCTTAAAGGAGTTCTTATGTCTGGGAACATTTGAGCATGAAATGATGACAGTAATGTTTTATAATGCTTTAAGTAAAATAGTAATCCACAAGCTCATCCTGGCATAAAGGAATAAATAAATGGGGAAGAAGGAAATACTCTGTTCTACAGTTGATTTATTGCCAATCAATAAATCCAGAGGGAATGATGGAATCAGAAAAATCTATTTGCAATAATTATAGAAATAATTATGTATCTAAGAATCCTTGAAGGGTGCTAAATATGGTGGGTGAAAACTTGATGGCAAATAGAAATATTCACATAGTCTTAAAGAATATCCCTATTAGATAGTTATTATGAAGTATAATATACCTATTTGTTTACCTAATCCTGAAGAAATCTGGCAGAAACTATCTTAACCAAGAGATTAAAATTAGAGTCATCAGTAATGAGACAAATCACCAATGTATGTTTCTTATTATGCACCAAGAAAAGCACAACATTACTTAGGTGGTATATTACTGTCTGACTCACTCAGTGTTACTCTATTTCATTTTAGATCAACAAAAGACATACAAATTCAGATTAAACAATTTGAGAGAAACCGTATATCAAAACCTCTTGAAAACATTCTAACTGGCAGCCAAAACTTGTCTGGACAAATCTATTTTTCTTCCTGGTGCGGCAAAAAAAAAAAAAAAAAAAAGGCTACTCTTTGACACAGTTCTGAGGTCTGATCATCTGCAGGTAATGTTCCCCGATGCCAAGTAAACATCCACAGTTTTTCGAGTTGTTCTTCCAGCAAGCCTTTTGCCCAACTTACTCTCCAGAAATAAACTATAAGGTTTTTTGGTTTTAGCCTGTTAGAGAGACTCCAAATAAACAAAGAGGATATTGTGTCCAGAACCAGTTTTACTGACTGCCTTATTCTCCATGAGATATTATTTAAATTTCCTCCTGAAGTGTGCAACTCAAAGTGAGAAATGAGTCCAGAATAAATGATCAAGTGACTGCAGCCTGTTTAAAGTTAACATTTCTCGACGACTAAGATGTAGAATGTATTTTACAAAGTTTGTGTTTTGTTCTAACACTATGCACACAGCAGTTTTACTAATGTGAAAAATAAATAATGGAATGCATTTTGCAAGTATAATGTCTGCCCTCTGCCCCACAAAAAGTGATGCAGATTATAATTTCCCAACTGCCACAACGGGCAGCTGGCACGAGTCTCTGTCCAATTCCAAAATGCAATTTCATAGAATTGCACAATGAGTTCTTTTGAGTTCAAGAAGAGGGTGAGGGAAAGTGAAATCACAGTGCATGAGACTTGAATGTCTTTGTGTATGTGTGCATGTTGGGAGGCTAATAAAGTGGTGGGTCAGTCCCTAATTCAGTTTGGCTTTTTTTTAATGCTACACTCTAGTGCCTGAAAACTTTTACTCTTGAGGAGGAAGGACTGTGTAACTTACTAAGTGCCTAAGGCCAAAATGTCATTTTGCATATTAGGGAGTGCTGAGTTTGCTGTCAGCCAAGCCTTCTGCCTCCCAGGAGCCGGTGCTAGAGTTAATTCTCATCCAGCAGATGGGGGAGTCTTTAGAATGTTAAGACTGTCAGCTGCAACTCAGAGAGAAGTATGAGAAGTTGAGTCTCAGAAGTAGGTAGCCCAGAGTCAGAGTTTGTTGGAAGAGGCATGGCGTGTGGAGAGGAGGCGGAAGTAGGGAGCTCTGAGTTAGAGTCTCCACTCCTTCATTTGCTAAGGCCTTCTCTCTCCCCTCTTTGAGTTTCAGTCTTTTCATCTGTAAAATCCTGATATTTATACCTTCCCAGCATATTCTATAGGCTCTAGTGGACTTCCAATAAATATTGTAAAAAATGGCTCTAAAAGTTCTTTTTAAACTGCAGGTCACATTGGGGCGTCTGGGTGGCTCAGTCGGTTGAGCGTCCGACTTCGGCTCAGGTCATGATCTCGCGGTCTGTGAGTTCGAGCCCCACATCGGGCTCTGTGCAGACAGCTCAGAGTCTGGAGCCTGTTTCAGATTCTGTGTCTCCCTCTCTGACCCTCCCCCGCTCATGCTCTGTCTCTCTCTCAAAAATAAATAAACATATTTAAAAATTAAAAAAAAAAACAACTGCAGGTCACTACGTAAATGTGAAGTATCATCAGATCAAATCAGTGAATGATGTCTTTTGATCTAAAACTTGAAAGGAGTTTGCTAGACTGGAAGGGAAATTTCAAGCTCAGGGACAAAGTAGAGTCAATGTTCGTTGGTGCAAACATGGAAAGCATGTTGGAATGGCAGGTCATTGGTGTGGCTAAGACATGACCAGGGTGCCTTTGGTTGAAAGGACCCAAAGGATCTAAGAAAGCATGCTGGGGAACTTGTCACTGAAAAGCTTTGATTGCCTTAGAGACTGTGGCATTGCCTTGAGGTGGGGAATAAGGAAAAGCTTTTTAATTTTTTAAAGTATTTATTTTTGAGACAGAGACAGAGTGTGAGCAGGGAGGGACAGAGAGAGAGGGAGACACAGAATCCAAAACAGGCTCCAGACTCTGAGCTGTCAGCATAGAGGCTGACGTAGGGCTTGAACTTTTGAACCACAAGATCATGACCTGAGCTGAAGTCAGACGCTCAACCAACTGAGCCACCCAGGCACCCCAGGAAAAGCTTTTTAATGGAGGTGGCAGTAGAGGTGGACAACACGGTTGAACTTCTGTCATGGAAACTATGGCAATATATAATGTGTAGGAAAGATTTGGGGGCAGAATGGAACCTAGGGAAGCCTGAAGGCAGGAACATCTGGGAAGGCTATTTTTCAGTCTAAACTGAAGGTTCTGGTGATCCATCTTACTTGGCCATCTGTCACCTCTGTTTTTGCAGTACCAAATAATACCTGCCACGTTTGGGAGAATGTGGCCTGATCTTAAATCTCCTGGAGTTGGACAAGTCAGAAATGGAGTGATAAGTAGGGCAGACCCTCACACGAGCTTGGTCAGATGCTTTCTCCTTCCTCCACAGCCCCAAGTTACATGGAGTAAGGATTTCTTTGTGAAAAAAAAAAATTATTCTTTGGGGCATTAAACTCTAATTATATCGTTTGGAAGTACACTGTAAATCTGGAAAAATGTTGGTATCCTCCCAAGAAAGTCATTTGAAAAAAAAGAATGGTTAGCTCTTTAAATGCCACTTTTACCTAGTTGGTCTCTTTCCTAACCTTTTAAAACTTGGACTCTGGGGTATACGAAAGAAAAACAAAATGAGCCAAGCAGCTGAGCCCAGATGCCCAAACTGAAACCCAAATTGCCCTCCCTTTAGAGGCTTGAGGGCCCGGGTAAGTCATGCTATGGGCTCCTCCCCAGAACATCTTAATGTTTGTGGGATAATTATATTAATGGTAAGTGTTTAACACGAGTACTATATCCTTGAATGAGAAAGTTGACTTAATCAGTTAAATTGTAACATGTTGACCAGTTCTGCCAGCTCATGTGGGTCTCTACCATGCCTCCTGCCCCTCGTTCCTTTCCGGTTTCATATCTGAGAAGGGTATGAAGACTTCAAGTATTTTTTTTTTCACAATACAGAACAGTTAACTTTATTATGTGCATTACTTATTAATAGACTAATTTGTTAAAAAACTAACAGAATCAATGTTAGTGATTCTGAGAAAGATTTCTGTTTATGAAGGAAGAGTACCACTCGCGGAGAGTGCTCAATCTTTGTGAGGAGTGATTGGCAGGGGTCTCTAGCCCGACTCTGTATCCACTAATTCTGTGCCTTCTCTTTTTCCTCTCCAGGTGTCCGGGGTCATATCTAAGTTTGTTCCAGCCATCCAGAATACTCTACAATGCCCCTGGCTCTGGAAGAGGAAAGGGACTGACAGTGTTAACTGAATCCTTTTTGAATGAGACATACATCATGCCAATGTCATTCACTGGAAACTGGAACCAGCTTGGTTGGCTAGTCCCTTGCCCATGGAATATTGGTTTTTCAGACTTTTTTTGATGTATAAGTACCTCAACCATAGGTATGTCATTACTGAAGATTCCATTTCAGTCCACTATATTTTTGGACATTCTCACAAAAAAGTACCTTTTTTGTTTTTTAATTTGAGGGGGGGATGTGTGCGTGAATGGGGGAGAAGGGTAGAAGGAGGGAGGGAGGGAGGAAGAGAGAGAGAGAGAGAGAGAGAGAGAGTCTCAAGCAGGCTCCACACTCAGTGTGGAGGCCAACACGGGGCTCATTAGGCCAACATAGGGCTTGATCTCACAACCCTGTGATCATGACCCGAGCCAAAATCAAGAGTTGGATGTTCAACCAAATGAGTCATTTAGGCACCCCCCAAAAAAGTAATTTTAAATTGTATTACATGATTTTGAATATTTAGTATCTCAGGAACTCTGAAAACTTTATTGGACTGATAGATATTCACTTCAGACCTCGTATCAGAATGATCAGACATCCTTAAAACCAGAAAATCAATACTGCTGACTCCATCAAACAATGTAAGTAAGTAAGGGCTTAATCATGGTTTCCTGTATTTTTAACTCCAGTTGAAACTCCTACTATCCTTTGCCCGTTTAGTCATGAGCCTTGGCTCAGAATGACCTCTAGCTGTTCAGCTCCTCTCAGTAGACCCAGATTTGCCTTAGGCTCTGAGGAAAATACTTAAGTAGAGGAGTTCCAAAATTTTTTTCAAATTTTCACATTAGTGGCATCAACCAAATAAATATATACCGTCTCTAGTGACTATTCCTTCTTACCTGTTTTTATACCAGAATGGTTTGCCTAAAAACAGTCACACCTCTGCATTGACACTGTCCACAGATATAGAATACATGGGGTATATGTTACATTTCCTCTTCTGTGGTTACACAATGACTTCAAATAGCTATGAGTAATTGAATGGGTTGGCCAAGACAGAATGTCTTACTTCCTTTCTCTAATGGTTAACTGTATTCGTCATTCTCACATTGGGCTTCCCTGTACTTTGATTTCATGTCTCATACATTTGTCAAATTGTAATTACTTATTTACCTCTGCTACACCTTGAGGTTGGAGTTACCATTTTTCCTATTATGAGTTTGCTGTAGTCCTGCCCTAGTGCCTGGCATATAGTGAATACTCAATGTTTGTTAAATTGAGTGAATTTGTCTTGGGAGTTCCTTGATTTTTATAGTTAGGCACTGGCTGCTTTTTCAAGACATGGACAATCAAAATCAACTAGGCGTTTATTTGTACTATTTTAATAAGCATTTTAGCAATTTCATAGAAAAGATGTGTAAAACATTTGATGAAAAAAACATTCATGTAAGTGATATTTACAGAGGAAACATGGGGGCACTCAATGTAGGGACACATCCTGGGAACAATTTCTCAATTAGGAGTATTGTGAGTTACATTGTTTTTTTTTTTTCATTCTGTTTCAATCTTAACAGTTTTTCTCAGATTCCTTCCTTTGGAGCTACAGCATAACCTGAATATTAGAATTGTTTTCTTTACCCCACCCTAGTTGCTATAGCTGATGAGTCATAGAAACCAGAGAAGGGAAAGACCAGTGAAATCATCTGGTTCATCTCCAAATTAGGGAGTGGAGGCTTGGGATTTGGGGAAGACTAACCTCTCATTTAAAAAGGGGGGAAAAATCCCAAAAAACTGCAACTAGAGCTGATTAGAGCAGCTCACCCATCTGTCTGTCTTTTGCTTCTAACCCCATCCTGAGATCTACCCTATTAGAAGACAATCAGGAATTCTTTCCAAGGGCCCCAGGAATACCAGATGCCAAAGTGTTAAGAAGCTGAAGTAAAATTGTACTGCCTGAGTAATAAAGTTGGATTATGAATCTTCCAAAGATTATTTTAATGGAGTCTTAAAGAATTTGAAACTCTGTTTTAGTAAGACCTTATAAATTTAAGAGCTAGCAAAGGATTTACAGATGGTCTGGGCTAACTTGTGCAGTTCCCAGATGGAGAAATTAGGATGGAAATGATGAGATTACAGGTATGCCTAGGTCAGGAGTACAGGCCTCCTAATCTGTTTCTCTTTGTGTCAGAATAGCCCAGGATCCTCCCTCACAGTGCTCTCCTCCATCATCTTCCTCTCCTCCTCCTTCTCTTTTGCATTATTTGAAGAAATGGCATGAATGATTTACCACTGGTGCCTACTCTTCATGTCAACCGAGTCCAGGTATCACATGTCCTTGGGCCACAGAGGCAGGCACATGCCACTTTGGCCCCACCTACAGCCTTTCTACCACACTCCTTGCTTCCCTTCTGCTTGCCTTTGTGTTGTTTCAGCTACTGAACCTTGGCTTCATCTCCTGTCCAGAATCTGCTCTTGTCCTGTGGACTTTTTAACAAGTCATAGTGTCCTTTGCCCCTCCCTTGGTACCTGGCTTAGATCTACCTCACTTCTGATGTTCCTCTATAGCATCCTGCACCGTCTCTGGTCTCTTGGGTTACAAAACTGGCTCCATACTGCTTTTTGCTAATGTCCCCTTACAGAGTGGGGAGGAATTTTGTACGCTGTCAGTAGTGATAGCATCTGCATACGTGTGTCCCCAGGGTAAATCCCCTTATCTAGTTACCTGAGTGTATCACACATTCACATTATTAGAAATCTAAGTTCCTTTGCAGCATTAGAGATATTCAGCAGTTTCCTGTTATTTTTATTTTGATAATATTCTACACAGACTCATTTTACTATAAAGTGATGTTTCTTTCGCAGCCATAGCTATACATTTGAGTAACCTAAGGACTAAAAACGTGCTGGGATCCATGATCCAGCGTGTGAACTAAAGCAACAACTATATATGGATATATTCAATTACACAAGGGATACTCTTCCCAATTTGGACAAAAATGGAATGTAAAGAAATGGAATGGAATGGAAAGAAGAAAGCTGATCATATTTGATAAAAGTGATCTAGTGATCTACTTGTAAAGAGTTACAATTTTGTTAAAGTACTTGCATTTAGAAAGTCTATTATGCTTATTTTAATGAGTAGATAAAACCTGTTTATGTCTAGTAACATCCATGTGCACATACATGATTAATGGGCCTAAATATACTACATTTGCACATTAAGGAGTGAGTTTTAGAGCTCAAAGAGAACTTGAAGATTTTCTAGTCATACCTGTTTTCTGCAGTTTGGGGAAGGCTTATCTCTGCTCCATGAAGCTTCAGCTGAGATGGCTCAACTGGAGACTGGACGGTCCACTTTCAAGATGGCTCACGTAGCTGGCAAGTTGGTACTGGCTGTCAGTTGAGGAAGGACCTTGGTTCTTCTTCCTATGACTTTCTCCACAGGTTATTGCTGGGGTTTCTTCATGGCATGATGGCTGGATTCAAAGGCAAGCATCTCAAGTATGTAAGGTAGAAATGCATTCATGATCTAGCCTCAGAAGTCACACAGAGTGATTTCTGCAGTTAGTCTGTTTGTCAAATAGTTCATGATGCGGTTCCGGGATATGGGGATACACTCTTCCCCTTGATGGAGAAGTGGCAAGGTTCTAGCAGAGCATATGGGATGGGAAATATTGTTGTGGTTATCTCTGGAGAGTATAACATGTTCTGTCTTCGGGCTGTCACAACAAACTACCATAGATTGTATGGCTTGTAAACAACAGAAATTAAGGGGCACTGGATGGCTCAATTGGTTGAGGGTCCAACTCTTGATTTTGGCTCAGGTCATGATCTCATGGTTCACGGGATTGAGCCCTGCATCGGGATTGGAATCTGTGCTGGCAGCATGGAGCCAGCTTGGGATATTCTCTCTCTTTCTCTCTCTCTCTCTCTCTCTCTCCCTCCCTCCCTCCCTGCCTCCCCCCCCCCAACCTCAAAATAAATAAACATTTTTTAAAATCTCTATTAAAAAACAGGGTGCCTGGGTGGCTCCGTCAGTTAAGGGTCCGACTTTGGCTCAGGTCATGACTTCGTGGTTCACGAGTTCAAGCCTCACATGGGGCTCTGTGCTGACAGCTCAGAGCCTGGAGCCTGCTTGGGATTCTGTGTCTCCCTCTCTCTGCCCCTCCACCGCTCATTCCTCTCTCTCTCAAAAATAAATAAAAATATTTTTTAAAAATCTCTATTAAAAAAACAACAGAAATTAATCTCTCACATTTCTGGAGCCTGGATAGTCCAGAATCAAGGTCTGTTGAGAACTTACTTCCTAGTTCATAGATGGCTGTCTTCTCACTGTGACTTCATGTGGAGAAAGGGTGAGGGAGCTCTGTGTGGCATCTTTTATAAGGACACTGATCCTATAGGAGTGCTCTGCTTTCATTTCCTAACTGCTTCCCAAAGGCCCTAACTCCAAATACCTTCTCATGGAGGATTAGGTTGCAATATATGAGTTTTGGGATGACAAAAACACTCAATAAAATACAATAATTTTTTGCTTTCCTGGAGGTTTTTATTTGATAGTTTTTCTTGACAGTCTCACTAATTCATTCCCAAACCACTCAGTAAAGCTATTCATTTCTTCTTAGTGCCTTCAAACACCTTGGGCAATTACTTCCTCCCACTCCTTTGAGGCCTTCTTGCTAGAGCCTCCATTTATCTTCTCCAGTCTAGACTGTTTGCTCTGTATACCTGCTGCATAGTTGTTCTGAGTTCTCTCCTCCTCGTCTTTCTGAGAATTCTCTTCACATATTTTTGCATTCAGTCCCCAGTTTTCTAGATCCAGTGCTTCCTATTTTTGCTTTATTCTCTTGTTTTGGTGGAGCACATCATTCAGGAGCCTCCGAAGAAAGGGTGTGTAATGTGTAATGGGATGAATGGTGATGCTCAAATTATGTGTCCATATCCCAAGCCTCAAAATCTGTGATTATTTCCTTATCTGGAAAAAGGATGTTTGCAGATATAATTAAGTTACAGATCTCAGAATTAGAGCATTCTTGATTATCCACGTGGGTCCCAAATCCACTGACAAGTGTTCTAATAAGAGACAGGAGCCAGGGGTAGGGAAGGTGTCTGGGTGGCTCAGTCAGTTAAACATTAGATATCAGCTCAGGTCATGATGTCATGGTTCGTGAGTTCGAGCCCCATATTGGTCTTTGCACTAGTAGGGGCGCCTGGGTGGCTCGGTCAGTTAAGGTCTCTGCACTGACAGTGCGGAGCCTGCCTGGAATTCTGTCTCCCTCTCTCTCTGTCCCTCCCCAACTTGCTCCAGCCCATTTGCTCACTCTGTGCTCTCTCGCACGTGGACATGCACTCTCTCTCAAAATAACTAAATAAACTTAAAAAAATTTAAAAAGAAGAGGAGAAGACAGAAACAGAGAAGAGGACCATGTGAAAATGGGGAGATACTGGAATATTGTAGCCACCAGGTATGCTGATAGCTACCAGAAACTGGAAGAGACAAGGAAGGTTCTCTCCCAGAGCCTCCAGAGGGAGTATGGCTGTGCGGATACCTTGATTTCATACTTCTGGCCTCTGGAACTGTAAGAGAATACATTTCTGTTGTTTTAAATCCCGAGGATTGTGATAATTTGTTATGGCAGCCCTAGGAAACAAACAGAGGGTCCAGGGGTATAAATAGCATTTTTAAAATTCTTTCTTTCTTTCTTTCTTTCTTTTCTTTCTTTCTTTCTTTCTTTCTTTCTTTCTTTCTTTCTTTCTTCTTTCTTCTTTCTTTCTTTCTTTCTTTCTTTCTTTCTCTTTCCTTCTTTCTTTTTCTTTCTTTCTTTCTCTTTCTTTCTTTCTTTCTTTCTTTCTTTCTTTCTTTCTTTCTTTCTTTCTTTCTCTTTCTTCCTTTCTTCCTTCCTCCCTCCCTCCCTCCCTCTTTCTTTCTTTCTTTCTTTCTTTCTTTCTTTCTTTCTTTCTTTCTTTCTTTCTTTCTTTCTTTCCATCCAAGTTAGCATATAGTGCAATAATGATTTCAGGAATAGATTCCAGTGATTGATTCCCTATGTATAATACCCAGTGCTCATCTCAAGTGTCTTCCTTAATGCCCCTTACCCATTTAGCCCATCCCCCCACCTACAGCCCTTCCAGGAATCCTGTTTGTTCTCTGTATTTAAGAGTCTTTTATGTTTTGTCCCCCTCCCTGTTTTTCTATTATTTTTGCTTCCCTTTCCTTATGTTCATCTGTTTTGTATTGTGAAGCCATATATTTGTCTTTCTCTGACTGACAAATTTTGCTTAGCAGAATACTCTCTAGTTCCATCCACGTAGTTGTGAATGGCAAGATTTCATTCTTTTTGATTGCCAAGTGATACTCCATTGTGTGTGTGTGTGTGTGTATATATATATATATATATATATACACGTATATATATGTGTATATATATATATACACACACACACATACATACCACATCTTCTTTATCCATTCATGTGTCAAAGGACATGTGGGCTCTTTCCATACTTCAACTATTGTCGATAGTGCTGCTTATAACATTGGGGTGCATGTGCCCCTTCAAAACAGCACTCCTGTATCCCTTGGATAAATACCTAGTAGTGCAACTACTGGGTTGTAGAGTAGTTCTATTTTTAATTTTTTGAGGAACCTCCATACTGTTTTCCAGAGTGGCTGCACCAGTTTGCATTCCCACCAGCAGTGCAATAAAGATCCTCTTTCTCTGCATCCTCCCCAACATCTGTTGTTGCCTGAGTTGTTAATTGAGGCATTCTGACTGGTGCGAGGTGGTATCTCATTGTGGTTTTAATTTGTATTTCCATGATGATGGGTGATGTTGAGCATTTTTTTCATGTGTCTGTTAGCCAGCATTTTTGAAAAATGTTTCTTATGCGTGCATCCTTGATTTACAGTGGGATGGGTATAGAATTCTAGTTGCAAACTAATGACTTCATATTTCTTTCCTAATACATTTATAAGTTGGCATTCCTCTGTAAATAAGAGCTTCCTTATCCTATCTTTTGTGTATTTTTTAAACTATCAATTTAGACAATTCAGTGTACTATAATCAGTTCCTATCATTTTCCCATCAGTTCCTGTCATTTGCTCAGATTATCCCAAAATTTAGCGAGGAGAGCCCCTTAAAATTGGCTTTTGTGTCTTTTTGATAAGTTTTTTAACACAAAGCTCACATGTATTTTCTCTGCCCCATTTCTGGAACCAGCCCTTTCTCCTAGCAGAATTGTTTCATTTACTGGAAAATAGTATTTAGAAACCAAGATTTGAATGCTGAGTATAATGCCATTCTTATTTCTTACCCTTCATGTATGACCTTTAAAAATTTCTGGACTCTTTTAGGAATTTCCCCCTGTTTCCATCCAGTGTTCTGAAATTTCATGGTAATGTGCCTTTGTGTGTTAGGCTTGTTATTTTGTTGTTGTTGCTTTTTTGTTTTTTTCTATTTATTGTGACTTTTTCAGTGTAAAATCTCATGGCCATCAGTTCTAGAAAATTGTCTTTGATTATTTCTTGATGATTTTCTTCCCTTTTTTTACCTATTTATTCTTGCTAGAACGCCTATTATTTGAATGTTAGATTTTACAAATACTCTTTTCTTCTGGCCACATATTCAAATACAAGCCATTATTATGTACTGATTATATGCAGCAGGGCTCAGAAAAATAACAGCTAAATGGTTAGAGAGACTTTAAGCCATATAACAGAGGACTTGGAGCCAGCCTTTGTGTCACTGAAAAAATGGTGGTATGTGAAAAATATGGTGTAATGGAAAGGTAGAAACATATATTCTAGTCTCAGCTCTGCTACTTACTAGTTTAAGTACTGTGTTAGATTGTTTGCACAAGTGATTTCCAACATTTCCTTCCACCCCTCTCAACACATGTCACTTCCTTTATGAAGAGGTGGAATCTATTTCCCCTCCCCTTGAATTTGGGTTAAATGACTTGCTTTTTGAACAGTGGGATACAGACAAACTGACAATGTTACCGTCTAGGCCTGGAAGCTTCCACTTTCATTCCTAAAAACTATCAACTACCTTGCTGCAGAGAGGCCCTTTTGGATCTTCCAGACTCATCTGGGTCTCCCTAGCCACTGCTAAATAGACCAGAGATGAGCTGACCCTGCGAATTCTGCCCTTTGCAGAATCATAAGCAAATGGTGGTGGTTGTTTTAAGCCTCTAAGATTTAGAGGTGGTTTATTTCCTAATATCAGTAACTGAAACAACTTAGTACCAGATATGGAGTGTTGCTGTAACAAAAACCTCAAATATGTGGCATTGACCCTACTGCCAGGCAGTAACCAGACAGTAGATGGTTAGTGGATGTTGAAAGAGTAGTGAGGAGGTTGGAGAAAAAGGCTATGTATTGGCAGAATGTTTAACACCACCGTTGCCTATGGTAACATCAATGATAGAAAACGTGCCCACTGAACTCTGAATCTAGCCAAGGAGGTTTCCAGGAAGAATCCTGAGAATGGTCATCTTTTTGCCTCTTAAGATTAAGTATAAGAGGGGGAAAAATCACTAAAGAAAGATGTTTCGTTTCCAAACAGAATTGTTAGCCAGTACAAGGTTTACAAAGTAAGAAATGGCCTCGGGATAAAGATCAAATCATGTGTGGCTACAAAACCTTCTTTTATTTTTAAGATTTCAGAGAGATTTAATGTGATACTTTGAAGACTATCTCAGGTCTTTTAGGAATCTTAAGTGCTTTGGTCCAGCCTGACAAGCACCAAGTAGAGAGAGAGGTCTGTTTAAAAAAAATTTTTTTTATGTTTATTTATTTTTGAGAGGACAGAGCGTGAGCAGAGGAGGGACAGAGAGAGGGGGAGACATAGAATCCAAAGCAGGCTCCAGGCTCTGAGCTGTCAGCACAGAACCCTATGTGGGGCTCGAACCCATGAACCGTGAGATCATGACCTGAGCGGAAGTCAGATGCTCAACTGACTGAACCTCCCAGACACCCTGAGAGAGGTCTGTTTTTAGCAAGCATAATACATGTGAATTTTGAAGCATGGAGTTAAACCTCATTAAGATTTACAGAAGACCCATAATGTTTTTGAGAAAATTGTATTGGATATAAATTTTGGAGCCTGGAATGAACTTCATTAAGATTTATAGAAAATCCACCGAGTTTTAAAGATAATTTTTATTAATAAAAGAACTGTCAGCTTGGACACAAACAGGACAAAACGAAAAGTTTCTGGTCCTTTGAGTTTCTATTGGCATGAAGTATATTGAGAGAGCTACTCAGCCACAAATTTGGGCCATTCTGATTTATTTATTTATCTATCTATCTATCTATCTATCTATCTATCTATCTTTATTTTTGAGAGAGAGAGAGACAGAGTGTGAGTGGGGGAGGGGCAGAGAGAGAGGGAGACCCAGAATCCGAAGCAGGCTCCAGGCTCTGAGCTGTCAGCACAGAGCCCGATGCAGGGCTCGAACTCACGAGCTGTGAGATCATGACCTGAACTGAAGTCGGATGCCCAACTGACTGCACCACCCAGGCACCCCAAATATGGGCCATTCTTAAGGAAAAGGAAAGACATCTCAGACAGTGTAGTCAAGAGGCTGAAAAGCAAAGCCCAACAATGAAAAGACAATGGATTGAAGCAAGGATCAGCAAACTACAGCCCATGAGGCCAATCCAGCCTGTTGCTGTTTTTGTATAGCCTGCAAGCTAAGAGCCCTGGCACCTTCACCTTTTGCTTCTTGAAAAGCCAGCACCATTACTACCCTGGTGTAGAGATGAGGACCTGGAGGATGAGAGACCAAGAGACAGAGAGACCTAGCCTGCTCTCAGACATTCTAGCAATCCCTGCTGAGTCACTACACAAATGGGTAAAGCCACTTTTGATTTTCCAACCTTAGTAAGCTGCCCCACCCAGCATCATGTGCAACAGAGTCAAGCTGTCCCTACTGAATCCTGTCCAAATTGCAAAATCATGAGTAAATAAGCGGTTATTTATGTTTTAACCACTAAGTTTTGGTGGTAATTTGATACCTTGCAATAAATAACTTGAGTGCATTATTTAATTTCTGGACTGGGTAGGAGATTTTATTTGGGTTTCAGGTTCTTCATCTATAAAAATTAAGGATTGGGCAAGTTGGTCTTGAGATCCCTCTCTGCTCTAACATTCTGTTACTGTGTGAATAATTCTCTTCTATTATTCTATCCTTTTTGTGAGTGCTTATCATTGCTAGGTAGGTATTATTAGCCGTGTTGAGGTACAGCAGACAAAGTGTGAGTAAAATAGAGGCTTTAGGGGTCAGTATGCACAACAGTAGACCTCATCTGAGATCCTTTGTAGTAAACATCCTCCCCAACTATGGGGGGAATAGAAAGGCAAAAGAGAATCTTTGCACTAAGAGATTAAAAAGTTCTTTTATACTGGCAGAATTGGTCCCACGCTCCTCAGAAATAGCAAACCATGGCTTCTAATAGCTTCAGCTTTATGATACTATCAGTGTAAATTTCTGTAGCTTGAAGCAGACTCTGGCTATTGCCCAGATCTTTATGAATTTGCTGAAGTCGTAACTAAGATAAGAAAAAAAAAAAACACATTCTTTTGGATACTTGGTGGCTTTAATGTATTCCATGATTTGAATTTAATCTTATGCTCTGTAGAGGCCCCACCACACACAGGTGGGAATAAGAAGCTGTGCACCATGCCCTGAAAGGAATAGAAAAGAGGTAGAATTCTGTCCACCTGTGTAGTCTGTTTCCCTTTCTGTTCCAAAATGTTCTGAGGAGTAGGCAGATAAACACGATTTCTGCCTGTAAGGCTTTCAGCCTAAATTTAAGAGCTGTATATAAATGTAAAGGGTGGGGGGTGCCTGGCCGGCAGCCTGAGTTCTTGGTTGTGGGTTCGAGCCCCCATGTTGGGTGTAGAGATGACTTAAAAATGAAATCATTTAAAAAAAATGTAAATCAGAAATTGTACCAAAAGAGTTGGTTTATTTTCTATTTGTCCTTCTGATAGGGCCTATTATGTATAATTACAAGGGAATGAACTGGGTAACAGCTCAGGGGTGAGTGTCCATAGACCCCCTTTGTGGCTAGCCTGCTAGGTGACCGTGAGCATGACATCCTGTGTCTCTTGGCTTTCCTATCATTTTCTGATTCCTAAGAGTGAAATGAGGCTCAACTGGAAAGTGAAAATAGACCTTACAGTAGATGGAAGATTAAAACACAGAAGCACGAGGAGTAGAGAAGAGTTCGGTGACTGGTGAGAAAGGAAGTACTTCAAAGGTGTAGGGAGACGTCCTTGGGATTCTTAGTCAAATATTCCTGCTAGTTTGAAGTTTGAATGCAGTATTTGAGCAGTCACACACAAAATCACGTTTGCTTACATGTTTCCACTGTGGTTTGTGGAAACTAGCAGGGGAGAAAAAGCAAGAAACTGAGCAAAACCAAAAAGGCTGCGGAAGAGCGGCAGTTATGAAAGAGGGAAGGGAGGAACTTCTTTGTTGGAACTCCAGGCTCAAAGCCACCGGCCCCACCCAGTCCGGACGGCCTGCCACGAGGACGCGCAGCGTGCGGAGCGGGGTCGTGCGAGGCGTGGAGAGAAGCTGAGCGGACCGCGCTCCGGAAAACGGGCTCCTCCCGGGCGCGAGCGGGGTGGGATCTTGGCTCCTGGCTTCGGCCTCCCACCCGCTCCTCCCACCCCAACCCTGGCTCCGGGCCCGACTGCCCGCTGCGAGGCCCCGGAGAGCCAGTCTTTGCAGGGCAGAACCCGGCGGATCGCCCGCCCCACTCTCCTCCCGGGAACTGCTAGTCAGAGGTTAAGCTAATATGTTTGCAGACGGTAACGGAGAGCTTGAGCTGGATGCCAACGGCCCCTGTTCAGGGGAATCCCGATTTATGTTTCTTGGAACAATTCTTCCTTACATTGCATTGATGCCTAAAAAAAAAAAAAAAAAAGAAAAAGAAAAAGTGACTTAACCAAGCTCCGAGCCTACTAAAGACTTGCTAATTTATTAACTTAAGCCAGGGCTGGGGACTCGACGTGGCGCTAAAAAAGTAAAAGGAGGGAAGAAGAAACGAGCTGATACGTGGGCCTGAAGGAAGCCTCATTGGTGTTTTAATGGAGGGCAGGGCCGTGGGCGCGGGGGCAGCTCCCGCGTGGCGCTGCTCCGGAACGTTCCTGGGCGAGGCCGCCCCAGTGGGCGGGCGGGTCGGGGAGGGTGAGTCACCCGGACTCCGGGTGGGAGCAGGCCGGGGGAGGCGGGGCGGGGCGGGGCGGGCCTCGCCTGCACCGCGAGGATGTGGCGGCTATAAAAGCCCCACCCAGGGCAGCCAGCTCTGCTGCACAACTGGGGACGCTTGCTGCTCTCGGCGCCCGGCCCAGGTAAGCGGGGCGCGCCCCGCCCGCCCGCTATGGCCCCGGGGCCGCCGCGCTCGCGGGACGGGGAGGGGCGGAAAAGGAGGCAGACGGCCTGGCAAAGAGGCTTGTGCCACGGGAACGGCCTCGGGAGGCCGTCCAGGAGAGGGGGCTGGAGGGACGGTCCGCACGAGGTGGAGAGCGGCGCAGTAGCAAGGTGGTCTGGGCAGGGGTGAGGGGGATCAGTTGCGTCCCGGCGTTGGGGGTGGGGGGCAGAGGGAGGGGGTCGGGTATCCCCCCCGCAGTGCTCCCAGGAAGCTTGGAGAGGGGCGCCAGGGAGGGGAGCGGAGGGAGGCCCTACATTCCAGACGCGCCGGGCGCGGGCGGTGGGCAGGGTGTGGCTGCTCGGGTAGCCTCGGCTCCCAGGCGGGGCGGTCTGGGGGGCATTTCCCTCCACCTTTAACAAAAGCTTTACGGCCATCTAAAAAGTAACCCCCAGCAGTTTCAAGTTACTTTACTTGAAAAACAAAACAAAACCTCGCCTTTGTGGAACTTGTACCGACCCGCAGGAGGAAAGCAGCTGGCGGGGGGGGGGGGGGGGTTGAGGTGTGGGAGTTTGTAGTAGCTACCCGATAACACGAAACAAAGAAGGAAAAAAAAAACCTCAGCTTATTCTCCTTTGCCTAGATTATCTTGTAGGAGAGCAACTTTTGATTTCATTGTTATCTGGAGAGTATCTTGGTTGACCATTTTTTGCGTCAGGAAGGAAGTGTCCCCCAAGCTTGGGGGAAGGGAAGGAAGAGGGTTGTCCTTGACTGTTACTCCCAGTGATGCAGCAGTGAGTCAGGGACCAGGATACAGAAAAGGGCGTGGCCCCCTGGGCTGCTCCAGGCAGCTGGGAGGCCGGTCTCAGCCCCTGGAGTGGAGGGCTGGATTCCATCAACTGGCTGTTGAGAAGGTAGGGAGGAGGATATCAGTTTCCTTACCCATGAAAGTTTCTTCAGGATGCTTGCTCTTACCTACACAGGGTTATCATTGAAGATTTCAAAACAAAACAAAACAAAAAAAACATTCAAAAGTAAATATGTAAAGCATACTGAAAACACGAAGTGCCCCACAATTGCAGATTGTCACTTTTCGGTTAAGATTTGCCATTTTAATGCTGTGGGTATTCTGAATCTAAAAGAGCAGTGGCCTCATGGGTGCAAATGGTCTTTACCTAAAGCCATAAGATCCTAGAGTCAAGGAGTCTGGGCCCCTGAGTTTAGACTGACTCTACTGATGGATTCTGTCCAAAAGTGGGTTCTGCTGTGCCGGTCTGGAACTTGGAGATTTAGAATGCAGAATGCAATTTCTCATTGAAACAATGTTAGAGAGGTGCTTAGGTTCCTACTTAACATCGGTTGTATCTAAATTCTGTACTGATAGTACATGCTTACTTTGGTGGCGGGTGATTGGTGAGGAGGAAAGGTGGGAGGATAAAGGAGGGTATGTGGGTAGGAAGAATAAATCACTGAAATGTCATTCTGGAACTTTCCATAATTTTAAGGTTGGCCCTGATTATTTTAATTGGAAAATTAGATCTTTGCCCCCCTCTCATCCCCCAATTTGTTTTTTTTCACCTACCTCCTGTGTCCTTAGTGCCCCCCTTCTCTGACATATTGCAGAAGCCATTAGGCTTATCCAGTCCTGTCTTCCCACATCAGTGTACTTACACCCAGCTAGAGACTAGCAAATTGAACCAATATTTATGAAGTTAAGAGTGGTTGGTGATCCTGAAATCCTCAGCAACCCAAAGGAGTTGTATTATTTAAAAACCAAGAAAAGCTTCTTAACCTAAACACATCTATGCTTTATAAAGTTAGAGGCCATGGAATTAAGGAGCCGCATAATTACAACATTCAGGCGTTGTGAGGGAAGATCTCAGATGAGGCCAAGTTCACAGAGGCAACCTCTGGAGAGGAGTCCTCTGGCCTGTGACATTAACACATTTCAGTTTAGCACTTCTCTTTCTTCTGAGTCCATCTCTTATCTAGATGCTTCAGGGGTTTCTCCAAAAGTATCCATCACATCTGTAGTAAAAGGGTGTGACCATCAATGTGCATTTTTGTGATTTGGAGACCTCCTGGATTTTGTAATTTCCCACAGAGCCAAACAGCCTATCTGTGGCAAATGCCCAGGAAATACTGCTTGCTCACTGGCTTTGATTAGGTTCTTGGTCTTGGATTGCATCTCAGTGTTTAACATTTTGTGTCTTTCAGCTATTAAAGGACTGTATTGATTGACATTATGCTGGCTCTCACGGCCATTAGTTTCCTGACTAATTTCTGATTTAAGTAGTTTTCTTGGCAAGGTAGGTAGCCTTCTATAATTGTTATTGATTTTGAGGGCTGTAGGCTCTTTCTGCACCGTTGGAACTGGAATCTTGCACTAACACTCTTGCAGGCTGTGGGCTTGCAGAGGCATTTTTTGTTAATGGAGAGTGGGCAGGTCACAAAAAGGAGTCCCAGGGTCTCCTGGGCTGCTTTGAACATCCATTCATTCCACAGCATTTATTATGCATCTATTATGTTCTACTCACAGGTACAGGTACTGGGTATAAAAGACTGAACAAAACAGACAAAAACCAAACAAATAAAACCAAAACAAACTCTGCTCTTAAGACTTCAAGTCTGGCAGGAAGTGAAAGAAAACAGACAAAATAAGTGAATTATATAGATAGTAGTTGGATTTTGAACTTTACATTTTCCCAAATGAATATTTAGTTTCCAAACTTGGTGAAAGCTCATTTCTCCTTTAATCCAGCTGTTCCACAAACCTGAGCATCATATTTAGCTTGCCTGTGGCAGTGACCTTTAAAGTTATAGTGACTTAACCTGCCTTCTGGATTTGATTGTTAGAATTAAATAGAAATGGAATGCTCCTCTTTTTTCTTTTTTTGCACATAGGACTCCACCTCCCTCATTTTCCCTGGTGCCACACCCAGTTCTAGTTAGAGGCTACCTCAGGAAATTCCAGTTGTTAAAAAAGTTCTTTCCACCCGTTCACTGGTATACTTTTCCTTCTGTTTTCAGAGACGGTCTCCATCTCTTTTGTTGGGAAGCAGGTCATCAGTAGGGGTCAGGAGATGCCCAGGCTTGTTTTGAGTGACTCCACTGAGATTACCTCTGAATCTCCCTTCTGGGGTACACCCTGAAACTTTAAGTCCTCTGCTCTCAGTCTTATGAGAGAGAAGTCAGTAGCATCCAAGTAGTCTGAGTTCTAATCCCAGTTTTGGTGTGGGAAGTTCCGACTCAAGGGAGTGGCTGTGATCTAGAGTCCTTGCTCTTTGTCTCCTGGCCACACCCAGTGTGCACACTCTTAACCCAGAGGAAATGGGAGTCCAGAGGCCACTTGCAGGTCCTCGTTTCCACCTCCTTCCTTACATTCCATGCTGTAGGAGATGCAGGTTACATTTCCACATTGTCTAAGGGGACAGAGCTAGAGCCCAAGTGACCCTAACAGCACAGAGGTGGGGTGCTGCGGGTTGGAAGGAGCTGTATGTCAAGACGAGAAGGAGGCTGCCCCTGAAGTGATCTGCCAGGCTTTTTTTTTTTTTTTTAATTTTTTTTTTTTTAACGTTTATTTATTTTTGAGAGAGAGAGAGACAGAGCATGAACGGGGGAGGGGCAGAGAGAGGGAGACACAGAATCGGAAACAGGCTCCAGGCTCTGAGCCATCAGCCCAGAGCCTGACGCGGGGCTTGAACTCACGGACCGCGAGATCGTGACCTGAGGCGAAGTCGGACACTCAACCGACTGAGCCACCCAGGCGCCCCTCTGCCAGGCTTTGAGAAGATTTGCACAGAAGCTGGCCGCTTAAGCATGCAGCTCAGAATATATGGAACTGGAACTGCATTTGGGTTGTTTAGTCTGAAGGAGAGAAAGAAGACTGAGCAAGAGTGCCTTGAAATAGGACACATAAGTTGGAAAGAGCCAGTGTGTGTAAACCATCCATAAGTGCGATTGAACGCCAACTGTTAGCTAGGCACTGCTCTCAGACCTGTGAGGAAACAGAAGTGAAGGTGACAAACCCTATGAGCAGATACAATGGAAGACCACCTTCATAGACAGGAGACAGGAGCACAGGGCAGGGAGAGGTGCAGGAGAAAAGTACATGATTTTTTGTATCCTGAAGTCTCATGAGGATGTCAGCTGATCAAGATTGGGTGTTCCCAGAGGAGGGAACTTGAAGAACTTGGGCATAAACGTAGTAGAACTGTGCTCAGTGTATTTGGAGAAGGATTACCAGTCCAGTGTGACTGCAGTGCTAGGGGTGTGTGCGTGTGTGTGTGTGTATGTGTGTATACACACACATACGTATTTGTATGCGTGCATTCGTGTGGGGCTGTGTAGGAGATATTTATGGAAAGGTAGGTAGAGTCCAGAGTCAAGATCTTGAATGCTGAGTTTAGACTCTTTCCTGTAGGCAACAGGACCCCATTAGAAATATAATAAGTGGGTCATAAAACATTGAAATTGAACTGTAGATGTGCAGGCCTTGATTTCCCAACCCTGAAAGTGTTTCATGCCAGCTGACTTCATTCTTCCTGCCAGTTTCTTTCCACCCACTCCAAACCCATGTCAGGGGACTGACAGAGAATCTCTGAGAACAGGAGGCTGCCACGTAGGTCTGTAGGTAGCAAACAGACACATCCTGATACAGGTCTGGCAGCAAACGAGCAAGCCAGAGCAAGTGCTATTGTGTCCACCCTGCTCAGTTAGATCAAGGCCACTGGGCAGAATTCCAGGATTTCTGCGGAATGACTTGGCCCTGTGACTCAGGCATTGATCAAGACCGTAAAACCAAGGAGAAAAGTATGTGTTTTCAGGAATGTTCTCTTCAGTAGAGATGCTTTGGGGGGGTGGGGTGAAGAGTGGACGGAGTACAATATGAATTCCACGCCCAGCCCCACTCATGCATTCCTCCTCCCCACTTTTGGTTTAAAATCCCAGTCTGATCCTGTGGACCTGGAACTCTGCACAGGAAAGGTTTTGGTGGGGAAACCCAACCCTCCACACTCCCAACCCCACACATTTTTGCTTTAAAAATCCTCATTTGTATCATCCAGTTCCTGATTGATTCATCATGGTTGCTAGGGCTGTGTTTTGTGGCAACACATCAACATGCCACGTAAAAACTGTAAAGTGGGTGTGTCCACGAAACTGCTGGTTTATACTCAGATTTCAGATTTGGTTGTGCAGACCAGCCCTGTTGCAACATGGTTTTGTTTGTTTGTTTGTGTGAATTAGTATTTGGGTTTTCTGGAGCTGGTTCCTAATTCCTTTTAGTAGGACTTGTTTTTGATTTGTAGTGTTGACTCTTGGGTTTGCTTTGTCTGTTTCAACTTTTTTTTGTTTTTTGCAAATTTTGTTTTAATTTTCTTTTTATGGGCATAGTTAAACCTGTTTCACTTGTACCATTTTTATTACTGCATGTTTGCAGTGAAACAGTAAAATATTTTTTAAAATGTAGGGTTTTTTTAAAAAAAAGGACAAACCCTTAAGTATCTTTTTTTAATAATCTTTTTTACTTGTTTTGAGAGAGAGAACATGAGCAGCAGAAGGGGGGCAGCGAGAGATGGGGACAGAGTATCTGAAGTGGGCTCAGCCAGAGAACCCAGTGTAGGGCTCCAACTCAAGAACTGTGAGATCACGACCTGAGCCGAAGTTGGAGGAAGTTGGAGGCTTAACCGACTGAGCCACCCAGGCGCCCCCTTAAGTATCTTTAAGACAGTCCTTATGTTAAATGTAAATGATTGTTTTTCGACAGCTGCACAGATTTCATTAATGTCTGGCTTTGTACTCGAAGAGCTTTTCCAGTCAGGCAGTTAACTGTCTTCATTCATTAATATTTTCAAGGCCAGAGGAAAAAACTGTTCCCTTTATGGCTGGGGCAGGGAGGGGCACAGTGAGTCTGTGTTCTCACCCCGGTGGTGAATTATTTCAGACTTGTTTCAAGTAGGTGTGGCTCTTTCAGTAAGTCACTCTGTACCTCTCCAGTTATTTTCTTAAACGAAAAAACTTTACCTGATAAAGAGCCATTTTAATGATCTTGTCTCGTCAGCCAGCCCTTCCCTGGGAAGGGAAGGTACTGGTGCGTGCAGATCCTAACTCACCAACAGATGGTATTTGCTGACTTTTTTTTCCCTTCTGTTTTACAAGTTGAAACCAGTTGGAGATCTGGGTGAGGTCAAAGTGCTGGAAAGAGTGATGCAGACTGCCATTTTCATGTTCTGTAAGAAATCTGCCAGGCAACGAGTGGTTGTTCTGCTTTTAAAACACTTCAGAATTTTTACACCGTGATGTGGAATAGGTGAGAGTGGAATTGTCTCATGGCTTGTAGACTTCATTTTATTCTCAAAGCACTAGGTAAACTAAGGCAGAGCTTAAGTAAGAAAATTCAGCCTCCAGGGGCACCTGGGTGGCTCAGTTGGTTAAGCTTAGTCTGACTCTTGATTTCGGCTCAGGTCATGATCTCACGTTTGTGAGACTGAGCCCCACGCCAGGGCTTAACAGTCTGTCTGTCTGTGTGTCTCTCTCCTCTCCCTCCCCTTCTGCATCCCCCCTGCACCACCCCCTCCCCCCCAAAAAATTCAGCCTCCACAGCAAATGTTGTGGTGAACAGATACTGCAAGCATTGGTGAACAAATCACTTCGGCTTTCTGGCTCTCCAGTATTACCACAGCCAATCTTAATTTTGCACCATTCAGAATCCAATATTTTAGGCCTCCCACAGGATACCACATTAGACATGTTTTAAACCTGTCCTCTTGGTTCTCCCACCACCCAGGGATAGACCGTCTCTTCCATTTCTTCTCCCTAGCCTTTCCCCCATGTTTCTCTGGTTGGAACCTTCCCGAGTGAATGCTGTTCTCCATCTAGTCAGTACCTCACCAGAAAGCTCTTACCTGATCCCACTCTTATTGCTTTTATCTTTCTCTCTGCCTGAGTCTTAGTCTTTGGAATGAAGAACTGTTGTGAAGTTGCAAAGGTGAAGGCCCAAGAGTCAGAGGACCCAGATTCTGGCCCTGCCTCCATTCTCATTAGCTGAGTAACTTGGGCTTATGTCTCAGGTGTCTCACTGGGGCAGGAAGGGAAGAGAGCTGGAAAGCCCTGTGGGGGTGGAGTCTGCATTTCACATTTTGTGTGTGTCTGTCATAGCCCTCAGTGAGTGCAGACCAAGTGTGTGCTTGCTAGGGGTTTATTGATTATTTGCATGTTACCCGTGTTTGTAACCTACAGTAGCACTACCAAGACTTTCTCTGCTTTCAAGAGTAGCGCTGCACTGGCACATTCTCATCAATCAAACGTACTATGCTAACTGATGTTTTAACAAGCATTATAAGTGGCAGAGCCGACTGTTTCTTCTAGTGACTAGTCAGTCGTTCACAAAATGGCTTTGCATTGCCAGGGGATTGGATGAAGAAACAAGGGCCATATTTTATTTGTAAGGTAAAAATGTATTTGTTATTAAGCTTGCACGAAATAGGAAATATTTATTGGATAGAAAAGAACTTGCATTGAGTTATAGCAAATGTCATGGATATTGTTTTGTGGTTATTGTGATCATTTTGCTTTTTCTGCAGAATGGCTATAAATAATACAAATATAAATGCTAACTATGCCAAATACCAACTTATTTCTAAAAGTTCATTTAGCATCTAGAGTGTGCAAGGCACTCTTAAATTTGCGGGGGATCAAGACTCGATGAGGAAGATGAGGTAAAACATACTCCCTGCCACTCTGAATGGTACTTAGGCATTTGCCATTTGAATACTTGGTACATGCAGGAACTCAGTACGTTTTGCTCAGCAAAGAAGTCTGGTGGCATCAGAAAGTGCTTTTGGCATTGAAAGGTGGGAGAGAGCATGTGGGATGGCAGCTACAGCCACCCCATTAGCAGATGCCAGAGTAGTGGTAACTTCAGGAATGGGTATTGTCTCCATAACTAGAAAAAGAGGTAAAGGTAAGGATATGGGGGAGGAACTAGGCATCAGGGTGCTGTGGATGAAAGGAGTACAGTGTTTGGGGAGAAGCAAGTAACTATTGGGCTCAAGTCCGCTTTTCCTGGGGAGTACATAGAGGGTGCCGAAATGGGGTTTCTGTGCCAGTCTTTGAGGGCTGCCCCAAGCTGGAATAAGAGAATACCATTGAAGGATGGGTTTTTAACTATTTCAATAGGATGAAATAGAAGAATTTTATTTTTTTAAAAATGTTTATTTTTCAGAGGCGGGGAGAGGCAGAGAGAGGGGGACAGAGGATCTGGAGTGGGCTCTGTGATGACAGCAGCTAGCCCGATGGGCTCGAACTCACAAACCAGACTCAAACTCAGGAACCGTGAGATCATGACTTGTGCCAGAGTTGCACCCTTAACTGACTGAGCCACTCATGCGCCCCAAGAATTTAATTGATAGTAGCATGTAGGATTGATTTGATGAAAGAACAGCACAACTGTGGACGATAAAATGGAGATGAAGATTTGTGGCGCTTAAAAAAAGCCCTATTTTCTGGCTCTCCTCAATGTGTTGTGGCTGTTGGAGAAGAATTAACAGGAATGGAGAGTGTGTATCAGATTGTCTTTGACTTATACGGTAACGAGGGTCCCACGTGGGACAAGCTTAGGCAGCTGTTTGCAAAGCCAGTGCTCATGGCCGGAAAGGCAACTTAGAGGAAGAACTATGCAATAAAAACTTGCTGTGCCTCTGTGGTTGAGATTCCCTAAACATCAGAACCAATGTGAGGTAACTGATTTAAGAAAGAAGTGGACTTTAATCCACACTTCTCTGTGAGGAGAAACAATTCTGTCTGCAAGTCTGACTTAGCGGTCCTCTGTTCAGGGTTTTGCTTTTGTTTTGGTGTTTTTATTTCTTAGCTGTTTACGGTTGGGACTAGAATTCTTCCAGGTGAGTGACAACAGTTCATCCCTTACTGCAGACCTATTGCAGTTCTGACTAAGCCTCGGGGGTGGTAGTCAAGGTCAGGATTGGGTGGTTAGTGTCCTAGGGAATTCTGCTTAGGTGATTCTCAGGCGGATGGATACTGGTGATACCCTCTGGAATGTTTCTTTCCACAAGTAGAAGTAGGAGATTTCCTGCTCTATCAAGGCAGACTCAAACTTGTTTGTCTTGACAAGAAATCTCAAACTTGGTTTTCCAGTAACCTGGCTACTGCAGACGTTTTTGGGCTAGGATTGGACCATGGCACCATGGGATCCTTTAGACCAGTGCTGCCCAACAGAAATAGAATGTGAACTGCACATGCAACTGTAAACTTTCTAGTACCCACGTTTAAAAAAAAAGGAAAAGAAACAGGTGAAATTAAATTTAGATCATGTATTTGGTTGAACCCAGTGTACCTAACATATCATAAATACGATATATAATTAATATAAAAACCAAAGATATTTTATATTCTTTTTCTCATAGTAAGTCTTCAAAATCCAGGGTGTAGTTTACACTTAGAGCACATCTCACCTTGGACTGGACAGTTTTCAAATGCTTGATAGCTGGGTGTGGCTGGTAGCCACTGTTTTGGACAGTGCAGTTAGAGATGCATGACCACCCATACCAGCATGGCATATTTGTTACAACTGATGAACCTAGCTTGACATATCACTGTCATTCAAAGCCCATAGTTCACATAAGAGTTCACTCTTGGTACTATACATTCTATGGGTTTTGACAAATGTATAGTGGCTACCATTACAGTATCATACACAGTAGTTTCGTGGCCCTAAAAATCCTCTGTTCATCCCTCCCTCTTTTCTAATTCCTGGCAACCACTGATCCTTTTACTGTCTCCTTTGTCTTGCCTTATCCAGACTGTCATTTTAGTTGGAATCATACCATGTGTGTAGTAGGTAGCCCTTCAGACTGGCTTCTTTCACGTAGTAATATGCATTTAAGATTCCTCCATGTGTGTTCATGGCTTCATAGGTCATTTCTTTTCAGTTCTGAATAATATTCCATTGTCTGGGTACCACAGTTTATTTGTAGAGCAAGACTTTTTACAGTCAGGATTCTATCCCAGTGGTGGGACATATTTGCGGGTGGGGGTGTCTGAGGGCTGAGGGAGTGGGGGTACTTGGAATAGCGGTGGTTTTCTTGAAGACAGAGGGGTGGTCTAGGAGAGAGCTGAGGATGAAAATCTTGCAAAAATATATCTATAAGCACAAATAAAGGTGAATCCTCTTTTCTTATATTTCTTACACCTCCACCCAACACAGAGCCTGGCACCTGCTTTTCGTCCAAAGTGTTGAGAAGAGTTAACAAATGTGTGTGCCAAACACTGCCTCCAAGCCAGTTTTATGAAGATACTTAGACCATGCTAACTGTTGGAAGAGAATGGAAAGCAGGATTTGCATAGGCATAATTTCCTTGATCAAAGAATATTAAGCACAGAGAGATCAAAGTGAACGTTGCTGTAATTCAATTGTCGATCCCACTGTTTCAGGATACAGCTCTGCTCTGTTTTCTTTATTTTGGGATGATGGTGCTAAATGACCTCTCTTGTCTCAGTTGAGATAAATTTCCTGCTACTTGGGCACTTTTCATTGGCAGAGGTTGGTGTATCAATTCCGAGAACTGTGTGATGGCAAAGCTGGAAAGCCAATTCATCAGGCTATCGTGTCACAGTCCGATTAAGTGTATTAACTGGAAGATGACTTCATTTCAGCCATTTTGAATCTTAAATACAAGGATCAGTCTTTTATGGAATGAGTTAATGTTAGAAAATCTGTCCATTGTCTTTTTCATAAACAGTTTAATATCTTCTAAACATCAGTGAGCTAAGAAAATAATTATGGATAGTAATAAGTATGGATAGAATGGGCCAGTGTGCAAATGCTATTGATTTCAGGCCACACTCATGGTTTTCAGGTCCTTTCCAATAGGTTAAATTACTGGTGAGAAATACAGAAGCAGTGGCTGGTTTGACAAGCTTATCACTTTTTATGAGAAGTGGAAGACTCAGTTTTATCCTGTTTGAACAGGTTGCATTAGCCTTGGGGAGCATTATGTTTTTATATTCACAAATCAGTCTCCCCAGGTTCTGCTTACACAGAACAGGAGAAAGACTGGCTACTTCTGTAGTCCATCCCAAATCTAAGGCATACCATCTCCCAGCTTTAATTTGCCCAATCATAAGATAGGAATTGAATCTATTTGCAAAAATTACTCTAATATCCTCAGATGAAATGGTCCAAGAAATAGAGATTAGTATAATGAATCACTGCACTTCAGGGGAAAGGAAAGCCTCTTCATAAATATTTTCTTGTACTTTTTTTCCCCAGCTTCTTTCAAAATGTCTACTGTTCACGAAATTCTCTGCAAGCTCAGCTTGGAGGGTGATGTAAGTATATCATTTTCACTTTGTGTAATTTTTGCAAATTGGACATCTCTCTGGATAACTGTGCTACTCTCTTTCCTTGTGCATCTAGGGAAAATGAGGACAAAATATAGACAGTCATTCCCCGTCTTTGTTCCCCTTTCCTTCCCCGTTACTTTTGCTGTTCCTAGTAGTTCAATTTGATAGAAATGTTATGGCACTGGAAACTTTTTGGGCATCACATTAAAACTGAACATACACTAGTGACATTGGAGTGGCTGGAGTTTTACCTTGCTATATACTTAGCATGACAATGGTAGGAATTGTTATGATGATACATGTCTTTTAATGTCATGCCCTGGCATTTTATTAATGACTGTCATAAGCTACAGCCATCTTGAAAATGATCCTTGTGTGTTTTGGACTTCTTACAGTGTACAGGAAGTTGTTCTAGACAAGGACTTAGACGTTTGTTATTTTTAAAAAAAATTTTTTAATGTTTATTTATTTTTGAGAGAGAGAGAGACAGAGTGAGAGCAGGGGAGGGGCAGAGACTGAGACACAGAATCCAAAGCAGGCTCCATGCTCTGAGCCGTCAGCACAGAGCCCAGCCTGGGGCTCAAACCCACGAATCGTGAGATCATGACCTGAGCCAAAACCAAGAGTTGGACGCTTAACTGACTGAGCACCCATGTGCCCCAATAGTGTATATTTTTAACCTTTCCTCTTGGAACTTGTGCACACTGTTGTTGGCAACACTTACAAGCTGCATGTTGAGGTCCAGACAAGTCCAAGAGCTAAATAATTTATTCCTTAATGGATCTGATCATTAGATTATTTTTAGTATCAGATTTCAGAAGTTGGCTTCTCGTGTAGCCTTTAGTATGATGCATTTCTCTGTGTGGAGAGATGGGCCTGCAATAGAAAATGTCCTACATTTCCCCCATATTTTAATGTTTTTTTATTTTAGAGAGAGACAGAGCACAAGCAGGGGAGGGGCAGAGAGAGAGGGAGACACAGAATCCGTAGCAGGCTCCAGGCTCTGAGCTGTCAGCACAGAGCCTGATGCAGGCCTCGAACCCGCAAACTGAGAGATCATGACCTGAGCCGAAGTCAGCTGCTCAACTGACTGAGCCACCCAGGGGCCAATTTCCCCCATATTTTGAAGGAAGAAAAAAAATCACTTTTCCTCAATAATTTGATTTTCAAACAAGTGGATTTTACAGGTAATAGGTTCAATTATCCATTTAGTTTTGTTTCCAGAAAATTTATAAATTATTTATAACTTTTCCCTACTCACTGTTGTTTTTGGAATAAGACAACATAGGACCTGAGAAATAAAGCCTTATATGATATGGCTCAATGACCAGACTGCTTGCCTTTGGAAATAATTGATGTAAATAATTGATTGTTTATTGTTAATAATGTTTTAATAATATAATAATAATAATAATCTAATAATCTAAGATGTTCTTCTTAGATTTCCAAACACATTTTGTAGCCACCATAATAAATATATTACTTCAGAATAGCATTTTGTCCTTACCTTTTCCTGAATGTATGTTTCATTTCCATTGATATAATCTTACGGGAGTGTTGAGGAAAATTAGATGGAAAATACTTTAAGAATCCATTGTGTTTCAGAGTTTTAAATATTAAACGGATTCAGTATTTGGCCAAGATGATCACAAGTACATTTTGAAATACTCTGTCCAGTCTTGAGCTTAGATTTCTGGTTTGCCTTGGGAGATATTTGAGAGGATGGTATCATAGTTACTTACCTGTATAACCTCACTGCTAATAAAACCAAGTGAAATGGGTGCTGGGATGCCTCATAATGTGTTGCCCGTGGGTGGAGAGGTAAGTCAGGGCACCTCGGTCTGGGACTCTTCCCAGAAATCGAAGCAAGGCAAAGTCATCACATCATGATGGCTATTATGTACTTGGGGTAGGTGGTGGGGATGGACTAGTCTTGATGTTGAAGGTGGATGGTTCCACTGACAGCATAAACCAGTGTCCGTCTTCTTTTGCTTGTTCTTTGCTTTGGGACCAGGTAGCAGGGAGGAAAGCTCCAAGAGCTCTCAAGGAAGTAGAGAAGTTAACGCTTTGGAAGGAAGTGATGTAGATGCACTCTACTGTCCTTCCCTCAGTCTGGGGTGGTGGGGTGGGGTGGGTGGAGCGGGGCCATCAGATCATTAGAAAAGGGAGAGGGTATTGTTTAAAAGGCGATAAGAAAATAAGAAGAGTGGTAGACATAGGGTTCAAGGCATAGTGTTAAAGATAGCAGAGGAGAGGGAACGGAGAGAGAGAGGAGCAGGAACTTGGTGAGCAGAAAGAGGTTGTGGGCCATGAGGCCTGACCACCTTAGTGCCATGGCTTCCCTCGCTTATCTGATAGTCTAAAATAAGCAGGTCAGCATTTTACATTTATATTTTAAAGAATTGTGAGCCCAGTAATACAGGCCCAGTGGAAATTCATATGCCTGTAGCAAAAACTTGGCTAAACACACTTGTCATTCAGGCATTACCACATTTTCAGCTTGTTTCACATTGTTGCCGGCCTAGTTTCATGCTTTCCAAAGCCTTACCAGATAAACGCCCAGTAACTTGGGAATAGGCCTAAGCTGAGAGCCAGGAGGCCCAATTTTGGGTTGTCTGCTTTTGAGTGTGCACCAGAAATAGGGTAAGTGGAAAATACACATGGTGTATTCTAAAGTAGCTGAGCCTTTCAAGACAAATTCTCATTAGAAATGATGAAGTTTCTTATCCTCTGTGTGATGGGCACATCGATACTTCCCTAGTTACCTAGTTTACGAATGATTTGAATTGTTTAAAGAAACAATGGAAAAAAGTCCATTTTAGGACTGTTTCGGCTGGAGGGTTTGAAATGTTTATGACTTGAGTGTGTTTGTCTTTCAACCTCAGCACTCCACTCCCCCAAGCGCATACGGGTCGGTCAAAGCATACACCAATTTTGATGCTGAGCGTGATGCTCTGAACATTGAAACGGCCATCAAGACCAAAGGTAGGTGACTTTTGTCTTCCTCTTGCCAGGCTCTGATTGAGGCATTTTTGTTGTCTCTTCATTCTCCCTCAAATCTCCATATACTGCCCAATTGAAATTGTCATCGAGCCTTGATGGAGTGGATCTACGCCTTCCCCACTCCACCCCACCCCTCCTTCCCTCCCTCCCTCTTCCTTCCCCACTTTGAAGACTTAAAACATGAGAAAGTATTTTAAGCAAGTAGCCCAGTAACATGGGAATAGGTCTAAGCTGAGAGCCATGAGGCCTGATCCCCTGCATGTGTGTTTTGGGCTCAACTCTTCACTTGGAGTCCTCAGCGCCTCCTTTATAAGGAAGAGGTTGGTCATGGTGATCTGAAAGAGCCTTTTTTGTCCTGGATCCCCTTGAATTTTGTTACATTTGTTGGAAAAATGCTGGGAAATTTTTACTGCTTTGCTTTTAGATTGATCTAATGAACAAAAAATTCAGACCTTTTTTTTAACCCTATTAGTTACGCCCCTTCTTCTGCCTGGAGCTTGAATTAGAAAAGCTGTCAGAATGAGTGTTTCCTCAAGTTCTAGGATGAGTAAGAGAGGGCTGGGGGCATATGAGCTTCCCTTAGAAATACAGCAGATAAAGCATTTAATTGGGCGGAGCTGAGCAAGAACTTGTTCAGGTCATCATCGTGCTGTTTTCCCTTCAGACTCTGGCTTATGTTAATGAAGCACGTGTCTTTGGGGTCCCCCCACCCCCAAATCCCTGGAACATTGTGATTAGTGTGGTGATGCTTGTGATTCACTGCGTTCTTCCCCCTTTTGGACAAAGCACTTCCTTTCCCTGAGGGGCTAGACTGAAATGTGGATGTGACCCAGCAAGCAGAGCAGTTGCTGGTTCCTACCTGTGCTGATGAGTGGTTTTCTCTTCACAGTAGAGTGTTTTAACTTAGGGACACTCTTGTACAAGTTGCATTCAGGTCACTGACAGACTGGGAACTTCAAACAGGATTACCTAGGAACCTAAAACGAGGATGATCATATGACCTGGCTTATTTATGTCTACGTTATTTACTGATTGTGCCCCTTGTCACTCTCAGAATTGTTTTGTGGGATAAATTACATGGTCATCTTTCCTAAAACCTCAGAGAAACTGGTGACTTTGTTTCTAGAGACAGGATGGAGAGGAGAAAAATCTTTTACATCCTGTGGCTCTAACAGGACACAAGGATTTGCACCATCTGCCTGAAGCAGCCTTACGTTGTATGAGGACACTGGAAACCTCCCAGAATGGCTGCCTGGACAACTGGAGGGAGAGTAAAGAAGCATCCAAATTAGACGTTTAATATGAGTCTTCTTTTCTTGATGCTTTTAAATGACCATACTTGTCAAAGGCTGGGTTGGGAAGTCAGGAAGTCACTAATCAGAAAATGAGACTAAAATTTTCAGGCCTTGGGGCTCCCGGGGGACTCAGTCGGTTAAGTGTATGACTCTTGATTTCAGCTGAGGTCATGATCCCATGGTTTGTGAGATGGAGCCCCTCATCTGGCTCCCCACTGAGCAGGGAGCCTGCTTGGGATTCTGTCTCTCTGCCCCTCCCCTGCGCATGTGCGTGGGCATGCAGGCACTCCAGTGGTCTCTCTCAAAATGAATAAATAAACAGTTAAAAAAAACTTGCAGGGCTAAACTCACCACAGACCTTTCTCTTCGCTGGAGCTGAAGTGTGTAGTGGGTGAGTGCATGTGCCATTGTGGCTCACTTACCACCTTGGCTCTGCCACTAATTTACTAGCTCTCTGACTCCGGAAAAACACTTGACTTCCTTAAGCTTCAGTTTCCTCCTATAAAGTAGAGCTAATCAAAGTTACACTTCACACAGTTACGGTTTTTTTTTCTTCTCCTCCAGTTGTTGTGAGGTAAGAGTGGGGACTGCCATAGAGACAGTGCTCAAAATGTGCAAAACATGTTACCTTAACACACAGGATCCACTGTCCTAACACTCACCTTATCTCCCTATTTGGGTGTGCCTACATTCCTGGGGGTTCTTGACAGGCCACTGTAGAAACACACTCCACTCACCTAACAGTTAACTCATCTGACAAAGATGGTGCCTTTTACAAGCTTGAGACAAAGGCTGCTTTCATCCCTGCATGAGAAAGCTTCTAAGCACACTGGAATGTAAAGATTGTGCAAATGAACTCTGGTAACAGCTGAAACTCCCATGGTAATAAAAATACCTTCAGGCCCTTTCTGAGTTAGTAGGAAAATACTGTAGTTTCTAAACAGAAACGTCTGGAGGACTAAGAATTGGATTCCTGCATTCCAGTTTGGTCAAAAGCAGCTGACATCACTAATATGGTTGCCACTATTTATTGAGCGCTGATTATGGGAAGGCATTGCACCAAGCACTTTAGGGAATGTTCTTCTTAGGTGAACTTCAAATTGATCCTGACATAGTGTTGTATCCTCTCGGATTTATGGGTGACACAATTTAGGGTTAACATGTTTCAGGTCTCTTGGCCTTGGTTCAGACTGGGGTTTGAACAGCTTTGTTCAGCCCCAGGCCTGTGTTCTTAAACACCCTGATCTCGTGCCACCCACCTGCAAGGATTGGACTTTTTTTCTTGGCCATAAGTTATTTTCAGACGTGAAGAACATTTTGTAGTTGGGATTCTATCGATATCGGATACCTGTCATATTTGTGGTCCAGGTTCAGATCCCCTGTCTTCTTCTCTTCCGGACTTAATGCCTAGTGATTCCACTTAGGACCCCTTAATTATTTACTTTGGGTACCTAGTAATTTTACCGAGTAACTGAATTTTCTTGTGTTAGTTCTCTTGGCCCCTTAAAATAATTTGTGGATTGTCAGTATGTTTGGGAACCTTAAATCCAGGAAACTATTGAGAAGAAAGAAAGTGATATTCATGTAGAGCTCAGTGTACCAAAGATGTTAATATCAGCATTAGTTATGGTGGTGAAAAGCCCGGGTCTCTTCTAGTTGGAGAATGACTTAGTAAGTTGTGGTAACTTCTTCTGTGTTACTTAGAATATCTGTAGAATGTCACAGAAATGTGAAAAATGAGATTTAAGAGCAATTTTTACAGAGATACAGTTCACATACATACAATTCACCTATATTAAATGTGCAATTCAGTTTCTTAGTGTATTCACCGAGTTTTGCAACCATCACCAACATTCTAGAATGCTCATTTTAATTTTTTTTTAATGTTTACTTATTTTTGAGAGAGCGTGCGCCCGTGAGCAGGGGAGGGGCAAAGAAAGAGGGAGACACAGAATCCGAAGCGGCTCCAGGCTCAGACCTGTCAGCACAGAGCCTGACGCGGGACTCAAACTCACCAACCGTGAGATCGTGATCTGAGCCGAAGTCAAACGCTCAGCGAACTGAGCCACCCAGGAGCCCCTGGAATGCCCATTTTAACATACATTCACCTTAAAGGTGTCAGTTGTATAATTGATTCTTTTCCTCTATTGCACTTTCAGCACATTGCGTATTCTCCAAATTTGCTGTGGTGGCACACATCATCTTCATAAATGGAAGGCAATACATTTAATTACAAACAAACGAAGTCAGTAGTTGGGAAAGTAACATCCCTTTGTTCCTTTCTCCTTCCTCTTGATATTTGTAGATAACTAACACTACTTTTAAAAAGTGAGCTAATTAATAGTTGCACTTCCCATTTAAAATACCTTCTACCTTAAGTGTAATTAAGAAGCTCGTGCCACACCTTAACCCCACTCCCACCTCAAACCCTTTATCGGGAGGACACCATGTTCCGTAATTGCTGTTTCCTTGACATCAATGGAAACAAAGGGTAAACCTCAAATGCTGACCTAAACAAAGGGCAAAGGACCATGACAAGATGACTCTCTGGGCCTCCCCTCCTAGATCAGGTCACCTCAGTGTATGTGCACACATGTGCAAGTGTGTGCCACGTACCGAGCTCACTGGGCGTGTTCTGCTCCCTCTGACTGACCACAGACTTCCCTTTAGTGCAGGTACTCTCAGGAAGGAGAGCTGGGAGCAAGTCACCTGTCGGGGAGGCTTCTGCAGCTGCTGTTGAACAAAGGATGGCAGAGGTGCCTGGGTGGCTCAGTTGGTTAAGCTTCCCACTTTAGCTCAGGTCGTGATCTCGCGGTTCATGGATTCAAGCCCTGCATCACTCTCTCTGCTGGCAGTGTGGAGCTGGCGTCAGATCCTGTTTCCCTCTCTGTGTCCCTTTCCTTCTTGTGCTCTCTCTTTCTCTCTCTCAAAAATAAACATTAAAAAAAAAAAGATGGTAAACGGGAACAGGCCTGAAGTTGGAGGAATTTGAGGGAGGGGCAGGACTGGGTGAGAACAGTGGGCTGCCACTACTGCCTGGACTAGTCGTGAGGACCAGAAGCAGTTATTAGCCTTCCTTCCCCTCAGTCATATCCTCTCTCACCTGGCCTGTTACGGCATCTGTCCTCTTAATGGGTCACCTTGCCTCATCCATTGCAGATTCTCTTTCTAGCTGCTTCTCCAGGCTGTTCAGAGCCTTTACTCTGATGGGAGTGTGCAGTCCCCATCTAGTGGGAGTGTTAGCCCACTTCTATCCCTAAGCAGCTCCCACTCACCTCTCAGCATGAGCCCGTACACAGCTTCTTCTCCAAGTTTTCTCTGAGGAGGAGGCAGAATCAATTATTCCTTGGTCTTTGTCTTAGATACTTCATGTAAGTCATTTACAGCTCTTGTCATACTGTGTTGTAGCTATTTATGTATGGATTTGTCTCTCCGACCAGAATGTGAGTTCCTTGAAGGCAAGGACTTTATTTCATTAAACTTATTTAATCTGATTTAACATGGCCCCTGAGACTGTGTGAGAAGGTAAATATTTAACCTATATTTAAAGTGTAGTCAGATGTGCACAGATCCCAGACCACACACAGGTGAGTGCAGAGCAGGGAGCGAGATGAGGCAGCAGAGGACAATTCCAGAATCTGGACAGTATCCAGGAAGGATAACAGTTCCCTAGTGAGCTTTGATCTGTTTTCACCAAATGAATTTAGCTCACGCTCGTGAGTCTGCCTTGTTTTTCGTTTGAAGGGATCTTAGTATCTCTTGAGTATGTCACCTAAACCAAATGCATGATTGTTTTGTGTATACTCTGGCTTGAGGTAGACTATGCAATTACTTACCTTAATTTACGTCTAGTTAGAAACTGAATAAGGCTGTGCAAAAGTAGTAATATTGGTTAATTAACAAGAGGTTTCTGAGACTTAAATCTGTAGGAGTCTCTTGGTCTAGATTGGCCCTGGGTTAAATATATACGATAGAGTGTACAACACAGCTGTGAATGGTTTACCATATGGGTCCAAATAACTAGAAAGGAAAGTCAGCTAAATTAGAAAAGGACGAATCCAGACTCCATAAAATAGATTGTAATTAGAAGCAGCACAACCCCAGAGTTAGTGTAAGTGCCAAGAGACGGCTACAGCTTCGGTCTCTCTCTCTCTCTAGAAGGGGAGGGAAATGAGTTGCCCTGTTATTATTGCCAGTTTTGATTTTAGCAGTATTTGTGTTCTCCGGAAGGGATGCAAAAGCGGGTGATTTTTTCCCCCTTCTCCTAAGCACAAGTATAGAGAAGCATAACTGCAGCAAGTTTTTGCACTTATTTTTCTCTTATATTTTTGAAAAGGAACCATGTTTTCCAGCATGGCCCAAAGTACTAACATTCCATGCCAGTGGAAAGCAGGCCGGGACGTGTATTTTTGGTTCACCTGCACACCTGGAGGGATATTCGTCCAGCTGAGACAGCAGTTAGGAATATAGTCTCTCGAAGATGCCAGGAGGCAGACTGGCTGTGAAAGGTGGCTTCTCTCTTAAGAGGGGAGTGGGAGGTGAGGGTCCAAACCTACAAGAACCCTTAAGCCTGAGGGAGAGTGTACTCGTGAGGAAGGTCTTTGTGACCCATGCAGCCCAGGGCCTTCCCACCCTCCTGTGAGGAAACAGGAGGAAGGGAACCTTCCCTTCACTGAGGACTTTTCCCTTTGTGATCAAGTTTACTTTCGGCTGAGTTCTCATCTTACAGCAGCACTGGGAACAAAGAGGCGCCAGTGCTGAGTCATGGCCACCTTTACTCTGAGCACAGATTTTGTGATTTTCTTCAAAATGATCTTTGTCTACATGGGTGTATAGATGCCAAATCTGAGCCAAGAAGTCTGCAAAACATGGGTGCAGGAGTCCCTGGTGCCTGTCTAACCATAGGCATTAGCTTTGATTGCCTGCCTCTCAGCTCTTTTCTTTTTTTTTGTAAAAATTTACTTTTTTCCCCTGAGGAAATCCAAATGTCAGTTCTACCTAGGGACAATGGAAGGAACCAGATTTTTTTTGGTGTTAGCAATGCTAAGACAGTGAATAGTGACTTCTTCACTATCAGTCAAGTTAAGGGTGGGTATGCTGGTTCCTCGTGCATCTGTTCAGATTTTAAAATTTTCTCTCCTGAGGCTAATAGAGTAGCAGGATACAAGATGGTGCTCGCACTTGACAGGTCGTCCTTCATTTACATTTTGATTTGGCTTGAATTTGGAATGGTGGCCTACTTTGTGTTTTCCTGCTGGTCCTGTAGAGTATTTCAGAAATGTAACTATGCATGGAAGGCAGACAGGGTTCTAGATTGTTGAAGTGTATGCACACTGGGATTACCAATGGATGGCACGGACATACTTTCTAAGGGAGTCCTCAGAGGTGAGACCAGAGCAGAATGGAAATAGAAGAAAATTGATTTTGGGGCCAAACCTTCTTCTTAGGCGCTTAGCTAAACCACACTTTGCTTGAGTCAGAATCATTCCCTGTCGGTGCCAGTGCTGGGAGAGGCGCCGGGGTTCCCCATCCACCTTCCACCCTGTACTTGTTTTCTTTCTCCTCTCTCAGGCAGCTGCCACAGGTTATCATGAAAACTAATGTAATGAGTGCTAACGGCAAAAGTGTTCCCTGTCCTCCCTTTGCCCGTATTGTCATCGACTCAAAACCGAATGCAGACAAGAGCCAGGCCTGTGACAGAAGCTGAGTGGAGAAGGTAGTAGACATGTTCCCAGTCTTTAACTCAGCCTGTCCTTTCTTTTTGCATCCCAGTAAATGTTCTCATGATCTGTTTTACAGAGTAAGAAACCGAGGCCAGGGAGATAACTAACATGCCCCAGATAGTACAGTTCTGAGCCCCACATAATTTCCAAAGCATATGTCACTGCCACTGATCTAGATATCTCCCTTTTTTGTCTTTGTTGTCCACTTGAATGTCCAGTTCCTGGCAGGACCCTCTGGACACCGAGTGCTCACGTTTGCTGAGTGATCCCACGGGGTGCCTCCGAGAGCAGGAATTCTGGGCCAGGCAACACTGTGGCTGATGGTGGAAAGGATACTTTTGCGCAACTGTGTGTGTGTGTGTGTGTGTGTGTGTGTGTGTGTGTGTACATACATGTGTGTGTGCTTCTCTGTCCCTGAAGTCACTTTCAGGAGACCGATGACTTGGCATATTAGCCCTGTTGGGAAGGGGCTGCCCTTCTCTCCCCAAGTTAGTAATAGCTATCTGGAAGAGAGAGTCTTTAGCTCTTTCTTTTGAAAAAACCTCAGTTGGGATATCTCTTCAGTGGCCATGCACTGTTAGTGGGTGGCAAATCATTGTCTACAGATTATTAAATGTGTGTACATTTGTATGTACTAAATAGTAAGTCCAGTGCTATAGACATATAGACACAATACTGTCCCACATCCTTTTTAGGAGCTAGATGGAGGAGTGTGATATGAAGAAGTATTGAAGTGTAATTTCAAAAAGGTACCAACATGACTCACATAGCTTTGGGATGAACACATGCCAAATATTTATTTAACTCAAAGGAGATAAGACTAGTTCAAAGAGACGTTTGGAAGACTGGGTAAACGTTTATAGGCATTGAGAAAAGAGTGTAGGGATAAGGATTGCTGGGCTGGATACAAGACCTTTAATGTCCTACAGGGCACTGAAGCCCTAACCTTTGGACCATAATCTCCCAAGTTAACGTGTAACCCCATGGAGCCTGTGCCCTACAGTAGTAACTAGCAGGTTGAGTGTGAGCATGCCATGGAGAAGCGCCTTGGAAGGCCCTGTTAGCCACACTGGGAGGACGTGCTCTCTTCCTCTGATCTTATTAAATTTTGGATAATTTTCTGTAACAGGAGGCAGGATAGCCCGATGCGGTGAGCCTGGGTCTTTAATCCTGGTTTGAATTCCAACTCTGCAGGTGACTTGCTTGTGTGACCTTGGGCATGTCCTTGCCTTGCATGAGCATTTGTTTCCACATCGGTAAGATGCGCAATAACATCCACCTCTTAGGGATGTGGTGAAAAGTACATGGTAGAATTGTGCGAAGTACTTAGGAACATGCTTGGCACATGGTAGGTATTCAGTGAGTGGCTGATATTATTATAATAAAAAAAATATGTCCACACCCATGGATCTGTGGCCCTCTCCTTTCTCTGTGGCCTGCCGCTGACCTTCATGTTGCAAAGGTGATTTCTTCTGAGGTTTGATACCCATATCTCCAGTAATCTAAGCTGAGGCATGGTTTTTCCCACATCTAGATAAGGAGGGAATCTGGGCAGTTTAATTTTCTAACCAATCAGCCATGCCCTCAGGGACTCCTGAGCCTTCATCAAACAAAATGAAATCCATTTTCTTTGTGCAGTCAATGTGTCTTGGCAGATGTGAGTCAGCATCCTGTTCAGAATGGCCTCTTGGTTCCTTGCCATGGACAATAAAGCCACATTTTCCATGGAATGCCAGATGTGGAGCTGACTTGGGGTTTCTTCCCGCAGAGAGGAGGGAACTCCAGGAGGCTGATTTTATGGTTTTGGAGTTGGCCATTATTTTAGACAGCAAGTGTTCTTTATGTTTAAAAAAAATATGGCAGTTGGTTCCAGCTTGAACTCTGCCGTCAGCGGCGCCTCCCTGTGGCATCACGTGGTGCTGCAGTTTGTGCAGCGAGCTTCAGGTGTTCTTTCTTACCTGGCTTATTTGGACAAAGGTAAGTGTTTCTTTCCCTGAAATTGTCGTTGACCCTATACCTCACAGAAGCAGTTGGTGGAAGTGACTTACAAGTCTTCTTCGTAAGCAACATGCTGACTGCTTCATGTTGACTGGCATTTTGAACAGTGACTGACCTTTCGGATGCCCCAGCTAAGGAGCAGTGGAAACATGTTTGTAGTTAGTTAGCTGATGAGATTAGCCGACCATTTTCATGAACGGCATCGGTGCTTATGAAATTTACTGTAGTGTTTCCCATCAGGAGCCAAATAAATTTGTGTCTTAGTTCCTTAGCCAATCTTGAAACTTTCAACTTCTATTAGTTTTGAAAAGAAATTTTAAAAAATCAGCCTGGAACACAGAATGTACTGTGTTCTCAGCCACATTCTGTAGGCTCCCCCGCCCACATCACTGTTTCCCATTGTGAGCCTTTGGCTTCCATTACTTTGACCTTCCACATGGAACACAAGAGGAATGGGACGGAAAAGAAACATTATTCAAGTTTGTTGTTGTTGTTTTTTCTTTATGCTATTGCCCTGCCCACACAGTTTCTATTAGAACCTGGGTCCTTCTGCCCAGCAAACACTTCCTTACGTACTGGAACCTAAGAGGTCTGAAGGTGCAAATCTAGGGGGACAGAACCTCATCTTCCAAGCATTTGCACTTACGTTAAATGTATTAAATTCAAAGCTTTCCTCGTGTACTGGCACTTGCTATGCACTGTTGACGATGATTGTCCTGACATAGGTAGCTGAGTGCTCAGTCCTCATCCTTCAGCCGTGTCCTGGGCAGAAATGGTGAGTAACCGGGTGACCCTTGCAGCTTCAACCTACACTGAAGTATTTTCCACAGGAATAAACTGCCTCACTAATTATGAGAGCAAGTTGAGAGGAAGCAGCAGCGTTCTGAAGATAAGATGGTTAAATCCCACTGACAGAAATGTGTATTCTGGTGTTAGGACACTGGATGTGCCTTAAGTGGCTTTGACTAGGCAATTGATCCTGGACTCCATGATTTTTTTTTCCTCTTTCCAGTTCAATTTGAACCTTGCAGACAAAGGTATGGGAGAAATGGCTTACGTGGGTGAGGTTCTAGGAAGGGAGAGGGGGCTTTCACTTGCAGAAATAGCTTCTATTTCTTTGTAGTTGCTTCCATTAGCATTTGTGTAATGGATCAGATTGTTCACTTGTAAAGGGTCCCCAGCATGTTGGATGCTCAGCAGGCTGTTTGCTTGATAAATCATTTCAGTAAAATACATTTAGATTCTTTCAGACTATCATAGCTGCTGCCACCTACATGAGATCCAGGTCAACCACTCAGGCTCTTTACGGGGATTTCCAATAATTGGATTGAGTTCGGATTCTGTTGGCTGGGTGCTTAGCTATTGTGAACAGAAAGGCAAAAGGTTGTTTCATTGACTAAGAGCGTGGGACTGCACTGCAGTTTGTGCAGTGAACTTGTCAGGTGTTATTTCTTACCTGGGTTATTTGGACAAAGGTAAGCATTTCTTTCCCTGAAATTGTTGTGGATCCTGTACCTCACAAAAGCAGTCGGTATAGTGACTTAAGAGTCTTCTTCGTAAGCAAATTACTAAAGATCTTTCCATTCCTCACACTTATCCGTCTCTTGGTGCTTCTCAAATAAAAAATCACCAGGGAGCTGGTAGAAATGCTGCTTCCTTGGTCTAAAGTCCTAGAGAGTCTTAATCAGTAGATCTCAGGTGTGGCCCAAGGGGCTCTGTGTTTAATAAGTGCTTCGTGTGATTCTGATTCACGTGGGCTTAGGACCACAAACATAAACTTGGCATTTGTTTCCAAGGGAGAAGAATTTTTTTTCTTCAATTTTTTTTTTTAATGTTTATTTATTTTTGAGAGAGACAGAGACAGAATGTGAGTGGGTTAGGGGCAGAGAGAGAGGGAGACACAGAATCCAAAGCAGGCTCCAGGCTCTGAGCTGTCAGCACAGAGCCCGACTCGATGCTCGAACTCACGAGCTGTGAGATCATGACCTGAGCCGAAGTCGGACGCTCAACGGACTGAGCCACCCAGGCACCCCCAAGGGAGAAGAATTTTTATGGGTCAGTGTTGTTGCATGCATTCAGGTCAGCAGCCCTAAAATTGTTTTCAGGAAATACTAGAATTGAGGTTTGAGGGTATGATTGATTTTGTTGTTTTCTAGCATTTTCAGATTTGGGTAAGAAAGTTGAATGTAAAGCAAAAACACATTTGTAAACAATGGTTTCCCTAACATGAAGTTAGAGCCATAGAATATTTAAGGAGAGTGAGAGAGAGAACACACAGGTGTGGGTAGGCTCGCAAGATTGTATCTGTTAGTATTTCCTGGAAGCAGAACTGGGGTCATTTTTCAAGTGCCTTACTTGTGCAGATGTAGAAACTGAGACCCAAAGAAGGCATATGTTTACACCTGTAATAGTTGGAATGTCTTTGAGCTTCAGCTTCTTCATCTACAAACTAGAAAGAGGAATACCTATCCTCACTGGGTAGTTGTGAAGAATGATAGTTTGTGTTAGGATATTTTGGAAACCGACGAGAATTATGTAGATGAAGTTTGTAATTATTATGCATATTGTGTTTCATTCTAATTAAGGTATTTAGAACCATGCTAGGGATCTTTTGATGGGAGGTCACTAGTCGATTCTAGATCAATGACTGCATGTCACTACTCTGTATGTAAAAGAACCCTTTTTATGACATTATAGTGAACTTTGAAGGTACATGTAATCAAAAGAAAACTTTACAGTAGCCGTAATCCTTTTTTTTTTAATATATGAAATTTATTGTCAAATTGGTTTCCATACAACACCCAGTGCTCATCCCAAAAGGTGCCCTCCTCAATACCCATCACCCACCCTCCCCTCCCTCCCACCCCCCATCTCAGTAGCCGTAATCCTACCACCCACAGGAGCACTATTAAAACTTTGGTATAAAGGTTTCTAGATCTTTTCTTGTAGGTACACATGCATTTTACAAAAATTGGGTTACACTGTATATATTGCTTTGCCATCTGTGTTTTCTCTCTCTCTCTCTCTCTGTCTTTTTTTTTTTACTTAACAGTTTATTATGGACATTTTCCACATCAATTAATATTTTATGACATCATTTTGAAGGATGGTAGTATCCCATTGTATGGACAGAAGAACACTTATGTAATAGATCTCTTATTGGACATAGGGCTTTTTTTCCCCCTTAATTTTTGATACTCTCTCTAATGCTGAAATAAGCGTCTTTAAAACTGCATCTCATTTATAGCAGTTGCGTTATTCTGTTGACATTGGTACTTTCAAAATCGGAACTAAAGTTATAGATGCTGCACTTAAGATAAGTGACCAACATACTGGTATGAACTCACTCTGAAATGAGTATATAAATACAAAAATAAATGTTACTTATTTTTATACCCAGAAAATCTAACCTAATGCATTTTGATCTAATATGCTTGAGAGTTGAGGACTCCTTCTCTCTATCAGTTGGCTTATTGCCTCTGCCTCAAAGCATTATAGTTCTAACAGTTCTGCTGTTTTGGGGCTCCTCTGATTTCCTTTAGGCAAAGCTGTTTGCGGTTTGCATGTGACCTTTTGGGCTTTGCTGTTCTCTCCCTCACCCAAGAATTACCTATCCAGTTATGGCAAAAAGACTCTTGCTTTTACTGAACAAAGTTCGGAATCAGGAGGGAGGCCTTTCACTTTCTGAATTCTTAAAATCGTGCTTTCTTAAGTTAAATGGCATTTTAGGAGTATTTCTGTTATAAAATTGGAAACTTTCAGATACAAGAAGGCATTGCTTATCTTTGTAAATACACATGTTCCAATTAAAATAGGTACTAAAATATTTTGGTGGCACTTCATAACTCCCAATTTAGATTTAATTTAGATTAAACCACTTACTCTTTTTAATAAAGTTATAAAATTGATTATTAAATTGCTATTGAAGATTAAAAGCAGTGGAACATTTACTTTCCTTAAAAAACAATTTAGTCTTCAAAAGTATGATTGCATTAATCAATTATGCTATTAAAATACAACTGCCATATTAAATCTGACTCATTTGTCATGACAGTTTCTATAATTATAGAAATTATACCTAGCTGCTTATATAGCTGTAATCCTGCAATAAATATAAATAATTGTCTCAATTAATTCAGCTCACAGTTACTGTCTATTAAATCCCCAGTTAAATGGCAATTTGGGGACCTTCATTTAAAATCCTCCTAAATCTTTGTTGTTCCATTTGACTGCCAAAGCCCCACAAACACACCTCCCACGGTTGACTCCAGAAACCAATTTATGAATAAAGTAGTTTATTTTTAAATGCAGATATATTCAAAAGGTCCATTTAGACTTGAGGTTTGAGGCTGTCAGGATAAAAATTTGGTAAACACATTGGGTGCAGGATACTGACAAAAAGAACAAACCTTGATGCCTTGGCATTAGAGTTTGGAAAACAGTATTTGGAAAACAGTTTGAAAAAACTGCTTGAAACCTTCAATATAAGCCCAGAAGACTAGAGCACATGGGTTATTAACTACTCACAACTTGTATCTCCGTAGGTGTGGATGAGGTCACCATCGTCAACATTTTGACCAACCGCAGCAATGAACAGAGACAGGATATTGCCTTCGCCTACCAGAGAAGGACCAAAAAGGTACAAGCAATTTCAGCGATGGAGGGCATTCCTTGTTCCATTTCATTTCCTCAGCCATTGCTTTTTCTTTTAATGGATTCTGGCTCATCCCAGCAAGAGCCAGGTTTTCCTTGGATATCCGAGGTTTTCCTCTTACATCCTTGTAAGAGTCATCACTCACACACTTCATGGCCCCCTGGAGTGCTTGGAGCTCAACCATAAAGACTGTATGCCCTCCTCCAACCAGAGAGTATGGAGGGAGCACTGCTGGGAACAGAAAGTTAGGAGGGACTAGGGATTATCAACAACATGTCTCATTTCTAGAATGTTTGCTTTGTGCCAGGCATGTAGTTCTTTATATGTAGCAACTCATTTCATCTTTATGACTTCTGCTAGCTCTTGATAAGATGTTTCTAATTTAATCCGAGGACCCTAGACTTCACTTAGGATTGATCCTGGTAGGTTCTCCTCATTCTTAAAAAATATATATATACTTGAATTCTTGGGCTTAGTTAGTAGTTCATTTGGTCTACTAGGCTATCTTCAATATGCCATGTTCCCACTATTTAAAGAGCCTTTGTGAGCTTTTTCCTTGCTTGTGCTCTAGTGGTTAAGGAACAACCCAGCATTTGTTCATCCTTTATTTTGTTGCAGTGTTAGGAAATTTTATTTTTAAGGACGGGATGTTTTATTTTTAACTTCTTGCTATTAAAAGCTTTTGATTTATTCTTGGACAGTGCAGTAAGCGTGGCTTCCTGCAGCTCCTGTTTGACTTAACGGCTTTCACTCGTAGCCACAGTGGAGGTGAGCTGGAAGGCTTCTGGAAAAGACATTTCTTTTCTTGGGGTTGACATGACCACCAGGGTTCTGAGAGTTGCAGGTCAAGGCCTTCTATAGCTCCAACCCCCACCTACTCAAACAATTGGAAGAATCTGGCTTCTGTTATCTCATGTGCATTAAAATGCCTTTTTCCAACTAGACTTGCACAGTCTTTTGTAGTGAGCCATGAGGGGAGTGCTTGATTTCTCCAATTTTTTAAAAGGATCTGGGAGCTGGTAGGACTGAGTTCCAGGTGGAGCAGAAGTCTCACCTGTTTGGACACCATGCCTGTAATTGCTTCCTCATCTGTCACTTACAGAGTGGGGTGTTAGAACACACTTGGATGTGTACACATAAGTGTATATGGAAACAGGGATGCCTGGGTCTTGATTTCAAGTAGATAGATGAACAAAGCCCTCACATACTATGTTGGAAGGAACATGTTACCAGAATTACGGTAGGGCTCATTGATCACACAGGCTTTGTGTGTGGTGGGGACAGTTCACTCTCCTACTGATTCGTGATGTCTCTTAGTCTTGGGCTAAGGAAAATTGTCATTGTGTGCAGAAAGATACATAAATTACTTGAGATAATTTCCGAAGGAGATTTTGGAAGTAGAACCTTAGTGTTTTGAATGAGTTGTCTGCATAGTCAAGGAGAAAGCCCTGTATTGTAGAGTATGTTAGTGATATGAGCTGAGGCTGCCTAGGTCATGAGCTTTGAAGACCATGGGCAGAGCTAATAGAAGTGGAGAGGAGCTGGGGGAGAATCTCGGTCTTCTGTTTTGTTTTTTCATGTTCAAGCAGATGCCAGATTTCTCCATATAAGGAATGGTAATGTTTTTTTTTATCAAACTTTTCTGGGGTATCTGTTACATACAAAGCTCTGTGCTAGACCTTGTGAGAAGCAGGAAGTTGAATGCCAATAGGAGTTTATAATAGAAGTGGAAGAAGTCAGTAGCTACCCAAATGCTATTTGAGTTTGAACAGACAATGGGTCGAGGAGTGTCAAGGGTAGGCTAAGTTTGGAATTCCCTAACCTCAAATTTCCAAATTGGAAAATTGGTGTTATAATTGGCAGGTGTTGCTTTTCAAGTCCCTTTCCAGGTGCTGTGTGTTACTAGAACACCAGGAATCAGAAGAGAGTAGGTTTGGAAGGGGTGGGCCAGGTGATTGCTGAGATCCATCTCAGCTCTCACCACCTATGAATGGTTTGCAAAGATTCTGCCAGAAGCAGACTGTACATCATCTCCTGGCACCATTATAGATGCTGTGAGGTGCTGCTGGCAAGCAGGGGAGAAAGAAAGAAGGGAGAGAACAGGGAAAAAGTGAAAAGAAAGGAAAATAATTACAGTGGGAGAGTTCAGGCATCACTCAATGCTCATGATGTGTAGGAAGTTTAATCGTCAAGGAAGCAGCTATAAAAGACACATTGAATTGGTGTATTTGTCTGCATACATTGGTGCTGACTCAGACCTCTGACTTAAAATCTACATTAATTATGACAGTGAAAACCTTAAGATATAATACAGAGCGGGAAAGTCAAGGGGGTGAGAAAGAGGGACTTCAGTCTCCCATCGCCTCTGTCAACTCGGCCCCAGTTTGGTATGGACAAATAGATGTTTTCTCAGTCCTGGATGAAGTGTTTTGCATAGGAAAACTTCATGATCCAACTTCCACCCATGGTGGGGCCTCTGGTTCCTCTGGAGACTTTTAGCAGCCACCTCTAGTGCAGCTGCATAAACATCTTTTACAGGGGCTCCCTAGTCTAACCACCTCCTTCTTAGCAGAGGTCTTGAGCTTGGAAAGTGCCCTGTATTCTATGAGTGGTTATCACTTGTGAGGGTGTTATAAAGTGTCCTCACACCCCTAGCTTTCTGAGAAATTGCATACTGCCCTGGTTTCCTTTTAATGACTGGGAGAAGATGGCTCAGCTTGGATGTGAAGGGATTTTGTCAGAGCAGTCTGATCTTTTTGTTTCTGACATCTGGGTCCACTGAGGGGAATGCAGTTGAGGGACAGTTTGGTCTGAGATCCCAGAGTGGCTAAGGAATCACAACCTGCCTTACAAACACATCCCACTTACTTTTGTTTCATTCACCAGTTTTAAAGGGAACATTGGTTACCAACCTGTTTTTTTCCATGTTCTTGCCCGTTTTTCTGAAGGAACTTACATCAGCACTGAAGTCAGCCTTGTCCGGCCACCTGGAGACCGTGATTTTGGGCCTCTTGAAAACACCTGCTCAGTATGATGCTTCTGAGCTGAAAGCCTCCATGAAGGTAAACATGTGTGAGATGTAATCTCTGTCAAATCTGCCATTAATATTTGTAAATTACAGCTTTCTAAGTATAATTAGGTGATTTTTAGTTTTGTTGAATTCTCATTTGGAACCATTTTTTTTTAATGAACTGGAGCTATAAGTCTCAGGATTTGTACCAAAAATATTTCAATTACTTTTTTTAAGACTGTAAAGAAATTTCATGATGCTGAGAAGTCAGTTACCAGCTGCTACTGCTCGGCACCTGGGCAATTGGAATTACCATTTGGAAAAAGTACTTCCTTGATTGCACTTCCTTCTTAAAAAAAGATTTGTTGTGATATTGAGGCAAAAGTAAAACTCATAGCTTTTGTTAAGTGAAGCTTGCAAATTCTGCCTATGCGGTCTTGAGTGTTTCTTCTTCTGACCTTCTGCTGTGAGTCCCACTGTTTGATTCAAAGTCAGGAAAAAATCAGAACATCATAGTGTATATAAAGGGTGGTTTCAGATTGTGAATGGTACCTGTGTTTTGTTCAAAGTATTGTAGCACAGATTATCTCTTGTTTGCTTTTTGCTTTTGCAAAGTTAATTTAGAATTTTCAGTTACATTAGATAGTAAAAATTCCAGGTTAGAAACTCTCTGAATTTTGTGCATACCTAAAACATCCAGTATTATATAAATGTGATAGATGCATAAACATAAAGGCATTTTACAGCAAAATATAACCCCTTTTATATGTAGTGTGTGCCTGTAACGCTTTGAATAATCTGATACTGCCCTCTGCTGATAAAACTGGGTAAAGCCTCCAGAGTACAGGGGAATACTATAGCTCTCATTTTTTATTCTAAGTCCGAGTGCGTTTTCTATGCTGCCTGTTCCTGAATTATGAAGGACCAAGCTGTAAGCCTGTCACCAGAGCTGATGTCACGGTTCATGTCATCTCTCTCCCCAGAGAACACCTCGAGAGTGAGGCGGCTTCTCACACCGGGCACTTCCATTGCCCAGGACTTGATAGCTCAGGGCTGCTGAAAGATTTGTTAGGAAATCTCTTTCTTCCTTCAGTTCTCCAGCCTAGTCCAACCTGTACTCAGTTTATTTGAGCTGACTTGCTCTGAGTTTCCTAAGTAGGCTATATTGCAGAGAAGGTAGAATCACAAATGATAAAATGTCAACAACATTTAATGACCCTGCTTGATAAAAAGAGCACTCCTGAAAACCAAATCGTGGGTTTATTGGAGTCATGGAAGTCAGCCTGTCCTAGGTTTCTTCTGACCATCATCACTTCAGATCAGTTTATCTTATTTTCGTCAAAAATCTATTTAGTTGTAATTCATACAATCTTACTAGTATCGATGACTAGGTATTAGTGACTTGAAATAGACCTGTTCGAGCTGTCAGTCACCATTGTAATCTCTGTAATTGGGCCCAATGAAAGGTGCTTTGACGACTAAATCTTTGACCTGGTGCCAGCTCTTCCATTAGCTATTACAGTTGAGTACCCTTCTGAAATCCATAAAGCTCGAAGTGACATTAACTGAACTATGCTTAAAAAAATCTGTTTTGACTTCTGGCAATACCAGTGGCAATATTAGCCATATGTTACGGTAGAAGTTGCCCTTGTGATAGGAATTGTAGACAATCTGTGGAAAGCTTGGGCCAAGTTTTGGAAATTGCCAAGGTCACCTTTGAATAGAGATAAAAACACTATTAGAATTCTCAGATATTAACACTGGCGTATCAGCGATGGAAGAAAACATCTTATGCTGATATACCTGTTTTATATTTCAACAGTGTCAGGATATGGCATTTCTTCCAATACATGAATTATTTCTAGTCTATATTTTTATCATCTCGAGATTGAAAGCCTACCCCCTAAAATATTTGAAGACACTCAGTAGTCATTCTATAACATTTGTGTAGAATGTTGTGTAGACCTTTTGCTAAGATGGAAAGAAAGTTTGGCTTTGCTAGAACCTCTACACGTCATGATTAAAAACTCAGAAGAAGAGGCATTTGCTCGTAGATTAGATTATGAATAAAATTCAAAATTAACCATTAACCTGAGGTTTAGCTTATATTATATGAACCACTTTTCAGGGGCATATAAGCTGTAATAAGTTTAATTAATAGCTGACACACTTTTCATGTGGATAAGGAAGTTTCGTATTGTATTAACACCTTATAATTGATTTACATTTTAAACAGTTGTAATTCTACTTAGTTCAAAGTGATATTTCCATATTCGGAAAGACAAGTATTAGAGAATCCTGATTATTAAATCTTGACTTTGATCATGAAGCCAGCTTTGAAATACATGTTTCATTGAGTCCTTTCAAGCTATCTGGCACGTTCAAAAGTGTATATATTAAATTTGAATACATCACCCATCAAATTCTTATTCCTTAATAAAGTGTTGGTGTCTAGGTTTATTTGGCACTTCATTATTTCCTTTTGCTTCCCTAAAATGCCTGAAGAGTGCATAGTAATCAAGCGAAAGTGGAAGTACAAGAATGAAATTTTTAACATTAACCCAATTTTACATTTCAAAGAAGTGAAGCTAAAAATTTTATCTTATCTGTACCTTTCCCTGGTAAAAGACTTACTCCCTTCCAGTGGTGCTGGCTGCAGAGGACAACAAACTCTCTCTCTTCCTTTATTTTAAATTACTGAGCAGAATTGTTTAATAAAGAAAAATTTCCCATCTATTAAAATAATTTGAAAAATAAAGAAAAATAGGAAGAAGAAAAAGTTACTCATTTTGTAAACCCATCACCAAAAGGCAACCCCTTTTAACATTTTGGTGTATTCCATTACTGTCTCTTCCCATTTGATATACATACATATATATGTATTTTTAACATTCGCACATAGAAAATAGACATAGAAAATAACATTATGTTGTGCTGAGGAATATAGTACAGATCCCCTAGGTAGGAATGTAGAAAGGAGCGTGCTAACTGACCCAATCCATGTTTGCGATTTACCTGATTGAGATCGGAGAAGTAGGCTAATGGCCTGGAGAACTTCCCCTGCTGATGTCTGTGCTGCCTGGTTCACAGGGGCTGGGGACTGATGAGGACTCCCTCATTGAGATCATCTGCTCAAGGACCAACCAAGAGCTTCAGGAAATTAACAGAGTCTACAAGGAAAGTGAGTAGCTCCCGCTCTGTGATGCAGCTTGTCAGCCCAATTTCTGTAACCCCGTCATGGCTACCTGGGCTAGTGCTGGGGATAGGATGCCCAGATTACGTATGCAGAAATGCCATCTGGACCGTCCAGGGGTTTGTCCTTGTCCAGGTCCCTCTTTTCTACCTTCTTGTGGACTGGGTTTTGGTTATTACATTCTGCTAGAACTTCTATAAAAGGATAGGCAGGAGGGAAAGGCGAGAAAACAATTTTTTTTCCTTAAGGGTCTGGTGAGGGAAGTAGAAAGCAGTGTACGTGGACTTAATGTATTGGGTGCTTTCCAGTCTCTGCTTAAGAAGTTCCCAACTCTGGATTGTGGATAATTATTGCAAGAGGCATGTGGATCTGTGTGCACCAAGCACTACAGGAGGCTGTGGCTAGAATAAATGATGCAGCTTACATGTGTATCTGTTACTAGGTTTTCAATGTAGAAGCTATTTGAATAATAAAATACAGATTCATTTAAGAGTAATATTTAATTCCTACAAGTTTTTGCCATTGTGCAGTTTCTCATTCAGTGGATAACAAAGCACAGGTGTGTGTGTGTGTGTGTGTGTGTGTGTGTGTGTGTGTGTGTGTAGCCCTCCAGTTTTTTTCCTTTTCAAAGTGATTATTCCTAGTCAAGGAGTTTGGGAACCAGTATTTTAGCTACAAAAGAGGTCACTGATCAAAGGTGAGCTTGAGAATGCTTGATTGGATCCAGCCCTGCCTATCTCCTGTCACTGATAATAACATTTAGCTCTGATTTTATGAGTCTAAAAATCATCTTAGACCATCTGCCCTCATTTGGGTGGATACATCCATGCTGCCACAACTGTTTCTGCTTCTCAGAGGCTTAATGGGGTAGGGGGCAGTTGGGGTGGGTGGCTGGCTGGCTGCACAGGCAGGAAGCATAAAACCAGACGTGTTGTTTTCAAAGTGTACAAGACTGATCTGGAGAAAGACATCATTTCTGACACATCCGGTGACTTCCGCAAGCTGATGGTTGCCCTTGCAAAGGTTGGTTTCCGGTTTCTTTCTTTGTCCTTGTTTCCTCCCAAGGCAAGTCACATACCGCATTTTATACCTGGGAGCGAATTAAGTCAATCCTCTGTGCCTGCATCAGAAATGCCAGCTTAATTTCTGACAGTGGGTTTGCACTGTCACTGCAGAGATGTCATTTTTGTATAATAGGATTTCTTATCCTGAGAAACTGCATGGTCAAGTGGACTTTGGGGCCAGAGGAGGAATAGGCAGCTCTCAAGTCCTGGCCTGGATTATGTGGCAGCCCTTGCCACATGACTTGGGGAAGGTCACTTTGCCTCTATCTATAGCCACATAGGACTCGATGGGAAGTGACCCTCTTGTTTTTTCTTTCGTTCTCTCTGTTCTCACGTCTTACGAGAGGATTTGCCCAGGTAGTCCTTTGTCTGGAGAGGGGGTCTTTGTTTGTTAATGTTAACGCAGAAATGTGGATCAAAGGCATTTCCCTCTGAGTCCTGACCAGTGTGCAATTTAAAGCCTCTGTGCCGGGGGAGGGAAGAGAAATGATTTTCTCCAGGAACCTTAATGACAGATGATTGTTTGGCATGCTGCATCCTGCCCACTCACATCTCCATTACTGTAACAACTCCATACAGCCCTCCCTGGCGACTCCTCGCCCTGTGTACCACCAACCACCCATCTGTTGAAGGCTGCCTTCACTATTTCACTCCCTTGATCACATGCATTTCTGCTACATCAAATCCAGATTCTCCGCTGCCTTTAAAAGTTCCCTATATCCAGGGGCGCCTGGGTGGCTCAGTCGGTTAAGTGTTAGACCTCAGCTCAGGTCGTGATCTCATGGTTTGTGAGTTTGAGCCCCGCATCGGGTTCCCTGCTGTGAGCACAGAGCCTGCTTCCAATCCTGTCTCCACTGTCTCTCTGCCCCATCCCTGCTTGCACTCACTCTCTTTCAAATATAAACATTAAAAACAGTAAATAAAAAGGTCCCTATATCCTGCCCTTCCCTAATTTAATCCTCCTAGGATTCCCCCCTGCCTCCCTTCCCCTGTAGCTGCGTGGCACCTCACTGACCTGTGGCCATGCTCAGCCTCTTCCTGTGCTGTTCCTCCCACGGGGAGTGCCTTTCTCCCCATCCCCTTTACTAGCCTCATTTGACACATCCTTCAGTGTTCACCTCAGCCCTACCCCATTGTCCACAGACTTTGCTGACTATGCTGTCAGATTTCTCCCTTCTTTTGCATTTCATGTCTTCTTAAGCCATGGATTACTGTGTTGTTTTATCTTTGTTCCATGCTATTTTTCCATCAGGATTGTAAGCTCACTGAGGGAGGGAACTAAATATCGGTAGCTTTTTTTTTTTTTTTTTTTTTTTTTTTTTTTTTGAGGTAGAGGGAATTCTGTAAAGTGCCTATCCCAGGAGGGGAGGGGGGGGTTGATGATGGTGAGGCCCACCCCTCCCCCCACTTCACTACCTCAGTTGTACCAATCCTTAGTCTTGTCTAGACTTCAAAATGAAGAAAAAAATTTTTTTAATATTTGTTTGTCTATTTTTGAGAAAGAGCACAAGCGGGTGAGGGGCAGAGAGAGAGAGAGGGAGACACAGAATCCAAAGCACGCTCCAGGCTCTGAGCTGTCAGCACAGATCCTGATGTGGGTCTTGAACCCACGAACTGTGAGATCATGACCTGAGCCACCCAGGCATCCCAAGTGAAGAAAAACTTTAAGTGTGTGTTTGCTCAGTGGATTAAATAACGGCTTACAGGAGTTGGGGAGAAGATACCATTTTCAACTTTAAAATATACAAAGAAACCTATTTGATGTTCTTAATTTTGTTTTCTTCCGTAGGGTAGAAGAGCAGAGGATGGCTCCGTCATTGATTATGAACTGATTGACCAGGATGCTCGGGTAAGCGAGCTTCTTGGTTTGAGTTTCTGTTTTCCAGAAAATCTCTAGATAGTCTATTTAGTAATTATCGATCCTGTGTAACACTTTACCTTCAAACCTAGTGGTAGCCCTAAGTTACATCTCTCAGTTTCTTTGGGACAGGAATTGGGGAGGGGCTCAGCTGGGTGGTTCTGGCTCAGGACTTCTCATGAGGGTGGGGCCAAAATGTGGGCCACGGCTGCATCATCTGAGGGCCTGACAGCATCAGGAGGATCTCCTTTCAAGGTCACCCATCTATAGGACTGTTGAAAGGAGGCCTTGCTATTTCTCCACATGGGCCTCTCTAAGGGCTTGCTCGAGTATCCTCACAACCTGGCAGCTGGTTTTCCCCAGAGTGAGTGATCCAAGAGAGAAAGCAAGGAGGAAGCCAAATGCTTATTATCACCTAATGTCAGGAGTCACACAGTGTCACTTCTGTCATACCCTTCGTTAGAAGTGGGTCACTATGTGTAGCCTATAGTTAGTGCAAAGGGAAGTAGGCACCGCACCACTTTTGGAAGGGAGGAAAGTCAAATTTGTGGGCTTCATTTTCACTCTCTGGGAACAGTAGTTATCAAAGATATTCCCTCTTGATGCTGGTATGAATTATAGGATCAATACCTGAGTCACATATGCTTGTTTAGGCTTTGCTTGTATGAAAGTACCAGATTCTGCAGAGTGTGCTAAGGCTGTGTGCACTGGTGTGCACTTGCTACATAAACAACATAGCAGAGTGGAAGAAAATGGTGGAGGCACAGCCAGGGATAGGAAGGCTTATTGTCCTTTGTGGTGAGGGAGAAGGGGAGGGTGGCAGAGACCCTTCGTGTCTGGTTGAATAGCACTTTCGATGGTTCCAGTCGCGAATCACCGAGAACTGTTTGTTAAGCTGGTACAGATCACTGTGAGCTGCATGCCTTTTCCAGAGGGTCAACAGCTAATCTCAAAGCATTTTATAAGAGCTGCAGAGAAAATTAATTCATTTTAGTTTTAAAATTCAGTGTGTTTCTCACAGCACTTTTAGCAGGAAGTAGAGAAGGTTTTTACATGAAGTGACAGAAGTTAGGCTTTACAACCCCCAGATGGTGGGTGGTCACTTAATGAGTATCTTAACCTTGAATGAATCTTTCTTCTTCCCTCCTTGCCATTCTTAGCATGATTTGTAGCCCCTAAATTTTCCAGAAACTAAAAATGAGACTTTCTGAGTCTCTAAGAAGCATGGGTATAGGTACCTGATCTGTAACTGTCTTCAGCAGACAACCATTAGCTTATTTGCCATCCAAAGTACCAAAGGAATGAGGGCTGGATGTACTAATGAACATTTGCTTGTCCTTCTGTGTAGGAATAGAAGCTCTTGGTTCTCCCTTTGGCATTCAAGGACATCGATGTGTACGGCACTCACCTCACAAATAATCTAGTCTCATACTTTGTGCCTAGTGAAGACTTGATTAAGACTTTTGACCCTTTAAAAAGAAAAACTTTTGACTTAAATACTACATTGCTGCCTGTGTCTTCAGTGCAACTGTCTTTTCTCATTTGGCATTTTCAGTGTATAGGTTTTTGGGGGTTTTTTTGCATGACAGTTTTTATGACCTTACTCTGGACCACATAGTCAACTTTCCTGGTTGGTTGTGCTTGTAGGACCTCTATGATGCTGGAGTGAAGAGGAAAGGAACAGACGTGCCCAAGTGGATCAGCATCATGACCGAGCGGAGTGTGTGTCACCTCCAGAAAGGTGGGTGCTGTGCTGAGGAGGTCCTAGAGCCTTGGGATGGTCCTCTCAGCCAGGCCTGCTGGTTATGTGTGTTGGGGTGTGGGTCTGCCAGAACAAAGTTCACTCTCTACTTTGTAGCCCATAATCTCACTCATTTTTCCATCACCAAGTCCATTGGCCCTTCCCTTCCATTTTGGATCCTTCTTTCTCCTATTTGCATGTTTGGTGCTGTATCTTGCTGCCCCTTCTTGTCTAGGATCATTTTATCATGCTGTATTTGTTGAAGTAAACGGACTTTCCTGGGCACTATGTACTGTTACTCGTTGCTTCCAAATAGAAGGCTCCACTCAGAGCTGAAGATGGTCAAAAAATGTGGTCTGGCCGTGCCATTCAGGACAGTGCCATTCAGTACAGCTGTCCCAGGTCAACCGGTGCAGGGTCAGCTCTGATCCATCATGGCAACCCCTAACCCTCTAAGATGCTGTGATCATCCTCATGTGTTTGTTTATTTTTATCATGGTGCGTAACCATGTGAGTGACCATTGACAGCTTTGATCAGCCTCTCTGTTCTAGTAATTATTTTTTGTTTTTCCTTAGTGTTTGACAGGTACAAGAGCTACAGCCCTTATGACATGCTGGAGAGCATCAAGAAGGAGGTCAAAGGAGACCTGGAAAATGCTTTCCTGAACCTGGGTGAGCATGTGGCTCTCCCCTCCCATCCATAGTGGACATCAGCTTTCAGTAAACTGCCATAGCAGAAGTAACAAGTGGCCATCCTGTTAATTCAAGTGTGTTTGGGAGGTGTGGCTCCTTTAGACGACTTGGGTAGTTGTATAATCTTCACTGAATAAATTTAACGTATAAAACTGAGGGACGCTTACGTTGGTAGAGCGAGGAGTTGCCCAGGAAGAATAAAATAACAACAAAAGGGGCCCTGTTGGGGAAACTCACATATCCTGTAGCCCTCAAGATCCCCTGGTTTAAAATCACCATGGAGCCGAGTTTCAGAGGAGCCCAGGTTTTCCCTTAGTGTTTCCCATTTTGCAGCCTGTTCCTGTTACATTAGGTCATCTTATTTGCGGCCCGGGGTCAGGGCCTCACTCCTCCCCGGTGAGGAGAGGAGTAGCTGACCCCTGTTCTTCACTCCACAGTCCAGTGCATTCAGAACAAGCCCCTGTATTTTGCTGACCGACTGTACGACTCCATGAAGGTAAGGGCAGCCAGCTGAGGGGTCCATGTTTCCACAATGGGCTTTTCTTCTTTTGTGCCCCGAACTATAAGTCTCCTTGACTAGTGGCTGGTGAAAGGGAACTGCTGTCTGGGTGCAGGAATGTACTAGTCAGCTGTGGTTGTATCGGACAGGTGAGAAAACCACAAGTCAGTCTTCTCTGTCTCTCTCTCCTACCTTCTTGAACGTGTGTGTGTGCGCAGGTAGAAAATAAAGTACCAGATGCTAATCGTGTCTGACTCCTGCTCAGACTTCTCAGTGATGGTCTTCCATTACCCCAGAGCAAAGACGGGCAAGGAAGGGAGAGATTATTAAGCAACCCACTGTGCAGGAGACATTGTGCTACTTACTTCATCTTAAATCATTACCAAAAAGCCCATTTGGCCTGTGACATATTGTTTACAGATCAGGAGACTGAAGCTCAGAAAGCTTTAACTAGCCTGAAATAATGTAGCTAGATTTGAACTTAGGTCTGTCCGACTCTAAAGGCGGCCCCACGACTGTCTCTTCCCACAATCCCATCCCATTTTCTGCGCCTCAGATGTTCCTTGTGCTTTCCACCTTCCTGGCCCTCCCGCTCCTTCCTGCATCATCCCTTGCCCACACCACCTCTCCCATCTCTCCTAGGGTTTTGGTCAAATAGGACATGTTCCTCAGTGCCTCTGGTCTGAGACTCTCAAAGTAAATTCTGTGGTCTTTATTGTTTACACCATTCACAGTGGCACAGAGCCACAGTGAAAGTGTGGTGGCCTGTGTTCCCTAAGCCCCGAGAGCCAGGAGCTGTTTGTTACATATGTAAACTCTCACACTTACTAAACTGAACCATGCAGTAGTTAATGCTCCGTACACGTTTATTGAATGCACAAAGTGGGGGTTTGTGCTGATGTCATCCTGGAGTGTTTGAAATTCCAAGATGCTCATTTTTCTTAAAGGAGTAGTTTCATCATTACCTTTGCACTTTCTTAAAGGGCAGCCTCAAGAACCCAGGTGAGTTCCATGTGCAAGAAAACTTACTGGGTTAATGTTGTCAGTATATTGTAACCTGGAACATGTACTTGACTTTCAGGGCAAGGGGACTCGCGACAAAGTCCTGATTAGAATCATGGTCTCTCGCAGTGAAGTGGACATGTTGAAAATTAGGTCTGAATTCAAGAGGAAGTACGGCAAGTCCCTGTACTACTGCATCCAGGTAAGCCCCGTGGTGACGTGTTGGCCCTTCCTGGCCATCTAGAAGGCCCTGGAGCCCCAGGCTGGTGGCCTGTCAGAATAATGACAGAGTGGTGGTTTTCTAATTCACTGGGGAAGAGATGCTAGTCCTCAGGTATCAGCGGTTTATTTAGAAAGTGCCATTAACGATTTGTCCTAGAATCTTACAGAGACAGGCAAATATTTTACACTTCCCACATCTGCTGTTCTACAGTGATAATTGGTGTTCATGACAATGATCCTGCAAGACTTGCTGACATCCTCCTGAAGAGCCCGAGATCAATTAAATTTTGAATTTTATGCAGTTGACCCTTAAACAGCACAGGTTTGAACTGCACTGGTTGAAAATCAATAGATTTTTTTTCAATAAATACAGTGCAGTACTGTAAATGTATTTTCCTTCTGATTTTCTTAATATTTCCATTTCTAAAGCTTACTTTATTGTAAGAATACGGTATATCATACATATGACATACAAAATGTGTGTTAATGTTTATGTTGCAGGTATGGCTTCTGGTCAACAGTAGGCTATTATTAGTAGTTAAGTTTTGGGGGGAGTCAAAAGTTATATGCGGATTTTTGTCAGCACGGGGCAGGGGTGAGAGTTGGTGCCCCTAACTTTGGCCTTGTTAAAGGGTCAACTGTTTCCATTTTTTGAAAATCCTCTGTGATAGGCCTGGCAACATTTGGTTACACAGAACTTCCATCTCCCATCAATTCAGTCTCTCTATTTTGGAGGGACGGAGCATTTGCATGCAAGGAGTGGCTGCACACACATCAGCCCCCTGGCGTGTCCTTCAGACAGGCATTGCAGCCCCCCTTTCCAGAAGACCCTGCAAATTTCAAAGGCATGTCCGTGGTTACAAAGGATGAATTTTGAGGTGGGTTTGGTACACCCAGGTTTGTTAGGGCACGCGTTTAAAGTTTAGGGACCAATGAGCCCATTAGTAATCATTTCCTCACTTCACTAGCTTATTCCCACGTGACCTTAAGAATCCTGGAAACAGCACGGTGAGGCAGGAAAGTACCTCTCTTCTCTGGAAGCACGCAGGCCAGAGAGAAAAGTGGTGGTGCATACAGGACCTCACTGCAGTAAGAGCAGGCTGGGTTCTGTGGGTCTGGTTCCTTGCTGTGTTAATCCACTACTACCTCACATTCTTTCTGCCCTCGCAGTAATCATGTCACTTGACGCCCCCCCCCCCCCCCCAACTAGTTTCAGACCCCCTGAGGGTCTGCTGATGATGGTTTGGGTCTTTGTGCCTGGACAGGTCCCTCAGAGTCTTGTCTTTGTTGCTGCTCAGGGAGGCTCTCTATGCGTTGAGCCTGCTTGTATGTTGTTGCAGACCTTGGGTCTTTTTGCTGATACTGAATTTCTTTTTTCTCCTCGGCCATTTATAGCAAGACACGAAGGGCGACTACCAGAAAGCGCTGCTGTACCTGTGCGGTGGGGATGACTGAGCCCATGACAGCATGAGCGCCAGGAGCGGTGTTCCTTTGTTTTCAGCTAACAGTTCTAGAAAATAGCTTGTGACTAACAGCCCCCTTATGCTCATCCCTGCGAGGATGACGTTAGCATTGCCCCTTCCCCATCTTTATTTCAGTTGCCTAAGCATTGCCTGCCTCTCATGTCTAGTCTCTTTAGCCAAAGAAATGAACATTCCAAGGAGTTGGAAGTGAAGCCTATGATGTGAAACACTTTGCCTCTTGTGTACTGTGTCATAAACAGATGAATAAACTGAATTTTTACTTTATAAACAAGTACTCTGTGGACCTTGCTTTCAACTTAATTGTTTAGCAATCAAACACGTGTAAAAACAAATAAAATAAGAAATAAAAATCAGACATGCATCAGGGCTGTATCGCTCAGCTGGTAAAGCTGTCCGCTAGAGGAATAAAGCTCTGGGACTCAGCTGTTTGATATGGTGGCCAGTATCCAGATGTGGCGATTTACATTTAAACTTATGTAAATGAAACACAATTAAAAATTCACTTCCTCAGTCATACTATCCACATTTCAAATGCTCGGTATCCACATGTGGTTAGCAGCCCATGTATTGGACAGCACAGGCAGAGAACATTTCCATTATAAGGGAAAATTCTACTGGGCAGCTCTTCATGCCCAGGGGATAATAGTACCTACGGGAAAAAACTTCCATCTGCTCATCTTCCTGCAGGTAAATTACATGAAAACAAATGATCAGTGATGGCCTCAAACTGGGAAGACGAGTGGGGTGGCATTGTGGGCTCTATTTAGCAAATATTGTAAATATATCTAAAGCCATTCGGACATACAGAAATAAATAACGTTCTGTCTCAACCTCAAGGACTCACCTGTCAGTGAGTCAGGCTACAATATTCTTGGAAGGAGGTATAACAAAAGTGGACTGAGAGCACGGAGAAGAAAGTGATTGCTTTGGGGAGGATTGGGAAAGATGATCCAGAGGAGAAGGAAGCATTTGAGCTCTGCCTGAAAATCCAAGGTGAAGTTTTAACACAGGGAGAAAGCTCTCCACCAGATTCTTTTGGTTCTGCTAATGGCGAATAGGTGATTCGCACTAAAGGTACCATAGGCACAAAGACTTAGGGCAGAAAGAATTCTGTCTCCCCTACCTCCCGGCAGCCAGGGGTCATTCCTGGCACCACCTGGTTTCAGGTCTGCCCCCCTTTCATGGAAAGACTGCAGTAAACATGATGTGTGTCATTGTGTCTCATAATGTCAAGATGCTGTCCATGGGCTGCTAGTCCAGGACACTGTGGACAGCTTGCTCACCCACAACTTCCCCTAAGCTGGGAATAGGGCTGGAGGCAGAGGGACTTGATGGCTATCCCCAAACCCTTATGCTGTATTTATTCCTCCTCCTTAGAGGATTCTGTGTCACCTGCTAATTCCTGAACCTGGCCGACATAGGACACAGTAGTCTGCGGGGACCGCAGGTAATGGCAATAAACAGGTAAAATGGCTAGTCGGATGGAATGTGGGGAGTGGGGGTGCTGGAGAAATGAAGAAGGTCTGCCCCACTTTGAGCACTTCAAATTCCATTAAAATGACACTGTGTTGACCAAACAAAATATATCTGTGGCCTGAATGATTTGCCGTTTTGACCTTTGGCAAACTTGGGGTAGAAACTCAGGGTGGAGCATGGCTCTTGTGTGGCCCTTGATGTACTTGTAAGCCCACGACGCTATTTCTGAAAAAGGATGTGAGGCAAAAGTAGTGCCTTCTCAAATGTATCCATCTATGCATATTAGAATTGATGTTCAAATCCTAAAATCTACGTTTCTGTGTGCTTGGGGCAGAGTTCAAGGAACTGCGTAAGAAGCAGGATGTTTACATTTAACCCTAAATTATGGTATTGAACTCAAAATTGATAGGGCTGGGCAGAAGCTGTCAGGAGCAATGTTTCATATCAAGAAGTATCTGGGCTTTGTTTCTTTCCATCATAAAGTGTGTTTCAGGCTGCAAGGGGGCAAGTGGTGGGAGAAGGTAAGGCTGTGCAGCCGGATTGTGGGAAGGCTTCTGCCCCCACCGGGCCTAGGGCACCCTGGCCACTGGTCTGGCTGGTCGGATCCTCTAGCAGGTGTGAGGGAAAATTCAAAAGGCAGACTGGCACCGGAAAGGCTCTGGGAGAAGTGTTCCAAACACCGCCCGCTGTCTCTCCCCTGTATGGAGCAATGGTTGTCTATTATCATCCAAAACTGATAGGGCACTTGGACTTTGGTCTCATACTCTTCCGGATTCCAGTCTGTCCTCGGTCAAGCTGTCCAAAGCATTTCTTGAAATAAAGAACCATCTGGAGATTTGAATAGTCTCCCAAACAATTTTACTTTGCAAAGAGAAGGAAGAGAGCACCAGGCAGGCTTTAACATTTTGTCAGTTGATAATAAGAACTTTGATTTTATTCTTTGAGGAGTTAAAGGCAATGCATGTAGTATAGCCATGGAAACTTACTGAACTATGTGAACAAGAGGATGACCTTTTCCCCCTCTGACCTGTGTTGTGGAACTAAGCAAGGCTGTCACATCGTACAACTCCAGATGGCACCCTTCACGTTGTATACTATACGAATGGTATCTCCTTTTGAATTATGCAGTACACAACCTGAGTGGCCATACATGACAGCCCTATATGGTGACCCTAGGCATGTGTAAGATGGCCCATTAGGTCTTTTGTCACAGAGTTGGCTTCCAGATTAAAGACAAATTTTATTTGGAAACAACTGGCTAAACCTCTGAAGGCCTCGATTTTGCCATACAGATTTTTCCAAACGGATATTTGGATCCGTTTTATTGGGCTATACACGAATGGCTCTGCATATGAATCTTCCCAGCATGTGAAGTTCCTGTAGTGTAAATTATTAGTAAAGATGGCTAAAACAGGGAAAACCTGACTCACAGAGTGGCTACATTTAGCAAGAAAAATGATTTGAGGACAGAACTCCTTTAAATCAATTTTTAGTCTTTAAATGACTCCAATCTCCAGGCGTCTCCCCGTGTTTTGACAAACGGCTTTGGCTTCTTATCCACATCAGTTTATTTGACCTCCTTTTTCCATCAACTACCAAAATGAAAACTCTGCTTCGAGAGAGAGAGAGGGTGCAATTTTAAACATCCCTTAGCAATGAGGCAGAACATGCTATAGCCATCAAGTTCTAGCTGTTCATTCTATTTATTGAGAAAAGCCTGTAGCCTGATTTCTTTTATGCGAGTACATTTGAGCAAGCAAAGCTTATAGAGATGACTTATCTCATTACATTAGAAGAGTGATTTGCTATCTCAGCATCTATAAGCAATTTTAACAGACATTTCTGGATGAAGAAAAGCTTTTGTAAATATATGCGAAAGACACGATTTCATCAAGCATTAAATTGGAGGTGCCCTGGAAAAATATTACATTTGTGCATTCAATTAGCTTGATTGTGGCTGAATTTTGTCCACTGAAGGCAGCATTTCTGCAGAAAAACAGAAGCATTCCCTACGTCAGCAGGTTTCCTAAAACAGAAAAGCACACTTTTCCCCCTTTGCAAGTCTTCTTTTGCATTTGTGCTGTTCCCAGCTATGCGTCCCTAATCAGTCTGCTTAGTCTTGTTCTCCACAGTAGAGTGCACGGGAAGAGTAAACCAGAAGCCACTTTATTTAGGTGAAATCCAAACCCAACAATTCCAACCTTAAATAGCGTGTACCCAGTCTAAATGCTCAGCAAGCTCTGGGCAAAAAGGGGGCTGGTCCAGATGGAGTTAAGTTCTCCAAACTTCCCTTCCTCGCTTTCTGCAGGGCCTCTCTTCTTTAGGGGCTGTTTAAACTTTAAACAGATGCTGTTTAAACTTTAGTATGGCTGTTAGCCCATGTCCCTTTCCTGGACGTGTGTTTATAGGGTCAACCTTATCTTGGAATGAAAGCTTTTGTTTCCCTATCACAGGAAGGAGAGGAGTTACTAAGGAAATGGACAATGTTTGGGTGCAAGAGGACTTTCTTGGACCCTTAGAATCACAGTGAAGCAATGAGCTAAATATTTGGGATATTCACCGGCCCTCCCCGCCTCCCCAATTGGTAGTAGTTGAACTACTATAGCTGAACAATCAGCTTTCCGTTAAGAAGAAACAAACCAGAAAAGACATAGTATGTCCCCTACCTGGCTGTGGGGTGGCTGTTATTTTTAAACAAGTGGTGATGACAAATGGAACTTTCCTAGCTTTAATCCATTATAGCCTAAGACTATCATACTTGCAAGTACATTTCTAAATATTAATTTAGGGATTAGGAAGGGTTTGGATCAGGAATTGAGAAATCTTTCTTTCTTTCTTTCTTTCTTTCTTTCTTTCTTTCTCTTTCTTCCTTTCTTTCTTCTTTCTTTCTTTCTTTTTCTTTCTTTCTTTCTTTCTTTCTTTCTTTCTTTCTTTCTTTCTTTCTTTCTTTCTTTCCTGTTTATTTTTTTATTTTGAGAGAGGGGGAGAGAGAATCCCAAGCAGGCTCTGTGCAATCAGCACAGAGCCCCATGCGGAGCTCAATCTCATGAACTGCAAGATCATGACCTAAGCCTAAATTAAGAGTCGGACGCTTGACCGGCTTAGCCACCCAGGCACCCTGAGAAATATTTCTAACAAGTTTTAGGTTTTTATGTTGGAGAGTTTGCCAGTTTTCAAATTTTACCATGGATTCTTGAGTTTTTGGAGAACCAACTTGGTCTTAATGGACCACATTTGTTCTAATAGATATGAACTCCTTTATGACTTAGAAAGATTTTTAAAGTCTAGAGTTGAGCAGGTAATATGGGGCTTCAGTCACTGATTTATTCATTGGCTTACTAATTTAATCAACAGATCGACCTACTATGTGCTGATGATTGACCTAAGCCCTGGAGATTTAAGGAACAAGGCGTCACTGACCATGTAGAATGAAACGGCTGTGACTGAGGAAGGCACAGGTGAGGTACTTGGGGGTCCATAGTAGCTAATCCTCACCCAGGATGAAACATCTGAAGGTTTCTGGGACAGGCAATCCTCAAAACAGGATTTATTTGCAGTAAAGGGGGTTGCAGTGTTTTTTACTGATGTACAAGAGGAATACACAATAATTGTAGAAAGCTGGAAAATACAGAACAGTGTAAAGAAGAAAATCTGAATCACCTGCAACTTCAACCACAACCAATCATTGTTAACATTTTGGCAGGATGACCTGTTTGAGAATTAGGTCTTATTTCCTTGGCAGTAAGCACATCAGGAAAGAAAGAGACAATTTTTCCTCCTCCTCAAAAGGGAGAGCTGGCTTTAGGCAGTGAAAGTCTGGCTTTCTTTGCTGCAAGAGTTAAGTGGCTTTTGCTTTTTCAAAGTCGAGTTCAAGAAGATAGAGGCCTGGATTGTTCTGGGTGATGGTTCTGGATGAAAGGAAGAAGGAAGTAGCCTATCCCTTGGCCAGCTGGCTTTCCAGAGACTAAGGAGGACAGTGTTCAGGTGATAGGGATGGAGCCTGGCCCCCACATAGTGCCTGAGTGTCCTGAGCTCTTATGGGGGATCAAAAACTGCCCATAACAGAATTGGCTATCTCTGGAAAGGTCTTAGTGGCTGGGCATGGTGAATGAGGAATGAAGCCCTGCCCAATGTTGAAATCTTTTCTTCCAATCCTTACCTGATTCTATCTTCTCAATCACCAGAATAGCCAGGGGCCCCTCCCTCCCTCTTTTCCCTTCCTCCCTTCCTTCCTCCCTTCCTCCCTTCCTTCCTTCCTTCCTTCCTCCCTTCCTTCCTCCCTTCCTCCCTTCCTTCCTCCCTTCCTCCCTTCCTTCCTCCCTTCCTTCCTCCCTTCCTCCCTTCCTCCCTCCCTTCCTCCTTCCCTTCCTTCCTTCCTTCCTTTCATTTTATGACCTACAATATCTATCCCAGGTAAATCATACTAAGTATTCCTGACACCTCAGAGCGCTAAATTTAGATCTAACTTTGTAATTTGAAGACCCTAAGTTAGCTAAATTTTGTAAATCAGTAAGGAAAACAGGATCCTACTAGAGTCATAAAACATGAGAGGAAAATGAAGGATGTGCTCTGGATCTCATATTCCAGGTTGCTAGAAAAACAGGGAAAAAACAGAAAGTGATTTCAGAGCATCAATTTAAAAAAAGAAAGATGTAGAATCAAAAATTTTCAGCTTGTCAGTGGGATTATGGCCAATTCTTTTATGTTTATTTTTTTTTACAGTTTATTTTTTTTTAATTTTTTTTTCAACGTTTATTTATTTTTGGGACAGAGAGAGACAGAGCGTGAACGGGGGAGGGGCAGAGAGAGAGGGAGACACAGAATTGGAAACAGGCTCCAGGCTCCGAGCCATCAGCCCAGAGCCTGACGCGGGGCTCGAACTCACGGACCGCGAGATCGTGACCTGGCTGAAGTCGGACGCGTAACCGACTGCGCCACCCAGGCGCCCCTACAGTTTACTTATTTATTTTGAGAAAGAGAAAGAAAGAATGGGAGAGAGCCTCAAGCAGGCTCTGCACTGACAGTGGGGCTCTAGCCCATGAACCATGCACTTATGACCTGAGCTGAAATCAAGATTCGGACTCAACTGACTGAACCACTCAGGTGCACTTGCCAGTTTTTAATTATGAGGTTTCCATGTAGTTACTATTTGACCTCTAATATTGACAAATACAGAGTAAGATAAGAAATGTTGGGGCATCTGGGTCACTCAGTCGTTTAAGTGTCCGCCTTCAGCTCAGGTCATGATCTCACGGTTGGTGAGTTTGAGCCCCATGACTGGCTCTGTGCTGACAGCTCAGAACCTGGGGCCTGCCTTGGATTCTGTGCCTCCCTCTCTCTCTGCCCCTTCCCTGCTTGTGCTCTCTCTCTCAAAAAATAAATAATAAAAAACAAACAAAAAAAGAAATGTCAGTCTTGTTCCCATCCTCTGTAGCTTTTGTTTATCCCCTTAGCCAAGGTCTACAAATCCCCACATGGAAATTAAGGCCTGGCTTGACCCTCGTTTCAGACCTATGCTGGCCTGAGCATGGAATATTGAATCGTCTGTGTCTCCTGCTGCTCCTGGGAATTTGGTGGTCTCCATACTGCTCTGGAGAGGAGTGAGCTGTTCCTGGGGCTCACATTCTGTCCCCAGCACTGTGCCTGGCTCTGATAACCCTGGCCCTATAGAGGCTGAGATTGTTGTAACTTGTCTTCTGCCCTGGTAACTGACCTCATCTCCCAGCTACCCTAAACCCTGGGCTTGATCTTTTTCTCAGTACCCTGGAACCATTTCTTCTAATCTCAGTTCTACTTAGCTCAGTTCCTCCTCAATGAATGTCCACATAACAGGGGCAGCCATTCTTGAAGAATGAGCTCTGCCCAGCAATTGGAACATCCCCTCACTTTTCTGAGCCTTACTGGCTCTTTCCATTGTCATGGGTAACTGTTTGCCTGTACTTCAAACATTTTTCATGTTTGCTTTGCCTTACTCTAAATAACCAGCCAGGCACTGATAAATTCAGAGACGATAACACAATTTTTTGGCACAAAAAACATGCTACATAAGTTCAGAGATCAGATAATAACTTCTTTCTTTCTTTTCTCATCCTCCACCTACTGCTCTGCCAGAAACTCCTCCCTTAACATTAGTCTTTGCATCTAGACATTGTCTCCGTGCAAACATGCTATTTGGGAGGGGTGGTTCTAATTAATCCTTTAGCATACTTGATTTATAGCCATTTATCATTTCCTCAAAAGAAAATGTGGCTCTTAAAGCATGGGATGTGGCATAGAAGTTTTTTTTTTTCCTTTTACTATTTTTATTTTGTATTATGAACAACAACAACCAGTAATATACTGCTTTTCTTCACATTCGTATGGGTTTTTAAGAAATTATTGCTTTTTCCCCCTGGAGAACTAACAGACAAAAAAGCAGGACCACATTGTGAAATCTGTAAATCCCGGAAATCAACAGCTTGAAGACAATCCCCAGGAGCAGGGAAGAATACAAGTGTCACAAGAGGTGAGACAAGCACATATAGGGATAGTAAGCTGAGGGAGTCACTGTTTCAATGCCACTGACCCAGACAATAGGAACCCTTTTTCTCCTGGCACCCACTGCCACCACCTTAAAGGGGTCTTTTGGGGTCTATGGTCTGAAGAACTCTTTTCAACTGACACAAGAGTTGCTTTGTGGAGAGGTGCAATGAGAAAGCACGAATAATAAAGTCAAAACTCAGGGAAGAACACATAGTGAAAAGAAAACCTAGAAATGTCAACATCTTTGCTATTTCAACCAACTGCTTCCCTTGTACCCAAAAGGGAGTCTGAAAAACATTTGAGGGTTCAAATCAGCATATGTATCATGTCCCTACAAACCCTACAGGGTTACTTTGCTGACTAGATGGTGATCAGCTTATGTCCTGAAGCAACAGAGACAGGTACCAGGACTGCCAAGGTTAAGGGGAAAAAAAGGTGGAAATTTTGCTTTCTTCAAAATGGATTGGCTTTGAAACTGCCTTTTCTCCTGGTCTAGCAACTTCTTTCTCCCGCACTGCTGCAGGTTTTATTGCCTTACACTTGAAATGAAAAACCGAATTTTGAGGTGCAAGGACTGCGCAATCCTGAGAAGACAGGGGGTCTGCAAGTACAGTAGTCAGACAGGCTGCGCTCTCAAGGCTTGGCCTTCCTTGTATCCCAAGAACCTATCCCTGAGGTCAGTCTGAAGTTCTCTGCGAGCCTGGTGACCACTCACTATCCCATTGGGGCAGTGTGAGAGAGTGAGGTCTTCAGTACTCCCCAGATAGGAAATGTCCATGAGTTTGGTTTTTTTTTTTAATTTTAAAAAAATGTTTGTTTATTTATTTTGAGAGAGAGAAAGAGCACGAGCAGGGGAGGGGCTGAGACAGAGAATCTTAATCAGGTTCCACACCCAGCATGAAGCTGGACGTGGGGTTCAATCCCAGGACCTTGGGATCATGACCTGGGCTGAAATCAAGAGTCCACAGCTTAACCAGGTGAGCCACCCAGGCGCCCTGAAATGTCCGTGAGTTTAAAAAACAAAATCATGATTGTTCTTGGGGCTGCGCTGTTTCCCCCATTCCAGTTTTAGCAGGATGTGGCTGTGGTCATGGGGTTCCTGGAGAGCTCTGAGAGTGGACACCGGCACCCGCATTTAAGTGGGGAATGTGCAGAAGGAACGTTGCACATCAGGGCTCAGTTTCTGCAAGAAGCCTGTAAATTAAGAGCTGGCTGCTTCCTCTCGGCTGCCGTGGAGTGGGCATGGAAGGTAGGATCTCAAATTCATACTGCAGGAGCTGCTAGAGCTGGAAGCCAAAGTTGGGCTAGATGACAGTCATCTGATTGACCTAATTGAAGGCCTCCTCGAGGCGGAACTGCTTTGCCTTCATAAGGTATGAATGGGAGATCCCAGCCTCACAGTGGACCAGGACGTTGCTTCCCAATTCACTGACGTGGTCAATGAAATCTAGCACTTCCTGAAAGTGGGAGCTAACGTCAGTGGCTGTCTTCCACGGGGATCCATTTATTGTGCCGGTAGGTCCTTCGGGCCTCAGAGGTTCACCGTGAGACATTCAGCAGGGTAGTGACATGCAGGTGGGCGAGCAACTCACGCTTGGATGCACGGTGGGCACTTCCAAGCAACGGGACAGTAAGCTTTTCAGCTGGCCGCCCTGGTCACCAGCCCGCCGTGGCTGATGTCCAGCACTTGTTGTGCACATTGGCTACCGAGCACTCTCCCGGTTTCCATCTTCTTTCTTGAAATGGGTTTACACCCACGTAACAGGCCATTCCAAGTGGGAAGTCTCGCACGCCCCACTGGGGAAGCACACCCATCGGTCTGCGGGCTAGGGGGCTGAGCCAGGCGCATGCGCAGCTATTCCCACGCAGCGTCAGGCCGCCACGCAGTCACTATTCTCCCGGCGCCCCACGGGGCAGCACATACTGCGCAGACTCCGCGCCGTGGCCGGCTGCCAACGCGCCCAGAGGAGGTGGGCTGAGAACGAGTAGCGCGTCGCTGAGGGGGCCTAGGTCGGCTGGGCAGCCGTCGAGTACTACGAGGCGTGCGGGGACCCGTGGCTATGGTGCCCACTGGGAGGCTCGGCAGTGTGACGCCGCGGGGCCGCAGCCACCCACCAAGCCTGTCCCGCCCCGCGTGCCGCCGCCCGTCGTCGTGCTGCAAGCCAGGCCAAGCGTCTTGAAGGAGGCGTGAGCCTAACAAAACGTGCGGCGCTCAACTGCGGACTAAATCAAAGTAAGACATTTAACCGGAAGTTCCATTAGTAGACTTCTGGTGTGTTTTATAATGGAACTCTGACTTAGATATCATTGTTTCGAGGGCTCCTCCTCAGAGATGATTTAAATACCCTCCGCCCCCCCCCCCCCCCCCCCCCCCAGCAGAGAATGCAGATGTGAGAGTGCTCAGGGTTTGGGCTGTGCCTGGATCCAGCTCTGCTGCTGCAAGTCCCTGGTGAGACGGCCATGTGGGGGCAGTTAGAATGATTGGCTCGTCCCCAGCACGGGTCTCTTTCCCTTGAACCCTAGCGTAAGCCTGCCAGTTCACGGAAGCTGAATTCCTTCCAGGGAGTTTCCCCACTGTGCCTGATGGGTCTGCCCTCCCTGGGAATAATACTGTTGACCTCGCAGGGTTGTTGTGACGATTAAAAGGGATAATTTGGGTAATGTCTCTAGCATAGTGTTTGGTATAGCCGAAGTATTTAGTCAGATAAATAAGTTTCATATGTTACCAGGTAGATAATATATAAATAAGTAATACTGTATAATATTAAAGAGTTGCCCCTCATAGACACAGGAGAGACTTTCCACGGTATGGTATTTGCACAGGGCAGTGGACTTTAGTTTCAGGGGTCCTATGTGGCTTGTCCTTCTATGGCCTGTTTCCATTTGGGAATTTAGCTTCCATGGTTCTCTTGGCTCTTTCTTTCTTCTTTTCTTTCTTTCTTTCTTTCTTTCTTTCTTTCTTTCTTTCTTTCTTTCTTCCTTCCTTCCTTCCTTCCTTCCTTCCTTCCTTCCTTCCTTCCTTCCTTCCTTCCTTTCTTTCCTTCCTTCTTTCCTTCTTTCCTTCTTTCTTCCAGAAAGAGAGAGAGTGGGAGAGAAGGGCGGGGGGGGGGGGGGGAGAGGGAGAGGGAGAGAGAGAGAGAGAGAGAGAGAATATCTTATGCAGGCTCGATGTTCAGCGTGGAGCTGGACACAGGGCTCAATCCAGCAACCCTGGGATCATGATCGGAGCCAAAATCAAGAGTCTGACACTCAACTGACTGAGCCACCCAGGTGCCCCTTGCCTTTTTTTTTTTTTTTTTTTTTTTGTCATATAGTTAGCTTGGGATGTGCCTTCTACCTCATTCCTTCCTATCTGTCAACAAATCACAAGACCTGACAGTACAAGTCCATCAGGGAAGTGTACAGTCTTTGGATTGTAGTATGGCGTGTCCTTGAATTTATTTTATAGCTAACATCATTCATCTTCTTGGCAGCGAGACAGATACCCCCACTTTTTGTCCTTTAAGTTTCCATCAACTTTGGACCATATCAAGTTGGTGAATATGTATATGATGATGGGTAGGAAATAGTGTTTTGTTATGGCCAGTGTCTCCTGTTCCTGAAAATCATGTAATCTGATGACCTAGCACAAATCATTTTATTTTCTTTCTTTTTAATTTTAGTCCCAGTATAGTTAATATACAGTGTTATGTTAGTATCAGGTGTACAATATAGTGATTGAGCAATTCTCTACATTACTCAGTGCTCATCAAGATAAATGTACTCTTAATCCTTCACCTATTTCACCCATTCCCCATCCTCCTCCCCTCTGGCAACCATCGGCTTGTTCTCTAAAGTGAAAAGTCTGTTTTTTGTTTGTCTCTTTTTTTCTTTGTTTATTTCTTAAATTCTACATATGGGTGAAATCATATGGTATTTGTCTTTCTCCGACTTATTTCATTTAGCCCTGTACCCTCTAGATCCATCTGTGTTGTTGCAAATGGCAAGATTGTATTCTTTTTTATGGTTGAGTGTATATATATATATATATATATATATATATATACATACACATTATATCTTCTTTGTCCATTCACCTATGAATGGACAGTTAGGTTGCTTCCATATCTTGGTTGTTGTAAATAATGCTGGAGTAGACATAGGGGTACATATATCTTTTCAAATTAGTGTTTTGTATTCTTTGGGTAAATACTCAGTAGCGGAGTTACTGGAACATATATTCTATTTTTAATGTTTTGAGGAACTTCAATACTGTCTTCCACAGTGGCTGCACCAGTTTGTATTCCCACCAGCAGTGTATCGGGGCTCCGCTTTCTCCACATCCTTGGCAACATTTGTTGTTTCTTGTCTTTTTCATTTTAGCCATTTTGACACGTGTGAGGTGATAACTCATTGTGGTTTGAATTTGCATTTCCCTGATGATGTGTGATGTTGAACACTTTTTTCATGTGTCTGTTGGCTATCTGTATGTCTTTAGAAAAATGTCTGTTCATGTCTTCTGCCTGTTTTCTATTTTGATTGTGTGTGTGTGTGTGTGTGTGTGTGTGTGTGTGTTGAGTTGTATCATTTTTTAAAATATATTTTGAATACTAACCCTTTATTGGATATGTTATTTGAAAATACCTTCTCTCAATTAGTAGACTTTTAGTTTGTTGATTGTTCCTTTGCTATGCAGAAACTTTTTACTTTGATGTAGTCCCAGTAGTATATTTTGCTTTTGTTTCCCTTGTCTCAAGAGACATAACTAGAAAAATGTTGCTAAAGTCAGTGTCAGAGAAAGTGCTGCCTGTGCTCTCTTCTAGAATTTTTGTCATTTCAGGTCTCACATTTAGGTCTTTAATCCTTTTTAAGTTGTGTGTGTGTGTGTGTGTGTGTGTGTGTGTGTGTTGTAAGAAAGTGGTTCAGTTTCATTTTTTTCATGTTGCTGTCCAGTTTTCCTAACACCATTTGTTGAAGAGACTGTCTTTTTCCCATTGCATATTCTTGCCTCCTTTGTTAAAGATCAGACCAGTTCCTTTAGGGAGAAGAGTTAAGGGCTTACTTTCTGAAACCATGTGACAATGACTGCAATTAAATTACGGTAGTAAAAGCTGTAGGAAATATCAAGCTGCCTAGATTTGGGGGAGTTTTGGTCCCGCAAGATCAGAAAGCATAGAAAAGGCCAGGAAGCCCTCAGAGACATGTTTTCTATTCTGTATGAACATGTTAAACCAGCATGGTGAGTCTTAATTTTAGGAGGTGACTTTCAGACTTGTTCTTGTGGTCAAGTCCCTCTGAGTCACTTCTGGGGACATCACAGAATAAGGACCCATCTTCCATGTGTTATATAAACCAGGAGCAATTTTCTTGATTGAAAATTCTATAATCATATGTGTACAGGTTCCATGTCTCAAAAATTTACACATAAAATATTTCTAGGAAATGTCATCTATAGTGATGGTCCTTCTTGTATCTTTTCTCAACTCCTTTCCTGGATGGAGACTGGCTCTTGCTGAGGCTAGGTTGTAGAAGGAAGCCTTTGGAGGACTTCCCTATTAGCTCAATAGCATTTAAGAAGGTTTGCTAGTGGAAGTTAACCATTTCTGGGTATAGAGTTTGATTGCGTTTTAGTCCTCTCCATTTTCTCCTCCATTCTTTGGACTTGAACATGGAGCAGAGATAGAACAGAAGATACTTGCTCCATGTATATCAAAGGAGAGGCATGGACAGGTTTGGGGAGAGGAAGGGGAGTGATGGAGCGAAAGAAAAGGCAGAGCAAAAGAAGACACAAGGGCATGGTGAAGAGAAGGGAGAGAGGACACCTTTTTCAGATTGTCCTCACAGAGCTAGGGACTAAAAACTCATTTGTATGGGCTGAGCCCAGGAGGCAGATTGAGGAAATTAGAGAAGAACCCCCCAAATCTGTCTCACCAGAAAGGCTTTCTATTAGTTAGAATATATCGGTTGAATCTAGGGTAAATAGCTGTTTGAATATTTTTCTGGAACTGATGTTGGTACTTGATAGAGTAAGATTAAGAATTTTTTTTTTTCTCTCGGGGTGCCTGGGTAGCTCAGTCGGTTAAGCATTGGACTTTACTCAGGTCATGATCTCATGGCTAGTGGGTTCGGGCCCTGCATGGTGCTGTGTGCTGACATCTCAGAGCCTGGAGCCTGCTTTGGATTCTGTGTGGCTCTGCCCCTCCCCTGCTTGTGCCTCTCTCTCTCTCTCTCTCTCTCTCTCTCAAAAATAAATAAACTTAGAAAAAACTGAAAAATGAAAAAAAAGAATTTATCATTCTCACATCCACAATAAAGGACTTGATATAAAGATTTTGCATAGGGGCACCTGGGTGGCTCAGTCGGTTGGGCATCTGCCTTCGGCTCAGGTCATGATCTCACAGTCTGTGAGTTCAAGCCCCACATCAGGCTCTGCGCTGACAGCTCAGAGCCTGGAACCTGCTTCAGATTCTGTCTCCGTCTCTCTCTGCCCCTCCCCCACCCTCACTGTGTCTCTCTCTCTCAAAAAAAAAAAAACCCACAAAAAACATAAAAGTTCTCATCACAAGGAAAAGTACTTTAAAAAAAAAAGATTTTGCATATTCTGAGTTTTTCTAAGTAAACCAGGACATTTGTTTTGTCAATCATTTCACACTAGGTAGCCAGTAATAGCAATATTTTTTGAAGTTACTCTGTGGCAGGCACTGTGTTAAGTGCTTGATACAGATTATGACATTTAATTTTTGTGTTATGCCTAAGAAATAGGTTATCATGATTCCATTCGACTGAAAGAGCTGAGGTTCAGACAGGTTAAGCAGCTTTCTCAAAGGCATGCAGCTAGGAGAGGCAGAGCTCAAATATCTTATTCCAATACCTTTGTTGGTAATCGCTCACTCTACTGCCTCTGCATCAGAATTTTAATAAAAATGGAAGAAAAATCTTGCCATTAGTTGTGTGTGTGTGTGTGTGTGTGTGTGTGTGTGTGTGTTTATGTGTTAATGGGAAAAGACTCAACCTTTGAAAACTTAAACGTTTAATTTTAGAATAGTTTCAGTTTTACAGAATTATTGTGAAAATAGTACAGAGGGTACCTGTATTCTCTATACCCAGTTTCTCATTTTATTAACATCTTACCTTAGTATGATATATTTGTTACAATGAGTAAACCAACATTGATACATTATTAGCTAAAGTCCATGGTTCATTCAGATTTCCTCAGGTTTTATTTATGTCCTTTTTCTGTTCCAGGTTCCCATCCAGGATATCACACTACATTTAGTAGTCCTGTGGCAGTTCCTCAGACTTTCTTTGTTTTTGGTTACCTTGACAGTTTTGAGGATTATCTTGTCAGATATTTTGTAGACTGTCCCTCAGTTGGAATTTGTCTGATGTTTTCCTCATGATTAGGGTAATATGTTTTTTGAAGGAAGATCATAGAGGTAAAATGCCATTTTCATCATTTTATATCAAGGGTCATCCTATCAACATGACCTGTCACTGTTGATGTTAATGTTGATCACCTAGCTGAGGTAGAGTTTGTCAGGTTTCTCCCCTGTCAAGTTACTCTTTCCTTCTCTTTCCATGCTGTTCTCTGTGAAAGAAGGTCACTATGTGCAGCCCATACTTAAGGAGTTGGAAGTTATGCACCACCTCCTTGAGGATAGAGTATCTATGCAATTAACTTGGAATTTATCATGGTGGATTTGTGTCTTTTCCTTATTTATTCATTCCTATTATTTATTTGGTCATTTATGTTAGTATGGGATCATGGATATTTATTTCATACTTTGGATTATTATCCAGTATAACTTTATTGCTCAAATTGTTTTAGCTTTGGCTACTGGGAGCTCTTTTAGATGGCTCCTGTGTCCCTGTGATGCATCAAGTTAAATTTTTTTTTTTTTTTCTCTCTGGCACTGCAAGATGCTCCAGGCTCATCTTGTATATTTCCTGCCCCAGTCCTTGAATCTGCCATTTTTCCAAGCAGCCCTGGTTCCCTTCATTGGAGAATTAGCATTAGAAACCAAAATATGGGCGCTAAGTGTGCTCATTGCTGTTGGGATATTGCTTCTAGGTTCTTTCAGCTGTAAAAGAGCAAGAAAATATATGCGTTATACATATCTTTAAATTTTTCTATATGTAACCATCTGTATCTACATTAAACTAAACATGAGTTCATTCATACTAGTATCTCCAACTCTAATTTGTCACTACACGGATCACTCTAGCCTTCTCCCCTCATTTATCTGTAAATTCTCACAGATTTCTCCAACAGTGAGAAATGAGGTTCCTGACATTTATCATCCATTTACTTAATTGTTTAATTCTAGTATACATGTATAGCAGTATCAGAATTTTTAACCCAAATCCCCAAGGAAAACAGCTTTATCAGCTGGAGCACAGTGCCACGTACAGTTCCTTTTTACTTTGGTGTTACGGATTCTGCTCATTTCCAAAGTTGCTTCAGTCAGTACCATTTTCCCCACTCCGTTCAGTGAGGTGTGAACAGTGTTCATACATTTGTAATATAGTTGGTTGCTTGTCACAATTTGTATTCCATTCTGGGATCTTCTGTCCTCCTAAGTAATTTTTTTTTTCTAATTTGCATCTAGTTTACAGTAACACAGAGAATAGTTTCAGCACCCCCCCAGAATCCATTGCAATTCATGTACCCAACTTCACCCTCCAGACTCCTGGCAACCACTGATCTGTTTCCTATCTATACAGTTTTGTCTTTCCATAATGTCATATAATTGGAATCATGCAGCAGGTAGGTTTTTCAGACTGGCTTCTTTTGTTGAGCCATGTCTTTGTGCCTTGATAGCTTGTTTCTTTTTATCACTGGCTAGTATTCCATTGTCTGGATGAACCACAGTTGTTTATCCATTTACCTGTTAAAGGACATGTTGGTTGCTTCCAATCTGCAGATTTCTGTCGGATATAAGTTTCAAGTCATTTGGATAAATACCTAGGAGTGCAATTGCTGAGTCATATGTTAAGACTGTGTTTAATTTTGTAGGAAACTGCCAAACTGTCTTTCAAAATGGCTGAACCATTTTGCATTCCCGTCAGCAATGAATGTGTGTTTCTGTTGCTCTGTATCTTCACCTGCATTTGGTGTTGTCAGTTTTTTGGATGTAGTCATTCTAATAGTTGTATAGTAGTATCTTGTTTTCACTTGCGATTCCCTAAGGACAAATGATGTTGAGTACATTTTCATATGCTTATTTGCCATTTGTAGATCTTCTTTAGTGATGTGTCTGTTCAGATCTTTTGCCTCCTTTTTATTCTGCCTTTTATTTTTTTTAATACTGACTTTTAAGGTTCTTTTGTACTTTGGATATGAAGCATTTATCAGACATGTATTATGCAAATATTTTCTTTCAGTTTATCTTCTCATTTTCTTTCCAGTCTTCCAGGCTTGTCTTTTCATTTTCTTAGCAGTGTCTTTAACAGAGCAGAAGTTTTAATTTTAATAAAGCCCAGCTTATCAGTTTTTTCTCTCATAATCTGTGCTATTGACGTTGTATTTACAAACTCATTACCAAACCCAAAGTCATGTAGATTTTCTCTTATGTTTTCTTCAAGAAGTCTTTATATTTTTCCATTTCATATTTATGTCTGTGATCGATTCTGAGTTAATTTTTGTGCAAGGTGTAATGTCTGTGTTCAGGTTCATCTTTTTTTGTATATGGACATTCAGTTGTTCCAGCACCATTTGTTGGAAAGCCATTTATTTATTTTACTAGAAAAATATTTCTGTCCAATTTGTGGAACTAGAGTTCTTTGAAATCAAGCTTTGAGAACTCTGGCCCAGTCACTGAAGTCTTCTTGTAACCTCCATATGCTATTTTCTTTTCACCCATCTTCCTGCCAAATCAAATGCTAGCTGCTGCCTACTGAAGATAACTACAAAAACTTTCTTATTTCAATACACTGGAGAGAAACTGGTGTGTGTGTGTGTGTGTGTGTGAGAGAGAGAGAGAGAGAGAGAGAGAGAGAGAGAGAGAGAGACAGTAAAGTCCCTTCGGGAGGGGAGGTTTGTAGAGGAAGGGGCAGTGGTTGGAGACTCTCTACTTTATCCTTGAAGATAGAAAACTCTTAAGATGGATAGAATTTAATTAACATACTTCTGAGACAAACATTATCTCTTAGGAAAAATAAAGAATTTTGCAGTATGTACATACACCTGTGTGTGCGCAAGTGCACGCAAACACACTCCCACCCCCACACACATCCACACCTACACACACCCACACCTACACACACCCACACACAGCCTTTCTCCCAAAGCTTGGCTAACTTTAAGAGCACCATCAATACCCTTTTCCAGGTCTTGGAGAGAGTCAGACAGAAGCTCTCTCCATTGTCACATGCCTCAACCTCAGGGAAGTGGGGAGCAGATTTTCATTAACTGTGATGTATGTTACAACATAAAGCGCATGAAATTAGCTACATACTTCACAGTCCTGTTTATCTGAGTGTGTGAAAATCAGACATACATTTATTTTTTCTTATTTTATTTTTTTGCTTACAATGAATTAAAAATAAAGAAGAGTGCCATCTTGTGGGCATCTCTGTTACTACCACAATCACATCAGATCCTGGTGGAAGTCCATCAACCCTAGAGCACCATTTGGCCTAGGAACACATCTGTATGTAATGTATCAGCTGAAGGCAATGGATTAAAGACATCTCTTCAGTTCTTTTACCTATATTAAATCATTCTATGGACTTTTATTTTCATAAATGACTAAAAGGTACTTCCTAATAACCTATAAAACCAGTCATGGAGGGGCATTTAAAATAAAAAATGGCATATTATCAGTTCCTTTACATACTCAAATTCCATTTTGTATAAGAAGTTTTGCTGACAAGTTTCATAGTACATGAACCTACATGGAATGGGAATTTCAGAAATTTCCAGGGAGAATGTTTTGTATTTATCATTATATTGAGTTTGGTTGTGGTTTTCAATCCATGCTAGTCTTGTCTTAACGAGTATGGTTGTTACTTATTTATCAGTATGAGCAAAGAACCAGGAAAGACCACTCAGTAACAGGACAGAAGTTTTAGTAGCAATTCAGGAACCACTGAGTCAGATGGTGGACTACAGGCCAGGATAGGGAATTGGATCCTGGAAAGCTCTTTGACAGGATGGAGCCAAGGATGACAAGTCATGCTACTTGTTGCTGAGACACTCCCTTCTAATTCCAGGCTTACTGGTTTTTTTGTTTCATTTTGTTTTTTTACTATGAGACCTTGGGAAAATCCCTACACCTCTTTTTTTTTTTTTTTTCATTCTGTGAAATAACACCTTTGAAATACATCTTCTCCAGGGTCTCTTCAAGGCCTGAAATTTGATTTATCAAAGAGAAGGACTCATGTCTCATTCATAACCAGGTTTCCTGGTTAAGGGTGGGATTTATCACAGAGATATTTATTTTTAGTGAAGCTTGTAGATAGAGCATTCTGAAGCCATGGAAATGGTTTATATTTTACATAGTAACACATTACGGAAATACTTGAATGTAATTACTCCTTCAGTATTGGTATCCTCACTTTGAGTTCCTGTAGTCCTATAGGATGAGGTATCAGAGAAAAGCCACACTCAATTCCATTCAGGGACTGAGGCAGGTGGGCCCTCACTGCACTGAAGATATATTTTCCTTGCAGATGTGTGCACTTGACATCATAGCATTTTAAGACATCTTGGGCAGTGATGGGTGACGTTATCCACCCAGCCACTATATCAATCTCATGCTGTCAGTATCTGACAGTAGTATTGATTCTAGGGAAAGAAACCATCCCTTACATGGGAAGCTAAAGGACATTCAGGATGGGTGTCATTTCATGAGGAAGACTTTCTATGTTCCCAAATGAGTAAGGAATGTTGCTTTCCGTATGTGTTTAACGCCATGTATTTTAAGAGTTCTTATAATCTAAGAACTCTAAAACATTCCTCTTTGATGGAGTGAATGCACTTTAAGTTTTTTTGGGGGGGGGGCGAGAAGGGTCCAAAATCCAACAAGATACTAGAAGGTTCAACCCCATATTGCATCTTATCTTTGGCAAAATTATGTTGCTGTGGATTGCTAAATGTGCCCTTTAAAAAAATGTGGAACAGAAATCATGCTGATGGCATTTTACCACAAGAGAGCGCTCTAACAAAACACCTCACAGCTCAAAAATCTACATCGACCTTCTCAAACATTTACGTGCTACAATTTCAGGCTGGTCTTGTGACATAAAGCTCAGTGTCACAAATATTGTTTCAAATTTTATGAAAGGAGACTTTCTGAAGAATGTTGGGAGCCTGAGAAGTAAACCCTGAGCACAAGTTAAACTACTTGGTTTAGCTGGAGATGCTTTATAATTCCTCCATCAATTTCTAAAAAGGGGGCAAAAGAGTTTAAAAACCTTTACTGTCTTTAACAACAGACCAAAAAACACAAAGTCAAAACACTTTAAGAGCATTTTCATTTCCAAACTACATCCTTTATGGATAATTTTCCTAAGAATTTGGAATCTAGATATGTAATTGAATAAAAAACAAAAGCAACCAAACAAATCCTTTCTCTAATGTAGATAAAATTGTCAGAGAAAGTGCTGTGTTACCTCTTCCAGGATACAGATACTAGAGAAATGAAGTAGGGGAAAGGCTATGGATTGTCTTTGAAGTAAATTAAAGCACTCGGACTGCATTTCCCTCGTGGACAGATAATACTTGAGGGCATTATTGCCAACAATGAATATCCTTTACATTTAAACAATCTTTACTGATAATAAAATAATTAGAAAAATTTATGGGCATGTGCACTATTATTAACATGGTTTTGCCTAAAGGAGATTCACATGGTTATTCACGGATGTTATGAGGTTCTCCACCCCCCCCCCCTTCAGATGACATGTTTATACTTAAGCAGCACTTCTGAATTTTTAATAGAGATGAAGAGATTCTATTTAATTAGGTAGAGTGACTTGTTTATGTGCAGGTTATACATTTACGAGTTCTAATGAAGAACAGAAAATACCTATTGAGCAGCCTTTGAAGTTTCACTTGTTTAAGGATAATTGTAAACCCAGCTCAATGGATACAGCATCTCAGTCAATCCACTGACTAGAGAGTAGAGCATAGGGAGTTAAGTCTAGGTAAAATAATTGTACAAATCACGTGTCGATCAATGCTCAAAGGATTTTTTTCCCCTTCTAAATCAAAGCTCTTCCATCTTCTGTTTGATTGGAATATTGAAACTAGGTTATAGGAATAAATGTTAAGGATATAATAAGATTTTATTTCTTTCTTAAAATCCCCCTCTATTTATATAAAGCTTTTCTTTATGTTTCTTTCAGTTTTTACTTTTTATATTCTGTGTAGCCTATCTTATTTGCAAATTAGAAAACTAAGCCATGCTACTGTCAAACGATTTTTCCACATTCATAAATCCTTTCTGAAAATAAGTTAATTTTTTCTTAAACTCTGACCTAAGGTAAAAAATCCAAATATTTGTGTGCCTCAGATGTACCACAAAAAGGCCACCTAAATTAATGAGGTTTCTTGAATTGGTGTACAGAAATGAATTACAAAGCTTAAGAAGACCAAGAGATTTCTAGTGATTTTTAAAGCAATATTAATGATCATATGGAATGAGAAATTGAGCTTTATGTTATTAATATTGGATTAGTCTTTATTTCCTGAAAGCTGGTCTATTTATGGGTATGTAGGATGGAATAAAAGTCTGAAAAGGTTAATTTTTTTTTAAGTTCTGTAGAATGTCTATTTTCTTTCACTTTTTATAAGTTTCCCTTTCAACGGTAGTTGCAACCTGCATTTGGAGTGAGTCCAGGAAGCTTGAATAATAATGTAATCGCTGGTGGAGCCAATCTTAGGGGAGGGAGTGGAATCAATGAAATGCTGCGCGCAGGTTCCTGACAATATATTCATCTTGCTATTATCGTGGCTGATGGATTGTAGCAAGGAGACTCCTAGGGCTTGCATTTGCCATCTTTAGTATACATTATAATTTCAGTGTGGAAAAAAAAACCCAGCATACAAAAGAAATAAAGCCATCCCTGCCTGAAAAGTAGTACCTTAAAAATGTACATTGAAAGAAAAGATATTTGTCTTGTTGCAGGGAGAATAGAGAGTAGAGGATAGAAGGCGAAAGAGGAAAGGAAAAGAAACCGTTGCCCTTTGCTTAGCATGCTGACCATATTTAAGGCTCTCGAACATTTTAGTAGTTGCACATCCATTTTCTCTTTCTTCTGTGTGCTTGTCTAATTTATTTTCATAAGAAAACTCTGCCCCTCTTGTCTGGAGCCAGCATTATGCAGCTGAAATCTTGGATGGTATGGGTTTAAGATCAAACAAGACCTAATAAGGTGGGATTTGTTTTCTTATTGATCTTTTTGTTGCTTGGGTCCTGCTGACAATCTGCAAAGTGATGGGGAGGTATTAGGGCAGCAGCTCTTCAGAGAAATGTGTTCTGGCTGGGGCTCCACCTCGAAATAGGAGAGCAAGAGAGTTAAAACAGCTCAGAACAAGGGGCTCAGGGCTTGAAGAATGGAAGTGGGTTCAGGGAAATGGTCACTAGCATAAATATTAAAAGTGGAAGATATTAGGAACACTCTGGGTGGCTCAGTCAGTTAAGCGTCTGACTTTGGCTCAGGTCATGGTCTCACAGTTTGTGGGTTTGAGCCCCACATCGGCCTCTCAGCTGTCAGCACAGAGCCCACTTCGGATCTTCTGTCTCCCTCTGTCTCTCTGCCCCTTTTCCCCCATCTCAAAAATAAATAAACATTAAAAAAAGTGCAAGATGCTAGATGATTTTTTTTGTTTATTGTGTTTTTGGTTCTGGCAGTTTGGCCAATGTCCTTGATTAGAGTTGATCAACATGCCTAATTCAGGTCTAACTTAAGAAACAAAAGCCTCCCGACTTTGTGGGAGACCCTGGAAAGTAGGGCAGGATACCATCCATGTAAGAGAAAAGCAAAAGAGTTTGATACCTTTTTTTAAAAGTTCCCTTAGGAGTAAAAAAAAAGAAAACACACACACAAAAAAACAAAACTGAGGAAGTATTTAAAGGAAGCTGAAGGAAATTAAAGTGAGCAAAAAAAAAAAAAAAAAAATTAGTGGACAAATTAAACTCCCTGCTAGTAAATGGAAAGAAGCAGGAGAAAAACGTTGGGGGGTGGGGTGGGGAGGAAAGGTAACTGTTATTAAAAATAAATCATTCTGGTCCAGTCTTTCAGAAATAAGGAATTGAAGTAAGCACCATTTGTGGTCTTATTCAGTAACTTAATTGAACTAACATTAAAATCTGTCTCCTGTTAGGGTAGATAATGCATAGTTGATGCTCCTACAGGATGAGAAGCACAGCATTGTCATATTATTGGCAAAGAAGAAACTATGCCTATTGATTCTGTGTTATTTAGGCAACCACTTCAGTCAACTCAGGTATCAAGGATCATGTTCTGCTTCTGCCCACCTTCCATTGTTGCAGAAAAGCGAGAGGGAAAAACACCACAGAAGGGAGTAGCCATTACAAGTGAAATATTATCGAGGACAGTGGAACTCCCCCTGACTTCAGGAGGCTCTTTGGCAAGGTATTTACAGATGCAGTATTTCTGTCAGCCTCCTCCCTTATTCCACTCTTTGTTCCTTTAATGGACAAATTAGCCTTAGGTTCTTGTTAAACCTGTTCCTTTTGGGAAGAGAAAATAATGTATGTCCTCATGAATAGGCACCACCAGGAGAAATGTCATTTGGAGTAGAATGCCCTCTTTCCAGTGATGCTTTTCCCTGGGGGTGAGGAAATGAATGTCACCAGCTGCTTGAATGTCAACTCTTCAGTTGGCCTCACTTTTAAGTGCAGTCCTTTGGCACGAAGGGAAGAAGATATTCAAAATTGTCCTAGTGGGAAGAAATATAGGATACATCTAGTCATATTTGGGCAAAGGAGAACTTCCTTCGATATTGGAGATGGGAAGGAACTTAAAGGCCAGCTACTCCAAGCTTTTCATTTCTCAGATGGTTGAATTGAGGCCCTTTGAAGTTCAGTGAATTGTTCAAGTTAGCGCAAGGAGTTAGTGGTAGAATAATTTTGCTCCTGCAGGGCACTTTTGAGGAGGAAGCTTCTGGGGAAACAGGCACATCTTTTTGGGACTGGGAGGGACCTTGAGATCAGAGAATTATGGTCCTTGTTCTCCAAAGTGTAGTTCATGGACCAGCAGCATTGGCATCACCTGGAGCTTATTAGAAATGCAGCTTCTCAGTCTCTTTTAGACCTACTTTATTAGATTCTGATCTTTAGGTAATTTCTATGCATGATAGAGTTTGAGGAGCACTTTGCCCCAAACACCAGCTAAAATGATTGGGCAGCTCAAAGCTGCCTAATTTCAGCAAGTGTGATAACAACTTCTAAAAGACACTGTTGTAAGCAACAATTTTAGCTGAGATGAGTACATTAAAATTTAAAAATGCAAAGAGTAAAAAAGTGATGCTATACAGTAAAGGTGAAGATTCGGGGAAATGGTTACACTAAATGATACAACTCTTCTGGAGGGCAATTTGGTAATAGGTATCAAAGCCTTAAAAATTTGCATACCCATTTGATCCAACAATTCCACCTTCCAGGAAGTTACTCTCGAGAAATAATTGACTGGTTTGAAAAGATGTGTGAGTAAGAATGTCGTAATGTTTATGATAGCTTGAAAAGTTGTAAGCAGTCTAATATCTAATAGTAGAGAATAGTTAAGGAAATTATGAAACCTACAGAGAAATACTATGCATTCACTTAAATGATAATAAATTAGAGGAGCATTTAATACTCCAGCAATCTGTTTACATATGTTTTTTAAAGGTTTTTTTTTGTTTTGTTTTTTTGTTAAAGAGAGAGAGAGAGAGATAGTGCAAGTGGGGGAGGGGCAGAGAGTGAGAGAATCCCAAGCACACTCCACATTGTCAGTGCAGAGCCCAATGCGGGGCGTGAACTCGCAAACCGTGAGATCATGACCTGAACCGAAACCAAAAGTTGGACACTTAACTGACTGAGCCATCAGGGTGCTCCACATATATTTGTTGATAAGTAAAAAACTCATGTTACCATCTCTGTATAAAATGGTCTCCTATCTTGTTTAGAAATAGGTATATAAGTTTAAAATCCAGATGGCCATAAAGCTAAATGTTAACAGTAGTTACTTCAGAGGGTATTATAGTTATATATTTCTTTTTTGCTTATATTCATTTTATGGCTCATTTACCACTGATCTGTATTAGTTAGCTAATCAAAGGTGGTAATATAGTTATTATTTTGGAAGAGCATTTTTTCTTTAAATGTTGAATATTTGTCTTCCAAGGCTACATTCCTAAAAGAAAAAAAAACATTTTAGCATCTTGTGTGCAACTTTTTCACCATGCTGAGTACATTATATTGAAACTTTCTATTAAGTGTCTTTCTCCTCCAAGACTGTGAACACGGATGACAAAGACTGAGTCTCTAGCGTCCTTGAATGTAGGCCTAGCATGGAGCTTGGCACTCAGCGTGCAGTTAACAAGTGTTTTAAATGGATAAACGAATAGATGACTGTCTAAAGACTTTTTTTATTCATGAGTGGTTTAAAGTTCTTAGCATGCTGGAATTGATTGCAATTGCATATAAGTAGTGTGCCTGATGAGATAACTATGGAGGGCAAAGTTCTGTCTGACATGTTGGTTTAGAGGCAGTTTCTACTCTGGTAATAAATTGTTCTGTGAGGTGTGGGCTAGGGTTGAATGTGTGTAAGGAGGTCAGGCTGTAGAGGCCTCTAAAGGCTCAGAGGAAGTGTGCTTCCCAGGAGCAACCACCCTCTACTCCCATGAGGAATCCTAGGCTATTGTGCCCAAGTGGGAGTTAATAGGCAGTGGAAACTGGGTTTCCAGGTCCTGGTTTGTTTGTTTTATTATACTAGTTGTAACTTTAGGTTTTATCTCATTAGGCAACAGAGTTTTGAGAGATTTGAAGTATTGCTAACTAGTGTTTACTCTGTTTCAGCATTATGCTAAGAAGCATTTGCAAACATTCTTTCATCCAGTCCTATTGCTTCCTTATGAGGGAGGTACCCACTCTACAGAGTAAGAGACTGAAACTGCAAAAGGTTAAGCTACTTGTCTTTTCAGACACGAAGTTCAGACGCAAAGAGGTAGAGCTGGACTCCAGACATGGGGCCCTGAACCCAGAGCCAGGCCCTCCTGCCATGTTATAAAGAAGCTGGAGGATTGGGATTTTCTCTTGCTCTAACACACTTCAGTGTGACTCTGCCTATGGAGATGTCCCTGGGCCTTTTTGAATGCCTCCAGTTCTCCTTGTTAGATTCTATTTGAGAATGGGTCTCCACTTTCTGTGGGTCAGGTAATTTCTTTCTTGCTCTTGGGTCTAAGTGAAGTCACCAGAAAACTTATTTTATAGCAAAAAAATGTTAGGAGAATAAAAAATATTTTTAATAAAGTAATTCATGTAATAACATGCGATAAAGTTCAAGAAGGTAGTTTGCATACTTAAAGGTAAACCCTAGCTTTAATTTGGCTTATAATTTAATTATAAATTAATTTTAATTCATAAAGTCATGAGAGAATTCATGGAAGATTCATTGAATATATATGGTTTGTTTCTTGAGATATTCCATTTTCTGTATTTCTAAATGTTGACAGTATACAAAAATAAGTTATAATCTGTAAAATAGAGGAAATATTTCTGGTATGGAGTAGTATAGTAATGAAATATGAACATTTGTTTAGAAATCTTCTTGACTGCTGCACAGTTGGAATTTGCATAGTAATATGGAAGGATCTTGAAAAACATCTGGGGAAGGGTCATGATTTGGTCCAAATTATATATCCAAGAGGTTTCAAAATCATAAAATGATATAAAAGTACTCTGGATTTTTCTTACTACCCCAGCCCCAAATGGGTTGTATCTTAATTGTAACAGTTTGTGACTTACTTTTATTTGTGTGATTATCTGATCGATATGTGTCTCTGGCACTAGCCTTTGAACTTCATGGGAGCAGGATAGCCACATCTGTTTTGCTTGTCATTGTAGATACTTAGCACATAATAGCATGTTGTAGCATGTAGTGATAATGGCAACAACAACAATGAATGAGAATGATAGCTGATACTTACAGAGCCCTTACTGTGGTCTAGGTAGTGTTCTAGGTGCTTAATACTAACTCATGTATTGGAACTTCTGGCAAATATTGGTTGAATGATTTTGATGTAAATGGAAAAGAACTTTGAGTTTATACATCTGGGAACTATTTAGTGTTGTGGAGGTTTGGGAGACTGTCTTTCACAATGAGAACTGGAGGACCTTGGACTCAACGTGATTCAGCAGAATGTAGCTTTTTTTTTTTTTCATTCCTGACAAATATTTAAGTTTTCATGTTTTCACATTCTTTTTTATTTGCTATTTTAATATTCCCATAGCAGATATTTAAGATACAAGAGAAAGGCTAGACACCATGTAACTACTTAAGGAAATAGAATGGCAATATGATTAAAATTGGGCTTTAATTTTAATGAAGTCTTTGACTAGCAACTATGAACATCAATAGTGGGAGGGGAGGATCGTCTTTCCAGAAAGTTTCAAGCTGACATCTGTGTTGCTACTGCAGTAACCTCCACTTAATTTATTGTCATTTACTGCAAAAATTGATGAGAACATAACCTTTGTAAGGTTTTTATGTTTTATTGGCTATAAAAGATAAAATATGGAGTAAAAGGAAGTAAAATAGTATTTTGTTAGGTTGGGGGATGGATTTATGTTTTAACTAACTGATAGAATAATCAGAGGGTCATAAAGATCAGAGTCTCTGCCTCCTATCTCTTCCCTTTTTTATGTGTGCATTCAACAAGCTTCTCTTTGTGGCTGTCAGGCTCATGGGAGCTCACCCAAACACCAGGCCCCCTTTGTCCAAGGGCATTAACTCAGCTGTGTAGATGAAGAGTATCACGGAGGCTTCTGTTGCAAACATTAAGCAATTGGGATAAGTCAAAATGAATCAGATACTTGACATGTGCAAATGGGATATTTGTTCACAGGGGACTCCGGGCTACATTGTGTCTTGAATGAACAGGCAAAAACAAAGTGTGTGAGTTAAATTGAATTTTGCAGGAAACACACAAAGAGATCCGGATCTTTGGGAATTGCTGGTGATTGTGGTTTAGGGGTGGATGCTGGGAGGGCCCAACCCCATCAATTTCCCAACATACTCTCTCCTGCCAAAATAAAACAAAATACAACAAACAAACAAAAAAAGGAAGGAAGGAAGAAAGAAAAAAAAGAAAGAAGAAAAGAAAAGAAAAGAAAAAAGATAGCAAACAAATTTCAAAGTGATTCTATTTTGTTGTCTAGGACAGTGGTTCTCAAACTGTAGCCCACACATCAGAATCACCTGGAGCACTTGTTAAAACCTAGATTTCTGGATGTCACACCCAGAGTTTCTCACTGAGGAGGTCTGGAGTGGGGCTTGAGAATTTGCAGCTCTAACAAGCTCCCAGGTGATGCTGATAATGCTTAAAGACCACATTTAAGAACCACTGCTTTAGGCACTCAGTTGTCTATGCTGTAGCTAGGTGGATGTGCTTCAAGGAGCTGTAACAGTCCAAGGAAGATATTTTCTCACCTCAGAAGTGGATGGCCAAGTGAGTCTTTAGGGGTAGGTGTGTGTTTCGTGTGCAGACAAACCAGGGTCTGTCCTAAGGGTAAGTTACTGCTTTAATTTTTAGAGCTTTCAGTCTCACTTTCGGGCGAGGAATAAAATACCCAACTTAATATCTTTCCTTAAGTGTTTTGTTTTTGTTTTGTAGGATTTGCTTCTAAAGTAATACACTAGCTTGGAACCTCTTGAGGGTGCTGGTCTATTTTATTGCTGTGTCCTGGATGCTGAGCGTAGTGCTATGTACCAGACCTGCTATATAATTTGTAGTGCAGAATGAAAATGTAGGGCTTTTTGTTCAAAGTTAAGACTTTGAAGACAGTGACAGCAGGGCATTAACTCCAATTCCCTTTAATTGTGAATTAATCCCTTCTCAGTGGAGGCCACTGTGTGGCTACACAGATTGAACACCCAGAAGGTGGTCCTGCTTGTCACCTAATAGATACTCCACAGGAGCAAGCAAAGGATCCTCACCAAAAGGATCTCCACTAAAGATTGACCAAGAAGGATTTCGGAGAAGGATTTGAAGGATTTCCTGGTTTGACTCCTCCCTCCCCTTTTTTTGGTGGAGGCATGTGCTGTCTTTTTATGTAGGTTTTGTAGTTATCCTGGTGCCTGTTGCACCTGTTACCCCCTTGATAGCTCAATGAGGTAGGCATTATGATCCCATTAAAAAGGCTCAGCTGTGACTTTGCCTGTTTCCTGAAGTCCCATGCTTTTAAAAAATTTTTTATTTTTCTTTTGTTATATTTGCCTCTCAGAGATGTTTAGCTCTTTGGCTCGAAGACACACAGCTAGTGACATTTGAACAGGAATTTGAACCCAGTCTTCTGAATCCTGGATGAACATTCTTTCTACTACTTACCCCTGAAGAAAGCAAATTTTGGAAAGTTCATTGATTCTATTGATATCTTTGAGCTCTGAAGCGTTAGTATTGAGCCAATAAATCTAGTTGATTCCTGGTCTGTACGCATGTGCTATTTAGTTCTGAGAACAAATGGCTCCTCAGATACACCCTATTATCATGAGAGTCTGGCCCTTTAAGTTTTGCTGCTGCTGGCTTGGAAGATTTCATATAAGTTAATCTCCCAACTCCCAGTCTTCTGCAATGCTAACCATTGTTTAGGTTAAAGAAAAATATTTCTTGATACATTGTAGGTCTCCTCTGCCTCCACTCTCTTGATTTACTTCTGTGCACCTGATGCTCACTCCCTGGTTCTCCATGGTTGTGAAACACTACCTCCCAGGGGATGAAGCTTGGTGGTTATGGCTGCCCATGACCATGGACCAGCTGTCTGGATTTGAGTCATGCTTCTGTCTCTTACTTGCTGTGTGATGTTGGCCATGCTTTTGATTTAACCACATTTGAGCTTATTTCCTGATCTCTAAAACAGGGATAATGCAGTGATAGAGTTTCGATGTGATGATTAAAAGCCATAACTTAATGCTTTGGTAATAGCATTACTGTGTTGAGGGATGACCCCACGCATACCGAGGCAGTGGATCAAATTTATTTAGTTTATTCTCTGATGCTTATTTAATGCTTTCCCTACTCCCTAGGAGAGGACTCTTGGAATTTTGCCTTTTCTCATGGGATATCTGCGCTGTACAGTATTGAAGATTTCAAAGCAAAACAAAAGAAAAACAGTGGACAGGATGGTACTGCCACAATTTGCAGAGCAGTAAATGTTTTGAAGTAGACTTTTTTGGGGGGTGATGGGGAATGCCATGTCAAAAATAGTACTACCTCTTAGGTGGTCATGCATTCCAACAATGTGAGGAGAGGGATATGTGTAAGCAAGTGTGTAAAGCACTCATGAACTTATCATTAGAATCTCCCTTCCTCTTTCCAGGTTCTTCCATCTTCCTTTCACCCCACTTTTGGAATGCATTTGGAATAAATTGAATCTATATTTGTATGGGGCTCAGGGAAAATAATTTTACTTCAGTGTACTCACTAGAGCTGCTCATCCTCAAAGTTCTTTCTATCAGTTGGCAGTATTTAGAATGTATGCAAACGTTTGCCAAGATCTTGTTGTGTTTTTCTACATCCAGAACTATTTATGCAGCTAAAATGTTAAAGTAAACATTAAGGAATGAAAGGAAGATGAACGTATGTAATTCCAGCTGCTTTGTCCTGATGACTTTAAGGAAAATGGAGGCTCTGTATATTTGAGCCTTCGGTACCACTTCAGGACCTGCTTGCTTCATCCCTTTTGACCTTCCTGTACCTGTGCAGCAGCCAGTGGTGCAGCCCTCCTTTCTCTCCATCTATTCTCCCACCAAGAAAACAACCCAGGGTCCTGAGCAGCTATTTAGAGTCCTTGTAATAAGGATGAGATTCCTTAGATTGTCGCAGAGCAGGTTTTGTTTTTTGTTTTTTTTGTGTTTTTTTTTTTTTTTTTTTGGAGGATGGGGTTGAGTGAACGGATAATAGCTGCATTGCAAACACTAAGTTGATATTGCCCATCAAAGCTTAACTGAAGGATTTACTCCAAATGCTTAGAGGATTCTGTACGTTTTTGCATTTATTAAAGGTACATGAAATCAGGACCATAATTTGGTCTATATAATTTTACAACTTTATGGAAATAACCACATTGTTAGTACCCAGTGAGAGACCCTTCTGGTGTTGATGAGACTCGTGCCATCCCTTCAGTGATTTGCTGCCCCTCTGTCTGGTTGACCCAAATGATCAGGGATGACATAGACACCTAAAACCAGAGATAACTTAAGAACTCCCCTATTGCTATGAGGTTGTGTCTTCCCTCACTGTACATAAAAAGACAAACGAGCTGATGGTTTCTCTGGTGGTTTTCCTTCTTTCCACTTGGGTTTAGGCTAATGAGCATCAGATGGCTGCTTCCACAGAATTTCAGTGCTAAGTGAGCCATTAGATGCTGACTTGGACTCCTCTCTCTACTTTTATTTCCCCTCAGTGCAAGAATACCCTTCTCCACCAATACCTCTGCTCTTCCTTGTGAATTTCTTCCTTAGAAATTCCTGATATAAACCAGATTCTAGCAGATCATCATAGACCCCCTCCTTCTTGCTCACCTCAGCATGGAACAATTCACTAAATATTTTTGGTTGTACCTCAAATCTCTCCAGATTGCCTCTCTCCCTTGTCCCCACATTCCTTGCTCTTCTGGAGTCTCCTACTGCTATCCCCCTCCAGTCTCCCTGTCAGTCTTGTCCCAAACTCCTAGAATGAACTAAACAGTGCTAGCATGCATAACCTTCATTGCTTCTCAGAATTGAGTCCAAACTCCTCTTTTATCATGGGATAAAATATTTTTATTGTTCCTCCCTTGCCTGCCTCTCTAGCTAAATCCATTGGCCTCTCAAAATCAGCTGGAATGCATTACTTTATTCTCCCAAATGGAGCATAATCCTTAATTTTCTGGGCCTTTTTTGTGAATTCTTCCCTCATGCTCTGTCTGGATTACTATTCTCAGCTCAAAACTCACCTCCTCCTTGAAGTCTTACCTGACCCCTCAGGCAGAGTTGACTCTTCTCTTCTTTTGACTTTGTATGATAATGTTAAAGCACTGGTAGTACTATATTGTACATAATTTTTAAGAGCCGTTTTTTTCTTTCACTTTCATAAGAATACATTTTAAACATATTTTTATAAACTGGTAGCATACATACCAGAGTGTTAAATATATATGTGCAGTTTAAAGAACAACCACTATAAAATCAGACACTTAGGTGTCTATCACCTAGCCTTAGATACAGGACTTTGCCAATCCCCAGAAATCCCCTTTTTGTCCCTCTCTGGTCTCCTGGGCTTCCCCCATCTCCTATAGGTAATGAGTATTTTGAATTTTATGTTAATTATTAACATGCTTTTCTTTGTAGTTTTTAAAAAATGCCACATGTGTGTGTGTGTGTGTGTGTCTATTCCTAGGCAATACATTATTTAATAGGGTCTGTTTTGAACTTTATATAAAATGGAATTGTTCTGTGTCTATATATGACTTCTTTTATTATGTTTATAAGATTTTTTGGTTATGTGTTGTCATGTTTCATTTTTTCATGATTGTATAAATTACCTTTTACAAATACATCATTTTATTTACCGAATCTATTGTTAATGACTTATTTCTAGGTTTTGCAGTTATGAACAAGGCTTCTGTGAACATTTTTGCTCATGTCTTCTGGCCCAGAGATAGGATTGGCATTAGAAATATATACTTGGAAGAAAGACATCTGGGTAGAATATATATGCAGATTTACCTTTAGCAGACTTTTCCAAACATTTGTCAAAGTAGTTGTGTCAGGGACTGTATCTTTTTTATTTTGCTTTCCCTAATACCTAAGATAGTGAATGCCAAACATAGTTGCTCAATACATAACCATTGAGTGAAAACAGATGATAAAGTAGGTGTTATGCCATAGCCCTTGTGTATGAATAGCTCTGGGAAATAAAGTCAAAGAAAAGACCTTTTCTACCCCCAGCTTGATCTGATAGAATAGGGCTCTTAGCCTGGTATAGTATGATACGTTTTAATAATGATATAGATAGGAGTAATATAATTGTAATGTCCCATACCACTTTTGAAAGGATTCTTGGAAAATGAAGTTGAAATTATGACTGTAGCAGGCAGAAACCTCAGAGTAGAATGGGTTTCCAACTGCAGTTAATAATCTTTTCCCAAATTACAGAGGAGCTAAATTTTGGGAACTAACCTGTCTTGTCATGTGCGTCTTTCTCCAATGCATCTTCTGGAGTTTGGAGATGGGTGTAAACACCACAAATTTCGAGAATGGGTGTAAACACCACAAATTTATAATGCTACACAGAGAAAGACACAGATGGACTCTCTGAGTAGCAAAACACTGCTAAGCCCTGTTAACAACATGCAGATCATAAATTGGGATACAACATGAATTTAATTGTGTTCCTTGAAATACCTCTATAAGGCAATATTTTAGGGATCCCTTCTCTTATCCAAGACTTATTTAATAAATTGATTCTTTTAAAAAATCTTATTTAAAAATAAATTGAGGTTTATAGAAGAGTTGCAAAGATGTAGAGTGCCTGTATACCCTCCACTCAGCTTCTGTTGATACTAACAACGTCTTATACAACCATGATATAGTTATGAAAACCAAAAATTAACACTGGTGTAATACTAAGAATTAGATTATAGACTTTATTCTGATATCACTAGTTTTCCACTAATGCCCTTTATCTATTCAACACACAATCTAGAATACCATTTGTATATAGTTGTCTCCTCTAATCTGTGAAAGTTTTTCAGTTATTCCTTGTTTTTCGTGATGTTGACCTTTTTGAAAAGTACTGGTTAGGTATTTGTAGAATGTCCCTCACTTTGGGTTTGTCTGATGTTTTCTCAGGATTAGACTGGATTATGGATTTTTGGGAAGAACCTCACAGAAGTGAAGGTGTCCTTATAACATTGAGTGAGGGGTAGATGCTATCAGCATGACTTACCATCAGTGAACCTACCTTGATCATTTATTTAAGGCTGTATCTGCCAGGTTTCTTTGCTGTAATGTTAAAATTTTTCTTTTTCCTAAGTCCAGCCCATACTCAAGGAGAAAAGAATTAAACTCTACTTCCTGGAGTGAGGAATATCAAAGAATTTATGGATATATATTAATACCACCACAATTATTAATAAATATTTTGCAAGATACTTTGAGGCTATGCAAATATCCCTTTTCTCTAAATTGGTTTATTTAAGTCAGAAAATAGAACAATCAAACCCTAAGAACAGAAATCAATTAAAAGAAAATTGTGACAATAAAAGTCCCCCCCCCCTTTTTATTTTTTTTAATCAGTGGGTAATACCAGCTAACCCACTGTATTTTCAGGCCTTTGCTGAAAAGGTTTCTCATGGCTTAATAGTTGAGCAGCTGAAACCCATGTAATAGGAGGAGTGTACCAAAGAACGATTCCTCTATATCCAGGTCTGTGGATTACCTGTACCTCCTCTTACTTAATTGGCATTGATGACATCCATTTGCAATATTATCTATTTTGAGATATTGAGAGTTGGACCTTATTTTTTAACAGAAATATTAAGTAGCAAGCATGCATAATTTCTTTAGACAGAGCAAGAGGTAAGCATTTCATTTCCCTGTATTTGTCTTTTGTTGCAACTTGCATTAATTACCATTTGGGATAAGTTTCTCAAGGCTTTGGGGTGCCAGGCCTTATGAATACTAGTGTATTCATTAATTAATGAATCAAGCCTATATATTTTTTCTAAGTGAAGAAAATGGACAAGAATACCCCCAATATACAATTGAACTTTCTCAAATGTTTCCTGGCACAAAGGGAAACTTCATATTGTAGGTTGTGTGTCTTCACTTTAATGCTGAAGAAAAGTTCTAAAATAATCTCTTTTTGCCCAAATTTCATTAGGTAAATTTTAGAAAAGTACCTAAAATTTTTTGGGGGGTCCTATATTGAGTGAAAATGAGGAAATAAATAATTCAAGAACATTTCTTAGGCTTGAAGGACTTGTGATTTCAGAATGAAAAGAACCTAGTACCCACCAAAATGGATGAAAATAGAACCATACTAAGGGACATCGTGATAATACTTACGAGCTCTTGGGACAAAAAGAAGGGCCTAAAACTTCCAGAGACCAGGGTGGGTGGGAGTTATATACAAACAGTCAAGAATCCAAATCACTTGGGACTTTGCATGTGCTCCCCAACTAGAATTCTAAACGTAGCCAAAATAGCAATGAGGTATAAGGGTTGAACAAATAACATTTTTCAGACATGTAGGGCCTCAAATGTTTTATGCCCCCTGCAGCTTTTTCTCCTAAAGCAACCAGAAGAAGTGTTTTATGAGAACAAAAAAGCAAATTCCTAATGATGAAGATACAAATTTTAAGAAAAGGAGAATTAGATTTAAGAGAGAGGTGAAGATAATTTTTGGGATGATGGTGGAGGGAGATTCCTGAATGAATCTATGAAGCAGACTAAGAGAACAACCAGAAGATTGGAGCAAGTCAGAAAGTTCAGGAAGAGATAATTCTAAAAGATAAAATCCATAGTGTTTGTACTGAAAGGAAAAAGAGATAATCAGGGGTAAGTCTGAAGATAAAATAGTGAGAGCTTATAAAACAAACAAACAAAAAGTAAACCAAACGAACAAAAAACTAAGCAAACCAGAAAACTAAGCAAAACAAAAAAAGGGAAGTATTAACTCTAGGGGAAAAAAAGTTGTATGAGAAAGAAAAAAAATTGTGGTATACTTCATGGCTTAGCAGTGAATAACATCCACATAATCATCATAATACAAAATTGAATAAGGATCAAACCAAAATTATGATAAAAAATGTTGGAGGCATAGAGGATTGGAAAGCCTGCCCTTGTGTGGTATGTATGAGTTGGGATAGAGAGAATGCAAAATGCCAGTTTTCTTTTTGATTGTAGTATAGTTGACATATTAGTTTCAGATATACAACATAGTGATTTGACAATTATATACATTACAAAATAGGGTACCTGCGTGGCTCAGTCAGTTAAGTGTCCGACTTCGGCTTAGGTCATGGTCTCGTGGTTTGTGGGTTTGAGCCCTGTGTTGGGCTCTGTGCTGATGGCTCAGAGACTGGAGCCTGCTTCAGATTCTGTCCCCCTCTCCCTCCCCTGCTTGAGTGTTCTGTCTCCCTCTCAAAAATGAATAAACATTAAAGCAATTAAAAAAACCCAAAATGCTTACCCCAATAAGTGTAGCTGCCATCTGTCACTGTACAAAGTTATTGCAGTGTTATTTACTGTGTTCTTACTATACTTTTCATCTTTGTGACTTAACTGTAACTGGAAGTTTGTACTGTTTAATCTCCATCTATTTTACCCATCCACCCACCACTCCTCCTTCTGGCAACCACTGGTTCTAATATTTATGAGTGTGTTTCTCGTTTTTTATTTCTTTTCTTCATTTTGGTTTTTAGATTCCACATTTAAGTGAAATCACATGGTATTTGCCTTTTTCTTTCTGACTAATTTCACTTAGCATGATACCCTCTAGGTCCATCCATGTTGTTGTGAATGGTAAAATTTCATTTTTATGGCTGAGTAATATTTCATTGTTACATATGCCACATCTTCTTTATCAATTCATCCATGGATGGACAGTTAGGTTGCTTCCATATCTGTGCTATTGTAAATAATGCTGTAATAAGGGCTGCATATATCTTTTCAAAGTAGTGTTTTTGTTTGTTTTCTTTGGGTAAGGAGGGTAGTAGGTCTTGGGGTAGTTCTTTCTATTTTTATTTTTTTGAGGCATCTCCATACTCTTTTCCATAGTGGCTGCACTAATTTGCATTGTACCAACAGTGCATGAAGGTTTGCTTTTCTTCACGTCTGTGCCAACACTTGTTGTTTATTGTCTTTTTGATACAGCCATTCTGACAGGTGTGAGATGATATCTCATTATGGTTTTGATTTGCATTTTCCTGGTGATCAGTGATGTTGAGCATCTTTTCATGTGTCTACTGGCCATCTGTATGTCTTTGGTAAAAATGTGTATTCAGAGCCTCAGCCCAATTTTTAATTGGATCATTTGTGTTCCTTTGTTTTGTTTTGGTTTTTGGTGTTGAGTTGTATTTATAAAATACCTGTTTTCTATAGAGGAAGTCAGCAGGTAATACCTACAATTAAAAACTCGAGGAAAAAGTTTATACTTGCTATTAGAGATAGGTATCAAAATAAGTAATAAAGGTGCTTTACTGGAGTGGAGGAGAGGTCCATGATGACTAGTCTTTACAGAACTTTTTGCCTTTTTACACTTTTTGCATATATAGGTAATTTTGATTAAGATAAAAACAACCATCAAAAAATATTAGAAATGAGGTATCCTTAGTTGAGATGGCAGACTTTCTTAATATCTGACAGGTTGTTTGGGGGATGATTAAAAATATGTTCAGGAGTCCTATTGTCTTTCCTTTTCCAAGGTTGTAGAAGTCAATTTGTTTGATGCTGAACATATCTGAAATGATTAAATTGATTTCCCTTTGCATAGCTTTTTTTCCCCCACCTAAAGCAATTTAGAGGATATGGTTAGTTGGCCCAGGCCTTTTTCCTGCCTGCTCCTGGTAACATCACACCTTCTCTTTTGGGAAATGGCTTTATTTCCACTTCAGCCAGTACTGATGGGTGCGTACAGATGACCAAGCCTGACCTGATTCATCATCATTCATTCTCCCTCTGGTTATACCACTGGCCTAGGAATGGGAACCTAACTCACGTTAGGTCAATCAGGATACTTTACTGTTCTAACTGGAAGTGATGGAGAACAGTAGGGTTTTATTTGTTTGTTTGTTTTTAGTATAATTTGTTGTCAGGTGGGCTAACATACAGTGTATACAGTGTGCTCTTGGTTTTGGAGGTAGATTCCTGTGATTCATTGCTTACATACAATACCCAGTGCTCATCCCAATAAGTGTCCTCCTCCATGCCCATCACCCATTTTCCCCTTTCTCGCCCCCGCCATCAACCCTCAGTTTATTCTCTGTATTTAAGAGTCCCTTGTGGTTTGCCTCCCTCCCTCTCTGTTTCTAACTATTTTTCCCTCATCCCTCCCCCCATAGTCTTCTGTTAAGTTCTCAAGTTCCACATATGAGTGAAAACATATGAAATCTATCTTTCTCTGACTGACTTATTTCACTTAGCATAATACCCTCTGGTTCTACCCACGTTGCTGCAAATGGCAGGATTTCATTCTTTCTCATTGCCAAGTAGTATTCCATTGTGCATATAAACCACATCTTCTTTATTCATTCATCAGTTGATGGACATTTAGGCTCTTTCCACAACTGGGCTATTGTTAAAAGTGCTGCTATAAACATTGGGGTACACGTGCCCCTATGAATCAGCCCTCCTGTATCCTTTGGATAACTTCCTAGTAATGCTAATTTCTGCATTGTAGGGTAGTTCTATTTTTAATTTTTAAGGTACCTCCATACTGTTTGCCAGAGTGGCCATACCAGTTTGCATTTCCACCAGCTGTTGGTGGGAGCAGGTTTTTAGTTTAGTTTTTTTTTTTTCAGTCTTGTCCACATGCTATAGGGATGTAAGCCTGAGCTGCCTGTAGCTATATTTCCAATGTGTGAAGTTAGTTCTTCAAATAAATTGAAGCAAATATGCAGGCAGATAGAGAGATGAGGAAGACTGTGGGGCATGGAAGAAGTCAGAAAGGAGGAGTGCGGAGGGACCGAAGACCTCTGAGCCTTTGCATCCAGCTGACCTAGCTCCATCCCTGCCCTTTTTGTCATTGGAATTCAGAAGCCAACAAATCTCTTTCTTTGTTTGATAAAATTATTTAGAATTGGGATTTTTGTCACTTGACAACAAAAAGGTTCAGGCTAATGTGAGTAATTAGCATGTTTTATAGCATTAGGCAAGAAGAATTTTTTCCATGTTCAAGAAAGAGAGCATACAGACATGCCTATTACCCTCTGCTTAATTTTTTTTTAAACAATTGGGATTATATCATTGAAAGCTAAAGACTCTTAGATGGGATTGAAAGTAATCTGATGGTTTGACATTTGAAACCCAGAACTGCTTTGGATCAATGCCAACAATAAGAAATCTTTAGTTTTATGACTTTTGCTGAGATAACTTTGATTCCTTTCAAAATTGTAAGTTACACATTTTATATTGAATCAGAAAGTTTACTTAAAGAGTTAAAACCCATATTTAAGAGTTTAATTATGATCTTCTGGACACTGTGTTAGGTTGGCACTTTGGGGAAATGCAGAATAAGTATGATCGATGCTTTCATGTTGCCTAAAATCAGTGAAAGATCATGTAGACTTATGAAATATTTAAGTATTACATGATAAGAATTATAGGCACTCACCCAAGAGAAAGGAGCCATTCTCTTGATGCAACTTCTAGCCAGGTGAGTCTAGAACTTTCTTAGAATTCTCTCCATTATATAGACTAATCATTTTTTCCCTTCTTTCCTTGAACCTAGGCATGGAGTAAAGGACTTTGGCTATGAATGAGAATAGAGCAGCAACTCTGCTTTTTTAGGTTAGGTTGTAAATAAACACCCTTGGTATAAACGTGGAAGCTGAAGAACTCCATTGCTTTGTTAGGAAGGAAGTGAAAAGCTCAGCTGTTCTGTGGGCCAGAAATGCTGAGCCGGCAGGTTCTTCAGCACAAGGGAAGAAACTGCTTCGCAATGGCTCCATGCCTCCAGGGTTGCCCTGTTCTCATCAGATGCTTTCCCTGTTCCTACAGGCAGGCATTGCCCAGAGGAGGAGGGGATGGCAAGGTGCCAGCTGTAAATAATGAATAGCACCCTCATTTACATTCTTTTTTAGTGGTGCCTGTTTGCACACAGCATTGCAGGAATCTGGAGCCTGAGGAAATATGACTTGGAGCTTGCTTGGGCTCCCTCCCTCCAGTGTGCCTAGTTCAGGAAAAGACAGAGCTCTGTCCGTCAGACCATCTGGCTCTCTTGAATGTGCTTATTAGTAACAGTGGAGGTGGGTCTGTTAGCTTGGGACAGCATCTCTCAGACAGATGCTGAGTTTATGTGTAAAATATGGCTTCCAGCCAAAGCACTAATCATGATCGCCTCTGAAGTGGTTCCAATCGTCTGGATGAGGCACTCCGGCTCTTATGTTGTTTGTACAAGCTGGTAGTTAGAGGTGTTGTGTACAAGATATTTGTAGTCATAATTTCTCCAAACAGGTTAAGGCAAACATTATGAGAATCAGCATATTAATGTGCTGTGTTTCAAATTAGAATTATAAACACAATTTCCTCATTGGAGGCCTAATCTGCTAGGAAGAAGCCAGATGTTTAATGTTGAAACCATTATTTAGGAAGACCTATCAAAGTAAAACAAATTGTTGTTGTTTATGTGTAGGGAAAAACCTGCTTGATGGAAGGGATCTCAGAAAAACTGCTTTGAGAGGATTCTTGATCATGTTGAATTTCCATACATTTCTTTCTGCTGCTCAAGAGCAAGGGTTTATTTTAGAAACATCATTTAGCAAATAGGAATTCTGTCCTCCTAGAAAAACCTACAGGCCAGGACAGTGCATTTCCCGGTGAAGAGGGGGTAACAGATGTGCTGCAGTAGTAGTTTGGAAACAGTTTAGTCTCGGAGGGTTTTTGTTGTTAACTTTTGATATTAACTCCCTCTTTGTGTTGTTTCTGAGGTAAGAGTCAGAAGCAGTGTTTGGTGATGGTTGACATATGTGTCTTCCACTTGTCTTTTGAGCTGCTATGTATAACTGGCTCCCACATTCCTATTGTTCAGGTGTAATCATTCCATTTGGCTCCTTCTTATCTTTAAGGGATTGCAACCCCACACCCTTTGCATTGGTCTGTGACTGTATCTTTCTTTCCTCTTCTCTCTTCTCCCTCCTTCCCCTCCTTATTCGATTCCACTTTCTCATGTTTCCTTCTTTCTCCCTTTCTGGTAGGAAACACATGTTAGAGAATATATCCAGTTGCTCTGATGAGCACACCAAAAAAATCCCAGGAAGAAGCACAAAGATGGGCATTGGAGATGGTTTTCTAAAATTTGATGACATCATGTATTTTGTCCTAAATATTCTAGATACCGCCACTACTATTCTTGAGTTGCAATTTAGTCTTTTTCCCAAAGTTTTCTTTGTTGCGGTATAAATTTTTGGATTGTCCCAAGTCTGTTCAGAGTACACAAAGCTGTTACCTAGCAGATTAACTGAGGCCATTTTGACATGCTTACATTTTTAGTCCTTACAACGAGAGGAATAGCAGCTTGAAGTGGTTAGAAACCCTGGGAGTTGGAGGCTTCCCTTCTGCTGGATTCTACAATTTGGGAGCTGTCAAGTCCTGATGGGATCCAGAGAAGGCAGCACCTCATCTGAAATTTTTCTATAAAACCTGGAGGATGCATATGCCCCGAGAGCTCATTTGCCCTCTAACCTTTAGCATTATAAGGGATCAGAAAGAAATCATCCCATAGAGATGAGAATTTGTTGTTACTGAACATGTTTTGATTTCTGTTAATACTATCTCATTTTCCTCGAAATAATTTTGATTTTTCCTCCTAGTCTGTTCATGTTCCTCTGTTTCACTCATTCAGAAGCACTTGTTAACCTTTACTTATTTGTATCTTCTTTTTTATTCCACCAAGTCCTAGAAGGGACATGAAGTAGAATCTAACTCATTTGCCCACCTTATACTTGAATTCTCTGAAGAACGTCCTCTCATCTACGGTTTTCTGTTCTTGCTCATAGTTGGTCATATCCACTGACAAAATGCTTTAAATCTTCCAGTCCCACCTATTTCACCTCTGGGTTATTCTGATTTTTAGAATATCCTTTTTTGTGTGGGCTTTAAATCTGTTTCTTGGCAACTATCACTCATTAATATCTGGATCGTTGTGACAAATGAGGTAATGGATATAATATACTTAGCATAGTGTCTGGCACAAAGAAAGAACATAATAAAAGATAACTGCTTTTATTCTTGCTACTGTTAGTTCTTGTTTTGCTCCTTGGAGTTGTATAACACAAACCAGTTCCTCCATTTGGAATTCCTTCACACAATTGAAAACAACTATTGTCACTTGTTGACCTAGCTCCCTTTCCCATATTTTAAGCTAAATATTCCCACTAACTTGCATCACTCCTCACATGACTAGGCTTGAGTTTCTCCACTTGCCACTTGCCTTGAACAAGTTGTAGTTTCTTGTTCTAGATGTAGCTTCCAGAAGTGAAAGCAATATTCACGTAAGGGGTGGGTGTGGGTTGGGTTCTATAGTATAATAGCTGTTAATGAGGCCTAAGTCACATTATCTTTTCTGGCAGTTATAGTAAATTGATGATTAGATTTATTGATGAGATCTCTTAAATTTTCCTTTGACAGGATAAACCTATACATCTACAATTTTTTTATGTCTGCAATTTTTTCAACCAAAAGTAAAGACACTTCTGTTTATCATAGCTAAATACCATCTTAGGAAATAGCTGCAGCTCATATTCTAGCTCTCAAAGACCTCTTTTGGTTCCATCCACATTGCACTTTGCTATTGGATCCACAGAAATAGTTTTCTTGGCTTATAGTTTGAGTTTATGTGGGGAAACCCTGGATTTCTGCAAGATGATATCTTAACTTGGGCTGCTATAACAAAAGGACCATAGACTAGGTGGCTTATAAATAATAGAAATTTATCTCAAAGTTCTTGAGGCTGGAAGTCTAAGATCTAGGTACCATCATGGTTGGGTTTGGTGAAGCCCTCTTCTAGGTTGCAGACTGCTGACTTGTCATTGTATCCTCACTTGACAGCAGAGAGGGAAGGAAGCTATTTCATGACTCTTACCAGGGCATTAATCCCATTCATAAAGGCTTTCCTCTCATGAATTTATCTAATCCTAGTTACTTCCTAAGGGCCCCACGTGCTCATACCATTACATGGGAGCATAGGGTTCCAATATCAGAATTTTGGGAGACACAGACATTCAGTTCATAACAGATGAGGAGACTGCTAGAGCATTCACTAGAAAGGAGAAGGAAGAGTCTGGGTGAGCAGGATTGTTCATAGTGGCAGAGTTAGATTCCACATTCAAGTAGAGTGAAATCGGAACAAAGAAATAGGTAAACACAACAGATTCAATGACCATGAGCATGAATTTGGAGACATAAAAACTTGAAAATAACCCAGCTACTCTTACGACATGCAGTCACAAGCGTGGAATTTAAAGGATCATCCAGCAGTTAGGAAAAAACTTATCATTTTCCCTGGAGGAGTTGTTATTGTAATCAGATGGGATCATAAGGGAAAGAGCTTAGCACAAAGCTTGAAACTTAGTAGGGAATCAATAAAAGTGGGTCTAGGGGACATGTGTCCTCTTTGGGTCCTTCTGCATCTTGATTTTGGCCTTCATCTTTTTCTTTTCGGTAATTTTCTCTTAGGTGATTGCATCCAATCCATTATCTATTTTTATTCCTCACATTTTTCCATCTCTAGCCTATCATTTTTTTTCTTTTTTTTTATACCCCCCCCCTCCAACCCATCTCTAGTCTGTCACTTTGTGAACAAACCCATGTTTACGCTCTCCTTAACCTTCCTGACTTTATAGCCTTTAATCTTTCCCCCTTTGATTCTTCATCTTTCCAGGCTGAAGTGCCCTCAAATTTTTAGTCCACCAAATTCCCAATCCTCTCCCTCATTCCAGTGCCCCTCTCAAGACTTAGTCTAGCTCTCTGCCCTACTTGAAGAAGGACTTCTTTTTGGGTTTGGCATATGTTACCTGCTCATCTTCCCTGGCCTCATGATAGTCTGAGACTTCATTTCTTCATCTGTAAAGTGGGAAATAAAGCCAGTAACCTCATAAGAGGGGGTGGTAAGATTTGAGTAAATTGATGGATATGAATTGTCTAATGCAGAGGAGTGAGGCATGGAGGAGTCTCAGAGATGTCGTGGTTAAAACCATCATGTTCTTAATTAAATTTCCTTTTAAAATTTGACTTAGAAATAGTATGAAATATGTTGGTTTCCGTTACACTTGCACTTAGATTTCCATTGAGAAACACAAGAATAGTTTTTCTGTTAACAGTTAAACCTGTTTTATTTTAAATTTTTATTTTTGAGAGAGAGAGAAAGAGAGCAAGCAAGCAGGGGAGGGACAGAGAGACAGAGACAGAAAGTCTGAAGCAGGCGCTGAGCTGCCTGAGGTGGGCCTTGAGCTAACAAACCCGTGAAATCATGACCTGAGCTGATGTCAGATGCTTAACCGACTGAGCTAACAGTTTAACTCATTTTAGCTTCATGGTAACATGCTTTTACTGCTTATGTGGAAAATTGTGAGGGAGAAAGCTCTGATGAAATCATTCACTATGTCCTACTCTCTAAACCATTAAACCATTGCTTTGGAGGTTGACAGCTGCCAGGAGCAGGACTTAAGCATTCCATGAGCTCTACAGGAGCACACCTTTAAAACATGCTGAATTTTATGTCATTTGTGAACCTTTGTACTATTAACAAGAGTGATGGTGATGATGACTTCCATTTTTGAGCCACTTACTATGTGCCAGATACTATACTAGGTCCTGGAGTCAAAAGACTAAACATGGCAGTCAAAGATTAGAGACAGTCTATACATAGAACTCCTACCCCTCGTCTGGGACTTGGTAGATTTCCCGTAAATATTTGAAGGAAAAGAATAAGTGATGCTCAAAGAGTTTAATTGACCTCCAAGGAGGTCTTTTGGATTCTTGAAAAAATAATGGCTTTTATAATTGGAGGGTATTATGCTAAGTGAAATTAGTCAGGAAAAGACAAAAATCATAGGACTTCACTCATATGAGGACGTTAAGAGGCAAAACAGATGAGCATAAGGGAAGGGAAACAAAAATAAAAACAGGGAGGGGAACAAAACAGAAGAGACTCATAAATATGGAGAACAAACTGAGGGTTGTGGGAGGGGGGGATGGGCTAAATCGGTAAGGGGAACTAAGGAATCTACTTCTGAAATCATTGTTGCACTATATGCTGACTAATTTGGATGTAAATTAAAAAAAAATAAAACAAGTTAAAATAAAATTTAAAAAAAGGCTCAAAATATCCCCATACCATACCAAATTTAGGTCCTAGGGAGTGATAGGACTTCTGAGATTCTATTGCATCTGGGGCCTGTTCAATTCAAAGAAGTTTACATGAGCCTGACTTTGGGTCCCTATTCATGAGTTTCTTCACACTTCTCCTAGATGGCCCACACTGTTCCATGGAGCATGGCTCTAGACAAAAACTGGGAAAGTGTGTTAGAGGAAAGAGATAGCTAAGGCAGTAGGGCCTTTAGTTCTCTAGAAGTGCCAGACAGCACTTAGGAAGACACTGCTTTTCTCCTTCGGTTTCTTTTTTCCTAGTTACTGGCTTTTAACAAATACATCTTTTTTTGAGAGAGAGAGAGGGAGAGAGTGCACATGAGCTGAGGAGAGGGGAACAATTGCATCTTAATTGTCAGACAAATAAGCTGTTTTCAAATTGTTTTGAAAATAGGGTTGTCATTGACAAACCAGTTTTGAGGTCTCTCTTCTATGTTGTAATAAAACAGTACTAGCGCTGTAGTCACACTGGGTGTGTGTGTGTGTGTGTGTGTGTGTGTGTGAGAGGGGTGGTATATGAAGTACAGTACATTTGGTAAACATTCTTGATTAGCTTAATGGATGCACAGTTCTTTGTGGCATTAATTTCAGTTTTAAATGATACTTGGTGGTAAATATGTTAAGTACATTAACTCTTGCTGCCTTGGTATCCATTTGTTAAATTACCTATTTCCTTGCACCTGAAGGCCTCTGAGTCCTAAGGAAGTTAATGCCCCCATTGAAAGTGAGCAACTTTATTCCTGAGCCTTCCACATTAGAAGGATCATCCCCAATGTTTCTGAATTACTTAAGGATGTGAAAAATATCTTTATTTTCTATTTGATGACACTTCTAGGTAATGTGAGGAATTATAGAATAATACCTTAGCTTGGAGAGGATTTTACTCCAAAATAAAATCAAGTCAGATTCTCAGCTGTTGCCTGTTAAGTGCCAGTTTGACATTTGAAATGATCTCAACTTCATGATTTGGAGAACCCCACAACCAGCAACTATAACTTTCATCCACTCAAAACCCATTTGGTCATGACTCATAAAGGAGCTCATTTTGTTGGGGAGGATTGAATTGGAGCAATCGGGGATGAAAACATAAGACCTAATGATGGAGTATCTGCTGTGCAACTTCAAGGTCCAAATTTGTGTTCACTTTAAAATAAACACTCTTACTTTTATGCCAGTTTTTCTTAAGAAATGTAGGATGGAATAAAAGTAATGTTTAGAAAAGGTAGAAGTAAGATTTATAAATATTCTTTGGGTCTTAGGACTTCATGTTGTCTGTTGGCCAACCATAATGTGCTGAGCTGGGTCTTGGTTTGGTCCTCCGTGGCAGTATGACCTTGGGAAAGTCAGTCAGCACTTTTTGGCCAGGGTTTCCTCAATTACACAAAGAAGCTGGAAACTAGTACCTTTGTCAGAACACTGGTACGATTGAGTAGGCTTCCCTATGTAATGAGATTAACATGCAAAAGAACAGGTTGGGGTTCACTTTTAGGAAAACCTAGTTGGAAAGTGGATTACTGTGAAGCTTATGGAACTTAAATGTCAGGATTCCTCACTTGCACACACCCTTAGTTAAAAAAATTTTTTTAAAGTTTATTTTTAGGGGGTGGCAGGGAGGGAGAGAGAGAGGGGGAGAGAGAGAGAGAGAGAGAGAGAGAGAGAGAGAGAGAGAGAGAGAGAGAATGAGAATATCCTAAGCAGGGTCTGTGCTGTCAACATAGAGAGTGACGTGGGGCATGATCTCTCAACCTTGAGATCATGATCCAAGCTGAAATCAAGAGTGAGATACTAAACTGACTGAGCTACCCAGGGGCCCTGCACATACCCTTTTAAAATATTTTCTTTTGTACCTAATTTTGTATTTATTACGTTTTCTTAAACAGAGGCTCCCAAATTACAGATTCTGATAAAGCCTGGATTCTCCCTTGTCGAGCTTCTTCATAAGTTTGTTCCGTTATTCTTCGTGCTTGTGCAGACTCCAAAATTCATCAATTAAAAAAAAGGCTTTTAATGACTGCTAAAAATAAGACACTGTATTTTAAAGCATTTGCGTAATATTTGTTATCATAGAGCTCTCATGCAGGACTTGTCCAGAGGGAGAAGAATTAATTTGCCTCAACACATAAATATATTTTTAAATTTTTTGTCATGTTTATTTGTTTTGAAAGAGAGCAAGAGAATGCATGCACATGCATGAGAGCGAGGGAGGGGGAGAGAGAGAAAGAAAGAATGAATGAATGAATGAATGAATAAATAAATCCCAAGCAGGATGCATACTCTCAGTGTAGAGCCTAAGGCAGGGCTCCATCCCATGACTGTGAGATCATGACCTGAGCTAAAATCAAGAGTTGGGCGCTCAACTGACTGAGCCACCCAGGTGCTTCATGTCTCAACACATACATTGAACAATGGATTTATTTCTGCTAAGGAAAGCAAGGGTGTAGAAGCTTTCTTGATGGGATTGAATGATTTGTAGACAGGTCCATTGATGAATCACTTGATGTAAGTGACAATCACATCACTTAGTTAACATCACATCACTTGATATTAGTGACAATAAACTTGCTGAAATAAGATACATAGTCTTTTGTGAATGCCTCTGATATTAATCTCAGCTCATGAACATTTTATTATATTTGATTAAATTGGTCAGTTTGTTTTTTGCAGTCATGGTTGTCTGTTGGACTTAGAAAGCTATGTGTCATCTTGAAGGGTAGGAGAGGTATGGGCCATTCTAACTGGGATGAGAAAGAAAGATGTTCTGACAGGTGTCGAGAGGTTGTGAGTGGAACTAAGAGAGACATGGTATGCAGGCAGACCATGACTGTTTCTTCCCAAAGTATGCAGACTTTTCTTAGAGGGAGGAAAGAGTTCAGGTAATGAGGCATTAACTGAGAGAAGCTTTTTATTTTAAGGACAGCTCTTGCCAAAGGAGGCATTCTGATTAAGGTCATACATACACACTCACAGATTGACAGAGGTTGAGTGAGTGGAGGTTGAGAGAGAAAAGACCCTGAAAGACTGAGGAAATTGAAATGGAGATGAGAAAAAAACAGGGCTTCTTCTCAGATGAAAGCAACCAAAACTGAGGCTGATTTTGAAAGAGAAGGAAAATAAAACAAAGATGCCACTTGATTCAGAGACTAATTTTACTAAGCCGAAAAGCAGAGCAGTAGCTATGCTTTTGATAGGGATAGAAAGAGCTCAGTGAGCAATGGGCAGGGGACAGAGCCACGCACGGGTGATCTTCCACAGGTGGCCCAAGTGGCTGAGACAGCTTGTCTTGGGAAGGGCTGGAAGCAGGACTTGACCAGCAGTGGGGGAGGTAGGAGGAATTGATGCTGGACTAGTTAGGGCTGACTAGGCTGTAAGCCTGTGTAAAAGAAAAACATCTTCAACATAACTAACTACTTTAATTGAGAATTTGAAAAGTGCTCTAATGCTTTATGGTTTCTGCTTTGGAGTGATTCATATTATTTACTAGTTATTAAGTGTTACTGGTTTATTTTATTTTTTTAATTTTTTTAATGTTTATGAGAGAGAGAGAGAGAGAATGAGTGAGAGAGAGGCAGAGCAAGAGAGGGACACAGAATTGGAAGCAGGCTCCAGGCTCCGAGCTGTCAGCACAGTCTGACGTGGGGCTCGAACTCACAAGCCACGAGATCATGACCTGAGCCAAAGTCAGACACTTAACTGACTGAGCCACCCAGGCGCCCTGAGTGTTACTGGTTTATTAACCCACAGTATGTTTTACATTTTATTGGCAACAGTAAATACTATGACTCTTATTTTTTTTATTGGTGCATACACTTTACATTTATCATGTTAGAGGGTTTTCTTAATAAAGTTACACTTAGAATTGCTTAGTAACAATGTACTCTGAGAGGCAGTGAGATAAAACTCTTGGTTGGGAGAAAAACTCGGTTATTTTATTGATAGTGCAGGTGATGGTGAATGGATGCTACTGGCTCTTGGCTGGCCATGGTATAAAATCACTTGAAGTCTGGATCCATTTTCAATTCCATAATTACTTACTGAGTGCATCCAGTGATGGGCTGGATTGATTTTACAATCTCTAAGAACTGATTATGTGCATCTCTTCCCAACACCACTTTCAGTGACATCATCTTGGTTACTTGAAATTGGCCACAGTGGGCACGTTTACACCATGGAACCTGGCTATCCCTATGAATCAAGAGTTTTCCCCACCTCTGGAGAACTGGTTGTTCACTGTTTTCCAGCGCACATCCCATGTGCAGGGCAATGGGCTGAGTACTGCAGGGCAGTTAAAATGGGAGTGAGATAACATCCCAGTCTGTAAGGATCTTTTAATTTGTTGGAAGGAATTGATGATGATAACAATAAGTATTTATTGATCACTTACTATACCGTTAGAACTTTACAGGTATTAGTCCATTTAATCATAACCAAAAGGGGTGGGGGGAGGTTTGAACAAATTAATTCCATTAGTTTACTGTGGAAAGCAGTGTTTTATCCTAAATGTGTGTCTGTAATACTAAAATTGCCTGTCTTTTCACACCTTCCCCAATTCTAACATTTTGTGAACAATCTCATGTTTATGCTGTCTTTGCTCTTTATGAATTTAAAGCTTTTGGTCATTCCCCTTTCATTCTCCATCTTCTCAGATCTCAAGCTCTTTAGCTCAGGCAGTTTAGACAGGCTCCCTGTCCTCTCCCACAATCCAGTCTCCCTTCTCAGGACTCTTTATAGCTCTGTGCCTTCGCATATATGCATGTATGTATGTTTTTATTTTAATTCCTGTTAGTTAACATACAGTGTTATATTAGTTTCAGGTGTACAAATAGTGATTCAGTACTTCCACAAAACACCCAGTGCTTATCAGAACAAGTGCACTCTCTAATCCCCATCACCTGTTTTACCCATCCTACCCCCCCCCCCCCCCCGTAACCATTAGTTTGTTCTCTGTAGTTAAGAGTCTGTAACTTGGTTTGCCCTCCCCCTCTCATTTTTCCCTTTGCTTTTTTGGTTTCTTAAATTCCACCTATGAATTAATTCATACAGCATTTGTCTTTCTCTGACTTCGCTTAGCATTATACTCTCTAGCTCCATCCATGTTGTTGCAAATGGCAACATTTCATTCTTTTTTATGTCCAAATAATATTCCATTATGTGTGTGTGCACGTGTGTGTGTGTGTATACATATTTTATCCATTCATTATTTTATAGACACTTGGATTGTTTCCATATTTTAGCTATTATACATGCCGCTATAAACCTAGGGATGCATGTATCCCTTTGAATTAATGTTCTTGTATTCTTTGGGTAAATATCCAGTGATGCAACTGCTGGGTCATAACATGGTTCTATTTTTAACTTTTTTAGGACCTCCATATCATTTTCCACAGTGGCTGTACCAGTTTGTATTTCCACCAACAGTGTACGAATGTTCTTTTTTTCTACATCCTTGCCAACAACACCTGTTATTTCTTGTGTTTTTTATTTTAGCCATTCTGACAGGTGTGAAGTAATAGCTCAGTGAGGTTTTCATTTGCATTTCCTTGATGATGAATTTTATGTTGGAGATCTTTACATGTGTCTGTTGGCTATTTGAATGTCTTCTTTAGAGAAATGTCTATTTATGTCTTCTGCCCATTTTTAAAATTGGCAACAAAAGGGTTCAGACTTACATGAGTAACGTGTTTTATAGCATTAGGCAAGAAAAAGGTTTTGGGTGTTGAGTTTGGTAAGTTCTTTATAGATTTTGGATACTAACCCTTTACTGGATATGTCATCTGCAAATAGATTCTGCCATTCTGAAGGTTGCCTTTTAGTTTTGTTGATTGTTTCCTTTGCTGTGCAGAAGATTTTTATTTTGATGTAGTCCCAATAGTTTATTTTTGCTTGTGTTAGGGAAAAACCTTGCTTCGGAAGGCACATCTAGACATATCTAGAAAGAAGTTGCTACAGCTGATGTCAAAGAACCTACTGCCTGTGTTTTTATGGTTTTGGGTCTCACATGTAGGTCTTTAATCCATTTTGAATTTATTTTTGTGTATGGTGTAAGAAAGTGGTCCAGTTTCATTGTTTTGCATTTTGCTGTCCTATTTTGCCAACACCATTTGTCTTTTTCCCACTGGATATTCTTTCCTGCTTTTTGGAAATTAACTGACTATATAATTGTGGGTTTATTTCTAGATTTTCTATTAAATTTCATTGACCTGTGTGTCTGTTTTTGGTCCAGTATCATACTGTTTTGGTTACTATAGCTTTGTAAGGTAGCCTGAAGTCCAGAATTATGATGTCTCCAGCTTTTCTTTTTCAAGATTGCTTTTGCTATTTGGGGTCTTTTGTGGTTCCATACAAATTTTAAGATTTTTTGTTCCAGTGTGGTGAAAAATGCTGTTGGTATTTTGATAGGGATTGCATTAAACCTGCAGATTGCTTTGAGTTGTATAGACATTTTAACAGTGTTCTTCCAACCCATGGAACATCTTTCCATTTCTTTATGTCATCTTCATTTTGTTTGATCAGTGTTTTATAGTTTTCAGGGTTCAGGTCTTTCACTTGTTTTGGTTAAACTCATTCTTAGGTATCTTATTATTTTCGGTGCAATTATATATGAAATGTTTCTTAATTTCTCTTTCTTTTGCTTCATTACTGGATTATAGAAAAGCAATAGATATCTGTACATTGATTTTTGGATCCTATAACTTTGCTGAACTAATTGATCAATTCTAGCAGGTTTTGATGGAGTCTTCCAGGTTTTCTATATAGAGTATCATGTCATCTGCGGATTGTGAAAGCTTTACTTCTTCCTTACCAATTCGGATGCCTTTTATTTTTTTTCATCATCTGATGGCTGTGTCTAGGACTTCAGTACTATGTTGAATAAAAGTGGTGAGAGTGGACATCGTCTCTTGTTTCTGACCTTAGAAGAGATCTCAGTTTTTCTTCTTTAAGGGTGATGTTTGCTGTGGGTTTTTCAATTGTGGCCTTTATCAGATTGAGGTATGTTCCTTCTAAATCTACTTTGTTGAGGTTTTTATCATGAATGAATGTTATACTTTGTCAAGTGCTTTTTCTGCATCTGTTGAAATGATCATATGGTTCTTACCCTTTTGCTTATTGATGTGATATATCACATTAATTTGTGAATATCGAACCACCCTGGCATCCCAGGAATAAATCCCACTTGGTCATGGTAAATGAATTTTCTTAGTATATTGTTGGTTTCATTTGGCTAGTATTTTGTTGAGAATTTTTGCATCTATGTTCATCAGAGATACTGGTCTGTAATTCTCTTGTTTAGTAGTGTCTTTATCTGGTTTTGGTGTTAGGGTAATGGTGGCCTCATGGAATAAATTTGGAAGTTTGCCTTCCTTTTCTATTTTCTGGAATAGTTGAAAAAGAATAGGTATTAACTGTAGAATTTGCCTGTAAAGCCATCTGGTCCTGGGCCTTTGTTTGTTGGCAGTTTTTTGATTACTGACTCAACTTCTTTGCTGTCTATCAGTCTGTTCAAATTTTCTATTTCTTCCTGTTTCAGTTTTGGTAGTTGATGTTTCTAGGAGTTTATCCATTTCTTCTGAGTTGTCCAATTTGTTGGCATATAGTTTTTTCATAATACTCTCTTAGAATTGTTTGTATTTCTGTGGTCCTTTCTTGAAGAACTTCTTTTTTTAAATGTTATTTTTGAGGGAGGGAGGAAGGGAAGAAGTTGGGGGGGGGAGAGAGAGAGAAAACAAACATGAGTGAGGGAGGGGCAGAGAGAGAGAGAGACAGAGACAGAGACAGAATCCCAAGCAGGGTATGTGCTGTCAGCACAGAGCCTGATGTGGGGCTCAAACTCAGGAAATGTGAGATCGTGACCTGAGCTGAAATCAAGTCTGATGCTTAACTGACTGAGCCACCCAGGGCCGCTTGAAGGACTTCTTGTTGAGAGTGGTTGGTGACACCATAGTTCCTTTGCTCATTTTGAGATTGACGTTTTGAGGTGATAATATGATATTCATATATTTCCTTACTCATAGAGCGTCTTTAATATATCTCTTAAGAAGGAAGGACAGGAGATAATAATGATCATATCTTTGGCGAAAAGGTTTTCAGAAAAAGCCTTTATAAATGCTTCACATTCTTGTGGAATCCAAAGTCCTACAGCAGAAGAAAGGGCTTTGGGAAAATGATTTTCACGCAAGCTGTCTAGTTGAGAAAGGTCAGCAAAGTCAGTACTTGCCTAGGCTTGTACATTGAAACGTGGCTGAGCGAGCCACTAGGAGGAGTTCTTTCCGTGTGTAAATCTGCATTCTTCCTCAACTGTTTGCTGTAGGTTCAGACAAAACCAGGATTGGAGATGGAAATGCTGCTTCAAGCCTTCTTAATATTTAATAGACCAAGACATTTATAAGCAGGATATTTTATTCACCTGAGGTGGAATTCTAGCTTCTTGGAATGGATCAGGATACTAGCTACAAAAACTTACTTTAAAACCCCAACATGATCCACCAGCCTTCTTGGTCAAACAGGAAGTGGGGTCAGCAAGCAGGTATTGGGTTTGAATTGGAAAAGGAAGAGCCTAGCCTTTACTTTAGAATGTTTAGTGATAGCTAATTCTTTTCTTTCCTTCAAGCTTCTTCCTTCAATTAATGTAAATACGTTAATGGGATATGATTTTCCTAATAGACAACACTGATAGTAACAGGGGTGGGACGGAACCTAATGGTTTCTGTAACATGTTTAATTTCTGATGTTGCTGTTAAATGTTGAGGAAAATTAGTCACATTTAGAACCATCTGTTGCCAAAAGTGGTTAAAATGTGGATTGCCTCCTGACTAGCCATTTTATGGCTTAGGATAATAGTGTTGGGATGAAATGATTGTTTTTATTCCCTTTCTTTGTTTTCTCCTGTGGATACTTATATATTTTGCTTCTAGGGAACTGGGATTAAAAATGTCAAAGAGCATCCTTTAGGCGTCTAGGTCATCATGGATGTCAAAAGGAATCTAAATTCTTGTTTTCTCTTCCATCCCATTATAGCTTATCTCCACTTTATTTTGTTTGTTTATTTTTGAGTAGGCTCCATGTTCAATGTGGGGCTTGAACTCATGACCCTGAGATCAACAGTTGGTGCTCTTCTGACTGAGCCAGCCAGGTGCCCCCACATAATATGTTTCTTTAAGGAAAAAAAAGTCTGCCTTTCTAGGTTGTGGTTGGGACTTTATTTTTGAGTGATAACTGAGAACTTTGTATAGTTTCCTAATTTTGGATTATTCTGACAGGTTTTTATAGAAAAATCAAACTGAAATATATTTTTTTAAATTTTTAATGTTTATTTTTGAGAGAGGGAGAGGAGACCAAGCAGGAGCAGAGGAGGGGCAGAGAGAGAGGGAGACACAGAGCCAAAGCAGGCTCCAGGCTCTGAGCTGTCAGCACAGAGGCCGACACAGGGCTCAAACTCAGGAACCATGAGATCATGACCTGAGCTTAACTGACTCAGCCACCCGGGGGCCCCTGAAATCCTTTTTTCTGTCTTGAGTGTTTATGGCTATTCAGACCTGCCCTAGCGGTGAAACACTTGACAACTCTGCTCTCTAGCACTTACATAATGGAGGAAGATTTACCTACTTTCCTTGCTGCCCATCTACTTAGGAATGTGGTTTCTACTTGTTAACATAAGACAAATTAAAAATTTTTTTTTTGGAAAAAGATGTTTTAAGAGGAAAATAAGAAGTGAGGGAGAGTTTAAAAAAAGATTTTTTTTTTTTAACGTTTATTTATTTTTGAGACAGAGAGAGACAGAGCATGAATGGGGGAGGGTCAGAGAGAGGGAGACACAGAATCCGAAACAGTCTCCGGGCTCTGAGCTGTCAGCACAGAGCCCGACGCGGGGCTCGAACTCACGGACCGCGAGATCAAGACCTGAGCCGAAGTCGGCCGCTTAACCGACTGAGCCACCCAGGCGCCCCGAGGGAGAGTTTTTAAAACCAAAAATCAACTGCAATGATATTGAAAATTTTGTTTTCTCACAAATCAAGAATTAAAGTAACCCAAATGTGAAATGAATTAAAAAAATAAAAAACTGTATTTACAGAGTAATCAACTTCCATATTTGTAACAGAACAAAACACGAAAGGTATGCTAAACTAACTGTACAGTGAAAGTAAGATAGTCCTCCCTTTATGTTGCCAAGAGTGGCAATAGCTGGGATACTTGCTTGATGTTGGATGTTATGTGAAGCTTTGGATGCTCAATTAGTGAGTTAATCCTCCTGAGGGTAGAACAGCTCCTTTCTCTCTTTCCATGTCAGTCTGTAGGGGAAGAATTAGTTATCTTCTGAAATCATTTGTTGGATCTGCTGAATAGTGGTGGTGGAAAGCTAAAATTTTGGCCTTTTAAGAATTATGAAATTTAGCTAATTGGTGGAGAAATTCTCTTTTTAATCTCTCAGTGGGCAAGCACCCAGGTTGTTTTCTATAAAATGAATTTTGAAATAGGTTGCTGACAACTTGTTCATCAATCCTGCATGACATTAATTTCTAAATCACATTTTCCTCCTATTAGGGCAGTAGAATTGATTGCAAAAATTTTAAATGGTAGCTTTTTATGGTACAGTTGACAGAACAAATGTGAAAGGAAACACCTTAATTAGACCACTGTGAAAATAAAATGGCCCACACTTACACTATGCGGAATCCTCAATGAAAGTTCAGCAGAAAGAATTTTTGATTCCTGTAGTTGAGTGTAACAGCAGAACAAAATCACCAGCTGCCTGTGGTATCTGTAATAAAATAGGAGCTGCTTCAAAGAGAATTGATGCAATTAGCTTCACCTATATTCTGTCTGCATTCTCTGAATTACCTCCTGACCCTCTCTATTTTCACCTTTCATCCTATTCATAGCTAAATCAGGCCTTGTATAACAAATAGTCATTTTTTTCATGCCTTAAGTATAAGGAGAAAGAAATCAGGAACTAAGTTTTTCTCCCCTGGAATATCTATTTTATACAAGGAGAATTTGCATTGTAGGAGGGAATGTGACAATATTACATATTTTTTTGGCAACTTTGATAGGCAAGCCATTTATTGCAGGTGCCTAGAGGTATATAGCTTAATTCACTAGAAACAGCTGACAATATGGACACTACTGATTATGACCAATTAGTGACCAAAAGAATTCAGTTTCCCATCATGAAAAATTTAGACAAGAAAGATACTTGACATTATGTTGTGTTAGTAAAACACGTTACCATTCTTGCTGGGTGTTTGTCATTTATTTTTTCATTAATTTCTTCACTCCCTATATAAATAATTTTTCCGCCCCTACTAAGTGCCGGCACTGTATGTGGCACTGGAGATAGAGCAAGGAATCAGACATGGAGTTATAAATATTGAAAATTACTGAAATAATGAATGACAATGGTGATAAAATTTTGAGGAAGTACAGTGTGCTCTAAGGGTGATCAGATAAGGATGATAAATTATAGTCTGGATACTGCATTGAGTCTTGATTAGTAGTTTAAAAGTACATAAATTAACAGGTACATGAAATAGCAGTTCTTTCTTTTTAAAAAAAAAATGTTTGTTTATTTTAAGAGAGAAAGAGAGAGTATGAGCAGGGGAGGGGCAGAGAGAAAATCCCAAGCAGGTCCTGTGCTGTCATTGCAGAGACTGTCACAGGGCTCAGTCTCAAACCATGAGATCATGACCTGAGCTGAAATCCGGAGTTAGATACTTAACTGACTGAGCCACCCAGGTGCCCCATAGAAAGGCATTTGCAGAGAAATGTAACTATGTGTCCTGAGGATACAGGGTGAGTGAATGTGGAAGTCCCTGTAAAATAGAACAGTAACTAGGAAGATTATTGACTATTTGATTTAAAGTGTAGCCATCTCCCTGGAAAGGGGATTCAGGTTCGTTTTGCTGACTGAGCACTAGGAAACGGTGGTCTTTGTGTTCTGAATTAAGTTTTCCAGAGTGTTTTATAAGAAGTAGGTATTCTGGGTAGCAGACACCTTTAACAGTATTTCCCCATGAGTTTACTTTCGCAGTCTATTTATTTGAACAACTTTATTTCACAGGCTTTTCCATGTTTGTCCATTTTATTTTGTTGGTTTTAGCATACTTAGTTCTTCCTGGATTCTCCTGCTGACGTCCACAAACATAACTCTGTTGTCTTTATGTCATTTGGAAATTGGTTAAAGATGTCTTGCCTGCCTTCATCTTGTCTTATAAAACTGCTAATCATGACAGGGCCAAATGCAGAGCTGGGTACACATTCCAGAGGTCTCCCTTCAGGCTGACATTGCTCCATTAGTAAGGTGTTTAACTAGATTTGAATTCCCAGCCCTGTGCCATCGTCAATGCTGTATAAGGAGGGGGCCAGTTAACTAGGGTGAGGGGAAGCACAAGCTGGATGGGCAGAGCAGTGCCACTAGCTCTGGACCACTGGATCTTAGACTGTGATCACAGAAGACTAGAATTATTGACTGTCACAGAGTGGTAAACCAGCCACCATGAAATGAGAAGCATAAATTGAGTGTTGGGGCTTAGTGTTTTATCCAGTTGAGAAACTGCAAACTAAAAGAGTGGCACACTGTGGACACCAGAACCTCTTTCCTGAGCTTCCAGTGTGTCCAACTGTGTCCCAGTATTTACTGGGACTTCAAATACGTCATGACTTGGACTCTTCCTGTCCCCTAGAACTGTCTCCTCTGCCTTTATTAACTATTAGTAGATTTCTCTCTATCCTGATCCATCCTCCACATTGATTTCAGAGTCCTCTAACAAATTGAATATAAACCCCTTTTCCTTCCTTGTTCAAAATTTGTTAGTGGCTCCCTCTGTATATGCAAGATGAAATCTGAACTCCTCCTTATGAATGAAAGATTCACCATGATCTGATCTCATCTAACATACCAGCTTCATCTTTGGCTCATTGCCTTGTAAATTTACAGGCACATGGAACATCTTTGTTTTCCTGAATGTATTAAGTTTCTCATTCTCTTACGTTTGCATATCTTATTTCCTCCTGGTCAGAACCTCATTTGTCTCCCTAACAGCTCCCTATTCAACCTCCAAGTCTTAATTCTAGAGCCACATTCTCTGTGAAGCCTGGAGAGACTTTATAACGAAGTCTTCGTAGACTCCCCTGGCTGACTCATGGATCCTCCCATGAGATTAAGATCCTCCCTTTCAGATTAAACCATGCATGCTGCAATTTTAATGCTGATCATAGACATCAAAATGGTGTTTTGTTTTTTGTAGGCAGGGTCTGTGTCATTCTATCTTTGAATCTCCACAAACTATGCGTGGAGAATGAAGAACAAATGAGTAAGACTAGAATTAGGAAGCTATGGAAAGAAAGATTTAGCAGGGACTGTTTGTGGGGTTGGATCCCCTAAAGACAGAAGGACAAATTTCCCATTATGCAAATGCTCTTACCGTACCTCTGTTGTGGCTCTGTGGAGTCCATCCTGTGGCACAGGTGGCTAGTGGTGAGCTACATCCATTCTTCTCTTCTTCCTTTAATAATAGAACTGCAAATGTTAGCTAGACACATGGCTTCATATTTCCATACAAGATGTAGTCCTGCATTAAAGTTCATGGCAATTTAATGTTGTTCCATGACAAGAATGAAGCACTCTGTTCTTGACGTTTTCTTCCTCTCCCATTGGCTGTTCTGTAGATGTGATGGAGAGTGTTAGAGTATCTACCTTGTACCTAGAGATGGAAACCCTGGGTTGAGAATGGGCAGAGCAGTGCCACTAGCTCTGGACCACTGGATCTTAGACTGTGATCACAGAAGACAAACTTGTGTCTTGTCAGCCTACTGTAGTTTTGGATCTCTGTAGTGACTGGACCTAAATAATAAGTATCTTAAAAAAATTTTTTTATGTTTATTTTTTAGAGAGAGAGCATGGGCAGGGGAGGGGCAGAGAGAGAGGGAGACACAGAATCCGAAATAGGCTCCAGGCTCTGAGCTGTCAGCACAGAGTCCAGCATGGGGCTCGAACTCACGAACTGTGCGATCACGACCTGAGCTGAAGTTGGACGCTCAACCCACTGAGCCACGCAGGTGCCCCAATAAATATCTTTTTAAAGAAGATTATGAACTTTGTTATTTAGCAGAAACATGCCTTGGCATGTACCCTTATATGCTCATTGTATCACACTTACTTAAAAAATTAGAAGACATTTTAAACATACACAATTACAGTTTTTATAGTATTGTTTCATATTTCTTTGCATTTTTAAAAAAAGTAGTATGACGTTATATTTAGAGTTAACACTCATCACTGAGCCCAATTTCTCATTTTCCCTCAGAAGCAACCTCTAGGAACACCTGGGTGGCTCAGTTGGGTAAAGCGTCTGACTGGCTCAGGTCATGATCTCATAGTTGGTGGGTTTGAGCCCTGTGTTGGGCTCTGTGCTGACGGCTCAGAGCCTGGAGCCTGCTTCAGATTCTGTGTCTCCCTCTCTCTCTGCCCCTCCCCTGCTCACACTCTATCTCTGTCTCCCTCTCTCAGAAATAAACATTGAAAAAATAAAAAGAACCTCTGTATTCTGGTTTTCTATTGACCAATCTTATGCATACTTTTTATACTTCTAACTACATGTTTATGTGTCTCTAAACATATGTAGCATTTCTGTATACATTTACATGAAAGCATTTACAAAAAGGTATATATATTTTTTAATTGTTATTAGGTTTTGTGATTTGTCTATGGTTTGTCTATTTATATATGGTGGGTTCAGTATATTAACTATTATATAATATTTCATATTTTAACTATGTAATACTTCACTGAAAGAATATAATTCAAATGATATTCTTACTGATGAATCTTGAGATTGTTTTTAATTTTTAACTATAATAATTGCTGCAAGAATACCTCTATACATGTCTTTTGTGGTCCCATGCAAGAGATATAATGGGGCAGTGGTGCCTGGGTGGTTCATTCTGTTAAGTGACTGACTCTTGGTTTCGGCTCGGGTCATAATCTCACAGTTCGTGAGTTCGAGCCCTCTGTAAGGCTCTGTGCTGACAGTGCAGAGCCTGCTTGGAATTCTGTCTGCCCTTCCCCCATTCACATGTGCGCACTCTTGCATGCGCGTTCCCTTCTCTCTCTCTCAAAGTAAATAAGTAAACTTTAAAAGAAAAAGAGATAATGGGGCAGAACCAATATTTGAAGAACTACTACTAACCTAGAGTTTCCAGAACTGCCAAAATATCTTAAGTCAGCTAAAAGTCAAGTGCACCTCAGAGCCCAGGTGGATGGAATAGATATCATTTGGAAGATTTGCAACTATCATGGCCATAGGACAAGAGTTCTGGAAGGTTTTACACTGATAGTTAAATACTCTGGCCTCAAAGTGACATACGGCACTTCCTTTCACAACTACGGCTAGACTAGTCACGTGACCCCATCCAACCACAAAGGGCCAGGAAGTATACTTACTCCTAGTCTAGCATGTGCCAGGAGAGGAGAGCTAGGATATTTTGTAATCAACATCAATTATTACCATAAGCTCAAACCATACCTCTATTAAAACCACCAAATCCAAAGGTAAACAGTTTAATTTGTATTTGACATATCTTGTCAGGATTGGTAATAACAGCAAGTAAGTGACATTTATTAAGTACCTACTATAATACCAACTCTGGGCTTTATTTTCCTTATTTAATTAAAAGTTCTCAGTAACCCTAGGAGGAAGGTAATATTATTATTTCAGTTTTACAAATGAAGAAACTGATAAATAAATGAGAAAGAATGCTTAAGTGAATAACTAGGTCATAGAATGAGGGGACAGGAGAGCCTGGATGTGAACTCCAGATCTGACTTGGACTCTTCCTCTGTGTAGTCTGCCTAAGCGAGTCCTCAAAGCCTCTGCTTTGGTTACCTCCTTGTCTAATAGAACCAGCAATGAAGGCTTTCCTCTGCCATTTCTCTCAGTTTAAAGCCACTAGACTACTCTGCAGAACAGAGTTTAGCAACATTATGCTCCCACAGTAAGTATTCAAAGCACCTCAGCTTTCTAGTCCAGAGATGAAACAGCTGTTCTCTCCAAATGGCTTATACTGAAATGTAAATGAACAAGGACATTAGAAAAAAAAGTAAAAGAAAACAGATTTAAGTTCTTGCCTTTTAAAATTTTTATCATTTCCCATCCAAGCTTACTGTTTTTGTTTAATCTTGCCATTCCTTTTCTTCTTCCTTGTATGCTCTTTTTCTTAGGGATATGCAAACTTTATTAGTCAGCTCCTCTTTCAAGCTCTGTATGCTTTTGTGTTTGAGAATTGGGAATCAGGTACTTTTACTGTTAGCCTCAGGGTGGATCTGAGCAGGAGGAAGCTTTATGAATAATCAAGGTTGACATCTCCAACGTTGTTCCTTCATTATAAATATTGTTAAAGGAACTGTGACCACCATGGGCTCCCACTGAACAGTGTGTGCAGGGGGAGGCAGAGACAGCCTTTGATTTCAGCTCTTTTCTGGTTATCACTTCACTGATGACCCTGGAGTTGACAGGTCTCTTAGATTTGGCTGCCTCTTTTTCTTTTCCCAGAAAGTTTCTATTCAATTAGTATAAGTGTTTGGTCTGCAGGAAGCTGGCTGGGTTCATCTTACCAACTCCAAAGGCTAAGGACCATAGTTAATATTAGTGCTTGTGCATTGCCTTAGCCTGAATCCCTAATGAATGCTGAGCTGCTTGGTGACTTTAACCATTTTCATTCCATTTGGATTAATTATAGCATCATTACTTTATCAGGAGGAAAACAAATTATAATGCCCAAGGTCTTTAAGCCTTATTCCCACCTCTTGAAAAAGCTTAGCCTCCACAAATGTCTGAAAAGACATTTTCTCCATATTTCTACTAAGGTGCCTCCTCCCACTGGTGCCCCACTAATCCCTAGTTATTATATGCATTGAATATATATACATATAATTAGCCAACCATGTTTTAGATTATTCATATTGTCTTGACAGTTTTCATTTTTAAAATGGAGACATGTGAACTTGAATTTATACCACATAAGTAAACCTTTGTAAGTTTCCTCTCTCTCCTTCCTCCCCAGCTGCATTATCTTCTATCCACCCTCAGGAGAGTCACCAAAGAGTGTTTTAGAACCTGTTACATACTAAGAAATGGTATGGACTTCACTTTACGTGTCGAAAGCCTTGTGAGGGAGGTGATACTGCTGTTCTGATTTCCTTGAAAGATTCAGACACGTAGGCTTATGGAGTGAAGGGAGTTGCTCAAAGTTACATGGTGAGACATGGTTAGAATCAGAGATAACATGCTAGGCCTCTGACTCAAACCCTCTACTCTCTTGCCTAGTTCATGTTTATTAGTAATATTTGCCATTCATTTATTCTGCCAACGTTATTGATCATTAGTGTGTGTCAGGCACTGGGACTTACTAAGATCACTAAAACAGAGTTCTTAGGACCTTAAATTCTGGTGAGGGAGAAAGTTCTGTTAACTGGCAGTAAGGATACTAAATTACTAAGATATTTAACAATGCAGTGGTTGAAACAGAGAACTCTGAGGGCATCGAGGAGAGACATTTCAACTTGTTCTCAGGGTCTCAGGGAAGCCTTCTTAGAGGAAGTGGGAGTGAGTGTTGCAGTAAAAAGGTAGGTCTCATTAAAAAGGGAGCTGAAACAATAGCCAAATTATGGAAAGAGCCTAAATGTCCATCAACTGATGAATGGATAAAGAAATTGTGGTTTATATACACAATGGAATACTACGTGGCAATGAGAAAGAATGAAATATGGCCTTTTGTAGCAACGTGGATGGAACTGGAGAGTGTGATGCTAAGTGAAATAAGCCATACAGAGAAAGACAGATACCATATGGTTTCACTCTTATGTGGATCCTAAGAAACTTAACAGAAACCCATGGGGGAGGGGAAGGAAAAAAAAAAAAAGAGGTTAGAGTGGGAGAGAGCCAAAACATAAGAGACTGTTAAAAACTGAGAACAAACTGAGGGTCGATGGGGGGTGGGAGGGAGGGGAGGGTGGGTGATGGGTATTGAGGAGGGCACCTTTTGGGATGAGCACTGGGTGTTGTATGGAAACCAATTTGACAATAAATTTCATATATTAAAAAAAAAAAAAAAGGGAGCTGAGCTTGGGTGGTGGCGAGTGTGGAGAGTGCACCATGAAGGCGTTAGGCACACTGCGAGAGTACACGGTGGTGGGGTACTGCCTGCCCACACTCAGATGCTGCACTCCTTCTCTCTATCACATGTGAATCTTTGGACCTAATCATGTTGTTGCTAAGTCCTGCTTCTGGTACTTTTTGTCTCCGCTGAAGAAGCTGAAGAAATCTTGAGGGGAAATTGTCTTCTGTGGACAGGTGTTCTAGAAATCCCCTTTGGCATCTGGCTGCATTATGACTCCCTCAGTGGCATCCACAACACATACTGGGAGTACCCAGACCTGACCCCTGCAGACACTGTTACCTGGTGCTGCCAAGATGGGGCACCTGGCACTGCCCACTGGGCCGTCTCCATCCAGATCATGAAGATGGAAGAGGTTATAGCTAGCAAGTGCTGCCAGCTAGCAGTCAAGCAGTTTGATGACAGTAAGATTAAGTTCCTACAGCCCCACGTGGGACCTACGTTGCCAGCACAAGCTATGCTTCACCACCAAGAGGCCCAACACCTTCTTTTAGATGCAGAGCCTCCCTGTCCCCAGGTCTGCCCAAATAAACTTCTTGGGAAAACCAAACCAAACCAAACCAAAATAAAACAAAAAGGAGTCTGTTTTTAGATAGAGGTAAAGGGAAAGAGATTCCTTTCTTTTCTGGGCCCCTTTAAAACACTTGAAATACTTTTGAATAAGCCCACCAAAGATTTTGAGGTATGTATGTACATGTGTTCCCTGGGATCCAAAAAACCACATTCCCAAATGTAAAAATGGAGTTTTAATTTGCACGATGTGGGCATAGGGAAGCAGGAGGAATACCAGGTTTGGAGAAGAAAATTATGAGTTTAGTTTGGGATGTGTTGAATTGAGATGTTTGTAGGAAGTTCAGGTGAAGATATACAGGCATTGGGCTAAAGAGTGGTCATCTGGAGTTCAAGAATGAAACCAGATTAAAGATAGAAATTTAGGAATCCTCATCATTCCAGGAGGCAGTGAAATCAGCGTACAAGTAGACAGATGAGAAGGCCGAAATTGGAGTCCTGGAAAATATCATTGTTGAGAGGACAAGGAGAGAGAAGGTGCCTTCAGAGGGACTCCTCAAAGAGGAAGGAAGAAAATAAATGGAGTGTGATGTCATAAAATCCTAAGGAACAGAACATTTCAAGAAGAGAGAGGGTTCAGGGTGCCTGGGTGCTTCAGTCAGTTAAGCATCAAACTCTTAATTTCAGCTCAGCTCATGATCTCATGGTCATGAGATTGAGTCCTGCGTTGGACTCCATGCTGAGCGTTGAGACTGCTTAAGATTCTCTCTCCCTCTGCCCCTCCCTGATGTGTGCACGTTCTTTCTCTCTTTAAAAAAAATAGTCTAACATGCTGTCAAGTTTATAATTTTCAGTGACACATCACATTGGATTTGGCATCAGAGAAGCATTGTCAGCCTTTCTCAGAGCAATTTCAGTGTGTGTGTATGTGTGTGTCAGACTTTCAACTGTAGTAGTGGAAGAATGAATCGAAGTGTACGAGTTGGAGATCACCTTTTATGAGTTGGCCTTTGAAAAATGATAGAGCACTTTTTCTATCAGTTTCTCTGAAGAAGAAGGAGAGATGTAGGAGAGTAGATGGAGAGGGACGCAGTGTTGAGGGAGGAGGTTTTAAGATGGAAGAAGGCCTTAAGATGCTGATTGGTGTGTCTATTAGTAGGGAGGAGGCAACCAGTTGAGCAGGTCTCTAAGGTTCAGGAAGGGTGGTGGAGTCCTGGGCAGAGATGAATACACCTAAGCAAGAGAAGGAATCCTCTTCTCTTGGGACGGGGAGTACTGAAGAATGGCTGAAGACTAGGATAAATGAATAGTAGGAATTAAGACCCCAGGGTAGTTTTCTGAGTGCTAACCATGTGTCAGGCACTGTGCCATTCACATACATAAAGGAATTATTATAATCACCATTCTGTAGGTGGGGAAAGAGAGGCTCAAAGAAGTCCAGTTAGTGTCCCAAGGCCAGAGTTGGTGTATAGAACTGGGATTTAGAGGCAGTCTAGCTCCAGAGCCTACTCTATGAATACATGTTCTGCTTTATGAGGGAGGCCAGACTAGTGACTCAGGCAAGAATTAAGAAGCTTAGGGAAGTTGTGTCAATAGCTCTGACTCGGATTTCCTTTGTTGCCCTGGTTTGTCCTTCCTCAAGCTGACTATCTCTTTCTACCTAATGAAAATTCACTATGGTCCTTGGAGGTCAAGTAATGTCTATAGTTTGATAGTGTGAATATTTGCTACCTCTTCATCCACTATATTTATGTTCTCTGTTATTTTGTGTAGTAGTCAATGTTTTTCAAACTGGAGTTTCCATGTAAATTTTAGGGAGTCTATGTCTTAAGGAATTTACATTTTTTGTTTTCCAGAAAACCTTAGGAAATATTAATATAATTATACTTTGAGTCACTGGGATGATCATTTTGTAACTAGCTCTTTTCTCACAACGTCAGAACCCATGTTGCATTTGTATGTATAATTGTGTTGGCAGGAAGAACCCAAGTATGTTTATTGATTTGGACTAGTGAGAACAGATTGGAAGCTTAAGGTGTAACTAATTTATCCATACCAAGTGAAAGGCAAATGATTTCACTTAGCAAATATTTAATAGTTGGTGCTATGGAGAAAATAGATACAGGAAGAAACTAGAATATCAGTCATGCTTTCAGGGAGAGATTACATTTTATTTGAGAAAATCAGACTAACCTAAATGAAACCATTTGACACAGGTTTTTAGGGCATAAGTAGGTAAGGTAAAAAAGTGGCAAAAATATGAAGAAAAAAAATTTTTTTTCTGCCTGAGACCCTGGCCTAGCACTAACAGCCCTGCCTCAGCATGAATGGCCCATTATCTCCACACAACAGTGTTCTAATGGCTCATATTGGGGGGTTGGAGAGTCAGGTACTACACCCATTCCTTATCCTGTTAACCCTTGCCCCTCATTATCCAGTGGGGTAGCAAATGGTGCTAGCTTGAACCCCTTGGAAAAAGATAGAAAACTGTCATCAGCTAAGAAGTGGTTAGTAACTATCCATTAAAGCTCTTGCTATTCTGAAAAAAAAAAGTTTATATGCTTTCATGTTCAGTGTGCCTTGGTGAACATGTTACTTTCCCATGACCATAACCAATGCTGGAGTACATGGGGAATAAAAGTGAACAGAATTGTGAAGGGAGGCAGGGCAAGAGGAAAGACACCTTTCTCTACCAGCAGAGGTTTTAGGAAGAAAGAATTTAAAGAAAGAATTTAAAAACTTTCTTCAGAAAGCAAAAAATGGCTTAGACTTGAAGACAAGTGATACATTCTATTCCATTCAAAACCCACTACCTACGTCATCAGCAAATTCACTATTGGTACCAGTAGGTAGGTTGAGCCTGTGGAGTAGAATGGAAGGTGATTGGGTCTGTAGTCCCAGCTATACTCCTATCCCAGAAGGGGTGAAGAGAAGAGGGCATTAGCTGGGATGCAGGTAATGGGGAAAAACAGTAAGGAGAATGTCACTTGGGCTCCTAAGGACAGTCATGCTGTCCTGCTCTCTCAGGGGCCTGACAAAGTCTCTAAATCTGACCTGAGCAGCAACTCCTTGCACCTTAGAGGGATCAGGGCTGGTAAGTTGGGCAGAGGAAGTTCTGGTGGGAAAAAGGGGCTGCAGAGTCCCCATCTTTTACACATTTGATGAGGCACCAACATATATGTGTTGTCAGTATAGGATCAGAGGCATGTTAGAGTTAGCACCACTGTGAGATTCTTCATAGTGCAGACTGCGTTGCTCAGCTTTTCAAGCACCAAACTCACTTCATTTTTCCAGCAGGGATGAGGCTGAGAAATCAATTCTCATGCACAAATTTCAAAGGAGACCGATGCTCAAACTGTAGTGATGATGTATCAACAGTGAGAGAGAGTGACTGGCATCAGCTTTGCATACCAGGCACACTCTGCTTTATGTTTGTACACTCAGGAGGTTATATTACAGGTTAGAAAGTTGCTAGATGAGTCCCAAGTTTGAGTAGGGGAATTGAACATTCTTGTGCAATAGCTCAAATCACTCTTTTCCAGTCTAAGGATATATGAGTCATAGGAGTCAGTGTTGGTTATCTAGACTTAGAGCACAATCTTGTGGACAATAATTTTACTGTAAACTAGAAGCTTTTATCATTTCTTCTTTTCATTGAGATATACTTGGCATATAACTTTGTATTTGGATGTACAACATGATTCAGTATTGGTATATATTTGCAAAACTATCACAGTATGTCTAGTTAATAATACCTGTCACTATGCACATAATTACAAATTTTGTTTTTCTTGTGATGAGAGCTTTTAAGCTACACTGTCTTAGGTCATATGTTGTAGTTTGTACATCATTTGACAGTAGTTACTAGATTGATGCAGAGAACCTTTTGGGGAGGCACCTTTGTTTTAGGTTATAAGTTACCTCTGACTGCAGGGACATTCTAAGATGATTTCCATAGATGGCCAATGCACTAAATTGATGTTGAATTTTATTTATTTATTTATTTATTTATTTATTTATTTATTTATTTATTTATTTATTTATATGTTTTATATATGATTCATTGTCAAGTTAGCTAACATACAGAGTGTACACTGTGCTCTTGGCTTTGGGAGTAGATTCCCATGATTCATCACTTACATACAACAGCCAATGCTCATCCCAACAAGTGCCCTCCTCAATGCCCATCACCCATTTTTCCCTCCCCCACCCTCACATCAACCTTCAACTTGTTCTCTGTATTTGAGTCTCTTATGGTTTGGCTCCCTGTCAGTTTACAACTATTTTTTTTTTCTTCCCTTCCCTTCCCCATGGTCTTCTGTTAAGTTTCTCAAGTTCCACATATGATACCTATCTTCTCTGACCGACTTATTTCCCTTAGCATCATATCCTCCATTTCCACCCATGTTGTTGCAAATGGCAAGATTTCATTCTTTTTCACTGCCTAGTTTTCCATTGTGTGTGTATGTATGTGTGTATACACACACATATTATGTATATGTATATATATAATATTTATACTATATAAATAATTATATATATAATATGCACACACATACCACATCTTCTTTATCCATTCATCAGTTGATGGACATTTGAGCTCTTTCCTTAATTTGGCTATTGTTGAAAGCACTGCTATAAACATTTGGGTACATATGTCCCTATGAATCAGCACTACTGTTTCCTTTGGATAAATTCCTAGTAGTGCTATTGCTGGGTCTCAGGGTAATTCTGTTTTTAATTTTTTGAGGAATCTCCACACTGTTTTCCAGAGCGGCTGCACCAGTTTGCATTCCCACCAACAGTGCAAGAGGGTACCCCTTCTCTACATCCTCGCCAGCATCTATTGTTTCCTGAGTTGTTAATTTTAGTCACTCTGACTGGTGTGAGGTGGTATCTCAGTGGGTTTTGATTTGATGATGAGCAGTGTTGAGCATCTTTTCATGTGTCTGTTAGCCATCTCTATGTCTTCTTTGGAAAAGTGTCCATTCATGTCTCTTGCCCATTTCTTCACTGGGTTATTTATTTTTTGCGTGTTGAGTTTGGTAATTTCTTTATAGATTTTGGATATTAATCCTTTATCCAATATGTTATTTGCAAATATATTCTCCCTTTCCTTTGGTTGCCTTTTAATTTTGTTGATTGTTTCTCTCACTGTGCAGAAGCTTTTTATTTTGATGAGGTTGCAGTAGTTCCTTTTTGCTTTTATTCCCCTTGCCTTCAGAGAAGTGTCGAGTAAGAGATTACTGAGGCTAAGGACAAAGAGGTTGTTGCCTGTTTTTTCCTCTAGGATTTTGATGGTTTCCTGCCTCACATTTAGGTCTTTCATCCATTTTGAGTTTATTTTTTTGTGTGGTGTAAAAAAGTGGTCCAGGTAGATTCTTCTCCATGTCGCTGTCCAGTTCTCCTAACACCATTTGCTAAAGACTGTCTTTTTTCCATTGGATCCTCTTTCCTGCTTTGTCAAAGGTTAGTTGGCTATACATTTGTGGGTCCATTTCTGGGTTTTCAATTCTGTTCCATTGATCAGTGTGTCTGTTTTTGTGCCAGTGCCATACTGCTGTGATGACTACTGTGTAATACAGCTTGAAGCTTGAAGACTGGAATCGTGATGTCTCCAGCTTTGCTTTTCTTTTTCAGAATTGCTTCGGCTATTTGGGGTCTTTGTGGTTCTGTACAGATTTTAGGATTGTTTGCTCTAGCTCTGTGAAAAATGCTGGTGGTATTTTGATAGTGCATTAAATGTATAGATTGCTTTGGGTAGTATAGACACTTTAACAATGTTTGTTTCCAATCCATGAGCCTGGAATGTTTTTCCACTTCTTTGTGACCTTTTAAATTTGAAGGTAAGTTATTCTTAATTCTAGGTGTAGTTGATACAGTATTTTACCCTTTTGTTTCTTACTGATCACAAGAATGACTGTGTTACAAAATAATGGTTGAAAGCTGCTGATTTAGAGATCAGAAACCAGGATGGTGATGGAACCAAAATCATATTCTATGAGGAATGATTCAAGGGCATCTTTAGAATAAAGTGTTCAGCACTAGGTAGGGGATTTCAAATATATGGAGGGCTGTCATATAAAGGGATTAGATTTGTCCCCTAAGACCCCAGGGGTATAACTAGCATCATGGATTAAACCTACAGGACAAACAAAACAAAACGAAACAAAACAAAACCTGACTCAGAATAGGGAAAACATTTCTAAGGTGATGTGATAAGATAGAACGATCTCCCTCATTAGGTAGTGACCTCCTCATTGCTGAGACCATTAGAGCAAGGGCTGAACAACATTTGTTGTGGATGTTGCTGAAGACACTCAAGTTCTGGACTGGATATGCCTTAAAACTCATTTCAACTCTGAAATTCCAAGACTAAAGAAAAAATTGTAAATTAAGCATTTCCTATTATGTATGAACAGCAGAAAGAGTATTAATAACTTCATTAATAACCCATAATGCAAAACTTTAAAATCTTGGGCTTGTAGAGTCCAGCCATGCACTTTACCTTAAAAACTTGGGGCACCTGGGTGGCTCAGTCGGTTCAGCATCCAACTGTTGATAGAGGCTCCTGTAGTGATCTTACAGTTGTGGGATTAAGCCCGGCATCGGACTCCACGCTGAGTGGAGCCTACTTGGGATTCTCTCTCCCTCAGCCCCTCCCCCACTCATGCTCCCATGCACACACTCTTTGTTCCTCAAAATAAATAAATAAACTTAAAAAAAAAAAACCAAAACTCAAAAGTTGAAAAGGTTTTGGCTTCTAAAGACATTACAAAGGTGGTTGTAGATTATTGATTGTGTTTGAAAAAATTATCCTTGAAAAAGGGAAGTTTTTCAGGAGCCATTGCAATAGAATAAAGGAGTCCTTGAGAATAAAGGGAACTTAAGAATAGAGGAGTCCTTGGAGTTTGTCAAGAGTTTATATTTCGCCCAATACCGAGCTTATGATAAATGATTATTAAAGTAAGGTAGTCATCTATATGCCGTCTACAGATTTAGCATATAAGTATCATGGGAATGTAAAAATTTGCTTCCAGAAAAAGTATAGAGAAAGAAAAGGCAAGGGTGTCTGAGGTTGTTTTTCTCTGTGTGGCATTTCCTCTTTACATGTAACGTGGAGAAGTTGTATTGGACCTGCTGAGGCTATTTTAAATTATCTTTGGCAGTGCTTATAGAGCTTATAGAGCTTATAGAACACAAAGAATTATATAATGGGCATGATAGTAATGAATTTTTATCATAAACCTTTCTCTATCCAGGAAGTACCAGTCTCATTGCAATTACTCTAGTCAATGAAATGTATAGGTGCTGAGGTTTTGCCATACCAAAGCACATTTTGGTTAAATGGGAGGTTTTTCTTACCTATACGAAGTATTTGAGGAAGGATCAATATAGAAGGTCACTGAGTGCTGATGGCTGATGACCACTAAGAAAATTGCTTAGCAGGGTAGGTAGCAAAAGGTTATAAGAGAAAGAGTTTGAAAAATAATTCTCATTTATATCGGTTTTCCATTTCTGTATTCCCACCAGAGTACTGAGAGCATAGTAGGCATTCAATGAATATTTGGGGATGAATGACTTTTAGGATAAGGAAAACTACTCTGAATTTCAGTTACTCCTTTTACTAGGACTGTGTTTGCATGACTGATTGAAAAGTGAACATTTCAGCCATCATCTGGTTGTTAAATATTTAGGCTGCCAAATCATTTATTTGATTGATGATTATACCTTCAGAATTGACTGCTTTGGCTCAGGGTAGACACAGCATGAGTCATATACTGCAGTTCTTGTCAATCACTGGTTGCATTTCCACACATAAACAGTTGACTTATGTTAGTCACATCAGTCACAAACATAAATCATCACAGTTCAATAATTGGTACTTGGGCCTTTTCTGGTTGGAATGATTTCTTGGCTATTCTGGTATTAATGATGCTGAATACTCAGTGATTGAACAATACTGGCCAGCTGACTGGAGGAGTTTCCTACCCTGAAAAGATCTTTTTTTTTTTTAATTTTTTTTAATTTTATATTTTTTTAATATATGAAATTTATTGTCACATTGGTTTCCATACAACACCCAGTGCTCACCCCAAAAGATGCCCTCCTCAATGCCCGTCACCTACCCTTCCTTCCCTCCCTCCCACCCCCCCCCCCCCCCCCATCAACTCTCAGTTTGTTCTCAGTTTTCAAGAGTCTCTTATGCTTTGGCTCTCTCCCACTCTAACCTCATTTTTTTTTCCTTCCCCTCCCCCATGGGTTTCTGTCAAGTTTCTCAGGATCCACATAAGAGTGAAAACATATGGTATCTGTCTTTCTCTGTATGGCTTATTTCACTTAGCATCATACTCTCCAGTTCCATCCACATTGCTACAAAGGGCCATATTTCATTCTTTCTCATTGCCACGTAGTACTCCATTGTGTATATAAACCACAATTTTTTTATCCATTCATCAGTTGATGGACATTTAGTCTTTTTCCACAATTTGGCTATTGTTGAGAGTGCTGCTATAGACATTGGGGCACAAGTGCCCCTATGCATCAGTACTCCTGTATCCCTTAGGTAAATTCCTAGCAGTGCTACTGCTGGGTCGTAGGGTAGGTCTATTTTTAGTTTTTTGAGGAACCTCCACACTGTTTTCCAGAGTGGCTGCACCAGTTTGCATTCCCACCAACAGTGCAAGAGGGTTTCTGTTTCTCCACATCCTCGCCAGCATCTATAGTCTCCTGATTTGTTCATTTTAGCCACTCGGACTGACGTGAGGTGATATCTGAGTGTGGTTTTGATTTGCATTTCCCTGATGAGGAGCGATGTTGAGCATCTTTTCATGTGCCTGTTGGACATCTGGATGTCTTCTTTAGAGAAGTGTCTATTCATGTTTTCTGCCCATTTCTTCCTGGATTATTTGTTTTTTGGGTGTGGACTTTGGTGAGCTCTTTATATATTTTGGATACTAGCCCTTTGTCCATTATGTCATTTGCAAATATCTTTTCCCATTCCGTTGGTTGCCTTTTAGTTTTGTTGGTTGTTTCCTTCGCTCTGCAGAAGCTTTTTATCTTCATGAGGTCCCAATAGTTCATTTTTGCTTTTAATTCCCTTGCCTTTGGGGATGTGTCAAGTAAGAAATTGCTGTGGCTGAGGTCAGAGAGGTCTTTTCCTGCTTTCTTCTCTAGCGTTTTGATGGTTTCCTGTCTCACATTCAGGTCCTTTATCCATTTTGAGTTTATTTTTGTGAATGGTGTAAGAAAGTGGTCTAGTTTCATCCTTCTGCATGTTGCTGTCCAGTTCTCCCAGCACCATTTGTTAAAGAGACTGTCTTTTTTCCATTGGATATTCTTTCCTGCTTTGTCAAAGATTAGTTGGCCATACGTTTGTGGGTCTAGTTCTGGGGTTTCTATTCTATTCTATTCTATTCTATTCTATTCTATTCTATTCTGTTGGTCTATGTGTCTGTTTTTGTGCCAATACCATGCTGTCTTGATGATTACAGGTTTGTAGTAGAGGCTAAAGTCTGGAATTGTGATGCCTCCTGCTTTGGTCTTCTTCAAAATTACTTTGGCTATTTGGGGCCTTTTGTGGTTCCATATGGATTTTAGGATTGCTTGTTCTAGCTTCGAGAAGAATGCTGGTGCAATTTTGACTGGGATTGCATTGAATGTGTAGATAGCTTTGGGTAGTATTGACATTTTAACAATATTTATTCTTCCAATTCATGAGTACGGAATGTTTTTCCATTTCTTTATATCTTCTTCGATTTCCTTCATAAGCTTTCTATAGTTTTCAGCATAGAGATCTTGTACATCTTTGGTTAGATTTATTCCTAGGTATTTTATGCTTCTTGGTGCAATTGTGAATGGGATCAGTTTCTTTATTTGTCTTTCTGTTGCTTCATTATTAGTGTATAAGAATGCAACTGATTTCTGTACATTGGTTTTGTATCCTGCAACTTTGCTGAATTCATGTATCAGTTCTAGCAGACTTTTGGTGGAGTCTGTTGGGTTCTCCATGTATATTATCATGTCATCTGCAAACAGTGAAAGCTTGACTTCATCTTTGCCAATTTTGATGCCTTTGATTTCCTTTTGTTGTCTGATTGCTGATGCTAGCACTTCCAACACTATGTTAAACAACAGCGGTGAGAGTGGACATCCCTGTCATGTTCTTGATCTCAGGGGGAAAGCTCAGTTTTTCCCCATTGAGGATGATATTAGCTGTGGGCTTTTCATAAATGGCTTTTATGATGTTTAAGTATGTTCCTTCTATCCCGACTTTCTCGAGGGTTTTTTTTTTTTCAACGTTTATTTATTTTTGGGACAGAGAGACAGAGCATGAACGGGGGAGGGGCAGAGAGAGAGAGGGAGACACAGAATCGGAAACAGGCTCCAGGCTCTGAGCCATCAGCCCAGAGCCTGACGCGGGGCTTGAACTCACAGACCACGAGATCGTGACCTGGCTGAAGTCGGACGCTTAAACGACTGCGCCACCCAGGCGCCCCTCGAGGGTTTTTTTAAGAAAGGATGCTGAATTTTGTCAAATGCTTTTTCTGCATCGATTGACAGGATCATATGATTCTTATCTTTTCTTTTATTCATGTGATGTATCACGTTGATTGATTTGCAAATGTTGAACCAGCCCTGCATCCCAGGAATGAGTCCCACTTGATCATGGTGAATAATTCTTTTTATATACTGTTGAATTCGATTTGCTAGTATCTTATTGAGAATTTTTGCATCCATATTCATCAGGGATATTGGGCTGTATTATCTTTTTTTACTGGGTCTCTGTCTGGTTTAGGAATCCAAGTAATACTGGCTTCATAGAATGAGTCTGGAAGTTTTCCTTTCCTGTCTATTTTTTGGAATAGCTTGAGAAGGATAGGTATTATCTCTACTTTAAATGTCTGGTAGAATTCCTCAGGGAAGCCATCTGGTCCTGGACTCTTATTTGTTGGGAGATTTTTGATAACTGATTCAATTTCTTTGCTGGTTATGGGTCAGTTCTAGCTTTCTATTTCTTCCCATTTGAGTTTTGGAAGTGTGTGGGTGTTTAGGAATTTGTCCTTCTTTCAGGTTGTCCAGTTTGTTGGCATATAATTTTTCATAGTATTCCCTGATAATTGTTTGTATTTCTGAGGGATTGGTTGTAATAGTTCCATTTTCATTCATGATTTTATCTATTTGGGTCATCTCCCCCCCCCCTTTTTTTTGAGAAGCCTGGCTAGAGGTTTATCAATTTTGTTTATTTTTTCAAAAACCAACTCTTGGTTTCATTGATCTGCTCTACAGTTTTTTTAGATTCTATGTTGTTTATTTCTGCTCTGATCTTTATTATTTCTCTTCTTCTGCTGGGTTTAGGGTGTCTTTGCTGCTCTGCTTCTATTTCGTTTAGGTGTGCTGTTAGATTTTGTATTTGGGATTTTTCTTGTTTCTGGAGATAGGTCTGGATTGCAATGTATTTTCCTCTCAGGACTGCCTTTGCTGCATCCCAAAGTGTTTGAATTGTTGTATTTTCATTTTGGTTTGTTTCCATATATTTTTAAATTTCTTCTCTAATTGCCTGGTTGACCCATTCATTCTTTAGTAGGATGTTCTTTAACCTCCATGGTTTTGGAGGTTTTCCAGACTTTTTCCTGTGGTTGATTTCAAGCTTCATAGCATTGTGGTCCGAAAGTTTGCAAGGTATGATCTCAATTCTTGTATACTTATGAAGGGCTGTTTTGTGACCCAGTATGTGATCTATCTTGGAGAATGTTCCGTGTGTGCTCGAAAAGAAAGTATATTCTTTTGCTTTGGGATGCAGAGTTCTAAATATATCTGTCAAGTCCATCTGATCCCATATATCATCAGGGCCCTTGTTTCTTTATTGACCATGTGTCTAGATGATCTATCCATTGTTGTAAGTGGGGTATTAAAGTCCCCTGCAATTACCACATTCTTGTCAATAAGGTTGCTTATGTTTGTGAGTAATTGTTTTATATATTTGGGGGCTCCCATATTCAGTGCATAGACATTTATAATTGTTAGTTCTTCTTGATGGATAGACCCTGTAACTATTATATAATGCCCTTCTTTATCTCTTGTTACAGCCTTTAATTTAAAGTCTAGTTTGTCTGATACAAGTGTGGCTACTCCAGCTCTCTTTTGACTTCCAGTAGCATGAAAAATAGTTCTCCATTCCCTCACTTTCAATCTGAAAGTGTCCTCAGGTCTAAAATGAGTCTCATGTAGACAGCAAATAGATGGGTCTTGTTTTTTATCCATTCTGATATCCTATGTCTTTTGGTTGGGGCATTTAGTACATTTACATTCAGTGTTATAGAAAGATATGGGTTTAGAGTCATTGTGATGTCCGTAGGTTTCATGCTTGTAGCGATGTCTCTGGTACTTTGTCTCACAGGATCCCACTTAGGATCTCTTGTAGGGTTGGTTTAGTGGTGATGAATTCCTTCAGTTTTTGTTTGTTTGGGAAGACCTTTATCTCTCCTTCTATTCTAAATGACAGATTTGCTGGATAGAGGATTCTCGGCTGCATATTTTTTCTGTTCATCACATTGAAGATTTCCTGCCATTCCTTTCTGGCCTGCCAAGTTTCAGTAGAGAGATCTGTCACGAGTCTTATTGGTCTCCCTTTATATGTTAGAGCACATTTATTTCTAGCTGCTTTCAGAATTTTCTCTTTATCCTTGTATTTTGCCAGTTTCACTAGGATATGTCATGCAGAAGGTTGATTCAAGTTACGTCTGAAGGGAGTTCTCTGTGCCTCTTGGATTTCAATGCCTTTTTCCTTCCCCAGATAGGGAAGTTCTCAGCTATTATTTCTTCAAGTATACCTTCAGCACCTTTCCCTCTTCCTCCTCTGGAATACAATTATGCGTAGATTATTTCTCTTTAGTGCATCACTTAGTTCTCTAATTTTCCCCTCATGCTCCTGGATTTTTTTATCTCTCTTTTTCTCAGCTTCTTCTTTTTCCATAATTTTATCTTCTAGTTCACCTATTCTCTCCTCTACCTCTTCAATCCAAGCTGTGGTCATCTCCATCTTATTTTGCAGCTCATTAATAGCTCCTCCTGGCTGTTCCTTAGTCCCTTGATCTCTGTAGCAATAGATTCTCTGCTGTCTTTTATACTGTTTTCAAGCCCAGCGATTAATTTTATGAGTATTATTCTAAATTCACTTTCTGTTACATTGTTTAAATCGTTTTTGATCAGTTTGTTAGCTGTTGTTATTTCCTGGAGATTCTTTTGAGGGGAATTCTTCCGTTTCATCATTTTGGATAGTCCCTGGAGTGGTGCAGAACTGCGGGGCACTTCCCCTGTGCTGTCTTGAATAACTGCCATTGGTGGGCGGGGCCGCAGTCAGACCTGATGTCTGCCCCCAGCCCACCGCTGGGGCCACAGTCAGACTGGTGTGTGCCTTCTCTTCCCCTCTCCTAGGGGTGGGATTCACTGTGGGGTGGCGTGGCCCATGTGGGCTACTTGCACACTGTCAGGCCTGTGGTGCTGGGGATCTGGTGTATTAGCTGGGGTGAATTGGCAAGGTGCACAGGGGTGGGAGGGGTAGGCTCAGCTCGCTTTTCCTTTGGTGATCCGCTTTGGGAGGGGCCCTGCGGCAGCGGGAGTGAGTCAGACCCGCCAGAGTGATGATCCGCAGAAGCACAGCGTTGGGTGTTTGTGTGGTGCAAGCAAGTTCCGTGATGAGAACTGGTTCCCTTTGGGATTTTGGCTGGGGGATGGGCGAGGAAGATGGTACTGGCAAGCGCGTTTGTTCCCCACCACGCTTCACTCTGTTGTCCGGGGCTCAACAACTCTCCCTCCCATTGTCCTCCAGCCCTCCCGTTCTCGGAGCAGAGCTGTTAGCTTATAACCTTCCAGATGTCAAGTCCCGCTTGCTGTCAGAACACATCCATCCGGCCCCTCCGTTTTTGCGAGCCACATTCGGGGGCTCTGCTTGGCCGGCGGGCTGCCCCTCCGCCCGGCTCCCTCCCGCCAGTCCATGTATCGCACACCACCTCTCCTCCCTTCCTACCCTCTTCTGTGGGCCTCTCTCTACGCTTGGCTCCGGAGAATCCATTCTGCTAGTCTTCTTGCGATTTTCGGGGTTACTTAGGCAGGTGTGGGTGGAATCTAAGTGACCCGCAGGATGCGGTGAACCCAGCGTCCTCCTACGCCACCATCTTCCCAGAAGCCTCTGTGAAAAGTTGTTAAAATAGAACGTAAAATGGAATTGGCCAGTGAATGTGGGTTCATCTAAGTTCAAATACAGTTCTAGAACATGGTGGAGAGTGACTTTACTGAGAGAACCTGAGAAAAGTTGGAATAAAATAGGACACAAATAATGTATTTTTTAGGTTTCTAGTTGTGGAGGACAGACTTTAAGGTGTTCCCCATGATGTCTACCTTCTGTCATTTATGCCTTTGTATAATCCACTCCCCTTGTGTGTGGGCAAGATTTGAGACCCATTTCTAAGCAATACAATATGACAGAGGTGATAGGATATCATTTCTGTGATGACATTATGTTATGTAAAGCTCTTTCTTGCTAGCAGAATTGATAACAATTGTACTAGAGTCTTCTTCTCTGTGCTAGCTTTGAAGAAGCAAAATTCCATGGAGTCCTACAACTGCAAGCATATGACTTGTGCCAACAAGCTGACTTAGTCTGAAGGTGGATCCTTTCCCACCTGAGCTTCCAGATGAGAATCCAGCCTATGATCATAGCCTTGCAGGGGACTTAGCTAAGCTGTGCCTAGATTCCTGACTCAAAGAATCTGTGAGATGATAAGTATGTGTTAAGCTTTTAAGTTTCTGGTAATTTGTTACACTACATAGAGAATGCTTATTATAGTCATTGTTCTTACCTAAAATCTTGATTATGGTGTTGGTTTTCAGGATATACACCCAGAAGTCAACTGGAAGATGCCGTAGTATGCTAACTTCCCTGGATTAGCTGACATAGATACTGAATGTTGACTTGTCCCAAGGAAGAAAAAGAATAAAGAATAGAGTCTATATTCCTGTTGCCAAGTCTCAGCATTTGTATGTTTGAAATTTTAACTAGGACATTTGTATTTAAAGAAAAAAGAAATATGATTGAATTCCCATACGTATGATAAAACCTTGGGTAGGAATTTGTGGTCATTGTGGTAGTTATCATTTGCTCACTAATCTTTCCTCCTTCATTGCCCTTGCCTGGCTTCTCTGTGGGTGGAATATATTTCCCTGCCCTACTGGTGTCAAGCTTAGCCATATGAATTGTTTTGGTCAATGGACAATGATGAAAGTGAGATTGTACCAGTTCTGAACTGAGCCTTAAAAGGCTGGGTGAATGTCTACCAGCAGTTTTGTTTCCTTAAGAAAAGCACAACTAAGTTAGCCACTGCTTTTTAGCCTGGATTCCTGAATGAGAGACACCTGGAATACACTGGCATTTGACCTGCTTGAAAGCAAACTTTCTTAGCCAGCCCAGAGACCTATCAATGAGAAGTAATTTTTTATTTTATTGGAAGTGTCCAAGATTTGGGATTGTTTGCTATACAGGCTTACTGCAACAATAGCTGCATAACTCGAAGTCCAAAAGCTCATTCATTTTAAATTAAGCTAGCACTGTTTTTGACCCTTACTACGGAAGTATGAGTAGATAAAGTTGTTAATTGATTTTCCATCTCATGTCCTATTGAATACTAGTGTTATTTTGGATATTTACTCGTGTTCTGTCAGTTAAGGATTCTATATTCATGGACGTTACAAGAAGACTGATAATGTTTATTAGCTCTGAGAAATTCTTCATTGAAGAATGAACTCCTGCTAGTATTATTTAACTTAATATGCCCAATCTTACTAGACCATGGAACCCTTTCCCCTCAAGAACAATTCATACCTTGTTTCTCTAGAACTGGTGAATACTTGTATTCACGGCAGCATGTGCTCACCTATCCAGCCTTGTCATATTCCAAGCAAATGGTGTGCAGTATAAATTTGGAATGGTGCTCCCAAAACTCAAGATTATTAGGCAGATACCACAGAAATTACTGAGTATATCTCTCCATGAGATTGTTAAGGGCCTTGTTATTGCATAGTCCTGGATCTTCAATGAAGTTTAAAAAGAATCCACTGGGAAGTCTGGCAAATCTAATATGGAATGACTCCATGTTTGGTCCAAATTGGTCTGAAATTGCTGATTTGGAGGTCTGAAATGTTTTAAGTCCAAAGGATCACTTAGACATCCACATAAAGTGTGTGCTCAGACACATTTACCACAACGTTATCAGCATTTCCTGCTATCACTGAATTTTCTGGGGTATGAATGATCCTTTTGACTTATGATTTAACATGGGGATCTCAACTGCTTAAAATGCATTAAAAGTGAACAAATATATTAGAACATGAAAACACTTTAAAAACATTCCCTAAATACATTAAAACCCCGATTTGGCAATGAGAAGTGACTTCTTGCACTATGTCAAGGCTGTATCTTCAAACTACAGGTGACTCCTGATAGTATCCTATCTCCCTCTTGAAGATACTCAGGGATTAAAGAGATTAAAATGGAGGCCATAGTTGGTGAGCGTTCAGTCTAGGGACATATTCAGTGTCATAACCAAAACTTAAAACTACCCTGATTTCCCCAAAATGCTGATCTGACCGTCAACAATACTTTAGCTTTCTTCATGTCTGTGGGGCCTTTGCAGCTTCCTATCTAATCAGCTACAAGTAAGTGTATGATAAGTATAAACAAGTAAGTTGATGCATATAAGTTTTAGTAACAAATCACAATAGAAAACTTACTCATCCATGCTTTATAAACTGAGTTGTAACTACTGAATGTCTTCACCACTTTCTGCTTGGAAGTCTCTGTTCCTCAACAATTTCTCTCTCAGTAAAATATTCATATCAAGTAAAGGTTTCTGAATTTTCTTTTGACAATTTCCTTTAATGGGAGATCTGGTTATTTTATTTCAAGCATTTGGGACCTGGATCTGTGCTTTCAGATGGGAATGGCAAGGCCTTTCTAAATTGTTTTTAATATTTATTTTTGAGAGAGAGAGACAGAGTGCTAGCAGGGGAGGGGCAGAGAGAGGGAGATAAAGAATCTGAAGCAGGCACCAGGCTCCAAGCTCTCAGCAGAGTCTGACACAAGGTTCGAACTCACAAATCGTGAGATCATGACCTGAGCCGAAGTCATACACTTAACGGACTGAACCACCCAGGCACCACAGCAAGGCCATTCTAAGGCAGGTGGCAGTGACTGGAGTAGCCATGGGGATAACCACCTTAAAAAATGGTTTTGATGGAGTAATGAGATTAGCATATTAATTAAGGTCTTCATATCTAGTAATGATCTCATTTGCTTATAGAAACATGATGACAACACTGGGAGAAATATCTTAACCCCTTTTTGCGGGAGTATTTGATCGGATTTTGCTAAAGTATAGGTTCTTGAAGCTAAAGCTAAATGTTGTTCCCAGTCGCTGTGCTTGTTTTCATATGCTGGTCCCCCGATGTTGGCTTGCTTTTTCTCATCTATGAGACAGGGAACTGTGACTGAGGACTGGTTATAATGTTTCTTGATAAACCTTTGTAAAGCAATGTGCTGTTGCGAGTAATGGGCTCCATTCATTATTAGCCCAGTTGATTTTCATTTACACTTGGCTCTAACAATTAGCTTGAGCAGGTGTGAAGGTGATGGAGGGGCTGGGACACCCAGAGGTCAGCCTCAGCTGGATGTGATAAATTAACCATTATTACCAGCAGTGAAAGTGGTTCTTTACGCTTGTCAGCAACAAACAAAGGGACAACATATCTCACATAAACTCACTATTCAGAGCTGGGTTTGCTGAAGGATCAGCGTTTTCTTCCAGGCCCTGTAGACAGATGGGAGGGAGGAAAGTACCTATATAAGTAGAAGTGAGGGTGCCTTGAAGGAATGACTTGGTAGACTGAGTGGTATATGCATGTCCCACCTGGGTTGTTTTGCAGTGTTCACCCATTCCAATATGAAGACATCAGTAGCCTCTCTTGGTGGTGGGGATCCACCTGTGCATACTAGAGGGGACTACTAGAGAGTGAAGAGTATGCACAACAAACTGACAAAGTTTTTACAGGGTGTAGATAGATGCATATTTCTATATACTAATCAATAGATATTTCTGAACAATACCTTATAATTGAGCACATTTATAGTCAGTGAAAAGGAGTTAATTAGATTCCTCAGTTCTCCATCTGTACCAATTTTATAAGACTTCAACAGACTTAAAACTCAAAAAGAAGGTGTAATACTGTCCACAGGAGGCAGCACCACATCCTTTCTGCTCTACACCCAACAGCTCTAAATGCCCTGCTTCTAAAACAGGAAGTGTGTTGCCATATTTTGTTACACCCTGGTATGGAAACTCACTGAGCATAACAAGAGGTGAAACATTCAAATAAGGAAAGAGGTAATAGCTGGTAATGACTATGCATATATTGAAATATATTAAAATCTCATAAATTGAAATATATTTAAATCCCATAGATACAATTTGTTTGGTTTGAAAAGGCTTGGAGAACTGTTACAGACTGTGTCCCTCCATCCCAATTCAGATGTTAAAGTCTTAATCCCCAGTATAACAGTACTTGGAGATGGGGCTTATAAGAAAGTAATTAAGGGGAGAAGCTCTCTACTTGCTACATGGGATGCTTCCCATCTCATGATTGCTTAATAAAGCCAATTGCATCTTCAAAAAAAAAAAAAGGTTAAATGAGGCTGTAGGGTGTGGCCCTGACCCAGTAGGATTAGTGTCCCTAGGACAGAAGAGATGAGAACTCACTCACTTGGTCTCCATTTGTTTGCATGCAAAGGCCACCTGGTGACACAGTGAAATGATATTGTCTAAAAGCCAGGAAGAGAGCCTTTACCAGAAACTGAATTGTCTGGTACCTTGATTATGGAATTTTAGCCTCCAGAAGTGTGAGAAAATAGTCTTACAAAAAATTATTAAGCCAAGAGCGTCTGGGTAGCTCAGTCCATTAAGCATCTGACTTTGGCTCAGGTCACGATCTCATGATTTGCGTGTTCAAGCCCTGTGTTGGTCTCTGTGCTGACAGATCAGAGCCTAGCACCTGTTTAAGATTCTGTGTCTCCCTCTCTTTCTCTGTCCCTCCCCTGCTTGTGCTCACTCTCTTTCTCTCTCTCTCAAAAATGAATAAACATTAAAAAAAATTTTTTTAAGTGTTAAGTCAGTCTGTGGTATTTTGTTATGGCAGCTTGAGCAACCTAAGACAGAGACTAAAAATCTGATTGGAAGGTTGGAACACATAAATGGATAAATGGACTTGTTGATCAGGAGCTTTGTTTTAGAATGATTAGACTGTGAGCCTTCAGTGAGGAGCCCTTGAGGTCAGAATGTGTAAGTCTTTGCTCTTGGTCTGTTAAGACCATGTAGAATTTTCTAGGTTCTGCCTTGGGGTGACTTTTTGGATGCCAGGGTCCTCTAATCTAGGTAAGGCAAGGGTAGGGGGAGAGTCTCAGTTGTATGTGTTCTCCCTATTTTGTGAATGTACATCTACCATCAGCTGTACCTAGTAGTTTTTAGCCCAGATACTTTAGTCCAGAGGGTTTTGCTTTACCCTCATTAGACAAAAAGCTTTTAGCCCTTTATTGGGGTGGGGGCTTGTTCCATGGCCCAGATCTGGGTGGGAGTTGAACTATTTCTTAAATGGTCTTCAAACAAATATTTCTTATTTAATTCCCTGCTTTGTTCCCATCTCCAGATGCTTCCATTTAATGAGACTTTTGCAGTTGCATTTCCATTTAATGAGCCTTCTGCACTTTCTTCCTGAAAGTGAGACCCTCTTTAAATCAGAATTTATATCCTTTACCTGAAACAGCAATGGTGGAGATAGGGGTAGTTGGATGTTGACAGAAGACCTGGGGATGCAGATCAGATCAGAAACACAGGGGACATGGGGCTACATAAAGAATCATGCAGAAAAATTAGAAACCGCTAAAAAGAGAGCCTTTGAATAATAAAAAAAACAGCTAGTCTGAAATACTCCTCTGGCTTCCCCATAAGAACCTGTGCAAATGGCTGGTCCATTAAAAACTAACTTTGAGAGGTGCCTAGGTGGCTCAGCTGGTTAACCATGTGACTTCAGGTCAGGTTATGATGATGTGATTTATGAGTTCCATATTGGGCTCTGTACTGATGGCATGGAGCCTGCTTGGGATTCTTTCTCCCTTTTTATCTCTGCCCCTCCCCTCTCATGCTCTTCCTCTCTCAAAAATAAATAAACTTAAAAAAAATAACTCATTCAACAGTAAGTAATGGTAAAGGAACTAGAAACATGTCTGGGAGAGATACTATAAGAAAAAAGAAGGAAAAGGTGCATCAAAGTGTGTTAGCAGATGATCAGCCCTCACCAGGAAGACATTGTCATGAAGTAGAGGAAAAGTATGAATGAATATTTTGACATGAGTCTAAAAAATAAACCCCAAAATCTCAGTGATTCAATTGGCTTTCTTAACAGTTACCACCAGGTAGAAATCCAGAATTGAAAGAAAAGACAGTGAGGCAGTAGGCAGGGAAGAAATATAAACTAGGATTCAGGAAAGAAGTAGAGGGAAAATACAAATGCAGAAATCAAGACAAAACTGGAACTAACAGTGGAAAATCCTGATAGAGACAGAAAAGTGAACCCAGTGAAATAAAAGAATTTTAAAAGATAACAAGAAAATAAGACATGGAAGTTACATGAAGGATCTGACAAACATATGGAATACCCAAAGTTGAAAATCAAAAAAATGATACAGAACACGTATTTTATTTTTTTAATTTTTTTTTTCAACGTTTATTTATTTTTGGGACAGAGAGAGACAGAGCATGAACGGGGGAGGGGCAGAGAGAGAGGGAGACACAGAATCGGAAACAGGCTCCGGGCTCTGAGCCATCAGCCCAGAGCCTGACGCAGGGCTCGAACTTACGGACCGCGAGATCATGACCTGGCTGAAGTCGGACACTTAACTGACTGCGCCACCCAGGGGCCCCAGAACAGGTATTTTAAAATACAGTTAAAGAAAGAAGAAGACTTGAATCTGCAAAGGTCATACTGTGTGCTGTGGAAAATTGACCCAGAACAATCAACACCAAGACAAATCCTAGGAAAGTTATAGGACTATTAAGAACTATTGGAAAATAGCCAAATAATGTAGAAAATAGCAAAAGTAATGTTGAAAAATAAACCCAAAGCTGGAGGCATCACAATTCTGGACTTGAAAGTGTATTACAAAGTTGTAATCATCAAGACCGTATGGTACTGGCACAAAAAGACACATAGGTCAGTGGAACAAAATAGAGAATCCAGAAGTGGACCCACAAATGTATGGCCAACTCATCTTTGACAAAGCAGGAAAGAGTATCTATTGGGAAGAAAAGTGTCTTCAGTAAATGGTTCTGGGACAACTGGACAGTGACATGCAGAAGAATGAAACTGGACCACTTTCTTACACCATAAACAAGAATAAACTAAAAATGGAGGAAAGACCTAAATGTGATACAGGAAACTGTCAAAATCCTAGGGGAGAGAACAGGCAGCAACCTCTTTGACCTTGGCCACAGCAGCTTTTTACTGATGTCTCCAGAGGTAAGGGAAATAAAAGCAAAAATGAACTTTTGGGACCTCATCAAGATAAAGACTTCTGCACAGCAAAGGAAACAATCAATGAAACTAAAAGCCTATGGAATAGGAGAAGATATTTGCAAAATTGGATAAAGGGTTAATAGGAAAAATTAAAAAAAAATTACACACAAAAGAAGAACATTACAGACCAACTTCACTTAAGAATATAGAAGTAATGGGGCGCCTGGGTGGCTCAGTTGGTTGAGCACCCAACTTCAGCTCAGGTCGTGATCTCACAGTTCGTGGGTTCTAGCCCCGCGTCGGACTCTGTGCTGACAGCTCAGAGCCTGGAGCCTGCTTCAGATTCTGTGTCTCCCTCTCTCTCTGCCCCTCCCCTGCTCATGCTCTGTCTCTCTCTATCTCAAAAATAAATAAAAACATTAAAAAAAATAAAAAAAATATAGAAGTAAAAATTCTTTAAAAAATCTTTTTAACGTTTATTTGTTTTTGAGAAAGCACAAGCAGGGGAGGGGCAGAGAAGGAGACACAGAATCTGAAGCAGGCTCCAGGCTCCGAGTTGTCAGCACAGAGCCTGACACAGGGCTTGAACTTGTGAACTGTGAGATCATGACCTGAACTGAAGTTGGACGCTCAACTGACTGAGCCACCCAGGCGTCCCTAGAAGTAAATATTTTATGTAAAGTATTTATAGATATCATCCAGAAACATGTTTAAAGAACAAATCATGTGGAGTTTGATTTGGAAAACATACATTTGAATGTTAGAAAATAAATTACCATAATGCACAATGTTGATAAATCTAAGAAATCATATTATTTTCTAGCTGTGCCAATCATATGATGACAAATACTGAAGTATTTTGAGAAAATTCAGTGCTATCCTTGATAGAAAACGCTTAATAAAATAGGGTATTTCTTTTTTGTTTTTTAATATTTATTTTTTGAGAGAGAGATTGACAGAGTGTGAGCAGGGGAGGGGCAGAGAGAGGCAGACACAGAATCTGAAGCAGGCTCCAGGCTCTGAGCTGTCAGCACAGGGCCCGATGTGGGGCTTAAACCCACGAACCGTGAGATGATGACCTGAACTTAAGTTGGGCGCTCAACTGACTGAGCCACCCAGGCACCCCTAAAATGGGGTATTTCTTAAACATAAAATATATCTCAGACCCAAAACAAGCATTATTTCTTTAAAACTTTTTTTTTAAGTTTATTTATTATTTGAGAGACACAGAGACAGTGTGAATGGGGGAAAGGCAGAATCCCAAGTAGGCTCCACACTGTCAGTGCACAGGTACAACATGGGGTTCAAACCCACAAAACTGTGAGGTCATGACTAAGAGCCAAAACCAAGAGTCAGACACTCAACCAACTGAGCCACTCAGGTACCCCTAAAACAAGCATTATTTCTAATGGGGTAACCCTAGATTTACTCCCACAGAAGTCAAGAGTAAGGCAAAGATGTAGAGTGGTTAATACTGGGTTGGAGGCTGGATTTACTCCTGAACATCTTAAAATAGGAGAACTAAAAGGACAAAGGAGCAAACATTATTGGCAGATGATATTGTTGCATACTTAAAATACATGTTTGGGAAGAAATCAAAAAGTGAGTAGAGACTTTATTAAAATAGTGTGTAAAATTGATAAACAGAAATTAATAGTTACCATATACACAAAGAACAATTAGAGAAGATAAAATGAAGGAAAAAAATCTGTAATACCAGCCCAAAAGATAAAATACTTACGAATAAATTTAGCAATAATTATAAAAGCTGTAACTGAAGAAAACTTTAAAACATTCCTGACTTAAAATAATTGAAAGAGGTGGGAAAAAGTACATCCTGTTCTAGGTTAGGAAGATTCAACATCAAAGAGATGTCAGTTTTCTCAAAGTTAATTTATAAACTTAACATGGTATCTCTAAAATACCAAAAGATATATTTTTTTTCAGAACCAGGCACATTTATTGCTACATATGTGAATATTTTTTTCTAACAAGAGGTAGGAAGGTTTTTAAAACGAGCAAAAACTAGGGGGACTAGATGTTCCAGATAGCAAGGTATGCTGTAAAACATTAGTTGTTAAATTGGTATGTTATTAGTGCATGTCGTCAGAACAATGAAATAGAATAGAAAGTCCAGAAATAGATCTGAATATAATTGAGATACATAATTTGGGGGGGGGGGGTAAGATTCTTTTTTGTAATTAAGTTTTTAATTTTAATTCCAGTATAGTTAATGTACACTGTTACATTAGTTTCAGGTGTACAACATAGTGATTCAACAATTCTATACATGACTCAGTGCTTATCCTGTTAAGTGTACTCTTTAATCCCCATCACCTGTTTCACCCATCCCCCAACTCATCTTGCCTCTTATAACCGTCAGTTCTCGCTAGTTAAGAGTCTTTCTTGGTTTGCTTCTCTCTCTCTCTCTCTCTCTTTCTCTGTCTCTCTCTCTCTCTCTGTCTCTCTTTTTTTTTTTGCTCATCTGTTTTGTTTCCAAATTCCACAGAGGAGTGAAATCATATGGTATTTGTCTTTCTGTAACTGACTTATTTTGCTTAGCTTTATACTCTCTAGCTCTATCCATGTTGTTGCAAATGGCAATATTTCATCCTTTTTTGTGACTGAATAATATTTCATTGTTTACATATACCACATCTTTAGCAGTTCATCTGTGGATGGACAGTTATGTTGCTTCCATATCTTGGCTATTATAAACAATGCTGCAGTAAACATATGGGTGTATGTATTTTTTTGAATTAGTGTTTTTGTATTTTGGGGGTAAATGTCTAGTAGTGCAATTACTGGGTTATAGGGTAGTTCTGTTTTTAGCTTTTCAGGAACCTTTGTACTGTTTTCCAGAGTGGCCGCACCAGTTTGCATTCCCACCAACCGTGCAAAAGGTTTCCTTTTTCTCCACATCCTTGCCAACACTTGTTGTTTCTTGTGTTTTTGATTTTAACCATTCTGATGTGTAAAGTGTCATTGTAGTTTTGATTTGCATTTCCTTGATGATGAGTGATATTGAGCATCTTTTCATGTGTTTATTGGCCATCTATATGTCTTTGGAGAAATGCCTGTTCATGTCTTCTGCCTATTTTTAAATTGGATTATTTGGGGGTTTTTTGGGTGTTGAGTTGTATTAGTTTTTCATAGATTTTGGATACTAATCCCTTAATGCCTATGTCATTTGTAAATACCTTCTTCCATTCTGTAGGTTGCCGTTTAGTTTTGGTGATGGTTTCCTTCACTATGTAGAAACTTTTTATGTTGATGTAGTCCTAGTAGTTTATTTTTGCTTTTATTTCTCTTGCCTCAGGAAGGAAAATCTAGCAAATGTTGCTCTGGCCAGTGTGAGACACATTACTCCTGCCTGACCTCTCTTCAAGGATTTTTATGGTTTCAGTCTCACATTTAGGTCTTTAATCCATTTTAAGTTTATTTTTGTATATGGTGTAAGAAAGTGGTCCAGTTTCATTTTTTGGTGTGTAGGTATCCAGTTTTCCCATTTCATTTTGAAGAAACTTTTTTCCCATTGCATATTCTTTCCTCCTCTGTTGAAGATGTATTGACCATATAATTGTGGGTTTATTTCTAGGTTTTCTATTCTGTCCCATTGATCAGTGTGTCTATTTTTGGCCCAGTACTATACTGTTATAATTACTGTGGTTTGATAATATAATTTGAAGTCTGGAATTGTGATACCTCTTTTTTTGTTTTCCTTTTTCAGGATTGCTTTGGCTATTTGGGGTCCTTTGTAGTTCCACACAAATTTTAGGATAGTTTGTTGTACTTCTGTGAAAAATGCTGTTAGTATTTTGATAGGGCTTGCATTAAATCTGTAGATTGCTTTGGGTAGTATAGACATTTGAACAGTGTTCTTCCAATGAGCATGGAATGTTTTTCCATTTGTTTGTATCATCTTAAAATTCTTTCATCAGTGTTTTATAGTTTTCAGAGTACAGGTATTTTGCCTCTTTGGTTAAGTTTATTCCTAGGTATTTTCTTTCTTTAAGAAAAATTTTTTAAGTGTTTGATTTATTTTTGAGAAGGAGAGAGAGATAGAGTGCAAGTGGGGGAGGGGTAGAGAGAGAGAGGAAGACACAGAATCCAAAGCAAGCTCCAGGCTCTGAGGTGTCATTGCAGAGCCTATTGCGGGCCTTGAACTCATGAACTGTGAGATCCTGACCTGAGCCGAAGTTGGATGCTTAACTGACTGAGCCACCCAGGAGCCCAAATGGGATCATTTTCTTAATTTCTCTTTCTGCTACTTCATTATTAGCATATACAACCACAGTAGATTTTTGTGCATTGATTTTGTATTCTGCGACTTTACTGAATTCATTTATAAGTCCTACTAATTTTTTGGTGAAGCCTTTTGGGGTTTTCTACATATAATATCACGTCATCTGCAGATAGTGAAAGTTTTACTTCTTCTTTACCAATTTGGATGCCTTTTATTTCTTTTTGTTGTCTGATTGCTGTGGTTAAGACTTCAAGTACTATGTTGAATAAAAGTTGTGAGAGTGAGCATTCTTGTCCTTGTTCCTGACCTCAGGGGGAAAGTTCTCAATTTTTCTCCATTGAGTATGATGTTTATTATGGTTTTTTCATATATGCCCTTCATTATGTTGAGGTATGTTTCCTCTAAACCTACTTTGTTGAGGGTTTTTATCATGAATGATGTTATACTTTGTCACATACTTTTTCTGTATCTATTGAAATGATCATATAGTTCTTAACCTTTTGCGTATTGATGTGATGTATCGTGTTGACTCATTTGCAAATAAATCCCACTTGACCATGATGAATGATTTTTTTAAGTTTATTTATTTTGAGACAGAGAAAGAGCGCACGAGAAAGCGCACACACGTGTAGGGGAGAGAGAGAGAGGCAGAGAATCCCAAGAAGACTCTGTGCTGTCAGTGCAGAGCCCAGCATGGGGCTTGAACTCATCAAATGTGAGATCATGACCTGACCCCAAATCAAGTGTCAGATGCTTAACCTACTGAACCACCCAGGCACCCCTGGTGAATGATTTTTTTTAATGTATTGTTGGATTCAATTTGGCAGTATTTCGTTGAGAAATTTTTCATGTATGTTCGTTAGAGATACTGGTCTGCAGTTCTCTTTTTCAGTGGTATCTTCATCTGGTTTTGATGTTGGCCTCATAGAATGAATCTGGAAATTTTCCTTCCTCTTCTATTTTTTGGAATAGTTTGAGAAAAATAGGCATTAACTCTTATTTAAATATTGGGTAGAATTTGCCTGTGAAGCCATCTGGTCCTGAACTTTTGTTTGTTGGGAGTTTTTGTTTTTGTTTTTTTAAAGATTTATTTCACTTTATTTTATTTTATTTTTTTAGAGAGAGCATGCAAACTGGGGAGAGGGAGAGAGAGATAGAGATAGAGACAGAGACAGAGACAGAGAGAGAGAGAGAGAGAGAGAGAGAGAGAGAGAATCTTAAGCAGGCTCTTTAGAGCCTGTAGCCCCGAGCTCATCTCGGGGCTCTATCCCAGACCTTGGGATCATGACCTGAGCTGAAATCAAAAGTTGGACACTCAACTGACTGAGCCACTGAGGCACCCCTCTTGGGAGTTTTTTGATTGAACTGACTCAAATTCTTTGTTGCTTATAGGTCTGTTCAAACTTCCTATTTTTAAAAAATAACTGTAATATTTTTAATACATTAAAAGGTGACAGAAAGAGTGGGATGAAATGAAGCATTCAAAAAATGGTAAAGAGACAACAGGGTAGCATCTGAAAAAAATAAAGTTGTATTCGTACTTCACACTGAATACTGAGAAAAATCCAAATGTTTAGAAATTTTAATATGAATAAATGAACCCATCAAATTAAAGAAAAAGCATGAAAGATTTATATCTCAGAATAAGGAAGGCTTTGTAAACTATGACAACATTTAGGAGCCTTAAGAGAAAAAAAGATCAATACATGGAAGTGTGCGTTTGTGTGTTTTTATGTGTATATTAATGTGTAATGTCTGTATATTTTGCATACATGGCAAAAATTGTATGCAAAATCAGAAGATGACAAAATGGGGAAAATATTTTAAGCCCTTATTGGAAAGATCTAATTTTCCAAATATATGAAGTATTTTCAACATGAAGATACTTATTAGAGATTTCACTGAAAGAGAAACAAAAATGATGCTTAAATGTAATGTGTAAAGATGCCCAACTTCATGCATAATAAGAGAGAAAGGTCTATTAAAACTACACTGAGCTACCATTTTTCACCCGTTCAACAAATATAAAAGTTTAAGAACACATCATATTGGTAAGCCTGTGGGGAAACAGGCACTTTCATACATTGCTGGTGTGAGTAGAAATTGGTATAACTCTTTGGAGGGCAATTGGCAATTGTATGACAGTTATAAATGTACATACTCTGTGACCCACCAATTCAACCTCTCTCAATTCACCTTACAGATTTACATTTGTCTAATAATTTATATACAAGATAATTTACTGTAGCATTGTTTTTCAAAAGATTGGAAACAACCTGGAGGTCTATCAACAGGGGCCATAGGATAAATTATGGTACATTCATACAAAAGAATACCATGCGGGGCATCTGAGTAGCTCAGCTCAGTAGGTTGAGCATCTGACTTTGGCTCATGATCTCGTGGCTTGTGAGTTTGAGCCCTTTGTTGGGCTTTGTGTTGACAGCTCGGAGCCTGGAGCCTACTTCAGGTTCTGTCTCCCTATCTCTCTGCTCCTCCCATGTTCACGCTCTGTCTCTGTCTCTCTCTCAAAAATAAACATAAAAAAAAAAGAATACTATGCAACTAAAAAAGAATGAGAATGCTCTTTATATACTGGTTTGGAAGGGTCATTAGGGTACATCATTATGTAAAAAAGATGGGGAGTAAAAGTTTAATATTTGGATAGAATAAGAAATGCATTTAACTTTTGAAACAAATACTATACAAATAAGAAATGTAAATGAGAAATTTAGTCAGTAAACAGCATTCCCAGCTGTGATACCTGAACCAGTAGATATTAAACCCTCTATACTTTCATTCATATGGTGATGATTAGTGAGTGATATTTAGCTTTATAACCTGTAGTTCCTATGAGATATTTAAATAAGGAAAGATGTAATTGTGTTCATCTGTTTCAAATTTGTGTCACGTTATCAGCTTAGCATTGTAATAGCAGAATGAAAGAAAAACTTAACTCTTTTGGACATCACATTAAAAACATGCTAAGGGTGTCTTGCCAAATTGATAGGCTGACTGATTACACTGAAAATCATCAGATCATTGGGTTTGTGTTGACTAGTAAGCAAGAGATGGAGTAAAATACTTAAACAATTCCAAATTGCTTTGCTTACTTTTTAGTTAACCAAAAAATGTAGTTTAATTAGTTGATTTTTCTATCATATTTTCTTGGATGAAAATAATAAATATACAAAATTTAAAACATTCTGAAAAAGGTAAAGAAAATAAAAAGCCTTGTAAAATAATCTTTGTTAACATTTTGATCTCTTTTTTAGTCTGAATATTTATTTTAATTAAAATTTATTTCGTTTGAGAGTGCATGTGTGTATGCACACATGTGAGAGGGGGAGGGGCAAAGAGAGAGGGAGAGAGAGAATTCCAAGCAGGCTGTGTGCTGTCAGTGTTGAGCCCGATGTTGGGCTCAAACTCATTAACCGCAAGATCATGACCTGAACCAAAATCAGGAGTCAGGCGCGTAATCGATGGAGCCACCAGGGACCCCTAGTTTGTATATATATTTTTACAAAACACAAACATTGATCCTACTTTTTTATGACCTGCTTTTCGTATAATATTTTATATAACAGGACTTTCATTGTCAGTTAATATTCTGGAACATGATTTTTAATGACTTCTGTGTAGCGCATTGTATATATGCACCATAATTTATTTAACTAATCCTGCAGTCTTAGACATTTAAGGACAACCTACTCCCAAAGCAATTTGGTTAATTGAAAATTTCCTATATTTTGCTGATGAATTTAGTTCACTCTTTTTGTGAAGTACTCTGTAGAATTTTCATGCTGACTCCCTGAGAAAGGTATGAACCTTTGTCTTATCCTAGAGTGGATCCATTCTTAAAGGCCAGATAATAAATGTGCCTGCCTCATTTTCTGCTAGAGTTTGAGACAAATGGATGGATTGCGTTTCCCAAAGCCACTTGATACAATGGTTTTGCTGGCTGATGCTTCTTTAGATTAGACTGTTGCTAAGATGCTTTAAGGTGTTACAGCAGCACATACTAAAAACTAACTGGGGTTGAGAATATTCTGGACAAAAGGTCTTTTCTTTTTTTCATTGTAGGATAAGGCCTTCAGTTTTGAAAAGCTAGACAGGAATTTGCTAGGGTAAGATCTACTCACCTAGCCCAAGCATTGCGCATCAAGAGCTATGTCTCGAGTTCTACAAAATTACATGATTTTAGAAAATCACTCCTCTAACTATTTTTTTCAGCATTCTATATTAAACAATGTATTGTATACATTTTCACTTTAACTTGAGTTTAAAAATTGTACATTGATTTGTAATTGGTAATTTGTACTATGGAAGACTTCATGAATTTTGCTTTAGCCATTCATAATGTGATTAAAACTGGGTAAGTTACAATTTATCTCTAGTTTCCTTTGAAGTGAACAAACTTGCCTTCTCTGATAATAAAGATGGCAAACAAATGTTGTTTCATTGTACACTATATGAATGAATGAAACCGTTTTTACATATTCTCAAGCACATTAGATAACCTTCACTTATAAAAGAATAATATACTACTTACAAATAATTATTTTCTGTTTCTTACATTGTCTTCTAAGTCTTATGTCTTATTGGGTGATACAAGTAGCTGCCTGTGAGTTGCCATATATGAGAAAAATGTCAGAGGTGGAAATTCTTCTTAAATTGTGTAGTGAAGTCTTTGCTAATTACAGATCAATGAGATTCTATTTTCTATCTGTCTGTTAGGTGTATTTCCAGGTCCTCTTACCTAAGATTTTTCTGGTGAAGGGAGAGGTGTTCAAAGGCAAATACTAGAAACTGTATCTTGGAGTATGTGCTTGGAGTCAGGCTAGAACAATGTGGAAATGATAGAAGTTAAAGTATGGAGCCAGGGGTGTGGTTGCTGAGGCATCCAGAATATCAAGAACCAGAACATTTGCACTCACATGTTTTGTAAATGGATGTAACTGAAGCCAAAGGAGCTTTCCCAACTTCTCTTCTCTCTCCCACCTAAGTCCCCTTCCGGACTCTCGGATGAGGTCAGTGCACAGGTTTTGCCACACTAACTGGAGGTGCAGCACCATCAAATAAACTTCGGCAACTAGCATGACAAAGAGAAGTGGCTGGGGGCCTGCCTCAGAGGCTCACCCTAGAAGGGCAATGTACCTTTGTCACTGGGGCTGCGTCATGGAAAGTACTGGCCAAGCCAAGAAAACAGGCCAACAGTTCACCAACTGCAAATTCCAGCATTGAGGCTGGCAGGACACCCAACAGGGGGACATTATTTATCCTGGAGAGCCAGAGTGCCAGCCAGCACATGCCCAAGGGGTCTCTTTCTCTCAAGTTCATGAGGATGTGTATGACAGCACTCTCTCCAGACAGCCAGATTGTGTCTTAGAGAAATAGCAAGAAGGAATGGCTGACAGGTTGAACATTTTCTAAAAAGGCTGAATAAACAATCGCATCAGACTTAGCTTTGAACTCAGTTACACATTTAGCTATTTTTTTCCTCACTAAGTAGTGGATGGGAGCTTATAAAATATCAGCTATAGATGAAATAAAGAAGCAATATTTTCTCTCCACTTCAAATCATTAAGTTAAATTTGTGGTTCTAACATAAAGCAAAACAAACAAGCAAACAAAACCAAAAAACTCTGTTCATTGCTTGGGTCATTTCGATTTTAGGATATTAGTGCCATTCACTGACGTTGTTATGCTATTTCTCTGTGTGTGAAATACATGGAAAGTGTTATCTGAGTTGATGTTCAGTAGTAGAGGCAAGTAAATCTATAAATGCCATGTGACCAACATTTAAATTCTGATATACATATTTTGAAGGCAAGAAAGTTCATTGTGGAAGGAATGTATAGCATAATTATAAAACCAGTTTGGGGCACCTTGGTAGCTTGGTTGGTTAACCGTCCAACTTAGGCTCAGTTGATCTGAGCTCAACTTGATCTCGCGGTTCATGAGTTCGAGCCCCACGTTGGGCTCTGTGCCGGGAGCCTGCTTCAGAATCTGTGTGTGTCTCTCTCTCTGCCCCTCCCCTGCCCTCTGTCTCTCAAAAATAAATATTAAAAATTTTTCTTTAAATAAATAAAACCAGTTTAAAGCAATAATGGCAATAAACAGCTTTTGAAGAAATACCTTAAAAGGTGAATGTAAAACAGAGCTCTGTTAGGTTGAAAATCAAGCTGAGCAATTTAAAAAGCGAACAACTTTAAGAAGTGAATCAGAGAAAGTATCAGGTTTTAAACACTATTTAATAGTGCATGCAGTATATTTGCTCTACAGTAAAAAAAAAAAAAATCTATTGATAGTGCCTCTAGCTTTAGTTCTTAAAGTACCTCCAGGCATTTGGGCAGTGTTCCTTTGCAAAGGGCACTAAATATTTGTTTGCTAAAAAGTTAGATTTGGGTATGGGGAATAATGAGGTCAGACAGTGTGTGCTAATTAGAAGTTGAACAAAGAAGACAATCGAGATGAATTTTTATTATTTTTTATGGCAAATAGCTGTTACATGGATGATTATTCGTGAACAAAGAGAAGCATTTTACTTGGGCTGTTTTACTCCATTTCTAGGGGGTTCCACCTTAAAAGCATTCTCTATCAGCAAGGTAAGAGTTGTCTTCAAATTTAGATGCCAAATCTGCCATGATAAAGGTTTGCTGTACATGAACTCTCAGCAACTCATTTATTACTTGGAGTATGAGTCCTATCAGCTCTCAGTTGTGTGAACATGGTGTTAAAGGAACAAAGCTTACAGTCAGTCCCAAAAGCCGAGTTTGCAAGAGAACAAATTATCTCCTGGAGTCCATGTACCTACTGTCTCTTCAAACATTTTGAAATCAAATTCATTAATGGGTAGGGGGAGGATTAGAGAGTGGGTGACACAGAACTCCTAGGAAACCAACTCAAATTACACTTATTGATTACTAATGTGCACTTCAAATGAGAAAATATTTATAGTAGATCATTTTTTTTTTGGTTTTTGTTTGTTTTTTTGAAAAAAGATAAAACCTTTTAGTAAAGGATCATGCATAAAGCACTCATATCACACAGATATATAGGAAAATTGTAGTTGCTTTACAAGCTTTCTATCACTTGGTATTGTCATAGAGTAGATCATTTGTTAACTATACCCGTGCATATGTTAAAGGGCTTTAATCCTGCTTATAGTACTTCAAAAATTTCCTTAGCTTGGAGCTTTTCCATACAGTATTGGATAACACAGGTCTTTGTGATTATGCCATTCTAAAAAATTCCAGAGTAACAGAAGGGAAGACTGCAGATAGAAAAACGTAAAGGAAAAAAAATCCAATTGTGATACTGTCATTATAGCAGTACGTAAATTGTGTTTATCTCTCAAATCTTCCTCCTTAATATCTCACATACAGACACTAGAGAAGAGTGAAATTTAAGAAATAATCCACTATGGAATTTACACATCTAGAAATGATCTTGGGGAGCCTATTTTAAATGACTTCTTTTTAAAGCACTAACTTCTCTTGTTCAGATGAAATCATCTGATGGGTATTAATCTAATAGCATGTTGGTGTCAGTAGCCTTCAGAGGACTATTTAACATCTATCAAAATAACTGTGTTTTGGGTGTTGACAGTCACTTGCTTGCTTTCTCCATCAGGCAGGATTTTTTTAATCATGGTGTTTTTGTAAAGCCAGCAATGGGTTGGCTTCTACAGGATTTAACTGTATTTATATGCTACAATTTATGGTTTAATTGAACAGTGTCTAATATCTGCTAATTACTTTAGGTGTGTTTACCTGCCTCTGCACAGATTATCTTTCCAGTACCTTGAGGGCAGAGACCAAATATTAACACTTCTGTGTACTTCTTATCTTCTAGTAAAAGTAATCTCCTACTTTGATTTTTTCACGGTTCCCCAGGGAACAAAAGGTGTGTGTGTGTGTGTGTGTGTGTGTGTGTGTGTGTGTGTGTGTGTGTGTGTATAAGCTGAAATGGCATAAAGCAAAGAGTATTCCCTGCTTTGTGAAATGTATATATTGTATATATACACCCACAGTGATCACTGATTTTATTTAATTCAAAGAACATACATAATGCACATATTTTCCAAAAACTATGATTATTTTTTTTAATTTAACCAACTAATTATATTGTTCTCTCTTTCCAATAGGAGTATTTCACACCTTCTCTGGCAGAAACCTTTTCACCATTTTAGGACTCCTCCTTTTGAAAGGTAGGTTTATCCATTGGGATTCATTTAACTGTAAATAACAGTATCCAGCAGGTCATTTTGCAAACCCTACATTAGTTACATAGATAAAGAAGAAGATATCAGGAATGTCTGTTGGGTTGGCCAACCAACAGTACCATTGTGCTTGCTTTAGAAATCCAGAGTATTCTTATTGGATAACTCTGATTATCAGTGTATGTACTTCCTCATATTGGCTAAAATTCTAACTCCCTAGAATTATTGTCTCTGAAATTTCATTCTATTTGAAAAGCATGGAAGGATTATATTCTTTTTCCCACCAGAAAACTCTTCAAACATTTCTAAACAGCTTTATGGGGTGGGGGTATAACTTATATACATAATATTCACCTGTTAAGTGTGCAGTTCAGTGATTATAGTGAATTTAAACAGTTAACACAGTTAACCACCACAATCCAGGTTTAGAACATTTTCATTACCCCAGAAAGTACCCTTGTGCCCATTTGCAACCAGTCCTCAATTTTACCCCTCTCACCTTCAGCACTAGGCAACCACTGATCTGCTTTCTGGTTCTAAGGTTTTTCTTTTCTGGAATTTTTAAATACATGGAATCATATATTATGTAGTTCTTTGCATCTCACTGATTCCAGTTAGTATAGTGATTGGAGGTTGTGCATGTATGTATGTATATGCATGTTATCAGTGTTTCATTCCTTTTTATGGCCTCCAGCTTTGTTCTTTTTCTCCAAGATTGCTTTGACTCTTCGGATTTTTTTTTTTTGGTTCCACACAAATTTTAGGATTGCTTATTTTATTTCTGTGAAAAATACCCCATTGGAATTTTGTTAGAGATTGCATTCAATCTGTAGATTGCTTTGAATAGTGTGGGCATTTTAACAATATTAACTATTGTTAAATAATCATGATCCATGAGCATGGAATATCTTTCCATTTCTTTTTGTCTTCAATTTCTTTCATCAATGTCATATACTTTTCAGGGTACAGATCTTTCCCCTCCATGGTTAAATTTATTTCTAAGTATTTTAATTTATTCTTTTTGATGCAATTGTACATGGGATTGTTTTCTTATTTTCTCTAATAGGATATTGTTAGTGTAGAAATGCAGCTGATTTATATTGATTTTGTGTCCTGCAACTTTACTGAATTCATTTATTCTGGCAGTTTTTTAGTGGCATCTTTAGGGTTTTGTGTATATATAAACATACCATCTGCAAATTGAGACTGTTTTATTATTTCCTTTCTGACTTGGATGCCTTTTCTTTTCTTTTTTTCTTTTTTCTTCCTTTTTCTTATAGAATTGTTCTGGTGGGGATTTCCAATACTCTGTTGAATAAAAGTGGTGAGGGTGGACATCCTTGTCTTGTTCCTGATCTTACAGGAAAAGTTTTCACCTTTTCATCATTGAGTAGGATGTTACCTGTGGGCATGTCATATATGGCCTGTATTATGTTAAGGTACATTCCCTTTATACCTAATTTGTTGAGACTTTTTGTCATGAATGGATGTTGAAATTGGTCATGCTTTTCTCTATCTATTGAAGGATCATACGATTTTTGTCCTTCATTTTGTCAATGTGCTGCATCACATATATGTGCAGGTGATGAACTGTCCTTGCATCCCTGGAGTAAATCCCAATTGATTGTGGTGTGTGAATTTTTTACTGTAGTGTTCAATTTGGTTTAATATAGTTTGTTGAGGATTTTGCATCTGTATTATTCAGGGATAAATATATTAGTCTTAATTATTTTAAATTCTCTACCTGATAATTCCAATATAAATGTCAAAGCTGAATATGGTTCTGATACTTGCTTTGTCTCTTCAGACTCTGTTTATTCTGGCCTTTTAACCTGCGTTGTAATTCTTTGTTGAAAGCTGGACACGATGTATTGATTAAAAGGAACTGAGGTAAACAGGCTTTTAGGGTGAGGTTTTATGTTTATCTAACTAGGAGTTAGGTTGTGTTTAATGTTTACTGTAGATGTAGGTGTTAGGCTTCAATTTCCTCTCCTGTCCTTGTTTCTGTCTCCCTTATTATCTTTGGGTTTCCCTAGTAATTCCTTTTTAAATAGAGTTGGTGTCTTGCTGTTCTCAGTTGTAATCCACTGTCGTACTAGAGCCTTTTTGATGGGATGGTCAGTATTGGGGAGGGGAAGCAGTCTATAACCTTATGATTAAATTTGAGGGGTTTTGCGCCTGATTCCTTTCAGAATTGTTTTTGAGCTTTGTATTTCCTCCCCTGGTGTGAAACAGGAAGGATAGAAGGGGCTCAAGTTGTCTGGTAAAGTAATTTTTCTTAAGGTCAGGCCTTTGTTATGGAGAACAGTATGTTTTGTATTTCATAATGGTTATTTTTCCCTCTCTCTTCTGAAGATTTCTTATGCTTATTAGTACCACAAAAGAGCAGGGGAGGACTTCTGGGAAAATGGCAATGTATGAGAATCTTAAGTCCACCTCATTCCATGGGCACATCTAGGTAACAGCCAGATCAGCATATCCAACCCAGAAAATGACCCAAAGACTGGCAGAACAGACTTTCTACAGTTAATCATAGAGAGGAGGCCACATCAAAAAGGATAGAATGAGTGGAGATGCCATCAGCCAGGGACCAAGGTTCTGGGAAACTAATCACAAATTGGAAGGACACCATACTCACCAGGAAGGGAGAGGAGCAGACCCCTCACTAGCATACACAGGGGACCTGTGGTGAGAAGGTGAATCCCCATAATATTTGGCTTTGAAAACCAGTAGTGCTTAACTGTGATTTTTTTTTTTTTTTACAATCAGTGGGGCTTAACTCTGGGTATTTTAAAAATCAACAGGCTTAGCTCTGGGAGAGCTGGAGGGTGAAAGGAAACTGAGTCCTTGCACTCAAACAGCTAGCATGACAAGTAACTCCACCAAGATACAGCATAGAAGCAGCAGTTTGAAAACGCGGGTGTACATGAATGAGATTTATTTACTAATCTCAGAATGTGTGTTGGAGGAACAGGGATCTTGAGGAGAATTCTCCAAGAACAAAAGGGCCTGTGGGTGCCATTTTCTCCACACTCCCCTATCCTAGCCTACCCTAGATAGCAGGACACTTGTGGGAATCAGTGAACATTCTCCACCTACCTTGCTAACACCACATGCCCCGTCCTCACATTCTGCAGATCTGTCCCATCCAACCTGCCCTATTCAGCAGGCATCCCTTCTGAGTGGCTCCTGTCACATGTCATTCTATAAGCAGCCTCAGCAGTGGCTGGCGCCACTCCAAAGTGACTCCTGCCCTGTGGAGAGGGGAAGATAACCACACACACCCATTTATCTGTAGCCCTAGCTGCTGAGCCCTATAAATTGGCAGTGCGGGGAGTGCCCTGTCAGTCAGTGCATTTGCAGCTTCTGCAGACAGACTGAGGGCAGGCATCTGGTTTGACTGCTGACACTGCCCAACTCCAAGCCCACAGCAGCTCCAGACTGGCACTTTAACAGCATAGAGACCAAACGCTACCCACAGCAGGCAAAGTGGACCATTGCAGCAAACTGAACTGAAGGTAAATGTGGCTCAGCCACAGCAGTAGGGTACATGCAGCTCATATAGGAGACATTTCTGAAGCACCTAGTTCTGATGAACAGGGGACATTGTGCTACAGGGCACCACAGGACCTCTTCTTCATAAGGCTGCTACTTTCAAGATCAGGAGTTGTAGCCAACTTTCCTAATATATAGAAAAGAACAGAGAGTTAAACAAAATGAGGAGACGGGAATATGTCCCAAATGAAAGACTAGGACAAAACTGCATCAAGAGAGCCAAATGAAACATATATAAGCAGTATTCCTGATAAAGAATTGGAAGTAATGGTCATAAAGATGCTAACTGGTCTTGAGAAAAGAGTGGAGAATCTCAGTGAGACCTTCAACAAAGAGATAGAAAATATAAAAAAGAACCAACAAGAGATGAAGAACTTAATAGTGGAAAGTAAAAACACATTTGAGGCAATCAGCAGATCAGAGGAGGCAGAAAAATGGATCACTGACTTGGAAGACAGTGTAATGGAAAACCACCAAACTAAACACCAAAAAGAAAAAAGGAATAATAAAAAAGACAACAGGTTAAGGGGACTCAATGATACCATAAGCATAATAACATTTGCATTTAGGGATCCCTGAAGGAGAAGAGAGAGAAAAGGAAGAAGAATATTTATTTGAAGAAATAATAGTTGAAAACTTATCAAATCTGGGGAAGAAAACAGAAATCCAGATCCAGGAGGCACAGAGAGTTCCTGACAAAACCAACCCAAGGAGGGCCATTCTAAGACACATAATAATTAAAATGGCGAAAATTAGTGATAGGGAATTTTAAAAGCAGCAAGAGAAAAGAAAACAGTTACAAAGGAAATTCCATAAGGCTCTTAGCTTGTTTTTTCAGCACAAACTTTCCAGGCCAGAAGGGAGTGGCATGATACATTCAAAGAACTGGAAGGAAAAACTTGCAACCAAGAATACTGTATCCAACAAGGCTACCATTCAGAATAGGAGAGATAAAGAGTTTCCCAGATGAAAGTTAAAGGAGTCCATCACCACTCAGTGAACCTTAAAGGAAAAGTTTAAGAGAGCTCTTTGAGTGGAAGGAAAGACCATAAGCAGGAGTGAGAAAAGAAAGAAGCACAAAAGCAGTAAAATTAAATATAATCTATAAAAAGTAGGCAAGGATTCATGAGATAAAAGGAGGTAAATTAAGACATCATATATACCTAACACATGGAGGCGCAGGGAGTGAAGTAAAAATTTAGTGCTTTTAGAATGGGTTCAAATTTAAGTAACCGTCAAGTTAATACAGATTGCTATACGCATAAGTTTTATATATGAACCTAATGGTAACCACAGGTTAAAAACCTCTAATAGATATGCAGAAAATAAAGAGAAAGGAATATAAGCATATCACTAAAGAAAGATACAAACCACAAGGGAAGAGAGGCAGAAAAGAAAGGGACAGAGAGGAACTACAAAAGCAACCATAAAAAAGTAACAAAATGGCAATAAGTACATACCTATCAGTAATTACTTTGTGTGTAAATGGACTAAATGTCCCAGTCAAAAGACATAGGATAACTGAATGAATAAAAACGCAAGACTCATCTATATGCTGCCTACAAGAGACACATTCAGACTAAAGACAGACTGGAGGTAAAAGGATGGAAAAACATATAACGTGCAAATTGAAGCAAAAAGAGAGCTGGGGTAGCAATACTTATATTGGACAAAATAGACTTTAAAATAAAGATTGTAACAAGAGACAAAGATGGACAGTATGTAATGGTAAAGGGAACAGTCCAACAAGAGGATATAAAAATTGTAAATATTTATGCACCCAACATGGATTTCTTTAAAAACAGGATGAATTACATAAAATGGCAAAAATAAAAATTTGCTTACAGATTGTAAAATTATATGGTATACACTAAAATACAGTGTTTAATAAAAAAATAAAATTAATAAACAATGGGTCAATCAGGAAATCAAAGAGGAAATGAAAAAATACACAGAGACAAATGAAAATGAAAACCTAATGGTCCACAATCTTTGGGATTAACAAAAACTGTTAGAAGGAAGATTATAGCAATACAGACCTACCTGAAGAAGCAAGAAAAATCTCAAACAATCTAACTTTACACCCACAGGCTCTAGAAAAGGAAGAACAATAAAGCCCAAACCCAGTAGAAGGAAGGAAATTGTAAAGATTAGAGCAGAAATAAAGGAAACAGAGATGAAAAAAATAATAGAACAGATGAATGAAACCAGGAGCTGGTTTTGAAAACATAAAGAAAATTGGTAAATCTTTAACCAGATAATTTTAAAAAGAAGAGAGAGGACTTGGGTTAAAAAGAATGGAAATGAAGGAAATAATAACTGACACCCTAGAAATACAAAGGATTGTAAGAGAATATTATGAAAAGTGATGTATCTGCAAGTTGGACAGCCTGCAAAAAATGTATACATTTTAAAAAATTTATAACCTTACAAAACTAAGTCAGGAAAAATAGAATATTTGAACAGACTGATTACTAGAAATGAAATTGAATCACTAATCAGAAGCACCCAACAAGCAAAAGTCTGGGTCCAAATGGCATCACAGGTGAATTCTAGCAAACATTTAAAGAAGCATTAATACCTGTTCTTCTCAAACTATTCAAAAAAAAAAAAAAGAGGAAAAAAGAAAGCTACCAAATTTATTCTATCAGCCTTACCCTGATACCAAAACCAGATAAAGACACTACTAAAAAAAAAAGAAAACTACAGGCCAGTATCTCTGATGGACATAGATGCAAAAACCCTCAACAAAATGTTAGCAAACTGAATCCAACAATACAGTGAAAAAGATCATTCCATCATGATCAAGTGAGATTTATTCCTGTGGTGTAAGGGTGGTTCGATATTTGCAAATCAATCAATGCAATACATAACATTAATAAGAGTAAGGATAAAAAAAAAAAGTATGATAATCTTATTAGCCGCAAAAAATGCATTCGACAAAGTACAACATCTATTCATGATAGACACATGAAAAGATGTTCAACATCACTCATCATCATCAGAAAAGATGATCAACATCACACTACAATGATATATCACTTTACTGTCAGAATGGCTAAAATAACGCAAGAAATAACAAGTGTTAGGATGTGGAGAAAAGGAAACACTTCTGCACTGTTGGTGAGAATGCATTTTGGTGCAGCCACTGTGGAAAACAGTATGGAGTTTCTTCAAAAAATTAAAAATAAAGGGGCACCTGGGTGGCTCAGTCAGTTGGGCGTCCGACTTCGGCTTGGGTCATGATCTTGTGGTCCGTGGGTTCGAGCCCTGCGTCGGGCTCTGTGCTGACAGTCTGGAGCCTGGAGCCTGTTTCAGATTCTGTGTCTCCCTCTCTCTCTGACCCTCCCCTGTTCATGCTCTGTCTCTCTCTGTCTCAAAAATAAATAAATGTTAAAAAAATTAAAAATAAAAATTAAAAACTAAAATACCATATGATCCAGTAAATTCCACTACTGGGCATTTATCCAAAAAAATGAAAACACTAATTTGAAAAGATATATAAACCCCTATGTTCATTGCACATTATTTACAATAGCCAAGATATGGAAGCAACCCAAGTGTCCATCCATAGATGAATGGATAAAGAAGATATACATAGAATAGAATAGAATGCTAAGTGAAATAAGTCAGAAAAGACAAATGCCATATGATTTCACTCCTATGTGGAATTTAACGAAATAAACTAACAAAGAAGGAAGACTTTTTATTTTTTTTATTAAGAAATTTTTAAAATTTAATTTATTTTTAAAATTTACATTCAACTTAGCATAGTGCAACAATGATTTCAGGAGTGGATTCCTTAATGCCCCTTACCCATTTAGCTGATCCCCCCTCCCACAAACCTCCAGTAACCCACTGTTTGTTCTTCATATTTAAGAGTCTTTTATGTTTTGTCTCCCTCCTTGTTTTTACATTCTTCTTGCTTACCTTCCCTTACAGTCATCTGTTTTGTATCTTAAAGTTCTCATATGAGTGAAGGCATATGATTTTTGCCTTTCTCTGACTAATTTCACTTAGCATAATACGCTTCAGTTCCATACACGTAGTTGCAAATGGCAAGATTTCATTCTGTTTGATTGCCCAGTAATACTGCATTGTGTGTGTGTGTGTGTGTGTGTGTGTGTGTGTGTGTGTGTGTATACACACCACATTTTCTTTATCCATTCATCCATCGATAGACATTTGGACTCTTGCCATACTTTGGCTATTGTTGGTAGTGCTGCTATAAACATGGGGGTGCACGTGTCCCTTCAAAACAGCCCACCTGTATCCCGTGGATAAATGCCTAGTAGTGCAATTGCTGGGTCGTAGGGTAATTCTATTTTTAATTTTTTGAGGAACCTCTATACTGTTTTCCAGAGTGGCTGCACCAATTTGCATTCCCATCAGCAGTGCAAAAGAAATCCTCTTTCTCTGTATCCTTGCCAACATCTGTTGTTGCCTGAGTTGTTAATGTTAGCTATCTTGACAGGTGTGAGGTGGTATCTCATTGCGGTTTTGATTTGTATTTCCCTGATGATGAGTGATGTTGAGCATTTTTTCATGTGTCGGTTGGCCATCTGGATGTCTTCTTTGGAGAAGTGTCTATTCATATCTTTTGCCCATTTCTTCACTGGATTATTTGTTTTTTGGGTGTCGAGCTTAAGAAGTTCTTTATAGATTTTGGATACTAACCCTTTATCTGATATGTCATTTGCAAATACTTTCTCCCATTCCGTCAGTTGCCTTTTAGTTTTGTTGATTGTTTCCTTCCCTGTGCAGAAGCTTTTTATCTTGATGAGGTCACAATAGTTCATTTTTGCTTTTGTTTCACTTGCCTCCAGAGACGTGTTAAGTAAGTGCTGCAGCCGAGGTCAGAGAGGTTTTTGCCTGCATTCTCTTCGAGGATTTTGATGGCTTCCTGTCTTCCATTAGGTCTTTCATCCATTTTGAGTTTATTTTTGTGTATGGTGTAAGAAAGTAGTCTAGGTTCATTTTTCTGCATGTTGCTGTCCAGTTTTCCCAGCACCACCTGCTGAAGAGACTGTCTTTATTCCATCGGATATTCTTTCCTGCTTTGTCAAAGATTAGTTGGCCATACATTTGTGAGTCCATTTCTGGGTTCTGTATTCTGTTCCATTGATCTGAGCGTCTGTTTTTGTGTCCGTACTATACTGTCTTGATGATTACAGCTTTGCATTAAAAAAAATTTTTTTTAATGTTTTATTTATTTTTGAGACAGAGACAGAGCATGAGCAGGGGAGGAGCAGAGAGAGGGAGACACAGAATCCGAAGCAGCTCCAGGCTCTGAGCTGTCAGCATGGGCCTCGACGCGGCGGCTTGAACTCACAGACTGTGAGATCATGACCTGAGCCGAAGTCAGACGCCCAACCGACTGAGCCACCTTAGGCACCCTGATGATTACAGCTTTGTAATACAGCTTGAAGTCCGGGATTATGATGCCTCCTGCTTTGGTTTTCTTTTTCAAAATTGCTTTGGCTATACACGGTCTTTTCTGGTTCCATAAAAATTTTAGGATTGTTTGTTCTAGCTCTGTGAAGAATGCTGGCGTTATTTTGATAGGGATTGCATTGAATATGTAGATTGCTTTGGCTAGTATTGACATTTTAACAGTATTTTTTCTTCCTATCCAGGAGCATGGGATATTTGTCCATTTCTTTGTGTCTTCTTCAATTTCTTTCACAAGTTTCTGTAGTTTTCATTGTATAGATTTTTAACCTCTTTTTTTATATTTGTTCCTAGGTATGTTATGGCTTTTGGTGCAATTGTAACTGGGATGGATTCCTTGATTTCTCTTTGTGTTGCTTCATTATTTGCATATAGGAATGCAACCGATTTTTGTGCATTGATTTTATATCCTGCAACTTTGCTGAATTCATGGATCAGTTCTAGCAGTTTTTTGGTGGAATCTTTTTGGTTTTCCATATAGAGTACCATGTTGTCTGCGAAGAGTGAAAGTTTGACCTCCTCCTGGCCGATTTGGATGTCTTTTATTTCTTTGTGTTGTTTGATTGCTGAGGCTAAGACTTCCAATACTGTGTTGAATAACAGTGGCTAGAGTGGACATCCCTGTCTTGTTCCTGACAGTAGGGAGAAAGCTCTGTTTTTCCCCATTGAGGATGATATTAACATTGGGACTTTGATATATGGCTTTTATGATCTCGAGGTATGATCCTTCTATCCCTCCTTTCTTGAGGGTTTTTATCAGGAAACAATGCTGTATTTTGTCTAATGCTTTCTCTGCATCTCTTGAGAGGATCAGGTGGTTCTCGTCCTTTCTTTTATTGATGTGATGAATCACATTGATTGTTTTGCGGGTATTGAACCAGCGCTGCATCCCAGGTATAAATCCCACTTGGTCATGGTGAATAATTGTTTAATGTATTGTAGGATCCATTTGGCTAATATCTTGTTGAGGATTTTTGCATCCGTGTTCATCAGGGAAATTGGTCTATAGTTCTGCTTTTTAGTGGGGTCTCTGTCTGGTTTTGGAATCAAGGTAATGCTGGCCTCATAGAAAGAGTTTGGAAGTTTTCCTTCCATTTCTATTTTTTGAAACAGCTTCAAGAGAATAGGTGTTAACTCTTCCTTAAATGTTTGGTAGAATTCCCCTGGAAAGCCATCTGGCCATGGACTCCTGTTTTTGGGGAGATTTTTGATTACTAATTTGATTTCTTTACTGGTTATGGGTCTGTTCAAATTTTCTATTTCTTCTTGTTTCAGTTTTGGTAGCTTATATGTTTCTAGGAATTTGTCCATTTCTTCCAGATTACCCATTTTATTGGTGCATAATTGCTCATAATATTCTGTTATTGTTTGTATTTCGGCAGTGTTGGTTGTGATCTCTCCTCTTTCATGAAAAGAGACTCTTAAATGCAGAGAAAAAACTAGTGGTTGCCAGAAAGGAGGTGGGGGGATGGATGAGATATATAAAAGGGATTAAGAGTACACTTACCTTGATGAGTACTGAGAAAGGTACAGAACTACTGAATTATTGTGCACCTGAAACTAATATAACACTATGTCAATCAGACTTGAATTTAAAAATAAATAAATTTATAAAAAGAGAGCAGGGGAAATGTTTCTACAAGGAACAATGAATCAGCTAGGGAGTACACATACCCTCTTAAAAATGACATATCCTATGAAATGTGGCATGACTAACTCATCATGATCTCCCTAGTAATATTCTTTTGCATTTTATACCACTTTAAAGTTTTAAAAGACCTTTCACCTACTTCATAACATTTCATGCTTATCATGCCTGTGGATGATAAGGTGGAATTATGCCTGCTTTATTGACGAATGAGGATCAGAAAATCTATATGGCCCAAGACACAAGGCATTTCTACAGTGCTACAAAATAGTTAGTAGATATCTCTAGGCCTGGAACTTTAGTTGGATGTCTTAGCTGCTAGCATAGTGTTCCTTACAGTAGTATTATGTCATCTTGCCAAATTTGGGAAGATTTATAAGGTACTTCTTATAGTAAAAGATACAACAACTTCAAATTCACTTTTTCCTAATATTTGGTGGAAAATTTGGTCCTGGGAGAATAGGAAGTGAGGCGTTTACTGTCATAACTGAGAGTTTCAGTCCTTTGCCTTTCCATTCCATGTACTCCAGGCCCTACTCATACCCTCCATGTCTCTTTCATAACCTTCTCTTAGATCTCAAGCAGTGAGAATTGACAAGACATTTAATAACTGCTGGAACCATAAACCAGAGCCTGAAGCTTTGAAATTTGCAAGAGCTTAATAAAATGTTGGAATTCTGGGAGAAAATTAACTGAATGAAAAATCTAAAGCTATAAAATTGATATTAATAGAGGTTTAATTAAGCTTTTACAAAATGAAACATGTTTAACCATCAACTGCAATTCATTTCAATTCATATAATTTTATGCAAATCTTAAATATGGGATGCAGGGTATTTGATACCATGTGAGAGAGGTAGGGCTTCCAGGAAAGCGAGAGTGCATGGAGCCAGTAAATGCCCGTGTGCAGCCCTTGATGGTAGCTAGAACTTCACCTTTAGCTTGAGTGGCAGTCCTGACGTGATGCTAAATAGCCTCTTCTGTTTGACAACAGTTGTGGCCCCAGTGGTTTCACGCATCTCCTTTGGGCCAGCCTGTGCTATGGCCAACCCTGAGGGTGAAAGGTGTTCTTCAGTCCCATTGTGAAAACTAGCCAATACAATAGCAATTTCAAGGAAGGAAGTCAGTGCTTCTTAGAGGCAATGGCTGGTCTGAGAGAAGAGAAAAAATATATGCTTAATCTTTTGATCTGTCAAATGAAAGGCATGTTCTCAAGTGAATAGATGCAATACACAGGGGTTTAATTACTGAGCTTGGGGAGGGAAAATAAAACACACAAATAATATGTTTATTTAGTGTGGGAACATATAATATATGCAGGACATAATCAAGGAAATTTGAAGTGGATAATGTGTAAGGTTATCCTGGCCATTCCCTGGAGCCATTGTGGGGTCGGTGTCACTTTGTATTCCAGATTCCTCTGTCTCATCTAATTGGCAGCATGGGTAAGGTTTTTTTGTTATTGCTGTTCCCCATGTTTCTTTAAAATCAAAGATGCTCGGGGTGCCTGGGTGGCTCAGTCGATTAAGGGTCCGAATTTGGCTCAGGTTTTGATCTCTCACTTCATGAGTTCGAGTTCCACATCAGGTCCTGTGCTGACAGCTCAGAGCCTGGAGCCTGCTTTGGGTTCTGTGTCTCCCATTCTCTCTCTCTCTCTCTCTCTCTCTCTCTCTCTCTCTGGCCTTCCTCAGCTCATACTCTGTCTGTGGCTCTCAAAAATAAACAAAACATTAAGAAAAAATAAAAGATTCTCCATGGAGGTATAGGGTGTCTTTTAAAGCCTGTGGTATGTATGCATTGTCTTCTGTCCTTTCTGTAAGTAAGGGGTCCCTCCAGCCCCTGCAGGTACATGTAGTTCAGGGGATGAAGTAAAGAAATATAGAACTTCTTCTCTTTTTCCTAAAAAAATCCACTTGTCCAGATTCTTAGAACAGGTGAGCAGGGGTGGTGGGAGAATGGTTACTCTAACTCCAAAGCATCGCTGGCTGATTGCAGGACACCTGCTGCTGTGGTAACAATCTCTTACGGTGGTATAGGGCTTCCAAAAGTTACCTCGTGCTCTTTACCCTCCCTTGCCTATGCAGTTCATGACAGCTCTAGGAGAATGTGAAGTTAGGTATAAGCCTCTTCTACAAACAAGGGAACAGTCAGAGATGGGACATGACAGGTCCAAGGTTATATTGGTGGTGGGTAGTGAGGGCAGAACCCAAATCCAGCTATTTGGTTCCAAATCCTTGTGATTCTTTCCACATAATTAGGAATAGGTTTTTTGTCCCACTTCTCTTCTTTTGGAATGCTGAGTAGCTGGATCCCAAACCATCCAAAACTCAAGAATGCTTGTGTAGTGAATGTGCCTTCCATGGCAGTATACCATGGAAGTATACCATGGAAGCCCAGATGACTGCTTCAGGATAGGCCTACTAGAAGAATGGGCTACCACTGGGGAGGGTCACTAAGTAACAGCGTTCAGTCTTTAATTGTTTTCATTTAGAACCTTCTGACATTTTAGGGATAGTGGTGAGAAGCCTTGGCTATGGAATGAGGTGGGCTAGGTTCAAGCCGGCTCTGTGTCACCTGGGCAATTCTAAGGAAGTTGTTTACTGTAGAGCCCTTAAATATTTGTTCTCAAAAGGATTCAGTAATTTGCAAGAATGGTTATTATGATGCAAGATAAAACTCTTAGTATAAGTTAAAAAGTTAGCAAAAGGAAACTGTAGTAAAAGGACATCTTGAAGCTCCCATGAGCATAAATCATGTGAAAGATGCACTGGGTAAGGTGTGGATGTCTGCTACAAGTATTGCTTGGTAAAAAAAGGAACTGAGGAGTCTAATGGTTTGTGTTTTAGGGTCATCAGTGGTAGTTCTAATTTCTTGAGCACAAAAGAGTCACATCACATGTTTCCTTTGAGAGCAAAATGGAGCTCAGGGTGAGATTACTCAATTACATTACATGAAATTCTGTTCATTTGCTGGACAAGGGTCACAGATTGGCCTCTAAGGTCCTTGGCTGCCAAAGCAGGAGAGAACCACGATCTGATTCAGGGGCGAGCAAACATTTTCTTTAATAAGCAGATAGTGAATATTTTTGGTTTCGTGGGCCACATACCTCTCTAGTGCATTTTCTTGTTTGTTTGTTTGTTTTGATTTTCATGGCCCTTTAAAATCCTTAGCTTGCAGACCTTATGAAAAGTATCTGTGGGCCAGATTTGACCACAATTTGCTGATCTTTGTGAAAGAGATGCTCTCTATCAATGAGCTAACAACAAGTTGCTATAAGGAGACTGTAGTTGTAGAGACTGAAATCATAGAGAAATGTGTTTAGAAACTCGTCATTGAATCAACATTGCATGGCAGCAGTTCTTAGAGTAGGCAGTTAGCTAGATATGAGCTGGAGGCAAGGGTGGCGGTAAACAGTGGTTTTGTGGCTTTTTGACTTCTGGGGCTATCAGACCAAGAACAGCAGGTGCAGAGCGTGCACTCTCCTTTCCAGCCTGTGTCCTAGAATAACCTGTAGCTTCATTATAATATATTTACATTGTGGTTTTGACACCACCACCCCCCTCCACCCCCGCTAGGGGAAGACAGCCATGGCACTTCCACAATAACCTGTAGGGCTGAAAACTCCCCCTCCTGACCAGTAGGAGGAGTCCCTTAGATGATTGGAAACAACCTCAATTGGAGACCGCACTAGTTATGACTCATAACTTCTGCAGACATAACAAGAAAAGATACCCCTAACCCCAGTGCAGTTTCCACCTCTGGGCCTGCCTGCTCTCCCATTTTGAGAGTGTACTGTCCTTAATAAACTGCTTTCCACTTGCTACTTTCTGTCCATCTTTGAGAGCAGATCCTCATGTAAATCTTTGACAGGGAATCCAAGAACTGAGACTTCCATTCACACAATGCAGAATCTCCCACCGGTAACACGGTCATATTTTTAAAGGTCATCTGGGGGAAGGATTAGTATCCTCTGTTGAAAACCAGTGGGCCAGACAAGGGTCCTTCTGATTCTGAAACTATATCAGCACCACTCAAGGTGAAAGGCAAGTTATTCTACCTGTCCAAGCCTGTGTTTTCTCCTCTTCTCTAAGATGAGGATAATAGTAAGTGTCCTGCTCACCTTCCAGGGTAATTGGGAGGATCAAATGAATTTCTATATGTGAAATTACCTTGTAAGTGATTCTAACAGTCCTGAGAGTGTTAGTGACTATTTATCAGCTTAGCCGTAGTCAGCTGCCGGTAGTTGGTCTGTGCCCACCATATTCATAAGAAACCTCAGTCTAGTGAGGGAAGAGAGGCAGAAGAGGGGAGTACCTCAACCCACATGCAAAGGCATATGCACAGACCAGCCCTGGTTTCCAATGGGCTCATGGTTGGTGAGACCAAAATAGCACCAAAGTAACAAAACTAAATATAATATCATTTGTGCTAAAAAGAGGCACCCAGCAACTTAGTTGTAGAGATATATTTGCTGTTGCAATGTACTAACACCTGCCTTTAACTGAGCACTTATTTTAATTTTTTAAAAATTATTTGTCAGATGTTCTGTTAGGGTCTTCACATATTATCTCTTTGGATTTCACAGCTGGCCTAGGAAGTAGGTCTTAGTAGCTCCATTTTTTTCAGAAGAGGAAATTGAGACTTGAGTCTTCAGGCAAATATCATATGGCTGGCAAATAATTAGAAGGAGGCTAGCCTGGCAGTTTTCCCGGATGCAGCAAACTTGAAACATAGTTTTAGAGAAAGAGGGCAAAGGCAATCATGTGAAGGTTTGCTGTAGGATCTAGCAAGTGAAATGAGTTTAACTTCCTCTTATTATTTATACTTCCCAATTCACCGGGTTCTTCTTGCCACCTGATTTGGATCCTTCTGATGCCTTCAGAAGGATGAGCCGAGCAGGCAGTCAGCTTGCAGAGGCCAAATTTGTCACTGTCCTTTGTGCAATGTACTTAATTTCATGGAAACTGCTGGAGGCTTGGATTCAGGGGTCCTTTAATTTAGGTGGTTCTACCCACCTTTGTTCTTAAGTTATTTTGGAACCTTGGGATGTCCCTGCTTTACTCTAGGCTCAGAGCAGAGTTTTTTTCTCTGCAAATTCAGAACACTGAGCTCACAGGGCCTTTCTACTTGTAAAATATCCTGGATTGCAGTATCCTCAAAAACAGGAGCTGCATCTAACCGTGAGGGAGTAGTACTTTCTTAGGCAAGTCAGAACACCAAGCATTAGATCCTGGGTCCACAGGAAAATGAGGTGTTCTATAAGTGAATTTTCCAAATAGCTGAGGCTGGCCTTTTGAAACACACAAACTTTGTTATACATATGTAACTACAGACGGGTATCTTTTCTAAGTTGTGTTGTCCTTTTTATTTCTTAAACAGAGCATACCAATTATCAGTGATCTTTTCATTTATAGTCCAGCCCATTTTTGTATTGTAAAATTCTCGGGTATATTTATTGAGTTACATGAAGATACTTTCCCTTGCACTAAATAGCTCCTGGATATTATTTTCAGAAAACCTTATATCTGATTTCTGGGGATTTCAGTCTCTCTCATATCATATATTACCTCTTTCCATTGTCTTTATGCTGTTGCTATTAACCTCTCACATGTCTGAGGTTTTTACTTCAAACATGGTCTGAGTTAGGAACCCAGATTACCTTCCTTGTTTGGATGTAAGAGTAAGTAGGATTAAAAGGCAAGTGCAGTGGTTATCCTGTAAATTAGGTGAGCTTTGCAGAGGAACTTTTAGACATCCAGTTTAGCTCTTCTTAGCTTGTTTTGGGGTTCTCAGCTGTGTTATACATAATCAAGCGTGTCTAAAAATAAAACTTTATATTACGGACATTTCTTTGGTTTGGCATATAAATGCCAAATAGCTCTGTAATTTATTCCTTTTCTCACAAGGCAGTGTATCAGTCAGCTAAGGAAGTGTAATTCTTTTAATCTTTTTTTATATTCTCTGTTCTTTAGGTCATACCTCTCATGATTTTAACGTTGTTCCCTGAATCTCCACCATCAACATGCCTCAGTTTCTGGGTTATGTAGAAATAAACATGTTACATTATTTATGTAGAAATAAACATGACACTATGTGAAGAAGAGTGTCCTTCTTTGTAATAGTGCCTGAAATGGCAAATGCAGAATTCTTTGGATTTGGCAACTTCTTGCCTTGTCAGTTGCTAACTGATTGCATCATCCTCACTTTCTGTAACCTCTGGGTCATCTTCAAGCCCAGGAACACAGCATATATCTCATTTCCAAACTCAGTTCTTCCCTGAGTGACATGGGAGGACTCTGTAAACAGGTTGAGTTGTGAGTATCATTTATATTCATTAGTGCTAATTATTATGTACATGCAGCCAGAGGCTGAAACACATCTTTTATAAAAGGAAAGAGTGCATAAATAAATGGCTGCTTCTATACATTATGTTGACTCTGGTTTCCCTTTTTCTTCCCTTCATTTCCAGTCTGCTATGATAAGATTCACCACCTTTTCCCTCACCCCCCATAGGGGATCTTACTCAGTATTTTTTCCACCTGATTTCTTTTTGAGATGAAGGCAAGGAAGGGTAGAACATAATCACTGATTCCTCTTGTATGTGATCTATTGGCCTTTCCCCCCTTTCTGTTGGTCTCATTATTTTATGTTACCAATACTTTGCATGCCATCAGAATTATGTTGGAAGGGGAGCTGATGAATTCTTCTTTGTAGATCATGGGTCTCAGTGTAGGTGAGGGTGAGTCTGGCCCAACACTGCCTGAGATGGCACTCAAGCCAGAAGTTTTTCAACATGCACATGGTGGGTGGGCCACCAGTAGGATTAGCAGCCCTTCCCACCCAATTAGCAGATGGCAGTTCAGTGGTCAGCACATGAGCAGCATGCCCGAGAGAAAGGGGTCAGCTTTTCGGCCCACCCCTTTTAAAAGGTTGTCAGCCTCTAATCTAAGCCAGTGGTTTAATTACTGCTCCTGTCACCTTTCCAAAGTTCTGTGAACTCTAAGGGTTTGTGTCCACATCTCAGAGGGCTTCTCTTCGCCTTGGAGTTAGTTTCTTATTTCCAGTTGCATTTCTGCTCAGCTTGAATCTTTGAGAACAAGAGTCTGATTTGCAACTCTTCATTATGCAGATATCATGATGGCTAAATATGAAATGTTGTGAAAAAAAACGTTAGAGCATATGAAGCCCCTCCTCATCCCTTGAAAAGTCATTGACTAGTAATGGCACCAAATTCTCATATGTTAGTTTGATTTCAGTTTCTTGGTCCAATTGTAATTTCAAAATTAAAAGTTCCAACTCCTCCCCACAGTAAACCACATATCAAAACTGTGTCTCTTAAACTGTGGAAGCACTAAATTTTGATGATATCTACATTAGAGGGAGTTCTGGTACGCACACTGAGGCCTAAACAGAAAATGGGAGGTAGTCAGCTAATTCCTTGGAGTAAATTAAAAGATGCATCTATATTTAAAATGGTAAAATCAATAGAACAAAAATACATCTAAGGGTCACTTAAAGCAATGGTGAGTTTTAAAAAATCTATTAAAAAGCACTTAATCGTGTCTTTTTAGGTTTATCTATATTTATAAAGAGCGATTTTTCAATTAACATACATCGGTGTAATTCATTGAACCTGTCGGCGGAGGTTAGAGATGATTTATCCTCCCACTTTCCTTCATTGCATATCTTTGCGCATGCAAGCATTAGTTCAAGAAGTTTATGATTTGGAGAAGATAGATAAGTCAACCTGGGCAGAGTGCCAAGCACAGGCTATATAGAATATGCTGGCAGCCAAGATTGAAGGAGAGCCTGGATAAGAGATGGTACCAGAGCAGGGGTGACCCAAACTCGGGCTGGCAGTTCAGGGATGTGGGCAGGCAGCTTGGGGTTTGGGGACAGGTCATGACATGTAGGAATCTGAAAACTCATATTTGTGTTCTAGCTTTGTTGTTGATAAGCTATGGGTTCTCGAGCTTGGACATTAACTTTCTAGGCCTCGGTTTTTCACTTTACAAAATGGGAATAACAAAATCTGCCCTATGTTGACTGTGAAAAGGCAGTGAGACCCAGAAATAGAATTGTTTTTAAAATCAACAGTGCCTACTGATCAGGTAGTGTACCATATTGGCTTAGACTTCTTGCCAAACCAGTTTCCCTAGTCATTTTTTAGATATTATAATGTGAAATATAAGTAAAAGAGTATGGGTCAAACTATGTTATACTACTCTTCAAATTTGTTTCATAATGATGAGGGTAAATTATATGGCCATAGCACAGAGAGGTTTGTTGAGGTCTAAGGGATAAAATTGGTTGTCCAGTATCTACCTTATCATGGAAATAAAAACAAATTTCCAAAAGGTTTTACTTTTACTGCTTGCCAATTTCTTCTGTTACCCTCACTCTCAAATACAGTGCCATAGAGATCAATGATTTGAACTAACTACAGGTCAAATATATATTTTTTCAGATACAATCAGCTGCATCTTGATTTTTTTTTAAGCATATCAGAGAACTAAAGAGTTTGTCAAGGCACACTGAAGAGGTAAGAACCTCTTGTATTCTACCTTTTGCTTTTGTGGCTTCCAAGTTCTTGCTGGTGTTGGTAAGAGGCTCTGCATTTTGAGACCTTCATGGTTCCTTTTCCCTGCAACCATTTTTATTTGCCCCTCTTCGACCAAATTCCATTGAAAGTCTAGGAAATTTTCCAAGTAACTGCTTGGCTGGAGTATAGCCATTTATGTGGCTGTATTAAAGTGACCGTTTCAAGTTGGCTAACATGAGCACTGAATAAACACATATTGATATTATAGAACAAAATAATATATTAGCACATTGCTCATTTGTGCTCCAATAGTCACCCTGATACTATTCGTCATGTGGGGAGTGACAAACACAATTACACCCAAGTGCTAATAGAGTGGAAGGGCAAAACTGCCTGACCTCGGCATCCCGGGTCGATTTAGATGTTTGATGTCTCATTGAATTAGTATCACAGTGTGAAAGACAAAGCTCAAACTAATGGAAATGAGCCTGGACATGCAATACTGCTGATTGGGCTGACATAATTAGAATAATATTCCACGCAGAGCTAATAACAAGCCGAAGAAATAAATAACCAAGAGATAACCTAATTGCTGCATGCTAAAACGTTCTTTTGAATATGCTAAGGTTAGCATTTTCTGTTTACTTATAAAGCACACTGATGGGCTTAAAAGAAAACGGTAGTAAGCGTGGTAGAAGGGATGGACACCAAAATACACTGCCCTCTGAAGGGCCCCTCCCTTACACCTGGTGACTGTTCACCAGTACATCTTTTTGCAGGCCTACTCTGTGTCAAAGCAAACGTCTGGCAGTGTGAACCAGACATACACCTTGCCTCCAGGAGCTTATGGCCTCAGGGGAGTGATGAGATGTGCATAGAAACAGAGTGAAATCTTGCCATTTGCAACAACGTAGATGATACTGGAGGGTACTATACTAAGCAAAATAAGTCAGTCAGAGAAAGATATATAATTTCACTGATACGCGTAATTTAAGAAACACCACAGATGAATATAGGGGAAGGGAAGGAAAAATAAGATAAAAACAAAGAGGGAGGCAAACCATAAGAGATTTTTAAATACAACGAACAAACTGAGGGTTGCTGGAGGGGAGTTGGGTGGGTGGGGGATGGGCTAAGTGAGTGGAGGGCATTAAGGAGGGCACTTTTTGGGATGAGCCCTGGGTGTCCTATGTAAGAGATGAATCGCTGAGTTCTACTCCTGAAGTCAAGACTACACTGTACGTTAACTAACTTGAATTAAAAGAGAGAGAGAGAGAGAGAGAGGGAAAGAAAGAAAGAAGGAGAGAAAGGAAAGAAAGAAAGAAAGAAAGAAAGAAAGAAAGAAAGAAAGGAAGGAAAAGAAAGAGAGAGAGAGAGAGAAAGAAAGAAAGAGAAAGAAAGAAAAAGAAAAAGAAAGAAACAAACAGAGTGAGCAGCGGTCTGTGGGAGAAGACAGAGCCCGGGGAAGGTTAAGGAAATTCTGCTGCAGGAGATTTCACTTGCAACATATTTGCAGATTTTGTAGCCTAAAGATGCAGACAGAAAGTGCAGTAATTTACTGAGGTAACACTCTGGTTTCTTAACTGGGTACCTGAGGAAGATTCCAATTCATCATAGATTTCCAGTATCCCAAGGAAGAAAGGCCTTATTAGGATTGGTTTGCCAAATCTTTGCTTATGCTTGAGGTGTACTACTCAAAATCCCTTCGATTTGTGTTGATTTTTATACTTTTCACGGTAGTTTCATCTACAGTTTAGTGCTCAGCTCCTGCAAGTTCTAAGACAAAGAGGCATGCCCTGTTTACCTAATTGTAAGCATCCAAAAGGGAACAGGGAGGTGCAAGAAAACTCTCAAAAGTAGAATTCTCCGACCTCATGGAAATGAGAGCTCACATGTATTTATTTTGGTTCATTGTTGTATCACCAGTGCTGAGAACGCTGCCTAGTACATAACAGGTGCTGAATAAATATTTGTTGAATGAATGCCTATGTACTTTACCTTGATTATCTCATTTAAACCTTCCAGATATTCAGAGATGGAGCTATTAATAGCTCCATTTTACACATGAGGAAATCAGGGTGTGGGTAGGTCAAGTCACTTGCCCCAGGTCACACAGCTAAGAATTGGTGCAGCCCTTTCTGACCCACAGCCTGTGGGAACTGTGGGTACAGATTCTTCTGAGGAATTTGGTTATGAAAGGAAAGAGGGAAAACAGGTTTTAGGTTGAGCTGGAGACCAGTACTTGAGATAGTTTCTTCTCTATGAATAGAAATCTATTCGTAGTATACCTATCAAGTCTCATGGACAGTGAGATGCAGAACTGGTGAATTTACTACCTTTAACAAACAGGAAACCTGAGAAAAAATAATTAAGTGCCCACACAACTAGCAAGTGGCAAAATAGGGCTAAACATTAGGGTTTCCAAGGCTTGCTTATCATCTCAGTGTTATTTTTGTATCCTTGGGTTGTATCCCGTCAAGTTTCAAGTTATATTTTAGTAATATTTTCATACAAAGTGACCAGGCAGCATGGAATAATGAAAAAAAGACAGATACAAGAATTCAGAATTATGTTCATCCTGGTCTCAGCTTTGCCGTTGATTGGCTGTGTGACCTTAGGTAAATCTCTTCGGCTTTCTGGGCTAATCTCTTCCAATCTCTTTTAAAATCCTAATGGCCAGTGGAGTATTTTTGAGTTATCGACTGTTTCAAATGATTCCCAGTCCAGCTTCTTGTGTTCACTTCTTGTGAAACCTCCAAGTTCCTTAGCAGTGTTTCTTAAACTCTTTTGGTCTATGGTCCACCATCAACTGAATCACCTAAACCACTGTTTTTATAGTAAAGACATCCCTTAAGACACCTTGCCAAGCAAAAGAGTTAAAATGGCATAGACTTCTGTGAGAAAGTGATGGGTTAACATGTAGGTTTGTGAAATACTGAATGAAAGTTATTCATAGGTGTCACCCACTCACTGATTCTTTTCATTAAACCTTGGAATGTCTCATGTGAGCCAGGGGTGGTGTCACTTACCTGTCCAGATGTTATAAGAGGTCAGCCAGACTGTGGCTTCCTGGTAGGTTATAGACATTATTTTAAGAACAATGGCCCAAAGTGAGACATGATAGAGACATTCTTTAAATTGCTATAGTAAAGTTGCTCATGTGAAAGAGGATGATGCAGATGAGGAAGAGGATGATAAAGATTTTTTTATAAGACATTGACTGTTAATATTTTGGCTAATTAAATCTTATTAAACAATGAAAAAGCTAAGCAGTTGAGTTTTAGTGCAATGAAACTTGAAATGGTGAGCTCATTTATGTTTGGTTTTAAGATATGACAGTATACTTATGAGGTCCATGGAGAATAGGTTAACTACAGTCAGGTCCTTGAAGGGAAAAGAACTTTGGGGATTCCATGTCTATGCAGGTATTCTTTTATTAAAGCAGTATCAAAATGTTCAAGACTGGCTGTTTTTCCTTTGTTTATAATTATTGACATTGTGTTAGTTCAAATTTTCATCATTTCTCACTTGGATTATGCTGATAGCTCCCTAACTAGTTTCTCTTTCTTGTCTTAATACCCTTTCGAGGCTGCCATTGTTCTCAGGGTTGGTCTGACTTTAGATGAGAAGCAGTGCCCATGTGAACTGTGTTCAGCACCCTTCACTCTTATCTCTTAATCCTTCCCTTCGGCATCCTTTGCTGTAACATTATAGAATTGCCTGGAGTTCCCTGAATAAACCATTTTCTCTTCCCACTCCAAGTCTTTGTTCTGTACTGCTCCCCTTATCAGGGAGGTCTTCCTTTCTTTCCTTCCTGACTTACTCCTCCTGATTCTTCAAGACTCAATCCAATAGTCACTTTCTCCAAGAAGGTAGACCAGGTCTCAGAAACCCTTTCTGGATTCCTTTCTAAAGGAGCCTGGACTTAGGACTGGTTATTACAGGTCTGTCTTTCCCATGACATCCAAGGGCATGGGTAAACAGCAGGTTCTAGAGTCAGGCAGCCTGTGTTAGAAGGTCAGCTCCTTCATTTCCTAAATGTGTCTTCACATAAGTTACTTAACAGCTCTGTGCTGCAGGTTCCTCATCTGTGAAACAGGGATAATAATAGTACCTATTTCTTAGGGGTATTGTGAGGATTACATGTGTACAATTCTTGAAACAGTGTCTGACAAGTAATACACGCTAAGTATTAGTGGTAGTAGTGGTAGTGATAGATGTAAAATAATTTAGAACAGTGCCTGGCATGTAGTAACTGTTAAATTAATTGTTAGTGATGATGATGGTGATGATTAGGTTCACAAGGCAAGGTTGGCTTGAAGGGTAGGAACTCAGAATGTAGAGGTTTGAGGTGTCATTGAGACGTGTCATTAGGAGATTGAATGGTGTGACTCCTACACTGAAGGAGGCAATTGTTTCCTGCATTCCTGGTTCAGATGCCTAGAATCTCAGCTCAGGATAGTTAATTCAGCTTTGCCCTGGAGATGCTTCTTGGCAAAGAGCTTAATTCCAGATCTGTATAAGACGGCAGCAACAAATGTGATTCATGGCTGACTGGCCGACCTTGGCAGTGACTGATAAAGTCAATATTTAAAAGGCAATCCCCCCAACTCCCCCTGCTGCCCCTGGTAAGAAGTGATATTGGTGTTGGAAACTGGGGGCAGGGAGTATGATACTCTGGATGAAACCTGCTTTTTGTGATATGGAAGATGTTCTCAATGTAAAATTGCTCAGTGAATTAAACCCTAGGACTGCTTATTTCCCATGTTACTCCGGGGTTCCCTAAACAGTTCTGGAACCTGGAATGTCTAAGTATGTGACCTTCAAAATAAGAAAGGCTTGCCTGAAGTTCCTCTCCCTCTTTTCAGGTGAAGTTGTTTTTGTTTTCTTGCCATAGTTTTCATTATCTTTCTTTAAAAAGATGACGATGAATGTCCCTTTTGTGTGTGTGGGTATGTGCACATTCCTACATAGGAAAGCACGTTATTTCTTTTTATTAAGGGTTAAAGGCTTTCGTTCAGTTTGTTACCAGTTGATCCTGAGATAGAGCAATGCAGAGCCAGCAATGGCCACATGTGTTTTGTTAGCAGGGGTATTTCTTTGCAATTGCTCTTCTGACCAGTTACCTAAAGAGGTGTATTCACAAGAGGGAGTGGAAAGCCAAGGGTAGGAAATGCGAAAGCCTGTTGCCAATCACAGTAGAATCCAACCAGTAATGAAAAGCAGTACTACTTACTGTACTTAGTTCTTCAACCAAATTGGTCCTGTACTTAATGTACTTGTGGAGTAGGCCATTTTTGGTAGCAAAGGTTAAAGGACAACCCAGTCATTTGCAAGTTAAGCCTCTGAGTGGCTTGAAGGATTCTTCCCCAGAGTTACTACAAAGGGTTTTCAGAACTCAAAGCTTGCCCACACATTTGAACTAAACCAAATACTAAAACAGCTCTCTAATTGCTTCTGCCTAAGATCATCAAACTGAAAAAAAAAAAACCAAAAAAAAAAACCAATGAATTTATTAGACTCCTTAAGTGACATGTGTGTTTAGAAACCTTATTGTAGAAGCTGAAAATATATCTGGGAAGGTATCATTTGACCTTTGAGTCATTGAGGTATTGAAAAGATGCTAAACCAATAGTAGGGAAGGGGTGGCAAAAAAAAGGATGAAAAAATAATTAATTCTAATATTCTGACCTGGCCTTCATTTATACTGGACTTCCAATAGCCACAAAGGAAGCCCTGCCTCTGTTTTATTCAATAGGAGAATTGTAATTTTAGTGCTTTCTACTTTTGCTATACAGTCCATTATTTTTATTGTTCAAGTGCTTTTATGGAAAGCTTATTGGGTGCAGAGCACTAGCTACTGTAAGTGTGTAAGAGATGACAATATGCACAGCATATGTGTAGTGTGTGAGGTGACCCCTGGATTGTGCAGCCCAAAATTTCTTTTTTCATATTGTTTCTTAATTGGTACAAACTTGGGAGGGTAACAGACCCCTTACTTGTTACATTTTAATCTAGTTGTGGAATGATAGAAAATACATCAAAATGTTTATGTGGAAGCTTGAAAAATTTGAAATCTCTTGGTAAACTAATTTCCACTGACTGCACTTAAGAAGGAACGGGTAGGCCACCAACTTTTAACCTGAGACTCAATATATCTTGGGAATAAGACATATGAAACAGCATCATCACTATAGATTAAACAAAGCAATTTTATGTATCCGAGCTTGGTTTCCCATCTTCCTCAGAATTTTCTTGTTGATAGGAACCAGAGCTGATGAACAACTAAGTCATGTTAAAATAATATCAACTGATGATGAAAATATGAGCCATCTGCGATTGTCTTCTTCATATGATGGAGATACCTTGAATGATCAGGGGTTGGGGTTCTTATTTTGATGCCAAGATGTATTGCAAATTCACAAAGAATAGTGAGATTGCAGCAAAAGACGCTATGAAATTCTGTTTAGGATCAAGCACATCAAAATTTTGTAGGGTGTAAGTCTATCATTATGGACACTGATTATGGTAAGTTTGGGAATTTTGTAGGCTAGAGATTTCTACTATTAGAATGCAAAATAAACCAGCTTTTACTCTTACGGAATGGAAATTCTCCTATTGGTCATATGTATAGAAGGCATGAATGAAATAATATGAGTGACAACCGTAGTGTTGTTGGGCATTTATGTTTTACGTGATACTAAAGCACATCCCCATTATGTGCTGGCTACTCTGCCTTGAATTGTCTCTCAACTCTTAATAACGGTGCTTTCCATTGTTGGACACTTACTGTGTGTCACTGTTACGAATTTTACAAACATTATCTCTTTGAATCTTCTTAATAGACTTAAGTGGCAGGTACCATTATCATCTCCATTTTACTGAGGAGAACCCTAAGACCCACAAGGTCAAGTCAGACAGTAAGTGGCAGAGCTGATTTTAAACTCAGATCCCATATGAGTCCCAAATGACTGTTTTTAGTTTGAACATAGAAGACATATGTCAGAAACCCTGTGCAAGTCCCAGGAGACACTACCATTCCCATAGAATTCCATGGTCTATCTCAGTATACGTGTTATTGGCCAGTGGTCCTGCTTGCACATCATTTGTTTACTCTCAAAGCCTGGGAAATGTGTATGTTGAGATCTGCTTTGCATTGACCCCATATCTCTTCCCTCTCCATACTTGGAGTCCTTTGTCATTCATTTCTTACTCCTGCCTCTGGAGACAGGCCTGAACAGAGGAGGTGAACATGGACTCCTAGTTCAATTCAGCATCAACCAGCACTAGGTTAGTGCTGCTTGGACTAGTCTCATTGCCAATATCTCACCTTGTCCCATGGTTTGGGTAAATGGGTGCCTGCTATATGATAAGGCCCTCGTGCTTGCTCAGGGACTGTCTGTAAGCCCTCCCTGGCACACATTGGTGTTCTCTGCCTGCCTTCAGGGCCTACTCCTTCATCCTTTCTGTTGCTAAGGCTTACCTGGACTTCCCTCTGTTTTCTGTGATTATCCTTTCATTCTGAGTTCTGCCTTTCTGATGGCACAATTCCCATGGTGTGTCTTTTACTCCCTGGTACCCATGGACACAGCCAGCTTTCAGCCTCAGCTTCTTTACTTTGTGCTTTCTCTCAGTGAGTTACTATTCTGTGCCCAGTCACACTATTAAACAGTAAGAGTTGTGGATACCACATGGATGATAGTAATGATTGACCAGCATGCTATTTCCATCCCCAACCACAGTGTTTGGCATTTTTTGGGCACTGTTATTACATAGTCACTGAACATGTGAAATATTTAGTGCCATAAATTGTGTGCTTGACACTTGATAGTTTTACATAATTTATCTTTTATCTTTTTTAATTGAAGTAGTAGTTTATATCCATTAAAATGTTCAATTCTGAAGTGTACAATTTGATGAATTTTGATACCTCTGTAACCAACACTCTTATATACAGAATTTCTAGCACCACAAGTTGTCTTATATCCTTCCCAGTCAGTCCCTGAACTCTTCCTAAAGGCAACCACAGTTCTCATATCTTTAGATGTAGTTTGGTTTTGCCTATTATTGAACTTCACATGTGAGTGCATGTGTGTGTGTGTGTGTTCCTGGTCGACAGGAGATGGAGTGTGACTGTTAGTCAGTGAGGTCTTTATGGAGGGAGGAAACAGGGACTACTTACCTAAGAAGATTTAGAATGCAGTTTCTGGAGAGAGGCAGCTCGGGTTACAATCTCAGCCCAGCTACCAACTAGCTTTGTAATCTGGGGGAGTTATGTGATTTTTTTCTAAGGTTCAGTTTTCTCATCTAAAAAACAGAGATTTGGGGAGTGACCTCGTAGGGTGGTTATAGGGGTTAGACCAGAGAATGTATGTGAAGTACTTAGCTCATGCCTGGCATGCGATACAGTAAATATTACAACAGCTTCTCCTCTTCTTTCTGGTTAAATGAGATCATTTGTATGTCAGGCACATTACTAGGAGCTCACTGTTAATCACATTTAGAACTTTCACCAATACTGAGCAGTCAGCGCTGTCATACCCATTTTGCTGTTGATACAACCGAGCGCTAGAGAGGTGAGTGATTTGTCCAATGTCACAAGGTAATAAATGGCAACCTCCAGAATCCAGGTGAGATCTGTGAAATTCTGAGCCCAGTTTTTCCCTACTTTGACACTTGACCTCCCAAGAGGGCCCTTAAGCTGTGCTTCCACAGAGTTGTAGGGAATGATATTACAGAAAGGAATAATAATAATAGAAATTGCTAGTAATTGGGCTTGCTGGTTGGCAGGTATTGTGGCAGTCCCTTCCCATGCAGCCTCACTGATCCTGACAAGGACCCTCCAAGCTGAGCACATCATAAATCCCCTTTTGTGTAATAGGAAACTGGGACTTGGGTTGGGTAAGTGAGTGTCCCAGTGTTACCCAGCTTGATGGGGGGGCAGATCCAGGAATTTTTGTATGTGAGGAAATAGGGATTGCTCTTATGATATGATAGATTTGGATGGACCCTAGAGATGAAAAACTTGGCTTAAAGGCCCATTCCAGTATTCAGAGAAGTGATCGGGATAAATAATTGTGAGGATGGACACAATGAAATGAGACAATTGGCTATTAATTCCAAAGATCCTCCCCCTCTCTTTTTTTGTAATAGGTTTGCTATAATAATCAGCAGGTATGAATTCCAGTTCTGCCACTTACTGGTATATAACCTTGTATAAAATACATTACTTCTCAAAGTTTCTTCACTGGTTGAAACGTGGTCAAAATACGCCTATTCCACAGAATTGATAGATACTAAATTCACCACTAAATGCAACATCTGTGTCATCCTGCAGAACACCTGGCAGGTGTTACAACTGGTTGATGGTTATGACTGTTACATCACCCTGATCTTGTAAAGCACAAAGGAGAAAGAGGAGTTGAGGTGGATTACAACTTATCAACAGGGAGCTGTACCTACCATTGGTAATGGGGGAATGTTGGAGAGGAGAAATGTTTTAAGAAGCTTCAGATTGGGCAAGGGTGGGAAGAAGGGTTTCACTTTGGATACAGAACTGTTAGAATTAATAGTTGCAAGTAGAGATTGGAGAAACTTATTTTCATACATGTAGCAATCAAATCCGTGTGAATGGATGGGTTATTTGCAGGAATAAGTTAAAGAAGGTGAGATAGAATACATAGGGCTGAGTAGCATGTGGTCATTAGATTGTGTGGTGTGTGTGTGTGTGTGTGTACACATGCACACACATGCGCATGCACACACATGACAGCAAAGTAGGGGGTTATGTTTCTTGTAATAAATGCTGTGGAACAAGCACTGGCACTTCAGATCAAGGACGTTTTTCCTTTTCTAATAGCTTTAAATAATTGCTACAGAACAGGCGAACAAAGTAAGATAAATTTTGCATTTAGCATATGTGGAAATATTATGAATAGTTGCAGACTCAGTTCACTTTGATGCCCTTTGACAATCTGATAATTTTTGCAAAGATGTACTTAAAATGCTGTTTCATGCAAAGTTTGGATATTTTTCCCTTGTTTAAAAAATACACGACATCATTAATTTGCAGGCCTGTATATTAATTTTGCTGAGAGCACCGTTTATTTCTCTTTCCTCCCACTTTGTTTAAAGTCGGTTGTTGACAACTCTCAAGCGTGTCAAACTCTCATCGCCAATAATTGCTTAAGGACCCCTAACTTCTACAAATGTTGGTTCCAGCTCCAAACCCCATGCTAGCCCTGGAAGAAAAAAAAAAGAGAGGGAGGAAGAAAGAACTTCTTCTGATGAATTTTTGATTTTCCTTCTTAACAAAGAAATGTCTGTGATTCAAAGCAATAGCTTAAAGTGATATTATAAAATAGAATATGGAGTGCACTGTTCTGAATGACTCTTTGCTTTTAATGTGGGGCTGAAAAATTGTCAGTGCCTTTTTTGATTAGATGGGATTTTTTTTTGTTCTTGATCTAAGAATTGAGGAGAAAAACATGCTACTTGCATTTGAATATGGCATGAGCAGAACTGTAATGTATTGGAGATAAAGTAATAGCAGCAATGCCTTAAGGCAGCACCTGTATCTCCGGGTCAGCGCCATCTCTCTTTAGATCGCTGCTGTGCCACTCTTTCTGTGGCTGCTTTATTAGGCCTAATTAGGCGGGCTGTCACTTTTATTGGTGATGGGAAAGGAAGATAAGTAGATCACTTGTGTCATCTATCTCTATCCGGACGTGTCTAAAAAGTCTAAAGTGATTGCTGTAGGCCACAAATATATACCACAAGAGGGAGAGGGAGCAGAAAAAAAAATAACACCCAGAACTGTAATAAAAAAAGAAAAGAAAAGAAAAAAAAAACCTCTAGAAATGCCTTACCTTTGGCACTGCTGTGTATAATTTCAAACCCACAGAGAAGAGCTTGTGAAACATCCTGGAAGCCCTTTTGTTGTGAGGGAGAAGGTTGTCTAATGGATTTTTTGATAGCTGAATGGAGTAGGGAGGGGGAAAATGCTTCCTACTTGGGTGTCTAGCAATGGGTTCTCAAGAAAAAGTTGATTGTAACATGAATTCCACATATGGTATTGCTGCACAGTAGAGTCACAATTAAGAATCCCAGAGCTGTGATTTTTTTGTGCACATGTGCTCGTGTGTGTGTGTGTGTGTGTGTGTGTGTGTGTGTGTGTGTGTGTAGTGATTTTAATAGTGGCAGGGAGAGGGTTTCTGAAACTTTTAGTAACTGGGTTCTATATGGGAACAAGTAGTTCCTCTCATTTGCCTGTAAAAATAGTGCCAATAAAGATAAATAGCCCAGAGGACATTGGTAATGTTCTCTTCAGCTATGGGCAACTGCCTGAGGCTTTCAGAAAGTGGCTTCTTCTCTTCTAGAAAGGATTCTTTACCTAACTGGGCATTTCTGATATGGACTGGAAAACCCAGCTTTTTTCCAAATATTAGCTCTCTGATCTCTCACCCATCTGGTTGTGGGGTGAGCTGAGGCTACTGGCTCTTGATTGTGGTGATTTTGACTCTGAATGGAATCCCTTTGTCCAATCACATTTCTTTAGAGAGGTGATAAATTATACATACATACATACATACATATATACTTTACTAAGTATGTACCAAGACCTTGAAAAATCATGATGTTTGTTGCTTTCTTAATTGCTGTGACTGAATGGGCTTTTCAGTGTCAGATGAGAACTTTAATTTCTTCTTTTATGTGGAAAATAATGACCCTCATAAAATAATTTAAAAGATAATTATGAAGTACGTCTCAGTGATACACAATACCAAGATGTTTGGGTACTCAGTCAGAATTTTTATTCATCACTTTGATATTTATTATACACATAATCAAATATATGGATTGACCAAGTAGAATTTATTTTTCAAAGTACAGACTTCTTTACACTTTCTATTCTGGGAAGACAGAAAGTATTATAATTGGGAACCTGCATTGGAAGGGCAAGGTAATATCAACTGATGCTAGTCAGTGGGTTGGTAGACTTCATGATTTTTTTTTAATATCACTTTAATCCATCACATAAAATAATGGCATTTTGTAGCACCCACTATGTACCAGGCACTTTGCTAAGTGCTTTACATACATTACTTCATTTTAGTTTGATCAAACCCTCTAAAGTAGACATTACCCATTTTACAGATGAGAAAACTGAGACTGTGAGCCATCAAGTAACTTTCCCAAGTCCACACAGCAAGTAAATGGAAGAGCTAGAATTCAGACACGTCTGTTGATTGTACCGTCTGAACTCTTAACTACAGTTAGGCTCAGTCTCCGACTTCTGCATGTTGCTCATGAGAATGTTTTGCTTTTTTGAGAAAAGAAAACAACTCCTGGACTCAAGGAATTTTAGGTTAGAAGGAACTTTTATTACTGATTTTGTTGAGTTGATTGAATTGCCTTAGACTATGATGGTTGGACTTAGGAACAACTTCTATTGTGATCTTTGACTTAGAATGTTCAGCACCACTTGTAAATAATTTGGATTCATTTTGTCTGACATAAATGGAAGTAGAAACATTTGTCACTTGAGGCTGAAAGTCTGTCCCTAAGCCAAGTTAGGAATTTAAGGGCACCAAAAGCCTGTTTGACCAAAATACTACCTCCCTTAATCCCATCAGTTTACTGGATAAATAAGAGTTTTAAAGCATTTATAGAATGATTGCCATATGCCATGCAGGCCCATATATTATTTAATCCTTTCAATGATTCTGAGATTGGGGTATTCATGCTCTCAATCTCTCTCTCTCTCTCTCTCTCTCTTTTAATTTACATCCAAATTAGCGTATAGTGTAACAGTGATTTCAGGAGTAGGTTCCTTAGTGCCCCCTACCCATTTAGCCCATCCCCCCTCCTACAACCCCTCCAGTAGCCCTGTTTGTTCTCCATATTTATGAGTCTCTTCTGTTTTGTCCACCTCCCTGTTTTTATTTTTGTTTCCCTTCCCTTTTGTTCATCTGTTTTGTCTCTTGAAGTCCTCACATGAGTGAAGGCATATGATTTTTGTCTTTCTCTGACTAATTTCACTTAGCGTAATACCCTCCAGTTCCATCCACGTAGTTGGATATATACACACACACACACACACACACACACACACACACACACACACACGTACATACATACATACATATATATACACCACATCTTCTTTATCCATTCATCCATCTATGGACATTTGGGCTCTTTCCATACTTTGGCTATTGTTGATAGTGCTGCTATAAACATGGGGGTGCATGTGTCCCTTTGAAACATGCTCTCTTTTTTTAAACGGATAAAGAGCAGAAGTCTTTTTTGCTCTCTAGGAAGAGGACTTCTGATGGACAAAAAGAAAATGTTGCATCGCCTGAAACTTCAGGGGAGGCATGGCAGTGGGGTTACACTTTTGGCACTTGAAATGTTAGAAGAGGACTGTGATCGTCTGGAAAAACGGAATCTCCCATTTGAGAGTGATAAAATGGGGCAGTAGTGGAAGGACTTAGCATCTTGCTGCTATCAGTTTTTGTCAGTTGGTACAATGTATGGTGTACCCAGGGAGGGCATCGTTTAGGAGCTGTTTGCTAGATCCCAGCAAATTTGTCTTCTTGTTCTCTCCAATTCTACTTTTTAAAAATGTTTTATTTTTATTTTTGAGAGAAAGAGAAATAGGGTATGAGCGGGGGAGGGTCAGAGAACGGGAGACACACTCTGAAGCAGGCTCCAGCCTCTGACCTCTCAGCACAGAACCTGACATAGGGCCTGAACTCACAGACTGGGAGATCATGACCTGAGCCAAAATCGTACGCTTAACCAACTGAGCCACCCAGGCACCCATCTCCAATTCTAATGAGTCTCCATAGTCTGATGCAGGGCTGGCCAACATCTGACATACTGCCACTCTCCTTTCCTGATGTCATGGCAGACATGGACAATTTGTTAGAGTATCTAGATTTCCAAGGCCGTAACTCATTATCAGAATCTCAACACAGTGCTTCAAGTAGTTATTACCAGTTGGCACACAACTTGAGACTTACTTGTCAACCCTGGGTTAATGGGGCTAACTCCTAACTCTTCTCTCTTCTAGCTGTTGGCAGGAACTGAGGCAAGCATTCGTCTCTCTGAGCCTCAACTACCATCCATAAAGAAGAGGTACTACCTAACCCATGAACTCCAAATTCACAGGAGTATCAAATGGGTTTTATGGTAAATCAGAAATCTCATCTTCAATGTAAGGAGATCTTATTTTTACCGAAATTGACTATTTTGACAAAACCACAGTCTTATTAGTCCAGTTACTCAAAGTAGTATTCATGTTGATTTCTCTGTTTGCTTCACTTTCCTACATCCAACTATTCTCCAAATTCTGTTGATTTTTCTTTTTAAATAGTTTTTGAGTCCTCCCCCTTTCTTCCCAGGCACACTGGGATGGAGTCTGTGCCCTCATTATGGGCCTTTTAGGTAACTGGCCTTTCTACTGCTAGTCCCCTCAGCTTCTAGTCTATTCACTGCTACTCTGTGGCCAGAGTGAGTGACCTCTTCAGACAAGTCACGTTTCTCTCTTTATGTTCCCCGTGGGTCTTCCACACTCACCATAACAAAGCCTAAACTCCCTAATCTGGCACACGTGGCCCTTTATTTCCCTACTCCTTCCATGTCCTTGGTACACCTTGCTCTGCTCATCATTCTCTCAATCTCCAGACTCTTTTATGACATGGTGTCTTTCCTTAGGTTATGCCATTCACTGTCCTTGTTCACTTGCCAAACTCAGACTGCACCTCTTGGGGCCCAATTAAGTGTTTCATGGTAGGGCCTCTGGAGACACTGTGGAAAGAGAAACTTTTCTGCAGATGGCACGTGTGTCTCCAGGTCTGGTGGTGGCATTCTCTGAAACTAAGGAGTGAGCCACAGGGGACAAAAGGGCTCCCAAGATGGAGGCAGGTGGCAGCCTTTAGTTATAAATACTCACAGGCCAATACTGTGGTTTCTTCAGGTAAAGATGCTCAGATCTCAGAAGGACCTGAAAGAAGGAAGGGAGGGAACTGATTGTGTAGATTTAAAATTTTTGCAAAATCCTTGCCTGCCCTATTCAACTAGAAACATCATCCTTTATGCACACCTGAGACTCTGGGAGCATGACAGGACTTCTGCTGTCTCTGTCTGCCCAGGCCCCCCAGCAGGTGCTTGAGTGTTACTCCCTCCCTTTCTTCCTCCTTTTCCTCCACTTCTGTATCCGCCTCATCCCCTGTAATCAATAATTCTTATGACATTTTTAAATTTACAAAACACTTGCAGGTACATCATTTCATCTGCGTAACAACCTCGTGAAGTACATTGATCTTATATTATATCTCAGTTTTAGAGATGAGTAAATTGAGGCCCAGAGAAGTTCAATTACTTGTTTAAAGTCAACATAGTTAATAGATTATAGAACTGGGATTTAAACTAAGGCTTCAACTCTAAATCTCAGAGTTGTGTTGTTTGTTTTTATAAAGTGTTGTAACATTGATATTTAATTTGGAACTATGTTTCCATTTGTAGCATCTTTCTTGGTATTAAAATATGCTGTTTTACAAACCCTCTTCAAGCATCTTGCTTTGATTGCTCTAGATAAAAGTCATTTTGGGTGCCTGCATGATATCCTGTATCATAAATTGCCAGTATCATTGTACTTCTTCCATGTGTTATAAGTCTGTCTTTGTGTTGATCTCCCAAGGACTGTGAACAACAATGAGGCAGGGCTAATCACATATCAGGTCCAAGCATACAGGCTTGGTGCAGAATAACCATGTGATCAAAGTTTGTTAAATGAGTGAATGATTGATGATAAAAACTAACTTTTATTGAATCCTTAGTATCACTAGCCACTTTACTTTCTCTTTCTATACATTAACTCCTTTAATTTAAGTTAATTACTACAAAAACTCTACTGGGCCTGTACTATTATGATTCCCATTTTACAGCTTGGTAAACAGAGGTTTGAGAGGTATGATTCCCATGTTACAGCTTGGTGTGAGAGAGGTTAAGTAACTTGCTAATGGTCATCCAGCAACTAGTAAGTGGTAGAGCCAAGATGTGAGTCCAGGACATATCCTGCATATTTAACCTGAGGCTCTTACTGCCCCATCTAGTGAATGAGTAACATCCACACCAAGGGGTGTGATGAAAGGGAAGTGCTTTGACATCGAATCTGAGTCCCAACTCCGCCCTTAACCAGCCGAGAAGCTTCGAGTAAGGCACTTAATAAATTCTATGTGTCTCAGTTTCTTCCTGTAAACCAGGTGATAATGTATGCTTCATAGGTTAGTTGTGAGGATCAAACTCTGTGATGGCTAGGACGTTTTGTAGTTCTAAACAACTCTCTAGAATTTTGCCAGTGACATTATTGCTCTGGTTGTCACGAGGCTGACAACAGTCCCTGCTGGTGAGCTACAGGTCTCCTGTGTGTTTTGCTTAAGGCTGGCCCTCCAGAAGTTTCCCCAGCACTGCGTTGAGTCCAGCAGGGAGCCAGTGCCCCCCTGGACTTATCAATTAGCTGTGGAGGGGGTGTTGCTAATTATTCTTTAGCTCCAGGGTGAGCCAACACATTTCATCTTTATCTTCTCAAAAGAAAAAAAAAAATCTCTTTTGACCTTTGGTGAAATAATCAGAATTCTTGACATTTTTTGCCTTTTGCAAGAAAAGTAGCTTAGCCATACCCCTTCTTCCAATTCCTCAACTACATTCTTTATTTATGTCTTTTTCTTTTCTTTGGTTGCTTACGGACAACATAGAGCAGAGATGATATAACAATGTGAAAATCAGTTGTTCTGTAAACTTCCTTTTCAGTTTCCTCTGGACAGCAAGATTTTTCTGGCTTCTTGCCTAGTGTAAAAAGGTTAAACTTGTGAGCTGTGTGGTCAGATTTGCCTGGGTTCAAGTCCCAGCTCTACACCTTCACCATTGTATAGAGCTTGATGAGCCACCTAGCTCCTCCAAGCCTCAGTTTCCACATCTGTGTAAAGGGGGTAGCAACCATAGCCATATCATGGGTTTCTTACAGAACCTAAATGAGCTCTTGCATGTAACACATTCAGAACCATGCCTGGTGAATCATAAATATCCAAAAAAGTTATTTAAAAGATACCTCATTGTTTCAGATTCTACCACATAGGTAAATCTAAGCTGCTGATCATGGTATTGAATACTTTGAAAGAATTTCAAAGGAGCAGGGACAGTAAAATTTCATTAGGCTACTTTTTCTTTTTTTTTAATGTTTCTTTTTTTTTTTTAAGAGAGAGAAGGTGGGAGGGGCAGAGAGAGAGGGAGAGAGAGGATCTGAAGCAGGCTCTGTGCTGACAGCAGTGAGCCGGACGCAGGGCTCATACTCACCAACCATGAGATCGTGACCTGAGCCGAAATTGGACGCTCATTGACTGAACCACCCAGGCACCACTAGGGTACTTTTTCGATAATGCCTCACCCTCTGGCTGAACAGAGAGAAGTTGACAGCTGTTTGCTTTTATACCTAAAATCGTAAGTCTGTGGGTATTTCAAAACAGTTGTGTAATTTCGTAAAAATGTTCACTTTATTTCAGGGTTATCTAGCGTGTACAGTCAGCTCTGGTGCTTTGGTGTGGGTGCCGCCTCAGTCACCCAGGTTCTTAAGCCTAGGGTTACACCGCCCTGATGTGTTGTGGTCAGTTGTGAGGTAGGACCCAAAGAATTGATCATTATTGATATGGTACTTAAAGTTGTGAATATCTTTAAAAAATTATTAGCTTTACAAACTAGAGTAGATTCAAGGCTATGTCAGCAATAATACTACATTTCGAACTCTCTTGTATGCTAAGACGTGTCTTGAGTGGGTGAGGCAGGCCAGGTTATGGCTAGTTCCTTGAGACCTGTAGGTACTGTTAGCACATGTAGAGCCTGGGAATTTTTGTGGTTTTACTGCCCCATGAAGTTTTTTGGGATATTTGAATCTACATATAGGTATAGGTTCAAGTTCTGTATGTTAATTATCACTTGCCCTGTGTTTCCCAGTGGAGAAAACTTGAGAATTGCTGGGTCAGTATGTAGTTTTTAGACTATTTTTACAGCAGTAGTTTTGAAATTGCATTCCTTGGAGCCCTGTGGTGTTGCCTGAGGATCCTTGGGGGTTAAAACAAGGTGAGTAAATGGAGGTCTAGGTTCTCCAGTTTTTACTTCAATCAGAGCAGTGCTGTTTTCATTTGTGTTATATTTTGGGATATCACATGAGGTTTTGAGAAAAACACACTATATTTTTTCTTGAAAACTCTGTTAATAGCATCCATGAAAGTCTTGCAGCCTCTGTTTGAGTTCCTCTACCTTCTAAGTTGCCCTGTTCATTTCATTACATACACCTCTGCTGGGAAGTTCTCATGAGGGCCCTGAATCTGCTTCATTGTATTATTTAACCCCTGGTCCTAGTTTTGTCTCCTAGTTTGCTCCTTTTACTGTTGAGCAGTACATGACTGTAAACACTTTTAGAATTAATGCTTCCAGGAAGTGGCCCAACGGGCCACGAAGTTGTCATTTTTAGTTTTTGTGGGGCACAGATTAGGGTCACTGTTGAAGGATGATGATGAGAGCCAATTGTCTGCTAGAAAGCCACCTGTCATTCCATATCTTTATAATCCACATCTTGATCATTTCCCGCTCATTATTATGCATTCAACAGTTCTCCCAAAACGATGAAGAAAAATATTACCATTTCCTCATGGAAAGTGGTCCTGAAAAACAAAATAATTATTATCACTGTTGATGGAGGAGAAATTGCAATCATGTCTTATGAAGTGATGGTGAAGAGCTATGGTTGGCCTGCTCCAGAGTTTTAAAACTCTATATGCTTAATGTGATTGTGGGAATATTTGAGTTAACCTGGAATTATAGTTACAGCCAAACATCTTCTTTTAATGGTCAATAAGAGAGCAAGGAGAACTCATTATATTAGCTTTTCTGTTATTCAGAAAATGATCTAATTGTATTAATGATTTTCTGAATTTCCCTATAATCATATTAACGTTAGTTTTACTCCTTGAATTAAAAAAAAGAGCCACTTCTAAAATGTTTAAACATTACTGTTCTAAATTAATGGCTTCTTGGTCTAATTAGTGAACATTATTGTTGTAATATATTTATACTCACACAGCACACCAGAGGCAGCACAGACCACTCCTGTGTACAAGCAAGCATGAAGAGAACGAAAAGCACAGTTCCAGAACAGTTCGAGTCTTTCACATTAAAAAAAATCTCATGGCTAATTTCCTAATTTCCACTTGCTCGGCAGCTCTTGGTACTAAAACACCGCAAGGAGAAGAGCTCTTGATGGGCTCCCCCCTCCCTCCTCCTTTAAAAGCCCTGTCACAAAACAGGATTGTGTTGTAGCCCATGTTTGAATATTGAGCAGGCTAACTTTGCTTTTGCTCCTGCCAGATCTCTTCAGGCGGGAGGACAGGCCACCTCCCGGCAGAAGACGGCACTCACTGCACACTGCAGGTGTTATAACCTATTTGTGAAGCACATTTTAAAGAGAGATTCTGTATTTTAATGGTCAGTTAGTAGTTGGCTACCAACCGTCTGTGCTCTCTGCCTGGGGACAGGAATGCCAGGCTTATTAAATATTGAGAAGTTGTTCATTACTATGGGGATCTGTGACAACAGCCTATCTGCATATTGAGAAAACAGCAAATTTACGTTCTTCAGAATAGCTGCTCCAGTTCTGGGGAAGGACTAATGTTTGTCTGGCTAAAGATGCATAAAAATGCAAACTCTATCTTGGAGATCTGCTTTGTTGCCCTTTTTTTTTTCCTTGAAAGTGAAAATTTCAAAAACCAAACTTGCTTATGGAGAGAGAATTAAAAACAAACAAACAAACAAACCTTTTGAAAAATCTAGTTATCTCATACTGACTTTTTGGGGGAGAAAATGCCAGGTGTTTGAAATTCTAACTTTCATGTTGGAACATTATAAGAAAATGCATTTAATTAAATTTGGATTCTAAGCAACTGAGAAATTTGGTAGCATGTAGGTAAGTTGTAGGGGATAAAGTAATGAGATACTAGCTCTTTCCCTGAAGTCTTAATAATTGGAAAACTGTAATCACCAAGGGTTTCAGTCAATGCCAGCTGCAAATTAGCAACCCAGGAACATGCAACCCATTTTGTCCTCAAACAGAGACTGTATATATGAATGTGGTTGCTAATTACCAGTTAAATACCAAGATCTCATGAAGACTATTACACAGAGTTAGACCAGTGGTAAAACTTGCCCATTATTCAGTTTCTGACCATAATATGAATCATGATTGCCCAAAAAGAAATCTCTGAAAATGTCTGAGGTGTTACCCATGTGTGCACAACTTTCCTTCATGATGAAGTATGGCTGTATCACTAATGCGTTTCTATAAACCTTTGCCAATTCTGTTTACAGTTTAAAACAGTGATTCAGTGGTTCAGTATGAGAGAGAGGACCAATGCTGTCTTCTGTTGACTCTCTTCAGTCTGCATTGTGACCAGACACACCTACTTCACTGTTTACCATGGATTTTTGTGTATGTGTGGTAAATATAATAAATAAATATATATGAGAACAGTGACATTATTGATGGCAGGGATAATCCCTGGTACATTGTGAACCATGTCCTTTGGTTTACTCCTTCATGCCCAATCCTCTGATTCTTTTCTTTTGGCTATTGCATGTTTGAGAGTCTTTGTCTTTTGGGCACCCTGAATCAGAAACCTGGCCTCCATAACATCATTCTTAGATATTAGTGGTGTCCTCTAATCTTCCCTAACCTTTGCTTGTTACAGCAGTCATTGAGAACAAAACTCTTTTTTTCCTGGAATTTGCATTTCATCTTTTTCAGTGGATGCATGGTATGTTCCCTATGCTTTTCCATCTATGACATTTGTCTAATTCCCTAGCTAATAACTCTCAGTTTGTTACCCCATTGTGCTGCTTTTGAAGAATGTAGTGCTTCAGAGCTTGGTTTGACCATCTCAATGTGGATCTTTTCTCCATAATTTATTATTTATGGATACCTAGGCAAGTAAATCAATTTTCTGTGTCTCAGTTTTTCAGTTGTGTGTTGAAGACAATAATGATAGCAGTCTTCTGGGCTTGTTATGAGGATTAAATAAATGACATCAAGTGGTTGGTATCAATGCTTAGCACATTGTAAATACTTCATGTATGTTAGCCATTATTACTATCAGTAAGAATTCAACAACATCATCCAATGTTAATTGAACATCTTTTCTGGATAGGCAGTGAGGGAAAGAGATAGTAAAACATAGGCATTATCTTAGAATAAGCACAGACTCTAATGGCAGAAATAGACAAGGAAGCAAATGCAATGCAGTGTGATAAAGTACTTTTGTGATGGCATGTTTGTTGATTCTTACTTGGCTCTTAAAACAATTCTCTGAGATATTAACCCCATTCTCAGATGAGGAATCTGGAGCCCAGGGAGGTAAAATGAAGACTGTAGTCATGGGGCAGAGACAAATTTCTCTCCTAAGCCTCTCGCTTCCGATCTCATCTCTTGCTTTGTACACCAGACCAGCCCACCTCATGGCCCTACATTCCTATATTGTTGCTGATAATTGTGCATGAATACTCCTGTCTCCATTTGACTGTAACTTTCCATGCTTTGTAGTGTCCGTTGATTCCATTTGGGACTGTGGTACAGTAGAAAGAGCACTGGGCAAAGGGTCAAGGCTACTGTAGGCATATTCCAGGTCTTTTATATTGTGTAAGTACTTACCTGGTGTCCTCACCTCTCTGGACCCCAGTTCCCCCAGCTGTTTAATGACAGTTTTGATGGGCACAGTGGTTTTCAGAGGGCGTGTTCTGGCATGGTGCCTCATTGGCCATCTTGGGGGGTGAGATCCACCCCTTTGTTAAAAGGTTATGTCTTAACCTATGCAGTACATTGGTGTTTCATGAAAAACTATGTTTGAGAAAAAGATTCTGTTGCTAAAAACCGTTTGAAACCCTGTGGACAAAAAAATTACTTTTAAGATCTTAGTCTGAAATTTATGGGTTTTAGTTGTTGAAATGTGGTGAGAAACGCTAGGAGGAGAAAAAGTTTTTGACTACATCGTCACCCTCTCAGTTGCTTCCAAGAAAAGCAGACTACAAGTGATTTTTAATAGGTAAGTGGGTAATAATTAAGTTTCTTAAGATTTTATCTCTCAAGTAAACAGAAAACTAATAACTGTTCAGATCAATGTGGTATGGAGTAGAATGGTTTTGGGGTTGCAGGACGTGGGTTTAAGTTCTGGCTCCAGCATGTGCTCTGCATGACCTTACCCAAGTCACTTTACTGATCTCAGCTTTGGTTTCTCTTGCTGAGCCTTGCTCCTCCAGCAACACAGGATTGTTAAGAGAGACAAGTGGAATAAATGTGGTTATAAGCCAGAGCAGCTATGAAAATGTAAATTCTCCTTTTATGGTTGTTTTTAACATACTGATAAAGTCCTTAATATTTGTGAGGTTTTCAAATCTTCATTTTCTCAGAGTTTCAGACATTTTTCTCCAGCACGCTCCCATGGCCGGGATGTCTCTAGAATTTGTTCTGACAGACAGGTCTTTAGTTAACAAAGGGAAGAGGGTGTGTGTGTGTGTGTGTGTGTGTGTGTGTGTGTGCGCGCGCGCGCGCGTGTGTGTGTGTTTTGTTATTGTCATTGTTGTCCAGGCTGACAAATGGGTTTAGGTCTAGACTCCCCCCTGCATTATTAATGAAAAATTGCATATCACCTGAGGCTAACCTAGCTCCTTTCACAAGTCTTTGGCGACTAACAATCTTGCTGCCATCTGAAGAGAAGTCTGCCAAGCAAAGAATCTCCTTCCTCCTCTTTCCCTTAAGAAACACTTTAGCATGCCTAGCACAGGACTGTTTCAAATTAGGTTTGAATAAAATACTGTGATAAATAAGTAAGTGCCTCCCCACACAGATTGCCACTTGTTTAGGAATAAAGTATCGATTTTTGAATGTTGCTGAGATTTAGACATGGGTTAATTAAACATTTACATATATGTGCTGAACAATATATTGCATGGTACAATAATGTGCACTTTAATCAGAAACCGTGGGTGTTTGTGTTTGCTTTTTCCATGTTAATTGGCACCATGCTGGCTCAAGCTTAGGTATTTGGCTAGATGGAAGAAAATAGACATGGTGTTTTAAATATTTTAATTAGGACCAGCAGTTCTCAGCTCCCTCATTTCTCATTGGATTGTTTTTCATGCATGAATAAATTAGCTAGCATGGAAGTACTCTGTAGAAAGTGGTTGCCCTCTGGCCATAAAAAGAGTCCTGTTCATTAATACTTTAATGAAATTAGCTGTGAGCAAAATATTATTCCTTTTAACTGTGTTCTAATTTCTTAATTTTAATTAGGCACATAATTGTAGGGTGCTGAAATTATCTTCATGTTCAGCAACTAAAGTTCCATCATCAGGAGCCTGTGGCTGAAACACCACACACTCCCAACACGTTCCAGCAGGAAATTTTCCATCCAACTTTTTCCCCATTTGCTTCACCAAAGATCCCCCTCACCCCTCCATTTGTGGCCATGGTGTGATATTTCAGAGCTCCTTTTCCTTACTTAAGGAACCATTGGTAATGAAGCCATTGGTAATGAAGCTACTGACTGGCCTGTGGATCATTTTAGAAGTGAGGCAGTGTGGAGGTCTACAAAGAATCTGGTCTGGTGGGGATTTTTTTCTTCCAGTTTTTGTCTTTTCAGGCCCCCACCTAAATACCTGTCCCCCTGGTTTTATATTAGAGTTCTCTTTGTCTCTCTTTATTACTTATTACTTTATTGGCTTGTTCATTTGGATCTATAAACTCTGTGAGGGCGGGGATTTTTCTTCTTTCAAACACCAAGTTGTGGCATATAATTCCTACATTATACCAGTATAGTTGTTGAATATTTAGTGGAACTGGGGATTCCATAATACTGAAATTTTCTGATACAAGTTGTGGTATTTTACAATGCTTCAGGTAAATAAGATAGTCCACACATAAATACCGAAATGAAACTTCTGAATATGATATAGTGATACTCTAACTTTGCTGAGTTTTTACTTTAGAGGGAATAATATGAAATCTGGGTTGAAATGTAAGGGAGAGGGGCGCCTGGGTGGCTCAGTCGGTTAAGCGTCCGACTTCAGCTCAGGTCACGATCTCACGGTCTGTGAGTTCGAGCCCCACGTCGGGCTCTGGGCTGAGGGCTCAGAGCCTGGAGCCTGCTTCCGATTCTGTGTCTCCCTCTCTCTCTGCCCCTCCCCTGTTCATGCTCTGTCTCTCTCTGTCTCAAAAGTAAATACATGTTTAAAAAAAAAAAAAGAAATGTAAGGGAGAAACTAAAAGCCTATACACATTACTTTGTATTATTCCCCACAATTCAAACTGAGATTTATCATGGCATGAATCGAGTGTATATGATACAGTAACTACTGAAAAAAATGAAAAATCAGCCAATAAATGTTTGTATCATTCTTGCCTACCACCCTTACTAAACATAGTCTCCTACACCTGTACTGATGGTTTTTGAGTGAGACAACTGCCTCACTTATTTAAATATTTCATAGGTATTAAATACAAGTAAATATTTTTATAGGTTCATCAAGAAGTTACATATTTGATCTGATATGTAAAATAGGAATAATAATAATACCTCCCTTAAAGGCTTATTTGGATTATTAAGAGAATAATACATATCAGACACAAAGAAGAGTACCTGATATATAGTAAGCACTCAATAAATGTCAGATAATATTGTTGACATTATTAATACTTGCATATAGATTGTCATTTTGCAAACTAACATTTGATAGTATTTTATAGTGTGCAAGCCTGTCTTATCTATTTTCTAATTTAACTGTATTTAATAAAAAGAGATAAAATATCCAGTTGTACAGAATGAGGCAAATTTTATCCCACCGAAACATTTTTTTAAATGTTCATTTATTTTGGAGGGAGAGGGAGGATGTGAGTGAGGGAGGGGCAGAGATGGGGTGGAGTGGGGGTGTTGGAGAGCAGGAGATAGGATCCTAGGTGGGCTCTACACTGACAGCAGCAAGCCTGATGTAGGATTCGAACCTACAAACCTGGGCTGAAGTGGGACACTCAACCATTTGAGCCACTCTGGTGCCCCACCACCTATTCTCTTAAAAGATAATACATTAATGAGACCATGTTTCAGATTTAGCTTAATGCTTACTCACACCACAGTTCAAGGACTCCAGTTACTCAGTTTGTAAATGCTATGAACACAGAGGAAGCACTGTGCCCATCACCCAAATTACTCTTCTCATTCCTAAAGTAAACAAGATCCCAGAGTTTCTTTGTATTCTTCCCATGTGTGTTTTCAGTTTTTACTATACATAAATCATAAATAAATAATATGTAGGGATCAGGAGCAGATCCTATTTTTGCACACCAGAAACTTATAAAAATTTGATAGCCTTTGAAGTGATCATTTATTTATAATGAAAAAAATTACAATTTACAAATTGAAAAAAAACCTCAGGAATATCACAAAAATCTAGAAAAATAATATTTTTGTTAATTAACTATTTGACACATTTCTCTTATACTTTTTGTGTAATTTTTTGGTTACATTTTATTTCATATGAAAGATTTAATAACATTGTCTATATAGTTTTCTAAAGTAGCTTTTTCTAAACAGATTTCATCCCTAAACTTTTAGAGAAATATCATTTCCTAAATAATCTGAATACAAAGATAATTTTTTTTCCTTTAGCATGGTTGATCAAAAAATTTTTTGTTCTTACTAGTTGAAATTCATAAAGCATGAAACTTTGTAGACGGAAATACTCATTTTTCATACTACTGATAGGGAGTTTTGCCTTATAAACATAGGAATTATGATAAATTCTCTTTTCTAAGATTTCTCCCCAAAGCAAAACAGTGTGTTGGTAATTGCATATGCTCCATTATGAGTCTATTCCCCACAAGAGAGAACTTTGTTTTTACTAAGCGTCAATGAAAACCAAATCTCCCATTTACAGTTTTATGTGTCTGACTAAAGAATTTTCCACTGACCAGCTTCTGCTTACATGTTTCAAACTTTTTTTTAATGTTTATTTGTTTATTTATTTTGAGAAAGAGAGTGTAAGCAGGGGAGGGGCAGAGAATCCCAAGCAGGCTCCTCACTGTCAGCCCAGAGCCTGACATGGGGCTGGATCTTAGCACCACAAGGTCACAACCTGAGCCAATATCAAAAGCGGAATTGAGCCACCCAAGCACTGCTAAACTTCGTTGTTGTTGTTTTTAATCTCGCCATACTCCTAGTCCCTGGTGCTATATGGCACATTTATGTCTTGATCTGATCTTGGACACGGCACCTTTGAGTTATGATGCCACACCTGAGGATCCGTATGGTAAGTTGCAAGAATATTCCTGGGACACCTGAGTGGCTCAGTCGGTTAAGCATCCAACTTTGGCTCAGGTCATGATCTCATGGTTCGTGAGTTTGAGCCCTGCGTCAGGCCCTGGCTCACAGCTCAGAGCCTGGAACCCTGTTCAGATTCTTTGTCTCCCTCTGTCTGCCCCTCTGCTGCTTGCTCTCTGTCTCTCAAATTGTCTCAAAAATAAACATTAAAAATTTTTTTTAAATAAAAAAAAAAGAATATTCCTGAGAGCAGTTACTGCAGTAGATGAGTAGTAAAGTGCATGAACACATCTCACAAACCCTAACTTAAATGTATCCCAAAAACAAGTTCCCCCCTGAATCAGATTCCCAAATGACCATGGTCACTGCAGTGCTACCTGATAGAAAGGGAAGGGAGATGGATGGTGAAGTTGGCATGGAAAACGACAGCTGTCTTAACCAAATGTGGTTAAAATATTATACAAATTTAATAAAATATATGATCACGTGAGGGCACCTGGGTGGCTCAGTCGGTTAAACACCTGACTCTTGACTTCTGCTCAGGTCATGAGCTTGCGGTTTTGTGGTTTGAGCCCTATGTCAGGCTCTGTGCTACAGTACAGAGCCTGCTTGAGATTCTTTGTCTCCCTGTCTCTGCCCCTTCCCTGCTCACTATCTCTCTCAAAATAAATAAATAAGCATTTAAAAAATGTATACATGAGATCATGTGAACACATTGCCAGAGCCTCTTTCAGGGCTTTGAAAGGGTCCCAGAAAAGTAAGGGGCCCTGAAGCTTAAGTTTCATTAGCATTGGAGTAATTCTGCCTCTGATAGGGTAATTACATACGATGACAAATTCTAGGTCAATGTTATGATGCTGTGTTTATCTTTCAGTAACTTATATCATCACTCAACATTACAGTTTTCAGATTTATCCTTGTACATATAAGTCTAGTTTGTTCATTTTAACTTCTCTGTAACACTCCATTATCACATTTTATTTTTATTTTCCTCCTGGTGGCATTCAGGTTGTTTTCAACCTAAATGTGTTCATAAGATCTTCTGTTTTATAAGTTTTTTTCTTTTCTGGTCTTTTAAGTTTTATCATTTTACCCATAAAATTCTTGTACATAGCATTTTTTTTTTTGTATTTTCCATCTTTGTGTGTGTGTGTGTGTGTGTGCGCGCGCGCATGAATGTGGAGTTTTCCAGTTCCCAGTTCTCCCCTTTAGCTATGTCCATTCTGCCATTAAACTAATTCATTGTTTTATAAATTTCATTTATTATGTTTTTGGTTCTGTAATTTCTATGTGAGTATTTTAAAACAATTCTTTGCAGTTCTCTGCTGAAATTCTGTCATACCATCTACTTCCTTAAACATGTTAGTCTTTTTAAAGTTTTTCTCTGATAAACCAATGCCTGAATGTCTAGTGAGTCTGAAGCTAATGTTGTTTTCCTCCTAGTTGTCAGGGTGTGTTTGTTATGTTTTTATTAAATATCAGATACTATGTATAAACATTTTAGAACTAATTTGAAACTCTGCATAATTTTATAGCCCTTGAGAGATGATTTATTTTTATTCTAGAAGGCATTAAGATAGAGGCTATATTATAGTCTATTGGTGAGTAACAAATTATCCCAGAACTCAGAGGCTTCATATATCAAACATTTATTGTCTTAGTATTTCTGTGTATCCAGAACCCAGTTGTGACTTTGTTGGGTACCTCTGTCTCTAAGTGTCTCACGAGTTTGAAATTCAGGTGTTGACAGAATCTGTGGTTCCATCTGAAGGCTCCCCTAGGGTTTGACATGTTTCCAAGCTCACACACATGGCTTTTGGCAGGCCTCCGGTCTTCACTAGTGATTTGCTGGAGTTATTGATTCCTTGCAATATAGACCTCCTTTATTGGTCAGTTCACAACATGGTGTCTGGCTCTTCTCAGAGCAAGTGAGAAAAGCAGAGAGAAGGGGTAACAGAAGGACAGTCTCTTTCTAAACTAAACTTGGAAGGGGTAACCCAACACATTTGCCGGTTCTGTTTGTTAGAATGCGCTAGGTCAAGCCCACACGTAAGGGATTACCGAAGGGCATGAGTACTAGGAGGTGGGTATCTTTGGGGGCCTTCTTAGAAGCTGCCTGCTCTAGGGACAGATCGCTTTGATCTAGTATGGGATTATGTCAATTAAAAACTCAACTTCAGTCCTTGTGAAGGCTGATCTATTTCTATTTCCAGTTCACCCTTATAACTAGGATGTATACTCTTTAGGAATCCCAGTTGAAAGCCTGGGGTATATGGCATGTTCACTCTTCTCAATGGACTCTAAATTCCACTTCTTCTCCCTACAGTTCTATGAGGCTACTAAAGGTTCTGCTCATTTTCTAAGCTCCTTAGCCATCACTTTAGAATTCGTATATGCCTATAGGGCAAAAGTGTAGGATTCAGCTTTCTTTTTTGTCTCTGAGCTCTTATTTCCCCAAGTCTTTATGCATTTTAGTGTTCTGCCTTCAAACAGATTTTTTTTCCTTATTATCGATCTTTTCTAGGTGTTTTCAGTGAAAGGTTTCTTCTGACCTGAACTTGTCCATTATAGCCAGAAGAGGAAGAACTAAATGTGTTTGGAAGCAGCTTGAATCCAGTGTTTACTCCTGGCTCATTTAGTTGTGATCAAGAGTCTCAGGTTTCAAAGCCTAACCTTAACTTTGGGGCTGTGTTCTCTATCTCTCTTTATAGATAAGGACAATGTGAGCTAAAAGCTAAGCAGACACTCCTGAGAGTATCCATTACACAGATACAATTGACTTTTATTTCTAATTATCAGAGAGAACAGATATTAGGCTAATGAGAAAGAACATAACATTAGGGAGAAAAATACCCTGTATTTATACATTAAAATTTGAGGAAACATTCACATTCTAAAGTAAAGCATATATATATATATGCTTTATATATATCTCCTAAACTGGAGGATATGTGAGGATGGGTTATGTTTCCTTATTTTGGAATCCTCAGTGCCTAGAATATAGTCTCTGGAATAAGTTAGATGTTCAATAAAAGTTTTCAAATTGACCTTAATTAATATTACAATAAAGTTACCTTTCCTGAGCACATTCTGAATAATTAGAGGCAGGGAATTAGAAGATGATTTGGTGGTGAGGCTGATATGTAAAAATTTTCCCATGTAACCAATATTCTTTTAAATTATTTAATTTAAAAACTCTAGGGGCACCTGGGGACGCTCAGTTGAGCGTCTGGCTCTTGATTTCAGCTCTGGTCATGATCACAGAGTCATGGGATCAAGCCCCACATAAGGCTCCACTCTGAGGGTGGAGCCTGCTTAAGATTTTCTCTCCCTCGGCTCCTCTCCCCCTCTAGCGTGCTCTCTCTCTCTCTCTCTAAAAATAGAAACCAACAAAACAAATGACTATATCTGTTTCAACTGTAAACCCTCAGTGCAAAATGGCCACCTAGATGTGGCCAAAATAAAACCAGATGGACTAAATATGCTATTAGATATTTGCATTTTTAAACAGTCTCAACTGGTTATCAGAGTAGGAGTTGGGCAAAGAGTGAGTATCTGTTAAAGAGCAATTTGGTCCTGGGTTTTTACCACATGAGTTCCAAGTCACATCTGTTCTAGGTGATAATTCTGCAGCTTCCCTCAGGCAGGTAGTACACATGATTGTAGTTCTTGATTATGCCTTCCCTCTGGGAACTGAATTCAGATTGGTTTGCAATTAAAAGCAAAACAAAACCAACCTTGATATAACCAGGGAGAAATTTTCTGCTTATCCACAGAATGCTACTAGAAACAAGAAAGCTAGAGATTTGTCATTTCCACTGGCAATCTAGTTTACTGTACAAACAATTTAAAATATAATGTGCTATACGGTCTGGTAGCATGTGACATGACCATGGGGAGTGTTTACTTTTTACCTGTGGTCAGTCTTCCATCAGCCTGAATACTCCTAGGACTCAAGATGGAAAGACTGGAATCACATAACCTCTAAGTCATCATTCATCACTTGGCCAAACAATTGCTTCTGATTGAGCAAGCAAGAGTATTATTTATTGATAGAAGCAGTCGTGAAGAAACAATTTTGACATTGTCAAAGAAGCAGCCTAAGATTTAAATCATCCAGTACTCAAAATGCAGGGGGAAATGTCTGTCTGTCTCTGTCTCTATTTGTCATCTATCCATCTCTTTATCCTTCTGCCTATTTCCTTGTTCCAAAATGGATTTCAAAGACTCATACAAATACAACTCAAGCACGTACACAAATTCTGTTCTATGGAAAAGGTTGAAAGATGATAGCTATGTAGATAGGCATAGAAATAAAATCGGAAGACTGTACCCCAAAATGTTACCTCTGCATGGTGGGATTATTACAGATTATTTTTATTCTTCTTGAGCTTTTCCATATTTCAAAATATTTCTTTAATGCCTATGTATCATATTGTAACACTATGATATAATAAGAAATATATATTTGGTTTTCATGCCTGGTTCTTGGCACAGAACTAAAACTCTTATAATTTCCAGAGTGGTAGGGGTAATAGGAGCATGTTCTATTATATTTGTCCTTACTACTTCATTCCTGACATAAGAGCTTTTTCTAACACCTTTGGAATCTCCAGAGTGATAAGACTGTCCTTTTTTATGCTAATGAAATGGCAGATGGCTGGTGACTCCTGGAGAGCTCCAGGATGGAGAGTGGTCACTGGAAAGACCAAGCTTAACTGGAGGCTTGGAACTCTCAGACTCACTCCCAAATCCTCTGGTGAGGAGGGAGGGACTGAAGAGTGAGTCAGTAATTGATCATGCTTACAAGATGTAGCCTCCATTGAAATACCTAAACTATGTAGTTTGGGGAGCTTCTGGGTTGGTGGACACATCCATGTCCTGGGCAGATGGCATACCCCAAACTCTGCTAGGAAAGAACTTCCTGCACTTGGGATACATCTGGACCTCACGCCATGTACCTCGTCATCTGGTTTTTCATTTGTATACTTTATAATATCCTTTTTAATAAACCACTAAATGTTGATGAAGTGTTTGACTGAGTTGTGTGAGCCATTATAGCAAATTATTGAACCAGAGGAGGGGAGAGGGTTTGAGAATTTGATTTGTAGTCAAGTTAGACAGGAATGTGAGTACCCTTGGCACCTAATACTTGTGACTAGAATCTGAAGTGGAGCAGTTTTGTGAGACTGAGTCTTTAACCTGTGAGGTCTGCACCAATTCTGGATAGTTAGTGTCAGAATTCAGCTAAGTTATAGAACACCCATTTGGTGTCCATAGAGAATTGGGGAATTACTTGGTGTGGAAAACTCACATATTTGGTGACAGAAATTGTTGTGAAAAGAGAAAAAAATTTTCCTTTAATATATTTGAAATAAGAAAATAAGTATTAAATAATAACTCGTTTTAAAAAATAATTTCTGACTGAATCTTGCTAAATAATAAACAGCAATGTGTTAAAAATTACATATCCCCACTCAAAGAAAAAAATTTACAGAAGAAAACATGAATAGGAAAAGTAAGTTGGAAGAAAGACTGAGTTTAAGCCACAAAGAGGCAGCTGGAAGTGTGGTATTTTTTTGGTAAAAGGGGGCCTCAAATTTGTGGTTGAGGTTTTCCTCCACCAAGGAAACAAAGGTACCATAATTGGTGGTAGTCTCGTGTGCCTGGGGCGAAAATAAGTTCAGGAGAAGCAAGTGGAGTTTTGGCCCTTGTACTGAAGACTACTGTCTGTTAGAAGTCTACCTAAGGAGGAGCTTTTCCAGTGTCCATGTAGATGTTTTGGAGGGCAGTCCTCTCAGGACCCAGGTAGTGCCCAAGCATGGGGAGAGTAGGAGTTAGCTGGCTCAGACGTCAGCATGGAAGTTCTCTGGGATGCAGCTTCCTTCCTGGTACAGATCATCAGCACCTGTCAATTGGGTGAGCACCTGCCAATGAACTCATATCCCCAGTGCTCTCTGATCTCCTTCCAACTCATTCTGCACATGGTAACCATTGATCTTAAAAATTACACATCAGGGGTGCCTGGGTGGCTCAGTTGGTTAAGCATCCAACTGTATCATAATCTCATGGTTCATGAGTTCGAGCCCCATATTGGGCTCTGTGCTGACAGTTCAGAGCCTGGAGCCTGCTTTGGATTCTGTGTCTCCCTCTCTCTCTCTCTCTGTCCCTCCACCACTCGCTCTCTCTCTGTCTCTCTCAAAAATAAATAAATATTTAAAAAATTACACATCAACTCATATGGTTACTGGTCTTCCTCCTTCTGTTCTTTGACCTGCTTCCATACATTTCAGCGTGATAGAGTGATCTGAGAACTTAATTAGGTAATGAATGTCACTAGTCACAACCTTTCAGTGGCTTCAAATTCCTTTTCAAAGAGCAAAATCTTTACAGTGGTCTCCAAGGCCCTTGGTGATTTGATCCTGGCCTTCTACCTTTCAGCTTCATTTCTGTCTCTCTCCCCTTGACTCCTTCTTGACATAGTAGATGTGCTTTCCTGCACACCTTCCTGCTTGAAGCTCTTTGCACTCACCATTTCCTGTGTCAGGGAGGTGCCCTCCCTCATCTTTTTACACCTATTCATCTTCATTTTATTTATCATTCAGCTCAAAAATCCAGTCTGCCTCCCCTTTAGTAATTTCCTATAGGAGCACATACTTTTCCTTCCAAGCACTCACCAGTTTATAGATTTATGTTCATTTGTGTAATTATTTCATCTGTGTTGATCTTCCATCCCTAAACAGGTTTCATGAAGGTGGGGAATCTTTTGCTCACCATTGTATCCCCCTGTGGCCAGAGTGCTCAAGCTAGTGATAAGAACTCAATAAATGGCTGTTGAATGAATTAATGAATGAATGACTTTTAACTTTTTCACTGGAGGATCCTTCATCCACTCCTCTCATAATCATTATTTTGGAAGAAATACAGTAAGAAGGAAATTGGAAGCCTGCTCATTCCTTGCTCTGGAGTATCTCTCTGAAGAGTGGGGATTCGGGGTTTCTGGACAACTAAAGAAAGGTTCCAGAAGAGTACAGCTAGCAACATCTTCTAGTCAAAATTAGGGATTTGTGATTCAACACTGTGTTTTCTGTTGGTAGCTTTGGCTACTTTGGGGTTAGGAACAGTTTTGAAGGAAAAGAGGCATGAGTTCTTAAATTGTATGGAAGTCATATCCAGAATTCTTGCAGGGATAGGAAACGTGGATTAATTTGGTGGGATTTTGTGAGGGTGAGCAGTGGAGGTTGAAAAATGTATGTAAAAACATTCATCAGTTCTTGAAAAAACTGCTTTCAGAGTACTGACATTTAATTTTAAGCATGGAATTTGGTGATACTCCACCATTTGCTTCTTCTGTTTCTTTTTATTTTAAACTATGACTGGAGAAATTTTTATATCAAGGATCAAAATCCAATTTTAAACCTCCAAATGTATCCCTGAATATTAGATGACAAGATGGTGTATCATATTTGTAAGAACTTCCTGTGGGAACATGACTTTTCAGCTGCAGTTAATGATCCTTGCAATTCTGTTCAAAACCACTTTTTCTTTTCTTTTTTTTTTTTTTTTGTTTTTTTGGACTGGCATTGTTTTTAGGCTTATAGTTGAGAATTCTTGGCTCATCCTATGTTTGCAAAATAGTTGGTATTAGTTTGGCCATTTGGTTTATTAAAGTCATCTTGAAACCATGGAGGTATTCTTAGGGTATCTTTAAAGGAGATCCTTCTAAAATGTGAAACAAATCTTTCACTGCATATATGCCAGGTAACAGGGACAGTTTATTTTGTAATACTTAGAAGAAATAGACTAGAATTAATATCACCACCATAAGACATACTTTGTTGTTACTAACCCTTAGTTTATTTCTCTACATGGAAGAAAAGATGCAGATGTGCTGGAGGGAGAGTGGACAGGAGATACATGTAAGTCAGTAGAGAAAAAGAGGGAAGAATTAGGGCAATTACACAGTTTTGGGAAAGAAGGCCTTAAATACTGAGGTCTGGAACAGGAAATCTCTGCCCATTTATTCAGTAAATAGTTACTGATTATATAATTGATAGGCACCATGCTAATAAATTTAGAAGTAGAGAAAAAAAGATCAAGGTCCTCATCTTCATGAAGTTTGCAGTGTAATAAGAGAAATGAGAGTTAAACAAACACAAATAAGTATGCAATTGCAAATTATGATTTTAAAAACCCAAGAGATTTAATAAGATTGTAAGATGTGAGGAGAGGCAAGGGAAAAATTTTCTATTAAAGAACTTTTAACCTGAGAACTAAAAGATGACTCAGAGATGGCTAAGTACAGAGGAGAAAGCATTTAAGTGTAAGTACACTTAAAAAGCGAAAGAGGGGCGCCTGGGTGGCTCAGTTGGTTAAGTGTCCGACTTCGGCTCAGGTCATGATCTCACGGTTTGTGGGTTCGAGCCCGCGTTGGGCTCTGTGCTGACAGCTCAGAGCCTGGAGCCTGCTTTGGATTCTGTGTCTCCCCCTCCCAGTACCCCTCCCCCCCCACACTGTGTCTTTATGTCTCTCAAAAATAAACAAACATTAAAAAAATAAAAAAAAAAAACCGAGAGAAACAAGCAAAGGGCATGCTGCCTTTAAGAAATTTAAAGAAGTTCACTGTGACTAGTGCAGATGACAAGGGGCAAACTCAGGGATCCTTGTTGGCCAAAGGGTTTGGAGTTTCTCTTTAATGTGATAGGAAGGTACCCAAGAGTTTAAAGTTGGGAGTGGCATTATCAGACTTGGTTTTTAAGATCACTCTGGCTTAATAATGGGGAATGGATTAGGAGGACAAGAGAGGTAATGGGAATATTTTTAAAATAAAAACTATGTGAGAGATACTAAAAGGCCACTTGCCCCAGTCTTCCATATCTGCCTATCACTGATGTCTAAAAACTTCCTTCAGGTTGAAATATAAAGACTCCTTAATGTATTATGGGATGGGGTGACAAACCCCATTATTCATCTTACCATGAAGAAATTGGTCCTCTTACAAGCTGCTAATGGCAAAGCATATGGGTACACCATTTTAAAGCGCATTTTTGTGGCTTTAGCTCTATTGGAGTTAATTATCTTTTTTTTGTTTGTTTTTGAAGGAGGAAAATAAAATAGATTGGAATACTTGAGGGGCCTCAACTATATATCGGTAATGTTTTAATTCCTTAAGAAAAAAAAATCTGAAACAAATATGGCAAAATGTAAGCTTTGACAAAATGAGTGGGAAGTTACATTTGTGATTAAGTGATTCTCTATCCTTGTTTCCATTAAATATTTCATAACCAAAATAACCTTTGAGATTTCTTAGAAGGAAACTCAATAAGGGATGCTTTATATGACTCTAGCTATAGTGGAAGTGCCTACATGAATGTCTGCCAATGCCATGTAAAGCTCCCCAATTTTATAAAATATTGCAATATTTCAATATTGTTTTTTAGTCTGTTTTTATTTCTTATATGTGTTACCGTCAACCTAGATAAAATATATTATTGTTGGTAGACAGTAATATGGACAAGCTAAAAGGTGCACGCTTACCTAGTTCTTTGTAAGAAATCAGCAAGTTACTTCCATGTTTCCCTTTCCCTGGTTTAGAGAAAAGACATCCAAGCCCTTTGTCTTTTGCTGTTAATCCCTTTCAGATGCTTTAAGCTTCAGAAGTTATTCTTATTTCTTGAGCACAAAACAAATGGCAAATATGATTAAAATAAAGTACACTTAAAAAAAAGTATTTTTTTAGGTTAGCATATTTTCATAATCCTATACCAAAGAGACTTTAAATCCTTGATAGGAGAACTTATACATATCCTCCATTTGGTCTTGAAGATTAGCAGATGACATCAAAGGTTTGTTCAGATTGCCCAAACTTGATGTTTATCCTAATATTAGTGGCTCTAGAAATAGAAATGCCAAACATGGAAGCTTCCAGAAGAGTTTCCAAAGAGCTTCTCACTTCTACAGCAGCCAGTCACCTCACTCCTCTTGCTTTTGGTTCTATCTACTCGAAAAGTCCAAGTATTAGCTTTTTAAATAATGATACCAAGCTGCCTGCAGCTAACATCCCTTGTGGTCAGGGGAGATTGTGGCATTAAAGCAAACATCATCAATTTTTTAAGGAATGGAAATGAGTTACAGATGTGGAGAACCGTAAAGGTTCACGTGTGCTAGGCTTCAGTGTATCTGAAACTGGGGACATCTTAAATGAAAAATCAGTTCAAAAATAAAGTTCCTCTGGGGAAAGTAAAGCTTGACTATTTGGAAACATGCTCCCCTTTCCTAACCTTTACTCTGCATATCCTGTGGATATGAAGACAGGATCAACTTCACCAATGACCTGATGAACAGTGACTTGTTAAAAGGAATCCAGAGTTGTCAGGTAAAAATTGCGTTTATCTGTTTAAAACCCACATTTAGTTCTGGTGGGATTCAGGACAAGGTACTCCCAACATATGACACCTTTGCACTTTGGAGGAGTTTGAGAAAACAGCAGAAGCAGGAAGACCACTCTGACCTTCTCCTTGGCCTTCTTACCTGAAATAGGTCATAAACTTTCATGTGAGAGGTGCCCTCCCTATACCTGGAGAAAAGGAGAATAAGGACGCGACTACCCACTCTTCATCAAACCTACCATAAAAATCCTCAGGTCTGTTTCCTTGGGTCTTCATTTCCTTCTGAAGGCTCCAGAGTCACATAGAAACTTATGTTAAATAAACTTGTATGCTTGTCTTCTATTAATCTGTCTTTGTCAGTTTAATTTTCACACCCAGAAAGAAACCTTAAGAAGGTTGAGGAAAATTTGGGGCACCTGGGTGGCTGAGTCGGTTGAGCGTCTGACTTCGGCTCAGCTCATAATCTCATGGTTTGTGAGTTCAAGACCCATGTCGGGCTCTGGGCTGTCAGTTCAGAGCCTGGAGCCTGCTTCAGATTCTTTGTCTCCCTCTCTCTCTGCTCCTCCCCCACTTATGCTCTGTCTCTCAAAAAATGAATAAATGTTACAAAAAAATTAAAAAAAAATAAAAGGTTGAGCAAAACTTTTTCTTTCCCTGTACTCCTCTTTTACTATGAGAAGCTTTAGAAATTTAAAAAAATTGATTCATGGTAAATTGAATACTTACAATAAAGTATCTCCCTCCCCTTTTCCTTTCCTCAGCAATATTTAAATGAGGGTTCTGGAAGAAAAAATAAATAACCATAATTTTTCTTAAATTTTCATGTGACAGTTGACAGAATCCCTGTTTTACAATTTTACTTTTTTTTTTTTTAAAGGAACCATAACCTCCCTGTGCTCTATATAGCTGTGAATAACAAGTTTGGTGTTTCTTTTGTTATTAGAATTATTTATTAGTGGATTAAGAACTTATTGCCAATTGGCATATTGAGTCACTTTCCCAGTGTTATTTTAAACATGTCAGTATATCAAGCTGAATTATTTTCTATCTAAATAGGATTTTGTAGTAGATAATTTTCTAACAGGAATAAAGTACTCATTTAAAGAGAAAGATCTAGATTTGTGTAACAAGTCCTCAGAAGCAGGCAGGACTGTGTTTTGATGCCATTAATTACTTTTGATTATTAAATTGCTGTATTCATGCTAATTGCTGAATCCCAAGGGATCTCACTAAGATGAGATACGGCCCAGAATAGACAATAAAACCCCAAATCAGCAGAGGTGGTGATTTTAACATCTAGAAGGCCATATTTAAAGGTATGTTATAGTCATGATGTTAAGTTAGTAGAGGTAGGAACCAGTCATTAATGAATAACTGATCTGGGGAGCACCCTGCCATGATGAAGGAAGTTAACTTGTTTGTTTCCCCTTGAGGTACCTTCCAACCCCAGAATATCACACACTGCACTTCTAGATATCTCTGGGAAAAATTAAGCTGAAAACTGAGTATTTGCGATTTTAAATTTTACTTTCTTTCAATGTACCTACACAATGGAGACAAAAACCACTTGTCTTCACTTGATCCCCATGCTTCTCAGCCTGCAGTGATGAAGGAAGACATTATGAGAGGAGGAGACTGAGAGAAAGACACAGAGGGAAGGATAGGAGAATAAAGAGAATCAAATGGAAGGCAAAGAGAAAGGGAAGGGGTGAGAAAGAGAAAGAGACAGCTTAAGAGAGAGAGAATGAAGAAGAGGGAGAAATGTGAGAATGGCCATGATCATTTTCCAAGTGGAACACACTATGTTTGAAAACCATCCAGAGCTCAACCTATGCTATTAAGTAGTTACCCAAATAAGCACTGGCCACTTAAGCCCCTGTTTTCTGTGATAGAGAACAGTAGAAAGTGAGTTGGGGATTTGCAAGAACTGGCCAAATCTCCCAGTTGGGCCTCAGAGAAACTTGGCTCGTGGTCAGCAGAAGATCAGAATAAAGTCCTTGAAATCACCTGCAAAGACACCAAACAGAAATCCTGGTGCTGCTTCCTCTAGGACGTAGCCATCATAAGAACCTTTCCAGAGTGGCATAGTTTTAGAAAATGCATTAATGAAATTGGGCATGATTAAATGGAAGCAAGTCTCTTGTTTGGTTTTATTAAAATGAGTTTATCTCTCAAAACGGATCCATTTCACATTTCTCACCATCTTATCAGAGGATGCCTTTGCAGTGGGAACCAAGTGCTCCCTTTCCAATTTAATGGGAAATCAAAAGTGCAGAGCCACCTTCACAGACAAAAACCAACAACTCTGAATGATGACCCTTCAGTGGAAATGCATTATGGGGCAGGCCATGTGTTTTCCTGGAACTCACATTTTAATCCCAGCATGGTTCCCTGTACTCTATCTTAGTATAAGATCCCAGCTTATGTTGAACCTTACATGGTGTCAGCGGTGGGCAAACAGGAGTTGTCAGAGCTCAGGTTTCTCTAAGACCTCATATTCTCAAAGTGGATATTATAGGTGTAAAGACCAGGAAGTTGATAATGAAATAGCAAGTATTCCTTTAGGATTTTGATGTCAGAGAAAGGAACTCATCGTCTCTGTTGCCAAGAAGCTGTCAAATATGCCTTAATTATGATTAATGACATACATATTCCTGAGAAGACTTTTTTTCTCTCTCGTGCTGACTGTCTTAAAATGCCTCTTTGCTAAATATTATCTCAGAGTCCAGTGCAGCTACAGCTTCATGGACAGAGTAGGATGGTGTCTCTGTGTGCTGTGGTGTTTATAAAATATTTGTGCTTGACTAAACAAAGCAGGCACCATCATCTCTTCATGTCTGTTTCTCTTGTTTGCAGTTGCTAGTTTTACAATGAAAAAAGAGTGTTTTGGGTGAAGAATTGTAATCTTTTCATAAGTGAACTGATTTTAAGGCAAATCAGTAAATATTCTCTATCATTTGTTCTTGAAGGGGATAAAAATCATTATGCTTTAGAAGTGAGCAGTTTTATTGTTCTTAGAGGAGGGAAATGGGGAGTAATTATGATATCGATGTAGGAGTTGAGAAAGAAGTGCATATTAATTGTGAATTGTGGCTAAACGAGTGTAATAGAGCTGTCCTGATAGTTGTAGTGTAATAAACAACACAGGGCAATGATAATCACATACAAAAAAACCCCAGAAATATGGAAACCATTTGTGGTAGAGTCCGAAGTAATGATGCATGTTTAGTGTTATTGGGACAGAAAGTGAATTCAGAACGATATATGTAGAAAGAGGATTTTAGGAGTTGTGTATGAATTTTGTACAGGTTTTGACTTTTTCTTTAGTCGAAATGTATCTTTTGCTTATCCTTGTTAACATTCCTGGAGTGTTTTATATTTGCAAAGTGCTTTATTCTGGTTTTACTAGTTATTCCCAGTGCTAATACATACCTGACATCATTTTATTGTTTAGGTAAGTTAACAGGCCTCGGAATTCAGCAAGTTGATGGCTCCATCGCTGGCTTAATTAGACAGTTTAAGCTCTAATTGGCTGGTGTTAAGTCAATCAATCAGTGAGAGAGTTGCACATTCACTCACTGGGAATTGTGGGAGCAGTTGATGTAGTTGGTGCCAGACCCTTCAGGAGAAATCGCTTATTCAGTTATTCAGAACGAAGCTGCACATTCTAAAGGGTCCACGTAGTGGGTGTCCATGAATGCCCGATCATGGGTGGCATGTATCTCAACCTTTTCTTGTGTGCAGAGTTTCAGGAGAAGCAGATCGTCCTGCGGCATCATGCTAGAGAAGGAAACACGTTAGAATTGTGTTTGCTCACCAGGTTGGAGACAGAGGTGATTGTCAGCTATAACAAAAGCTGCCTCAGAAAGGGGAGCAAAGGCAAGTCAGAATAACTAGATAAGTTGATGAGACAGCTGTGTGATCAAACATAGAAGAATGTATATGCCAGAGCCAGTAGGACCCCTCAGATTCTTTTACTGGGTCGTGAGTTCCTTAAGAAAAGTACTGTGTGACTCAGGCATCTTTGTATCCCTCACCGTGTCTGTTTCTGGGCTTCATGTACAGTATTTACTGAAAAATTACTGAATAAACACATGAAAACACTCCAATAGTGGATAATCTACTGCTCAAAACATACATTTATTTTCAAAGCTAGTTTTACCCAGTCAAAAAAAAGCTATTTTCTTTCTTAAATTATTTGTTTTCAATATGGAAACCCAATGTGTACTATTTAATGTTCAATATTTATTAACTGAATGGGCATCTATCTTATATCATCTTATTCTCCAGTCTTGGTTCTAAGCCATGTCCCAAGTCAATCCTCCCCTGCCGAGACTATGTGCAAGAATGTGCTGCATCACTCCATTTGGGGATCAGAACTGACTCTCAGGGCAACCACTTTGAAGGAATTATGGATATTTGGTTGCATAAATACTGATATGAATGAAAAAGCCAGCTATGACACAGTGCTCATAAGTTTTGAAGATAGATAATGGCCTCATACGGCTTTATTGTGTATTTGTCTCCACTTCTGTGAATGTTTTAAAATTTTCCTATTAAGAAGTTAAATAAAAGAATCAGTCCTATAACTCTGTTCTCACCTTGTACAATTTGATGCATAGACTTGTAGGCTGTCAGATACTGTACAGGCCATTTAGCCCCCACTCTTTTACTTTACTGAGGAGACTAAGGACATGATGGTAAAGGACTTCCAAAGATCTCTTGTTAATAGAGCTGATACAATAAACCAATCACCATAAGGGACTTCTTTTTCATTATTTTGGTGATTTCTGAGATGGTATTTTGGGCGTTACCTGGAATTGTGTGAGTGAATAGGTCGTTGAGAAAGCATTCTAATCAACATTGCAGTCCTGTGGTTGTACCACACAAATGGAGGCAGTATCATGATAAATAAATCCAGAAGTCACCATTAGCCTAAATATCCAGACAATTGAGGGAGATAGTTTTTCGTGTAGTCTTCAGTTTTCTTCTACTTGATTTTGGGATTTTAGATTTTTCTTAACCAAAAAGCCCCTATATGACATGGTCCTTGGCAACCCCTCTGAGCTCTTCTCCTGACATTATCCTCCTCATTCACTGCAGTGCAGCTCTCGTGGCTTCTCTGACCCTCCACTGTGCCATGATTATTCCCACCTGTAAGTCTTTGGACTTACTTCTTCTACCTGGAACTCTTCTTCCATAGCTTCACAAATCTGAATCCTTCTCATTATTATTATTAAGTAAATTTTATTTTTTGGAGGAGTTTTAGGTTTGCAGTAAAACTGAGTGGCAGGTACAGAGACTTTCCAGATACCTCCTACCTCACAAGCAGAGCATCTCCGTCATCAACATCCCCCACCAGAGTGGTACATTTGTTCCAGGTGATGAACTTACACTGACACATCATTATGATCCAAAATCCATAGTTTACATCGTGTTGTATACTTTGTGGGTTTGGACAAATGTATAATGATATGAATAATATGAAACGATACAATTGTATCCATTGTTAACAGTATCATACAGAGTAGCGACATTTCCCTAAAAAACCCTCTGTGTTCTGCCTACCTATCCCTCCTTTCCTCTCCCCAGCCTCTGCTCATTATTTTTTAAATCTCTGTTCATATATTAGCTTCTCAGAGAAGCCTTTCCTGAACATCTTAGCCAAAATAGCAACCTCTCCTTAAGCTAGTCATTTTCTACCACTTAGTGTCTTCTGTTTTCTTTATAGCATTTACTAACATACATTTGGCCTTATGGTTTTTTTGCCTCCGACCTCTGTTTATTATAAGATCCCCAAATGGAATATATTGTTCACTCCTCTACCTCCGAGCTCCTAAAATAGCGCCTGGCATGTGGTAGGTCCTCAGTAAATACTTGTCAGATATATGGATCTACTTCATTGTGTCAGGAACTATACTAGTGATACAAACATGCATCAGGAACAACCCCTTTTCTAAAGGAGCTTATAACTTAAGAGGGGAACAAAATCACAATTATGATCTGTTAAGTGCCATGATTAGGCATCATGCTATGAGAATCAAGTGAAGCACTATATACCTCAGACTGGGAGAATGAAAGAAGCTTCCCTAGAGAATATATACTTAGACTAAAACTTGAAGAATAAAGAGGACTTAGCCTGAGGAACAGATGCTGTCATTGTCCTACTCACATCCCTTTGGCATTCACCATTAGGATGCTCCCTGACCCTGATACTTCTGATTTGTCTGAGAGCTTTCTCTTGCTGGCAGAGCAAGCTCAGCCAGTGCAGGGAGCAGGCTGGAAGTGCTGGGGAGTTAAGTGCCTTCTAGGAGAAGCCCACAATCAGTGGCTGATAGGAAAAGGTGGTAAATACTCCACTTTCCTCGCCCTTTGGGGAGGTGGGCCATCTAAGGTGCATTCTGCACTGTCTCTTAGAAATCCTCAGGGGAATTGAGCCTCAGTTGCCCATAGTTTGCGCTCACTATTGGGTTCCTTCTCTTCCCTCGTCTCACATCCCCACTCTCCCACCTGTGCTTCCAGGGGTCACCGCCAAAATAAATTACTTTACCTCAAATGCTTGTTTCAGGTTCTGATTCTGGGAGCATCCAGCTTAGGACATCTGGCAAAGAAAAAAGAACCAGAGTATTCTGGATAAAGACAATGGCTTGTATAAAAGCCCAGATTTGGAAAAGGGCTCTGTATTATTAGGGAATAATGAGAAACTACTTTGGGTTGATTGTGAGGTGAATGACAGGGAATAGCAGAAGATGAGGCCAGAAAAATACTGGACTGGCTCATTTGTCTCTTGTCTGGATTTTTTAAGAATAGCGGCAGCTGATTTGTACTAATCTATAGATAGTTAGTTCTATGTGAACAGGAACAAAATATTTATATGTATTGTGTATATGTATGTATATATACACAATATATATACATATTTGCGTGTTTTTTAAGTCCTGAAATCTACAGTTTTGGAAAAGAGCAAAAGTACCTGGGTTATGCTGGGAATTATACCCAAAATCTTGTTCTCCTTCAGACTCATCTTCTCATCAAGTACACTAATTAGATGTAGAGCAATAATACATGCCAATCCTAGTTTTGTATGTGAAGTGAAATGAGAACAAAAATCAGTCAATGTAAAATAATTTGTACCTTGATCTGGAGTTTTCAAATAAAGACCTGAACAATCTGTCAGGAATAAAATGGCTTGTGCCTGGGTCTTCCCCTGCTGCCCAGCAGATCTGATGGGAAGAAACTATCTGTGACTTCCAAAATGTTTTTGGTCCCCACGTCCCTGACCTCATGCATTTTTCGAAGGGGAATCTTCAGAGAAACCCATGCTACATTTAACTTTGGGATCTCTCTTGTGGGCTTGTGTCTAACCAGACACAGCCGATCTGAATATTTCCTGCATGCTAAGCAGACCATTGTCAGCCGCTTCCTCTAGGCTAGATTGTTATAAATGCTGTTTATGATCCTGCTATGACAACTGTGAAGGACATGGCAAAGAATTTATCACAGGATTATTCATCCACCAGCAGAATACCTAATAAGATTCTAAATGACCCAAGATGATAATAAGATCTAGCTTGTAGCAATAAGGTATTAATAAACTGCTTTTTTCAATAAGGGAGAGTCCTGGCATCATTACCCTGACATATTTGTTTTGCTTATATTTTGCGAACAAAGTAGGGCTGCTGGATTGAATAGTAAATTTATAAAAACCCCTGATGTATGAAAAATACAACCCACATGAAGTGGAACTCATAGGTTAAAGTCAAGAGCACAGTGTTTGCCTATGACATCCGAGAGTCAGACTCCCAAGCCATCGATTCTAATTGTTCCGTGCCATTTGCCTTTGTATTTAAAAATTATATAAGAATAATATATCGCCCGCTGTTGACCACAAGGCCATAATTCAAATGAAGAAATTTAGTAAAATCATAAACCAAGAAAATGCAGCGGAGATGAATAATGGATGAAACGAGAACGCTGAATTCAAAATGAAATGTGGAATTCTGCTGCATGTTCCTGTTTTGAAAATAAAACTAGTATTAAGTTAATAAAAAAAATTGACCCTGTTCATTGTCACTCAGCTATTCCTAGGGAAGAAAATGGCAGAGACTCAAGAACCTGTCATTAGGGAATTTTTGAATAGCAGAAGCTGGAAAAGTGAGATGTAACTCCACACTGGCCTGGTTTTTCCTTTCTGCCTTATAGCTTTTCTCTGTGACAACAGTTGTGCAAGAAAGGACAAGGCCCAAAAAGCTGGAAATACTTTGACTTCATTTCTAGGAAAGTAGCCTTGTGCCTTGGAAGGTGTTCTCTGGTGGATTAAGTTGAAATCAACAATGTTCTTTTTATATTGAGTTATAATGTATACATCATAAAGTATGCAGTTCCTAAGAGTATATAGTTTGAAGAGTTTTGACAAATGAATTCCTTTGTGACTATTGCTCCTAACAAGTTATATAACATTTTTATCTCCCCAGAAAGTTTCCCTGCATTTCTGTAGGCATCTTCCCTTTCTTCAGCCATGGCAACCATTTTTCTGCCTTCTCTCCCATGATTTTCTTATCATTGAACTTCATATAAATGGAAACATATAGTATATTTTTTATGTCTTTTTCACTCAACATAGTGTTCTTCCGATTAATTTATGTCATGCATATCAATTATTCATTCCCTTTTGTTGCTGTATGGATATACCACATTGTATTTATCCATTCTCTTGTTAATGGACATTTGGTAGTTCCCAGTTTGGGGCCATTATGAATAAAACTGCTATGAGCATTTATGTACCAACATTTTCCTTAACTCAAGGTGGATCATGACCTATGAATGAAAGCTAAAACTATACAATTTCTAGAAGAAAATAAATAAAATCTTCACAACCCTAGAGATAAGCAAAATTTTCCTGGATTAGTTACTGAAAGCATGAACCTTAACCAATAAATTGGACTTCATAAAACTTCTGATCTTAATGTGAACATCTTTTTGTGGACCTCTGTTTATCTTAATTAAGTACCTAGAGGTGGACTTACTAGGTCATAGAGTAGATGTAGGTTTTGTTGTGTGAGAAGCTACCAAATGGTCTCCAACTTGTTCCATTTTGCGTTCCCACCAACAGTGTGGAACAAAGTTACAGATACTCTATGTCCTTGCAAAGACTTAGTATTATACATTTTATTTTAGCCATTCTGATGGGTGCCATTTGAAATAGCAGCTAACTGTTGTTTTCACTATCAGTAAACTTAAAAATGACCAAATAGGTCGACTAGCAGCTGATCGGATTTGTGTTTAGTTTGGAATTACAATTTGCCACATTCCCTTTTTGTGTGAAGTCCACACTTTAAGTATTTAAAGCAGGACTTTTTAAAATTTCTCTTTTTCTAACGTTTATTCATTTTTTGAGAGAGAGAAAGAGAGAGAGTGAGCATGAGTGGGGGAGGGGCAGAGAGAGAGAAGGAGACACAAAATCCAAAGCAGGCCTGTCAGCACAGAGCCCGATGTAGGGCTCAAACTCATGAACCATGAGATCATGATCTGAGCCAAAGTTGGACACTTAAAAGACTGAGCCACCCAAGGAAAGCATTTCACCTGACTGGTCTGAAAGGCACACAACTAAAATGAGCTAAACCCTAGAGTGAATTACTCAGGTTACAAAGAGCATTATTTCATGTGTAGGACAGGATATGTAAGGATTCTAAAACTCCTTTTCTATTAAAGAATTAGATTGTTCAATGTCTGCGCTGGGGCACTGGGTTTAGATGAAAGCCTAATGGAACCCATATAGTAGACCTTCTCAACAAATTTAATTCTGGACCCTCATTAAAATAAGAAATGGTAGAATTTCTGCCTCCTACCTATAATTTATGGCAATTACTCTAAGAGACTCTCTTGACAAATAAAATAGGGACTTTAACTCCTCTTAAAACATGAATTTATGCACTTTCAGCCCACCATGTGGGGCATATTTACAGGTGAGATGAGACCTGTTGAGTTGTAACCAAAATGTCTATCTTCTTTCTTTTTATTTTAATTTTTTAAAGTTTATTTATTTTGAGGGAGGAGGGGCAGAGAGAGAGAGAGAGAGAGAGAGAGAGAGAGAGAATCCCAAGCAGGCTCTGTGCTGTCAGCGTGGAGCCCAATGCAGGGCTTGAACCCTCAAACTGTGAGATCATGACCTGAGTTAAAACCAAGAGTCAGACGGTTAATTGACTGAGCCACCCAAGTACCCATTCTTTTTTTTTTTTTTTAATTGAGGCCCACGTGATAATGTCATTCTGTTCCATTATAGGATACTTTAGTGTCCTTTAGCATAGAACTTCACATCACGAGGGGCACCTGGGTGGCTCAGTCGGTTGAGCATCGGACTTTGGCTCAGGTCATGATCTCACAGTTTGTGGGTTCGAGCCTGCATCAGGCTCTGTGCTGACCGCTTGCTCAGAACCTGGAGCCTGCTTCAGATTCTGTGTCTCCTTCTTCCTGTGCCCCTCCCTCGCTCATGCTTTGTCTCACTCTGTTTCTCAAAAATAAATAAATGTAAAAAAAAAAAAAAAGAACTTCATCTCACTGAACTTCAAAGAGCTGCTTTTTGGGGCGCCTGGGTGGCGCAGTCGGTTAGGCGTCCGACTTCAGCCAGGTCACGATCTCGCGGTCCGTGAATTCGAGCCCCGCGTCAGGTTCTGGGCTGATGACTCAGAGCCTGGAGCCTGTTTCCGATTGTGTCTCCCTCTTTCTCTGCCCCTCCCCCATTCATGCTCTGTCTCTCTCTGTCCCAAAAATAAATAAACGTTGAAAAAAAAAATTAAACAAAGAGCTGCTTTTTTTTGCCTTTTTTTTTTAAATCATGTACTAGAAAGGTTAGTCTGATGGTTACATTGCCCCCTTCTGAGAAAAGTAGCCAAAGGCTATTCTCTGAGTATAAATTTTCTTCCCTATGTGATATGACCTTGCAGCTCTGGCCACAGCTGATGGCCTGGAAAATGCCACCTGTTACAAAGGCACTTAACTATAGGCATGATGAAAATGATGATGATAACGATGACATTATAACAGCAGACATTAAAGTAATCGAACACATATCACTATCAAGTCTGTGTTCTGTAGTTTAATATTTTTCTTAGGAAAATGACCCAGAAGATAGAAAACTTTTTGGGTTACTCTTCTCTGCCACTAGGGGGTAGCATCATTGTTATTGTCTGGTGTCCATTAAAGGTGAACTCTGTTTACAGTTCTTTAATCTTTCCAAGTATGTTTTTCCCCATTTAGAATTGATACAAGTGATCCTCTGCTTAATACAGTAATTTTAGTAATTTTATAATTTAAGAAATGATCCTGGTGTCTTATAAATTCTGTAAAAGACATACAGTATGATAGAACAGTTTCTTTTCAGTCCATAATATTATGTCTTCATTAATTATTCTACTTACAATATTATCAGTAATAAATTATTAGCACACATTTTTGGGTTTTTTTGTGGTTTTCTTTTTTTTTTTTTTTTTTTTTTTTGCTTTTAGCACTTAGCCTTCCACCCATTAAATGAGAAAGGGTTATGCAGTTACTTTTGGGTGGAGAGGAAATGCATCTCATAAGCTGGAGAACATGGCAGAAGACATGCACTCTTAACCCAGGGACCTTGTGGATGCACCACAACTAGACTTACCAGAATTAAAACAGTGTTTTTTTTTAAATTTACCAGTTTTCTCTTGTAATTTGGTTAAATTTTTTCTTCAGAGGCCATATTGTTTGATTCATTCAATCTCATACTTGGTAGATCTTCTGGAGAAATAATTGGTTTTTTATTTCTCATAAACTAATGACCACTTCTTAACTCCTAATAAGGTTTTTCCCCACTTAAATTATTTTTTGTGATATTAGTACTTTTAAACTTTCTTTGAGTTAGTACTTGATAGCTCATCTTTTTCCTCATTTCTTATCTTTCAACTTTATGTGTCACTATATTTCATGCATGTTTCATACAGCATATAACAGAATTATTAAAAATTTAAGAATATCTTTAACTGGCCAATTTAATCTATTTAAATTTCACAATTTAAATCACTATTTCTTTGGGCTTTTTTCCACAGTCTTGTTTGTTGTTTTGGTATACCCTGATTTTTCTTGACTTAATTTTTTCTCCTTTGCTGGCTTCCCTTGAATGGACTGAATTTTCTTTATTCCTTTTCCCATATCTACTGCTTTGAACTGTATATATTCTCTTATTTTTAGTGATTACCATCAAATTTTTAGCATGTGTACTTGAAGCCAAAATTTAAGATTTCTTCCTTTTTCCTAAATTATACAAGAACCTTTGTACCCACAGATCCCTCCCCTCATCCACGATATTTTCCCCCTCAGGATTTTAATTCTTCCTTGGTTAAAAGTGAGTCATCTTTACTGCTGCTTTTTCAGGGAGTGTTTATTTAAATTTATCTCACATGTTTATTAATTTCTTGCTTCACTAACATGTTTATTAATTTCTTGCTTCACTAACATGTTTATTAATTTCTTGCTTCACTATTGCTCCTTACAGTGCCATTCCTTCATTATGGGCTCAGTTTTCTTGCTGCTGCAATATGTCCTTCAGTGGCTCTTTCAGCATGGTTGGTGAATAGTGAAGTCTCACAATCTTCATTTGTTTGAAGAATGTCCTTATTTTATCATGCTACTGGAGCAATAGTTTTGCTGACTTTTTCTCGTTAAAGATATTACTCCATCTTCTGGTCTCTCTTTTTTATAAAATTTTATTGAAATGTAATATGTAGAAAGGCATGCGTATTGTGAGTATACAGCTCAATTAGCCCATGTAATCAAAACCTAGATCAAGATATAGAACACAGCCAGCACCCCATGTGCTCCCCTGGTGTCCTCATCCAGCCTCTAGCCAGCCCCCCAACAGTTAAACACTATCTAGACTTCTACCAGCATCAATTAGTTTTGTTTTAGTTTCTGTTTTTGCTGATGAGAAATCTGCAATCAATCTAATCTTTATTTATTTATAGTTAACCTTTTTTCTCATGTCTTTTTAGATACTATTTTTTATTATCTGAAGTTTCATTATGTGATACATATAGCTGTGGGTTTATTTCCGTTTGTGCTGCTTTGCTCTTAGTGTGTTTCCTGGACCTGAGGAGGTATTTTTCATAAATTCTGGAAAAAACTCATCTATTATCTTATTGTATATTTCTTCTCCCTCATTTTTTTTACTTCATCTTTCTAAAACACCTAAAAATATATAGTGGATCTTATCTTGTCCTTTATAACTTTCAACTTGTCTTGGTGTTTTTGAACTTTTAATTTTTCTACGTTGCATTCTGGATAATCTCCTGATTTGTCATTGCATTCTGGATAATTTCCTGATTTGTCTTTTTTTTTTTCCATTGAGTCTCTTGTGTTGTACATGGTCTACTGCTAGATTTAGTTGTTATGGGTTGAATTGTATCCTCCAAAAATGATACATTAAAGTCATAACTTCTAGTACTTTAAATATGACCTTATTTAGAAGTAGAGCATTTACAGAGGCAGTCAAGTTAAAATGAAGTCATTAGGGTGGACCCTAACTCTACCTCATCAGGTATCCATAAGAAGGTGACAGGGCTGAGAAGGGGAGTTGAATTTGGATACAGAGACAAGCCCAGAGACAGGGCTGTGTGATAAGACATGAGGAGAACACCATGTGAAGATTGGAGTTATGTTGTTACAAGCCAAAGAACATTGGAGACAGCCTGAAGCCAGAAGAGGCAAGAGGAGCCTTTAGTTGTCTGAGGAGCATGGCCCTGCCAACACCTCAATTTTACACTTGTAGCCTCTAGAACTGTGAGACAATACATTTCTTGTGTTCTAAGCCACCCAGTGTGTGGCTGTTAAGGCAGTTCTGGAAAACTAATATACCCTTTTTGAGTTTTAAATTTCAGTGATTTTTTTTTTTAATTTACAACTTGACTTTTTCTAATCTTTTTTTTTTTTTTTTTTGCTATATGGTATCTCATTCCTGCATCATAGCTTCTAATCTTTTATGTCTTTGATAACTTTGAATATACTTATTTTTATTGCGTGTTTCAGATTGGTCTATTACCTTAATTCTTAAGAATGTTAATCTTCCTGTCCTGTTTACTTACTTTCTCTTTCAGAGGATCATTTCCTCTTGTGATTTGTAATTTTTTTCTTTTAATTGTGAGCTTACTTTCACCAAAAGGTTTTCTTTGTCTGGGGGACATCCCATGCTCTTTGGGTTGTGAAAATGTTCCTACAGAGTAGCTTTGTATTTTCTTCGGATGGATATTTCAGTGGTTTTATTGGTCTGCAGCCAATTTTTATTTTAAATTTCTTCACTGAGGTTTCCTTATGGGTGGACAGCTTGAATTCTGACTTTGTATCCTGCATGCTCAAAAAGGTTTGACTGTTTGATTTTCTATAATTGCCTTTTTTTTTAACATGTGGAGCTGGGAAAAGACAAAGTTCCTTGACTCTTCCCTGTGCCTTCTGCGCTCTTGACCTCATAGAGTTTTTTCAGTTCTAGTTCCACAGCTTGCATGAGCCCTGTTCCACCTCTCCTGCTGCTAAGTGGGCATTTAAACCCCAGCTTCTCACCATTTGCACTTATATCTAGATCCACACCCTGCTGGACCACCAAAGTATCAGTTCACAAATGGCAAAATGGCAGCTATAGCTATGTGTTCCTCTTTACTTGAGAATTTCTTTCTTTTCTACTCACTATTACATTCTTTCAAGTTTGGTTCTATTTGAAAATAGTTTTTGCTACATTTCTCCGAGCATTTCTATGCATTTTTAGAAGAAGGAGTTTGGGGGCTGTGTTAGTGCAGTCTACTGTTTCACCAGAATGAGAAGCTGGGACCAATGTCTGACACTGAATGATTTTGAAGAACAAGCAGTACATACTAATATGAGTTTTAAGAGGAAGAGATTCAGTGAAGAGTGGAGACAAGAAATAACAAGTGTTGGCAAGGATGTGGAGAAAAAAGAACACTGTACACTGTTGGTGGCAATGCAAATTGGTACAGCCACTGTGGAAAATGGTATGGAGGCTCCTCAAAAAATTGAAAATGGAATTACCGTATGATCCAGTAATTCCACTACTGGGTATTTATCCAAAGAAAACAAAAACACTAATTTGAAAAGATATATGCACCTTTGTTTATTGCAGCATTATTTACAATAGCCGAGATATGGAAGCAGCCCAAATGTCCATTAAGAGGTGAATGGGTAAAGAAGATGTAGTGTGTATATGTGTGTGTGTGTGTGTGTGTGTGTATACATACATACAATGAAATATTACTCAGCCATAAAAAAAGAATGAAATCTTGCCATTTGCAATGATGTGGATAGATCTAGGGAATATAACGCTAAATGAAATAAGTTGGAGAAAGACAAATACCATATGATTTTACTCATGTGGAATTTAAAAAACAAAACAAAGGAACAAAGAAAAAAAAGGGACAGAAAAACCTTAGACTCTTAAGTATAGAAAACTGGTGGTTACCAGAGGGGAGGTGGGTGGGGGGATGCGTAAAATAGATAAATGGGATGATGAGTACACTTATAAAATAAAGAGATAAAGAGTTTCGTGACTACTAAACCAGCCCTGCAAGAAATTTTAAGGGGGACCCTTTAGGTGGAGAAAAGACAAAACAAAAAAGACCAAAAGCAACAAAGACTAGAAGGGACCAGATAACAACACCAGAAACACCAACTCACTAGTGCTAAATTCATGTCTACAGTGCTCACTGTAAATGTCAGTGGACTAAATGCTTCAATCAAAATACATAGGGTATCAGAATGGATAAGAAAACAAGACCTATCTATATGCTGCTCACAGGAGACTCATCATAGATCTGAAGACACCTACAGATTGAAAGGGGATGAAGAACAGTCTATCATGCTAATGGTCATCAAAAGAAAGCTGGAGTAGCCATACTTTTATCAAACAAACTATATTTTAAAATAAAGACTGTAATAAGAGATGAAGAAGGGCATTGTATCATAATTAAGGGGTCTATCCACCAAGAAGATCTAACAATTGTAAATATTTATGCCCCAATGTGAAACACCCAAACATATAAATCATTCACAAACATAAAGAAACTCATTGATCATAGTACCATAATAGTAAGAGACTTCAGCGCCCCACTTACAACAATGGACAGATCATGTGAGCAGAAAATCAACAATAGAAAACTATTTTCAAATAGAACCAAACTTGAAACAATGGTTTTGAATGACACACTGGGCCAGATGGACTTAACAGATAAATTCAGAACATTTCATCCTAAAGCAGCAGAAGACACATTCTTCTCAGGTGCATATAGAACATTGTCCAAAATAGGTCACATACTGGGACATAAATCAGCCCTCAACAGGTACAAAATGATAGGGATCATATCTTGCATATTTTCAGACCGCAATGCTATGAAACTCGAAACCAACCACAAGAAAAAATTTGGAAAGACCATGAATACTTGGAGATTAAAGAATATCTTACTAAAGAATGAATGGGCTCTGTCTCTCTTTGTCTTTCAAAAATGAGTAAATGTTAAATATATATGTATATATATTCACACACACATATACATACATACATACATACATACATACATACATACATACGTAGAAGGGGAGCGCCTGGGTGGCTCCGTTGGTTAAGCATCCGACTTCAGCTCAGGTCATGATCTTGCGCTCTGTGAATTTGAGCCCTGCATTGGGCTCTTTGCTAACAGCTCAGAGCCTGAAGCCTGCTACTGATTCTATGTCTCCCTCTCTCTCTGCGCCCCCCCCCTCCCCCACCATGCTCTGTCTCTCAAACATGAATAAGTGATATATACACATGAATGAATGTGTTAACCAATAAATTAAAGAGGAAATTAAAAAGTACATGGAAGCAAATGAAAATGAAAATACGACAGCCAAAACCTCTTGGATGCAGCAAAGGTGGTCATAAGAGAGAAGTATGTAGCAATCCAGGCCTTTCTAAAGAAGGAAGAACGGTCTCAAGTACACAACCTAACCTTATACCTAAAGGAGCTGGAAAAAGAATAGCAAAGCCCAAAACCAGCAGAAGAAGGAAAATAAAGATTAGAGCAGATATCAATGATATCAAAATTATATATATATAAAAAAAAAAAAACCCAGTGGAACGGATCAATGAAACCAGGGGCTGGTTCTTTGAAAACATTAACAAAATTGATAACCCCCTAGCCAGATTGATCAAAAGAAAAAGGAAAGGACCCAAATAAATAAAATCACAAATGCAAGAGATCACAACTAACACTGCAGAAATACAAACAGTAAGAGAATATTATAAGCAATCATATGCCAACACATTGGGCAATCTGGGAGAAATGGACAAATTCATACAAACATATGAACTACCAAAACTGAAACAGGAAGAAATAGAAAATTTGAATAGACCCATAACCAGAAAAGAAATTGAATTAGTAGTTAAAAATCTCCCAACAAACAGGATTCCAGGGCCGGATGACTATCCAGGGGAATTCTATCAAACATTTAAAGAAGAGTTAACACCTATTCTTTTGGAGCTATTCCAGAAAATAGAAATGGAAGGAAAACTTCCAAACTCACTCTGCAAGGACAGCTTTTCCTTGATTCCAAAACCAGACAAAGTCCTCACTAAAAAGGAGAACTACAGACCAATTTCCCTGATGAACATGGATGGAAAAATTCTCAACAAGATACTAGCTAACCAGATCCAACAATACATTAAATTATTCACCGTGATCAAGTGGGGTTTATTCCTGGACTGCAGAACTGGTTCAATATCCACAAATCAATCAATATTTCACATTAATAAAAGAAAGGGTAAGAACCACATGATCCTCTCAATAGATGCAGAGAAAGTATTTGACAAAATATAGCATCCTTTCCTGATAAACACCATCAAGAAAGTAGGGATAGAAGGATCATTCCACAAGATCAAAAAGGCCATATACAAAAGACCCACCACTAATATCATCCTCAATGGGGAAAAACTGAGAGGTTTCTCCCTAAGGTCAGGAACATGACAAGGATGTCCACTCTCACCACTCTTATTCAACATGTTGTTAAAAGTCTTAGCCTTAGCACGCAGACCACACAAAGAAATAAAAGGCATCCAAATGAGCAAGGAGGAGGTCAAACTTCCACTTTTTGCAGATATGATACTCTATGTGGAAAACCCAAAAGACTCCACCAAAAAAGCTGCTAGAGCTGTTACATGAATTCAGCAGTCACATGTTACAATATCAATGTACAGAAATCAGTTGCATTTCTGTACACCAATAATGGAGCAGCAGAAAGAGAAATCAAGGAATTGATCCCAATTGCACCGAACACTATAAAATACCCAGGACTAAACCTAAGCAAAGAAGTGAAAAAACTATACACTGAAAACTATAGAAAGCTTATGAAAGAAGGTGAAGAAGACACAAAAAAATGGACAAATATTCCATGCTCATGGACTGGAAGAATAAATACTGTTAAAATGTCAATACTACCCAAAGCAATCTATATATTTGATGCAATCCTATCAAAAGAACACCAGCATTCTTTACAGAGCTAAAACTACCACTCTTAAAATTTATATGGAACCAGAAAAGATCCCAAATAACCAATGCAATCCTGAAAAAGAAAACCAAAGTTGGAGACATCACAATTTCTGACTTCAAGATATATTGCAAAGCTGTCATCATCACGACAGTATGGTGCTGGCACAAAAACAGACACTGAGATCAGTGGAACAGAATAGAGAAACCAGAAGTGGACCCACAAACATATGACCAACTAATCTTTGACAAAACAGGAAAGAATATCCAGTGAAATAAAGACAGTCTCTTCAAATGGTGATGGGAAAACTGGACAGCAACATGCAGAAGAATGAACCTGGACCACTTTCTTACACCATACACAAAAATTAACTCAAAATGGATGAAAGACCTAAGTGTAAAACAGGAAGCCATCAAAATCCTCAAGTAGAAAGCAGGCAAAAATATCTTTGACCTTAACTTCAGCAACTTCTTGCTCAACATGTCTCCAGAGGCAAGAGAAACAAAAGCAAAAATGAACTGTTAGGACCACATTAAGATAAAAAGCTTCTGCACAGCAAAGGCAACAATCAGCAAAGCTAAAAGGCAACTAATGGAATAGGAGAAGATACTTGCAAATGACAGATAAAGGGTTAGTATCCAAAATCTATAAAGAACTTACCAAAATCAACAGCCAAAAAAATAATCCAGTGGAGAAATGGGCAAAAGACACGAAGAGACACTTTTCCAAAGAAGACATCCAGATGGCTAACAGACACATGAATAAATTCTCAACATCACTCACCATTAGGGAAATACACATCAGACTACAGTGAGATACCACCTCACACCTGTCAGAATGGCTAACATTAACAACCTGGGCAACAATAGATGTTGGCGAGGATATGAAGAAAGAGGAACCCTTTTGTACTGCTGGTGGGAATGCAAACTGGTGCAGCCACTCTGGAAAACAGTATGGAGGTTCCTCAAAAAGTTAAAAATAGAACTGTCCTACAACCCAGAAATTGCACTCCTAGGTATTTATCCAAGGGATACAGGTGTGCTGTTTCGAAGGGACACATGCACCCAATGTTTATAGCAGCACTATCAACAATAGCCAAAGTATGGAAAGAGCCCAAATATCCATTGACTAATGAATGGATAAAGAAGATGGGGTGTAAATATATACAATGGAATATTGCTTTACGATAAAAAAAGAATGAAATTGGGGCGCCTGGGTGACTCAGTCGGTTAGGCATCCGACTTCAGCTCAGGTCACGATCTCGCGGTCCATGAGTTCGAGCCCCGCGTCGGGCTCTGGGCTGATGGCTCAGAGCCTGGAGCCTGCTTCCGATTCTGTGTCTCCCTCTCTCTCTGCCCCTCCCCCGTTCATGCTCTGTCTCTGTCTCAAAAATAAATAAACATTAAAAAAAAATTAAAAAAAGAATGAAATCTTGCCATTTGCAACAGTGCGGATGGAACTAGATTGTAGATTGCATTATGGGAAGTGGTGTAAGTCAGAGAAAGACCAATATATTTCAGTCATGTGGGATTTAAGATACAAAGCAGATGAACATAAGAGAAGGAGGCAAAAATAGTATAAAAACAGAGAGGGAAACAAACCATAAGAGACTCTTAAATATAGAAAACAAACTGAGGGTTGCTGGTGGGGTGTTGTATGGAGGGAAGCGCTAAAAAGGTGAGGGGCAATGAGGAGGGCACTTGTTGGGATGAGCACTGGGTGTTATATGTAAGTGATGAATCACTAAATTCTATTCCTGAAACTATTATTACATTATAGGTTAACTGGGATTTAAATTTTAAAAAAAGAAAAGAGTATACTTATCATGGTGAACATTGAGTAATGTATAAAATCGTTGAATTGTTGAATATTGGACACCTGAAACGAATATAACACTCTGTGTTAATCATACTTCAATTTAAAAAAAAATTTCCCACAAAAAATAGAGTGGGAATAGCCAGCCGAGTGCTGAAGGATGCCAAGTAGAGTTCAGATAAGGGAGGGTTAAATACTTTAAAAAGTGTTTTTACATGTCAATTAGAATTGGAGCTATATGTAAGGACAAAGATGTGCGTGTAATGTCTAGTGTGATCATATGCATTGTTATTTTCTACAGATTGACAACCTGACTCTTCTTCCCACTCTTCCCCATGCCTTTTCCTTTGTAGAAACAAAACTGCTCTGTGAACTGCAGGAAGCCAGGTTTTTGCAGGAAACACTACATGGCTTCAAAACCTTACCATGCTGACTTAGTTCTCAAGGCAGTGGATGGTCATGAAGAAAGGAATTAGAAATGTTCCTAGGGCGTTTCAATCTGTAGTTAATGAAGGAAGGAGGCTTAAGTCAGAGTTTTGGTTTTTAAATTTTAATTTCATAAACTATGACTTCATTGTCTGAAAAAGAGAGTAGAAAGTAGATCTTCTCCTCCGCTTTGAAATACCCTTACCACCACTGAATTGGAGATATCTTCCAAATCTAACTACTGGAAGAAGTTACAAAAATTAAATGCAAAGGCAGAACTGAACATGCTTTAAAATAAAAACGTGTTATATGAGAGAAGCAGCATAACCTAGTAGTTCAGTACATGACTCCAGAACCACACTGAGTTTGAAGCCCTAATTCTAACACTAGCTGTTTGGAAATGTTGCTTAAATTACCAGTGCCTCAGTTTCCCCATCTGTAAAATAGGGATGGTAACATATATACCATAGGGTTGCTGTGGGGGTTAAGTGAGATGTAGTAGTACCTGACCTACAGTAAGTTCTCATGGAGTGTTACTTTACGTCCTTGGATGTCATAATCTGTGTAAGACCTAATCTTAGGTCCACGGGCCCATGCAGGTCTACAAATAAAATCAGAGTGTTTGAGAACCCTCTGGAATTATAGCCCACATTGTGGTGTGTGTGTGTGTGTGTGTGTGTGTGTGTGTGTGTGTGTGTGTGTGTGTGTGTATGTCTACGTATGCATTTGTAAGGGGTGGTACATTTTTCTTGCAATCCAGTTCACATTTGCCATCAGACACTTAAGAAATGCAACCCCCACAAGGGGGTTAAGCACCACTTTTGTTTAAATCTAAGGACTGTAGAGCTAAATAGTCTTATGCATTCCATGTAGGCTTCGTGGCTCTTGTTTATTAGCTTGATGAACATTGATTGGGAACTGGGCACTGGTCCTTGGCAGTCACTTAGACACACAGAGGCAACACCTTCAAATAACTCTGTATTTAGGGAGGACCCGAACGAGAACCCAGAAATTCACTCGGATGGTTTCTGCTGAAGATTATTAATGTCACAACCTCCTTTATGGGAAATTTCAGTGCCATGCGAGTCAAACTTATTACAAAGATGTTCTGTGGAAGGACTGAAGATTCACTTAAAGCTTTTCTTAGAGAGCAGTGCAGGATTTCATCCTTTCCCTTGAAGGGCAATGAGAGCCTTCTGGTCATTTTCAATGAAAGCCCAAGGTCATGAAATTGGGAAACTGTGGTGAAGCATCCTAAGATGCATGATGGAAGGCTCCCTAAACTCGAGAATTCTAAGATTATTAGACTGTTTTCTTCTATCCTTTGAACTTTCTCTTCCTTTGACTCAGCCCAGACATTTAAACAGATTTGGCAAGGCTTACAAAGGTATAATGTCAAACTTGATTTCTTTTTAATGGTGTGTGTCATCTAAATAGTGATGCCATCAATAGGGGATGTTGTTTCTGTTATTTTTTACCTTCTGCTCTCAGATGCCTTTTAACATATGTAAAAATATTTATATAGTGTTTCAAGTCTGCGGCATTCAGCACAGACATGCTCCTTTGAGTTATCCTTTTTGGTAATATCATATTTAACTCAAAAGAAGTCATAGGCATATTGGGGGCAGATAGTAGGTACAAATCTGACAAAAAGCTAATGAGCTCTCCTGTGATTATCAGGGAGGCCAGTGACTCATTAAATCTCATTTCCTGGGCAAGTCCACATAGGGAGAAGAAATGATCTGAACTAAAGGCCTGAGAACCTAATGTAGTCAGATTTATGGGCATTCATATAAGCAGCTACATGATAATCAGTGCACATAGTGAAATGTTTTAATGAGGCTCTCTGAAATATTTAATTGGTTACTTTATTAAATTTTTTTAATAGTTTTGTTGTTTTCTGTTAGGAATTAGCCCCACAGCAGGGAGGGTCCTGAAACCAAGTGGGGTTGTCTTTTGGTTGGTTTCAATCCAAGCTGTTGTTCCCCTACATACTATCTCTTTATGTGTATTAACATTGTCATTGATATTCAAGGCTCTACTGAAAAAAGGGTCAGGTTGGTTAGAATCCATAAAAACTTCTTTGGGTTCCAAAGTATATGACTATCTGCTTAGAATAAATCTTCCTCCAGCTTCATTAGAGCAAATCATTGTTCATTCTAAGGATTTTCCACTGCTAAGAAGAAATTTTTCCAAAACAAGTCAAGTCATAAACAAGGTGAAGAAGAGACTGTGATTTGTTTTTAATACCTTAACTTCCTTTTAAATGTCCATCTCCACCTTCTGGATGTTTCCTTTATATTTTGTTCCTCACCCTTGTGTTCTGGTAGCTTTCTGATCATAAGTTAGTTAAAAGACAAGGCTTAAGATACTGCTCTTCTCAGGGACACATAAGTGCAAATACATTTCTAGTAGTAGAATTTTAGATGTCATAACAGCTCGGGTGGGATTCTGATATTTTGCATATCTCAAATTGTACCTGTTTAGCAAGACAGCCTTGTTGCTTGATCATCCCATGTGTATAGGCACTTAAAACTATTTTTGTTAGAGGAATTGCCAGTCGACTAGTGAAGGGAGACCATGAAGTGGTGTGTGGTGCCTGTTGCTATGTGACCAGTTACTACTGAGTCACATCACCTCCTTTGGGAACCTCGTCCTGAAACAGGAGGGATCACTCTTAGTTTCATATTCTTCCCTACCCTTTGTATTTCTAGATTCTAGCTATATTGTCAACTTCTAGCCTTGTGACTAAGACCCATGCTTTTTGCCACAGCCATAGGGAGAAGGATCACCTATAGTTAGGATCACCTGATTTATTTTTAAAGGCCATGGGCAGGATTCCTAATGGAGCAGTCATTCTAGACAGCTTTTCATTGCAAAGATGGGTTTGCCAGTGTAAAACGTCAAGATGATTTAGATTAATTCAAGTTCCAACTCATGTCTGCATTGAACATCCAGCATTTGAAACTATCCATCTTTTGAGGTCATAGATATCTAAGATAACACATAGAGGTAGACCATGCCAAAAGAAAGGTCTGGGGTATGTGAGGTCTTGTTTCTCATCATGAAAGATGAGTGAATGAAAGTACCATATTTTCCTGATTCACCTTAAGAAAACATTTTGGAGTGCCTGGGTGTCTCAGTTGGTTGAGCATCTAACTTTGGCTCAGGTCATGATCTCACAGCTCATGAGTTCGAGCTCCTCATCAGGCTCTATGCTGACAGCACGGAGCCTGGAGCCTGCTTCGAGTTCTGTGTCTCCCTCTCTCTGCTCCTCTCCAACTGACACTTGCTCTCTCTCTCTCTCAAAAATAAATAAACATTAAAAAAATTAAAAGAAGAAAAACATTTCAATAATTTGTTCATAAAATCATCTTATAGTTCATAAATATGCTTATAGTATTTTTCCCAAAAATATGTTATTAAATCTTATAACCAGTGTTTTCTTAGAATATAGGAAATACTGTTCATTCCCTCTAGGCTAGAAGGTCTTCTTCATAACATGTTGCCTGCATTTTGACTTATAAAAACACCATGACCAAATCTTACATTGTTGAGTAGAGGAGGGCCAGGCAGCTCTTTAAAAACAAATAAGAGGTAAGGGGCATTAAGGAATCTACTCCTGAAATTTGGATGTAAATTAAAAAAATAAAATAAAAACAAATAAGAGGTGTTCAAGTTTCAGAAAACACAGTTTAAACATGATAAATGGCTGAATTGATTGAGAGTTGGAGCAGGCTTTCAAGGCCAAGCTGTCATGGGTGAGAACCCAACCCATACATGCTCCTGTGGCAGACATGAAATTAACGATGTATTCTGACATTGGAGACTAGGATAGTAAAAGAGAATGGGCAGATTCAGAGTGACACAGATTTCAGAGGCAGAATCTATGGAGAATGCTGGAAGCACAAGCCTACAGTTATGTGTGCTGGTAGATGTGCTTAGAAAAAGTTTAGAAGGATATGCCCCAAATAATTAACATTGTTGGGGAGTAGGACGGTGCAGCGGGAGGAGACTTAAGCACTCTTTTCACATGTACAACATGTCTGTTGTGAAAATATCTTCCAATGAACATGTCACTTTTGTTATTTAAGAAATTACAAAAATCACTAAAAAGAAGTATACCCCAGAAATAATAAGTTTGCAGCTGCTAAGATACAGGCCTGCCAAATCCAAAATTATTTATTTAGACCACTGTTGGCACCTGCTTTACTTCTATGCTCCGTGCACACCCCTCTATGTCTCTGGCCCTGCCCCTGGCAATATAAGGTCCCAAACCATCTCCCATCCCAGCAGTGGGGCCAGGACTCCTTCTCCACTGATTTCCCAGGCAACGTTTGAAGGAAGAAGCCTCATTCTAGGCTGTAGAGGCTACCCTGTCAAGAGCTACCTAGGGGCCAGTGGCTGAGGTTCCCCCTCTCTAAACATGGGAGCGTGTGTGGCTTGCTCCATGCTGATGGCAGAGGGGAAATTCAAATGCTCTGTTTTGTGAAAGGGAACATTAGGTTAGTTTCTCATGATTTAGGTCCTGTGGTCAGTACCCACCTAGAAAAGAGCCTAGCTTTCTCCCAAAGGCCAGGAGCTGGGAAAACTAAAATCACTAATGCCACTTTTTTTTCTGATGCCAGGTCAAGGCAAGTCAAAGTTGGGGGAAAAAATCTTTACCTTTCCTTCTCTTTCATGTTCATGGAACAAGAAAATAAAGGTGTGTGGTGGCCCATCTGTGACTGTGAGTGGAAAATGCCTTCTGTAAATCTTCATTCATGATTTAAGTAAAAGGGGAAAGGGGAGGCCATTAAAACTACCAACATCATTTGTTTCTTTTCCGGGAAGATGTTCACCCACAGGCTGTACCTTAAGTGCGCTTGAATTCTTGGTTTCCCAGGGTCACCTACATCTGTGTTATATTTTCCTTCTTGTATTGTCCGCTACTGCTTATTCCTAAGCATCCTTTCTACTGGAGATACTTCATCAACTTTGAAATCCAAGTCCTGGGAACCAGTGTGGCTGTCTGAGTGAAGTGGATGCCGTTTCTTAGTTGAAACTAAATCGGCAAAGAATGCACTGACTTAAACAAGGGCTAGTAATTTTGCTCGGGCCTTCATGGTAAAAATTCTTAAAAAACATTATCCTTCTAAAAATAGCTAGAATGATTTGGTGGTGGTGCTTTTTATCTCGCCCACCTCCCTGCCTTACTGGGGAGTTGGATCCACATGGGCATGGGGTGAAGGGTGAACCCTAATGAAACATTACAAATCCCAGGCAGCAACAAGCAGAATCACAGAGTTGCTTTGCTGTCTGCTGCTGCTCACCTTGTGTGCCTATTTTTTCCCTTCAAACTTCAATGGTTTTTTCCAGTGTCCCCCTTTGAAAGAGATTGATGTGGCTGCCAATGGCGAGGGGATTAACGTGAATAACAAATTATTCTTACACGTTTGAAGTTATAGGCCTATTATACTTGCCCTTTAGGGAAACAGTGGGCTTTACTGAGCTATTGCTATTCTCAACAAATTTCAGTAATTATTAGTGCTAGAAGTTGGGTTGTTGGTTTCAGCTGAGTTTATACAAATTGTCTGTGCCTTTTGGGAGGCTTCTCTGACTACCTGATTCACAGTGAAGGAGGCTGCATGGAGTATGGCAATATTTCCCAACCTTAAATTTTGCAACTAAGTGCTGAATTATCTAAATATTTTTTATTTTGGGGCCTCAGGCATGACAGAGAGGAAAGAGTAAAGAGAACCCAGAGTAACTGTATTTGTTCAGGAGAGGCTGGAGGAGAGGGGTGGGCTCTAGATAGGAATAGTTTGCCCTGAATAGAAACTCCACAGAATGGTGGTTAGGAAATGAAGAAGAATTAGAAATAGCAGGTTCAAATCTGATCAGCCCTAAGTCAGTTGTGTGACTGTGACAACTGTATAATTTCTTGAACCCATCCTTTGCTCATCTGTAATTTGGGTATGATAAAATACTGATTTCAGGCCATCGGGAGGAATAAATAAAATAAGGAAAATAACTTACTGTGTACATGCCTTTTATAACTATTAGTTATAGTTAGTAGTGCTACTACTAGCTTGCCAGTCTCTTGTATCTGAAGTTCTGATAGTAGTCTTGAAAAATAAGGTCCTTGAATGGGTATACTGCTTTGGGTAGTATCAATATTTTAACAATATTTGTTCTTCCAATACTTGAGCATGGAATGTTTTTCCATTTCTTTGTGTCTTCAGTTTTTTTCATGAGCTCTCTATAGTTTTCAGTGTACAGATCTTTTACACTCTCTGGTTAGGTTCATTCCTAGGTATTTTATGGTTCTTGGTGCAATTGTAAATGGGATTGATTCCTTGATATTTCTTTCTGTTGTTTCATTATTGGCGTATAGAAATGCAGCCATTTTCTGTACATTGATATTATATCCTGTGACTTTGCTGAATTCATGTGTCAGTTCTAGCACTTTTTTGGTGGAGTCTTTCAGGTTCTCCATGCAGAGTATCATATCATCTGTGAAAAGTGAAAGTTCGACTTCTTCAATGTGGATGCCTTTGATTTCATTTTGTTGTCTGGTTGCTGAGGCTAGGACTTCCAACACTATGTTAAAAAACAGTGATGAGAGTGGATATCCCTGTCGTGTTCCAGGATACAGGAGTGCTGATTCATAGGGGCACATGTACCCCAGTGTTTATAGCAGTGCTATCAACAATAGTCAAATTATGGACAGAGCCCAAATGTTCATCAACTGATGAATGGATAAAGAAGATGTGGTATAGCTATACAACGGAGTACTATTGGTGATGAAAAAGAATGAAATCTTGCCATTTGCAACAATGTGGATGGAACTGGAGGGTATTATGCTAGGTGAGATAAGTCAGTCAGAGAAAGACAGGTATCATATGATTTCACTCATATGTGGAATTTGAGAAACTTAACAGAAGATCATAGGGGGAGGGAAGGAAAAATAAGTTACAAACAGAGAGGGAGGCAAACCATAAGAAATTCTTAAATACAGAGAAAACCTGAGGGTTGATGGGGGTGGGGTGTTGGGGGGGGTAGGTGAGGTGGGTGATGGACGCTGAGGGAGGAACTTCAACAAGTGAGGCATGAGCGCTTGGTGTTGTATGTAAGTGATGAATCACGGGAATCTTCCTGAAGCCAAGACTACACTGTATGTTAACTAACTTGGCAATAAATTTTTAAAAATGATTCAAGAATATGTATCAACAATCAGAAAATATATAGCTCCTTTTTACCTAATAATCTCATTTCTGATAATATATCCTAAGGAAATAACACAAAAGAATAAAAAAATATCTATAAGAAAAAAAAAAGAGCGTCCTCCAGTGGGCTGTGTAAAGCATCTACATGGAAAAATATGGGTCAAATCAATGTAATAAATTATATTAAATACTTCTCTGTGCTGCCAGATTCACATCCCACTACCACCAATTTGTGGCCCTGGGGAAATGGGCACCATTTCCATGCCTCTGTTTCTCTCTCTGTAAATGAATAGTACCTATTTCACAAGGTTGTCGTGAAAATTAAATAAGGTAATTATCTATAAAGTCCTTAGAAAGTGCCCTGGAGCCATCTTAGCATAACAGGTCACCAAACCTTCTGGGTGGCTTCATACCTTCCATAGTGATAGAATGAAAACATATTCATTTCATAACTTCTTAGGAAGTGCTGCTGTTTTATTCCCAGGGGGAGGTCCTTCTCCTCCTCACTAGTGGGTCTGCCTCCCCAGAGGTGCCATACTGTCATTTCCATAGTGGATGTGTTGGCTTGTTTCTGGGCAGATGGTTATGTGGCATAGATAGCCATGAGCAGTGTATCTACCCCAGGCTGCTTTTCTTCCTTCAGGATAGTGACCATCATCGCATCATGGATTAAGTGCCTGAATTATAACAACATTACAGATTTTGCTATTAGCAAGAAATTCAAAATCCCTAAATCCCAGGCAGAACCATCCTATTTAGGTGAAATATCTGATGGAATGGAAGTAAGTGGAGGAATTAAAACATGGTAGAATTAAGATTAGATGTTAAGATTAGTCAGGCAGGGGACCAAATGAAATAACACACAAAAATCCTTTACATTAGGCGCTTAGTACTACACAACATCCTGATTGAGATTAACGTGGAAGGCAGCAAGTGATGTAAGACAGTTACTGTAATTTTGTTCCAAGAGATAACAGGTCCATCTTGTACAACCTTGGTGTGAAATCCTGGATTTACAAAAGAGAATATTGTTAAAGACAAACTGAGGCACATTGAAACTTTTAAAAGTTTACTTAAGCAAAAATCTATTAAAATCAGGCAGCATCCAGTCTAGCAGATAGAAAGAAGCTCTGAGCAACTGTACAAAATGGAAGACTTTTATAGGCAGAAGGGAGCTAGAACAAGGAAATAATAGTAGGCACAAAAGTGGGTTGGTTATTGCAAAATTACTTCCGTTAGGGGATGGCACAGTCTATCAGGCAGATTTCCTCACTAGTGCTATCACGTGATTCCTGATTGGCTGGTGTAAGATTCCATTTCTGGAGAGCTGAAACTGTAGGTAAGTCTCAGTGTAGTGATGTGGGCTTAGCATAAATGGCTTCATCTTGAGCCTGTTGTCTTCTTTTTAACACTACTAATAACTAATAGCTTAAACACAACGCTTTACGGTTTTTAAAGTCTTTTACATCTAATAGATCATTTTCATTTTACAGACGAGGAAATAGAATTCACTACACATAGTCTACTTGTCTATCTAATATCTCCCAGGATGTTTAAAATATGACTATGCTTACCAAAATCCTCCTTTCTCCTACTTTTTCAGAAATTCACCTATGATATAAAACAAGATAGAGAAAGGAAATGAAAAATTGTGGTATATATTGTGTTTACATTTAATGAGTTAATAGTTAATGATGCAAAGTTATGTAATCAACACAGTTGTACGATTTATGAGACAAATGAGGGAGTACTTTCAAAATATTAGTTTATAGAGCACCAGAGGGAGTGTGGACCACTAATGGGGCCCAATTTAAAGTTCATAGTTGAACATCTTCTTTTGATCCTGTAAGTGTGCCTCAGTGATGATATTCATGTATCACTTCTTTTAAGGCTGAACCAAAAGTCCAGAGTTTGAGGCTTTAATGGATGCGAAGCTCAGGCTACATGGCCCTCAATTCTACCTGTGATAGGCGTGTGCTTGACACAGTATACCCTCAAATTGGCAAAAAAGATACATATCCCAATTCACTCTGACCTCCCAGACCTCCCCCTTCTCAAATCCTCTCAGCAACATTTTGGGGTAGTGGCATCCCCCTTTGTGTGACTCCCTACCCCTCCACTACTGCATCAGAAAGCAAACTACAGCTCGTCCAGCTGGCAGTGTAAGGCAGAGCAGTGCTCCTAACATGTGGTCTGCAAACTGTTACTAGTCTGAGATGAGGTAAGCATACAGGTAGAGGGTAAGCCTTTAGAAACTGTTGTATAAATTTGGGATGGTTGCAACATCCAAGCACAGCTATTGGGATATAATTTTATGTCTTTTGCACTTAAATTTTTAAAAATTGGGCTTGCCTTCTGTATGTTTTTGTTTTATATTGCACCTTCCTAGCAATTATTTTTTTTCCCCAGCAATTATTTTCTATTGTTTTTCTCGACAAATACATGGTTTATAACTGATAGGAAAGAAAGAAAGTGGGCTCTTCATCACAGATGATTATAGGCATACCTCATTTTATTGCACTTTGCTGTATTGTGGTTTGCAAGGTGTGTTTTTTACCACGTGAAGGTTTGTGGCAACCCTACATCAAGCAAGTCTGTCGGCACTATTTTCCAACAGCATTTGTACATTTTGCAATATTTCATGCTTTTTGATGATCATATTTGTTATCATGATCTGTGAACAGTAATCTTTGATGTTGCTATTGTAATTGTTCTGAGGCACCGTGAACTGCACTCATATGGGATGGCAAACAGTTGATAAATGTTGTATGTGTTCTGACTGTTCCACTGACCAGCCCATCCCCCACCTTTCTCCTTCTCCTCAGACCTCCCTATTCCCCAAGACACAACAGCATTGAAATTAAGCCAGTTAATAACCCTACAGTAGCCTCTGAATGTTGAAGTGAAAGGAGTTGCACATCTCTCGCTTTAAATCAAAACCTAGAAATGATTAAGCTTAGTGAGGAAGGCATGTCAGAAGCTAAGATAGGCTAAAAGCTAGGCTTCTTGTGCCAGAGATTTAGCCAAGTTGTGAAGGCAAAGGAAAAGTTCTTGAAGGAAATTAAAAGTGCTAACCCCAGTAAACACATGAATGATAGAAAGTGAAGTTTCAGTAGTTTGAACAGAGGATCACACCAGTCGCAACATTATCTTAAGACAAAGCCTAATCCATAGCAAGGCCCTGACTCTCTTCATTTACGTGAAGGGTGAGATGTAAGGAAGCTGCAGAAGAAAAGTCTGTAGCTATCAGAGATTGGTGTATGAGGTTTAGGGAAGGAAGCCATCTCTATAACATAGCAGTGCAAGGTGAAGCAGCCAAGTGCTGATGTAGAAGATGTAGCAAGTTATCCAGAAGATCTAGCCAAGATAATTAATGAAGGGAGATACACTAAACAACAGATTATCAGTGTAGATGAAACAGCCTTCTATTGGAAGAATATGCCATTTAGGACTTTTGTAGCTGGAGAAGAAAAGTCAACACCTGGCTTCAACCCTTCAAGGGACAGGCTGACTTTATTGTTAGGGCCTAATGCAGCTTGTGTCTTTCAGTTGAAGCCACTGCTCATTCACCGTTATGAAAATCCTAAGGTGCTTAAGAATCATGCTTAATATACTCTACCTGGGTTCCATCAGTGGAACAACAAAGCCTCAAGGACAGCACATTTGTTTACAACATGGTTTACTGAATATTTTAAGCCCACTGTTGAGATCCACTGCTCAGGAAAAAAAAAGTCTCTTCAAAATATTACTGCTCATTGACAGTGTGTCTGGCCATCCAAGAGCTCTGATGGAGATGTACGATCAGATTAATGTTGTTTTCATGCCTACTTGCAAAGCATCCATTCTGCAGCCCATGGATCAAGGAGTACTTTTGACTTTCCAGTCTTAATACTGAAGAAACACATTTTGTAAAGCTATAGCTGCCACAGATACTGATTTCTCTGATGGATCTTGGCAAAGTCAACTGAAAACCCTCTGGAAATGATTCACTATTCTAGATGCCATTAATAACATTTGTGATTGGTGGGAAGAGGTCAAAATACCAACATGAGCAGGAGTTTGGAGGAAGTTGACTGTAACCCTCATGGACGACTTTGAGGGATTCAAGACTTCGGTGGAGGAAGTAACTGCAGATGTGGTGGAAATAGCAAGAGAATTTGAATTAGAACTGGAGCCTGGAGGCTCCTTGGTGGCCTTGTCAGTTGAGCATCTCACCTTGGCTGGGGTCATGATCTCACGGTTGTTAGTTCGAGCCCCACATCAGGCTGGCTGCTGTCAGTGAGGAGCCTGCTTCAGATCCTCTGTCCTCCTCTCTCTGCCCCTCCCCCTCTTGCTCTCTCTCTCTCTCTCTCTCTCAAAATTAAATAAACATTAAAAAAAAACACAACAAAGTGGAGCCTGACGATGGGACTGAATTGCTGCAATCTCATGGTAAAACTTTAACAGATGAGGAGTTTGAGGTTTGTTGACTTCTCCTCTCCAGCTACAAAAGTCCTAAATGGCATATTCTTCCAACAGAAGGCTGTTTCATCTACACTGATAATCTGTTGTTTAGTGTGGCTCCCTTCATTAATTATCTTGGCTAGATCTTCTGGGTAACTTGCTACATCTTCTACATCAGCACTTGCTGCTTCACCTTGCACTGCTATGTTATAGAGATGGCTTCCTTCCTTAAACCTCCTACAAACTCTTCATCTTATGAGTGAGCAAAAAAAGTGATTTTTTGATATGGAATCTACTCCTGGTGAAGATTCTGTGAAGTTTGTTGACATGACAACAAAGGATTTAAAATGTTACAGAGTATTTAGGTGATAAACCAGTGGGAAGGTTTGAGAGAATTGACTCCAAATTTTAAGGAAGTTCTTGGGTAAAATGTTATCAAACAGTGTCACAGGCTTCAGAGAAATTGCTTATGAAAGTAGGAGTCCATTGATGTGGCAAACTTCTCATGGTCTTATTTTAAGAAACTGCCACAGCCACCCCAGTCAGTCAGCATCCAGCCACACTGAGGCAAGACCCACCACCACTGAAAAGATTACAACTTGCTGAAAGCTCATGATGGTTAGCATTTTTTAGCAATGAAGTATTTTTAGTTAAATTATGTACATTATATTTTTAGACATAATGTTATTGCATACTTAATAGGCTACAGTATAGTGTAAACATAACTTTCATATGCACTGGGAAACCCTAAAATTCATTTGATTTTCTTTGTTGTGATGTTCTCTTTATTGTGATAGTCTGAAACTAAACCCACAGTATCTCCAAGGTATGTCTGTAAATAATTTGGGGAGTGTCAGCATAGAGCGTAAATGTGTGGACTCTGGAGTAATAGTACCTAAATATGTGACCTAGTTATCTGGATGACTGTGAGTGTATTATCTGCATGACTTTGAGGAACTTGCTTTCTTCTGCCTTGATTTCCCTATCTGTAAAAAGGGGGTGGTAATAATTGTACCTACTACATAGAGTTGTGAGGAATAAAGAATACTTGCTCTTAGAAAAGTGCCTTGCACAGAGTAAGAGCTCAGTACATTTTAGCTATTGTTGCTCACATTTCTAGGCCTTATTGCTCACCTGTATCTTTGCATAGGCCAGTGCTTATGACTTAGGCATTATGGGTTTTGAGTGCTGTAGGCACTTTCACCTTATAAGCCTCTTCTTCCATTAAAAATTTTCAGTTTTAGAGGTGCTTGGGTTGGCTCAGTTGGTTAAGCGTCCGACTTTGGCTCAGGTCATGATCTCACAGTACGTGAATTTGAGCCCCGCATCGGGCTCTGTGCTGACAGCTCAGAGCCTGGAGCCTGCTGTGGATTCTGTGTCTCCCTCTCTCTCTGACCCTCCCCCCTCTCAAAAATAAATGAACATTAAAAATTTTTTAATTTTATATTTTATGATTGCATTGGTATAAAGATGAGTATAAGTAGATGAGATTCACTATTCTGTGTTCAATATTGCTGTATTTATTTTTCCTCTTATTTAAAGATAAATTAGAGCTAAAGCATTTCTGTGGTCCTCTCAAAGTATCTGGGACCCTGGACCTCATGCCCACCGTGGCTGGCTTAGACAAGTTGGAGCCTGTTGACTAAGTTGGCTGTTGGTGTACTTCTTTCCCTTGCTGGAATACTGTTTTTTCAAGCATATCTTCTTGAGCATTATTCCTTCTCCTCTCGAGCATCTCCTCTTCATCATTTGAAACTCCGCCAAAGTTTCCTTCTCAGTCCATCCTGTGGATACTGTAGTATTATAATTGTCTGTTTACCAGTCTGTTTCCCAGGATAGTCTGTCTAAGTTCTTTAAGCTCAAGAAACTACTCTGTCTTCCCATTGCTAAGCACATTATATAGTTAGTTAATTACTTAATGAGGTTGGGTAAAGTGTGCCATGGTGTATAAGAAGCAGCATGGATTGAAGACCCAGGTAGTCTTACAAGATGTATTCAGGAAATAGGGAGAAGTTTAAAGATAGTCTTTATATTGCTGTTTCCAGCTGGCACCTAAACACTGGTGGATTCCAAAACACAGAAAGAAAATATGTTGAGCATCAAGTAGCAAGAGCTTTATAAGACAGTTGCCTGAGCACTGGGAACTCCCCACTGATTAACATTAACAGGAGCTCCATTCATATATCACACTGAGAACAGATCCCTAAAAGCTGATCTGCTGCCTCATTAGAACCCAATCAAATGCTTTCACTGTTGAGTAATAGGTTTGGCTGGGCTGGCTCCAGGGGCAGAACTAATTTCAGATGTTGTTGGCAAGGCTGGTACAGAGAGGAGCCCCGGCAAGACTATGCTGTAGTTGAACCACCAGGCAAAAACGTCTACGAGAAGATCGTCCAATCTGATGACATATTCTCCTACAGTATCTTTCTCACAAGGCAGAAACGTGCTTTCATTTCGCAGCATTTCCCAGTCTCACCAGCCACTGACTGTTGCATTGGTGTGTTACGTTAAGGTGCATACAAAGCACCTCAGAGTCTTGTTGAACATGCAGGCCCTGGGCTCACTCCCAAAGTTTCTGAGTCAGTGGAACTGGGACTAAGCCTGGAATTCACGGGTTTAACAAGTAGCCCAGGTAAATAATGTTGCAGATGGATTAGATCAGACTTTAAGAACATGGACCCTGCCAGATAGATAAGTTTTAAACAAGTAAGAACCCTATGTTCTGGCCCCTGTGCTCTATGTCAGTAGCTTCTTAGCTCTTGTTTCTTGGATGCCTGGAACGTAGAATAACCCTTAAGCATAGAAGGAAGTCAGAGATATTCCCTCTGTGTCCCAAACCATCTCCCTTGCAGATCCTGAAGCCCCCATTTGTCATGATCTTCTGGCTTTAGGGGTTGGCATGTGAGCATCTGCATGATAGAGTCATGTGTCCTTTTTTCCACCTCAGAACTGAGTCTTGTGAAACCAGCTTGCTGGAACTCTGCACTAGAGTTCCATTTACTATTAAGGGCTCTAATGAGGAGGGACAGGCAATTATTATTATTTATTTCACTAATTAGCCAGATAATCACTCATTTTGAAACTGTTCAGGGTTGGGAATCTGTTCGTTTTGTGCCCTTTGTGTAACGTGGATTCATTTTATTTTTACTCTTTCCTTGAGAAAAACGGCTGCTTTGTTAAATGAGGGGCAAAGGTAGGGGGTAAGAAGGGGGGGTTAAAAAAAGAGGGAGATCATTTCTGAGCTGGGAAGATAATGCAACAAGGAGCCAGAGTCCATAAAAACATCACCTTTCAGTCTCTGAAGACATAATGCTTGATGATAACCATAAAACATGTTAGTGCAAAATAAATTGCTGTTCTATTCAGATCCTTAAACGTACTACTGTGGATGTCACTGGAGATATGCAACTCTTTTTTCTGGTCCCGAGGTGTATTTTATCATAATTTGTGGGGTGGGTGACAGCCTTGTACACATGATTGCCTTTTCCTGCTCAGTTAGCTTGTCAAGGTCAGAGTCCTTTGGCCTTTTATGAATATAGGACTATTAAGAAATGAGCAGGATAACTGAACAGCATGGAGACGAAACTTTATTTTTCTCTAGTAATCAGTACATTACATTTGTATGATGTTTGCTTATAATAAGCTATCATTCTGCTCTCAGGTATTTTTAGGTGTGGGCGGAGGGGAGGATGTTTTGAGGCTCTGCATCTTATTTTTATTGTGAGATGGAAAGAACTTCTAGGAGGTTGAGATTCATCTTCAATGTCACAAAATACAGTGTTAAAGAGCACTTCCATTTTCAGATAGATTTTTTTTTTCTTAAGGTAGATGATTACAGTGGGAAGTTGGTGCTTTTCTAGGTTGGTGCTCTATAGGGTGGAGATGCTGGATGACCCTTCGTAGACCAAGTGTCCTTGGTTACACCAGCCTGGTAGATCTGGCTGAGAGTCTGCTTTGTTTTTGTTTTTGCTTCTGTTTCTTTATGACTTCCATTTTGAGAATTCAAACCAGTTGTGAGGGTAACAGAAATTGTAGCCAGGGATCTCATTCCAAGGAACGTGAAACGGTGGTCATTTCTCATAGAAATGGAAACCCTTGGTAAGTACTAGGGTGGGAGAAGTGACTCTAGCAAAAGATAGAGGAGGCTTCACCTCCCTAAAGGATGGCTTTGCTAGCACCCATAACTTACCAATACACTCTTGGCCTTTGCATACTCCTCAGTAGGTTAAAGAATTCAATATAGGGAACTTCTAGCCTGAATGACTCTTTCCCCGTAGTGGGCTCCTTTGTTGTCAGTACACTGGAAATTGTACAGAATTCTTCATAAAAAGCAGTCATAATGTCATAAACAAGACCTTGTGCAGGAAGTTTAAGGAATTATTGTTCCCAGGTCTTCAACTGCTCCTACTAAATCTTCACAAACTCTGTTGGATAGAAGGTTTTTTGGCCTGGTATTGTGGAAGTATCAGGGTCAATTCTGGTAAAAGGAGCCACAGAAAAAGTGTCTTACCTCTCTTCTACCCACCACAACAATGATAAAATATTTACTGAAAAGACTAAAAAGAGCTTTAAGAAGCCCTTTATAGCATTGAGTATATAGATTCTAGCATGTTAATTTACTGGAATTGATCTTTATATGGAAGAAAGTAAAGTAAGTGAAAAAAATGTTTACACTACTTAAGAGTGAGATGCAATTACTGAATCCAAGAACCACTTTAATATGGTGCTGGCATTTTGAAAATGAATTTGATTATTTTAAATAATTCTGTTCTATTCTTGAAAGCACTTTCAAGAGCTCTAGGGGAAGAAAATATGAAGGTACTGAAAAACTAGTCAAACTGCCTTTTTAAAGGTTTTAAATAAACTGGACTTCTGAAGGTCATCTTACCAAGTTACATACACTGCATGATGACTAAGAAATAGAGATAATGGACAAATGCCAGAGTTCAAGTTGTATATTAGCCACCAAAAGGAACAGAATTTTGTATCAATCACTTAATATGGCAAAGGATAGAAATTAAAAGCTAAGAAAGAAAAATGGCTAACATAGAAAGCAAAGATGGGGTTGGGTGAGGTAAGCTGGGAGCTTTCCTCCCATTTTAAGGTCCTACATCTAGTACAACATGCAGGTGGCTATGGGAGCATTACCTTGTAATGTTGTTGCAGTTGGGTAAAGGCAGTGGCAGCAGCTGGGAGAGTGTTTACTTCCCTTAAGAATGGGCTTCTAGGGGCGCCTGGGTGGCTTAGTCACTTGAGCATCTATTTTCAGCTCAGGTCATGATCTCGCGGTTTATGAGTTCGACCTCCACGTTGGGCTCTGTGTTGACAGTTCAAAGCCTGGAGCCTGCTTCAAATTCTGTGTCTCCCTCTCTGCCCCTCTCCAGCTCATGCTTGCTCGCTCACACGCTCTCTGTCCCCAAAATAAATAAAAACACTTAAAAAGTTAAAAAATAAGAATAGGCTTCTAACATGGCACTTTCTCAGACCTTGGGAAACCTACAGGTGGCTGTCAATGTAAACTTGGTAAGCAGCGGTTGCAGTTGGGCTGTCGATGAGAGCCGGAGGTCTATGTGAGGCCAGTGTTTCCAGATAAACTGGCTTATGAAAATCAAAATGTGTTTTCCTGTTCCGATCAGTAATGGTCTTCCTGTGACATGTCAAGCACTCAGCTTGCATCAGGGATTTGTACTTGGTATTTTGTCCTCTTAGAAGGTTCTTCCCCTAGATATCCTTGTGGCTTGCTCCCTAACTTCATTTAAGGTTTCTGCTCAACTGTCTTTCATCAGGTCTGGCTTCTTTCTTCAGTCACCCAGTAACAGCTTCCTGTCACTCTCTAATCCCACTTCCCTTATTTTTCTTCTATCACACTTATCATCTGACACCAGATGTTGAAACTTATTGTTTCCCCCAGTGGAAGGTAAGTTTATTGAGGGTAGGGTCTGTGTGATATGGAACCTCCCCAACAAGCTGAGAGTTGTTCATTGCTGTATGCTCAGTGCCTCAAACAATGCCTGCCATATCATAGGAACTCAGTGAGTTTTTGTTGAATGAATGAGTGAACAGTAACAATAATAGCTTTCTTACGCATTTTCCACCCTCCACACCAAGTTCCCCACACACTTTCGTGCAGGCCATGACACTGTACCCTAAGCTAGTTCACCATTATTTGGCACCCCATTTTACAGACAAGAAAACACTTCCAGTGGCCCTACATGCAAGAGTCTTCTCTAAGGAATATAGTGCTGCCCCAAAGCTATTAGCACTCTGCACCTTGATTCTCATAAAGAGTTGGCTATGACACACATTAACTTAAAAGGAAAATGAAACTGAGAAAATATCAACATTACAGAAAATATAGTAGGAAAGCGGAATATGACTTAGAAGGATTTTAATTTTGACAGGCTTTCTGGAAGGAAACTATTGCTAGGGTTATTTTTTATATTTTTATAAAATGAGTGGGTTGGGGATACAGGATGCCCAGTTAAATTTGACTTTCAGATAAGCAATAAATGATTTTTTTTGCGTGAGCATGTTCTGTATATCATATGGGACATATGCTAAAAAATTAGACATTGTTTTTCTGAAATTCAAATTTAATTGGGCATTCTATACTATATCTGGCAACTCCACCTTTGCTATACTTTTGGTTTCCATTTCTAACAAGATACATCAGGAAAATAATAATAAAAATAATAATAAAACTACAAAGTAAAAATATAATAGTAATAAAACCATTACAGTTACTGCTTCTGTTCCCCAGGAACTGTGTGCACTTTGCATACATCATCTCCAGTCCTCACAAAAACTGCCTAATAGATATTATTTCCCATTGTACAGATAAGGAAACTGAAACTCAGAGAGGATAAGTAATCTGCCTAAAGTTACACAGCCAGAAAGCCCATATTCCTTTCATAATACTCATCATCATCTGGTGTAAATATATTTTAATTTTTTTGTTTGTCTCCTCCACCAGAAAATAAGTTCTATGAGGATGGGGTCTATGCCCCCAAAGAATGTCCTGGTGTCCGGGTCTATTTACTAGTTTTTCCATTTCCTGCAACCCTGCCTGTTCTTAGAGGCACTAGGTTAGAGCCATTCCTAGCTGAACCACAGAAGGACCTGCCAGGGATCTGAACTCTCATCTTTGCCTCTTTAGTTCCCACATCCCAAAAAGTGACTAAGTGACCTGGGCCAAGTCTGGTCAATTTCCTGTGGGATCATTGAGACACAGGACTTCCTTGTTAATACTTTTTTTTTTTTTTGCTTCACTTGAAAATAACTAAGGATAAAGGAAAAAACAACAGTGTGTGCTGTTTCTGTTTCAGAGTCACATGCATTTTATTCTAAATGACAATATTTAACAACAAAATTGCTTCATTTCAACCTCACTGCATTCCTTCAAGTGGGAGTACTATAATTTAAAAATAATAAATGCAACAGAGTGAATATATTGCTTTCATTAATCCCCAATACTGCTTATTTTCAGCACTTTTAAATTATTTGGGTGTGCTCAATAGATTTAGTTGAAGTGGAAAAAAATCATTCAAATTTCAGACCATTTGCAATTATCAATTTATCTGCTGTTTTCCAGCCAAGTAACTGAACTTCAGAGTCGCATTTAGTTTGAATGATTTCCTCCCCACCCCCTGCCTAGTATGAAACAGTGAATTAGTCAAGTAAAAATGTCTGTGGAATTGAAGATGCTATAAACAAGGGCATCATATACTCTGAATTATCAGCCGGCACAGGTGATGTTGATTGCATGTCATGGTGTCCCAAGGACATCCAGAGTGACAGTGGAAACTTTCTGTCTCTGTGCCCAAAATGAAGTGAAGAATTAAGGCAATAATCTGAACATTTCACTTCTAACCTGCCCTTTTCTTGATTCTCAAATATTTAAAGCGAAATATGAAATTTCTAAGGACTGTAAGTATCAGAACTTAAGCACTTAATAGATAAAATACAGGATGCACCATTAAATTTGAATTTCAGATAAACAATGAATGCTTTTTTAGTGTAAGTATGTCCCAAATATTGTGTCCTGTATTTTTATCTGCTGCATCTGGCAACCCTTTTGAGGATCAAACTCCTGTATCTTACTAATTTGCCTGGTGTTGTTTTTGTAAAATTTTGGCATGGCATGACTAATGGTAGTGGTTGGAATTTATTGAGTGATTACTATGTGCCAAGCATTATCCTACATGCCTTACATTTATTATAATCATCCAGTCCTCGCAACAATTCTGTCATTTAGGTGTGTCATTATCCCATTTTACAAATACAAGAAAATGAGGCTTGGGTGAAGATACTTGCCTAAGATCCCCTTAAGTGTGTAGTGGTGAAGTGTGGTAGCTGGAGTCAGTACAAAGACCTCTGTGATTTCGCTACACCATTATGCTTTCTAATTAAATGAAAACAAATGACCAGTTGCAGATAACATCATGTGTCTCTCTAGCTTTTCTTTAAGGATACAAATACAGTCCTAAATTCATGTGGACATATTCAAGGTTGAGTCTTGCAGTGTATATATTAAGGCATACATGCAGAACTCATCTTACTGGCAAATGGACTGGCCCATCCCCTTATTATGAAAAGGAACCTTACATGGCAAAATATAAATTGAAGGTATGAAACGCAATGGCAGTAATTGGCCAGAACTTCAGATGAGTGAAAGCAGCCTCCAACAATTAGTTGTCTTGAACTCAGTAGAATTCCTGTTATTTCACCTAATTTTAAACTCATTATAGGTTGCCCTGAGGTATTTAAATTCAATTTGGGGGTTTTTGAATTGTGGATTTGCTTAAATGTTGACTTCATCTCCTAATTGGTTAATGAGCAAGCGCATTTGCGAATGGGCCAGGTTCCACACTGAGGGCCTCGTCATAGCATTTCTTCTTAAATATCCATCGCATATGATTATTGAAAAGATGATGAAAAAACATTTTGAAAAAATTCAAAAGAAAACAGCACCCACGACAGAGCACAATCATTTTCACTTTTGCATATTCCTTTCCTGTTACTGATTTCTGAAGTGGCCAGAACTGATAGAGATTCCACGGTGCTTGTTAGAAATGAATTCATGGTTTCTGTCAAGAAGAAACTGCCTACATAGAAAAGGCAGATGAGGAAAGAAAATCCATCTTGCAATTCAAAGCCATTCTATTGTTGTTGTTGTTGTTTTTAATTCCATAAACAGGACATGCAATAAGTGTTAAGCACTTTCTTCCTTTCTCCCCATAATTAGTGCCTTTATTTTAGAGGGACTGGAGGTAAGAATTGATTTCTGGATTCTGAGATTAAGAGGTCCAAGTACCAGCCGTAGAATTAACTGAAAGAGACTGACACTCAGGTGGGACTCCTCTGTCCTTCCAGGGCTCATTGATTGAGCACCCACCAGGTACGCGGCACTAGGTTAAATACTAGAAATGAACACACATAAACACTGAACTAGAATTTGCCATGTGGTGACAGAAGTCTGAATTATTGTGGACCGATAGCAGCGTTGTGCTGATGGACTAACATGACTGATGTGACAAGATCATAGGATCATGATTCTTCTGAGAGAGGCTGCCTCCACCTAGGAGTGTTAACACGTGCCGGGAAGGACCATGGATCCCTGGGTCACTGCATTTGCCCTCTACAACTTCCCAGTACTCCCTGACATGAGAAGACTGGTAAAAACATCTGAAGGAAGCAATGATTTGCCAGAAAAGTAAAGGAATTCAACGGCAACCCCAATTGAACAGCCTTGTTATGTAATGCACATTGCTCCACTGTGGGATGGATGCAGGGGCCACGAGGAGCTAGCTACACTGGCAAAAAGTGAAATGATTTACATTTGGAAGCCACAGCTGGCATGAAAATAAACATTGAATCAGTTCCTTCCTCTAAGTCCATGTTCCATTAAAATAACTACGGTAGGTGACATTTTTCACATTTTAATTGGTGTTTTGCTGATTTTATCAGAATTTCTGCTGATCAAAGCAAATTAGCTATTTATTTATTTTGCAATGAAGCTAACTGTTCACTGCAAGTTTAATGTACTGTAATGAATTTTAAATATCCTCCTAGTCAGATTACAAAGTGTTTGAATCAAGATGTCCTTGTTACACTTAAATTATTAATTACTCAAATGGACAAAAGACAACTTTCAGATATAATGTCACATCTTAAATGGATCTGCATTGGATAAAAATGTTGGGCCTACATTAAAAGATGTCAGAAGAATAAAAACGTTTCCCCCCCAAGTCTGCTTAACCCACTCATACCTGCTTGGTTTTCAGACATATGATAAATACTTTCATTATTAGTTTATTTTCAGTAGCTTACAGAACAATAAGTTTTTATGTTATTTACACTCCAGTGACTTTGGTTTAATTGGCTTCCTTTATGTTATTTATATAAATATAAATCATGCTGGGTTTTAAAGTATTAATGATGCATTTTATGTTATAATGCTGTTTTCATCCATACTAGTGCTCCATAAATTCATACCATCCATGGATAACAGCTAAAGATCCTTAAAATCCTTACAAAGTCTACTTCAAAAGTTGAAGCAAATGGACTTAAACCACAACAGAATTCAGGTTTGGGAGAGAAAGGTCCACTAAATTACACTTCATTTGCATTTAAGTCAGCGAATTAATTTTTTCAAATATTTCTGGAGGGTAATTCTCAGGTCTGTATGCTTGGGAAGCTACATAGATTTGTTTGTTAAGGCACCAAAACAAAGCAAAGCAAAAAATCCATTTAAATAAAACTGAGTTTTATGTATTGCTTCTACCAGTTGAAGGAGCTCAGGTGAGCCTACTCCAAAAGTCCTCAGAGATGACATCTGTCAAGTAAAGAGGTTGGTTGAAAGGTCTTTTAGCTCTATTTAAATGTTTGCAATTGTAGGTTTTTCAACCTCATTTGGTGGTTTTTCACTCATTTGGTGATATTTGAGCATTTTCCCTCAAATTGGAAGATGATGTTATGAGTAAATGGAATTCTCTTTATATAGCTTACATTTTTTAATGAACTTTAAGATTTTATAGACATTTAGCTTTTCCAAGTGATTCTACACCTCTTGCAGTGATGAAAGGCATATGAAAAAAAAAAAAGAAAAAACAATAAAAGATGCTTTTGAATAGACCAGTGATGATGTCATTTCAATTGTTGGTTAAAAATGATGTGCCCTACAGCATAGGAAACAACCAACAAAACTAAAAGGCAACCAACGGAATGGGAAAAGATGTTTGCAAATGACATATCGGACAAAGGGTTAGTATCCAAAATCTATGAAGAGCTCATCAAACTCCACACCCGAAAAACAAATAATCCAGTGAAGAAATGGGCAGAAAACATGAATAGACACTTCTCTAAAGAAGACATCCAGATGGCCAACAGGCACATGAAAAGATGCTCAACGTCGCTCCTCATCAGGGAAATACAAATCAAAACCACGCTCAGATATCACCTCACGCCAGTCAGAGTGGCCAAAATGAACAAATCAGGAGACTATAGATGCTGGCGAGGATGTGGAGAAACGGGAACCCTCTTGCACTGTTGGTGGGAATGCAAACTGGTGCAGCCACTCTGGAAAACAGTGTGGAGGTTCCTCAAAAAACTAAAAATAGACCTACCCTATGACCCAGCAATAGCACTGCTAGGAATTTACCCAAGGGATACAGGAGTACTGATGCATAGGGGCACTTGTACCCCAATGTTTATAGCAGCACTCTCAATAATAGCCAAATTATGGAAAGAGCCTAAATGTCCATCAACTGATGAATGGATAAAAAAATTGTGGTTTATATACACAATGGAGTACTACGTGGCAATGAGAAAGAATGAATTATGGCCCTTTGTAGCAAAATGGATGGAACTATGCTAAGTGGATGCTAAGTGAAATAAGCCATACAGAGAAAGACAGATACCATATGGTTTCACTCTTATGTGGATCCTAAGAAACTTAACAGAAACCCATGGGGGAGGGGAAGGAAAAAAAAAAAAAGAGGTTAGATTGGAAGAGAGCCAAAGCATAAGAGACTCTTAAAAACTGAGAACAAACTGAGGGTTGATGGGGGGTGGGAGGGAGGGGAGGGTGGGTGATGGGTATTGAGGAGGGCACCTTTTGGGATGAGCACTGGGTGTTGTATGGAAACCAATTTGACAATAAACTTCATATATTGAAAAAAAAAATGATGTGCCCTAGAGTTAAGGGTGGGGAACAAATAAACCAGTGTGGCAATTTAAACAAAACAACAATAACTGTGTAAGGTGTTTAGAGTAGTAATTTGACTTTGGTCTTAGGGAAAGTTAGGTGCCGTTCTGGAGCATAGATGTGAGCTTTGTGGTGACAAAGATTGTAGAGAATAATGAAATGCTTCTTGAGCACTTGTTTTTAAAAAGTCACTCAAATATCACTGAAAGACAGGTTTTCTTATTGAGAGGCATGTGAGATGAGCTGGTTCATTTGTCCCTGTCCTTATCTTAGTGTGTTCAGTTTTCGAAGTGACCAAAGAGTTCCAGGGCAAGATGATTTTGTCCTACACGGTGGGTCTATTGAAAGGAGTCTTGGAATCAGAGAGATCTCTCTAGTTGGAAAGCTTTGGTAAGGTTACTTAGACTCTCAGCTTTGTTTTTATTATTTATAAAATAGGGCGAGTCACTATACTTGCTTCATGGGGTTGTTTGGAGGGATGAATGAAAGTATGTGGAGCCTTAGCACAGTACCTTGTTCCTAATAGTTTCTCAATAAATCGTTATTTTTGTAATGTGTCTCTCTATATGAAGTTTGGAAGGATGTCAACAAGTAGGTCATGTTGCTAACTATGGCGTATTTCCAACTCAGATGGAAACCACTGGGGGAATAACATTTATTTGGTGAGAATGATGTTACTAAAGAAGAAAGAGATGTCTGGTATCTAAAGAAGTATTACAGAAGACACTAGAAAAATACCTAGACTGTGACAGCTGTTCTCAGTATGAATTCAGTGCTAAAAAGTGGGCAGGATGATCAGTTGGTGGAAAGGCACGGAAAGAGACAGTTTATTAGATTTACACTGCACCTGATGAGGGGAAAATCACAATAAAGTTGGTGAGTATGATATGGGTTGCTACCTTGCCTTAAATAGCTTTTTCAGTTTACAAAGGACTTACACATTTTCTCAACTTGTCTTCACACCAACCCAGTGATGCAAATGGTTCAGATATAATTTTCCCATTCACAGATGAAGTCATTGTGTCTTAGGAGGAGTTTGACAAAGGCAGAACTTGAGCCAGATCTTCCTTGTTTAACTTCATGAAAATAGCTGATGTTATTAAATCAATCCATTTAATTCTTATAACCATCCTGTGAATAGGTATACTACTATTAACCTCATTTTACAGGTGAAGAAACTGAGGCACAGAAAGGTGAAGTAATTTGTGCAGTGCATGTAGTTAGTACTGGGTGACCTAGAGTTTGAAGTCAGAAAGTCTGGCTCCAGAATTCACATTCTTTCACACTATACTACCTCTGATGAACCAAAATTGAGAATAATCTATGATTCTCAAACTTTAGCAAATAGCAAATTACCTGGAAGATGTGTTAAAACACAAAATGCTGGTACTCACCCTCAGAGTTTCTGATTCATCAGGACTGGAATGAAGCTTGAGAATTTGCATTTCTAACAAGTTCCCAGATGATTCTGGTGCTGATGGTGTGAGAACCACACTTTGAGAACCATTGGTCTAGACTAGAGACACAGAATCTTGATGGTGCATACACACTGTACGCCTCAGAATCCTTTGGCCGATGAAAGAGTATTGATAAATATTTGACTTGTGGGGAGGGGACTCTCTGTACCTGGGGCTCCAACATAGGGTCATTCTTCATGGCTTCTCCAGCATCTACACCATCCCAAAGTAAAGTCACTTGTGCAAGGAAAATCACACAGATCCACTTCCAATTACTATATATGTGCAGTCAGTTAAAGTATTATGGGAAGTCTGGAAATTGATAAGAAAAGAGTAAATGGAAAGGAAAGTAGTAACGTCATCCCTTTGCCTTCATAACAGGAGTTGGGAACAGTTAAAGGAACATTAGATGCATTATGATGTCCAGAACTATGACTGGAATTGTTAGCAATATTATTATTTTAATGCCAAGGTAGAAGTTTGGTTATATCTGCTTAAAAATGCCTAATGCCAGTAAACTTGTTTACTCATTTACTGATGTATTACAGTGAAAATAACACAGTAATAAAGAATATGATAAAGACTTTGTGCTATTCTACTCTGCTATTTAATATTTAATGTAGTTATCCTTGTTTTATGCATTTATTAAACTTCATATAAAAACACACTAACGGCTATGATTGATTAATTTGTTCATTTGAAAAAAGAAGTTAAATAAAAAAGTGTTGTGCTGTGACTCTTCATAGAAATCTGGTGCTTTGCTACCCTCCCACCTAGAGTCCAGGCAATCTCTGCCCACAGGTACCATCAGAATTACTTGCCACAGGGAGCCTTTTATCCAGTCACTTGTCTTTGTCAGGTTCCACAACGCTCTGTGGAGGACATCTGTTCTATGCCAGCTTGGCTGAGTATTCAAGGCACGGAAATTAACAGAAGAAATAAATACTTGGTAGGGAATAAAACTTTGAACACAGGGCCATCTGTTGCTTATCGGGATCTCAGGAGGAAACACATTTATGGAGAATTTTCTGGAGGAGAGGACATTCATCCCCTCATCCAACAGGGTACTCTCCATTGCTGGGGTCGGCCAGACCACCAGAGAGTTTTATTTTGACCATTTCCCCACCTTATCAGGTTGCTTACACTGAATTGGCATTTATTTCAACTATTTACCGTTGGTTTTCATCACGCAGTATTAAAAAGAAAAGGTTGTAAGATCTTGTGCTGATGTATTTCTTTGAGGTTGTTGAAATACATTGCTCATTATATTTCACATGTAAACTTTAAATCTTTTTTCTTATGAGCTATTTCAAACCTACAAAAAAAAAAAAGACCCAAAGTATCACGAAAAGTTTACTTTTTGCCTTATCTGTCTCATTTTTGGAAAAGAAATAGAATGTTATAAATATAGTTTAACACTCTCCCCACCCAACCTTAGAAGTAACCACTATCCTAGAGTTTGTACGTGTTTTTCCTTTCCCCATTTTGTATGCTGTTAGTACATGTTCAGGTCCCTACAAACAATATATAGTAGTGTTTTAAAGATTTTCAGTTTCCATAAGTGACATATAACACATCTCCATTTGCACACAGTGGGCTTTTTACGAAGACATATGTGAGAAACTTTTATTATGCTAAGCTTCTGTTTTTTCTCATGGACACTATGGAATTTATGAATGGTGTATCCCTCTGTGCAGTGGTGGTTGGGAAATCTCAACTCGTAATTTGTTGTCCACTTTTATTTTTTCTGTTTACTTCATTTGAATACTTCCTTACATTATGTTTCCTCTGACTACATGTTTTTGTTTAATTTATTGAAGGTTTTTGCATTTATATTCTTGTAACAAGATCTTTTATTCCTTCTATTTTGAGCTCCACCCCTTCCTCTTCTATTTAGCACTTCCTCCAGTTACATTTAGCTGCCAACAGGCACCATTTGCCACTACCATGCCCCCCCCATCCCCAGCCCTGAACCCATGACCAGTGGCTGGATTTACTTACTATATGCTAAATATGACATTGTATTTAGCAAAATAGATTTCATTAGTCTAAAATCCAGATGTGTTACCTGTCAGTAGTCAAGGAAACAGGTACAAACATGCAATGAATTTCCCATGTCAAAATACTTCCTGCCCGGAAGTGGATCCCTGTAGTTTAATCCTGAGTCCAAAAGTAGTAGGAAGAGATTTAGGATTATAGACTGATGAGCACACATTGCAATATGTTCATAATTTGGAGCCAAAATACACTGCAAAGGAGCAGATGCCGGAGGAAGGTATTAACAATTTAAGAATGAACCATTTCCAGTTAGTACAAGAATGTTAATTCCACTGCCAAAGAGAAGCATAGAAATGACATGTGTTATGACTCTTAGAAACATGTTTTGTATAGTAGAATATTAAAATGTCAGAGTTTAGAGTTTTATCCTTTGAGCCTTTGCTCAATTTCCCTCCACCTTGTAATTAAGCACAACTCTGGGACTTTTCCTAAAGGCAGTCATTCTTAAGTTTGTTTGTTTGTTTGTTTGTTTGTTTTTGAGAGAGCTAGAGCTGGGGAGGGGCAGGGAGAGAGGGAGAAAGAGAGGATCCCAAACAGGCTCTGCACTGTCAGCCTGGAGCCCAATGCAGGGCTTGAACTCACAGACCATGAGATCATGACCTGAGCCAAAACCAAGAGTCTGACCCTTAACCGACTGAGCCACCCAGGTGCCCCCTAAAGGGCAGTCATTCTAAATGCACCTGAATTCATCTTAGGGTTATAATGGCCACCTCGAATGGTTGTGTTAACCTCAAATATAACCAGGTGATCCCACAACTTTAGATGGCAAACAAGAGTAGTTATTTAGTAATTTTAGCATAAGAGAACATTTGCAAACAAGTATTTGCTCAAATAGGGGTAAATGTTTCTATAAGACATACATAGAAATGAGTGCCTACAATGTGTTATTTAAAATAAATAATATAAATTTTAATATTGATATTCATCCAGGTGTTCAATTAAAGTTAGCTTTTTTTATGCTTACCATGTTATGGCTCTAGTATCTGCACAAATTATCGTTCTGATAATGATATAGCTTTAGTAATACAATAGTTGTAGTGGTGTCATATATAACCTTATTCATCCTTTCATATGTGCATACACTTATTTACAAGAAGTTTACTGAGCTTTATTGTATTGTGGACACTGTTGGGTGCCAGAAATAGATGATGAAGATCTGTACCATGCTTTCAAGAAACTAACAAGTTCATGTGGATGATACAGTTATAAACAAACTGTAGTAAACTGTGATAACTGATATAGTTGTTAAATATAAAAAGTGTTAGGGAAGAATTGATAAAGAACTAAATCCTGAATGAAAACAACAAAGAAAGTAAGAAAAAAGGTTACATTTGAGTAAGAGTAGCTTAAGGAAACATTTCCTGACTCCCTAGGGCAGATTTGATCTTCCTTCACCTCTCTCCCCAGAATAATATATACTTATCTTGATTATGTATTTATTATCATATTTTATTATAATTAGTGATTCCCATATCCTTCTACTCTCCTAATATAGAACTCCTTGAAGAATGTTTTATTCAACTTTGCATCCTTAGTATCTAGTACAGGGTAGAAGCTCAATAAAATGTACACGAGTCAGAAATCTCAAGAGAAACTTAAAAATATTTTGCACTAATAGAAAATGAAAAACATCAAAATTTGTGCAGCGTCGTGAAGAGCAGTGATGAGAGAAAATTTTATAGTATTAAATGCATGTATTAGAAGAAAGATCTGAAATTAATCATCTCAACTTTCACCTTTGAAAACTAGAAAAAGAAGAGCAAATTAAATCCAAAGTAAGAAGAAAATAAATAATAAGAATTAGAAGGAATCAGTGAAATTGAAAACAGGAAATTAATAGAATTAATGAACCAAAAAGCTGGCTCTGTGAGACAACTAGTAAAAATAAGCCTCTAGCTAAGCTGGCTAAAAAAAAAAAAAAGATGATGCAAATTACTAATATCAGAAATAGATGGGACATTGCTACAGATCCTATGGACATTAAAATGATAATAAAGGAATCCTGTGAACAACTCTGTGTTCACAAATTTCATAACCTAGATGAAATGAACAAATTCTTTGAAAGGCACAATTTGCCAAAGGTCATACAAGAAGAAATAGACAATCTGAAGAGGTCCATCTACAATGTCTTTTAGAAGATAGAAGCAGAGGGAATCCTTCCTAACTTGTTCTACGAGGACAGCATTACCCTAACATCAACACCATAGAAAAACATTACAGTAAAAGAAAACTGCAGGCAAATATTTTTTATAAACTTGGATGCAAAAATTCTCAAAAAGTGTTAACAAATCCAAAACTGTATGAAAATAACTTCACTCCATGATCAAGTGAAATTTATTCCAGGTAGGCAGTGGTGGTTCAGTATTTGAAAATTGATTAATCAGGGCACCTGGGTGGCTCAGTTGGTTGAGCATCTGATGTTTGGTTTCAGCTCGGGTCATGATCTCATAGTTCGTGTATTTGAGCCCTGCATCAACCTCTGTACTGACAGAATGGAGCCTGCTTGGGATTCCCTCTCTTCCTCTCTCTCTGCCCCTCCCCTACTTGCTTCCTATCTCTGTCTCAAAATAAATTTTTAAAAATTTGTAGAAAAATTATTATGAAAATCAATGTAGTCCATCACATCAGCAAGTTAAAAAAGAAAAATCACATGATCATATCAATAAATGCAGAAAAAGCATTTGACACTGCCCAACACTCATTCATGGTAAAAGCTCAGCCAACTAGAAATACAGGGGAACTTTCTCAACTTAATAAAAAAGACTATCTACAAAACAACTGCAGCTGACATAATACTTAATGGTGAGAAACTCAAAACTTTCCCTCTAAGATCAGATACAAGATACAGATACCTCCCCTCACCATTCATTTTCAACATCACACTGGAAGTTCTAGCTAATATAGTAAGGCAGGGCAAGGATATAAAAGGTATACAGATTAAAAAGGAAGAAGTAGACTCGTCTTTGTTCTCAGATGACCTGGTTGTCTATGGAGAAAAACCAAAAGAATTGACAGAAAAACTGGAATAAGCAATTACAGCAAGTTAGCAAGTTAGACGGTTAATATAAAAAAGTCAATAATTTTATTATATCCTAGCAATGAACACATGGGATTTGAAATTGAAAACACAATACCATTTACATTACCACCCCCAAAATGAAATACCTAAGTATAAATCTAACAAAATATGTACAAGATCTATATGAGGAAAACTATAAAATCCTGATGAATGAAATGAAAAAGACAAAGTAAATGGAGACATATTCCATCGTCATAGATAGGAAGATTCGATATTGTCAAGTTGTCAGTTTTTCCCAACTCAATCAATAGGTTTAACGCAATCCCAATCAAAATACCAGCAAGTTATGTTGTAGATACTGACAGTCTGATTCTAAAGTTTACGTAGAGAGGCAAAAGGCCCAGAACAGCCAACACAACATTAAAGGAGAACAGTAAAGTTGGAAGACTGATACTCTTGACTTCAAGACTTACTATAAATCTACAGTAACCAAGACAAGATGGTACTGATGAAAGAACAAATAGATTAATGGAACAAAACAGAGTCCAGAAATAGACCCCTGTAAACATAGCTGATCTTTGACAAAGGAGCAAAGGCAATAAAATGGAGCAAAGATAGTTTCTTCAATAAATGGTGCTAGATCAGCTGTATGTCCACATGCAAAAAAACAAAAATGAATCTAGACACAGACCTTATGCACTTTACAAAAATTGACTCAAACTGGATTGTAGATCTAGATGATGCTAGGTCTAGATCTATCTTAGAAGATAATATAGGAAAAAACCTAGATGACTTTGGGTATGGTAGTGACTTTTTATATGTTATACTGAAAGCACCACCCATGCAAAAAAAAATTGATAAGCCAAACTTCATTAAAATTAAAAATTTCTGCTCTGTGAATCAAAGTGTCAAGAGAATTAAAACAGAGGCCTCAAACTGGAAGAATACATTTGCAAAAGACATATTTGATAAAGGACTGTTACCTGGAATAACAACAGTAAGCAAGTAACTTGATTAAAAACCAGGCCACGGACCTTAACAGACACCTCACCAAAGAGGATATACAGATGGCAAATAAGTATATGAAAAGATACTCCATATCATATGTCATCAGAGAAATAATAGAATAATGTAACTAAATATGTTAATGTTATTAGAAACTCAGATTTTTGATATAAGAGAAAAGAAATAAAACATCAAAGAAGTTACATATCTGTTTTTCCCAGTTTGAGATATAATTGAGAAATAATTGACAGATAACAATGTATTAGTTTAAGGTATACAAAATGATTATATATATATTTATCACAATAAGATTAATTAGCATCCATCACCTCACATAGTTACAATTTTTTTCTTATGTTGAGAACTTTTAAGATCTCTCTTAGCATCTTTCAAATATACAATACAGTATTTTTAACTATAGTCACAATGCTGTGTATTACATCTACAGAACTTATTTATCTTATAAGTGGAAATTTTTACCTTATGACCACTCTTACCCCTTTTCCACCCCACACTTCTGGCAACCACCATGTTGTTCTCTGTACATATGAGTTCAGGTTTTTTAGATTTCACATACAAGACAGCACTTGTTTTCTCTGACTTATTTAATTTAGTAAAAGACCCTCAAAGTCCATCCTATTGTTTAAAAATAGCATTATATTCTTCTTCTTTATGGTTGAATAATATTCCACTGTATATACATACCACATTTCCTTTATCCATTCATCTGTCAATGGACATTTAAGTTGCTTCCATGTCTTAGCCATTGTAAATAATGCTGTAGTGAAGAAAGGGATGCATATATCTCTTTGAGACATTGATTTCCTTTCCTTTGGATATATATGCAGAAGCAGAATTGTTAGGTCATTTGGTAGTTCTGTTTTAACTTGTTTGGTAGTTCTTTTTTTTAAGTGTTTTTCATTTGTGGCTGCACCGATATACATTCCCATCAGTAGTGCAGAAGTCTTCCCTTTTTTCCACGTCCTCGCCAACACTTGTTAATTTCTTGTCTTTTTGATGATAGCCATACATAAAATCTTGTATCATTACATTTGAAATATCAGTATAGACTCATTATTTTGTTTTCTTTTTTAAAAATCAAATTTTCCTAGCTTTGTTTAGTGAAAAAGTATGAAAAAGCTATGAAGCTCAATCACAACATCTTGTTCTCAAATTGTGGCTTTTAAATACCATAAGGAATCAGGACTCCTTGGAGGAATGATTGATTCCAGGTGTGGGATAAGAAATTTATAACATGTCTCTCGAGCATCTTGTGCCTGAATACAAGGGTGTTATCAAAGACTAATGGGTCATGTCAAAGGGAACAGGAACAAACATGAAGAAGCTTCCTTGGCTAAGGACGGGAAGATTTTGACATCAAAAATAGTGCTCTCTATTGAATGGAAAACATTGATTACATAGATTCCATAATGATACCCAACCACAAAAAAAAAAAAAAAAAAGGAGAAAACCAACAAAAACAACTCAGTAGGCATTACTGAAAGTTATTAGGACAATAGCTTCTTACTCTATAAGGTGTCAATCATAAGGAAAGATTAAACATTTATCTTGTCTTTTATGTATGAACAGTGTATTAGGGTAATCAAATAGTCTTAGGGGATGAGTAAAGGGTTTTTGTTATAGAAAAACTCCACATGATGAAAGTATAAGAAATAATAGAATTAGAAACTCACCATTTTTAACCTCTAATGAGTAATAGATTTGGGCAATAATCATCAATGGATAAAACCATTGGGTGAAATTTTGTTGGAAACTTCACAGTGAAGGAAGCAGATGATCATGTCCCAACCCCACTGATCAGTCTTAGCATCAGGCTGTGCATGCCTCTTGATATGATATAATTATGAAGTACAGGTTATGACTATAAAGTATTCTTGCCAAAGAATTTAACCTGAATCTAATCAAACATTTAAAGTTAATTTCCAAATGGAGGGAACATGGGGGATGAATTGAACAATCAGTTGACACTACAGGGAAGTAGACAAATCCCAAATGTTGAATCTTCTGTAGGACAAATGCACTTGGTTTCTTCACAAGTCAGTTACCTGAAAAAAATAATAATAAAGGGGAAGCCAGAGAGACAATTCTACACTGAGACTTTAGATAACTAAATATAATGTGTGGACCTTGTTTGGATCCCATAAAACCAAAAGCAAAAACTTTTTTTTAATATTTATTTTATTTTTTGAGAGCAAGAAAGAGACAGAGTATGAGCTGAGGAGGGGCAGAGAGAGGGAGACACAGAATCTGATACAGGCTGCAGGCTCTGAGTTGTTAGCACAGAGCTGATGTGGGGCTCAAACCCATAAATTGTGAGATCATGACCTAGGCTGAAGTTGGATGCTTAACCAACTGAGCCACCCAGGTGCTCCCAAAAACGTATTTTAAAACTAGAGAAATCTGAACATGCTTGAGTCTTCGGTAATATCATGAAAATTTTACATTTACTCACGTGTATAAAATGGTAATATGGCTATGTAAGAGAATGCCGTATTTTCTGGAGATGCGTACTCAAGTATGTAGAGCTAAAATGACATGAGGTCTGGGATTTGTTTCAAAATAATTTACCAAGAGCAAGGGAGAGAGAGAGAGAATGGAGGAAGGAGGAAGGAAAGGAGGAGGAGGAGCAATAATCACAACAGAGATGATGAAAACAGAGTGAGTAAAAAGGGAGAATTAATCATAGCTATAATAAAATAAAATTACTCTAAACTAAAGAAAGACTCAAGTGCTCACATCTTCAGGAATCAACCTATCATGTAGATTCAAAAAGGTGTACTTTTTTCAAGTAATTAACAAACTTGAGTATGAATATATGTATTATTTTTTTAGCCAACAAATAGAATCTCTGTTCTTTTCAAATAACTCCTAAACTTTTACTATATTTTGCTATAATTGGCAGTTGGTCTCAAAGAATATATTGACTTTAGTGGTAGTGTTCTGGAAGTTTGATTTTTAAATTTATCTTAAATTGTATTTTGATACATTCTTTCTCTCTCTCTCTCTCTCTCTCTCTCTCTCTCTCCCTCTCCCTCCCTCCCTCCCTCCCTCTTTGTCTCCGTGGGAGCTCCAATTCAACAACATGCTTATTCTGCTGGCACTGGGCAAAGTGTGGTGATAGTAGAGTTAAAACAAATCCACTCATCAAAATTGGGGGTGTCTTAACTGTGTCTTCTTTCTCCTCCTGAAATATACTTGGCTGTTTCTTACGATTCCTGTTCTAGAATAACTTTACATCCAGTTTGTCAAGGTGTATAAACTATCCACTGCCATTTGTTTGGGAAACATTGATTTTTGTAAAGATAATTATTGAGATAATTGATAGGCTTAATACATTGTATTTTCTCATTTAAGAATAAGGTATATATCTCTACTATTCTGGTCTTTTATAACTGTCAGTACATTTTATAGATTTTTTTTTCATATTGTCCTTGCGTACTTCTATTACTGTGAATGGGCTTTTTAAAAATTAGGTTTTGATTAGTTATTAGTAATATATGAAAAAGCTCTTGATTTTCATATATTGGTCTTGTATATGACCATCTGGGAAATTTGTTATAATTCTTTATTTTTATCCATTTATATTTGTTATAGTTGTTTAAAAACTCATCAGAATGAATTTAAATCTTTGTCAATAGGGGAATGATTAAATTAATCAGGATAAATCTAGTTTATGGAACGTTATGCAACTCTTTAGAAATTACATGTATAGAAAAATGTATATGTATAGAAAAATGTATATGTGTAGAAATTGTATGTGTTTAATATATGGTGAGAGAAAAAGAGAACCATCTCCAAGATAAAGTGAAAGAAGGAAGTAAGCAAAAAAATTGCATAATAATAATATAGTATAGTCCAAGTATGTAAAACTACTACATGTGGATATATGCATGTACAGTATAAATTTGAATAAGGTCTGGAAAAATGCATTCTAATGTTAATAGTAATTACCTTTGGGTAGAGGAGTAAAACAGGTTTTTCACTTCACTATAATATTTTTTATTAGTTGAATTTTTTTCTAAAGCATGAATTTATACAATGCTTTTGTAATTAAAAATTAAAAGAAAAATGTAAAAGTAAGATGCTGGGAAATAGACAAGTTGATAAAGATTGACATGGAGGAAGCTCCAGGGAGAGTAGATATAAGTCCATAGAAAACTCTCATGGGTCATTAATTTCTACAATATCTTTAAAGTCAGTTCCATTTGGCTTTGGAAAATCTGTGGCTCTACACAACCTGTCAAGAAGTATTACCAGCATCTACTGGAGCAGAAAATGAAGATAAAATGTAACACAACTGTCCAATGAAATCAGTGGAGACATCCCTCCCTGATGTTTATCTACCTCATGTGATTTCTCCCATGCAAGGGCCATGGACTAGTGAAAGACCTAAATACATTAGCTGGCTAAATGAATTGGATAATTTTCCTTCTAGCCTTTTCTCATTGCCAGCTGGAAACCAGATGAGACCAGCCTTTATTTCCTAGGTCTTCCTAGTGTCTAGAGTTTCTCTATGGGAAACTGTTCCAACCTGAATTTAGAAATGGGAGTCTTCTTGGTCTACCTCTACCAGGTAGGTTGAAGCATCCTTGTTTACCTTGAAGTGAGGCTCATTTTTGGCTTGCATTTGAGATTTTACAAAAGACCCTTGCTTACTTCATATCACTGTAAATACTTATGCCGTGCTCCTAGCAGTGCGTTAGAGTTAGATCTTAAGTTGTAACATAAGCGAATTTTGGCAGCTGTATGACCTGGACTTTTATTTTTATAACACATTAAGTGGAGATCACTGGTAGAAGTCGATCACCTAACATGGTGTCTAGCGGTGTTTTCAAACTTTAATGTAGGAATCACCTTGGGATGCTGATTCAGTAGGCCTGGGGTAGACCCTTGAACCTGCATTTCTAAGAATCTCCCAAGTTATGTGGATGTTACTTTTCCAGGAACCAAACTTAAAGTAGTAAGAGAGTACAGCACGTACTTGTTATTCAATAAATATTTGTTGAATGAGTCCTCTTCTGTCCTCACACCTAGAAATGTGAAATTTCCTATAGAGACACACCCTCTCTTTTTTTTTCTTTTTAATGTTTATTTATTTATTTGGAGAGAGAGAGAGGCAGAGTGCAACCCAGGAGGAGAAGAGAGAGGTGTAGAGAGAGAGTCCCAAGCTGCCTCACAAACTGAGATCATGATTTGAGCCAAAATCAAGAGTTGGATGCTTAACTGACTGAGCCACCCAGGCGCCCCAAGACACACTCTGTACTCTGTTAGATGGTGAGGAATGTTTACTTTCTTGAAAGCTAACTCTATCAAGCTGTTGTGATTTACATACTTTAGTCTGGTGTAATTAACAGTCTGCCCAGCATGCCCCATTGGGGCTGTAGGTCAACATAATAGGCAAGGCTAAGAAGGAAACTTAACGCCCTTTCTGTAAGATCACGTTACCCCAGAGCCACAGCCACTCTCCTCTGTGGTAGTGAGTTGCTCGCGCAATAAATTGGTTCACAAACTGTTTAACAAACCAAAAAATAAAAATCAAGACGCATGAGAACTCCAACACAGAGAGGTACCTTAAACTGAACAAAAATTAAAAGTTAACCTGACTCATCGCAGCCACTCAGGACTCCAAGATGCCATCAGTCATACCAGTGAAGGAGAAGCAGCTCATGGTTGTCAAACTAGGAGAGCTGCCAAGCTGGATACTGAGGTGGGATATCACTCCTAAATGCATTGCTGGAGTGTTTCAAAAAGGTTACTACCTGTGTTAAAACAGTTGCGTCAGTGTGAAAAAAGAGAGCGTCATGGGGATTTCTATGGTGCTGGCAGTTCACATACTTTTCAACTACTGCCTTTCTTACAAGGAGCTGAAACGTGAGCGGCTGTGCAGGTACCACTGAAGAGGGCCCAGTGTGAAGGACACACTTTGCATTCCTCACCATGACCTTTGCCTGACACCCTTGAATCCTTTTATATTGTCATTGAGAATTAACACCCAATAAAAGATGACTGGTACATAGAAAAAAAAAATTAACCAGACGAGTGTCTTGAGACATGTACTGCATGGTTTTTCTCCCTTTCACCAGAGAACGTGTTTGCCTGTTGAGCTACAGCAAAAATACCTCATAAATTAAAATCTGAAGCTTGGTCCTTCAGGGGTATTTTCCTTAGAATAGGATCAAAAGCCAAGTTGGAAAATGGTTGAAATATGTATATTGAAAATTCTTTTGGAATGAACTAGGCATGTTTTGGATAGATGGCAATGTTAGTTTTATTGTGTGGAACCACATTTAGTATTTTAGGAATTGTTTTGTTCAAGATCACTGGATTGTGTAGACAGAATAATTCTGTTGTCTTATGATCAATTTAACACTTACTCTTGATTGAACAGTTATTCTCGCTTATTGGCTACTCAGCTGGGGACTCCAGGGGTACAATGTTAGCAGAATTCACTTGGGGATTCTAGCATGTGCACATTAGCTGAATACATTGGGCTGTGATTTGTAGCGAGAGCCTGGTTTTACAGGGAGCATTTTCCACCCACCCACAGCTTCATGGTGATGTTGAAATCTGTCTAGTCGGTGGAGGATCAGTAGCTTAAGGAGCTAATGAATATTCATTTCTTTTCCCTGGGTACAAAGTAAAATAACCAGTAATTAGTATAATATTTAATACTTCTATTCAAAATAAATAAATCTTTTGTAAAAAAAAACCCTAATTATTATAATGTAGCAAATTCCGCATATGTAACTGGAATTGGATGTGGTGTTTTGAAAATGCTTCTAAGCCCTCATTTACATGTTTTGAGATTAGTTAATTATTCCCCTTGTATGCATAAAGCAGAACTGTAAATTTTTACCTGCATTTATTATTCATTTTACTATCTCCCACTTTGGCTGATTCTAATATTTAAATTTTACATTTTCTTGATACTGAAGATATTTGTATTTTGAAGTAATGTTTTGCATTTGGATTTGTTCTCATTCTTCCTTTTTCTTATTACATAGATACAAGATGCAGATGGCTTACAAAAATTCCCAAGTGGTGTTTTGTATCTGATCCTAGGTTTATGTGGCAAGGTTTAGCTGTTCCAATTTTTTAAAATATACATCTTTGAGCATGTAATATATGATAGACACTATGTAGGGTGCTTTCACAATTGTCATCATTGTTTTTTATTCGCCAACAGTCGTGTGGGATTTGTTTTTCTACCACTGTTCTGTAGATAAGGAAACCAAGCTCAAAGGGTTTAGTTAACTCCCTTCATGTGAAGTGTAGAATTCTAACTTACCCATCTATCTGAGTCCAAATCCAGTTTATACCACAACTATGAGATTCTGATGTTTGTTCTTCCCATATGCTAAGAGGAGAAATGTTTGGAGGAGGTGATGATATGCTTGTGTGCAAATAAAATTTGCCCAGTGTCATCATGGGCTTGGGAACCTGTGAGTGCTAACGTCTGACTGGGCATAAGGACAGTCCAGGATTAGTAGCCTTGTGGGCAAATACTTTTTCAGCCTGTGACAAATAAGGAAACTTCTCATCTGCAGCCTGGGGGTTTCTCAGTGATGCTGCTAGTGCCTGCCAGAGAGAATTTACTTTCTTGCCCAGATGTGAATGGATTGGTCTCTGTCAGATGCAGTCCCAATCCATAAGGACCTAGGTAATTCATTGTGCTGCCCTTCCTCCATTCTATGGAGAAATGCAAACGCGGACTTGCAGGGAGTTTATATGACTCCCTGGGGGTGGGGACAAATGGAAGCCCTTTTTTTGATTCTTTTGCGAGATTCCCAGGACAACTAGAATAAAATTCAGAACTTGTGGCCCCATGTGGCCAGACTGCTGCCTGCCTCTCCCAGCTCCTGGTGTGTTTCCCTTCCCCTCTGAGCTCAGCACACACCAGGCACACTAGTCTCCTTCTTTCCATTCCCCTAATTTGCAAGTTTGTTCCTGCCTCCAAACCTTTGCATTTATTGTTCTTTCTGCTTGGAGTGCTCTTCCCTGCTGTTTCCACATGGCTGATTCTTTCTCATCTTCAGGCCTTAATTCAGATACCCCCTTCACACAGAGGCTTCCTTGACACCCCCCCCCCCCATCTAAAGGAGCCTTTCCCCATGTCCCTCCACCCACCCCAGCCTCTCAGGAACTCATTATCATGTGAGTCTGTTCATCATGACCTGAGCCGAAGTCAGATGCCCAACCAACTGAGCTACCCAGGCGCCCCTGTTTATTTTCTCTCTTGTTGATTGTTTTATCACTTTGGCACCCAGAGCAGCTCTGGCACATGGTAGGTTCTCAATAAATATGCATTTAATAATGGATATGAATGGATTGATAAATGAGTGAAAGTTAGACCTATAGAATTACAAATTCTAGAATTTAAGGGCACTGGCTAGCTAATCTGTCCCATCGTTATACCCAGTAATGTTTATTTGATTATTTCCGGTGAGAGGAAGCTCATTACTTTACAAAACAGTGTCTCCAGTATTAATATTGAGAGACAGTGTGGAACTCTGGAAATCAAGTCAAATTCCTCTTAATTCCAATCCAAATCTCTTACAAGCCAGCTGTGGAGCTATGGGCCATGGTTAGGTTAATTAACTTTGCTGTGTCCTGTTTTCTCATTTCAGAAGGGACTGACAATGCCTACCTGGCCAAACTGCTGCCAGAAATAAACAAAGCCATGTGTACAAGTCATATTATATATATGTGGTATACAGGAGGTTAGCATGTCAAGAGGGTCAGATGAATGTTAATTTCTTCTTTTTCTGTTCTCTCTGCCAGTTTGTGCTATACTGTGCATCTCACACATATTCACATCTAATCCTATGTTTGAGTTAGGTACACTGTGTCAGTCCTATTTTACAGATGAGGAAACCGAGGGTAGTGCTGTTAAGTGGTCTGCCCAAAGTTCTCCTTCAAATAAATGGTCCAATCATTGTGTGGCCATTTCTCTTTCCATCTCAACAAACTACCTCTTTGTCCCCAAAACCAAGCAGCAGGCTGGTTGATGAAATGGAAGGAAGCAAATCCATTGGCCCATTTAACTCTCAGAATGTCAGGGGCCATCTGCTTCACCCCTAAGGGCAGCACAGTCTACTAGCACTTGAGGGCCTGGTCCTAGGAGATGCAGAAATGTGCAAAGGAGGACGCCTCAGCCTGTCATGCTGGGACTCTGACCCCCCACCTTTAGTGACCAAGGCCCGCTGTTAGTTAATTTGGGATCTGGCTCTGAAATGAATAAAGTTATTATTATCACTTATTACTTGCAAGTTGTTTCTAGGTACTGTAATGCTCCAGCTGTAGTCGTGGGATATTGTGTGGACTGACTAGGAAGTGGTCATTTCAAAGGCAACAGACTGATGACTAACATGGGTTTAGAGCTAGACTTGAGTTCAAATTCTTACTCCATAATGTATCAACTGTGTGACTTTGCTCAACTTATTTTCTGCATTTTCTGTTTGTTCTTTCTGTATAACAGGAATAATCCACCTACCTCACAAGGCTTATTTAGAGAGTGAAAATTGTCCAGCATGTGTCACCTTGTAATAAATGATAGCAACTACAACCATCCCCTTTTCCTGCAAATAACATGTTAAGGGGCATGGCTGAAAATATTGAAGGACTCCTACCATGACCTGTTGTAACAGGGCCACAGCATGGAAGTTGTCCTTGTTTTCAACTTGTGTTTTCTGAGTGTGATAAGTGAATTCTAGGGGGAATTAGACAGTTTACTTCTGAACACTTAGGGTGGAAGTAATGTGAGTAATCAATTATCCTCTCCTCCCCAAGATCTTCCTGGTCATTATTCTCTAATCTAATTAGAATGCCAGATGCAGATCCATCCATCTTCATCAAGAAGCAATGGTAAACTGGAGGAAATGCTTACTGAAAAGGAAGGATGGATTTTCCATGGTGTAGCCAAGACTGAAACTTAGAAACTTGAGCTAATATCCAGAATCAGATGTGAGACCTGTGTTGTGCTTTCTTCTCAAATATGCATGTCTACATACTTGCTTTCCTCTTAGTAGTCAATCAAATGTCAATGTTAGAAATGTTTGTAAGGTTTCTAGAGTATATTCTTGCCTATGTCATTTTCCTCCTTCACCATGACAGGAAAGCATCCAAACTTTTTTGGGTTTCTTCTCCCCACAACCCTCAAAGTGTCCAGGGCCTAGAATCCAGCTATAAGAGTCGTTTGTGGTCATTCATGGCATCTTTGTCTTTCTGGGGCATTTGTGCAGCTAATACATTTAGATGATATGGCAGTCAAAATATCTACCAAATGGACCCAGATGTTGCTAGGAGAAAACACATAGATGAGAGAATTTTATCTCTGTTGAACCTCCAAAGGAAAATAAATAAAACCTAATGGTCTATAAGCTTTGCTCCATGATGATTGGAGCAGTGGTGATTTGAGAACTTTGTAGAGACTTCCCAGCTCAGAATCTTTCTTTCCTAACCCTAATATTCATCAAAAAATTTTTTTAAAAAATGGATGGATGGACATTTACCATGTGCCTATTATGTTTCTGGTTCTTCAGTCCTTAGGATTAAAATTGTGTTTTCTAGGGGCATCTGAGTGGCTCAGTGGGTTGGGCATCCAACTTCGGCTCAGGTCATGACCTCACAATTTGTGGGTTCAAGCCCTGCGTTGGTCTCTGTGCTGACAGATCAGAGCCTGGAGCCTGCTTTGGATTCTGTGTCTCCCTCTCTCTGTCTGCCCTTCCCCTGCTCATGCTCTGTCTCTCAAAATTAAACATTAAAAAAATTTTTTAATGAATAAAATTGTTTTCTATACTCAGATATTTTTGTAGTGCTCTCCCAATATTTGCTAGATCAGTGACTTACCTTTTCCATCTATTTATTTGACACTTTCCTTTAAATTGACTTTCCTTTATGCTTAGCATTATCCAAAGCAATAATATCTATGAAATTTTGGACTTGGTGTCTATTTATAATTTTTTTTCTAATTCACATTAGATTTGTAACTGCTAAAAGATTCTTACATCACCTACAATCATCTCAAGGGCCTCTACTAAAATGCAAAATTTATCTGAAATAAGTTTAAACAGTGTTGATTACATTCACTGGCTATGAACCTCTAAATAAAGGGGGGAACAGAAGTTCTTTAGAGGAAAGGCTTCAGAGTGGGGGCTGGTGCTCGTGGGAACAAAAAACCTGTGCATCCCAGAAGGTCAGTGGGTACTGTGAGAAGCACAGTTATGTTTCTAGATTTTGTGAACTTGGTTGGGCAAATCATTTGCTGAGTCTCTTGTCCCTTAAATCTAGTATGAAAGCAACAACCGCAACCACCCCACCTTAAGGTTTGAAAAGCACTGAAAAATGTGAAGAACCATTTATATCCAATAATAACTAGCAGGTGCACACACGTATACATTTTTTTTTTGAGAGAGAGAGAGAGTGAGAGCAGGGAAGGGGAAGTGGGAGAAAGAGAGAGAGAGAGAGAGAGAGAGAGAGAGAGAGAGAGAGAGAGAGAGAATCTTAAGCAGGCTCCATGCCCAGCGTGGAGCCCAATGCAGGGCTTGATCCCACAATCCTGGGATCATGACCAGAGCCAAAACCAAGAGTTGGAAGCTCGATCAACTGGGCCACTCAGGTGCCCCTCATAATACATATTTTTAATCTATGTTCTCATGAGGTTGGTAAGCAATTAATATGACGTTGAATGCCAGAAAGCAGAAAGTGGTTACAGAAAAGAGCTGGAAAAATATTTTGTTCATTTATTTACTCATTCATTTATTCATTCAGTTCAATAAATATGTGACTGTGTTCTAGCCACAGAGCTAGGTGCTGAGGGTATTGCAGCTAAAGACATAGTCTCTCGCCTGGTAGTCTAGTGGGAGAGACAGAGTTACACGAACAATTGTGGTTATTAATTATTTGATTATAGCAGAGATAAGTGCCATAATGATAAGAACAAAGTGCAGTGGTAGGATACAGTGGGGGAACTAACTAATCTGAGGAATCAGAGAGGTCATTCTTACAGAAGCGACATTTCAGCCAGGGCCTGAAACATCAGTGGAATGTAAGCAAATACATAAAAGGAGCATTGAAAACTTACATTCCAGGGGCGCCTGGCTGGCTCAGTTGGTACAGCATGTGACTCTCCATCTTGGGGTTGTGAGTTTGAGCCCCACGTTGGGCATAGAGATTACTTAAATAAAGTAGGGGCGCCTGGGTGGCTCAGTCAAACATCTGACTCTTGATACTGGCTCAGGTCATGATTTCAGGGTTTGTGAGATAGGGCCCTAGGAATGCTTGGGATCCTCTCTCTGCCTCTCCCCCACTTGTGCATCCACACACTCTCTCAAAATAAATAAATAAGCATTAAAAAATAAAAGAAAGGGGCACCTGTTGGCTCAGTCAGCAGAGCATGCAACTCTTGATCTCAGGGTTATGAGTTCAAGCCCCACATTGGGGTTAAAGATTACTTTTAAAAATAAATAAAAGTAAATGGTAGTTTAAAAAAAAACAAAAAAGAAAACCCATTCCTAATTTTTGTGAGACTAGGTGCTCCCCCACTTTCCTTATTGCTTACTCTCTTTTTCACCAACCAACTAGAGCTTGAGCTTGACATTCTGGTGGGTATTTCTTCTCACTCCTTTGCCAGTTGGTGGAGCACATTGGCTGCCACTGCCTTAAAAAAGAATCTGAAAGTGTGGCTCCAGGAAAGATCGCAGAACTCAGAGAATTTCACATAGCAAAGCACTAATGAGAATATGTCTCTATTCCTAATTATAAAGAATTAACTGTTAAAAATTTAGTGTTTCTACTTCTTGTGGGAATTCTCTTTGTCAAAGAAAAGAGCAAATGTGGTAGGCATAGATTCAGAGTTTGTAAATGTAGGAGAGTTAGAGTATGAAATCTATAATATGGCATTCATGTTTAGTGTAACATATAAATATCACTACTGAACACATTGGACCCCTGAGTCCTTATAGGGTTTTCCTTGACAGGCCAACTAAGAGAAGGGGACATGAGCAGACCATCAATGAAAACAACAGTTATTCTCTCATGGTAGCCCAGCTTCCAACCAGTTATGACCCCCAGAATGCTTCATTTTGTTTCTTTTTCTTTAGTTGATTTGGTTCCTAAAAAACAAAACAAAACAGGGAATACTATACATATTTATTCTAGACAGAAATAGCAGATATGGATTGGAAAAAGAAAGTGAAATAAAAAATAACCATGATTTCACTACCCAGGAAATACTAACAACTGTGTTTTATGGTATATCTATAGATCTATCTATAGATATAGATAATTAACTTGAGATCATACTGATACCACACTGTTGAATATCAGTCTTTTACAATTGTTTCTTTTTTTCTAACATTCAGCAATGAGTTATTTTTCTTTTTTTAAATTTTTTTTAATATTTGTTTATTTTTGAGAGAGGAAGAGGGCACAAGCGGGGAAGGGGCAGAGAGAGAGAAAGAGAGGGAGACACAGAATCTGAAGCAGGCTCCAGGCTCTGAGCTGTCAGCACAGAGCCTGATGCAGGGCTTGAACTCACAAACTGTGAGATCATGACCTGAGCCAAAGTCAGACACTTAACTGACTCAGCCACCCAGGCACCCCGACAATGAGTTACTTTTCAAATAAACTTTAGACCTTCTGTGAAGCCAGGTCTCCTAAAAAAGCATTTGAGAAGATTATTCATCCTAATAATACACAGTTCACAGTCCCTCTAAGGGGAGTTTGTTAACTTTAGGGATTAGCAACAAGTCCCCAGTGCAGTGCCATGCAAGTAGCTTGGGGACTGCTGGGGTTGAAGAGCATTTTTGCAAGGTTTCACAGGAAGTGTCTCTTAGGCTTTTCCCCTTCCTTTCTCTTTAGTTTTCAAAAGCAGAGAAATTGCAACACCCTCAAGCACAAAACCAACTTCAACTGTAGTTGATAGGAGAGCAGTATTTTGGAGGATGGCAAGAAAATAATACATCCTGCATGAACTTAGAGATTAATAAAGATGAATTCCAACTCTTAGGGACACGGTGACTGTGTACCAGAGTTAAATCATGGGGCTAAACTCTGTGAGCTGCAGTTGGGTTGTGTCTCCTGTTTCATGTTTTTAACGTAGTTCAGAACACTACCAGCATGTAGACTGCTCAGATTAGATGGCTGTGCTTTCTTGTTCAAACACCAAGTGCTTCCAAAGTCCTCAATATCTCCCCTAGCCTGCACCCCCTCCCCAGCGTTCTGGGATCATTATGCTCCAAACTTCTAGACATGGACCCATCAGAGGGGAGAGCTACTGCTCATGCGGGTGAAGGATGAGTTTGTTATGGACAGGATGTGGTCAGTATACCTGTTGGGAAAGGAGGTGATTGCTACATGTTTTCCCACAGTGCCCATGCTGGCTGATTAAAGCAGAAAGGGAATGCCACACTAATAAGCAACTCCAGTATGGCATACCAGGGGGAGAACAGAATCACAGCCCTGCTGAGGTGCCTAACTCTGGTTGAACTTAGTTTGAGGTCCCATTAAGGTTTAAAAAAAATTTATATCAGGAAATTTTCTGCTTTCTTTTAATCTTTGTTGAAAACTTTTGTTGGAACTTCAATTTCTAAACCATCCATGAAAAGGAATTACAATATCCTGTCTCCAAAACAAAACAAACAAACAAGCAAACAAGCAAAGCAGTCCAAGCACATAATACATTTATCTGTCTAGCTGTAACTGTGCTAACTAATGTTTTTCTGACACTGTGCCAAGCATTCTCTTCTTTATTATCTCATTTAATTCTAACAACAACAATTTGAAATAAGCGTTATAGTTGGCTTGGTGTTTGAGAACAGGAGACTGAGTCAAGAGAAAGGTGCCACCAGGTTGGTTTTGACTCTGAAGTCCATGTTCTCAACCCTGACCTCTAGTGCCTGACCCAACTTCCTTGGTATTGCACTTGTGATCTTCCTGCAAGGCCAGCTGCTTTCTTGGGACACTAGCGAGGTGAACCTGCTTCTTAGCAAATGGCAGAAGCTTCATGGAGCATGCTGGTAATGGGCCTATTCTTGGGGCTCGTTTCTCTGGGCTCCTGCTGCCAGGATAGAATGAGAGATTCCCTCAGATAATCAGCGCGGAGTGGAAACAGTGCATAAAAAGGTGTGGTGTTTGGAGATGCCGAAAACATGATTGAACAGAGGTTGTGGTTTCGCTTTTCTCCTGAGTTGGAGGCATCTTGAAAGAGAGGAAAGACACAAGGGCTCAGCTTGTTCAGCTTGGCTCTCTGGCATGGCTCAAGCTCTTGACTTCTCTGAAGCTTGATTTCTTCATATGTTAAAAAAAGGCTTGAGCCCCATAATCCCCAGTGTGTGTCAGCTCTGAGTGTGAGTTTGATCTTTCTCTGGGGTGGCTGGGAAGTTACAGAAAGAGGGCGGCCTCTGCTTATTTCCTTTTTTCCTCCTTTTCCCCTAACAACTCATATTAGGGAACAACCTTTTTTTTGAGACTCAGGTTATAGGCAGACAGATTTGTCCTTTAGTCTAGAGTGAAGTATCACAAACTCAGTGGCTATAGAGTTCAGATAAGTGTATGTATAATGTATATATACATATATATCTCTATATATAAAAAAACCCAAAAACCAAAGCAGAGGTTAAAGCCTAATGTATTCTCAGTACCATTTTTCCTGAAAATATCTATTGCTCCTAATCCTCTATGATTTTTCCACTTTTGATTAAGACAGTGGTATAGAGAAATGTTGCCCTATTATAAGAAAACCAACTGAACACGTACATTATGCAAGTTATGCAGAGCACAGTGGTGAGTTGGACTGGCCATGGGCTGCCAGTTTGATTTCTCTGCTCTTGAGGTTGTACATCTTAGATCAGCAAGTTGATGCAATGCCAATTTTAAAATCTCGAGCAAACTGCTGTATTGTTTTTACACTGATCATGTATATTCACCCAGGAGTTTCCTTATGGTTTAGCAGAGATCTGGCATTCTCTAAAGTATCTATGGTCATTCTCAATTACTTGTGCAAAAGGAGGGGAAGGGGGTTGTGGAATCTGGCAAAGATCATTCATGAGTAACATACCACTTTCGGAGGTCTATCAGCATTTGGAAGCAGAGAGGTCTTCCCAGTGTGATTTCTGGGACATGTTGGGCACTCAAAACATACTTGTAGAATAAGAGGGTGGTGGATAGATAGATAGATAGATAGATAGATAGATAGATAGATAGATAGATATTTAATAGATGAGGTAAGGCAAAGTCTTGTGTTGGTGACAGGTAGCCGTTGGAGGCTAAACTGGGACTGAAGCCCAGGTCTGCCACTTCTAAACACAGTGTTCACTCTCCAATCTTCCTGTTCTGTTTTGTTCTGCTCACGTACACTTTAGTGCCTCAAAATCATGCAGCTGTGAACCAATAATTCCCCGTATGCTTTCTCATGCTCAAAAGTGTGATCTCTTCTCACAGTTTAGGGAGATTCCCCAGCACTAAGCAGGAGGGGTGTAGTTGCTGCAGCCACACAGACGCTTCTCCTCCTGAGGTACGCAGGGAAGTGTGCACAGGGTACATGAGGTAGGAAGGAAAGAAAGGCTCTCTGTCCACTCCCAACCCATCAAGTTGTCAAAGAGCTGAATTATTTGGGGCCAACAAAGTATTAAGCAGAAGCCAAGTTGCTAGCCCTGTCTGTGGCACTCTCTTGGAATTGGTATTCAAATGTGATACAAAATACTTCGGGGACAGGATGCTTCTCAGATCTACCATCAGCAGCAGCCTCATGGCTGCTCTGGTCCAAGATTCCCAGAACTCACGTGTCGTTGGCATTCTCCCCCTGTGGTATTTCTTAATGGGATATTATGAGAAATAATATTTCCTGCACACTGTTTGAGAAACACATCCTAAATGTTTCGGGACACTTAAGTGGTTTCTAAGCTATTTATTCAACACAACGGGCTATGCATATGCATGTGACTTAAAGATTTTAAGAGTGTTACTGAGAATTAAGTCAGTATTAATGTTAAGGTTCTTAAAAAAATAGCTGTTTGAGAAAATTTTCTTTTATGTTAGACTCACCTCATTGAGAACATTGAGAAATGAAAGAATTGCAGGTTTTTGGTGGCTAGTTCTCCATCTCTCTGTCTAATTGCTCTGCCTTTTCTTCTTTCCTTTCCTTTCCTTTCCTTTCCTTTCCTTTCCTTTCCTTTCCTTTCCTTTCCTTTATTTCTCTTTTTTGTTTCTTCCTATCTAGTTGTCTATCTTATTATGAACATTAATTTTTTTTTTATTTTATAGAGAGAGTGTGTGAACAGGGTAGAGGGACAGAGAGAGAGAGAGAAAGAGAAAGAGAAAGAATCTTAAGCAGGCTCCATGCTCATTGTGGAGCCCAGCGCAGGGCGTGATCCCAGAGCCTTGGGATCATAACCTGAGCCAAAATCAAGAGTTGGACACTCAACCAACTGAGTCACCCAAGTGTCCCTGAACATTTTTTAAACAAAGAAAGAATAGCCTAATAAATACACATGTACCCGTTTCCCAGATTTAATAGTTATCAACATGTTACTGTAAGTCATCCACCAAATTCTTTGTGCTGGAGTATTTTTTTAAATTTAAAAATTTTTTTCCGTAATGTCTCTACCTGATGCACAGCTCAAAGACACAGCGTCGTGATAAACAGTTGCACATTCTTACCAACTGAGCCAGCTAGGTGCCCTTATGCTAGAGTATTTTAAAGAAAATTACCAATGTCATGACTTTTACTCCTAAAATTTTTAGTTCTCTAGAAAATAAGGATAGACCACTTCCCGTGTTACCACAATACTGTTATCTCACCTGACAGAATTGTGAGAGATGCCTCATTGTCATCTAGTAGCCAGTCCTTGTTTAGTTTCCCAGTTGTCCTCAAAATGTTTTTTATAGCTGCTTTGTTCAAACCAGGATCCAACCAAGGAGCCACACATTACACTTGGCTGTTATGTCTCTTAAAGCTTCTTAGAACTAAATTACACAGGAGAAAACCAAACTGGAGACTTCTGAAACCAGCACCAAGTTAGCAACCAATAGATCACATTTTAGTCCCAGCTTTGCCACCGAACAGCTGCCTGCCATTGAGCACCGCATTTAGCCCTCTGAGCTTCTTTGATCCCATCTATTCATTCACTTACTATCCATTGTTTCATTTAACAAATGTGTATGGTCTAGGTCTTGCCTGGGGCACTGTTCTAGAAAGAAACTCAGCTTCCAGAAAATAAGAGAATTCCATAGCTTAATTCTTATAACTTATCTCTGTTTCTTCTCCATTTTCATGACATTGATTTATTGAGGATATAAGACCAGGTATATACTGTAGAATGTATCACATTCTTGAATTGCCTGATTCTTTTTTCCTCTTGTGATGACATTTATCTCGTTTTTCTACCTCCTCTATTTCCTGTAACTTGGAAGTAGTATCTAAAGGCTTGAGTAGATTTGGATGAGATATTTCTGATGGGAGTATTTTATAGGTGATGCTTTGTGCTCTATATGAATCTCATCAAGAGGTATGTAACGTCTGACTTTCCTACTTTTGTAGTGCTAACACTGACCTTGGGTTTATGTCACATAGCCTGATGTCCCACATGGTTTCCCCTTGTGACTGGTGATAAATCTGTTTGGGGCAAGGTAGTACTTTGACACCAAGTAAATCTAATTCCCTATCAAGCTCTCCCCTAATATCCATAGATGATTTTGCTTAAAACTGTTATTTTATAATGGATTCCAAAATGGTGATTTTCTAATTTTACCATTTCTTCTATATTTATTACCCAGTATTCATCCATAAAGAAGACCTTATCTCACAAGCTGGGGCTTAATGGTTATCCTAAAACAGTTACTTACCAAATTGCAGAGTAAGAAGTTGGTGTAATGGCCAACTCCAATAATAACAAATGAGGATTTGTTTGCTTGTGTGCTTGCTCTCTCTTTTTTGAGTATCCTCATGGACTCATGGGTATTTAGATAGTCAGTGTGCTTCATTCCATTACAGTCAGCTGTTCTTTTCCATGCATAAGTTGTCCCAGCTTTGTGGGTGTCCCTTCAAATCAGGTCAATATTTGAAGATGAATAATGGAAAGAGATCCTCTGCAGAAAACACTTCTAGGAACTTGCCTGTGTCTGGTTTGGGCTAGATGCTGGGCAAAGGGGGTAACATTCACAGACTTGGGTTCTTCCATGAACACTTCATAGATAAGTCCTGAAAGTCTCAGTGAATAATCAAGAGCAAACTGCAGAGTGAGCTGGTTTACCTTTGAATGTGTCCTCCTTCACCAGGCAGATGGGGCAGATTGAGTCAGCCGTGGTCCCCTGAGATGCAGTCAGGTAGCTAGTTCAGCAGATGGTAGCCACTGACTCAAATGTACAAAAAGGTAAATCGGAACCGAGATGTGGGGCAGGTTTCAGTTTTTGTGTTTGTTCTGTTTCAGCTGTTCTCCTAACTGCAGTTATAAAAGCCAGATCAAAATGATCTCAGCATTTGAGGCATAGTAGTTTGGGTGGGGTGGAGGGCAAGAGGAGTTTAGAAAAACAGGTATTGGGGAAAGGCTGCCATATTCTTCCTTTAGTACTTATTAAGCTGTATGGCAATACAGCTTCTAGAGAACAGAAGAACTGGAGGTGGTGTTTTAGCCACAAGATGACTAAAACAGATTTCTCCATGATTGAGGCCCTGGAGTCATCTCTGTAATGGATATCTAGAGGGACTTTACCTGCCTAGAAAAGCAAAGCTGATGCTTTCAGTCATTTGCTATAATTTGGAAGACCCCATGCATATTTCAGTTGGCCTGGTCCACCCATCACAGAGAACATCTCACTTGGGCAGTATAGTCCAGTGGTTACATGCACAGGCTCTCCACAGAAGGTTTGGGGTTGAATGGGGCTCGGTAGCTTGACTCGTATTTTATGTTAGAAGACCTCGTCTCGGGTAGTTGTTAAGTGTGTGAACTTGAGGGCAAGGCTGCCTGAGTCTTCAAGCTACATACACAAAGCTTGGTGCACGGTAATCACTCAATAAAGGCCAGCTCTTGTTTCTGAGATGAATGGCATTTTTAGCTCCAAAGTGGGTTATGAAGAGAATCTTTGGGCTCTTCTCTGGTGATTAAGACAAAAAAACACTAGTTCAGAGATTCTCAAAGAGGGTTCTAATACCACCTGCTGGGTGCAACCTACTTCAGGCAGGATGCGGGATATTCGTAACAATGCAGAGGAATTCCCCTCCCTCAGCCCCGCATACGTGTGACACCTGTGTCCTGGGACAAGCTGTGTTAATCTGCCCTCCCCCTGCCAAACAGCCAGTGTCTTTGAAGCACCACTTCCTGTGGATCCTTCCTGCTGTGTCGCTCATTGACTTGAAAAGAGCTTTGAGTCCCACTGATCTAGCTTGAATCCCATTTTCCCCACAGAGTCTGCTGTGTGACTTAGGGCCACTTACCCAGCTTTTCTGAGCTCCATCTTCCCAAATGTAAAAGAGACAATTCCTGTCTCATGGGTCATTGTGAGCACTGAAAGCTAATACAAACAAACAAAAACTAATATAAAACATTTATATTGCCTGGATCTCTGGAAGCTGTCTCTTCGGACTATAACCACCTGCCAAGAGCATTGACTGCCTCTGGGAGACAACCTGGGAAGAAGGGAGATATCTTCAGTGCTATTTTTAGCAAGCAGATTTGAGATCTTAAAATAGTGATATTTTTAATTTACATTTTTCAACTGCTAAGTGTTCCCCCCATCCAATACCTTAAACAGAGATAAGGTAATGTGAGAATTACTGATTACTGAACGAGATGATTCCAATAAAGGCATAGCTTCTTCTTTTTTGTTTTTAAGACATTTTATTTTCAAGCAGTCTCTGTACCCAACGTGGGGCTCAAACTTACAACCCCACATGTTCTATCTACTGAGCCAGCCAGGTACCCCAGGCATAGCTTATTCTTAAAGAATGGTATGTTCATCCTTTTAATCTTAAAATATGTAAGGCCAGGAGTTTTTGTTATTTTTTTGTTTTTTTTTTTTAAGGCTAAAACTAGAGTAATCAAATTCATAGAGATAAAGTAGAAAGGTAGCTGTCAAGGGCTGGGGAGAAGGGGTTAAGGAGTTACTGTTTAATGGATATGGAGTTTTCACTTTTACAAGATGAAAAGAGTTCTGTGGACAGATGGTGGTGATAGCTGCACGACAATGTGAATGTACGTAATGCCACTGAGCTGGACACTTTAGTTAAAATGGTAAATTTTATCTGTATTTTGCCACAATAAAAAAAGTAAAATATTAATATTCAAATCATGAGTAAACACAGTCTTTGTTCTCTTAAGCCTCTGAGTCCTGACAAGGAGGCTAGAAGGAGTCACATCTGGCACCGTGTTCTAGATTCGAAAAGTGAGAGTCACAGCCCCGTTTCAGAAGTAGCAGCTTTGTGTGTGGTCCTCAGCGGCTGGCTGTGGCCAGTCTTGGGGCCTTCCTAGGATCTGGATGCTTTTTTTTTTCCATTTCTAAACCTGAGCCCCCTGAAAGGAAGGAGCCTATTTGTTGAAGACTGTGCTAAAATCAGGTTGGGGAGAATTTTCAGGGAAATAGCTCCATAAATTGTATGTAGATGCAAAACTAACAGGCACATGAAAGATTTGTATTTTGAAAACAAAACCCCAGTGGGATCCTCTCAGCAGAAAATGAAAAGGTCTTCTTAACATTCAGTTGAACTATTAGAGCCATTTTTGCTGTTGCAAGCACTAATGCAGGTAGGACACTGCCACAGCCCCAGATTGCGGTGCAGCAAATTAGCAAGGTTTTAACTTGGCTGCAAATATCAAGCTGGCTGCTCGTCATTATGCAAAAAGGGACAGGGGTGGGAGGGGGACCGGCACCTAGCGGCAAAGCACATTATAATTGTTTAAGCAGGCCCCACAAGTCATGCATTTCAATTATTTGTTCAAAGCAGTCTGCAATTAGGAGTTGCAAACAAGGCTTTTGAATGCAAAGTCAGACAATTAAAATGTTTCATGAGTGCATTAGAGAAAGAAGTTCTGAATTAGCACTTTGAATACACAAGACCTCTTTTTCTAATCTCTAGTCCCTTTCACTCTTTGAGAAAAAAAAAAAGAGTGAAAAGAGAAAGAGATGTTTGGGCTCTGGTAGAGGTGATTTTGGTGTTTACTTATTTATATCGAATGCCTGACTAATCCAGGGAAGATTGAACCATCCTAATCGGCCCCTGGTACATTTCAATGTCTCTTGTTACTTGCCAGATCCTTGTTGGAGCACAATGGCCCAGGTGCCAAAACCCCTCTCCTAGGGGGGTCGTAAATCACTTTAAGCATCTCTGCGCCCTGTTCCCTCGCCACTCCCCACTCTGTCCTTTGAAGAAGCGCGTCTATTTGAACCAGTGATTTGTGGCTTTCCAGTATTTAAGGCACAACCCCGGGCTGGTTGCGATGACATACGACATACGGAATAGGAGAACACTGGACAGGGTTGGGATCAGGAAGGAAAGAGTTTGTGTCTTCTGGGGTTGCTGGTGAGCAGAAGCTGGTGGCTCTGGGGAAGCCTGAAAACACACTAACCTGCTTGTATTTCTTCAAAGAAGACCAGCGGCTAAACCCCTTCCCCTCCCCCCTGCACATTCCCCACACACATTCCCTCTCCAACCCGCAAATACCCTACTGATATTTAAATTTTACTTTATGATTTAGTGTACTTCAGGAACCTTTAATTTTTTTCTTTTTATCAAAGAGCACACTTGTAAGAGAGGAGGATAGATCCAACATTGGGAAAAAAGTAAATGTTCTTCCTTCAACATTTTTCCCTATAAATAGACTTTCTAAAAAGTATTATGTGTGCAAGGAATCAGCCATTAATACAAAGTAAGAGATTGCCCTTTATATTATTATTCAACATGTAGGATTAACCAAGAAAATCTAGACAATTTAAGGTGAGAATTGCCAGCAGATCAGTTACATGTCTGTATGTGCGTGTGTGCATGCCTAATTTGAGAATCTGGCAGGTAGTAGCCTTAATTTATCATTTCCTGGATACCTGACTTAAGAAACATCATTTAAATAATCTTATTTATCCTTCTTTATAAAGAAAACACTTTTTTAAAAGTTCGGGTTGATGGAAGTTCTTTTTAAAAAAAAAGCAACCCGCTTTCTACATGGATATTTTTAATATTATTAGGCAATTCTCTTTTAATTACTTCGCCTCCAAGCAATCATCAAGGACTCAGAGCACTGTTAAATGCCAGGTGATAGGTTTGATGAGGCTTTATATGATCAATACATTCTGTTAGTTGGAAAATTTTGTTTTTCCATGGGAAGTTCTTCATTATGTAGGTCTGTGTAAATCTGGCTTTTTTTTTTTTTTTCCACAGCTCAGACATTTTACCTTATCTTTTGAAATGCCCAGAGTGATCCACTGAATCAGTTTAGATTGATTGGATTTTTGTCACTCTGTTTTTTAAGGTAGGCAGTGCTGTTAAAAAATTTTTTTAATGACTTTAAAACCAAAACAGTTACAGATTCTTTACCGTAAGCTTGTCTCAGGTAGTTTACAATAGAAAAGATGGAGGTGAGGGGACTGTGGGCAAGTTCTGCATAAAATCACACTTAGGTGCAGTATGAATCTCCTCCCAAAATGCCCTTACAACATCTGCCCGAATGGGAAACTTGAATCTGAAGGTGAAACCCACTAAAATAAACAATAGCCAGATCGTGTGTTAAAACTTTTGGAAATGACAATAAATTATATGAGATCTGATGATTTCTATATTGATTCGCAACTTTTGGGCCTGCTCATTTATTTACTTATTAGGTTTATGAGTGTTAGTTCTATAGCTGGCTCTTTATATATGAAGAGGTAATTCAGAGAGTGTGCCTATAAGTTGTACCAATACAGCCAGATTTAAAGTTGTAATAGCCTGAAAACCAGCTTTCAGTTCTCCTTAATTTGACTCAGGGAAGGAAAACAAAGAAGAAATAATAATCCCAAAATGTTTTCCCTCAAGTTACTGTCACAAATAGATATTCTTTCTGAGAGTGACTAAAAGAGAAAAGCAGTTGCCACTATAAATAAAAGAGGGGTGGGGAGACACCTTCCAAGCCCTGCTTTTCTACAGTGTGGTTGAACCTTTGGTCTGATAGGTAAGCTAGAAATACAGCTAAAACTTTTTCAGGAGGAAGCAACTCAGGTCTCCCTGTATTACTCCCATTTACATGTAACATTTTATTCCAACCCATTTCACGATCAACAAGTAGTGGGAATCTTGCCACTAAAATGCCACCATCTCTGGAACCCAGGGCTGGAAGCCAACCAGCCCTTTGGATATCTCAGTAGGAGGCAGAGAGAAGTTTCTGCTGAAGGACACCAGTACAAATGCCTTTTATGTAGGGGGACATGGGAATACTTCAAATTATCTACCTTCAAAAGCTGAGTGTTTGAGTCACTACCCGAGAATGGATTCCTGAGTCTGTGAAATGGAAAAACAAAGGTGTTTAGGCTGGGTAACGGGACGAAGGCTTTTCCCAGCTGTAGAATTCAAGGATGATGAAAGGGAGATGTAACAGAATATAAAACAAATTGTGCAGTGGAGGGTGGAAAATACAGATTTGAAAGTTAAGTGTCTGGAACAAGAGAGATATGAGTCACTGGAATTTACAAGTTACTATATAGGAAACAAAGATAAAGAGATCATGAAAGTAGTAAGGCTGGTAGCAAAATGGCATTTTGTTAACTGCAAAACTAGATGCTGGCAGAAACTGTTCATCAACTCAGGAGAGGGGTAGTGATTATGGAGGACAACAGCAGATAATAACATTTACAGAGTGACCTACAGGAACAAAATTGGGTGTTTGGCAATTATGTCAAATGGGAGTACAGATTTTTCTTCCCCTTCAAAATGGTAAATCAGAGAAAATTAGGTCTGCAGGGTGTTCTCTTTCTTGTAGGGGGAGGCACTGAAGCTTGGTTGGCTAGAGGGCAATGGTGTTCCAGCCACAGGGAAACTGCTTTTGTCTGTACCAAATAGAGTGTTTCTCTTATGTTAAGGTAGAAAACACACCTGGCTTTTTGAACTTTTGTGTGTGGATGTAAAATGTGCTACATGTGAGGAAAAGTGCATGATCGCCTGTATAACTACGACTCATGTTAAGAAATAGAACATTTCCAGCCCCTCAGTATATCCTTCCCAACCATAATTCCCTCCTTCCCTCAGAGGTTCCACTTTTATTGTAACAATCCTCTTGCTTTTCTGTTTAATTTTGTTAGCTAGGTACACCGCCTAAACAACATGGTTTAGATTTGTCTACTTTTGAACTGTATATATATATATATATATATATATACATATATATATGTGTGTATGAAATGTATATATATATGGATATATATATCCATATATATGATATATATACTGTATATATACATATATAGATATATATACTTTATATATGATATATATCCACATATAAACTATATATATATGAAATGTATATATATATATGGATATATATATATGGACATATATATATATGGATATATATATGGAGATATATATCCATATATATATATGGATAAAGATAGAAATGAAACCACTTTATAAGTATCTATTGGGTCTGTATTCTTGTGTTCCCCATTATTTTTGTTAGACTCATTCACATTGCTGTGTGTAGGTGTAGTTTGTTTACTTACATTGCCAGAGCACATCCCACTGAATGAATGGATCACAATTTATCTATTTTATTGTGTATGGATGTTTTATTTGTAGAGGTTAATAGCAAATCACCACCTCTGTTTTTTCCTGGGTTCCTCTTCCTTTTGGGGACATCTGGACTACACTTCCCAGCCTCCTTTCCAGTAAGGTATGGACATGGGTTCCATCCTGGCCCATAAGAATCTCCCATGTATGATCCTCCATGATCTTTTCTCTTCATCTAGACTGGAGATGACCTCTGGATGACGTTGAAAGCCATGTATGCAAGCCACAAATTAGAGAATCCCTAGGTTCCTCAATCACCATTAGAGTGAGAGCATCCCAGGAGAGCCCCCTGTTTAGGAGCATCCACCACTGGGCTAGTATGGGAGTAAGAAATAAACTTTTTTTGTTTCAAGCCCCTGAGATTCCATGGGATATTGCAACAATAGCCAGTTTCCCCTTAACTAATACAGTTTCCAGTTTTGGCAATTATGAACAGTTTTGAACACTACCTTACTATATGTAATCTGCATTTCTGCCGGGTATATACCTGGGAGTGGAGCTGTTAGGCCAAAGACTATGCATATCTCCAACTCTATGAGATACTGCCAAACGACTTCCAAAGTGGTTGACCTGTTTACATGTTACCCGCAGTATATGAGAGTTCCTATGCTCCATATCCTTGCCATCACTTGGTATGATGAGAATTTTTACCTCCTGCCAAATGGAAGGGAGTATAGTGGTTTCTCACTGTGGTATGCAACATTCATTACCTTAACTGAGATCGCCCATATTGTCATGTGTTTATTGGCCATTTGGATTTCCTCTTATCCGAGGTCCCTATCCAAATTTTTCTCTTTGGTTATCTTTTTTCTGTGGTGTGTAGGACTTCTTTATATATTCTGGTTACAAGGTCTTCATTAATTTTATGTGTTGGCAATTATCTTTACCCATTTAATGATAGAAACTGTCTTTTCAGTTTTTTATACTGTCTGTGGTAAATATAGTTTTAATGTAGTGGAATTTATGATCTTGCCCTTTATGGTTAGTATTTTTTAAGTGTCTTGATTAAGAAATCCTCTATCCTGAGGTCATAAATATATTCTCCTATGTTATCTTATAAAATCTTTGTAGCTTTGTCTTTTACATTTAATTGTTTAATCCATCCATAATTATTATTTGCATATTGTACGAGATATGGGTTCAATTTCACTTTTCCCCTTATGGGTAGCCAATTGTTCCAGTATCAGCAATTGAAAAATGTGTCCTTTTTCACTGTTCTGCTTTGCCACCTCTGTCATATATTGTGTCCATATATGTTTTAAGATTTTATTTTTTTAAAGTAATCTCTGCACCCAATGGGGGCTCAAACTTACAACCCCAAGATCAAGAGTCGCATGATCCACCAACTGAGCCAGCCAGGCACCCCTTTAATGGTTTATTTTGGGGCTTTCTAATTTGTTGTCTAGGACCTCCAGTATAAGGTCCTAGGTTTAATGGTAGTGATCATAGCAAGCATCTTCATCTAGTTCTCAAACTCAAAGGGAAACTCTTAATATTTTACCATTAAATGTGCTATTTGCTCTAGGATTTTTATAGGTATACTTTATCAGATAAAGGAGTTTCTTCCTATCTCTAGTTTGTTAAGAATTACTTTGATCGGGCACCTGGGTGGCTCAGTCAGTTGAGCATCTGACTTCGGCTCAGGTCGTGATCTCACAGCTCATGAGTTCGAGTCCCACATTAGGCTCTGTGCAGACAGCTCAGAGCCTGGAGCCTGCTTCATATTCTGTATCTCCCTTTCTCTCTCTCTGCCATTCCCCCACTCACGTTCAGTCTCTAGGTCTCTCAAAAATAAATAAAACATCAAAAAAAAAAAGAATTATTTTGATCAAATGTTAAGCTTGCATACTGATATAAATCAAATATTGTTGGGTTTTGCTTACAAATAATTTAAGAATTTTTGTGTTGGTGTTCATGAGTGTTATTGGCCTATGATTTTGCTTTTCTCATCTATGGTCCTTGTGAAGTTTTGAAATCAAAGTTATACTAGTTTTATGTGAGCTGGGTATGTGCCTCTTTTTCTATTCTCTGAAGGCTTGTATAAAAGTGTGATTATATCTTAATTTTATGTCTGGTGGAACTTGCTACAGAAGCCAGCAGGGCATAGCATTTTCTTTATTGGAAGATTTTTTACGCTATTAATTCAGTTGATGGTTTTGCAACTATTCGGGTTTTCTCTTTCTTCTTGAGTCAGACTTTTCCAGGAATGTGTCTGTTTAATATAAATCATCAAATATATAGACAGAAAGTAGTTTATAATATCCTCATTTTCTGTTAATTATCTGAAGAATATGTAGTGGTGTCTCCATTTCCATTCCTCATATTGCATATTTGTGCCTTTTCGCTTCTTCCTTGATCAATATCAGCTGCGATGTGTCAATTTTATTAACTTTTTCAGACAACCAACTCTTGTCTGTTGACCTTTTCTATGGTGTAATTCTTTTCTATTTCATAACTCATCTCTTATCTTTATTAGTTCCTTCTTGTTTCTTTGAATTTATTTTGCTATTCCCTTACATTTGTTTTAATGGCTATTATTCATCTAATTTAATGCTTACTTGGTGAAAGGAAATAATAGTGACATCATGTGCTATCTCATGGGATTGAAGAGAAATGAAACCTTGCCTAGCACCAACTCTTTAGTACAAGTTGTACAAATGAACAGTCATGAGCTCCAACATTGAAGATGCTCATCCAGATACTTGTTTTAGGGACAGGTAAGAATCAATTCAGATGTCATTTATTTTAAGGCTTAGAAAGGAACACGGAAGTCCCTTTACAGCTTAGGGGTTTAATTCCTGATGATTACTATTGTAAGAAAATTGAAATTAAGAAAATTGGGACTCAAGGGGAAAAATAAGACTGGGGAGCCAAGAAAGAAAGCAGATATATAAAAGCCCACTAAATAGTAACGTATTTACTAAGCTAAAACATGGAGACTACACCTTCAATTAAAGGCAATCTCAGTGATGTTTCACACACTTTGTTCAACTAGTAATAATGAAATTGTATCATTGGTTTCCAGTGACTATCTCTTGTTCTATAGAAAATTGTTTCACTGCAGTTTCAGTAGAAGCCTTGTAAATTCATTCTGTGAATGTGTGCATGTTTGTGTGTGTGTGTGTGTACAGATATGCATACTATGCAGTCTTTTTCCTTGGGTCTTGTATTTCTCTTAATGTGTGATGCTTTTCTGAATATATTGTTCAGGAGCTCAGTAATATACAACAACAATTGTTTTTATGTTTACCACTCCACAGACACTATTAGAACACATTTATAAGCTCTTGGTTGGTTCGTGCCTTCGTTCCTCTTTTCCTTCCTCTTCATTTCTTCCCATAAACACCTACTGAGTGCTTACTATTTACGTCCAGGCATTGTTCATTGGGCTGAGAGTACACCCATGAACAAAACAGAAAAATTCCAGCTCTTATGCAGCTTACAAATTTAGAGGAGTAGGCAAACAATTGTAAGATAGATAAATAAAATATAAATTTCTGACAGTGTTGAGTGCTGCAGAGAAACATAAATCAGTAAAGGGACCAGGGGATGTGAAGAAGTGGAAAAGGGGGCTGAGGTGAGTTTACAATTCAGCTGGTGTAACTGGGGAACACCTCACTGGGAAGGTGACACTCAAGTAAAAGCTTAAGGAGGATAAGGGAGGAACATGTGAATATGGAGAATCTGGGGCAGAGAACATTCCAGGCAGAGGGAACAAGTGTAGATGCCACGTCATGGATCCTTATAGACCATGGTAAGGCTTTTAATCTGAGGAAAACGGGAAACTGTGGGAAAGTTATGAGATAAGTGACAGGCTATGACTTATGCTCTACAAGTATTTCTCTAGCTGTTGTATTAAGAGTAGGCCAAAGAAGGGCATGGATGGAAATAGAGAGACCAATGAAGAGGCTGTGGGGATAGAGTCAGATTCTAGATATATGTTTTGAAAAGAGAAGACAGGATTTATTTGACATATCAGATGAGGAATGTGAAGTCAAGGATTGCTTCACAATGTTTTGGGTTGAACAATTAGAAAAATAAAGTTGGCATTGATAGGGGCAGGGGCAGCTACAGGAGTAGGTTTGGAAGAGTAAATCAGGAACTCCATCTTGGATCTAATAAATAAGTGTATAAGACAGCCAAGTGAGGCAACTGGATATTTGGGTCCAAATAGAGGTATAAGGTAAGCTGTCACTATAAACTTGAGAATTATAGGCATATAAGTATTTTGTACAGCTTTATTATAAAAGTATTTTTTTCTGGGCACATGGCTGGCTTAGTTGGTAGAGCATGTGATGCTTGATCTCAGGGTCGTGAGTTCAAGCCCTACATTGGGTATAGACACTGCTAGATACATACATACATACATACATACATACATACATACATATTTACATACATCTATCGATCTATTGATCTATCTTTTCCTTCTCCATAAAGGATTTTATCTCACAATTTTCCCCCCAGATTCCCACCTTCTCTTTTTTTTTTAATTAATTTTTGGGGCGCCTGGGTGGCGCAGTCGGTTGAGCGTCCGACTTCAGCCAGGTCACGATCTCGCGGTCCGTGAGTTTGAGCCCCGCGTCGGGCTCTGGGCTGATGGCTCAGAGCCTGGAGCCTGCTTCCAATTCTGTGTCTCCCTCTCTCTCTGCCCCTCCCCCGTTCATGCTCTGTCTCTCTCTGTCCCAAAAATAAATAAAAAAACGTTGAAAAAAAATTTTTTTTAAAAATAAAAAAAATTAATTTTTATTGAAGTATAGTTGACATGCAATATTACCTTAATTTTAGACATACAACATAGTGGTTAAACAACCCTATACATTGCGCAATGCTCACCACAAGTGTAACTACTGTCCATCACCAGCCAATGCTATTATGATACCATTGACTATATTCCCTATGCTTTACCTTCTTTTTTTTTTTTTTAAGTAGGCTTCACACCCAGTGTGAGGCTTAACTCAGGGCTTGAACTCACGACCCTGAGATCAAAACCTGACCTGAGATCAAGAGTCAGATGCTTAACTGACTGAGCCACCCAGGTCCCCCTCCTCCATGCTGTACCTTTTATCCCTGTGACTTATTTATTTTATAACTGGAAGCCCATGCCTTCTCTTTTTTTTCCCCAATTACTCTAAACAAGAATGATTTAGTTCTCCTGGAAATGAAATTCTTTTAGTTTGGCTAATAGATGAGAAATACTTTAAGTGTTCACACTAAAATATGAATTTCCTAGAAAACGTGTGTGAATTCTCCATCAAAATAGAAATATAAATTTAAAAAGTAAAAGATAGCAAGATAGATATGTAATTATTATCTACAATTCCATTACAAACTAGACTCTTAGGCTCACTTGGTATCATCTCTCTGATTTCAGCTTAGTATCTGCTCCTGCTAATCTAAATTTTGGTTGTCCATTTTGTTTCAAGAAGTGTGTTTACATTCTCTCATCTGTGTTATTCATGATTTTTGTACCCGTTTTTCTTTCCAATGGCTTCCAGTGGCCAACGCTATCTGATTCAACATGTGGAGCCAAAAAAGTCTTTGGTTCTTGTTTTGTTCAAGGCAAATACTCCGAGATTGAGATTGTCTTTGCCAATAATTTATTTAATACTGGCTCACTGCAGGAATTATCATTTGAAATAGTATTTCACAAGCCAACAGTATACAGGATAGTGTCCCTTAATAAGCCATTAAAGAAATAACCTACTCCAAACCAATGATAGATTAATTACACCATTGTTCCAGGCAAAGAGAAAATGAAAGAAAGACAGTCGAAATTTAACTGAGGTATAACTTTCTACACGTTGGTTGCTAGTAGTCAGCCCTTCCAAGTACAAGCTGGGTATCACCTAGTGTAGGTCCCTCACTATTGGGGGAGTAGCTAGCTGGAGACGGTACTGGGGTTGGTAGGCAAGGTGGGCTGCTCTGAAGGTTATTATTCCAGGGATCATTACACGGCTTGTGACACAAGCTAGAAGGAGCAGCCTCACTGAGGCAGGAACACATGTTCCTTAAGGAACCTCTTCTTAAGGAAAATGCTGCACAATTTAACACCACTGCTGGCCATGCCACAGTTGGAGCAAGTGTCTCAAGATTTTTGGAGAGCTATTTTGATCAACAAACAGCAGCCTAAAGTTTAAATGCCCATTATGTCATAGTTGCTCTTTCATATGTTCTTGTGGAGAAGTCCCCAGTGGTACCTGTTAACAGTTGAGCTATTGGGTGCTTATCAACAACAGATGTCAGTGATAACATCCTGACATAGCTTCCTCAGTGTAAACAAATTCACCTTTAGATCAAAACTACTTCACTTAGTCATAAACAAGTGGGTTTGAAATTATAACAGACCAATACCCAACATCTTCCCACTGCTTGCAACGTAAAAAATGTTTATCATGTCTAACTCTTACTCTTAGCTCTTACTAAATAAAACACATTTGGATAAAACCTCTTGCCATTCTCTAACCGTCTTTCCTGATGTTGGCTAAATCTGAAGTCAGAGAAAAGATCACTTGCCATTCTCCTCATCCGCCTAATGATGTAGCACCGATAGTCTTCCGATCAGGAGACATATTTGAAATATTCCAATATGATGTCTTTCTGTTCTTTATTCTCTATCTAGGTATTCCTTTTGCCTTTCTCTCTCTCTCTGTCCTTCCAGTTATCTATCCACCTATCCACCCGTCCACCTGCCTACCCATCTATTTAACAACAATGCAAGGTTCTTTACAGTTTCCAAACCGTTTTTATTGTGGTCTTCTCACAGCAGTGTACTGGATGAAGGAAGAAGTATCCTGTATTTATGCAGCCTAGGCCAAATGAGTATAACAACAAAATGATTATGTACTTTCCTTATCCTCCACTTCACTCCTACTTTCTCCTTTCAGATGCCCCCAATCCCTAGCATACCCAATTCCTGCTCCCTTTTCCTCATTTACGTGGTTACGTTCTAGCCCTCTAGCCATGACCATAGCTTCTTAAAATTTATCTGCTTTATCTCTTTGTTTAAAGTTACACTCAAACATTCTGCAAAATAGACTTCTAGGGGCTTGAAAATTTACAGCCACTGAAGTCTGTCATACAATCTTCAGTAAATAAATTAAGGAAAACTGAAATTTTTTTTAATACTGGGGTTTCCAGTTCCTTCTGATCTCAAATCCTTTCCATGGGAATTCTCCCCTTTCCTCCTTTTGTCTATTGATGATAGAGGTCATTCACCATGCCAAAGCTAATCCCTCCCCCTGCCTTAAAAAATTTTTTTTTCATGTTTGTTTATTTTTGAAGGAGAGAGAGACAGAGCATGAGTGGGGGGAAGAGCAGCGAGAGAGGGAGACACAGAATCCGAAGCAGGCTCCAGGCTCTGAGCTGTCAGCACGGAGCCTGACGTGGGCCTCCCCCTGCCTTTGAGCCCACACCCACCCACCTCTAAATTGCATCTTGAATCTGCCCTCTGCTAGCTCCTTTCTTCTGCTGTACAACACGTTCGGGTGTCTCTAGCCCTAACAAATAACTTCTCTGTTAGCTCCCGCTAATATTGCCGTTGTTGCCACACACATTACCTGCTAATCCAACTTGCCCACCACCTTCTCACTCCTTAGCCCTTTGCAATCTGGCTCACACTCTCACTGAGCTCCTGACTGCTTCTCTCCAGATTATCAGAGATCCAGTGCAGTGGCCTTTTGATAAGACTTACTATCCTCAACTCTTCTCTGTAACATGTGATGCCAGGTGAAGTTTAACAGAAGGAGCTAATGAGGTTAAAGAAGAGTTTTTGGTAGTGAAAAGCTGCTCATTGGCAAAGAGTTGGTTTACTTATGGTGATCTGGTTCTCAGTCTTATACCAGAAACTGGACTTTTTCTATGAGATGAAAATGTCCTTGGGAACAGGTTGACACTCATAAAACTCCCAGGTAGTGTGGAAGGCCAAATTATTAACAATAATAAGGAAAACTTATTCCTTTCCTGGTGTTTAACACCAGCAAAGTTTGATTATTGTCACAGTGTGCCGTCTAAGTATCCGCTGCAGTGTGCCCTAGTGGAATGGAAACGCTATGGAATTAAATTAACCTAGGTTTGAATCTGACCCCATCTCATTGGCTTGTGTGTAATTTTGGAGACTTGTTCAGTTTCTCTGGACCAGTTTCTCTGTATCTGTAAAAATAAGCATATGACATGTTTTGGAGCGGTGTTATAAAATTTATCTGGAATTTACTAACACGTCACAGTAGTATCACATACAAGGTACCTAAGGTCTTCACCATCCTCACCAAAAAACATGTGAACATTCAGTCATGCCAGGCACAGTAGCTGACTAGGTTATAAACTGTGACTAGTGTACTGACCCTGTGCTCAAGAAGTCTCCATTGTAGTGCAGATGGCAGAGATACCCAGTCCAAAGCAAAGTAGCAACTTGCATGGGAGTAGGTCAAAGTCATTACACATGCACAGAAGTACTGCTGATCTACTTGGGGTAGTTTCTCATCTTTGCTGGACTAACTCATGCCATTCTGTACATCTCAGGTTAAACATCACACTTTCCTTCCTGTGATTTGTTGCCCTGTGCTCTTGCACTTACTGGTTTATAGTATTCATCTTGCTACCTGTTATTTATTTAATGTCTGTTTTAGACTCTTAGCTCTATTAGACTAAGGGCTAGCTCTTTCTTGTTAATTGCTGTGTCTCTATGGCCAACACAGTGCCTGACACATAGTTGCAGCTCAAGAAACTTTTAGTTGAATTGGGAACTATAAGGGATTTGGTGGAGTTGTATGAGGGAGTGATTGGAGATAAGTGCAAAGATTGTAGAGACAAGATAATGAGCCTTTTCTGCCATAAGGAGTTTGGACCTTATATAGCAGAGAATCATGAACCATTCAAAGATTTTGAGTAAGGGATATGATCAATTTGGAGTTTACAAAAGGTCATCGGGGTACCATTTAGTGTATTGGGTATATATGTATGTGAGTGTGGGGGAAAGCAGGCATCCAAGTGTTGAGTTAGGAAAACTTTGCTGAAGACCAGGTAAGGAATTTAGGTTAAGACCCAAACCAAGGTAATAGCAGTGGGGATAGAGCAAGATGTTTGAGAGGTGGAATTAATGGGGTTAAGTGAACAAGTAGATGTGAGAAGGAAGAAGAAAAAGTGTATGTTGACTTCTAAGTTTCTATCTTGTATGGTGGATGTTGGGGGAAAAATTCATTGTAATCAAAAGATAAGCTTTGGTACCAGACAGCTAGGATGTGACAAGAGATATTAGCCTTAGTATTCCCATCTATAAAATAAAAATTTTAATATCTACCTTTTGGGGTTGGTAGGATATTGATTGATTGATTGATTGATGATATTTGTTTCCACCACCCACCCCACCCCACCATAATCAGACTCTGGCTAAAAGAGTAAAAGTAGATTTAGCGAGAGAAGACATCCTTTAACTTTGTTGCACGCTTTTTGCACACTTTAACTTTTAGGCATCTTAGTTACACTTTGAATACATGATAAAACGTCTTAAAACTGAAACTAGGTCCTACAACATTGTAAGCTTCTACAGCTGTATGAGAGGTTTTGCTTAGAGAAGTCATACATTTTTTCCCCCTTTATAGACTTTTGCAACCTGTTTTGAACAGACCAAGTTGAAACAGGTTTGTCCTGTGGAGTATTAAGAAAGCCTAGACTTCAGGTTAAGACCCGAGAGAGGGAGAATGTCTGATTCTGACTCAGATTCCTCACTAAGAGTAGAACTGATGGTTGTTATCCCTCACAATGCGCAAGGACGAAATACCTTGCAGTTCGGTATGCACAGGATGCAGAACTCCACAGTCATTCAATAAATGTTGATTTCTTTCCTTCATAATCATAAATCACAACACAAATACTTCATATGTTTTACAAACCATTTAACCTCCCACACGCTGATCTGCGGTCAGTACACACTCTTGCAGGCCAAATTCCATTTCCTGCAACTCTACTACATAACAGAGATTGTTTGTGATAATGTGTTGACCAAAGACAAGGTAACTGATGGAATCAAAGGCCAACTCACTAATATTTTGGGCAAATTAGAACACTAAAATACAAATGAATGTTAGATAGAAATTCAATAGGAAGAGTTAAAATGGAAAGTAATTCAATTATCTCTCAATTACCCAGAAAAAATTGTTTGTCACAGTGCCTCAGGACTCCCGAGCATTTTGCATAGTTGAAATTAGAGGGCAAATTTACTTTGCTGCTAGTTTTATTTGGTGACATTATTTGTAGCATCATTCTTAGCACAAGGGTGCATTGCTTTGCAGAAGAAACATGTTCCCAGCAGGAAGAGAAAAATAAATATCTTTTTTAAACTTCAAATCTGGGGTGCCTAGGTGGCTCAGTCAGTTAAGTGTCCGACTCTTGATTTCAGCTCAGGTCATGATCTCATAGTTCATGGGTTCGAGCCCCACATCGAGCTCTGTACTGACAGCACAGAGCCTGCTTGGGATTATCTGTCTCCCTCTTTCTCTGTCATTCCCTGCTCGTAGTCTCTCTCTTTCTCTCTCAAAAACAAGTAAATAAACATTAAAAAAAATAAATGAACTTCAAATCTTCTAATTTACAAAGTTATGAACAGTTACCAATTATTACTCTTCAGTTGCCAGCTCATGTTTTAACCCCTAGTAACAAAGAAGTCAACTGTATGTGAATTTTTTACAAGCTTAAATTCCTAGGATAAAAGTCAAATTGAACAACAGATGCTGCCCAACAATGCCATTATATTTTTAAAAACAAAGATAAAGGATATTTGATGGAACTCTTTTCACTGGAATCTTATATAAACAAGCATTTTGGAGCATATAACCAGTAATTTATGTTGTGGTGAGAATTATAAGTCTGTTTTTTTACAGGAGGAATTTCAGTCAGAATTAGGCATTCATTCCCTCTGTCAAGTTAGTCTGATTCCTGAGCTTCTGCTCTTTCTAATATATCACAGGTTAAATCTATTTGAACGTGTTCTCTTCCAAAAATGTTTCAGAAGTGTGTGTGTGTGTGTGTGTGTGTGTGTGTGTGTGTGTGTGTAATGGTGTGGCAGGCCAAGGTATTACAAACAGTCATTTTTATGAACAGATTAAAGGAAAATGGATAGTGTTTTTCAAAATATTAAATTAAGTTTGTAAAAGTAAGTCTAAGGCCATAATTTCTGTGAAAAGATATTTTTGTTTGAAATGCGATAAATGGCCTAATTTTCCCACTCTTGTTAGTAACCTGTTAGTAGTTGCCATTTTCTGAACTGACATGATCCTGATATAGGAGAGTAGATGGGAATTGGTTAAAGACTCTCAAAACAGAAGGCTGATAACTTTACGATGGCACTTTTAGAAGAGGTATCAGAAATGGCCAATAAAATTTGACATTGTAATATTAACCAGTTGAATGACTTGAGTTGTAAGCAGAAAAGTCACTATGTAATGACACCACTGTGACCTCACTTCTTACATATCACTGTCATCTACTTTCTTTGTAATTAGGGTGGCCTACTGTCCTGGTTGGCTTAGGACTTTCCTGGTTTTAGCACTGAAAGTTTACCTGAGTCCCAGGCAAGCAGGAATGATTAGTTACTCTGATTATAATCCTAGATATAATAATAGTAGCTAATTCCTTAAAAATTTTTTTAAATTGTTTTAATGTTTATCTATTTTTGAGAGAGAGAGAGAGAGGGAGACAGAGTGTGAGCAGGGGAGGGGCAGAGAGAGAGGGAGACACAGAATTGGAAGCAGGTTCCAGGCTCTAAGCTATCAGCACAGAGCCTGCCGTGGGGCTCGAACCCATGAACTATGAGATCATGACCTGAGCCGAAGTCACCCAGGCACCCCAGTCATTGCCTTTTAAAAAGCATTTAAAATATTATCCAAAATCTCTTTTTTGAAAAATATAGGATGGTATGCAGTGATTTTTTCTTTGGTGTGAGGGGAGGGGCAGGGTTATTAAAGAATTTATCATTTGAATTTGGCACTTTGTCTCAAAATAGATGACATAATATTTTCTTTTCAATCCTAAATATTCCTGATTTTGAACCCCGGGGGGAATCACTAGGTTATCTGCTCTTACCACTCTCCCTCCCTCACTATTCCTGTTTGTTCTTACCATCTCATTTTCCCATGAAGGGTAGCTCAGGATATAAACTTATTAAGCAATGGAGATGGGCACATTCTTGAACTGCTCTGTTCATGGAATAAGAAAACCAACGTTGTAGGCAGCTAGTCTTTAATTCTCTGCAAAACTTGCTGCCCCTGATCAAACCTAAGACCCCTAAAAGCCACAGGCCTAACCTGGGCACTGAAGAGACCTCCTCTGTTTGGCAACAAAGTGGTCAAATCACCTTTGCTGGTGAGTTCCAACCACTCCCATTAACTGCTCCTATCCACATTTGCTCTGAGTTCTAGCCGCATTTCTCTCCCTCACTGGGGATCCTGGGGATCACTTTGCTCCAGAGCAGAGTCCCTGGTAGGTACTCTGCTGTTCAAAGCCACCGCCAGCTGGGAGTTACAGAGCTTTATGGTCCAGCATCGCTGGCTGGCCCTGTTCTTCCCAGCTGTTGATGCAGCACTAAGGGCAAAAGGTGACTAGGTCACTTCTACTCCACCTGCTTCTGTTGTTGTTTCTTTTAAATCCTCTTAAGTGGACTTTTAAGTGTGAACCTTGCAACCACATCCTGGCCAGAGAACAGCCTTTGAGGCAGCTGCAGCCTGTTCAAAGAGATGGGCTGGGTGGGAACCCCAGACTCTTCTGATTTCTGTTCATGAGCTCTCACTAATCTGGCAGCCAGGTGATTAGTACCAACATTAACCGTATGGACTTGAGAAGGTGTTCCTTTGCCCAAAGGCTGCAAGAGGTTGACAGCTGGAACCACTGAAGTCTGAATTCCTCCTATCCAGGGGCAAATGGGGAAGTCAGAAATTTCTCATTGGTTGTACTTAAAATGCTAAAGCTGGGATGGGCTCTAGAAATCGGCTAGCCAAAATCGCAGAAGTTGCCTTTAAGACCAGACGGGTTGCTGTGTCAAATTACTCCTTTTATAGTGAAAGCTGAGATGGTGTAGTGACTGTAAGCAAGGACAGGGGAGATAGTCTGCCTGGGTTTAATTCCTGGCTCCCCCACATATTTGCTCTGTGACCTGGGATTAACTTCTCTCTGTTTTTCTATCTATAACATAGGATATAATAATAGTATCTACATCACAGGGTTATTTCCAAAAACCAAATGAGTCACTATCTGTATAGCACTTAGAATAGTGCTTGACATAAAGAACTACATAATCTTTAGCTGATATTTGTATTATTAGTTAAAATCCCAGCAGCCCATCAAATAACCTGATGTGGACTTCAGTTCTTGGGATAACATTTATAAGGTTTGCTGTTGTTGATCATCGTTACTACAATGGACTCAGTGTTTGTGGCCCCTCAAAATTTATATGTTGAAATCCTAACCCCCACTGTGATGGTTTTAGGAGGGGAGGTCTTTGGGAAGTGATTAGGTCATGAGGGTAGAGCCCTCTTCAATGGGAATAGTGCCCTTGTAAAAGGAACTCTAGAGAATTCTCTTTCTGTCATGTCAGGACACAGTGAGCCATCTGCAACCTGGCTCCTACCAGAGCCTAACCATTTTGGCACCCTGATCTTGCACTTCAAGCCTCCAGAACTGTAAGTAATCAATTTCTGTTGTTAATAAGCCACCGTGTTTTTGCTACTTTGTTGTAGCAGCCTGAACAGACTAAGACAGTTACCAGTATTTTTGATCTGCTAATGATGGGCCTGGTTCTACATAAATATTTTGCAGATACTATCTCATTTAAATTTTATACGTCTCAATGAAATTGGTGCTATCATTATCTCCATTCTACGTGCGAGGAAACTGAGGCTCAGGCAAGTTAAATATGAAGCCAAGTTCACCAGGTAGTAAATGACAGAGCTGGGACGCACACCCAGATGTGATTTTGGAAATGAGTTGATACCATAATGGGTGGAGACTTTAGAGGATAGTAAGATGGGGGTATATTTATTTTGTACATGAGATAAATGTGAATCCTTGAGAGCTGTTACAGATTAAACAGTCCCTCAAAGCTATTGGGTCCCAATCTGTGATCATTAGCACATATGGTAAAAAGGACAACACAGGCATGATTAAATTAAGGATCTTGAGATTTTTCCCGAATTTCCCATGTAGATTTTAAATACAATCCTATATATCCGTATAAGAGGCAGAGGGAGATTTTCACACAGAAAAAGAAGAGAAGGCAATGTGATCACAGAGGTAGAGCTTGAAAGGATGTGATCATGAGGAAGTCAAGAATGAAGTTGGAAGGGGCAACGACCAGATTCTCCTCCTGAGACTCTCGAGAGAGTGTGGCCCTGCTGTCACCTTGATTTTCACCCAGTGTTACTGATTTCAGACTTTCGACATGTGAGAACAAATTTCTGTTGTTTTAAGACACCAAATTTGTGATATTTGTTGCAGCAGCCTCAGGACAGTAATACAGCTGACCCTTGAATAACAGGGATTTGAACTGTGCGGGTCCACTGTATGCAGAGTTTTTTCAATAAATACACGTACAGTACTGTAGATGTATTTTCTCTTTGTATTTTAACTTTTTGGCTCTAGCTTACTTTTTTTGTAAGAATACATTATACAGTGCATATAACATACAATGTACATGTTAATCGACTATTTATGTTATCAGTTAGGCTTCTAGTCAACAGTAGGCTATTAGTAAAGTTTTGGGGGAGTCAAAAGTTATACTAGGATTTTTGACCGCATGGGGGAAGGGGAGTGTTGACGCCCCCACCCTCCAGTTGTTCAAGGGTCAGCTATACAAATGATAATTAACATTTGGATCGCTGCCTTTTAAAATATAATTCCAAGGATGTGGATGTTGAATAAAGCTTCCTATGGCCTGTACAGTTGTGCTTAAAGGAGGGCCAGATCTTTTACACTAAGAGCAGTGGTTCCCAAGCTTAGCTTGACACAGGAATCACCTGGGGAGATTTAAATTCCTGAATATCCAGCCACAACCCAGACCCAATTACCGCGGAATCTCTGGGACTGAGACGCAGGCGTAAGTTCTTTTTAAAGTTCCCAGGTGATTCCAAAGCGCAACCATATTTGGGAACCCCTTAGTTAGACAGAAGGCAGAAACATCTCTGTTTGTGCTTGGACCTCTGCCTGTGAATTCTGGGTCAGAATTTCCAAATGCCTTGCTAAGTGTCCTCATCCAGTTACCAGGGACCTGACACTAAATCTATCAGAAACAGAACTCATTCCATTCTCTCTGCAAAGTTCTTCCTTGTCCTGTGCACCCAGTGTGGGTACTGATACCACCAGCTTCTCTGTCATCTTGGCACCGTGTGATTCCTCAGTCTCTTCTTCCCACCTCACTCCCTTACCCCAGGACACATACCTCTCCCATCTGAGGACTTGAGGGGACTTTGAGGTAGGTTAGAGGGGGCACGTGGACTCCAAGTTGAAACCTTGCCCACTGTCATACAGAGCGACTGCTTTTTAAAAATATCTGATTGGGGCACCTGGGTGGCTTAGTCGGTTAAGCATCTGACTTCGGCTCAGGTCATGATTTCATGGTTTGTGGGTTCGAGCCCTCCTGAGAGCATGGAGCCTGCTTCAGGTTCTGTGTCTCCCTCTCTCTCTCTGCCCCTCCCCAACTCACACTCTGTTTCTCTCTCTCAAAAATAAATAAACATTTAAATCTTTTCTAAAAAATATCTGATTAACATGGTGTGTGGGTTTGAACCCTTGGGAATCTCTCTCTCCCTCTCTGCCCCTCCCCCACTTGAGTGCACACTCTCTCTCTTGCCCTCTCTCTCTCTCTACCCTTTTCCCACTTGCTGTGTCTCTCTCTCTCAAAATAAACTTTAAAAAAATCTGATTTAACGAATTAAATGCAAGATAGCATTGAAAAATGGGTTCTGCTTAAAAAATGGAAAAGTAAATGAAAACATTATAGTTGCATTACACATCCTGTGTCTTAAACACAAGTCCTACATTTTCATGGGAACTGGAATATGGGGAGCTGCCTGGAATGGTAAACCTGATAGCTTACTATGTCTGGGAAAATTGTAGCAGGGAAGCTATAGGTGGAGGCCCAGACACAGAAAAGAGACGTGTCTGAAGGGAAAGGCAGGGCATATCTTCAAAGCTAGAAGTGACTCCTTACTACAAAACTAGGAGACATTCGTTCCTTTTCACATTTGAGTAAGCCAAAGTTCAGAAGGGTTCAGACACTTGCTCAAGGACACACAGCCAATCAATTATGCTTGTAGATTTGAATCTGGATCTTGCTCATCCCAAAGCCCCTAGCTTGACATCCTTCTTTATTTTCATCCCCCCAGTGTTTCTTAAACTTTAGTATGTGTAAGAAAGACCTGGACTATTAAAGATTCCAATTCCTAGGCTCAGCCGCTGGAAGTTGATACAAGAGTCCGGAGTGGGGCCCAGACACCTATGTTTTTTTAAACAAGCTTCTGAGTGATTCTCATACAAGCAGGATACAGACCACACTGTGAAAAACTTGGCATATGTTTTATGCAGGATTTGTGCATGGGCAGCATGCCCTTGACTTCACCCCTATGTTTATTGCAGCATTATTTATAATAGCCAAGTTAGGAAGCAACCCAAGTGTCCATGTATAGATGAATGGATAAAGATGTGTTATATGTGTACACAAGGGAATATTGCTCAGTCATAAAAAGAGTGAAATTTTGCCATTTGCAATAGCCTGGATGGACCTAGAGGGTATCCTTAGAGGGACCCAAGTCAGAGAAAGACAAATATCTTATGATTTCATTTATATGTGGAATTTAAGAAACAAAACAAAGGAACCAAGAAAAAGACAAAAACAAAAAACAAAAACAGACTCTTAAATGCAGAGAATAAACTGGTGTTTGTCAGAGGGGAGGTGGGTAGGGGATAGGTGAGATAGGCAAAGGGGATTAAGAGTGCACTTATCTTGATGAGTAAAATAGATGGGATGACTCACTATTTTATATACCTGAAATTAATATAACATTGTAAGTTAACTATACTTCAATGAAAAAAATGCCTTTGACTTCAAGAACGTGTTGAAACAGTTGGAGACAATGAGAAGCTTATGCCCCTGCTTTCCAGAAAGTGACTTTTTGAACTTTGGCTGTGGGGTTGGAGGACTGGGCTTGTGTCCAGCAAGATCTTACCAAGGGCAGGAGAGCTGCCTGTACCATGGGGAGCACCTGGTTCCTTCTCAACCGCCTAAATCCTACAGATCTCACATTCCTTAGAGTGGGTGAAATGGTTTTTAACATTGTCAGGAGGACCCAATTTGAGGGTCAGGTTTTGCAAAAATAGCCAAATGCTGCCACAGTGGCTGTCAGCTTTGCCCCCTCTGCAGCCTGCCTGAAAGAGCTCATTTAAAGACTCACTTATCTGTTGATCTGGCTCTCAGCTATAGGATGCCTTCTGCTACCAAGGCTCATAATGGCAGCTTTGAAGTCCAGTGCAAGTGTGAATTTATTGTTTTGTAAAGACCAGATTCCTGAACAGGTCATAAATTACCTTGTTAGACAAAGGCTTCTGGGGAAATGTAATGTGTTGAAATCCTTCAGTGGGTGATTATCCTAACACATTGCTGGCAGAGCAAATAACTGGCATTCAAACACCAAACCCCAACAGCTGCCAAACTCTAGAGAAGCTGCAGCTAAGCTAGGCTTTGAAATCCTAGTTAACCTTTTTCCTAGGTGAGAAAGAAGAGAAAAAAGAGAGTAGCAATTAAAAAAAAGAAAGAAAGAAAAGGCTTTACATTCCCAATCTTGTTTAGGAAAAGCCTGTTTTGGGAATCCAATGAAATATAGCTAATTATCATTAAATGGATTTTGGTGGCATTATTCTCCTGGATTTCAAGAAGATTCCTTTTCATTTTTGGTGGATTGTCTTTTCTGCACTCATACCTTTCCCATCTGTCTAGGTGACCTTCCCAGAGTTATAACTGGCATAATTAGCTCTTTGACACAGGTCACTGATTGGTCATTATCTGGTGATTCTTAGGGCCACCTCTCTTCTCACCAGGCCTGGTATGAAATATCAGTACCTGTTAGGAACCTCATCATCCTCTCTTATCTCCTATAATAGGGTTTTTGCAATTTCTAGCTAGATGGAAGGCCTTGAATAGTCTCAGAATGCAAACTGAAAATCAAATCAAAATTTAGATTGTGAACTTAATTTTAGAGGAATATTTTTAAATGTGCATTGCAGGGAATTTAGGTAACACTGAACAAACACAGAAGGAAAATAAGAACTACCCCAAAACCCATCAACCTGAAGAGCCACTATTACATTTTGGCTTACAAATGGGCTTACACTAAACATTATTTTGTAACCTGCTTTTGCACACAGCTAGGTATCACAGACATTTGCTTATGTCATTGGCACTTTATGTAAAACCTCTTGTCCAATAACTACAAAGTAGGCCTACCCCTAAGTTTGCTGGTTAGAAAGTAGTGCTAGTATTCTTCAACTACTTACTTGGTTAAGGGATACGGAAGATAGGTGCCTTCTTCTCTGTGGGTCAAGAACATCATTCATGTGTTCAGCCAGTATTTATTGAGTACCCACTATGTTTCAGACCGTTCAAGATGCTAGTGATACAGCCTGAATAGGATGGACAAAAATCCCTGCCCTCCTGAAGCTCCACGGCAGTGTAAAAGAGTACACTTTTTATTTATTTAAGTTTATTTATTTTGAGAGAGAGAGAGAGAAGGTATAAGTGGGGCAAGGGCAGAGAGAGAGGGAGAGAGAATCCCCAGCAGGCTCCACTCTGCCAGCTCAGAGCCTGATGCCGGGCTCAATCTCACAAGCCATGAGATCATGACCTGAGCTGAAACAAAGAGTCAGGCACCCAATGGACTGAGCCACCCGGGTGCCCCGAGAGCATACTGTTTAAAAAATCGCTGGGGCGCCTGGATGGCTCAGTCAGTTGAGCCTCTGATGGTTCAGGTCATGATCTCGCGGTTCACAGGTTTCAAGCCCCATGTCCAGCTCTGTGCTAACAGCTCAAGAACCTGGAACCTGCTTCAGATCCTGTGTCTCCCTCTCTCCGTCCCTCCCCCACTCACACTGCACTCTCTCACTCTCTCTAAAATAAATAAACATTAAATTTTTTTTTATATTGCTGACCTACCTTTTAAATCTGAAGATTTGGGATGTATACACCAAACACTCATCAGACAAAGGCCACTGATACTTATATAAGATCTTGAGAAATTAATGTTCATGACCATAGAATATCATAGTGTTTATTTATACTGCGGCTAGCACAGGACCTGGTACACAGTAAGTGCTCAAAAACTATATAGTTGAATGAATTTATGAGTAGGTGTGTCCCACATAATTGAAATTGGTTTCCTTATCAAAAGTTAGGACTTCTTCCTGGAATTCAGGAAGGGAAATAAAAGCTAAATGCTATGGTAGCTCGTGTCTTCTTCGACATTTGTCCGCAAAGGAGAGGACAAATTAAATCAGATAGCCTTGTCAAGAGTTGCCTCCAAGTCTGAGTTTTCTCCTCAGAAAACTGAGTTTGTCCTATGCTGAAGTTCAAGAGACCTTCATATCAGGGCACTGCGACATGCCTGCTGGCAACGAGGGGGCTGGTTCAGCTCTACATTGTTCAGACATTCTCAGACAAGGAAAGAGAATTGGCTTATTAATCTGAGCAGCAAAGGTAACAGTTCTTTGCAGAGAATTGTGGGCTTTGGGGAATGCATTAAAGTATGTGCTGTCCCAGAGCAAGACACAGGCTTGATGTATGTGGTATTCAGAGACTCAGAAACTGGAAAAAACAGAGATTAGATCAAGTTCTTTTCACCTATTTGATTTGTGTCTGATGCCTACATTTTGACAGATAATTAGCGGGTCATATAGAGCACCTGGAAGGCACTGAAATATTACAACTTATGGGTAGCTAGCTCCAGATGGTAGACTATATGTTAAGAGTCATCCTGAAGTTGGATTGCCAGATCTCTGACACTTGCGAAAAATGATCATAGAAGATGTTTGAATTTGCTTTAAGGCAGGACCTAATAAATACGTGTGCATTGTGGGAACTAAAGCAGTAAATCTGTTATTTTTGCTAAGGACCAGCAAACTCTTAGAACAGAATTGGGTGAGAGGAAGGGTTTGCTGAATTAGAGAGGGTGGAATAAAATATGTAAATGTCACTGAAAGAAATGTTAATGAGGGGAAGCTGGTTTCTGTTGGTGAAGGGCTTTTGGCCCCAGAAGGGATGTAGAAATGATGGCTAATGGTTTGATGGTCAAGGTTTCCTTTGTAGAAGAGGAAGACCCACTGAGAGTTTGCTTCAGGTCTGTTTTATGTCCAATCTCCCTTGACTTTTGTACAATGTTGGGCAATAATAATCAACTTCTCTGTAGAAAAGGGGAGGAAGGATTGTAGTGACTGAGTCCCACAGTTGGAATTCAGACATGGGGCTTGTGCTCCAAACCCTTTATTCTGCACCCAGCAGAATAAAGGAGGGCAGACCCTGGTCCCACAGGCCTGGGTTTAACCTGGGCGCTTTGCCACTTAATTGCACAGTTACTTGGGCAGGTTTCTCACCTCTCAGTTTGACAAGGAAAGCTTCAAGGGAAATGTTCTCTTCTGAGTAGAAATCCACAGATAATGATTAGGAAAGTAGACTTTCTTCAGATGAAATGAATTTCAGAAATTCTATTCCTGTTTAAACTTGTGGGAATGCATGTTGTCTCTTACTACCCATGTGGCTATTTCACAGACATCTCAAATTCACCGTGTTGACAACCTTCCCCATGCACATCATAAATGCACCTGGGACCATGAGTGGCATCCACTGCCACCCATACATGCTGTTGGACTGCAATCTCCAGGACAGTCATGGTATTGACTTCATTCATCACCATGCTCCCAGTGCCTGGCATATTGCAGGCATTAAGTGCTTGTTTTGCAAATGAAGGATTGTCTCCCCGTTCTATCTTTAGGTCCTCCTTTTTCTAGGACCTCCACATACTATCACAGAACTGAAATATCAATCCCATTTATTTAGCTACTAAAATGTCTTAGATGGCACCCCATTGCAGGAAAGAAAATGTCTGGAGACCATCCTGATAGGAACTTCGCTTACCTTCCTGATCTTATCTGCTGCTCCCCTTGGCCCTTCCCTGGGCTCCAGCTGAATAGAAACAGCCCAGTCTTCCCAGGCATGCCATGCCTATACACCCTGTGCTTTCCTGTGTTTCTCCTTCAGGCTAGACACCAATCTGTGAGGAACAAGATGATGCTTATCCACACCTCTTAAAAAAAAAAAAAAGAAAAAACCCATTGAGAGTTTCTCAGTGATGGTTAGCATCACAATCATGTTACCCACTATATTTTTCAAATGAGATGGTCATGCAGATGCATTGTTGGGAAATGCATTTGCATTTGTCAAGAGGGAAATATTCATTTATTTGAGTAGACTGGTCAAGGTTACCTTTAAAGATAAATGAAACTTTTACTGTTAGGGGAAAAAATCCTTACAGACAATCATGCTGTAAATCCACACATGTAGGAAGCTCATATTCTGTCTTGAGTCCTCTCTGGGGACAGAAACAGTTTTGGAACTAGTTATAGTTCTGTTCCTCAAAGAGGGGTATATGTTGAGGTGACTTGAAGATGGGACTCGTGTGGTTAAGAGTGGCTGGGAGAGACTTTCCAGGAAACTTCTGGTAGAGAGTTGGAGAAGAAGAGTGGATGGGGATGAGAACCCTAAGCTCTACTCAGATCTTAGTCTTCTGGCCTGTGATCTACCTCAAGATGTGAGCTCAAGTTTATGGACATTCTTTGGGAACACCCAGGGCTGCAGAATTTGTTTTTTATGGCACAGATTGTGTACCTCTCAATTTCTGGTCAGCCATCTCCCATTAGAGAAGAAGAAAAACAAAACACCACCTTCCCTCCCCACCCCAGCCCCAACCTGTTTTCTTCCTTCTTTCCTCCTTCTTGCTCTACTCAAAAACTTTTTTCTACTTCACCAAGCCCATTAGCTGAGCCAACACTGTAAAAACTTCGTTTTGTCCCTCTCTCAACTTAGAGGTCCTGCTCCTAAAATTCTAAGAAGAGGACTTTTGTGGGTATATAGGGGAAATGTCAGCTTTCTAAAGTGAAGTTATTAGCCAATAGGGTGAGTAACCAAATTCTTGGGGAATTTTTCGTTTCCTTTATCATCACAAAGAGTGTATTTTTCTCAGCTTCTAAGTGAATTGGTCCTGTCTGTATGTTCTTACCTTGCAAGTTAATTTTGCATTTTCTGGTTTCTTGGTACAGTTCCTAACTCCTCCTAAGACTGGCCCTTCATTTCTCTTGCTCTCCCTTGGGCCTCTGGATGTCAGTGAGAAAAGTCTAACGATGACTCCTCTTTTGAGAATGTGAGTCCCTGTGGGTATCTAGCAGGTAAAGAAGAGGTCATGGAAGCAGCAGCATCGCCGTTTAGTCAATATTTCCTTTTGAAGGCATGGAAGGCCTGGCTCACCAGCCTGCCTTTGCTTGACAAATGATGAAGAGAATGAACGAAGGTGCAGAGCGGAACGGCCAAGGCAGTCTGGGCACGTCTCTCGTCACCACCTGTTTGGTGAGCTTGTGTTTATCCCCCTGCCTTTGAAGGGCTGGCAGGCTGTGTGGCCTGGGCCTGCGAACACCCAAATCCTGGAGCAAAGAGAGGCTGGAAGACAGATGAAGGGAATGCTTTCAAACAATATTGCTTTCTCTAATTAGTGCAGGCAGAGAGCCCCCCGAGGAGCTTAGGTGACCTCAGCCTTGCAAGGCTCAGGTATTTCTCAGAACCGACAGGGGCTGGAAACCTTTTCACTTTGCACAGACTGGTCTGGGAATCTTGAAAGAATCCGTTTTCTTTCGACCCACAGTGCTCCTGGGTGTGCATGTGGTGGGGTGGGGGTGGAGTGACAGAGTCTCTAAGACATTTATTCTCATTGTTCTTTCGGTTGTGATAAATTCCATGCACAGAAAAGTCTGCATTCCTAGGTCCTTCTGTTCAAGGTTCTGTTTGAGACTTGACTAGGAAGCCCCAGGCTGCCCTGTGCACGACCTCTTCTGATCATGCCCTGAAAGTTTATGCTTCTTCTTTACCTTTGCCTACTGTGGAGGAGAAATTATACTAATGCTCACTGTGAGCCAAGGCCTTTATTATCATCAGGGCTTTGGAAGACAGTAACTATCATCACTACAGAGGAGAAAACTCAGTTTCACAGAGGCCAGCAACTTTCCAAAGCCCCATAACAGGTATCTCATTGGGTCAGGATTTGCACCCAGGCCTGTCTAGCTCTAAGCTATCACACCATCCCGCCTCCCTTGAGAAAGGGATGGTTGATATGGGATGCCTTGGTACAAAGCAGCCTCCTGAAATCAGCTTTGCATAAAAGAGCAGCAGGGACCAAACAGTGCATGTTTTGTGGTGGCATGTTTTGAGGTTTGTGGTGAAACCTCAGGACTGGCAGATTGGCTGTACTACATTAGGAGTCCTGTATGTCAGATCCTTAGTTGGACTATACTGTACTATCCCGGACCATAAGAGCTCGAGAAAATCACCTGAACTTTCTGTTCTGATTTCCTCATCCAGAAAATAATACCTGTCCTTTCCCCTTTGTAAGATGGTTTTAAAGGAGCTTTGTGGACTAACAAGGACTTTATGAACATAGGGGCCTCCTGGACGAGGCATTTAAAAAAAAAAAGTGGTGACTACAGGAATATTTTAGGCATATCTTATTTTTTCATGATAGGTCACTGATGCGTTTTTAGATATATTAAACTTTCACAGTCTCGCCTTCAAAATCACAGTCCAGTAAGATCCTACGCTTCTTTGTCTGAATTACAACAAATAAAAGAACCCCAATCCTCTGTACTTATTAGGAAATGCAACTTTCTTCAAAGTCCTGTCTTGGTGGGTATTCTGGCGCAACCCAGTCTGGTTTGATTAAAAAAATTTCAGGTGCATCTGGGTGGCTTAGTCGGTTAAGCATCTCACTTCAGCTCAGGTCGTGATCTTGCGATTTGTGAGTTCGAGCCCCACACTGGGCTCTCTGCGGATAGCTCAGAGCCTGGAGCCTGCTTCGGATTCTGTGTTCCCCCTGTCTCTGCTCCTCCCATGCTCATGTTCTGTCTCTGTCTCTCTCAATAATAAATAAATGTTAAAAAATTAAAAAAAATTTTTTTAATATGACCTTCTTCTGTGTTGTTTATTGGCCAACATGTTTCATGCGTCATTTGCCCTCAAATTCATATTTTTATTCATCGGAGTATTTGTTCTACCTCTGTGCATGCATATGTGCTCTCACTACACAGTCACTAAAAACCTTTGCACTTTAAACACTGGCCAGATGATAGGATATTTATTTTGTATTTTGCCAAGTTACATGATTTGTACACATTATTTTAAAACTAAAAGAGCAAAGGAAAAAAAATAAAGAATTTTGCCTCAGATGAGTGGCCTCTGACATGCCTAAGATGGTGAGGGTCAGTTTCTACTCCATGAATGCCTTTTAATTACATGCAGCCTAAATTGGGGTGGCTGTCTGTGACCTAGAGCCTCAGACCTGTTATCATGTGCTCTGATGGGTACCATCCACCAGGGTCCATCCTTCATGTGAGTCCATAATTCTGTCTTGCCCTCCCAGCAGGCAAGGGGGCTGGAGCCAGGCTGGTTTTCTTGCAATTACTGAACAGCAAGAGCCCATAATTATGAACTTCCTAAGGAGGATCCACCCCCTTTTAGCAAGTGGAGAGTTCATCTTCTCTCCCTCTTCTTGCCAATTTCATACCTACAGTCACATCTCCTTGGGTTGGGGAATTTTGTCATTTTTATTGGCAATCCCTTGCATAGACTTTATTTTTAAACTGCCATAAACCTTTAAAAAATGTTAACCTTAAGAGATTATTAAGGTAATCACAGTTCTCTTATTTATTCTTTTATTCCCCATTCTGATGCTCTCGCATGCCTTCACAGGTAACCATTTCAATGTGTTTATACCATGTGTGTGTTTGTATGTGTGTATGAGATTATGCTTTTGTAAATGGCCATGGGCTTTCATCGTTTTTTTTTTTTCCTCTGCACACAACTATCTCAGGAGCTTTTGGTTCACCATGGACGTGTTTTTGGTTTTTTGGCAAGTAAATAATATGTGTATACACACACACACACACACACACACACACACACGTATATGTCTGCCATTTTCACCTGGAAATGTGATCAGAGTTCTTAGAAATTCTGTCTCAGTGAATCTTTGTTTTACTCACATTTTTTGAGAAGTCACCTACCTGATAGGATCTTAACCTTTGATAGGTGCTTCCTGTGATTATCTCTTTATTGAGGAGGAGGGGATTGATGCCAAGATGTAATGGAACCAAGAGGCAGAGGGAACCAAGTGATGACAGATGGGTGGTAGATGAGACACCTAGGTCTGACACTGGGTCAGTCACTAAGGATGAGTGCTTGAGAGATTTATTTAAATCACCAAAGTCTCAGGTTTATTGTTTGAAAAATGAACTTGACACCTGTGTTATAGTGTTGAATTACAGTTAAATGAAATATTGAGAAGCACCAAACTCAATGCTTCGCATATACAAAGCATCTAATATGTGTTGGTTGAATCAGAACATCTTTCTTGAATAATTTGAAGTTTCCTGATGAATTCAGGTAGTGGATAAGAACCCCTTACCTGAGAGGACAGGAAAATAAATGTGTGAATTGCTGTAAGGGGCCCATTATATTTGCCTAAAGAGGAAGGCACAGGTGCAGGGACCAGCCAGTTCACAGAGGTGGGCTATGCAAGAAAGTAGAAACGACATTAAGAGATCTATATATTTTTAACTTAATTGATTGATTAATTGATTGAGAGAGAGAGCACGAGCTGGGGAGAGGGGCAGAAGGAGGGGTGGAGAGAGAGAGGGAGAGAGAGAGAGAGAGAGAGAGAGAGAGAGAGAGAGAGAGAGAGAGAATTTTAAGCAGGCTCCATGCTCAGCACCGGGCTGGACGTGAGGCTCAGTCCCACGACCCTGGAATCATGACCTGAGCCAAAATCAAAAGTCAGACCCTCAACTGACAGAGCCATCCAGGTGCCCCAAGATCTCTATATATTTTTGATATGTTGCTCTCTATTTCTCAACTGTGAACACAGTGGCTATCTCTGAACTGGGAATTGGAAGCTTGATTTGTAAGACTCAGCTCTGGGTCTTAATTTCTTCACCAGTCAGAAAGTGGAGAGGTCAGCATTTCTCAGGGCAATTCTTCACTGTGTGTGACAGACCCCAGACTGTGGAACAATAGCACCCCCAGTCATTTTTTGCCAGCCTCTCTCCCCATTCAACATGCTCCTTGGGGGAAGTGCCCAGATCTCCGAGGTCCCTTCTGGAGCTGGCTTTTGGTGAGTCCATGTTATTGTCCCAGAGTGGGTAAGAAAGCCTTGTTGTGTTGGTAGGAATAAATAGTCATTACATTTATTCATTTCATGAGAAAGAACAGACTGAAAGAAGATATAGGCTGGTATAACAGTGACCAGAGCAGACTGCATTCTGTCTCTGAGCCCAGCTTCTTCCTCTGCATTTGAGATAAAACCACCCACTGCACACCATTCTTGTAGGACTGAGGTGTGATAACATTCACTAAGACAAAAACACAGTGCCTGACCTCATACATTTGATATATTTTTTTTATAAGGAGATTGTTTCAGTGGTTATCAGGGGCCCAATATGACCACTTTTTTGGATAATAGCAAACTATATCTACATGCATCATAGAGAATGCTGGCTTCTCTTAATGACCTAGAAAATGGTCAGTCTCCCCCAGCCTCTTACTATGGCCTTGTACACCTCGGTATTGAAGATCATTCAGGCTCAATGATATCCCCAGACTTCTTAGGATGGGTGAGAAATTGCTTGTGTATCTTCTACAACCAGAAGGGGGAATGTAATGTGGTTGGGAGAGCATATGGGGGAGGCTGTTTTAGAGCTTTGGTTTGCCACTTCCTTCCAGAAACCTTTTTGTATTTCTTTGCTAGATCAAATGCAAAATAAAGTTGTTAAATGGAACAGGAAAAGGTCTTCATCATTTTTGCACTGAAGTCCATGATATTTACCTTCAGATTTGGAGAAATGAAAAGCCATCTCCTCGGCTGTTAATTGGGGTAGTGCTGGAGGGTCAGCAAGCAGTAGCCTTTGACATTTAGAGAACTAGCCCAGATTCTTTTATCACATTAAAATCAGATTTTTGGTTTGCAATTATGTATGTAAATATCCTTTTTTCCTTCTAATTTTATTCTTTGTATTTGTATATTTGCATTGTGTTCTGAGCACCATCACTATGATTAGCAATATTTATTTAAAATTAGGAAATATTTATTTTGCTGTGATTTCATCTCTCCCGTTTTCAGATACAGTAAAGTCAAATGCCTTAATGATAAAGGCAGCGTAAGAAGGAGATTTAACCCAGTAGCTCACTCATTTGAGTAAGACTGTACTTTTTCTATTATTGCCTCAGAAGGGAAACTTCTCACTTACCAGGGTTTGTATCTTTTCCCGCCCATTCCTTCAACTGGGTTAAAGAGGACAGCTGTCACTAAAACCTTGAAATCTTCAGAAATCCCATCATGGAAGGAGTGGGTCTTCTCCTAATCTACCCATTCTGATAAAGAATTCCAAGGAAGTTCTTTCTCCAACAGTGGGAACATCTTGGCTTTCTGGGGGCCTTCCCAGGGTCAGATGATGATGCACATTAGGTCTTATCTTGGTGACAGGTTGGGTTGAAATATTCACTGGACAGCTCTTGGATGGCCTTCTAATCGCTTACAGCTCTCCATATTGGAAAATTAAAAAATAAAAGGAATTTATTTTCAGGTTGAACGTTTATATACTTGCCAAAGTATATTTCTGCTTCTGTCTTCCATTACTAGCAGGCTTCACTGTAAAATGTCCACAGAGTACCTGGAGCATGAACGCAGCCTGCCTCCTGTGACTGGGGCTTCCCCAGGGCCCTCTGTGGCCTCTTGGAGACCTGGGTACAGGGTTTCCTTTGGGCTTCTTTCCTTTGGGGGAATGATTAGGTATCTCGTTTAATCAATTTGTGTTGCTAGCCTAGGGTTGTTAAAAAGCAGATGTTGATCATGGGAGTAATTATTAAGAGCTACATACCCCCATTTACAATCTGAGATCTGAAGCCAAATAATCGCTCTCACACGTCAGGTCTTCTTCTTCCCCACTCCCGTCCCAAATGTGCTGCCTATAATGCATGCACCTTTGAGCACCTCACCTGCCAAGAGATGCTGTCCTGCCGACAGCGCTGTGAGGTATCTCTAGAGATCTATAGGTATGGCAGGCCCCATGCACTAAATCCACACAAAGGGCCATCCTCACCCTTCCCCAGCTCACATTTTATAGTGCTCAGTCTGAAATGACCTTTAAAAAGCCAGATAATATTTTATTTACCTTTTTTCTCCCATTTACTGTTAAATGTTAATGAAGGTAAGAGATTCAAATTCCTGCTAATAAAACACTTTAATTGACTCCAGTGTAACCATAACTGTAAATTGGCTACTTTGTATGAACGACCTTAGAGCTTCCCTGCCCCCGACTCTGCCGCCTGTGCAAGTTTGGAAGTTGGCAGCAAACATTTTCTTTGTTCTCCTTGAGCTTCGCGTGCAGCTGGAGGGCCCTCTACTCTAAGACTGCAACCAAGAGTGATTTCAGACCTCTCCTCTCAACAGAATTCACTGCCCTGCACTCCTCCCACAGCTCCTCTTGACATTCTTCAGATACAGGGCCTATTTTAGGCACTGCCTCCTCCAGGAAGCTATATAGGATCCCTGCTTCCCTCTCATCTACCTCCAAATGGCCACGGTATTTTGGGACTCGCCCTGTGACACTTCTCACCTTGCCTTTTGTTTTGGTAACTTCTGTAACTGCATTCTCTTCTGACTCAGAAACCCTGTGCATGGTTGGCGTTTAGTAAGTGTCTGTTCAATTAACTGGGCTAGTGAGAAGAAGAAAAAAACAGATTTCACTGGCTTACACCATACCCATTCTCTGGGGGCATTCCTAAAACATTTGCTAAATGCTCTTTGTCTGGATTTCTTAGGCAAGACCACTCACTATTTAAACCTTTATAATAACTTGCTGCTGTAGAGGGAGAGTTTCAAAAGAGAAGGAAAGTGGCATCACCTATACCACTATAATTAAAAAAAAGCAAAAGGAGCTTCTATAAGATTTTGTGCAAGATGAGCTGGGATGGTCAGAGAAAGTGACAGGTCAGGGTTCTCTTGCTGTAACCACAGCTCCAGTGGCAGAGGCTGCAGACTTAGCTACTTCTGTGCTCAGTGGAGCTCTGATGAACCACGGGCCTCCTAGCTTGTCATCTGAACTGTGGTTGGGTGGGTCTACGATCTTTTTCCAACTCCAGAGAACTGCTGGTTTTAGATGGTAGGTAGGCCACCTTCCAGGCAATAGCATCTATCGCCAATGAGTTCCAAGCTGCGGGTGGAAGAGGTGGCTTCAGCCAGTGACAGTGTCTGCAAGAGGCAGAAGAGCGGAGAGGTTAAGGCAATGATCATTTAGTTGCCGTGTGGTCTTGAGTGCATTATTGTACCTTTCTGTAAAATGGGGGTAATAGCACACTACCCACTTCACAGAGATATTCTGACAATTAAGTGGTTTCAGTGCAAAGCTTTTAAAACAATGTCTGGCACACAACAAATAGTAAATGTTAGCTTTTGTCCCTTTTCCTAGTCTGGAAACAGAAGAGAAGAATGGTAAAAAGAAAAAAAGGGGAAATACTTTCTCCTTTTCATGAAAAGAGCCCTGACCTTTGGAAAAGGGATTCCCTGCTTGTACTTGACCAGAGACTTCACCCCACCCACAGTTGCCTCCTAGGAATCTTTCTACTCCAGGCCCATTTCAAGAGCTACCTCTTCCAGGAAGCCTTTCCTGATGCTCCACCTCCTCATCTTCTACATTTCTGCAGTGTTTTGAATCTCTCACGGGAAAGCCCTTCTTCTAAATATGCCTGTACCTGCCTTCCAGTTTGTGGGGGTCTCTTTCCAATCACATATGTCAGTGGGACTCAGCTAGGAATATGTCAATCCTGGAGCTAAGCAAAGATGTCTGCTGCTTAGATTGAATAGTGTACTTTGTTTCTTTGTTCACAGAATGTGAACAGAGGGAATGTTAACCCCTGTACTTAACTGGGGAATATCAACACTATCATGGCTTGGGCTCTACCCCTGACCTGTTAAAATAAATTCTGCCTGACCACCTGTAGATGTTTTAAAGTTTCTAATGTACAGCCTGGGTTGAAAACCATAGACCTAAAATGACCTTGTCTGAGAGAAAGCAGGTTAAAAAAGCAAGGATATATTCAGTATATTAGTGGGAAATTTTGGAAATAGGTAACCTGGCTTAGTTTTAGTTTAATAAATTAATATGTCCCCAAGGCTCACATTTACATAGAAAACATTGAACAGTCCTATTTTGGGCGTGTTTCATGGCAGTTTGGGGGGGGGGCTTATGTCTTTTCATGGTGAGCTCTGGTGTTTTACCTGCTGAAATTGCTGAACTTAATTAAGCACATGTTTCTGCCAGTTGACGCTCAGGCTGGCAAAGCTTTTGAAGTCATAGACTCCTGTGAGTGTGGCCTGGTGACTTTGATTCTGTGGTGGTAGCTGTGGATGTCTTTGCTTTCACACCCTGGTTATCAATGTACTCTATTGGCCACCAGAGGGACAAGGAGAAAGAGTGTGACTGGCTCAGCACTAACTTCCCCACTACTGGGGAAAAGTAGAAAACAGCTCTTCCTCCAAGGTGGGGGAACAGCCGCATGTTTATACAGCATAAACAAACTACAGGAACTAGGATTTTTGTCACAAACGATTGTACAGACAACCGTTTTTAACCCACAGAGAAATGTAGTTTGAGCATTATCCAAATTATAAGATCCCTGCAAAAAATAGTCTACAATGCTCAGCTATTGTACTAGGGTCCGACACAACTGAAGCATTGTCGTTGATTCCCGTGTGATGGTTTGGGTAAGTTCAGGAGAGATATGAAAAGCAATTTGCTTATTGGAATAAATTTAAAGAGTAAGGCCATAACTAATTTTATTAGGAACTTCAGCAACACTTTATGGCCCATTCATACTTTTTCATATTTGTGGAGAAACTGTGATCATTTTCGATTAACAACTTCAACTAATACCCGAGCATGTCATGCCTTTCAATAAATATTTGTGGCCCCACAGCTAGTTCTTATAAGTGAAATTCCTTCTGGCCAGCACTCAGCCTTCACCTGTTCTTGCTGCAATGATGAGAAAGAGATTCAGTCATGAGTTAGGTCTGATCATTAATCCAAAAATATCTATGGCCTGTACTTAACTCTCTTGTAATATGCCCACTCACATTACTAACCCAGGGCTCAAAGTCCTCCTGTCTTTTAAAACTATGGAAAAGTTTGCATGGCTTTATTGCAGAATCACTGGTGTAGGCAGTCACCTAGAGTAGGAGGATGGTGGCAGGTGGTCTCAATGCAATTATTGCCGTAACTTGTTTGCTTTCCTCTGTGCTGTTTCTTCATTACCTCACAACGCTTTAATGCCTCTGTGAGAGAGAACCACCCTCCGTGAGGCAAGGAAACAAGGCATGGGAATGCTATTGTGTGGTTTTTATCTGCCTTCAATCTCCCCCTTACTACCTGTAGCTTAAACATGACAGGGACAACCCTATAAAATTAGCTTTGTGGATAAGCCAGGAAGAAAAATGTCAAGAAGCTAGCCCCTCCCCCACCCGTTCTCAATCTGTGTTAATATACTCCTGCTTTTGGAGTTTTTAGCCCATTAGACAAAATGCTCTGTGGCTCTTATTGGTTTAATAAACAGACCAAACTCTTGAGGACAAAAGAGGACAAACCTGCCCACTGAAAATTATGTGACTTGGGCTCTTAAAAAGCTTGTGTTCCAGTAGGTGAATAGAGAGTCCTGAACTGAATAAATTGATTGTGTCCCTCACCAACCTCTCATCTACACAACTCTCCGGGCCTGTGCAAGCAAGGGTTTGTTGTCAGCAGCAACCCAGGGCATGCATGCAGGACCCACCAGTGTCTAGCTAGGAAAACATTTTACAGGTTTGGTGACTTTGAGGCGCAATATATCTGAAGTTAACGCTTCCTGGATTTTAGGGACATGAGGTTTTTGTCTTTTTGTGTTTTTTTTTTCCAAAAGGGTTTTGCCTCCAAATATGGAAAACAGGCCCTTTGTGATGAGTGTGCTTTTCCTGGTACAAAGACTGAATTTGTAAACATCTGTTTATGAAAAAGTTGCATTTCTCGGCATCATGACATGATCTTCTAAACCAATACATAAATGGATCTTTAGTGCACATGGAAATCTTTTGCATTTGAATATAAAAATCCATCAAGGGGAGGGAGAAGGGAGAGAAAGAAATGGGTAAATAAATACAAAAACTCTTAAGAGCTTCTGGGCTGGTTTCAAGAATGCCCCACAAAATAGGTTTTCATGGTTGTATGGGGTGATGTGATCCTATTCAAGTTTCTTTCCTTTCTTTAGAATTTCTGAAGAAGCTGTTGCAAATAGCTTTGGGGGCTGTTCCTAAAATAGATTTTAGAGATGAAAAAATGAGAGAATGCATAGACAATCTGAGACAAATGATCAGCTCTGATACTGATGCTGAGATTGTAAAATGACTGCTGTGCCTTGCAAGAAATGAATATTCAGGATGCCCCTGCTGGGTGCCTTTTCCTATTTGAACCAACTACTCTTTGGGCCACGATTCACTTGTTACCAAATTAAACACTCTTTGCACACAGCAGAGCAACTTTACGAAGTCGGATTTTGAAGTGCAAACATCTTTTCTGCTCTGGCCACGGAACCTGTCACAATCTTCATCGGGCACTGAATTAAGTTTAAAATATCATCAGAGGGTGTTGATCTCTCTTGGGCCTGGAGCTGTCCTCTGTACATCCGGCATTTTTCTGTTGACACTGCGTATCACTTAGCAACGCGCCTGAAAAGCCCTATATGCATTGATTGCACACCATTGTCTTTAAGGGGTGGAAGTGTTAACTGAATAAACCCCCCGGGTGACCAGACGGTCATTCCACTCATGTTGATAATCTGTTTACATCAAAATATTGTTTATTCCATTCTCTGGTCTGATTTTTTCCATGTCTGGTGGAAGGAATACTGTTAATTCCTTACATGGTGGAGAACCCAAATCTACTTTCCTGACATGGAGTGATGAGAGTAATTTTGTTCCTACTTCTCCTGATAAAGCATTAAATGCATTGGACAGCTAACTTCAGATGATAATGCCAACTTTATTCCATGGTGTTCAGAGGATGAAGAAGTTACAAGCCTGCAATTGCCCCCATAAAGAGAAAGTATTCCCTTTGGTCTGTGAATAGTTTTGAAATAAACGGCAGGATATGATATATGGCTGCTGAAGATGTTAAGGCTTTAAAATGGATGGCAGGCTCTGACATCATCTGAATGCAGAGGAAATATGGCCTACCCGAGGGGTGTTTTCAGAATGAATGAAATTTCAAAGTGGAAATTCTTCCTTGAGAGGCAAGGGGTAGAACACATTTCTGCATCAATAGCCATGGCTGAAGCAATAGCCCAGACTGGTGGGTCAAACCGGCATTTTACCTCAGACCTTTCCCTCTTACAATGACCAATTTCAGAGACCTTCCACCCAGGCAGCTTTTTCACAAATGTCTCAGACAATGAGGTCATTTCAGCCAAGGAATTTTATATGTAGGCAAAGCCCATCGGTGGGTTTGGTGGAGGAGATAAAGTAGAAATTCCATGGCTCCTTGGTCTACGACTCCTAGTTTCAAGAAATCTGTTTTGCTCCTTTGTGAGTTTATATCAAACTGCATCCAGCTCAAATAGGAGCCTAGTCAGTCAGTGTGTCATGAGAAATATGCCAAGAAGGCAAGCAATTTCAGAGTCAGCTTCTGAATTATATTGCCTTGGTGTTACTTTCCATCTCGTACCACAGAGCTGTGATATAAAATGATGGTGCCAAAAGTTTCTTTGGTAAATTTTAAAGTTTGTTCTCCCCACAAGTCTCTTGATAAAGATCTCAGGCCTTCATACCTTAGTAGAAAAAAAAGTACAACCTATGCAAGTGCAAGAGCAAGGCTATGTTGAGTCTTAGACATAGGTATACATGAGTGGGACATGAGAACTCCAGAAGAAAAAGATGGGGACTGTCACAGGTATTCACGTTTAACTGAGAAGAGATGACACAATACTCTCACGATTGGAAGGAAAAATATTTTAAACTAATATATGGGTTTTTAAGTGACACTTCTATCCTCCAGGACCCCTTTCCCCCACAGAACCTTTCAGTATTCTCTGTGCATGTTAATCCTGCCGCTAGCCATCTTGGCCTCGTTCAACTGCTAAGCGAATGCTGCTTCTATAAACATTTCCCTGCTACAAGTTGGATTTTTCACAGCATTAACTTTAACTACATGGGTGTTTGTAATGGAATAAAACTTCAAATTGATGTTTTGCCGTATTGGTAGTTAAAGAAGTGGGCCTCAAATGGAGATGGATGTGCGCCTCATTTCATGGGAAAATTGTGATCTCATGGGCCAAGTTTAAGTTGTAGATGGCTGAAGCTTCACTGAGAAAATGTTAAAGAAAAAGCACACCAACAAAACCCCTACTTTTCATGTGAAATTCCTCAGCAAATTTCCAACCTTATTTCATTTAAAATTGATTTTAAATATGCACTGAGCTTAAATCAATTGAGTAGAAAGAAAGTAGCAGGTTTTAACACCAACATCTGCATAGACCTCACTGTGGCAAAGGTACTGTGTATGGAACCTAGGAAGTACGGTGGAAGAATTTGCTCACTGGGCAAAGACTTACAAGATGTTTGCCCCTTCCCTTTACATTGAAATGAATTTAAGGATAAAGTTCCTAGCTACTGCCCAGGAATCCAAGGTTCCTTAGAAGAGGCAGATTATTTAATTGTGGTTTAGATTACCCCACAAATGGCACAAGCACTTTGAACTCAGTTGAGTGGAGGGGGTGGGGGCAGTGGCTTGTAAAATTCATCATTGTCTCACCTGACTCCTAAATTTCAAAATTTAGGGCTGGGAGCAAAACTCGAATGAATGGCAGAGTCCCTTCCTAAGGAATCCATGCCTCCACATAAAACCTCTTCCTTTTTCTCAAAAATCTAGGTCTAACAATGTTGATATTAAAATAATAATAGAGAGAAAGCTGGAAGATGGGGCCCCTCTTTATAGTTACATGTTATCTGCTTAGACTAATATTGCGGTTGCCACCCACTGACATAATTTGTTTCACAGCCACAGCTTGGCAGCATGAATCAAATGTTGACATTCTAATTTCATGCACACATGGGCGTTTGGCTGAGCAGGCCTACAGCCTCCCAACCATTCTCTCTCTACCTGTGTAAATCAGGCAGACAAGGCGTACTCTCCACAGCCTGCCAGCGAAGCCGCTCTCTTCTGTTGAGGAAGCTGAGCCTTGCTTCCTCTCCTCACTGTGTTTTTTTTTTTGTTTGTTTTTTGTTTTTTGTTTTTTGCCTCCTGCTTTTGCAGAATGTCCCACAAACACCCTTTCACTCCTGTTGGCAATGTGATTTTCTTTGCATTCCCTCCCACCCCCGTTTGATCACAATTTGCAGAACTTCCCTTAAGATCTCAATTAACAGGTGATTTTCCTCATTGGTTTCTAAATTAGTCACAATTGTCTCTTTGAGAAAACACCAAGCTGAGTAAGTGGTATTTAGAGGAGACACAGTGATTACTGGAGAGAAGAGAAGCTGGTTTTCCTCTGTTACAGAATGGATTATGTGTCTCCAAATTCAGATGTTGAAGCTCACCCTCCAGCAGGACGATATTGGAGATAGGACTCTTAAAGAGGTGATTTAAGTTAAATGAGGTCATCAGGGTAGGGCCCTAATCCAATAGGACTGGTGTCCTTCTGAGAGGAGGGAGAGGCACCAACGACTCACACACATAGAGAAAATGCCATTCAGGGACACAAGGAGAAGGTGACCGTCTGCAGGCCAAGAAGAGAGGCCTCAGGAGAAAGCAAACCTGCCGACCCCTTCATCTTGTACTTCTAGCCTCAAGAACTGTGAGAAAATGATACACCAGTCTGTGCTCTCTTGTTATGGCAGCTGAGCAAACTAATACACATGCCCATTTAAGGGCCAAACTTTTTGTGAGTGCTCTGTCACTGACCAGGTGGCTTCTAGAACCACCTGAGCCCATGGCTCCTCCAATAGACATTGTCAGTGTAAAGAGAGTTTAAGGACTCAGGAAATGGAATGAAACCAGCAGAGCCTTGCAGGGCAGCCCCTGTTTGACCTTCCACTCATGAAGGATTAACGGCCAGTCCTTTGTGTTAGGAGAGGATGCTCTGACCAGTTAGCCTGACATGAGGGAGTGCTGTTTTCCTGTCCCAGGGACAAGTTGGCCTAAGCCAGTCCCATGCTCACATTTGATTCTTCTAGGTCATGAGTTGGTAGGGAATGGGCTGGGGGTTAGGGGTAAAGGTGTTTCTGTTGGCTAAGGCACAGAGTAGAGCAAATGATTTGTACAGGAATGGACCAAATCTATGTCTATGGCCCAATCATCTTGCCCTTTTACCAGCTCTGATTCCATTGCGTCTTTCAGGATCAGTGTTTCCTACTAATGAGATTTTTTTCCAGTTGAGCCCAAGTTCATCCCCATTGAGAAAATTCTTCCCAGAAATTGTCACTTAATCATTCTGCCATCAAAGCCTTTTCATCATCCTACTTGCTAGCCATGAGTTTTGTATGGAAGCACAAAAATACTTTTGTTCCCCCTTAAAGAGTTGATAATCTGGAGTCTGTCCCACATAGAAATGTTGAAAATTGTAATATTTTTCACCCAAGAGAAAATTATGTAATCTGGAGAAGAAGGTTTGGGACCTACCTTGAGTGCTATCTTTGGGATTCATCATTTACCTTCTATGGACTTTAGTGTCTTTACTTGTAGAACAAGGTTTCATCTCTCTGGTTGGTTCCAGTTTAATGGTCCGATGATTCTTTTATTTTATTCATTTATTTTTTTAATATGAAATTTATTGTCAAATTCGTTTCCATACAATACCCAGTGCTCATCCCAACAGGTGCCCTCCTCAATGCCCATCACCCACTTTCCCCTCCCTCCCACCCCTCATGAACCGTCAGTTTATTCTGTTTTTAAGAGTCTCTTATGGTTTGCCTCTCTCCCTCTCTGTTTTTTTTCTTTCCCTCCCCCATGGTCTTCTGTTAAGTCTCTGGGGATCCACATAAGAGTGAAAACATATGGTATCTTTCTCTGTATGACTTATTTCACTTAGCATCACACTCTCCAGTTCCATCCACATTGCTACAAAAGGCCATATTTCATTCTTTCTCATTACCAAGTAGTATTCCATTGTATATATAAACCACAACTTCTTTATCCATTCATCAGTTGATGGACATTTAGGCTCTTTCCATAATTTGGCTATTGTTGAGAGTGCTGCTATAAACATTGGGGTACATGTGCCCCAGTGCATCAGTATTCCTGTATCCCTTGGGTAAATTCCTAGCACTGCTATTCCTGGGTCATACAGTAGATCTATTTTTAATTTTGTGAGGAAACTCCACACTGTTTTCCAGAGCGGCCACACCAGTTTGCATTCCCACCAACAGTGCAAGAGGGTTCCCATTTCTTCACATTCTTGCCAGCATCTATAGTCCCCTGATTTGTTCATTTTAGCCACTCTGACTGGCGTGAGGTGATATCTGAGTGTGGTTTTGATTTGTATTTCCCTGATGAGGAGTGACGTTGAGCATCTCTTCCTGTGTCTGTTGGCCAACTGGATGTCTTCTTTAGAGAAGTGTCTATTCATTCAGAAGTGTCTTCTGTCCATTTCTTCACTGGGTTATTTGTTTTTCGGGTATGGAGTTTGGTGAGTTGTTTATAGATTTTGGATACTAACCATATGTCGTTTGCAAATATCTTTTCCCATTCCATCAGTTGCCTTTTAGTTTTGTTGATTGTTTCCTTTGCAGTGTGGAAGCTTTTTATCTTCATGAGGTCCCAATAGTTCATTTTTGCTTTTACTTCCCTTGCCTTTGGAGATGTGTCAAGTAAGAAATTGCTGCGACTGAGGTCAGAGAGGTTTTTTTCCTGCTTTCTCCTCTAGGGTTTTGATGGTTTCCTGTCTCACATTCAGATTCTTCATCCATTTTGAGTTTATTTTTGTGAATGGTGTAAGAAAGTGGTCTAGTTTCATCCTTTTGCATGTTACTGTCCAGTTCTCCCAGGACCATTTGTTAGAGACTTTTTTCCATTGGATATTCTTTCCTGCTTTGTCAAAGATTAGTTGGCTATATTTTTGTGAGTCTAATTCTGGAGTCTCTATTCTATTCCATTGGTCTATGTGTCTGTTTTTGTGCCATGAGTCTTTTATTTAAAAAAAAAAAATGTCACAGAAGTCTCCAGGAGCAAGGAAATGAAAATCAGTGATTTAAATTCAGCTTCTCTCAACAAAAACATACCGAGTGCCTGCTATGTGCCAGCCATGATGCTAAGTGCTGAATGCACAGAAATGAGTAAAGATATAATCCTCAACCACAGAAAAGTGAGATCAAACTTCAGGGGAGGAAGAAACTCCTGACAACAGAATCGTTGTGTAGTGGCTTGTACATCTGTTTAAGGGCAACTGTTGTTTACAAAATGAACTCAGTTTATAGAAGAACCTGAAGCAATTGTTACCCTGGCCCCAGGGAATAAAACCTAATGGCTGCTAATTAACTGTGTGATCTTGGAGGAACACATGACCTTACTGGGTCAAGGTCATTTTCTCTTAAATAAGGGGATTGGACTATGCTTTCTAAGTTTTCTATGCTTTCCAGTACTAACATTTTATAATTATGGGAATGTGAACTAGGTAAATAAATAATATTCTCAAGAATCCCCAAAGGTAGAAAAAATTTGCTAATTGCCTGGGAAGCATGTTTTCCCTCACATTTCTATCATAATGAGGTATGATACTATCTTCATGTTACCAAAACTTATGAATCAGTAAAAAAGTATCCAAAAGAAAGATCTATGTGAGTGGCAATAACCAAAGTTCTGTGAAAGATTTTGTTATTGATGGATTCTGCCCTTGCAACCACTGAAACTGTTTTCCTTTGTCTCTTAGTTATTTAAAACTGTATTCTGGGGGCACCGGGCTGGCCCAGTCCATAGCGCATGTGACTCTTGATCTTGGGGTTGTAAGTTTGAGCACCGTGTTGGGCGGAGAGATTACTTTAAAAAAAAACAAACAAAAAAACCCTGTTTTCCAAATTTCCTGTTGGTGTGGTACTGCCATAGTCATCCTCTTAAAGTATGCCTGCGTGCTCCCTCGGGAGTGGACACAGGCTTACCAGATTGAACCCAAGTGTCCCAAGCTGTGATTCAAGGCAACAAGCCTTGTGTTCTCCCTTTCTGATTTAGGATCATTTGTCCCAACTAAGAATCTGACCTAGTCAGACCTGGGCCTCCCTGTATCCATACACTGTCATTCAAAACTTTTCTCAGCTTCGGTTCCCTCCCTCCTCCATACACTTCTCAGGAGGCCCAGGTTTAAGATTCTATCTCCTTCTTGAATACTTGTCCCATACCTAATGCCACACAAGTTTTTCCTCTTTTTTACTCAATCCAACATTCTTTTATATAGTTAAGCTGCCTTCAAATGCTTCTCTTACTTGTCTGTGAACCATCTGAATTTTTTCTGTCAGCTATAATAGAAAGTCTTCCAACAGAAACACCATGCCTTCCATGGTTTTTGTATCTCCCATCATGTGTGGCGAAGTGCTCAATACAGGTTTATAAAATTCAATTGAGAAAATCTGAAAGTAGTGTTTTATTTGTCTACCTGAATTTCAACAGTGTTTTCTCATTTCTGTAGCAATGGTGGAGGCATGGGGACCAGCAAGAACATGGGATTTTGAGTCTGATAGATCCGTGTCCAGATCTGAGATCTGCTGATTTACTCTGCTAATCATGAAACATTCATTGAGCAACTACTGTGTGGGAGATATAGGGCTGGATGACAGATAAATAGATAAATAGAATATAGTCCTTGCACTTAAGAAGTTCAGTGTCTAAGGGTGCTTAGGTGGCCCAGTCAGGTAAGTAGCCAACTCTTGATCTAGGCTCTGGTCTTGATCTCAGGTCGTGAGTTCAAGCCCCACATTGGGCTCTGTGCTCTTCTGGGATGAAGCCTACTTAAGTAAAAAAAAAAAAAAAAAAAAAGCTCAGTGTCTAGAAACTGTATTACTTAATTTCTCTGAGCTTTTATTTCTTCACCTGAAAAAAAAAGTGAGAGGTAACTATTTCACTGAATTGTGAGTACTCCAATAGTTAGTTTTCTCTTCTTCCATTTTCCTTATTTCTTAAGGGCCTTAAAGTAAGAAATTAATTCCTTAATGGTTTTATTTTTTGTTCCTTAAATGATGCTGTTTTGTGTTCATTTTATTCTAAAATTAACCAATATTTGAATTCATTTACATTATTTTTAATTTTAGATCATATATGACCATATAAATAAAAGAATCCAGGCACTGATTCTGAGACTGGCATTAATTTCACCTGTTAGTGATTAGATTACATCTTTGTACACTATCTTTTACCTTTTCACACAATTGCATTTGAGGCACAGCCTCAAGAAGATAACCCTTAAAATTCAAGGAAACAAAAAGTATGCCTCAAATATGAGTGATTCCCCCTTGGCATGGCATGGTTTAAACTCAGAATCAGATGGGTGAGCTATAGGAATGCAGGTGACTGCCAGTAAAAGCTGAGACGAAGACGGGACATACCTAGGAATCAAGCGTAGCTTAAATAGGTGACCAGTGAGATCACCATCAGTAATCAGAACAATTGGCCTCCTCTCTAAATTCTTTGACCCCAATATATATTTCTCCCTTGGAAGAGAGGTGTTGGGATTATATTTGAGAAGAACTGCCTCCCCTTGTCATGCAAATACTGGGCCTAATTATCCCAGAGAAGGAGCTACAGAGCCAGACACTTTGCTTTGGAGCCTTCTGTTCATGTCACCAAGTAGCACAGCCAGGTTCCTCCAAGATGCTGATTTGGCGAAGAGGAGTTCTACTTGTCTCATAAACCAACCATATCGTTAAATTTTACCTTAAATTATCTGCTGAAAGTGATCTTGGAACTTTGATCCATGTACAATGAGAAGTCAAACTTGGACAAACTGGGAGAAAGGCTTGACTTAATGATGAGCCTAAATTATAATGTATTTAAAAAGTGAGGCAGAGATTTTTTATTTCCTGAAGTGTAAGATGAAGAGGTTGGAACAATTCTTCTAGTACTAATTCTCAGTGGTACTGAGAATATAACATAAATGAATGAACGTTGTTTCAAAGTGCATTAAAGGAGGCCACTTGTTGGGATGAGCACTGGGTGATATATGATGAATATAATTGATGAATCACTAAATTCTATTCCTGAAATCGTTGTTACACTGTATGTTACCTTGGGTTTAAATTAAAAAATAAACTTAAAGGGGCATCTGGGTGGCTCACTCAGTTAAGTGGCCAACTTTGGCTCAGGTCATGATATCATGGTCTGTGAGTTTGAGCCCCACATCAGGCTTTGTGCTGTCTCCCTCTTTCTCTGCCCCTCCCCCACTCGCATTCTGTCTGTGTCTCTCTCTGTCAAAAATGAACAAACATTAAAAAAATTTTTTAAATAAATAAATAAATAAATTTTTTAAAAAGTACCTACAAGAGTGGAAGAAATTGATAAATGTCTGAAAGGTTGTTTTCCTCATATTTGTGACATTGTGTATATCCTTACTTATAATGCCACTGACACATTTGTAGACATACAGAAATTCAGGTCCTTAGTCATCGCTAATTACTATGATTCTCAGCCAGGTACCATACCCTTTGGTGCTACCAGTTTCTCTCTTTCAAAGAGAGATCCAAAGGCTGCCCCTCATCAGTCCCATATTCGAAGCTCAAATATGTGTTAAATTTTGAGTGAGGATTAAGTACGACAATACATGTAGAACTTTTCATGGTCTGTAGTGCTATCTAATTATATTGTATTATCATCAGTCTTCTCTTCATTTCAACACAGGTCAGTCATCACTTCCTCAGGGAGGCCTTCCCTGATTGCCCACCTTATAGCAAATCTTCAATTATGTACTCAGGTAGCAATATATATCTCTTACTTGTAGAATGTAATAGCACTGTACTTTTCCAGTTTGGTTTGTGAGATTATTTGATTATTGTCTCTCATCCAACTAGGCTCTAAGCTCCATTAGGCAAGGCTCACCTTGTATTTTGCTAACTCCTAGTAGGCAGCACAGTGCCTGGCACTTTGTGGGCACTCGAGGCACACTATATTTATTGAAGAAAGCAGAGAGAAGAATAAAGAGAGGAATAAAAATGCAAATGTTTCCAATAACTTGAACTAGAGTGGCAAAATATCGCCAAGCAGAATTCAGATGGTTTGCCCGGATGAATCAATAAAAACAATTATGTGACCATCATGGCACTTCTGTACATGTCAGTGACATCTGAGAAGGGATACAGAGTTGCCTATTAAAATTTAGGTTGAATTTCTAGCCCTGGATTCTTCTAAAATTATTTCCAGCCTTTACCAGTCTTACTGTTCTTCCTTGTAAGAATAATATCAAAACAGAGATTATCTAAAGGAGGCATACACAGCAGTTTTCTCCCTGGCACCTAGGACAATGGTATTAAACAGTCGGACACTGATTTGGGCTGTGTTCCTGGACAGCTTGGGCTAAAGGGAAAATGCGTAATTCCACACAGTTTTCTCTTTCTGACCAAAGAACATTCTGATTCATCAGCAGACATATATTGTCATGGCACAGACTCAAGCAGAAATTTCTGAGCAGTGGCTCACAGTTTCTTCTAAGAAAGGTCTGCCCAGCAGGGGCTAGGATGCCATTACATTCAAGCAAAGGTCTTCCACATCCACTTTGAATTTTGTTTACAGGCAGTCCTTTCTAAAGAAGACCAAACCAATGTCACCCCAAGAGGATGAAACTCTTTCACTTTGGTTTAATGCCTTGAGTTTCCTTGACTTCTCCAGAGCTCTCAAAGCCCTCAGAACTGCCTCCAGTCTTCTGTGCCATGAAAACCTGAGGCTGAGTGAAAATGCCTCCCTCTAGGCCTTCCTTCCATGCACTGTGAATACTTGACTGCTGTTGACATTTGAATATTTCCTGTGACAACATCAGATACTGTCAGTATTTTATTAAGCAAAAGCAAGTATGTTTTTCCTCTTTGCTCTGTTATTTATTTATCTACCATCTGGCTGGATCAGAAGATGAAGTCTGGAAGGAAATTTTTTCTTTTTCTTTTGGTTAATGAGATTCTAGCAGAGGGGTGGAATAAGCCAGAGGCCGGATAAAGATCTCTAGATCAGGTGGAAGGAAATCAGCCCTTCCCTGATGTGGCAGGTGAGCCACCCAAAGGCAACTTGCGTAGTTAACAGGCAGTTACGAAGGTCTGCACCTGGGATAATGGGGAGCCTGATGTGTTCAGGCTCTCTGCTGTGCTGCTGACTGGTTTGTTGCAAGTGGTGTCTCAGAGACTCTTCCACAGTGGCACAGATGGGGCTTCTCAGGCATCTGGGCTGTGGGTATCAGGAGTGAAGAACAGGCATGACATTAGGGGATGTGAGGATTCCAAATTAAATCCAGTTAAATTCACTTCCCCCCTTTAAATCATTTTTATCTCAATTGGGTCAAATATACAGCAAGTACATTATGAAATGTTATAAATAAGGCCCACCTACTAGGTCAACAGAAACTAAAAGGCTTAATGCTACATTTAAATAACATAGTGCCATTTTTTTTTCTAATTTGCTACGAATCTTTCCTGTTCTTGCAAGTAGAAAAAAGGGAGAAAACAATCTAAGCAGGTAAGGAAGAAATCCATATTATAAGAAAAGGGAAATTTAGTAAGTCTTTTGGCCTCTTTTCAGTTATTTTCTGTTGTTTAGGAAGAAAACTGATCTTTGGTCATGCTAACATTCTTTTAACTTCTTTTGCCCAAAGCCGTGTCCGGTGGCCACCCTGGAAGATTCTGACTAGGCAAAAGCCATTTCCTGCACCCTGGGAAAGGCAGAAGTTCTTTTTACTTAAGGTTATTTTATCTCCCTTAATTCATCATGTTGAAATGTACTTTTTTCAAACGAAGCCTCAGCTTATAAGAAAAAATGAGCAAAGGCTTGTAGCCACATAACATGTGGCTAATTGAGAGGAACCCATCGGAATGAACCCACCTTGCCTAAGCAGAATCCTACCCCCTGGCTATTTAAAATCAGCCACTATCGGGGCGCCTGGGTGGCGCAGTCGGTTAAGCATACGACTTCAGCCAGGTCACGATCTCGCGGTCCGTGAGTTCGAGCCCCGCGTCGGGCTCTGGGCTGATGGCTCAGAGCCTGGAGCCTGTTTCCGATTCTGTGTCTCCCTCTCTCTCTCTGCCCCTCCCCCGTTCATGCTCTGTCTCTCTCTGTCCCAAAAATAAATAAACGTTGAAAAATAAAATTTTTTTAAAAAATAAAATCAGCCACTACCCCTGGAACGTGATAGCACCAACCTGAAAAACACACATCCTGGGGAAATCCCGTCAAGGTGTTCTAGACTCCTCAGCTAGCTCATTGGCATGTTTTCCAGCTTAAGGATGACCCCCACACCTTGATGCCATGTGAAAGATGTAATACATGCATGGTAAAGCCCTTAAGAATGAAATGTATCTTTAAGAGAGAAGACTATCTGGGTGGTGCCTGGGAGGCTCTGTTGGTTAAGCTTCTGACTTTGGCTCAGGTCATGACCTCACTGTTCATGGGTTTGAGCCTTGCACTGGGCTCTGTGCTAACAGCTCAGAGCCTGGAGCCTGCTTCGGATTCTGTGTCTCCCTCTCTGTGTTCCTCCCCCGCTTGCATTCTGTCTGTCTCTCTCTCAAAAATAAATAAAGATTTAAAAAAAAATTTTTTTTAGGAGAGAAGACTGTCCTATCAAGACAGAATTTTTCAACTAGAGACAATTGTTCCACCTTCTGGGAAACATTTGGCAATATCTGAAGACATGGTTTGTTGTCACAACTAGGAAGAGAGTCCAGGGATGCTGCTAAACATCCTGTAATGCTTAGAACAGTCCCTACAATGGAGAACTATCCAACCTACCCCCCAGTGTGTGGGAACATAAGATCCTTCTGCACCCATAAAGAGACCATTCCAACCCTAAAAAAGATTTCAGTGATGTCATCAGGACCAATTCTCCCTCTTCTCTGAAGGTTCTAGTGCTCTGTGGCGACTTTAGGTAGTAAATGCAGATTTCAGATGATTGATTTTAAAAAAGAGAAGGCTTCCAAACCATTAGTCTTGTCCTTGTCCTTAATCTTGATTTGCCCCGTAGGTTACTCTTATCATAAAGACAGTGTGAATGACTGTCTCAGCGCCTTTCCTCATTAATGCTGCTAGAAATTGATGAGTAGCTCTCTGGAACTGTGGATTTTTTGGCAAGAATTATAGCCCCTATTTATTTTGGAGGACCCGTGCAGCTTTCTAAGTAAATATATGTAGAAAATTTTCCCCAAAATAAACACTACAAGTAATTGCCTGATGTATGAAGTTGACATTTTGGCTTTGTGATTTGCTCTGATATGTAAAAATCTAATTTTCTCCATGGAATGATGCCACTGCAAAATTGTGAATAAATTAGAATCAGTGGTTTACTTAGAATGTGAGTAATAGCTTCTGTTATGATGTATCAATATTTATTTACAGTTTCTTAAATTGACCCAAATCCACTTGGCAAATGTTAAATACATGAGTAAATATGGCAGGAGAGTGATGGGAGCTTGAGTTCTCTTTTGATCTCATGTGACAGAAATCTCTTTGAGAACGTATTTGATGATTGAAGTTTTGAGATCTTGTGTGTGCTTTCTCTGAATTGATAGAAAATAAGTTCACCATTTTATAATAAATTCAAAGTTTATCTAAATCAAAAGCTCTCACTTTTTACCATCTGATGAGTGAGACAAGGAGTTGATAATAGCCCTAAGGACTGCTTCTTTGAACACTGATCTCTCTATCTGGATATTCTCAATCAGTATATAAGGAATTAGAATGTCATAGCAAACAGCCAAACCATTGGAAAAATCTCTCTCAGATGTATATTTGTGATAATAAAAAAACTTTCAAAGTAGATGTAATGATTTCTCCAAATAAATCGTTAACAAAAAGTTGTTCATTAATTGTCACCCTTAAACAGAAAACAAGAGCGTTTGCATGTTTGGGTTAGTCTGCCTTAAGCTCTTGTTAACATTCCAAAATTAATTTGAAACCTCTCACAGAAGCTCATGTTTGGGGAAAAAAAAGACTTTGAGCTTTTGTAAAATGGTAATTATAAAGGCCAAGTGTCGAGGAATTATGTGCAATCCTTTTAATGGTCTGATATACAAGTAGAATAAATTATCTTGGATATCAGTGTTTCCTTCTTTTAAATTTATTTCAGAAGTAGTAAGTGAATAAATGTATGGGGATGCTCATCACAGTATTCATTATGTGATAAAAGGTTAGAAGTAAATGTTCATAATTACAGAATTAACTTTCAGTGTGTCCACACAATAGACTATTATGCAGCCACTAAAAATGATGACATAAAACATTCTGACATGGGACAATGATAATGAACTAATTAGTGAAAAACACTGTTACCGACAGCATGCATAGTATTGTATAATTTTTTTAATTTTCTTAAATTTATTTTATTTCAGAGAGAGGGTGTGTGTGTGCAAACGGGAAAGAGGTAGGGGGAAGAGAGAGAGAGAGAGAGAGAGAGAGAGAGAGTGAGTGAGTCTTAAGCAGGCTCCATACTCAGCATGGAGCCCAATGTGTGGCTCGATCCCATGACCCTGGGATGTCGACCTGATCTTAAATCAAGAGTCAGATGCTCAACCAACTGAGCTACCCAGGCACCCCCACAATATCCTATAATTTTTGATAAACAGTTGACCTTTGAACAACAAGGATTTGAATTGCACAGATCCACTTATATGTGGATTTTTCTTAATAAAGTATAATACTGTAAATTTATGTTTTCTTCCTTATGATTTTCTAACATTTTTAGCTTTATCGTAAGAATATAGTATATGATACATATACAAAATATATTTTAGTCAACTGTTTATGTTATCAGTAAAGTTTCTGGCCAATAATAGGCTATTGGTAGTTAAGTTTTTAGAGAGCCAAAAGTTATACATGGATCTGTGACTACGCAGGGGTCAGCACCCCTAGCCCCCATGTTGCCTAAGAATCAACTATATATTTGTGATAGGCAGCTTCTAAGATGGCCCCCAGTGATCCTCACCTCCTGGTATTCACTCTTGTGTAGTCCCTCCCACCTCCACACTGGATATGGCTGACCAGTGTAACCAATAGGACATGCAGAATTGGTGCAGTGTGACTTCTGAGTCAAATTATACAACATTTTGGGATCACTTCCTGGGGGAAGTCACCTGCCATGTCATTAAAGACACTCAAGCAGCCATATGAGAGGTTCACAGAGTAAAGGACTGAGGCCTCCTGCCAACAACCAGCACCGAGCCAGTACTGTGAATGCATCATCTTAGAAGCAGATCCTTCAGCTCTAGTCAAGGCTTCCGATGAGTGTGTGTCAAGTTTACCTCATGAGAAACCCTCCAAGAACCTCATAAAACCTCAAGAAATCACCCTTGTTTCTCTGACTCTGCCTCCACTAGGGGCAGGATTCACTCCCATGTTTTTCTGTTGAATCGAAAAGGCAAAGTACCAGCTGGAATTGTTTGGGTTGCAAAGATTGCCACGACACATGAGGGGTCACAAGAACACTGCCTGATGAAGACCACTACCCCTACCCCCCCACTGCTAACTTCCCACTGTTTGAGGCATCAGATCTCTAGCAAGCCCCAGTGAAGGGTGCAATATCATCCTCTAGAAAGAGGAATAGTAAGCCCTTCAACATCTGTTGCCATATCAGTGTAGAATCATTTATCAAAAGATTCAGGGAGCTTCCCAGAGCCATGGTTTGGGAGGTGCATTTTGAGGGAACAGAAGCAATGCTGTATCATTTTTTGTGACCAAACTTCTCACAGCTCTGTGACTGAAGGAGTGTAAAATGTAACGGAAGGCTCCCACTGCCGTGAACCAAGATGATAGACACGTTGTAAATGCTACACTCAATGCAGTGAGACATGGACCACTTCTTTTTTTGGACTTTACTGAATGTGGAACGTGGTCTGAGGTAAAACCACTTATTGTGGGGGAAAATAATCGTGGTTAACCTCTTTCATGTGCTTTGGCCTATTTTGCTTTTTAAGCTGCACATAGCCAAATTCTAATTTTGAAGAAGGGTTTCTACGTATAAGTGAAATTCTCAGTTTCTGTGGCATTTTTATGACAGCCTTGACTTAAAGTGGAACCACATTTCATTTGGAAAATGGGTCAGCCAACCATGTCTCTGTTAACAAATTGAGCTTAGGTGCTTTTGGTCTGTCACTCTTACATCTGAATTTTCAGTACTTTCAGATGGACAGAGGCCTTGGTATCTAAGGCTAACATGGAGTTGAAGTGTGAGAGAATAGGGATGGGACATCTAAGGGACAAAAAGTGGATTGTCACACAGATCATACTGTATAAGTGAACCAGGAGACCCTGATGTATAAATACAGGATGCCAAGTTTGGGCGGGCGTCGGTGGGGGGGGGGGGGGTGATAGACATGAGGAGAAATGTGTTGAATAATATAAGTGAAAGGAGCTCTGAACATTGGCTGCTTTGTTAATTAGCTGGTCAGGAAGGAGTCTTATCTCCATAAGAATTGTGGATAGAGGCTGAGAAATCAAAAATAAGCCTTCCAATGGCATTACCCCTAACCTGCCATGGTGTTTGCTAACTGCCATGTAAGTAGCTGGTCAACCCAGTGTTGGACTCTGATAAGACACTTAGATCTTGCCATCTGCTTGGGAAGAGAGCTAGTCTATTTTTGTTTCTGTTTTTTTTGGAAAAACTAGTGGATAATGCACATGTTTCTTCCCAATTGTAAATAGTTCTGTGTTTTTGTTTTAAAGGTGGAAAAGAGGAGGGGCTCACTCTCCCTCTCTCTCTCTCTTCTCATAAACACTTCTCGCTCGCTCGCTCTCTCTCGCTCTCCCGCTCTCTCTCTCTTCCTCTCTAGTCAGTAGAGCATGCAACTCTTGATCTTGGGGATGTGAGTTCAAGCCCCATGCTGGGCATAAAGCTTACACTAGAAGAAGGAGAAGGAGAAGGAGGAGGAGGAGGAGGAGGAGGAGGAGGAGGAGGAGGAGGAGGAGAAGAAGAAGAAGAAGAAGAAGAAGAAGAAGAAGAAGAAGAAGAAGAAGAAGAAGGGGGAGAGGAGGAAGAGGAGGAGGAGGAGGAGGAGAAAGAAGAAATACTAAAAACATAAAGTTGGGATAGAGGAAAAGTAGGAAATATAAACTTGTTGCATGAAGAAATGACTTAAATACAGGCATGCATCCATCCTTCCAGTTGATAGGACATTTTGTTAAAGATGAGCACTTGGTAGCTAAACTCCTTTAAATAGCTATAGATTTTAGTTATATTGACTGAATTACTTTAAGGTTTTGGGTTTATTTTTATAAAGCTGAAATAAGAATTAGAATGTAGAAATTGGATTGCCCTTTGGAATAAGGTAAATTATAAATAAATATGCAAAGGCTTAACAATAACAGTAAAAACAACCAGAGTCAGAAAGCAAATAGAAAGGTGTTGGATTTAAGAGAATGAATTAAACACGTATATTTAATGTGCTCCTTCCAAAAACCCATTTAAAGTGATACTAAAGTGTATATCTTAAAGTATAAACTATAAGGAGATGATTGCAACAAAATTTCAGAGGCTGGAAAGCAGAAGGACAGTGACGAATGCATCAAATGTCTTCTGAACCCCACTTCAAATCCTGGGCAGGGCACGAGAGCAGAAGGATATCTATCCGAGGCACCTACCCTGGGCCTTTCTGAGTGCACTGCAGTGACCCTTCAATGCCAGGGGAAAATAGCAGAGAGAACTGTGCAGCAACCCAAAAGGTTGTCAGTCTGGCTTTAGGCAGAGATAAGTCTCTTATAGCTAAGACATGAGTAGTGGAATGGTGACGCATAAAGATATCTTCAAAGTGCTCAGATCCCAGAAGAGAAGTCCTATCCCTCCCTCAAAACTTTTGGGGCCAAGGTGAGTGAATGTGGCTACAGCTGCAACAAAGTCCAGCTACAGATTAAATTGATTCACCCTCCACCCCAGTGTATGAATGGACACAAGAATAGGTGTACCTTTTATCGGAGGTAAATATCAGTATGTTCTCAATTATTCTTAACACGTAATTACTAGCATACAATCAAACGTGAAGAGATATGTGCAAAAGCAAGAAACTATGAACTATGTTTAAGAGCAATCAATCAATAGAAACAGACCCAGAGATGTTCCAGATGTTGGAATTATCAGACACGGGCTTTAAAACAAGCAGGAAAAAATGTTAAAGGATCTAGTGGGGAAAGTGGACAACATCTCCGTGAATAGATTATTCAGCAGAAGACTGGAAACCATAAAAAAGAACCAAATAGAAATCTTACAAATGAAAAAAAAATACTAGAAATGAAGTATTTATTCAATGTGTTTAACAGCACACTGGACACAGTAAACATAAGAGAGGTCAGTAGAAGTAATCTAAAATCAAATATAAAGAAAATAAAGGGTGAAAGGACATAAGATCTATGGGGCCATATCAAGTTGTCTATCAGACATGTATTTGTATCCCAGAAGAAAAAAGAGAATGAGGCAGAAGAAACAGGAAATTTTAGTGATTGTTCCAAAATTTATGGAAGTCCATAACCTACAGATTCAAGAAAAAGCTCAAACAGGATAAATACAACAAAATCTAAACCTAGGGATATCTAAGTCAAATTCTGGTGAAAACTGAGATAGAGAAAAAAAAATCTTAAAAGCAGCCAAAAAAAAAAAAAAAAAGAAAAAGATACATTATATACAGGAAACTAACTCTGCAAATTACAAGTGACTTTGTGGGAATACAGGGGCCAGAAGACAATGGAACACCACCTTTATTTTTTTATTATTATTTAAAAAAATTTTTTTTAATGTTTATTAATTTTTTGAGAGAGACACTGGTAGCACAAGTAGGGGAGGGGCAGAGACAAAGGAAGACACAGAATCAGAAGCAAGCTCCAGGCTCTGAGCTGTCAGCACAGAACCCCATGCAGTATTGGAACCCATGAATCGTGAGATGGTGACCTGAGCCAAAGTCAATGCTTAACGGACTGAACCACCCAAGCACCCCTTTATTATTATGTTTTTGAAGTGCATGAGTGGGGGAGGGTCAGTGAGAAGGGGAGAGAGAGAATCCCAAGCAGGATCTGCAGTGTCAGAGCACAGCCCAACACAAGGCTTTATCCCATCATGCTGGGCATAGCTCCATCTCACTAACTGTGAGATCATGATCCGAGTGGAGATCAAGAATTGGGACGCTTAACCAGTTGAGCCACCCAGGCGCCCCTGGAAAATCATCTTTAAAGTATTGAAGGAAAAATAATCAGAATTATTTTTCAAAAATCTGGAATTATATACCAGTGAAAATATCCTTTAATTCATTAATTCATTCATTTATTCATTCATTCATTTTTTAGATAGAGTGAAAGAGAGAGCACATGCAGAGTGGGGAGAGGGGCAAAGGAGAGAGAGAGAATCCTAAGCAGCCTCCACACTCAGTGTAGAGCCTGACACAAGTCTTGATCCCACAACCCTGGAATCATGACCTGAGCCAAAATCAGGGGTCGGTTTCTCAACCGACTGGGTCACCCAGGTGCCCTTCTTTTAAAGTGAAAGCAAAATAAAAACATTTTAGACAAAGGAGGAGAGAATTCATCTCCAGCAGACCTTCACTAAAAGAAATACCAAAAGCAAGTATTGAAGAGAGACAATATCAGATGGAAGCCCAATTTTGCAGGAAGAAGTGAAGAGCATCAAAAAGAATATGTGGGTAAATGTAAAATAGGTTTATTATATATAAATGCAATATTTTTAATAGCAATGTCAAGAAGGTTTATAATATATGTAGCAGTGAAAAACTGCTGAAGTTAAAGTTAAAAAGTTAAAGATACATATTGTAATTTGTAGAGCAGTCACCAAAACAACAACAACAAAATACCCAAACAAAACCTGAAAGAGGTATATTATAAAGGCAGGAGAAGAGATAAAATTAAATACTAAAATATTCACAATTCACCCAATAGAAAGCTGGAAGAGAGAGAGGGAAAAGAATAAAAATGGAGGCAAATGGAAAATGAACATTAACATAGGTAGACTTAATCCTGTCAGAGCAACAGTTACATGGCATTAAAATGGAATAAACTCTGTAATTAAAAGGCAAGATAATGATTTAAAAAATGGACTTAAAAAAAAGAAAAGACCTAACCACATTTGATTTGTAAGAAAAAAAAACTATTAAGTATGAAGATACAAGCAGGTGAAAGTATAAGGGTTGAAAAGGTATTCGGTGCAAATATTGATCATAAGATACATCTATACAGATCCTGCAGACATCGAAGTGATAAAAGTTGTTTTATCAACTTAAAAAACCAATACATTTAACAACTTAGATGAAATGGAAAAATTTCTTGAAAATAAGGTTTACTAGATTGATAGAAAAGTACAAATAATCCCTATGTCAATTTAATAATTGAATTCATAATCAAAATGTCTCCCACAAAGAAAATTCCAGGCCCAGATCACTTCACTGGGAAATTTATCAACATTTTTTTAAATTTTAATTTTAAGTAATCTCTACAACCAATGTGGGGCTTGAACTCGCAACTCCAAGATCAAGAGTCACATGCTCTACCGACTGAGCCAGCCAGGTGCTCCAAAATTCTGTCAACATTTTAAAGAAGAAATAATACCGATCTTGCACAACTCCTTTAGAAAACATACTTCTCAACTTGCTTTATGAAGCCAGTATAACCCTGATAACAAAAATACCAAAGACATTATTAAAAAAGAGAAAATTATGTTTTGTGGGCCATTTGTTTTTCTCTGTGTGTGTGTGGTGTGTGTGTGTGTGTGTGTCAGTTTTTAAAATCAGTACTTTTTATTTAAAAAAAAATTTTTTTAATGTTTATTTATTTTTGAGACAGAGAGAGACAGAGCATGAACGGGGGAGGGGCAGAGAGAGAGGGAGACACAGAACCGGAAGCAGGCTCCAGGCTCTGAGCCATCAGCCCAGAGCCCGACGCGGGGCTCGAACTCACGGACCGCGAGATCGTGACCTGAGCTGAAGTCGGACGCTTAACCGACTGAGCCACCAGGCGCCCCTAAAATCAGTACTTTTTAATGCAAACAACTTGACTAAAAATCTGTCACAGAATTTTGAGACCCATTAGAACACATTTAATGAGGATAAAAAAGAAAATTGTACACACTTTCATGAATTTACATGTGTAAATATTCTTCATGAGATACAAATTGGATCCATCAGCATATTAAAAAATAATATATCATGATCAAGTGGGGTTTACCTTAGTAATGGAAAGTTGGTTTAAGATTCAAAATCCATGAATGTAATTTACCATATTAACACAATAAGGGAGAAATATATGATGATCTCAAGAGAGGCAGAACAAAATCTGATAAAATTCACTCATTCATGATAAAACATCCATAAAATTAGAAATAGAAGGCAACTTGAGTAGTCTGGTAAAGAGCTGAGAAACTGATGCATTAGTAGCTCTGAGAGTGAAGATAAGATTAAAAACAGAAGACTTGCTGAAAGTTTGTTGAAAAAGCAGTTATAGCTTTAGGCTGTCCTTGCATTAGAATGACAGCCTGCTGCTCTCCCAGCAGAAGTTTTGAGGTTTGTTCTTTGTAGCAAAAGGACTGTGGACTATGGGAAAATGGTCATAATAGAGGGTAGAGATTTAGTGAAAATTTAGGTGGTGAATTTTAAAACCTCTCTTCTCTCTCTACAACTCTTTTCACTAATATTGTTCCTAGAATGCTGACAGCCAGCTTTAGATTTTCTAGACAAGAGATGAGAAGATTCTACTCTAATAGATCCATGTAGCCTAAGAGAAAAGTCCTAAAGATACTGGTATCAAAGTTTTCTCAAAGAAATGGCCCAGTCAGAATACCATCTATGTTATTGCAATAAAAACCCGTCAGCAAATCTCTCCCCTTTGCACAGATCTTCCAATAATTTTTTTTTTAAATATCCCACTATTAAATGAAGAAACAGTTAAGGACTAGTAAACATCAGAGAAGGCCTGTAACATAAATGACAAAAAGCAAAATAACAGAAAACACCTGGCAAGAAGTAGAGACTATACAAGAACATGAAAACTTAAAAAAAAAAACTATTATTTTTTTTTAATTTAAGTACAGTTGATTCACACTGTTACATTAGCTTCAGATGTACAACATAGTGATTCAACACCTCATCTGTCACCATAAAGTGCTATTATAGTATCATTGACTAGATTCCCTCTGCTGTACCTTTTATTCCCATGACTTACTCATTCCATAGCAGGAAGCTTGTATCCCCACTCCCCTTGCCCGTCTTCCATTCGTCCATCCCCTCCCCTTCTCTCTGGCAACCATCAGTTGGTTCTCTGTATTTATAGGTTTGATTTATAGGCTTTTTCGTTTGTTTATTCATTTGTTTTGTTTTTTAGATTCCACATGTTAGTGAAATCATATGTTATTTGTCTTTCTCAGTCTGACTTACTTTACTTAGCATAATATCCTCTGGGTCCATCCATGTTGTCACAAATGGCAAGATCTCATCTTTTTTATGGCCAAGTAATATTCCATTGTATGTACGGAATCACATACACCATGTGTTCTTTATCCATTTGTCTATTGGTGGACACTTAGGTTGCTTTCATATCTTGGCTATTGTAAATAATGCTGTAGTAAACATAGGGGTGCATATATCTTTTTAAATCAGTGTTTTCATTTTCTTTGGGTAAATAGTAGTGGAATTAGTGGTATTTCTATTTTTAATTTTTTGAGGAACCTCCATACTGATTTTCAGAGCAACTCCACCAATTTACATTTCTACCAATGGTGCACAAGGGTTCTTCTTTCTCCACAACCTTGCCAGCACTTGGTATTTCTTATCTTTTCGATTTTAGCCATTCTGACAGGTGTAAGGTGAAATCTTATTGTGGTTTTGATTTGGGCTTCCCTGGAATAATGATATCAAGCATCTTTTCATGTGTCTGTTGATCATCTGTATGTCATCTGTGGAATATCTATTCAGGTCCTCTGCCCATTTTAAAGTTGGATTGTCTTTTTGGTGTTGAGTTGTGTAAGTTCTTTATATATTTTGGATACTAATGCCTTATCAGATATCATTTGCAGATATCTTCTCCCATTAAGTAGGTTGGCTTTTTGTTTTGTTGATGGTTTCCTTTTCTATGCACAAGCTAAAAGAAAAAAACTATCATCCTCTGAGGTATAAGAGGATTCATGAAATAAGAAAAAGATGTTATTTTTAAAAAATGATTAGAGAACAAGAAAACCTCTTGGAAACTAAAAGTATATTGTATTAGTGGAGACTCCATAGAAAGTTGAAAGATAAAGCTGAGAAAATCTCTAAAAATGAACCATAAACAAACATAAACCAAGGGAAAAAAAGCAAAAAATGGTGATGAAATGAGACAAAATGTAAGAAAATTATGAGACCTTCCCCCATTAAATAATAATGAATAATAGGAATTCCAGAAAAGAATGGCCAAACTATGGTGTATCATTGTGAAATTTCAGAATATTAATGATAAAGAAATTCTACAAGTATTCAGAGAGAAAGATAAACAGAAAAAAGTGATGTATGAAAAATCAAAAATCAGACTTCACATTACTAGCAGAAGCTGGAAGAAAACAGAATGGTATCTTTAGCATTCTGAGTGAATACTTTTCCACCTAGATTTCTATACCTAACCAAACTATCAATAAGGAAGGGTAAGTCAAAGACATCGTCAGACTTTTCAGGGGCTCAAAAAAATTATGCCCGATGCATCCTTTCCCAGGAAGCTATTGGATAATGTGTTCCACAAAAAAAGAAAGTCATAAAGATACAGGATCCAGGAAGAGAGGAGTCAAAGGAATTTTTCATAGTTTGATGAACTGAGATACTAGAGAGAGTGTGAAGCAGGTTAGAAAATGCCAGGAAAGGGGTGCCTGGGTGGCTCAGTCGATTAAATGTCTAACTTCGGCTTAAGTCACGAGCTCATGGTTTGTGAGTTCAAGCCCTGCATCGGCCTCTGTGCTGATAGCTCAGAACCTGGAGCCTGCTTCAAATTCTGTGTCTCCATCTCTGTCTCTGCCCCTCCCCTACTCGTGCTCTGTCTCTCAAAAATAAATAAAAACATTTTTTAAAAAGTTAAAAAAAAAAGAAAATGACAGGAAAGACCAATCCAAATAAAGGAAAAAGAACAGCCTTATGTATATGAACATAGAAAAGATTTAGACTATTGGGGGAGAAATTGGGCTGAATTAGTAATAAATAGAAAACTAAGCAAAAGAAAAATCATTACATTAGGGAAAACAGAAAGTTGTACAATAAAGGAAAAGTAAGGATAGTATACTGTATGTACATGGCTCAGCTATGAATAGCATTGCCAATGTCATCATAATGCAAACACTGGTCTAAACAAAAGTATGTTATAATTATATTGAAAGGATCACAGGCATAGAGTTTCTGCATGTGGGTGGTGGTCATGTGTGAATGGTGAAGGAATTGGAGATGGTAAATAAGAGTTAAATCCTCATCTTTTATAGACAATACCAAAAATCGAAAGTTTTAGAAGTAGGAAATATCCACATATCATTTAAATATATGGAGGTGAACAACAAAAGAAACAGCTGAAAGAATTGGAAGTGGTTGCTTTTGAGTAAGACGTGAGGTGGAGGTGGAGGCTGTATGGAAGAATGCTGGGATTTTTCCCAAAAAGTTTCACCGGATTGTGTGATTTTATGTTATGTCCAAATCTAATTTTGATGAAAATCGAAACAAAATTTGAAAATATAAGAATTATGGAATACCCATTTTATAAAGCAGATGGGGAAAATAGGGAATGGGGCAAAACTGGGAAGACAGGACATGTCCATTTTACATAGGGATTGCAGACTCAGAACACTGTAAAGGAGAAATCTGAGAGACTTTGGGTAGAGGAAATTAACCCTAAGTGTGGCATAGTATTTGTACCTAGGATTACCGCTGCCTAATTTAAATCTAATTCAAGCCACATATGTAATTTAATTTTTTTGGAGGCCACTTTAAAATAAGTAAAAGGGAAATGATAAAATATTAATTTTAATAGTGTGTTTTGTTTAATCCAATATATTCCAACTATGATGAACATATGATATAAAAATTGTGGTTTTTAAAAATTTTCTATTTATTTTTATTTTTAGAGAGAGAGAGAGAGAGAGTGCACAAGCAGGGGAGAGGCAGAGAGGGAGAGAGGGAGAGAATCTTAAGCAGGCTCTACGCTCAGTGCAGAGCCTGACATGGGGCTCCATCTTACAACTGACCATGAGATCATGACCTGAGCCAAAATCAAGAATCAGATACTTAAGCAACTGAGCCACACAGGTGCCCCAATGAGATGTTTTCATTTTTTTTTCAGTCTTTGAAATCCAGTGTATTTTACATTAGACACATCTCAAATCAGATACTAACTTTGCATAAGAAATATATGATCAGTGTTTAGAGTTACTAAAATTTACAGTTAAAAAAATAGATTCACATATCCAAGTTGTCCCAGACAGACTTAAAAGTTTTCCAATAACTGACTTGAGTACCAAAAAATTACTTTCCTTTTATGTTCACATTTATATTTATGAAATGGTTCATCTTTTTGCTTCAAAGAATTGATTTGACTTTGAAGCAAAACCTTATCAATTTTAAAGCCCCATCTAAGTTAAGTAAATTCACTAACTCTTACATCAAGTCAGTACTAACATTCAATTCAAAGGGATATTGCATAAATTGAAAGGCAATTCTAAATTTATCAATATTGACAAAGTGATATTTGCTTTTTTTATAGTTTTTGCAGCCAATTTACCTAACACGGTGATTATAATTAAAACAGGCATCCTGATTCATTTTTTGAAAAATGTACAAAAACATTAATTTGCTTTGTGAAAAGTTTCAACCAATTCTTTTTGCTTTCCTTAGAACTGAAGCTTAGCTCATTCATATGCAATATGATACAGTTGAGAATACATAAATCACAGTGCTGGTTTTTTTCTTTAATTATTGAATGTGGGAAGTGTTCTTTTTGATTAAAAAAAAAATCTTGAACTGGAGTTATCCGTACTGTAACTCTTTTCAAAACCCACCCACAACTTGGGGCACCTGGGTGGCTCAGGTGGTTAAGCAGTCAACTCTTGATTTCGGCTCAGGTCATGATCCCACCATTTGTTAGATCTAGCACCACTTTGGGCTCTGCACTGATGGTGAGGAGCCTGCTTGGGATCCTTTCTCTCTCCCTCTCTCTCTGCTCCTCCCCCAGCCTCCTTTGCGCTCTCATGTGCACTCACTCTCTCTCAAAATAAATAAATAAAAATGGGAGGAAAAAACCCATCTACAATTCAAGTAAGGAGTGTTGGTAAAGACACACAATCATCTACTTCAGTCTTCTACTTCAACAGTTCCATGAACTAGTAACTTAAAGCACATATATATTGAATGGTTTAACAACTGTACTCCTGACACTTTTCATAAGAAAATTCCACACAAATATTTTCAATATATATCACACAATGTAATGAAGCAAAAGGGAAATATCAGTCCCTTGTTTTAAAATTACAATAAATGTAAATTTTTGACCTGACACAGCTGTCTTGGTAGAAACTAATTTCTTCATATCTATCTAGCTAAAACTTTTCTTTGACATTTGTAAAGTATCCAAAATTACCTACACACTAAATATGAATTTTTTTAAGTCATGAATAGACAGCATTCTAAGTAAATTTGGAAGTTCTGTTAGACAAAAGGATATGCAAAGTATTAACTGAGTAGTGTCTCTTACATCATGTAACTTATCTAAAGATGAAAAAAAAATAAGTGCATGTAATTTTTCAAAATTGGAATCAAATTGTGGACGTTGTTGGAAAGGTCTTACAATCTGTAGGTACTTCTTTAGTGGTTTAATTGAAATTTTTCACTTTTGTAAAATTTCATTTAGTCTTTTCCTCATAATTTTCTAACAGAATTTCCATAACTGAAATAATGTATTTTATGATCTCTTTATCTAAAAATGATTTTGGGGTTCATCTCTCCATCTACCATGCCTGTGTGGCTCCATCAGTTAAGCATCAGACTTTTGATCTCAGCTCAGGTCTTGATCTCAGGGTTGTGAGTTCAAGCCCCATGTTGGGCTCTCCACTGGGCATGAAGGCTTCTTTAAAAAAAAAAAAAAAGACTTTTATGTGCAGGTAAAAGAATTCAAGCCATTTTATAGTTGGCCAAAATAACAAGCTCAGATCCTGTTAAAAATTGTTTGAGAAAATTTTTTTGACATTTAAATCTAATTTCACGTAACTAATTTCTTTCATTCTTTTTTAGCTGTTAACAGGAAACTTAACATCTTCACTGTGTTTGCTTTAAATGACTCCTAGTATCGTTCACTTTATTTTTGTTCTGCTCTGTAGCAGCCAACTGTAATTGCCATATGTGAAAATTGTGAAATTTGGTATCTTCTTCTAGACTCTTCTGTGCTTTATTGTTCTAGTTACAATACTAGCTTCTGCATTTCCAACTCAATTCCACATCAAGAGTATGCCTTTGGGGCGCCTGCGTGGCTCAGTTAGTTAAGCCTCTCACTTGGCTCAGGTCATGATCTCGCAGTTTGTGGGTTCGAGCCCCACATTAGGCTCTGTGCTGACAGCTCACAACCCCAAGGTCAAGTGTCACATGTTCACCTGTAAGGGCCAGCCAGGCACCTGTACATTTAAATGTAGTTAAATTTTTCTTTCTTCATTGTAGTAGTTGTATTTAAAGTGCTCAGTGGCCACATGTGTCCAATGGCTGTTCTATTGGGCAGCATAACTATGGACAGTAAGAATGAGGACCTGTTAGGGTGCCAGACATTTTGTTAGGGGCTTCCAAATACAGAATCTCAGCAGACAGCCTCTCTTCTGCTGTCCTGCCTGTTGCTCCCTCGCAGTGTATTCAATAAACTTCTATTTCCTTAAAACAAACAACAAAAAAGCCAAAGACAGTCTATCAGTTATTCTTCAGAATGGTCCCATGTGGTCTTATCTACTTGTCACATAAAGAAAAAGGCTCACTGAGATTCAGAGACTTGTGGCAAGTCAGATAGTTTATCAGTGAAGGGGCTGGAAGGACCACTGTTAGTCTGAACACAAAGCCCACATGTGTGTGACATGGCCTGGCCGTTGCTCAGGTGAAATGATACATATTATTGAACATGAAAAACTGAGTGCTTTTTTCCTTATCTCCCTATCCTCTTTTAAGTTTAAAAGTCTTTAATTGTTTCAACAATTTTGTATGAGTGAATTTATTCACATGAGTGAATTTATGAGAGAAATATTTGTCTCTTGTGGGCCAGGCACTATTCTAGTGAGCAAAAACAGAGTCCCTGCCTTCATGAAGTTTACAATCTCGTGTGAAAGGAACAGAAGATTATAAAACAAAAACATTTTTGGTGAGATAGTCTTCTCAAAATTAAACTTCTTGAACTTACTTAGAGTGAAGTTCCCAAGGTGATCCTGCTTTTCATGATTTTTAGAATGGGGATAAGGACCCAATTCTAAGGGTGACTATGCAAATAGTTGCTTAGTGGGAGCTTTTGTTACTGGCTGTGAAGTAATTGCCTCCAGTTCTGGGTAATTACATTCATTTCTGTTTGTGCCTTGTTACCTTTCACATGGTCCAGTCTCTCCAAAGTAAGGAGCAGGGCAAAAGGGCACATGGTGAAACTAGAAGGGCATTATATTCCTAGATTCAAGAACATCAGACTGACGAGGGAACTTTTTTGTTCCTTCCAGGGGAGCACAGTGGGATCACCCTATACCAAAGGTACTGCTTTGAACAGTGACAGTAAAATCATGATCTTACAATGTATTATACCTATGGAGTATTTTCACACTATTGCAAAAGCTACAAGAAGTGGAGTTTCCTTTGAGTGGGACAGTAAGCTCTCAAGTCCTATGAGCCACTTGTGGGCTAGGGTGCAGCTGAGGAGTATTGGGGGCTGGGGCTTCAGGAGCAGAGATGTATGCAAATGAAAGAATTTTCCTTAAATACAGCCTCAGGGGAGTTAGCTCTTTCAGAGTATTTTAGAACTCAACCAGATCATTGCATAAATAAGAAAACCTAAAATTCAGACAGGTTAAGTGATTAATCCACAGTCATACAGCACATTCATTCAGTGAGACTAGGACCTTAGGTTTTCTTTCCAGTTGAGGAGTTGTGGGTGAGGAGAGGAAGAAGGGAGTAGGTGGCAGGGCGAATCAGAGGAAACTAAAGATTGCATGGACAGCCCTGTAAGGCTTAGGGTTTAAAAGCTGCTCTTATCCTTTCTATTGTGACATGAAGCAGGTTTCTAACTCCACTGAGCTGCAGACTCTCAGCTGTGACACGGGGATGACACAGACCCCCTAGGGTTGCGGCGAACATTTGATGACATGATGCATCTGAAATTGCCTCCAACCTCTTGAAGATAAGACTTTTTCTTTACTCATGACCTCAAAATACCACTTCCTTTTAGTGACTTTCAAACCATCCATTTCAAACTTACAACTCCCCAAGCCCGGGTCTTAAGTTTTTTGGATTAGTGGATCAAGCTCGGCAGCCCTGCACCTGCTGGACCCCTACCTCCCCTGGGACTTTTTGTCTCCCAAGACTTCCCCACTTCTCTCCCAGAGCCCCATGCCTGTGATCACACCCAATGCCAGCCTCTTCCTTATTCCCCTCTCAGCATCTGGCCCATCCTAGTTGGAGTTCCACCTAACAATAGGAAGCCTTTACAAGTATTTGGATAGTGTGACAGCCTTCAAAGTGTTTCACAAACATTCTCCCCTTTGATCCTCACAACAGCCCTGCAGGGGACACAGGGCAGCTGTTATCATCCAAGTTTTACCACCACAGAACCCAAAGTGCATAGAGGCTAAGTGATTCGCCCAAGGCCATGAGCTGAAGAATCACTTGGTGTGCAAGAAGGAATGTAGGCTTTTGGGTCAGGAAGTCTTAGATTCAAGTCTCAGTTTTCCCACTTGCTAGCAGCGTGGCTTCAGGTAAGTTAACAGAGCTTTCCTGAGCCTCAGGTTCCCCATCTATAAAATGGGGATATTTGTCGTGTGTTCTGCAAAATCGCATGTTTTGTACGTGCAGTACTTAGCAGACAGCGAGTGTTTGGCAAACCTGACCAGAATCTAGTGTACTGCACCATCTCTCTACGCTGTTCCTCAACACCACTCCAACCGGAAATAAGTTGTTCCATGTGTGAATTGCAGAACCATTCGTTGTCTTTGGTTCCATGCCTCAGAAATGAACTCTGGCTGAGGCAAATAGGTTTTTGCCAAGACGCTGTTAAGATCACAAAACGGAAGAGTTGAAAAATTACTTTCTGGAAAGGACCCACAGCAGCCGCATGGATCTCTGCATCCCCTTGGGGATGGTCATTGGATGGCTCAGTGCCAACTCTCTTTCCTCCCCCTCTGTCTCTCTCTAATCAAAATCCAAATTTACAGAAGAGACAATCTGATTGACCTAGCTTGGGCCCTGTGCTCACCATGTGGGCAGGTGGGCAGGGATGGTTGGCAGCCCACTGGAATGATACGGAATGGAGGAAAGGCAGTTCCACAAAAGGAGAAATGCTCTCAAAGAAAGGAAGTCCATGATTTAGTCCTCATGTAATTCTAAAACCAACTGTCATGCGTGGCCGGCTGTGGCTGGTTATATTCACTTATGCTTCTGTGTTAACATCTGACTAGACCATTAGTCCTAGGGTTACTGGGGTGGGCGTAGGGAGGAGGACACCTCAGTTTTATGCTTAGATTCAATATGGAGGCCCAGAGACTGGCCCAGTGCTTTGCACATAATTGGTGCTCAATTAATATCAGAAGACTGATACATTTTTGTTGCTTTTATTCCAGTCTTTGATTTTTCCAGTCCAAAAAACAAATTAACTTAGATCTTTCCTACTTATACCAATTCCTAAACCTCAGAACACCTACCTACATGCAGCCACCAATAAAGCAATCAGTCAATACCAATTCACCTAATTAGTTTCCTCACACGAACAAATAGATTCCTTAGGCCTGGCCATTTCCCACCACAACCCCTGGCCGAGGAGCCTGTTGTCTTGCCAAAGGACTTGATTAATAAGTCATTGTAATTGGGGCACCTGGCTGGTTCAGTCGGTAGAATGTGCCTCTCTTGATCTCAAGGTTGTCAGTTCAAGCCCCACGGGGGGTGTACAGATTACTTAAAAATAAAAGAAATCTTTAAAAAAGTCAGTTATTGTAATTGAAGCTGAATGCAGTTAGTTGCATATTCTTGAACTCCTCAAGTTTAATTCCACAAAATTATATCACAGAATTGGGGCATGATCAAGTATTTCTAACGAAAGGAATAAACAGAACTAGCCTAAGTACAGGTTCATGTTTGTGAGTATGCATATGACAAGCATAGACTCTTGCTATCCCTGCCAATAAAAAGTAGCAAAGCTTAAATACATGTAGGAGCTCCTAAACACATGGCCCATTGTTGAAAACAACTGGATACCCTTGTCCTAGTCAGGCCCAACATTTTGATGTTAGCGATACCCTCTTTAAATCTGTCCCAATTTTATTCTTTCTGTAGGCACAGATGTTAGATCAGGTCTACCTTTTTTTTTTTTTTTTTGGTCTTATTTTCTCTCTCTTTGCAGTTCCCTTAAATTTGTTCTTTCAAATTGTTATTAATTTCCTAGAGGACATGTCAGAAAATAGCCGATGAATAAAAATAGTGCTGTCCACCTTTGACGAAACTTTTACTCAATTGAGCAGGCAGGATTTTCATGAAGAAAATCTGAGAATTAATTAATTAACTGTAACTGAATTTCACCTCTTTAACCTTAACTCGTGAGCAAACCTGAGCTAAATAAACATCTGACCATTCAATCTCTTCCACTTAAGGTTAACTTGAGTTTATTATTCAAGCTACTGCCCTTGTATATTAGGCAACGCATAAATTACGCATACTAATTACCCTGGATGGGGCACCACTTTAATGAATTCTTTTAATTAAACTGCAACACAGTGGTTTTGCACAGGATGGTCTATATTTCATCCTTAAACTACGTTAACCTTCATCTTTGTCTGGGCAGCTCACACATCCAACCAGGGAAGGTCTGAGTTTAATTCATCTAAGTATATACATTCAACAAACCCACCCCCCTTGACTATCATAGGAAAATTTGAAAAATGTTTCTCTTCTGCTTAGAGGTTAAGAAATTAGATGCCTTTGTGAAAAGTTATGATTCTTCTGGGGATACTAGGATGGAGAAAAAAGGCAAAACAAAGCAAAAAATGGTAATGACAGAATCAACCAACATAGCACTCCAGTCCTTAAAGCATAAATAACAGGAGTCATATTAACAATATCTTAGTAGTATGTGCTCCCAAGCAAAGTAGTAGCTTACTACTGATATACAGATCACTAATACAAAGATTACCTGTAAGGAATGACTCTTTACTTCATGATCTTTATATTACAGTGTTTACAGTAAATAATCTGCATCATGAGTCTCGTTTTCAAAGATACAGTTCTCTATGATCTGGAACCATCAGTGGATGGAGCAATAGAGAAAATTGAAACTCATGTGTATTTTAGCCAGGAATATTAATCTTCTCTTGTCTTTACCGAGCTTTTGCTTCTACATAGTAAAATTGACTGCTTTGGCTTTTACCTCTCTAATACCTAAGTGGGGGAAGTGGCAGGGGAAGAAAGGGGAGAATCCAAACAGGCAAAGGCAATTTGGATACCAGGAACCTTGATAATCCCCAGTTGGTCAACACACATTTCATATCTGCTGTCTTCCTAGCATGATGCCTGGTGCCAGCATATCTTGGTGATTGCGAAATGTTCTATTTGAATTTTTCAAAAAAGAAAAATAAACCTTTGCATTTATATGTTTGTACTTATATGAACAAATTCAGGAAGATACACAAAAACTGTTGGGAAAGTTTGCTTCTGGGAAGTCTGGGATCTGAGTTGGGAGGGAAAGTTACTCTATATTGTTTCCTCCTCTTCCATCTGCTCCTCTTGCTAGTACTCTTCCTTTCCTCTTTCTCCTTCCTCTTCTATCATAAGCATGTGATCCTTTTTAATTAAAAAATTTTTAAAAAAAAACTCAGCTAAGTGTCTGACTCTTGATTTCAGCTCAGGTCATTATCTCACAGTTTGTGAGTTCAAGCCCTGCATCGGGCTCTGCACTAAGGGTGTGGAGCCTGCTTGGGATTATCTCTCTCTTCCTCTCTCTCTGCCCCTCCCCTACTCTCTCTTTTTCTATCTCTCTCTCTCAGTAAACTTACAAAAATTTTAAAAATTAAAAAATGAAAAACACTAAAAATATCTAGAGAGTGCCTAGTCCACCAGGAGAAACAAATGTATCACAGTCATGTGGTAAGTGCTTTGATAGGGGAACATGTAGACTATTCTAGAAACATAAAAGAGGGATCATGTAACTCTGGAGAACTCAAGGAAGGCTCCTCAGGGGAGGAGGCTTTTGAGTTGGGTCTTGAATAATGAGTGTGACAGTTTTTCTGGCTGAGCACCCACTCTTGTGTAATGAGAAGCATGAGATTATTCCATTCGTTCTAAAACTGTTCTGCTATGCTCCTGCAGGACTTTCCTAATGATATAATGATATATGCAAACAGTGTTTAAGTCATTCTAATTTCTGACAACAAAATGTTTGAGAGTGGTACTTTGGAGGTGCCTGGTGGCTCAGTCAGTTAAGCATCTGACTCTTGATTTTGGCTCAGGTCATGATCCCAGGCTTATGGGATCAAGCCCCACATCAGGCTCTGTGCTGGATGTAAAGCCTGCTTGGGATTCTCTCTCTTCCTCTCTCTCTATCCCTCCCCCACTCATAAACATGCTCCCCTTTCTCTCTTTTTTAGAGAGAGAGAGAGAGAGTGATACTTTTAAGTGATCCCAAAGAAAAATTACTCATTCTGGAAAACAGTTGGATATGCCTGAAATTCTAACTTCATAATTACTCCCAACAGTCCCTTTAAATTCTGCACCAAGCCCTAACTTAAGCCAAAATTTGTACAGAAGCCAGTGACCTGTGGCATACAACCAATCTTCATTTTGATAGGAAAGAACAAGCATGTAGAGTATTTTCATAAACAAAGCCTCTTTTTTCACCCAGTGAGTCAAACCATTGTTTACTAAAACTAATAGAAAGTTACAAAAGGGGACACTCCTCCTACCACCACACCTAAGTAGTTTGTAGTCTTGAATATTTCAGCCGATTTATTCCATTTCAAAGGACAAATTGCCTTGCAGATTTTATAAAATCATTTTTTCCCATTGTAATCACTGAAGAAGGCCTTCAGATTTTCAAATCAGGTAGGACTACAGAGGTCTTCCAGTTGGGCTGTGAGTACAATGCAGACTTCACCTTCAAGTCTTGGATAGGTCTTTCTGTACCATATGTAGACTGCCTATTTGTAGAAACTTATGCAGCCAACCTACTGGACATTTCCTGGGGGAGTTTGTCTCACTGCTGGCCATGTTTAAATGTGGGTCAAAAGAAATAATACAAAGCTATCTGAAATGTAAAAGGTTGAGATAAACATAAATGTATTACCTGTTACTTTTAATTTTTCTCTATGTTTAAGAACATTTTAGTATCTTGAGAATACTTTAAATATTAGCTCTCTTATCAAACATCACAGCCATTTGGCTTGCTCTGGGCTCCCCAGATTTAATAAGCATGGAGTATGAAGGACTGAGCTCTGGGTTGAACACCATTAGGGACTTCTTTGAGGACCTACTCTTCAACCCTGGCAGAGCATCCAACTAAGCCATGTCTTTTTCCTCTACCAAGTTTCAGAGATTACTTATTATAATTTTCTCCCACAGGATTAACAAGGTTTATTTTGCTCACCACCTAGTACAAATGTTCTACAAGCATGTTAAATTAAAGAAGAGGAGTTTGTTGAATTCTTTATCTGCAGAATTTTGCTCATCCACCAACCCAACAATACTTTTTAAAACTTTTTAGAAGTAAAAAAAAATGAAGTTACTTCAATAAGACATATTCCTAGTGAACCCACAAAAACTAGTAATCATCATGCTCTTTTCTAAATGCTTCCTAATCAGCACTTTAATAATATTTAATAATTCTGTTAGACATTAACATCATATCTATTGGTCTGTAATTCGTAGAGTTCATTCCTTTTTGAACAATTAAGGAACTGCTTGCCTGTATGTCTTACTCTGGATACCTCCCTTCATGACCCAGCAAGGCCTAGCTCTTACTATCACATCAGTACATTTAGAAATGAAATTCCCACTCTTTCCTGACCTCCACAGCATAGCTACAATAGAGGAAGGATGGGGAAAGTGAAGACCATAAGGGTCTCAAATTTCATATTTTCCTATTGATGGAGTTATTTGGGGCACTAAATTCCCTTATTTTGAGATCATTATGGAGCCCTCGTAAAAGGGATTCTGCCTCCCAACCAAAGCTACAAATCCTAGAAAGAGACTGGGATCTGTCCGCCTCTTAGAGACTTCATTTGAATATGCAGTAACAGGGAAGAGCCTACAGATTGATCTCATCACTACCCTGACACTAGTATGATGAGTACCTTTCAATTATTTACTGAGGCACAGCTATGAGCCAGATGTAGGGGATACAAAGATGAATGTCACATAGTTTCTGCTCTCCAAGAGCTCACAGGGAAAAGAGTGGCAGACAAACCACTGTAATGAAGTGGAATGTGCTCCTCTAGCTGGATGAGCCAAGTACAAAGCAGGAAACCAGGACTCTTCCCAGTAGAGCTGGGCGGGCTTCACACAGATCCTGAATGGGAGATATTTTGAAATGCTTGACTCCTGTTTTACATTTTATACCAAAGAGGCAGAAGAAAGAGAAGATGGTTTATATGCATGGGTAGAATATAATTTAAAGGCAGAGAATTCTATAACTGGCGGATGACTAAACCTAAAGGGAGATTTTTCTTTCCACTGACCCTCTCAGCAAATTTAGAAAGCCCCACAGCTTATTAAACGATGACAAAAAGTAGGCTCCAGAGTGATTTTTTTTATGATGACAGTGATGGCTCTGGAGTCAGACAACCAACTTCCCCTTTCAATGTGCTGTGTGACCTTGAACAGGTCACTTAGCCTCTCTAACTCTCACCTTCCTCATTGTTAAGACTTGCATAATAATAGAACCTACATCACAAGATTGTTGATGGTGATAAAATGAGATAATGCATGTAAAGTAGTTAGCAAAGTGATGGGTCCCCAGTAAGTAATTATATATTATATTATATTATATTATATTATATTATATCATATCATATATCATATCATATCATATCATGTTATATTATTATAATTAGTGTGAGTATTATTATAATTAGTATGAGTAAGGTACGTGCATCTTGGACTTCTAAGTAAGAGGATTTTATTGCCAAATTTTCAAAATGAATCTAGGAGTCTTCCAAAGCTCATAGAATATAAGAATGTGAGTTATAAATCATAATCACATGGGCATACGAAGCTGCAAAATATACACATACACACATGTATTCATTTCCATTTAGAAACCAAATTACTGTTACAGATGGCCCACTCAAAAGCCCTGGAATGAATTGTTTAAAAAAAAAATTTTTTTTTTAACGTTTATTCATTTTTGGGAGACAGAGAGCATACGTGGGGGAGGGGCAGTGAGAGAGGGAGACACAGAATCTGAAGCAGGCTCCAGGCTCTCAGCTGTCAGCAGAGCGCGACAAGGGGCTTGAACCCAGGAACCGTGAGATCATGACCTGAGCCGAAGTCAGACGCTCAATGAATTGAGCCACCCAGGCGCCCCTGGAATGAATTCTTAATCACTCAAATGCTATTTTTATTGACTTACTGAAAGTGTCAGTCCTTTGTGATGCTGTGGATTTCTTAGAAATGACTTGTCCGCCACCACAGAGGGTAAGAGCATGCTTGCTTTCCAGTGTGCCCCCGAGAAGAAGGTTTATCCCAGACAGCCGAGAGCACCGGCTCTGGAGAAGAGGCCCCAGCCCCCAGGAACACACTCTCAGGCTAGGGGTGACCAGGAGGCAGCCACCTGGGGCTGCCCACTCCCCTGGAGTAACTCCACAACTACTGCTTTGATCCCTTTGTGTTGCTTATGGCTTCCCGGTGGCGTTTTCTGCCCCGGGCTCTCCACATGCAGAGTGTCTCCACGCTGTCCTTGTAGGGAACATATGTTGTGACGAACCATCTGGCCTTTATGTATCTCCCCAGCGGCCATGGTATAAAAACCTGCCTGTTTGGCAGCTACAAGTGCCCACAGTCCCTTTAGTCTCTTTCTTGGTCTGAGTGTTTTTCAACATCAATGGGCGTAATTAGGAAGAACGAAACCAAGCATATGGATTCAGGACTACATTATGACCATGAAGGGAGCTTTATCTTGGAAGAGGAGCTACTCAGGGTGGGCCCAGCCTGAGGCTCCCAGGCAAATGGGAGTGTAAGAGCCAGTAGAACTGGCTCACCAGTTTACAGCTGGGCATGGTGTCACGCAGGCTTAAAGCTCCAGCTCCACACTGGTCATGCTCACTGCCATCCAGAGCTTGGCTGAGGGGAAAGGAGGCCGCTTGCTGATGAGGGCACATGCCGTATGTGATGGAAAAAATACCAGAACTATTCAAATCCTGGAGTCAGCATTGTTTGTGTTGCCTCTCTTTGAACAGAGGAAGAATTCATCTAGTTGCTGAATAGTAGTTTTTCCAGAATATATGGAAGGAGAAGCCAAAACCAAGCTCTAGAGAGTCGAAAATAGGAGATAAAATTTGAAAGTGTAATTTATACTGTAGATACATACAGTGGAATACTAAGCAGTTAAGATGGGGAATTTTTTTTAAAGTTTACTTATTTATTTTTGAGAGAAAGAGAAAAGGAGGCGGAGATACAGGGAGAGAAAATCTCAGGCAGGCTCCACACTGTCAGCATGGAACCTGATGCAGGGCTCAAACTCATGAACCATGAGATCATGACCTGAGCTGAAATCAAGAGTCAGATGCTTAACTGACTAAGTCACTCAGGCACCCCTGAAATTTAAAAAAATTTTTTTAAATGTTTATTTACTTTTGAGAGAGAGAGAGAGAGAGAGAGAGAGGGAGAATGTGAGTGGGGGAGGGGCAGAGAGGGAGGGAAACACAGAATCTGAAGCAGGCTCCAGGCTCTGAGCTGTCAGCACAGAACCCAGTAAGGGGCTTGAACCCATGAACTGCAAGATCATGACCCGAGCCAAAGTCAGACACAACTGACTGAGCCACCCGGGCACCCTGTTAGTTAGCTTTCTTGGAGCAGCAAGAAGAACCTGAGCTGATGGGGGTTGACATGGGAAGAAATTTTACTATATACTTTTATTTATTTTAATCTAATTTTTCAATGTCAAAAAATTAAATGCATTTAGAAGTTTTGAAAGTACCATTATAAAACATATTGATAGGCCATTGGAGATTGCATACTAGTAGATTTATGAATACATTTTTATTAGTTTGTCTTTATGCCCATCTTTCTACATGCGTAAAGGTATTTGCTTTTCAACAATATCTTCCATAACTGATTATCATAGGATGGGATAACTTAAGTATTGCATATTTTGCACTGAGAATTTTCCATCAAGAAAAAAAAAACAAAATAAATATAAGCTATATTAATTAACAGGTTTGAATATGGTTATGTGAAATAACTAGAAGCATTAATCCTTTATTTTTTCCCCTGTGACTCAACTAACATTTGTTGAACAAGTATAGTGCACTATTGACAACTTGCTATATAGTCCACAGTTTTCACTGCATGAAACTGACTTTGTATAGTATAATTCAGACAGGAATAGTTTTGGTTCAAGAACTTTTCTGAAAGATTCTTTACTTAGCTGTTTCTCCCAGAAAGAATATCAGCTGGTTCCTGCAGATTCAAGGTTGTTTTTATTTTCTAATAATGCCTCTGGGACTGACCAGAGATGACCAAGATGCTGCTTAGAATAAACTAAATATTATTTACAAACTAGTAGAGCCAAGAATGTTTATGTTCATCAGTGTCTCTCCCTTTCCCCAAAATATACATACCTAACCAGAGCCCTTCTTGTAATAATCCATTTCCATTCTTTTAAAAATTATAGAAACCCAGGAGCACCTGGGGTGGCTCAGTCAGTTAAACATCCAACTCTTGCTTTTGGCTCAGGTCACAATCTCACAGTTTTGTGAGTTCACGCCCCATGTCGGGCTCTACACTGGCAGCGTGGAGCCTGCTTGGGATTCTCTTTCTCTCCTCTTTGCTCCTTCCCCGCGCTTTCTCTGTGTCTCCCAAAATAAATAAATAAACTTTAATTAAAAAAATTAAAAAACAGAAGAAAAAAGAAAAGAAAAGAAAGAAAGGAAAAGAAAAGAAGTGGAAGCTTGTTCCTCTCCTGGTTAACCCTTCCTATCTTCAGGAAAGGTAGCTTTAGTTATCACTCAGTTTCCTCATCAAAGGAAGCTAATTTATATTAAAAATTTTTTCATTATGGAAATCCTTACTGTAGTGGTTTTGCACTGTATAAATTTAGCTAAACTGGAGCCAATTTTCCCAGATCTCTTTTCCTGTAATGTTCCAGGTTAGGAGTAGCCACCATGGAAATTTGCGTGAGATTTGGAAGGCAGGAGTGAATGAAGTAGGATCAGTTTTTAGGCTTACGGTTGCTTTAGGTCACCGGTCCTGTGGTGACTCGATAGGTTGTCACTGATCTGCTAGCTCACCTTGTGGGTGTGGGTTGTACCTGGGCCCATGGCTCCTATGGCTCCCATTAGATTTCCTCCCCTTGCTTTTTCAAGTCTTGGACCAGGTATGTGTGCAGCGGCGTAGCAAAACATACTAGCTTTTTCCCGTAAGTCATCCAGATCATTGAGGACGGAGGCCTGGAGAGATGGACACCTCTCAGTTCCAGTACATCTGCATGGGTTCTCCCTTATCCTTGTTCTCCTCCCCTTTGCTGTCAAGTCTTTCCCAGTTGCCAATTGAACATGCCAAATTAAACCCAACCCCAGACACAGAGGCCACAGCCTTACACAGACTTCTGTACTTGCTTCTACAATTGCATAATTAATATTTTATCCTATATCTCTTATAGTGGTTTTGCTTTTCTGACCAAACTCTGACCGATGCACTACCCAAAAATGTCCAGAGATGTTTCAGCGTTGTCCTTGCATACAGCCCAGCAAACCTAAGCATCATTGTCTCCATTTTGCAAGACAGCTGATCCTAGAAAGAAAAGTAAGCCACAAAGTTGAGAATCCAACTCTATTTAACTCCCAAACTAATATCTTTCCACAATACTCTATTGCCTTTGCTTCCAAAGCGAGAGAGGAACATGGTGTAAAAGAACATTGTCATAATAACTTAAAAAAAAAAAAGCAGCCTTCAGAATGGAGTGAGGAGACTATGCCCAGCTCCTAACGCAGAGCAGTGGGGCCTGAAATGCCACTTGCACTGTGATACAAGGCAAGTGTCTAGAACAAAAGTGCTTTGGGCATCTGGAGTTGAGGAGATGGGTGACCTTAGCCTCACAACTTTCTTAGCTATTTTGAATGAGTGCAGGGATGATAGTAAACCATGGGGTGCTCAAGAGAACAAAGTGAGGAATTTGTATTTCCTCTAGAGAGTGCCAAAAAGTCTCCTATCACAATATCCATAAATATCTCCAAAGACTGAGAGTATTAAGTAATGTTTGGAAATGTGGATCTCTGAATGCTTTTTGCTGGTTCTAGCTCTCTTTAGAAGCACATATATACCACAGGAATGCCTGCACTTTCCCCTGGGTTATTCTAAAATTTTCCATTTTAAAATTACTAGACAATGTGATTTTCAAATCTGAGCTAATGTTGGCTATGGAAAATGAAAGTAATTGCCAACTAGAAAATACAGAGGAAAAAGAGAAATTCCCAATTTTATGTGTTAGTTGAAATGTAGCAGGGGAAGTTAAGAGAGGGCAGGTCAGTTTGGGAATGAGAGATTTCTGGAAAGCCCTGGCCTAATTCATATCTTAGGACAGAGGAGGTTCTGAATCAGTACGGCAGAGAATTTAAGATTAGGCCTATTTACAACCAAGTGCACTATGCTGCTGGGAAAATTATCTTAGTCGGCTCAGGCTGCTATGACAAATACCACAGACAAGGTGGCTTAAACAACAGACGTTTATTTTCTTACAGTTCTGGAAGCGAAAGGTCCACGATCCAGGTGACAGTGGATTCAGTTTCTGGGGAGATCTCTCTCTTCCTACTCCATAGACAGCTATTGAGTGCTTCCAGTGTGCTCACTGGTCTTTCTTCAGGGCATGTGTGTGTATAGAAAGAGCAATCTCTTTGGTGTCTCTTTCTCTCTGTCTCTCTGTCTCTCTCTCTAAGGTTTATTTATTTTGAGAGAGAGAAGGGGCAGAGAGAAAGTGAGAGAGAGAGAGAGAAAGAGAAAGCAGGTAGGGGAAGGGCAGAAAGAGAGAAGAAGGGGTGGAGAGAGAGAATCCTAAGCAGGCTCTGTGCAGTGAGCCCAGAGCCTGACCCCAGGACTTGAACTAATGAACTGTGAGATCATGATCTGAGCTGAAGTCAAGAGCTGGTAGCTTAACCAACTGAGCCACCCAGGCGCCCCCCCTTTTTTTATGTTTATTTATTTTTGAGAGAGAGTGAGCGAGGGAGGGACAGAGAGAGAGAGAGAGAGAGAGAGAGAGAGAGAGAGAGGGGGAGAGAGAGAGAACCCCAAGCAGGCACCAAGGTCAGCATGGAGCCCAACCCAGGCTCAGTCTCACAAACGGGAGATCACAACCTATGCCAATATGAAGAGTTGGCCTCTTAACTGACTAAGCCACCCAGGTGCCCCTGGTGTCTCTTCTTAAGAGAATACTGATTCTATCAGATCAGGTCTCTACCGAGGGTCTCATTGAACCTTAATTACTTCCTTAGAGGCTCCATCTCTAAATACAGAATACTTTGAGGGTTAAGGCTTCAACCTAAGAATTTGGTGGGTGGTGACTCACTCAGTTCACAACAAAAGGAAATGTCTGTTTCAGAGAGTGATCCAAACCACAGCCTAACATTCTGTATTTCCCTTGTAGAGCCTGTCTAGGTAAAAGATTCTATCTTAATTAAAGATCATGAGTAAACAAGTAAATGAGAAAACCTTGGGATTTCAGCTTTGTGTTTGAACTTCATCCATTTTGTCTTTCACATCAGCATCTGAAATCTCCCCAACATGTTCAGGTTGTAACCTCTCTGATTAAGGAAATAAGGCTCGCCTTACCTTAACAGGCAATTAGTTTTTACAATTAAATAGAGGGAGTCATGATTAATGACCTTGCTAATTGTTCTTCCCTGATGTGCACATTAATACAAGCAGAATGCTCAAAAATTCTGAGGAACATTTATTCTTTGAGCTTGCTATGTTCCATCATTGTGGATCCAAAGCTGACAGAGATTCAAACCCTGCCCTCCTGGAGATCAGAATATAGTGCAAAAGACATGTGAACAGATATGTTATAGCAACAAGGGAGATATCTTGTCAGTTTTCCTGATGATAGTCGTATATGCCCGTTTTCCTGCCACAGCATTGACATAATGTGTACCTTACCCAATTAATTGCCAATAATGCCAGCAGGCCAACAAGTAAGAAAACAGCACCATGGACATACAGGAGAGATTCTGAGTCATTGGTGGTATGTCAGTTTTCTAGAATGTTTTCAAAGCACGGGCATATGTTCAAACTGTACAAGCTAAATGGAAGTTACAATTTTACTCTAAAGAGAAGCTAGAACAGTATTTCCAATTGTCCAGTTGATTGTTACCTGTTTTTTAAGAGGTCCATTCCTCTCTTAAGCCTCTTTCAATTCTGACAGTTGGAAGTAATGATTCCCTCTCAGAATGCCCCAGAACTCTGTTTCACTCAACTGCCATTTGTCATCCAGCGCCTTCTTATATAATTCCATTACCATTTATGGGGAGTTTTGCATCCTAAAAACCAAATGTCAGAACTGTAGAATGTTACACTGGAAAATCCTCAGACTGTTTCATTCAATTTCCTCCATTTACAGATGAGGACGCTAAGGCCCGTTCAAAGAATATTAATTAAGAGATTAAGCCTCTTTAAAATAATGACATTTAGTCACAGACTTAAAGAAGGTGAAGGGGGCACCTGGGTGGCTCAGTCGGTTAAGCATCTGACTTTGGCTCGGGTCATGATCTCACTGATTGTGGGTTCGAGCCTCATGTCAGGCTCTGTGCTGTCGGCTCAGAGCCTGGAGCCTGCTTCAGATTCTGTGTCTCCCTCGCTCTGCCCTTCCCCTGCTCGCTCTCTCTTTCTCTCTGTCTCAAACATAAAATTAAAATTAAAAAAAAAAAAAAAGAAGAAGGTGGAGGGAGTTAGTGCAATGCCTTAGAGAAGGCACATGCCTGGCATGTCCACAGAGGCTTCCTGGCTGGGAGGCTGTTGTAACTGGAGCAGAGAGAGCAAGAGGGAGAGTGGGAGGAGATGAGGTCTGAAGGGGGTGGGGGGAGAACAGATCATGGAGGTTGGTTAGTAGTTGTTTATTCTGATGGAAATAGTCATTGCAAGGATTTTTTTGGTCAGTTTTAGTGAGATATAATTTATACAGAGTAAAAATCCCCAATTTTAGTCGTATAGTTTGATGACTTGGCAGATGTATGCATGCAGCTGAGTAAACACCACCACAATCAAGATATAGAACAGCTCGATTACCACCAGAAAGTTCCCTCACATCCCTTTGGAGTCATCCCTGTCCCTCCTCCGAGCCCTTGGCAACCACAGATCTGATTTCTGTTCCTATAATTTTGCGTTTTCCAAAAATTTATGTCAGTGGAATGGTATAACATGCAGTCTTTGTATCTGGCTTCTTTTACTTAGAACAGTGCTTTTGAGACTCCTCCAAGTTGTTGCATATGTAAGTAGTTCATTCTTTTTTATTGCTGAGGAATATTCATTGTATGGATGGATGCACCTGTTTGCTTATCTATTTACCAGATGAAGAATATTTGCATTGTTTCCGGTTTGGGGCCATTGTAAATAAAGCTGTTATAAATCCTTGTGTATAGGATTTTGCCCAGAGCTTTTATTTTCTTGGGTAAATCCCTAGGAGTGGAATTGCTAGGTCATATGGCAAGAGTACACTCAACTTGGTAAGAAATTACCAAACTATTTTCCTGAGTGACTGTCCATTTTGTATTCTCATCAACAATGTGTGAGGGTTCCAGTAACCCTGTATTCTCATCAACACGTGGTATTACTGGGTTTTAAATTTTAGTCATTCTAATAGGTAGTTTTTAGTTTGTGTTTTCCTAATGAGTAATGTCTTGAGTGTATATCTTTTCAAGTCCTTATTATTTGCTATTCATATCTTTTCTTTGGTGAATTGTCTGTTTAAATCTTTGCCCATTATTTTTATCTTATTGAGTTGTAAAAATTATTTATGTATGCTTGATACAAGTCCTTTATCAGATATGTGTATTATGTCTTGTCTTTTTTTCTTAATTCCAAACTATCAGTTTTTTTCTTTTATGATTTGAGCTCTTTTGTCCTCTTTAAGAAATCCTTGACTAACTCAAGGTCACAAAAATTTTCTCCTATATTTTATTTTAAAAATTTTATACTTTTAGGCCTTCCATATAGGTCTATGATCCAATTTGAGTCAAGTTTTATGAATGTTATAAGGCAAAGTTTGAGATTTTTTTCATATAAGTATTTATTTTTTCTAGCATCATTTGTGGAAAAGAGTATTCTTTACCCATTGAATTATTTGGGCACTTGTGTTGAAAATCAGTTGACCATGTATGTGTAGGTCTATTTCTGGTGTATGTCTCTCTTTATGCCAGTACCACAAAGTCTTAATTATTGTTGCTTAATATTAAGTCTTGAAATCAGGTAGTATAAGTCTTCCAACTCAGTAATGCTTTTTAAAAGTTGTTTTGTCCACTCTAGGTCTTTTCCATTTCCATATAAATTTTATAACCATATTCTAATACCAACAAAAGCCCTTTTGAATAAAAGAGTGACATGATCTGGCTTAGCTTTTAAAAAGATCATTCTGGTGGCTGTGACTTGCATAGTATCAAACTATCCATTTTACAAGGATATCTCAAATCCACTGGACAAAGTGGAAACAAACAAGCATCACCCTATCAATAAGCATTCTAAAGTAAATCTGAATGTGTTGCATCACCCAAAGAAACTTTATTACTAGAAAAGGTAATAGTATTAGAATGTTTAATGTATTTGGACCAGGTCCAGCAAATGAAACGTACTCATGGTTGCCTTTGGCAAACTATTTGATGGTGAAGGGAGTCTAATTGAGCCCACAACAAATGCCTGCAAAGGTGGTAGGTGTTGAAACCACAGTCTGGTGCCGTGTCTTCTTTCCTTGCCTGGCAGCTATGTGACTACAATAGTAACGGGATTTTTTTTTTTTATTTTACTATTGTTACCATTCAGTGTTATATTAGTTTCAGGTGTACAATACAGTGATTCAACAATTCTATACATTACTCAGTGCTCCTCAAGATAAGTGTACTCTTAATGCCCCTTCACCTATTTCATTCATCCCCCCACTCGCCTCCACTCTGGTAACCACCAGTTTCTTTTCTGTAAAAAGCCTGTTTTTTTGGCTTGTCTCTTTTTTTCTTTATTTAAAAGCAGTTTTTATTTGTTTATTTTTTTTGAGAGAGAGAGCAAGCAGGAGAGGGGCAAAGAGAGATGGAGAGAGAGAATCCCAAGCAGGTTCCATGCATGGAGCCTGACACAGGGCTCCAACCCACGAACCATGAGATCATGCCCGGAGCCAAAATCTAGAGTCCATCGCTTAACCAAATGAGCTACCCAGGCGCTCCTCTTTTTTTTCTTTAAATGTAACAGGACTTTTGAAAGCAGATTGCTTGGATTCCTCTTGCTGTTCTTGAAGAATCTTGGTTTTTCCAGAATTGCATTCTTTTTCAGTGGAAGGAAAATGAAACCATACTAATTCATAAGTGAGCATAGATAAAATTTTGTAGCTTCCTCGAAAATCACCCTGCCCTTTATGCCTCATACCTGCCAAATGGGCGAAATGTCTTACCTGTCAGAAATCAGTGTGTTTCATATGCAAATAAACACCGTTTTTGGTTTTTTTCTCCTAATAATAGTCCTCATTGGTAGTGGTTCTCCCTTTTCTAAAATTTGGCACTTTCCATCTTTGCCGGAACAGTTGTTCCGACTATGAGTCATTTGAATGTGATGCATGGTGTTGTGGGAAACTGGAAGTTGCCATTTGGTTACTAACTGGGTAGCCTTAGGCAAAGCATTTAACCTGACCTTCATCTGCTCCCTCTTTAACACAAGGCTTGTGAGAATCAAATGTGATAATGTATATAGCAATATTCTGAGGATTCTGGAGGCACAGTGTACAAATGTTGGTCCCTGGAATTGCAAACAATAGGTAGTGTTGATTCTGTGGACCTGCTTACATATTTTTAAAAAGATATTGGACTAAGCTAGTGTTTATAGTGTTTATTGGGTAGTTACAACATGCTTAGCATGGTATAAATTATTATGGGTAGAAGAGAGGTGTACTTATAGGGCCTACACCCTCAAAGAGATTATAATTTTATCAGGGAGAAAAAATAAGAAACAACAAGAGACCAATAGTAATAGCTCATATTGGGACATGCTTTTCAGGTCACTGATTTCTTTCACATGTTTTGTCTCTTCTCACTCTAAAACTGTGTGCAGTGTGTAGGACAGATATCTTCGCCCTCATTTTACAGACCAGGAAACTGAGGCCCAGAAAGCCCAGGTGATTTCTCCAAAAGTTAAAAAGCTTGTGAACAGTGGAATTGGGACCCCAATCCAGATGATTTTCTGTCAGTTCAGAAAATCTGTTCTAGTAGTGCCCAAACTTTGATGTGATTAAGAACCATTTAAGGAACTTGTGAAAAGCTGCAGGTCATTAAATCAGTTGGTCTGGGTCTGAGAATCTGATTTTTAAACAGGGAGTTCATGTGATTCTCTTGTAGCTACACTGCAATTTCTTTCCAATTTACTCTTCAGGCACAACCATGAAAAGCAGAAGCAGAAAGCTACTACACCCTGTACAACTAGCCTGCAGAGTATAGTGCTTATGAGCACAAATTCTTGAGCCAGGCTGCCTGGCTTCTTTCACTGCTTACTAGTTGGGTAAATTACCTAACCAATCTGTGCCTCAGTTCCCCATCTGTAAAATGGGGGTATGACCAGTATATACCTCACAGGCTTGTCATGAAGATTAAATAAGTTGTTGATTACAAAGTAATTAGAGCAGTGCTGGCATACAGTAAGCTTTGTGTTTGTGAGAAGTGGAATGTGACCTATAGAAACATGTCCCTATGAGGAAGGGATGATGGGGAACAGCTTCTCTGAAATGCAGTGGCCTCATCCCTCCCCTTAACCAAGTTCCATTTCTTCTCACACCCACTCTTCCGATCTTGCAGATAGCTATTGGCAATGCCAGGCATCAAGTCTATGGGAGGCAGACTCTAGCCAGTTATCTCTGCTTGCAAAGTAACAAGGTTCCAAGGGGCCCTCCAGCCTTAAGTCGACTTTGTTGCTTTATCCCATTTAAATCCACATTCTCTGTTGAAGGAAATAAACCAATACAGTAAAGCTTGCTGATAGCCACTCCATCTGTATTATGGCACACAATGATGGCTAGAAGTTAAAGGTTTGATATATAGGTCTATTTTTTTATTGCCAGTCCCTGCCCCTGAAGAAAGTATTAAAATTTCCAGATGAGTAACCAAACAATAAATAGATGAGACAGTTGCTGTGAATATCTGATTTTTTGCATAATAATGAGATATTGCTGGATAATGCACTCTGCCATCCCCAGTTTGTCTAAATTATCATTTTGATTGGTCAAATGCATAAGAAAGATATACCAATAAAGTCGTGTCAAGTTCTCCATTGCAAATTGATGCAGGATGGAAGTTTCTTTAGGTTTGAGGTGAGGTGGGGGCAGGGAGAATTGGTTCTTCAGTGAGTAACTTTGGGTAGATATTTTCTTTAGCCAATTCGTAATCAAAGGCATCTGTAATTCTCGCTTCTCCAGGGTCACATGCATAAACATGAGGCAGTTTGTACCTTCTAAGGCCTCATGTGTTGTTTTTGGAATTGAAAATAAGAATCAAATTTGGAAAAGAAGGGTTGTTCTAGGACATCTGAGGTTTGTTTTGTGTGGAGCATTTCCCCCTTGATTTTGTATCCCTGAGATACAGCATCAGAGTGTTGACAGAACTTTTGAATCAGAAAGACCAGTCATTAGGGAACATGATGTCAGTAAATCCAAATAGCTCTTTTTCCACCTTAAAAAAATATGGAAGAATTCTGTAAGTTCCAAATTGGGATGAAAACTAAAATTGCCTGGAGTATTTTGACTTTGCAACTCTTCTTTCTTCTTGGTTATGTAACGCTTGGTTTAATATGGTTGGTAATTCATTCTGGATTTTACTTTTAAACTTTTCCTGTTGCTGTGTCGAAATGTCATTTTCATCCCTTTGTTCCAATTTAAGTTTTCCATGGCTTGGCTTGTGAACCCCTTAAGACGAGGAGCTACATCTTGGCACAATTTATGTGCCCTGAGGGGCTTGTACATAATAGGCACTCAGTCAGAGCACAGGCCTACCACTCAGTCTAGGATTTCTAAACATGTACCATGTTTTGAAATTTTTCAAACAATAACCAGTGATAGGATAGTTTTATATTTATTTTAAATTAAATACGGCAATTATTTATCAAGCGCCAACCATGGGCAAGCACCATACAGATATTAGCTCATTTACATCTTGGCAAAGAGGAAATTCTTACCCTTATTTTGCGGGGAAAGAAACTGAGTCAGTAAGAGAACTTGCTCCAAAACTTCTTTCACTAAGCCCCACATTTTTTGCCATTATCATTATTAAAATTATATTACTTCATCCTCTTTTGTTTCCTAGATATCGTGATCAGCCATTGAGCTGACAAACACTCCCTAACATTTGAGTGCTTTTCAAGTTGGCATGTAAGTCACCCCAGCCGTGGGAGCTGGGAACTGGCATCTGTAGAATTCCCACACATCCAAGGGGCTATTGGCAAAATTGAGTTAAAGAACCATCTCAGAGTGGTGGAGCTGAAGATTTCCTGCAAGTCAGAAGGCTGCATACTATAGTAAAAGGAAAAATGCATGAGGAAAAACTGGGAAAAATGAAAAAAATTTTTAATATAATTTGGGCTTGTCTCAAAATCTGTAAAATATACAATGTGATGAGTTGGGCATGGGAGAGAAATTACTGCAACCTCAAAGGAAGAATCTTTTGTTGGATTGGTTTGCTGTGATTAATTTATTATTGATTAATGCCACTTTGAGGATCATCTGAGGAAGAAGACACAAAGTGTGAGCTAGACTAGGGATAATGTCTTTCCTGTATTCATCTGGTCACTGTTGACTATGGTATATATGATATATAGTATGGTATATATGGTATATATGATATATATATATATATATATAGTATGGTATATACGGTATATATTATATATATATATATATATATATATATATATATATATAGTATTCAAAGTATCTAGAATACCACTTATTCTGACAGATTCTATTTATAGTTCATTGCTTTAAGCTCCGTGTATTGTATCTGTGCAGTACTTCCCCCACGTCCCACGCCCTTACCTCCTTCCCTGCCCAACGAATTCCTTGAAACTGTCTTATAGGGCTGAGCATATCTGACCAAAGAAGTATATATAACTGTAGTATCATAAGAAATAAAAATTTGGTTTTTGTCCCAGGCTCCAGGCACAGAACTAAAGCCCTTGGAACTTACTGTCTTTTAAATGCTAATGAGAAGACTCCAAGGATGGGGGAGGCCCTAGATAGCTTCTGGATAGGGGCTGGTCACTGGGAAAACTAACCAAGTGGTTACGGGCTTAGAACTTTCAGCCCCAACTTCAGACAGAGGAGAGAGGTAGGAGTTTGAATTCAGTAGGCAAATGGCCAATGATTTAATCAATTGTGCTTGCATAGTAAGGCTTCCATTAAAACCTCTAAATGATGGGATTCAAAGAGCTTCCAGATTGGTGACTGCATTGATCTTGCTGAGAAGGTGGCTTTGCCCAGAGAGGGCATGGAAACTCTGTGCCCTACTCCCCTCCTCCAAATACCTTGCTGAATGCACCTCTTCCATTTGGCTGTTCCTGATTTGTCTCTTTCATAATAAACTGGTGAGGTTTTTTAGCAAATTATGGAACATGAAGGAGGTTTCTGTGGGAACCTTTGAATTTGCAATCAACAGAGCAGAAGTATGGGTACCCTGGGGACTCAATCTGCAGCTGATGGCTAAAGTAGGGTTCGTCTCGTGGGACTGAGCACTGCAACTATGTGGCCTGTGCTAATTTTGGACAGCTAGCATCAGAATTAAGCTGAATTGCAGGACACCCATTTGGTGTTGGAGAGTAGAAGAATTGGTTGTGATTGTTCAGAAGAAGACACATTTGATGTCACAAAAGAAAACACACTTAATGTTTTATGAACGAATGAGTAAATGAAAGAATGAAGAAATCTTTGTCACTTGGTGCATTTTTGGCACAAGTAAATGAAAACCTGATTCAGATTGACTTCAATAGTAAAGAGAGCTTACTGGTTCATGATCAGACCTTCAAAGGTCCTGGGCAGGACCAGCATCAGGTAGTGTTCTACAGAGGGACTCAGTAATGTCCAACAGACTATTTCTTTCTGTCTCTCCACTCTTCTGTAATGTCAGCTATATCTTAAGGTGATTTCCCTGGGGTTCCCAAGACAGCAGTCAGCAACTTTCAGCTACTAATCATTCAGTTCTGTCAGGAAAGAGTGACGGCCTTTGTGGAAGCATTCCTGTCAGAATTCTGAGAATCGGTTTGATTGCATCAACTGAAGTCACATGCACATCTCTGACCAATCACTGTGCATGGGAATGCCCTAATAGGCATACAATAGGTTATTTGGTAGAGGTAGCCCTCTTACTATCTCATGCATTCCCAAACTGAAACTGGAAGTTTTGGGAAGGGGAGAATAGGTGCTTAGGAAGGCAACCAACTAATTTCTACTCCACTTGGAATATGCTCGCATAACGTAACAAGTGATGTGGTTCCTCAATTTATTCATTTTTTAATTTACTGTTTTATTTTAATCAGCTAATCCCTAACAAATGTCATACCCAGGAGAGGTCAGGCCTTACCAAAAGCTAATAACTGTGTAGTATTTTACATGTTGTACCAAACCAATGGTGTGTTTGATAGTACTTTGTAAACTATACACTCTATAAAAATATATGAGATGATCCCCTGAGCAACTAGAGAAATACAAGAACATATTGAGAGCTGTGACAGACTTAATACTTGATGCAGGTTTTGTGACAAGTTTTGAATAAGTTTATTAATAGCCCCCAAATTCGCAATCAAATGGATTATCAGTGAAAATCTAGACTTCATCTTGACCTTTTGCCAAATTTGTGGCTAATTTACCACCAGTAAAAACAGGTATGATAGTGAAGGCCTCATAGACCAATTGGCGCTCTAAGTTTTTAGCCCTCAGGTTGGCAAACTTTTTTCTTAGAGAGAAAATAAATATTTTAGGCTTTGCAATGCCCAGAATGTGGTCTCTGTTGCAACTTAACTCTGCTATAGTAACCGAAAAGCAGTAACACAGACAATATATAAATGAAGGAATATGGCTATATTCCAACAAAACTTTATTTTACGGGCACTGAAGTTTGAATTTCATATGATTTTCATGTGTCATGAAATGTTAATAGTCTTTTGATTTTTCAAGTATTTAAAATATTGTTTTTAGTTCATAGGCTCTACAAAAATGGGTGGTAGGCTGGATTTGGCTTGTGGGCCATAATTTGCCAATCCCCATGTTAGCTCAAAGCTGTAAAACCAGGAGATTTATGAAAATAGCATTACCTGAACCAATAATCTGTGCATTCATAAAAAATCTCACCCTATAAGTAGGATATAGAATCTGTAAGTTTAGTCATTATTTGTTTTGTCCCTGTCACTAAACTCTTAATACCAATGAATGATCCTCAATCCCCAGAATTCACACTTTACCTTTAAAGTTAAAGAGTTAAGATTTCTGGGGGCTCCTGGGTCGCTCAGTCAGCTGAGGTCATGGTCTTCAGCTCAGGTCATGATCTCACTGATCATGGGTTCGAGCCTCACCTCGGGCTCTGTGCTGACAGCTCAGAGCCTGAAGCCTGCTTCAGGTTTTGTGTCTCCCTCTCTCTCTGACCCTCTCCCACTTGCAGTCCCAAAAATGAATAAACATTAAAAAAAATATTTTAAAAAGATTTAAGTTTTCTGAAGAAATATGGGAGTGATTTCAGGTTTTGACTGGGTATCTTCAATATTAGGTTGCATCTTTGTTGGAGCTGGTGCAAGTTCAGCAAATCCTTACCTTAATTCACTGTTTTCTTCCCATAGTCATTTGCTCTCAACCATCCCTACTTCCATCAATGAAACCTCCTTTCTAGTTAACCAGGCTTGAGTCTTTAGAGTCATTGTATAGTGAGCATTCTATAAGAATCATGGTCGGTCAATCAAGATTCTGTATAGTGGACCTCCCTCCATGGGTCTTGGGGATGGGATATGACCCATATCTAGCCCATCAGAGCACTGTATCTCCTCAGCTAAAGTGATTCGTTTAGGGATGGGCAGATGACCCAAGGAGAAACAATCATACTCCTTCTTGGGACTTTTGTTAGAACTGTCAGGTTGAGTTAGGTTTCTGTTACTTGCAACCCAAGAAATCCTGATTAATTGAATTGCTGTTTAATTCCTTTGATTTGTACCTCTTTTTCCCAGTACTTCTCCCTTTCACTAGTCAGTCACCGTGTCCTCTAATTTACTGAGTGTGTTTTTCAAATCCATCCCTTTCTCTCCATTCATTATTTCACTGTTACTTCCTTCTATTTGTCACAGTAACCACAATGGTATCCTATTCAGTAAATATTCTCTGAAGGACAAGCAATATGTGATATGATGGTGGAATAGCACTGAATTTAGAGTCGGGTGGAAACTGGGTTTGAATCTTATTCAACCACTTACCAGAAAACTTATTAACTCCTTTTAGTACTAGTTTTCCTGTTTGTGTAATGAGAATTACTTCCTAAATTTGCTGTGAGGACCAAAGGAGAATAGCATGTGTGAATCAAACAGTATAGATACATACTTGGGGCCCAAGTAATGAGGGCTCTCACTGGGTGAAAGGAACTGTCGAAGACCCACCTGGCATCCTTGAAGAGCATTCTGATGTCTTTTCCATGGACCTTGCTTCCCTTCCATGCACCTTCTTCATCATTTCTTGCCTTCCTGCAGAGAGCATTTCTCGGTGCAGCCTCACTGCTTGTAAATCTCTTAAGGTCTCCACTAGTTCCACAGACTACATTCTGGCTCCCCAAAACTCCCATCTTCTGTCTCCACCCAGTTGGAGTTCCCTCTGGTCTCCACCATGAGGGCTCCCCCCCCCCCCCACCAAGTGACCTCTTTACTCTCTGCCAGATATGCCACCTGAAGTCCTTATACTAGTTATCATGAGTTTGAGCTATTTGCCTTCACTTAGTCCTAAATCTTAAATCCTTTCTCAACGCCTTCTGTTCCAACCTTTTTTTCCTCCTTTTTCTCAGAAATTTCACAGAACCTGTTCTCTCATCTAGGCATGCTCTCCATATATGTGCTCTCCTCCTCTCCCTGGGAATTAGGGCTTGTTGGGTATATAGGTGTACCCATTTCCCTGTTGCCCAACTCCTAGCACAGTGGAGTGCCCATACCCAGTGTCCAATAAACATGGGTTGAGGGAGGGACTACAGACTTTCACAGAGCTGATGGATTAAGTGACCCAGGATCATAAATACATCATCACTCAGGATTCAGTTTAGAAAATGGAAATCACACTAGATATTTCAAATAGAGGAAATTGAATACAGAGCATCAGTTACATAGGTGTCAGTAGGCTTAGAGCCCAAAAAGGAACACTGAACAAACACCAAGGCAGTAACTGCAGGAAGCAGCTACCACTCCTGGGACCATAGAACAGAAAGAAAGGGGATGAACATGACAGAACCTAGGAGTGTGGAGAAGGGGTCCCAGTGAGCTGAGACCCAGACATGGGGAGAGGAACTGCCCTGCTGCTGATGGTGCCCCTGGGGATCAACAGAGGGACCCCGAGGTGCTGGTACTCAGATCACTGCTGGCATAGCTCAGGAAGCATGGTGAGGCTGGCTCTGGGAATACTGAAAGATGGTGGAGGCTGGAGCCAGAGCCACTATGGGAGGGAAGCAAAATCAAGAGGGAGGTTCTTTCCCCCCTCCACTCTTCTTCCAACATTCCTCTAAGACTTCCTGTTTGCAGAAACACACAGGAAGTCAGCTAGCAAAGGAGTTTGGGAAACAAAATTTTCAGAACAAGGCCTAGAGGGCTGAATTTGGAGCTGAGTAGATAAGTAAATATAAACTAACTCAAAATTTCTAATATAGCTCTCATTTTTTTAGAGGAGGGAAAAGGTAGGCCCAGAGAGTTTCAGTGATTTGCTTGATGCCCCCTTTTTAAATCATTGATTCCATGCTCTTAATATAAACCCTTAGGAATAGTGCTATTATTTTCATTTTAGGGGAAGATCATACCCAAATGATAACTTGTGAGAATATCCTTCTACTTCTCCTCTGCTTTGAGGCCACTTTATGCAAATTAATGACATGCAGCATATGCCATATAGGATCACACATGTTGCTTTGAACGATTAGGGAAAAAAATAAAAGCTTACTGCTTTGCCAAGTTCATTGGTTCCAAAACGGGGTACTTTTATAAGGTTCAGGGAGGGTCATGTGAGCCAGCCTCCCCAACAGCATATGAATTTTCAGTTACCATCAAGTTGGTAGTATCAATATCAATTATCACTCTGAAAACTAAATGCTACCCATTGCAGCAGAAACCATCACAGAAAACTTCTGCTCCAAAGTGGTAGCAGGTTTTATTTTTTCCATAAGAAAGAAAAGAAGACAAAACAAGACCATCTCCAAAGTAGATTATTTAATATCTAAAAGCATCTTCTCCCAGTATTCCCTTTCCTGTGCCGTCTGCTGAGCCCCAGGGAATGTGGACATTCACACACACCAACCTTAGAGGACTGGCAGTTGACTGGCTGTGTCCTACATGGGTGGATATTTGAAACTCAGACAGAAATAGAACAGAGTAAGAGAGAAAGGTGCAAAAAGGGCCCTAAGCTTTACAAGTGGATCCATCCTTAAAGATGAGGTGGGCTGAAAGACTCAAGGACTAAAGCATGGTTATTTGAGTGGTAGTCCCAGAGCCTATTAGAGTGGGGGCTCATATGCACCACAGAGAGGCTGGAAACAGGTTATGAACCCTTATTGGAAAGTTGAACCACCAAACCATGGTGAGGTGATCAAAAAGCATGGGTGAGTTTCACCAGCATTCTCCAGTCCAATGACAGACTCTGTAAGGTAACCTGTTTGGAAAAGGCTGAGAGACTCCAGACACTTAGTAAACAGGAAGCCCACTATCCAGGTATGAAAACAGTTTCCCCAGGAGTCACTTATAACTGAGGTGCATGGTCAAAAGGGAGGACAGAGCTGGACAGTAAGCAGAAAGGTACACAACCTTCTTAAAATGCATGCCGATAAAATACATGTAAGTGCCAGTCTCCTGGTAGCTGGATTGAAGAAGATATGTGAGGGCTCAAGCATACTTTTAGAAAGCACCACTAAAGAATTGTGAACATCAAAACACCAGATACTGACCTCTTCAACGTTTGCTTCCATCAACAACAGACAAAATTGTATTTGCTGAGGTAGAAAGTTACCCTAACCCTTTCCTTCCTTTTCCCCTCCCTCTCCCCCTTCCTTTTTCTCTTCTTTCTAAAATGCTAGTGAAAATACAAAAGTGGTATTTCTCCCCCCGCCTCCCCCCAACAGACTTATTTTGCCCGCTGACACAGACAGTAAGGGAAGAAAAAGACATACGGGTTAGTAATTTTCTTCTAACTAGAGCATGTCCCCGCCTAGATTTCGTATTAGCTGTTCTCATTCTCAAAGGATTTGACCTAATTGTACATGGATCCTAGTTGGTTGGATACACCTTAAGACCGTTCCCCCCTCCCCGCCTCAAGAAGGTGGTGGTGTTGCATGGTGACTTTTTTGGTATATGATCGGACTGAGATCAAAGATCAACTATTGCTTGAAGGGTACTTCTGGTTTTATTGAAGGTATTGCTCCCCCCACCAGCCCCCAGCTGCATAAATTAAATAGAAGATAGTATAGGAAGAGAATGCAATTTAGTGACTCATAACTCATACTCGCAGCAAAGCTGGGGAGGGTAAGAGAAGTAACAAAAGAATAATTAGATTAGCAGCCGCAAAAATCATTTTGTGTCTGACACCTTGGTTTGAGGGTAATCCTCCTCCTCCCTCTCCACACCTTAATGAGCTTAATATAGCCCTTGAGTCTAAGAAATCATGTGAACTTCTGCCATCAATAACAAAAATATCTTGATATTAAATCAGATTTTACTGAGAGTCCATTGGGCATTGACACCACTTACTAGCTGGGTAACCTTGGGCAAATTAGTTAAGGGCCCACTGCCTCAATATTGCCATCTATAAAATGGACTTCATAAAAAGCACCCAGATCATAAGGTTATTATTACGATTAAATGAGTTAACATTTGTAAGGAACTTAAAACAGTCCCAGGCACATGGTAAATGCTATATAGGCATTTATTAAATTCTTAAAGTGTCAGGGAAGTAGTGTAAGCCACTGCTCGATGGGGAAAAGGAGACTAAAAGTGCCCTAACTTTCATGTTTACCATCTTTATGTGCCTGGCTGTCCCATTGTTTCCTGTCATGTCTTTTAACAATCTTAGCAGTTTGTCAACATTGTATCTTTAAATCTATGAAAAGGCCCACTCTGGGGAATACACAAAAAAAGGAGCAACAATTTCCCCTGCCATAACACCCCCTTTTCACTGCCAGGTTACTTCATGGGTGTGGGAACAGAAGGGCAGACAGTGAAAATGTGAGGGTTAAAAGATGGCATGAAACACAGACCTTCCTTCTATGAGCCCGCAGTCTGTCCTGAAGAGCTTAAGACTAAATTTCGCTCAGGCAAGACAACTTCTGGTAGCTATTTTTATTTTACAATTCCTCTATCACAGACAGTAACAGTCACTTAAGTTTACATGACACTTCAAAGCACTTTCACGTACTTTGCTCCACTTGACCATCGAGACAAGCCTTGAGCAAACCCTTATTCTCTATGAAAGACGGATAACTGAGAGCTAAGGAGAATTGCCCAGAACCATTTAGGTAAAAGGTACTAGAACTAGGTCTCAGGGGCGCCTGGGTGGCTCAGTAAGTTAAGTATAGGACTCTTGATTTCGGCTTGGGACATGATCTCACAGTTCGTGGGATTGAGCCCCCCATCGGGCTCCTTGCTGATAGCACAGAGCCTGCTTGGGATTCTTCCTCTTACTTTCTCTCTCTCTGCCCCCGCCCCCCCCACCAAACAAACAAACTTAAAAAAAAAAACAAACAGCTAGCACTCAAACTCAGGTCTTCTAGCCAAAATGTTTTCTTGCAAGATCTTGTTTGTCCAGGTGATGTTTAGTAATGTTTGTTAAGTTGGATTTAAGGAGACTTGAGTTGAATTGACTTGAACTGAATTAAAAGGACATGTGTTGAAATGTTCTGGGGGACACTTTTAAAGAACCATGCTAACAGGGACATCAGATTTTCATCGAGCTTCCCTGCTTTCTCTCACCTTTGCTCTTTCCCTCCCCCTATCTCTCCTCTTTGTGTGAAGTGAACCAAGCTGAGAGTAGGAGTGATCAGCTCTGGGGACAGTGGTTGGGAGACTGTGGAAAAGTAATTGTGAACAAATTCCTTTGGTTCCATGATTTTTTTCCCCATCAAAAAACATTCATTCCAATTCAGGAGAGTGATTTCCATTGTAGCACTAGTTTTGGAACTCTTCATGCTTATTCTTCTTTCTAGGTCTGCTCCAGGCTACCTGGATGTTCTCCCATCAACAAGTAGCTGATCAGCACCTGTTTCATGCCTTACACATTTAAAAACAAATTTATTAAAAACAATTAAGATCTCAAGAACTTCAGTAGGGAAATAAGACATGGAAGTGTCACGTAAGAGGGGCGCCTGGGTGGTTCGGTCGGTTAAGCATCCGACTTCAGCTCAGGTCATGATCTCATGGTTCATGGGTTCAAGCCCAGCATCAGGCTCTGTACTGACAGTTCAGAGCCTGGAGCCTGCTTCAGATTCTGTGTCTCCGTGTCTCTCTGCCCCTCCCACACTCGCACTCTATCCCTCTTTCAAAAATAAAACATTAAAAAAAAAAGAAAAAAAGAAAGTTTGTCATGTAAGAAAGGATAGTGGTGCCTGGGTGGCTCAGTCAACTGGTTAAGCACCTGACTCTTGATTTTGGCTCAGGGTGCGATCTCATACTTTGTGGGTTTGAGCCCCGCATCGGGTTTTGTGCTGACAGTGTGTATGGAGCCTGCGTGGGATTCTCTCTCCCTCTCTCTCTGCCCCTCCTCTTCTCGTGTTCTCTCTCTCTAAATAAATACATATTTAACAACAACAACAACAACAACAACAACAAAAGAGCAAAATTAAATGCCACAACAAGGAGACAAAATCTGAAGCTCTGATTCCTTGCCGTATGCCATTTCCCACCCCCCAAACGCCCACTCCCACCATCTCCCATCTTGAGAGTCAGCCATCTCAAAGCAACTGAAGAAGTGACATGGTCAATACCTGCAGTAGGCCTGGACCTTCTAGACTTGTGGCAGTCTGGAAGACTATTTGCTTTCAGTTTCAGGGAGGGTATCAAGAAGAAATGGTTCACATTGAGGGTAGATCTCTTGATCTTTAGACCTGGAACTTAACAGTGACCGTTCCCTCTCGTTACACAAACTACCCAAGGTCCCCACTTAAAAACTTCGAAGCTTCTGGGGCACCTGGGTGGCTCAGTCTGTTGAACATCTGACTTCGCCTCAGGACCTGATCTCATGGTTCTCTGGTTTGAGCCCCACATTGGGCTTCGTGCTGACAATGTGGAGCCTGCTTCGGATTCTGTGTCTCCCTCTCTCTCTCTCTCTCCCTTCCCTCTTGCACTTTCCCTCTCTCAGAAATAAATGAACATTAAAAAAGAAGTTTGCACCTTGCTATGCTGTGTAAACTGCCTTAAAATCATGTGAGCCTACATTAACAGATAAAAGCCTTCATTTCGACAGTTTCAGTACTTTTGTGATATCTGATTTTTAGTGGCATTTGTCTGGCATTTAAGACTGAACTTTTGATTTACTTTCAGAACCTGACTTTCGTGCTGTTAAATTTTTTGGATGTAGATAAAGAAATGTATCAGTGGGATTCATCAAATGAGTGAAATAAAGGAATTGGTTTACCTGGAATTTCTCAGGACCTTCCAACTCTTAACATTCAGTGTCTTTTGATTCTACACTGAGGCAATATTGCTCTGGGTCCCAGATAGAGGACAGAGAGCAATGGGCAAATAACAAAGCTGAAATCCTAAATTAAATTACATTATTGAATTTGTAGAGAGCTGTTAGGGAATCCCATATAACAGTACTAATGTATTTTACATCATTGAAAACACACTGTTAGGTATGAAAAATGTTCACCATAACAATCTTTGTATTAGCAAAACAAACAAACAAAACCTAAAAACATTTAGAATGTCCCAATTAGGCATTTAGTATTCCTCTAAATTGGTATACCATACAAATATTAAAATAGATGTTTATGAAAACTGTGTTATGAAAACATGGTAAATGCTTATGGTAGAATGTTGGAGAATTGCAAGATACACAAATTATGTATACTGATTATAATTATGGAAAATATTCAAAGGAGAAATGGATTATTTTAAGGTCATACAGGAAAAATATAGAAAAAACATTTCTATAATATAGTTGTAGTATTTTTACAGTACAGACTAGGTTTCTAAATAGAATAGAACAGAACAAAACCAATTATATATTTAGATATCAATATAAATCTCTCCATAAACTCCACCATTTCTCACTGCAGTGAAATTCCAAGTAATTATTTTATATGATTTATTCAGCATCTGTCATTTTAAGAATATAATGTTTGGCTACACAGCAAAGAATAATTAGCAATATAATTAATCAAATTGCTGTTTATATTTCTATGTCAAAGTTAATCATTTTCATTTTCTTGTTTTATGGAAGGAGTTCCTTTATTAAAGCCACAGTAAATTTAAATGCATTTCACACGTTTCAATTGTACAAACTTAATGTCACAGCTGAAGTCTGTAGTCAGTACTCTCAATTACTGACACCTAAAACAAAGGCAGAGGGTTTTTACCTAAGCCAAACCGAGAGGACTGTTTTCAGAACTCCCATTCATTCAGTTGATTGTTCTGTGTTGGGGACAGGAATTATTGCATATAGACAATCTGGACTGATCTGATAGTCATAAAATGTCATCCTTGCCTGTTCTCCTTGCCCTCTCCCTATCCACCAACACACACCACAAGGATGAGAACTGTTAGTGTCTTCCAGGCAGCCATAGAAATAGTTGATTCAGTCTGACTAATCCATTGAACACGGGAGGGGTAGGTAGTCATTTATCAGTTTTTCTCCAATATGAAATCACGCTAGGTATCTTGAGACAGACCATTATGTCACATTTGTTGTTCTTGTTTTTGTAGTTGCCATAAATATCATGGTACCCAGGGTGATGGGGAACTTTCCAATGATCATTTTTATTGTTTTTTATATAAGCCTTCAGTCTATCAAACATATGTAAATAAATAAAATATATGTTGATATTTCCAAGTGAGCTAGACATTTGCTGCTCTGTGTTTCACTGTAGCAGGTCTGATGGGGGAGTTTAGATGCTTGGAGTTTTCCTGTTGTGTGAAACCATTCTTGGCTGTAATGTCTCTCCAAGGAGCTGCTCTAATTAATGCAAAACACTCTAGATACTACTTAATAAATACTAAGCTTCCTCTAAGTGGCACAATATTAAGATCCTTTACTAAACAGTTATTGCTATGTACTGGAATCATCAGACCAATACATTGTGTTTTGGGAAGGAAGGGAAAGAAATGTATTGCAAAAGTAGAGTTTGGAAACATTTATTCCTGTGAACCAACAACTCTTTATATACTATACTGTCTACCTTAGTAAACCAATTCAACAGGGAACACTCTGGGGAAGAAATTAACTGAGTAAATAAAAATATACAGACTGCAAAGCATGAATCAGAATCACACTGCCTCTAAACAACAGATACTTAAAGAATGCTTTTTATCTGTGAGCTTAATCTGCTCTAATTAATGCTCCCAGTTTGTTCCTTCAAAAGCTTGCAACTGATTTGACATCAGTTATTTGCAGACACAGGCAAAAGGAGGCTGTCTGCAAAGAAGAACCCTTTGTCCATATATTCTAGAAAATTTCTCTAAGGAACATCTTCCAAAGAAGGTTTTATTTAGCCAGCTATAATTTTTCAGGGGTAATTTCTAATTATGTTATTATTAGTTCTAGTAAGTTTGTTAGTTTATGGTTATAAAACAACCAGCTTTTTCTTCAGTATCTTTTTTTATCTGTAGGTCTGAGCCACCTTCCATCCCCAGCTCCAGATACCAATCCCACAAATTAAAAGAATAGTTTAAATATGATCATACAGATCTTGAAGGTAAACTGAAAAGTATTCAAGGTTTTGATGCACCTGGGAAAAGTACCAGGCAAAAATTTTAAAATACAATAGAAAACCCTCCAAATACTTTCTCCTTCAGATCAGATCTCATTGAGACTTCAAATTTGAGAAAAACTGGTTCATTCCTCTGTGATCATACCTTGAAAGCTAAGAAGTCTGCTTCTTTACCGTGCCCTGCTCTGCCTCTAGGATCAGCTCTTAACAGTCACTGTAAGCTTTCTAAAATATGGACACGTAAAAGTCTATAAAATGCACCAAAACAAAAATGTCAGCCATAGAAGACACAGGATAGAAGTATTGCCACAAGATTATCTCAGTTACCGCTGACACATGTGGCCTGATCCCCCACCCCCACCCCCAACGCCCGAGAATGGGAAATGAAAATGCAGGAGGATTCTGACTTGGAAATTCCAACCAAAGAGCATCTCCTCTGTTGATCTTTATACAAGTTTACCATCATGGTGCTCAGAGTAGTTATCAGAAAGTGGGGTGTTTAGGGGAGAAAGAGAGAGAGAGAGAGAGAGAGAGAGAGAGAGAGAGAGACAGAGAATTGACCAGGTGAGGTTGACAGCTCAGCTTTCAAATCTGTTGTAACATCACTGACCAGATATTAGTTGAAGGAAGAAGACAGATTGACCCAGATGTGAGTCTGGTCTTTGAAAACAAGATGTTTATGTAATCCATGCCAAGCAAGGAGGTAAGAGACTTGGAGATGTGTGTGATATAATGATGCTTATATTGATGTAAATAAAGATTTATTTAAATCAAAGTCTCTTAGACCTGCTAGATGGTTGACCACCAAAGAGCTTCTTGGGAATCCTGAGGCCCACATTGCCACCCCCAATCACTTTCTTCCCCTCCCCCATTTTTTCAGACGCCAGAAGATGCCTGCTGCATCTTGCACTGTAGTGCAAACAGATCGCTGCAAAGAGAGAGGAAGATAAAATGAATTTAAATTCCAAAGGGGTTCCAGTGCCGGTTTCCTAGTCCCCGAGTCAGCAATGTGTTTGTGAAAATTCAGCCTTTTTGTCTCCCAGTAAAAAGGAGCTAAATCTACATCGGTGGCCCAGTCTCGGGTTGCTATTCTTTGCATTTTCTATTCGAGTGAATGAGAGTGAATGAAGTGGCCGGGACCCTTCATTTGATCTACTCAATTGCATAAAGTGACAGAATTCTAATATATTTGTTTAATGCTCTTCAATGGGCTTTCACTTTTTTGCTTGCAAATGAAGCATCCGTGGGCAAAGTTTCGTCCCCCTTTAACACTGGGACATATTTCATAACTCAGGCTGTGGTTTGAAGTGATCTTGAGAGGAGTTTTAGACTCAAAAAGTGGAAAATAAAGAAACAGATGTGAAGTTATTGTAAATTCCTAGAGTGGGCTCTGGGGCTATTGTGCCCCCACGGCGGGCGGTCCAGGGGCTGTGCCTTTCATGCTGTAATTGAAACATATTAATTAGATAATTTGTTGTTAGTTTAAACGAAACAAATGCATCCCCTTTGAGGCTTCACAACCGGTGGGTTGGGTTGTTTTTGTTTTGTTTTTGTTTGGGTGTCTCTGTGCATATGTGGCTTTAGGAGAAAAAAAAAAGTGACATTTACATTCCGAATTTGAGAGCAGATCCTAATCCTTCTCATTTGTTATATAGATACATTGTAAAAAAAGAGAGTTTCCATTTGTGAAAGTCTAAGCCAAGTCCCCTACCCTAACCTTGCATACACTAATGTAAAACCTTCTCTTTGCAGCTCTCCCCTGGCTTCTTGCTCCCACCCACTTCCCAACTTCACCCCACTCGAGCACCTGGTCAGATTTATGCTTCCAAGATGCGCAGTGTTCTCATCTATTTTAAAGGAAGTGAACGCACTGCTATAATATTTCATCCGTTCTGACAATCATTTATTAGCCCTGCTCCCGCTAGTCTTCAGGCTTCTCAGAATCTCCAACTCAGGCAACAGGAACAGTGAGAACTTCTGCAGCTTCTCTCTCTCGAGAAAGTGCACAAAATTCATCCATTGTGTAAGCATTTCCCCCCATCACAGGGAAAGCCACTTAAAACCACAGTTGAGTACAGGATCATGTTAAAAACCAAAAGTAACGGGACAGCCAAATTTCCAAATCAAAAACCTGAATTAAAAAAAAAAAAATGAATACTGCCCAAATTTACAAAATAGAAAATGTAAGTTAACTGGATCTTCAGGATAAGACTCCCCAATATACACCTCGCTGCATGGTGGTGTCTCTTTCAGTTTTATTTTAAAGCTGTGTGTATTGACTTTGGACTTGAGCCAGGTGAAAAGATTTAACATGACAAAGAGAGCCATTGAAGGTATCATAGTTATAAACTTCCTTGTTTGTGGGGGCACTTCAGCTAAACTGGGTGTGAGACTCAGAGCTGGGGATGGAGAGGGTGGAGACGTGGGTTTGGGCTGCCTTTGGATTTCTGATCAAGGTCAAAATATCATCAGTGGATTTTTTACTTTACTCATTCAACTTTGTCTGAGAAGAGATGCCTGCAGTTGTGAAAGAGGGCTCACAATGCCCAAGTTATTTCATTCTTTGCAATACACCATGACGAACTTACCGGCTGAAAAGAACATTTTCAGATCCTGAGTTGAAGTCACTCCTTTGCTAAAAATCAGAAATTGGATCTGCATCTTATTTACCTCAATTATTAAATGTATGTGTGTGTACATTTATACATAGACATTCTACTGCCTATTATAGGGTGAATATTTTACCTGATTATCCAAGTTGATAATTTATAAAATGTTTAAGGCCCGTGTTAGCCCATTCTGTTGCCTGCATTCCCAGTTCGAATTCAGTGTTAGTAAATTTGACAAATTAGAATATTCCGGAAATTGCCTTAATTTTATTCGGCAGGAAATGATGAATATTTATTTATTTATTTATTTATTTATTTATTTATTTATTTATTAATGTAGATGATGTCTTGTTGAGAACAAAGTTTCAGGAGTTTCCTAGCCCAGGGTGGAGAAGTTTTCCAGGCTTTCTTTTGCTGATCTTGTTGATATAATTGTGAATTGGGCTTGATGAATGAGTTTAGTTGTCCCCTGTCTGACGAGCTTTAGTAGCTTCATGCATTTTAATCAGCCCAATGATTCACTTATTTTGCAGTTTTTTTTTTTTTTTTTTTGGCTGTGTGTGGGATCCTTCCTTTTAAAAAATGGTCACAACAGGATTAATTACCCTTTGCATTAATCCTAATTTTTTTCCCCAGATAACCCTCTAAATATGTTAAGGGTCGCAGGTGCTAAGGATTCTCCTTATGGAGAATAGTGATCAAGATTTTTGTGTGGGTTACTCTCTGTATTGCACAAAGGCCTTTGTTTAATCGTATTACACAGTAAAGTGTTAATCACCATTTAAGTTTTTCTTTGTCTTGTAACTTCATTAGTTGAATACACACCTCACTCTGGAAATACTGAGACCCCTTCAGTAAAGTTTCAGTTGGCCTTAAACCATAAATTCAGGGCAAATTTTAATTCTCTGCAAAAATTGAGGAAAAGCAAATACTTAGAGTCAAACATCTAAATTAACTTCATCGAGAATTATTTTCCCACATGAAGAAATGAAAAGAAATCTGTTCTATTCAAACTGAACAGGTTTCTTGACACTCAAGGTGAACTTCTAGGTAACTTCTGAAAAAGAAGGTTTCAACAACTGAAATAATTTAAATGAGCAGGGAAATGAATATTCTAAGATACATCAGAATATGAGTATTGACGAAACAAGTCTGTTTTTATCTCCATATAGACTCTACCTGATTTCTACATAAGCCTTACATGCAGTATGTTTTGTAAAATGTATATTTTAGGATACAAAAAATTACATAGAAAGTATTGTATTTTTTTAAATGACAGTTTTCCAGCACTACACCTGTATACCTGATGATCTATTCTAGGAATAGCTTCCTCTTTCCCTCTGCTTCAGGAGTCCGTTTGAATCATTTCTCCCTCCCTTTCTTATGCAAGTGCATCAGAGGAGATCTGTTTTAGAAATAAGATATGAAAAAGTCAAACTACTCAGACAATGTACTGCAAGAAGTGTGCTTAGAGAGGCACTACATCTATCTTTTGTAAAGTTATTGTTTGCAGCAACTCTTCAAAAACACACAAAACTAAAATTTGAATTTATGTATTTTAATGAGAAAATATTATTTGGACTAGATTCATAATTTAATGTAGACACCTTTTTAAAATTCTTTGTCTTAAAACAGGCATGCTGGGAACAAGAACATCAATATTTAAGATGCCATGCTAATTCTGGACAGGGAAGGAGAAAAATGAAAGGGAAAAATTTTACAGCCCTATGACAACTACAACTTTTTTTTTTTTTAACTTAAGCAGGTCACACCAGAACAACAGTTCGTTTTCCAGCAAATTACCTAAGAACTCTAAAGGAATATAGCAAACAAAAGTGCATTTTACACAGTGTATAATCATTCCTATTCACAAGCATTTACATCTCTTTGCAGCCCTTTAGCTTCTTGGGAAAGTTCTTGTAGCAAACAGAAAGACTTGTCCATGGGAGACCTATCCGGTGACACTGCTTCATGTTACCAGTCAGCTATCTAAATTCTGCTAGGGTTGCCCTTGATGCTTTCTTAGTTTGGGCTTATTTCATTTTCTTTTTTTCTTTCTTTTCTTTCCTTTTTTTCCCCCTTCCAACAATAAAATAAATAGCTAAAAGGTCTCTAAGTAACAGGAAAGTTAACATCCCAATTAACTTTCCCATCCCCCCTTCCCACCCCTAAACCTGGCCAGAAATGGAGAGTAAACATTCACATTACAACAGGTACTTGTAAAGTGGGCTTTGCCCGCTCGCCCGCCAAGCAATACAGATTCAAGTTCACTGTTTACATTTTACCGGGCGCCTTTGTAAACAATACTACAAGGTTACTTTTAGTTTTATTTTGCTTGTGTTGAGGACAAGCGTCCCCTTCTCAGTTTGGTAGCCTCTCCCCTAACTCCCCGTGCCTGGAGCCTCTGGCAGGAAACAAAACCCAAAACAAAACAAAACAAAACAAAACAAAACTCCGCAGAAGCTGGGGAGGCAGGGCCGCTACTCCAGGAAGCTGTGGTCCGCCCAGCCCCTGCCGGATGGGCGGAGGCGAGTCGGGTAAGGAAGATTAGTGGTCCCTCTTCCCGGCAGATTTCCAAGACGTAAACGAGATCCGGCCCTCCGCGGTGCGGCTGTAGCCCTCAGGGGAGATCTGTTCGAGGAAACCTCTGAGGCGGTTTCTCTTGTCTAGGAACTGACTGCGCGGTGTCCGGCGCCCCGCCGATCCCGGCCGAGGGAAGACGCGCTCCTCTCCGCGAAGGCGGGAGGCAGGATTTCCCCTGCCTCTTAAATGGGAGGGGGTTTCGGGGGGCCCGGGGAGTCGGAAGGCTTGGCCCAGGTGCTCCCTGCCTTCCCCTCTTGTGGAGGCGAGGACAGCTCCCACGCGCCTCCAGGCCATCTGGAAGTTTGTGTTTTGTCTCCTGGGTCCAAAACAAAGTTCTCCTGGGGGAGAGAGGGTTGGCCGAAGGTGAAATGGACAAGTTAGGGTGGCGGTCTTAGATGGGGGGAGGGCAGGGCTGGGAGGCGGGGAAGGCGTATAAGCTGTCGGGGAGGGGAACAAGAGGGGGCTCCGGCTGCTGTGGGTCAATGCACCGCCACCGAGTGCAAGGCGGAGGCCGGGCTGGTGAGCGTTTCACTGGGAGTGGCGGGGCTGCTTTGGCTGGTGGCTGTCTGCGAGGACGTGGGGCTGAGCGAGGGCGGCGAGTTCGAGAGCAAGGTGGGGATGGGCGCGGGCAGCGCGGGCAGCGCGGGCACCGCGGCCGGGGTGGGCTTGATGGGCACCGGGATGGCGGGCAGCGTCTGGCCTGCTGCGTGGCACAGCGGCTTCAATGGCACGCCGTAGGCGCTGTAATCGCCACTAGCCATGGAGATGGGGGTGGCCGAATCGATCATGCCTGCGGAACCGTACACGTGCGGCCAGCCAGTGCCCAGCGAGCTGCTCATGGTAGTCAACTGGTTGGGGAGCGGGTAGGCGGCGGGCACGGGCTGCATGGCGGAGAAGGCCAGCCCCCCAGGCATCTTGTACTCTCGAGCGATAATATTCTCGATGGCGAAGGGGTGCTTGAAGCCCGAGGGCTGCGCCACGCCGCCCAGGTTGTAGGCGGCAGCGGGCATCTGTGGCAGGTGCGTGCCGGAGGCCGCAAGCGCGCTGAGGCGCAGCTTGGCCTGCTGCTGCAGATACTGCGCGGCGTCGGCGGGCTTGCTGGGCGCCAGGTGGTCGGACTTGAGCACCTTGAAGCGCTTGCGGCGCCGCAGGAAGCTGCCGTTCTCGAACATGTCCCCGCAGCTGGGGTGCAGCGCCCAGAAGCTGCCCTTGCCCGGCTGGTCTGGCCGCCGTGGGATCTTGATGAAGCAGTCGTTGAAGGATAGGTTGTGGCGCAGACTGTTCTGCCAGCGCTGCGTGTTCTCCCGGTAGTAGGGGAAGCGGTCCATGATGAACTTGTAGATCTCGCTCAAAGGCAACATCTTCTCGGGCGAGCTCTGGATGGCCATGGCGGTCAGCGAGATGTACGAGTAGGGCGGCTTTTGGTCGCTGTACGTGTTGCGGCCCGGCCGAGGCATCTTCTTGTTTGCCCCCTTCTTGCTCTGGGTCCGCGCGGGCCGGCGGCTGCTTGGATCTGAACAGGGGGGGAAGATAACGGGAAGGGGGGAGGCATGGATGCACAGACAGACACCGCGAGGTCAGCCGGGACGAGTACAGACCAGACGTGGTGGGTAGGGGCTGCGGCGCCCGATCAGCCTGCGCCCGCGCTGTGGAGCTGGCAACTTTGAGTGCAGAGTGGGGTGCGGCCGGGGGGCGCGGAAGGGGAAGCGGATGAGCGGCGCGGGGGAAGCACGAACCTGGAGCGGGGTCTGGGGCAGGGATGCAACCGGAGGGCTCACCTTAAAGTTGCTCCAAGTTGTGCGTCCGCATCCGGGATGGCACTGCAGCTCTGCGGTCCCTCCCTGTGCTCAGCCGGGACACAGTGTCTGGTCTCGGTTGGGCTCCGCGCGTCTCTGAGCTTCGCAGCTCAGCCCTGCAGCGCCCGGAGCCGGCCAGTCCGCAGCGCTTCTGGCGGTGCGCTCCCCGGGCGGCCGAGCTCGGCTGCGGAGTCCCGGTGCAGACGGCAGCAGCGGCGGCCTCGGGGCTCCGGAGGGCGCTGCTGTGGGCTCCGCGGCTCCGCTGAGCTAGGTGGCTGCCTCCATGTCCTCCCTCGAACCATCTGATAGTTTTAAGCGGTGACAGGAGCAGAAAAGACCCCTGTAGCGGCGCTTCATTAATGTGCCACTTCTTAGCTATCATATGACAATCGCCTTGGGAGGAGGAGGAAGAGGAGGGGGAGCGGGGGCTGCAGAGGGAGGGGACTGAGCGAGAGGGGAGAGCCTGGCCAGCTCTGGTTTCTTTCACACCTATTTACATGGACACCTTGGCCAATAGGAATCACTTCCAGCTCAAGACTGGGCGAGGGGGAAGAGCCTCGGCCACCGGTGGTGAGCAGGACGCCGGCCAGGGTGCGCGGTGTGAAGGTATGAGGAGGTGGCGGCCGCGGAGCAGGGATTCAGGCGACCACTCACGTTCACAGACCGAGCTGCCGCGCAGATGATGTTTGACATGGAAATTGCTTGGCTGGGGTATTCTGTTTCCTCTGCATTGTATCGGGTTTGTATTGTTAGCTAACGTTAAGGCACGGCTTTCCCGTGAAGCAGACCCTTTTCCTGCGCTTGGCAATACGGGGCTGGTTGCATGGGTTATTATAATGAAAATACACCCTTCCCCCTAGTCTTCCAAGAGGCAGGTCAAAGTTTGATTTGACCTTCCTAGGCTGCTGCCATAGCTCTACACACTGGGTGTGTAGCCTTAAGTGATGGGGTTTAAAAACTACTTACAGAAATGTAAGTATTTATACCTGTGGAAAACCCATTTTGTAAGTGTACTGGCCAAATAACAAAAAAAAAAAAAAAACAAGTCTATCTGGGAGAATAGTCAGGGTCTTCACTCTAAAAGTCCTCTAGGAATTGAATTAGGGACAGGATGAAGGCTCTGGGGCTGTTGGGGCAGACACTGTGTGGACCTGGCGGAGGGCCTGAGTTTGTTTGACACACTTTATCACCAGATGAAGGGCCGAGTCTCATGCTTTCCCCATGTGGTTTGAAACTTTAGGAGTTAGGCATTGCCTGGAAGTTTGCATTTTACGGCCGGAACTTTTCTCTGCTTCTCCCACCTCTGCTTCCCCTCCCATCTCCTCCCTTTCCCCTCCCTACCCCCAATAGAAAGTATTTCGGGGTTTAGGGAGCCCAGCAAAAGCTGCCTGCGGACCCACTAAAACAGCAGTAACTTCTGGACTGGAAAAGAACCAGGGAGTTTCCTTTTTGGGAGAAAGGAGAGAGCGGGGATGTGCCTAGGGTCCCCCTGCCTGGTGCCAGCGGTAGGCTCCCTTCTGTTCGGATTAGTCTCCAGAGATTCAATGAATTATTGTCATCATCATCATTATTATTATCATCATCGTCGTTGTCGTGGGCGTTGGCGGCATCCTCATATTGCTATGAAATAGTGAGTCTACCCTGCCTGCATGCACCCAGTCAAGGAATAGATGCTAGGAGTTCCCACTGGCTTCTGCACATTCTTTCACCTTTATGGTTTTTAAAAGAAATCCCTTTTATCTTTTACCTCGTTAAAAACTCAATACCTAGAGCCCACACTGAATCATCTTCAATCCTGAAATGTAAGAACCTTTTTCCCCCAGGAGGTGATGGTAGTGATGGTGGGGGGAGAGTTCTGGGTGTGAAGTTTGGACACTTAGTGATATTAGAGCATTATTAGTGGAGCTGTTTGGGGTTAGCATAAAAATCTTTCGGCGCACGTACACACACACGCGCACACACACACACACATCCTCCATTAACCACAGTTTCAAAGGTGGTCAATAACTCACCAAAACGTAACTTAAACACGATGAATTTAGGAGATTAAACAATTTCATTAATATTGAAATGGTTCTCGTGTCTGGGCTGCCTCGCTTGAGATGCAAGCACACGTTTTTCAATATTAACAGAAGTGCTTGAAGAAAAGAATAATGTCACCTTCTTAATTCGGAAAAAATAACTAGGAGGAGGAGGTGGGTTCGAGGGGTGGAGGCGGGACGCTGACCTGTCCCTGGGGGCACGGTTGGACAAGGGCAGATAAACCCTCCACACAGAAACCATTTGGACTCTGGTGGACTCTGCCCAGCTTCGGCACAAGGCAGCGGTACTTGCCTGAACTGTGCACGCTTCGGCTCCTAAGGAGGTGCGTCGTTTTGGGGTGTTACTGGGCATGGCCCAGTTTGGTTTGAAGGTCCAGGGATGGGAAGAACTGGGGAGACCTGCAGCCTAGGGACCCCGATGGAGCATAGTAGTAAGGGCTTGTGTTTTCCTGATGGAAAGGTGTTGGTCCACAGCTTTCCTGCTCCAGAAGGCAGCTGGCCTCCGAGATACAAAAGTGGGGGTGCTCCTGTGGAGGCAGGAGTGCTCCTGGGAAAGGTGCCAGCATCGAAGCCCCTAAGGATCTTTTAGGATCTTCTTAGCAAACGTGTGCATACTGACACACAGAAACATAGATAAAAAAAAAACATTGAGAGTGGTTGGATTGGGATATGTAACGAAAGGAGTGAAAGATCTCTGTTCCCCCAGTGACAGCCAGGAAGATTCTTTTCTACCCGGTGTGTGCCTACGCTTCTTGTGGGTGGGGGATGGGGAGAGAAATGTTTTCTTGTTTTAACAATTGGCATTTTGTTGCCCTGCAAAGGGCCTTTGTGTGGCCGTCGAAATCATTGCTTGGAGTAAACAGAAGTTTAACTAAATTCTAAGAGTGGAAACGTTTGGGTTAAAAAAGAAAATCTAGGTTGAAATAAATCTTTGTCAATCTCCCCAGGGAAAGTTGTCACCACCAAGTCTCAGAGACATGTGAGGATACAAGTAGGAATTCGTGTTTCAGGAGTCTCCAAAGTTTGGCTAGAGTGAGGACTGGAGGTGAGGTATATTGCCCATGCACAGGGCTAATTAAGGGAATGGAACCTAACTGGACAAGTTTGCCCTGGGTGGGTGAGGAATTGTGAAATACACATTTAAAACAGGCACTTTGCTACAAAATTGCATTTCAGATCCTACTGAAGAGCCCAGAGGAAGGGGGAGGGGATTTGCATGTCATTTACACCGTTTTAAGACTGGTATTATGAAGAAGAGGAGGGAAGGAGCACTTTCCAGAAATCGCGAAAAGTGCATCAGAGTCTATTGTACAGAACCCAAAGCAAACAGAGGCTCTGAGGAGGGGGCACATCCGACTCTGAGGCTTAGGGAGTTGTTGGGAAAACTGTATAAAATACACATAAGTCAATTATACCCATGTGCAAACCAAATGGAAATCTCTTTCATGCAATAGCCATTCATCGCCTCCGCAGAGCCCACCACCGACCACCTTTCTGCTTGGAGAGTTCGCAATGGCCTCTTTTCCCACAAGCTGGACCACACACGGCTACAGATTTCGTAATAATTTATGCTAATTTCCCTCCATAAATCCACAATTCGCTCCAGTGGCACCCGGGCTGCTGAGGGAGTAAAAAGGAGACAGAGGGGTGACAAATACAATATTGATTTTAATTCCTTCTGTTGTCAAGCAGGTGTATGTGTGCGTGAACGGTGGGGCTGGGGTTAGGGGGCGGGGGCTCTTGGAGAGGAAAACCATCCCGAGCCGGGCCAGCCTCTCCGTGCACACTCCAGAAAGTAACGCGCCCGGTTTGTTAATATTTACCAAACACCGATGGGAGGTGCAGGGAAAGTACCCGGCAGCTTCCGAAGGTTTCCTAGGCGCCAAAAACAATACCCGCCTTCCCGACTTGGAAAGCGAACCCGGGGCTGCCTGGAGCATTTGGGGACTGAGCTTTCGTCTGCCCCTTCTCTTCCTCCTTCCTCCCTCAGAGTCGTTCCCTCCTTCTCCTTGAGTCTCCCACCCATCCCGCCCCCGTCTCTCTCTCTCTCTCCTCCCCTCTTGTCCCGGACTTCTCTTCACTTTATTTTTTCTTTCCCTTCTACTTTCTCCATCTTCTCTACCAAATGGGCAGTGAAATGTGCAGGTGGGGAAGGTCTTCGGGCGCGCGCCGCATCGATTTTAGGTGTCAGGGTCTCCTCTGGCCCGCCCCACCTTGCAGGCCGCCTCCCGCATTTGCCCAAGTTCTCCGCGCTCTCTGGGAACCCGCGCTAACTCACCGCGCCGCTTTGTCCCATCAGTCATTCTTCACCAAATCTGCACTTTGGTGGCGTGAAACGACTTAGCTTTCCTTTCAAAAGGATTTTGTTCCTGGGTATTCAGCACTAAAACAAACTCCCTCGGCCTGTCACCGATCAATTTACAAAAAGAAAAAAAAATTGTTCTGAGTGTCCTGGGGGCGGTTTGGCCTCAGAATGTGCGCGCTTCCACCGCCAGCACCTGCGCGTGGCACAGCCTAACTCTAGTGTTCTAGATCTGGGGGCCAGAGGGAACCCACTCACTGAGCTGGCTTGGCTGCGACCCCCGGACACGGTCTTGTGGACTCTTGGGCCGCAGAGATCTGCACCCAGTTGGGAGCTGCGTCAGGGGAAACCTATCCGCCAAGACTTTCCCACGACTGCCCCAGGAGTTTGAGCCCGCATTGCCTGGCCACTTCCACAGATTCGGAGGGGGAAAGCAAGCTGCCCAAGGAGGAGAGGCCGGGGGAGGGGACACACTTTGTTGGCTCTGGTGCCAACTGGCAGCGAAAGGACTCTGTGCCCTCTCTCTTGTTCTTAGCCAGCACCTCCACCCCCAACCCCTCATGCCAGGCACCGTAGGAACACACCTATTTTCCCAAATAGTAGCAAAGATGTCTGCCATGGAACTTTGGAGCCATTTATTTCATTGGTGTGTGACTGGGCTATGTGAGGTTTGGACCTCAACTCCTAACAGAGAGGTTGAAAATAAACTTTTGATGAGGAATACTTTGTCTAAAATCAGGTCTTCTCTCCTGTCCAATCTTGCTGGGTTCTAAAAAAGGCAAGAGTCTCCACCTCCTACTCACTCTTTACTCCCATCCATCCTGGGAGGCTCAAATTCAGAGGTGTCCCATCCTTATTCCATGCCATCTGGCGATGGGCAGGGCCTCTGGCTATGACTGGGGACACTTGGAACTAAAATATTTCCCTTGGGGTTGGGAGAAAATGAGTGGCAACACCATACACATTTCAGAAGTGTTTCTCAAGTAGCAGCTGCAATTTGGAGAGTATGGAAGGCTCAGTTTTCCCTCTACCTCAAGCACAAAACAAACAGTAGTCAGTATTGGGTGCCGGTCCTCCTTGACATCCATCCCAGAGAAGTGCCAACCCCCACCCAGAGTGAGCAGGCAATTTCAATGCCTGTGAAAACAACTCTTGCCCTGCTGGCCATAATGCCCTCTCTTTGGAATCAGTTTGCTAAATACCATTTGGTCTTTGCTTGCTCTGAGATTTTAAGTCTTTAAAGCCAGAGTTTCTAAATCCATCCCCTCCTTTGCACAAGGAATTGCATAGCTTTAAACTGGGCATTACCAAACCTACAAATGTACTTGTTTAGAAAGTTATTTGCAAAAGGTTGGTGGAAGGATTTTTGTTGTTACTGCTAAACCCTCCCGGTAAGTTTTGCTCTGCACTGTGTGAAACAGAAGAAGCAATTCAAACCTATTATTATTATTGGAGGAAATATTGCTAAAGCCACCTTGGTATTGAAGGGATTAACTTGCTTTTCTCCCAGCCCCTAACTCTGGGGTTAAGACAGCAGTAGATCAACTGTATAATGTGTGCACTGTTCGCTCATTTGTACAAGCAGAACAAAGGTTGGACTAAGCCAAATTGCATTGCACTTGTGAACCGAGTCCTGATGTGAAGTATCTTTTACAGCGGGGGGAATGAGAACAATTTCGTGTATGTCTAAAAGGGAATAACAAAGCCACTTTCTCGAGCATCTCAAAGTGAAGTAGTGAGGCGTGACATTCCCAGGGTGAGGAGGGACAAAAGCAGGGTCAGGGGGATGAAAAAGAGAATCAAACAGCCACTTTCACATGTCTGCCCTCAACTGCTGCACCTCTCCATAATAGGAAACAAATGTTGTAAAAGGGGGGATTGCTCCCATTCATTCAAAATAGCAAATGATAGCTAAACAACATTGTCAAAACTGAATCAACTTCTGTGCAGTACCACCCAGAAAAAGGTATTGTGTTTTGTTTAATAGCGGGGTGGAGCAAAGGGTCTTTTTTTAAGGGGAAAAGGGGAGAAAAAAAAATCACCCTATACTTTTCATATTAATTTTCTTTGTCAGGAATTACTTGTTTGCTCAGATTTTTGGGGGGAGGGGAATCAGTATTTCTGGCTAGGTAATCACTCTTAAAATGTTTTTTGGTTTGTTTTTTTTGGGGGGGGAGGAATTTTGGGAAAGCAGAAGCAAGAAGGTGATGTTTAGCTTTGTAAAGTATTTTAAAGCTTCCATTAAGTAGGAAAACTTCATCCTCTTTGGCATGTGTTATCCAGAAAAAATAAGATCTTGACTGCCGTAGAATATGAAGTTAAATCCTGTACCATAGACTCCATGCACTTTGCTCATAAATTTGAATAAAATCGATTCGGGGGGGGGAGACTGCAAAATATCCGAAAATAAAGAATATTTTGCGTCCGTAATATTTGTTGGCGCATTTTCTTGTGTTCATTTGTTTTGAAACGGGATAACCTGTAGGTCTCCAGCCTTAAAACCCCGCGCTTCTGCTTTGTTTGTTCAGGCTGGCGAGGAGGAGAGCTTAACCCTGTGGACGTGTGCAGTATGTGTTTTCTTAATGGCAGCAGCAGATTTCGCTGAAGACTACAACAGCTTTTAGATATAATAATTCGCTGTGTTCCTGGGAAGGTTAAAACTTTGATTTCTCTGTCCCTATCTCCGCCCTTCTCTGTTCTCTCTTGTGTTCTCTTCTCTTCTCTCTTTTTCTCTTTCTCTCCGTCTCTCTCTCTCTCCCTCTGTCTCTCTGTCTCTCCGTTTGGGCTTTTTGTTTTTTTGTCTCCATGCGTCCCCCGCTGAGCTGCCACCCACAAAGCGGGTTTGAGAAAGAAAGAAAAGAAAGAAAGCGGCTGATCCTCCCCGGCCTCCCCCAGCTACGAATGGCTAGGAGGCGGGGCCTGCAGCGCTGCAGACGCGGCCCGCTCCTGGGCGGCGGGGTCTTTCCGCTCAGGCGGGTCTCACCTGGGACAAGGGCTTCGCTCCGCGGGTCCCGCTGCGGGGTGCCGGCCCCCAGCCGCGCGCCCTCTCCCTCAGCACCGCCCCTGCTTCGGGCGCTCGATTCGCTCACTCTTGGTGGGTAGCTGTGTACTGCAAGCTGTAGGGGAAACCAGGTTGCCCCGAGGGCTTACCGACACCCCAGAAACAGATCCACCACCCTGCGCATTCCTCTGTTTCGCTGTCTCCTTCCCTCTCTCCTCTGTCTCTCTTCCCGCGTCTCTTCTGTCCGAGACTCTCGTTTCAATATCCGCAGCGGCATGGACGCCAGATTGTAGGTCCGCAAACAAACTAGCTGCCGTCTCAGCAGTGCTGTGTCCGGGATCGGCAGGGTATTTCGTATGTACCCAGTCGGCCCAACTGAAACAAGAAAGGGAGGGAGGGAGGGAGGAAACAGGAAAGTCAAACACCCCCAACCCCTCCCGATCAGCTGCACACCTCAGCTGCGTAGTTGGTAGGCCACGGTAGGTGGGTGGCACCGGAGAGTGGGATGAATCATTAAGTCGACCGTTCCCAGCATTGGTGCCGTTCTTCGACACCGGCACTTAAGATTGTGCTTGGCATTATTCACCACCTCCCCACCCCAACAACGGCGACCCTAGTGAGGAACCTTCACTTCTCTCTCATTTATCATTTTCATTAGAAAAGAACTTTGGAAACCTATTTTAATGTAAATATTTATACACATAAAATAAATAATAAATCTGCACTGCAGTTTTCCCCTGTAAGTTCTTCCCCCTCTCCATCTTTTGGGTAAATCCAGAACCACGGAGCATTTAATAATTCCCCAAAGGCTGATTCAGCAGGTGATTTTCTTTGGAGTCATAACCATTTGTTTATGGTGGCCATCGCAATTTGATTGGTGGAGCGGATAGTTTCCCTTCACTGAGGTAGGCTGCCTTTTCTTCCCGCGCCAGCAGTAAGGAAAACTTCTCACCTTTCACTTCACACCTCCTCCCCAAAGCAGTTTGAATCCATAGTCTTTAACTGGCTGTCCGGGATACCCAGAGTTGGGGAAGGCTATTGATCTTTCCGTTCCGTCCGTTCATCCTCTTTTTACCTACTTTTTTTTTTAATTGCCAACAAAACAAAACCCCAACACAAAAAACTGCACACAAACAGGGTAAAATAGGTGAGCCATACACAGTGAGTCAGTTCCTTCCCTTTTCCCACATCCCACGTCTTTTACCCCTCTTCAGAAGGACAGAGGGAGCTGGCGTCCCAGATCTTCGGTAATTATTAGCTACTTAGGTCTTCGCGTCCGGATCCCCGCGACCTGTTGATGACTCCCAATCGCGGAGCGCAGAGCTGTGCTTCGAAGTTGGTTATGTAAACTGCTTGTGTATTTCACATTATCATCCCGCTGACTGGAGGCAATGTAGATTTTCTAAAGATCTAATGAATAAACAACCAGCAACTGCTGGCGGTGTAATTTACATTGTTAATGCCTACATGTGTATAATAAATATGCATTTGTATGTCTTCAAATAAACTCTTTTTAGTTTCTAACCTGTGGTGATTTTTTTTTTTTTTCCTAAAAGAAGGAGCGTGGGGGCGGGTGGGAATCTCGTCTTTCCGAGGAATGAGAATTTATTTCACTTGCGTGGCTCTGGTGAAAATGGCTCTGCCGTCAAAGCCCAGATGTAGAGTCCGCAGCCCGGCTCTGCTGCCCCTCCTACCCGCCAAGGGAAGCTCGGCTGGGAAAAGCACCCCTCACTGGATTCGCCCGGAAAGGGAGGATGCGCCCAGGAACTTCCAGGCGCAGTCTTGGGGACGGCGGGGTTTCACGTGGAAGTGGGATCCAGGAGAGAGGACAGCAACCCCAGGATCCGAGTGTTCTCCCCCGAGCTACCGCCCTTCCCCAGATTAGAAGTGCCAGTGACTTCTCCAACATAGCAACTTGGGTTGGGAGAGTTCTAGCCGCAGCGGCTCCGACAACCTCTGGGAAAAGTTTCCCCGGGAATTTCCTGACCGGCGACGTTTCCCCATGCGCCTCTGTAAATAGCATTTCGGACCAGCCTGGGGGGCCGCAGGGAGGAAGGAGAGGGCGCTGGCTCGGGGTCGCGGTCCTAAGCTCTGCCCCATGAGCCGCTTCCTCTGGTAGGGCAACCTTGTGGAGGGCAGCAGGAGCACGGATGCTCCTGGGAGCCACGGCCTCCGGAGCCGCGGGGTTTGGACCCAGCGTAGCTGCTGTTTTCAGAAGCCCAGAGTCCTCCCTGCGCGCCCCACGCCGCTTATTTCAGGCTGGGCACCGACGTTTGATATCTCTCCCCTCCAACCAGGTGCCACTTTCTTAGCGCGCTCGAAGGCAAATGTCTCATCTTTTCCAGTCCTGGATCTGGAATACATTATTTTAATTAAGTCTATGGCGATTTACTTTCCTCTGAGATCTATTCCACGGTGCAATTAGGAACGTATTGGTGCTAGCTCATATGAATATTCAGGAGCGTGTCAATTAATTAGCAGACAGAGGAATCTCATTATGGTGCTCAAAACCCTTTTAGTGTTAAGCAGAATTAAGGGGGTATTTGGCAATGCGCTGGATTAGTGAATATTTTACTGTGCACTCATTTAACTTCATTATCATAGCACTTACACTACTCTCTGATTTTATTAATTAAATTGCTCATTAATTTGTCCAAAAAGGATAAAAGTTTTAATGTGCCACCCAATAACTTGGAAAGTAAACTTTCGCCCTGTTTGGTCTTCGCTCCCGGCCAAAAGAGGACAGATGGCGGCTTGCACAGCCAGAGAAGGAAGCGCGGTTCCTCCCTCCACCCTGCAGCTTGGGGAAGCGCAGGCGCTCTAGCTCCCCCAACTCGGGAAGCAGCGGGATGCCTCGGAGGAAGGGCCGCGATCGCAGAACAGCCTCCAAGGATGGGCCCGGAAATCTGAATTCGCTCTTCAAGGCGGAGGCGTGGGCGGGAGGCGGGGAGTGCCTCTAGCTCTTTAGCCGGAGAGCGGCTGACTAGGCAACAAGAGGTTTGACCTGGGACGCGGAAGTGCCCGGGGCGTTACGCTCAGCCGCGCCCTGGAGTCTCCGCCTCCAGGCCCAGAGGCTCGCAGTTTACTAAAGAAGAGCGCAAAATGCACCTGGTGGGGCCAGCATCCGCCACGCGGCAAGGGCTTGCTGAGCACAGCACTTCTGACACTTGAGGCTCTGGCCGAGCACCCTGCCCTCGACCAGGGCCATCCCTCAAGCATCATCCAGGTTGGTGCCCACGTGTCGCTCACACCTACCTGCACCTCCCCCACCCTACCCCCAAAGGTTAGAAAGACAAATATTAAAATTACTTGCACAAAGGGAACTGCTAAAGAGATCCCAAATTAATATGCATGTAAAATTAATTAGTTGCATTTCGTGACATCAAAATAAGTACCTGGGAAACAGAACACCTTCTGGGCATTGGGAACATATGCTAGAATTAGAGTTAATTGACTAATTACATAAATTAGGCATTAATTTTGCAGCACATCAAGTATAAAAGATATCTCAATTAATTGTGCATAAATTACCAGGTGAAACCGGGCGGCAGTCCGGCTAGGATCAGGTTCTCCGACCCCTTTGCTCTTTTAGGGCCTGAAAGCTAGGCGGCGTGGTGGTCGGGACAGGCTTGTGCGCAAGGACACAACGAGACCTGCGCGGGGAGTCGCCGCTGCGCAGACTGATGACCCGGGGCAATTGTTAATGCGAAGGAAACTCCCCTACTCATTAAAATCAATTACGTGCAGTTAGATTGATCAGCTTTGGTCGGAAAGGAGCCAAGCTGACCCCTTTGCTAATCTCCCCCTCACCCCAGCCCGCTTCCCATCCACTTTGGCTGGTTCTGTAGCGACCTGGGACCCTTGCTGAGCAGGTACCCAAGTTTCCCTCGCCGAGTAGGTTAATTTTGACGTCGGCTCGGGCCATTTTCGATCGATCTGAACTCTGGCCTGGCGGTGTTGGGCGCCTAGTTTCTCTTGGTGGTCTCTATCCTCGCGGGCTTGCCGCTCCTCCTCATTCAGGAATTCAACTTGGAGGGAGTGATTCTAAGTGATTCGAATCTCCTCGGTTTTGAAGTGGGTGTAAATTAATCTCCAGAATGTAAAATCTTGGTAGATAACCCATATATTCCCCCAGAGTACTGGTTTGTGGGAGCCCACAGTACCGCCCCCTCCACTTTCTCCTTTCTTATGGATGAAAGAACGGAATGGATGTAGCTTGGGTGTTCAGTTTGCATTTTTAAATTTCTAGGGCTCCCTCCTCCCAGGGAAGTTCCAAGAGACATACTAATAATTTTCCCTCAACAAATCACCAAATGTAACATTTGTTTTGCCTTTAAAAACGTTTATTGTTGGTGAAATATTAATGATGTTGGCAGCAACTTTCCCCTATATTCTCTACATGTTGTAAGAGGAAGAAAAAAGTGTTTCAAAGCAAAAGGGTTGTTATTTGGGCAGTGGATAAAGTCTTGCCACTTCCAAATCTTAGTGAAATTGCAGCAAAACTCCTATGTGTTCCTCATATAAATTACCACCAATTATCGCACAGTTTGGTTGTGTTGATCTAGTGGAATGTTACTAATGGAGAGACAGATTTCTCAGCCACTTCGGGAGCTGTCATCATGTGCCTGGTGGTTTGTAAAAGTATCAGAAATCACAGAGCCCCCTCCTTCTAGATTCCCAGGTTGTAATCATTTTCTTCTTTTTGCCAAAGCAAACATGAGAGAATGAAAGCAAGTCCTGAGAAACCCTTTATCGTCTGATTATATACATCTTGATCAAGGTGCCTAGGTGACATTTGTTAGGTGGAATCCTGGCTGCTCATGGGCAAAAGAAACAGATGAATTCCAGAGTTCACGGAGACATTCATTTTGATGTAGAGGTTTCTCTTCGGTAGCCAGATGCTGAAGGTACTTGAGGGAGATGTTGACAAGTGGATAATTGTCAGCAGAACTAAAACAGACACTTTGTTTACAGTTGAGCATGATTAATTGAGAGTAAATAAAACAGCACTCTTTATAAAATCCCCCTCCAAGTTCAAAAAAGGCGTATGTCTCTAGAAATAAAAAAGGTGGAGTCAGACAAGGGCTAGTTTTCCCAGACCCTTGAAGCAGCCGCTGGCAGTGGTGTGGATCCGAAGTAAATATGATTTATTGCTTTCCAGCTGCTCTGCTGGGTTTTCTTTTTTAATTTTTTTTTTTTTTTTGCTAAATTTATCGAGCTGGATTAGAAACATTTTCCTCCTAATTAGCTGAATTTTACATTTCTCTTGTTAAAGAATTGCTCTTCCTCTCCTCCTTCATTCTTCCTTTAAAATGTGAAACGCAATGTGAAATAATTTTCAAAACGAGCCAGACATGATAAACCCAAAGTGATGTTGTCAAACAGGCTATTAAATGGCACTGTGATACTTCAATTTGCCAGAGAGCATTTCTGTTCCCTGTGGCTCTAATAAATTGCGGAGGCCAAGCTTTCATAAACGTCTTTTGATTGTCCAACATAGTAAGTTTTAATGAAAAAGGAAATATGCCTTTCTTTCAAAGCACAGTGTACTTGTGTACACAGAGTATTTTTGACCTCTCTTCTGCTAGACCAGAGGGTGGCCAGGCCAAACAACTTTTCTAACAAAGTTTGCTTAATGCTGTTTGTGCAGATTAGTGCTGCAGACATACTGGTTAATTGCCAAATACCTTGGCTAGATGGATTTATTGCAGTCTATAAATGGACACTTTGTATTGTAATATGCCCAATGAAGTTCAAAACAATGGGCCTATGGCAGTTAGAAATAATTTTAGATCACTAACGGTTCAGTTAAATTCACTACTGTTGGCCTCCTGTGAGCATGGATAGTGAAACCTAAGCTAGGCAAATAAGATACAAATCCGAACTTTATGTGGGCTGCTGGGAAAGAGCTTTCTCTTGGGACTTCTTGCAGTTAAAAACTGTTTTTAGGGGCTTCGGAGACAAAAGCAGAGTCTGTCTCTTGGACGCAAACAGAGAAAAAGAAGAGGAAGAGGAGGAGAAGAGCGAACCCTCTCTCTTCATGTGAGCCTTGGACTCTTTGTAAACTAATACTTTTTCATTTTGCTTGAGACTGTTTGAGCTAAGTTTTAAAGGGATAATAACTAATATCCTTTTCTTACTGTTATGAGACCCACGGCAGCTTTCATGCTGAAAATCTTGCCTGTTCTTTCTATTTCTCCTCACTAGCAGGAACAACTCAAATGGGTCCCTTACTTATGAAGGGCCAAATGGGTAGTTCTTAGGCTTTGAATCCCAAGGAATTTCATTTCTGTCACCTGGTGCACATTACATATTGCTTTGGTGATTGCACACTTGTGAGATACCTATCCAGTCTTTTAGAGCCTCCAGTCTCAGGGTGAGGAGCTAAAGTAATGTCTCCATCAGCATATCCCTAAGCCTTTAAGAAACCTTAGAAGTCAGGCAGTCACTCTCCCAGCCTCCCTCCATTCCTTCTTTCCTTCCTTTCCCTCCTTCCTTTTCTTCCTTTCATAAGCATTTCTGAGGACTGAATCAGCCCTAGGCCATGAAATAGCAAAGCCAGGCTGTGTAAATTCATTTCAAGAGTTTAAATTTCATTTGGTGAAAGAAAATACATACTCAAGAATAGGCACCAACTTACCAGCTGGGCAGTCAACTCGACCTATTTCTCAGTTTCCTGTTTGTGAAGTGGAATTAATAATGCAGTCCACATCATGGGTTGTTGAAATAATTAAATAAGTTAACATATGCAAAGAGTACTCTGTATAAAATATGCATCCCATGAATGTTTAATATGACAGTTTTATTTTTAGAGGATAAGGTTCCTAAAAATAAAACTGTATTTTACTTATATATTCATTTTCCAGAACCTAGAACTGTGGGCCTTCTGTATCAGACGGCTGGCTAGCTGACGAAATAAACACTGGCTTCTACCACTTACTCCATGTGCAATCAAAACTTCACATGAAACCCTGGACACTGTAAGCAATGACGACAAAGCATCATCTATCAATGGGAGGGGAACACCATCTGCAAATGTATTTAAAAATAATCAGCCTTGTTGAGGTAGAACTATAAAATTCACCCATTTCAAATGAGCTTTAACAAATATGTGAGTCAGTCAATGTATAGAACATTTCCAGCATCCAGAAAGTTTTCTTGTGCTTCTTACAGACCGTCCTCTCTCCCTACCCTCAATCCTTGGCAGCCGTTGATCTGCTTTCTGTTACTATAGTTTTAGCTTTTTAGAATTTCGTTTAAATGAAATCGGAAAATGTGGGGTCTTTTGTATCTCGCTTTTTTTTTTTTTACTTTGATGTTTTGAAGGTCATCTATGTTGTCCCATGTATCCAAAAATCGTTCCTTTTTTATTGCTGAGTAATATTTCATTTCATAGGCGTACTATAATTTGTTATTCAAGCTCGTGATGATCATTTGAGTTGTTTCCAGTTTTTGGCAATTATTCTCTTAACAGTGGCTTTCCCAGAGGAGAAATTTTTAATTTTAAAGAAGTCCAGCTTATCAATTTTTTTCCTTCACGATCATGCTTTTTAGTGGTGTATCTAAAAAGGTCATCTACTAAATCTAAGGTTATCTTGATCTTGTCCTATGTTCTCTTCTCAAAGCTTTATAGTTTTGTATTTTATATTTATGTTTATGATTTATTTTGAATTAGTTTTTGTGAGAAGTATAGGTCTGTGTCTAGACTGATTCCTTTTTTTTTTTTTTTTTTTTTAAGTAGGCTTCGTATCTCGACTGGAGCCCAATGTGGGGCTTGAACTCACAACCCTGAGATCAAGACCAGAGCTAAGGTCAAGAGTTGGTTATTTAACCAGCTGAGCCACCCAGGCAACCCTAGATTGATTCTTTTGCGTGTGAATATCCAGTTGTTCAAGCACCATTTGTTGAAAAGATACTTTTTTCTGTTGAATTGCCTTTGCTCCTTTGTCAACATTTATTTATGGACTTTCCCTCTAGTTCCACATATCTATCTAGACTTACAGCACTGCCACAGTGTTTTGATTACTATAGTTCTATACTAAGTCTGATAAGTCTTAAGTGCTGTAAGTCCTCAGACATTGTTTTTCTTTTTCAAAATTGTTCTGGCTATTCTAGGTCCTTTGCCTTTCCATATGAATTTTAGAATCAGTCTATCAATGTTTATAATAATATGATGGGATTTTGAATAACATTGTATTGAAATACCAATTTGCAGGAGAATTAACACTTTAAAAGTTTTGAGTCTTTCAGTCTAGAAACATGGGATCTCTCCATTTTTTCGATTTTTTCTCAATATTATTTGGTAGCTTTCATATTTTGCTAAATACTTTTTTATTGTTATAAGTGGTATTTTTTAAAATCTAAATTTCCAATTTTGGGGTGACTGGCTGGCTTAGTCCATAGAGCATGTGACTCTTGATCTTGGGATTGTGAGTTCAGGCCCTGCATTGGGTGTAAAGATTACTTATACAAAATAATAAAAATAAATAAATTTCCAGTTTGTTGCTAATGATAAATTATACAGAAAGACAATAGCTCTCTATTGATCTTGTATTTTGCAACCTTGATAAGCTCACACATTATTTCTAGTAGATTTTATATAGATTTCTTATATTTTTCTATGTATACTATCATGTCATCTGTGAATAAAGGCAGTTTTACTTCTTCCTTTTCAATGAAAATGCTTTGTATTTCATTTTCTAGCACTATTGCATTGTCTAGGACCTCCAGTAAAATGTTGAATAGAAATGTGACAGTGTATATGCTCATTTTACTCTTTATCTTACGGGGAAAACATTCAGCTTTTTACCATTAGATATGATACTTGCTGTAGGTTTTTTGTAGATGTTCTTTCTGAGATTGGGGCAGTTCCCTTCTATTTCTAGTCTTTTTTTTTTTTTTTTTTTAAGTTTCATTTATTTATTTTGAGAGAGAGAGTGAGAGTGCAAGCGGGATAGTGACCGAGAAAGAGGAAGAGAGAGAATCCAAAGCAGGCTCTGTGCTGTCAGTGTGGAGCCTGATGCAGGACTTGATCCCAGAAATTGCAAGATCATGACCTGAGCCAAAATCAAGAGTTGAATGCTCAGTGGACTGAGGCACCCAGACGCCCCTCTGTTTCTAGTTAAAAAAATTTTTTTTAATGTTTATTGATTTTTGAGAGAGAGAGAGAGAGCATGAGCAGGAAGGAGCAGAGAGAGGGAGACACAGAATCTGAAGCAGGCTCCAGGCTCTGAGCTGTCAGCACAGAGCCCAACGCGGGGCTCGAACTCATGAACTGCGAGATCCTGACCAGAGCCGAAGTCAGACGCTCAACAGGTGCCCCTCTAGTTTTATGAGAGCTTTTTTAAAAAAAATCATCAATGAATATCAAACTGTATTAAATACTTTGCATGTATGATCATATGATTTTCTTCTCTCTGTTAATATGGTAAATTATATTTGTTGATATTTGAACAATCAAATATTCAATTTGATGATTGAATATTAAATCAATGTACTTGGTCATGATGTATTTATTACTCTTTCCATATTGCTGGATTCAGTTTGCTGAAGGGACTGGTTTGTAGTTTCTTTTTTTGTCTTTTCTTGGTTTTGGAATCAAAGTAATGATGGTCACAAGATAATTTGGGATATGATCCTTTCTTTTCTATTTAAGGAAGAGTTTGTGTACAATTCGTATTATTTCTAACTTAGCTGTTTGGTAGAATTCTCCAGTGAAGCCATCTGGGCCTGGAATTTTCTAGAGCCATCTGGAGTTTTCTTTGTGGGAATGTTGTTATCTAAAATTTAATTTCTTTAATGGATAGAATGCTGTTCAGGTTATCTAGATCTTCCTGAGGGGGGGTTGGCAGTTTGTGTTTTTAAAGAAATTTGTCATTTCATCTAAGTTGATTACTTTGTTACTTTAAAGTTAGTAATAATATTCCCTTATAATTATTTTAGTCTCCTTTCATTTTTTTCTTGATCATTCTGGATAGAGGTTTATCAATTTTATTGATTTTTTTCAAAGAACCAGCTTTTGGCTTCATTGATCTTTATTGTATTTCTGTTTTCTATTTCACTGATTTCTGCTCTGATCTCATTATTTCCTTCCTCCAGCTTCCATTAGGTTTAATTTCTTTTTTTCATATTTTATTCTTTATTGAAGGGAGAAGCTTAAATTATTGAATTGAGACCCTTTTTTCTTTTTCTTTTTTTTAATGTTTATTTATTTTTGAGAGGGAGAAAGACAGAATATGAGTGGAGGAGGGGCAGAGAGAGAAGGAGACACAGAATCCAAAGCAGGCTCCAGGCTCTGAGCTGACAGCACAGACTGTGAGATCATGACCTGAACTGAAGTCGAATGCTTAACTGATTGAGCCACCCAGGCACCTGAGACCATTTTCTTCTAATATAGACATATATTGCTATCAAAGTACTTTTATTTATTTTTGACAGAGAGTGGGAGAGAGAGAGAGAGAGAGGGAGAGAGTACACACATGCATGTGTGCATGCCAGTAGAGGAGGGGCAGAGAGAGAGAGGGAGAGAGAATCTTAAGCAAGCTCCATGCTCAGCCCAGAGCCCAATATGGGGTTTGATCTCATGACCCTGAGATCATGACCTTAGCCAAAATCAAGAGTTGGATGCTTAACCAACTGAGCCACCTAGGCACCCCTGTCAGTTTACTTTTAAAGATTGCTTTAGTTTCATCTATAACTTTTGATATATTTTAAATTTCATTTAGTTCAAAATATTTTTAAAATTTCCCTTGTGATTTATTCTTTGATTCATGTGTTAAGAGTGTATTATTTAATTTGCAGTTGTTTGAGGATTTCCAGATTTTTAAAAACAAATTTCTGGTTGAAATCCATTGTTGTCCTAAACCATGCTTTGTATGATCTTAATCCTATTACATTTACTGAGATTTTATTTAATTATTTGTTTTCTTAAGATTTTATTTTTAAGTAATCTCTACACCCAACATGGAGCTTGAACTCATGACCCTGTGATCAAGAGTTGTATGCCAGCCAGGTACCGCACATTTACTGAGATTTTTAAATCAGAATATGGTTTATTCTGGTGAATGTTTTAAGTATGCTTTGAAAAATATATTTATTCTGTTTTTGTTGATTGCAGTGTTCCATTTCTGTCAATGAGGTCAAGTTGGCAGAGAGTGTTGTTCAAGTCTTCTATATCCTTACTCTGGTTTTCTGCTTACTTGTTCTATAAATTACTGAGAAAGGAATGTTCAAGTTGCTAATTAAAATTGTGGATTTGTCTATTTCTTCTTTTAGTACTATAAGTCTTTAGCTTCATGTATTTTGATTTTCTGTTTTAGCTGCATATATATTTAGGATTGTTATGCTTTCTTGAGTAATTAATTCCTTTAACAATGAAATGGCCATCTTCATCCCTTGTTTATTTCTTGTTTTGAAGCCTATGTTCTCTGATGTTAGTTAACATAGCCACTTCAGCTTTATTTTAATTAGGGTCTCTGTGGGATCTCTTTCCAACCTTTTACCTTTTAAGCTATTTGTATTTTTTTAATTTTAATTTTATTTTTTAAATTTACATCCAAATTAGTTAGCATATGGTGCAACAATGATTTCGGAAGTAGATTCCTTAATGCCCCTTACCCATCCACCCTCCCACAACCCCTCCAGTAACCCTTTGTTCTCCATATTTAAAAGTCTCTTATGTTTTGTCCCCCTCCATATTTTTATATTATTTTTGCTTTCCTTCCCTTATGTTCATCTGTTTTGTCTCTTAAAGTCCTTATATGAGTGAAGGTGTATGATATTTGTCTTTCTCTGACTAATTTCACTTAGCTTAATACCCTCTAGTTCCATCCACATAGTTGCAAATGGCAAGATTTCATTCTTTTTGATTGCCAAGTAATACTCCATTATATATATATACACCACATCTTCTTTATCCATTCATCCATCGATGGACATTTGGGCTCTTTCCATACTTTGGTTATTGTCAATAGTGCTGCTATAAACATGGGGGTGCATGTGCCCCTTCAAAACAGCACACCTGTATCCCTTGGATAAATTCCTAGTAGTGCAATTCCTGGGTCGTAGGGTAGTTCTGTTTTCAGTTTTTTGAGAAAACTCCATACTGTTTTCCAGACTGGCTGCACCAGCTTGCATTCCCACCAACACTGCAAAAGAGATCCTCTTTCTCCGCATCCTCGCCAACATCTGTTGTTGCTTGAGTTGTTAATGTTAGCCATTCTGACAGGTGTAAAATGGTATCTCATTGTGGTTTTGATTTGTATTTCCCTGATGATGAGTGATGTTGAGCATTTTTTCATGTGCTGGTTGGCCATCTGGATGTCTTCTTTGGAGAAGTGCCTATTCATGTCTTTTGCCCTTTTCTTCACTGGATCATTTGTTTTTTGGGTGTTGAGTTTAAGAAGTTCTTTATAGATTTTGGATACTAACCCTTTATCTGATATGTCATTTGCAAATACTTTCTCCCATTCCATCAGTTGCCTTTTAGTTTTGCAGATTGTTTCCTTTGCTGTGCAGAAGCTTTTTATTTTGATGAGGTCCTAATAGTTCATTTTTGCTTTTGTTTCCCTTGCCTCTGGAGATGTGTTGAATAAGAAGTTGCTGCAGCTGAGGTCAAAGAGGTTTTTGCCTGCTTTCTCCTCGAGGATTTTGATGGCTTCCTGCCTGACATTTATGTCTTTCATCCATTTTGAGTTTATTTTTGTGTATGGTAAGAAAGTGGTCCAGGCTCATTTTTCTGCACGTCACTGTCCAGTCTTCCCAGCACCACGTGCTGAAGAGACTGTTGTTATTCCATTGGATATTCTTTCCTGCTTTGTCAAAGATTAGTTGGCCATATGTTTGTGGGTCCATTTCTGGGTTCTCTATTCTGTTCCATTGATCTGAGTGTCTGTTTTTGTGCCAGTACCATACTGTTTTGATGATTACAGCTTTGTAATACAGCTTGAAGTTTGGGATGGTGATGCCTCCTGCTTTGGTTTTCTTTTTCAAGATTGCTTTGGCTATTCGTGGTCTTTTCTGGTTCTATCCAAATTTTAGGATTGTTTGCTAGCTCTGTGAAGAATGCTGGTGTTATTTTGACAGGTATTGCATTGAATATGTAGATTGCTTTGGGTAGTACTGACATTTTAACAATATTTGTTCTTCCTATCCAGGAGCATGGAATATTTGTCCATTTTGTGTGTGTGTGTGTCTTCTTCACCTTCTTTCATAAGCTTTCTGTAGTTTCCAGTGTATAGATTTTTCACCTCTTTCGTTAGATTTATTCCTAGGTATTTTATGGTTTTTGGTGCAATTGTAAATGGGATCGATTCCTTGATTTCTCTTTCTGTTGCTTCATTATTGGTGTATAGGAATGCAACCGATTTCTGTGCATTGATTTTATATCCTGCAGCTTTGCTGAATTCATGGATCAGTTCTAGCAGTTTTTTGGTGGAATCTTTTGGGTTTTCCATATAGAGTACCATGTTGTCTGTGAAGAGTGAAAGCTTGACCTCCTCCTGGCTGATTTGGATGCCTTTTATATTTTTTTGTTGTCTGATTGCTGAGGCTAAGACTTCCAATACTATGTTGAATAACAGTGGCGAGAGTGGATGTCCCTGTCTTGTTCCTGACCTTAAGGGGAATGCTCTTAGTTTTTCCCCATTGAGGATGATATTAGCAGTGGGTCTTTCATGTATGGCTTTTATGATCTCGTGGTCTGATCCTTCTATCCCTACTTTCTTGAGGGCTTATATCAAGAAACAATGTTGTATTTTGTCAAACGCTTCCTCTGCATCTATTGTGAGGATCGTGTGGTTCCTGTCCTTTCTTTTATTGATGTGATGCATCACGTTAATTGTTTTGTGAATATCGAACCAGCCCTGCATCCCAGGTATAAATCCCACTTTGTCATGGTAAATAATTTTTTTAATGTATTGTTGGATCCAGTTGGCTAATATCTTCTTGAGGATTTTTGCATCCATGTTCATCAGGGAAATTGGTCTGTAGTTCTCCTTTTTAGTGGGGTCTTTTTCTGGTTTTGGAATCAGGGTAATGCTGGCTTCATGGAAAGAGTTTGGAAGTTTTCCTTCCATTTCTATTTTTTGAAACAACTTCAAGAGAATAGGTGTTAACTCTTCCTTAAATGTTTGGTAGAATTCCCCTGGAAAGCATCTGGCCCTAGACTCTTATTTTTTGGGAAATTTTTGATTACTAATTCGATATCTTTTTTGGTTATGGGTATTCAAGTTTTCTGTTTCTTCCTGTTTCAGTTTTGGTAGTGTATGTTTCTAGGAATTTGTCCATTTCTTCCAGATTGCCCATTTTATTGGCATATAATTGTTCATAATATTCTCTTATTATTGTTTTTATTTCTGCTGTGTTGGTTGTGATCTCTACTCTTTCATTCTTGATTTTATTTATTTGGGTCCTTTTTCTTTTTGATCAAACTGGCTAGTGGTTTATCAATTTTGTTAATTCTTTCAAAGAACCAGCTTCTGGTTTCATCAGTCTGTTCTACTGGGTTTTTTTGGGGGGAGGAGGGTTTCGATAGCATTAATTTCTGCTCTAATCTTTATTATTTCCTTTCTTCTGCTGGTTTTGGGTTTTACTTGCTGTTCTTTTTCCAACTCTTTAAGGTGTAAGGTTTCTGAGACCTTTCTTCCTTCTTTAGGAAGGCCTGGATTGCTATATACTTTCCTCTTAGGACTGCCTTTCCTGCGTCCCAGAGGTTTTGGGTTGTGGTGTTATCATTTTCGTTGGCTTCCATGAAGTTTTTAATTTCCTCTTTAACTTCTTGGTTAGCCCATTAATTCTTTGGTAGGATGTTCTTTAGTCTCCAAGTATTTGTTACCTTTCCAAATTTTTTCTTGTGGTCGATTTCGAGTTTCATAGTGTTGTGGTCTGAAAATATGCACGGTATGATCTTGATCTTTTTGTACTTGTTGAGGGCTGATTTGTGTCCCAGTATGTGGTCTGCTCTCGAGAATGTTCCAAGTGTACTAAGCTGTTTGTATGTTTGTATTCCAAGTGGATTTCTTATAGATAGTATATAATTGGGTCTTGCATTATTATCTAATTACACAAATACTGCCTTTTGTTGGGAGCATTTCAACAATTTATATTTGTATTTACACGGCTGGGTGGAAAGCTACCCCCTTGCTATTTTTTTGATCCAATATTTTTTGTTATTTCTCCCCTTTTATTTATTCTTTTTGAATATTTCTATGATTCCATTTTATCTCCACTATTAGCTTATTAGCCAAACTGTTTTTTCTTTGATTCTTCCTCTTCCTCCTCTACTACTACTATTACTTCTTCTTCTTCTTCTTCTGCTTCTGCTTCTGCTTCTGCTTCTCCCTCTCCTTCTCCCTCTCCTCCTCCTCCTTTGCAGTTGCTTTAGGGTTTAAAATATATGATTTGAGTTTATCACAGTCTACTGTCAAATAATTATTATACTTAATTATATTATATTATATTATAATTATTATACTACATGATATCTGAAAACTTTCTAAAAAATATACTCCTATTTTCCTCCTCTTTTCTATTGTACTTTGTTATAATATGTTTTACTTCTACATTTGCTCTGAATCCTGCAATGCGTTTTTACTATTTTTGCCTAAAACAGCCAATTATCTTTAAAAAGATTTAAAAATGAGAACACATATCCTGTATTTACCTAAATTTATGCCTCATTACTTCTCATTACTTTGTGTAGAACCCAATCTTCATCTGAAATCATTTTCCTTCTTCTTGATGAACTTCCTTTAATGTTTCTTATAGTGTAGATTTGCTGGTGATGAAGTCTCTCAGCTTTTGTTTGCCTGAGAAAATATTTATTTTGACTTAAATTTTAAATGATATTTTCACTGGATATAGAATTCTAGGTTATCAAGTTTTTTCTTTCAGAACTTTAATATATTTTTATTGTCTTCTGATTTATATGGTTTTCTGTGAAGTCTCTGATAATTCTCATTTTTGTTCCTCTGTGCAGATTTTATATTCTCTCTCTGACTACTTTTAAGATTTCAACACTAATTTCAACAATTTGATTCTCATGTGTTATTATGCTTTTGTGACTGTGTGTGTTTATTCTGGTTGGGCTTCGTTGAACTCCTTGGGTCTTTGTGTTTATACTTTCATCATATTTGGACAAATTTTGGCCATCATTCAGCAAAAATTTTTGTCCCTCCCCCTTGGTTCTGGAACTCTAATTTCATGTATGTTGGATTGCTGGATATTGTCCCACAGATCACTGATTTTTATCAGTCATATTTTTCTTGCTCTGCCTCATTTTTTTGTTATTTTGTTTTGTTTTATTTTATTTTATTTTATTTTATTTCTCAGTTTTTTTTAATTCCAGTTAACATACAGTATAATGTTAGTTTTAGGCATAGAATTTAGTGATATATCACCTATTATACAAAACCCAGTGCCCTCCTTAAGTCCCATCACTTACTCTCTCCTCCTTGTTTTGGACAAATTTTACTCCTATATTTTCAAGTTCCTGATTGTTTCTTCTTTAGTGTCTAATCTACTATTAATCCCATCCAGTATATTTTCATTTTTGATGCTTTTCATTAGAAGCTTCATTTGGGTCTTTTTTAGCCATCTATCTAGTTAATCATCTCTGTCCTTCCTGGATCTGTTTTTCTTGAAGGATTTTTCTCCTGGTTATGGGTTATAGTTTTTGCATGCCAGGTAGTTTATGATCAAATGCTAAATCATTGAATTTTAAGTTGTTGAGGACTGAAAAACATTTGAAAGAGTGTTGGACAAAATTAAGTTATTTGAATCGAAGCCTGATCCTTCTGAGTCTAGATTTTAAGCTTTATTATGGTTGGTTCAGAGTAGCCTTTACTCTGAGACTATTTTAGTCCTACTACTAATGTGTAACCATTCAAAGAACTCTACCTGGTTCCCTATGTGATACAAGGTCTCTCCACTGTGCCTAGTGGAAAAGGAAACTTCCTAACTCTGTGTAAGCCCCACTTATTTTTCTACATACTGCTTTCCAGTAGTTTTTTCCTGACCTCATGGATAGATCTGTACTCAGCTAAAGACTCCAGGAACTCCTCTGCAGATCTCCAATAATCTAGCCTGCAAAGTCTAGATACTTAATCCTTCTCAAACTCCAGTTTCTATCACCTTAGCCAATGACACTGCTGGACTTTGTTTAGATTCTTTTTCCTGGTGCTGGTCTAGAACCAGGTGGTGAGTTGGGGTAATCATCAGGTGTCCCTCATTTGTTTTCTGTTGGTCAGGGACCATAGTCCTCCTCTGCCTGGAATAGCTTTTAAATGTGTTTTGCATGGATATCCAGTTGTTTAGAGTGGGGAGGCAATTCAAACAGCAGTTAATTTTTCATGGGCAAGACAGAAATCTATCCTTGAATAAAATATATTGTGAAGGAGTTTTACTGAATAGACTATCCCCTTTTTTAGTAAGTTAATTAAAAGTTTTTGGTTTTCCCTTATTTATTTATTTAGTTATTTATTTGTTTAATTTTATTTTATTTTCCCAATTTTAAATTCCACAAAATCTCTAAGTTTAAGACAAACTGAACTTCTCCAATTTTCAACATTCATGCCCTAATAGGAAGAACACTTGTGCTCTATTTTTCTTACAGGGTCTCATTTTTTGTGATATAAATCCTATTTTAAAAATCAGGTCTTATACATACAAAGATATTGTAAGAAAATATATAGTATTGGGATAGTTGAGATTATCTTTACTAGAAACTACACTATCTTCGTGCTCACTTTACCTCTTATAAAATTATCGTTTTTCTTCTTAGTTATCAGTTGAGCTTTAAGAAGTGACAATTTATATGGCATTCTCAGTATTTGATTACTTAAAAATTAAAAAATAATAAACCATTATTGACTTCATATAAGGGATGGATGAATCTTTTATCAGTATCACAACTTGGTGCACGATAAGAAATATCTATATATGGCTGGTATCAGGATGTACACTTCCCACTTCAGTAGAGACCTCTTAGGAATAAAAATCTACTCTTTTAAGCTCTCTAAACAGGTTGTAAACATTTGTGATTTTCTTCTTTTGAATTAGTCTAATCCTTTCTGATAAATTGAGTTTCTGTGTTTTGCAGAGCTTTTGAAGACTAACCTAAGAGGCAGGAGTTTGAGGAATTAGAATATATTAAATTAAATGTGTTCAAATATTTCTTTCCTCTTGTGTGTTAAGTACTTTGCAAAAATAATTACTTTTATTCTCATTTGCTAGAGAAAAACTTTCCTCATGTATTTCATTATCCCTGAATAGAAATAAGCTCTCCTAAAATACCGATCGTATCTTTTTGTCACATTATTTTTACTTTAAAAAATGGATACATTTGGATACATCATAACTTGGTAATTCCTCTTTTATGTTGTATTATTAATATCCTGATAATTAAGCATGGTATCATTGGTAGAGGTTGCAACTGTGATTGTGAAATTGCAAAGCACCTACAGGAAGGGATGGCTAGATTTCCAATAATACTATATTTGTCCTTTACTCTTACGTATGAAAAAAACAGTTTGAATTTTGCTAGTTGCCACCATGTTTTGCGCTATTGACACACCCATGCCTTTCTAGCCCCATCTTTGCTTCAAAATAATACAATTAAATATCTATGCAAAGGGCTGAACTTTAAATAATTAATAGATTTTGATTTTCATTTTGCTTATGGTATATTTATGCTATATGATAATGCATTCCAGGGTTTATATATTATTTAGAGGAATAACTGCAGAGTCTTCCTCCTTTACATAATTGTCTATTTAACAATAAAAAGAAAATCATGATGTCATAATGCCTGTGGTTTCTCTGGTGTTCTTTGATATCAATTAAAAAATAAACTAGATTTTCTAATTCCCCAGTTCCTTGGGGATTCATTTAAAAAGCAACCTAAATTTTTACCTTCATGCAAAAACACTGCACTGTTTACAAGATGAATATTAAAATAATACAATTAGAATGAAAAGTGTTATCCTTTAGGGTTCCCTGGAGAAAGAGAGTAAGACAGACAGACACCCTGGGATATAGCGGGGAAAATGTAATCTGCGAAACTGATTTGATATTAATGCATTCTGCTAATCAAGTTTATTTTCTGTATTGACTGAAGTTAACATTAATCCTTTAATTTGCAAATACTACAGTTCTAAAAATTACATTTTCGAGTTGATCGCTGGTGGTTATGCTACGTGGTGTCACTGTAAGCTTGCTGCTGAACAGATTATTTACACGCACTCTAGAAGATGAAATTATCCCCAAAATATATCTTTCTTGCAAAATTAGTAGAAATGCTGGTTGCTATTAAACCTGATCAGCTGGTATCACAGCAGGGTCCTTGCGAAAAAATTACTTAATATCTCTTTGTTTACAGTCTTCACTGAAGTGAATGCAATTATTCAGTTACTAATCAGCTATAGATGTTAACTATTTCTGTTTTAAAAATTGCTTTCTTTTTTTAAAGAAAAGGGAGGATTTTAGTTTTAAGCATCTAAGGGTTTACAAATGAGGGTGTTTCAGTAAGTTGCATTTTTAACAAAACATATGCCACACGGAAGGTTTTATTTTAATTTTCCTAAGAATTTTACTTTGCATATATATCTAGAAAAGAAGTCTAATGAAGAGGTCATGTGCTGATTAAGCCCACAGGTGTTATTACACAAAGGAAATGTGATTAGCCTTCCATCTTCAGAAGGGGTAGCGTTGTATAGAATTAAAATTTTGGATTTCTTAATTAGCTGCTGATTTATAAGACAATTTGGGGATAATTCATTTTGTGAATTATTGAGTACCTCAATTTCCCTTTTTAAGCAGCAATTAATCCTTAATGAGACCACTGTGGATTTAGTAAAATAGATTAGAACAAACTTAGATAAAAGCGGTGGCTAATCTATAAACTTCTATTATTGTTATAGAAAAAAATTACTCCAAATTGGAAATGGGCAAAATATGTAAGTATAATGCCCTTTGACATACATGTAGTGCCTGTTGATTTCAGGGGGAATCTTGCAACTATATATGACTAGGATTTGAGTCTGAGTCTCTTCAGTTGGCTCAACAATTTAGTTTTTTAGTTATATTTATGTTTCACTATATCCTTCAAATAGCTCCCAGAATGAATGTATTTCATGTCTTGAATCATTAGACCAGTCTTAAAATTGCTTTCTCTTTCTTTACATAAATATTCCTATGTAGCTGGTTGGCTAACAAGATCACTTGGCCATCCAAGTGCCTCTAATCCAAGGCCTATTAATTTTTTCAGCTCTGATGTATGACTTTAAACTGGAAAAGAATCTTTTAAAAAATACATGGCTCCCCAAGCATCACTGAGGAGCAGAAGGTAGCTGGATTGGTTATTATTTTGGGGTTTGGAAAAGCAGCTTAATGACATGCATATTATAAGTGATAAACCTGGTGAGTTTTAACTTCTGTCTCCAGTACATTACTGGGCTGAACCTCAGCTCAGTTCTTATTTTGATGGAAGAAATAATTTGTGATTATTTTCTTGTGTTTATTTGAGTTACCAGAATTCTTGAATTGAAGAAAATCATACTTATGGCAACTCACTATTATATGACAATTTTATAGTTATTTGTGTTATTATTTTTTGGTGGTTAGAAGGGGTATACATTTTTGCTCATACCAAATTCCTATACCCAGCACAATTTTCAGTGCATAGCGGATGTTCGAAAATATTTGTTGGGCCGTTGAATGTCAGCTGTCTCTGCATCCTTTCATTGTCATGCTCTTCTTCCTCTTCTTCCTCTTCTTCTTCTTCTTCTTTTTTTTTAATGTTTATTTCTGAGAGAGAGAGAGAGACAGAGAAACAGAGTGCGAGCAGGAGAGGGGCAGAGAGAGAGGGAGACACAGAATCTGAAGCAGGCTCCAGGCTCCACACTGTCAGCACAGAGCCTGACATGGAGCTCGAACCCACGAATTATGAGATCATGACCTGAGCCAAAGTCAGAAGCTTAACTGACTGAGCCACCCAGGCATCCCTTCGATGCTCTTTTTATACCTGCATAATTGTGTCAGCTCTGGTGTCACGCTGGTGTGCCCCATGTTCTACCCTGAAAAAATATCCTCTAAGGTCCAACCAGAAGGAAAACTGTCTATTTAAATCAGAGAGAATTGAGTACAAGGAAATGGTTACACAAGTGCCAGAAAAACTAAGAGAAAAAGAGGAAGGGGAGGCGATCTGGAGGTTAGCAGCAGCAAGAAGTTACACCCCTAGTTGGGAGAAACAAAAGGAGGAAGTAGTGTTACCACTGCTCAGGGCCTGGAGGCACCCGATAGAACCTGAAACCACGGAGGACCTGTCTGATGGACACTGATACCAAAGAGGTGATGCAGTCATTGCCAGGGAGGCACTGGTGGCATAGAAGGAAGGGAGAAATACTCTGGCTTCTTCCTTCCTTCTCCCTGCTAATCTCTCATCAGAAAACCCTACAGAATGCCCACTGACAATGGGAGCATAGGGAAAGCAGCCTGCACTACCTTCCTCACTCTCTACACCCCAAGAAGAGCAGAGAAGGGCAAGAGATGAATCTGGGAACAAAAAGACCACAGTCTGATCCACTACAAAGGAAGATGCTTTAGGGATCATGCCAATTTTGGGCTTTGTCTCTCCTACTGACTTCTCCCTCCCTGACAGTTACTCTACCCCATTAACTTCTACCCCAGTTTCACTTTACCTGTGACCCTTCACAAACATTCTTTGATCCTATGAGACCCTATGCCTTTGTGGGGCATTCTTTGATCCATAGGTGCCCCTATGCCTTCGTGGGGCACCTGACAACTCAAGATCAAGCAGCTGGCTCACTCTGCTTGCCCAGCCTAGTGGAGATGAATCCAGCCCAGTGGACCTTGTTCCAAAGTTCATCCACCAGCCTCCCAGCTGATCTCACACCAAAAGCTGGGGGGTGAACTACACAAGTTCAGAGTAGAGAGAACAATGTGATGTTGGTGACCTAGGCCAGTGTTCATGCTTTTAGTGATGTGATTAGGGCAGCTTCTGCATCATTGCAATTCTGGGCTTACACTTTTCAATGACGATGTTTTCCTGTCACAGTCGTTGGTCCTTTACACTTACTTTATGACACATCAATGAGAGTTTATATAGTGGAATAAGGACAAGCTACAACTTAAGATTTATTATTATTATTATTATTATTTTTAGTATTATTCATAAAGTCTTTCACTAAGCATCTGCTTTGATCTCTATGATAACCTCATGCTGTTAAGGCAGAGTTTCTCATGTTTGGCACTAATGACGTTTTGAGATGGACAATTCTTTGTGGGTGGCTCCCCTGTGCACTGAGAATGTTTAGTGGCATCCCTGGCCTCTACCTACTAGATGCCACTAGCAATCACCTCCCCCAAGTTTTGACAACCAAAAATGTCTCCAGATATTGCCACATGTACCTTGGGAGGTGGAAATCACCCCTGGTTAAGAACCACTGTGTTAAGGGGAGGATGGTTACTATGATCCCATTTTATGGATGAAGAAAATAAATAAAAGAGATATTAAGGGAGCATGCCAGGTCTTATATATCAACTTATTTTTTTAGTTTTTGTGTGGACTATAAGTCAAATATCAGTGGGAAATTCTTTGGGGGGAGAATTTGCTGTTCTGGGGCAAAGTTAAAATTGGTAGCCAAAATGTGAGAAGAAAAGGCACTAGTTACTATTTTGAAATTCATTTCTATGCCCTAGAAACTGAAGTGAGAATCTTGATTTTGACAGTTGTGGAATATTATCCTAACAGCTTTATGTTGTAAGAAATTGAGTGCTAGATTATCAGGGACAGCCTCACAATTTGCTTAGCAGGGGAAATAGCCCAAGTAGTGGCTTTCCATCTGGCTTTGACTTAATGAGTAAATTATTTTAATTTTCTCCTGCATTTGAAATCTTTGGTTTCTTCAAGAGAAGAACACCTTAATTTCCTTCATCACATCTGTCTGCTCACTAATATGCGTGTTTTCCTCTTTGTCAGCACTTGACTACCAGATGAAGTTTAGATAAATGGTCATCTGCTTACCTTACAGTTGTTTTATTATGGAGTTTGGATGGAAGAGTTATAGCAGATAGTCCCAAGGAGAAGAGGCTGCACTCTCTGTGGTTCGTTGAACCCATATGGATCAGAACAGCTGGAAGGATGGATTTGCTACCTGAGGCCAGCAATTGTGTAGCCAACCGTGATTCCCACTTGCTGACCCTCGCATTATGCATTGCAGTTGAGGGAATGTTGATCACTCCTTTCCATTTTGTGATGGATGGTGTTGTTTAAAACTGATGGTCTTATAAACCATCGGAGAGTTTCCACATCTCACAGATGTGAATGAGGCAGATAGTCAATAAATAATGCAATGTTTTCAAGGAACTTGTGCTGCTCTCCACCATGTGGGCTAAACTGTCCTGCTAACAAGCAACTGTGAAGGTAGCTTCGGCCTGAAATGGAAAGGCTTCTTGAAAAAAAAATGGTTTCTGGCTAGTATAATTATAAGCAAATACGCTTTTTTCTAGGTCTGTGGTTTAAAATTGCTTTAGATGAGATATTTGATTCCGAGTTCAGCTCCTGAAAGCATCTGCCATTACCTAGAATGTTAATCTGTGGTTAGCAGAGTTGTAGCAAAGCTTGAGAAGACAGAGCTTTACTGATACAGATACACCCATTCAGGCTGAGGTGATGGGTGCTAATTCATAAAAGGTGATTTTCTTCTATAGTGTAAGGTCAGGTGAGCCATCCACAAAGAGTTGTTTGGAAAGACCATCATGGCCGACACCATTAAACTTTTACATCATCCACATAACTCCCCTGGCATTGAGTCTGTGCTCCTAAGCAACCTTTCAATTAGCGTTTGGCTTTCTAAGTAGTTCCATCTTGAAGTGAAGTGTAGGGCAGACAAACCAATGGGAGCAGCCTAGTCATGTCCTAGTCAATATACATGACAGGCATATTTTTCATTATACAAATTAATAAATTGGCATCGAGTTGAAAATGAATAAAATCAGTTAAGGAGTCTTCGTTCACATTCATAAAAAGGTTGGATGTAGTCCCTGGATTCTAGCTCTGTTCCTTTCTATAGGAAGAAGTGAAATGAGGCACCAGAGTAGTCTTAGCACTGCATCAGGTGTTGTTTAACATAGTTTTCCAAGTCGTTGTGTGGAATCTTCTTTATCCAAGCAGGTAATCAGTCTCCTCTGAGCAGAAGCTACTCTTCCTACAATTTTTAAAATATGCTATAGTACATAGTACAATGCTGGGACATGTTACACATTCACTTAAAAATTATTACTGGTTTTCTGGCTTCTCTAATACATTGAATGGATTAATTAAGTGAAGAGGCATTTGTAAAGGTGGAGAACAGTCTATTACGAGGACAGTGGAGTGCTACATAATGATAACTTGGTTGATTTACAGCATTATATACATTGGGCCACCTGTGTGAAATCCCCATTACCACGTAGTCCATGATGCCTTTTTCTAAAGGACATTTGTTGTGAGTTCCAGTATATGTGTGTAACTTAAAGAGCAATAGTACATACTACTGCTGTATTAGATTTATATAAAGGAAGGAAACTTCTAAATATATCAGGAGAGAGGGTCCTTGAATGTACTGGCAATATACTTATTTTTTTATTATTATTTTTAATGTTTATTTATTTTTATGAGAGAGAGAGAGAGTGCGTGCGTGAGCAACTGGGGGAGGGGCAGAGAGAGGGAGACAGAACCTAAAGCAGACTCAATGCTCTGAGCTGTCAGTACAGAACTGGCAATATACATTTATGATCTGAACTCCTGTTATGATATTTGGCTACTACACTACTTTACTGAATACAAAGACTGGAATGGTGAAGAACTCTGCAAAAAAGGAGCGTTTGGAATAATTCTGTACTGGGTGCCAGCATGGATATTAGGTAGTTTAGAAACACTAGCACAGAGGGGCGCCTGGGCGGCTCAGTTAGTTGAGCATCTGACTTTAGCTCAGGTCATGATCTGCATGGTTTATGCATTGGGCTCTGTGCTGACAGCTTGGAGCCTGGAACCTGCTTTGAGTTCTGTGTTTCCCTCTCTCCCTGGCCCTCCCCTACTTGTGCTCTGTCTTTCTCTTTCTCAAAAAAAAAAAAAATTAAAGATTTTAAAAAAACACTGGGACAGAGAAAGCTGATTCAAGTAGGAAATTTTCAAATAAAAATGACTAGTGGTTAAAATCTGTGTTTAGCCCCATTTTTGCTGGTTGTTAATATATGGTAATAATTTAATATTGGAATCACTTTAGGTTGCTTTGAATCTTGGGGTGTTTATGTCTTTGCTTGCCTTTGAAATACTGTCTTAGTCTTTCTGGTAATCTCAGCTGTCACAGACAAGGGGCTCATTTGTATGTACTGCCCCTGAATTTTTCACTGTAGTACTTGGGTAATAACTCACTGTATCAGTCTCTTGTAGCTGCTCTAACAAACTTGGTGTCTTAAAACAACAGAAATTTGTTCTCTCCAAGTTCTAGAAGCCCTAAGTCTGAAATCAGTATCCTTGGTTGAAATCAAGGTATCAGCTTGGCAGTGCTCCCTCCATAGGCTCAGGGAAGAATCTATTCATTGCTTTTCTCAGCTTCTCTTGGCTGCCGATTCCTTGCCTTGTGGCCATGCACAAGCCTTGGCTGGGTCACATTGCCTCTTCTTCTGTCGAATTTCCTTCTGCCATCTCTTTTAAGGATACATGTAATTGCATTTAGGTCCCACCTATATAATCTAGGGTAATCGCCGCATCTCAAGATCTTTAATCATACCGGCCAAATCCTTTTTGCCATATAAGGAGATATTTATAGATTCCAGGGATTAGGATATAGATATTTTTAGGGGGCAGTAGTCAGCCGACACGAATTATTTATTACTTTGTATGGCTAGGGCTTTAGTTCAAAGTTCTTTTTCCTCAACACTTAGTAAGACATTTTTTCCTATTGTTTTCTAGCATTTCGTGTTACGCATCAGAAGTCCAATGTCAGTTTAATTACCATTCTTTAGTAAGTAATCTTCTTGCTTTACTTAGTAACGAATTACTTACTAAGATTACTTAGTAAGTAATCTTACTTCTTTAGTAAGTAATCTTCAATACATACTAGAAGCTTAATAGGTTTTCCTTCTGTTCTCAGATGTCACACATTTCTCCACTATTTGTCTATATATTATGGACCCCCACCTCCAGCATTTCTGTAAAATATTTAGCATGTGTTTTCTATCTAATCACTTAGATATTTCTTCACTTCAGGAAAAAAATTCTCTTTAGTATTTCTTTATTTAATTCTCTCCATCTTCTCTCTTATCTCTTTTTAGAACTCAGATTTTAGATTTCAAATTATCACCTAATTTTCCTTTAAATTTTTTTATCCCTTTGTTATTTTTGCATTGTATTTTGCAAAAGTTCATCAGCTTTACATATTGAACTTTAGTTTCTGATATTCATTGCTTCCATTTGAATTAATTTTTATTTTGGCTTTCCTAATTTTTAATTTCTAGGAACTCTGGATGCTTCTTTTTAATAGTAGCCTGTAATAGTTTTATGGCTCTAATGTTTTGAATCTCTCTGAAGATTTTAACTATGCTTTTAAAAATTATTTTCTTTTTTCCTGCATCAATCTGCTTCCTTTCGTTGAAATATTATACCAAGGTAAGTTGGGTTTATTCTGCACTATCATAAAGCCATATGATAAGAACCTCTCTGTGACTACCATACTTAACTGCACTAAGCTCTGCCCTTGGAGACATGTTCAGCCTCAGGTGATTGTAGTTGTCCAAATGCTCTAAAATATAGTGACTCTAAGATTACTCACAAAAAGAATGCATTAATAGGGGCAATTTTCAACTCACTGAGAGCTGATTTCCCCACTAGATTGTGAGCCTGTTGAAAGTCGATAATCACTTTTTATCCAGTGCTGTATCTATCTGTAGCACTTAGCACAGTTCTGGCCCCAAATTATTTCTTATGAATATTTATTAAATTAAAGAATGAATAAATATATGATAGGCCAAGTTTGGCATAGATTACCAGCTCATTTATATTGAAGGCAGAATTTAAAGAAAATAGTCCTTTGGGAAGAACACTTTATTACATACTTCATTGTTTATTGCTTCATACATAGTTGGACTGAAGTATAACTACGGGATATATCTTACAGAGGGTTTTCTGAACACTTGAGAATGGCCAGTCAGTAAAGAGCTCTTTCTCTGCCAATCCGTTCTCTCAGAGATAAGAGGGAGGACAGGCTGCTTTAATGCCCATCACGTTTCCATGCCTGTGTTGGAGCTGTTTCTTCTTCCACAAGGACCCCTCTCCCCTAAACCCCCCTCCATCCGCCTCCCACTCCTGCCCGCCTTCCCTGACTACTTCAAACCACATTGATCTCTCCATTCTGAGCTACAATGGGACTTTTTATGTGTATCACACTATTTAGTACTTCAGTTTATTGAACAAATATTTATTTTCTCTGTACTTGGCTCTAAGCTATTTTCCAAAGGTGATACAAAGATGAAAAAACTCATGGTCCTGCTTTTAAAAAAACCTTAGATCTGCTAGGGAATTTAGTATATAATAAATATCTCTAATAAAACTCATCAAGACAAGTAGCATGGGACCAGTGAGATCATGTATGCGAGTAGTTCACGGTGGAGAGAAACAATATCGACCTAGCTTGGAAAGGTATGTGGCTTTGGCAATGGCCTTGGAAGTTGGGTAGGATTTTGTCAGAAGATAATAGAGGGTCAGGGAGGAAAGAAGACAGAAAAAAGCAATCATGTCTGAAGTGCTCAATTTAAGCCACAAAAGGCAGACAAATAGTAGCAGACAATAATAGAAACAATGAACAAGTGTAACAAATAGAAAACAGTAACAAATGTGGTATCTATTAATCCAGCTATATCAATAATCACTTTGAAGTCAATGATGTATCAGTACTCACTTTGAATATCAATGGTTTAAATGTACCATTAAAAGAGATTGTCAGAATGATCAAAAAACAAGACCCAACGATATGTTATCTACAAGAAATCTACTTTAAATATAAGACATTTATAGATTAAATGGATGGAAAAAAATGTACCGTGCTAACACCGATCAAAAGAAATCAGGAGTGGCTACATTAATTTTAGACAGAGCAGACTTCAAAGCAAGGAAAGTTATCAGGGATAAAGAGGGGCATTACATACTGATAAGGTGGGAGTGTCAGTTCTTCGAGAAGACATAGCAATCTTTGACGTGTGTTTGTCTAACAACAGAGCATCAAAATATGTGAGGCAAAGACTGACAGAACTGCAAGGAGAAATAGATGAATCCACTATTATAGCTGATACTTCACTCTTCTGTCATAAATGGGCAGATCCAATGGGCAGAAAATAATTAAGCATGTAGTTGAACTCAACAACATCATCAATCAACTAGATGTAGTTGACAACTATAGACTACTTCATCCACCAACAGCAGAATACACATTCTTTTCAAGCTTACGTGGAACATTCACCAAGATAGTCCACGTTCTGAGTCATAAAGCACAATTTAACAAATGTAAAAGAATATAAATCATACGATGTCTGCTATCAGAGTATAATAGACTTAAACCAGAAATTTATAACAAAGATAACTGGAAAATTCCAAAATATATAGGGACTAAGCAACATACTTTTTTTTTTTTTTTTTGAGAGAGAGAGAGTTCAAGCAAGTGTGTGTGTGTGGGGCAGGGTGCAGAGAGAGAAGGAGAGAGAATCCCAAGGAGGCTCCACTCTGTCAGTGCACAGCCAGCCTAGTGTGGGGCTTGATCTCACAAACTGAGATCATGACCTGAGCTGAAAACAAGAGCTGGCCACTTAACCAACTGAGCCACCCAGGCCCCCCTAAACAACATACTTCTAAGTAACACATAGGTCAAAGAAGAAATCTTGATACAATTTTTTCAAGTATTTTGAACTAAATGAAAATGAACAAAACTTATTAAAATATGTGGGAGTCAGTGGAAGCAATGATTAGAAGAAAAATTATAGCGTTGAATGCATGAATTAGAAAAGAAGAAAGATATATAAATCATCTAAACTTCTACCTTAGAAAACTATAAAAAGAGAGAAAATTAAATTCAAAGTAAGAAGAAGAAAAGAAATGATAAATAATAGAGTAGAAATCAATGAAATTGAAAAGAGAAAATTGGTAGAGAAGATCAATAAAATCAAAAGCTGGGTTTTTTTTCAAAGGTCAATAAAATTGATAAGCCTCTAGCCAGGGCAACTAAGAAACTGCAGAGAGGATGCACATTATTGATATCTGAAATAAAAGAGGTATATCACAACATATACCATCATATTAAAAAGATAATAAAGGATACTATGAGCACTCCATGCCTACAAATTTGATAACTTAGGTAAAATGGACCAATTCCTTGAAAGGCACAATCTGCCAAAATTTATACAAGGAGAAACATACAATTTGAATATGCCTATATCTAATAAAGAAATTAAATATGTGATTAATAACCTTCCAAAACAGAAAGCACCAGGCCCAGGTGGATGCACTGGTGAATTTTGTCCTCCCAATATTCTACAATCTTTTTTCAGAAGATAAAAGCAGAAGGATTACTTCCTGACTTATGCTATAGGCCAACATTATCCTATACCAAAATCAGGCAAAGACATTACAAGAAAACACAACTACAGACCAACATTTCTCATGAGCATAAATGTAAAGATCTTCAAGAACATATTGGTAACTCAAATCCAATAATGTGTAAAATGAATTGTACACTAGGACCCAAGTAGCAGAATTTACCCAAGTAGGCAAATCCGAGTAGTGGAATTTACCCAAGGAGTCAAATCCGGTTTAACGTTTGAAAACCAATGATGTATTCATTCTATCACATCAACAGGCTGAAGAAGAAAAATCACAGGATCATATCAATAGATGCGGGAAAAGCATTTGACAAAATTCCACACCGACTGATGGTAAAAACTCAGTAAACTAGGAATAGAGGGAAACTTCCTCAATTTGACAAAGAACATGAACAAAAAAAAATCTACAGCTAACATCACACTAATGGTGAGAAACTACAAGTTTTCCTATGAAGATCAGGAACAGGGCAAGGATGTCCCCTCTCACTATTCCTTTTCAACATTGTATTGGAAGTCCTGGCTGATGCAACAAGATGAAAAAAAAAAAAAAAGAAATGAAAGGTATACTGATTGGGTAGGAAGAAATGAACCTATTGTTTAGAGATGATAGGATTGTCTACGTAGAAAATCTGAAAGAATCAACAACAACAACAACAACAACAACAAACCTCCTGGAACTAATAAGTGGTCATAGCAAAGTTGCAGGATACAAGGTTAATTAGTATTCAGAAGTCAATCCCTTTCCTATATAACAGTGATAAACAAATGGAATTTGAAATTAAAAGCACTATACTATTTACATTTGCACACCCCTAAATATGTATGTTTAGTTATAAATCTAACAAAATATATATAAGATCTAGATGAGGACACTTACAAAAATCTGATGAATGAAGTCAAAGGTGAACTGTATAAATGGGGAGATATTCCATGTTCTTGTTTGGAAAGATTCAACACTGGCAAGATGCCACTTCTTCCCAGCTTGACCTACAGATTCAACGTAAGCCCAGTCAAAATACTAGCAAGTTATTTTGTGGATATTGACAAACTGATTCTAAAGTTTATATGGAGAGGCAAAAGACCCAGAATAAGCAACACAATATTTAAGGAGAAGAGCATTTGCAGGACTGACACATCCAACTTCAACACTTACTATAAATCTACCTAAGGCATTGTGAAACTGGTGAAAGAATAGACAAACAGACCAATGGAATGGAATAGAGAGCCCACCAACAGACCCACAAATATAGTCAGCTGATCTTGGGTTAAGGAGGAAAGGCAGCACAATGAAAAAAAAAAACATTTTTTCAATACATGGTGCTGGAATAATTAGACTTCCACATGCAAAAAAAAAATTTAGACACAGACTTTCCACTGTTCACAAAAATTAAGTCAAAATGGATCACAGAGCTAAATGCAAAGTGCAAAAACTGTAAACTCCTAGAAGATCGCATGGAAGGCAATCTAGATGACCTTGGGTTTGGTGATGACTTTTTTGATGCAACATCAAAGACGTGATCCATGAAAGAAAAAATAAGTAAGCTGTATGCCATTAAAATGAAAAACTTTTGCTCTGTGAAAAACAATTTCAAGAGGATAAAAACATAAGCCACAGACTGGGAAAAAATATTTACAAAAGATGTATATGTTAAAGAACTGTTATCAAAATATACAAAGTCCTAAAACTCAACAATAAGAAAACAAACAACCGAGTTAAAAAGGAACCAAGAGGGGTGCCTAAATGGCTGGGTCCGTTAGGTATCTTACTTTAGCTCAGGTCAGGATCTCACAGTTTGTGAGTTAGAGCCCTGCATCAGGCTCTCTGCTGTCAGCACGGAGCCCACTTCAGATCATCTGTCCCTGTCTCTCTTTGCCCCTCTCCTGCTCATGCTTTGTCTATCAAAAATAAATAAACATCCAAAAAAAAAAAAAAAGAGAACTAAGACCTTAAAATCTTTTATCAAAAAAGATACACATTTATCAGCATGGCCAAAACTCAGAACACTGACATGCAGAGAGGATGTGGAACAACACGAACTCTCATTCATTGCTGGTGGGATACAAAATGGTATATACTACTTTGGAAGGCAGTTTGACATTTAAAAACAACAACTAAACATACTATTACCATACAATCCAGCAGTCCTATTCCTTGGTATTTACTGAAAGGAATTGAAAACATGTCCACACACACACACAAAAACCTGCACACAGATGTTTATAACAACTTTATTCATAATTGTCAAAACTTGGAGACAACAATGATGTCCTTCAGCGGGTGAATGGTAGTACATCCAGACAATAGAATGTTATTCAGTTCTAAAAATAAATGAGTTATCAAGCCATGAAAAGACATAGAGGAAGCTTAAATGCATATTATTAAAGAAGCCAATCTGAAAGGGCTACGTACTATATGATTCCAATTATATATCTTTCTGAAAAAAGGTAAAACTGTGGAGACAATAAAAATATCAGTGGTTGCCTTGGGTTGAGTGCAGAGAGGGGGCAGAGATTAAGGCAGTGAAAATACTCTGATGCTATAATCATAGATACATATCATCATGCATTTGCCCAAACTTTAGAATGTACAGCGTCAAGAGTGATCCTTAGTGTGAAATACGGACTTTGAGTGATTATTATGTGTCAGTGTTAGTTCATCGGTTGTAACAAATGTACCATGCTAGTGGTGTGTGTTGCTAATAGGAGAGGTGTGCATGTGTGGAGGAGGGGATATATGGGAAATCTGTGTGCCTTCCTCTTGATTTTACTGTGAACCTAAAGCTGATCTAAAAATGTCTTTAATAAAAAATTCGTGAAGAGAAGCAGTCATGTGAGCAAAGATATGGAGTCAAGAAAACTGGGGCTTTTTTTTTTTTTTTACATTTATTTATTTTTGATAGAGTGAGACGGAGTGCGAGCGGGGGCAGGGACAGAGAGAGAGGGAGACACAGAATCCGAAGCAGGCTCCAGGCTCCGAGCTGTCAGCACAGAGCTGGACATGGGGCTCGAACCCATGAACCATGAGATCATGACCCGAGCTGAAGTTGGACACTCAACCGACTGAGCCACCCAGGCACCCTGAAGAAAACTGGGGCATTTTAACAGAACTGAGAATTTGGCTAGTTTCTGAGCACAGGTAAAATCTGATGCTCAGACAACAGAGTTTCTGCGTGACAGCAATAGGGTGGGTGGAGCAGAGGAGTTTGATAGATTCTTTTGGGGACTTGAACTCTCAAGTTTATCGCAGTTCCTTGTAAACTTCTCACTTCACACATCTATCTCACTGGTCCCATGCATGTGGTCCCATGAACGTGGTAGATAAGAAAGAATAATTTTAAATGTGTTTGGACTGCCTCTCTAAGACTTTGGAGGATCTTGATTGTCCTGATAAGGCATTGGTGTTCTATTTTTTAAGTGTTTCTCTACACATACCGCCCTGAAGGCTACAAATGCTATCATGATTTTGAAATTATAGCACAGCAGCAAGGAGCTGTTCCTGGATTTCCAGAGCATAGGTGAGCAAACTGGAGGTTGAGCTAAAAACTTTGCCCCATTGAGCTACAATCATTGAGATAAATAGGAAGTGCCTTCCATCAGACAATAAGCAGCTTAGGCACTAAGTATAAATGTGTCTTACACTTACCTTGGATCTTCCATAATTCCAGCAGATTTCTATACTTGGTCCCTAACCCACAACCTTGCTAAGGCCTGTGAGGCCCTGAATGACCTAACCTCTAACTATCACACCTTTTTGGATTGATTGAGTTGCTTTGTTTTCCCCTCCCTGCCTTTTCCTAAGTAAGTGGGGTTGTTTTGTGTTTTGTTTTGTTTTGTTTTGTTTTGTTTTGTTTTGTTTTGTTTTGTTTTGTTTTGACAGAGAGAGTGAGTACATACACAAGCCAGGGAAGGGCAGAGGGAGAAGAGGAGAGAAACTCTTAAGCAGTCTCCACACTAACCATGGAGCCCCACTCAGGGCTCTGTCTCACAACTGTGAGATCATGATCTGAGCTGAAATCAAGAGTTGGATGCTCAACTGACTGAGCCATGTAGGCACTCCTGATTTGTTTTCTTATATATTGTTTTCTCTCTCAAATTTGGAAGTTATGGTACTTCTTACTGTTTGTCCTCAAAATCTTATTATGCATCTTAAAGTATGAAGTTAATATTTTAACCGCTTTCCAGAATAATACAAGAATACTTTTTGACCAATCTACTTCGGTTCAGCTGATGTGATATTGTTACTCAGAAGTATGGATGCTTTTTAAAGCTCATTAGACATTATTATGTTTATATGGATAAATAATTACACAGTTTACCAATTTCTTTGATCATTTTTCCTACTTACATCTCAGACTTTTCCTCTGACATTATTTTCCTTCTTTCTAAAGAACATCTTTTAGGGGCGCCTGGGTGGCTGAGTTGGTGAGTATCCAACGTCGCCTCACCTCATGATCTCATAATTCATGGATTCGAGCTCTGCGTTGAGCTCCATGCTTACAGCTCAGAGCTTGGAACCTGCTTCGGATTCTGTGTCTCCCTCTCTCTCTGCCCCTGCCTTGCTTGCACTCTACCTCTCTCTTAAAAATAGATGAACATTAAGAAATTAAAAAAAATAAATAAATAAGGAAAATCTTTCAGAAATTCCTTTTAGTGAAAGCTTGTCAATGATAAATTCTCCATTTCTGTTTCTGTTTCTGTTTTTAAAATCAGAAAATATGCTCAATTTGCTCTCATTCTTTTTTTAAAATAAAGTTTATTTATTTTGAGAGAGAGAGAGAGAGAGCATGCAAGCAGGGGAGAGGCAGAGAGAGAGGGAGAGAGAGAATCCCAAGCACTGGCAGCACAGAACCTAATGCAGGGTTTGAACTCAGAAACCATGAGATCATGACCTGCACCAAAGTCATACACTTAACCGACTGAGCCATCCAGGTGCCCCTAATTTGTTCTCATTCTTAAAAGAGAATACTTTTAAAACTTAGAGAGATAGCTTTGCTGGGATGATTGCAGGCTGACATTTATTTTTTGTTCAGCTCTTTGAAAAGAAAATAGTTCACCATCTCCTGGCTTCCGTTGTTGCTATGTATCTAATTGTTATTCTGTGGATATGATCTGTCTTTTCTCTCTTGCTGCTTGTAAGATATTTTTGTTTTGTTTTGTCTTAAGTGCTTGGCAGTTTTACCACGATATGTATAGGATTTATTTAGTATTATTAATCTGTTTGGTAGTAGCTGTGCTTCTTGTATCTACAGATTTATATCTTTCATCCATTCTGTGATCTTCTCAACTGTTATCTCTATTGTGCTTTTCCATTCTAATTCTGCCCTTCTGTAACTTTGATTATATATACATCAGATTTCTTCTTTTCAGTTTTCACTTCTCTTCAGTTCTATTAATATTGTCCATCTCCTTGTCTCTGTGTTGCATTCCGAGTAATTCCCATTAATCTATATTCTAGTACACTAATCCTGTGTTACTCTGTGTTTGGTATACTGTTTAATCCTGAATTTTTTTTTCTTTAGATGTTTATGTATTATTATTTTTTAAACATATGTATGCCTTTTGTTTTTAAAAAAATTTTAAATATTTATTTTTGTGAGAGAAAAAAAGAGAGACAGAACATGAGTGGGGGAGAGGGAGAGGGAGAGAGAGAGAGAGAGAGACACACACAGAATCTGAAGCAGGCTGTAGGCTCTGAGTTGTCAGCACAGAGCTTGATGCAGGGCTGGAACTCATGAACCACAAGATGATGGCCTGAGCAGAAGTCGGATGCTTAATGGACTGAGCCACCCAGACACCCCTAAATGTTTATTTTAAAAATCAACTTTATTGAGGTATAATTTGCATAAAAATATACAGGCAGTAAGTATACAGCTTGTTTTTTTTTTTTTTTAATTTATTTTTGAGAGAGAGCAGGACAGTGGCAGAGAGAGAGAAAGAGATTGAATCCTGGAGCCACCAGGTGTCCCTATAGCTTGGTTTTGACACACTCTCCTGTGCAATCATGGCCAAAAATAAGACTACTAAGCATTTTCTTAGCCACAAAAATTTCCTTTCTCATTTGTTCTTTTTTATCTCCTCCTCCAGCCTTGACCTCTGGCAACTACTCACTTGTTTTCTAGAACAATACTTTAGCTATTCTTATTCTCAGATTTTATATAAATGGAATCATATAGTATGTATAATGTAGTATGTTGAGTTTCTTTCACTCAGCAAAATGTGCTTGAGATTCATGCATGTTGTTGTGTGTATCAGTAGTCCTAATCATTTAATTTCTCAGTAGTGTTCTATTCAGTGGATATACCACAAATTGGTAGCCCATTTTCCTATTGATGGATATTTGGAATGCTTACAAATATTTGGCTCTTGTGAATGAAGCAGTTACAGAATACCTGTGTACAAGTCTATGTGTGGACATATGTTTTTATTTCTCTTGGGTGAATACCTAGAAGTAGGATTGTAGGATTGCATGATAAATACATGTGTAACTTTAAAAGTATATGCCAAACATTTTTCTAATGTAGCTGTACATATTAATTCCTATTAGCAATGTATAAAAATTCTTGTTGTACCATGTCCTTACCAGCACTCGGTATGGTTAATCTTTCTCATTTTAACCATTGTGACAACTATATGGTGATATCTCCTGGTTTTAGTTTGCATTTCCCCTAATGAATAATAATATAAGGAATATTTTTGTGTGTTTAAAGACTCTTTACATATCTTTGGTGAAATATCTGTTCAAATCTTTTGACCATTTTTAAAATTGGGTTATTTATATTTTTATTGTTGAGTTATAAGAGTTCTCTATATATTCGGGAGAGTATTTCTTTATCAGATAAGTATATGGTATATGATTTGAGATTAAGATTCAGGGTCAGAATTTTCTTTTTCTTTTTCTTCTTTTTTTTTTTTTTTTTGGCATGTAGATATCCAGTTGTTTCAGCACTGGTTTTTGATGAGACTGAGATTGACATCTTTGTTGAAAATCAACTTACCTCATATACCTAGCTTTATCTGTGAACTCTATTCAGTTCCATTGAAGTGTAAAACCATCTTTGTAGAAATGCTACCCTATTTTGATTAATGCATTTTTATAGTACTAATAAGTTTTGAAATCAGTGTAAATCCTTAACTTTTATCTTCTTTTTCAAAAAATTTTTGGCTATTTCAGGTCATTTGAATTTCCATATTAATTTTAGAGTAAGTTGTCAATTTCTACAAAATCACATGCTCAGATTTATATCGACATTGTGTTGACTCTATAGATCAATTTAGGGATAATTAATATCTTTTCAATACTGAACCTTCCCATTCATGAACTTAGTATATCTCTCCTTTTCTTTAGGTCTTCTTTAATTTCCGTCAGAAATGTTTTGTAGTTTTCAACAAGCAGATCTTGCACATATTTTGCTAAATTTATCTCTTGTGTTTAATGGTTTTTTTTATGCCAAAGGAAATGGCATATTTTGGAAATTCTCAATTCCCAATTGTTTATAGCTGGTATAAAGAAGTAACAATTTTTCCATATTGACCTTGTATCCTATGACCTTGAAAAACTCAATTGTTAGTTGTACTAACATTTTTTAGTTATAGTATTATGTGACTAATGCTGCATGACAAGTTAGCCCCAGACTTAAATGGCTTAACAAAATAACATCTGTTATATTACAGTTTTTGTGGGCCGAGAGTCTGGATGTGGCTAGACTGCACCCTTCCAGCTCAGAATCTCTCACAAGGCTGAGATCAAGGTGATGGCCATGGCTGCCATCATTTCAAGGCTTGAATAGAGAAGAATCTGCCAGTACAATGTTGAACAGAAGTGGTGACAATACACATCCTTGAATTCTCTCTGATTTTAAGGTTTAGTATGATGTTAAAAGTAGAATTTTTGGTAGATGCCCTTAAGAACTGGAGGTTTGATTAAATATGTTGGGAAGCTAAATATTAAGAATAAAAATTTTTAAAGGCATCTTTTTACGCAAAACTAAAATAAAGATTGACTTTTTCTAAAACCTATGAGGTCTGTTATGTTTAGGAATTGAGAATTTTCAGTTTTAAATGATAATTTATTTTATATATTTATTACTTAAAAAATCCTTGAGGGATGGGCAATACCTCATAATCAAGGGCATAATTATTTCTGCAGCAAAACATGAGTGTTTACCTGTGATAAATAAAATCTTTTATAGAATCATGTCAGTTCAAGTCAGGTTTTCCATCAACTGAGCTCCAATCAGATAAAGTTTTCCTATTAAAGGAATATTGATAAAATTGTTCATAGGTTTTTAAAATTTATTTTAGAAATGTAGGTAAGAGATTGAGGGCCTGTAATAGACAATAATAATAAACAGATAGGAGGGGGAACATTTGAATAGAAGTCAAAGCATGCTAAAAGCTTTACTTATGCTTTGGTAGAAAAAATAATTCTAAAGCACCCATCGTGAGAGGCACAGTGACAAGGAAGTCTCAATTGAAATACAGATCTCCCTCAACTTAACAGTGGAGTTATGTCCCAATAAACCCAGCCTAAATGGAAAATATTGTCAAAATGACAAACAGAATGGTTGTATGGGTACAGAATGCTTTTAGGTATATTGATTTAAAAAAATTTTTTTTAATGTCTATTTTTTTTTTGAGAGAGAGACAGACTGTGAGCAGGGGAGGAGCAGAGAGAGAGAGGGAGACACAGGGTCTGAAGCAGGATCCAGGCTCTGAGCTGTCAGCACAGAGCCCAATGTAGGGTTTGAACTCACAAACTGTGAGATCATGACTTGAGCCGACGTTGGACGCTTCACCAACTGAGCCACCCAGGCGCCCCTGTATATTGATTTTTTTTAAGTTTTATTTATTTATTTTTTATTTTTGAGAGACAGAGTGCAGGTGGGGGGAAGAGAGAGAGAGAGAATCTTAAGCAGTTTCCATGCTTAGCACAGAGCACGAGGCAGGAATTGATCCCATGACCCTGAGATTAAGATCTGACCTGAAATCAAGAGCTAAACTCTCAACTGACTGAGCCACCCAGGTGCCCCTAAAACTTTTTATTTAAATTCCAGTTAGTTAACATATAGTGTAATACTAGGTTCAGGTGTATAATTTAGTGACTCAACACTTCCATACAATGCCTGGTGCTCATCACAAGTGCCTTCCTTAATCTTTATCGCATCATCATCCCCCCACCTATCTCCCCTCTGGTACCCATCAGTTCTCTATATTTAAGAGTGTTTCTTGGTTTGCCTCTCCCCCTTCTCTGTCTGTCTGTCTGTCTCTCTCTCTCTTTGTCTCTCTTTTTTTCCCTTTTCTTGTTTGTCGTATTTCTAAAATTCCACGTATGAGTGAAATCATACGTGTTTGTCCTTCTCTGACTTATTTCACTTAGCATTATACTATGGAGATCCATCCACATCGTTGCAAATGGTATATTGGTTGTTTACCCTCATGATCATGTGGGTAACTGAGAGCTGTGGCTAGTTGCTGCTGCCGAGCCTCAAGAGAGAGTATCATACCGAATACTGCTAACTCCAGAAAAGATCAAAATTCAAAATTGGAAGTATGGTTTTTCCTGCATGCATATCACTTTCACACCATCATAAAATTTAAAAATCATATGCTGAACTGTTATAAGTTGAGGATTGTCTGTAGAGAGTTGTCTTAACTGATTGACATTGCATTATTTTACTTTTTCAGATTTGTAAAAACATGCAACTACATGAACACATTACTAAGGCCCCTTGTAAGGCATTGGGAAGTTTGTACAAGTGAGAGGTCCTGAAGCTTAGACTTTATTAACTCCATAGTAAATCTGACTCTGTGCACAAGAAAACAAAATTGTTAAACTAATGACCCAGAATGTGACTCTTATCTGCCTCCCTCCCTCAATAACTATCTATATCCTTAAGTAAAAACTCTTCAGTGAACTTTATATATTCATATATACATGTGGTTGTGCACCTTGCTTTTCTTCACTCAAATTATGTTGAGCATACTTTGCTCTCTATTTTATTCTTTTAATGGCTGTATAGAATTTCGTTATATGAACATACCCTAATTTAACCTAACTCCTATTTGATGGTCATTTAAATCATTTATAATACTTTGTTCTTTCTAATAGTACTGCATGCAGTGAACATTTTTGTAAATATATCTGCACACACATGTATTTCTATAAGAGAAATACCTAAAAGAGACTGCTGTGTCAAATAGAATATATGTTTACATTTTTGATAGATTTCTCTAAATTGACTTTCCTGAAAGTTTATATAGATGAACACCTTATTAAGAGTGTATCACTGTGTCACTTTGCTTACTCCTGGTTTACCCTGGGTATGATCCTTCTGTGTAACCCCCACATCTGATGTGGAATCAGATACAGATATGGTATCTGTAATGATGCCTCATTGGTTTGATTTGTATTGCTTTTCTCATTAATGAGATTGAACATATTTATTTTTTAATAGCCATTTCCTCTGTCATTGGCTGTTCTATGTTTTGTTTGCCAGTTCTGATATAGAGGTACTGATCATTTTTATTGATTTGTAAAAGACCTTACTATTGCTATTGATATTTTTGTCTTGTCTTGCATCTTGCAAACATTTTCCCCAGTTTGTTCATTCCCTTTTGATCTCAGACCTGGAAATAAGGTTTGACTCTACCGTCCTAGCTTTGTGATCCTGGTGAAGCAGCTTAAGCCTTAGTTTCTTCACGTGCTATAAGAGGACAGTATCTGCATGATGGTTAGTTTTGTATGTCAACTTGACTGCGCCACAGAGTGCCCAGACATTTGGTCAAATATTATTCTGGATGTGTATGTGAGAGTATTTCTGGGTGAGACTAACATTTGAATGGATAGACTGAGTAAAGCAGATTGCCCTCCCTACTGTCAGTGGGCCTTATCCAATTAGTTGAAGACTTAAATTTGAACAAAAAGGTTGAGTAAGAGGGAACCTCCTTGCCTTGCTGTTGAGCCGGGATGTGGGTCTTTTCTGGCCTTCAGACATGAGCTGAAACAGCAGCTCTTATTGCGTTTCAAGCCTGCTGGCCTTTGGACTGCAACTTCCATAATTGACTGTCCTGGTTCTCAGGCCTTCAGACTGGGACTGGAACTATAAGCTCTCCTGGGTCTTCATCTTGCATAATCACTTGAGCCAATTCCTTATAATGAATTCCTTTATCATACAGGCAATTGTGCACAGGTATGTACACACACACACACACACACACACACACACACACACCTTATTGGTTTTGTCTTTTTGGAGAACCCTGACTAATAAAATTAGCGATCTTACAGTTATCTTATAATTATTTTTCTTTTGGGAAGAAAGGAGTCAATTAAGTTAGTTTCTGTCACAAAGTAAGTATTGAATAAAGGTTAGGTAACGTTAACTTTATTTGAATTATTTTTTTGCTCTTCATAAATTTTACATAGTCAAATATATTAATCCTTTCCTTTATGACTTTATTAAAAAGTTTAAAAAAATTTTTCCAGGGCGCCTGAGTGGCTCGGTCGGATACGTGTCCAACTTTGGCTCAGGTCATGATCGTGCAGTTCTAGAGTTCGAGCCCCATGTTGGGCTTATGCTGACAGTTCAGAGCCTGGAGCCTGTTTCAGATTCTGTGTCTCCCTCTCTTTCTCTCTGCCCCTTCTCTGCTCACGCTCTGTCTCTGTCTCTCAAAAATGATAAATATGAAAAAAATTTTTTTTAATTTCCTAGTATTTGTCAAATGCCTGTACTTTTTGTGTTTAAAAAGTTAATCCATCTGGAAATTTATATTTATATATGTCTACCTTTGGATTTATTTATTTATTTACTTATCTAAAATTTTTTTCAACATTTTATTTATTATTTTTGAGAGAGACAGAGACAGAGTGCAAGCGGGGGAGGGGCAGGGAGAGAGGGAGTCACAGAATCTGAAGCAGGCTCCAGGCTCTGAGCTGTCAGCACAGAGCCTGATGCGAGGCTCTAACTCATGAATTGTGAGATCATGACCTGAGCCAAAGTCAGACGCTTAACCGATGGAGCCACCCAAGTGCCCCATTTTATTTATTTATTTTTAAGTGTTTTTATTTATTTTTGAGAGAGCACAAGATGGGGAGGGGCAGAGAGAGAGGGAGACACAGAATTCAAAGAAGGCTCCAGGCTCTGAGCTGTCAGCACAGAGCCCGACATGGGGCTGGAACCCATGAACCACGAGATCATGACCTGAGCCAAAGTCAGACACTTAACTGACTGAGCCACCCAGGTGCCCCTACCTTTGGATTTAACATTTTCCCGGCAAATGGAAAGCCAGTGCATGCTATTTATTGAATAATCTATTCTTTCAGTGTTCTCTAAAAGCACCATTGTCAAGAGTCTTCTAGGTCAAGGGGAAAACATTTTTTTTAAAAGGAAAAACATTTCTCTTATATCAGGATGATAAATTGTGTATCTGTATGTCCACACAGAATACTCCGAATAAGCTGTTTCATGCTTCTTGTCCTGACCATCTAGAAGGAAAGAAAACAAAGAGATGTTAATATTTTTCTTGTTCACACACGTGCTTATATAACACACAAGGTGTTGAACCTGATTGGTGTCTTAAAAGCCACTCAGTAGTTAAACATAATCCAGGCAAACAAAGACGGTGTAAAGGTACTGATTTTGTGTCATACGAATGTAGGTAGAACATCGAAGCCTTAAATAATGCTGCCAGTGCACTTTCTGGTGTAATCAGGCAAAACCGGAGAACATGCCGTATTTAACGATGTGAGAACTCGTTTCTCTGAGGTCAGTGGTGTGTGCTTAACCTTTAGGCTCTTGCATGGCAGCTGCCCCAGTGGCTTGGGGATGGAGGCCAACATGATGGGGCATTTAGGGCAGTGACGACTTGATCCCCATGCTTGCTGCTCTTACCCAGAAATGGTGAGCAGATCCAAGGCAGCAGCTGCCCTCTGCGCTCTTCTGAGCTGCCCACTCCCGTCTCTCATTTCAGGCTTCACCTCCTGAGGCAGAAGAAGCACTGCTGTCTTTGGAAAACAGGACTTCTCACTTCACTGGGAGAAAAAAATTGTTTGTTCTTAGTTTAGTTTTTAATGCCTTGAACAACCTCCAAGAGGCAAGCACAAAGTCTAGACGACTCTAGATCAAGACTGCTTTTGTTTTTATTTCTCATTCTGCAGAAGTTTCCACCTCGTGCATTTAGTGTTTTCCAGAGTCTTTCTGAAAAATGCTAGTGCTTTGAGACTGTGAGGAAGGAGGGAAAGAGGGAGGGAAGAGGGGTGAGAGAAAGGAAAAGAGAGACGGAGCGAAGTTAAGGTAGATCATGTCTGGGGCAGGGGATAGAGGTCACAGTGCACATGAACAATTAATGTTCAGCTCCATCTGTTGAGAAATGTGTTTTATTTAAAACCTAGAACTTGCTATTCATATTTGATCCCACAGCCCATTAAAAAATTTTTTTAACGTTTATTTATTTTTGAGACAGAGAGAGACAGAGCATGAATGGGAGAGGGTCAGAGGGAGAGGGAGACACAGAATCTGAAGCAGGCTCCAGGCTCCGAGCTGTCAGCACGGAGCCTGACGTGGGGCTCGAATTCAAGGACCGTGAGATCATGACCTGAGCTGAAGTCAGACACTCAACTGACTGAGCCACCCAGGCGCCCCCCACCCGCCGCCACAGCCCAATTTTTAAAATTACATAATATATCTTCTATTTGGTAAATGCTACCTTAAAATTGTGTATAAAACAAAACTTTGCCTGTTGAATGCTGTTTATCATTAACTTTTTTTTGGTAAAGATTTTATTTTTAAGTAATCTCTACACCCAACATGGGCTCAAACTCACAACCCCATGGTCAAGAGTCACATGTTCTACCAACTAAGCCAGCCAGGCATCCCTACCATTAATTTCTAATACAAGCCAGCAGGTGACTTCTTATGGAAGGAAAAAAATTGACCATAAGACATAATCGAAGTATCAGGGAGGAATTCCAACCCTCATATCAAAGCTTGATATTCAACCTGTGTCATTGTGCACTTAATACCGCCCTGTGTATATTTAAAAGAAGTCGGTCAAGCAGAGGAAGTGTAGAACTATGGAGTGGATCAGAACGTAACAAAGGCATAGGATAGCTCCTCCTTTCCCACATGAGCACACCAAAGCCTAGAAGGGCTAATGAGGTGGACAAAAAGCCACAAATGGATTTGTGTTGGTGTCTGGACCCTGTCTTGGTTTTCCTGCATTTCTCTCTGGTTTTGTCCTTCTCTGTATGATAGCATAATTCTTTTCTTTAATATTTTATTTTTGAGCGAGCGTGAGTGGGGGAGGGGCAGAGAGGGAAGGGAACAGGGGATCCGAAGTGGGCTCTGTGCTGACAGCAGTGAGCCCCATGCGGGGCTCAAGCCCACGAACTGTGGAATCATGACCTGAGTCAAAGTCAGAGATCATGACCAGAACCAAAGTCGGACACTCAACGAACTGAGCCATCCAGGCACCTCATATGATAGCATAATTCATAAACTGGAGTCTACCACAGGTATGGGCCACACCACTCACAAGGATGTTTACCAACAGTGTCTCTTTGAGAGGCTTTCCCTGAAAAGTGAGGAGAAACAAATCCCCCCACCTGCGGAAGCCATGAGATCTGATGAACTGACATGAAACCTTCTGACCTCCCCAGGCTAGTATTACCTGACAGACAGTGACTGATTCCCGGGGGGTGATGAGTTCCTGAGCCCAAAAGGACCACATCTGATGAGCACAACTATGTTGAGAGATTTCTTGATTCTGAATTATCTTTGCATTTCTGAAGTAATCCCTACTTGGTCATAGAGCATTGTTATTTTGATACAGTGCTTGATTCTCTTTGCTAATACGTGATTTAAATTTTTGCATTTAAATTTCTAAATGAGATCGGGCTATAGTTTTCTATTTTTATCAGGTCTTGATATTAAGGTTGTGTTGGAATCATAAAACGAATTCGGGCACTTTCCAACTTTTTATTATGGTCTGAATATTTTGAATTATAAAGGAATTATCTCTTCCTTAACGGTGATACAGAACTCAGCTGTGAAACTCTTAGTTCTGGTTCTTTAAAAATGATAGATCTTCAATCATTTTTACAATGTATTCTGTGATAACTAGTCTGTTCAAGTTTCGTCCTGTTTTGTAGATCAATTTCTTTTATAAACTTTTTAAAAACAGCTTTATGAGATATAATTTCCATGTCACAAAATTCAATTACTTTTAGTAATGTGCCATGTTTTAAGGATACAATTCTATGACATTTAGTAATGTAGATCAATTTTAGTACTTTGTATTTTTCTGGAAAATATCCATTTCCTCCAGGTTTTTAACTACTGCCATAGAATTGCTCATAATATTTTATTATAATTATACACTTATGGAAATGTTGGCTTTTCAAATGAACATGCCAATGTGAGAGAAAAGAGAAGGACACGGAGATAGTGCCAGAGACAGTAAATAAACTGGTGGGAACACATTTACTGAAACAAGTGAACAGTATGTAAGTCAGGAGCTTCAAGTGCCATCTCTTATGTCCCTCATTAGAAGGGCTTTCTCGTTGCTCATCTATCCTAGATGCTCAGAGTTCCCCGGGTCAGAGCCAGGACTGAGAACTTTCAGACCTGGTAGGCAGAACCACAACATCTGGCACTTTCCATTTCTTTGTGGTTTTTTTAGTTGGCCACTTCCTTCAATTAAGAATTCTCATAATAACACCAGTGCGTTTTACCACTTGTGTGGGGAAATTTCACTGTGGTTGCAGCCATATGTCAACTTTCAACCTCAAGAATCCACCATGCTGAATCCTTCACATTAAAATTAAAGTTGGATATAAAATGCTTAATACCACTAAATTGAGGGGGACTTGGGTGGCTCAGTCCGTTGAGGGTCCGACTCTTGATTTCAGCTCAGGTCATGATCCCAGGGTTGTGGGATGGAGCCCCACATCAGGCTCTGCACTGAGTGTGGAGCCTGCTTGGGATTCTCTCTCTCTCTGTCTTTCTCTTCCTCCCCTTGGTCTCTCTTCCCTGCTCACACCCACTCTGTCTAAAACAAAAACAAAAACTAAATAAATAAATTTTTAAAACTCCACTAAATTGAAGAATGATAATTTATTCGGGTATGTTTGATAAAATGTAAGATGAACCAAAGCCAAGTATGAATTTATGCCCTATTTTAAAAATCGGTTTTCTAGAGGTATAATTTACATATGGTAAAATTCACTCTTTTGAGTTACACGGTTCAGTGAGTTTTCATAAATGTATTTAGTCCTGTTACCATCAAAATCAAGATACAGTATATTTCTGTCATCTCCAAATTTTCCCTTGGACCCCTTTCTGGTTAATTAATCCTTTCTCACAGCTCACAGTCCCCAGAAATTACTGATTTGATTTCTGTACCTATAGTTTTGCCTTTTCAAGATTATTATGTAAATAGAATCATACAATGTGAAATATTTTGTGTCTGGCACCTTTCAGTTAGAGTATTTCTGAGATTCATTCATGTTGTTGCATGCATCAGTTCCTCTTACTGCTGAGTACTATTCTATTGTATTGATGTACCATAATTTACTTATCCATTGACCTTTTTAAAAAATATTTGAGGCGTTTCCGTTATGGAAATTCTGTATAAAACTGCTGAAAACATTAACATACAAGTTTTTGTGTGGACATATGTTTGCATTTCTCTTACGTAAATATCTGGGAATGGGATTGCCAAATTGTATGGTCATGTGTCTTTCACTTTATAAGAAACTGCCAACCAATTTTCAAAGTGACTGTGCCATTTTGCCTTCCCGCCAGTAATGGAACAGGGTCAGAGCTGTTCCATCTCCTCACCAACCCCTCCTATTTTCAGGCTTGTTAATGCTTCACCACTCTGGCATGCATGTAGTGGTATCTCATTGTACTTTTAATTTGTATTTTCTCATACATTATGTGTTTACTTGCCATCGTGTTTCTTCTTTGATGAAGCATCTGTTCAGATTTTTGCCCCTTTAAAAAACTGATTCATTTGTTTTATTATTATTGATTTATAAGGAACCTTTATATATTTTGGATACAAACCCCTTATCAGATATTTGTTTTGCAAATATTTTTCCTAGTCTGTAGCTTGTCATTTCATTTTCATAACTGAGTCTTTAGAAGAGTAAACATTTTTTTTTAATATTTCATTTATTTTTGATAGACAGAGAGAGACAGAGCACAAGTGGGGAGGGGCAGAGGGAGAAGGAGACACAGAATCTGAAGAGGCTCCAGGCTCTGAGCTGTCAGCACAGAGCCTGACGCGGGGCTCAAACTCACAAATTGTAAGATCATGACCTGAGCCGAAGTCAGATGCTCAACCGACTGAGCCACCTAGGCGCCCCAGAAGAGTAAACATTTTTAATATTGATAATCTGATGTGCCGATTTTTTTCTTCTGTGGTTTGTGCTTTTTGTGTTTTAGGTTTCACAATATGTCCATGATTCATCTCAAGTTAATTTTTATATATAGTATGAAGAAAAGATAAAGTTTCATTTTTTGACATTCAGTTGACATTCAAGTTCTTCACATCCGATCTAATCATTCCAGCACCATTGTTGAAAAGACTTTCTTCGTTGGTTACCTTAGCACCTTTCTTGATTATCAATTGACCTATTTCCGTGGATCAATTTCTGGACTTCCCATTCATCTACATGTCTATACTACACTGTCTTGATTCTTGTAGCGTTGGAGTAAATCTTGAGATCAATTAGTGAATGTCTTCCAATTTTAGTCTTCTTTTCCTTTTATTTTTTTTAATGTTTATTTATTTTTGAGAGAGAGTGAGAGACACAGCATGAGTGGGTGAGGGGCAGAGAGAGAGAGAGACACAGAATCCAAAGCAGGTTCCAGTCTCTGAGCTGTCAGCACAATGCCTGACACAGGGTCTGAACCCACTAACCACAAGACCATGACCTGAGCCAAAGTCACATGCTTAACAGACTGAGTCACCCAGGTGCTCCTTCGTTCTTTTTTTCAAAAACGTTTTGGCTGTTCTGGATCCTCTACTTTTCCATATAAATTTTAGAATCAGTTTGTTAACTTCTACTAAAAAAAAAGTAATAAATCTTGTTGATGTTCTGACTGGGATTTTGATGATCATAAGATCGATTTGGAGAGAATTAAGACTTGAATCTTGAGTCTTGCATTTTAGGAACACAGTGCAGCTCTATTTATTTTGGCCTTTTTCATCTCTCCCCTTGACATTTGGTAGTTCCCAGCATGAAGTTCTTGCACTTACTTTGTTAGATTTATCCCTACTTTTTAATGCTACTGTAAATAGTACTGATTTAACATTTTTTCCCAGTTGTTCATTGTTAGTATGTAGAAATACAATTGGTGTTTTAATATCGTCACATCTCCTGTGACCTTATTAAGCTCACTTACTAACTCTAGTAGTTTTTTAGTAGCATCCCGATGCTTTTTTGAATGAGTTCTATCCTGATGCCAAAATACAACTGTGACCTTGGGCTTGGGGGCTATTTATTTTTTGTCTGATACCTGTGGGTACCTGGTTAAAGAGTGATAGAGATTGTTGTAAGCTTTACAACGACCATGAAATATTTACCACGCTTTCAGGCCTGTTGTTCTGAGTGCATCCCCTGTGTACAAAATAAAGCATAATTTACATCTTCTGTGCTGTATCAAAAATTGTTACTTCTCCTAAGTTGACTAACAGGTATTTCCAGGAACTTCTGGGTTAGGGGTTAAGATACTGGTGATAGAAGATTGTATATGCGTGTACTAAGGTGTATGGGTATGGATTTTGATGCTGGCTGTAAAATTCCTGAGGTGAAGATGTGAGTGAGCTTCTCTTAACAGGCAGCAGAGAGGGGTGGTGAGGGCAGAATTCAGAGACCCTCCAGGAAAGATTTAAGACCCATTGGTATGTTCTAATTATCGGGGTGAACTGTAAGCCTTATTTTGGTGTCTCCTGAATTCAGCTCCGTTTTTTTCCCTCCTCAGTAAAAATTCCACGATCAAATAAATTTGGGAAGTACTTCATGCCATATCCTCCTCTTGGAGTTTTACACACAGTGACCCTTAATGTATTAAAGGCTGTGAGAAAATCGAAAGTAAAGATACATATTTACACACCTTCGTTTAATCCAGCATTCCCCAAACTCATTTGACTGTGGAACCCTTCTTTCATATAAGCCCTCCTAATATCCAGAAGCTCTTTAGTTTATGCTCTGCAAAATACATTCAGGAAACTACTGCCATGGATAGTTCTATAATCTGTTTCTTACCTTCAATATGAGAATACTTATACAAGGTTATTATGTGAGACCTAGCTGATTGCTACAAAATGCTCTGAAAAATACAATGTGGGTAGAGTTCTAGAATGGGGAGAGGGTTATGTTTTAGATGTCTTCATTTTTTTTTTTGTTTCTACTTACAAATGATCAGCAAATATTCTCCCAACATATGCTACTCAACTAAGTCAAGGGAATGATTCTTCCACACACTTCAGTGTTTCTGGGTCTCTCCTGATGTACTCCTTTGCTTGTACTTCAAACTCTCTTTCTTGCTTTGCTCTGATTTGTTGCAAAACTGAGCCATCAAGCTGTAAAAAATGAACTTTCTACAAAAGGCATTATGCCACCTGCTTATATGCTTTGTGTAGTGATCAGAGCGATGGAAGAAAAGCAAAGTAGATACTCTTCATTTTTCAGAGAAAATAATTTTCTAATGATTGACAGCATGCAATTAAAGCAGCAATAAAATAAACAACATTGCAGTTTTTAGTAGGAAGCAGCTTGTGTCGTAATTGATCATGTTTGACACAACAGCTGATGACAGGATTTGTGTTGATCCTTGATGCAAAGTTGTAGCTTTTAAGGAAAAGTGCAGCTGGAAAACCTGCTCCAAATTGCCTGCCTTTGTAATTAAAAGTATAAATGTTTCAAGTCGAATACATCCTATTAGTAAGATTTTAGGAAACAAAAAGTTAATTTATTCACATTCGATATGGTCTGTAAATGCCACCATTATATGCCTTCCACTGGCCTTTGATTAGCTATGGATTAATAAAACTTTTATACCTCCTTTGTCAGCCTCATTTTGAACTCTGTTTTTGCATACTGTTACTATTAAATAAATGAATTAGTGTCCAGAAATGTGTCATGCATATTACCTAGCAGCAGGAAGCATAATACAGTGGTCAGCTCCCCAGGAGCGTTATAAATCCTAATGCGCTCGGTAACCTGCTCACGTGGACCTATTAAAAGCATGATGATTTAGTGGAGCAGTATTTGTGCTTAACAATGGAATTTTAGTTAATTCAAAACAATGTAAATCATCTCCAATTACAGTATTTGAATATTCACAGTTGCTTCACAAGTACATGTACTGTTGCTAAGCCAAAAAAAAAAATTTTTTTTTTTAAAGCATTATACTGAGTTACTTGCCTGGAGTACCATTCAGACAGATTTTTGGTGGCTTTATGTTACAAGTAACCAACCCTGGAGAACAATGTTTATCTGGCGCAGCTCGCTAATTCTCAGACAAAGCAGTTTAGGGTGTCCAAAACGTAGAAAGGAGGGGAAGTGGGAGCAGAGCCCCAGATGCTAGTGTACCTGGAGAGCTCAGGTGAGTGCCGTAATTGTGCCGGGGAGGTGATGTGGCTCCTCACCTTCCTAGAGGCGACTGAGGGCTTTTGGGTTACTGCTGTTATCAAAGTCATTTCACATCCATGTCAGGAGCTTCTCGGTACTGTAACTGCTGCCGTGTCCCTGTGGGTATAGAACAGACCAGAGAGGATCCTCTGGTTTCAAACGGGCTCTTTTGTGCTCCAGGTCTCAAAGGGCCTTTCCAGGAAATGATGATGATTAGCTGTCTGACTGGCAGCGACTGCTTTCAGCATTGCAGGCCCGTGGTGCTCTGTTGGGATCCGCTTGGACCTCTGCATCAGAGACGCCCCGCTCGTCTGCCAGTCCCCAGTGTTTCCCAGGAGGTGAAATAGACGGGGAACTAATGAGGAATGGGGTGAACTTTACTAAAGGGATTTCTTCTGTGTGTTGTGGATCTGGCCATTAAGGGACCAAAGCACAACTTTCCTGGCCTTCCAAATAAAGTTGGGATGAACCGAGTACCTTTACTTGGTGAAAAAGAGAACTTGAAGAGAATGCTGTCAAATGCATTTCCCCACAGTTTGCCGATGGGCCAAGTCCACTTTGCACGAAATGGTAATTATGTGCAATATCGTCCTTGCGTTTGGTCAATGATAGTGGCAATCAGCAAGCCTAGATTCAAAACTTGATGCCGTCTGTTATAAGCTTGTGTGTCCTTGAGTGATTCACTTTCCCTTTCTGAACCTCAGTTTATCCATCTATGAGGGAGGTAAAGGTTTATGTGTAATAATATGTTGCTCTGTGGCAATGAGGTGTAGATTAATGGAAGTGACGTACATAAAACACTATATAGTTACTGCTGTTTTTACTGATGATTCTTAAGGTGCATAACTGTGCTGAGTAAATGCAATTTTGGTTAGAGGTTGTGTATATAGTCTGAGCAAGTTGTTTCTTGCTCTGATCTCATGTAATAACCACAGTTCTCTATTGACTTTGCTTTATCTCATCCTCCATCCATTTGTCTGTTCGTCCAGCCATCCCGCCATCCATCCTCCACACATCCAATTAGCAATACATATGCATGGTAAAATCAATCACTACCAAACAGGAAGTCTGTGTCTCACCTCTGTTCCCAGACCCTCAGCTTCTGTCTCCAGAGGTGACTGTGGTTCCTGGGTTTCTCTGTGTCCTTCCAGAGGTATTGCATGTACATGCAGGCACCTATGGCATACCCCACAAGCCACTCTCCACACTATTTGGCATCTGAAAAGTTAGCAATATGCCTTGTGTGCTTTCCATATTAGCGTATACCATCTGGTTTATTTTTCTTAATAGCTGCATAGTATTATGTACTGTTGGTGTGTCTTAATTTATTTAACCAGTCCTCTATTGGTGGGCATTTCAGTTGCTTTTAATACTGTGCAGGTAAATCTAGCGCTGCAGAGAATATCCTTCTCTGTACACAGGTGAATATGACTAGAGATATTTTTACAGCTGTAGGATAAGTTCCTGGAGATGGGTTATGTGGGTCAGATTTTTATGGAAATTGCCAAATTCCTACCCCCCCCCCAAATTGTACTGCTCTACCTACCCTCCAGTACTAGGAAAATACCAGTTTTCTCACACCCTTGCCATTTTGTATTGACTTTTAATTTGGAGACTCAGTAGTGTTTTGAAAGTTCATATAATATCCTGATTGAGTAAATTTGCTTCTTTCCAAATTACTGACTCTTTTCGGAACCTACAGATCTACACAGTAAAGAATAGCAGCTAAATGTTAAAGTTAAATAGAAATGAACAGAACCGTATGGCTTTAGAAAGAAGCAGGCCTTCGAGGTGGTTTAGTCCGGCAGAAGAAAAACAAGGCTTTCAGTGCTTAAGTGACTTCTTTAGGGTCACATATTTAATGGCATTTAATGGGGGGTAGAAAGGGGGTTTAGTTCTCTTGATCTTCTTTTTATCACATCAGACTCGTCCTAGTGTGTGGGTAAATATCCTTAATATCCTTATGCAACATGGATCAGATGTTCCCCCACATCTGTAGTGCTAATCTTGGTCATGTTCAAAAGGCTGTTGTGATGCAATGGAATGAATGTTGAATTCTAAGTCAGTTGACCCAAGTTCAAATACCAGCCCTGTCACTTATTGACTGTGTGGGCAAGTTGCCTAACCTCTCAGAGTGTCAGAATTCTCATCTATAAAACCCTGGTGGCAAAATCTATTCCACGATACCTTCAAGGAGTGCTTTGCAAAGGGTCTGGCAGTATAAATGTTCAGTGTTTTATTTTCTAACTGCTCATTAGCACAAGAAATTAGCATTGTTTTTGTATTCCATTAATGTTATTTCTAGGGGCGCTTGGGTGGTTCAGTCGGTCAAGCGTCCGACTTCAGCTCAGGTCATGATCTTGCAGTTCACGAGTTCGAGCCCTATGTCAGGCTCCGTGCTGACAGCTCAGAGCCTGGAGCCTGCTTCGGATTCTGTGTTTCCCTCTCTCTCTGCGCCTCTCCTGCTTACACTCTGTCTCTCTCTCTCAAAAATAAATAAAACATTAAAAAATTAAAGATATATATTATTTCTAAGCTATTGCTTATACTATTTTTAAAATTTTATTTATTTAATGTTTATTATTTATTTTTGAGAGAGAGAGAGAGAGAGAGAGAGAGACAGAGTACAAGCAGGGGAGGGGCAGAGAGAGGGAGACACGGAATCTGAAGCAGGCTCCAGGCTCTGAGCTGTCAGCACAGAGCCCAATATGGGGCTTGAACTCACAAACCGCGAGATCATGACCTGAGCTGAAGTTGGACGCTTAAGCAACTGAGCCACCCAGGTGCCCCATACTATTTTTTAAATTTTAAAATAATGCCCTTGTTTAATTAAATATAGATTAAGAAGCAAAGGGATCCAGGACAAGGCCTCCCTCTTTTATTAGGAGCAGTGGCAGAAATGGAAGAAATTATACCTTATTTTTCAGTAATGGGGGCAACCTATTTCTAAGATGCTTATTTTGCTTGAGAATGGCCAGTAGCCAGTACCCCTTGTCAGCATTTCAGGGAAGGACAATCTAGTGAATTCCCTATAGTCTCTTTATTTATTTATTAATATCATTTATTGTCAAATTGGTTTCCATACAACGCCCAGTGCTCATCCCAACAGGTGCCCTCCTCAGTGCCCATCACCCACTTTCCCCTCCCCCCCACCCCCCATCAACCCTCAGTTTGTTCTCCATATTTAAGAGTCTCTTATGGTTTGCCTCCCTCCCTCTCTGTTTGTAACTATTTTTTTCCCCTTCCCTTCCCCCATGGTCTTCTGTTAAGTTTCTCAAGATCCACATATGAGTGAAAACATATGGTATCTGTCTTTCTCTGACTGACTTATTTCAGTTAGCATAATACCCTCCAGTTCCATCCACGTTGCTGCATGCAAATGGCAGGATTTCATTCTTTCTCATTGCCAAGTAGTATTCCATTTTATATATAAACCACATCTTCTTTATCCATTCATCCGTTGGTGGATATTTAGCCTCTTTCCATAATCTGGCTATTGTTTAAAGAGCTACCCTATAGCCCCTTAATTGAGAGGTGGAGTGAGAAGGGAAGAACCTTGAGTGTCACTAGTTTTGACTGTGGGGCTAGAGCTATTCGGATCAAATGGAAAGTTACCACAATCTCACCAAAAATTTGTTCAGAACTCGCATGTGGGTAGGTTACATAGCTCTGGGCCGGGGCCTGAGCTGGAGCAGGAAGGGACAGGTCAAGCGTAAGAAGTGAGGGTTCTAGTGAGATTGCTGGCACTCGTGAGTCATGTGATCACTCCATAAATCATTTAACCTTTTAGCATTTCAGTGCCTCTATCAACAAAGCAGTGGCAAGATACTACTATGTTAATGGTTTATTTATATTCAAAGTACTACTGATCAAGCATAGTGATACTTACTATTCAGTCACTTGCTATAAGTTAGGCATAGGCCATCTCTGTTCTTTGAGGCAGGTACCATTATCATCATTATCCCTGAAATCATCCCTTCTTTATTGATAAAGAACTGGGAACTTGGGAGGTGATATACTCTGCTTTTCCTTACACAGCCAGTCAGTGGCACAACTAGGGCTCAGACCCCAGTTCTCTTTCACTTCAAACACTGTGTGCTTAACTGTACTGTCCTGCCTCTGGGGCCACTTTGTGGGGTAGACATAGCATTGTTCCCATTTTGCAATCAGCTGAGCTCAGAACAATGGTGGGTCAGCACTATAGATTGTCTCAAAGGCTTTGGGAAGGATTGAATGAAAGAATGTCTAGGAAAATGCTATGTAGACTCAACCCCTTTACAGGAGTGAGCTTATTAATTGGGCTGTCGCAGATGGGTCATGCTGATGGGTAGAAACCCACACACTGCAGGTGAGAACAACTGGGTAAGACGGAGGGGGGTTTGCCAGTCAGTTGCTTTCCTTGAACAATGTCTAGCAACAATTTTTGTTGTGTTTTTATATAAACTTACTGGATTTTTTGACATGATGTATGTACAGCCATAAATCATCACTGTAAACATTGTAAAGTACTGTTTTACATTTCAGATAGCAAAAGATTGTGCAGAAATTAATATATACATTCATACATGTGTATACATATACACATTAATATACATATACGTATATCTGTATATATGTATGTATAAACACACATATACAAAATCTCTGTGGTGTTTTCTTTCTTAAACCTTTTAATTCCTCAGGTAGAAAGAATAAGAATGTGTGCTAGTGCTTAAAAAGGTAAAGTAGTAGGGAGTTATTAAGGCAGTAATTTACCACTACAAAATCAATCAATCAATCAATCAATCAAGGTGCCCTTTCTTTATGAAAACAACTCATTCCTTCAACAAATATGCTGCTAAATGTAATAGTTCCAGCTTCTTGTTAGTGTTTCTAATAATTCTGTGTTTTGTTTTCTAATCAGAACATAAACTAGAAAAATGCAATCTCATACAATTAATAATACTAATACTAATAGTGTTTTTCAAATAAAACACATGGTAAAAGTCATTCATTATCTGCTGTTAATGTTGATGCATTTTCCCAGTTTCTTTCTGTCAGTGTATTGTGAGCATCTCAACCCTAGCAACTTGGTGCAGATCCAAGGAGAATAATTGTGTATGAATTGCCACTCAGGGGAAAGTAAAGGAGATGGCTTTTAGTTATGCATGTTTGAAGGACTTTCATTGTAAGTGAGAGTACTGGAATTAGTCAACTGAGGCTTGCTGTAGCTATGGAACTACGTGAAATCAAACCATTTGTAAAATCTATACACAGCCATTTTCATACGAGAATTCCTAGCACATTTCAGAATTCCCACAAAACCAATAAATAATTATAATAAATGTGGAACTGCCAAAAGTATCCTGGTGGGGAGTTTGCTCACTTGTCTTTCCTCGGTATTTAACTATAGTCTCAACCTATCTTCTGAGCCATCCTGGCTCACGCGAGATACCCCGACTTGTCATCTCACAAGCATCTCACACTTAAAACATCCAAACTGAACTCTGACTCTGCCACCCCTAACCTGCTATTCCCCAAGTCTCCCCCTTCTCTGTTGTTGACCACCCCCCACACGCTACTTGAGCCAGAAATCTAAGGAGTAATCCTTGCATTCATTTCTAATCCTCTCCCTCATTTCCACTTTCAATCAGTCTTGTCGTTTTTGTACCCAAATGCCTTTTCAAGCATGTCTACTTTTGTTTATCTCCTTGGCCCCAACTCTAGTCCTAGCCAGCAATGTGTTTTGAACTATGGAGATAGTTCACTCACTAACCTCCCTGCTTCCTCTTTGGCTAGTGTTTGAGACAAGCAGCTGGTCAAGGGCATTGTGCTCACACATTTTTCCCATGTTTGTTTGTTTGTTTGTTTGTTTGTTTATTTGAGAGAGAGAGAGAGAGAGAGAGATGCAGGAGGGGCAGAAAGAGAAGGAGAGAGAGAGAATCCCCAAGCAGGCTCTGCACTGTTATTGCAGAGTCCGATGCGGGACTCAAGGCCACGAACTGTGAGATCATGCATGACCTGAGCCGAAATCAAGTCAGATGCTTAACTGACTGAACCACCCAGGCACCCCTCTGCTCACCCTTCTTCAGTGGCTTCCCACTACTTTTAGGGCAAAAGCCAAAGTCTTCAGTGTGGCCTCTAAGGCCACTTGCTCACTTTCCTGGCCCCACCCCTCCTTTGGTTTTATCTTTCCCACTCTTCCAGTCACTCTGTTCCAGCCATACTGGCCCTCTTTGAATTCATTGAGCTTGGTAAGTCCTTCCCCCCTAAGGATCTCTGCATATGCTGCTCCTTAAGATGTCATCCCCTTCCCCGTGGTCTCACTCACTGCTGTTCGTGTTCCAGATCTCATTGTAAATGTCCCTTCCTCAGAGACCCGCCTTGAACTCCCATTCCAAAATGTCTCTTCTTAGTCTTTCTTAAAATGCCCTGTAATTACCTTTATGGCCACCATGGCAACATATTATTATATACTTCTTTAGGCGAATATTTAATGTCTATCTCCACACCAGACTAGAAGTTCCCTGAGGACAGGGATTGTGTCTGTTTTGCTCACTGTTGCATCCTCAGAAGCCTATTGCCGGGGACATAATAAGACTCAAATGTTCATTGATTCAGTGAATGAGCAAATGAATGAATGGATATTTTCTTCTGTTACTGCTTCTCTCTGGGATTAAAAAAAATTGCACAAGCACAAGAAGCAGAGGAAAGAAGTTTCTGGCAATCCAATATTTTCTTCTTAATGGGCTCCAGTTATCTTCAAGAGTGAATCGACACCATATGCGGATGCTCCCACTTTCCCATCCACTTGTCAGCACGGTCACTTTAGAGTCCACTGCTATTTTCCTGCTGCCCCAAAACTATTATTCTCTTTTTCAGATTCCTATGGTGCTTGTGATCTGTCTGACTCAAATGGTATTCAGTGTTCATAAGGTCAGGCCTTAAGATTTATAACTGGAACAATGCCATAGCATAAAGGACCAGCTAACCCCAGATCTCTTAGAAATAATACATATTCCTCATGCTATAGTTCTTATTGTTGTTTAATCCACTCAACAAGTATTTATTCAACATATGCTATGTACTGAGAACTGTGTTCTACAATGAGATATGTCAGTGAGCTAAACATACAGAGTTCCTGCCCTTACAAAGATTATGGTCCGGTACTGTGCGAACAGCTGAAAAAGTACACAGTCATACACGCTCCGGTGGATACCTCCCCAGATTCGCTGTGGAGTCTGAAGAGACCAGCGAGACACTACACATGGCCTTTATAAGGACATATAATTTCTAATGTCTTTTGTCCAAGACTACCACTAATCATGCCATATAACTTCCTAGGTATCTGAACTCCAGTGTTTTTTAGGAACGCTGACTGCCTGGATCTAGTGCTTGATTACCACCATTTCACTCAGTTCATCTGGTTTCATCACAGCTATGGTGGATTGTTCCACACACCATTGTATGCACCATAGAGTTTCTGCTCAGCATTCCCTAATATGTAGAAGGCCACTTAGCCATGCACAGGTGCAACATAGGGGTGTGTGTGTGTGTGTGTGTGTGTGTTGTTGGTAGAATTGGAGGTTAGTACTCTGGAAGGTGCCCCTTGATCAATGGCGTGTCATGTGTTGGTGGAGAAATACCCTAGCCTCCTGTCTCAGGATGGTCCACTTCTCAGAGGCTCTGCAATGGGACTGAGCCCAGTTGCCTTGTCATTCACTAGCACATGAATGTACCCTTTGTTGGCTCTTCTCTCTTTCTACTCTCTCCTCCCAAACAGGCTACTGCACCCAAGTCTTTGTAACAGGGTTTGCTTTCAGAGATACCCAATCTAGGACACACCCCAAAATTCTTGACCACCCTCACATGGAGAGAACTCAATAAAAATAACTAAATTCAAGGGCACAGAGATAGCTCAGTTGGTTGAGCGTCCAACTCTTGATTTCGGCTCAGGTCATGATCCAGGATCATGGGATCGAGCCCTGTATTCATCTCTGTACTGAGCATGGAACCTGCTTAAGATTCTGTCTCTTTCTCCCTCTGCCCTCTCCCCAGCTTATACTCTCTCTTTCTCTCTCTAAAATAAAATTTAAAGAACTAAAAAAAAAAAAAGTAACCGAGTTCATTGTAGTTCATTGCTTCATCATTCTTTCACCTGTTAGAAGTAAAACCAACTCAGCCAAATGTCTGAGCATCTACCAGGTTCTGGGAGAACTAAGATACACAAAATGAATGTGGTGCGTGCCCACAGGGAACACACAGTATACCAGAAGAACCACTTGTTACAGAACAAGAAAGTTTGGTTAAGTAGCTCCATTATTCTCCTTCTTCAAGCTATATGTGACTTTTGTAGGGATATATGACCCAGTGGGTTACAAATTGGGCAGAATACAAAATCTGGTATGGACCCCATTCTTTCTTTGCTGTAAGCCTAGACTCTCAGTGTTGTAAGTGACAGAAACTCTAACTAGCTTGAGCCAGAAGTCCATGTATTGGCTGTAGTAGTTGGGGTGTCAAGGGGTACATTGGCTTCAGGCATAGGTAGGTCCTGAGTCTCAATGATATTACCATGATTTTGTCTGTCTTTATTTCTCCTATCTAATTATTTTGGGTTTGTTTTATTCTCAGTCAGGCCTCTCAGTAGGAAAGAAAAAATTGGCTCCCTGTGGGTCTTGGCTTACCCGGTGCTTTTGCCTCATGACCCAAGTGAAGAAGAGCCTGTCTCTTTCCCAGTATTCGTATTTTAAAGTCTCATGGAGACAATTAGGGGCTGCTTTCACTATGTACTTATCCCTGAAATAATCATACGGCCAAGGGGATGGGAAACCCTAGCAGGGCTGAGTCACATGCTCATCACTGGCTGGGAAAAGTAAACCCCATCCCCAGAGAAACAGGGACACTGTTACTGGAAGCAAAATAGCCATGGAAGACTGGGACACTAAAACCAAGCACAGTTCTATATAGGACTACAACAAGACTACAACAAGAAGTATTTTCTTCTTTTTTCTAAGAGTAGGGAAGTTGATGTCCTTGAGCAAAATGAGATTCTTAGGTGGAGGGCAGATGTTGGTGTTTTGGGATTTACCAAAAATAAGGAGTCTGCCTCAGGGTCATAGTTTCTGGAGCTCTGGGTGTTGTTCTAGGGCCTTCTACAGATGACCAGGTTAGCTGGGTCTTCCACCTTCTCTGATTGGTGGGTACTACAGAGGTGAGTGTGATGTTCAGGTTTTTCCTAGTAAGGCTCCCCATGGCTGGAGTCCCTGGAAAAACTCTGAGTGAGGGAAGAAAGAAGAGGGTGTAATAAGACCTTCATTCTTGGGCACATTCCTGAGAACAGGAAATGTTCTCTCCTGTCTGCCACTGAGTCTAGTGCAAGGACACCTTCCCCAACCCTGTAAAATGTTGGGATGTAGAGGGAGTTGGAAGTTGGTCCCCTTACTTGGCTGCCAAAAGGCAACTGACAGGAGCCTGGGCCAAGACTGTCTGTTCAGAGCATGCACGTCTTTACCTGGAGGCTGCTGTTAGAGAAACTTCAGAGCTCCTGGCTCTGGGTGGTGTGTTGACTGCCGAAGGAGGCAGATTTCCCCATTGGCCTAGTCAATAGCAAGCAGTATGTGAGCTTGTTCCACTCCAGCATGGGCAGAGCCGAAGCCTCTCTCTGTGATCCTTGCCAGAGACCATTAACCTAAGCCTAAGTGTGCGTTTTGGGTCAGTGGCTGCCATAAAACCTGGTGCCTGTCCATTTTCAGACCACGGCCTCTTGCATGACTGGTGAGCAGCAGATACATTCTGTCAATCTCATGTTGGCCTTGTTGCCCCATTCCTAGTCCGTGTGTGGCTCTTCCAGCTGTATGTGATTGCACTTCCTGTTGGCAAGGTTTTAAGGAAACACCACTCGAATCCTATAGATTCAGCTGCTTTTCTTTCCCCACCTTCCTTTCCCTCTTAGCCTATAATTAGCCATTTTTCTTGTTCGTTTTGAAGCCTGCTTATTTGAAATTCATCAGTGAGTTAGTCCTCTGGGAGTTACTCTCAATTACAAATTGAAGACTAATTGTGCCACGATCACTGTTGCTCTAAAGTGCCTCCTCTGTAATCACTCCCTAAATTAACTCTCGCCTCTTATTTAACACAAAGTTAAGTCTTTTAAGATGAGCCATGATTCCTAGTAGGAAACACAGCAGTTGGTGAACTGTGGAGCCGCGGTTACATTGTTTAAACATTCCTTTTCTTTACATTTAAATTCTGGATTACTTTTAAAATCTAAAAGTAAAATTTGCTCAATGGAAACAGTGCATGTGTTGCTTTTACCGTAAATAGTTTATCATGTAAAATTTTTCCTGATTATCGCCAGTATCATTCTGAAAAAGTTTCTGAAAAATTTAAATCACACACTACACACACACAATTTTTTTTTATTGCCTTAATGTATTTCCTCACTCAGTACGCCTTTTTCATTGGGGGGGGGGGGGGGTGGGGCGGGGGGGAGGGGAGGTTCAACTATTGGTCAGAGTGGGCTGCGTGATCTTCTATACTTTGAGCTTCTATCTGACCACTGCCACTCTGACACTTGGGTGGCAGGCAGCGAGCTGGCGGGAGCTCGTTGTAAATTCACCTGGGAGAGGGGAGATATAAAGGTGGTGGACACAAGAGGAGATGAGGGCAGTGGCTCTAATCAAGAGGCCACAATGGAATAAAGAGGGGCTGTTAGTGCCAATGACATCCCAAATGGTGGAGCAAGGATCGGGCCCCTTACAGACGTCATCTTTAGGACACTTCCATCATGAAGTTGAAGAGGTGACTTCTAGAAGTTTGACCTGAGCTTGTGTTAAAATTCAGCCTTTGAGTTAAGAATACGCTTTTTATTTTATAGTAAAATATGGCCATGTGATTTTAAGTATAAATTTAAAAGTTGCTCAAAAGACTTCTTTAAATGGTCTTTTGGCCGTAACCAAGTGATGTTGACAGGAAAAGCCTCCAAAAGGGACTGGCAGGGGCTAAGCTCACTTGGTGTGCTGTTTCTGCCAATGTGCTCAGTTGCAAGGACATATCTGTTCTGTTTCAGCCCTCTTTGTACAGCCCAGGCAATAGCTCAAGACTGACTGGCTTTGAAGACAGCAGATGCCACAGGGAAATCAAAAGGAAACAGACCAAAGAAAAACAACATGGAACCATCACACACGTCTCAGGTACAGGCTTCAGGTCTGACAAAAGCTGTGTTCTAGCCAAGCCCCCATCCCACTCTCTCCCCACTGGGACCCTGCTGGGATCCTGCTGGCTCCCTGCCAGCCTCTTCCTCAGGAGCACCATCTTATGTCCTGCCACTGCAGAGTAACCCCCTGGGTATTCTGGCCTCTTCTTTGCTGAGCTCCAAAGCCCACATTTCAGCATTTCAGCTCACTTGGTCCCAGATCTTTGTCTGACAGACTCTTCATATCCACAGGCAATTGGAGCTCTGTAATGATGGGCGAAGAACGGTCTTATGTTCCCAACTCAGATGATCATTCATAGGCACCTCCCTGAGAATTTTGATTCAGGTTAAATGCTCCCCAGCCCCCATGCCATTCAGAAAATTAACTCAGAGTTAGAAATAGAAGGGTGAGGGGTATCTGGGTGGCTCAGTCAGTTAAGCATCTGACTTTGGCTCAGGTCATGATCTCACGCTTCATGGTTCAAGCCCTGCATCTGTGCTGACAGCTCAGAGCCTGGAGCCTGCTTCCGATTCTGTCTCCCTCTCTCTCTGCCCCTCCCCTACTAGCAATCTCTCTGTCTCTCAAAAATAGATAAATGTTAAAAATATTAAAAAAGAAAAAAAAGAAATGGAAGGGTGATTTCCTTGAGCTGCCAACCTGCCCAGATCTAACCCTAGCCCTGAAAGGAATGTGGCTAATAGGGATTTGCCAGATAATAAACCAGAACTTCTCTCATTTGTCTGCTGACCACCTCTAGCAGCAGTGGCATTTATTTCCCATTTATTTGCCCATTTATTTCCCAAGTTAAACCTTATTTCCGTGTTATCCTCACCAGTCATTGTGGAAAGACTTTTTGGAAACTATAGAACAGTAGAAGGAAGTGGGAAAACTCACCCATAGTTTCATACCTAGAAATAAATACTGTTAACATTTTGATCCATTGATTTCCACTCTTTTCCCCCTAATATAGTAGAGATTGCATTACTTATGCGATTGTAATTTAACATCGTAGTGCACATATTACCTCCTGTTCATATAAATTTGTAAAGATATTTAATTTAAAGTAAATATATACTGTACTTAAACAATATAACAATTAACCTATATTAATAACATTTATCTCTTTCATATAATAATTTATACAAATATATAAGTATAGATTTGTAAATATACTTTATGGATATATTTAATGAATGCAGGATAATTCCCTGGATATATGATAGTTTACTTAACCTAAATGAGTCAAAATGAAGTAATCTATTTCAGATTTTCCCTGTTAGTATTAATAGTGTAACTTAAACACTTTCTAGGTATTTAGGCTAGTTCCTTTGCAATAGGTTCCAATAAAGGGGATAACTGGGTCAAAGTTTATAAACCTTTTTTGTTGTTGTTGTTTATTTATTTTGAGAGAGAGAGGGGTGCCTGGGTGGCTCAGTCAGTTAACCATCTGATTTCGGCTTAGGTCACGATCTCACCATCCATGGGTTCGAGGCCCGCATGGGGTGCAGGTGCTATGCTGACAGCTCAGAGCCTAAAGCCTGCTTTGGATTCTGTGTCTCCCTCTCTGTCCCTCCCCTACTTGTGCTCTGTCTCTCTGTTTCTCTCTCTCTCTCTCTCAAAAATAAATAAACATTTAAAAAATGTATTTAGAGAGAGAGATTGAGAGAGAGAGAGAGAGCACTTGAGCGAGTGGGAGGCAGGCAGAGAGGAGACAGAGAATTATAGCTCAGAGCAGGACCCGGTGCTAGGTCTCAGGAACCAGAAACTATGAGCTCATGACCTGAGCCAAAGTCAGGAATGGGATGCCCAACTGACTGACCCACCCAGGTGCCCTGTAAAAGTTACAAACCTTTTTAAGATCTTGATGCTCATTGTCAGAGTTCCCTGGCCTTTTTAAAGGGACATTAGGAAAATGTTTTCACAGTTACAGACGCTCTTACTGATTCAAAAGAAAGGATTTGGCTCCTAGCTGATTTGAAACAAAAGAGAATTCGAATTTTTTACATGCTGACAAATGTCTTACTAGTGAGTGACCCTCATGAAGGTGCAGATTGCTTCGTTCATTCCTGAAGGCAAATTAACATGTAACCAATCTACCAAGGACGTGCTTATATGATTTCAAGATTTCCCCAGAGCTATCTTCCACATGTTAAAAAACAGTGATTTTTGAAATTTATGTCAGTGTACATTAATGACACTGTTTTTGTTGTTAGCTCATGTAGATAACTGGAGAACAGCCCTTGTGCAAAAACAGTGCTTTTAATATATATGATATAATGTATGTAATTTATAATGTGTGTATATTACAATGTATACATACACAGACACACATGAACTGAATGAAAATGCTTATCATATGTCTTTGATGAAGTAGACTTAATTTCTCCCTTTTCACCACACACACACAATTTTCAGTTGCATTTTCTTACGCAAGATAGGTGATGTTGCCTGCTGTTACTGAAGAAATAAAGGCTCTTCTCCCCTTTGTAATGTTATGCGCTGATGAATGGAAGCATCAGAATTCGTTAGCAAATACCTGCTGCTCAGTGCTGTCTCCCCCTCCTTCTGCCTCCCAGACAGACATTTCTTCCTATCCAAAGCCATTTGAATTCCCAGTTCAAAGAATCTTTGTTAGATAGCCAGTTTGTTCCCAAGATCGTTGGAAACGGCCATAAAAAGAGACTTAACGCTTCATGTGTGGTGGTGTCATGCCAGTCTGATTTTGCAAACATTGCTTTTGAGAATGGTTGCCAGCAAGCTTACCCGGGGAACAGCAGCGGCTGTGGAGGTAAAGAAGGCCACGGTTTAATGCCTGTTCGCACGCAAGGTGTCCTAATCTTCTGTGAGGTGTACTGAGTGCCCACTGGGTAGTTTGGATCTCTGTCAAGAGCAGACTGGTGGAAACTCCAAGGGAAGCAGACATACTAAAATATTGTAATCAGGTTCCTAAGGCGCAGTTTTTTTCCCTGGCTCAGCAATTACAGATTTCCCCCTGGAAAGGTTATTAATATAAAAGTCTTCACATCAAAAATATTGTATTAGACGAGGAAGGGGTTACATAAAGATCTGTAGTCAGTCCAGAAATGTGTGTATATGTCTGTGTGTGCATATTTTTACACATACTCACACATACCATAAATGGCATGTATACCCTCAAGCATGTTCTAGACAGAGTAATGCTGTTCCACCCATCTGTGCATGCAAGCACCGAAAATGGCCCATTCCAAGGTTAGGTATCTCTGAAGGCTCTCTCAGCTTGGGTCCTGATTGCATGCAGAAAAAGACTTTTCACCAAGTGGACGACCAATTCATTCATCTTGATTGATAATTAGAACCAACAAAGAACAGATCAACAGAACTCATGAGGGCAAAAACATCTGGGACTCAGTTTAATGAGAATACCCCAAAACCTGTTTAGTGGTAATTGCATTGTAAGCACCAAATAGCTTTCACAGTTGTTTTTACGAGTGATACAAATTAGCACCCAAGATCTGAAATGTATACTGACTATAAAAACATGGGGGATTTAGCAGGGCCCTGGGGAGCTTGGCCAAATATATGTATTAGCCTGGATGTTCTCTGGCATATGATTTTGGGACTTTTTGCAGCGAAAAAAAGTTAAGACTCTGGAATTCTACCAGTATTTGCACTTGGAACTCCCAGATGGGCAGTTTCACTACGAGGCAGTTTCTGCTTTCCCCGAAGAATCCTTCCCCATTTTCACACAAATACCCTGAGAATGTTTTAATATCCAAGATGCTTAAAGTCTGCAGTTTAGATCTTTTTCTTTGTTAGGAAATCTAGATACCACACAAACAATTTGGAGGTTTTATGGGTACTTACTTATACCTAAAAAGTTCGAGAAAGCTGTAAGAAGATGTAACAGTTGCATATCTTATTAGAACCTAAACATGTCTAGTGAAACAGTAAGAGATTTTCAAAGCAGTCAGCTCTGGATTGGGTTTATGTCCTTCTTCAGGTATCTCTGCCTAAGTCCAACAAGAAGTCAGGAGCGCGTGCTTATTATACAAATCCTGCAGAGGGAAATCTTAGACAAATGTCCTGAGCTAGAGCAGGAAGCCTTCATTCAAAAAGAAGAAGGAGAAGGAGGAGAAGGAGAAGGAGAAAGTTGTCATCAAATGTGGAGTTATGAAAGAGCAATGCCTTTCTCACTCCGTAAACGCTCTTCCCTCCTTCTGCTTAGCTATTTCCTCCTTCAAGACTTTCCTGGCCACTGCATACCAGGAAAACTAGGTGTTTCAACATACACAGCATTTGCTTGCCCTGCTTTTTAGTACTGACCTACTCCACCTCCACTTACTCATTTCTGCCTCCTAAGCTTAGAAGATGCTCAGTACATGTGTGTTAATGGAACCTCTTTAATGGAATCACTGTCCCTTTTACAGAGCATTTCCACACACAGTTTTCTCATGTGAGAATGCCCCAAGGTCACCCGTGCAATGTCCCAAGATCAGCAGGGCACATTCCGTGAACCCACTTTACAGAAAAGATGTTGCACCTCAAAGGGATTAATGACCTCCCCAAAGTCACACACCTGCTAAGTTGCAGTAAGAATTTCCAAGCAAGCTTCCATGGCTGCTGAAATGATATAGGTTAAATCAGACTCATTTTTTTCAAATGCCCTTTTTTGTCTTTTGGAATTCTCTAGCAATGTTAGCGGAACAATTTGAAACGAATACATTTTAGGCTCCTCATCTTTTACCTGTGGGGAATTTGTAGAAAATTAAGCACTTATTGAAACATAGTTATTAAACCCCATTGGTGATGGTTCCAGCTGCCTTGTCAGGGATAATGGGAAATGAGTAATAATACCCAACTATATATCTGCAAAACCTTCCAGAAGAGATTTGGGGGCTCAGAGTCATTCTGCAGAAGAATAAGAATGGAAGAATCACATTTTGATTTTCAACCAATTCCCCTTCCCACAACTACAGTATTTTTGCTTCAAATGAAATCAAGTTAAAGTAGAAATAATTTAGAACAATATTCAATAGGGAAAATGTCACCAGAAGGGCTTAAGTGAACACTAAAGGCAGCTGGAGGGGGAGAGGTCCCAACTCTGCCCTGGAGACTCTTTTAAAGATGTAGTTCGTATCTCGTGCTTGCATATAAGTCTCTGATCTTTGTTCCTTCTTTTTAACACCAGCTCAGCTCCCATGTCCAACTCCTTGTTGCCCCTGTGCCTTCAGATCTAGTATGTGAAGTTACTCTGTAAGCAAAGAGCAATCATTATAAAGTTGATACGAAGTTGTAAATGACAGGTTGTAAAATGGACTTTGACGTGGCCTAGTTGGAAATGTCTCTAGTAACTCTCAGTAGTCACTTGTTTCATAATAACTGGAGTAAGGATGGGGAAACCATGGCCAAATCAGTCTGCCGCCCGTTTTTGTACAGCCAGAGGGTGTTAACCTTCCTAAGCGTTTGAAAAAAAATCAGAAGATATTTCATGACATGGTGAAAATTATGTGAAATTCAAATTTTAGAAGCCATAAAAAGATTTCATACCCATTCATTCATTTCCATCTTGATTCTGACTGCTTTCCTGCAAAGCCTAAAATATTTACTATCTGATGCATTACAGAAAAAGCTTGAGCTGGAAGAAAGCTTGCTGAGACAATATGAAGGGTTATAGGCCTGATAGATGTATGCTCTACAGATAAATTCAACATTGTGTTTGAAACAAGAAAGACCATACCCTTTTTCTAAACTGATAAACGATTTTTAAAGTTTTAATGACAGTTAATAGGACATGCATTCATAGGCCGCTTCCACACCCCTAGTCCTAGCCTCTGTCTCAGCATTCAGTGCATTGTAAAAACTGTACCTACATGGCCCAGTTCGTTGTCTGTTGCATTCTCAAGAATTTGATAAATTATTTATAGCACCACTCTTCTGAATGGTTTTTAATCCAGTTTAAACATGTCAGCACAGTTAACAGAATCCCAAAATGTTCACATAATACTAATTAATTTTTTTAAAAAAACAAGCAAAAGTGTGGAAAATTCCAAACAGGTGGCATTAATAGTGGCTCAGTAATGAGAAGCAATCTGGGAAAATACAGTCTATAAACAATTACTTTCCTACCTAATCCCTCCCTCATTTACAATATACTAGGCAGAGATTTTAAATGGAAAGATTGTCTTAATTCTATAGGGGATCTACTGAGTTCAGCACTCAGAATGAATTCATTTGGGGGTGTTTAAAGGCGATTTTTATCTTGTCAAATTTGTATTGAAAAACTACTAAAAAGTGAAGACATATTTTGTACCCCACGGTGTGTGGTACGTCTTTTGAATTCCGTATTGTTAACGTAAGTGGATGTGTTTGCTTTAAAAATTCTATTATTGTATTAACATTTGTTTCAGGGAAGGTTTAAAATTTCCTTTAGCGGGCAAGGCTGGACGTATTAAAAAGAACATGAAATTCAAACGAGAACGACCCTCTGAACATTCGAGTTATTCAAGCCAGCTCATGTAGGAAGAGATATGGAAAGAATTCCTTTTATAATCTTTAACATGGTCACTGTATGGTAGTTGTGATATCTGTTCAAATTGGTTGGGGGGGGGGTGTCTCATAGCTTAATCAATCCTGTAATTACGATCGCACATTTCCAAAACATTCATCAGAACCTCCAAGGGCCTCTGTCTTGAAAACTTGCAATTGCTGTATGCCATGACAAATCCTGGATGTGTGGGTTTTGTTATTAACTCTAGGTTTGAATTAGAATTCCCTATCTTACAGCTTGGAGCTAAACTCTGTTTACAAAACAGTATTTACACTTGACTAATTTTGCAGATCAAACTAATTAAATCAATTAAACTGGTGATTAACCAAATGAAGGCTGATTGCAAAAATTAGTGGGTTTATTTTGGAGGACTGGAAGTAAGCTAATTACTGCAGTGATTACTTGAACCTGGAGTACTCTAAATGTGGTATAAATTGAAACCTCATAGTGAATTAGACTGGGAATTCATTACAGTTTAAAGCACTGTTAATACTATTCAGTCTGTTCCTCCTTGGGGAAAATTTCCTCTCTCTGTGCTTTGTATACTGATAAACAATCACTTGGGTTATGTGCTTTTCGTGGTGGAACCTAGTAAAATGGGGGACACTGAAGAAGTTATTTACTTTTAAAGTGATATACACCAGTGCCTGTCAGACTTTAACATGCGTTTGAATCCCTTGAGGATCTTCTAAAAGGAGGATTATGTTTCAATATGTTGGGAATGGAAGAAGTGATTGGGGCAGAGACATGGGGGCATGGGGTAGGAGGTGTGTGTTCACATGCATGGTTGTGCATAGGCCTGAGTATTGCACAAGAACTAAGAATCAGCCTATCATGATCCTGCTGGTTCTTGGACCGCCCTCGGAGCAATAAGCACATGCACCCAAGTGAACACACAAACTGTCAGAATTAAGTTTGATCCTTCAGGATGGGCTGCAGACAGCACACTATCATTACATTCCTTGGCGGTGAAAACTGCCCCACTGTTGCTAGAGATGTCTGAGCATCAGCTGACTTCAGTGATGGCTGCTACTGAGGGGTCCTCATCGAGTGGTTTCTCTCCTGGTCTTCTCATGCAGGCATGTTAGTAACAGAGTACTTATGCCCATACATAATGCACTCTACTAATTGGTTTTTAAAGCATATCATTTTAACAAAATGTGAACACAGCTGAGTGTGTGATCTACATTTTGCTGATTTAAATATCACTGAGCTTTCGGTTCTCTGTTTTGCTTTAGTTTCAGATTTATGAGATGTTAGTTACAATAATAAAAGAAAGACTTCAGGTTCTGTTGGAGGATGCAATTAAATCTAAGAGAGAGATGTTGGTTTCATGCAAAATTTTAAAGGAAGGCAAACAGCTTCATTTTGCAGCCAAACTTGGAGGACAGACATATCTTTGTTTTCATTGTCGCATCCACTTTCGGTACTGGGCAAGGGGCAGGGCGCGGGGGGCGGGGGGTACTTAATTTTCCCAGTTAATCAATGAACTGGTCTTGACATTTGGTTTCCTGCATGTTGCAGGTTCATGGCAAGAAACACCTCATCCCTACAGGAAACCCCACAACCTTTAGCAACGACTATTCATTGCCATTTGATAAGTAGTGCCCCTGTGTGCCAGGGGCTAGAGAGTGCAAATTTGAATAAATTAACACCACAGACTGTGTTTTAATAAGGAGAGATCTTGCAAAAAATGGAAGGCACATCTGAAGAGTTTCAATCTGGTGGAAGAACAACCGAATGGTTACAAGGAACAGCTACCTGTTAGGAACGGATTGCCCAGGGCTTTGATTAGTTGCCTGAAAGCTAATCAGTACCACTTTTGGTTGCAGTTCTTGTTGAAATGCTTCTTAGATTGTTTTTCCATGGTATAGTCCTGTGAAAGTACTTGAATTTTTCCTTGACGCCTGAGACAGTTGCAAGCCCCTCACTACCCGGTCCCACCGTGAACTGGCATCTCTGAGCCTGTGGGTGGAGATGGACGAGGTGCAGGAGGTTGAGCTGAATCTTTATTGAACCCAGAAATGGGGTTTCAAAAAACCAAACACTTGATATAAGCTTCTCTGACTCGCTTCTTAAAAAAACAAAACAAAACAAACACCTTAAAATAATAAACAAAAATTATGGGCTAGAATTTTTAGTTGAGTAAGTTTCAGTGATGTTAACTTTTGTATATATTGTCAAGTTGAGTTAGTTGAAGACATTTAGCATAAAAATTGAAGGGTTTCCTTGTCTTATTAAACAAAAATCAGAATATTTTCATTAATTACCAGTTGGCAGGCTGGAGAATTCCTAATCACAGACAGTAACAAAAACAAATGACAATCACTTGAGAGGCTGTACCGGTGACACTTGTCTTAGTAAACTCACCATCATTCAGGACTACCTCTTTCACTTTTATCCACTGCTGTGGAGTAGATCTATCTCTTGGGGAGAGACGAAAATAACTGAAAAAAAAAAGATATCAACTGGCATTCGGGTGTGTATGTGTATACCTCCTCTGAATGCACACAGGACTCCTAATTGTCTATTACAGTATTAGGAAGTCGGTTCATTGTTTTGCAATGAGAAGTGTCTTCATCCATTTGGGCTGTAAAATGCCATAGATGAGTAGTTTAGAAACACTAAATATTGATTTACTACAATTCTGGAGGCTGAGGAGTCTAAGATCAAGGTGCCAGCAGATCCAGGATTTGATACAAGCAGGCTTCCTCTTTGACAGCCATCTCATTGCAATAACCTGGCATGGGTAGAAGGGGCCAGGGAGCTTTCTCAGCCCTTTTATAAGGGCAGTAAAGGCAGAGCCCTCATGATGTAATCACCTCCAAAAGGCCTCACCTCCTAATACCATCACCTTGGGTGTTAGGATTTTAACGTATGAATTTGTGGGGGACACAAACATTCAGCCCATAGCAAGAAGTTTACCTGTCTAGAAGTCAGATTGCTCACATAGACCTGCCCCAGTACCTTCGTTCCCTGTATAAAATGCTAGCAGAGGCCCACTTATTCAGAAGATTGTTGATATTAGGGGAGCTTCTCAGTAGCTTCCTCGCTTCTCATAGTATGAGAGATTTTTACCTTGCCAAGGAAGTCTTTCCTAGAGCATTCCATGGATGGTACTGACAATGATTGCCTTCAGGATTCTTTTGAAAATATTTTAGGATTCTTCTAAACCCCTCTCCACATAGCTGTTTCTCTTAACAAGATGCAATCATGTTGATTATGTTATAGCTTATTAACTATAACCCCATCCCTGGCCCGTCTTTAAGGAATGCAACCCAGACCACCTTGACTGAATTTTGGATCTTCCTAAAGTCAGTCTCCTTGTTTTCTCTTATAGTCACACATAGTATATGGATTTTGTTTCCAAGGTCACAGAAGAAGCTACCTGATTGTCATCAATATGTACAAGCCCATGAGTGAAAACACTTTTTATGAAAGTCAGCGTTTGGAGAACTTTTACTAGTTTAATTTCATTTCACCCTTTGTATCTCTAGTTACCAAGGTAACCATAAGGTATTAGAATCACTGATTTCTCTGCATCTGCCTAACAGATGTCGATGTCACAGTAGACGAGTCCCATCCTAGAGTTATGATTCCTCTGCCATTCTGCGGAGTGTGTTCTACTATGGGTTACTTACCAAAGGCTAGTCCTCCCTTCTGTCTTGCAGGTACAAACTCAAGTCTGTTTAGGTGCCTACTCCGCAGGGAATGTGACCACAGCCCAAGGGCAAATCCTGATTAGGCTGATTCAAGCCTGGTAATCAATCTCCTTTCTATTGCCAGTGATTTGTTTAGAAGAAGGCATGTGGCTGGGTTTTTTATGCAACTGGAGTGGAAATCTCCTTCAGGCTCCTAGAAATGATGTCCTATCTTACAAATAGACATGAGGGAGAAATGGCCCACTTCTTCCCGTGAAAATGAACCTGTAGTTGTTGGCTTATGAAGGGAGCCAGTCTGAAAGCAAAGCTGACATCCTGACATCAGCGAAGGGCAAAGAGGGAAAGGACAGGGCTCTTCATGATAGCCCCAAACTGCTGAGGGGCCCCCCAACTCAAGATGCTGTCGTCGTGCAAAACATGTCCTTTTTATTAAGTGATTTGAGTTAGGTCCCTATCAGGTGCAGCTAAAAGCAACAGAAACTTTTTTTTCTTGACGAAGAGTGCTACTTTTTTTTTCTTCCCTTCCTTGTGCAACCTAAAACTTTTTGATTCTTTGATTCTTTGATTCTTTGTCCTGGACAAGGACTGGGACTTCCATTTTGACTATTGATTCCATCTCTCTACTTTTCAGATGAACAAATTCTTGAATAAATGAATCCAGGAATTAATACATGAAATTATACCACAGTTCTCTCAGTCATTGTCAGCCAAGATGACCCTTCCACAAAGCTTTCCCTTGTTGAATCATAGTTCTAAGGAAACTTTTCTCTTGAAATCTGAGTAGACAGACCCACTGTTCCCATGTCAGGTCTCTGCTACAGAGGCCGGGTGAAAGGTGCATTTATTTTGGCCAGATGCAGACTCTTCAAGTGTGTCGCCACCATTTGGAATTAACAAAACCTATTTGACATGATAATCAATTTTCTTTCCCATATCTCTGCACCTTTGCTGGGTATGGTATTCCAAATCTTTAAAAAAATTTTTTTTAATGTTTATCTATTTTTAAGAGAGAGAGAGACAGAGCATGAGTGGGGAGGGCAGAGAGAGAGGGAGACACAGAATCCAAAACAGGCTCCAGGCTCCGAGCTGTCAGCACAGAACCTGACATGGGGTTCAAACTCACAGACCGTGAGATCATGACCTGAGCCGAAGTCAGACGCTTAACCGACTGGGACACCCAGGTGCCCCATGGTATTCAAAATCTTAAGCTGATTTGCCTTTCATCATTTATTTCAAAAAGTAAGCATTCAGGGATTGAATTGCCAATATGAGATGATGTTAACACAGGGTAAATAGCACAAGGTAAATTATAGTGTGGTGATACATGCACAGATCCACAAATTAGAATAGCAAACATGCTAATGAAATTTATAGTAATCCACAGTGGAAAATGTAATATTCAGAGTGCAGTCTCCTATAACCTGGCAGTTGGGGAGATTCTTTTCTGAGGATTGTTTTGGGATCTGACTTATACGGGAAAGTCTGTCCATTAGCCTAACTTGCAGTGAAGTTGATTAATTTATCTTTTAATATTGCATGATTTCAAGTGTGAGAGAAATGCTGTTTCCTTGGGACCCTGAGGAAGCCTAACATGATCTTTTGAAAGGTATCATACGAGCTTTCATATAGACACATTCAAGCAACAGTTTTGAACACCTGATGTGTGAGAGGCATCAGGCAGCCTGTGAGCTGCTGGGGAGTTTGTGAAGATGAGTCAGACTTAAATTCTCCTCTCAAGAGAGAGGATCCCAGATAAGATGTTAACTTCAGACAGTGACAGAAAAAGAGAAAAATGACTCCCAAAATTTTGTACCCGCAAAACTGCAGGGAGGCAATACTGTGGGGCAAATGGAGAAGCTGGGTAGGGTTTCTGGTTTTAGAGGAGCTTAGATTCCAGGGTGTGTAATCTCAGTTGTTCTAGGACAGGTTTTATGCAGCTGGATATCATCGGACTGAATTTCCATTTCTGTGCAGTATTCTGATTGCATTTATTTTAACAGTTTTTCTCTGCATTGATAACTCGACCATCCTTCAAAGGCAAGCTTTTGGTTTGGAAATTCATTGTGATTACATAGTAATAAAATATTAGAAGTTGTGGGAGGGGATGTTTTTCAAATAAAAACTGGAAAGGAGACACAACATTGAAAATATCACAACCCAGGGAAAAGAGCACTGGCTGGGGAATTAGAAGGTGTGAGTTCTGTTTCTGACTATCACCCTTAGACAAGTTACTTTCTGCACTTTGGGTTTCTCATCTGAAAAAATAGATTGGTCTAATTAGCTCCAAAGACTCTTTTAGTAATTTCTGTAATATCTTAAGTTATTGTTCACATACCAGTTTTGCCCTTGACACTCACCTCCATCAGAGTTGTTAATAAAATTGTGTATAGTTTTTTATCTTCCTAAAGTGTAGTCATTATTTTTACATTTGTTCCTTTCTGAGCCCTGAAGTGGTGGCATTATTGATGATATCTTCAGTCAGATGAGGAAATTAGGGTACAGAGAGATCAAGGGGCTTGTCCAAAGTCCCTAGCTGGTGCAAGTCAGAGCCAGGACTTGAGATCAGGCTCCCCTCCTATTCCTCCTTTCCCTGCAAATCTCCCCGTGCACCCACAGGCTTAGGTTGGTCCACTCTTGAGTGGAGAACTCTTATAAACATGGGAGAACTCTTATAAAGATACTACTAGGTTTGAGGATTGCAGATAGAAAGATTTTTTAAGCCTTTTATTTTAAAAATAATTATATATATATATATATATATATATATATATATATATATATATATATTGCAAAGATGTACACAGGGTTCCTATATATGCCTCGCTCAGCTTTTTCTAATTTAACATCTTACATGACCATGGTACATTTGTCAAAACTAAGAAATTAACATTGATATAATAATACTGTGAACTAAACTAGAGACTTAATTTAGATTTTACCAGTTAAAATTTTTAATGGACAACGTAAATTGGAGTGTAGAAATAAAATTAGGGACATAAATCCTCTGGCCCCCATCAAATAATACCATGTCCTATGTTGTGTGCTACAAGGGCTGACCTTACAGCAGGCACAGACTTCTAACAGTGAAACACCCCCACTCTTGATGAGAGAGTCAATGGACATTGTCAATGGATAGGGTGAGAAAACCAATGGCCACAGGGAGTGTTGACATCCCAAAGATCCAAATGCTTAGGTTTCTGAACTAGTTAGCAGACCAAAGACACATCTCAGATCCAGTCTTTTATGGACAAGATGCTCTCAATCACCATCCATCATTTTCTAAGTACAATCCTTTCCTGGAAGATATTGCAGTATTATTCAAAACGTGCCAAAGTGGGCAGGAGATCCCAAGAGTAATTGTGAGTTATGAGGTCATGGGGACCTCATTGCAAACTATTTGCAAAACTTAATTGGGGTAATAAATAAACTAAGCATGTAAATTAGATTGAAGACTACAGTGTGAATTAGAAGGAGGCCATTAGCCTGCATAGTCAAAATGCCTTCTTCCTGTTTGTAATATTTGCTGAGTTGAACTATTAATCAAAGAAGCATTAAATTCAAATATCCTAAAATTTCACAACTAAAATAACTTGGAAATAAAACCATTTAATGAGATTCTTTCCGGACAAGATGTGAACTTTATTTTTTATGATTAGGTACTTAGGCATTTTTCAAATAGAGGATGGTCTGGCATTCACAGCTGAATCCACCTGCGCCACGCCCCCCCACCCCCGCCGTGTGAATTCATCCTAACCAGGGTACTTAGAAGCAAATGCAGGAGAAAAAAAAAAATACAGCTCAAAAGGAATCATGTAACATCGCCATTTACAATCGTGGAAAACAAACAAATCTGTAGGCTGAAATGGGACTATCCCTACTCCCTTTTCTTATTTTCTAAACTAGGTGATCAAAAATAACTTCAGGGCTGACATTTCTTTTTTCAAGTATCTGAAGAATGAGTAGAGGGGCCTCTTGCAAATAAACATAAATATTTAAAAAAATAAGAAAAACGAAGCGCGCGTACACCGCAATCTAATCATCCAGCCCAAGTCAAGTCTTACAGCAGCTTTTTTTTTTTTTTAAGCAGTTGATTGAATGAATACAAATGCCTCTCTGTTGTCACTTGGGATGCCACTTGATATATCCCATTTTCTAGACTCTAATTATTCCATTTGTAGACATGAATGCCATTTAGATGTGAGCTAATTCAGCATGGTAACTCAATTAGATTTGTACCGGCTTGGATTTATGAAGCATCAATGGGTTCTTGGTGAGACCAATGGGACTGCGGGCGATTCATCCCCAGTCTCACCGACGCACCCTCTCAAGAGCTCAATTAAACATGCCAGCCACGAGGATGTTTTTTAACGGGAATGTTTCACAATTAAAATAAAAAAGATTTCTGTGTTCCTCGGAGCGCATAGCCCAGCAGAAAAGAAAGACCTGTAATGACACAGGCTGAAGTTTTCCTTTTGGTTACATGCTAGCTCCATCACAGAAGGCTCTCTGGTGGGCTGCGCTCAGGCATCCTCGAGGCCGCAGTGGGCGTGGCCATGCGGTGCAGTGGGCGTGGCCCGCCTCAGTTGTTGACCCACGTGGTGAAGATCCCATTGTTTCCGGATGCCTCCCATTCGAGGGCACTCGGTAAGTGTTGGTTGAACTGAATTGCCAAGTTCGTCTTAGAGCCTGCACCTGCATTTTGGTTCTGAGAGCTGAAAGGCAGATGCTGAATGCCAAATTAGATATGTGAAAATATAAGAAAACAAAATAGCAGTGATGAAAACTATGCTAACTCTCTTCTCAGCACTAAAAAAAATGTGGCCCATGGCCAGAAAATGAAGGAAAAAATTTTAAACCAGGACTATACCCTAATGGAAACTTTGTGGGAGAAAAAAAAAGACTCGTTTCAAAGAAATTCTATTACTGTGGGATTCCATGGCAGGCTTAGGAAGGCAGGGAAGCGCCTATGTATGAAATGGCAGTGCCTGTCAGAGACTTGCCTCACCTTGGTCTTCATCCCCGTGGGTGTTTGATGAGGAAAAGGCTTTACTGGTTCTCAACACAGGGCCGGACACAGAGGATATGCTAGGAAATCTTGTGTGAATTAATGAAACAACATGGTAGGTGTGAACTCACTTCCAAATGATGAGCAACTTTGGAAATGTCTGCCATTATTTTCTAAATCAAGTCTTAGATAATGAAGATAATTGCATTTGTTTTTCCAACACCTGGATAAAGAATAATGTGAAGGGTAGAGAATTTCAATTTTTAAAAAAAATTTTTAAATGTTTATTTATATTTGAGAGAGAGAAAGAGACAGTGCATGAGCAGGGGAGGGGCAGAGAAAGACAGAGACAGAATCTGAAGCAGGCTCCAGGCTCTGAGCTGTCAGCACAGAGCTGGACGTGGGGCTTGAACCCACGAACTGTGAGATCATGACCTGAGCCAAAGCCAACTGAGCCACCCAGGCACCCCAAGAATCTCAATTTTTAAAATGTTTTATTTGTTTATTTATTTATTTTGAGAGAGAGAGAGACAGACAGACAGATCAAGAGCAGGGGAGGGGCAGAGAGAGAGGGAGACACAGAATCCGAAGCAGGCTCCAGGCTCTGAGGCTGTTAGCACAGAGCCCGATGTAGGGCTCAAACCCACAAACCTTGAGATCATGACATGTGCCAAAGTCAGACGCCCAACTGACTGAGGCACCTGGGTGCCCTCAATTTTATTGTATCTTCATCTTTCCCTATCTAATACTCTCATATTTATTTCTGCTATGACATTATTATTAGTTGTAGAAAAGTAGAAACAGTATATAGAAAGAACATTTGTGTGTCATAATTTTCAAAATGCGGTTTCACGTAACTTGTGTCATTTTATGCCCATAATATTCCTACAGAGAGGACATTATTTTCTCTATTTTATAGATGATGAAACTGGTCCAGAGAGGTTCTGTGTCTTGCCTGAGGCCACAGAGCTAAATCTCAGTGGAGCTGGTATTTCAACCTTATCCTTTCCTGTTAAATCCTTCTCGTGTGGTGTAGTGGAAAGCTCCTGGGCTTTAAATCAAAAAACACTATTTTACTTTCTAGTTGCATCATTTTGGATCTGTTAAGTATTGATAGAAAGAAAGATTTAGCCTCAGCACATGATGAATTTGGGGGGCACTCTTGAGTTTGATTTGGATAAAAGTTCCAAAATTTAATCCTTAAAACTAATCCCTGGGACGACTGATTATACTGGCATAGCATCAGCAGGGATTACTGTTATTCAGGGAGAAGAGATGCTCCAAACCTATGCACCGCCCTTTCTTTAATCTCCTGGGAACCTTGAATTAAATTGGAAACACAGGTCAGGACTTCCTTTTATTGTTTCTGTAGCAACTCCCTTTCTGGCTTCTGATTTCCTGGAGTAATGGTCTGTATAAAGATTTTCTGAAGAGCCACCTGAAAGAGAAAGGCCAGGAGTTTATTTGTACTATGTTTGCATCCGTTAACATATGTGTAATTCGGTGTAATTGTGCTGTATCCACACAGACCAGCCAACTGTCCTTGGTTTGTTTTCATTCCAGTAAATGCCACCTCAGGTAGCAGGGAACCCTGGAAAGACCACAGTGCCGGGAGTCAGGGGATGCCTTGAACCCTCCATCCGGCTCCGTGGCTAATCCCTGTGGGACCAGGACAGCCATGGCAGGGGTGGGGGGAATGGTGTGTGTTGGCAGCCTTGGGCAATCCACCCCAAATCTCTAGCCTTGTGATCATCACCTGTACCAAGAGTGATACCCTCAAAAACTCTTGGAAGGATTAAATAAAATATGTGTAGGAACACTTTGTAAATCAATAGCCTGTGTGTTTTCCAAGAGACGCTGTGCCATAACATGCTATATGACTATTTTAAATCCATGTTCACAAAATACCACTTAGAAACTCACAGTGTGCTTTGTAATGGTAAAGAGTCTGAGAAGTCCTTGGCAGTGAACTCTGTGGAAATTTGTTTAATGCAATATTTCACAAATTATTTCACAACAGAATCCATTTTTCATTGAATTTTTTAAATGCTTATTTATTTTTGAGAGAGAGACACAGAACACAAGCTGGGGAGGGGCAGAGAGAGAGAGACACACGCACACACACAAAATCCAAAGCAGGCTCTAAGCTCTGAGCTGTCAGCACAGAGCTCAACACAGGCTCGAACTCAAGAACTATGAAATCATGACCTGACCCAAAGTCAGACGCTTAACCGACTGAGCCACCCAGGCGCCCCGAATCCATTTTTCATTTAATACCTAATGTTGAACCGCACTGTAGTCAGTGTTAAAGCACTAAATCAACACGACTGGCTCCCCGGGCTCTGCGATGGGCAGGTTTCTACCTCTGTACCTTTCCCGACCTCCATCAGCCTCTACTTCCTTCTGTGTTGGCAGGCTTCCCCTAACATTAGCAAAGACTGCCAGCAGCTCAAGACTCACATGCTACAGCTTAGGAAGCCAGGAGAAAGAGTACCTCTTTCCCAGTAGTTCTAGAAATGAGTTTGAGTTACGTGCCCAACCTTGAAGCAATTACAGTGAGCAGGGGGAAGCCTTCTCATTGGTCAGGCCCAATTCATGTGCCTACTTCTAGAAGTTCCGCTCATATCTAAGCCACATGGCCTGAAAATAAGAGAGATCGGTTCTTCAAAAGAGTGATATTACAAAGTGTCAGTTTTGTCTTTAATGAAGGAATTGAAGGCAGGTTAAAAGAACAAAAACAGAAAAGCAGGAGTACCTGTCATTCCCTTGCCATCATTCTTTTTCCTAGGACAGGTTCAGCAACTCTGGTATGCATAGGAATCTCCTGGGAAATTTATTGAAAATATGATTTTAGGGCCTAACCAAGATTCTGATTCCATATTCTCGGGTATTGCTCGGAAATCTGTCTTTTTTGCAAACACCAGATACAGGTGGTCCAAGTATCATATTCTGAGAGACATAGGAAATAGGATAAAGACACTTCTGGCTTTTCTCAGTCTTTGTGATGGATGAAAATTGCCTACCAAATCAACATTTGCAGGGGTTAGGCTGGCGATGCCAGCATGTGTTGGCATTGGTCCTCGGGCATTTCTTATGTGCCCTGAAGTAGTGCTTCTCAACCTTTACTGTGTGTATGAATCAGCTGGGGATCTTTCTAAGATGTAGTGATTCAGTAGGTTTCGGGGAGGGCCTGAAATTCTGCGATTCTGACAAGGTCTCAGATGTGCAGCTGCTTCTGGTCCACATACCACACGTTGAGCAGCAAGATCCTAAAGGCTGGGAACCACCTGTGTATTTGATTTGCATTTTTAAAGTCTGTGTCCTTCCGGTTACCAGCCTGCTGGGCAAGCATGAAAGCAACTTCTGTTTCTCATAAGATTTGTTCATGCTGATATTTATCACTTTGTTCTGAGCAGTACAGAGATCATCTTCAACAGGCTCAAAGAGAACTCAGCCCCGTCTTTAAATACTGGAGTGCACATCTGCACATTTTCTACTTAACTAATCCTTCGATGCTCCAGATCTCATTTAGACTCTGGAAAGACAAAGAAACGTGAGACAGGATTCCTTCGGGTCCTCACACTTAGGGTGACCAATTGTCCTGGTTTGCTGGGACATCCCAGTGATAGCACTAAAAGTGTGACCCTAGCAGTCATACTTTTTCAAGGAAGAATAAAGAATATTATAGGCCAATAACTATAACACAAACAAGTGAGTATAGATATGGAACCAGCTAATTCAGCCTGTGGGGTCAGGAAAACCCATGTTAGAGCCAGCCTTGGAGGCTGAATAGGAGTTCCCCAGGTTGGGGGCTGAGGATGAAGAGGGAGGAGGCATTGAAAGCCGAGGGAAAAAAACGTGTGCCCAAGTACAGAGATACACGCATATGATCATACCCTAACTGCTGAGCCTCATCCATTTTGAATGCAATCTCCTCTTAATTTGACTGGGTTCAGTAACCTCCATATGAATTCTTCCCACTGAATAAAGCCCAGGCCACCTGTGATGAGTGAACTAAAGCCTCACCCTTGGGCTCTGATAACATGCCTGTGTTCTGGTAAGCAGTTCCTTTATTTAGCTTGGCAAATAAGTAATTTTCACTTGTTCTTCGATATTTCTCAGGCCATACTTCTGTGCCCTGATTTGGTTCATTCATCCATTCAACAAATATTTATCCTACATTTATTGTGTGTCAGAACAGTTCTAAGCACTTGCAAAATGTCACCAAACACCCTGCCCTTAGGAGGCATACATTCTAGAGGAGGAAATAGACAATGAGTAGTAACATTTAAAAAGTAAATGATATATACTAACAGGTCCCTAATTGCTATGGGGAAAAATACTAGAAGGTAAAGATTATTAGGAGTATAACTTTTACAGGTGGCTGGGAAAGACCCTTCTGTTAAAAAAAAAAAAGTTTATTTATATTGATTGAGAGAGAGAGAGAGCACAGACTCGGGCACATAAGTGGGGGAGGGGCAGAGAGAGGGAAAGAGAGAATCCCAAGTAAGCTCTGCACTGTCATCGCAGAGCCCAAACCGACATGGACTCAGTCTCATGACAGTGAAATCATGACCTGAGCCAAAATCAAGAGTTGGATGCTTAATTGACTGAGCCACTCCATCACCCCAGGAAAGACCTTCCTAATTTGGTGATATTTATGCAGAGGCCTAAAGGAAATAAAGGAATGATGGTGCACATATCTCTGTGTGAGGTCGTTTCAGGTCAAGGGAACTGCAATGCAAAGGTCCTGAGGGTGCCTGACGTGTGCAAGGACCAGTAAGGAGACTCATGAGTTTGGAGTGGAGTGAGGCATTTGTGTGTGGGAGGAAGGGTGGGCAGACAGGTGGACATGTGGGGTCTGGGGCCAGTGCAAGGATTGATAGTGAGTGGGATGGGAGCCCCTAGAGGGGGCCCCAGAGGGGCCCTAGAGGGGGCCTCCTCCCCTAGAGGAGGAACATGCTCTGACTTACATTTTTAGAGCATCACTCTGGCCTCTAGTTGAGAAGCAACTATTTGTGGGGAAGGGTGCAAGGAGGGGGACTGGTTATGTAGTTATTATCAACCCCTGGCAAGAGATCACAGTGGCTGTGACAAACGTGGATGCCGTGGTGACAGTGTGTCTCTGGGTCCACTGGGTTTCCTGCACAATCACTAGTCTTCAGAGTCCAGAAAACCTCTCCAACTACCTGAGTGATCTAGGCAGATCTCTCCAGCCTCCCAGGGCTTAACTGTCATCTGTGAAATGATGCCAGACAATGATATCTGCCTGACCCAACTCCTAAGGTTCTTGCAAGAATTAAATGAGATCATCACTTGGAGAACATGGAACAAAGCAGGAAGGAAAAAAAACAAGACAGATGAGTCAGAACCCAGCAGATAGATAATCTGCCAATTCAGAAAAAGAAATGCTGCTGTGTCTTCTTCACTGGTTCAGATAATTGACAAAGGCGTGCTACCGGATTAAAAGGTTAAACCCCAAATCATACACTGAGAAGAGACATTTGTCATCATCTGATCAAACCCCATGGCTCTGAGATAAGGAAACTGAGATGAAAAGATAAAGGTGACTTTCCTAGGACAGTCCAGTGAGTGGTGGAGCCACACAAGGGTCCTAGTTCTGAGTCTTTTTCTACCAAGGGGCCGGTTCAGAAGTGGTAACAGAGGTCCCTATCTTGAAAGCTAATGGAGGAACAATTACCATCAAAGAAAAAGGAAGAGAAGGCTGTCAGTTGTCAGGCCTATGACAGCTTTGTCCTCTTCTGGTATGTCATGGCACTCGGTCCTCCTGATCACTGCATGAGGTTTTGAATACCCCCATTTTATTTTTTTAATTTTTTAAAGTTTATTTATTTTGCAAAAGAGAGCACGCACTCAAGTCGGGAGGGGCAGAGAGAGAGAGAGAGAGAGAGAGAGAGAGAGAGAGAATCCCAAGTAGGCTCTATACGTTGAGTGCAGAGCCCAGTGCAAGTCTTGAACTCACAAACTGTGAGCTCATGACCTGAGCTGAAGTCAGACGCTTAACCGACTGAGCCACCCAGGTGGCCCTGAATACCCCCATTTTAGACAAGGCTCTGAAAGATCAGCAAGATCCCAACTTGACACAGCTAGCAAGTGGCTAGGAAAGGATTTCTACTCTTGCCTCTGGCACCTAACCTGGCATTTAATGAAAACCTTTGGAGAGAGCAGAAATTGGTTTCACCTGGGGAGATAGACTCTCTATTGTTCTAATTATTTGCCCTGCATCCTTCAGCAGAGGATTCGGAGGAATGTTTTTATTTGTGAGTGTAGTTTAGTGCTTATTAGAATTTCTGAGCTTTTACATTGGAAGTTTCAACAGGCTTACTGTGATACTTCTCAAGTGTTGAGTGTAAATGTAAGCCTAAAAACATTACCAAGCTGAGTACAGTGACATATTTTAGATAATGGATGGAAGAGTTATATAAGTGGATGCTTTACAGAGACACACACACACAGGTTCACATGCTGCAGTTTTCTGAAATGTAAGAGCGAAGAGGAAGAGAGTGAGAGCAAGTGAGAGAGATTAGGAAAATACGGGAATTAGTGCAGAGATCAAAGGCAAAGCTGCCATAGAAAAAGTAGACTTGAAAGACTTGTCCTTGCTGTTCATCTGGGATATGTGGCATGTCCTTTGGTTCTAATTTTGAACTGATGTATTCTTTTGAATCAAGAGAAAGATTCTAAGAGGCAAAATCTTCTGCTAGAACACAAAATAAAGGGTACAGAAACCAGTGTGAGTTGTCCGCAGATCCTCTGGAATCATGGCTAAGGCCAGTGTAGAATTTGAATCCACCAAATGAATACAGGGTCCTTCCACTCCCAGTTTTCCTTGGTAGTAGATGCGGAGGCCTGTGAGCTATTGGCTACACCACGGCCCTTGGCGGGATATTGGGGTCCTCAGGCTGTGAATCTGTGGGGTGAGCCCCCAAGGCACCATGGTCCCAGAGCTGTGGTCCTCTCGGACCCCCGCCATGATCATGTCATCACCACTGAGCTACCCTGTTTCTGATTTGAACCCTAAGCACAGAAGGACTGAAGTGCCCTCGTGGACACAGTAAACCTTCCCAATTCCCTCTCCTCTGAGACTGAGCCATCTCACTGACCCCAGTTAGTGGCTCCAGTCTAGTTTTGGTCAAACCTCTCCAGGCACCACCACACTGCCACCTTCTGGCACATCAGATACGTTCACTGTCAGGCTCTGGCACCCTCTGTCTCCACTCCATGGCTAGACTCTGTGGAGGGGTATGATGCCTGCCTAGGCTGCTCTAACCTGTTGGGACATGGGTGCTGGTTACAGCCTAAAGTGGGTCTAAACCATCCACTCATTCATTCTTCTAGTAGACATCCTGAGGTTTCATGAAGTCTCATGGCTGAAGCATTGTGAGTTAAGGCAGTCAGTAAGATTAGTGGTAATTATGATGATCGCTATTCATTGAGTGAAGTCTTTATAGTTGGACTGGGTTCCAGTCCCTATTCTAACTTACTAGTTGTGTGACCTTAGAGAACTTACTTTAACCTCTCTGATCCTCTTTTCTCATCTATAAAATAGGAGTCATAATAGTAGCTACCTTACTCTGAAATTACGAATTGAGTGGCTACTTGTGTGATTTTACACCTTTAGTTTTAAGTAAGATCCTTCACGCAGAGTGCTTTGCAAAGTATCCGGCGCATAAGTGTTCAATTAATGCTAGCTGTGACTATCTGTGGTGGTAGTATGTACACTTATTAACTAACCAGTAGTAGTATGGTACCAATTTCCACGGGCTTTACATACATTATGTTGTTAATTCTGAAAACTTGCAGGTAAAACATTGCATCCATTTTACAGATGAAGAAGCTGAAACTTAGAGCTTCTAAGTAATGCCTCAAAACCGCACACTTGGTACATGGGTAAATGCCTGGAATTTGAGCCCTGGTGAGTTTGACTCCAAGCCTGAGCTCTTTGGTCCTGAAGATGTGAATGGCAATGAAAGTCTTGAATGACAGCTCATTATTACAATAGAGGGATTAGTGGTCATGTGCTCTGTGATTAATTGACTCAGGAGTGGAACAAATAGTGAGTGTTGTAAATAGTAAATACTTGAGGAGTGCAGAGAAAGAGATGATTATTTAGGCAGGGTTATTAACCAAAAGATTTAAGATAATTTTTCACTAGCCCTTTTACACTTTTTTCCCCTGCCTAGCAAAGCAGTATATGTATGTTATATGAAAATTCAAAGACTTGTTTTGCTCTCCTATTTTTTTCTTAATCTATTTCGAGCTCTTCCTACTTCCAGCGTAACTGTGAAGGTAATACCCAGTGGTATTACAATTGCATACACCCTCTGACCTACAACCTGCTACTTTAGACTCTTTGTTTTTGTTTTTGTTTTTTTTTTTTTTTCAAAATAAAACACCAGTATGTGAGGATATATGTACATTTTTGGTAGCATTGCTTACAGAGGCCAAACAAATTAGAAACAAGACAAATGTCTTTATTTCTGTCAGTAAGGGGATACTAGATAAACTGTGACTCATTAATTCTAGAGACCATGATGTGGCCATTACAAAGGCTGAATTAGATTTCTCTTCCAATGACCTAAATGAAACTGTCTGAGAATCTTAGCAGCTTAAGGATTCATGAGCCAAACATACTTTAGCCCAACATAAAGTAATACAAGGAAATTAAAAGTTTACATTTGCATTTGGTCTGGAGAAGACATCACAGAAGTACAGCATTGAGGATACATAATTCATTAGCATCTTCTGTGACACGGGTATAGGGTTTTTGTAGATTATGAACTCAGTATGACCTAGCAGAATGGGGGCAAGAAAGCTAGTAGGTATCTTTGGCAGATTTAGATTATTTATTTATTTTCTAATGTTTATTTATTTATTTTGAGAGAGAGAGAGAGAGGGAGAGGGAGAGAGAGAGAGTCCCAAGCAGGTTCCATGCTGTCAGCACAGAACCCAACATGGGGCTGTATCTCACGAACCATGAGATCATGACCTGAGCCGAAATCAGTCGGGTCCTCTACCCACTGAGCCACCTGGGTGCCCCAGATTTAGAGTATTTAGAAGAGGGCAGTTCATAATCCTGTTTTTTCTAGGCTGACCGCATCTAGAGAATCATGTTTCGTTTAAAACCCATATATTCATCGGAATAGTGATGTTGAAATTATGTCATTGGAGAAGTGACTCAAAGGACATACTATGATTGTCTCAACTTTATGTTACATGAAATATTAGATTTTTTTTTCCTTTGGAGTTTCAAAGCTAAAATAGGATCAGTGGGTGGAAGCCAACAGTAGCTGAGGTTTAGCCCAATATAAGGAAGACATTTTGAACTATCAGAGCTGGCCAAAACTGGTAAAATGGCTTCCCCTGAAGATTCCAGGCACCCGTCTCGTCTCTACAGGTGTTGGAGGGAATAGTGAGAAAGGAGTCAGGTGCTTGATAGGACCAGTGTGGTGCCTAATACCATCTCCCAACCCATTCTCAACCCTAATCAGAGTATTCAAGTTTGTCATTTGATCCTGCAATCTGATTTTCAGTCGTGAGAAATTGGGAGAGACCATGTAGAACCATGCCTATAAACCCCAGCTATCAAGTTAAACAGATGCAGGTGTAAATCCTGACTCTGCCACATCTGCTGTGTGACTCAGGCAAATTAGTAGCCTCTCCAAATCTGTTTGCTTATCCAAAAAATAGGAATAGTGTTGGTCCCTTCCCCAAAGATCTGTTACATAAAGAGGAATGAGATAATAATTCATATAATGTATTTAACACATGGTAGCACATAGTGAATTCTCAATAGGTATTTTTAAATTAAATTATGTAAATTATTGTCTTTCTTATTTATATAGGTTCATGTTTAACAGAGGAAAGCAAGACTGTTTTCTTATTAATCTTGGAAAGAACCATACATTTCTCCAAATTAGAACATCTTATTTCCTAAGGTCTCTGAAGTTTACAAATGCTAGTTCATCTGGTTGACTTGGTGTCTTTGGTTGCTTTCTAGGTAGGTCTATGTTAGAAAAAGAACACTGAATCTGGAGTCATTGGATCCAAGTTCAAGAGATCTAGCTCTCATGTCTAAGGTAACTCGAAAGTCTGTTTCCTCCTTCATAAAATAAGGACAGGCACATGTATACTACCTAACTCATAGACTTATGTGGAAGAATAAGTGGTAAAACATGTAGAAGTGCTTTTCAAATTATAAAATGCTAGGCAATTGGGAATTATTTTCATTGTCTCAATCTGCAAAATGGGAGAGGGGTATGATTTCTCTGGCCCTGAAAAACTAAGACTGCCAAAGGCAGAACCATTCTGAGAATTTAATCCTAAACCTTTTAGGGTATAGGAGTACATTAGCAAAATAAAATGAGATGCCATGTCTTATAAAAGTAGACATTGTCAGCTTTACCGAAAACCTTCTGGAACCTTAATTTACCTACCTATCCAGGTGGAAGAAGTAGAAAAGGAACTTGGGTATAATAAAGCACATACCCAGTGTTTTTCTTAAAAGTAGTTTACTTATCTAGTTATTTACTTATTTACTCAGTTATAACAGGTTGAACATTTTTAGTTGCTGGTTATGAAAGCAGGGAGGGGTGCCTGGAAGAAGGAGGGCTGGGTCAAAGCAGGATAAGTACAGGTTTGAGGATTCAAAGATCTTTAGCACTGGATGAGATCTTGAGACAATCTTACCAAAGGGGAGGATCTGGTAAAGATGTGAAGTAACTTGCCCATAACTATCATGTTCAAACGACACCACTGACCATGCTAAGACTTGTGCTTTGGCGTTTCTGTTTTGACTTCTAAGTAGATTCTGAGGAGAAAACAAAGTAAGGGAGAGAAAGAAAGGAAAACTAGAGAAAATGCCCTTTGAGATGTTACCATTTCTGTTACCCCTCACACACAAAAAATCTAATACATTCACGAATATGTGTGAAATGCCTGATTTTTAGCGGAAGATAAAGCTTTTTCCCCAAGGAAATAAAATATCAAATTCTCTACTATTTGGACTCTATTCTAAGGGAAAAAATATAGTAAAAGTTTAAAAAATGTTTTGTGCTCCAAAATGTTTATTATAGTACCATTCCTAACAGTGAAGAATTAGAATAACCTAAGTGTTCAACCAATGAAAGGATATTTAAGTAAATTATGACAGCCTAGCATACATGGTACAACCATTACAAATGGTATTACAAAAATTATGAAATAAAATAAGAAAATACTTCTGTTAGAGTGAGTAAAGGAAGGAGGGCAGCATGGGATGGATTGATCAGAGGGAGGAATAGTTGTACTGGAGGAGGGAAAGGTACAGAAGTCAGTTATATATAAATGAATTAAATTAGGAAATTTCACACAACGTGTGAATTTCAACAGGGCTGTATAGAGAGAAAGACAAGGCAGGGAGAGGTGAGCAAAGTCGGAGTCGTTTGTACTTTTTTGACTGCAGGAGTAAAGAGGCCAGGAACAGAGTGGGAGGTTGCCCAAGTGAAGCTATAGCCACAATGAGTACTCCCCATGCCCAGTGACTTTGACACTGAGGGACCTGCCTTATGATGAGAAATACCACATGTCAATTTGTTGAAGGAGGAAGGATGTCAACATTATAGCCTGCATTACAGCCTTTTGGGTCCAGGTGATTCTCAACATCATGACAGATAATTTTATAACTGTGAACAAAAAATTGTACATATGTGCCAACTGACGTGGGGTATTTAGTGGGTCTTTTAATTAAAATTCAGACAGGAATTTTAGATTTGTTACCAAATAACCGTCGATAACGCCAACGAATAGTTCATTCTGAATTGATCCTGTCATGTGGGAAATAGCCATTCATGATTGACCAATCACTTTCTTCTCCACCTCTTCTCATCTCTATCTCTACTCTCACCTTAGCATGGACTTCTTGCCTCTTAATTAGGAAAAAAAAAAAAAGCTTTGTTCACTAAATACTCCATTGTTGTGAAAAGTGTATTGAAGGCTTATAAATATTATCATGGAATTGCTGTTTGTCACATAAATTCAAGTGATTCAACAAATAATCTGAGGAGTGCCAGTATATGCCTTGCAGTGTACTAGGAACTGGGGGCACAAAGATCATGCACAGTCCTTCCCCAGTAGAAGCTTAAATAGATTATTTATAGTATGGTGTGCAAAGTATAACCGAAATGTGAGCACAATATAGAAGAAGCATAGGAAAGAAAGTGACAAGAGAGAAGGAAATATGAAGGAAGCCTTTGTGGAAGAAGTAGGTGTTTAGGTGGGTTTTGAATCATGAATAAGAGTCAATAGGTAGTCAAGAAGAAAGAGAAAGTCATTCAAGGCAAAGAAAACAGCATTTGCAAAGGCACAGAGATAGGAAATTGCATGTATGTCTGCCCTTTAGTGATGAAAAGTATGCTGGAGGAGTACAAATGAGAATGGATAGGTTTTTAGAGGTTAGGCTGTTAGAGCTTGGTTTAAAATTTTTTATTTACACTTACTATGTGGCAGACACTGTTGGTTTACAAATACAAACTCTTTTAATCCTCACAATGATTTAGGCAGACTGTTGGACTGCAGAATTAGAATAAGAGCTGACCTGTAAAATCTGGGAGGATTGATCAAGAAGAAAAAAAACACGGTGAATATCACATCCCAGAACGAGAATCTGGAACTTTGAAATCTGTATGTAAACCTCCCCCAGCAATGAGTCGTCATGCCCCATAAGGAGATTTTGGCTTGATTCTGGGATAGAGAGAAGGGATTGCTATGTACAGTCACTGTGCCCTTGAGCCTTCTCATACATACATCACTTGACTCTCAACCTCATCCTGGAGGGTGGATGGCGCTCTCCTCATGTTACACGTGAGGCTTGGCGAGGTCAGCCAAGTTACCCAGATCACACGGCTAGTAAAGTAAAGGAGCTGGAATTTGTCTAACTCAAAATCTGAGGTTTCTTCATTCCGTGTCTTCCTAGAAAAGGGCCAGAGAGAACGAGACACCAGAAATTTTCCCCCAGCTGCTAGAACCTGGTATGGCTGCAGGTAAGGATCTGTGTGGTGCTTTCTTAGACATTTATTATGGAGTATGGAAAAGAGAGGTGGGAGAAAAGGCTCTGTCCTTTGGGTACTTGGTATTTAAGACAGGTATCTGATGATGCTCATTAAGTATTTTCTGAGACAGTATGCTCTTTTTTTTTTTTTTCTGGAATTGGACCATCACAAGTTGGACCTTTAGATGGGGAGAACTTATGATATAGACTACCTCGCCAGCCAAGTCCTGATAGATATGAGACAGAATCACCAAAATTAAACTGTTTGAGAATAGGGATGCATGGTCATCATGCCCTTAATAGTTATGATTTTGCAGGGCTAAAGCTGAAGATTATTGAAATCTACATCCAAAGGGTGGGTTTTTGTTTTTCCTTGAAGTTCCTGATATTGTACCTTGGTGATTAACCAGCCTAGACATATATAACCTTTTTTCCTCACCATTTCCACCACACCTTTCTACATCCTCCTTTGTCCTTTCAACACTCCTTCCTCCATGACTCTTACCCACTTCTCAATTATTGCCTCATATGCCCCTGTTGCAGAAAAAATGGAGCTGGTACATTAACTCGCATAAGGCTTTGGTGACCAGCTCTGGCTTTCTCTGGTATCCCTTTTTAAGTTACACAATTTGCATTTTTAAAAAGAAGCCTAAAATGGTGGTGTTTATTCCAAAGGAGTGACTCTAATGGTGAAATTTCTGACAATCTCCCTTGGAAGAAATAACAATGGTAACAATCACTGGCATTTTTGTGGGTCTCTCATGAACGTGGCACAGTGCTAAGCATTTTCATGTGTGGCTAATTTTCCCAACAACTTGCCAAGGGGACAGGATTATCTCTATTCGGAAAAGAAAATTATGATTCAGGGAGATGAACTTACTAAAGCTATTCACTAAAGCCAAGGGAGATTAGAATCTAGGTATGTCTGGCTTCCAACCCCTAGCTTTTTTGGCATTCTGGCTGTTTCTCTGAAAGGAGATGATAGGGTCCTTCTGATCAGCTGATCTCTTTGGTGCTGGATGGTTTCCTCAACCTACCATACCTGGGACAGGTACAACTTGCACTTGCAATGAAAGAAAGAGACGGGACTCTTCAGGTTCCTCCCCAGCAAGTACCCCAGAGTTTTGCCAGCAAACCTGGTCACTTCTTCACTTCACCCAGTTTGGAGGACTTTCTGCTAATCAAGTAGGGTTTCTCACATAGAAAGACTTCCTCAAATGAAGGAGTCAAAAAGCAGGGCCAGGGACCCAGGACTTGCTGTGACATCTTTATGCTGACCCATGCCAGTAAACTATTTCATGGTGAATGGTCTTTTCAAATTGCCTTCAGGTGTTAGTTTAAGAGAGTAAATAAAAAAGGAAAATTAAAAGATTTTTAAGATTTATTAAAAGGGAGCGTTACACATCTGGCCCAGTTTGTAGTAAAGTGACAAGAGTAGCTGAGGGCGATCCTTGCCCCATGGTTTATGGTCACAGACTTAGTTCACTTCGATGAAACAACTAGTTTTGAATTATCAGAAAAATGAAATGAAATGCTTGCCCTGGCTCAGAATTTCCAAATGCCCCTGCAGGATAAAAAGGTCCCTTTCCTGTGTCTATTTAATTTTGTAAGATGCATAAGGGTCTCCATGAAGCATCTTGTCCGGAATTTATCAGAGCTTTAAACAAATGCCATGATCTGTTTTAATGTAATGATTAATGTTATCCATTTAAATATTGTAAATCTTTTCTTGTCCTTGCTAAACTTGCCCACAGATGGGGACTTCCTTGTTATAAATGCAGATACCTAAATACCATTTAGAAAATGGAAGGAAAAAAAAATAAGCGTGTCTACACGCAATAAATATTGCAGCCAATTAGGCTTCATCATAGGAACTTCTCTGGTTTTGTAATGTTTGTTTACTGGATTTTGTAGGGAAATTGTTGCCATTTCTGATAGCCAGAATCCTCAAACCGCCGTCCTCATGTTTTTCTGCGGTGGAAAGTTGTGACAGTGGGATAGGTTTTTCCTTCCTTCCCAGACCCCATCTCAGTTATGAATTAGACATTCAAATATCCAGACCCAAACATGGAAATCTGTTTGTACACACTCAAAGAAAGCTCTCATACGTTTCCTAAAAACCCACACATTAATATTGCTTACTTTTCAGCGGGGGTAAATGGGGGTCTCAGAGACCTTCTCAGAACAGGCTGGAGTTAAATAATATTGCATGTTTTTCATTTTACTGTGATGAATGCAAAGCCATTAAATAACCTTTTAAAGAGTTGGTGTAATTATCTGTAAACAGTAATGTTACGAAAAAAAAGGTCAAGTTGTCCTGCCATTAGATGTTTATGGATATAAACTGGATTTATGTTTCCATAAAACAGGCACCGACTAACTAGATTAATTCTCCACAAACTAAACCAACTGTAGTAATATTTAGACACAATAAAATGATACCAATTAAAACAATTTTATTTTTTGTGTCATATTGATTAATGGCGCACTAAAATTAACCAGAGACCTTAAACTCAGAATGGTTGGCAAAAGGCATCCACATCTCAATATTATTACCAACAAGAAGAGCAGTTAAGTGAGATGGCTGTGCAATAGTATGAATATTTAATTAATAATTAGTCATGTAATTTCTCCTCAGGAATTATTATCCCTCAAACTGGTTTGTGAATTTAATTATTAGCAGCCTTTTTGTTTCCATGTCCCCTCATTACTGTCAGGATTGATGTAACATAAACTTCATTAAAAATTAAAGCAAGAGTCTTAATTACAAGGCTACCCTGACTGAAGTTAGAATTAGCCAAGTCAGTGATGTGCAAATGAGTGCATTATTTAAGAAACATGCTGGAAGTAGTTATGCTAATGTAGAAGGTTCGCAGTAGCAGACCTTTTCACTTGCAGCTGCATATTCATTAAATGCACTATGCAAATTTAATGTAGCAGTCTTAGTAATGCGTTGTTAATTTATTCAGATTTATTGAGTACGACTTGTAAAAAAAAGTACAAATTTAATTACTCTATCTAGTAGGGATGATATTAGGAGATAGCAGAGGTTTAAAATGTGTTGATCTGGATTACTGCAGTTTGATGGAAGACGTGGTATCAAAGGACACAATTTTGATAACTGGGCTTGAAAGAATATTTGATTTACTTATGGAATGATCTAAGAAATCACTAAAATTGCACATGCTCCTTCCCAATAGGAAAGTAAAAAAGTCTCGGTTGTATTAACTTAAGAGCTAAAGCAGTGCTGAGTCCACAGCCTAATGGTCGTAATGACTCTACAGAGACCAGTAAAGGTTATGGATTGGGATCCGGGTGAAGCAAACTGTCTTTGTGGGAAGTTCATTGGTGGCTGCGCGCGCCTCCGCGGCGCGCTGCCGCCCGGCGGGTGGAACCGATGGAGTGAACGCTCGGCGCGCGCCCCCCTGCAGCGGCGCGCCCCCTCTGCAGCGGAACGCCCCGGTGCCCGGCCCGGGGCTGTCTTTTGAGGTGGGTGGATGCTTGGGCTCGGTTGTCGGGAGAGGCCAAACGCGGGCCACACACAGTGGAGAAGCTGTGTTCTTTGAAAAAGGCACGTAAACCAACCCCAGCCCCCCCCACGCCGGACAGCCTGGCGTCGGAAGCTCACGGAGCTGGCGCGCGGGGCTCATCTGGACACAGCGGAGCTCATTTAATTCTCTGAAAACCCTTGCAGGGTAGACTTTCTCATCCCATTTTACAGATGAGGAAACCGAGGCCGAGTTTGGAAGAGTAATTGATGCAGGTGGCGGTGCTGGGATTCTACTCTGAACCTGTGCTCCTCCGCTGCCTCCCTGCCCCCTTCTCCTTCTGCCATCTCTCTCCCTACCTTCCTCTTTGTGGGCTCCCTCTGCCTTCTCTCCTTTCCTTTTCCTCCCTTTCCTTCCCCCCCTCTTCCTTTTCACTTGTCCCTTAGTATCTTCTTTCACTGACTGATTTACGCATATATGTACACATGGATTTGTACATATAATTAAAACACTGAAAATGGCTGACCTTTTTCGCTTAAACAAGTGCTACATATACGTTAAATTGGAATAAAACTGTTTAAAGTTCAACAGAGCAACCTTGACAACCCCACTAAGACTGTGCTGGGGGAACAAAACCTAGCATCCTCCCTTCTACTAGCAGCTTGCTTGACTCAGAACTCCCCACCCATCTTTTAAATTGTTTGACAGTTTCTTGGCCTTTATAATCACAAAAATGAGTCCAGTATATTTTTAATACATTCATATTTTATCTTGGTTTTGGGGGTTACAGCTTCAGACTGGTAAATCTTGTGCAGAAAAATCAATACACGCTTTCCTGAGCTCCAGGAACGAACAGGTCAAATTACTATGACCACGGAGACTGCCTGGTCCTCGGCACCCATCTTTGGAGGCATTCCCAGCCCTCTGATATATTCGAGCAGTCTGACCTGTACCTATTGATTTTCTGACAGAGGGAGAAGCTAAACACTGCACCTTAAGGTAAGCATATGAATTGATCACAGGCGGAAACTTGGTGCCTACATAAAGACCTTCCTGAAGAATTAAGTAGGATGTAAAAAAATTACTTAGGTGGCAAAGCAGATGTTCTGGGTCTCCTGTGTGAATCTTTTCATCTTATGTCCCACATCTGAAGGCAAATCAATCAGATCCTAGCCACCCCCTTCCTGGTGGCTGTCCATTGCCCCGTTTAATGCATGCCGTGCTGCCTTGAATCACGCTAAAACTGTGTGTGTGTGTGTGTGTGTGTGTGTGTGTGTGTGTGTGTGTGCGCGCGCGCGCGCGCCCCACTGGATTGCAAACTTCTGGAAATCTAGGACTGATCTTGTTCGTCTTTGGCTAACGGCAGTAGTGTGCTGGTAAATGCTTAAAAACAACCTCCCTAAAAAAATTAATAAGGCTTGGTTTGCTGATTACCTTGGTCAATGCTTGCACAATGTTGGTTTCAAGCTACCAATGTGATGTCACTAAATGCAGAGTCGGGAAACAAGAAGGAGGTACACACCATTATATAGTATGTCCAGCTGTCACACATACAATAGATGAAAATAACCTCAAGGTGTGGATAGCAGTAAAATGTCTCAAAGTAAAATAAGAAGCGATGGTTTTGCATATTTGTTACCTTTACTTTTAATATCATTCACTTAAGTATACATTTATGTAATTTTTAATAATGTCTGAGTCTAACAGCTCACAAAATTTCCTGAAATTCACCAGTCTTTCTCCAGCTCACCAGTGGGTAATGGGAAGAAAAATGTTTGCTCTGAAAAACTCCACCACAGTCAATAATATAAAAACGGACTGTTTTTATGAAACTATGTTTCATAAAACACAGAAACTACATTTCTCCTCTTAAAGCTGTGCTTTATTATTTCTATTAGGGGAAGGCAACCCAACCCCCAAATAAGAATTTGAATTGCCTCATGCTAAGAGAACATCTGTAATTTCATAGGATCTGCTGGAATTTTTGTTGCAAGAGGATAGCCTCTTGCAGCAGGTAGAAAAGTTTCTTTGGTGATGGCAGAGGTGTGGACACATGTATATGGCACAAGAGAGAGAAGGGAATTGATGCTTTATTCAGTATTGAGACAAAATATATGTGTTTCTGGCACCATACGCACCAGATGCAATGCTAAGTGCTAGGGATACAAAGATAAATGTGACTGGAAGTCTTCTGGTCTAGGGATCAAGGATAGACTGCCTACAGAAGGGATAGTTAAGAAGTCCAGACAAAAGAGGCAGGGGGAGGGGAACAGTGTGGTCCAAAGCCTGATGAGAACTTGGTCTGTTCACTGAACAGCAAAGAAGCCTAGAGGCTGGCAAGTGGGAAAGTGGTGTGAAATGAAGTTGATGGATGTTTCCAGGAACCAAGTGACCCAGTGACCCAGTCCCTTATGGGCTGTGTTGAGGATTTGAGATGAAATTGGAAAGAATTTTCTGAGTACTCTCAGGTTATTTCTCGGTACACACAGCGCCCACACTGTGTGTGACCTTTGCTTGTTTGACTGTGTTACCTGTTAGGCAATGAACTTCTGCAGGGCAGGGTGAGGTGTCCTGAGGGGCAGCATAGGATCTGGTCCATTGCAGGGCTGAATAAAAATGTTTATGGAGATGAATGAATGGATAAGTCCCTGCCTTCACCCCGCTTACAGATTTAGGTCTGGCGTTTAGGCTTGAGCTGCCTTAGAGGTGTTGTTTCTGACTGAGCCAGACCTGAAAACTGTTAGAAAGGTTCAGACCCCAGGATTTTCCTGCTCTTGAGATTTAGGGGCCAGCGCAGCCATAAGTAGACACTCCTTCCTGGCTCTCTGCTTTCCAGGACCTCTGGGAGCTCTTTAAAGTCAATGGATTTGACCTGAATTCTCATAGGAACTGTGGGTTACTCTGACAGCCTCTGATGGGACCTAGAGCTATAGAGGTCATCCCTGTGCCCCAGGGAAAAATGGGGGCCCAGGCAGCTTGGAGTTCAGGTGCCCTCTTCATTGCCTTACCTGCCCATAATGGAGTGTGTGGTGTGATTTTAGGAGTACTTCAAGACTCCTGAGCCCTTCCCTACCAATTGGCTCTTGCACCTACTGCCAAAGGCTGAGATTGCTCCTTTGAGAACTGAGGACACTGAATCCTCTGGAATGTAAGTTCCCTAGGGTACTGGAAATAATAATAAAAGAATACACTGACCCCTGCCTCTATGATGGGCACTGTGCTAGGTATTTTATATGCTTTATCTCATCTACCAAGAACCATGCCATGATGTAGACACCACTATTATTTCCATTTTACAGAGAAAAACACTTAAATATCAAAAGGTTAAATAACTTACTTGAGAATGTATAGTTGGTAAGTAACAGAGCAGTGACCAATCAAGTGTTTTTTATATAAAGCCCATATGTTCAATGCCAGGTCTCTGACACTGTGCTGCCATTTAATTTGGGGGCTGAAGGAGGTAGCAAAAGGTCATTTTTATCGACCGTTCCGAAATTTCCATGGGGTTTGAAAATGCTTGAGTATGGGCTGGGGTTCCAGAGTTGTATTTGTGATTGTTTTCAAGTAAGTATGGGAAACACTAGCAGGAATGAGCGGGAATGACACGTATGTACTTTACTTAGGACCAAAGCATATAAAGATGTTGGCCCACACACCTATTCTCTCCGCAGTGGAAGAACTGGATTAATCCACCCAGAACATTAATTCAAAAACAAATTCAGGAAAGTCATTTGTCAGTCACCTGTGCAATCAGAGAGAAGATGGGAGGGTAAAGTCCATCAGTAGACAGAATACTGCAGAGCTGGGTAGCGGTAGTATCTGGGGACAGGTTGTGCACAATACAGCTGATGCGTTGGTCTCCAATCAGTACCTCCACTTTGCTGAGCCTTGGTTTTCTCTTCCCTTTTTTCTTTTCTTTTCTTTTCTTTTCTTTTCTTTTCTTTTCTTTTCTTTTCTTTTCTTTTCTTTCTTTTTCTTTGTTTCTCTTTCTTTCTTTCTTTTAATATAATTTATTGTCAAGTTAGCTAACAGACAGTATATATTATGTGGTCTTGGTTTCGGGGATAGATTCCCGTGATCCATTGCTTACATACAACACCCAGTGCTCATTCTTCCTCAATGCCTATCACCCATTTTCCCCTCTCCCCGCCCCCCACCCATCAACCCTCAGTTCTCTGTATTTAAGGGTCTCTTATGGGTTTGCCTCTCTCTCTGTTTGAAATTATTTTCCCCCTTTCCTTCCCCCGTGGTTTTCTGTTAAGTTTCTTAGGGGCCACATATGAGTGAAAACATATGATACCTATGTTTCTCTGACTGACTTATTTCACTTGGCATCGTATCCTCCAGTTCCATCCAGATTGTTGCAAATGGCAAGATTTCATTCTCATTGCTAAGTAGTATTCCGTTGTATATACAAACCACATCTTCTTTATCCATTCATCCGTTGATGGACATTTGGACTCTTTCCATAATTTGGCTGTTGTTGAAAGCGCTGCTATAAACTTGGGGTACTTGTGCCCCTGTGAATCAGCATTCCTGTATTCTTTGGATAAATTCCTAGTAGTGCTATTGCTGGGTCATAGAGTAGTTCTATTTTGCTGAGCCTTGATTTTCTAACCCGCAAATGCCAAGAATAATATCACCATGATAAAAGTGTCGCCATAAAGCGGAGACTGCCTAGAATAGCACCATGGTGACTGTTGCTGCTGGTCCCACACTGTCCGGGATCATGGCTTAGCTCTGCTATTTATTCTCTGTGTGCGTTTGGGTAAGCTACTCAACTTCTCTCCCCTTCGGTTTCCTCTTGTGTGAATAGAGAATAAAAACAGGACCCTACTCATAGGGTCGTTGTAAAGGCTTATTGTAAAGTACTTAGCACAGTCCTAGGTGGACACTAAGTGTTCTGATAATAATGGCTAGATTGCTGTCAGACTGCCTGGCGCATGGGAGGAGCCACGCGTGTTATTTTCCCTCCAGATGATGAAACCGCACCTAAAAGTCAGGTTCGGCCCATCATCCTTCCACCCATTGACTCTAGTCAGAAGTGAAAGCGCACACTGGCTTTTCAGAAATGATTTTAGAAAACAAAGCAGAGGCCACCCAGACGTAGTTGTTTCAGCTCTTGACTCATTTTGCTCTTGAGGTGAGCGGAGAGGAAAACGGTCAAACAGCACCCCTGCCTGTTGTCAGTGTTGAACAAGTCATTTCTCCTCTCTGAACTTAGCTCCTTCATTTGTAAAAGGTTTCTCTAGCTCTGAAATCCTATGAGTCAACGAAAAATACTCCTTGAACCTAACCTTTAAATGTCGGTCGCTTTACTGGAAATTGCGGGACTGAGGAGAAATCACCAGGGAGGTTGGGTCGTTATGACTTTCTCCTCACCAGTAACCTTTGTGTTTAAGACCCCTCACTCATACAGATTTTCAAATGTGCATGGCTTTGCTTCGCTTGTCCCCCTGAAATGATGGTCCTAATCATAAATTCTAATTGGAACAGGATCCACCTCAATTTATTCCTAATGCCTCAGAAAAGCAGAACTGTTTCTAGGAATAAATTGAGACGGATTCCATTCCAATTAACAGTTTGACTCAGTTAAAGGGTTGTTAACCCACTGTTGTCCTCTGATAACCATCCAGTTCATGAAGGGCAAATTGCTGGCCTCGCTGGAACTAGCAAGGAGATGAAAGCCACCCAAATACGCTAACCACTTTAAGTGTTGTGGACTCAGCTCTCTTCTCTCCACCCTGCTCCTCCCACCTTCGTGATTTAAAGGGCATTATCAGTGAGCTCGCGTTGAGCTGTGATTGGACTGGGCTACTTTGTCTAAATGGTAATTATGCTGTTCTCATCTTACTCAGAAGGATTGTCTCAGCCAGGGTTCTCCAGAGAAATAGAACCAATAGGATGTGTACATTCATAGAGATTTATTTTCAGGAATTGGCTCAGGCAGTGGTAGGGGCTAGCAAGTCTGAAAAGTGTAGCATAGGCCTGCAGGCTAGAAACCCAAATGGGACTTTTGTGCTAGAGTCTGGCAGATAGAATCCCTTCTTCTCCAGGAAGCTTCATGTTTGCTCTGAAGGCCTTCACTTGATTGGATAAGGCCCACCCACATTATGGAAGGTAATTTCTTTCACTTAAAGCCAATTGATTATTAATTTCAGTGACGACTGCAAAATACCTTCACAGCAACACCTAGACCAGCACTTGAACAGTTAGGCACTGTAGCCTAGGCAAACCTGACACGTAAAATTAATCATCATAGCTTCCATGGGTTCTATTCCCAAATCCAGGAGGAGTTCGTCTAAACTGGAGGCTGGGTGTAAAGAAAGGCAACAGGCAGGAGGCATTGTTACTCTGAGGTCATCCAGTGCCACACAGAGGGCTCAGTATGTGTGTCAGATGTCCCTCTCACACCACACCCTTTACCTTATGTCTTCAGGTATGATTTTTCCAAGGCAGGAGTTAAGATGTTTTGTTGGGCAAAGGCAGGACTGCTTCTCTTTGATGGTTCATTTATGTCAGGTTCATAGCAATGTCTAGGCCTGCAAAAAAAAAGGAGAGTAGATACTAGCTGCAGATTTCTGTAAACCCGTAGGTAAATATGCATGATTGAACACGCAGCCAGGCAGGCACACTTGGGAGATTTTGACCAAAATAGAGCCTCAGAATTCCCATTTCCACTGGGCAAACAGGAAAATGAGATGATGCAAAATTGATGTGTGTGGAAAGCAGAGTGATTGGGCATTTACATCTATTTAATTAAGGAACACGTTGTAACCTCTATTTACTTCTGTTTAATTAAGGTATTGCTCATTTCGGAGGAGATATCATGCTGAGCCTTCTACTACTTTTGTGACTCAAAGCTCAACTAAGGATGGATGGGAAATAGTTTGGTGATCTTAGCTCAGTCCCTAATGGCGAGAACTTCATGTTACAAAGCCAATAAACTATGCTGCCAGACTTGCAAAAAGAGAGTCAAGGGGCTTATCACAAAAATGATCTCTTCAAGGCACAGGAGGTCATTTGCAAAAATGTATGTTATTCTAGAATAATTCTGATCAAAAGTTTGAACCACAATGGATTCCTTATGGAATAACCAACCGTATTTGAGTAGGAAAAGAAAGAGCCAGAGAAACTTATCAGGACTGTATAGGCGCCTAACTCATAAGAAATTTATTTAGCATGTTGACCAAATCATTAGCCCCGCCTGGGCAGAGGCAGAAAGGGTAAGATGCGTCCACCTCCAAGTCTTCTGACCTCTGGCTCCTCTATCCTGAGTCATGTCCCAGCTGTGCTTAGACTCCTGAGTCTCTTTCCTTTAGCTCCTATACACTTCTGCCGTGTGTCACCCACACTCACCAGTTTTTACTAAGTAAAGTGAGGAAGGAAGGAAAGAAGGAAGGGAGGGAGGAAGGAAGAGGGTGAGGAAGGAAGGGGGTGAGGAAGGAAGGGGGGAGAGGGGAGGGAAGAAAGAAGGAAAGAAGGGTAAGTGGCAGACCCAAAGTGAGAGGATGTGTTTTTCTGTGTATATGATAGTTCTCAGCTTACTGAAGTGTTTGGTTACATTTTTTTCTCCTCGGAGGAGGTGCTTCAGAACTAAGGGGACTCATTATTTCATTTGACATCTTCTTACCCTTTCTGGCATTGCCCTAAGAAATGCCCCTTGAGTAACTCTATTCTTTTTAAATCTTGTGAGTCATAAAAGGACAATGGAAGAAGAGGTATTCAAGAAGGAAGGAGGGGAGAAGATGGGAAGTAATTCTAGAAAGTGTGGAGTGGAGAGAGGAAAGTTTGGGATCTCTGTCCAACTTGCCAGCCCCTGATTATCTAGCTAGATGCCCTGTCTCTGTTGAATGTCACAATCTAATGTCTACCAAGCTATTAGCTAAGTAATGAGAGAGTAATCCCCTGGGTACCCAACATCACCAGGAAGCAAAGGTGCCTCATAACAGTGGTCACCTGGAGATAAGTCAAAGCAGAGAATGGGATGATCCCGGAAGATGAAATACTGCCTTGATTACTCCTTCATTTTTACAATGTCTAGACTGTAACTCCTGAGCAGGGGCCACACATTATACCTACATGATGACCTCTTGCCCCTCGCCAGTGCTCTGCACACTGTGAATGCTAAACTAATACCAAAACGATGGATAAAGGCTTTGCTCCTGTAAAGTTGATTTGTTTTTTTCTTAAGCTCAGTGTACATTCTTCTCTCTCACTTCCTGGAATGCCCTCCTACTCCCTTTTCTCCATGTATCCAAGCCCCAGCCATTCACCAAGGCCCAGAACAAGTCCCTCCAAGTCCACAATGTCTTTCTCACTTACCTGGTCACACTAAGCAATCCTGCCTCCAAAGACCTGCATCCTCTGGTGACTGATTTCCTGGTCGGTAAGGAGCAAAGGAGCATGATAGTTTGATTAAGATGTATTGTGAAATTATTACCTCAATAGGTTGGGCTAACATCCATCTTCTCACATAGATACACAAGGGAAGAAGAAAGAAGCAAAGAAAAAAAAGGAGGGGAGGGACTTTTCTTGTGATGAGAACTCTTAAGATTTACTCTTAATAATTTTCCTGTACCTCATACAGCAGCATTAGCTCTAGTCATCGTGTTGTACATTACATCCCTAGTACTTTCTTTTATCTTACATTTGGAAATTTGTACCTTTTAACCACCTTCCTCCAATTCCACTTCTCACCACCCTCCTCCTCTGGTAAGCACAAATCTGAGTTAAACAACAAGATCGCAACACCAAAGAGTCTCAGAATGAATGATATACTTGGATTATTGGAAAAGAACTGATTATTTTGTTTCTAAGCCCATATGAATGGCTTTGGATGGCTTTACAGTCTGTGAAGAGGGGTAAGAAAGCTGTTTCTCCAAACAAGCTGGATGTTATCGTACCACGTTATCTTTATCCAAGCCCGCCCCTCAGCCTGGTATGTCCCTCTGCCTCCCTTTTTTCTTTCCTCATGATATTCTGCTCACCTTTAAAGCTCAGCTCAAGGGTGACCACCCAAGAGAACACTTCCTTGGTCCCCTCCCCTCTCCCACTCTCCTCTTTCCACACAGCATTTGGTTCAAAGTGTGGGGAAAGCAGCTTTCATAGCACATTTCAGTTAGTTGCTGTTCCATGATAGATCAGTCACGAACTACTTAAAGGCAAGGACAAGATCTCCATGCTTTGTTCTTGGTCCACACCTGACATGGAGCAAGTTGCCCATAAATAGTTGTTGAATTAAATGAGCATCGCTTCCCAGGTCTGACATGCTCCCTGTTCCCAGGGGAGTAGAGCCAGTTGCGTGAGGGGAGGGGTGGCGATGATGGCAGCCTCCTCTGTGTAATTATCCCCTTCCAGTGAATAATGGGGCTTCAGCTCTGTGTCTGATTCTTTGATGAAGATGAAACTATTTAATCAGGTTTGGTTGCTCATCTCATCATCTTCCCGTATCACACCCTTCCTGACGAGTTCATTAGCTGGAAGAAAAATTGATGACCTCGTTAGTTCTGCACATTGGTTCACTTAGGACAAATTGGAGCTTTAGAATGTTGCTCAACTCTGACCCTTGGTGGGACAAAGTCTCACTCTCAGGACTGTTTGGATACGCTGTGCCCTTGATGCCTTTGTGTGACAAGTTGCCCGGGAAATTTCTGTTTGAAGTAATGTCTTTTCCAATGTAAATATCCCTCTCTTAGGTTTGTTATTACCCTGCTCAGTGAGGAATACACCACTCTGTCACAGAGCCAAGGGTAGGCTCTCTGTTTCTCTACCTCCTACCTAGAATTTGTTTTGTCTCTGCCACCCTTTGAAATCTTATCACCCTCCAAGGCCTGGTTTACTTCCTGGCCACACCCCATGCAGGAAACATTCACTGCGTCCTCAGGGTCATGGCTTAGGTGAATTTAGAAGCAGAACATGTTGGGATCTCAATCAAAGGATTATGGTCAAGGCCTAGAGAAAGGCACACACTAGCAAGGACTCTTAGCCAAGGATCCAAAACACTGAGTGCAGGAATGAAAGGTATGGCCAGTTCTGGTGCTGTCCAGGGCACCTATTTTGGCAAGCAGAGCATAGCAGCCAGAGTAGCCTGGGTGGTGGGTGATCCTGAGGGACAGGGACAGAGGTTGAAGGATTATGGTCCTGAGAGATGCTTTATTCCCTCTTCCTCAAGTGTTCTTCTTTCTCCCCCTTTAGCTTCACCCTTTTGGATGACAAACTCATATTCACCTTCCAAAAGCAAGTTGCTTTTTTTTTTCTAGAAAGGCTTTCCCGTCACCCTCCTTGATGTTGTTGGTTTCTCTCATCTCTGTGTTAGCTCTCCATCTCGAACATATTTTAAATGCTGCATTTGTCATGCAGTGTTGTGATTATTCATTAAAGGGTAGGTTTCTTCTGCCTTCCACAGAGCTCTTGAGGGTACAGATTTTGTTTTTTCTGTCTTGTCTCTTCAGGGCAAGCATGGGTCTGCCATCTAGTCACCATCAAATAATTACCTGTTAAGTGAAAGAATGATTGAATGAATGGTGGGACACCAGCTTGCAGCTGGGAGGTGTGTCCACTTGGAAGAAGGGGTGAGCATGGGCCCAATGGAACTTCAAGGCTCTTGCCAAAGTTCAGTGCTCAATTTTGGCACTATTGGCAAGGTGGAGTGTGATGCAGGGAAACTGAGGCAGAAAGTTTCTGGACCAGAAACTGGACCAGAGCTCTGCCTTCTAAAACTGTTGACTTGGGTTAAATGTTTTAGACAGATGATAATGTTGTTGACACTGGTTCAGCTGCGTCTTAACACAAGGTGACTGTGTTTATACTGGGTTAGCTCTACAATAGCTTATTCTTTTACATCTTTTCCATTTTATTTTTTATTTTTTTTAATGTTTATTTATTTTGAGAGGGAGAGAGAGAGAGACTGCAAGAGTGGGGAAGGGGCAGAGAGAGAGAGGGAGAGAGAGAATCTCAAGCAGGCTCCATGCTATCAGCTCAGAGTTTGACATGGGGCTCGATCTCATAAGCCTAATCATGACCTGAACTGAAACCAAGAGTCAGTCACTAAACTGACTGAGCCACTCAGGGGCCCCACATGTTTTCCATTTTAAAAAATGGCTACAGCTTTATATGCTGCAGTACACAGACATATAGGCCAAATGATATATAAGTCATTGTTGGGCTAAACTCAGAAATCTGGGACATTGCAGGCCAGCCTGCAGCCAGTGCCCAAGGGCTATGCTTGGCTGGGAGAGGATGCCAGACAGATCATTGGTTCACAAGGAACAAAACCCCACTCATACTAATGTAAATAAAACAGACAGTATAGGGAAGTCTCCCAGACAGTTCATGGGGCAGCTCTGGGGACACATATATTGATGTGATGGATCTCCATTCTGGAGCTTGCTATTCAAAGGCTGCCAATGCACATGGCTGTTTATTTCTGTCCCTCTTTCAGTGTCTAAGTTCTGAATTCCTGGATAGATGCTGTGTCTGTATATTGGCTCATATTGGTTTGAGTATCTATCCTCGACCCAGGAATAGAGTCTCTAAGGAGAAAAGCTCTTGTTTCCAGGGGTCCTCTCAATAAAGATTAACCTGGAAGAGAAACTGGAAACTTCTCTACCTGCAAGGGAAGCTCATTTAGAAGCCATACTCAGAAGTGAGTTAGAAGAAAGGTGTTGGGACCCGGAGGAAGTAGACTGACATTACCTAGAAGGATAAATCTAGAAGACCACCACAGGTTGTGCAACAGAAAATGGACATGGCTTCTCTTTGTGAATGTTCTCTTCACAGAGCACATTCGTGTATGTTGGCTGCCCAGTGAGTTCCCAAGGGTCAGAGCTGAGTCTAGTTCAAATCTGTATTCCTTCATATCTTCTCACCTGGACACCTATTCTGGTACAAAGCAGGTGTCTGGCAAATGTCGGGCAAATGAAAACCTTGGGTCATCATGGTAACCTGTGAGGCAGACATGACATAAAGTTGTCCTACCAGATGGTGAAGGAAACAGAGGCCCAGAAGAGATAACCGATGTGCCCAGGATCGTACAAATTGTAGATGATGAAAACAGAATCCAAATCCAGAACTTTCGTCTTTCCACAACACCATAAGGAACCATGAATTAGCCTTAAAGATCAGAAAGTGTAAGAACTGGTTGGGGGTGGGGGAAGAATAATTTTGATGGAATTACTGTTCTGACAAGATGTCATTTAGGTTCATTTCAACTCTTAGGTGGCACACTTAGAAGTTCAGTTCTAAACTTTTACAGTGAGTACCGTGTCTTTTTTCTGGGGCAGGGTGTCCTCAAATGTCTGTAATGTGAGGGCAGAAGCTTAGTTTTGTTGAACCAAACCTGCCATCCACCTTTCACTGGCCTTGCTACAAAGACACCTCTTTAACACTTAGCGCCAGAGAGTGACATCTGCTTGCATAGCTTTCTAGGGAATTTCAAGGACTTTGTTCAGAGCCAGTTAAGCCCACCTGTTCTGTCTCCCCCATAGGAGCTGGAACAGGCGAAAGGGTTCATGTGCTTTTCTAAAGCAGTGTTCCCCCAGCACTTACCAAGTGCTGCTCTCACCTTTTCCCTGCCTGCACCTATAAATGTTAACTAGGCAGGAAAGCTTTGACATTGACAGAGAGGAATCAAGATTCCATTTTTGACAAGCTGACAAGCTGAGGAAATTCATATATTATGTGGCTGGGCGCAATGTCTTTCTCTCTAATTTATTATACTGGCTCTTATCCATAGCTTTCTCTTGTTTTTCTTCCCCTCCCCTCTCCTTCCCTTTCCTTTTTCCTGAAGCATACGTATCTTCCAGGAGGTGGCTTCAAGCACCTTTCTATCTTGTTTTGGCTGCATTCTTTCTTTTTCTTTCTTTCTTTCTTTCTTTCTTTCTTTCTTTCTTTCTTTCTTTCTTTCTTTTTTTAAATTTTTTTTTTGTTTATTTAGTTTTGAAGGAGAGAGAGACAGAGCGTGAGCAGGGGAGAGGCAGAGAGAGAGAGGGAGACAGAGAATCCAAAGCAGGCTCCAGGCTCTGAGCTGTCAGCGCAGAGCCCAACACGGGCTCAGATTCACAAGCCATGAGATCATGACCTGAGCCGAAGTCAGACGCTTCACCGACCGAGCCACGAGGCGCCCCTTAGCTGCAGTATTTCTAATAAGCCACTGTCTTGGCATAAGGCCTGTGTACTGTTGGATGTCCTGACCTTCTTCCCCTTCTACCCTCTTGGCTGTTTTGGGCCATCTTCCTGACCTGAAGAGGGTTCGATCTACCACAGTTGCCTTTGACAGGGCCCAGGTGTGCCGCTGCATACGCATCGTGTTGTCTGCTGCCATGAGCCTTTGTGTTTCCTGAAGACAACACGGAGAATTTGCCATAATGGTGTCCCCCTTCTGGGCTGCTCTGTAACTCTGCTCTGTAACTCTGCCTCTCTGTCACCAGAGAGGACGTGGGACAACCGAAGCTGCTGCCCCTAGGGTGTGGTGAATTGTTGCTCTGTGTTAAAGGTTTACATTGAAGTGACTAAACTTTTTAAGAATCTCCGAAGAAAAAAGGCGGTGGTGGTTAGTGTGAGGGGTCACGTAGACTAGAACTAGCAGCAAAAGCAACACAAAGAACAGAGGCTGCCCCAGGAACAGGGTACTTCCCCAGCTTCCCAGTGGTTAATTACTGTTGCCCCTAGGACACCTCATGGAGTCACCTGCTAGCCCATAGATGGACCACTCTTGTATCATGTACCCATCTCTTCTCTGGTCAGTGGCTACCCCTGGGCAAGGAAGAGTCTAGTGTGCTCCCTCTTGGTTAAGGGAGCTGAAGACAGGACAGTCCTGGCTAGAATATGACAGTGCACATGGAACACGCCCCAACTGTCATGATCAGAACAGATAGTCCGTGACTCATGCAGATAGTCAGTGAGGAAGACGAGGAGGTTGAAGACGAAAGGGCTTTGTTTGCCAGTAAGAGCCATGAAAGACCTGAGACTGGCGTAAGCACCGCATGCCCGTAACCTCTTTCTTGCTGCCACAAAACAGCTATGGAATGTCCTCCTCTCTATCACATACCTGTGGTGAGTATTTTTGGTAACTCCCGTCTCCTTCAAACACGCCCTTTCTGATCATTTAAATTAGCTCTAAATTGTGCATAATAATTATAGTGCATATCTGTTTTGCTCGTCCAGCTTTTCTTCTCTCATATTTTGATGCCACTTCCCAGTTTTCCATTGGAGAATCACTGCCCCTCCCCTTTCAGTCCATGTACTTCACTTGGAGCCAGTCTCATTCCCATTTGCAACTGACCAATCCCTGACTACCAGGATATGGTGATTGGTTCAGGGATGGCCACATGGCCCCAGCCTGATCTTTGAGAGACTGCTTGCTACTTTTGCTAATATTTTGGGAAAAAAAGAGTCTCTCTCTTTCTGAGATTGCAGACTGTAAGGTTTATGTAAATATGGAGCTGCTGGGGCCATTTTTGTTACCATGTTGACCCAACAGAAGAGAGCCACCAAGAGTTAAAGACAGTGTCCTAACAAAATCATTTAAGACCCTTTATTTAGCCAAGCCCCGAGACAAGTAAAGGCATCTCAATGACATGCATGAATAATCTCCTGTCTCCCCCCTCCCCAATTTTTGTGGCTGATGTCAGTTTCAGTAAATTTCTGCCATTTGCAACCATAACAGCTCTGACTGATACAATAATGTTCCGAGGGGATGGAGACTGAGGGACAGAAGGAAGAGATTTGTCCTTTGTCCAACCCGGGTGTTACCCCTAGGGGATAGACCCGTTGGAAATCTCAGTCCTGGAGAATGAGTTCTAAGGTTCTGGTTAGCAGCTGGGATATCAGGGCTCAAGAAACTCTTCTCCCCTCTTTCCACTTCCCACCAAGGTTGGAGATTAAGTCAGAAACACTGAGGCTGGCTTTTCAGGGTAGATTCCTAGAGTCTCCCTCTTAGAATTTATCTCTAGATTCTCTGTAGTTAGGCTCTGAGAGTCCTGACCCCATTGTCTCATACTCTTGGATTGTTCCCTACCCTGTAACTGGTATGAAGAGATGGCTCTGGGCTGCCCTCTATGCAGGAGTGAGTCCTCTCCCCAGAGCTGTCTGCATAGGCAGTTAGCTTTAGGCATTGGAGGAACATCGCCTCTTGTCTTCTTTTCCCTTGGGGATCTCATTTTTCCTGGTCTTATGGCTGGTGAGATCTGGTTAGGAAGTAGCTCAAGGAGAATAATGCCAAAGAGATGACTAGGTCAGCTAGGCATCTGGCTCGTGCGTCTGTCTATTGGCTTCAGTCACGACATCCTTCCCTCCCTTCCTGTTTCACCGCTGTCACTCTTCCTTGTCAATCTCCTCCCTGTACAGCTACTTCTGAGTGCCACCCTGCTGACGTGCCCTAGGAAAATGCCAGTGTCTGGGTTCGGGTGCTGATGCTCCCGAGCCAGGATCTTTCTCCTCTCCTCAGCTCTCAGCCTCCCACGGCAGTGCTTAGGCTCAGAACCTCACACCATCTTTCCTGGAAACGGCTCCTTCCACTTCTGGCCCCACCCTTCTCTTCTGGGCCTGCAAACCGGTCCAGGGGAGTGGGGACAGGTGGCAGTCATCTCCCTAAAAGCCCCACCTTCCTCCTTTATACCTAACAGCCCACGTACACAAGCAACTCATGTAAATAAACAGCTGAAGTCCAGCTCTCTGGCTGGAACAGGTAGAACAGCCCGCTCCATGTTTCTAAGCCCACCCTAATCACAAGAAGCTTAGGAGCTGGAAGAAAGTATTTGCTTTTCAGTTAAGTACAGAATCTACTTTTCACATGTCAAAATGCTTACATAAGAAACTTGCTTATTATTCACTTGTTAGCGAAGGGGCATTTTCTACAACAAGGCAAGTTTTATTTTTCAGCTGTGAGCTAATGTCCCTCGCCCCTAAACAATGGTTCCCTGCTCTCTCTCTCTCTCTCTCTTTCTCTTTCTTGCTTTAGACACTATTAACATCCCACAGGAAGTGGTGTTTGTACAGGGCTCCTTGATTAACGCATCCCCGGGGAATGAACCTTCTTTATAGGACGTGGGGCTGGGCTCAAAAACACCTCATAAATCATGCTGCCTTGTTACCATGCTGGCAAGCTGCTTGCCGGCAACCCCCGGGTGCACAGCTCCCATTTGGTACCGCTGCGCTGAGGTAAGGGGACAAAAGTTGTTCCCTCTTCCCAGGCTTTTCTTGTCTGTATCCTTCCATCTTCCCCAGGTAGGGATGGTCCTCACTCTCCATCTTCCTCCCTGCTCTCTCTCTTCCACATCCCCCCTCTTCCCTCAGATCCTGTTGTCCACCCCCCACACCTTCCCAACAGCGAGAAACGAGACTCATCTACCCTGAAGATTTCAGTAAAGCAAACATTTGCGTTTTAAGCTGAATTGTAAAAAAAAAAAAAAAAAAATAGGATTCTTTAAGCCCAGGCACCAGATGAGTTTCAGAAAGCAGGTAGAAAGATGTTGTGAGAAGGAATAAGTCTCAAAGCTTACTCGGCTGGTTGTGAATGCACATAACAAAAATGTAGACCTTTGCCATGTTTATTGGGTGGGATTGGGAGGGCTGGTTCAAGGTGTCATCCCCTCTAACCTTTGGCTGTTGTCCGCTGGAGGAAATCCAAACCCAGGAACAGGTTTTGTGGGGGCGTGATGGAGGCCTTACCAGAAAATACAAAGTTACAGATATAAAATTAGGTAGGAGTGGGTGTATTTGCTTAGAAGGATAATAGAAATCAACATAAATGATAAAATTTAAAATACCACCAGCATCACAGACCCAGACAAATAACACTAATTAGACTCATTTATCTGCTTGGCCTATTCCCATAATACTTTCTCCCCAGTATTTTCTAGCTGCAAACACTTTGGCTGCATTCTCAAATGACCATTTTGCAAAGTTTTCTATAGAGAAAAATAATTTCCTCAAAGATAATTTCCTTTAATATGGTTGACAAAATTTTTTTCACTTACCATTTAGAGGACCTTTTTGTCCACCTTCACAAGTTATTATTGGTAATGTACGTCCGTTTTTAGGATTGTTTTTAAATTTGGGAAGAACTTCACTCCGTTTCATTCACTGAAGAGCTGTAAGACTTAAGAACATTTCCCATTTTCTTGTGCAAGGAGTAGTCTTAAACATTCTTTGAAATAATATCCTACGTTAACCATTTTGTTGCTAAAGCCCTCTTTATGGGCACATAGTATATGAATTTTGTGGTATCCTTATTCATGTTGTGTTTTGTAGATGAATCAAATTTATTACTTGATTCAGTATTTTTGTGAAAATGCATACAGCTTATAGCTTGTCACATAAAAGCCTCAGCCATTTGGACGATTGCTAAAGGTTTGTGCCTATAAACACAAGGATTCTTATATATTCTAAATCACGCGATTCTTACCAGAATTCTGGAAAATGTGTAGTCGTCATGTATCCTGCATTACTGAGTTTATTGTTGACAGGAGATGCAAATTCTGTTCTGACTAGGTGATGAGAACTGGATCCTCTTATAATTGTCCACATCTGATGACCAGAAGGATATTCCATGGAACTACTTTCTGGCTCTGTATATTTCAGAATGTCTTTCTCCTTCCATACCCCCACATGTTTGGTGTCAGGTGGCAAAGGACACATTCTCATGACTCTGTACCTCTTGCCCTGCACATTACGAGCCAGCAAAGCAAGTGATTGGAGTATTCCTGGAAGACATTCCTATCCCAGGACAGTAAGCAATACTGGAATAACTGTGCATGGAAGAGACCTTGAACAACATAAATATAACCCACTAAGTGCAATCAAAATGGGTCCCCAACTCAACTTCCCCTTAGCTGGATACCCAAGATGCTTGTGACCACTTTAACACCACAGAACGTAAGGCTCAGTATGAAAGAGGGGAAATCAGATGAGACAGCATCTTAAACTTCTTGTTAACCAACTATGGCTAACATATCTTACTTTTGCAAATTTTACAAACATATATGATCATGTAAGCAAATTACAAGAGCCCTTCATAAGATCTTTAAAGGGCTTTGCAAGTAAGGAGTGCTGAAGTTTAATTTCTGTTAGCTTCACAGCTACTATGCCCCTTATGAATTGCAGGATGTGGGTAAACCACTGGGACTGTCCCTCGTCACCTGCTTCCTTCTTGACATGGAAGGCCCCTCCACTAACATGAGTCTGACAGCCCCTTCCTCCAGACTGCCTGCCTGGACCTGAGTGCTCTCCACTGCTATCAGCCTTCTTAGCCTGAGCCCCCAAGTCAGGTCTCCCTCCTCCATGCCTCCTGACCTCAATTCAATACTTTGTGTCCTCCACTCTAAGAATACCAGGTAGAGTTTTAATTGTCCCATTTGTTTTATTTCATGGGTCATCCGTGACTTTTTTATACTGCAAACCCCATTTTATTTCTGCCTATATATTAAGAGTGCTTCTAGGTTTGAGCTTTTCACCAAGAGCTCCCCCACAATGCATCCTCTCCTTTTCATGACTGCATTCCTTGCTCAGATTTGGTACAGCTCTTGGCCTCTGATGCTAGGGACCTCTACTTTGCTGTTATAGCAATGCTAATTGTCATTTGGTTTTGTTTTAATCTGCCTCTGGATGATTAATGCAATGAATCAGTCAGGACTCCTTCAGCAGCAAGCGATGGACATCCCAACTCAACACAGCTAAAGCAAAATAAAGGGGAATATTTTTGGCTTATGTAATTGGAATGGCCAAGGTTCTGACTTCAGGCACAGTTGGATCCAAGGGCATAGACAGTTTTCTCTTTACCTCTTCCCCTCTTGGCTCTGTTTCTCTCTGTGTGTTGGCCTTATTCTCTTCCGCTCTAAATGGGAGTGAAGTGCATGGCCACTAGCAGCTCTAGGCTTACATTATCATAGCTTATGATGTAAGAAGAAAGAGCCTGTCTTTTTTGGTCTGTACCATTAAATCTTGTGGAATGACTCTGCTTCGCTCTGCCTCAGTCACATGCCCTTCTCTTGGACTAATCACTGTAGATAGGTCAGACCAGGGTCACTTGCCTACTCCTGTCTTTAGGGACTTGGGTACCACCAGTTGCCACCTGCTCCTCAGATCTCATGATGTGAGGAGAAGTCCCCCAGATGAATAGAGGAGCATCCTAGATAAACTGAAACAACATGTATTTCTTACACATAGGTAAAGATGATATTTTTGACAAATAACTTCCTTGCTTCCCTAAATTGTTGGTTTTATCCCATCTATAGGAAAGTCATTTAAAATTTGCCTGGCATACAGCATCTTTGATATTTTATTCTATATATATTTCAGCTTGATCCGTGTTGTATATCAGTTTCCAGGAAACAGATTCTGAGATTTATGTGCAGAATGGAGAGTGAAGGAGGTAGGATTGGGCAGGGGAGGTATGGAACTGTGAGGTAGTTGCAGCAGAGGCTTCAGGTGATCTTACAGGAGCTCTGGAACTAGGATGGCCCTTCTGAGTTGTTCCAATTGAAGCAAGGGAGGTCAAGACGTTTTATCCTCCTTCGATGAGCCATTGAATGGAGGCTGCCCCCAGGAGCGGCTCCGTGGCTGAAGGCAGGTCCTGGAGAGGACTCAGCTGTGAGCCATCAGTAGGCAACACTGCCAGCAGCCGGGAGAGTGAATTGCCAGGTCCTGGAGGGGAATGCGAGTAGTGCACTCCTGTGTCCACTTCAGTGGGTTTCCAAAGAGTGAATAAAAGACTCACGTAATTCTAAGACTCAAATATCAAGGGCCATGTACGGGGCAGATACACCTTTCTACATGTTATCACTCAGTGTTTTGCTTTATAATGACAGATACTGAATCGCTCAATTTAGAATCTATATTTTTAACTGTTCTTGCCGATGTGATGAATGTTCATTATTGTTTCAAAATGCATGATGTAAGTCCAAATTCTGATGTATTATGTAGAATCTCTATAAACATGACTTAAAGGTACAAAGCAAGATAATTCTGAGGGCCTGTGGTTATGTTGTAGAACTGTCCACCCAAGTAAGAACTAATTGGTCATCCATCAAATCTTAGGCTCTTTTAGACCAGGAATAGCCAAGTCACAGCACTCAAGGTACTGCTCTCCTCAGCACTGTTTCCCCTTAGCTTCCCAGCCACCCAGCAGCCTATCAGCCCAGTCCATCAGAACTGGTGGGTGTGATAAATTCTGCTGAGCGTGTGTCTTAATCAGTTTGGGCCGCTGTAACAGACTATCATAGACTGGGTGGCTTAAACAATAAACATTTATTCCTTATAGTTCCAGAGGCTAGAGTTTTGAGATTAGGGTGGCAGCATGGTCAGGGCCCTTTTTGTTTATAGGTGTTCGCTTTCTTGTTGAATCCGCACATGGCAGAGAGAGAGAGGGACACTGGGAGAGGGAGGGTGAGTAAAGCACATGCCTGCACCCCCACCAGCCAATCCCAGGGGGACTCCAACCCCATGAACTCATCCAAACCCAATTAAATCTCAAAAGCCATACCTTCAAATGCCATCACATTGGGGATTAGGGCTTCAACGCATGGATTCTGAGGGGACACAAGCGTTCAGTCCATAAGAGCATCCTCAGTATAGACCTTGGGCTGTCTGTACTCACAATTCACCTTTCCTAACCTCTTTAGCTACATCTTTTAGTTTTGACCTCTCTTGGCACTAATTAGCCCTGTATTCCCACTGTTAGAGTAAGAGGCCTTTGAACCCATTCCCATATGTAGAATCCTGGAATTTGCTCAGTCTGCAGGCGTGTGTGGACATGCAGGTTGAATTCTCCCCCAACTGGTCCAATTATAGGCAAATCTCATGCTGCCTCTCCACCACTCTTGATCTCCCTACCAACCCTTCTGTTTAGATAGATGACTTCCCATTTGAGCTGAACTGTAAATGGGTTTAAAGCAGAAATCACAAATGACATCCCAAGGGCTAGATCTGGTAGGCAGCTGAATTTTTGTTTGCCTATATTAGCCAATATTTAACAATCTGGAGATTCCACCCACAGTAGAATCTGTATTTCTCTTTTAAAAAATCGGATGATCCAGCAATGTAAGGAAGCATTTCTACATGGCACCACCTGGCTCAAACTAGATAAGTCACCACAGGTCCTACCACTCACTATTGTATTATATCTGCTCTCTTTACTCATTTATGTTACCTACATGGAATCTGAGTTTATACCCCTGGGCTCAGCTAGCATTCCTCCCAGGTGGTGCTTGGCATCCAGTGCAAGTTCGCGGCAGAAACGGAGGGTCAGAAGCATGATGCAATCAAGACTGGAGTGAAGAAGAAAATCAATAACAGCACATTTCCTGATGCAGACAAATTAGGCTTGGCTTTTTATTGATTTCACGGAACAAGTGACATTTCTTTTTTTAATGTTTATTTATTTATTTTGAGAGAGAGAGAGAGAAACAGATCGTGCACACAAGGAAGGGGCAGAGAGAGAAGGAGAGAGGGTCCTAAGCAGGCTTCACCCCTTCAGCGCGGAGCCCAGCATAGGGCTTGATTTCACGAACCGTCAGATTATGACCTGAGCCGAAACCAAGAGTCAGACTGAGCCTCCCAGGCGCCCATAAATGACATTTCATCTGTGGAGTGCCCTGCCATGGGGGTTTTGGACGAAGGCAGTTCTAAGAGAATTGGCGGTAACCTGGCTGCCACTTGCTACTTACCTTTTGTTAAGGGGAAATTCAGTTTGGAAAATTATGTCACATGTTCCCTCATCCTGGCTCACGGATGCTGCCAAGTGAAACGTGAGATGGTTCTACCAAAAGGAAGAGTCTTGTTTGACACGAGTCTTGTTTGACACGAGTCTTGTTTGAAACGTAACCGTTTCCTCCACAGACTGGCAGGGCACACCAATGGGAACTCATGGCAACCTGCCCCAGGTAGACTTTTACTTATTTTAAGGCTAACACAGGGTGAAAAGAACGTAGAAGGAAAAGTATTAAAAGTAGATTATTCCAGAGTAGCAGAAACACTGATGGTGACCGATGAGTACGGTTTTATCAATTAATTATGAGACCTATTAGTTGGCTTACACATTACCCCTACAAAATTTCAAAAGCAAAAAAAGCCCTACCAATTTTAAAAACCAAAATATCTTCACCCAGAGCTAGGTCAAGTACGATTTCAAATCAGTTACAGTGTTTTCCTGCTTTTAAAAACAACAACAACAACAACATTTAAACTAAAGAGGTGTATTGTGTTCCTGGGGGTGGGGGGGAACGTGTCTTCTTTGCAAGGCTGGGGATGGGGCAGCTGATACATTTGCAGACTTCATTATACTGAGTACTCTATTCAGAGGATGGTTCCATCTCCACTCCCCTGCCCCCAGTGCATGCCTTCCCGTGGTACATTACTTCCTGTAACATATACACTTCTTAATTTAATGGGTTCATTAGTCTATTATAGCTTTTCCATAGCTGGAACAGGCCAGAGCAGTGATGAATGGTTTATCAGGAAAGCAGCTCAAGGGTAGGACTCCATAGATATTGTGGCAGCACCTTAATCAGGAAATCCAAAAGAATGTTGGTGAGAGGGGAGAGGGAAGGACATTTGGATCACCAGAGAATTTCTTCCCCTGGGTCTCCTGACTCAGAAACATTAAAAAATCTAATGCAGCTTTATTCTCCATCCTCCTTTAAGCCTTAAATGTCTGCCTTTTGGGCATGGACTGTAATAGACTAGGGCTTTAGGACCAGTTTCTCTGAGAAGCAGCCGGTGTTCAAGAAGGGCCCTTGACACCATTCTGACTTAATGCTAGACACATCTGCAGCTACTTGGACAAAATTGACATTGTCTGGAGTGCAAAGCAATCGCCTAGTGCAGCATTAGGGAGCATTTACTCTTGAGCCGTGCTACCAGACAGCAAATCTTGACCTTTAGGAGTTCAGAGATTAGATTTCGTTGCTGCAGGCGTTGAAGATATTGTTAGGAATTTGTTGCTATTCAAAGCAGATTTCAGGGGTTACCTACGGGTTTAATTCATCGCATCAATCATTTTTTGGAAGGTTCTTTAAAGCCAAGATAGCTTCAAATAAAAACTAGGATTACTTTTACATTGATTGTCAGTAGTTGGTGAGGAGCAAAGGGGGAACACTCTTGAGATGCTGTTCAAGTTTTTGTATCTGTTCCTTCTCTGGCAGGTGTTCTGTGGTGTTGGAGAGAAAAGGCATGTTTCTTCAATAGGTGTGTGAGGCAGTGGCTGCGGGAATAGGCAGGAAATGAGAATAAGGATTTGACTCCCTCTGGTGTAGATTTCTCCAGCCCTTTAACACATTCACAGCACAGATCTCCTCCAGGTTATCTCAAAGTGCATCCTCTAAAAAAAGACCTGTTTAAGCCAACAGGGGTTAAATGGGGCTTATTTCTTTGAGCTAGCCTGTATAGGGACCCAATCTCCTCCTCCATTTGTGTATGCGTGTGTATCTGTGTATGCACATATGAGGAGTGTGTGTGTGTGTGTGTGTGTGTGTGTGTGTGTGTGTGTGTGTGAGTGTGTGTGCATATAGGCAGCTCTCTTATCTGGAGGTCAGTTTCCCAGCTCCCTCAGTCGTCTTGATCCCAGGGCTGTATAGAAAAGATTTCTGAGGGTCTCGGGAAAGGAAGTGCCACACAGTGGCTGGACTCAAGCCATATACTTCCTTTCGTTGAGCAGACTTTTATTTTATCCTTATTGATTTTTATTTGCCATCCAAGTCCTATTAAGCTCTTTTACTCAGCTCCCCAATCCATAGTCTATTAAACACCTTGAAGAAAACTTATCTCCACTGTTTCTCTTCACCTCTCCAAATATGCTTATTTCTCCAAGAGGGAGTTTGCGTTGGATAATTGTATAGCCCAGATTTTTTTTACAACTGGAAAGGGCTAAGGATTGTTTTTCAAGGCAGGTACAAGCAGCAAAAGAAACAAGAACTAGCACCAAGGAAGGGAGAGGATACACATACATAGTAATGCAGGAAGAGAGCTGTCATCCCACAGCCTAATAACGGGGACCCGAGATATCAATGAAAGTTTACATGTAGGTCAGTATATTCAGTTTAAGAAGCCCGGATAATGGATAGTTATTGTAAAATATATTTTAGAAAGATCTTTATTTAACATTGTCAACATATAAAAGTTCCATTGCTGGAAAGAGGAAGCTTTATTATCAAGATAAAGCACATCTTTAGAGCAGGCTGTTTCTTGATGCTCCTGAAGCATGAGACCCTTTTGTTTCAGGTGCATCTCAGGTGAGCAGTGTGCCTTGTTGCTGATCCTCAACGTTGTGTACGTGTGGCACACTGCAGAACTTCAATGGTGAAATACAAAGGAACCCAACTCTCATCTCTTCCTTTTAAGTGGGAGGTAGAGTTGCCAGGTCATTCTCTCTATCGTTTGCAGAAGAGTTCCTGTGTGCCAGGCATAACACCCCACAAGGAAGGCATTATTGCCCACTGGGCAAAGAGAAAAACGGAGGCTCCCAAAGTTAAATAAACAACCATCAAAGCAAATCCCTGGGACTCAGACTCAGCTTTGTCTGTTTAAAGGTCGGTGCTGCTACCGCGAGACCAGCTTGTGGCTCCCACACAAAAGAGTACGTTGAGGCACATGCGGCAGAATGGTCTCAAACAAGTTGCAGGAGATGACCAGAACAAACATTTCATTCTCAGTGCCCTGGTCTTCTACTAAACCATACTTTCATCTCTCTCTGTGACATATATATTAATAGCCACTGCGAATTCATACTTTGCCGGGTATACGTATACCTGCATGCACAACACATGCGTTGTCAAGAATGATTGCTAGTTGCCTTTGCTCTCATGGAAGCATATCTGTGTATGCATTATACAATATGGCTGAGCATTCCTACCAGGCTTCAAAAACAGCCCGGTGTAGATTCATTAATTCACCTGTATGCAAACTGTCTGCGGACAGTGATTTCCAGGGTAGCCAGAGGAGCGATTTACTTCTCAGCCAATGCTGAAATAGGGCTGAGTCTCCTAGAATTCAGGGACAAAGATGCAGTTTATTTACAAGAAATACATCCACACGGCTGCTGGAGAAGTCATTGGGCCAAGCACTATAGTCGGGACATGAGAAGTGAATGAATGGATCAGTTTGGACTTGTTTGAGTCTGTTTGTTTAAAAAAAAATCCTTTATTGCAAAGGCAATGCATCTTTATTGCAGAAAAGTGAGGTACCAGTAAGCAAAGAGAAATCATAAAATTCACCCACAGTTCTACTAATTAGAGATAACAAAAGCAAACATGTTGGGGTATGTTCTCCCCTTTGTAAACTGTATTGTTTATGGAAAGCTCATAATGTATATTCTGTTTTGCAGCCAGCTTATTTCACTTAAAAATACTGCAGCCATATCACTGAATATTCTCCAATGTGATTTTCTTTGGCTGCGTGATAACTTAACTGAATGGGTGTCTCATCTGCGATGTTTATGTAATTTAATAACTTACCTAATGTGCCTCTGTTGAAACCACACCCAGATGATTGGGGTCTTTATATATGACTGCCTGAAACAATGTCCTCAGCCCTGTCCTCCCTCCTGTTATTGCTAACTGGTAAGTGAAATTTCCAGGCCACATTCCTTCAGGTTCTACCACCATATGAGATGATACTCAATAACGCGTGCAGACCTCTGGAACAAGCCCAGGGCCGTGGTCAGTGCTGTGACTGGGCATTCCCACTCCCCTCCATCATGCAGCAAGCAGCCCTCGTGGTGTATGGCATTTCATGCAGAATATACATTTCTGCATGCTTCCTCCTGTAGTGTAACTGTCCCCACTAAATGTGAGTCATTCTAGGGGCGCCTGGGTGGCTCAGTCAGTTAAGCGTCCGACTTCAGCTCAGGTCACGATCTCGAGGTCCGTGAGTTCGAGCCCTGCATCGGGCTCTGGGCTGATGGCTCAGAGCCTGGAGCCTGCTTCAGATTCTGTCTCCCTCTCTCTCTGCCCCTCCCCCGTTCATGCTGTGTGTGTCTCTCTCTGTCTCAAAACTAAATGTTAAAAAAAAAAATTTTAAATGTGAGTCATTCTAGTTCTCCGAACAGAAGTAAGGCACCACGTGAGGCCCAAGAAGCTGCCGTGACTTGCCAAAGGGCACCCCAGCAGTGACGCTCAAGGCCAGATTCTGAACCCTGACTTTTAGATTCTCAGTTCACTGGGATTTCTATTGTAATGTGATGCTGTGAGGAGAAAAAGGAAGGGAAGGAGGAAAGGAGGAAGGAAGAGCAAAACAGAAAAGCCTAAAAAAAAATAGAGGCTAAAAAAGATAGGCCCCAGTGTTCTGAGGGCATCCCCAGTCCATCCTGCATGCACCTCTCTTCCTGTCTCCCACCAGGATAACAGGAACAGAGATGAGCAGCTTTCTTGACATGGGCTTCAGACTCAAGGTCTCAAAAGACAAAGCCGTTTCTCCGCGTGCTTTTCCGGTCACCAAATAATCAACTGCAGCTGCTCGTGGCGTCCTCCTTTGGCCTCCCTGCCCTGTCCTCATCCTGTAGGTCAGGGAAGCGCCCTCTACAGGGGGACACCTGGCTCTGGGATAACAGCTGAAGACATTTGGCCTGAGGAGCGTGGACCCGAGCTCTGTCTTCACACATCAGAGGGGCCTGGCCTGAGCAAGAGCTGTTACACCTGAGCTCCGAGGCCTCCTAGGGCGGACACATGGCCACAGGTGAAAGGTGTAAGGGCAGCAATTTCACCCATACTCTGGAGTCATTAGACTCGGCCCCTTGGCAAGCAGAAAGTGGGAAGTTCTCTGAGTTGGGAGTTCGTTTTCTTTTCTTTTCTTTTTTTTAATGTTTATTTACTTTTGAGAAGAGGAGAGAGAGAGAGAGAGAGAGAGAGAGAGAGAGAAAGCATGAGTGGGGGAAGGGCAGAGAGAGAAGGAGACACAGAATCTGAAGCAGGCTCCAGGCTCTGAGCTGTCAGCACAGAGCCTGACACCCAGCTCAGGAACCATGAGATACGACCTGAGCTGAAGTCGGATGCTTAACAGACTGAGCCACCCAGGCACCCCTGACTAGGGAGTTCGTACCCTCACTCTCTTGTTAGCTGTGGGGCCTGTGAAAGTCACATGTGGTGTCTGACTTGTTTCCTCATCTGTAGAAAGGAGAGGGAAACCGAGGTAAGTCGTTATAGGGATACAAAATAACATGAACAGTGTGTATAGATGCATAAAATGCCAGGCGTTTATCAGAAAGTCCATAAATGTTGGCTTTCGTGTTCCCTGCAACTGGAGATTCCATCAGAAGGTGTAGGAAAATCACACGGGTGGTCTGTTCACCTAAAACTGAGAGTCTGAGATACTGTGATTTTGTCTGCGATGACATTGCTTACGTGTGTGGGGTGGGGGAGATATGGTAGTAAGGTAAACAGAGTCCCGAGGAAAATGCAGATACTTGGGATGATTTCTCTAATTCTCTTTGGCATGTGACTGTGGTAGATTGCGTGTCCCTAAAGCAGTGGCCACATGTTGGCTGGGAAGGCCTTACCGGCCCCTCCAGAGTCCCTTCGGTGTCTGCCAAGACAACCCAGATAAATATACAGTCTAAGCGCGAATTGTTTGCTTGTGGTGGAAATTCAGCATCAACACAAGTCACTTGCCTGCCCCTTACCTCAAGCTCTCAGCTGCTCTCTGCTGGAAAAGTGGGAGCTGTTTTGCCCTATAATGTGGTGAATTCGTTTCATGTGGTAATACCTTAAAGATAAAAATGCGTGCTCTGTTCTTGTCTTGCCACTGGTTAATGATTCCTTGGCTAAGAGTCACAGGTTAAAAAACTATATAGAATCAGCTCACCTGCCACATCTCCTCATGTTGGATGTCCACAAGGAGAAGCAGGTACTTAGAACACATATCATGGAGTAGCATGAGGAGAACCCAAAGCAAAGCATCCTTCCCATGAAATAATTTTTTGAAATGTTTGTTTGTTTGTTTAGAGAGCGCAGGAGCAGGGGAGGGGCAGGGAGAAAGAGGGAGACAGAGAATCCCAAGCAGGCTTCATATTGTCAGCACAGAGCCCGATGCAGGGCTTGAATTCACGAACTGTGAGATCAGGACCTGAACTGAAACTAAGAGTCAGATGCTTAACCGACTGAGCCACCCGGGCGCCCCTCCACCCCATGAAATTATTTTTGACCCTAGCGCAAGGGTTGGTAGTCCCTGCAAAACAGTGAACTGTCAGACTACTTTTGTTTGGCATTTAACAAAATTTTATTTGCTCTTAAATGCTCTTAAATCCGTTTGCCCTTAAATCCATTCAATTAATTGATAAGTATTTGTTGAGCAGCTTGCTAGGCCCTGGAAATACAACATTGATTCACAGGGTTCCTGCCCTTCAGAAGTTTGGAGTTTAGTTAAAGAGTTGCTCTGAAGCTCAGGGACACAGGCTGTGGTCTGCCCAGCCATGGTGGGCTGTCACATGACTGTCACCAGACTGAGGTAAAAGTCTGGCTCTCTTGGGCATGGTGCTGTAGCGCCCTGGACCCCTGCTGAGCCAGGGGCCCACTGAGAAGGTAGGAAGATAGGGTCACTCACACAGTGCATCAAAGATTAGAGAAGAGCAGGTGGTAAATCATTTCCAAGGCTTTATAAACTTCTGTAGGGTAATTCTGAAATAAGCCAAATGATACAGAACTTACTGATGACCTGAAACATTCATTTTTCTACTGCCTGTGCTTTCGTGCTAGTTTTGAAGCGTATACTCCCTACCCATTACCCTGAGTTAAAATATTTTGATCTTCTCTCGCCACTCCATCCTGAACAGTTTCTCATTTAAATTTTCCATTTTATCCTGTTTTCTTTCAGTTATCTCACTCTCCTCTAAGCTCCGTCTATCCCCACGTTTGGTCCAAAACTTCAGGGTCTCTCTTGGGAGAGACGGTTACAGTCCTCAGGAATAAGACAGTGGGGAAAGAAGGGAGACAAGTTACAATCACTAAAGCGTCTATAACGTCAAGGGCAAGGTCATGATGACTGTGATGGCAAAATCACCACAACCCCAAATCTCTATTCCTAAAAAATTCAAAAGTCTGACAAACCAAGATGTTTCTGAAATTTGTAGCAAACTCCCTGGGTGGTAAAACTGCGCCTGAACTGACCTGAGTCTATTTATAGCCTTGTATTTATCTTAGTATGAATATTCATACATTTCATTAAAGAAATATTAATGTGTTTAATTATGAGATGCTGCCACACACCCTGTTGGGGGTGTTATGTAATTTATGGAAAATGCCCCATATTACCTTTCTAAAATTCAAAAGATTCTGAATTCTTAAACACATTGATCTCATGGATTTCTTTTAAGGCATTGTAGAACTATATATTTTCTTCAGTCTGCCTTATGATCTACTTTTTATCTTTTGAGACAATTTTTCTGTAATTTTCTTGAGAGTACAAAGCAGAATCTTTTCTAAAACACTTTTTGCTTCCTAGTCACATATACTTTCTCCTTGCCACCCTCCCCGCATTAGGTTAGCACCTTGGGCTTTTTTTGTAATTAAAGGAAATTAAATCCCTATGTATTTTTGTATCGTCTTTAAAAAAAAACAGCTTTATTGAGGCAAAATTTACATATTATAAAATTCACTTGTTTAGAACCTACAATTCAATGACTTTTAGTCAATTTACAGGGTGGTTGGATCATCACAGTCCAGTCCTGGAACATTTCCATCACCCCCAAAAGAAACCTCCCGTCCATGTGTAGTCCCTTCCATTCTGACCCACAGGCAAATACTAATCTACTTTCTGTTTGTATTGGGAGACCATGCTATACTCCAGCCACAGTGCAAACAGTCCTTTTGAGGAAACTGAGGCTCAAGTAACTAGTAAAAGATGAAGTTAGGATTTGATTCAGATCCTCCCGACTCTAGAGTCCATGATCTTTCCCAGGGCTCTCAGAGGACGTGAAGAGTGACCGTTTGGTGGACAGGATCAGAAACAATGGTGGCCCAGGCATGGATGTCGGAGAGAGAAGTGACCACCAGCAGGTGGTGAACTGGATGACCTTTGGGTTCCAGCCAGTCCTGAGCTTCTGTGATCCTATAAATCCATAAAATGCTTCCAACTAAGCCAGGGACTTATTTTAATGAATAGATAAGAATGATGTGTCATGAACAGACTAATTGCATATAAAAGGAACGCTTCTGAAGTGCACAGTGTGTTCCCTTAAGCACTTTAAACGCCCCCCAGAGATGCTGTTTGCAGTGACAATTTGCATTATCAATGAAGAGGCAGTTTGCCAAGCAAAGGGGAGCATCAGCCTCACCATGATTCAAGTCACCACACATTCCAACATATTGATGTCCAAATTAATGAAACCTTTTGATTGATTTATTTTCCCAGCTTTTAAAATTTAAAAGTGGTACTTCTGATGTAATTGTAGTGGCATGGTGCTGTTGGAGGTCCATAAGACGAGTTGATACATGAAATATTTGGTAGTGTAATTGAGGAAACATCTATCACGTCGTTGTTGTTACCACTACTATTATTATTAAGAATTAACTTCCTCTTTCCATTAATAGAAGTCCATTCTCAAAGCCAACCAGCTCCAGCCCTCCTGGCCCTCCTTTCCACACCATACCCCCTCTGTGATCCAGACTGTCACCTGCTCCTCCCACATCCCCCAGATTTCAGAGACTATGTGTTCTTTCTATACCTTCTACCTGATCAAAGCCTATGCCTAGGAAAACACTGATGATCCATTACGTATGCTTTGGTATGATATTTGGATCACTAAAATCTCCAAATAGAGATTCCAGGCCCTTTGGTTTTAAACCCTGTGGCAGTTTTGGAGTAAAAGATAATTTGATCTCTGATAAAGATATTTCAGTGCACAGACAAGAATTTTGTAATCCATCAACTTTTCTGGGTACTTCTGAAATGTTACTGCACATTGTTGAAAGATAAACTTGTGGCATATTGAAATTGTTAAGGGTTTATTTGAGTAAAAATCAATTGGAATTGGACAGCATCCAATCTAGAAGATAGAAAAGAAGCTCTAAGGAACTATACTAAAAGACGCTTTGAGGCAGAAGGGAGTAGGAATAAGAAAGTATTAATGGGCCAAAAAAGCAGGTTGGTTATTGGAACCTTTGCTTCGGGGGATGGCAGAGGTCTATCAGGCAGATGACCTCACTAGTATTCAGTGATGGACTGGTTTAAGATTTCATTTTCGGGAGAGCTGAAACTGTAATTAAGTCAAGTCTTGGTTTGGTGACATGGGGCTTAGCATAAGCAACTCCACTCTGGGCCTGTTGTCTTGTTTTTAACAATTCTCTCTTTTGAATAGATTTTTAGCCTGAGAGATGTGATCAAAATTTAAGGCATTAGCACTACTCCCTGTTACCTCCCTGGAGCTCTTGCAGTGTTTTGCTTAATCTCTGTGTGATATTCACAGGACATGATGTCTTTTTGCTGAATGTCTTCGCAGCATTCACAGATCACGGCACCATGTTCACATTCTTTAAGTTGGTCATTCTCCTTGTTCCTTTTCTGATGTTCTAGTCTTAGGAAGACCATTTGCTTGGTGGTTAGTGGCTGCAAACATGCATTTGAAGCTTTTGAAGAGAATATAGTGTGCCAAGGAGACTACTATAATTATTATAAGCAGGATAATTCCCAATGTTTGGAGAGCGCTTCAGAACCATGGCTCCCAAGACTCAATACAATCAGAATCAAATAAGTCAAAGAAAGACCCCATTGACAGAGTCACTTTCTTAAGCCAACTGGCTTATTTAGTGATCTAATATAAGTGGAGTCTCAACTTCCCCAGAAGTGTCAATCCAAGTGCAGCAAATGGTGTTGGCCATAGCGCGCGCACGCACGCACACACACACACACACACACACACACACACACACCCCACTCCGCTTAGGTAAAAAGTTGTCAAAGACTATACTATTATCAAAAACAACTCTGCCCCGAGAGTCAGGATTTTCATCAGGCAGCTGTTACTTTAGCAGCAGCTTCTGCAGTACCTTCAAGAGTTAAGAAAAGGTTCCTGATCACAGCCTCATTTGTACATACACCTATCCAGGGCAGTTGGGATCTGCCAAGGGAAGCAGATTTTGAATCATGAATGACTCCTGGTAATTCCCATTTGAGTCTGTGGCTCAGGAATGGAAAGGTGATAGGCAGGGAAGCCAGTAAAATTCAAGGGTCTTTAGACTGCATGGGTGGTTTTTATTCTGTTATCCTTGCATTATGTCCCTTTCTTTGTACAGAGTCTAGATACAAGGTTGTTAACCAGAGACAGGGTTTTGAGTCCTCACACAATAGAAGGCTGAGTTTGTTCCAGAGACACTGAGGTATTAGAAATCAGGGAGACGTTTATGAAAGGAATAACTACAGGTTACCTAGCATGATAGCAAATCCAACAGTTGTTTGTAGGTTGGATTACTATGCCCCTTGCCATGGACTGAGATATGTGAACATTGGCATTATCTGTCCAGGCCAGAGCAAGACAAAAGATGAACAAAAGAATCATAAAGACTTTCGTGGTATAAGAATGAAAAGGATGATCAGAGAGGGAAGGAGGAATGGAAAGAAATGTTCTTAATCTGACATTTTTGGAGGAAGCAGTCTACCTTGGTGTCAGATACTTTTGTTCCTAGTCAATTTGATTTTAAGATCTCTCAAGCATTTGCATGGGACAGATGTTAAGTGGAGTCTTCTTTAGTAGTGAAATATACACCCAAGTTTTAGTGCCTTGTGATTTGACCACTATGTCAGTGGTCAGGAGTACTTAGTAGCATCCCTTCCATAAATCTCACTTTTGGCAAAAGCATTAGAGTAAAACAGTAACTGTCTGCAAAATGACAAAGAGTTTTAAAAATGCCGGTAAAGACCTGCTGAGAGTTCATTATAATAGAATTGACAAGGAAACTTGGTTATTCCTATGGCATACAACATTTTAAGATAATAAGAGGAATTATGACTGATAACATTATACCAAGACAGATTTTTAATAATTTCATGCAATTTTTAGAACACTAATATTAATAACATGCATTCATACAAACCTAAGAAGGTTTATCATCACTTATTTCACTATACTTCTCATAGAATTTAACATGCCAAATACACCTAATTAGTTTAATATCAGTCTTTTACAAGGTGAGAGACAAATCCTTTGCGATTTTCCAGGGACCCTCTGAGAAATCTCAGAGTTAGTTTGCAGTCAAAGAAACTCCATTGAGAATGTGTGGAGAAAATGTCAAAAGGTTTGAACATTTGACAGATGGGATCACAGACCATTATGAAATAATACTTTTATCTATTTAACCAAGGTGACAGTAGAAGTTGTAAAAGGCAGATACAGAAAATTACAGAGTTGTGAGCAAAACTTGACTCTTAAGATTGAGAAGACCAGGTTTTCTTGAGTAATGAAAGACCTGATAAAAACAACATGAAGAACAGTAAAGGGGCACCTGGGTGGCTCAGTCGGTTAAGCATCCAACTTCAGCTCAGGCATGATCTCAGGGCTTCTGAGTTCGAGCCCTGCCTCGGGCTCTGGGCTGATAGCTCAGAGCCTGGATCCTGTTTCGGATTGTGTCTCCCTCTCTCTGCCTCTCCCCTGTTCACACTCTGTCTGTCTGTCTCTCAAAAATAAATAAACATTAAAAAAATTAAAAAAAAAACAGTAACTTATTTTGGTAAGATTTAGGCACAAAATCTTTGCTGTCCAACCAAAGAAAAACTTTTGGTTACAATTTTGTATTAAGAGCAGACCAATAACTTAATTAAATTTTGTCTTTTTAATAGAAAACAAAATTCTAATTTTCTATCAGTGTACTTCTGATATTAAACTCATTCTTTAAAAATGTAAATAAATTCATTCCAATCTTAGTCAGCCTGACCACACAAAATACTCTTTGCCTGAGATTCCTTTTCCACAAATATTCTATAACTTTTTAACCTTCATTCAGATTTTGTCCTATGTTTTCTTCTTTCTCATTCTGGAACAAGGAATCGTTTTACTGTTCTTATCTACTTTTCATACATAACTCTTTCCCTTCACTATTATTATATCTAGGTGGTTTAATTACATATATTGATTACAATTTTTTGCCATTAGATTCTTTAATTTCTAGTGAAAACTAAGAAGTAATGGGGGACTGTTACATTAGCATTCTGTGGATTGGCAAATTTATAAAACGAGTTTATAATTTCTAGAAGCATATTCTTCCCCATAGTAAATTTTACAGTGTGGTATAAATATGTTTATTAATAGGCCCAAGTACCTTTAGTTCCTCTGTAAAAGAAATCCAAAAGTGGATAGACCTATGTTCAGTAACTAATGTTCCAATATTTTATATTATTTGGAAATGACCTAGATACTCAATGAATATCCATCATTGAACTTATATCAGTATAACTTTAAGATTCAAGTTACCAAAAAGATTTTGGAAACTATTTGTCTGTAGACATCAAATATAATTATTGTTGAAATGTTTACTTATAAACCTTTATCTTACATCTGTTTAAATCATTTTTTCTTAACAATTATTTTTACATGAACATTTCATAAGATATTAAACAACTAATCATCATCTCAAGTTACCTTTTTTTGAAGACAGATTCTATAACAGAGGTAACATGAGCTTATTTGAATTTTAGTAAACCTAAGTAGAATAAAAATAAATTTATATTTAATGCTGATAATTCTAAAGATGTGTGTTTTAATTAAACTAACAAACTTAAACTTGCTTTTATTTACCAAAGATTATCCTAAATGATGTGAACTTGAAAAACATTTGGATTAGTTTCTATATTTCGGAGAGTATACTTTATATAAACACTTGTTTGTCTCTAAATAGAGCTCTTTACAAATTAATTTTGACAATACTGACCAGTGTTACAAAAATTCCACATTTATAACCTACATATGTAGACATAGATAAACATATGGACAGTTACAGATATAAAGAGATCTTATAGCTTTCATTTAAAATTTTAAGCTGCAAGACGGGCATTATAATGCAAAACTCACTAGTTTCTAAAGAACAGTTGTATTCATATGTGGCAGATGGCATAAGTTAAGGGGTTACCTTTTTAAACTTTTTACCTGTATTTGTGGAAGAAACTTTTAAGATTTTTTGTAGGCTGAGTTTTTAAATAGCCTTTCCTCCCCCACCCCTCCCCAATAACAATTACTTGTTTCCTCGGGAAGACCAAGTAGAATACTTAACATCTCAAAAGGCACAGAGGAGGAATGCAAATTTCTAAGAAGGACTTTTGTTTCCTAAATTCAGATATTTTACAGTATCTGCAAGCCTTTTGAGATGAATAGAGAAGTTTGGGGATTGGTTAAAAGGATAGGTGGGCTTTGAATTATTTCTAGAGCCACATTTCTATTCTTATAAAGACTAAATTTGCAAGACAAGTACAATTGTCTTTAATTCCTCAAAGAGTTGGGTTGCAACCTGAATGGTATCAAGAGGCTGTCACAACCATCCAATTACATTATCTTCAATTTCCTTTTTATATCAGAGGGGAAATCTTTAATCAGAAGTTTGCTGTGTTCTAGATTTAAGGTTGTGTTTCTTTGGGGTGTTTCGTAAATCCCTCCACTAAAGGCTTCAGATGTTTTTCTTTCCTGCTAGATACATAGCTTAATTTTAGCTTAGGGGAGAAGGACTGAAAAAAAAAGTTCCTATCAGGCTCCTAATAACAGCTTCTAATTTGACCAACTTTGGACCATAGAGCTACTTAAAAAATAATGATAATCCTTTCAAATATCATCTCAGGTTAAAAAAGCAAAACAAAACAAACATCTTGTCAGGTTACAGCCAGTACAAATAGTAAATAGTCCTGGCAGTAGTGAATGAACTTGTGGATTGAAGAGGTGTCCCCAAATAGGGTACAAAAGATACTGTCCTCCCAAGATCCAGAGTGACTCCCTAAGGCAGCCAAAAGAAAGACTTGGATAATTTCCCTGACAGCTGGCAAAAGTCAGTAGAACCCCAGCTGCAAGTGGAGTACAACCCACATTTCTCCCCCGCCATATTTTGGGGGCCCCAGCCTGACACTTGCCAAACCAAGTTCTCAGGACACAAGAAGAGATGAACAAAAAAGCATTAACTGTCCCTAGGAGAGAAAGGATTAACCCAATGGGTAAAATGCCTTTTTAAATGACTTTTTTCCGATGGCATTTTTTAAAAAATTTAAATTCCAATTAGTTAATATACAGTGTAGTATTAGTTTCAGGTGTACAATATGGTGATTCAGTACTTCCATACATTACTTAGTGCTCATTACAAGTGCTCTCCTTAAGCCACATCATCTATTTCACCCATCCTCCCACCCACCTCCCTTCTGGTAGCCATCATTGTGTTCTCTATAGTTAAGACTTGGTCTCTTGGTTTGCCTTTTCCTTTTTTTCCCTTTTGCTCATTTGCTTTGTTTCTTCAGTTCCACCTAGGAGTGAAATCATACTGTATTTGTCTTTCTGTCAGTAACTTATTACACTTAGCATTATACTCTCTAGCTCCATCCATGTTGTTGCAAATGGCAAGATTTCATTATTTTTTATGGCTGAATAATATTCCACATCTTCTTTACCTGTTACACAATGGATGCTTGGGCTGCTTCTGTATCTTGGCTATGGTAAATAATGCTGCTATAAACATAGGGATGGATGTATCCCTTTGAATTGGTGGTGTTGTATTTATTTGGGCAAATACCCAGTAGTGCTATTGCTGGATCTTAAGGTGGTTCTATTTTTAACTTTCTGAGAAACCTCCATACTGTTCTTCAGAGTCACTGCACCAGTTTGCATTCCCACCAGCAGTGCAAACGAGTTCCCCTTTCTCCCCATCCTCATCAACACTTGTTATTTCTTGTCTTTCTGGTTTTAGCCATTCTGACAGGTGTGAGATGATATGTCATTGTAGTTTTGATTTTCATTTCTCTGATGTTAAGTAATGTTGAGTATTCAAAGATCTAATTCTTACAGGCATTTTTGCCTGCCAGTCTGAATTTGGAAAGGAAGAGATAGCATGAAATTTTATCTTTCTCTCTCAACCAAGCACTACAGATAGAGATCTGAGAGAACTGACTTTGGTAAGAATTCTTACCCTTTGCTGGCTCCTGCCAGTTTTCCCAGGATTTTGTCTGCAGGCTCTGGATCAAGTGGGGTATCCCAGTGGGTCTCTTCCTGGTCACCAGAAACTATAGAGGAGGAAGAATAGTTCTTCCTCTATCCTTTATGGTGAGTGGTTGGCTGAGACCCCTTTTTCTCTAGGATACCTCATAAATGGGTAACTATATTTAGGTTAAAAGTTCTCCATTGTGGCCAGAGTTTTTCAACATTATCTTTGGCTAAGGTTAACCTGTTTGTTCAGCCTTAAAATAACATTTTATTCACCTGAGGCCTCACACTGGACTCCAGCTTAAGCCAGACCCATTCCAACTCCAGACCTGGTTCAGTTTCTTAGTCAGAACCAGTCTAACCCTGGAGCTAATCCTACTCCAGCTGGTTTCTGGACCCAGTCTGGAAAAAGAAATGCTCAAGTAAAGTCCCAAAGCTCATACTGCAAAAGCTGTGAAGCTAGGATCCTAGAGGGACTTGCAGGTGACCTCCAGAGACAGCAGAAAACAGTGGGCTCAAGGTGCCCTTGTCTGTTGCTTGTTGTGCTTAGGAACCCCTAACGGTTTCCTTTGGTTCCCTTTTCTGATACTATAACCGTTAAAAGATAAACTGAGTCATGTTAAAAATTTTAAGTTTATTTGAGCAAAAACTGATTGGAATCAGGCAGCATCCAGTCTCGCAGATGAAAGGGGCCCCAAAGGAGCTATACAAACTGCAGGAGTTTTATAGGGAGACAGGAGTGGGAACGAGGAAGTTATACTAGGCCAAAGAGCAGGTTGGTTATTGCAGAATTCCTTTAGAGGATGGCAAGAGTCTGTTGGACAGATTACGTCACTCGTGCAGATATCAGGCGATTCCAGATTAACTAAGATTTCATTTCTGGGAGAGCTGAAACTGTGATTAAGTCTCCATTTGGTGACATGGGGCTGGGCTTAGCATAAGTGACTCCATTTGCGGTCTCTTAAAAAAATTAAATTTTTTTAATGTTTATTTTTGAAGGAGAGAGAGACAGAGTGTGAGTGGGGGAGGGGCAGAGAGGGAGAGAGACAGAATCCAAAGCAGACTCCAGGCTCTGAGCTGTCAACACAGAGCCCGATGTGGGGCTTGAAGTCACAAACTGCGAGATCATGACGTGAGCCAAAGTTGGATGCTCAACCGATGAGCCACCCAGGCGCCCCAACAATATGCTATAATTAACATCTATGTATATCTTCTTGGTTGGCAAAGAGCTTTAGCCTATACTCTATCACTTAATCATGATGCTCCTGTGAAGATGGCATTGTCAGTTGTTATTAATTAACTTCGCAAATTATCAATGTTATCATTAATAGTTAATGTAGATAAAATAGATAAAATAGATAATAAGTGAGATGAGGTTTATAACATATTTGGCATTGAGCTTTCTGACTTAGCACATTGAATAAGTTGGCTTACAATGATCTTTAACGTCTTCACCCTTACTTTTAGAGACAAGGAAAATGAGGCCAAGAGATATTAAGGAACTTGGCCAAGGTTCACCCAGTTAGTTAAGAGTGGGGTGGGGATTGAAATTTTATGTCAGTTTTCTCTGGGACACACCCTCCATAACAGTTTAAGTAGCATAGTCTTGCCCAAGATAAGCTGTGTTATCCAACTATGGCACTACCAGTGAAATCCCAGACCTCAGAATCAAGGACCTGAGCTGAAGGCTTGGACTTGATAACAAATTTCCCAGACCATTGAATTCTTTGCCTCTTCCTGGTGAACCAGGGAGAAGACAGAGCTTCCTTTCACAAATGGTGGTAGAGTGGTTTCATTTAGTGGGTAGAGTGGGTATTTTACTGCTAGAATTTAATTTCTTGTATGGTAGTACCCAAAGATATTTAAAATATTAACAGCAGGGGGCGCCTGGATGGCTCAGTTGGTTAAGTGTCCAACTCTTGATTTTGGCTCATATCATGATCTCATGGTTGGTGGGATCAAGGCCTGCATCAGGCTTTGTGCTGACCCCGCAGAGCCTGCTTGGGATTCTCTCTCTCCCTCGCTCTCTCTGCCCCTCCCCGTGCACTCTCTCAAAAATAAATAAACCTTTAAAACAAATAAATAAAACATTAATGACAAACTAGTAACATAGGATTTTCCCAAATGTTAACTTACATCTGTGATCTCATTGCAATTCATCCCCTCCAGTTCTCCACACAGCATTATGAGATGTCCCTACATCTGTATGTCTACGCAAGCAAAAAGTGCATTCAGACACTTCCATCTGGGCATATTTTTGTATAAGAGTGTTCATCCTGCTGGATAGTAGGGTTGTCTGAAGATGCACTTTGGGGTGCCTGAGCCATAATCCAGTGGTCAGGAGCACCAGATTGTTTCCCTTTCAACTCCCTCTTGCAAATGAGGGATTACTAAAATGAGATTTTAGTAATAAAATGCAGCTGAAATTGGTCTATGTCTGAATCAGTACCCTGAGAAACCAGGTGGTGATGAGGTGGAAAGGAAAGAGGTAGGGGAAAGGATGTGTGGTGGAAATGTGCTCCCTCTGCAAAACACAGTTTTCCAGGAAACCCTGTGATGAGTGTCTTGTTGGCAGTTGGAATGCGACTTCTGTTAAGCATTTCTTTGATGTGTCCTTTCTTTCTAGTTTTTCTGTTTTGCTAAACTGTAAAATCCTTCTCACCTCTTGCCCACGTTAGTGACCATTGGTTTTGAAATTTATACATATTGTACAGAGAATTTGTGATGATTGTTTCCTTTTTCCAAATAATAATGTTAAAATGACAAACACTGCCTAAAATGAACAGTGCGTTCCTTCCCTGTGTGGTGGAAGCAGTTAAGCTGAGTCTGTTACCTGTGTCAGGCCTGCCCTGAAATCCCTCATATCTTATCATCTGTAGCACAGGTATATTATCTAGACCACAAGGTGCAAAGCAAAGGCAAGACCAGATAGATATGTTTTATTTGGTTCATACAACTGAAAAAAAAATTGTTTTAAATAGTTGCCAGTTTTAAAACAAATTGGGGGCACCTAGGTGACTCAGTCGGTTGAGCGTCCAACTTCAGCTCAGGTCGTCATCTCACACTCTGTGAGTTAGAGCCCCGCGTCGGGCTTCGTGCTGGCAGTTCAGAGCCTGGAGCCCGCTTCCAATTCTGTGACTCCCCGTCTCTCTGCTCCTCCCCTGCTCATGCTCTGTCTCTCTCTGTCTCAAAAATAAATAAAAACATTTAAAAACAATCGGGATTGCTCACATAAAAATCCTTATTTCTGGCATTTTTAGAAAAACTCAGAGCTCTACATACTAGGTCCACAATTGCCCGTAGTAAAATGAGGTACTGGTCATGTAGCTCCGTCCTTTTAGAAGATACATACGCCTTCTAGGGGGCTGTGATCCTCACCTCTTCCTGATGTCTTAAAAAAAAAAAAGAAAAGCTTGGCCCCTGTAGGCATTTGAAATTAGAATCCTAGAAAATTGGTCAATGGCTGCCACCCCCAACCCCCCCCCTGAAAACCAACCACCAAACATGACCAGTTTCTCATATTTGTTATAAGAGCAAACAATGATATGTTGATATTTGGAAGAAGGTGTGCACGGTCAGCCCACATTTGCGCCTGTGCGTATTAATTTCTGTGCTGTGTATCCACATTGTGCTACGGGGCCATGCACTCTCCCGTCACCCTGCCCCCACAAATCCAGGGCGGGCAGAGCATAAGCTCTGATGTGAGGCCGACCAACCTTCGGATTCTGGTTGTGCCATTCACTCTTCACATGATGCTGGACAAATGATTTGACCTGTTCTAGTCCCAGGATCGTCTTCTATAAGATAAGGATACTGTGACGGTAAAATGAACCAGTGTCTATTTGCACAGACCTGATCCACTTTAACACCAAACACATGTTCCGTGTTTCTGTTCTCCCCCTTAGAGCCAATCACTAGATTGTTGGCAAGCTCACTCACTGAATCGGCAGCCAAATGGGTCAAAACAATTGCTGGAAAACACAGAACCCTCCGTGTGGGCAAATGGTGTGATGTGGGATGCCATGTAATAGAGAAAGTCTCTTCTGGAGAAGCCTGGGCATTCTGAAGGTTCAGGTACCCCCAAGTCTGGAGGATATCTCAAGGTTGTATCTTCCGTCAGAATGGACTAGAAGAGTCCTTTGTCATAGTTGTTGATGAACTGCAACTGCTTCAAAAGGAAGTATGGTGAATTTGAGATCAGATTTTAGAGTGGAGCCCAAAGGCTTCCGGTTAAGTGTGAAGGCGTATGAGAAAGAACAAAAGGGAGTGAGATATGCCAAAAGTGTGATTCATGAATTTACATTCAATAAAAAACCCTTCCAGCCATAATTATCACATTTTTGCTAATATTGAGTTTCTAGATGTCAGACTTAATATTTGAGTAAACTAATTAAAGAATTTTTTTTCGAGCCTTGACAAACAATCATTTTTATTGAAAGTTTTCAAATGTACTCCCCCCCCCAAAACTGACTGATCTACAGGACCAGCACTTGGAGATAGAACCCCAGGAACCTGTCACCTCTGCTTTTCCTTTCCCCCATCCCTCCCCCCCACCCCCATTCCCAGCTCTGTTTTGTGTTCTTTTGTTAAGGGCACTGTTTTTCAAGACAGTGTTAATGTGACTTTTTTATGCATTTGCCAAATAGTTCTAGGTGGAATTGCCTCTTAAGATTTCCTCTTTGGCTGTGGCACATTCACACTCAAATTGTTGTACTCAATAGGGCCATTGTCACATTATAACAGGGAAAATGCTTCATCATGTGTTATAGAGCAAGATGGAATCTTTGCTAAGGAGCTCAGGGATCAAAGCGGAGGGAAAAGATTAATTTTTATGCATCAAGTCATTATAGAGGGAGAAGGAGACATTAAGATTGCCAGAGAGGAGATTTTCTCATCTAATATCGACATAGAGAATGTGTTGGGAGGACCGTTGGCTCTGTTCTCAGATTTGTTTTTACTTTTAAAGTGCTCAGATCTAGGTCATAAGCTTGTTTACACATATTTCAGCTTTTATAAAGGGCCTCCATTAAAAACAGAGATCATTTTCCCAGGATTTAGGTACATCTAAAAATATGGTGATTGTTTTTACCCCATTAAAATGCATAGCTACATTTCAGACAATTTTGAAAATAAAAGACAGGGAAAAAAAAGACAAAGAAATCACTCTTTACCCTACTATCCTAATCTGGCAACTCGGGCAAAGTGTTTCGTGTTCGTCTTGTAAACGATGCTACTGTTTAACATGCTTGCAGACACACACGCATGATTTTACATTCTGTTTCTTTTGTTCTCTTAATATTCTCGTATACATGACTTTCCACATCCTCACAGGGATTCGCTCAAGCACAAGTGCCCACCCAGCCTGTTAGGCTCTTCTTTTATTAGACAGTTGGGTAACCTCCTTTCTTGGTTCTACTCCAAAAAAATACATATTTGCACACCAGGATATTGTCATACTTTGATTTATATTCTTAGAGTGAATTCTCAAAGTGGAATATCTGGATAAAGGTTATAAATATTAAGATTTTGATGCCAACTGCAAAATTGCTTTTAAAAGAATGATGCCAGTGGAGTGCCCTTTTACCACATCAAATGTACCTTTTGAACTTTCAGAAAAAGATTCTTGTTTTTATTTTTTGCTTAAATTTTTTGGTAAATCACAAAGCATCATATATGGTAGCAGTAGTTATTGTTACTAATAATTACTCTCAATGAAGAAACACTGCAACATTTAGTGACAAAACATTGCTATGGCAGCGTGTTTAAGAGCAGTACAGAGTGGTGAAGAGTATGGGCTGGGGGATCAGGACACCTGGGCTCAAAGCTGGACTCTGTCTTACTGGCTAAGTGATCTTGGTCAGGATTTCTCAGCCCTCAGCAGTATTGACATTTGGGGCTGATGGTTTTTGGCTGTGGGTGCTGTCTTGTGCAACGTAGGATGTTTAACAACATCCTTGACCTCTGCCTACCCCGTCCCCAGGGTGACAACCAAAAATGTCTCACAACATTGCCAAATGTTCCTGGGGATCCTTGCCTTCCCCACTTAAGAATCATTGCTTTAGGTGGATTACCAAACCTCTCAGTGCTCCATTTCTGTGAGTGTAAATAATACCTCAAGAGATTATTGGGAGGGCTAAGCAGACTTGCTCCTGGAAAACATGAAGAGGGGCTGTCACAAGCCAGGTGTATAGCCAATGCTAGCCGTTACTGATATCAAATACCTGATGACTATACTTCAGCAAAACTTGTTGCTTGTTACTTTTACTATAAAAATTATATAATTTGAAAATTTTAGAAGAGTATTAGAAACTAATAAGGATTTCCTAGAACTCTAGCAGCCAGGGGCCACCTTATTAACATTAGGTGTATTTCCTTTTTTTAATGCAGGTAGAAGAGTTCGTGGCACATTATAGTTGCTCATTAAGTATGTTCAGTGTCTATAAAAAGTGAGATCAAGCCATATACCACATATAAAGTCTTGCCTCCTGTCTATCTCCCTTACTACTGCATTGGAACTATTTGCCTATGTGTTTAGAAATTCTTTGAAAAGTTATTTGATAAGTGTATAATATCAACCGTATGGATGTACCCTAATTTCATTAACATCATAATTTTGAGTTGTATGATGAGTCCTATAGCTCAGTATTGAGTTGTATGATAATATGCAATTTTGAGATGTATACGATGCCATTTTTTACGATGTTTTTTCTAATTTTTTGTTACAAAAATTTTCAAACAAATATAAAAGTAGAAAGAATAGTACAATGCATACCCATATTTTAAATGGTTTTTAAATATTGTGCCATATTTTCCGTGTGTGTGTGTGTGTGTGTGTGTATGTGTGTCTGTCTACATGATACAGATATATGTATGGAATTGTTCTAATTATTTTGTGGGACTGCTTAAAAGTAAATTGCAAACACCATAGGATTGCATTCTTAAAGACAAGCATGCCTCTCCTGAAAAGAGGGACCTTGTCCTACATAATCACAGTACACTCGTCACACCTAAGAAAATTAGCAGTAGTTCCCTCATATGATGTAATATCTAGTCCGTATTCAGATTTTCCCAATTGTCCCTGATGTGTTTACATAGCTCCCTTTTTCCTGCCAGAATCCCATGAAGGATTCCACACTGCATTTGGTTTTGATTCTTTAGTCTCTTTTAGTCTAGAATAGGGCACCCACTTTTTTTTTTTAGTTTCATTTTATTAATGACTTTTTGAAGATACCAGACCAGTTGTTTTATAGAACATTCTGCCTTCTGAATTTGTCGGACTGTTCCCTTGTAATGTCATTTAACGTGTTCTCCCAGCCTCTAGGTTTCGTGTAAACTGGAAGTTAGGACTAAAGTCTTAATTAGATTTGGGTAAACAGTTTTGGCAAGGATGCTTCACAGGTGACTTCATCATCAGAAGGATACAACATAAGGTTATCCCATGATCAATGGAGTGACGTTTGACTGCTTGATTAAGGTGATGAACACTAGATTTCTTTGCTTAGAGGTGTGTTTTTCCCTTTGCAATTAGTCCATAGTCTATGGGGTGCTTCTTTGGTATCGTGACTATACTGTTCCCTAACAATTCTTCACCTAATAGTTTTTTGCATCCTTAGTGATTCTTGCCCAGACTAGTTATTTTAGTGGGAGCTTCACATGGTGATTTTTCTAATTCTTCTCTTTCACCTACATTTAATAGCTGCTGGTCTTCTGGAAAGAAGAGTTTTCCCTCTTCAAAGGCAGGATGAATACTTCTCATGTTCTAAGTTTTAATTTAATGAGTAAGATAAAGGAGTTGTGTTTTTCTCTCTCTGTTTTATTTTACTATTCTTTTAGTATTGCCATGGACTCATGGATTTGTCTTGGTGTTTTGCAGTCAACTATAATAATGTTCTGATACTCAAATTTGAAGGACACCCCTTCAAGCTGACTTCCCTGTCTTTTGGCATCTCTCCATTAGTTTGTGTGTTTCCTTGCTTTTTGGCTCAGTGTGTTCCAGGCTTACGTCTACATTTTCTGCCTGTGCTCTGGAACCAGGTCTTTCTCCAAGGAGCCTTGGTTCCTTTTAGTCATAAGCAATATAAATAATCTGTTGATGAATACCTTTGTATATAAGATTGTCACCAAAATTGCTAGACTTGAAATTATTTTGACAAAGATTGTGAACTTTTTCATGCCTTTAATATACTTGCCGAATTGCTGTACAGAACGGTGGTAATAATAATATACATTCCTGCTGATATATGAGAATGTCTATCTTAATACATTCACACTGACATTGACCTTTTTATATAAGTAACTCTCCTTAATACAGTTTTATGGATGTTGATAGGTTTATTAGTTCTCATGCATTTTACCTTTATCCTACTGTGATATTTATTTGAAAGTTTAAAAATATATAAAGACTTGACTCCTCTGTCTACTGTACTTGTTGCAAATAATTTTTTTAGAGTGCTCTTGGTGTTTTATGACTGTTAGATGTCTATTTCTAAGTTTAAGGTGGTTTAATATATTTACCTTTTCCTTGATGATTTCATACATTTTTCTAGTACTTAGGCATTCCTTGCCTGATCTAAGAAAAGTTAAATATTTCTCTGTATTTTCTTCCCTTATTTAAAAAGCTTAAATAAGACTAAGTTTTCAATATTTACACTTAGTTTTCAAACCACATAAGATATACTTATAGCCATAGTTTGAGATGAGGATCTAACGTTTTTCCCAAAAGCCAACATTCCTCATACTACAGAAGGGATAACTCATCACTTTTTCACTAATATGTGACTGTACCTTCATCATATGTGTAGTTCAGTATAGACATAGATATAGTGATGTCTATCAATTCATATTTATCTGTCAGTTTTTGCACCAGTACCATACTGTTTGTACTGTTAAAGCTTTTTTAAGTACATTAAAAAAAATTTTTTAATGTTTGTTTATTTTTTGTAATGTTTTGTAATGTTTTGTAATGTTTTGTTTATTTTTGTTTGTTTATTTTTGTTATCACTTTCAAATTCCCTGCTGGCTTTTCCATGTCCCTTCTAGTCCTGGCTGCCTTGGTTGCTCTTGATACTTTAAAATAACTGGTTTTGTTAGTTTCTCATTTTATCCAGCCTTCCTAAGGTACAAGGGTTGGTCTGGTGCACACTACTCAGGTAGGACCCCTGAACATTTCTTGTTAGCTGTTTGTATTATGTAATTCAGTTCGCTTGGGAATCTTCAGTCAACAACCTGGATTGGCTATTCCATCTAGAATTGTCAACAGTGAAGGCTGAGACAAGCTGGAAATGTAAGACAAGAATTTGTCATGGTGTACACCCAAAGGAAATTGATGAAGGCCAGCCCACTAAATATTCTATTAACACTTAAATGTGTGGAACTAGGGGCTACAGTGCAAGCAATTAGACAACTTTTACAATAAGATGGAGTACTTTTTTCTCTACATTTTCTCTGAAGCATTGATAGGCTTTTATACCTAGTGCCTTGCATAAGTAAAAACACTGAATTTCAACATGCTGAAACCAATTTGATTACATACATGTCTTACCTGGACAACACCATTTTTTAAAGAATACTCTTCCAGATCCAAGTTTTTTCCCCCATACTATATTTTCTTTCCATTGATCTTAAAGATTATATTTAATACACTGTCATGCTTTCTTTAAACATGTCTTTCTTTCTTTCCTTTTACCTCCCTTTTCCTTCTCTTGAAATACTGGGAAACCAAACTGGGTAATTTATTATATTTCGATTTGAAATTTAGCCAAAAACAGACTGTACTGCAAAAAGAGGATCTTAAGAAGATGGTGATATTTCTTCATTTACTTGGTTCTTAAAAATAATTTTTACAAAATATATTAAAAAGATATTTATTTATTTTTAAAGTTTATTTATTTATTTTGAGAGAGACAGCATGAGCGGGGGAAGGGCAAGAGAGAGAATCTCAAGTATGCTGCCCAGCATAAGCACAGAGCCCGATGCGGGGCTGGAAACCATGAAACCGTGAGATCCCGACCTGAGCCGAAACCAATAGTCGGACGCTCAACCAACTGAGCCACCCAGGCACCCCTAAAAAGATACTTATTAAGCATCTCTGTGTTGGCAATTGAGAGCACAGTAGAGAACAAAGCAGACAAAAAAAAATCCTACCCTCATGAGACTTCTATTTCAGTAGGAGGGGACAGAAAAGACAAGTAAAATCTATAGTATGTCAAATGAGGGTAAGTGGTTTCTTTCCACTAATCAGGCCAAGTCTTGCCATAAGAGGTAGATCATCCCAGTGGGGTCAATTCCAGGAGAGTTCCAGTACCCAGACCAGGTGGGGTGTTGCTCCAAGGGGCCTTCAGTTTTAGAGCTGAGGAGCCCTAGAATCATCTTTGGGTGGAGTTACAAAGAGTAAAGAGAGAATAAAACCAGGGAATGGGGAGCTGAGTTAGGAGCTGAGGACCCAGAGGCAGGACAGAGTCCGGTGTAAGGAATAAGTCTTGAGGGTGGATCCGAGCCACATTCAGGAAGGATGAGCGTGGGAACAGTGAGTTCCATGGTGCAAGCATAGGGCACTCCTGGTAGGCCAAACAAGTCATGTAGGCCTGGCGAGATTGATGACCAGTACTCGCTCCTAGACCATTGACTAAGAAAGACACTTGCTAGGAGTCCTCTTCACGACACATACTTCATCTCCTAACCTCACTTGCTACTATTTCTTCTCATGGGAGATGCCACAGAAATGACTTTAAAATGTCATTTGGATTTACATTTGAACATACAGTGGGTCTACTGCCCCAGAAGCCCAAGGACTATAGCAGGATGATAATCTGAAGCCCCGACTGAGGGCCCATTGAGTCTCCTGAGTCCCTCTGTGCCTGTTTAGCTCTTTCTACTCCATGCTGGGGCAGACAGCATCACTTCTGCCAACTTACAGGAACTCCCCTCTTTCAGACAAGCAGAGGAAGCCACAGAAGGATGTAATCTCAGGCAGAGAACCCTGCAGAATGTAGCTTCTGCCTGGCTCTGCTGGAGACATCTGGACCGTCTGTTGTCCCAGTCTGAGTCTGGGGAGAGGAAGTTTTCATACTCCTCTGTCTGTTGGTAGCTAAAAGGTTGCCTGAAACGGCCTCAATAACTGAACAGTGCTGGGTGTCAGATATGAAGCAAAGCAGGCTGAGGGCAGTCTCCCCCAACTAGCTGAAGGTGCTGGCTATTGGAAGTGAAAACCTAACACCCAAAAAGGTGTTGGGGTGTGTGTGTGTGTGTGTGTGTGTGTGTGTGTGTGTGTGTGTGTGTCTCATACATAGACACAGACTCACAGCAAAAAAGGATCTGAGGCATTCTGGTCAGAGCTCCAGCATTTTCTACTTACATTAAGTTTCTGCTGAATAATTTGATTCAGGAAGTTCTGCTAAAACAAACACACAGTTGTTTTGGTTTAAATACTTCCCTGTCATCCTCTGCAAGGGAACATGTCATGTCTTTGAGTAGAGGGGGTGATCCTATTAATGGACAACTGGGATAAACAGGTTGGTCCCGGACAAGGAAAGGTCATTGTGGTATCATCCTCTGGAGATGGTTAAGAATTGGCAGTATAAATTAACAGATGAACCTGTATAAATTACCCCCAAAGTTATCCCCCCACCTTGTTTGGTAGCAGGGAAGCCCCACTTTGATTATTTCTAGTGGTACTTTTCACATATGCCTCTTTCCTTATCTCTCTCTGTTGGATTGAGGGAACAGAAGGTACTAGCAGAAATAAGTTATTTCTTCATAGATCAGGCAGGCTTTACCTTGGTGATAAACTCCCTGAATGTGAGGATAAGGGAACATTCCAAGTTCATTCTTTTTTTTTAATTTCAGAGAGAGAGAGAGAGAGAGAGCGAGCAAGCACAGGGGAGAGGGGTAGAGGGAGAGAGAGAATGTTAAGCAAACTCCACGTTCAGCATGGAGCCCAACGCGGGGCTCGATCCCACAACCCTGGGATCAAGACCTGAGCTGAAATCAAGAGTCAGATGTTGAACAGATTGAGCCACCCAGGCATCCCAGTATTCCTAGTTCATTCTTGTTCCCATTATCTGCTGTGTTAGATAGTTTCTACTAGTTATGAGTGTGCAAGCAAAAACAGAAACAACCCTATAGCTTACAAATATACATTTAACAAATGCACATAGTGAGGTCCAGCACATGCACAGCCAAAACTTTGCCCTGCAGACATTGACTCTAAAAAATTCTCCCCAGGAACATGTCTGTCTACATCAGCATTTGCTCTGCTCTGTTGGGTATTTGGATTTCATTTTGAACAGTGCCCATAAGTACCACTGCATTAGGTACTTTGTGATGGATAGAACAAGCACCCAGAGCTGGACAGTGCCAGTTGGCCAGACCTGAATACCTGAATAGCAGTCTCCACTCTTAGAATCATAGTTCAGCTCTCACAGACCTCTTCCTTTGTTTTCATTTCCAACTAAGTTGCCTTTTTTTTTTTTTATATCTGTAGAGTGATGGCCCTGCTATACAGACCTGTCATTTAAAAATGCACTATGAAATAGTGAATATCCATTTTATTTACAGATTTCCTGCTGAAATGTCTCTGTGGGGGCCAGGTGATTTAGCTGGCTGATGCATTCAGATCCTTTGCTAGAGGTGATTAGCAAACTGGATCTATGCTTTGACTGAGATTTCTCTTACTAGTAATTTGACATCAAAGCTAATTTTTACTTCCAATTCCTGAGCACACTGAACCTAATTTTGTAAAGGTGACCAGATACATCTGGGTGTAATGAGTTTAACCGGGAAGAGAAAATCACTTTATATGGAGATGTCAAAGTTTCCAAAAAGAAGGAGAGAGGGAGATTAATTGAGATTCACATCTTGGAATGACAAAATGCAGCTGTTGTTGACATCTGCAGAGACAGCTGTTGGCACTCAACTAGACAACATCCCTTACTATGCATGGAGAGCCGTGTCTGTTCACTTCTGATGAAATAAGGGTACAGTCAGCATATGTGCTCCGTGAGCACTAAAGCATTGATTTGAGAGCGAGAGAAAAGTGACTAAACAATGTGCAAGTCCTCTTTTTCTCTCAAAACAAGACACAACTTAATGTATGCTATGACTGACCTACATCCAAAAGTATTTTGGAATCCTGCCTCATTTGCTCTTAAGATTACCCCTTACATGAAACAACCTCTCCTTCCTTCCCACCCTGCCCCCACTGTGTACTTTTCACAGATTCGTGCCCATGGCTGCAAACTCAAAGAGCATTTAATCCTTCATGAATCTGAGGATGACACCAGCTATGGTGACCAGAGTGCTTTTTTTGTTTACAGTGTACCTTCACATGGATTTTCACATTGGACTCTCATAGTACCTCATGAGGCTCCTTGTGTTGTCATCCCCTCATGCAGATGAGGAAACTGAGACTCGGGGTGGGTATGACAAGTTAGGTGACTTGTCCTCAGTCCCTGAGGAAGGTGGCAGAGCTGAGGTGAGGACTCAGGGCCCCAACAACCCAGACTGCCCTTCCCCCTAACACCTAAGTATTGCCTTTGCTTTTCCTACCTGGTATATCAGTATGTTGGTTTGTAATTGCCCCATGGACCTGTATGAACACATGGGAGCGATGAAATAAAAACAGGATATCTTGATACTTGATTTACTCAGCACTACCTTATCATGTGGAGGATTGGTCTTGTAGTTCTGCCCAGAAGTGACTCCACTTATGCAAATTGGTGCAGCCACTCTGGAAAACAGTGTGGAGGTTCCTCAGAAAATTAAAAATAGACCTACCCTATGACCCAGCAAGAGCACTGCTAGGAATTTACCCAAGGGATACAGGAGTGCTGATGCATAGGGGCACTTGTACCCCAGTGTTTATAGCCGCACTCTCAACAATAGCCAAATTATGGAAAGAGCCTAAATGTCCATCAACTGATGAATGGATAAAGAAATTGTGGTTTATATACACAATGGAATACTACGTGGCAATGAGAAAGAATGAAATATGGCCTTTTGTAGCAACGTGGATGGAACTGGAGAGTGTGATGCTAAGTGAAATAAGCCATACAGAGAAAGACAGATACCATATGGTTTCACTCTTATGTGGATCCTAAGAAACTTAACAGAAACCCATGGGGGAAGGGAAGGAAAAAAAAAAAAAAGAGGTTAGAGTGGGAGAGAGCCAAAACATAAGAGACTGTTAAAAACTGACAACAAACTGAGGGTTGATGGGGGGTGGGAGGGAGGGGAGGGTGGGTGATGGGTATTGAGGAGGGCACCTTTTGGGATGACCACTGGGTGTTGTATGGAAACCAATTTGACAATAAATTTCATATATTAAAAAAAAAAAAAAAAAGAAGTGACTCCACTTAACATGGCAGAGGAGACAGTTGCCTACATGGAAAGGTTTTACCCAGGCATCGGAAGGACCCCCCTGCTTGAAACTATCTCCCATCCACCACCCATTGCTTGGAAGTCCACCATTCTTTTGGGTGCCTCACTCTCCGGGTCTCTTCTAAAATGTGTGTGTCCCTGGGCAACGTGACACATTGGTTTAATTTGTGGTAAGGTGTTACTGATTCACTCAATTCCTAGGCAGAGAGACCTAGGACAGCCTGGGGAGATGTGAGCACTAACGTGCATGAAGGGGGACAGTGAAGAAGAGGAAATACGACTGTTTCTGAAAAGATTCCAGTTGGCAGTTTTGGGAGCTGAGAACCCAAGAGCCTGCACTCTAGCACCTCTCCATGCTGAGAGTGGTGAGAACCTGGCCCTGCCTCTGAGGCTACTAGGAAGGGGGAGAGGGTGGGGCCACTGACAGGAGGTGACCTGGGATCCCTAGGGTTTGAGCTCCACAGTCTCCTGGAGGCTGGCCTTGGGCTGCATTGCACGGGGCCAGGAGCAGGTGGAGGGGACCAGAACAGTCCTGTATGCTAACCAGCACGTGGAGGGTGACCTGCAGAGCCTTTCAGCTGGAAGCCAGAGGTGGCAGCATCCTTTTGCTGTCTGGCAAATCCCTGGGCTGCTCTTAGTACAATGACTGACAGGATCACTCTCAGTGATCAGGTGACTGAGTGTGAAAACAGGAACTTTCAGGGAACTTATCTTTCTTGTGCTAGGAAAGAAAAGGTCCTGGTAATCAGGAAGCATCTGAATTAAGGTTTAAATTGGGAATTGAGTCTTACCTTGCCTTTTTTTGTAGATTACTGCCCTGAGGTGGAGGAATCTGGAATGCCCTGCTTTAGGATTAAAGCTATGAAGCCTAGCAATGAGATGGTTTTTCTGGTTATTCTACATATGAAGTGACATATTCTGTATCTTCCCTTTTTCCTTGAATTTTTTTTATTCACTGGCCAATCCAGTAATGTTGTCTTGTGATGTTTCCAGTTGTAAAACAGAATAATTTTATTTTTTATTTATTTTTTTTTCTGAAGGCATTTAAAAACAATTTTTTTTTCAATATATGAAGTTTATTGTCAAATTGGTTTCCATACAACACCCAGTGGTCATCCCAAAAGGTGCCCTCCTCAATACCCATCACCCACCCTCCCCTCCCTCCCACCCCCCATCAACCCTCAGTTTGTTGTCAGTTTTTAAGAGTCTCTTATGCTTTGGCTCTCTCCCACTCTAACCTCTTTTTTTTTTCCTTCCCTTCCCCCATGGGTTTCTGTTAAGTTTCTCAGGATCCACATAAGAGTGAAACCATATGGTATCTGTCTTTCTCTGTATGGCTTATTTCACTTAGCATCACACTCTCCAGTTCCATCCATGTTGCTACAAAGGGCCATATTTCATTCTTTCTCATTGCCATGTAGTACTCCATTATGTATATAAACCACAATTTCTTTATCCATTCATCAGTTGATGGACATTTAGGCTCTTTCCATAATTTGGCTATTGTTGAGAGTGCTGCTATAAACATTGGGGTACAAGTGCCCCTATGCATCAGTACTCCTGTATCCCTTGGGTAAATTCCTAGCAGTGCTCTTGCTGGGTCATAGGGTAGGTCTATTTTTAATTTTCTGAGGAACCTCCACACTGTTTTCCAGAGTGGCTGCACCAGTTTGCATTCCCACCAACAGTGCAAGAGGGTTCCCGTTTCTCCACATCCTCGCCAGCATCTATAGTCTCCTGATTTGTTCATTTTGGCCACTCTGGCTGGCGTGAGGTGATATCTGAGTGTGGTTTTGATTTGTATTTCCGTGATGAGGAGCGACATTGAGCATCTTTTCATGTGCCTTAAAACAGAGTAATTTTAGTGCAAGGCAGTGTGTGTTAGAAGCAAATGGCTCCAAAATAAAAGGCGAGAGCCCCTGGGAACTTGCCTTTCATACTTGACATCCCACAGTGAGAGTGTTTCTGGCCTCCTATCACCTGCAGTCAAGCTTGTACAGGTCAGTTCAGTTGACCTCACTTGCAGGCCTCGAGCAGTCCAGTGGGTGGCCTATACGTTTCTGGCTGCCTTCCTTTTCTGCTATGAGTTTGCAGAGAGCCCTAGCTGTGCCTCCCTGGTGTTGATTTAGAAATTCTTCCCTCTGATGTTACATTCATTAGAGAGGGAGGGAAATCTTCCTGCATAAACAGCTGCTGACACTCTAGAAACAATGTAGCATCATTGTAGAGATACCAAACCTTCCTCCTCCAAACTGTAATTGCTCCTAACTGACCTACTTATCTTTGGTTTCCAAGTTAGAGAATGTCAAGCGTTCCAAGGCAATTGCCTCAATCCCCAAGCCCCAAACTATTCTGTTAAGAAAGTTGATCATTTGAAAGTATATGCCTTGTGAAAATCCATACCTGTGGAATGTGATTCAGTGTGTGTGTGTATGTGTGTAAATGTGTGTGTGTGTGCGTGCGCATACACTCAGTATCCATAGAGTTCAATGTACTAATCATCCTTTGAAATATATTCTACAGATGTAATTCCATCCATGATAATAGAACTTAACGTGAAAAACAAATCTATTTTAGTCTGAGTTTGCAGTTTTGAAGTCTCTCATCCAAACCACCAGGTCCACTCCAGTAGAAGGGAGAGGTTGGATGATAATGAGGGTATTAATAATAAACAGCTACGGTTGGTTGACTGTTTTCTGTGTGCTGGGGACTGTGCTCTGAGCTTTTCATGTATCATTTAGTCTTCAGAACAACCCTATATGTCTTAATTGTGAAAGATATCGAAGTGGGTTCATGGGTGAGGAAAATGGAGCTCGGGGACAGTAAAAAACTGACACATAGTGTCACAGCTAGTACATGGCAGCACCAGGATTCACTTGGGTCTCTCTAGATTGAGTCAAGCTGTCTAACCGCTAAACTCGGCCCTCTCAAAAATAGCTTCTGGTGCAGTAAATAGGACAGAAGAAATGTATTTATCCCTTGGATGGGGCCCAAGGAGGGTGATGGTCTCCCGGTAGAATTTGACCAAGAATTTCATGGCCAGTATTAAAACAATGGCTGTGAAATTTGTTCAGTATTCCAACAGCTGGACTCCCAGTGAAGTCATTGTTCAAATATCTTCTTCCAAATTAATTGAAAGCTCTCTGAAAGAAAGCCTTTTTGCTCCTACTGTTTCTTCTGACACAGCCCCAGGAGCATTGGCCAAGTGGATAGCCCATTGAGGAAACTGCACGGGACTGAGAACAGAATGTTTCTAGGATTCTCAAGGATGCCTATCTTGAATAAGGCAAAAATTATTTCACAGCTCAGCTTTATTTTTCTTAACATTCATTTTTGAGAGACAGACAAAGCGTGAGTGGGGGAAGGGCAGAGAAAGAGGGAGACCCAGAATCTGAAGCAGGTTCCAGGCTCTGGGCTGTCAGCACAGAGTCCGACACAAGGCTCTAACTCATGAACCAAGAGATCATGACCTGAGCCGAAGTCAGACACTCAACCAACTGAGTCATACAGGGGCCCCCCACAGCTCAGCTTTAAAACTGGCAAGTCTGAGGGAAGGTGGCCCTGCTAGGACTGACTGGAGCCCAAGGTTGGGCTCCCTGGAGGCAGCTGGGTAATGACATCTTTGTTAATCCCTGTCCTTCCTGGCCATGTCCCATACCTGTTATCCTAGAGTGTATCATGAGCAAAACACTGAGTGAATTAATTTATCTCAGTGAATTAATTTGTCAATTATCCTGGCTAATGATGCACTTGGATGATGGGTGGGGTGCTCAGTGGAGTCTCCTTGGGTAGATTCCTGAATTTCTGCCTCCCTTCATTCTTGCAGAGTCAAACAGAGACCATTTCTAACCATCTCTCTCTCCTTTCCAATTTCCCCCCACTGCTTTCCCTGCACACTTCTGCTGCTCATTGTTTTCACTGGATGAGAGAAAATTTTAATTTGAAACGTACAAAGGAAAGGATTTTACAGTTGATGCAAGGCTCATGGCTCCATGCCCAAAAGTGACCAGGGTGAGACTGTTGCATGTTCCAGCCAGAGATACTTGAATTTCTTTAGAAATGCCTTTGCGGACCACTGGGGCACCTGTTTGGGGATTTTTCAGAGCCATGCCTGAGGTGACTTGAAAGAATTCCTGTGTAACCCATGGGCTCAGTGTGAAGGTCAAATGACCTAATGCAGGCACAGATGAGGACAGTGCCAGGCACATAAGTGATCAGTCACTGTTAGCTGTCATTAATGTCACTGACCGTATTGTGTTGAGTTTACCGATAGAGAAACTGAGACCCAGAAATATAAAGTGACCTTCTCAAAAATCACGTAGAAAGCCAGTAGCAGGATTGGAACTGGAATCCCAGACTTATGGTTCCATTTACATGTTTTTCATAAATTCAACAACTGCTTATTACATTCTTATTCTGTGCTAGACCCTGGTTAAAGATACAAAGTGTGAAAGAAACGAAAAGACGGTGGAAAAACCCAGCAGGAGCTTCTTGTTTATGCAAAAGGAAAATATGACCCACATATGTCATATAGGTGACAACCAGTTGGGGTCTAAAAGTGACTTTCAAGTTATCTAGGTAGTTTTGAAATTTCCACTGAGTAAAGTCAATAGTAGTGGCTCCTGATACCAACTTTTAAAAATTTATTTTTAAATATTAAAGATTTTCAATTATTTAAACATTTGTTGCGTATTTATGTAATTCTCCTCATCGTCAAGTGCTGTTTTTTTTTTTTTTAAGGGCGATTGCACATACTGGCAACATCCTGCCTGCCCACTCGTCACAGCAATGGTCTTTGTGGGAACTTCCCATATGTTCACCACAGCTCCTCTCATCGATTTCCTTTCTCAAGATGCCCCCTGAGAGAACACTGGTGGCCAGCTTTGTGTTCTTGAGTAGGCATTCTTTCCTCCGTTCCTTCCTCCTTCTGTCCTTCCTTCCGGCCCTTCTTACCTTTTTTCTTTTCTTTCCTCCCTCTCCCCCTCCTTTCTCTCCTCCCTCCCTCTGTATCTCTGTTCCTCCCTTCCTTCCTTCCTTCCTTTCTTTCTTTCTGTGACTAAGAGCCCCCATTTAATGAACCAGGACTTTGATTAATCAGAATCACCTTTGAAACAGGATTATACATTCTATCGAGCAAAACTAGCCAGATGTGGAACCAGAAATCTAAGTTTCCCTAAAATGGTAACCAGGAAACTTGGTGAGATACTGGAGAGCTTGGGGAGTTTGAATTCCACTGTCCTTTCTTTGGAGAGTGGCAGAAGTTTCCTGGCATGGGTCTCCTGTGGGGGCACCCTGTAGGCAACTAGGAAAGGTACCATCTTGACATTTAGAATCTGAAATTAACATGAGAAAAACATTCCCGCCACAGATGGGGGAGGGAGACTGAATTTTATAGAGAGGGAGGCGGTTGCTAGGACAGGTTGTGCCTGACTACATTCAACATGTTTCTCTGGCTTCCTTCATTCTCTGCTGCAAGCCTGCACAGGGCTTTAGCTCTGCCTGGATTTGGAAATCCTTTTCTCCAGAGTTTGTATCCATCAGGCTGCGCTGGGATAACTAGTTTAATGAGAAAGTATTTAAAGGGAGACCAGACTTCCTTCAGTCATTCATTTGTATGTTAAGTACTTATTGGGTGTCATGAGTCAGCAGCAGGTGTTAGAAGCAGCCCATGGCTCTCTTCAAGGGACTTCCCTGAGAAGGGAACACAGGTGAAAGGGAGGCCATAACCCCACCAGCCTGTCTGACCAAGGAGGGGGGGGCATTACATTGCTTACCTGTGACATCACAAGGACATCCAGCCACCCTTGGTCCTTGCTGCTAACAACCCGATCCACCCTCCTGAAACTTGCTTACCCATACAGTGTTTTGGGTGACAGTCACATGAGCTGACATATGTGGAAGGTGCTTTGTAAGCTGGGAAGAGGCCTGTGCGTACAGGAAAGCATGCTCCGTTGTGTGAGTGATGGCGTCTCCTGGGTGGGAAATGGAGGGTATGATAATGACAACCTAAGGCATCCAAGCTCATTTCAGCTTCACCTGTTTATATATTTCAGGTGAAAGTGATAGATGGGTGACTGTGTGCACTTGTGGGCAGAGTTCGAGAGAGTGCAGGGAACGGGAGCTTTCAACACGGCTATGAAGACAGTGCTCGCTCTCTTCCCCGGCCCCTCAACCGTGTCAGGTTGAACCCGTAAAAATCGCCTCCAGTTCTTGGAAGGAGTGGCGTTTGCTTCTTTCTATTCCTCTTGTATTTTTTAAATGGAAATCTGTGTTTTTAGGAGTAGGTGTGTCTGTTTCTGCCGATCTGCCTGTCACTATTGAGAAAAGCTTGATGAGGAGAGGAAGGAGCTGGCAGTCCCCAGAACATGACACCTGCTCCCCCGGTTCCTCTGGCCCAGGTTCTCCTTCTGACAGAGGCTCTTCATGCCAGGGCACAAATGGCAGGAAAGGACTATCGGCTCAGGGCCTGGAGACCTTTTAGTTCCCCCAACAGGCACTGAGTGCCGACTCTGTATCACCCATTGTGCTAAAGGCTGAGGGTACCAAGAAGCAGCTCTGAGGACAGACCCGGGGAGGTAAAGCAGAATCACTGGATTCCCTGGATCCTTCATGGGATGTGGTTTCCTAAAAAGGTGACACCGGAACTGACTGTTAAGGGACAACCGGAGGAGCTGGTTGAAAGGAGCAGATGGTTAGTTTGGGTGGAGGTTCTGCGTGAACAAAGACACTAGGGAGGAAATGGGGGGTGGGGAGAGCAGAGGAAACCTACCTGGTTTGACATTTCTGCTAGCTTAAATTCAAAGCCTGGGGAGGTTGGTCAGAGACCAGGAAAGCTACCTAGAAGGGCAGGAGGAAAGTTGCAGACTCTAAGGGCTTTTAGCCAAAGGAAAGATAAACGTTGTGAACTTCTAGATGAGCGGGTTCCAGTGTCCAAGACAGCAGAAAGTTTGCAAGGGCAGCAGCATGGTAAGTGTTGTTGCCATTGACCAGCACGGTAAATGGCAAATGCTGTTGCTTTGTGCCCTTTTGTTTATTTTTAAAAAATGTTTATTTATTTTGAGTCAGAGATCGTATGCAAGAGGGGTGGGGGCAGAGAGAGAGAAAGAGAGAGCGGAGAGAGGAGAGAGAGAATCCCAAGCAGGCTCCACACTGTCAGCAGAGAGCCAGATGTGGGGCTCGAAACTAAGAACTGTGAGATCATGACCTGAGGCAAAATCAAGAGTCGGATGCTTAACTGACTGAGCCACCCAGGCATCCCACTTTGTGCCCTTTTTACGTTACATGTGTAGCGTGGAATATATACAAGCAGCCTGAGAGTGAATGGTAGGGCCAGAGATTCTGGGCTAATCAGACTCAAGACTGCTTGGCATGTCCTCCAGAACACTGCCCTTTAGAGATGAATGAATGTCCCTAAGCCCCTTTCCACCTTATGTGTATATTTGCATAATAATGAGTTTCATGTTTACTAACAGAATTCAGTAAAACTGTAATGAGTGAGAATCTTTTAAGGTAATCTTTTCTCCAGATAAAAATAAGATATATGATTACCTACAGAAAATTCAGATAATGTAGACAGGTCTGAGAAATAAATTTTAATTGTGTTATTAAATGGTAATCATTGGTAATATTTCACATAGAGCGTATATTTTTAGTTCCCATTTTTAAACTTGTCATTGTAGAGTGAATGTCTCCCACACAGAGAAGGTGGGTGTGCCAGTTGCCAACCCGTTACCTCTCAGCTTTGAATACACCTTTCTTTTCTGCTTGGTGAACCTGAGAGCTAGACCCCGTGGACATTTCTCCTTTGCCAGCTGGCTGGGTGTTAGGCTCTGTTAATACAAGGTGCTGGTGTGCCACTTTGAAGGCGAAAAGGGGTAGGTATTTCCCTTCCTGGTGCTGGGGCCAGCAGGTCTGTGTGGAAGGATTGCGTGGTGTTCATCTCAGCATCCTGCGTGGATCAGCTCCACTAGCCTGCAGCCTCCGGCAGGTTTTCCCATTACCCAGAGACCGTTGCTATGGACCAGCTCCCCTCTGCAGCCTCTGTCAAGTTTCTCCACCACCTGACTGGCTGCTCCTACAGGCTGTTTCCAGCCCACACTTCTGGCAAGGATCTTTGCCACGAGCAGACCCATTCTTACCCTTGCAGAGGACGAGTTATTAGTTCCTTCCTCTCACTGCTCCCTGGATGTGCTACTTCTGAACTCCTTAAAGTTATCTTTTACCCCTTTTTAGAAATTAATCACCTTTACTAGTTAGGACGTCTTTATATTAAATGTTTCTGTCCAAGCTCTTGATATTGTTTTTACTTACTGACTGGCCCCTAACTGATGCAGAGTGGGAAGAGGAGAGGTGTAATAAGTAATTGGGGAGAAAAGAATGGTTCCCTTTCTTTTGCCTGCAAAATTATAACACACACACACACACACACACACACACACACACACACCCTTACCCAAAAGCCATTGAGAATCACTAGTTTTGTAAAATTTTTTTGTGGGTCAGGTTTTCCAGAAAGCAGACTTGAGTTGGTCTTGTGCTGTTCTTTATTAATAAGTGCAATCATAGGGAGCAAGAATAAGGGCAGAGTGGGTAACGTAGGGAAGAAGAGAAACCCAGTATGAAGACACATTAGGAAACTGGCCGCCTCTAAGTACGGCTGATGGCTCAGCCCTGCCACATTTCCAGGAAGTGCCATAGACTGCTTTCTGCTCTCCACTGGCTTCAGGTGCACACAAGGGGCTTGGTGCGCTTTTAAGTCATTCACTGTGCATAGATGTCTTTCCTACGATACGTAATGTGGCAGTCTCTGTGTACCTCTGGTTATTTTTCTTAGAGCAAATTATTTAAAATCTATTTATTGTGTCCAGATATAGAGAATGAGGATTTTTAACCAGAATTTTCTTGGAAATTTCAGGTAACTAGAACTCCTTACTTCCTCAGTACTCTGCTTGGTAGAATTTTGTGTTTACTATATTTTCAATAGTCAGACCTCCTCGTTGTGACATAGATGGGCCATTCATGTAATAGCATGGTTTTTTGTGCATCGGGGGGAGGGGTGAGACGAGGTGGAACCACCGAAGATACGCATTCAAACAGAATCTTTTGCAAATTAATATACATTTAATTACAAAATTATTTTTCAATATCATAAAGTTAGAGTCTATTTACCTTTGAATTCTCAAGGTTCTTCTGAATCACTCTTGGCTATAGAGATTATGCACATTATGCCCTCTGAGCCCCCCAACTTCACCAGATGGAATAGCCAGAAGAGAGCAGCTCAGTACCAGTGTCCTTAAGCAAGTGCACACACTTGAAGTTGGTTAAAACTGGACCATGGGGCGCCTGGGTGGCTTAGTGGTTGAGCGGCCGACTTCGGCTCAGGTCATGATTTCACGGTCCATGAGTTTGAGCCCCGCGTCGGGCTCTGTGCTGACAGCTCAGAGCCTGGAGCCTGTTTCAGATTCTGTGTTTCCCTCTCTCTGACCCTCCCCCATTCATGCTCTGTCTCTCTCTGTCTCAAAAATAAATAAACGTTAAAAAAAAAAAATTAAAACCGGACCAGCCAAATTAGTCCTCCTCTGTAAGAGGCAAGAGCGGAACCAGGAGTGGGAAATGAAGCCCAAAGCTCAGAGCCGGGTAGGCTCAGGAAGTAAGGGATGAAGGCAGTGCAAGAGAGAGCCAGGCAGGAAGACTGGCGCTTTTCAGAGAAGGATAACACCTCAGTCTCCTTGTTAACAGTTTCTACAACCAATGTGGGCAGAAGACCCTGTCTTAAGGGCCTGGGGCAGGCAGACAGCTGATTGTGAACCACGCCCGTATTTTTTGTCTACCAACTTTACCCCCACCTTGGGGGGTCCAGATTTCCTTCTGGAAAACTCTCCTAACCTTTAAGAGAAAATTAGACTGTCTATCATATGGGGTATCGTATGGGGTATTTTTTCATCAAAAAATTGCCATGAATTTCTTTCCTTGATGCATAATTTATAAAAGAGGAGACGAGAGTACACCATAACTTGGATGATTCTCTTGTCTCTGGAAACTGCTGAGGCAGCACAGCATGAGATGCAGGAACCCTAGAGGCCAGAGCCCTCTGTGTGCATGTGCTTGTGGGTCAAGTATGCAAGACCACCCCACACAGACCTCAGTGGCCATTATTCTTTTAGGGCAGACACGCTTGCCTCCGCTTCACTTGCTCAATATTGGATCCAACAATGTGGATCCAATATCTGCTTCAAGTTCAGCTGTTTGCTTGGCTGGCCCAGGTTTTTAGTTCATGGTGCTTCACCCAAATGGATCATAAAAACTGGTAAGAAGGAGCTCTGAGCACTCCAGTTTTATTCCTAGTCGAAAGTTGGGTTTTCCCCCCTCATATCTGAATATGAGAAATTGGCATTTGCTTGCTTTCTTGGCTTTTCAGCTCGCTTGATGAATTTGAATTTTTGTACATTCAGCTTGACTGCTCTGTTGGAGAAGTGAATGGAGATCCTTGGAATCAAGGCAGTTCTTCCCAGGCTTTCTAGCGGCCAGTGAGCTGAGAGTTTGTGTGTTGGAGTTACAGATCCCTTTGGAAATCCGTTGAAAGCGACAAACCCTCTCTCAGAAAAATGCTCATACACATAAAACTTTGCACATAATCCTCAATACTGGTGGCCCCCTTTTGGAAACCTGTCTCTGGACCCATGTTTTAAAAGTCTCAAACTTAGGTGAGACAGATAGAAAAACAGCGCAAGGCAATGTTACGATTAGGAGAAAAAATTGAATGGTATGTATATGACTGTGTCTAAACTGTGAATGTGACAAGGACTTCCAAGAAAGTGGCAAACACTGCAAGTAAGATCTAAAAATAGGATCCAGGAGCTGTGTGGTCCAGATGGACTTGTCCTTGATCTTTGATTATCAAGGGCTCCAAGAAATGGCTGTCTTGGTATGTGCTTCCTTTCCAAACTAACATTACACATTAGGTGTCTCAGTAGGCATCCGGTAAATACTTACTTTGAGATGAATTGACCTGAATTCTTCATATGGGCACCATGTCTTTACTGCCCTCCAAAGCCTTACTGCCTGTGTGGCCATCATCTGGTTTGGTGAGAAACACACCAGGAAGCCAGTGAGTCAGCTTGGATGTAGATACGGAGTTTTGTTTGTGAAATGACTCACAAGCTTCCCGAATGTACAGAAGAGCATCTATCTGAGTCCTGGATAGAGGAAAATTAAAAAAAACTTGAAACAATTGGGTATAGTTTTGTTTGTAACAGCAAATACAAGTTCAAAGTCCAATTGAACAATGCCATCGATTTAAAACCTAGAATCACAGCATTCTTAACAAACCCATTTAACAAATAGTCACGGAGAACCTGCTGTATTCTAGATATGTACTAGATCCTGCAGATCTAGATCTTTACAAAAGGGGGCACCACAGATCTGAGCTCTGTCCTTACAGAATTTAATCTAGAAGATGCAGAAACTACCACTCTAGTCATTCTGTAGATGAAGAGAGTAAGTCCCAGTAAGAGGGGGAATGATCTGTCCAGGATCACACAGCTAATTAGGAACTGAATTATGACCAGAGGCCAGGGCTTCTGGCTTTCCAAGAACATAATCCTGTAAGTAAGAATTCGATGGTGAATTGAAGGGATTGTAATATTTTACAGTCAAGCATTTATTAAACTTCTGTATGCTGTACTGGTCCTTGGTTAAGGGCCAGAGACTCTGAAATGTATAATGAATAGTTTGACCTTATGAGATATCGTTGCTAAAGTAAATTTGCTTGTAAAAGCCAATGATTTTAATAGGATGGATTTTTATATGGGCAAGGTACAAACAAACAAGAGCTTAGTTTAGGGGATCACAGCCAATTCTTGGAAGGAAAAATAGGAAAAAGGAAAGCAGAAGAGGGAGGAGACAAATGGCAGCGATAGAGATGACAAGCAGAAATTGAAACATGTTCTGGTGATGGAAGTATTTTACTCAGAGGAGGCTGAATTCCCCTTTGTAACGTTATAAACCACACTGGCAAAAAACCACCAGCACCCTGAGGACCCACACATGTGCACAGACAGAGCCATCAGCATTGGAAGCTGGGAGAAACAGCATCAGGCCGTTCTGCCACTTGGGGAGGAAAGAATCCCTGACCATAAATACTTTGGTGAGATAGAATTTCTAGCACACACTGTGCCCGGGGCTTGCAGGTGGGCCTTTGAAGTCATTCCTGGGGTTTGGCAACAGTGTGGTGCCTCTCGGCAGCCTTTATTGATGTAACCATTAGAAAGTGACATGATTTGCTTACTAAGTTTCTGTGTAATTTGCATCTTAATGTCCTATCATTAGGATATAAGTACAGGCAAAGGGAATTGAGTAATTTAGAAATTCCCTCTGGGGATTTGGTCCCTCAGCACTGAACCGGGAAGGCTGCAGCCTGGAAGAGCAGGTATCTGAGCAGATTCACGCCTGGTTAGTGCTTTGAGATGAACCCACTGCTGCATTGAATCTGCAAGTCTGAGGTGTGGGAGTGGGTCGTTAGTGGCACGAGTGACGTCTGAAGTTGGCGCTCACTGAGCTCCGTTCTCAGTGTCTCCAGGAGGCCCCTGGTGCTTTTAATTTGGGTTTTTTCTTCCCTGTGTTTTGTGCCTGCCAATGACTGTAGACAGCGCACACCCATTGCCTCCCGGCATACGCAATTCTGCTTCGGAACCATCTATCTTTGTTTTGGCTCCTTAGCAGTGGAATCGTACAAGGAAAACCCTGGGAGTCAAACAGCCCTGAATTTATTTAAATCCTTTCCTGGGTTGGGTTAACATGTCTGAATCTCAGGGAGCTTTCATCTGGAGGGTGGGTAAATTGTTAATTTGAATAATTGTTGTGCGACCTAATTGAGAGAATATACTTAAAGTATCCAACAAAGTGCATGAGTCAGCAAGTGCCTAAAAACAACACTGTCCCCTGCTTTTCTGTGAGTGCCTCATTTGGTTTCTGCACCTCTCTGACTCTCAGATGAAGTGCTGTGACTACCGAAACATTGCATTTTCCTCTGGCTCACTCTCTAGAATGCAATTTGATTGCCTCGATTGGCTGCTTCTTGTAAATGGGCAAAAGCATCAAATGATTTGTCTGAGTCTGTTCAGGAAAGAATTTGATCCAGCCCTCCTCTTTCCTCTTGCCAGAGCTGAAAGCCCCAGCTGTGTGTACATAACATGAGGGCTGAAAGCACCGCTCGAGAGCATCTAGTCCAACCCTCTCAGATTTAAGATGAAGAGATCAAGGGTGAGGGTGAAGGGATGTGCCCAAAGCTGTGTGGCCACTTAGCTGCAGAATAAGAACAACTGATGTCCCCTGTTTTTATGGAGATTTCATCATTTTTCAAAATACTTTCAGGTATTTTGTTTGACCCTCTCTACAACTTTCAGAAGACAAAGTATTCTCCCCATTTTACAGATGTGCAAACTGAGAGTCAAAGAGCAAGCAGTTCAAAGTCTCAAACCCAGATCTCTGAATTCTTAGTCTGGTTATCCTTTCCAGGCCCCCACCCAGCTGCTAACACTCCTCTGATTAGCTCTAAAGAGTGTTTACATTGTCCAAAGCTGGGATACCTTACATGTCACTGGTCTCCCCTTTGTCAGAGAGGAAAATTCTCAGATAAATGCTTAAAGGCAAAGGGGCTCAAGGACAGAACATATAGAGAACACTGACCTCCCCCACCCCTCCAACACAGATATTTGCTCATTCATTCATATAGCAAGTATTTACTAAGCAGCCCAGTATTCAGGGAAACGTACTAGACAATACAGGAACATGGAACTGAATCAAATACCATCTCTGCCCTCCAGGAGCTTACAGTCTAGCTAAGGAGTTTACTGTCCTTGAGCATTTATCTAACCAAGAGCCCTTCTATTTTAAATAACAAAATAAAAATAAATAAAACTTCACTGTTTGAAATGTTTGGGCCCATTTTCCAGACTTAATAACTATAGTCTAGTGATCTTAAAAATTGATAACTGAGGGTCTTTCCAAGTCCCAGTGCTGAAATTCAATCACTTACCACTAAGTAAGACGTAAGATTGCAGATCAAGAAAAGCTGGGGAATTGCATTCAATGTGGACTGAAACCCTGAAGGTTAGTTTCTAAATATATATAGGTTTCATTGTTGTTCCACTTTCTGACTGGATTCTGGAAATGGGTAATCCATTTTGAGATTGTAATTAATTGAATGTTGGCTAATAGACCTTCTGTTGCATATCTTTCACAAAGCAAAATGTAGAACCCATATTCATTCATTCAATAATCATGAAGTTCTATTTGCCAAATGCAGTGTGGGGTATGAATCAGGTGTTTAACCTCAGGGGAGTTTAATCTAATTGATCACAGATGGCAAATATACAACGTGAATGCTCCCGTTTCTGTTTCTGGTGCTCATGACTGACAATACCAGCTGATCACAGAACTCCTTTGATGCATGGAGATCTGGTCTCAGAGTCTTTGTCATTACAAAGCTTCAGGTCACTACTAGTGATTCAAAGCTGCTCACTTGTTGAAACCTACTTGCCACCCTCAGTGCTAAATGAACACTTTCTAACTCCTCAGAGCTGGAGAGAACATAGTGGTATATCCAGTAAGGCCAGAGCAAAGGGCCAGACCAAGATAAGTATAAATCCACTTCGATTTACTCTTTTAGCCCTTCCATGTATTTCAATTATATGGAAGAGCATCTTTTGTTAAAATACTTGAAGCTTGGTTTTGATCAGTTGTATCCAAATTCAGTAATAGGGCAAATAAAAAATTTAATCTCATTAACAGCTATTAACTACATAAAAACTATTGGGTGGTCACCTTAACAAAAACTAGAGGTATACATTTAGGGCTGCTTATGATCTATGAGAATTTTAGTTTTATGAGTCAGTCTCTATAAATGTCGGGCTGAATCACCTTTAGTTGTAAACATTCTGACTAAAGTGTACCAACTGGTGTGGGTGGCAGACAGGATGGATTCAAGTAAGAGTTCATGTTCCCTTTGCATCCAGAAGTTGCATTCTGGAGATCTTTTTTGTTGGGTTTTAGCTTTTGTCTCTCAAAGTGGGCAGTGTTGGTCATATCCGAGGAAATAGTTCAGACCAACCTTGACAATTAAGAATATCTTTCCACTCACTGAAAATTCTACTGGTCAAGGCAACAGAGGATGAAAAAAAGCCGGTGTTTCACACAGACCACAGACGAAGCAAACCAACCATGTGGTGCATGTCTGCGACTAACCCCATCACCACCCTGGCCTGCAGTAATGGAACCAGAGGCACCAGAACAAGGCAGTGAGACCCTCTCCAACTCTACCTGCCAGATCATCACTGTAGCATTTTGTCCAGCTGTAGGTTTCCACCTTTAAAAAGCTGGAGGCTGCTCTGGATAATAAAATACTTGCAAACCATGTCCTAAGAAAGCCTGATAAGGGACGAGAGAGGCTTCTTATGGTAGCAGATCCAGATTGGGGGGGGGGGGGGCTAAGTTTGTACAATTTTGAGAGGAGGAGGTCTGTAAGAAAAAGCATACAGGGGTGCCTGAGTGGCTCAGTCAGTTAAGTGTCCGACTCTTGGTTTTGGCTCATGTCATAATCTCACAGTTTGTGGGATTGAGCCCCAGGTAGGGCTCTGTGCTGAACAGCGTGGAGCCTGCCTGGGATTCTCTCTCTCCCTCTCTCTCTGCTCTTCCCCCACTCATGCTATCTCTGTCTCTCTCAAAATAAATCAACTTAAAAAAAAGACTACAAAATTACAAATACACAATTAGATACGAATTGGAATATTTATTTTGAATGAGGATCACAACAAATTACTGGAGCTTGGAAATTCAGGTCCCTTTTTTCTGAGAGCTCCAGAAATATTTAAGTAAAGGGGCGCCTGGGTGGCGCAGTCGGTTAAGCGTCCGACATCAGCCAGGTCACAATCTCGCGGTCCGTGAGTTCGAGCCCCGCGTCGGGCTCTGGGCTGATGGCTCAGAGCCTGGAGCCTGTTTCCGATTCTGTGTCTCCCTCTCTCTCTGCCCCTCCCCCGTTCATGCTCTGTCTCTCTCTGTCCCAAAAATAAATAAACGTTGAAAAAAAAAATTTTTTTTAAAAAAGAAATATTTAAGTAGAAATGCTTTCTGGTGGAACCTTAGCTTCCCCTTCCCTCCTAGGACCCTCTTGTAACTCTCAGTGCTTGCAGCATCTTGTGCTGGTAAGGGGCCCTGATGTCTGAATTTTGGGAGCTTCACAGTTAATCCACCTCTAATTGTACGTCGTGGGGGGGGGGGGTGGGGGTGAGCCAGTGGATTCCTACTTTTCTAAAGCTGGTTTGAATTGGACACGAGGCAGTGATTCGTTAAGACCTAAAACCCATTCCAGAGACCGAACCTCCCTAACCTTTTTTTGGATAAACACCTCCTAACTCTATATGCATGCAGGTAGGGGAGGAAGCCGTTGAAGACTGATGGGGAAGATGCCACTAGCTGTGTCCACCGCTTCAGGGACCATGGAGTTGCTTCTCTTGTGGTCCTGGAGACAGAAATTGGGCCCAAGTGAGAAAGAGCAGCAAGGAGAATTTGGGCAGCAGTGTAAGAACGCTGACAACCAGAACTGTTCATCCATGGAATCAGCTTCCCTGCCACGAGAGGAAGGAAAGCAGAAACGGAATCATTACCTTTCAGAGTCCTGTAGCCTGCATCCCTTCATCAGGGGTAGAGTTTGTTCTGGAATTTGATCCCTAAGGTCCTTTAAACTCCCAGGTTCCGTGTCATTCCATTGTGGTCATCCGTTCTTTTTTCCTGCCCTATTTTCATTTATCCTTTTTCTCGGGCCCCCCTTTCCACTGCCCGCCAACGCGGTTTGCCCCACTGTGGGCTCATGCTGTCCTCCTCTCCAGCCCCAGGGTAGACCTAGGTTCTAATTCTGACCACCGTAACTAATCCATGGTGGTACCTGACTCGAGTTAGTTTGATGAGAGGAGTCTCGGGACTTTGGTGGTTCTATTAGGAATAGAAGAGCTCTGTTTCGCAGAGTTGTTGAGCCAGAAGATACAGGCCTGGGACTGCGGGTGGCCATCTTGCCCTCTTGAGAGAGATGCCCTGAAAAGGAAGCCGGGAGATGGCAAGATGAGTATTTGCTGGCACTGTTTGGGAACCTGAACTGAGCCAAGCCTGAGGTTAGACCCCCTGGCCTTTGAGCCAGCAGTTTCCCACTCTTCTCAGGCTGGTTTGAATTCAGCATGACTCAGAGATTAAGACCTAAAATCCAATACACAGACCTAAAACTTCCCTAACCTTCTTAGATAAACACCTCCTAGCTCTTTATTTTTCCAAGGAGATTATTATGGCTGGTCTCATTTATACTACTTTAGGTAGTATAAACACTTCATAGAAGGGTTGTGTTATGTGGTTTGTTAGCATTTTGAATTTTTAGCCCATTTTTGGCATTACAGTACTATTATAAATTAGGCTTCTGGTGTGCAGCTTTCACTCACATGACATCCATAATAGAGTTTCATATTTTTGGATGTAGGTGATCACACTTTCCCACCTAGAAGACTAAGGTGATGTATATGTTTACCTTTGGGAAGAAGGTGGAGAATTTTGCTATGGCAGGTATTCCTAGGCTTTTTCATCTTGGTCCCTGATACGAGATTTATGTTCCCACTCACAGAATATGACAAGCTAATAAATTAGACTTGCTGACAACCCTTCAATGAAGAAACTATTTTTCTGCAGTTAACAGTCCTTTTTAGATCTTAATAAGCTTACTTAGTGTTAATCATCTTGTCATTGGCAAAACGGTCTCCCAAAGAATGGGAGCTCTAATGAAGACGAGCCATATTAAAAATGCTTTTCTTCTCAGGCACAAGTCTTTAAGTGAAACACATACGTGAAATCAGCACACCATACAGGCAGTCCTTACTTTGCATGGTAGTGCCGAAGTGTAAAAATGACTGAGCAAGTCACCCTGAATAACGGTGACAAAAAATGACAGTTGTTTTCATGACCTTTAAAAATTTTTGTCAAAACATTTAAAATCTGTCTTACTGTTGACTGCAAATGTTTAAGGAGAATTTAGAAGTAGTAAAACTAACACTTAGTGCGTTGTGATTTAAAACATTAGAAACACTGAGCATCAAGCTGTTTACTTGGTAACGAACTAATCAGTAGTTCAAACACGGGCGCCTGGGGGACTCAGTTGGTTAAGCGTCTGACCGGCTCAGGTTATGATCTCAAAGTTTGTGGGTTTGAGCCCCGTGTCAGGCTCTGTGCTGACAGCTCGGAGCCTGGAGCCTGCTTCAGATTCTGTGTCTCCCTCTCTCTCTGCCCCTCCCCTGCTCATACTCTGTCTGTCTGTCTCTCTCTCTCTCAAAGATAGATAAACATAATTTTTGTTTTTAAGGTGAGTTCAAACAGTGCTTGCTTGCTTTTCATCATCTAATTCATGATGGAGAACAAGCATCTTTCCTGTGCCCTGGTAAGTAGTTACACTTCCTTCTAAGTTTGGGTCAGCTTCCGACATTTTATCCTTTGCACTTTTAATGGTGTGGAAAATCTCTAAGGGTCCCTTTAATGTAAAACTTTTGCTGGCATCACTTCCTCTGGGACTTCATCCTTTTCATCATAAACAAAATGGGTGGGGTGTCTGTCGAAATCCTGCCTATAAATCAAGTCTAGGATTCTGTCAGCATTGAATAAACAGACCTACTTAGGCTCCATGGAGTCATTTTGAAACCTGGGTCCTGGACCCAACTCAGTGTTAGAAATGATAGCGCATTCCTGTATTTTCAGTATCTCTTATTTAGATCATGCTTTCATTTTTTTAAATGCTCTCATGTTCCTCATTATTCTCTGAGTTAGGGCTCGGCAGAAACAATTATCCCCACTTTAGAGAGAAAGGAAATGAGGCCCCAAATAATGAGACAGTGGCAGCAATTAGGATGTTCAGCAGCCCCATTTCCTCTTCTTGGGCACAGAGCTAAACTATGTTTCCCAGCTCCTTATAAGTAGGTGGAGCCACGTGACTAGTTCTCACCAAATGAATGTGAGGGGAGGAATGTGTCATTTATGGGTTGGAACATTAAGAGAGGGTGAGACTTCTCCATGCCTTCCTTCCTCCCTCTTCTACAGTGACCTTGGAGACCATTTGTGAGGATAGTAGAACTACAGCAGAAAGAGCGTGGGTCCCCGAGTCACCCGTTGGAGGAAATCTGTCCATCCTGCTTTGAACTTTGGCATATGTGACAAGGCCTTGTTTGTCATGTTAAGCCACGGAGATGCTATACTTTTTATTGTAACAGTTTGCCCTGACTAATGCGGAAGCTGTTGAGTGATCCACTCAAAGTCACACGGCTTGTCATTAACAAAGGCGGGTCATGAAAACAAGCCTCCCAGATCATGTATGTATAAAGGTTTGACTATGCTAGTGGCCTAAGGAGTGGACAGACTTTGTGAAGAGGTGCTTCTAAGTTAGCGAGCGAAATAAATACAGGCCCTTCTCTTCTAAACCCACCCATCTAGGGCTCCTCATTGTGACTATTCTTTGTGGGTGGTGAATGTATCCTTTGTATTTGCTCCACATCAAGAGATCACTACAACTACATTGTAAATTAGCAAAGATACTTAAGGTCTGTTGGGTTTTCTCTGTCCATAGGAAGAAAGTCAGGTCTTAAAAACAAACAAACACAGAAAATGCAATACAAAGCCCAACATAATAAACTTTGTTATTATAGCCAGCCTGGCACAGTCTTCTAGATGGCGTCTCAGGGCTACTTTTAGAAAGCACTTCTACGTGGATCTTGTTCTGTTTCATAGGGATGAAGTATGGACTCTCCGTCCTTCAGTGCAGTAGAGGAAGGAAAAGAAAGATGCCATTTCAGAAAGGAAGAGTCTGGTCATGAGAGTACTGCTCCTCATCGTTTTTATTTTTCAACATTAGCTCTTGGTTTATACTGGGCCTTATAAAACTAGGGAAATGAGAGAACTGATTCAACCAGGATATTTCTCACAGAATAAAAATGAGAAATTTGCAGATGCTACATTACTTAGCATGCCACAAATAGCATTAAATAAGTGACAGGTTCAGTGCAGTCAGAGGCAGCTTTCGAAAAATATCTGTCAAGGACCATGGCAGGTTGCACGATGGGAAAGTTGGTCTTTGAGAAGGTCATGTTTATTGCCTGACACTTGGCTTGCTCACCATCAGCGTGATCAAGCATAAGACAGGGCACACTCAGTATCAAGTGGTTTGTCCTCTCTAGGACCTCTTCTTAATTATCTGAAGTGTTGACAGGTCAGTAAAATTTGTTTGGAAAGTCTAGAGGTGTTTTCCCAAATGTTGCAGAGTTCTCCCCCTGCCCTCCTTTGCTAGCTCTCCTTTTTTGTAGTTTCTACCTTAGAGACCAGCATCATGGTCATCAAGAGTAAGAATATTTTAAAGAGTTGTCCAAAGCACTTTCCGAAGCATTCGTAACAAGTTTGCTAAGTGAACAGTCAACTTTTAATCCCTATCTCTTCAACCACTTCCCCCGCCGTTTAAAAATTTTGTATTATATATTGAATACCTACATACATATATTTGTATCGATTGTGTAAGTTATAAAGAACAACATTAGAGCGAACACCCATTTGTAAACATTACCAGTGTCCCCACAAGTCCCATAGGCCTGTTCCTACTGCCACCCACCTCCCTCCCCACAGAAGAAACTGTTATCCTCAATTTGTTCTTATTATTCCCTATGTATGTACCCCAAAATTTATATGTATATTTCCCTAAATCATATAATTATATAGTTTGCCTTTGCACACTCTTGTATTTAGCATTTTGTAATTATATTATATTGTAATTATATTGCATAACTCTTTTGCTTCCCCTCCTCCATTCTTTTATGTACCTGAAATTCAACCTGTCGGTGTGTATAGCTACTAGATTCGTTTGCATTGTATGAATTTGCCATAATTTATGTATCCATCCTACTATTGATGCATATTTGGGCAGTTTCTTTTCTTTATTTAAAGCAGTACCGCTATAAATTCTGCTATACGTGTCTCACACACAGGCAAGAGATGCCCTGGAGCAGTAGATCTCAAACTTCAGCGTGCATTTGCATTGCCTGGAGCACTACAAAAATCCGCAGACTTTATCCCCAAGGATACTGATCAAGAACCCTTCTGGGGCGCCTGGATGGCTCAGTTGGTTGAGTGTCTGACTCTTGATTTTGGCTCAGGTCATGATCTCACGGTTTGTGAGATCAAGCCCCATATCTGGCTCTGTGCTCACAACATAGAGCCTGCTTGGGATTCTCTCTCTTCTCTCTCTGTGCCCCACCCCCCCTCAAAATAAACATTAAAAAAAAAAATAGAATCCTTCTGTGGAGGTCAGGCATCTGCATCTTTACAAACTCTCCATTGATTCTAAGACACACGATCCACTGACTTTCCCTTTGAGAACCACTGTTCGATGTACAACCCTAGGGTTAGAATGCCACATCATAGAAGATGTGTATGTGTAACTACTTTGAAATTCAAAATTGGCTTCTATAAGTGGTTATGCCTCTGAAACTCTGTAAGAGTTTCCATTGTTTCACATCCTTTTCACATCCATGCCAGCATCTCAACGTTTTTCATGTTTGCTAATCCTGTGGGTATAAAGTGGATTTCATTGTGGTTTTTATTTATATTTCTAATTACTCATGAGATTACGCATCTATTCATATTGTTGTTTCATTTGCCATTCTTGTGTCTGATTTTCTAAAGGACTTTAAAAAACTTGTTCCTAATTTTCTGTCAGCTTAGCGTTTTCTTCTTGATTTCCAGGACAGATTTCTCTTGTTGGTCAGAGATGGGATGGAAGAGATGGCAGAAGAGGTGAGGCATGAGGAGGACTCCCGCCACCATTGCTGGCTTTGAAGATGAAGGGGCCCACAAGCCAAAGAATGTGGTGTGGCTTTTAGAAGCTGAGGACAACACTAGCCCAACAGCCAGCAAGGAAATGGGGGCCTCAGTCCTGTAAATGCGTGGACCTAAATTCTGCCGACAGCCTGCATGAGCCAGCGATTACCTTCTCCCCCAGAGCCTTCAGGAAGGAAAGCCGTCCTGCCACCGTGGTTTTAGCCTGGTAAGACCCATGTGTACTCTGAACCTATACAAGTGTGAGTTATTAAATTGTGTTCTTGTAAGCTGCTAAGTTTAGTTTGTGTTAATTTGTTATGACAGCAGTGGAAAACGAATACAAAAAGAATGGGAGCTTTCCAGTTGGGTACAGTGTTTCATATTTATCCACCAGGTGAAGTTTCTTAATGATGCTTAGCTCTACGGCCCTCTTGCCAATTATCTGTCTTATGAAAAATAGAGAAAGATACAGGTGGGATTTTTTTCAGTTTCTCTATGTAGCTCCGTCAGTTTTCGCTTTACACATTTTAAAGCTATGTTACTATATGTTATATTATTGTTATAGCTCTATAAATTGTTACAGTCATTCATAATTGTTACATTTTTAATCCTTTCTGAAAATCTTTGTCCTTTAACTGGATAGTCTTATAAATTTATCGAGATTAGTGAGATGTTTGGGTTCATTTGTGTTTTTCATTTGTCCTTCATATTGTGTTTATCTTTTTTCTTCTCCTTTCTTGCCTTTCTTTTAGGTTTGATCATGTTTATCTTTCCGTCATTCTCTTTTTACTGTCACCAAAGTTGGGAATTTTATGCTCTGTTGGCTATACTTTCACTGATTTCCTTAAACATATAAGTAGGTAATGTTTTCAAATACAAAGCTAATATTTTACCCTTCTCAAAACAGTATAAGGAACTTAGAACATTTCTTTGCTTTCTTTTTTTTTTTTTTACTTATTTGTGTGTTTGTTTATTTATTTATTTATGAAGGTGTGCGTGCACAGGGTAGGGGCAGAGACAGGGAGACAGAGGATCCAAAGCAGGCTCTGCCCTGACAGCACAGAGCCTTATGTGGGGCTTCAGCTAGTGAACTGAGACTGTGACCTGAGCTAAAGGCAGACACTTAACCGAATGAGCCCCTCAGGCACCCTGGAACTTAGAACATTTTAAAGTGATCATTCCCATCCTAACTTATTGGCTGTTTTCTTCCTATAAGTTAAATCTCATTTTTTATGAGTCTCACAAATTGGATAATTGTTGTTTTATAAAGAAAATTTTCATTTACTTTTATCTATGTATTTATCAGTTTCTTTGCTTACATTTTCTCCTTGAATATCAAATTTTCATTTGGCGATCATTTTTCCTCTGCCTGAGGAATATCACTTAGAATTTCCTTTCATGCTGGTACTTTGGTAGCAAACTGATTTTGTTCCTCTGACAGTATCTTTACTCTGCTCCCGGAAGATAATTTTATTGGGTACAGAATTCTGTTTTAACAATTCTCTTTTTCCTCTCAGAACAATAGGTCATTTCCTTGTCTCATGGATTGTGTTGTGGCTGTTGAAAAATCAGCTGCAGGCCAAGCGACATTCCTTTGAGGATGAACTCTTTTTTCCATAGCTGGTTTTAATATCATCTCCTTTTCCTGGGTGTTTTGAGATTTTATTTTCTTGTCCACAGGTGAATTTCTCCTTATTTATCCTGCTTGAGATGTTTTGGGTCTTGGAGTTGAAGGTTGGAGTTTTTTGTCATTTCTGGAAATTTTTCATCCATTGTCTTCTGAATCTGTCTTACGTTTTCTCTCACTTCTTTCTTTAACCCTGATGATGCATATGTATTCCGTATAACTTACCTTCTCCGTAGTATTTTCATGTCATCTCAATTATTTTTGATCCACATGGCATTGTGGATAATTTCTTACCTCTGTCATTTGGCTAGTTTTCTCTTTAGCTTTATCTGTTCTGTCTACTGAGTGTTTTTATTCTAGTTATTCAGTACTTTATTTCTAGATATTCTCTTTGGTTCCTTTTCACATCTGCTATATCATTTTTAAAGTTCCATGTCCTTTATTCATATTAAATATATTAAAATATAATTATTTTTATTTTGCATCTAAAATTCCAGTATTCTCCTGATTGACATTTCTGTTAGCTGTCATCTGTAGTATCTTGCTTCTTTACTGATGATGATGATGATGATGATGATGATGATATCATTATTTTACTGTGAACTGAGATTTCATGGATATTTTGAAAGCCTTGGTTCCAAGCAGGTACTTCTATAGAGGGTTTAACATTTGCTTCATCCAGTTTCCTTATCCCATGTTAAACTAAATTTTTGGCCTGATCCTTATCAGAATATTCTGAAAGTGTGATTTGGGTTGCAAATCCTTGTGTGGGCTTATTTGTGGTTATAAAAAGTTTTGTTCCCCCTCTTCCCATTGCCAAGGTCAGGAAACGTAATTTTCTTTTTAGTCCCCCTTTGCAGGTTTACTGTTCTAGTTCATTGTCTCTCTTATGCTATAACTCTTAAGGATCCCAGATTTATGCAGGGCTTTCCTATTAGACTGTTGATCTTGGGTAGGCTATATGTTTTATCTTCTGTCTCCCTTTTCCTATACAACAGTCAAAATGGAAGCTCAAAGTCACCAGATTCCATCAGAAGCTCTCCAGAGTGAAAGCTGACATCATTGCTATACAAACTCCCACTTCACTATATTTTTGTCATCTGAGGATTCCTCACTTTATTTCCAGCTCAACAGTGCATTTCTAAAGGATGTTTTCTATAATTTATACAGGGAGATCTATTTGGGGTTTCTAGTCTACCATGTCGTTGGTGGGAAATTTCCTCAAAAAAACCCCACTATATTCATTTACCTACTGAAGATTTATTGCTAAGCACCCGGCATCTAAAGAATAATAAAAGCGAGTCCCTGCTTTGAAAGAGATGGCAGTCTTGGGGGCTGGCTTCTCTGGGATTTCTTCTGAGAATTAATAACGTTTTTTGCATTTGATTTATGTGAGAACACATAACCAGTTTCTTCTCAAAAGAGAGTCTAATAGCTACATAATATGAATGCATAAATGTTAGTTGAACAAATGCACAAATTAAATATTAATTGATTACTGAAACAAGTTAGTGTTAGTTGTGTCACACGAAAAGTCTTTTTTCCTGAGCCTAATGCAGCACAGGAAAGACAGAGGAGAAGCCTTGCCCAAGAGACTGTAGGGGGGCCGTGCTTGCAACCCCTGCAGCATTTCTGCTTTGTTTTGTTTCTCTCCGATAGGTTTTGCTAGTTGTCTGTGGCATAGTCCTAATGAGAACTGAGAGGCATCAGTACATAACATATGTTGGACTGTTCCAGTTGGATCTAATCCATCATGTTCAGTAACAGCTCCTTCAGCCTCCTAATCGCTCCCCGACTCTTCACTTCTCCACCAAGTGAAGATAACATCTCATGACAGGCAGGCAACACTGTGGCAGGGGGCCGAGGGGAAGATAAACCTTAGCGTTTCTAACTCCCGCATAGAAGTACAGGTGGCAGTTAATTTCCATACAATTTCTTCTCATGTGGAAACATTTTAAATTTAAGCCTTGATGATTCTGATAGATAGGAGTTGTTGGGAGGGCCTGATGAATAATTAATCAAATACAATGGTAACCAGCAAAATTAATATTTTATAGCACTGTAAAGCCATGTAGAACCATCCTGTGGCTGATGGGTAACTTGGGTTGGGCACAACTTGAAACCCTTCCTCATGGAAACAAGAGATTCTTCCTTTATCTCAAACATAATTATCCATTTAAATGTCATGGGTCAATTTATTAACACTCTATTCATTGGGGTATAACCTTTATTAGGCTTTATTGCTACCAGAAATTATATCCTACACAAATACAATAGAGATTTAAATGTTCTGGAGAATGAGCTGATGGTTCCTGCCTTTATGGTGTCGCTCAGTAATGGACCTTGACCAGCAGAAGATTTGATAAGTATAAAATATTACTGCTTGATGCTAATTTGGTTCCTTTTTAATGACTGATAATCCTTGTCGATTTAGTGTGATGGTCACAATCCAGTACTGTTTCCCACCCTGGATGCGATTCGGGAGCCATTAAGTGTGTGTCTGCATAATAAAATTAGTCAGGGAACTACGTACATTGTTTCCAGGCCTTTGGATTTCCATTATAGTAGTGAGGCTTGTTGAAGTGAAAAGTCTGCCATCAGCCACCAAGTCCCTGGCTCTGTGGACGATATGCAAAGGACTGATGATGATTTCTGTTAAGAAGTCCTCGAAGATTCATCATATATAAATAGGAGCTGTAGATTTTGAGCTAGGAGAGATGGTCTGGTCACTGATTTGCCTAACAAAGCTTTACACAGCTCCAAAGCTTAAATACATAATCAGTCTTTCCCAGCTAAAATTTTAAAGGGAGAAGCCTGTCTCTGGTTTGGAGATTTATCGTTCCTTTGGAAGGTTGCTGTATTAGAGAAGTTGGAATTGCTTGACATCTTTGAAAATAATTTAAATGTATGATCTGATCCTACTGCCCCCTTGTAAGGATTTCTGAGGCTTGAGGGGAAGGCAGAAATAAGGACCTCATCACTATGTAAAGGCGCTGAAATAAATAAGTGCATCTGCCCCATTCCCCTTCCTGGTCCCCCAGCTTATTTGGGATCAAGTTCAGATTCCTTTCTTCTAAAGCTGCTCTGAGGTAAGTGCCTGGGAACTACCTCCCTACGCCTGGAGCCAGCCAGAGAAAAAGTAGAGACTTTGTACCAGAGAAGGACCTGTTTTGCTTCTGAATTAAGTAGCCCTCGTTTTAACCAGCAAGAAATTTCTTTTCTGAATGTTCAGAAAGTCTGGACTGAGAGCTAGAAGGTAATCGAATGTAAAGGCAACATCAGGACCTTCCTAGCAGTGGACTTGTTGATGATACTATTATGTGGCATTAGCGAAAGGTTTTTTTGTTTACTAAGCCCTCTGGAGTCATTAAAACTTGGGTTATTAGAAATGAGAATGCTTGTTCAGCATTAGAATATAGAGCAAGCCACCATTCATTTTTTAACACTAAGTGTTAGAGTAAACCAACAGTTCATGGTTTAAAAAAGAAAAAAATAAATTAAAAACAAACAGAAAAGATAATGTCTGTATAGTAAGTATCTATTATCATCTCTCCTCTGCAGGGCTGCTTTTTGATTACAGAATATTAAGCAGATCAGAAAATGAGGTTTGTTCCATGAAAGATTGGAGCGCCGCGGCCCTGGCCATGGCCTTTGTCCGTCTGGAAGCTCCGCTCTTCCCAGCTGTATTCCAGCCTCTTGCTCTCCCCTTTGACCAGCGTTGTCTCCCTAGATGGAGCTATGAGCTTCTGCCCCCAGCCAACGGCCTCTAGAAAGTAGCAATACTGCATGGGCTTTTGAAGAGTACTGTAGGAGGTAACCCAAGAGCAGCCTGTCCCTTCTCTGTCCCATCCAGAGACAGGTGGTGGCAGACCCATGGGGATGATGGGCATTTCTGTGGGGCTTGAAGAGTATACATTTTCCCAAAGCCAGAGTAAATTGCAAGGGTGGCCTTAGTTTCCAAAGACCATGTCATGTCTCTTGGATTTCTTGTGTTGGTGATAACAAAGGCTAGATTTTTTTTTCTTTTGAAACATAGCTCATCATTTGCCACCTTGATGTCTGCCACTATTGTTTTTTGTTTGTCTGTCTCTAGATTACAGACCCCTTCAGAAGAATGTCTTACTTTCTTCTGTGTCTTCAGCTTCTAGTACAGTACCTAATCATGGTTAAGCATGCAGTAAATATTTGTTGACTGATCAGTTGCTTTCTCCAACCTCTCTAACTGTGAAACCTGCCATCCTTAGAATCCCAGATCAAGTCCTCCATAAAGTCTTCTCAGATAATTTCATACTGTAGCAATCCCTCAGAATGCACAGCACTTAATGTATACCGCGCTCTTTAGAAAGTTGGTCAGGAAATTACGTACAGATCCACAGTATTGGTGTTTTATATTGCAACTTAAAGTTTTGTGGAGGTAGATGTCTCATCTCTAACTAGCTTTCAAAGTTTTTGAGAAGTCCATTAGCATTTTGTGGTGTCCCACAGTATAGTGCTCTCTTACACCAGTGCTCAGAGCATTATAAATGCCTAGCCCACTACCTCTTATATTATAAATATGCACTCATTATGTACTGATTGATGAATGAATTGATGCTGGGAAATCTTATGAAGACACCATTCAGTATATGGCAACCATTCATTGCCCATTATGTGTATACCCACACACACATACGCATACCCTTCCTTCTAGGGGATCTGCCCCACCTTCCGTCCTCAGTGCTTCATTAGTCATTTCTCAGTGTGACTGTACCCTTCTGGGCATGGCTGACTAGGCCAGAGCAGTCACATAATTCTAGGTTAGCCCATCCCTGGGCAAGTCCATGATCAAAATGATGAGTCAGAATAATCAGTTCTCTGACCATCAGTATGGGAAATGAGAGTCCAAAGTGGGTGTCAGTGGGTATTAAATCTGAAGATGTTTTCAAGAAGTCACAGCATGTAGAGAGAAGGTAGGTGGGGGCTGGGTTAAATGGGTGATGCGCATTAAGGAGGGCACTTTTCGGGATGAGCACTGGGTGTCATGTGTCGGATGTGAATCACTGGGTTCTACTCCTGAAGCCGAGACTACACTGTATGTCAACTAACTTGAATTTAAATAAAATTTAAAAAGAAGAAGTCACAGAGTGTAGAGTGGACTAGAAGAGCCATGACAGGCTGCATGCAGGCCAAAGTGATGAGAGGGCAGAAAACCCTAAGTAAGCAGCAAAAGCCAGTCAGTAGGATAAGAAAAAAACGAAGCAGGGCTGCGGAAAGAAGCAGAGATGCTAAGGCAGCTAGCTACAAACAGATCCTTCAGAATCCCGTCAGTTTCGGTTTTAGTTCCATCTTAGTGCATGCATCTCTTTACTAGCACTTCCTCTGACCACCTCACCCTCATTGGTATGGCTGCCATCTAAGCAAAAAACAAAAACCAAAAGCAGAAACTAGGAGATGTGGGTGAGAATAGAGGAAAATTGGGACCTTGATGGCAGTTCAAAATGGTACAGCCACTATGTCAGTTCTCCCCAAGTTAAATATAGAATTACTGTATGATTCATCAGTTCCACTTTTGGATTTGTATGTAAAAGAGGTGAGAGCAGAGAAAAAATATTCATACACCTGTGTTCATAGCAGCATTATTCACAATAGCCAAAGGTAGAAGCAGTCCAACTGTCCATCTACAGATGAATGCATCAGCAAAACGTGGCATATTCGTACAATGAACATTACTCAGTTAAAAGAGAAGGAAACTGACACAGGCTACAACCTTGAAGACATTCTGCGAGGTCACAAAAGGATGAATGCTATGTGATTCTACCTCTATGAGGTACCTAAAGTAGTCAAATTTATAGAGATGGAAAGTAGATTAGTGGTTGCTAGGGGCCAGGGGAGTGATTGCTTAATGGGTATAGAGTCTTAGTTGGGAAAGAGGAGAAAATTCTGGAGATGGGTGGTGGTGATGGTTGTCCAACAATGTCACCGTGCTTACTGCCACTAAACTGTATGCTTAAAAGGGGGGTGAAGATGATAAACGTTACGGTATGTGTATTTTACCACAGTTTTTTAAAGTCTTGATTTTAACTAAAAGTGCCGTTTTATAAACATGGATCATCCGTTTTCAAGACAAGGACAGAGACACACTCAAGCAAGTAATGTTGATGGCATGGGGGGATGGAGGGAGGGGATGTAGTGAGTATCCAAGAGGAGGAGTCCAGGCCAGAAATGGTGGAGACAGGAGATGAACTCGAGGCAGCCTTAGCAGTGAAAGGTCAATGATCTTCCTTCTGGTGTCTTGCCATTGCCTTCCCTCTCCTGTCCTTGGTCTCCACCTAGATGTGTTCGCTTGCCTCTTTTCTGTTGGCTTTTATTCCATCTCAAAGCTCAGCTCATTCATGGCTTCGGTTTGCTCGTAATTTTGGCCCTTCATGGTCTGGAACGGCCACTGGTCTTTCCCTCCCCTAGACTGTAGAAATCAAGCATTAGAAGCACCAAGTATTTTAATTCCACCTTGGTTAAAATTATAGAATTCACTTGCCATTGCTTTTAATGATCCTTAATAAAGTACTTTAAGTGAGGAACTGGTTGACAAGAGATTCTGAGGATGCAAAGTACTGGGATACCCAATATCTTATGTTTAAAAATACAAGGACGAAGATTGGTCAGTACTTACATATCAGTGCTCATAAAATTTAAGCTAAATCCATACTGATTTTTAGGTTTTTTGTCATTTTGGAAGTTTCGGTCTATATTTGTTTTAACTGAGAAGACCAAAGGACCTTCTTATAATGTTCAGAGGTTTGCTTTAGTAGTTCTGAGGAACACTGACTTGTAACCTTGAGGCTATAAATATCTGTTAGGAAAAACCACATTTATTAGAATGTTTGTTGTACAGAATTGAATTTGTTCACTTGAAGTTACAAACTATGTTTGCTCACCAAACCTATGTAATTAACCACTGAATAAGACCTCATTCATTTAACTGTAATTAATTCAAAAAATATACATGGCTTTGCAAATTTCTCTAGAGTTAGGAACATTTTTAAAAGCATTTGCCCTTGCAAAAGTTATTTTGTGAGAAAACAAGTAACTGTAGCAGATAGCCTTATGAAATGTTGTTCCCAGTGATCTTGGCTTCCCCTGTGTAGTACCCTTCCTTTGACTATGTTCTGGACCCTGTGACTTGCTTCTAATGAATACAATGTGGCAAAAGTGAAAAGCTGTTGTAATGGAATTTTTTGATATTCCAGTCCCCAGTTATTGAATCAGATACTAATCTAGGTATTGCTGTGAAAGTATTAAATGTGATTAAAGTCCATCAGAAGTTGACTTTAAGTATAATCTGGGTAGATGAGATTCAATCAGTTGAAAGACCTTCAGCAGAGCTGCTACCTCCCTGAAGAAGGACAAATTCAGCCTGTGGATTGCATCTCAGCCCACACCCAAGAGTCCAGACTGTCCAGCCTGACATCCTGCCCTATGCCTCTTGCATAGCCAGCTCTCACAACCACATAGCCACTTGCTGATGACGAATCTCTTAACATGTATCTTCTACTGGTTCTGCTTGTCTGGTCGAACCCTGACGGACACAGATGCCACTTCAGAGATTAACTTATAAAGACTGACTTTCACCTTGCTCACATTCTGTCCATGGCCCCTCGCACATGCTTGCTCTGATGGAAAGGGCCAACGGCAAGAAACAGAGAGAGGTCTTCAGCCAAGAACCAGCAAGAAACTGAGGCCCTCAGTCCACCAGCCAGTGAAATGAATCCTGCCAACATTGAGTGAGCTGAGAAGTGGATCCTGCCCCAGATGAGCCTTGAGATGACTGTGGCCTAAGCCAACACCTTGACTGTAACCACATACTAGGCCCCAGCTAAGCCATGCCTGGGACCTGTGAGATAAAGTTGTTTAAAGCCACTAAATTTGGGGGTAATTTGTTATGCTACAATAGATAACTAAGACAGATTGACTCCAACAAATTGATTTTAAAACACAGTGAAAAATCTCATACTTCTGGATGAATTTTAGCCACTGATGCCATCTGATTTATTCCACATTTCCCAATTCATTATTCTGTGATGGAAAAATCTAATGGGCCTAATGCACTCAAAGAGGGACCTAATAACAGACTACCTAATAGACCCAAACATAATCATTAGCTGTCTTTGGGTCAGGTGCCCATTGCTGGTCCAATTAGCTGTGGCCACGATGGAAAGTGTGGTTGGGACGCGGAGCTTTATAATTCAACCAAAAGCTGATGTTCTGTCAAAGCCGTGGGCAAGACAGTTTCTCTGGAAGAATTGATGAGCAGATCCAAAGTCATAATTTATGTGCCTAAGAGCCACAATCACAGACTGTAAATATAACCAGTCACTGGTGATATTCAAAATATTTCATTAAGTGTATGGTAAGGGCACCAACCTTCCCAAATGATCGCTCAGCTGCTCAGAGTGGATGCCAGCCATGTGCCATCCTGGTGTTACAAATGAATATCAAGCCTAATATAACCCTCAAGTGCTTTCACACACATTTATTTTCTGGAAGTATTTAGACACCAGAAGTGCTGAAAGAGCAGAACACAGGTCTGTTGAGCAAATGAAATTTACAACATCAAAAGAAGAGACAAATATTAAATACCTGCACACACCTTGCAGGTCAGCTTTCAAACCATGACATAGTTCACTAAGACTTGAAGAGTCAGGACCAAGCTCTGAAAATTGTCTGGTGAGTCTTTGTGACAGGTCATAGAGATGACCACTTTATCATGGTCAAGATTATGTGGCTACTCATCCTTTCGTAGTGTCTGTGGCATCTTCCAAAAATGGAACCCACACTGATGGACTCGATAATTCCATTGTTTAGCAAATAGCTGTGCTCTATTCATTTTATAGACAGGGACAGGGCTTTAGATTAGATTATTGTTTGGCAAATATTTACCTCCCCCTTCACCTTCAGTTTCCTGGAAGGAATATATTACCCTGACTCTTTGATGCTAAGCTTGGCTCTATGACTTGTTTTGGTTTCATAAGCAGGATGTACTGCCCTGTCTCTTGACTTGGGCTTAGCCACCCATGTGATTTGTCAATGGGAAATGAGCTGGAGATACAAGACTTGAAACAAGTTGCATTTCACCATAGAAAGAAGGTGCCTTGGGTAACCTCTTGTTTAAGGACAGTGAGACACATGGAACAGAACTTGATCCAGCCTACAACTTCGTGATTGTCAATTTTATATAACTTGACTGGGCTAAGAGATGCTCAGACAGCTGGTATAACATTATTTCTGGGTGTGTCTTTGAGGATGTTTCTGGAAGATATTAGCATTTGAATCACTAAACTGAGTAAAGAATATCCACCATCACCAATGTGGGCAGGTGTCCTCCAGTCCTCTGAGAACCCAAATAGAGCGAAACAGTGGAGGAAGGGCGAATTCAAACTCTCTCTTCTTGATCCAGAATGTCCACCTTCTCCTGCCCTCAATCATCAGAGCACCAGGTTCTCAGGTCTGAAGACGAGCTGAATTATACCACTGGCTTTCCTGGTTCTCCAGTTCACAGACCACATATTATGGGACTTCTCAGCTCCTATAACCTCATGAGCCAATTCCCATAATAATTCTCTCATGAATCTACATATTTTCTGTCATTTCTCTTTCTCTGGAGGACCCTAATACAAGCTTAGAGCTAGATCAGTCAAAGCCACAGACATAGGAGAAATAAATGTTTTTTAATCAGTGCTTCTCCAGACAAGATCTCTGTTCGGCCTTTGCTAAGTGTATTCCTTCTGGCTGTCACAAGGTTATTATCATCTTTTTGGCCAGGATGATGTATTCAACTGTGGCCTTGCCGTGTCACAGAGAAACTCCTCACAGATAAACAGGAGACAGTCACAAAGAAACCCCGCACCAGGCCCACCACGCACAGCAAGCTTCAAGTAACTGCTCCACAGATGTGCCCACAGAAGTTGAAGAGGCAGCTTACCAGATGTACAAAGCTGCAGATCAGAGGGGATATAAAACAGTTAAACTTGCTTAAAGGCACAGTGTGTCACCGTCTAACAGTTACGTGCATCCTAAGCCCCACCGAGGGGGAACACGCGCTGGCCTGTGCTCCTGGCTGTCGGCATGCCAGGAAGATTATAAAAATGCCACGCTGTGATATGTTGCCCTCCTGCCTGAGACGCTACTATTAAGCTGAGTATTTACTGCACCTATTCAGACAGGAGCAGCATTGCAGAGTGCTACCTGTCTGCTGGTTGGATAAATTAGGCGTGGGTGTCACAAGATTATAGCCGCCTATTGTTCTGTCTGCTGAAGGTGGGAAGAGATGAAAGTCCCTGGTCTGCCCTTGTAATGTTTCCTGTGAAATGCAGGAGGCAGCCTCTTTTCTTCCCAAGTTAATGGCCAAACAAGATCTGGGCTGACTATATTAGAGTTTGGGGCATAATTAAAAAGACAACACATGGCAAAGAGGAGGGGAAAGGCATTTATTTATAGTGGGAGTGCATAAATGGAAGGAAAGGGAGGGCAAAGCAAAGGGACCTGGGAAAATCAAATGTGCGTGCCACAGAAGGTGAGCTCCCATACTGCTGTGAGATCGGTGCTGTAATCGGAACAGAAACGCTTGGCAGTCAGTGCACAGATGATCCTCAATTTGTTCAACTCCTCTCAAAATATTTTTTAGACAAATTGTTTTGCCCTCGCATTTCCATGCTTATATGGAGCTATGAACTCTAAATTAGTGTTAACAGAAATTGACAAGCTCTGCTTTCAAAAATATCAGCCAGCCAGCCCTACAGGCTTAATTAGGGAGGGACAGAATGGTGGGTGCAAAAATCCGGTGTCAAAATTTTACCACATGCAATATAAATAAAAGATGATCTCATCCCCTAGTAACCTTACAGATCAAAAAGAAAATAGGAAAGCGACGGTGCTGGCACTTAGACTTATTTACCTTGCCTGAACAGTTTTGCTGTATTTTGACAAATCCAAAATTTGCAAGTTTTGGTTGTGGTGCAGAAGGGGTAGGAGCACTACTTTGTGCATCTTAGACATACGTTTAGGAAATCCCAAGAGTTAAAATAACACATACAGACGGTTTACATAGAGACGGTTTCTTCACATGTCACATCAGACTGTGGAGATTTATTCTTCAGCAGACATCTGTTGAGTACCTACTATGTGCGAGCAATGTGTGTAAGTGCTTTTGTAAAAAGGGTCCTTTATAATGCCTTCTAGCAGGCTTGGTATCCTTTGGATGTCCTGCGTTTTATGCCTATTTTTTCCTTTCTAATACCAAACCCTATGGTATGGGAATGGTATTATACTGCCTCTTTTTGAATGTCATGGTCTTATCAACACACAAACCAGGAACGTTCTTAGACCTCTGCCTCGATGCCTAGTTCCAGGGCCCAAACACCATTCGCCCAACTGGCTGCCATTAGAAGTTCCTCTGTGGCTCATTTATCATTTTGGATGTTCCATACTGCCACCGTATTAAGGTGACCACATGATCTGATTTACCAAGAACATTCTCGACTTACTCCTGTTGTCCAGTGTAATTAATAAACAACCCTCCATAGTGTCCCAGTTTGGACAATATTTTTTACCCTACATATGATGTGCTTTTATTCCTAATTAAGCTAGGAAGTGCTGGGGGCATCTGGGTGGCTCAGTTGGTTAAGGGACTGACGATGGCTCAGGTCATGGTCTTGTAGCCCGTGGGTTCAAGTCCCGCATCAGGCTCTGTGCTGACAGCTCAAGGCCTGGAGCCTGCTTCCAATTCTGTTTCCCTCTGTCACTGCCCCTCCCGTGCTTACACTCTCTCTTTATCTTTGTCTTATAATAAATAGACATTAAAAATGTCGCACTCTATCTTATCTAATGTCTTATAATAAATAGACATTAAAAAATTTTTTTAAGCTAGGAAATGTTGAATGAACGTATGGATAAATGAATCTATGTAGGCATGTAGACAGAGACTTTGAGAATTGAGGCCAGCTCTTTGAAATTTGCAGGCTCAGTTTACCTCCTAAAGGATGCTGCCAAAGGGAAAATGGACTTGAACCAAAAATGACGTCTCTTTCAGCTTAGCACAGTTTCTTAAACTTCTTGACATTTTGATTCAGATAATTCTTCATTTGGATAGGCTGTCCTGTGCATTGTAGGATATTTACAAGTATCCCCAGCCCAGCCTCCACCTCCTAAATGCCGGTAGTACTCCTACTCCATCTGTGACAACAAAAAGCATCTCCAGACATTGTCAGCTGTCCTCCAGGAGAGGACGAAATTACCCCCAGTTGAGAACCACTGGGTTAGAGATGGATACAAAAGATTTCTAATATTACTAAAGACAGCGAAGGAAAGAAAGACACACTACAGCATATGAAGCAGCATGGCATTCTATGTACACTCAATATCATGCACTTTCAAAGCCCGAAGTGCAAATTCTTATTTTAAACTCTAAAATGCACAAAAGATATGATATCAGTGAGAACTCAAAGACAGTTCAAGTTCTGGGCTTAATATCTACTCATTTATTTTGGGGGTTCATATTTAGTAATTGCTTCATTTACTTGCAGCTAATAGACATGAAGTCAATCAAATCACGTTGTTTTGTTGCCTTTTACATGTCTTGCCAACCTTATAATATGGCATGATTTAGGTCCCTTCTAGACTGGAATGAGAACGGATGAATCTTTAGAATTGATCTTTTTCCCCTCCCTATTCCTCCCTCCTTTCTTCCTTCATTTCTTATTTTCTTCCATTCTTTCCTGTCTTTTCTTCCTTCCTTCTTTCTTTGATATTTATACTTTTTGTTTATTGAAATCACTTATATTTTCCATAAAATAAATGAGTGTATGAAAAAAGTAAAGCCTGTATCCTTCCAAATGGGAAAAATGCTAAATTTATGACATCAAGTTGGATGCGGCTCATTTGCTTCAATTGGTATAAAAAATGAAATTAGCAGTAGGTTGTTTCTCTTAAAGAACTTAATCTGTAAAAAGAAAAAAAATCTGTTGTTTCAAATAATACTGCAAATACTGCTTTATTCATTAATCTTCTTTCAAGTTCATACTAACCCAAGACAGATGTATATGGAAATTTAAGTAGGTTTCTTCTTTTTACTCTTGAAAATATTTTTAGATATACATGAGACTTTAGATTTTTAGCTGTCAGGATTATCTTTCATCAAGTCATATATGGTAACGACGATTCACACTGAGAATGGCCAAACGCTCCTCCCTGATTTCTTTTTTTTTTTTTTTAATTTTTTAAATGTTTGTTTATTTTTGAGAGCCAGACAGAGACAGCACTAGCAGGGGAGGGGCAGAGAGAGAGGGAGACAGAGTCTGAAGCAGGCTCCAGGCTCCAAGCTGTCAGCACAGAGCCCGATGTGGGGCTCAAACTCACGAGCCATGTGATCATGACCAGAGTGGAAGTCAAATGCTTACCTGACTGAGCCACCCAGGCACCCCTGTATTCCTCCGTAATTTCTATATGCTAACCCTTAAGGCAATTTTGAAAACACTTAATTGTAGTGCATAGAGGCAGCCTAATCTTTGAATAGAGGGTGGAGTAAATAACCTCACAGTGGATATTTTCACTCTATTTCCTTCTGTGATATTTCTGAGAAATATCTTAAGCGATATCTTTACCCACGTACTGTGCCCACACAGTCCCTAATGATGTGAAAGAATTAGTAGCTTACTTCTTAACAAAATGTATTTAGCGTCAGCAGAATTTTATTGAGCTCTATTGTAGTGTTGTGTAATGGACACAGGGTATGGTTTAGAGCATGACCTCTCTTCTCCCTAAGTTCACTTGTCCAACAAAAATACCAGGCATGCCACCTATGCCATTTTAAAATTTCTAGTAGCTACCTTAAAAGAGTCAAAATAAATAAGTAAAGTTAATTTTAATAATACATTTTATTTAAACCAATATATCCCAAACTCTTTATTGACATAAAAATTATTGAGATATTATTGCATTTTCTTCTTGTTCTGCATCTTCAACATCCAGTGTATATTTTACACTTTCAGCATATCTCAATTTGGATTAGTACATTTCACATGCTCAGTAAACCACATGTGGGTAGTGGCTATGGTATCGAACAGGGCAGACCTGGAGCAGTAGTCCCCAGAGTTCAGTGCCCTTAGCAGCTCAGTGGGGCTTGGGAAGAAAATCTTAAAATGCCTATATGTATGTATTTTTATCCCATCGTTAAAAAAATCTTTTCATGGGGTGCCTGGGTGGCGCAGTCGGTTAAGCGTCCAACTTCAGCCAGGTCACGATCTCGCGGTCCGTGAGTTCGAGCCCCGCGTCGGGCTCTGGGCTGATGGCTCGGAGCGTGGAGCCTGTTTCCGATTCTGTGTCTCCCTCTCTCTCTGCCCCTCCCCCGTTCATGCTCTGTCTCTCTCTGTCCCAAAAATAAATAAAAAACGTTGAAAAAAAAATTAGAAAAAAATCTTTTCAGAAATATTTTATGCACATACAAGTAAATAGTTGTATTTTTGTCCCTCCTTATGTTCTAAGGCTACCATAATACATATACAAAATCTGTGCCTTACTTTTCTACTTCATGTAATTGGGAGATCATTTCAAAATATGCATTGGATGTACCGAAACTTACTTAACCAGTCTGCTGCTGGTGGACTTTTGGATTGTTTCTGTCCTTTGCTAATACAAAGCAGATACAAAGGTATTGAAATGCCGTAGGTCGTTTCACCTGTGTATGAGTAACTCTGTTTTAAAAAAATTAGAAATAGAATTGCTGGGTATATGGATTTTGATGGAATTTACCACATGTCTCACAATAGAGATTATATGCATGCTAGGGAGGTAAGAGAATGCCTCTTTCCCTTCAACTTTGTCAACTCAGTCTGTTACTGAGCTTTCTGATCTTTGCCAAATTATAGGAAAAAAAAATATTTCAATGTAATTTTGTTTTATATTGCTCTTAAGAATGATGTCTTGCTCCCTGCAAACCCAAATGTATATCAATTTCTGGACCTTCAATTCTGTGCCATTTCTATTTATATGATACATTATTTAAATCATTAGAATATTATGAGAGATTTTCTTATTCCTTTGGGCTAGTTCCTTCTTCTTATACGATTTTTTTTAGATTTTCCCTAGCTAACCTTGCTAATTAATATATTTTCTAGAAAAGATAAACTCAATTATTGTATTTACTGGGATCAGGTTAAATGTGTAGGCTAACAAAATAAGAAACCCATTTTGGGGGGTTATTTAATGCTCTTTGTCCTGTACTCAAAATGCAAAAATTTTTAGAATTATTTTTTAATGTTTATTTATCTTTGAGAGAGACAGAGCATGAGTGGGGCAGGGGCAGAGAAAGAGGGAGACACAGAAGCCAAAGCAGGCTCCAGGTCTGAGCTGTCAGCACAGAGCAGGCTCCAGGCTCTGAGCTGTCAGCACAGAGCAGGCTCCAGGCTCTGAGCTCTCAGCACAGGGCCCAACTCTGGGCTACAACTCACAAAGCATGAGATCATGACCTGAGCCCAAGTCAGACCCTTAACTGACCAAGCCACCCAAGCACCCCTGTCCTGTATTCAGTCTTGTCTAACATTAAGATGATTAATGTGTGTGTGTGTGTGTGTGTGTGTGTGTGTGTGTGTACATTTGCCTGGTATATTTTACTCATCTTTTGTTTTCAACCTTTCTGAATCCCTTTGCTTTGGGGACATCTCTTATGTATGACATAAAGTTTAGATTTGCTTTGTGATCCATTCTCAAAGTCACTTTCTTTTACTAGGTGAAGTGAATCCATTTATATTTACTGGTATGACAGATAAGTTTCATGTCCTATTTTTTATATTGTGTTCTCTATTTTATAGTTTTGTGAAAATCTTCCGACATATGTTTTATTTCCTTACCTATTTTTGCATGATAAATAGGGAAGTTTTATATTTTTACAAGCGGTTACCCTTAAATTTTACATTTATATGATAATGAGCCCTCAGAGTTCTTTAGGCATTATAACTTATTCAGAGCATAAAAAATTACATGTATTCTTTTCTTCCCATTTCTCTTTTCTACCACTCATCTTTTAAGAATTATTTCATCTTTCTTAGTGTTCTTCCTTTTTGTACAATATAGGCAAGTTGTACTCTTGCCTATATTAACTGATTTGTTAATATTAAAATCTGTTAACTACAAGTTTTTGTGTATGAATTTGCTTAGCCTTTATTTTCCAGCTTCTTCTGCCCTTACTCTCCCAACTTATGTTACTTATATCGTGTCTGCATTTTTAGGGCTCAGAATATTTACATTCTGCTCTGTAATCGGAACCACACATTTATTTTGGTGCTAATACATTCAGTGCTCGTGTTGATCCCTTTTCTATTTTATCTCAATTGGCTGAAGTTTGTCCTCTAAGCTAGTCCTTCAGAAGGACTGATGGGAACAATAGTCACTGAATTCTTGCATGTTCAAAAGTATTTGCCTATTGTCCTTCTACCCAGATAACATCTTTAGGTTACACATTCTTTTCTTGAGGCTGCCATAGGTGTTATTCCCCTGACTTAGAAGTCAGTCTAGCATTGACTGCTTCTATGGAGAAGTCATAGGCCAGCACACCCTTTTTCCTTTTAGAGACGACTCTTTGGAGCATTTTGGTGGCTCAGTCAGTTAGGCATCCAACTTTGGCTCATGTCATGATCTCATGGTCTGTGGGTTTGAGCCCCATGTCGGGCTCTGTGGTGATAGCTCAGAATCCGGAGCATTCTTCAGATTCTGTGTCTCCCTCTCTTGCTCTGCCCCTCTCCTGCTTGTGCTGTATCTATCTCTCAAGAATAAGTAAACATTAAAAAAATTTTAATTAAAAAAATAATAAATGACTCTGCCCAGCTGTCTAAGGAATGTTGTTGCTATTGTGTTGTCTTGAAGTCCAATGACTTTACTAGGATATGTCTCAGTGTTGGCTGTTCTGAGTCCATTTTCCCCAGAATATGGTGTGTCCTTTCTGGTGTGGATACAAATTTCTTTTATTTCAGGTTAATTTTCTCAAATTATGTTAAGTATTTTGATAACAATGCTTTGTTCTTCAGCAACCCCAATTATACATATGTGGACTTTCCTTTGCCTACCTTCTCCATGTCTTCCTTTTTATCCTTAAGCTCTTTCTTCACTTTTACTCATTTGTCTTCCTTCCTTCCTTCCTTCTTTCCTTCCTTCCTTCCTTCCTTCCTTCCTTCCTTCCTTCCTTCCTTCCTTCCTTCCTGTGCCTCCACCTTCCTTTTCTATCCCACTGTGTTTTTAGCAGTGTCCAGTCTCCCTGGTGCTTCTTCCAATTCCCCTTTTATTTCTGTGGAGTTTTAATTTCCTTTGATTCTAATTTCCTTCAATCTTTTTCCTAAGCTCTGCCAGATCCCATTTCACCTTCCCCTCTCTTGCCTCTTGCTCTCTTCTCTGACTCTTACATCACTGATTTGTGTTCTTCCTTCATGGAATCAGTTGTTTCACCAAGCTTCTGAGATTTTTTGGCAAAAACTCTGGTCATACTTTTCATCCACCCTGTGGCAGTATCTTCTGGTGCTTATCTGCGACTTGTTTCATTGTTTTCCTCGCCTCCGTTAATCCTCTGATTGTTTCTTTTTGACTTTTCATCTCTGCAATATGGGTATTTCCTCAAGTAGGTACTTGTAAAAGTTCACATTGGGGAAGGGCCAAAGCCAACTGGAACATTCTTTATGTTGCAGAGTTTTGTGTGTAAGTTCGTTTTCTTGAGTCAGTGGGGTTTAGCACCTATGAAGTTTTTCCAAAGCGACATTACTTTTCTCCCCCTCTGGCAGGGATAAACTGCTTCCTACAAGTATAACTTGTCTCTGTGATTTCTCTCGTAGACTCATTTTTTTCTTCTTCTGGAATAAAACCAAGTATAAGGGTGCTCCTCCTGCCAGCATATACACTCACTTTTTGCTGTTTCATATAAGATAATAGGTTTTCCATCTCAGGGTAAACCTCCACCTTTCAAAAGTGTGGGTTTACTTTTTCTTTTTCCAAGATATGTGCTGCAGTATCCTCTTTCTTAATGTATTCCTAAATAATCTCCACTACCCTTCCACTTATTTTGTAGTTTGAGGTTCTAGCTATTTCTTAGTTTTGTTAGAAATGGACTATATCTTTTTCCTCTTCATTTTCCTTCTTGCTTTTGAATAATTTACAGACATACACCCAAAGTCTCTTCCATCCTTTCAAAATTACTCTTATTTGTATATAACTTTTAAGGCCCACAGTATATTAAAACATGTATAACATACAAATGTATTAGGTTGCATGCTTCCTGCATATTTTTACTGATGAGATAACTGACCAACAAAGCTTAGAGAATACTGAAGTCAAGAAAATCCTGTGTGTAACAAATGCTATTATAAAGGTAGATATGTATAGCTGTTGGTCCAGAGAAGTAACATTTTCCTCTTCTGTAAGTCCGCATAAATATCACACACTATGTGGGCAGTATGTGTTGAGGACTAATATCTCCTAGAAACATAATAATGGTAACACACTGGTGATAGATGTACAGTTTGATAGTATAATATTTTGTAAAGCATTTTCACATACATTGTTTCATTGGATCCTCCAAATAACACACTGGATGTGATATTATTATTGCCTATTTATAAATTTGGAACCTGACGCCCACGGGGTTTAAGTGACTGGTTTAAGGTCACATAGCAGAATGTCAAACCCTGGTCACTGGAATACTTAACTACAGCCTGAGATTTAGGGAGTGATAATGTCCCCTTGGTAGGATATGGACCCATGTTAAAAACAAGTCCCATCGGGGGCACCTGGGTGGCTCAGTAGGTCAAGCGTCCAACTTCATCCCAGGTCATGATCCCGTGGTCTATGGGTTCGAGCCCTCCATCAAGCTCGGTGCGGACAGCTCAGAGCCTGGAGCCTGCTTTGGATTCTGCACCTCCTTCTCTCTCTGCCCCTCCTCCATTCGCACTCTGTCTCTCCCTCTCTCAAAAGTAAATAAACATTAAAAAATAAAAATGTCCATTAAAAAAAACCAAGTCCCGTTGTTTAATAAGCTGCCATGTCACAAAACTCTCCTAATCAAAATACGTTAATCCTGAATTCCTTTTTATTTAATGAGGTAAAAGTAGATGAAGATGTCAGTTTCTTCAAGTGCTTGAGGGAATCATTCCAAAATCTGTTAGATTGGCTCCGTAACACAAAAAGAAGAGGAGCTATATTCAATCTTCAGTTTATTGGATCATTGCACCCATTCAAGGCAGGTAACTGAAACCAAAAAGGATTTCAGACCGAGAGCTGGAAAACAGTGGAATACTCTTTGTAAACTTACACATTTTATTTTCAACTTACTCAGGTTTCAGTTGACCAGGGACTTGGTATCAGGTCAATTACTATTTGAGAGTATATCAAATAATCATCAGTTAAAATGTCGTAATAGCTTCATTCTTTGGAAATAAACTGCCTCTTCCATAATTTATTCTGATGCTTTATAGCCAGATGAATGCAATCAAATAATTGAAACTTTTATCACTTCTAAATGTAGCTTAGGCATAGCCAAGTGTATGGTATTTTATTGATTTATTAGTGTAGTCAGTGTGTGTGTGTGTGTGTAGATTAGCAATGCTCAAAGATCTCAAAAGATGTATAAACAATATTTTGAGTTTGTCATCATCTGCCAACCACAACCAATTTTTTTTCACAGATTTATGAGCTCATAACTATTTGATAAGATTGTTTTTAACATAATGAAAAAAACTCATGTCACAGATAGCTGAGAGATTTTTCCCATAGACATTTAAAAAATAATACTGAAAGTTGGGGAATGGTAAAATTTAGTCTTTGAAAGAACTGGCAGTTCCTCCTTGACAAATATTCTTGTCTAGAAGTGTTCACATTTTACTGTTAAAACATGAGTTGCAAAGCTACAAAAAGAAAGGAAGGAATAAAGGAAGGAAGGTAGGGAAGAACAGAGGAAAGGAATCATATTTCACTCAAAAGTATATATTTATGTATTTAGAATTTCATGTGAATCTGTAGAAGAGGCGCTTTTTTATATGAAATCATCATACTGCTTTCTGCACCTAATTCTACAGGCCTTAAAAATGCCTAATTAAAACCTAACTGTATTTTGTAGTTAATTCAGTTGACAGTTGACCCTAGGGAATATTTTGACAGTTAATTATATACATTGACAATTTTTATATGGTGGATATAAATTTATAGTGATACAGCTATAAAATCCCACCCCAGCAACCAAATTTTTGTTCATACAAAGGTCCAGATTAATCTTAATCAGTAGTAAGAAATGTAATTGAGCTAGTTTGATAAGTAATTATTTCCATAGTGCTTCAAAGAGCTTGTCAGTTTTATGAATTGTTTTTCTGCTGCAGTGCAATCTGCAAAAGGATGTATATTTCTAAGGAGTACACGTTGGTGAATGAATAAGATCTCTCCCTTTTTTGTACACACACACATACACGATTTGAAGTTAAATTTGTACTCTCTTGCAAATGTTACTCCATTGCAGACGCTTAATAAACAACTACTCTGAGCCCAAGAACTTGCTGCATTAAAAGTCTGATCGAAACTCCTACCAAAAGAATATACAGCCTAATTGGGAGACAACGCTTTGAAGATACAAACTAATCAGCGAAGTAAGAACTGAATCAGGAACTAAAATACTAGGGCTTTGGGGCAGAGCATCTGAGTTCTTACAGTCCAAGGAGGAAATGGGTCTGTGGGGTTAGAGGAAGTAGATGCGTGAGTTGTGGCCCTGTGGTGTGCTGAGACTTGCAGTGGCTTTTGGTGTCTTGTGGAAGCCAAGGAAGGATTACATTAGAGACGGGGAGATGACTTCAGAGGTGTCTCCCACCCAGGACCTGAACTGAAGGAGTTGTAGGGGAGGTGAAGGTTAGCAGATCACCATGATGCTGCATATTCAGAGACGAAGGAATTAAAAAAAAAACCAAAACTGGTATTGAGTGGGGTGCCTGGGTGACTCAGTTGGTTAAGCTTCTGCCTCTTGGTTTCAGCTCAGGTCATGATCTCCCAGTTCAGTGGGGTTTGAGGCTGGCATCGGGCTCTGCACTGACAGTGTGGAGCCTGCTTGGGATTCTCTCTCTCTGCCCCTCCCTCACTCGTGGTGTCTCTGTCTCTCTCAAAATAAATAAATAAACTTTAAACTGGTGTTGAACAATTGTATTTGGAAGGCACCATCAGAGATTCTAAGTGGTTGCTTTCTTCAAAGTCATAGAAAGTTACTCTCTGCCACCACCTACTCTGTTGGGTCTGTGGTCGCCTAGCCAAATTGACAAATATTTATGGAGCGAGACTCTGTGCTCAGCCCTGGGAAGATTCCATTTCTGTGCCACACACACTGTACCCTTGCCATGTGGAATGGAGATCAGAAGCTCCCTGCACCAGTAAGCACCCTGCAATATGCAAAGCAGTCATTTTTTGCAGACAGTGTGGGAGAGCAGAAAAAAATTACTGTGTTTTCCATTACCCGCTGGATTCCCATCCATCCACCCCTTACCAGTGAATTAAGTGTAAATAAATAAATACAACCAAGTTCACTGGTAACCTTTAGTGCCTTCCATTAATCAGAGTAATAAGGGTCTTTTCTGGGGTCTTCACTGATGCTGTAGAAAGAAAAATGGTGACATGAGGTCAGTTTAACCCCAGCCCTGTGACACTTTGTCAATACCGTATTGGCAATTCAGTTATGGTGAAAAATAAGGGCATTATTTAGTTGTTAGGTGTTAGTAAATAGATTATTTATTATGTTGTCTGTCATCAATCAGAACCCCAAGCCAACAAGATACCAGCTGCCTGAATAATTTTCCTGCAAAGGCCTGAAACAGTCGGCTTGGGCTCCCTCCCTCTCTTTTCCCTCTCCCATTCCCTCCCTCCCTCCCTCCCTCCCTCTCTCCCTCTGAGAGTGTGTGTGTGTGTGTGTGTGTGTGTGTGTGTGTGTGTGTTAGAAAATGTTATAATATTTGAGGTTGATGAATGTGGGAATTTATTAACAGGAAATGAAAACTGACAGGTATTTAACTTTTAATGTGAAATAATCTACTATAACATAAAAAACTCAAAATAATACTAACTGTTTTAATTGTCCATGGTAATTAAACTGTCACTCTGGTAATTAAAAAGATAGGTGGATACTAAGTTATTGACACAAGCTCTTCAAATAAAGTGGGTTAATTTTAAAACTAAATTTAACTTAAATTGAATGATTGCCTGGGTGTCTCTTACTGTGTGTGTGTGTGTGTGTCAGCATCAAAATCTGTTTTTATCAGGGTTTACCAGGAATAAACCCCAAGTAACTGAGTCAGCATGTGTTAAAATGCCTACTAATAAAAATTCCTGGTAATAAAGTCTCACTTTTTCTGAAAAGATTATTTATCTAGTGAGAGAACTACACTTTGGGAAATAGGTGTATATATGTATGTGTTCAGCTCATGTCACATATTTAAGTAAATTCTAGATGAATTCAAGTGAAAAATTTTTAATTAAACAGTTGTAAAGATATTTCTATATGAGGGGCGCCTGGGTGGCTCAGTCAGTTAAGTGTCCAACTTCGGCTCAGGTCATGATTTCACGGTTTGCGGGTTGGAGCCCCGCATAGGGCTCTGTGGTGACAGCTCAGAGCCTGGAGCCTGCTTCAGATTCAGTCTCTCTCTCTCTCTCTGCCCCACCCCCGCTTACACTCTGTCTCCTTCTCTCAAAAATGAATAAACATTTAAAGAAATTTTATATATCAAATCTCTTGAAGAAAATGAATATGTCTGTACCTGAAATTCCATAAAAATCCTATAATCTTCCATTCTCAGTCTCTCCTTGTCTGGTTTTGGTACAAAGATATATAAGCTTTGGGTGGCTCAATTGGTTAAGCACCCACCTTTGGCTTGGGTCATGATCTCGTGGTTTGTAAGTTCGAGCCCCTCATTGGGCTCTGTGCTGACAGCGTGAAGCCTGGAGCCTGCTTTGGACTCTGTGTTTCCCTCTCTTTCTACCCCTTCCCTGCTCACGCTCTGGCTCTCTCTCTTCTCTGTTTCTCAAAAATAAATAAACATTAAAAAAGAAAGAGCAGTTTCTCTATTCTTGTCAGAAAAATAAGTCTTATGTTGGGAAGTATTTCCTCTTTCTGTATTTCTAGAATAGTTGGTTGAATATTGGTTTGGTCTATTAGAACTCATCTAGTGTTTTCTTTATGGGAAGATTTTTAATGATTGTTTTCATTTCTTTTATTATTAAGGGACAATTGAAGCTATTCTTCCTGAATCAGTTTTTCTAAGTTGTATTTTTCTGGGAGTTTTTCCATTACGTCTAGTTGTTTAATTCAACTGGCATAAAATTATTTGTAGTATTCCTTAATTATATTTAAAATTTCACCTGTATATATTGTTATCTTTCCCTTTTCTTCCATAAAGTGATTATTTCTATTTTCTTTTCTTGATCAGTGTTACCGAAAATGTCTTTGATTTGTTTTTTAAGAGAGCAACTTTTGGTTCTTTTATGCTGTCGTTTGGTTTTTTCATTGGTTACTGCTTTGACCTTTGCTATGTCCTTCTCTTTACATTTTTTGGTTTATTCTGTTCTACCTTTTAAACCTTTTTAATTAGACATCATTTGTTAAATTCTTTTCCACCACAGTCACTTAAATGTATAAAATACCTCTTTCACTGTATCCTAGTGAAAGTTTTGACATGTATAATTTTCACAGTGCATGTAATAGACACTTTTTTTAAAAGCCACCAACCTGGGCGCCTGGGTGGCGCAGTCGGTTAAGCGTCCGACTTCAGCCAGGTCACGATCTCGCGGTCCGTGAGTTCGAGCCCCGCGTCGGGCTCTGGGCTGATGGCTCGGAGCCTGGAGCCTGTTTCCGATTCTGTGTCTCCCTCTCTCTCTGCCCCTCCCCCGTTCATGCTCTGTCTCTCTCTGTCCCAAAAATAAATAAACGTTGAAAAAAAAAATTAAAAAAAAAAAAAAAAGCCACCAACCTGACCACTTCAGACCCCTTGAAAATGTAGGCAAGTCTTCCCCTGACGTGTTTGGCGGCTTGGGAAAGGGTAAAAACTGGGATGTCTATATTTCCATATCTAAATGCGTAAAAGCTATAAATCAAGTCTACACACTATACATAAAACATGTTGTATCCCCCTGCTTTGAAAAATAGACGTCCACCCAACAAAGTAGAAGATTTTGTGTAAAATTACGGTTTTTATGTCACTTAAAGTTGGCAAAATTGTAATAACAACTGAAGGTAATTATTTTTTAAATGTGTATCTAGAGAGAGAGCGTGAGAGAGCACATGCAAGTGGGGGAGGGAAAGAAGGAAAGGGAGAGAGAGAATCCCAAGCAGGCTCCATGACCAGCACGGAGCCTGGGGTCGATCTCATGACTGTGAGATCATGACCTGAGCTGAAATCCAGAGTCAGACACCCAGTCGACTGAGCCCCCCAGGCGCCCCTGAAGTTAACTATCATTGCATCTCTCCAGGTGTTCATTTGATAAGGTAGTGAATGTTGACTGAGGAATGAAATAAAAACCACCGTAATTCATAACTGATTATATACTTATTTGATTAGATTTACTTTTTTGCCTTCATTTCCGAAAAGTCACTTATTCTTTTAAATTTCTTGATCAGTTTATTTTTTTAAGTTTTTATTTAAATTCCAGTTAAGTAGCCTGCAGTGCAGTAGTAGTTTCTGGTGCACAGTATAGTGATTCAGCACTTCCATAAATCACCCAGAGCTCATCACAGGTGTTCTCCTTAATCTCCATCACCTATTTCACCCATCCCCCTACCTACCTCCGTTCTGATAACCATCAGGTTATTCTGTATGGTTAAGAGTCTGTTTCTTGGTTTGTCTCTCTCTATCCCTGTCTGTTTTTTCCCCATTGCTCATTTGCTTTGTTTCTTAAATTCCACATGAGTGAAATCATTTGAAATTTGTCTTTCAGAAAAATCACTTATTATATTATAATCAAGACACTTACATGATTTGTTTTCCACTAACATTAATGTTCTAAAAAATTTAAAAGTAAGGGTTCCTGGGTGCCTCAGTCGGTTGAGCATCTGACCCTTGATCTCGGGGTTGGTGAGATGGAGCCCCATGTTGGGATTCTCTTTTTCTCTGCCCCTCCCCTGCTCTCTCTGTCCCTCAAAATAAATTTTAAAACTTTAATAAATAAGTAAGTAAATAAATAGGTTGCAGTTGCACTCAAGTATACATGTAAATATTTGCCCACCAAAATATACAATTCAGAAATATTTCAGGAAACTGAAACTTTATAGTGTAAATTTTAGAATTTTTAGTTATTGTTATATATGTGTGTAAGATCATTTGAAACCTAGTCCTTGATGTCTCTCTAGTTTTTAATATAACGAATCAGTAGGTATCACACATTGCATGTGCTGTATTAAGCCTCCAAATCTGTGAATGAAAGAGTAATACGACTTGTTTAATACTGGAAATTTTTCTGTACCGTCATGTGCAGCTGTTGCAAATACTGTGTTAATTTGTGAGTCCCTCTACAACCACACACTGGACACAAAGACAAAAAATGGACACTTGAGACTACGGAGCAATATTTATTGTGTGAGGACCTTTTGCACTCACCCAAAAGGAAAGGATTTAGCAAGCAGATTAACTTACTTTTTCTTTTACCTGAAGTCTTCTGTCCCCTCGAATCCTCCCTGCCTTCTAAAGCAGTATCCATCTCCAACAACCCAAACCTCACCACAGTTAGACTTTATCACCCTTTGTTTAGATGCTATCCTGAACAAGTCTGGAGCCTTAATGGAGTCAGTCATGAGAGTGGTTGTGTAGCGTATGATGATGCTGTGTCGGCACTTGGTGTGTGTGTTTTATGATGTGAGAACCTTCTCTAACACATGGGCCCACAGGAGGTCCTCTCTTGCCCAGCTCTCAGGGTAGTGCCAGGTCGGCTTTCCCATCCTGGCTGGCCCAAGGCTGCATAACCATCTACAACACAGTTGTGGTCAGGTAACCATCCTCCTTCTTGTTGCTAGCCACTTTGGCCCTATCCTACCCTTTTTCTATTTGAAAAGGAGGGATCTTTAGAGTCTTCCTGTACCTCTTGTAAAACTAGCAATATGTCCAAGAGTGTGTCCTTTCTAGGATATAATTCTAGAACCCCTGTACTGTTTAGTAGCCAAAGGTTTCCTTTGAGTGCCAAGCTGGCCATCATTCCAGAATGGAAGTCTCCCCAGTCCAATATGGTGAGATTTTCTATGCCATCATATCCTTCTATAATGATTGCAAGTTCTTGGAGGCCAGGGCACACACGATGCCTGGCACACTATACACTCTTAATAAATATTTATTGAAATACCATTGCCAAGAAGTCAGAAAAGAAAGGGGCTCCATGGATGGGTTTTATTTGATAAAAGCAAAATTCTCTGTATGTGAAGAAAATTCCCAGTAGCCTTAGGACAATAATTACAGCAAATATTACAGAGAGCTGGCATCTTTAGTTTGAACAGAGTTCACACAAATCGACGAGAGAAAAATGAAAACTGATATGGTAAATGGGCAAAATACCTCAAAGACAATTCTCAAAGGAGAAAATATAGCTAGAATTAAACTGTAATGAACACAATACCTTGGAACCAATTTGGCTCTCAAAAGCCTCAAAGTATTCACTTTATTTGACCTAATAATTCCACTGCTAAACATCTAAGAGAATTGTAAATTTTGGAAGAGAAAGTTTTATTTATCTAACTCAAGCATAGTAGGGCCTTTCTTTTTTCCTCACAAGATGTTCTCTGGCCCCTTTGCTGGGGCTAGAGTGGGAGGAGAGTCAGGACCCAGAATCCAGGCATTCAGAGTCAACAGCAAGGTTACTAGAGCATTCCAGAACACTAGATGTTTGCCCACGATTGAGTTTCATGCTGCCTGCTGGCAGTGAGTAACACTGCGTCCCCGTGGCAGCCATCAATACCAGAGCCTGATGGAGGCACAAAAAGAGATTTTCAAATAATCACAGGGCTGGAGTGCAAAAGGCTTTCATTCTGACTATATACAAATGGGAAGTTTTGCTCACAATCAGTAGCATTTCAATTCAGAAATAGCTACTCCTGCAGAATGTTATCTGCAAGTGGCCTTGAGTACCTTGGGAATGTGGGGCTTCAATTCAAGTGGAACGGCTTCAAAAGTGTATTAGCAGAAGGATGGGAACATCTCAGTTTACCCAGCCAGCTGCCCAGGCCTCTTTATGGACCAGAAGCTCTCTGCCCAGGTAGCCCCTCGTTGGTGTTAATTAATACAAGTGATTTTCCTTGGAACCATGGTGGCACAGAACGTAGAAACTGACAGTGGTTCCTAGCTGTCCATCAAGAAGCACTAATGCGCCTTGCTGCCACCTGCCATTAGGAGAGCTTTTTACCACCACCAGGCTCCTTGTTGTTTCTCTTCAGAATGCACTCAGCTGGATCAGCCTGTAATACACTAACGTGATTTCAACTAAACAACAGAGCAAAATACCAGAGGAGGAGGGTACTTGGAGCTGAAAAGAAAGGGAATGAAATCACTATCATTACCTCCCTAAACTTCAACAGCTATGAAAGAGCCCTCTTCCTGACAAGTCCAGATCCCTAATTTCAGACAGTGTAATGGCAGCTAGCTTTGCAGACCAGAAGCAGAAACACTTGTCTGCTGATGAGATCTCTTTCCTCTCCCATTAAATGGTGGAGATGAGCCCCGGATCTGTCCCAGCCCAAGGTTTGAGCCTCTGACCTCATAGTCAGTTCAATCCTTAAGCAGTGGTTTGTAGACTCCATTTAGAATCACACTGAAAATTCATAATAACTCTGGACTCACATTCTGGACTATCATTGGAACACAAGGACCCCAGAAACCCAACCATGGAGCCCCTTAAACCGTGAGCTAGTCCTCTCTGCACTCTTGCCCCCCCACTCCCCATTTCTGGGTCTGTAACATGCTCCTTGATGAAGCCTGGGGCTCTCGTCTGCTGACCTAGGAAGCAGCATTTCAACCTTTCCCAGCAGAGTTCTGGGGGCCCCGTGGGGAGAGTATCCTTGTCACTCTATCTGTAGTCATTCGTGGTAAAGAATCTGCTCTACAGAGACCCTTCCCAGTCTGACTTCCCTCTCGGCGGAGTTATGTATATAGTTCTCTAATGATGTCAAAAAGCCGTTTGGTGCTAAGGAAAAACAAAAACAATTATGGTAAGAAATTAAGAGCAAAATTACATAAGCCTTTTTAAAAAAAAAAATTGGTATTCTAGCTGCATTTTTCAACTAAGAGTCATAAAATCATTTCCCAAGCCAGAAGTATCATTATCCTCATTTCACAGGTGGAAAACCGGGAATTACAGAGAGGTTAATGGCTGTGTCTAAAAGCACACAGCACGCCCTCGTCAGAAGGAACTGGAATTACAGGTATCATCAAGGGTTCATACTGTTCTGCGATAACCCAAACTTTATGAACAAGTTTGGCTTGGCCCTAATTGGCATTCAATTTTAAAAAATGTCTTTCATTAAAAAATATAATTTGAGGAACTGGGTAATTGACTCACATTTGATTAAGGCAGAGTCTATTGGATTAACATGATTAATAGATAAAATTATAATCAAACAGAAAGCAGTACAAAAGGTGACTAAGTCATGGATCACATTAAGATACTAAATTTTTAAAAGATGGATATGCTGGGTTTTTTTTTTACATTAGTAATATTCATTTCACAGTGGATCTCACACTGTTCAGCTATGGTCGGTAGTGTAATTAGAAGGAAGTTTGTGTTCAGGATTAAAAGAAGAAGTACTTGGGAGGTGTTTTGATTTCACAGTAAGGAAAACCCCAGCTGCCCTCTTTCTGACTCTCCCCAAATCATGTGGTACAGTAGCCATTTCTCAAACTGATAGTGAAGTAGGCCACCCCAGTGGTTATCTCTGCTCAGAACTAAATATAGTTCATGCCACATCAAACTCCAAAGCCCCTTTTAGGAACTGTAACATGCACCAGCCTGTACTGGGATAACATATTCTACGGGTTTTTTTTTTTCTATAAATGCAAAATTATTTCCCATAGAAGCTAAGTTCATTGATATGAAAGTATTCTAGCATTAGCCACTTCCAGGTGGCCAGGCGAGGAAGTCAAATAAAAACCAGACTGCTCGGGCATTTTATGTCCATCTTAATTTTTTTTTTTTTTTTTTGCCCCAGAAATGCAAATTGCTGTGGTATAAGTGGAAGTGAATGTGAATATAACATTCTTTTCACCACCAAGAATTTGTCTGTTTCAGACGGACTGGGTGGTGGCAGGCTCCTTCCCAACACTTCCACATCTGCCTCAGCTGGGAGGGTGGAAGGAACGGGGAGAAATTTCAGCCATTCCATAATCTTCATCGGTGTCTCAAAAGCCAAGTCATATAACATACAATATCAAGAAAAAGTGGCCTCTGAGGCAAGCACAGCTCCAGAGCAGTCTCCTGGCCGCCACCCCACTGGCTTCCGGATTTTCCTGGAGGAAAAAATCTGGGAGCACCACCACTGGACCTGTTCTTACCATGGTGTTACTTCTAGGAAGCATGCTCTGGTCAGGCAAATGTGTAAGAATACGGGACCGAAAGGGGGCAGTTGAACAATCCAAAGTCAGCTTTCTTTGCTTCCAAGAATGACAAAACGTTTAAGGATCAAATCACATTTTCTGTTGATAAGGATTTGGAGAAACAAGTAATCTCATATACAACTTGTCAGAGTATATAACAGAAGTAAGTTTGCTAGCACCTGTAAAGTATTACTATCCCCTTTGACCAAGTCATTCCATAGATACCTGTGCACAGTGGTATGGATTCAGGGCTGTTTACTATAGCATTTTTTGCATAGCAAGATATTGGAAACAACCTAATCATTTATAGGTAGGAAAATGGTTAAATAAATGATGGTTTAGTTATACTTCAAATACATCTCTTTTTTAACAAGTAGATTAAACCATAATGTCAAGGCCAGTCTCCTGGCCGCCACCCCACTGGCTTCCAGATTTTCCTGGAGAAAAAAATCTGGGAGCACCACCACTGGACCTGTTCTTACCATGGTGTTACTTCTAGGAAGCATGCTCTGGTCAGGCAAATGTCTAAGAATTAAAAAAGATTTTCATGATGTATGCTTGTAATGTTTATTTATTTTTGCGGGAGAGAAAGAGACAGACAGAGTGTGAGTGGGGGAAGGGCAGAGAGAATGGGAGACAAAGAATCCAAAGCAGGCTCCAGGTTCTGAGCTTTCAGCACAGAGCCCAATGCAGGGCTCAAACTCACACCGTGAGATCATGACCTGGGTTGAAATCAAGAACCGGATGGTTAACTGAGCCACCCGGGCACCACCCCCCCCAACTCCCATGACATATTTCTAAGTGAAAAAAGCAAGTGGTAGAAATGTATACTCATATAATATGATCCTATTTACGTGTTTTTAAACAGTTGGTGTGTATTCCATGGTTTCAAATGGATAGAAAATGATCAGAATGGACACATCTCCAACTGTTAACAGGTGCCCTCTGGGGAGAAGAAATGAGCTAGGAGAGGGAGAGAGGTGAGGGGATGGAGGAGGTATTTCATTTGCCACTCAATATACTTCAGGAATCTATCCTGATAAGTACATGGTGTTTTATCATTAACAAAAAAAAGCTTGTCATTGGCATCTCCTCACGAGGCACTAGGTAGCTTTCCACCACAGTTACCGCTCTGCAGTTCCCTGGCTCACATGCACGGATGATCTGCTTCCTCCTTCTGATCGGGTTCTCTGGCAACCTGCCTGAAATACAAAGATAAAGAGAGAATTCTGAAAGCAGCTAGATACAAACAGGACTTAACCTAAAAAGGTAGACGCATAAGGGTAATAGCAGACCTGTCCACTGAAACCTGGCAGGCCAGAGGGGAGTGGCAGGAAATAGTCAATGTGCTGAATCGGAAACATAGGCAGCAAGAATCCTTTATCCGGCGAGGCTGTCATTCAGGACAGAAGGAGAGAGAAAAGTTTCCCCAGACCAACAAAAACTGAAGGAGGTCATGACCCCTAAATCAGCCCTGCAAGAGATCCTAAGGGGGACTCTGCAGGTGGAATATTGCAAAGACTACAAAGGACCGGAGACATCACCACAAGCATGAAACCTACAGATGACACAGTAACACTAAATCCATATATTTCACTGATAATGCTGAACGCAAATGGAGTAGATGCTCTGTCAAATTGCCTGCGTTGTCTCAGTATGTATATTCTGTCAAGGCACATGCTGTCTGATTGAACGCAGGTATCCTTTTGAGGTCTTCCAACTCGTATCGATTCTGCCTACACCACAGAGGGTGGTACTTATCTCTAAGGGCCATAACCCCAAGGATGGTGGCATAGTCAATGGAGAGGTTGTGCAGTATGCAGACTGCTTCTCTGAGGCCAGACTTTTGCTTTTTTTATATATATTTTTTATTTTTTAGAGAGAGTGAGCACAAGCAGGGAAGAGGGGCAGAGAGAGAGAGAGAGAGAGAGAGAGAGAGAGAGAGAACATTAAGCAGTCTCCATGCTCAGTGAAGAGGCTGATGTGGGGCTCATTCCCTTGGGTCATGACCTGAGCCCAAAGAGTGGGATGCTCAACCAACTGAACCACCCAGGCGCCCCTCTGAGGGCCAGACTTTTAGAGATACATGTATTAATTTAAATAGAAGATGTCTTGCAAGACATACGAGCAGAACCTGGTCAGGCTGAATGGTAAGATGTGGGAAAAACGTAGGGAGAATGTTGTCCATGTTTTTACTCTGGAGTCCAGAATCGTAGATTATATCATAGAGTCTTTGGGATTATTTTCAGACACTGCCTTAAATCCTCTCCGGAACCATGGTAGGGACATATACAAACAAATAAATAAACAAATAGCACTTACTGAATACTTATTATGTGCCAAGTAATGTTCTGAGTGTTTTTCACACAACGTTTTCCTTTAAGCCACCCAAAAACATATTCATTAGAAATCGTGTCTGCAGTGATTTATCATATACTTTCCAGATAGGAGCCATGTGGGCCTTTTCATTAAGCTTCTGCAACAGGCGAGACAAAGGGAAGTAGCAGGAGAGAAAGAATAACCCTCTAAGAACCTCTAAAACCGGGTGGAGGATGTGCTTACAAACGCTCAGGACACTCCAGCTTGAGAGTCAAGCCTTGATGTTCTTAACCGCCAGAAATACTAAAGAAATAGCTTTGTTTCTACTTTCTTTCAGGTGGCTTTTTCTGTCCAGGCTGTAATTGGAAGACCTCACTGAAGGGATAACTGGTCGAACAGGGCAAATAAAGAACAAAACGTTCACTTCTCTCTCTCTCTCTCTCTCTTTCTCTCTCTTTTTTTGCTTGTAGACCAGGTCCTCATGGGTACTGTTTTCTACACTTCCCTTAAAAGCCTGGAAGAATAAAAACAAAAATTTATAACATCTTTCAATTGCATAATTAGGTTTCACTGCTATAGGAAGCCCATCTTTATTTGTGACACAGTCAAGTCTAAAATGCATTCCAGGTGTCTGACCTTGCCCACGGAGCATGTCAGAAGGTTGGGGCTCTGGGGTGCTTGGGTGGCTCAGTCAGTTAAGTGTCCAACTTTGGTTCAGGTCATGATCTCACAGTTCATGAGTTCGAGCCCCACGTCGGGCTCTGTGCTGACAGCTCAGAGCCTGGAGCCTGCTTCGAAACCTGTGTGTCCCTCTTTCTCTGCCCCTCCCCCACTCACGCTCTGTCTGTCTCTGTCTCTGTCTCTGTCTCTGTCTCTCAAAAGTAAATAAACATTAAAAAATTAAAAAAAAAAAAAGGTTGGGGCTCTGATTTGGTCAAGGGTTCTGAGACCATGAGCTGGTAGTGGGTGAGAAGCATACTTCTGAGAGACAATGTCCAAATGTAGGTGTCATTCATGTACCAAACACATAGTGCAAACAAAGTATGGGTCTAAAGGAGGTGGGTGGAAAGGCATCAAGAGACACTCAGAACCAGCCCAAGAGACTTAAGAGCAGTTCATCTCCCCTCTGGAGAGATTCAGATTCATATGTTTCCGAAGATGGGTGCTGAGGGCTTGTTGTAGAGCCTGTTGGGTGGGATGGAAGCTGTTAGAAGTACTAACAACTGTTTCACCTGTGGGGAACCAGGTCTCACTATGCACTGAGAAGGAACTCCATAAATACTTAGGCAAATGGTTTAACTTTTGTTCAAGAAAAATGACCTCTCTTAAATGGTTATTGAAGCAATTTGCAGCTGACTGTTTCAGATACAAGCTGTCAGGAAAGCTAGATGTCAGACTGCTTCTGTTGTCATTTAGGCTGAGAGAGAGTTTACCTTGCCTGTCATGCATGCGCGCGTGCGCTCGCACACACATGCGCGCGCACACACACACACACACACACACACACACACACAAGCATATTGTTCTAATAAAGAACACACAGTAGGAAAACAGGAAAGGAATCGGCATGGTCCCAAAACACCCAGTTCCCTCTGTTTGTTCACTGAATTCACTGGACAAAAATAGCAACATTGTATTTGCTACTAATCCAGATAGAAAATTAATTTCAACCTAACAGTTTACAGTGCTTGGCACTGTAGTGTGGACAGCAGGAATGCATAAGTTGTCTTTAATGTTGGGAGATTCACAGTCTTGTGTGAAACATGACATCTAGACATATCAATCAGGTAACTTCTCAAGACAGGAATAAACTTTGCTAAATACCAAATTACTTTGCCATAACTTACATTTCCATTGTTCCCTCAAGCGGCCAATTTCATGGCCTAAGAGATGTCAGAGGTCTTAACTGCTACTCTTTGGAAGAGTTTGGCACACAGTATCAAGCCCTTATTGATTCAATTGATACGGTTCTAGACCACCAGGGCCCATTAGGGCAGACATGGAGGAAGGAGTAGAATAGATAAAAAGGTTCTATGTAAATGCCAGGATCTTCACAGCATAAGGAGAAGCCTGATGTGAGAAGCTGGTTACAAGAAAGAGATTTATTCCGCAAAAGTGCTTATCTTCATTTAATGTTGACTACCCAGGAGGTATGGTCGTCCTCACATCTGCTCTAGAGTGTAAAAGGAAAGACATTTCTATTTATTAGGTTTGAGAAGATTTCAAGGGGCTGGGCAGGTTGGTTATTGTTTTAAAGGAATGAAGTCAAGTGTAGACAACTTTAAAACATTGCTGCTACATCCATGCGTCTAATTGAGACACTTGTAGGTCGTCAGGCTCTAGAGTATAACAATTTGTCAGCATAGGACACAGAGTGGACCAATTTAATAATTGCTGCAGGGGTTAGAATTTCTACAGCCTTTGATCAGATTTTTTTTTAGGTCAGTAACATTTAGAGGTAGATAAAAATATCAAGTAATTGCTAAGAAACTAGATGGTTTGTGGCTAATTTGCAAAAGCAGAGATTACGTTATTTGAATTTTACCCACTTAATGAAAAAGTCTTGAGATTTTTAGGAAGAGCACATTAATGTTGATAACCTGGTGTGCAGCCCAGTCTCCAGTGGGCAAACATCTGCCATCTTTCCGGACACTCCCTCTTGCTTGCTCACTGGGGCCTCTACATCCGCTGTGACTTTTGTGTCCTACCTGATAATAAGATTATGTGTGACACCATTGCTCCTTTACTAGCTCCTTTTACGAAAATGGAAAATGAAGCCATCTGTTCTTTCTTTAGAATGGGGCAGGATAAAGAAAATCGAAGTCTAAGGGAGCCTGGGTGGCTCAGTTGGTCGAGCATCCAACTCTTGGTTTTAACTCAGGTTGGGATCGAGCCCGGTGTTGGACTCCGTGCTGAGCACGGAGCCCACTTGAGATTCTCTCCCTCTCTTCCTCTGCCCCTTTCCCCTGCTCTCACACACGCTCACTCTCTCTCTGAAAGAAAGAAAGAAAGAAAGAAAGAAAGAAAGAAAGAAAGAAAGAAAGAAAGAAAAAGAAAGAAAGAAAGAAAGAAAGAAAAGAAAAGAAAAGAAAGAAAATTGAGGTCTGATATATAATCACTAAAATGCCTATCTGTTATTTTAAGAGAGTTGCTATGCAAATCTGAGAGGTAGAAGGGAACAGCAAAGGTGTTAGGTGTTATTACTTGAGGGCACTGTTCCCTCTCCAGCCTAGACAGTGTTTCTGGAAGAGCCGTCACAGATCTAGTTAATCTCTTCTGAATGTGTTTCTGGGCCTATGACCTTTAAAAATCAGGCACCAGCCCTGAAGGCAGTAGTTCAGCAGAAGGGCAGCCACACCGTGGTGGCCTACCTTGAGTTTGTGCTTCTCCAGAAGCATTCAGACTTGTTCCAGTGACCCCCAATTCACCACCAGATAACCTGCTCTCTTCCTGTTGTGTTTAGAAACTGGAGAGGGAGGTATTCCAGCACCAATACTCCAATACTCTTTGGAGCATTTCCTTCCACTTTAAAAAGACTGATTTCTTTTTTGACCTAGTGTAGGAGTCTGCTTCAACAGCAGACATTTATTTCTCACAGTTCTGGAAACTCCAAGTCCAAGATCAAGATTCAGTTTCTGGTGAAACCTTTTCTTGGCTGTGTTCTTGTCATGTCATTTCCTCAGCATGCACTCGGGGAGAGAGAGAGAACGAGATTTCTGCAGTGTTTTCTTGTAAGGACACTAATCCTATCCTAAGAGCCCCCACCTCTGTGACCTCATTTAACCTTAAGTCCTTCCAGAGAGTCCCCATCTCCAAATACAGCCATGCTGGGGGTCAGGACTTCGCAAGCATTCAGTCCATAACACGGAAGGTACCTCTCATTTTGTCTTCTTTTTCCCACTCATCACACATAATCTTGCTGCAGCACACTCTTCAGAACCACCTTTTCACCTGTTTCAGCCGTATCATTCTCATCTATGCTCCTTGCTAAAAGTTTGGGTCACTTCAGGGAAGTAGAGTGAAGAAAATGTAAAATCACTGAGGTAGAATCCTATTAAATTTTAGTGCATTCTCTCTCAGTATTTTTCAGTGCATTTCTTTATTTTACTTATAGAATCTATATTTACAGAATGGATTACATAAATTTAATACCAGCTTCTATCTCTTAACATTGTATCCTAAGTATTTCTCCACTGTTGTTAAAAATTATTTGACCACGTGTCTTAACAACTGCCTAATATTTTATGAGAGGACAGTACCAGGATTTATTTAATCAACTCATAGTGTTAAATTAAAAAAAAAAATCAACTCATAGTGTTGAACATTGGAGTTGTCTCCAGGTTTTCACTATTGTAAATAATATTTTAAGTAACATGGCTTGCAAACATTTGTCTGTGTTTCATATTTATTTTAGGCTGGGTTGCTGGTAGATCAAATAACAGAAATATTTAATGCCCTTATACGTATTGCCAAATTGTTTTACGGAATCTCAACAATGATTATTCATCATTTTAACAAATACTATTTGAAAAATAAATAAAAAATAAAAATACTATTTGAAAATAGAAATAAGCACAGATCAAAGAACTTTATTCAGTCACCTAAAATAGCTATTGTTAAAATTTCAAAAAATAAATAGAATTATATTGTTTTAAATCTTATTTTTTTCATTATAGTAGTTTTGATTTTGTTCATGACATTGTTACTCTTCCATACTATTTTTTTTAATGTCTATTTATTTTTGAGAGACACAAACAGAGTGTGAGTGGGGGAGAGGCAGAGAGAGAGGGAGACAGAATCTGAAGCAGGCTCCAGGCTCTGAGCTGTCAGCAAGAGCCCAACACAGGGCTTGAACCCACGAACCGTGAGATCATGACCTGAGCCAAAGTCAGATGCCCAACCCATTGAGCCACCCAGGTGCCCCTCTAATGTAGTGTTTTGTTTTTTTTAATTTTTTTTTAATGTTTATTTTTGAGAGAGACAGAGGCAGAATGCGAGTGGGTTGGGGCAGAGAGAGAGGGAGACACAGAATCCGAAGCAGGCTCCAGGCTGTAAGCTGTCAGCACAGAATCCAACGCAGGGCTTGAACTCACGAGCTGTGAGATTATAACCTGAGCCGAAGCCGGACACACTCAACCAACCGAGCCACCCAGGCACCCCTCTTCCAGAGTGTTTTAAAGGCTGTCTTGTGTTTTGTTGTGTGCACACATTATAAGTTAATTAGCCAGTTCCCCATTTTCTAATTTTTGTTTATTAGAAATAAGACGGAACTAAACATTCTTAGGTAAGACTTTAAGTACATCCCAGATGCAGAATTTTGTAGCAAAATGTTAGTGCTTAACGATAAATTGTACTCTCAAAGTTTGTGCTGATACATATTTTCATCAACCATGTAAGAGCAGGATCTTCATTGGTAGGGAGCATAACATGTAATCATTCTACATTTAATAAGTGGAAAATCAGATTTCAGTTAAATGTCTATCTCTGTTTAGAAGTAAGGTTGAATATTTTCCATCTGCTTATTGGCCAGTTTTAATTTTTTATTAATTACCTATTAGTGTTCTTTGACCATTTGCTATTGGAAATAACCATCATTCTCTTGTTGATTTGTAGTATCTTACTATATTTTCAAGCAGCGTTTCTTAAACTATGTTCCACAGAGAATTCGTGTTCCATGAAATGATAATAAATGTTCTGCTAAAATTGAAAAAAAAATTGATACTGGAGATATTGTTTATGAAACGATGTTTTTTTAATTTTAATTAAACAATTATTTTTAGGCATGTATGTAAGAAAAATATTGAACAAATAAAATAGTGGTTAGTATTTGATATCTGTTTTGGGGATATAATCAGTTATACCTGAGAATGTCAGGAAGTGGCATGAGAAAATACCTAGTATATATATATACATCCAGTGTTGTCACTGATCATTCCATGGTCATGAGAACATCATGTATCTTAAAATATCAGTGTATATTTGTGATATATTTAATGTTATATAGCAATTATGGATCAAATTTTAACTCGTTTTGCATCAATTAATTTGCCTTTGAGACTACCTATTCTTTTTCTTTTTAAATTTTTAAAGGTTTTTTTAAAGTTTATTTCTTTATTTTGAGAGAGACAGAGACCGTGTGAGTGGGGGAGAGTCAGAGAGAGAGAATCCCAAGCAGACTCTGCACTCGTAGACACTGAACTCACACCCACAAAACTGTGAAATCATGACTTGAACTGAAAGCAAGAGTCGGACGCTTAACCAGCCAGTCCACCCAGGTGCCCCAAGAGACTACTTGTTCTTGTGTGCTTCTTACTGTCATTTGCCAAAATAGCCTTTGCTGGTCTCATTTATACTTACAGCTAAAGTTTAGAAATAAGATTGTTGAGATTGCCTCCCAAAATTCCCTTAGTTTTTTTTTTTTTTTTTTTTTTTTTTTTACTGTAATTGCAGTAATTTCATTGATTTATTTGGAAAGAGCTTACCTTTGTACAAAGTGAAACTTTCCCATTCAGGAACCTGAATTTTTTCTCCAATTTTTCAAGTCTTATACTTTTCTTTTTCTTTTTTTATAACTAGGAGGTTCTCAGCTAATATGGTTGGGCTTTCTTGTACCATCTTGTCTTATTCTTTTGTGTTTCTTTGACATTCCATGTAATAATGGTGTTTTTTCTGTATGCTTGTCTCTGTAACTACATTGTTGAATTTTCTAAAAATTGTTTGAGGCTGTTTCTTTGTCAGTATCAATCATCAAAATATGTTTACTTCTTCCTATAAAATTTGTATAATTTCCCATACTATTACCTCCTTTCTCTCCTTCTGTCTTACTTCTTTTCTTGGTATGAGCAGAGATTTTTATATCCAGGCTGGTTATTACTACATTTACATTGTGATGCTTTTGAAGACTGCTTTTTAACATTTGCATTGTCTCTGTTTTTCTACCATTTCTTCTATACTGAGCCTTATATATTCTTGAGTTCTTTATTTTGATTCACTTATTTACTTTTATTTTTTGTTCAAGTTTATTTATTTATTTTTGAGAGTGAGGGAGAGTGTAAGCAGGGAAGGGGCAGCACAAGAGGGAGAGAGAGAATCCCAAGCAGGCTCTGTGCTGTCAGTGTGGAGCCTGATGTGGGGCTCAATCCCATGAACCATGAGGTCATGACCTCAGCGGAAATCAAGAGTCGTGCACCTAACTGACTGAGCCACCCAGGCATCCTGACATATTTTTACTTTTAAAAGAAAGATATGCTTTTGGTAGTTTCAACATATCTGCATTTCTGATTATATCTTTCTGAGGCTTCTACACTTGAAATCAGATTTTCAGGTCCCATTCCTTTCTTTTCAACCCTCTGGTAGCTTTTGCTCTATTGTCTTCTCAAATTTAGTGTTGCAGTAAAGAAATTTGACATTTCATTTTACTTTGTAAATACTTAGAGGAATCCTTCCCCCCCCCCCCCCCCACACACACAATACAATAAAACCTGTCTAGGTGTGAGTTTTCTCACTAATTTGCCAGCCACTCACTTAACCCTTTGGCTCTGAATATTCAAGCCTTTCATCAGCTGATAGAACTTTTGATTATTACTTCTCTTCTGTCTGCTTGGTCTTCTCCTTCTAGAATTTCTAGTATACATATTTTGAATTTGTGCTGCCTGTCTTCAAAGTTTATCTCTTCTCTTATAAATCTTCTCTAAGTCAGGAGAGAACATCAATAGTGATCAATTTCCTATAACTACCTGTAGTTTGCTTCTTCTGCTTCAGTGCTTGTATTTTTCATCTCTACAACATCTTTTTTGAGCTGCATTTTCTGCACAGTGCTCTATTCATCTCTTCTCTAGCTTTGTACGTTCAAATTCCTCCTGCATCTTGATGAGAACACTTATTTGAAATCTTGCACAGTTTTATCTGTTGGTTCAGTAATAAGAGACAATTTGATTGCTGAGATTTGTCCCCTTCTCTTGAATTGCTCTGTCTTTTCAAAGGTTTTCCACAAGATATGTGCTGGTCTGCTTGTTTGAGTTCAGATGAGTCCGAAAATTGTTGAGACCCTATTCAAACATTTTAGTCCAAAGAAGTGGAGAAAGGAAAAGTTTAAATGTGCTGTCATTTTCTTATGTGTGGAAGCCAATGGAAAATAATGAACGAGCTATTATAGCAGAAGTAGTTACAGCAGAGAGCGTCACCTCTGTGCTTGTGAGTTTTGTTCACATCTTCGTTATGAAAGCCCAGATGACTCCAGGCAGTGGACCCAGTCCAAGATTGTTCTCATAAAGAACAGCTGTAGCAAGTGCCCTATATGAACTTAGCTTATCTAGTCACATCAAGTGTAATAATAACAACAAAAGCTAGCATTTTCTAGTGCTTATAATATGCCAGCCACTGCTCTGATCTATCTAAGTATAAATTGAGTGTAAATACTGCAGAAAGATTCTAATTATCCGTGGTCTCCTCTTCTAGGAGGTTTCCCAGAAAAATTGCCGAGAATGAGATTTGATCCTGCAGCCAACCCATGATAGTTAAAGTGACCATATAATTTATCATCTAAACTGAGACACTTTTGAAAGCAAAAAGGGAGATTAATAACCACACAACAAGGACAAACTGGTACTGTCCCAAGTAAGCTGGAATATGTGGTTACTGAAATCAAAGCATGCACTTGCTTCCGGATTTTGTTGTTCTCGGATTCAATACGTGCTCAAATTGCCCTCTTAAGCAGGAGGTCCCCAACCACCATTTTTAGTAACTGCTTAATAATCCATGTGTTTACCATTGTTTATTCATTTCCTTATTGATGGGCAATTAGACTGCTTCCAATTTGCATCTATTAAATATAATACTGAAATGAACATCTTTATGCATAAACTGTATTTTTTATTTAGATTTTTCCTTTGGATTAAGGGTCTGAATTAAAAGTATGTAGTAAATGCTTTTTTCTTTCTCTTCCTCTGTATCTTTCTCTTCCCCCCCCCCCTCCTTTCCTTTCTCTTTCCTTTCTCTTTCCTTTTTCTAAAAGTCATTAGAGAAACGGGTTATAATATCTTACTGGTTCCCTCATTAGTTAATAAGTTAACTGAAATCTTTGGTACATATTCACTTGGTATTTGTATCAGAGGCATGACTGTATTTCTTTTTAATTATCCTTTAACAGTTTGGAATTCAGCCACCAGGACGGAATCCTCTGTCCCTGTCAGAGTCAAGTAAACTGCACTGCCACAGAGCTACACCTATTAGGAGGAGCTGGAGGGTAGGGGTGAGGGGTGGATTAAGACCCGGCACATCTTTTCTTGGCTTCCAGAGATAAATCTCAAGTGGTAATAGAACTTGAACTTTTCTGCCTCTGTGCTCCTATAGAGTTTCCCCCCTTCTCTCTCCCCACTAATTTTATATTTTCGTTTTGTTTCTGGTTCACACATGAGGAATAAGTTATGGTGGCATCAATAAATAGTGAAATTTGGTTTCCTTGTCTGACTGTTTGGTAAAAGAGGTAAATGGATTAATGGACTATAGAGGTCTGTTCTCTAATGGGTGAAGAAATAGAAAATCTAGGTTGTTAGTCTCTTTTGTTTGCTCATTTGTCTACTTTGGGCTCAAACCAATTAGAATTTCATGCTCATCAGGAGAGGGAACAGTTCTTTGATATTTGGACCTGTGAGTTTTTGTGTGGCTATCTTACTATTAACCTTTGAATAAAATTGTGGAACTGAAGACGTACACTCTCCACATGTATGTGTGTCTATGTGTCTACAATTCAGAAAGTTTTTTACCTTTCATAAAGTGAATACAAAACGTTTTCCTATCTCTGTAATAATCTAGATTATAAAGTCTCTTGAAGAGAACTTAAGAGAACTCTGTTCTGATTGGCTATTATTATTTATTAGAGATAAATAAGATCCTACAAATCAGATATTCCTAAAATTTCCTGAAAAATAAGTAAATTGAACTCCAAATATATTAAGTCTGCTAAACATAAAAGCTATTACATGGACCAAAGCATAATAGGTGGGATGAGGGAAACCCTGGAGGCTGAGAGAGGGACAGTAAAGGTGTCCTGTGGGGATGAAGGGTAGCAGCGGTGACTGGCAATTACTTACACACAAGTGGGTTAACCAGATAAGTAAATATACTGACAATAATGTATTGACGGTTTCTCATTGTCAAAGAAGGGAGTTACTGAAAAGAAGAAAACTACAAGAAACCATGTGGTGTCAGATTCAAATTGAAAGTATCAGTTTGTATTCATGGTTGAATATGTAGATATAAATATCTCTCTCCATATCCTATTTATTTCTAGATATATATAGATATTCATCCTCTAGCTCTGGATACTGAAGAGGCCTGGGTGTCATGGCTCCCAGTGTCACTGTGCAATGAACACATCTAGCTTCCAGATTTTCGTTTCTAAATATGATTCTCCGCTAAAGGGACCCAGGGAGTCTTGGAAAAATAGAAGATTCCTGTGCTGGTGCAGGCAAAGTATGATGAGCGTAAAACATCCTGTACCAGAAAGAGAAAAAGTCCTCAGAGAATAATAGGGACATGTCAAAACAATATGAAAACCAACTTGAAGGAGTTCCCACTAGCTAAATCTTGGACAACTTGAGCAGTAAAACAAATAATGAGGTAACAGATGAAAACCCATTGAATAAAAGAGGAATAAATACATACTAATGTAAACAAACACATGATATAAATAAATAAATAGTGAGGTAAAGGATGTTTATATCATTTCCAAGTAACTTCTTACCTAACAGATATTAGTTGCAAAGGGAAAAAGAATTTATAGTAGAGAAATTTGGTAAATAACACATCAATGAAGTGATTGCAGGTAATATAACCAGTAATGAGACTAATCAAAATTATGTGCCACCTGAGAGGATTCAATGAGAAGAACACGCCATCACTTCTCTGATATTCTTACCAAAGTCATATAACCTGAATCAAATTATAAAGGAACATCAGACTAACCCAAACTAATAACAAGTCTGTAGTCTTAAAAAGTGGCATGACCATGAAAAACGAGGGCAGAAGGAGGAACTGTTTCTTACTGAAGGAAACTAAAGAGCCACGACAACTGAAAGCAACACGTAATTCCGAATTGGATATTTTTGCTGTAAAGACATTATTGAAACAATGGGCAAAAGTTGAATAGAGTGTGAAGACAAGAGAAGAGGATAGTGATGCATCCATGTTAATTTCCTAATTTTTAGGCTGTATTCTGGTTATGGAGGAGAATGTATTCATTTGTAGGAAATTCACTCTGAAATATTCAAGGATGACAAGGGTATCTTATTAGCAACTTACTCTCAAACGGTACAGGAGAAGTTCTTCGTACTCCAGTTCCAATTTTGGAAAGTTTGATACTGTTTCAAACTAACAGAAAAAAGAAGAAATATTTTACATGATGAAAAGGTGTGAGCATTTTAATGATTCTTTTTTTTTTTAATTTTTTTTTCAACGTTTATTTATTTTTGGGACAGAGAGAGACAGAGCATGAATGGGCAAGGGGCAGAGAGAGAGGGAGACACAGAATCAGAAACAGGCTCCAGGCTCTGAGCCATCAGCCCAGAGCCCGACGCGGGGCTCGAACTCACGGACCGTGAGACCGTGACCTGGCTGAAGTCGGACGCTCAACTGACTGCGCCACCCAGGCGCCCCCCTTTTTTTTTTTTATTTTTTTTTTTAATGATTCTTGATACACGTTGCTAAGTTGCTTTTCAAAAGGGTTGTACCTCATCTTATATCTCTGCCATTCCATTTTTTCCTATTAGATTTTTGTCAGGTAAGCGAGGCGCTAACGGCATTCAAAGACCTTATTTTCAGTCCTACCTGTCACACTTTCATAACAGAAGTGCTGATTTTCATGAACTCACTTATTATCTCCATGTGGGAGTAATCACTCATTGTATCATTAGCTGATAATGACTAGATGAGTTGATTGAGCTGTAAATGACTATGGTTAGCGATTGCAGCTCTAGCTGATTAGATAAATATGCCACATATTTCATTTTGATCATATCAATTTCAGTATCATTTGACTGAAATGTCTTCCTTCAACCTAAAGTTCTCATTAAGGCATGGTAATTTCTCTGAAATATGACTATATGCATGACTTCTATCAGCCAAAACCAATAGTTACAAAAAAGGAAGGTTATTTTACATTTTAGCGACTGCCTAGCTATATGATTTTATGCAACTCCCAAAATCTAAAGATCCTTGTTAGAAAGTGAATAATGTCTTTATTGCATTCAGAGTAGTATACATGTGTGGTAGGGCAGGGAGACCTGGGCTTCATTAATTGAGGACCTTGTCTAGTTTAAGAATCTTGGTGAAGAGATTTGAGGGTTTCCTCCCCAGTAATTCCTACATAATGGCTCTCTTTGGCACCTGGTGTCAGGCATTATTTAGACTTTGTAGCCAAGTGCTTCACAAACTGCAAAGTGCACACAAACCTCGTTAACTTGTAGATCAGGATAGTGGGTCTGAGGTGGGGCCTGAGGGTCTGCATTTCTAACAAGATCTCAGGAGATACCGATGCTACTGTGCAAACCACACTCACGGCAAATGCAGGGGCCTGGCAGACAGCTTGCTCATACCATTTTGTCAAGAACGGACGTCAGCAGTTGTGTGTGAGGAGCGACGTGGCACACTGGCAGATCTGCTCCTCTCTGGACCATGACAGATGACCACAGCAAGCCATTGTATTGGGCCAAGATTGTGTCCTTCAGAAAACAGACAAAAATTTGACTGTGGTGCCCATGTGGTGCCATGGTCTTTATTGGAATGTGGCCCAGATCTCTCTCTTTTTTTCTCTCCTAACATTCCTTGTACGACCCCAGGGAAAACAAGTCCTTATCACTCCCCAGAAAGGAAAGAGAAAGGGAAGATGATGAGTTCTCATGAGCTGCCTTGGATCCCTCCAGGTGAACAGGAATCTTGTCTGGTCTGGTGAGTCACAGATTCAGATTGACAAGAGGTTTAATTTCAAATTCATTCAGTCATTTCTCTATGTTGAGATAAGGGAAGAGGCCCCTGTACACGTTTCTGAGTCTTAGCGAGCCTTTTCCACGAATGGCATGAGTTCAGAATTTTTAGGGATGGACTTTGCTCTGTGATAAACAGATATGTTAACATTTCAGAGGCATAATTAGTCAGCATTTTCTACTTCAGGTAGTCTCTTAACCTTGGGAAACGAGGTAATACCATCCCCATCATATTGATCTGGAAATTGAGGCTCTAAGAGGTTAATTAACATGCCAAGTCACCTGTCTAATAAGTGGTAGAAGTGGGATTTGAACTCTGCCTCTATGATTTCGAAGTTCAATGCCCTTCTAGTATGCCAGCCTTCCCTAAGAGTATTTATATAAAATAAGTACATTATTCTAGTTTAAATCAGTGGCAAATTGGTATATGCTGGGATTTTATTGCTTGACCAAGATTATGCAGCTATTAATTGAAGAAATGGAACTATTGAAATTGAACTATTAATTGAAGAAAGAATTCAAACCCAGGTCTAATCAACTGCACAGGCTTTGCATGACATCCACTTCCTCTAATGATCCAAGAGCCATGCTGCTAACAGCAGTAACCTGAATATCACATCATATTCTACAGCACGTTAAAATCTCATATGTTTTGGGTCCCCCAGTATTCTTGAGAGATGAGTAGGGCAGACTTTCCTTGCAGTTCACAACTTAGGAAACCAACCTGATGAAAGTTAAACCCGAGGACTCACAACCAGGATGTAGTAGCTGTAAAATCTAGGTCTTGGGCAGCAAATTTCATAAGTCCACAGCCTTCACTGTCATCAAAAGACTTCAGTATGTTTCTGGAGCATTTTTAAATGGATATATCCCCAGCTCTGCACAGAGGTTTATTTCCATTTTCAAGCAGTTATTTAGAAGCTAGTCAAGGCTGTGAGCTGGTTTTAGACTCCTAAAATAGTGGTAGCTGTCTTAATAGGAATTTATTGACTACCTACAATGCAAAATACAGTACAATAAAAATAAAAATGATATGGACCTTGCCTTCAAGGAGCTTACAGTATGGTAGATATGCATGGACACAGGCACAACTGACTTTAATAAGGCAAAAAAATTCATTTGAGTCTATATACAAAGAAGTAACTGCAAAGTGAGGCAAGAATATAAGGAATATAAATATCCCTTCTGACATAAACAGAGATTTTTCCAAAGACATACAGATGCCTAACAAATACATGAGAAGATGCTCCACATTACTCACCATCAGGGAAATCAAATCAAAACCACAATGAGATACCACCTCACACCTGTCAGAATGGCTAACATTAACAACACAGGGAACAGCAGATGTGGGCAAGGACATGGAGAAAGGGGAACTCTCTTACACTGCTGGTGGGAATGCTGCACTCTAATGGTACAGCCACTCTGAAAAACAGAATGGAGTTTCCTCAAATAGTTAAAAATAGAGGGGCGCCTGGGTGGATCAGTCGGTTGAATGTCCGATTTTGGCTCAGGTCATGATCTCACAGTTCGTGAGCTCGAGCCCCACGTCAGGCTTCTTTGCTGACAGCTCGGGACCTGCTTCGGATTCTGTGTCTCCCTCTCTCTCTGCCCCTCCTCCGCTCATTCTCTCTCTTTCTCTCTCTCTCTCTCAAAAATAAAAAGAAACATTAAAAAAATGTAAAAAAATAGAATTACCCTATGACCTAGCAATTGCTCTAGTGGGTATTTACTCAAGGGACACAAAAATACTGATTCAAAGGGGCACACACACCCCAATGTTTATAGCAGCATTATCAACAATAGCCAAATAATGAAAAGATCCCAAATGTCCATTGACTGATGAATGGATAAAGAAGATGTGTACACACACACACACACACACACACACACACACACACACACAATGGAATACTACTCAGCCATCAAAAAGAATGAAATCTTGCCATTTGCAACAACGTGGATAGAGCTAGAGTGTATTATGCTAAGCGAAATAAGTCAGTCAGAGAAAGGTAAATACCATATGATTTCATTCATATGTGGAATTTAATAAACAAAACAGATGAACATAGGGAAAGGGAAAAAAAGAGAGAGGTAAATAAACCATAAGAGACTCTTAACTATAGAGAACAAACGGAGGGTTGATGGAGGGAGGTTGGCAGGGGATGGGTTATATGGGTAATCCGAATTAAGGAGGGCACTTGTTGTAATGAGCACTGGGTGTTATCTCTAAGTGATGAATCACTAATTCTACACCTGAAGTCAATTTACCACGTATATTAAGTAACTAGAATTTAAATTTTAAAAATTTAAATTAAAAAAATACCCCTTCTGGAAAGAGGAGACCTTTGCTGGTGAATTTTCCATAAAGGACAAGTTCCATTATTTTGGCTTACAGTAATTTGGTTCTTTATTTCTCCATTCTGTGTCCAAGAGCCCACATAAACCAGTTAGAAACCCTTTGGAATAATATCCTTGATAAGTAATTAGTATTACCTCTACTCGGCATAGTCTCCAATAGCTCTGTTGGACTGCTCTACTCTACTGTATTTTGAAAAATAAGAAAAAAAACTCTTCCCCAAACATGCTGAATTCTCATCCTGCTCCCAGGCTTTGCATGTACTTTTACCTCTACAACACTGTTCCCTTCAATTCTTTACCTGGACAACTCTTACTCATTCTTTGGGTCTCGGCTTAGCCTTGTGCACACTGAGAAACTTCTAGTTCTCCAAGTCTGGAGTAAAGCATATCGTAGTCAGTAGGGGTTAGCTTGTGCTGCAATAACAAACATCCTCCAAATCTCAGTGGCTTAAACAAATAAAGGTTTATTTCTGATGCACACTGTATGTCTATTGCACATTAACCGGGGCCTCTGCTCCATATCATCCTCCCTTGGGGTTCCAGCCCAGTGGATCCTCTACCGTCTGGAATACTTACTGCTGGTCATGATGGAGGAAAAAGCCTTTCCACCTAGATGTGACTTGCATTGCTTCCACTCATATTTCATTAGCCAAAGTAAGCCATGCCTAACTTTAAAGAAGTGAAGAAATGCAATCCTAGCATGTGTCAGAAAGAAGCCCCAGGATCTCAGTGAGTATCACTAATAGCCAGGACACAACTCTTGCAGCTTGTTCCCAAAATCCCAGTACTTACCACAATTGCAGTACCTATTACACTACACTGCAATTAGCAGATTATAGTCAGTATGCCCTCGCTAGACTCCGAGCTTCTTAAGGACAGGCACTCAACCTTATTCTTATATGCAATCCCTGCCGGTGTGTGACACATACACACATTCACTGCAAAAGCTTGAATGAAGAAGACAGTATCATCTTTAAAAAAAAAAAAATTGCATGTCTGTATCTTTAAATTTATAATTTCAAAACAATTACAATTCAAAATGCTATTTATGTCTTATGTTCCTTAGGAAAGATATACATATAGCCTTGAGCTACAATTCTGACTTTGCTTTTGAATGCAAATATTTTAACAAGTATAACACACAGAAGCTTGAACTATCAATTATTCCTAGCAGCATATGTAAAACATCTTGTTTATCCCAGAGATCCTAAATTAGACTGAAAAAGAAAAAACCCTACCTTTAAAAATACATCTCTTAGAGTTTGTATTTAACTTGTCTTAGAATCAGAAGTTAGAACTCTTTAATTTTTAAAAAAGAAAAGTAATATTTATTTAGTTTTCTTAGTTATGCATGGATTTTGATGAATAAACATGACAAGTAAATGCAAAAGATAAATTATCCATCATGAGTTTCTATGTTTATAGTTAGATATTAATTTTGCTATATACTTCAGGGCTTTAAAAGAGATCTATTAAATTTCTACCCAAACAAATTGGTTTAGGAAATAACCCACCGATTTGTTGTTGAATTCAACCACAGTGGTAAAATCTTTAAAACATCTGGCTACTAACAAGCAGCTTGAATAAATTAAATGTTTCCAGAAAGCCAGTGTGTATATCATCATAACCATAAGGTGCTTTTGGAGAAAACCCACAATGTGTAAACTTGTAATAAAAACTGCGGCCCACTGAAATGTCACATTTCCTTATCTACAGATTTGTTTTCAGAGGAATATCATTTCTTAACTGCAAGAACTGGGTTTAGCAGTTACTAGATTTAGCATGAAGCGTGTGCTTCCCGAGTGTAGCTTCTTTAATTTTGAAAGCTTTCTCTCACATTAGCCCTAAGGAAAATCTATAGAGTGTTTTATGTTGGTCTAGTATATTTATATCATTATCACATTTTTGTGTTGACCACTGTCCTTTTCTGAGGTAGATGGCTCTCAGATACTCTCAGCCCCACATAACATGGTTGTTTTCCTACGGCAGTTCCTCCTTCTGCTTCTTTCTTTCTTCTCGGCTCACTTTCCAGTAGTCACATTGTACTAGGGAAATTTTCATTTCTTAGCAACTGGGATTGAGTCCGCTCTCCTCTGGTTTGAGCAAGGACATCCATCTTCTCCAACAAGGCCTTCTATCTGTGGAATGCTTTCCTTTTCCCGATGACAAAAACCCAACTTGGTAACTTGTGGAATATATCTGGATGTCTATTTAGGAGAGAGAGAGGGGTTTCAGTAAGCAGATGTTTATTTTTAAGGTTGTATCCCCTTGCTTCTTAAGTTAAAACCAACTATGGGACTTGTTTGATGACATTAAAAAGTAACCAAATTGGACATTCTTCTTTAAGACCCCTGAAGTGTGATATGGATAATATTAGCTCTCCGTGAAAATCTATAGTGTGACTGGAATCAGGTGAAATAGTGAAATAGATGTTGATCTTGCTATTCCTTTCTCAGTATTCCTTCTCTTAACAAATATTTACTGAGCACTTATTATATGTCAGGCCCTATGCTTGTAGTTAGTATTAAAATGGCAAGCCAAACCAAGCCTAGACTGTAATAGGAAAGGTATACTTTAATCAAATAATCATGTCAAGGAATGCATAGTGACAAACTGAGATGAACACATTGAAGGCTGGTAACCATTCTTTAAAGGTGGGTAATGTCAAAGGTACTTTACTTGGGAGAGAGGAAGGGGTTAGGGGAGCCTTGCCTGAGAAGATAACCCTTGATCTGAGATCTGCTAGATGAAAAGATATGGGTGGGGGCCTTGGAGCAAGAAACAATACAGTTAAAGTACATAGGACAAGTTTAGGTTGGGGACAGGGGCTGAAGGTGTAAGATGAAGCTAGAAAGGTAGCAGGGCCCAAACCACACCCTGTAAAACATGCTAACGATTTTGGTCCTCATCACAAGGGCAATTGAGAGTCACTGACATATTTTGAAACAAATGATGACCAGATTCATGTTCTGAAAAAATTACCCTGATTTCGTTGTGGAGATTAATAAGAAACCAGAGTGTATAGGGAGAAGGGTGGGAAGTGTGGACAAGAGGTGGTGGCGGCTTAGGTTTAGTATAGCTGCAGTGGCAAAGATGGAAAGTGGGCACATTTAGATAAAACCGAGAAGATATGGTGATGGATGGCTGTAGGGGGGAAGAAAGAGAAAAGGGCCAAGGACCAACTGAAGGTTTCTGGCTTAGCCAGCATTTTCAGACGCTGGCAAAAATCACCTAATTAGGAAATATGAGAGGACCCAGTTTGAGTGTGGGACAGAACATGCTGAATTCGAGATGTCTTTGAGATAGCCACGTAAAGGTGCTGAGTAGGTTTGGGGCTCACAGGAGAGATCACGGCTGGAGACTTAAATTGGAAAGTCACTAGCAATTACCACAGTGGAAATGTATGGAGTGAGGTAAGGGGAAAGGACAGAAGAACTAGGAGAGACCAGGAGGAGCTTGTCTGTGGTGACTGGGTAGAGACAAATAAGCCTGCGTAGGAGACTTGAAATGGGAGAGCCAGAAGCTAGGAGGAAAACCAGGGAAGTATCTCAGCTTTAAGGGGGAAAAGTGTTTTAAGAAGAAGAGAATGATCAATAGCGTCAGTTTCTGCTTAGAGGTCAAGAGAACCTAGACTCAAGCATACACATTGGATTTCACAGCAGAGCAAAGGATGGCAAAGGTTGGAGTATGTTTAAATATCAATGGGAAGGAGCTGCCCGAGAGGGAAGGGCCACATGACTCCCATTGTGACTCTCTCCAGCATCATCCCAGTGACCTAACTGTTCTGGGATTATTCTGCACAGTGTTAGACAATTCAGAGCATCTCCCGAACTGCATTTTGTATGGAATCTGGGAATGGTGATATTGCTGCCTCATGCAGGATTGTTAGGAATATTAAATAATAGGTGAACAGAGGCTCTATCCTATAAAATCAAATTAAGAGGTTACCAATGATGATTTCCCCTCAATTTCTGGTTCAGCCAAAGTTTATCTTTTCTACGTCCTTTTCCTTCGGGTCCCTGCTAGATAATTAACACCCCCAGTTTTCTTATCTGTTTCTGATAATGACTTACTGGGCTACTGCTGACCAGCAGGCAGAAATCATTGTGAACAAGGGGCTTTTTCTATGGTATACCTGAAATCATATCCAGTAGGCAACTGCCTTTTTGACCCACTCAACACTGATGATTAAATAATAGAAAGAATGTCATATTTCCCCTCTCCACCCCTTCCGCCAAAGCTAGCCACCCAACCTCGTGAGGATTTCAGACAGGTTTTTTGTTTTTTTTTTTTTTTAAACCAAAGGAGTCATTTAGAAAAATAAGGCAAGAATGCCATCTTGGGGTTTCTGCTGACAGCACAGGCTACCTAAGCAGCAGATGGGGAAAAAGTATATTCCTAGAGGTTGTTCAATGCCACTACAGCAATGTACTTTGATCCTTCAGGGCTTTTTCTGTTTGACTAAATTTAACGATTGGACTCCTATAATTAAACAATGTAAAAATTTAAAATCAGACTAATTCATGACCTTTGGGTTTGGGGCTTCCCCTATTTGGCTTCTAGCAAGATCATGCTGAGCTTTTGTCTACCTATCAGTGGTCTTATCTATTTATGATCTGCTTGACAGGATCACTGAGAGTTTGAGGGCATCATTTGACAGCTTTCTTTCTCACCCATCTTTTCTCCTTCTCGCAGGATATATGAAAAGAAAGTGGTAACAGAGTTTTTCAGACTTTTGTTTATTATTTTATTTGGGGAGGCATAGGGCTTATGGCTTATAGAACTAACTCCTAAGGTTCAATACATGTGACTATAAAATAATAGGATTCCTTGTTGAAGATGAACTTTATTCCTTCATAGAACACCTTTATAATCTTGTATTTGCATGATATTATCCTCATAGTTTTATTTTTTTTAAGTTAGTGGAGAAGGCAATATACTATGGTCGGCATCCTTCATTAATCTTTCTACATCTCACCCTAATTTACTAAAGAGAATTCAATGCGATCAAAGTTGCAAAGAAAATCCACTAGCAAATCATTTGGAAACCAATTTTGTATGCTCCCTTGCTTTCCAAGTTCTTCCTGTTTAAAGGGAAATTTTGCTTTTGAATAAGGTTGTCTATGGAATTCTATGCATAAGAGATGCGATACAGGGTGACAGAGGGACCTTTATGAGACATAAGCACTTGTTTTCATTCTGTCTTCTGCCATAGTTGCTTAAATGACTTTGTCCGCCCCACCCCCACCCCAGGAGGTTTTTTAACAATTCCTTAAAGTAAGGGCTCACGCAATCATCTATCTGGCATGGGGCTAGAGATCAGCAGACATTGGTTGAATCCAGGAATGTGTTTCTAAAAGGTATGATTTACCCTTTGCCCTCCCTTTCCCTTCAGGTTTCAGTAAATACTCTCCCACACGTTTGGAAGTGGATTTTGTAATGAGCCTGTGAGACGTGGAGGTGAGGATGCAAAAGAAGAAGTTGAGCATCAGTCAAGGCAAGTGCTAATTGCTTGTTCCTTGGTCTCTCCTATTACAGAGAACACTATGACAGTTATTTAAAAACAAAGGAAGAAAGAGAAATTATGAGGGTTTTTTTTTTTAACCAAATATGAAAGGGACAAAGGATGTAGAGAAGTAAGGGGGGAGGAAACTTGTTCAAATTCACCCGGTGAGTGCCCAGTAGTGGGGTGGGACTGCATGTTGACTTTGGGCTCTTGTGAGCTGTGGCCTTGGGTAAGTAACTCCAACTTTGTAAGCCTCTGATTCCTTATCTGTAAAATAGGATTAATAACAGGAGTCTCTTCATGAGTTTATGACCAGGGTTAAACGAGCTAATGAGTGTGAAGTGCCTGGCCAATGACCACTGTTCCATTAAAGTAGCAGCCGCTGCTAGTAAATTCTAAAGGCCAAAAGGCCAGTCACCTCAGCTCTGGGGCTCTTTTCCTTGGGCATCAACCACTACAAGCCCATACTGCCTTGGAAGGAGTGCGCCCCCTTCCGAACATGTATGTATGTTACTCCTGGATGGGGAAAGAATGGCAACATGTAAATACAGTTGTTGAGATATACAGGTGACCCTTGAACAATGTGGGGATGAGGGGCACTGACCCCCTGCACAGTCGAAAATATATATAGCTTTTGACTTCCCCAAAATTCAACTAGTAATAGCCTACTGTTGACCGGAAGCCTTAATGATAACATAAATAGTCAATTAGCACTTATTTTGTATGTTACATGTATTATCTACTGAATTTTACAGCAAATTAAGCTAGAAAAAAAATGTTGAGAAAATCCATCTGCAGTTGTATACTGTATTTATCAAAAAACAAAAATCCACATGTAAGTGGACCCACACCGTTCAAACCCGTGTTGTTCAAGAGTCAGCTAAGCAAGAACTGCTAGGTTGACTTGCAAAATTCAACATGAGATAAATGATGTAAGCAAAGGCTAGACCCCGTTAGCACAATAGGGAATGTAGGTTAAGGCAGTTTCAAGAGTCTACTAATTATGAGAAGAAAAATCAATGAGAAAGAATTGAAAAGGGGACTGGTCACTGATAGGCGTGTGCCCGGGTAAGAGACAAAGTCCCAGGAGAAAGAAATAAGTTCAAGGAGAGAGAGAAAGAGCTCATTGCATATGATATCATCACAACCTGTTGTGATGTGCAACAGAGAGAACCACCCTTCCTGGCAGTCAGGGGAGCTGAGAAACCCACTTAACTAATCCACAAAGGAAGAGAAAAGAGAGATCAGAAGCTTGAGCATTTCAGTCTTTGGAAATAAAACCTCTAAACCCACGAGTGATAGGAATAGAAATTTAACCTCAGGGTTTATGTCATAAAATGTTCTCTGTAGACTTTTTTTAAAAATTTTTTTAAAGTTTATTTTTGAAAGAGTGAGACAGAGCATGAGTGGGGGAGGAACAGAGAGAGAGGGAAACAAAGAATCCAAAGCAGGCTCCAAGCTCTGAGCTTTCAGCACAGAACCCAACGTGGGGCTCAAACCCACAAACTGTGAGATCATGACCTGAGCTGAAGTTGGATGCTTAACCTGCTGAGCCCCCCAGGCACTCCTGTATAGACTTCTGTTTTGGAGTGATGTTGATTCCAATTTCTCTTTCTTGAAAATATGTTTCAAGTAGATACAGCTTGATCTCACTTGCTTAACCCTCATTAAAAAATATCTGAGGTTATTTATTAATATTTAAAAAGTTAAAAAAATATTTAGTGATAAAAAATTATCAGTCACTCTCATACATTGTGGATGGTGCTCCAAGGCCAATGGAGGGCAGGGTGTCAATGTATATCAAAACTACAAATGCATGTGATTTCTGATGCCACATTTCCTCTTCCAGAAAATTTATTCTATAGATATACTTGCCCACATAAATGTGACACTCGTATAAAATTGTTTATTGCGATATACATACAATGGAATTCTATACAACTATAAAAATGAATGATAAATTTATATATATGTTGGAATGAAAAGATCTCAAAGATATATTAAAAGAGCAAGATGCATAAGATATACATAGTATGCCATCATGTAAAAATATTATTAAAACAGGAAGAAAAATATGTGCATGTGTATTGGCCTGAATATACATAAAAATTGGAAGAATAAATAAGAAACCAGTAACTGGTCATTCATGAGGAGACTCAGCTGTGGGACAAGAGACAGAAGCTTGAATTGTGTGACTGTATTTCATATCAAAAAAATCAAATTACAGAAGTCATATTTTATGAAAAACTTAATAACATCCACTTAATGCCAAAGAAAAACTTCCACACCAACGATGTAGTATCAAATAGCAGTGTATTGGAAAGTACCCTCAAAAAAGTGTATAAAGAATTTAAGACAAATCGCCAAGTTCACATCAGACCCTTTGAGTTGAGAAGGATTCTAGAAAACATTCTCTATTTCTTAAGTCATATTCCATACCAAATAAATACAGGCTTCAACAAGTTGGTTTGCTTCCCTGTGACCCAGGGTCTCTGATGTTGAACTATCAGTGGCCATACTAGTTTGTAATTAAAATTTGAACCAAGATGAATGTCTCCGGGGGACGTTATGAATAGTAAAATGGCAGGCTGCAGAAACCTGGGCACCACAGCCGAGGCCTCATGGCAGGCGAGTCCGAGAACACCTGAAGTGAAGTACAAGAGGTGTTCAGTACACGGGACGTCACGCCGTAGGAGCTCAATAAACATTTGTTCGCTGAGAAGACCCCAGGTGACCAGATCACAGCATCGCAGAGGCAGAGGAGGGCTTGGAAGTGAAGTCAGCCCGTCTGACCTCCCTCCTGTTGCAGGCTTTCTTTCCAAAGGAGCCTGGCAGATGCTTCCTGAAAGGGGGAGTGAGCTCACCGCTTGTAGGGAGTCCTTTTCATGTTTTAAGTATTTCCACCTACTGGGACGTTTTCCTCACAAGAACAGAAGTCTGTCCTGCTGGGACTTCTACCACCAGTTCCAGCGTGGCCCTCCGCGGTGTAACGCAGCCACTTCCTTGGCCACATAGCACCTGTGCGTGAGGTCGTGGGGGAAGGCAGTGTTGAAACAGAAAGATGAGAGCCTTTGTTTTCACATCCTCCAACTTCGCTCTGGGGCAGCCGGCAGCATGCCCCGAGGTTGGGCTTAACCTACCCACTGCCCCAACCTACCCCATGCATAAGTTCCCACGATCTGTCCCTTTAAGGAGGGAATTGACTTCTATCCGGCTGGATGGAGAAGCCTTATCCTCTCAGAAAAGCAACTCTTGATGTATGTCAGAAGGGACGCCTTCTGTCCGTCATCCTGTGATGAGCACCCTGTTCCAGGATAATCACCCCAATTACCCCTCCTGACTGGCACATCCTTGAGAAGCTGAAGACAGCCGGAAGCGGCAACCCCACACCGTCTCTCAGGTGTTTGAAGACAGTGACCAGGTATCTTCCAAAACATTCCAGCTCCTCCTATCATTTCCCCGTAACAAGATGGCACTTGGCCATTCTGGCTACTTTCTTCTCGAGACTTCCCAGGTTATCAAGTATAAACTTGAACTCTCTTAAAATGCTGAGTCCACCCTGAAAACAGTACTCCCTGTGGGGCCTGACCAGCTCTGGGCCCTGTGAGGCTCTGATTCACACCTGTCTATGAACATTTGCTCATGTGAAATGAACAGGGAGGGGAAATCCTACATGTGGTTAATTTTGGAAAGCTTAAAAGAATGAAAGAAATTGTAGAGAGAAGCAAACAAATACACATGTTATTTATTAATACAAACAAGCTCCTTAAACAATTGTGTGTTAACATTTAATTAAAAAGGGCGGGGGGTGGGGAAATATGCTCTACTTCATGGAGGTTGGGGTTTCTTATTCTCAGTTACATCCTCAGATTTCCCTGGTTGGGGGTTGGAGAAAGTCATCCAAACTGCTGAGTCGCTGCCCTTCAAGTTTATGATCAATCCCCTAGAGGGACGCTTAGTTCACCTGGAAGTCGTAGCAGCCCATTCACTTTCCTGATCTCATCAACTGTTTCCTAGATCCTATATTCTATCTCCTCCACCTTCTAAGACCTTCTCCCCATGCCCACTCCCAGCCGATGCCTTGCTCACCATTTCAATAAAAACACAGAAGTGCTTAGAAGAGAACATCTACCGATTCCCCCCTCACCACATCTGTGCCCGCATCTGACGACTTCCTTCCTGGTACTATATGTAGTGGTTTAAAAATATATTCACAAATTCATTGACGTTCAAAGAATTTTCAAAAAGTTGAGTCTAAATTTTTTCCTGTTGGCTGGGACTTTATGACTCATTTCTAATAAACAGAATGTGGAGACACTGAGGGTGTATAGCCTCCGAACTAGATTATAAAATCATTGAGGCTTCTACCCTGTTCTTTCTTGGATCACTGCCATGTTGTGAGTCTACTCAGGCAGCCAGCCCTATGGAGAGGTCCATCTGGTGAAGAACTGAGGCTTCCTGTCCACAACCGACATGAACTTGCCAGTCATATGAGTAAGTCCTCTTGGAAGCGGCTCTTCAGCCCCCAGTGAAAGCTTCCCATGGCTACAGTCTTGGTCAACATCTTGACTGCAACCTCATGAGACACTTGAGCCTGAACCATCCAGCCTAGATGCTGTTAAGTGCCTAACCAGAGCAAACTGTGTGAGATAATAAATGTGGCTTTTCATGTTTTTTAAGCCACTAAATTTTGGGACAGTTTGTTATACAGCAGTAGATAACTCACACACTATGGATGCACTGTCCATCCTGCTGTCCTAGGTCAACTCTTCCTTTGTGCACTAAGTCCCATCCCTTCTCACTAACTCAAAAATATTGTTCAGGCAAAGTGTCACCTTTCACTCCTGCATCACCAATACTTTCTTCTTTTTTCCAATTTTAAATTATTATTTATTTTTGAGAGAAAGACACAGAGTGTGAGCAGGGGATTGGCAGACAGAGAAGGAGACACAGAATCTGAGGCAGGCTCCAGGCTCTGAGCTGTCAGCACAGAGCCTGACGCAGGACTTGAACCCACGAACCGTGAGATCATGACCTGAGCCAAAGTTGGATGCTTAACCAACTGAGCCACCCAGGTCCCCACTGATATTTCCTTCTGTAGTAGAGCATTCTCATCAGCATGCCAACATGTTGTAAGATCTCCCATCTAACTGCAAACACACACACCTCTTGGTCTCACAACCCCTTCTAGCTACAGCCCAATTTCTTGGTTTCCCTTTATACCAAAATTCCTCAAAAGAGAGTGTATAGTCTCTGTCTCTGTTTTCTTTCTTTTCATCCCGTGCTGAACCCCCTCAGATCACTTCTTCCACTCCACAGAACAAGCTCTTGTCAGGGTATCCCATGATCTCAGTACTAATATCCACTGGTTCCATTGGGTTGACCTCTCAGCAGCCTTAAACACCATTAAAACACGTGTTTCAGTTTCTCTCTGGTGCTCTTCTCTCTTTTGGTCCTCCTCCTAGTCTTCAGATCTGATCAGTCCTCCTAAGGTTTCTCAGGTGGTTCTTCCTTACCTTCCTGACCCCATGGGTGGAGTGCTCCAGGGCTCAGTCCTTGGGTCAGTTTTCTTTTTCAAGAAATATGTCCTTATTATCTCTACCCCCTCTGATTACGGCTTGGGGCACCTGGGTGGCTCAGTCAGTCAAGCATCCGACTTAGTTTCAGCTCAGGTCATGATCTCATGGTTCGTGAGTTTGAGCCCTGAGTCTGGCTCTGTGCTGACAGTGCAGGGCCTGCTTGGGATTCTGTCTCCCTCTCTCTCTGCCCCTCTCCTGCACTCACTCTCTCTCTCAAATAAATAAACTTAAAAATATTTCTTATCCCCACCCCCTCTGATCGCAGCTTGCTTCTGTATTGCCACGACCCCTGCTTGATGTGAGGCTCAGGATTCTGGGAACACTCAACATCTGCTTTAACCAACTGGCAGCACTTTGTGCTATGACTCCACCAATTCAGGTGAAAGTAATTAACTAATTTTAAAAAATCAGTGAAACCAGTTATTTTGATATACTAAGACCAAAGTCACAATAGGTGTGGGCTTGATTTTATTACTCTTCAACTGGTTGAGTTGAAGTTAGATAGACTACTTTAGACCAGGACTTCAGGGGAGGTGGGGGGAGGCTGTGCTATGCAGTGTGAGTTGTTTAGCAGCATCCCTGACCTCTCCCCACTAGACGCCAGTAGCCAGCCCCACCCCAGCTATGATAGTCAAAATGTTTCCAGACATTGCCAAATGTCCCCTCGGGTACTAAACTCACTTTCTTGGATGTATGATATGCTCTGCGTGCACGTAGGCAGAGAGGTTGAGGAATTTATTCAGCATTGATCTAGGGGGGGAAAAGGCTAACATAGAGCCTTCCTAGGCTATGGTGAATTAAGGCTTGTAGTTTCCATGTTTATGTTGGGGAGGGGGCACTGCTGCAAAGATCAATCAACTGGCAAGTATTCTGAAAGACTACTGGAAATGGGGGACTAAAGAAAGACAAAACTAATAAGGCCCCATCCAGATCAGCAGTACCTTATACATATCTGTATTATTATACTAGGATACTGTTGTGAATTTGTTTATTCCCATTTCCCTAAAATGCTAGGAGCAAATTGAGGGCAAAGAGCAGCCTGTAGCACAGTCCCTAGTGCCTCGTTGGTGTTCAGTAATTTTTAATTGAAACTACTTGAGGCCCAACATACAGGGTTAAGATCACCCACTCTTTCTTCCACTCATGGAGCTTCCACTCCCACTCTCTGACTGCATGGGGCTCCACTCTTTAAAATTGCCTTCTGCTTTCATTTTCGCCAGATTCATGCCTTAAATATATCCTAAGTATGCCCCAAGTTAGCTGGACAAGGGGTCATCCATAGCCCTCCAAGGAACTTGGCTCTTGAGACAGTGACCTTCTGCAGGGGGAGATACTAGCAAACCCTTTTCACCCACCATCAGCACTCATGACAGTTGATAGAGAAACCTACTGGCTTACCAAACAGTTTCTAAAGGATGGCTGGTGGGTGAGGCAGGGGTTCTGTTGCTGAGCGCGAAAGGGCCAACTAACATGTCTCTCCATTCAGCTTACCCAAAAGAATTATAGCCCATTAGGGCTAGAAAGAACTGTGGAGAGTGTGTTGTCTAGCCCTTCTTCCTACAGAGAACAGCTTCCAGTGCCCAGGAAGAAGTGACTGGTTCAAGGCCAAACAGAATTTTAGCAACACATCTCTGACCCCAGCACTAGCTTCCCGATTCCCAGTTCTGTGCCGTTGCCACCTCACTGTGCTGTTCTGGTGGCAAACACAGAACGTTTAAGAGACACCCCTTCCCCCCTGCCCCATCACTGAAGGACAGACTCAACAGGGCAGCAGAACTCTGCTCCACCTCAGTCTCCCCAGCCCCACCCCCCAACCTTGACTCACAGTGTGGAGGCTCTTTGCATCCTTGGACAGTTTCTACTTGCATCCGCATCAATTAAACCTTGATCTCATTTATTATCTCAGGAAATGGTCTCAAGGTCACAGGGCTGGAAATTTAATTATGGTAGCAGTATATTAAGTGGCACATTTAAAGATGCTGAATTGTAGTAATTAATTTTTTGGATGGTGGTCTCGGAGGAATGGGTTTTCTCCACACTGGGTGTTCGGCATCCATCATGGCCATTGAGCTTGGCAGCTGTCTTTTAGCTTTAAACTGCCTCGTTATTCATCTTTTATGACTAGCCTTTAAAAACACTAGGCACCGATATCCCCTTTTATTGTAATATATGTGTGCAGTGGGAACGGAGCCATACTTCACCTTTGCTATAAAACATGAACCAAGGGTGCCAGCAGCTACCTGAGCTGGCCTCTAAATTGAGACAACAATTACCCTTCGCTGACATCTAGTGTCAAGGCATGAGATATAGCCAGAGCGCTGAATCCATTGGCCTGGAAAACTTATGCTTCCCCAGTGATAAAGCCTGTCTCGCCCACGAGGCTCCAGCCTCAGCTGTAAGATGGGAAACAGAGGGATGAACTTGGCACTGGCTATTGACTTTGCCAGGGCGCTAGGTTATCAAATGGGGCACCTGTCTGCCGAGGCCTTAAAGGGCTTGTAATGTTTAATGAAGGGACAGCCATTAAATGTGTTTGGTTCCAATATTAGGCTCGATGAGCCTGGGTGGTACTTAAAAGAGAGGTGGGGAAATATGAATTAAATTAGAGAGATTCATTAAAGAAATTGGCCTGGAGCCCAAGAATGACTGGTTGTCAGACACAGCTGCCAGCAGCTAGGTGCCCATCCAGTGAGGAAAACTCAAACTAGTTTTAGGTTTTAAATTCTGGGATACCAGCTTGTTTAAACACTGGTCTGCCAGTGCTTATGGAGAAAGAGATAGCCACAAAATAAAATACTTTATAGACTAGAGTATGGATAGGATGCTTATAGATAGGTATATTTTTCCCTTCTGGAAGATCTGTGGCCTTTGCCTCCTTCAGTGGAAGAGCACAGTATTTGTACATATTTAAAGCTGAGATCCCAATTTCTCTGTCCTATCCTCTTTTCAAGGGTTTCTCAATCTGGGCACTATTGAAATTTTGGACCGGATAATTCTTCCTTGTGCATAATGGGTGGGGGTGCCCTGTATAGTGTGGGATGCGTAGCAGCATCTCTGGCCTCTACCTGCCCGCCCCTCCTCCCCATGACAGTAGTCCTCCCTCGCTGTAATTGTGACAACTAAATATGTCTCCAGACATTGCTGGCTATCCCCAGAAAGCAAAACAGTCCTGGTTGGGAACCACAAGTCTATTCTCACCTCAGGAAGTTGGCTCAAACCCCTAAACTGATCTGTCTAATGGCTTTTCAAAGACTGGACTATGCACTGGTGGCCCGGCACATCTGAGTTGTCCTTGGAGCTGGCCTGATGACCATTCATGCCTGATTTTGACCACGACTTTGTTTTTTGGCTTGGATGTTGGACCTCGGCCTGGTGAACTCTAACCTGACTTTGGCCACAGTCTTGAGTCTTTACTATGAGCATCACTTGATCTCCTGACCTTATTTTGGTAATACTCATCCCACAACAGAGTCCTAATATCACCTGAAGTATCTCTACCTCAGTCTGTCAAACCACATATATTTCCTGGGGAATCCACGAGAAACTGGACAATGAAAAGAACTGCCACCACAGGATCTATATTCTAGTGGTGAGAAACAGCTAATAAGTACATTAATAAATAAGCTATATCCAGATGATGACAAGCGCAATGAAGAAAATTAACCAGGTAATGGGATAGAGTGGAGGGGAGAGGACGGGCTGTTCTGGAGATGGTCAGTGAAGACCTTGCTGAAGAAGTGAAGACAGCCAAGATGTAAACAGTGAGAGGAAGGTGGCCCTGAATGCAGTGTTCTTTCCATTACAGCAGGCTATATTTTAATAACAAAATTAATAAGACTGTAGCATATGCAGAGTAAAGTGCATAAATCTTAAGTGTACGTCTCAATGAATTCTCCCTCTCTCTCTCTGTCACACACACACACGCACACACACCACACACATACACATATGCGCACTTGTGTGACCACAACCCAGATCAAGAACTAAAATCTTTCCATCGTTCCAGGTTTAGTCCTGCCTTTCCCTGTTAATAAACCTCTCCAGAGAAAACTCTTCTTTGATCACCCTCGATTCATTTTCGCCAGCAGGCTGCATTTTATTTTATTTTATTTTATTTTATTTTATTTTATTTTATTTTATTTTATTTTTATTTTGCCTTTTTCTAAGAGAGCCAATCAGTAACTTCTCACAAATTTTTGTAAGCCTCCAGTTGCTTGTAAAACTGAAGGAGGCCACTGTAATTCCTCCAGGAAACTATAGGGACCAGTGGTAATGGGGCCCACATCCTCAAGCCCCTGTCATATTAATCCAGCCCTGGCGGATTCTGTGATACCCAGAAGGGAGAGAGACATGAGGGGAAGCAGAGTCTCTGAGCTGGCATCCCTACCCCCATCCTTGTTGTTTGCTGAGCAAACATTCTTGCCAGAGGGAACAGCAGGGAAACACTGGGCTCTGTCAGCCCCCCGTTAATCAATGAGGCCATAACAAATCACAGGATGAAGTCCATGACACGTCAATTACACTAAAATCTGAGGGCATCTACGGGAATTGGTAATCAGGCGCAGGACTTTCGGGGTCACCTCCATCCAGCCCGGGGAGACTTGGATGCTCTGATATTTACTGATCCAGCTATGGGGTGCCATGGCTTGGAGGCAGCCAAGTGGCCACAGTGTAAGAAATGCTTCCCGTGGGCAGTGGTCTGAGTGGAGATTCTAAGGTCTAAATGGGCTGTGCCTGCTATATGCTTCTCCAAGCCAGGTCTAGATGAAGGTTTTTTCACAGAACTTCATTATCATGAAGAGAAATGATTGACCAACTAGAAATTTAGGCAACGGAGTTGACCACTAGGTGTCTCAGTTTCTTCTGCTGTCTAGATTATACCCCCTCGTGAAAACATTGTCTTTTGAGAGTAGTGTGTGTGTGTGTGTGTGTGTGTGTGTGTGTGTGTGTGTGAGAATAGCCAGGAAAGGTGTATATTTATGGGTGATTATATGTGTATACGTTGGTATTGATTCAACCTTCACTCCATAACATTAAATGTGCCCACTATGCATCAGGGCTTCATTTCTTGCAAGGAGATTAACAGTGAAGAAAAGACAGGTTCAGATGGAAGTGAGAAACCCACATGGAAGCATCCAACAAAAGCTACCTACATTGTAGTCCACCAATCTGTGAGTGCTCCAAAGAGAAGGCTGGCCTTGCATCATTCTTTGAATCCTGTGAGGCAGCTGGCAACTGAGAAGTGGGGCAGTCAGATTTCTTAGGCTTGTCTGGGCCAGCCTTGTGTGGGGTGGAGTGGAGTGCCTCAGTCCTTCTCCCCTCCTATTCGCCTTCCCCTTTCCCATTGCCCACTGCTCCCTGAATGTGAAAATGGCCCAGAGGAAAAGGACGTAAATGGGAAGAGTCGTGGAAATGGCAGGGGGAAAGTTAAAAATTGGCTGAATTCAGAACCAGTGGGACTGGTTTTGTCAGAGCCACACACAAGACTAAGCACTTGCTCAAAGTGACACATCCCATTAAGGAGCCAATACTAGCTTTCTGGTCTTCCAGTTCCAAGCTATTGCTTACTAATAGGAGGTGGCTTACTACGTCAGAATTCTCAGTTATAAGCAACAGAGACTAATTTCGTCTGGTAAAGGAGAAAAGGAGTTTTCAGAAAAGGTATTGCCAGGGGTTCCTGGCTGGCTCGGTCAGCAGAGCACACAACTCTTGATCTCGGGGTTGTAAGTTTGAGCCCCATGTTGAGAGTAGAGATTACTTAAAAATAAAATCTTGAAGAAAAAGCATCTTGTCAGGCAAACATTATCAAATAGATAACTAAAATCATAAGATGAAAAGTTTTTCAAGAAGAAGATATTCACAGGAGATAAAGTAGGTCTCTTATTACCAGATTATTTGCAAAAGGAAAAGACATACATTTACGATGGGGAGATCTGGCAGTGATCACCCTAACCAAGTGATCAAATTTAGTATCACAGATAGTGGAACACTCTATCAGTGATACACACAGCCCTGCCGGTGAAACACTCTTGCCAAAAAATGTCAACTTGAATTCAGTCAGGACTCTAACTCTTAACTCTGGATTTATAGGCAATACAAGAAGAGAGAGGAATAAAATAAACACCACAAAGAGGAAACTGTTTGACGAATCAGGACCGTAGGAAGGTCCATGATACAACTGATGTCACCCTTCAAAAAAGTCAACATCATGGATACATTTTTAAAAGTTAGAAGTACTTTAGACCAAAAGAGACTAAAGACATATAATCACCAATTACAATACTGAACCTAGATTGGATCCTGTTTTGGAAAAAACAATCATTATAAAAGATATTCTTAGGCTGGAGGAATTTGAATATAGACTGTATTCCAGATGGCATTATGAAATTAGTATGAATTTTCTTAGGTTTGATAACAGTATTGTGGTTCTGTGGGAACTTATGCTTTGGAGATGTGCTCTGCAAGTGTTTAGTAGCAAAGTGTCAGAAGGTCAACAACTTTGAAGTGGACAGCTTTCAAGTGGTCCAGCAAAAGTGAGAGCAAAAGATATATACGTACACGGAGAAAGGGATAAAGCAAATATAGTTACAGGTGACTGGTTGTTGAAGCTAGGTGGAAGTAATTCAGTTCTCCAGAGAGGGCTGGGGAAGGATACCAGTGGTGGGGGGTGGGGGGCGGCAGTGTAAGGCTAAGCTTCCCAAAGTCCCAAATCACCTACCACAGCTGGCCAGGTGAGGGCTCACCAATGCTGATGGCGCCTCCCTCACCACCAGAGGGCCCCGTTTGTATCTGCCCCCAGTGCTCCCTCTGTGCCAGGAATTTACCCTGAAAAGCCCCTTGGGTAAATCCCCTGTTGCCTCTGCCAAGCCAAAAGCCGATCACCTGTGCCACCCACCACACCAGCAGCTATGGAAATTCTACCCACAGGAGCTTTCTCAGGTGGCTCAGATGAGTCCGTCCTACAGGTGCATCTGATTGCTGGAGCCTCGTTCTCAGGCCTGCATCCTTGTTGCAAGGTAAGCTGGGAACTGCCAGATTGATGCTTCTCTCGGTGAGGCTAACCAAAGATGATGGGCAGCCTTCCATCTGATAGGTGTTGTCTGCACAGAGGGATAATGCACATAAAATAGCTGAAGGTCCAGGCTGTATCCTAGTACTTAGCTTGCATGGCTGCAGCATACTTCCAGGTAAGAATAATTTCGACTTACCTTTTTAATCTTTGCCAGTTTCATATATAGCATTTCTGTAACGTGGAGTCCTGGGTATAGGAGTTTATTTATGGACCAAATCTGTGGTTTATTTATTTGGGCACATTGCCTTGTTTGATCATAAGTTACTCTGTTGGTTGTTTTCTGTTAAAATGCCGAGAGGCCTTCAGCCATGGATTGTCCATTAATTATAATGTATTATGATGATTATTGTTCACGATGGATCAAAAATATACTCTCTCACCAGAATGCATAATCAAGACACTACATACAGGAAATTTTTAAAAGCCTTTGTGTTTCATCCATTGAAGATCTAAGGAAATGACAGTGAGGCTACTCTGGCAGTTGGTGATAGATTCAAATACAACTGAATTCCTATTTACCATGACCTAATATTAATATCCATTAACGCATTTTATGTTGATAAATTCAGAAAGGGGATTCACGGTGCTCTCTCAGAGACTGCTGGGAAGTAGCTTCAACCCCTTCATTTGTCATCATTATAGGGAATAGCTCTGGTCCACAGCTTATCATTTGTTTATGGTAGTAAGGACAGCAAAGAAGGCATACCGGGTGGCACATTAAGGCTGCCGGTGCTCTCCCCCACTCCCTGTCTCGGGGGTTGGCAATGTCATACATCCAAATCCTCAAGCCACAAACCTACAAGGTATCCCTGATACCTTCCTGCCTTTCCACACCCCAACACCCGATCCATCCCCAACCCTGTTAATTTTAACTTTTAAATATCTCTTGGGGAGCCTGGGTTGCTCAGTCGGTTAAGCGTCCCTTTGGCTCAGGTCGTGATCTCATGGTTCATGAGTTCAAGCCTGGCGCTGTGTGCTGACAGCTCAGAGCCTGGGGCCTGCTTCAGATTCTGTGTCTCCCTCTCTCCCTCCCCCTCCCCCACTCGTGCTCTGTCTCTCTGTGTCTCTCAAAAATAAATAAACATTTAAAAAAAACGTTTAAGTATCTCTCAAATCCACTCACTAGTCTCCAGTCCCTTCCATATCAATCCTTCCTGAGCTACCATTATTCCCCCTGCAGTGCAACAACAGCCTTCAAACTGGCCTCCGTCCTCTGCTCTTCATCTGTGCTCTGAGGGACCTTTTAAAATGCAAATCAGGGTGTGTATTTCTCTGCTCTCATCTCCCCACCCCCTAAAACCTAAGAATTGTTTCGGTGGTCTCCAATTGCCTGTACAATACAAACCAAAATCTTGAGTGCTTTGCCAGCTGTAGCCCCTCCCTACCTCTTCGGCGTCCCACCATCATCTGGCACACCTCTCTTCCTCGTGCCCTGGGCTCCAGCTACACCAGCCTCATCCCAGTATTTCTTATGCTGCAAGCTCCTTCTCCCCTCCAGACCTGCACATGTGGTGTTCCCTCTGCTTGATATTTGTCCCTTCCGTACCCGAAGCCACTCCTGGATCATGCTGTCCACAGACCAGATCTGTTCTGCATTCCCATAGCACCCGCTGTCCTCCCTCTTTTGCATCCACCATTGAAATGACACATATGTTGGTGATTGTTCGATGACTTTTATTGTCCCCGCTACACTGGCGGCACCTTGAAGTCTGGGACAATGCTTCCGTCTCTTTGGACCCACACCTCATGGCACAAAGCCTAAGCATTTAAGGCGCTGAGTACGTATTTCTTGAGTAAGAGACTCTATGAACAAATGAATGAGTGTGAGTGACCACATTCTGGTCAGAGAGGAGTGGGAAAGCCCAGAAAACATTTAGATGGCACTGTGGGTTGAACATTGTCTTTGAACCAGGATTTAGAAATAAGGCCATGGATGCTGGCTGGTCTCATGTCTTCCCCCCAGGTGTGAGGCGGGGCTGGTCCATTCAGATACAGATAATTCCAGAGATTTGGAAGGTATTTGAAAGCAATAAAAGCTGACTCACAGGCCTGGGTGAGATCTCCATCCAAACTCAGGTTCCCCTGATTGAAATTCCCGTGGCCATCTCCCCTGAATTGCATTCAACTTTCCTAAATGAGATTTTATGGGAACTGATTGTGATTAGATAAATGGGTGACTCCACTAATGTATAATACAATTTTCCATTACAGCGTATGTACAATAATTTACATTTCTTGTTTCATGGCGTGATATTTATGTGACATATTCTGGATGAGACCCGCCTGCTGTTTACATAATGATCTTGATTTTCTCTTAGAGAAGATCTGGCTTTCAATTTTCTTTTTGTGCTGCAAGGTATTGTCATCCAAGATAAACATTGTATATAATAGGACGTGCAGGTGAGAAACATCAATAAAGTAATAATCTAGATGGGTTTTAATAATTCTTATTTATGCCACTGGATTAGGTAATAGAATGGTTCACCTTTCATAAAAGGTTGGAATAAAAATGTCCCTAAAATTACAGTAAATTTTTTGTGATCTGCTTACTGTGATCTGTTCTGTGGCCAAGTGCCACTGAATAGCAAAAATGAATGTTTCGTCGAATATATTTGACCATCAATAACATAACATTCATCGCCAGAACATTTTCCGATGTTGAAGCAATATCAAGGGAAAATATCTTTTTTTCTGGCCTCTAAGTCTGCATGAAACAAATGCTTCTATGCATTTAACACCAATTATTATTCTTCCCCTCCTAGTTAGACATAGTTGACAGACAAGGGAGAAAATAACTCCCAATCAGATGCCTTTTCATAAAAACTCTTCATAAAATAGAGAAGGACAGGACAAAGGAGACACCTGAAATGAGCCTAATGTAGGGTTCAAGATCCAAGCAAGTATCGGGATATATGGTCTTTTTTTTATTAATGTTTATTTATTTTTGAAAGAGAGAGAGACAGAGTGTGAGGGGGGAGGGGCAGAGAGAGAGGGAAGCAGGCTCCAGGCTCCAGGCTCCAAGCCGTCAGCACAGAACCCAACACAGGGCTCAAACCCATGAACTGCAAGATCGTGACCTGAATCAAAGTCAGACGCTTACCTGACTGCGCCACCCAGGCGCCCCTGGATATATCGTCTTGAACCCACAGGGCCACATGTGGGGACGAAGAGAAGGCCAAGCAGGTACCCTGCACCCCTCCCCCTGCTTCAGTGAGAGGAGCTCTCCTTTTGCCCATGTTGCCCAACTCTTACTGGTGCTCCCAGTAAGAGTTCATGCAGAAAGGAGAACTGGCTATTTTTAAAACTTAAAAATGAAAAGAACAAAGACACTTAACAGTTAAAAGAACACTGTTCTAGAAGCCAGCTCTCTCAGCCCCATTTCCTCGTTTGCAAAATGAAGAGTTTGTATGTAATGGTTTCTAGCATTCCCCTATTCCATGGTATGTACTGTTTTATATTCCAGGCCAAAACGCTAGTGTAGATGTGGCTATTATTTGGTATAACAATCTAATTATGCCATGTTATCAAACAGCATGCTTACCTCCCTTTTAACATAACAAGGAAGTAAAACATTCAGGCGTGGAACCAGCAGTATATCAACTGAGAGCTGGTCTCAGATATAAAATGCTCACTTTAACATGGGTCACTGGAAAGTAGTCAAATAGCCCTCACAGATTCTAGACTACAAGGTAAAATGCTGCACATTCCTCGAGACTTGTCTGCGTTCAGATGAGCCCAGCACTAGCTTGAGTTGCAAATAAACCTATAATTTTACTGTAATTTAAAAAAAATCTTTATGATTTTAGTGTTTTTTAAATTTTTTTAATGTTTTTATTTTTGAGAGAGAGCACTAACGGGGGAGGGACAGAGAGAGAGGGAGACACAGAATCTGAAGCAGGCTCCAGGGTCTGAGCTGTTAGCACAGAGCCCGACACAGGGCTCGAACCCAGAACCGCGAGATCACAACCTGAGTAGAGTTAGGCACTCAACCGACTGAGCCACCCAGGCACCCCTGGATAGTGTGTTTTTAGTTACAACTTACTCTAGCACTGAGCAATTTGTTGAGTTTCTCCTCCTTGCTGCCAAAAGAAAAAAAATAATAAACGAATATGGCAAAATATAAAATCAAATACTATACAGCCATTAACATGACATGAATGTGTATTTGTTGGCATGAAATGTCCAAAATATAGTAAGTGAAAAAGGCAAAATACAAATCAACATATATAATATTATTTCATTGTGGGGGAAAAATCGCATGTATTCATATACACACAGGAAAAAGTTTTGAAGGATGGCCTTAGTTATCCCTGGATCACAGGATTATAAGCCATCATTACCTTCTTCTTTGTTACCCTCCTGTGTTCTGAAGTATTTTTTAACACTGAAGTGGGGGGGTGGTAAGTTTGGAAAAAAGAAAACCTCACTAATTTCTTATCCCATATGTTATTCAGAAAAATGTACGAATGACAGCTCTTAAGAAGTAGTGGGTGATCAGGGTGCCTGGGTGGCTCATTCGGTTAAGCATCCAATTCTTGATTTGTGCTCAGCTCATGATCTCATGGTTCATGGGATAGAGCTCCACATCAGGCTCTGTGCTGGCAGCGTGGAGCCTGCTTAGGATTCTCTCTCTCTCCTCTCTCTCTCTCTCTCTCTCTCTCTCTCTCTTTCTCTCTCTCTCTGTCATTCCCTCTCTCTTTCTCCTTCTCTTTATTAAAAAAAAAAAAAAGAAAGAAATGGTGGATGATTGAGAATCAGCAGACTTTCTCTATAAAGAGCCAGATAGTAAATACTTTAAGCTCATGGGCCATGTGTAGATTTTATAATCATTTGACTTTGTCATGCTAGTACAAAAGCATCCATAGATAGTAGGTAAATGAGTACACTTGACACGGTCACAGTAAAACTTTACAGAAACAGGAGTCAGGCTGTGAGTCTACAACCCCCAGTGTAGTAGAAGCATTAGTGAAGCAGATAGATGAAGGTTTAAGCCCTCACTCCCTTGCCTCGAGCTGTGTAACCCTGTAAGACTTGCTTTCCTTGTACATAAAAAGGAAATAATAATACCTCCCTTGAAGATTTGTGTAAGAAATCTCACCCAACAGTACGCATAGTTAAGTGGTTGTTTCCTGCCTGCCTTCTTTTTATAGCACAACTGGGGGAAATAATTAAGCACATTAAATAAAGTGAGATTTTTTTTAGTAAACTAATTCTTTTTTAAATTTTTTTAAGGTTTATTTATTTTGAGAGAGACAGAGACAGCATGAGTCGGGGGGGTGGCAAACAGGAGAGGGAGAGGGAGAGGGAGAGAGAGAGAGAGAGAGAGAGAGAGAGAGAGAGAGAGAATCCTAAGCAGGCTCAGCCCCGTCAGCACGAAGCCTGACACAGGGCTCGAACTCATGGAACCATGAGATCATGACGTGAGCTGAAATCAGGAGTCAGATGCTTAACAGGCACCCCTCATAAACTAACCCTAACACCAGCATTTACCCACAACAGAACTATTTTACAGCTAAAAGCAAAATTCGTAGGGCAAGCTGTGAAATAGGGTAAAGAGTAGCAAAGTGACCTGTTTGGAGGCCTTTACTTTCCACTTCACTGGCAATGACTACAGAATGCTTGGAGCACACACCGCACATGTAACTTAAAATGAACACAATATTTCTCGTAAGGTTCATGTTGGGGAAGAGTCGTGCAGAATCAGAGACATCGAACGCTGGCTCCCATATGTTCACACAGGTTGACCCACACACCTCCTCTATGAAAAACATGTAAGGGCATCATCATGTATTCATGCTAACAGTCATTGAATCTTCTTTGAGTCTTTGAGTCATTGAGTCTTCTTTTCTCTCCTTGATGTTCGTAACGATGCCTATTGTCCTGCACCTCATTCCTAGTAATGGAAAGCAGGAGGTATGATCAGAACATATCAACGCCTCATTTATTTACCTTCCAAAGAAATAGTTCTTACTTGTGGGTTTTCAAAACTTTTTGACCACCCAGAGTACTTCCATTAGTTTCTGTCTCTGTGTCTAAGAAACATGGCTTCTGGTAGTTTTTTTGTTTGTTTGTTTTTCTACTCAGGGTCTCTGCTGATTGAAGACGGTTGATTGGATTTAAAATGTTTCAGAGACTCAAAAGAAAAAGAAACGAGAAGTCTTAGTGGTACTTTACATCCTCGTGACCCCACTGGGCCAAAATTGTGTTTCATGAAAGCCAGAGAAATAAAACTGTGGGACTGAAAAGAAATCTCCCTTCAGAACTGGATTTTAGTCCCAACAAGGGGGTCGTGATTAGCAGTTTCCTCCTAGCAAAACCTTTAAAACATGAAAAAAAAATGTGATGTTGATACCAAAACACATATTCCATACAGCGTAACACAATGGTGGCCGTTAGCAGTCTGAGAGAGAAGCGTGTTGTGACTCTGGTGCTTAGTGATTACACAAGAGAACAGTGATGCTTGTTTCATCACTCACCTCACACAGAGCTGTGGTAAAGGAGGAACTTTCACAGCACTTGCCTCAGAGTGTTCCTTTTCCCTAAGACAAAGGGAAGGAATCAGAGAGAGGTGGTGATTAATATAGGTGTCAGGGACAGTTCTCATGCTCTGTATTTAGATATATTGCTTCAATCGAATATTCCAATCCAAAATACAGTCATCTGTGCTTATTCCTTTTCGTTTGCAGAGAAATGAAGTCTATAATAGGCTGCTTTCAGGAGCCAAAGTACAGTGGCCTGAATGCTGCACAAGTTCCTGGCTGGGGGGCAGAGTGTTGGGGGGAAGGCTGGAATCCAGCACCAGCTCCTAATTACCAAGAATGAGCTGTGAGAGCTGGCTGCAGCTGTGGGAGCTTGTCAAGTTCACATGATCCCAGATAGAGACTTCACGAGAAAACCTGGGTTTCTCCGGAAATCAAAACCCAGAATGGGAATAGTTGAAGATGAAAGCATTGCATTGAAAGGCAATATTGTATAGTATAGTATAGTAACCCACCATACCATAAATATTTACCAGATGTTTGGGGAACCAGATGACCTCTAGAAATGTATACTCTAGAGCAACAGCTAATATGATGGATGACACATAGTTTCAATGAGAGGATGGAGGTGATAGAAAATAACTCATTGGGCAGGGGGTGGTGATGCTAGGAGAGGAGGGACAGGCAAAGAGAAATGGTGAAGGAAGGCTTTTTAAAGGAGGAAATGGGGGCGCCTGGGTGGCTCAGTCAGTTAAGCGGCCAACTCTTGACTTCAGCTCAGGTCATGATCTCACGGTTTGTGGGATCAAGCCCTGTGTTGGGCTCTGTGCTGACAGCATGGAGTCTGCTTGGGATTCTCTCTCTCCCTCTCTCTCTGCCCCTGCCCCCCCCCCCCAAAATAAACATTTAAAAAGAACTGTTTAAAGGAGGAATTGTTTGAGCTGGACTTAGCAGAGTTCGCCAACTAGACAAAGAGAAATGAGCATTTCATGTAGAAGGACCAGCATGAGCAAAGTTTGGAGACATGGAACTTGCCGGATTTGGGGAAGAGCAAATAATTTCGTGTATCTGGAATGCGTAGGCTGACTGGAGATAAGACTGAGGAACTGAAGGAGTAGAAAGAAGGCATTGTAAGAGGTCTCTGTACTTGGCCAAGGAGTTTGAATGCAGTCCAGTAGGCAGTGAGGTAGACTAAAGCTCACTTGTAGTTTTAAAAGATAACTTCACACAGGTTGGGTCAGGAGGTGGTCTTCATTGTATGCAAACTTTGAGGGAATTGGAGAAGACTATAGTAAATCTGTATTTACTTTTTTTTAATAAATAAATTGTACCAAATACGGTTCTAAGTGTGTTTGTACACATCAACTCATTTAATGCTTGGAACAACCCTGTGAAGTAGGTACTAATATTCTCCTTATTTTACAGATGAGGGAACTGAGGCACAGAGAGGTTAAGTAACCTGCCTGAGGTCACACAGCAATAAGTGTCAGAGGCACTTAGAAAAACCCCAAGAGGAAGGCTGGCTCCAGTGTTTGTGCTCCATTCAGCTAAGTTACCTGTCTTGTGCGCTGGGCTCTGTATGCAGCTCGTGGTAAGTCTTCCGTGGATGTCGCCACTGACCTAACCTCCCACTGCTCTCGCATCTCTTATTAATGGGCTGCCTTTTTAGTATCGTTCCATCATCTGTCCACCTTGGAGCACCTGCCAGAGGTCATGGAGGGGAATAAGGACCCCCACTTTGCATTTTTTCTCTTCCGTGGGTATTCACCTCCCGTTTATGCTGTGTGAAATGGTCTCAACAAGGCAGATCCAGGGGCTTAGTGAAGAAATTTATATATACACGTTTTTGTATTTATCTCTGGGTTTTAGTCATGGATATATTTTTTTAATTTTGCGAGCTACCCTTTGAAAACCCTTTCAACTACTATTAACACTTTTGACACGAGTCTGTAAAATTGATTCAGACAGTTTGCCAAAGCTGCCGGTCTTAATTAATGACTTACTATAACCTCCTGTTTTATTAGATCTATATTTCTAGTATATTGGCACATATATTAATGACTGACCCGTGAATAAACTGACAGTTTTAAAATGATATGGGATAACTTGTTTTCTTATGGAGAATTCACTTTTGCCTTGAACTTATAGTAAAATGATTATTAGTTCAGTAAATTATGACTTTAGTGTTGTTATGATCACCTTAGCAGTAGAAAGACTGCCTGGATTTCATTTCTTGATGAAATTCTACTTTGGATGAGTCTCTGGTTGATCTCATGCTCTAGCACATAGAACTGCTAGCTTCATAGTCATAAACTTTTCAAGCAGAAAAGCATTCACTGGGGGTCTGCTAGTGTATGTATACATACATGTGCAAAATTATTTTGAATTTTCTTTAATTTGTGCTAAAATACACAAAGAATATTTTAGAGTCAGATAGTTATTAAAGTAAACAATGTGAATCTCACAACAAGAACAACAACAAGGAGCTGGTTGTCTGTGTCATTTGAAACAATTTGTTTTGTGCCCACAAAAGGGGGCAACAGATACGCTAGGTTTTATATTTGTGTATTTCACAAAGTCTGTTTGATATGTGGTAGTAGAAGCAAAGAGTACTGAGTTGCTGCAGAATTACAATGTGTTCTTCCCCAACACACTGCCTTTTTTGAAAGATAATCTTTGAAACAAATGTGACAACTCAAATACTAATGAGCATACTATATAGAGCTGAAAGTTTTTCACTTGAAATTAACGCAGACACTGTGATCCAGGCCTACAGTAAATAAGTCAAATTCATAGGGATTACATTGTATTTGAGGGTTATTCCCAAAGACCTAGCTTAATTCCAGGCTGATTTTCTCCAGAGCTGACAAAGGATAGCTGGATTGTTTCCTCGTCGGAGCGGCGCCACCACGTGGTAATAGCATAAACACTTTTACCAGTCACTCAACCAGGAGGCTTCAAAATTACGAGATATTTGACACTTTTTAAATTTAGGAATATTGCATGATTCAAAACTGCATAAGGAGAGAGGCAACTTATATTTCTATATTATGTGATTTCAAACTAGCATATTGCAAATTCACATAAAATGGTCATGTTGTGTTTTTGTATCGTCCTATGCAGAGTGATTAAGAGAATGCACTTTGGAGCTAATTAGTCAGGATTGCATTCCAGCGCTGCTACTTACTCTCTGCATACCTTGGGCAGGTTACTCAGTCCTCCCAAGTCCCAGCTTTCTCACCTGTAAAATGGGGACAGTACTAGTGTCTATCCTAACGGGTCATTTTGCACATTGAGTTATCTTAAAACACTTAGAACAATGCCTGGCAAAGACTAAGTCATCTAGAAGGGTTTTTTGTTGTTGTTGTTGTTGCTTTTCTATTAGTATGATTAAGCATAAAGAGCCTTTGATAAGTGGTCTGATGCACCTTTCTAAGTCTATTCAGGGTGCAGCCTAAACCGACTCATGAGAGATCTGACATCAGTGACCATGGTAAGGGAATAGATCACAGCTACTCTTTGTGGTTTAAAGATTAATATCACACGGTGAGGGGATTGTTTTCAAACAAATCAAAATAACATCAAGGTCTTGTGTCAGATTACACTATTTAAATGCATGATTATAAATGACTGAACTTCAACATTTTAACAAAATGTATTCCTCTAGACAGGTGCTTCTTAAACTTTAATGTACATGCAAAGAACCAGAACTCTTGTCCAAATGCAGATTCTAGTTTAGTAGATCTGAGCAATTTCTTTTTTTTTTTCTTTTTTTAGTTTTACTTATTTATTTTGAGAGAGAGAGAGGGAGAGCGAGGGGCAGAGAGAGAGAGAGAGAGAGAATCCCAAGCAGGCTTCACGTGCCAGCAAGGGCCTGATGCAGGACTCGAACTCACGAACCCTGAGATCATGACCTGAGCTGAAATCAAGATTCAGACGCTTAACCGACTGAGCCACCCAGTGCCCCATCTGAGTAGTTTCTGAGATTTTCGCATTTTTTTGCAAGCTCCCAGATGATACTGATGCTGTTGCCTTGCAAAGCACACTTGGAGTAACAATGCTCAAAATCACCGAAAGCCATTTCCACTGCTGCTTTATTATCTTCCCTTGTTACTCAGGAAAACATGGTAATTTAATTATAAGTCAGAGAAGAGCCATAGGAACCAAGATAATATCTTACTGTAGTCTTCACTTTCTCTAGACCACTTAACTATCTTTCGTGGTAGCAATGAGTGCAAATGTAAGGGAAGGATGAGTACTAAAAAGAACTGGGGTAAGTGCGTAAAGACCAAGTTTTCTCCCAGGTAGTGAGCTCTACCATGCCAGAAGTACCAGTGAATTGCAAATGGTGAAGCTCACATGTGTATAGAGCTTCCTCCTGTGTGAAAAGCAGAAGGGGCAGTACAGCATCGGCTGAAGGGTGAAGCAGGCCACACAGGCGTAAGCCTCATGAGACATCTGTAATCGGCCTCTCTACCTCCTCAAAAGGAAGCTAAGGGTTTTATTGTTTGCAAAACAATGCCAAAAACATTGTAAACTTTAAAAAATCTTTGAAAATCTGAATAAGCGTATACCAAATCAGTTAGCTACGACCCAGGCAAACCAGATACACTTTTATTGTCAGAATCAGAGATTCGAAAATTACAGTTCAAAAAACACAGTATCACGAAAAAGACTTGAGAATCTGAGCGCCTCGTGGGAAACCCATCCTAAGGATGTGACAACATCAACTCACACCGAATACAGCTTAAATAATTTCAGGAAGCTCAAAAAATATCTGGAAGAGCATCTGTGTGCTTAGTTTTTACAGATGCAATATTTCACATTCAGTAAAACTCACATCTTAGCCAAAGAAAATATTATAAATAGATGTACGTGGAAAAAACTAGGAAGATGTATGACAAAAAGGTGAAAATAGTTAACTGATGGGTGACTTTTCCTTTCTTTTTGCTTACCGGTACTTTGCTCATATTCTATAACCCGTGCATATCATTTTCGTACAATGGGGGAAAAAACAAAATTTACTTTAAAAAAGAAAACCACCTCCTGAATGTGGATAAAGTACGGTAAAAGTTGGCTATTTAGCAATTGAAACCTTCATACGATCCAGGTATCCCCTGCTTTTCAAAAATCCACACCACACCACTTCACGTTTTTGCAGGACCTACATTAGGACCTGCGTTCACTAATGAAAAGGAATCCAGACAGGATTTCACTGTTACGAAACAAGGAGGAAAGCGAAAATAGCGTTCTGTGCTTGTTTTGCCCCCAGCCTTTACGGGTGCACTCGAAGCAGCAAGAGTGGTGCCACCCAGCGCCTTTCTTGGGAACTACACTCAGCGTCTCTGCATTAGGCCGCCATGATTTTTCACCCGTGTCAAAACCATGTGCTTTATCTCGATTTATTTTGTGCATCTGTTAGCAAGAGGTGTCCTAACATATCAGAAAAACCTAGGAGAGGTCATTTGGGGGATCTGACAATGCTTAAAAGTTTTTCCATTTAAGTTAATGCTAATTGCCTCTTTATGCCATTTTGGCTTACAAAAGGTTTCATAGGACTGTTCTACTTTCATATAGCAAGGGAAACCTGTATAACTACAGCTTGTGACACACATTCCTGCTCTTATTGCTAATGGATGAATTTTTGAAATATAATTTGGATCATTTTTAGAAAACAAATACCAATATCCAAAACAGGGCCATAGCATATTGAGAATTTCCCCTGCTAATAATTAATTCCGTGTGTTGTTTGGGTTCTAAATTACTCTGGGGAAAATCTGAAGTGAGAGAAAAATCCCATTTTTGTTAATGTCAGGGTTCTTGTGGCACCTGACGATGGTACCATTTCAAGTGCACCTGGACCTTCAAAACTGAATTTCATAACTTTTTTACTGTAGAAACATTTCCAAGGAGCACTTGTGAGAAAACTGCTTTAAATTGGAATCCTTCCGCTCTGGTACAATCATGCAAACAGCCAGCAGAATTTATTTAACCTTCAGCCAACTGCTCAACCAACTTGAAATTATTGATAGCCCATCAGCAATGATCAAGATGGAGAGGCTAAATGAAGAGGTGCTTTTTATTTTTTATTTTTTTTGCTTTTTTTTTTTTACAAGAGAACCATTGAGCTGGTAACAGGACTTGAAACGCCGTGTCAGCTCAGCTCGCATGGTCAGGGAGCTCAGCTGCTGGAGGGAAATAAAACTGTTCAGTTACGGCCGCCCTCCAATCAGTCACAGGGGTAATGGTGTTTGGCTTCAGTCAGGTTGTATGTCAGCAAATATACATCTCTTAGACAGCCCCTAAGAGTGCCTTAAGATCATGCTTATTGTTTTATATAGATAGGGGTTGGATGCTGATAGATGGTGGTCATAGGCCACCGAAATAAATTTTACCATGTTTAGCAGGTAAAGTTAATCTCAATACTGGAGAATGAGAGGGCCATTTTGATAGAATATTCATCCCATTGACAGTGATGGGACATTTTTCCTCTGTTAATGCATGGCGCAGATCATATGAAAGTAGATATCCTCTGCTCCCTGCTCCTCAGCCCCCCCTGTGTGAAGTCCACGTGCAGAAAAGGGACCTCAGGTACAATCTGGGAGATTTACTAAGGTTGAACTTTAAAGACCGAGTTTATTTGAAGGAGCTCTCTGGGGAACCGAATGTACATACCATAGCACTACCCTACTGTGGTCAGAGTGACACAGGAATAAGATACAGATTTAAAGAAACACTGGCTGTTACAGTGAGTTATTTATGCCCTATCTTTAGTCCAAAAAAGGGTCGGAGGCAGCATCATGTGGCACAAGGGTAGCCACCCCCTTCCAAACCTATCAAACATTAGCAGTCAGTCAGAGTACTGTTTTACCACCGAGCCCAGATGAATCTCAGAATCTTAACCCAGTGTTTCAGACACTCAGGTTAACACGAGTTTGCCACCCTCTCACTAACTCTTTAAAATCTGGCAGTCTGCCTCCAAACATTGAAAGAAATATAGTGAGTCTTCTAAGAGTCTCCTGAAGGGCAATCAGAAGGCAGCTCCCATACGAGAGCCTGTGCTAAACAGAATATGATGGAGTCCTTCAGAGACAGTCTGTTTGTCTGCAAAAGATTTTCTTGGGAATGATAAATGAGGCCCAGCAGAAACGGGACACTGTGCTATTTGCTGGAGAAATGAGAAAACTTTTTCAAAGGATTGGATCGTCTTACCCCAGGGCCAAGAGTCAGTGAGACTCCTAGACCCGAGTCACTGTGCCTACAAGAGCCCGTCAGAGCCCATCTTCTTTAGAAACTCTTAGAAAGTTTGAAGGCAGAGAAGGGAAAGAAGTATTAGGATGTTAACCTCGGACGGACTCCATGCTTGTGTTGTGGCAGATACACAACCCACTCACAGTGACTTCCGCCCTGTAGGATCTGCTGCAGACGAGGGACTTGCCTCAGCTCCCCGGCCTACCACGTTGTTTATCACACTGCCTTCCTCAGACGTTATGACTGAGAGCTTGCTTGGAAATGAAAAAAAATGAATGAAGTTCTCATTTTCTTAATTTCCTGAGAGTAGGTCTTTGTTAACCTTCTTGTTGTCCACTTTATTATTATTATTATTATTATTATTATTATTATTGTTGTTTTAACATTTATTTATTTTTGGGAGACAGAGATAGAAGAGCACAAGTGGGGGAGGTTGTCAGCACAGAGGCTGACACGGGACTCGAACTGATGAACTGTGAGATCATAACCTGAGCCAAAGTCACATGCTTAACTAACTGAGCCACCCAAGTGCCCCAGTGTTCTCTGTTTTCTTGAGGGTAGGGTGTTGCTCATGTAGCTCAAGGTCTCAGGAGACACAGACGCCCAGTTTAGTAAAACCCATGAACTCATCCTTTAGTACCTGCCTTTCAAAGAAAAGCCCTAAATAAGGCTGCCATCTGGATTTCTAAGCATAGTCTACCTTAAAAAGGCCAGTCTCTGCATGTAGGCCAAAGTATATATTTATACTAAGTTTGTGTTCCCTAAAAAAAAAGAAAAGAAAAGAAAGTGACTAGACTGTTCCAGAATTTGAAAAAAAAAATCAATTTTTAATATTTTGATTCACAAGTATTCTGCAAGCCCAAGTTCTTTTGAATAACAAAAATGTGCTGTATGGTGTTCCAGTAAAAATGTACCATAGGATACAAAGGAAAGGCCATTCTGAATTAGTCTCAACTATAGACTTTTTTTAAAATGCCCTTTAAAAATATTTTTTAAATAATGAAAATTAATCCTTAATGAAGTCCTGCCAAACAGAAGTCCTAGGGGGCCTTCCTTTGATGAATAAATTAAGGATTTTTAATTCATTAATTTAATGGCTTCCTTGAGGAAGGAATTGGCATCTAACACAACCTTATGTCACTTGCAGTGCTCGGCAGGCTGTCTTGAACAAGGGTGACAGGAACTAGCTGCTGAGTAGATGAATGTGCATGTAAGGGATTGGAAAATGATTTGCTCTCTTGAGTAAATATCTCTTTCTGTATTTTTTCATTTTACAGGGTAATTGCCACTTTAGCCAGTGCAAAGTTCAGTTTTAGTCCAATCCATGAAAGAGTGATTATAAATCCCATACAAGTGGGATCCAAAGTCATATAGTTTTATTTGACTTTAAAATGAGGCACTAAAGGGACACCTGGGTGGCTCTTGATTTCGGTTCAGGTCATGAGCTCACAGTTCATGGGATCGAGCCCCACATTCATTGTGGAGCCTGCTTGGGATTCTCTCTCTCCCTCTTTCTCTGGCCCTCCCCAACTTGTTCTCTTTCTCTCTCTCAGTCTCTCCCGTCCCCCAAAAATAATATTTTAAAAAATAAAATAGAATGTGGCACTAAAAATTAAGAGTCTTAAAAATACTCTTGCCTTTCACCCAGTATGCCCTTCTAGGAATAGTAAATCATAATGAATTGTGTAAAATTCTGATAAAAGAACTTGGAAGCAACCTAAATGTCCACATATACGTTTGGTGGAGTAATATTTAAGCTTTTAAAAATAGCCTTATATGGACGCCTGGGTGGCTAAGTTGGTTAAGTGTCCCACTCTTGAGCTTAGCTCAGGCCATGATCTCACAGTGTGTGTTTGAGCCCCACATTGGGCTCTGTGCTGATAGTGTGCAGAGCCTGCTTGGGATTCTCTGTCTCCCTCTCTCTGCCCCTGACCTGCTTATGCTTTCTCCCTCTCAAAACAAATAAATAAACATTTTTTTTATAAAAGTGTTATAGATAACTATTTGTGTCTTGGAAAGATAATAATTATATATTATTTAGTTTTCTTTTCTTTTTTAACCCAAGGGTGACCCAGCAGGGGTTGAGAGATTGGCTACATAGAGGCAGTTTAAGCAATGGATTAAAGGAACCAGGTTTCTTGCTGTCAGAGAAGAGAGTTACAAATATAAAAAGAGAGAAGGTTAGAATTAACCCTGCAGTGTTATACTGAAATTGGAGATTCTGATGTAGACACATGGTATTCTGTATGCATAAATACAAAATCAAATATATATGTATTATATATGTATATATGTATATTTACTGACTTTGTCCACTCTTTTTTTTATTTTTATTTATTTATTTATTTTTTTTCAGCGTTTATTTATTTTTGGGACAGAGAGAGACAGAGCATGAACGGGGGAGGGGCAGAGAGAGAGGGAGACACAGAATCGGAAACAGGCTCCAGGCTCTGAGCCATCAGCCCAGAGCCTGACGCGGGGCTCGAACTCACGGACCGTGAGATCGTGACCTGGCTGAAGTCGGACACTTAACCGACTGCGCCACCCAGGCGCCCCATGACTTTGTCCACTCTTAAAAAAAAGGAGGGTGCCTGGGCACATCAACTTTCTAGTAAAAGAGTATCAACATTCTGGTTACAGTAAGCACACAACTGCTGAGATCTTGGTGTGTCTACACCACTCTCCATTAAAAAGAACCAGGGCTCCTTGGAGAAATGGCTAATCCCAAGGCTGGAGGAAGGAAAATACACAAGAAGCCTGGAATATCTTGTTCCAGAAAGGAAGACAGTGCTCAAAGAACAATGGGAACATGTTAGGACATGTAAGTTAGCTTGTAGGAGCTCCCACTGGCTAAATTTGGGATAATATAATTGTCAGAATGATTAATAATAGTAATAGATTATACCCCCATTGAAAACAGTAGAAATCCTGGGGTGCCTGAGTAGCTCAGTCGGTTAAGCTTTGGACTTTGGCTCAGGTCATTATCTCGCAGTTTGTGAGTCTGAGCCCCCATCAGGCTCTCGGCTGTCAGTACAGAGCCCTCTTATGATCCTCTGTCCCCTCTCTCTCTGCCCCTGCCCCACTGGTTCTCTCTCTCTCTCTCTCTCAAAATAAATAAATAAACTTTACTTTAAAAGAAATAAAACAGTAGAAATCCATGGATCCACTCTGATATAAATAAATGAATGAACACACAAAAGAAGAAAAGTCTCTTCCTTACAGTAGAATGTCAACTAACAAATGTAGAAAAAATAACAGACTTAGAAAATCACCATTTGGTAACTATCATAGTAATAATACATTTAATTAAGAAACTAACAAAAGAGAATTGGTTGATGAATGGGATATATACACCCATTCTCAGAGTATCTCCACCTAAAATATTTATGAATTACAAAGGAAAAATAAGAATTCCCTAGTGGAAAAACCTGGCAAATACCATCTTACTCAAGTAACAAAAGTCAACACCACCACTAGTTGACAACTTGTGTGCCGTCTTATAAGATGCTAAAGAGCCCAACAGCCCTTTGAGATATGCCTGCCAAAGACTCATAAGCTGAATCTAAATCATGAGGAAACATCAGACGAAGCCAAATCAAGGGACAGTTGACAAAACAGCTAATAATCATAACTAATAATAAGGTTAACAGGGCACCTGGATGCCTCAATCAGTTAGGCGTCCAACTTCAGCTCAGGTCATGGTTTCATGGTTTGTGAGTTTGATTGGGCTCTGTGCTGACAGCCCAGAGCCAGGAGCCTGCTTCAGATTCTGTGTCTCCTTCTCTCTCTGCCCCTACCCCACTTGTTCTCTGTCTCTCTTAAAAATAAATATGTTTAAAAAATTTTTTTAATAATAATAACATTAACAACTGTAATCTTCAAACGCATCAAGATCATCAAAGTCAAGTTAGGACTGGAGTTGTCTCAGAATGGAGACTACAAAGACATGAAAAGAGCAACATCTGTTTCTGGATTGGATCTTTTTGTGTAAAGAATATTTATTGGTACTTAAGTGGGATCCTTGGATGATGGGTTTAGGGAGTTCTTTGTTCTGTACTTCCAAAATTTCCCTATGTTGTAAAGCATTTCAAAATAAAAAATTGTGGGTATAAAACAATAACAATGATTCTATTTTGTAGAAGCTGTGTATCATAATATACATGATACATAGAAAGGTCAGAGAATATACATCAAAATGTACAAAAAAATATGGTTATCTCTTGAGTAATGGGACTTGTTTGCTTAAATTTTTTATTGATGTTTTTGTTCATCTATATTTTCTAATTGTTAATTAATATGTATTCTCTTTGCAATGCAAAAATTTATTTTTGTTTTTTAACTTGTATTCATGCACTTCGGTAGTTTCCAGCCTTAAACAGGAAAGATTACATTACAAGGCATAATTGCTTCATCTATAATTCAATTAACCTCTACAATATATAATATACTTGCAAGTCATTGCAAGATTGCCTTCCATTTCTAAAGTGTGGAAAATAGTCATATTTTGGAAACGTTATTTATCTTTTCTCTTTATTACTTGTTGCTCATTGATCATAGTCCTGAAAAATAATCTTACTGTAATTGAATCACTGCTTTTCTCATTATTACAATACAAATTTAAAAATCAATTAGCTCTGCTAATTACTACTTATCTGGATATAAAAAATACTGAAGTAACTGTCTTTAGCTGTTGTGAGTTTCAGCATCTTTTTATTGCTTTTCTTAATTCACTTGGGATCATGTTATGATTATAAACTTCATTTTAAAGAATAATTAGAAATACTAACTAGACTGAATAATTAGTAGTGTTGCCATAGTACACAATATCTGTTATTTAGCAAACTCATACTAAAACAATTTGTGATTCTTGTTAAATTATACTAATTGAAATGAAATGTATTCAGCATTCTTATCACTTGCAAAGGCAAAACACTTATATATTGGCCTGGACTCTCAGAGCAAGAACCTTCAAAATGAATTTCAAATTCTGTCCATAAAGTTAGATTCTTTATTAGATTCCAGTGAGTAAATTTGTACTTATGGACATTGTTCACTTAATTTATAGAACACAGCATTGAAAACGTACAGGGTGTACTTTTTTGCACGAAAACTTTGAAAAACATCCCCTGGGTCAGTTTAACTGAAAAGAAAATGAATAGTGGGCCTTTGTGGTCTGTTCACACCTGGATGTACACATATATCTCCAATTAACTGAAACAAGAATTCCCAGATGTTTCCAGCAAAAAGGATATTTTTAATCATGTCATAGTGTTTTGGCAGGTATTTTCTTTTTTTTTTTCTTTTTTTTTTAACGTTTTTATTTTTGAGACAGAGAGAGACAGAGCATGAACGGAGGAGGGTGAGAGAGAGAGGGAGACACAGAATCTGAAACAGGCTCCAGGCTCTGAGCCATCAGCACAGAGCCTGAGGCGGGGCTTGAACTCACGAACCGCGAGATCATGTCCTGAGCCGAAGTCGGATGCTTAACCGACTGAGCCACCCAGGCGCCCCTGGCAGGTATTTTCATTTATTTTATTTTATTTTATGTTATTTTTGGGGGGGAGTGAAGATGATTTTTTTTACGAATATAATTTATTGTCAAGTTGGATTCCAAACAACACCCAGTGCTCATCCCAACAAGTCCCCTCCTCAATGCCCATCACCCACTTTCCCCTCTCCCTCACTCCCTCCCACCCACCCTCAGTTTGTTCTCTGTGTTTAAGAGTTTCTTGTGGTTTGGCAGGTATTTTTAACTATGCCAGTCAGAATGTTATATCATGAATCCAGACATGTTAACGGCAAACCCAAGTCAGAGACACAGAATTCTAATATTAACTTTAACACCCCTCCTGCATAGGTCTCTACACCACACACTACCTTACTTACCACATCTATAATTCAGAGTCAATATTACTTTGTGCAGTGGCAGAACCATTTGAGCTTGGCCTATAAAAATTAAATTAGGGACACCTGGGTGGCTCAGTTGGTTAAACATCTGACTCTTGATTTCAGCTCAGGTCATGATCCCCAGGTTGTGGGATCAAACCCTGTGTCAGGCTCTGTGCTGAACGTGGAGCCTGCTTGGGATTCTCTCTGTCTCTCTCTGCCTCTGCCTCTCTCTATCTCTAAAATTAAAAAAAAATTAAATCATATAACATATATAACCTCATACCCCACCAAACTGCAGCTACTTTTACTTTTACTGTAGCTACTCCTCAAACCAAAGTCTCAATCAGAGAAAGACACAAGGCGAATAAAACTGTCCTTACAAACACCCAGGATAGTAACAAATTAGATAGTTAATTTAAAGATTGTATCTAAGTTTAGGATTATTTTAGCTACACATACAGAAAACCTAACTGAAAATGGCACAAACAAAGATCATTTACTAAGGTAGTAACTTTAGAGGGGCTGCAGGCAAGGTTAATTCCATACCTCAACAGTGACATCAATGACCCAGGCTCTTTCTGTCTTAATGCTCATTGATCTTCAGTGTATTAGCTGTCATCCTCAGGCTTATCCCCTCATTGTAGCAAGGTGGCTGCTACCGCCCCACACATCAAGTTGGCAACTATGTCTGAAAGCAGAAAGGGCAGTGTTGTTCTTTTCATCAGGGAAAAACACTTCACAGAACTTCACCAGCAGACTTTCCACTTGGGTCCCTTGACCAAGACTTATTGGATCACGTGCCAATGCCCTAGCCAGAAGGAACCTGGAAAGTACCTTTCGGACATTTCAGCCTCTGAAATGAGAATCAGCTTTCCCGGCAAGAAAGAAATACAAGAAGATGGAAAGGCTGTTGAGTGGACAACCAATAGGGTCTACTATCCTGAGTGTCCTGGCCAAAGTCTTGCTTTTTCTTTTCTTTACTTTTTAAAAAATATTTGGACATTTTATATAGCTTCAAGTATAAGTAAACCTGTCAGTTGCAATTCATGTGCTTGTGAATATGGTGCATTTATGAGACCTTGTTTTTACTTAACTTCACAGTTTCCAAGGGCTGACCAGAGATAGGTGTATTCCAGTACTTCTGTGCTGATAACATCCTGCATTTATACGTGGCTCCTATTTTTTATGATGATAACTAGCACTTGTATAACACTTAGAGTTACAAAAGCCACTTATTCATATATCTTTCAAGCCTTACTCTCCATATAAAGACTGTGTCCATTTACTTAAAATGAGCACAGACAGTGGGGAGGCCCTAGATCTGGCACTCCAGAAAGCCAGAGACTGGACAGGTAAGCATTCAGTCTCTGGAAACACTGTCAACAAATAGCTGGGCCTCAGCCACTGACCTACAGCTCAGAACAGAGCACCAGTCTCTGAGGGGAGGAAGACCAAGGACAGGATGAGGCTTCAGTCCAAAGGGGAACTTCTCTAATAGGAGGTTAATAGATGAGGACTTGTGAATCAGGACCAAGGTAGAAATCTACAAATGAGACCTAAGCCTCAGGGGTAATACTATAAACCCAGCAGGTTCTAAGTAAATTTTGAGATAAATGAATGGATGAATTTTGATGACTGAATGAATGAGATAGATACCAGATTTGTAGCAGAGGTGATTTGATACTAGGCCATTGCATGTTGATCTGGAACCTAGTATTATTCTTAGGAACTGGGGACCGATTGCATCTATAATTAGGGATCAGATGCACCATTTGGGAATGAAAGGAGGAATGAGGCCAATTGGGGTTTTCATTAATTCAAAGTTTGCTGAGAATATAAGTTATCTGGGGAGCTTATGAAGATTTTATGCAGATTTTCAGCCACCTCCTTAGAAATTCTGATTCAGGAGGTCTTCTGTCAGGCGACATTTTTAACAAGAATCCTAAAGTGGCTCTAATGCTGTGGTCAATGGAATCATCTTGTATTCCTAATTAAGCAGTAAGCCCCTTAAGGACCAACAGCATGCCTTAGATTCCTTCTGTGTCCCCCATAGATTTTAACTGTAGGATGTGAATGTTCGCTATGCATGTCGATGGAAATCTCTGCCAGTCTAAATTAGGTCACTGGAATTGACCAGTTAGGATGATCGTAGAGAGTCACCTGCTGAAGAAGTTAAGAATACTCGCTAGCTTAATGCTAATTGATTACTCCCATCTGCAATGTGCTAGACATTGTAGGGGAGCCAGAGGTGAGCAGGACACAGAGTCTGCATGTGAGGTAATTACAAGCAGTGGGGTACAGATCTAATTTAATACAAAGAAGAATTTGATGCATGTTATGACATGAATAAAAGTACAGGGGAAGACGAACAATTAGAGAAGGTCAGCTATGCCTTGAAGAACAAGTCTGATTTCAGTACATGATGGAAGAAAGGAATGGTCATCCCACAGAAAGGTGTTCACTCATTCATTCATTCATCCATTCACTCAACAAATGTTTACTGAGCTCCTGTCATGTGCCGAGCATGGTACTAGGGGTTAGAGATACAGAAATGTGCAATACCAAGTCCATGCTGATGTTCTAGGGAGGATAGGAGATCGTCAATAAACAAATTAATTAGTAATGACTTATTATGCTGCACTTGATCAAAACTGACATTCTCTCCCCTGTGTATGGAAGCTGTGTAAAAACTGAATTGAAAGGGAGGAGAGATGGGAGCAGGAAGGCCGGTTAAGAGACCAGGATAACAACACAGGAAGACATGACAAGAATCCAGCTTGTCACATGGACAGGAAAGAAATCAATTCAATAGAAAAACGGTAACATTACCAGGATAACAAGAAAAACAAATATGAGCAAGTTATAGTTTTCATGACCTCAAGACCTACATCCTCACCCCTTCTGCTGTCCGTGTCCATCATCCCTAGAATGGTGTCCCCAGGACTTCCCTTGACTTCCACATGGCCCTTGAGATGGTATGAAGGGAAAACCGTAGATGCCGGGAATGATCTGCTTCTGTGGGGCTGGTTCCCTTTGAGGGACACTTCTTTACCACTTCCCAATTTTTCTATAAGGTAACTGGTAGAGTGTAGCCTCAGGTCACTGACTTCAAGAACTCATGTCATATCAGGAGAACCAGTTATAAAACACAATGGCTGGGCACTGTGGAAGCTAAATAATTGATTAAATTTTTCAGTTTTCAATCCACAGTATAGGTTTTTGGAAGAAGTATTGAATCAAGTTGTTTTCATTGAACTACACATAACTATCACCTTTGTTTTCACTCTAATGTCCTAGATACTAACCATATATGAATGGAAAGATGAAAGAAGAAAGGAGGAAAGGAAAGGAAAAAGCTTTTATTTATTTATTATTTTTTTAAGAGAGAGAGAGCGCGCGCACAAGCAGGACAGGGACAGAGGGAGAGGGGGAGAGAGAATCTTAAGCAAGCTCCACACCCCAGCATGGAATCCAACATGGGGATCAGCCTCATGACAGTAAGGTCATAACTCTTAAGCAGCTGAGTCACCAGGTACCCCAGAAATAGCTTTTACTAATTAAAGTAATTAAGTAAGCCGAAGTTTTGTAAATGGAATCGACTTGAATACTCTAAGGGCGGTTTGATGTAAACCTGTCTGGTATAAAATAATGAACAAGCTCTACAAAGACCAGAAATGGTCCTTTCCTGCAGTTATAAATTAAATGCTATTTCACATCTTACAGATTATAACATACTTTCACATGCATCTCATATGTCCTGACATTTAGACTCTAAGCAGCAACGTTGTAATATAGGGCTTGTTACTACCCCAATTTTGCTGATCAAGAAGCAATTCCATGAGGTCAAGTGACTTGCCCAAGGTAAAAGTGCTAGGAGGTGACAAACTCTAGGTTTTGTATTTCAGTCTTCTAATGAGCCCCTCTTCCCTCCCTGTTTATATGAATAATAGATCTAAATTTATACACATTGAGTTTGTCGAAAGCCAGATACAACTAATTTTTTTATATAATTATCACCTCACAAGTATCAAGGGGCTTTCTTTTTCTTTCCTTTTTTTTTTTAAATGTTTACTTTTATTTTTGAGAGAGAGCGTGTGTGTGTGCTAGCAGGAGAGAGGCAGAGAGGAAGACAGAGGATCCAAAGGGGCTCTGCGCTCACAGCAGAGAGCCTGCTGTGGGGTTTGAACTCAAGAACTGTGAGATCATGATCTCAGCAGAAGTGAGATGTCTAACCGACTGAGCCACCCAGGTGCCCCCTCTTTTCTTTTCTTTTTTTTAAGTAGGCTTTACCTGCAGCATGGAGCCCAACGTGGGCCTTGAACTCACAACCATGAGATCAAGACCTGAGCTGAGATCGAGTCAGACGCTTAACTGACTGAGCCACCCAGACACCCCTCAGAGGGCCTTCTTGACAAATCTACATAGACAAATCTATGTTAATAAGGTGCCAAAAGATTATTGACAAGCTGGCCAGTAAACAGTTTTTAAATTATTCAGGTGTACCTTACTTGATCCATGATTTTCTAAAATGCATGAGAGAATTTGTTATGTAAAGCAACCCTTTTTTCCCTTCTTTCGTAAATGATTTCTTTACCTAAAAAAATGATCATGGATCAGGCTTACAATTACCATTGCATTCATGACGGTGTTCAGTTGCGAGCAATCAAGACCAATTCTGGCTATCTTAAGCAAAGAGACCATTTTGCAAGGATCTTGGGAGCCCACTAAATCAATGGAAGGCTAGAGAATCATGCTTGAGATCTAGGATACAAGGGGGCCAGATAAACCAAGGTCACCCCACAGGAGCAGTGGCCCTTCACCACCAGTCCCATAAGAATGACCTTGACCTCCAAGATTCCTTTTGTGCTTCCATTATTGTGGAATCCAAAGCCCTGGGAGCAAATGTCTGATCGGTTGAGCAGACCACGACACTACCACAAAGTGAGCTGAGGAATAACCAGGTCCCCTTATTTTCTGTTCATGTGCAGAAATGGGGGAGAAGGGGAGTGAGCACTGGGCATTGCCACTTTGCAAAGACTAACTACAATGTTGAATTCTCCCAAAAGGGTGATCCAGAGGCTGAAGGGGACTGAAGGAGGGGTAGAGTGCTGCCCCAGGGCAATAGATTGCAAAAAAAATAAAATAAAATCCAGTCCAAACATGTTCCTCACAGTATTGCGTATCATACTTAAAGTGGGGAGAGGCATGAGAACATTTTCTGACAATAAGGGATTTAGTTAAATTATGGTTCATTTTATATAATAGAAAACACTGAAGCTATGAAAATTATGTTAAGGCAAAATATTTAATGATCTGAGAAGCTAGTTATTAAATATTAATAAGAGAAAAAATAGATTATAAAGCAATGTTTAAAATAGGATCCTATTTTGTAAATAAGAACAATGGAGGGATATGTACCCCCAAATTAATAGTTTATCTCTGGGTAATAGAATTAGGAATGTTCCTTTTCTTTTCAATGCTTCTCCCTATAATACCACTGTATTATTTTTAAATGATTAAAAGTTGGTTTAATGTGCATATATTCTCATTAAATAGATAATTTCTTTTCTTTAAATATTCATATCCATTGTCTTAATTTTTTATAATATTTATTTTTGTGAGGGTGCAGGTAGGGGAGGGGTAGAGAGAGGGGGACAGAGGATCTGAAAGCGGGATCTGAGCTGACAGACTGACAGCTACAAGGCTGAGCCTAATGTGGGGCTTGAACTCATGAACCACGAGATCATGACCTGAGCTGAAGTTGATTGCTCAACTGATTGAGCCACCCAGGTGCCCCTCTGTTGTTTGTCTTTAAATTATATATGTGTGTGAATCCTATTTCAGTGTTTAATAACTGTGTGTCCTTGGGTGAGTCACTCCACTTCTCTGAGCCCTTGTGTGTAAAATGGTGCCATGATCAGAAATACCCTATACATACATATACTCTTTGACCCAGGTCCTCCAGTTCTCAGAATTTATCCTACAGGTAAAGTTGCATTTAAAAAAAATGTTTTAGGGGTGCCTATATATATATTATATATATATATATTATATATATATAATATATTATATTATATATATATGTGGCTAGCACTTAGTTATCAGCCTCTGATAGAAAAGCTATCTACCACCTTCGTGAGTAGTAAGGGTGTAAGGCTTAAGGCTACTTGCTTTTTTTCTCCAAACGTTAACCGTGCTCCCTCTGGTGGAGATACCCAGGAATTGCAACAAATGGGAGAAGAAAAATTGAACCGAGCCCCTCCCTGATTAAGTGGATTGATTGATTGATTGATTTTATAATTTATTGCCAAATTGGTTTCCATACAACATCCAGTGCTCATCCCAACCGGTACCCTCCTCAGTGTCAGTCACCCACTTTCCCCCCTTCCCCACCTCCCATCAACCCTCAGTTTGTTCTCAGTATCCAAGAGTCTCATGGTTTGCCTCCCTCCCTCTCTGTAACTTTTTCCTCCCTTTCCCTTCCCCCATAGTCTTCTGTTAAGTTTCTCAAGATCCACATATGAGTGAAAACATGTGGTATCTGTCTCTCTCTGACTGACTTTAAATAAGCGGATTTAGATACCTACCTTCATCTCCGGGAAACCACTGCAGTCCATGCCTGTTCAAAGCAGCTCTCAACTTCGGGAGACTGGTACCTGAGTGCTTCCCATGGCACACAAAGAGTTAATAATATATGTGGTCACAGTGGCCAGCGGATGTAGCTCAGTTTACACAGACCTGTGGGTGTATCTCATAAAACTTCAGCATCGTGCATTTTTAAATAAACAACCTAGAAATAAATGTCCAAATATTGTCCAAGGATCAAGACAAATCAACTGCTGCTATTCATCCACAAGCATGATTTTTAATGAAAATGACTAATTCAAGCAGCTTCCACAACGCAGGATGTCAGAGGTAGTTGTACAGTTCTTTATTAGTTGATATTTGTGTTGCTGAAGGAGCAATATTCCATCCACGTCAGGATTTTTCCTAATGTGTGCCCTAGTGAAGCCTCAAGAACGTTTAAATCCCATTAGCACTATCCCCACTGGAGGGGGAACTGATTTAATTGGGAATCAACACACATTTTACACCTCTTTGGGAGAAAAATCTCAGGACTTGGATATGTTTAACAGAAAAGGCTCTATGTATGGCACTATGAGGAATAATTAAGCTATAAATTTCATCTTTGCCAAATGAGAAATGCCTTTTTTAAAAAAAAAACATGATCCACTCTTCCCCCTCCCCCCAACTTTATCTGTCTAGGTAAATATAATTAGGTAATGGATGATGATTTGTTAGCATTTTATTTCCTGTGTTTGCAAGGGCATTAACGGTGATCAGAAAGCACACAACAAATGTGGTCAGTTTCTGATTTTCAGAGGCAAGAACGTGACTTTAGAGAATCAGATGGGCCAGAAACAGGCATTCTTGCAAATTAACTCTTCCTGTATTCCGAATAGGATCAGAGAGACTTTTGTCTTAGCTGATTTGCATGCACTAATTGCTAGTGCTGAGTAAATGTGGAGTGATCACCTACACAATTACATTCATAAATTAATATTTTTTTACTCCACTGTTATTTACACACAGGAAAAAACAGTACAAATAATTTTGAGGCTGTGTCTACACTTACATAATGAAGTGGTTAATTAAAGTAATGAGCTAGTTAATGACAGGCCTAGAAATTTTTCATGAAATATCCATATAAGGGAAGAAGAAATGTCTTTGCCTGAATAATTCTCCTAATTGCCTCAACATTTGATTTCACTTTCTATGCACAGAGACATGCCCTAAATTACACTTTGGTTATGAATCTGAATTATCCTTTGATTTCTCATGGGCGCTACGGATGCCAAGGCTAACTGCCAAGGTAACAGGATTAAACTAGGGGTATCACACAGAAAAGAGCCCCCCCCCCCCCCCGCCGGAAGTGCTGAGCACAGACTGATGCAGGCAAGCACATGGCACTGAATGTTCAGAAACAGAAGCTTTGGCTGGGTCTAGATTAAATTATTCCTCCACCATCAATGCCAAGGGGTCACTTTATCACTCCCAACCCAGAATGATCCGGTCCAGTTTTAGAGAGCCCCATCCTTTTTCAGGACCTCTGATCCTTTGGTCCAGTAGACCTCTAACCTTAGTGCTGGAGGCCAGATCACCGCTAACTGCTTGCTTCACGTCGGTAGTCACAGCCGTCTTGATTCTTTTCCTCGTGTTGGTCTAAGCCACCATCATCTCTGACTTGGGTCAGTACAGCATCTCCTCGCTCACCTCCTTGCCTCCACTCTGGCTTCCTCAACTGCACCACTGATCACCCAAGCCTATTCTCAAGGCAGCAGCCAGAATAATTTTCTAGAATGTATATCATATCATGTCAATCCTCCGCTCAAAACCGTGCAATGACTAGAGCCCAAACTGTGGCATGCACTCTGGGTCCGGAAGCATATTGAGGAGGTTCAGCTTCTGTAGAATACCAAAGAGTAAGGTGCCTGAAAAGAAATGAGGGACTAGAACCCTTCTCACTGTCTGAAGCCGTGACTGGTGTGGCGCTCCTCCACTCAAGCTCAAGGACCTGTTGGCCCAGGGATATAATTTATAGGGAAATGAGACTCTGGGGAGGAGAAAGGACACAGACATAATTTCTTGACCTAGATCTGATCCAATATTGCCTTTTATTAATATTCCCCTTCCCTGCCGTATACACCTTGTCTAATTCCTACGCTTGAGCGTAGATGGGACATGACAATCATAAATAGGTTATGTTTTATGAAATGGTTCGCTGTAAGAAAAGTAAAATTATCCTGGGTGGACATGACCTAATCTGGTAAGCCCTTAAATGGGCTTAGGCTCTGTTTAGAAAGAAAGATTTGAGGCATAAGAAGGATTTGATGAGAGGGAGAACTTCTATCCCAGTGTTTGAAGATAAAAAGGTCACCTGTCAAGGAATGAGAGTGGGCTCGAGGAACTGAGAGTATCTCCCAGTTGACAGCCAGTAAGAAATGGGAACCCGAGTCCTACCACTACAATGAATTGAACTCTGCCACGTAAGCTCAGAAGAGGGCCCCGGGTCCAGATGAGAAAGCACCTCGGCCAACACCTTGGTTTTAGCTTTGTGAACACTAAGCACAGAGCCCAGTAACACTGCGTCTAGACTTCTGCCCCACAGAACTGTGGACAAATAATAGCATTGTTTTAAGCCGCTAAGTTTGTGGTAATTTGTTACACAACAGCAGAATACCATTTTAGGTAGAGGAGTTTAATGGCTGCGTTTAGGTCTGATTATAGTAGAAAGAACCTAGATGGCACAAGACCAGTTAGAAAGTGCTGTAGTAATCTATGATGAGATGATAAAGGCCTGAAGTGTTGACAATAAAAAATCCACAACAAAAAACTAGTAACAGATTGTGAAGGAAGAATCCATTAGACTTGGTGTCCACAAAAACATTCAGGGATAGTTAAATGCTGTAGCAATGGTCAACTGAACAACTCACTGGAAATCAATCATGAGCTTCATCTGATAGTTTTCTTGCTAGTAAGTTGGACAGTTGTTGAAATACAGCGTTGGATTTTGTGTATGTTTGTATTAGGTTCTCAACTAAAAGACAAACTCCTTGTGGAGAGAATCATTTAAACTTCACGGAATTGAACCGTGGGATCAAATGTTATAGACATGAAATGATGTAATTAAATTACAAGGCACTTCACTAACTGTTAGACTGGCTCAAATCAGAACAAACTGACAATGTCAAGTGCCAAGAAGAAGGAAGAGCCACTGTAACTGACATGCATTGCAGGTGGAATGAAAAACAAGATAGCTACTTTGGACAACAGTTTGTCAGTTTCTTATAAAGTTAAAAATAGACTTACCAGGGCGCCTGGGTGGCTCAGTCGGTTGAGCGTCCACTTTAGCTCAGGTCATGATCTCACGGTCTGTGAGTTCGAGCGCCGCGTCAGGCTCTGTGCTGACAGCTCAGAGCCTGGAGCCTGTTTCGGATTCTGTATCTCCCCCTCTCTCTGCCCCTCCCCCACTCGCACTCTGTCTCTCTCTGTCTCAAAAATAAAAACATTAAAAAAAATTTAAAAAAAAATAGACTTACCTTACAACCCAGAAACCAGTCTTGGGTATTTAGCCCCCCCCCCAAATAAAGACATACATACACACAAAGCCCTGTACTTAAATGGTTCTAGCAGCTTTATTCAAAATCATCAAAAAGTATAAACAACTCCAGTATCCATCAATTGAAGGATAAACTACAGTATATCTATACAATGGGATACTACTCAGCAATAAAACAGAACCAACTACGGGTCTATGCAACAACACGGTTAAATCTCAAAAAGCATCATGCTAAGAGAAACAAGCCAAACTAAAACTACATGCTCTATGACCCCACTTATATGACATTCTCAAGTGTCAAAACTCTAGGGACAAGGAATAAATCAGTGCTGGGTTAAGGCCAACAGCTACGGTAAGGGCCAGTAAAAGGGAACTTCTCGGGATAATACAAATATTCTGTATCTTTTCTGTGAAGGTGGTTACAAGTCTATATACATTTTTCAAAATTCATAGAACTATACATCTAAATGGGGTGAAATTTAATATATGTAAATTATACTTGATAAGTCTGGCTTAAGGAAAAAAAGAAAACAAAAATTACAGTACACCAACAAGCACTCCATAGTAGCTTCATTATCTGTCTAGTGAAATAGGCCCCTGTCCAGATCTTTAGAGCTTTTTAAGGCTGGGGGCAAAGCACAGGATGTATTGTCATCCTTCTCTGAACTCCTCCCCCCCAACTTCAGCAAGAAGTATATATGTATTAAGTGAAATAATTTATTTGTGCATAAAAATCTGACCAAAACAACAGTTGTTGTACTAAAGAGGAAAAGAAGGGAAGAAAATATTTCAACCGCCCATGTTCAAGAAGAGAAAGAGGTCTGAAAGCAAGGAGGGCCTGCCAAGTCCAGGCAGTGTATTTCTGCAAATGTGGACCAGGGCTTCCAGTCTGTTTTTAGCACCAGCTGGTAGCATTCCTCGCTCTTCTCTCCCTGGTGCCATATAGCAACAGCTGCTTGAACTCTGAAAACGTTTAGAACCACTCCAAACACAGGCCCATGGGCAGTGTTATCCCTACTGTCCATATCTTAGGTCTCTACCCATAGGCATTCACAGGCATCTATGGCAGGTCAAGTCTTAGGAAGGCCCAGGCGGCACTTCCCATATTCATACTTCTACTGGTGTAAACATGGACCCAACTGGGAATTTCCTGTTTTTATTTGACCTGACTTGAATGTCGTTTCTGTATAAACAGAGGGCGTGGGTTATTCTAAGGCCCATCTCTAATCTTAAAGAAAAGAAGGATTTACCCTATTCTCTTCTTAAAATGTCATACGCAAACACACAAAATTTCTCCAGGCACCCAAATGACGTAGTGTAGGAAAGCATGTCAAATGAGAAATAGGTGTCATGGTAGGGCAGGAAGGAACAACAGCATCAGCAAAAGCATTAATGCTAAGAGGATGTTAGAAATGAAAGCAGCGGCACCTGGCTGGCTCAGTCAGTAGAGCATGTGACTCTTGATCTCAGGGTGGTGAGTATGAGCTTCAGGTTGAGTGTAGAGACTACCTAAAAATAAAATCTTTTAAAAAATAATGAAAGCAAAAGAGTTCTATTTCAGTACGATAGCATCTAATATGTTCAGAGAGAGGCAGGCATTTCTGTTTTGCTACGTTGGTTGTCTTTCTTGAGTTTTGTCTTAAGACGGGTATAAATTTTTTCAAAAGATTATACACTGCTCCCTCTGAGAATAGAGGGACTTGAATTTAAAATTAACAATATTTCCAATATGTTAAAAATTAACTACATCCCATGTTCAATATTTTCTTAAATAACGATTGTCTATAACAGGCCATTCTGAAGTATAATAAATGATATCTTCTAAATTCTACTAATGGCTGGCATTACTTATGACCCTTTCTGTAGCAATAGCCAATAAAAAAGATCATATTTTCAGTATATACATATCATTTTGAAGACTCTAACATTCAGAAGTGAGTCAATTTATTTAATTTATAGGAAGATGAAAATCGTTCTAGGAATAACATTTTATGATTGTACTCTCATCAATATCTGATACTCTAAATTTTCCTTTTAAACACCTCCATTTTCAACTGTCATGTTTGAATTACTTTTATTATTGTATTTTACCTATTTCAATGTCTACTTCTTTTCTTTTATAAATGAATTCACCAGTTGAAGTCAAAATGAGCCTAGAAACCCTTAAGATTTAGAATACTCTTTAATTACCATATATCATGCCACTAAGAACAATCAGCTCTAGCTCTCTCTGATAAGAATTACGTTGACATTTTTCTCATCATTAAATTTGACTTATTAAAAATAGTCTTTTCACAGCAATAAAAATGGAATACTAGATTTTTAGCATACTAAAAATGGGCTATTCTTATTTTTTTTTTAATTTTTTTTTTTTTACATTTATTTATTTTTGAGACAGAGAGAGACAGAGCATGAACGGGGGAGGGTCAGAGAGAGGGAGACACAGAATCCGAAACAGGCTCCAGGCTCCAAGCTGTCAGCACAGAGCCCGACGCGGGGCTCAAACTCACGGATCGCGAGATCATGACCTGAGCCCATGTTGGCCACTCAACCGACTGAGCCACCCAAGCGCCCCTGGGCTATTCTTATTTTATCATTTAAAAATTTTGAAACAATTTGACTGCTGTTACAACTGTATTTCCATAATTTCCTCTCCTTATTAGGAAAAAAATTTGCCCACTGGAAATGTACATGTAACAGAACATATACATAAATGTATATAAAATGAAAATATGTACATATGCATATCAACAGACAAAACTGTAAAATGGCTCTGTAAGACCTATAGTATTAGAGATGTTTCAAACACCAGTGATTAGGAATTTATCAGAGATTTTTTTTCAAATTTAGGGAAGGGCATAATTTCAGATAAGCCTTGTCTGGTCAATTGGTCCTTCATTATTTATGCTTCCCTATTTGGCATTTTATAACGAATTGGAAGAATAAATTCAATTTGTTATGATCCAAGCATTGTGTTTACAGGGTCCTATTTAACCTCCAGACTGTGAAAGACCCACACATTTGCCTTCTATTTGAATGGATATTGAGAAAAATGAGATTTGAGAAAGAAATATGGCTTTGTTTCATAAAAACTAAATATCATCTAAAAAGTTAGTTTATTATCCATGGTTAAATATTTGACCCTTATAAAGAAATTGCATGATATGCTTTTGAATCACTTTCTGTTACTAAGTGCATTAAACCTTTAAGCTTTTCACTCTCGTAATTATTTTTAATTCTCATGCAACCCTTCAATGACTGTTTCTCTTTGACTAGTTTAATTATCATGTTCACTTTTCCCAAACTAAACTGTGTACTTTTCATTATAAATTTAAAATTTCCATAGAATAAATGAAATTATTTTTGCCCTAATAACCTAAATATGTTACAAGAGTAGATATGAAATGTGTTGCAGAATTTTTAGGATTAGATATCAAAGATGGCGATCGATACCAAATTTTAAGAATTTTACTGGAAAGTTTTGTGACACTATACTCTGGTCCCAATTTATGGTTGAGAAACTAACAGCAAAGTAAGCATATATACAGATCAACAAATATGCCTTATTTCTTCTGGACATGTCTCATCTCCCCTATTAGATGATCAGCCTTTCCTGGACAAAGCCAAAGTTAACACCCCCAGTATCTAGCACATCCCTACTAAGTATTAGGGAATTTGAGTTGATTTTTAAAAACCAGTGAATCTTTGCCATAAATATTTACTTAGCCCAGAATGAAATGTTTTGCCATTAAAGATGTACAGCTACTAAATTATGTGCTCATCTTACGATTTCTGCACCAGTCTCACCAAGCCATTAGCTAATGGGGCACCTGGCTGGCTCACTCGGTAGGGCTGTGACTCTTCCATCATTGGGTGGTGAGTTTGAGCCCCACAGTGCAGGTAGAGATTACTTTAAAAAATTAAAAACTAAAATCTTTAAAAACAAATCAATTAGTTTCATTTTCTATTGAGTTCCCGAATTTACATTTCTTCACTAGAGCTATTGTGGGGAATTGGGAATGCTTTTGCTGCACTTTTCTTAGATTTTATGTTAATTTTCCACAGTATTGTATAAAACAGAACATTTCTTTTAGAAAAATTTTGTTCCTGACTTACTCTTTTTGCTTTCAACATTATTTTGCATTTTATGCTGGTAGAAAAAAATAAAAATTATTTTAAATGTGCAAATGAAATAAAGGCCAACAAAAAACTGTTCTCTGCATTGGATAATAGAGTTTTAATGTATTTCTGCTGTCTGGTTGGTGTATTTGTGTGATAATTTTATGTGACAGTGTAATTAAGTTGTAAAACAATTCCCATTTCCTATGTATTTTATCTATTTATCATCATTTATTTCTTTACCTTCTTTTTCTGCAATAAATATTATTGTAAGGAGAGTTAAATAAGTTAAACCAATGCAATTACTTTTACAGATTGAAATTAACTTCATATATCAATTTGTACACATTTATACAAAGTACCTACAACTTGCCCGATATAAATAAATGTGTTTATTGCCGTATATTTATGATGTCACTGTGGTTTCCATGTTTGCCTTCCTTTTGAGTGATGATCTATATGTTTAAACTTGACATTTTAACAGTATTTTCAAACAATTTCATTCATTATCAAATAACCATTTATTACACTATGGCAATTTCATACAATTTACTGACTCCTTTAGACACTCCTAAACAATGATTTATCAACCAATATACAGATTTTAATGCTTATCACAGCAAATATAGAAAGTAACATTAAATAGTGACTTGACAAGAGATAACTAAATTATCTTTTTAAAAAAATCCTGTTGAGTCATGTTTAGTAATAGCCCGTATGCTTTTATAACTCCACTAGAAATTAAGGGAGGTGTATTAGGTCGTTATATTCTTCATGTATTAAGATGGTTAATTATAAAACCTATATAGATGTCAATCCTATAAACTCAAATGTTGATTTTAAAGGCAAGAAAGAAGAAAGGGTATTTAAGATGTTTTGGATACTGATGTGCTTGGTGGCTTTTTGTGTCTGGGCTTCCCCCATAGGAAGGACAACATTCCTGCTCGGAAAAGGCACCTCTGGGTGACAAATCTGAGATGATCCAAATGGATCGTGTCGTGTGCAGCCACTGGTTACTTAACAATAATCCTATCCGCTTGCTGCGCACAGAACATATCCAGACCTTTCTCGTGAGGTCTGACCCTATCATTCTCACTGGAGCATCCCACAGAAGTTATGTGGTTGTAAAATGGATTAGGGGAAAAATTTAATTCCTCTACCCCAAAGAGACAAGTCAGGGGCAGAATGTTGTCCTTGTGGGATCATGTGGTTGATCCAGTGAAGACTACAGTTCTCAGAGAAGCTGAGAGAAAGTTTAGGTTTAAAAACAAACAATTAACGAGGAGAGAAAGGGAGGAGAGAAAACAAGACAAGCTTCCTTTCAAGTAGGATCATTGACATGAAACATTAAACCTGATAAAGGTTTCTGTCAGTGTGTGGGAGGGTCTGTATTTCTTTAGTTATCCACATCCAGGAAGAATTCATTTGACACTGATTGCAGAAGGATTAAATTTATTCAATCTCTATAGACTACTCCTTGACTATAAAAATTAAATGAAGATAAAAATGAATTATTCTTTCCTAGATCAAAAATTAATCAATTTATGAGGATGCGGGGGAAGGTGGGCAGTGAAGACCACGACCTGTGACTTTTTGTTCTGAAATAAATTGAAATGAGATTTTTGTGTTTTTTTGCTAGATTTACTAATTTAACAAAAAGACCCCTTATTTCCAAGGCTCCCGGGACACCTTTAGAAAATATACTCTAAGAACCGAAAACTATATACATTCCTATTAATACTTTAAAAAATATATAGCTGTGCCAAGAAATTGGCCTGCTAGAGAATGTCTTTTTTAATAGTCAAATCACAAAAGGAATTATTAAAATGAAAAAGAGGGACAGGTTTCAAGTGATTTCATTTCAGCATGTGTCCTCTGTCCCTTCACGTCAGATAAAGGACTAAAGAACTGACCGTGTGGCTCAGTCAGTTCAGTGACCCACTTTGGCTCAGGTCATGATCTCGCAGTTCGTGGGTTCGAGCCCCATGGCGGGCTCTGTACCAACAACCCGGAGCCTGGAGCGTGCTTCAGATTCTGTGTCTCCCTCTCTCTCTGTCCCTCCTCTGCTCACGCTGTCTCTCCCTCTCTCAAAAAATAAACATTAAAAAAATTTCTTTAAAGAACGAAAGCAAAAACTATTATAAGAGGCAGTCTCATAAACTAAACTTTGAAGGAACTCCTCATTGTCAGAATGGTCCTTAAACAAAAGTGATCACTTCAAGTCAGTGCCTGAGACTCCCTGAGACTACCACCTTTTTTTTCATTTGCCGTTGCCTGTTTCCTAGTCTTAGAGAATACATACTGCATATGGAGTGTGGGGGAGATCTTCAATGGTCTGGCTGGAATTTTAAAGGAAATCTGCTTATTCTGAGTTCAGGGCTTTATCTACTGTATTGTGCAAACCTGCAAACTGTAAATACCAATATCCCTGGTAAATATTCAGATTCTTTAAAGTGTCTTTCCTATTATCTGGCATGGGTTTTATGTATGCACTTGGATTGGGGTTTTTTAATGCCAATTTTTTCTAAGGCAGACAATAATATGAAGGTGTGTAATTTTCAGGTATTTGTACTTAAGCACCCATATAACATTTGAGTGAATTTCTAAAATTTAAGGAAACGATAAGCTCGGCTTTCAGCAAAATAATAAAAATGAGGCAAAATGAGTCTTGGATACCCCATTAGTTGCTGACAAGGAAATTGAAGATCTGCAGAAGACAGAGAACTTTCCCAAGGTCACAGAGACTGTAGCAGAGTAAGGACTAGAATGCCTCTCCTAATCCCCATCCAGTCCCTGGCCTTCCATTTTAACGTAAAGTTTATGTGTTAAACCCTCTATGAAAAATAATTGCATTTTAACATGAATCAGTGTCATAAGCTAATTAAAGACTAATAATGTAATTTCAGGCATTAGTCATCTTATTGATTTAAATTCGCCCCACACTCTCTCATATCCCAAACTGCACACCAAGATTACTAGATACAATTTTTGTAAATAGTGCTTGAGTAAGGGCATTGTGTAATGGAATAGCATCTCCCACCTATGTATATGAAAAGTCCCTCACATTAATGAGTGACCTGCTAAAAAATTAGTATTCCATTCAAAAAAAATCTAGAATTGTAGAGACTAAGGATCTTTTAAAGCTGATAATTCATGGTAAACTTCTGTCTTTCATGTCTCCCCATTCCAAACATACATACCTGAAACGGGAAAGTGTCCTACTTTTTCTCAGTGAGTACTGTTTGGTGCTTTAGCAATTATATAGGGAAAAAAGTATTGCTTTAAGTATCCTGAGGGAACCATGTAAATGAAAAATAATGTTACAATATTAATATTTTCTCCTCATTGTACTGACATTCATTAAAAAGAATTGAGTTAGTACATTTTACCTGCACTGTTTTAAAATATACATAATGATCTAGATTCTCTCAGTTGAGGTAGTTACTCTTAGGAAGTGAAGTATTTTTGGAAATACATTTGTAGGACATACAGCCTATTGCAATAGTGAACTAGATGATATCACCTTTTAATGTTTATATTTGTATGAAATTAAATAAAAGTGCATTTGCCTTACATAGAGCCATGTTAGCCCTTTGCTTTGTTAAGTAGCATGTAATTCCCAATTGGCCCAACAATTCTTTGTGCATTTTGAAATACACTTGTTTTGTTAAAGCAAATAAGACTGCATTTTGACTCTAAAGATGCAGAATAAAGGATAAACGCATTGGTGAATGACAGTGTTATATCTAATTTTGTACTAGTCTGGATGACCTTAGAAAATTCTCACTTTTATTTACCCAGCCCAGGAAGAATTTGAAAAGCATTATCACTGGTAAAAATCATCATCATCATCAATCAGTCAATCAAACTGCTTTTTTCTAATTGGAAGCTATCACTTATTTGCATGTTTCCAAATATAGATGCCACACTGAGACAAAGAAGAGTCAAATCTCCTGCTCTCTTCAAAGCTACTCTTTACTTTAGTAATAAACCAAGCACGGGGATACTATGTCTCAGTACTTTTGCAAGAGCATTAATTAATAAGGGGAGTGGTTTTTCGTAATGACCCCTATTCAGGGTAGGTGACATTCTTTCCAAATGTCAACCATGATGTCCAGTTTAGTTGTTGCTATGATTTGTCCAGATTTTGTTCTTTTAGATCATAAAATGTATATTCTCAGATACCTGTAAACTCCTATTTGTTATTTCTTTCATGACGTTGCAGAAACAGTTTCACAGAGGACTTGAATGTGGACTCTTTGTTCACAGTATTAGTTTTGATGAGCATTTGAAAGTAGCACTAGACTTTTCTTACGTTGAATGAAATGCATATCCTGTCTCATCTTCAACAAACATGACTTTCTCCAGATCTGAGCTCTTGCTCTCACATGACTTCAATCCATAACCTATTTCCCTGAATGAAATGAATACTTAAAGTCCTGTGGACTAAAATTCTCTGGCAAATTAACCTCGTTTTCCTCCTAAATGGCCATAGTCTAATTCTGCATATGGAAACATTTCTTAAAAACATGTGCTGGGCTCTGTGAAATGTGGAAACATCTCGCAACAGTGATGTGTAATATATGTGTGCCGTCCGATTTCATTTTCAGAAATAGGGAAGCATCAACTCTCTCTGGAATTATTTCTTTTACTGGTTCATTGTCAGAAAGAAACTTGTCACCATGCCAAAGACAAAACTGCTGCTGGGTTTAGTTTAGAATTTTATAAAGTGAATAAGTGAAAAAAATATATATACTTGCATCGCAGTCTCAAGTTATGAATAATTAAATGAATACATAATTGTATCCAGTTTTACCCTCAAGCTCAACCAGCAAAGACATCTTCAGCCCACGTGAAAAGGAGACTTCACATTTTTTTCAAAAATTATGAGTGAGCTGCCGAACATCACTGAGTTTATACGCTCATAAGCAAGAATAACAATCTGCCTATAAAATTATACAGTGGGGAGGGCAGTATTGTTCAAGAGTTTTGTTTAATGTACATTCTGCCTTCTAAAATTTGAATTTACACAAGCATTTTCCTAGCATTGTCTGAAATGTCTTCTTCGTCATCTCACATCCTACCTCTCTGATCCCAGGTTGCAGTGAGGGCGAGAAGCAGGTATAGACTCAGCACTCTGCAAGCCTATTTTGGCTAAGTGCTTTTGTTTTGATAGATGAAGTATGACAAAGTAACATGAATGATCTTAACACACGTACTGAAGTATATTTTCAAATGAATATTGCCGCTTTCAAAGTGGTTCTCTCAGAACTTAATAATGCTGTCATTGCAAGGGACATGTTTCAATCTCTTCTTTTGGAGCACAATTATAAAGTAATAATTGATTGCTTTTCCACGTTGCTCATTATATTGGCTCTGAACAAATACTTAGCATCAAAAAAAAACCTCCCCTTTCATCTGGCCTTTGATGGCTTATTTTTGTTACTGGCCTTTCACACCCACTCATCCTCCCACAGCTTGGGCTCCAGTCGTGAAGAACGATGTGCGGTTCCTAGAAGCCTCCGTGCATTTGCACATGCCATTACCTCTGCTCAGAAGATTCTCCTTTTACTACTAAGCTCGAGATCACCTCCTTCCAAAAGTCTTCCTTTACTGACCCCACCTCCTACTCCTCTCCAGCCATCTGTTTAGTTCCCTTCTATTTAGCTGTCCTTTGGAAGTACCAATATCACCTCTATCCACCAAGTTGTTTTACTGGGTTCCTTTGCCCCTCTCCCTGACTAGTCTCTGAGCTCCTTGAAGGCAGACACTGTGTCTTTATTACCTGTACCCTTAGGGACCGACAGTATTGGCTCATAATATTGTTCAATGAAAGTTTGTTCAGTGACAGTTTGTGAATGTATACAAAGGTCTGGCGAAAGGTTTGTGAATGGACACTTGAATGAAGTGGGTAACCTAAGATGACATCTTTGAAGGTAAACTTTCATTTGAATGAGTCCTAGTCAAGTTCAGGAATTAACAGATTATTCAATAAATGATGTTAAGTGAACTAGTTTGTCAGTGTGGGAAAAATCAGATTCCCTACCTCATATCATAAGCATATATTACAAAATTCCTATTGAATTTAATGTTTGTATTTTTTAAAAAGATGAAACTATAAACAATTATTAACTACTTGTATAATTTTAGGGTGAGGAGGGCCAATTTTTTATTTTTATTTTTTATTTTTGAGGGAGAGAGAGAGACAGAGCACACAAGCCGGGGAGGGGCAGAGAGAGAGAAGAGAGAGAGAGAATCCCAAGCAGGCTCTGCACTGCCAGTGCGGAGCCCACTGAGGGGCTTGAACTCACAAACCAAGAGACTATGACCTGAACTGAAACTGAGTCAGAGGCTTAACTGACTGAGCCACCAAGGTGCCCAGGAGAGCCTATTTAAACATAACACCAAAGCTGAAAACCACAAGGAAATGGCTGATGGTGGTTCTGACCAAATGTATCACTTTCCAAATGGTATCTTTTACCTCGGGTCTGGAAGCCACACTTTTTTCTTCTGAATTACTTTCCAATTCTTTTTAAAAAAATTTTTATCTTTATTTATTTTTGAGAGAGAGACAGAGTGTGAGCAGGGGAGGAGCAGAGAGAGAGGGAGACACAGAATCTGAAGCAGGCTCCAGGCTCTGAGCTGTCAGCACAGAGCCTGATGCGGGGCTTGAACTCATGAACCGTGAGATCATGAACTGAGCCGAAGTTGGATGGTCAACCGACTGAACCACCAGGCACCCCTCAATTTTTAAGATTCTAAATATTCTAAATACCTATTCAAGGACACCCATACTAGACAACAAGTGATTGTAAAAATATACTAAAGATTGTCCCAAAAAATCTGCAAACACAAGGAAAACTGTGTCTTAATTATACTTTTTTCAGGCTAAGAGTTGGATCCATTGCTTAAAGGTATGTCACCTAAAAGTTGAAGGAAAATATACTGAGCGTATTATTTGAAAATATAACTAGTATCTTGTTTGAAAATCAGTTAGTCTTATGTTTTTGATGTTTTTGTGCATTCTGTGAAGTGTGGTTTTTCATTATCAAAAAAAAATGGAGTAACCTAAATGTTCAATAAGGAATTGTTAATATGTAAATTACCCAAAATAGAAACGATGGTGTTGAAATATACTTACCAACCTGAAGAGGAGTTCAGGATATATTTTTAAATGAAAAAAAAATTTATAAACTATTAGGTACATTATCTCATTTTTTATAAAAACATGTATGTGCTATTTATATAGGTATATGTATACAAAAATCTGAAAGGATATGCATAAAGGTATTAGCAGTGACTATCTTTTTTGCCTTATTTATAGTTTCTAATGTTTCAGCAATAAGTATGGATAATTCATGAGATGGGGATAAAAAGATAACTCGTAGAATGGATTATTCAAAACTAAAGGAAACACTAACCGAGCTTATTAAACAGTGAAGTTACTGAAATAAAATAGAAACTGAAGATTGCAAAACAAAACAACAACAACCAAATCACATAACTGTATATGATTTCAAATGATTTGCTGCCACCCTGTGAGGAATGCTACTCATTGCGGGACTGAAATAAGCAAACTATGGAACTATGAAAAATCTGTAACTGAAGATGGAATCACATACATAAGCATGATCCAAGACGTTGTTTAAAGCTCTGTGTACCAGTTGGTAAGTTTTGTTTTCTCTGCCAGCTATTTAGGGGGAATAATACCTAACATATATGATTACAGTATGTCAAGCACTATTCTAATAAATATGACTTTATCTTACAAAAATCCTATGAAGTTGTTTTTTCCTTATTTTTATAGATGGGACACAGAGTTTAACCACCCGCCAACGGTCAGTAAATGTTGCCAAAACATTGTAAACCCGGGAGCTGCATTTTGGGTCAATGATACAAATTTTTGAGCTTTCTGTTCCCCTCAACCACCCTCCCCCCATTCACAAATACACTGCCCAGTAGTTGACCGTTGAGCCTTTGTAGGGATTTACTGGATGAAATTTCTTGAGAGAGATTATTATATTCTCCAAATAATCTTAGTTCCTTGAAGCTATAGAGAGCTGGGCCCTTCAGAGAACTGATTGTTACCGATCCACGGTAAGACAGGTGCAGAAATTTAGAGTAAGCGTTTGGAAAACTTTATAGTAATTTTACAAGTAATTGTATGACTGTTGACTCTAATAATAAAATGTGTCTAATATTTTTGTTTTATCTTACTAGAGCATGGTCCACAACTAACTGTTAATCCAAAACACTCATCTGATCGCTCCCTGTGTTCGGGGCAGCACTGTTTTATTCAGCCTCGAGAATTTTGCCAAGGGTTTTTCTGAAGTTTAGTTCCCCAAAATGAGGCCTCGGGTACTTTTCCTCCCCTATTTTCCTCCATTTTATGCTACAAATGTATTGTAATGATCAATAAAGCCAAAGTAAAGAGTGTAAAAAGGGCTCTCTGCGACTCGAGCACCCAGTCTCGCCATCACGCGAGTAAGCGCCGCCAGATCTGCTGGAATACAGGGCTCCCGGAGGACGCCTGCGCAGGCGTTCGTCCGCGACGGCCGAGGGGGTGGGGGCAAGGCCTGCTCGGCTTAGAGAAGACGCCACGCCTTCGCCTGAAGAAGGTCAGGATACTACCACTTCCGCCGGGGCAGCTCTCTGCATCCGGGTCAGCTGCTGCCGCTGCAGCTGTAGCCAGGCGACTGGGCCAGGGTCTCCGCTGCCGTCCGAGGGGAGCGGGCTCCTCTCGGCGCTATCTCTTGCGACCTGGCCGTCAGCCCCGCGTCGCCGGCCTGGAGGGGCGAAGAAGACGAGGGGGCCAAGGCGTCCTCCGGGGTGAGTGCGGCCCGGGAAGACTAGGCACGGCGGGCCTGGGCTGGAAGCAGGCCTGGGGCGGATGTCTGAGGGGCGCGTGTCCCCTGGACAGCCCGAGAGAGGAAACCCAGAGAGTTATCCGGTGTAGGGGGCGCCTTGGAACCTGCCCGGGAGGTGCTTCCCGGATCCCCACCCAGCTTAGGCCCCCGCCCTTGGCTCGGCTCCTGCTTGCCTTTGCCATCCTTGCTCGCCCCCCGCCACCCGTCTGCCGTTTGTGCTGTTGTTCTCAGGAGAGAACTTGCCCCTTTTCCGCTCCCCCTGCACACACCCTAGTCGGGGTGCGGTCACCTGGCCCCTTTGGTCCCGTATTTAGGATCAGCGTCAGTCCTGGTGCAGAACAAAGAAACTTGGACTTCTGATGTGCCTCATACTCTCGGGGAGTAGACGCGGAAGCGGCATTTGTAATGAAAGCTTTAGTAGACCTTCCTCTGTGAAAAGACGAATTCCTGCGTGAATTCAGACTTTGCCTTTTGCTTAATGGTTTGGGTTTCCTGGGTGTAGCTGATGCACCTTGAGATCAACTAGATCTGCTCACGTTAAATTAGGAATTTATTTGGGTCTGTTATGTTGCTTTGAAACTTACCTTGTCTGCCTGTTCCTGGAGCTCTTTGAGAGCACAGCTTTTGCCCTGTTCATCCTGGTAATCATAGTGCCTTATAGTTCGCTGAAGTGTGTGGTTGCATTTTAGTGTTGCTTTTTTCGTCCTCACCTTTTTTGATTAGGATCTCTGTTTGTCTTAATGCATAATTACTTAACTTTTTTTCAATTAAACATCCTTTCTCTAAAATTGTGTAAGAATTTCTGCAACTTGTAAACGGATAAGGTTGGTAACTGAAGTTACCCAATTTAGTTACCTTTTGTACTATCTTCTTGATGATCTTGTACATCTTTTACTTAGTTCCTGTCATTTTACATTTTCTCCACACTCTTCTTAAATCTTTCTAATCTCCTCAATTGCCACCTAACGTTGTTGGGGTTATACAGGAAGTATGACAGGTCCACTTCTGCAAACATGAAACTTGAACTAGACCATCATAAGTCAGTGCTGTTGTAGTCTTTAAGCGTTAGACGACCTTTGAGGTTAAATGTAACCAGATCTGGCATTGCAGGCTTATTCTGTATAAAGTTGATGGTGAACTGGAGACAGTGTGCTGTAATAGTCTACGGGTTAATCTGGGAACCGGGATGTAGTGTCGTTTGCCTCACATATAAGAAGAAAATGGTGATAATAACACCAATGTTTTATTCTTCGCAGAAGTTGTTGATTGGAACATATGGGATGATGAATGTGCAAGTGGTTAGTAAATGTGAAAAGGCAAGTAGTTCTCCAGATTCCATCTGGAGAAATGCTGGTAAGATCAGGGATGCAGGAAGGCATCTAAAAAAGGAAGTATATATAGCCAGTTCTGAAAAATTAACCTTGGCTAACAGTAGATGGAAAGATGTCTTATTAAGCTTACATGGTGTAAAGCAGATTACTAGTATAATGTGATGATAGTAATATTCCAAAATTATCGTTTTTTAAAGGTTTATTTATTTATTTTGAGAGAGGGAAACTGCAAGTGGGGGAGGGACAGAGAGAGAGGGAGAGAGAATCCCAAGAGGGCTCCACGCTGATACTGTGCTCAGTCTTCTGAACCTGGAGATCATGACCTGAGCCGAAATCAAGAGTTGGCCACTGAACCGACTGAGCCACCTAGGCGGCCCTCAAAATTATAATTTTATATTACAACCAATATTTGTAACTACAGGGGCTCCTGGATGGCTCCGTCGATTAAGCGATTAAGCGTCTGACTCTTGGTTTTGGTTCAGGTCATGATCTCACAACTCGTGGGTTCCGGCCCCTTGTCGGGCTCTGACCTGACAGTGCAGAGCCTGCTTGAGATTCTCTGTCTCCCTCTCTTTCTGCCCCTCCCTCGCGCGCGCGCTCTCTCTCTCTCTCTGAAAAATAAATAATTAAAAAAAATTTTTAAATATATTTATAACTACAATAAGGAGATCAGTATTATACTGTAATCTCTGTAAAGGCCTTAGAGCATCTCCAGTATGTTCTGCATACTGATAATAAAAGTACTGTTTAGGGGCGCCTGGGTGGTGGCTCAGTCGGTTAAGCCTCTAACTTCAGCTCAGGTCATGATCTCACGGCTCTTGAGTTCAAGCCCCATGTCAGGCTTTGTGCTGACAGCTCAGATCCTGGAGCTCTCTTCGGATTCTGTGTCTCTTTCTACCCCTCCCCTGCTCACGCTCCGTCTCTCTCTCTGAAATAAATGAACATTAAGAACTTTTTTTAAAAGTACTGTTTATAGGTGACATAATTATTCTTTGCTTTATTTCCACAATTTTGAGAAGAGTCAGACCATTGTAATTTTTCTTGAATTTTGTGTTAACATTTTTGACAGAGTATCTCATTTTACTCTTTTTTTAAATTGAGGTACAGTTGGCATATAACATCATATTGGCTTGAGGTGTACATACAATAATGATTTGATATTTTTATATATTGGGAAATGATCACCACAGTGAGTGTATTTAACATTCATTGCCACATATTGTTATAAATTTTTATCTTGTGATAAAAACTTTTAAGAATTATTTTCTTAGCATCTTTCAGATCTGTAATACACTATGCTGTACGTTACATCTGTAGGATTTATTTCATAACTGGAAGTTTGTACCTTTTGACCCCCTTCACCCATTTTGCCCACTCCTTCAACCCCCCTCCTTCTGGCAACCAATGTTCTGTGCATCTAAGAACTTGGTGTGTGTGTGTGTGTGTGTGTGTGTGTGTGTGCGTTTTTTGTGTGTTTTAAGATTCCACATATAAGTGTATGTGTCTTAAGATTCCACATATAAGTTAAGTGAGACCATATAGTGTTTTTCTTTCTCTGTCTGACTTATCTTACATAGCATAATACCCTCAAGGTCTATCCATTTGTCCCGACTGTCAAGATTTCATTCTTTTTATGGCTGAATAATATCCCATTCTATATATATATGCCACAGTTCCTTTACCATTCATTCATGGATGAAAACATAGGTTGCCTCTCTACTTTCACTATTGTAAATAATGCTGCAGTGAACATGAGGCTGCATGTATCTTTTTGAGATGGTGGTTTTGTTTCCTTCAGATAGATACCCAGAAGTGGAATTTCCGGGTCATATGGTGTTTCTATTTTTAATTTTTTGAGGAACCTCCATACTGTTTTCCACAGTGGCTGCACCAATTCACAATCCTACCAGCAGTGCACAAGGGCTTCTTTTTCTCCACACCCTTGCCAGCACTTGCTATTTCTTGTTGAATCGAGAATGGCCATTCTAATAGGTGTAAGGTGACAGATCATGGTGTCATTTCATTCTTAAAAACCCCTGCATGATCCTGCTCTCAAGTAGTGACAAGCATATAAGATTTTTCTGTAGGTGTTTTGGTGATCTTTGTAAACATATAAGTTGGCCTAAAGTGTTTTCCTATAGTGCTACCAGTGTTGCCAACCTTACAGGGCAAAGTGAACATAAATATTTAGAATGAAGCCTTTTCGTTTAAATGGGGAAGTGAAAGGCTTGCCTGGGCATTTCCTTCTGCAACTGTAGATGGTGGTTACTAGCACCTATTCCAGCAGAACTGTTACACTACATAATAGTAAAGTTGTCATGTAAGATTATAATTTATAACTCAAGACGGTTGTAAATACGATTCTAATACTAAATTTTTTTTTTTAGTTTTTTTAACGTTTATTCATTTTTTGAGAGACAGAGCGTGAGTGGGGGAGGGGCAGAGATAGGGGGACACAACAGAATCTGAAGCAGGCTCCAGGCTGTGAACTGACAGCACAGAGCCCGACCCGGGACTCAAACTCACAGACCGTGACATCGTGACCTGAGCTGAAGTCGGACGTTTAACCGACTGAGCTACCCAGGCGCCCCTTAATACTTAATTTTTGCTTTTAATGTTTTCAGTCTTGAGTTGCATAGGGAAACCCCTTCTTCATTTCGGTTGAATTTACCACCACACCTCCCTCCAGAGACTGTCAGGAGGAAATACATTCTCCTTGATTTTTAACCTCATTGAGGTCAGCAACTGTTGTGAATTTATCTCTATGACTTCCACTGATAACTGGCACAAGTTATGATGTCCTCCCGGTACCACAAGTCTGTTCAGAAATCAAGTTATTCCTGTTGCATTAGGTTATTTTAACACATGGCATCTTAAAGTGTTATTTCCCCATTCTAATTTGCTAAATCTATGAACAAAAAGTGGGAAACAGGCACAGTTAACTTGTGAGTCAGCAATGTCCTGATTTCCTTCAAAGTGGTTGTGCTTATATTGCTCCTTTCTTGTTTGTTTCCTGTTCTTACAGCTGCTGATGATTAAGTGGTTCCAAGAACAATATTCTCTCAATTGTTTAAACTTTTTATCTACCTAGTGTATTTTCTCCCTAAAATTCGTGATGGAATGGTCAAGAGTGAATCTATCTTTATCTCTCCTCCTAGGTTCTGTTTAACTAGCTTAAATAATTATCCCCAAAGTAAATATCCATGTCCATGTGCTGTGTGTATTAACATCATGTACTTCATGATTTTGAAGTACAAATTGAATGAATCAGCTGAGATATCTGAAGGACTCAGGCTCTATATTGGGTAGAGAAGTTCTTTTCAAGTGATAGACTGGTTCCTGTGGTAGAGGCTCGAAAGGACAGGGTTTGTCTTATCGAATTTCACTGGTTACATATTTTCTCTTACAAATGAGGAATAATTTTACCAACAGAAATTGATAATTGCATGGATGTGGATTGCCCTAAATATTTTCACTACACTTTTTGGGCAGTAAAACAACAGAAAGCCTACTTACATAGTTTAATAAGAAAAATAAGCCTAAGGGGTAGAGCAACACAAAGGCTTGCTATCCAGTGTCATACCTACAATTAAGTATTTATTCATGTAACTGATATTTACAGGCTTATGTGCCAGGCATTGTGCTAGGTGTTGGGAATATAGTGATAGCACTTTCAGTCTCTGCTTTTGTTTTTGAGATATTAAATATTTTTCTGAGTATGTGGGATATTTGAAAAAGACACCAAGAACATCCTGGTATTTTTCCAACACCTGGCAAAAAGGCGAGACAAAATAATGGAAACTTTTTCTGATTATTGAATTTAGGAAGTATATTAGTTCACTTTAATGTGATTATAAAAGACTTGAGAAAACATTGAGGAGTAAATTAAAATTTTAAAAATTAAAAATTTGAACTATATGCTAACTAATTTGGACGTAAATTAAAAAGATTAATTTAAAAAATTAAGAATTTGAAAGAGACAGTTTTAAACCTGTATTAACAGAGTGTTTCAGTCTTCTTGAGCATCAGTTTCTAGGGCAATAAGCATTAAGTATTTGGGCTTGTTGACCATAATTTTGGGGTCTTTTACACTAGTTCTGTGTCTTAAATAGAAGAGATTGGTAAGGGAGGTATCCCTTTTCTGTTTATTTTCTTCTCTACTCAACATTGCCTCGCTCATTGTTTTCCCAAAGAGTTAAAAATCCCTTACTCCTATATAGAAATACTGAGTTTTCCAAGCAAATATGTTAGTGAGGAAAAGATAACATTTGCCATTTTTTCTGTACTTGAAAGCGTGTCCTCGAAAATTTAAACCTTTTGAGAATGTGTGAAACCTTTCTTTGAGCAGAGGTATGAATTCAAACTTGGCAGAGATATAAATTTAGTTTGCCATGTGAAATCTAACACTTCAGAAAATTGCCTAATTTTATTGTTGTTCTGGAACACAGTGCTTTTTCTGTACGGCTTTGTACATCTTTTTTTTTTTTTTTTTTTTTTAACGTTCATTTATTTTTGAGACAGAGAGAGACAGAGCATGAACGGGGAAGGGGCAGAGAGAGAGGGAGACACAGAATTGGAAACAGGCTCCAGGCTCTGAGCTGTCAGCACAGAGCCCGACGCGGGGCTTGAACTCACGGACCGCGAGATCATGACCTGAGCCGAAGGCGGCCGCTTAACTGACTGAGCCACCCAGGCACCCCCAGCTTTGTACATCTTTTGACTGTTGTAATGACAGCACATGAAGCAACCATAAACCATAACCATGTCTTTGTTTTCTTTCTTTCTTTCTTTCTTTATTCCAGTATAATTAACTGGAATTATATCAGTTTCAGTTGTATAGTAGAGTGATTGAACAACTCTGTACATGACTCAGTGCTCATCATGATGAGTGTACCCTTAATCCCCTTCACCTCTTTCACCCATCCCTCACCCACCTCCCCACCAGTTCTCTATTTTTAAGACTCGGAGTTTTTTGTTTCTCTCTTTTTATTTCGTTCATTTGTTTTGTTTCTTAAATTCCACATATGATGTATTTGTCCACGTATGTGTCTTTCTCTGACTGACACTTTACTTAGCATTTTATCCTTGAGATCCTTCCATGTTGTTTTAGAAGACTAATTGAAGTGAATGTGAATGACTGTCACCTTTTGTTTTATTTGATAAGTATTTTTAAAAGTTATATATACATGATTTTAAAAGTCAAATAGTTTAGGATTTACTATGAAATGCATCAGTCATTCTCCCCATCTCACCCTCTTTCTTCTACTGGGGCCAACCGCTTTTTGCTTTGTTTTTAATACTTCTAGTGATACTTCCTATCTCTTAAGAAATACATGTTTTATTACTTTTTTCAAAAAATACCTTTAGTCATCTATTGACTTGGTCTAATGTAATTCAACTGAATACTCACTTACACCTCTTCCCCCTAAAGTTGTCAGTTTTTTGTTGCACTCATTAACCAGTTGATCTTTATGACTTCTTAAATAATATACTTAAACCTCTGTTTCTTATTCCATCAACGAAACCAATCTCTAGGTTCTTCACTTTGTAAAATAAGGATGTTGGCCCCACACCCTTCCTCAGACAAACTAAAATTTAATGGCCTAGGTTAACACATGTAGATGCATCAATAGAAATATTCACTAAGTGTCTGAAAACTTATGCTGAACTGTATGAGAAAAGTTTAGTGTAGATATGGGGCAAATCAAAATTAATTTACTGGATAATTACTAAATAGCCTTCTTTAAATACCTCCAGAATTATGGCATTGAAACTATACGGGAGGAAATATAGAAAACAGCACACATGTTTATTGTACTTCAATTCAAAAATGTTAATTATACCTCAGTTAAAAAAAAATACAGCACACATATCACTTGGCTTTAGTGCCATCATGAATGTAAATGCGATTTACTGTCGATTTCTAGAATCAACCTCCATCCACATGACAGAAAATTATGGGTCTAGAGTAGAGAATATATTTACTTTTTATTCATTGTGCCTTCCCCCTAAAATTGCATAATTTTTCTGCATAGGTCAAAATATTTAATAAATTTTAAATCACAGCCTGGGATACACATGCATATATGTAACTGAAAACGAATATTTTCACTGCACAATACCCTTACTACAAATAGCACTTACTTTGCTAGAATATATATATATATGTATATATGTCCACACACATATATATGTATATATGTATATGTGTATACATATACATATTTGTATACATATACATATATACATATGTGTATACATATATGTATATATGTATATATATGTATATATGTGTGTGGATATATATACACACACACACCGTTCTTCATTCTCATTCTTTTTTTTTTTTTTTTTTTTTTAATGGTAGTTGAAACCCAGTAAATTGATTTCACAACCAGGGTGGAGGTGTGAACTAAGGTACAAGATTATTATGCCTTTTAAGCGGTTAAAAAATAAAATGGAAGATATGTTGTTATAAATTTTTCTCTTTTCACAGGACATTGGCTCTCTGGATTATCAGGAGCTTGTAGTTGATATTGAATCTAAGCTGAGGATGGAAGGTGTGGAACTTAAGGAAGAATGGCAAGATGAAGATTTTCCAATGTGAGCAATACTTTTAAAAGAAAATTTAAAACAAAACTTCAAAATCTCTTTATTGACATGTCACTTACTAAATGAATATTGAGTTTCTTAAAGAAGCCCAGTATTGAGGGGCACCTGGGTGGCTCAGTCGGTTAAGTATCCGACTTTGGCTCAGATCATAACCTTGCAGTTCGTGGGTTCAAGCCCTGTGTCATGCTCTGTGCTGACAGCTAAGAGCCTGGAGCCTGCTTCAGATTCTGTGTCTCCCTCTCTCTCTGCCCCTCCACATCTCATGCTCGTGTTCTCTCTCTCTCTGTCTCTCTCTCAAAAGTAAATACACATTAAAAAAAAAAAAAAAAAGAAGAAGAAACAGCCCAGTATTGAAAGGTATTCATTTGATACTAGAAAATGAGAGTTCCCGTCCAACAGTTAGATGAATTCTCTTATATCTTATATTCCAACTAAATATATGTGATTTTCTATAATCTTTCATTTTTGTTTTCAAGATTTAAATTTCAAAATTTTTGTTATTATAAAAAAAATGCTTTAATGTGGTATTTCTTAGAGTCTAAGGGGTTCCTGGGAGAAGGGAGTCTTTAAATGTCTGTAAGAATTATTAAATTTTGTGTTTCTATTTTAAGAAAAAATTTATTAAATAAATAAGGTTGTTTTTTTTTTAGATCATCTAGCTAGCTACCTTGATATGTTTGCATTTGTGTTTACAATGGTATTGACACCAGCTGGGTTAAGAGAAAAAGGGCAGAGGCAGATCTTCTATGTAAATGATGCTTCCATACCTTCCTGGTTAGAAGACCATCCCAGTGCATAGAAAGGTCCCTTAGCAGTGGGAATAAGGACAGCTGGTGGGAATACCAAGCCATTGCATAACACATGGGGATAATAGTAATGTAGAAATACTAAGCTCAAAAGAATGTCGCCATCATCACCATCCTCCCATGTGAGGGACAATTTACCTTCATTACCCATTGTATCATATATCACATTAAATTCCTGCGTTTGAATTATATATTTTTTAGGTTGTTTATAATTTTTAGAATTGTTTTATAGTTGTATTCAAGAGGAATTAGATAAGGAATTTGTATCTACTTTTATGTGTTATTTATTTAAATATGTAAGTCATCTCCAACAGTCTGAAATTTTCTTTAAAAGTGGTTTGTAAATTACTGAAGCTTAAGAAACCACTCTATTCAGTTTTCCACATAATTGGTTCTATATTTTTAATAGTTCTTTTAACTTCAAAAACATTTTTTTAATTTGTGAAATAAAAATTATGTCTGTGTCTTCTAGACCTTTACCAGAGGATGATAGTATGGAAGCAGATATATTAGCTGTAACTGGACCAGAGAGCCAGCCTGGTAAGAACTTGACATTTTGGTTTCAATGAAATGATAGGCTTTGTGCTATTTTTTAACACATTTCTTTGTCAAGCAAAAAAAATATATATATATATACTCACTTTTTGTTCTATTATAGGGAGCCAAAGAATGAGTTGAATGTTTAAGAAAGCGTGTTTGGAATGCTCTGGAAATTATAACTTTCCAAAGACCTACCCTTGGTTTTTGGAAATTTCTACAATAAAAAGTTGAGAGGAGTTCATTTTTAGTAGTAAGAGTTGGTTGTAAGATCTGCCTCTGTTATTTAAAAAGATATATCCTTGTTGGAGTATGTCATCTTGCCATGATGTAGAAACAATAATGATCAAAATCCAAAGTTCGTAAATTAATGCTTTGGGATTGTGTCTGATTAATGTTAATTTTCCTCAAGAATGAAGTGATTAAAATTTTTCTCTTACTCAACTTGAGCATGTAAACAATCCTTCTAATCTATTTTTCACCTTTTTTTTTCTTTTACCTGTTCCATGCTCACTAGAACTTAATGGAAATAAGGTGAGAAAGAAACTCATGGCCCCAGACATTAGCCTGACCCTGGATCCTAGTGATGGCTCTGTGCTGTCAGATGATTTGGATGAAAGTGGAGAGATTGACTTAGATGGCTTAGACACGCCATCAGAGAACAGTAATGAATTTGAGTGGGAAGGTAAATGCTTCATTGTTTTTATCTAACTTTTATTAATAAATGTTTGTCTCTGTATGCATATGTGTTTTTTGAGTAGCAGTTTCGTATTAGGATAATTGGAAAAACTTAAAACTTGAGCATGAACCCAAAATCAATGACGAAGGGATTTTGTTGAAATATGTTATTCTTTAAAGTTCCTACTGTATTTGTTACTAAGATGTGAAGTACTGCTAACGCTGAATATTCTTATGTTTCAAAACTGTTTTTAGTAGATTACACAGGTGGCTTAATTTTTTTTTTCTTAATTGCCCAGTATTGTAAAGTTATATTTTCTCATGTTGCTTCCAAAATATCGCTTGATAATTATGGCATGTTCTTTTATTCAGTCAATAATCTAAGCAAGAAAAGCTTTGAAGAGACATGTAATTTAGGGAATATGCTACAAGTAATTAAGGATTTGCAGAGAGGGAGCTTTGAAGGGAGTTTTTTTTAATTAGGTTTGCCTACACTGTATAAACAACCAGCTTGAATTATGTATACTCTTAGTCTTGCAAACTTTATATTCCTGATTATTAGTTATTTAGAATTCAAAGGAGTTGGCATGTCTGTTGCTTTGGATGCTTTCTTTAATGACATAATTGCTGTGTACAGTATCTTTATATAGTTGTTTGTGGGTTTCATCCTTAGAATGATTTTCATTTCAAAGCAGTGTTCGGCACTATGTGTCTTATCTGAAGTGAAGAGTAGTAAGATCCTTGATATGCTGTATCTTTGTTCCTTTTTTCTTCCCTGTTTTACTGGTTCACTAAGCAGTCCAGTTATAGCAGTTTTTTTAAAAGATACTGAAATAGTTTTCTGCCTATGTGTTTTGTCTCTTCTTTCTTTAATGCTGCTGTAGTCATTTCCTGGAAGGATATTTTCCGTTAACAGCTTTATCTTGGAAACAAACAACTAACATGCAGTAGGTTCCCCCTCCCCCATCTTTTGGTAAGGACTATGATACTAAAATTTTGAAAATCATTTCTTCATTTAAAATCCACTCAAATGCAATCTTGAAATATAAATTACACCTAATCATTGGTGCTTCTGCTTTGGCTAATGTCAATTCAAAATAGACTTTTGCATGTACACGTCAGAATTTTTTCAGTAAATATATGCTTAATAAAATTGATCAAATGAGAAATAATCATTGACTAGTTAACCACTTTCTATCTGGTATTACAATGTTTGGGGAGTAATTTATGTGCTCAATAACAAAAACCAGTTTGCTCTCAGCTAGTTACTGTAAATAACCTATAGTGGTAACTACCAAGAACAATGTTGTAAATAGAATCTAGAACAGTATTGTAAGGCCAGTATGCTAAGATTTTGATGGTTGTGTGAATTATCTTTTTTGGACTCATGAATATACACTGCACTGTGATTAGGTGCTTTCTGAATTAAGCAATACAAAAAGAGTTAACCATGTTTTCCAAAAGCATAAAATGGCCTCATACGAAGAGCAAGAAGCCTTTTCCTCTATTATAGAAGAAACACTTAAAAATTCCACAGAAGGTATAATGAAAAATTCTCTGAACAGTCTAATTAGATAGTAAAGTGGTTAACATGCAATTTTATTTTTATTTGTTATTTATAAGTAACAATTTGTGATTCAAAAACCTTTTATTTTGACAGATGATCTTCCAAAGCCCAAAACTACTGAAATTATTAGGAAAGGCTCAATTACCGAATACACAGCAGCAGAGGAAAAAGAAGATGGACGACGCTGGCGTATGTTCAGAATTGGAGAACAGGACCACAGGGTTGATATGAAGGCAATTGAACCCTATAAAAAAGTTATCAGCCACGGAGGTAAGAGCGATCAAAGAGTGTTCATATTTTTTAGTGCAATATCAGAAATGTAAAAGCTTAAAGAAGCTCTCCCTTGAGTTAAAAATTGTAACTGGTAATTTTTATGTCATGTTAGAAATATAACAGGTTTGAAGTAGAAGGATAAAACCACATTTAAAAATCATTAGTAGACGCACACAGTATGTTCAAAAGGTACAAGAGTGTACAGCAAAAACTGTTTTCCTCCCACTCTCTTCCTAGACACCCCCCCAAAATTGAGACTTTCTCATCTTTTTATCTGTTTGTAATTTATATACAGTGAAATGCTGTAATCCTTTTTTGTAGCATTTGCAAATTTCTTTTTTTTTTTTTGGTCTCAGCTTCATGAGATATCTATAATTGACACATAACATCGTGTAAGTTTAAGGTGTAAAATGTGTTGATCTGATACAATACATATTGCATAGTGATTACCATTTCTTTTTTGTAAGAAAAAGATGTATGATCTGCTCTCTTAGCAACTTCCGAGTACATAATAGGGTATTATTAACTGTAGTCACTATGCTGCACGTTAGATCCCTAGAACTTATTCATCATATTACTGGAAGTTTGTACCCTTTGACCAACATCTCCTCTTTCCCCCTAGTCCCTGGTAACCACCATTCTAGTCTCTAAGTTTGGCTTTTTTAGATTCCACATATAAGTGATACCATACAGTATTTGTTTTTCTTCTTTCTGACTTTTTCACTTAAAAGTGCTCTAATCTGAAATGTAAGATTCAGTGAGTTTTGACAAATGCCCATGTAACCATGTATCCCCATATCACCTACACCTCTAGACAGATAGAACTTCTCATTGCCCCCCAAATTCTCTCATACTCCTTCCCAATGAATACCCCCTCCCCAGTAACCACTATTCTAATGTCTGTCCCCATGACATTTCCTGTTCTAGAATTTCATGTAACTAGAATCATACAGTATACACTCTTGTGTCTGCTTCTTTTGCTCAGCATATTCTGGAGATTCATCCATATTGTTGCACGTGTCTATTGTTCATTCCTTGTTATTGCTAATTGTGTGTTATTCATTGTGTGGTTTGACCACAATTGGCTTATTCACTTTTCCTTTGATGGCTATGTGAGTTGTTTCCAGTTGGGGCTATTATGATTAAAACTGCTGTGAACATTCTTGTACTAGTCTTTTTGTTGTGTAAGTAAAACCTGGTGTTACTTAAAGCCCTAAACAAATCCTGTAGCTTTACCATAAAGTACAGAACTAATTCATTCCACATTCTTACGGAGCACCAACTTTGCATATTTGTGGAATATCCAAAAATATAAGGCTTTGATCCTTAAGAAATCACAAGTCAAATAGGAAAAGCTTTGGAAGTACAATTATAACTTCTATCCATCTGTGCCATGTACTGAAGTTTACTTACACGCTGTAAATAGTGCCAGAATGTTAATGGTAGTCAAAATGCAATTCACTCCTGGGGCATCTGTGTGGCTCAGTCTGTTGAGCATCTGACTTTGGTTCAGGTCATGATCTCACGGTTCATGAGTTTGAGCCCCATGTCGTGCCCTGTGCTGACAGCTCAGAAGCTGGCGCCTGCTTCGGATTCTGTGTCTCCCTTTCTCTCTGCCCACCCCTGCTTGTGCTCTGTCTCTGTCTCTCTGTCTCTCTCTCTCTCTCTCTCTCTCTCTCTCTCAAAAATAAACATTAAAAAAAAAAATGCAAGTCGCTCTCTAGAACATGTCATATTACCTGAAATCCTAATGCAGGAAAGGGACCACACAGGTTAAGCAGATTGGGTTTTTTTATGTAAAGTCATTTCTACTTAATTTACTCTCTACCAAATGCATTCCCTTCCTTATTTCTATAGTCTTCATTCATCTGAAAACAAATCACTTGAATATTTGCAGTTACATTATTCCACCTAATTTAATCTTATTCAGATGAAGAAAACAGGATAATCTGGATCAGGAAGTCCACAGACTTGCATTAATTCAGCTGGTTCATGGGAAACAAGTTGTGAGACCTGCCTTATGGTTTAAACCTAATATCTTTCAGAAATAGTGCTTTATTTGGATTAGGGGAAAATAATTAGGGCCATTTTATCCTACTGAATTATCACAATGTGTTTTGTGGCTGAGATTAAGAAAGATATTGAAGATGCTAAGGTACTTGAAATGTTTAAACCTTTTCAGCGTGTGTTTGTAAACAATAGAAATGAAAGTTAAAGCAAAACTATTTGTTACTGGATACAGCTTAATATCTAGAGATTATAATAAACATACACATTTTAATAAACATACACATTTTAACACTTTTTCTTCTGTTAGAATTGTCAGAGATGTAATCTTTTCTTAGTTTTTAATCCTCTCTAAAATCCACAAAATGCTAGGTATTGTTGAGTGTGAAACTATTTTTTGAGAAGCACCCACTTTAACCATAAATTGCTTAAGATTGTTTTATTGCAGATGTTTTTGTATTATGTTGCTTGGATTATATCACATTTGTCTATTTACTAAAATAAGTCTGGCTTTCTGATTATGCTATTTTAATTGGGTTTCTGGTTTTATGCCCACCCTTTCCTCTTGAGATTTTATTGCACTTGTTTTGAGAAGAGGGGATTTAAACATCTTTCTAAGACTATTTAAGATTAAATAAGAAACCAGGATTTTTGATCCAAAAACTTGTGGAAAGTGAATCACTATAACCTGTCAACTGTACAGATTTCCTCTGAAAAAGTAAAATCATGCTAGCGATTTTCTTTGATTTCTTTTCCAGGATATTATGGCGATGGATTAAATGCCATTGTTGTGTTTGCTGTATGTTTTATGCCTGAAAGTGGTCAACCCAACTATCGATACCTGATGGACAATCTCTTTAAGTAAGTGTATCCTCACAAAAATATTTGGAAGAATATTGGGTTAATTAGATCTCCATTTCAAGAAGGTGAACTTTAACTGGAAAAAGATTATAAATATCCCCATCCTGGTTAAGTCCTTATTCTTTGGCATTATGCAACTATTTGTTTTCCAACTCAGCAGAAAAATTGTCAGTTTAAAACCAGAGGGGATATTTCAGATGATCTGTTCCAGCTTCTTTATTATTTATATTTGAGGATACATTAAGTGTAAAGAAATTGCTTTGATCTCAAAATCATATGACTAAACTGCATTTATTCCCAAGAAGCCAAATGTAACTGAACTAAGTTCTGTTATATTTCTCCAGAATCGTTTTGTTTCTTAAGTTAGTGCTGTTTTTAAAACTCTTACTGTGGAGGGGTGCCGGAGTGGCTCAGTTGGTCAAGTGTCCGACTCTTGATCTCAGCTCAGGTCTTGATCTCGTGAACCGTGAGATTAAGCCCTGCTTCAGGCTCTGCGCTGACAGCGTGGAGCCTCCTTAGGATTCTCTTTCTCCCTCTGTGTCCCTCTCTCTTGTGCACACACACACTCTCTCTCAAACTATATGAACTTAAAAAACTTATTGTGGAAAATTTCAAACATATACAAAGGCAGAAAGAAGTATATTGAATCTTTGTGTATGAATCACCCAGTTCCATAGTTAACAGTTTATACCTCCCCAAAATTTATGCTCTCCCCATTGTATAACTTTGGAGGAAATCCCAGAAATCATGTCATTTCATCTATAAACACTTAAATATGTATTTCTAAAAGATAACTCTTTTTTGTATATAATCATAACACCGACTAGTGCAATTTTAAAACTTTTTTTGTTTTTTAGAGAGAGAGAGAGAGAGGAAGTGTGCTTCTGTAAGGGGGGCACAGAGAGAATGAGAGAGAGAGAGAGAGAGAGAGAGAGAGAGAGAGAATCTCAAGCAGGTTCCTCTGATGCAGGGCAATCCCATGACCCTGGGATCCTGGCCTGAGTGGGATCCCCAACCAACTGAGCCACCCTGGCACCCCCCCCAACCAATGGAATTTTAGAATTTTAATTGGCTTTGCCGTCATTTAAGAGAAGGGAAGGACATTCTATAATTTGGATAATTGAGTTTGGTAGTGTAAAGCAATATTTAAGGCTTAAACTTAATTTGTTTTTATAGGTATGTTATTGGCACTTTGGAGCTGTTAGTAGCAGAAAACTACATGATAGTTTATTTAAATGGTGCTACAACTCGAAGAAAAATGCCCAGTCTGGGATGGCTCAGGAAATGCTATCAGCAAATTGATAGAAGGTATTGTAAATACACATTGAAAGCTAGTCTGAATAATTTTTAGATTAGATTTATTAGGTTAAATTTTATTTCCTCTTGCCACTTAAAGACACCATAAATTACATTGGTTAATTTCATAACACATTTCTATTTTCTCAATGTAGTATCTTAGAATATCCTGAAGGAAATGAGTTTTGATCTGTTTTACAAAGAATAATTCCTTAAAACAAACCTATAAAATAGTTCTTTATTTCTCCTTATTTATACCACACTGAACATTTTCCTGTAATTTACATTTTGGGAAAGGATGGAAAACTTAGTACATTTCCTATTTTAATATATTGTGAATTTTGTTTAACTCATAGTGCTTAGCATGTTTTATGGTTTTGAAGAAGCTCACCTATAATCTTCCTCTGGAGTGAGCTCCAGAAGTGTGTTCTCCTAGGAGTTAGTTATCCATGTGAATGGAAGGACCTTTGATTCTACAATTGGTTTGATTTGACTGTAGCGAATTTGAACTAATTTAATGAACTCAGACTCATTAATAGATTTCTCTAAATACCTAAACATGGCAGGAGCTAGTTTTTATGATAAAAAAAAAAAATGCTAATGATCACTTTATTTAAGTGTGAAATATGCATTAATAAAACAGGCTTTATTTGGTCATTATAAGTCATCCAGGATAATGCCTTTAATTCTTAGGGGGGAGTTTTACACCCCATAAGAATGTGTTAGATCTTATTTACATTTCCTGTTCCTATGGTGATCTTCACGTCCAGCTTTCTGCTTGCACAGTGCCTTTCATAGTGTCAAAGAAATGAGTACCAGTTCCCTCCTCTCCTGAAAAATGAAAACAGTTTACCTCTGTATTCCATATTGACCTCTACCCCTGGTTGACACAATCCTAAAGTGAATATATCTAGGAGACATTTAATGACAGGCTATACTGTGGATGGACATAAATTTAGCCAAGTGGAGTAAAGTTCATCTCAGTAGTAGGAGTGACCATCAGAATTCAAGAGTGCATTTTCTTGTCTTTAAGAATATCCCATCTAAATGAACTTATGGATGAGGGGTTTTTTTTGTATAAAGTTGTACATACGTACTGATGTCTTACCTTTTCTTCCAGCAGTAGAATTTGTAGAGCTTTTAAATTTTTATTTCTTTTTCTTTTTTTTTTAACTCCAGGTTACGGAAAAATCTAAAATCACTAATCATTGTACATCCCTCATGGTTTATCAGAACACTTCTAGCTGTTACAAGACCCTTTATTAGGTAATTTTCTGAGAGCCATTGACTTTAAAAAAAAAAAAACAAAACTAGAAACAAAAACACAAACTCCTTGCATGAATTTGTCAGTTCTGTTGGTGAGAATATTGAGGTAATTATTTTTATTTTCTTCCATAGCTCAAAATTCAGCCAAAAAATTAGATACGTCTTTAATTTGGCAGAACTAGCGGAACTTGTCCCCATGGAATATGTTGGCATACCAGAATGCATAAAACAGTATGTTTTGTTTTATTTCTTTAATTATATTGGATTTTTATATTTTGATATGCAACAGGTAAATATTTTTCAATACACACTCTTTTTCCTGTATTATAAATATTTTGTAACTGCTCTTGTTTTTGTAAAGAAGGAAAAGGGAAAGAAGCCATTTTCCAACACCTTCTCCATTAGTCACCATTTTCTTCAGGCTGTCAGTTGAAGAAGTAGGAAGTATTTTTCTGATTGTGATTAATTCTCATTTTTAAAGACTTTGCAATCTTAAGAATTGATTTCTTCACTGGTCAGTACTAAAGAACGTTCTGCAGACTTGGAACATGCTGCTGTCCAAATTTGAGTAAATTCATCGTGGCATTGAATAATCCTGTCACTGGAGAAATACAGTATTGTTTTTATCAGCCTAACCTTGGTACATTCCAGTGGCTGGAATATATTCTGTTTACCACATTCACTTCTCTATAACTTTTATAAGGATTTGGTAGAAGGCTATTAACATAAATACTTGGGTATCACACTGCTGTCATGTAGAAAAAAGTTTTTTGTTTTGCTAATCTGAGGTTTAGTCCATTTAATGTGTCAAAGCCAGATTTCTTAGGTCAGTTTTGACTTTCTCCACAGTGTATTAAGTATTTTTGGTTTTGCCTGCAGTCTTATGTGAGTTTATTGTCAGTGCCTTTTTTTCGAGTTTTTGTTCCTCTTCATAACATGTATATTTACTAAAATAACTCTTCCCTACCAAGGTATGAAGAAGAAAAGTTAAAAAAGAAACAAAAAAGGTATATGCACACCTCGACTGGGTTGCATCTAGACTAGTCCATTTGCATTGCACAGACTAACTCTTCCTTATTGGTTGGTTAGCTTGTAGACAAAGATAATAGCATCTGTAAATATAAACATACCCCAGAATCCAAGTACAGAGTGAATCTAAAATTCCTGATGCTGAATATGGCTTGGATTCACCCTGTTTTAACACCATGTATAATGCCAATTAGGAATTAAAGGCCACAGCCCCTCTTCACTCCTTTTTGGTATACATATACTGATGACAAAACCAGAGAAATTGCTAAGAATACTATTTGAAAAACCAATTACCTCTAAGACTTTATCTGTTTCACCATATTCTTTACATGTCTAGTGGTTTTGATAAATATATGTATTTAAGGAATCAATTTATTTCCCTGGGGTTTATGATTATATTTGCAGTGTACATATTCTTTGGCTAACCAACATTGATTTCCCTGTATGCTTATAAATGGCCTGCTAACCAGTCAAATCCTACATACAATAAAATACCTAAAATTCAGTATACCATTTAATAGTTAAATACTCTGCTTTCCATCTTTAATTTTGAATACTTCTGCTTTGAGCATAACAAACTATTAGCTCTTAATATCTTGGCATAGAACATGAAAGGCAAGGGTATAAAATAATTACCATTTTATATACTAATTTAGAACAGTGTAGAATTTGGAGGTAACTTGTTAATGGATTTTTAAAAAATAATGACATATGAGCAAAACTGTCTTAATACTAAGTGTCTTAAGAGTTAGGGTGAGAAATTTGTATGTAGTTATCACTTTGACCATTCTAAGGAACGAGTTATAAGGAACTGAAACATTCTTAACTTTGAGGACATTTTGACTCTGTTGATGACCAAGAATTCCATTGACCTTGTGACGGAATCATAGCTTTACATTTTTATATGACACTTAACAGTTTAACAAACATTTGAACATAGAGGTGTGAACAGTAATTTTAGATCTTGCTAATTTTTTTTTCTAGGCACTAGTGTACATTTGCCAGACAGATAACTGAAATTAAAAATATAATCTGTAATTGTATACTGAAGCCAGTTGCTTCATGGATTTCAAAATGAATTACCTTTGCTGATAAAATCTGCTGGGCCTTTTTACAAAGTTCTTAGTATTCAGTTACCTAGAATTTAAGCATCAGAAAAATAGTAGAACTATACTTTTTATTTAAATATATTTTTTGATAACCTACCAGTACTATTTTATCTTGTTTTTTTTTCTTGTTTGTTTGTTTGTTTTCTCTTTTAAAAACTTCTGTTTAACCTTGATAGAATCATTACATGTATCTTTCAGGCACTTCCTTATTTTTTTGTACAAAGTTTTTTTACTCTTAAAAAATAATAAATTCTTGTCAGCTTGAAAATGGTAACATTAAAGTTTTAAAGATAAAGGAGCATATTTTAAGACATTTCACAGAGGCTGTATGAGGAGGAGCTTATTTAAGGTGAAATCCCTATGATGAGTACTGGTAATAATGGGGTTTCAAAACTGAGTGTGGAAGTATAAGAATTTTAAATGTTGTAGATGTTTCTTCCAAACAGTTCCTCAGTGCCAAGTATGGCCAGGGAGAGATAACAGTTGTTAACATGTTTGGATGTAGTTTAAAAGTAAAGTAATTGTGAAATTCGTTCTTAAGGATATTTCAGATTTTGAAAAGATTGGTTGTATACTGCAAGCCTTACCAAGAATATGTACCTTTCAAATTTTTGGTACCAGCATATTTAAAAAAAAAAAAAAATGTTTTTAAATGTTGTTAATCTGGCTTTACCACAGACCAAGACTTTTCGGGCTCATTTACTAATGTTCAGGTGATCCTAGTAATGAGTGGTGATGATCATAGTAATGTAAACATAGTAATGAAAAGTATCTTTATATATCAAATTGTTTTAAACTCCCCTCCATCAGTAATTCCAACTAGTACAAATATAATAGACTGTGGTACATTATCTTCTTTAAAGGGTTGTTTATAATTGTGTGGTAATTACATAATTCTAATCTCCACTTGCCTAAATTTTGATATGATCTCTGTGCAACACACTACTAATCGAGGCAGATTTTTAACCACCTCTGGATATTTCTGATTATTAAATTCGATGGCTTCTTACTATCAAAATAAGTGAAAGGCATTTATATTCTAAGTGTACTAGTAAATTTTAGACAATAATTCTGATTTCTATAAATGTGCATTTTTATCACTGAATTTAAAAACATTGATCAAGTGGTGGGATTGGTATCATTTTAATATTTCGGTTAACAAAATCATTTTTGAGGGAGTTTTTCCTGCCACTTTCTCATCACTTACATCCCTCCCCCAGCCATGCTATGGCTCCAAGATTTTAATATACTTGTTATAGTTTGAACTTATAGTAAAGTTTATGGGCATTTGTACGTAAAGTATATTATAGTCTTTGAGGAAACAACAGTCACATTTCTTGCCAGTGTCCTCTTGTCTTTAAAAATTACCTTTCATGGTTGGGGAAATGTCTGGTAACCTTTTTACTATGTCTGCTTCTTTGCAAAGCTTTGTTTTTAACAGAATAATATTCTATGCTAAAAGTAGTCACAATTTTTAAAAGAAAACTGTTCACTTGCTAGTGTCTTATTATCTATATTGTTTTTCATTAACCAGAGTTGATCAAGAGCTTAATGGAAAACAGGATGAACCGAAAAGTGAACAGTAAGTTTGGCATCTAGTCCAGACAAGACTGAAGAATGTGCTGATGAAGCAGTGCTCTTTTTTGCATTTATAATGCATTTATTGGCCCTGATTTTTATGTAACCTGTTACAAAATTGACTTGATTCTTCCTTAATGGACTTTTGTAAAAGGGACTGTTCACTGCTGTATTGGTTTGCAAATCTCTTGAATTTAGCTCTTTATTAGCTAATTATATTGTACTCATTTTATATTTTATATTGCTAAATAGCAGAGAACCACACTTTATATAAAAGCAGTTTTTGCATTTGTTTGTTGAATGATACATCTTCTTCAGTAAAATATTTATATGCCTAAATGGTAAAGGAAAGAGATAATATATATTTTTATGTTTCTGAGCAATATTTTTTAATGTATACCTGTCTTGTGGAAGAATGTGCAGGTAAATGAGATCATGATTTGTAAAGTGCATGTTCGAATTTCTGTTTTTGTAGATGGTTAGATACATTTCCTGGGTAACTTACAGAGTAAAGTTGCTCATAAGATGAGGGACAGTTAAACTGGTTCTCATGAACACCCAAAGGTCATGTTCATAATCTAAGTAGATGTATACTATCCTAGGCTTTTTTCTCATTTAATAAATACCGTTTAATTCAGAAACGCAAATACAAATGTATTGCACACTGTTTCCTTTTTAAACTTTAAAGACAAGTCAAAAAGCCATTTTTAGAACTAAACTTCAGAGGCTAAGAATTGGGATTTGTAATATATGTATATATGGGACATTTTATCTTCTGGCCCAAAGTCAGAACTTTATTATAAAAATTTTAGATTTGTTCACTAATGTGAAATAAGCTGTGTGTCCAGGGTATCACTCTCCAGAATTTGTGAGTGCAGTGTAGTATTCAGAGAATGTGATGAGTTCTTCACTGTCACTATTTTTCTGTAGAAAATAGGGGCTGCTTTTTTAACTGCTCTCAATGTGGGCACTTTACCAAAATACTTTATCAGTTATTTAAACTTTATGGTAAGTGTTTGACCTAGTCAGATATTGTGTGTATTCACATTTTCTTTTGAATCATGTTGACAGTACTGTAAAACTAAGTTATTTTGTAAGTCTTAGAGCATCACTGCATTATGCTGTTTTGGATGACACATTTATATTAACTTTTTGTTTAATTTGGTAAGTACCTTGACACTATATTAAAATACATTGTCCTTAGGTGCTCGAACAGAACTTAATTGCCCGCAGAATCATCCTAAAACAGTAGGTTCGTCTAATATAGTGTCATACACTTGTGTGACTCATTTGGAAAACTTGGTATCCTCCAAATTTGAGGGTACTGCCACACTCTGGGCCTTCCTGTGAGGCAATTTATTAAAGAGTGTCCTAGAGTAGCAAAATTGGAGCAAAGGAGGGCTAAGCTTTTAGGCTTTATTCTGTCAGACTGAACATACATGTGGCTTTCACCATTGCCATTTTTAATATAAAGTTTGTATTACAAAGAGAATTTTCCTTTACTTTTTGTCCTTCTCAGTTATAAACTTGACATGCTAAACCTAAGTCTAATCCTGGAGGATTCCCAGGATGAGATGTTCCTCAGCAGCCTTCTGACTTAACTTGGATCCAGCAGCTGTAGGCAGATCCTAAACTAACGTCATTCTGGCAAGTAAAGCCAAAACCATTATTGCTTGCTCAAACCTTAGGAACGTCTTGTGTTGAAAAAGCAAACTAACAATAACAAATTAGCCATTCCTTCTGAATTTAACCATATGAGAATTATAGATAAACGATTGTGGAATTTAATTGTGATTAGGGTATGTATTTGTAGAGCTCTTTAAGTAGTCTTTCATCTATAAAAGTCTTTACCCTGCTCACAGTTTGCTGAGCTTTTTAAGTAGGTGGTTTTCCTCCACATTAACAGTTTTTCAGTTTCAACAGTTCATGTGTTTGTTCACTTTTGCTTTTGCAAGCATTGTTCCTAACTACAGATACAGCTTGTTGCAAAAGTGGTGCATTTTCTTAAATATTTTTTGAAGTACAACTAGCCCGTCATCCATTAGAACATTAAAATTCAGAGGGAACAGTGTTAACACTTGGGATATAACGAAAGGGATGTGCCGTGAATCGCTAGAGTAAAACACACCTGCTCTAACCTGCACCTTAATGGAATCTGGTATAGAGATGTGCCCCATAATAAATGTCTCATAACCCTAAGGCTTAAGATCATAACTGGTAGGTTGGAGGAGAAGCATTTACTAACTTTGTTGTTAATCGTTTGTCTTTGTGTGACATTTCCCCCATATCATTCAATTTTAATTTTCCATTACTGATTGAAGTGAAAGTACATATAATTGTAATATTTCATGTTTCTCCTAAGGTCATGGATCTAACTTAACTGGTTTAATTTGATTTTTGTCAGTATATTTTGTTGTACTTGGGCTCTGAATGCCTCTTAGTCAAAAGTTTCTTGTATAAAGTAATTTGGTTGTGTTCTGCTGGATCATATTCCTAGGTAGCACCAAGGAAAGATGGTATATTGACCTCACAGTTTAAGCTTAATAGCCTTTACCTTGGGCGGAGCTTGGTGGTGGAATATGATTCTAGGTAAGCCCTAGCAGGGTAGTTTGAAAGGAAAATAACGAAACAAGGAAGGAAGAGAAAACTATAAAGGGGTTCTCTCAGATGTCACTGAATGTGTCTGTAAAGGGAAATAGTGTGTGTGGCAGCTCTTGGCACCATGCAGTAGGCTTTCTTGCATCCAACAGGAAAACCTGCAGGTTTCACACGGAACATGTGAGTAAGACGACTGGAAGTGAAGGAGGCAAAGACTGGTAACACCTATAATGAGAATTTATATTTTCCTCTGCTTTGTCTCTTCATACAGAAACAAGTTGGAACAGAGAGGGTCAGCAGTAACAGTGCTCAGATTAAAGTTTAGGACTAGGTTATTTTTTATGTTTTCTAAGATTGGTAAACGTTAATGTAGTCTTTGAAAGTGGACGTCGCTATTTAGTAGCTTGCAGTGAGTACTGAAATTTGCTGATTGACGAGTATATGTCAGTAGCTAGAATTTGTTCGACTGCAATTTCAGAATTTAAAAAGGTAAGGGATCTGCTTTTTGATAGAGACTTCTTGTAGAGGACTATATAGCACCACTATTTGGCAGTTTTTATGTGAGTGCTCAGGGAATCTCGAAGTGTTTGATTTAGTGCGGAAGTGGCTTTTTTAGATTTCTTCAGTTAACAGGTAAATTAGCATTAGGATATTATCGGATAGAACGGGCCAGTTTCCTGATGAGATTGGTAAAGGTATATATAAGGTGACAGTTGCTTTGTCCTCCTTTTCCCCATGTTATATATGGAAAATTAGTAACGTTGCTCAATCAGAAGGGAGAAGATAGGCTGAAAATAGATTTGCTAATCCGTCCCATCTTGTTTTCATGCTTATTTTTTTCCCATCCTATTTAGATATTTGAGAACCGGATCACAGACCTCAAAAGAAAGGAATAGAGGAGTTAATGTGCTTATTAATTAGACCACCTGTTCCGTTAGAGTTTATCTTGTCGCAGGGACCAGGAATTGGAGGAGTTGAGTTGCTGGGAGAAAGCATTACGAATTTACATTCACATGAGAAGGTCAGCTGGTAAGGGCAGTGGAGACCATCTATGCAGTGTTCTAATAGTACTGAAGAATTACCTGGGGAGCCTTTCACTCCCTCTTCCGCCACCCAAGATTCTGAATGAATTAGAGTTAGATCTGAGGTGAGTCCCTGTAACGTAACTTTCCTTCAAAGTTCTAAATAGTACTTGAAAATAAGATAATGTGTTAATAAACACCAGGAGTGACTCTAAAATTTGAACAGAACAGTTATTTTGTTTCAACTATGTCTGCTAGATCTACTTAATTTCTTATGTTTTGAGATTTACTTTAAAAACTCTATGAAAAGTTCACATAAAGCACTTACACACGTAATGAAAATCAAAGGTTTAATGCTTTCAGATTGATAAAGAATATTAAACTGTTTGCTTCGGATAGCTGTCTGAGTCTTATGTGACCTTATAAGAGAGGTTAAAACATTTACATTTTGAAATCTGTGTGTTTTCACAATCAGTATGGCTAAGGAGGAACTTGGAAAATAATACTACTCTGCTGCTCCACTGCACTTTTTGTATACAGACTTTTTAAGTTATGCCCCTTAAACTGTTCATTTACATAAACCTAACTAGTAAATATTGGAGGTGTTCAGGGCTACTGTCTTGCACAGCCGATTGGACACTGTTCACGTGGAACACAATTTAGAGTTAGTCACCTACACACTTTGATACGAATTCCAAAAATTCAAATATTTTTCTTAATGTAAGTTCACGTTGTTGCCATGTAGACACAATGTGCTGTGATCGTTTCACTATTCAAAATATGTTGCCTTGGCTGGTGCTGTCATTTTACAGTGTGAGAAATTTAGTTCTGATGACTGTGTGTGGAAGATGTTGATGTGATCCCTGTAAGAAAGGAAAGAGTTGGTCTTGATTTACTAAGGAGATGTAATATTTTATTTTTCTCTGACTTACTAGGAATACAATAACTTGTGTCCTGATTTGTTGCACATGATACTTTTGCAACGTTAATGAATTTAAATAAATTAATTGTAAAGTTTGTTTTTGACTCATTTTTATCACATATTTTGTCTTACGTTACTAAATTGTTACACTGAGTTTTTATCTTGTAAGCCTTTCAGTAGTTACAGAACTTTTGTTTCTCTTTATGTAGTCTGGGCACTACTTGCTATTCTTCAAAGGGGTGAAGTGTTCATCCTGCTTTCATTTTAAACATTGTTGAAACTATCAAACTTTGTATCTCATAGTTTAGAATCATTTTGGTAGTGGGGAATCCAACAATAAAATCAGTTCAATAAGTGGCTGAAAACATGGCTTAAATGAGAATGTTTAGCTAACAAAACTGCTCAGAGATTCCATTTGATAGCACTTGTTTATGTATTTACTCCTTAATCACTGTTCATCTACTTAATGGCAAACAGCTGTACACATCATGCTGCCTTTAGTCCACTTAGGATATGCCCTTTGGGTTTATGTAAACTCAATATATATTGCAGTATTTGTCTTGCATTAGGTACAAATTTTAAATACAAGTTCTCCCACATTAAAATTCTTCAGAACTCAACAAGAGCTTGTTGGGCTAACTGAATTGCAGCCGTATTTTGAATCATAAAGTGATACCTGCTCTAATCTTTTCAGAATTGGTCTTCAATTTAGTATTACAGGATCTTCAACAGTATTACCCTGAACACACTTCAGGCATAAAATGTGACTGTCCTAACATTCCTAATTGTGTATCTAACAGTGGATAAGCTTATTATGAACGATTTGGTAAACCTGGTGAATTACTCAAAAAGGAAGCTCGTCCACCGGTCTAGGGCTTGAAAGCTGCCGGCCCCACGCCCTTCCTCCCTCCGCACCACACCCTCCGGTGGCAAGGCTTGAGTGGCGTGTGGGAGGAGGGGCTGGGCGGGGCCTCCCGGCCCACCCGCGTGCTGTCACTTCCAGGTTCGGCGAGCACTTCCGGGTCGTCGGCGCAGCTCTGCGGCTTCTGCGACGGCCGAAGAGGTGGTCGGGTAGTAGGTGCTTCCTGCTGGGCTGCTGGCTGCTCCGCTTCTGTCCGCTCCGCGGCGGGAAGCGCCTTCCCCACAGGTACTGGGTGAGCCGCACCCGCACTCCTTGCCGTACCCCAGAGGTGGGGTTGCGGTCGGCTGGGTCTTGGAGGGCAGGGGCCCGGGGTGGGCCCGTTACTGACTTCGCTGCCAGGATGGCCAGGCGACAGGTACCCGCGAAGGAAAAGTGCGGGAGTCGGCGGGAGGTTTGTGGTCCACAGGGCGCCAGCTGAACGGTCCTGGGGGAGGTCTTCAGCCCAGCACCTTATTGTTAGCCAGGTGAATGTCTTTACGCATCCCGAGTTGTTGTGTTGTTTCGTTTTGTTTTTGCCGAATATCAGAGGAGCGCATTCCGTAAGTGTCTCATTCCTGGGCTGCTTCGCTTATTTGAAATCTGCCTTAAAGTTCAAGCGGGCTCCCACAGGGTAACGAATTTAAACTGGATGATTTGATCAGGAAGGACGAGGACTACTGATTTAGTTCCGAATGTGGAGCCCTTCTAATTAATTTTCTAAATTGCGAAGTGAAGGAGCACGAAATGGATGTGAGGGATACCAGATCTAACAGATTTGAACATTTCACAAGGGATTTTTAAGAATCTAAAATAATTAAAGTAACTAACAAATGTTTAAATAACTTAAAGCTATTTTTTTTTAAATTAGTATCTATTGAGGTATAATTGCCACATAACATTAGTTTCAGGTTAATTAGTGTTTTCCTTTCCTTCAGACAGATACTAGAAGCGGAATTTCTGGATCATTTGGTAGTTCTATTTTTAATCTTTTGCAGAACTTCCATGCTGTTTTCCATAGTGGCTGCAGCAGTTTGCATTCCTGCCAACAGTGCACAAGGGTCCCGTTTTCTCTACTTTCTCGCCAACACTTATTTCTTGTCTCCTTGAGAATTGCCATTATCACGTGTGTAAGGTGATATTTCATGGTGGTTTTGATTTGCATTAGCCTGATGATTAGTGGTATTGAGCATCTGTTCATGTGTTTGTTGATCATCTGTAGGGGTTCTTTAGAAAAATGTTCAGATATTTTGCCCATTTATTAATCAGGTTGTTTGTTTGCTGTTGTATGAATTCTTTTTTATGATTTGCAGATAGTTTCTCCTATTCAGTACGTTGCTTTTTGTTTCTGTTTTTTATGTATATATTTATATATTATCCCTTCAAACCTCTTTACTTTTTTGGGTGTATGCATTGTGCTCAACATTCCAGTTCACTTGTCCTCTGACTTTAAAGTGTAACTCTTATGTATGTATTTAGCATATATATAAACATGTAAAAGTCAATCTTTTGATTGATTCAAACTTTCAGTGTCTGTTTTCCATTGACTCCCTCTCTACCATATCCCACCCCCTCAACTACCAATCTGTTCTCTGAAACTAGGCGCTTGGGTTTTTTCCTTTTTTGGTTTTAGATTCCACCTGTATCCGATATCATACGGTGTTTGCCTTGTCTGTCTCACTTCACTTAATGATAATGCCCATGTTGGGGCGCCTGGGTGGCTCAGTCAGTTGAGCATCTGACTTGATTTCGGCTCAGGTCATGATCTCATGGTTCGTGGGACTGAGCCGTGTGTCAGGCTGTGCACTGACAGCACAGAGTCTCTACCCCCCCTCCTCTGACCCTCCCTCGCTCTCTCTAGCTCTCAAAATAAATAAAATGGTAATGCCCTTGAGGTCTATCCCTGCTGTAATTGGCAAGATTTCATTCTTTTTATGGCTGAATAATATTCCGTTGTAATATATTCACCATGATGCCTTTATCCATTCATCCATTGATGGACACCTAGGTTGCTCTGATAGCTTGGCTATTGTAAATAATGTTGCAGTGAACATGGAGTGCATATATCTTTTCAAGATAGTGTTTTCATTTGGGGGGGATAAATACCCAGAAGTGGAATTGCCGTATCCTATGATAGTTAATATTTGTAACTTTCTGAAGAACTTCCATACTGTTTTCCATAGTGGCTGCACCAATTTACATTCCCCCCAATAGTGCAAGAGAGTTCCCTTTTCTCCATCGTCACCAATACTTGTTATTTCTTGTCTTCCTGATAGTGGCCGTTCTAACAGGCATGAGGTCATATCTCATTGTGGTTTTAATTTGCATTTCCCTGATGATTAGTGATGTTGAGCTTCTTTTTGTGTGTCTGTTGGCCATTTATTTGTATGTCTAATTTAGAAAAATGTCTGTTCATGGGACGCCTGAGTGAGTCAGTCGGTTAGGCGTCTGACTCTTGATTTCAGCTCAGGTCATGATCTCACAGTTTGTAAGATGGAGCCCCAGGTTGGGCTCTGTGCTGACAGTGTGGAGCTTGCTTGTGAATCTTTCTCCCTCTCTTTCTGCCCCTCCCCTGCTTGCACAAAATAAATAAACATTAAAAACATTTAAAAAAAAGAAAAATGTCTTTTCAGATCTTCTGCCAGTTTTTAAATTGGGTTGTTATTTTGCTGTTCGTTGTATGAATTCTTTATATAATTTGGATATTAATTTCTTATCAGATAGATGATTTGCAGATATTTTCTCCCACTCAATAGGTTGCCTGTTTATTTTGTTGACACTTTCCTTTGCTGTACAGAAACTTTTTAGTATGATGTAATCTTACTTATATATTTTTGCTTTTTGTGATTTTGCTTCTGGTGTCCAGTTTAAAATATCATAGCACCAGTGTCAAGGAACTTAACTGTAGCCTGTGTTTTCTTCTAGGAGTTTTACAGTTTCGGGTCTTACATTCAAGTCTTTCATCTGCTTTGAGTTGATTATTGTGGGTATAGTGTGTAAATTAGTGGTCCATTTTCATTCTTTTACATGTGTTTGTGCAGTCTTCTCAACATCATTTTTTGAAGATACTTCCCTTTCCCCATTATTCTTGGCTTCTTTACTATAAATTCATTGAATATGTATGCCTGAGTTCATTTCTCGGCTGTTATGTTCTGTTGATATATGTGATTACCGTGGCTTTGTAATATTGTGTAAAATCTGGGAGTGTGATTCCTCCAGCTTTGGTCTTCACTCTCAAGATTGCTTTGGCGGTTTGGGGGTTCCATACAAATTTTAGGATTGTTGTGTGTCTTTGAAAAATGCCATTGGAATTTTGATAAGGATTGCATTGAATCTGTAAATTGCTTTGGGTACTAAGGAAGGACATATTAATAATATTGCTTCTTCTACTCCATGAGCATGGAATGTCTTTCCCTCTATTTGTGCCTTTTTTCAATTTATCTCACTGAATAAACTGAGTAATGTCTTGTAGTTTTCAACATATAGGTCTTTTACTCTCTTAGTTAAATTTGTTCCTAGGTATTTTGTTCCTTTTGATGCAATTGCAAATATGATTGTTTTATTTCTCTGATAGTTATTAGTGTATAGAAACTCAGTAGATTTTTGTGTATTGATTTTGTATCCTGTGACTTTACTCAGTTTGTTAATTTATTCTGACAGTTTTTGATGGAGTCTTTAGTGTTTTCTGTATATAACATGTTGTCTACAAATAGTGACAGTTTTACTTTTTCCTTCTCAATTTGGATGCTTTTTGTTTCTATATCTTGCCTAATTGCTCTGGAAGGACTTGTAGTACTTTGTCACATATAATAGGACAAGAGTCGTGTCTTGTTCATGATCTTAGAGGAAAAGACTTTCTTTTTTAAAAAAAAATTCTGTTTTTTTTTTTAAATTCTTTTTTAATGTTTATTCATTTATTGAAATAGAGACAGAGCACAAGTCGGGGAGGGGCAGAGAGAGATAGAGATACAGAATCCTAAGCAGGCTCCAGACACGGGACTGGAACTCATGAACCCTGAGATCATGACCTGAGCTGAAGTCGAATGCTCAACGTACTGAGCCACCCAGGCTTTCTCTTTATCATTGTTGAGTGTGATTTTAACTATGGGCTTGTGCTATACGGCCTTTATTATGTTGAGGTATGTTTCCTCTAAATCTGCTTTGTTGAAAGTTATCATAAATGGATGTTGAATTTTGTCATACACTTTTTATGCATGTATTGAAATGATCATAAGATTTTTATCGTTCACTTGGTTATTATGGTGTATTACATTGGCAGATTTGAGGTTCTTGGGCCATGCTTACATCCCTCGAATAAATCCCCCTTGATCATGGTGTATGATCCTTTTAATGTATTGTTGAATTCAGTTTGCTAATATTTATTGAGGATTTTTGCATCTATGTTTATCAGGGATATTGGCCTGCAGGTTTTTGTTTTTTTGGGGGGGGGGGTTGTTTTGTTTTGTTTCTTGTAGAATCCTTGTCTGGTTTTGGTTTCAGAGTAATACTGGACTCTTAAATGAGTTTGGAAGAGTTTGTTCATCTTCTCTATTGAAAGAATTTGAGGATTGGTATTAATTCTGTTTTGAATGTTAGGTAGAGTTTATCGGTGAAGGCATCTGATCCTGGGCTTCTGTTTGTTGAGAAGTTTTTGATTACTGAGTAAATTTCCTTATCATTGATTGGTGTGTTCATGTTTTCTATTTCATCATCATTTGGTTCTGTGTTTTTAGGAATTAATTTCTTCTAGGTTGTCCAGTTTCTTGGCATATAATTGTTCATAGCAGTCTCTTAAGATCCTTTCTATTTCTGTGGTGTCATTTGTAACATCTCTTTCGTGTCTGATTTTATTTGAATTGTTTTTTCTAGGTGTATTTATGAATTTAACTAAAGGCTTGTCAGTTTTGTTTATCTTTTCAAAGAGCCAGCTCTTTTTTTCATTGATACTCTCTAAGGCTTTTAAATCTCTATTTCATTTCTATCTTTATTTTCTTCCTTCTGCTGTGTGTGTGTGTGTGTGTGTGTGTGTTTTAGTTCCTTGAGGTGTAAAGTTAGGTTGTTTGTGAGACTTCTCCAGGTAAGCCTTTATCACTATGAACTTCTTTCTTACAACTGCTTTTGATGTATCCAACAAATTTTGGTATGTTGTATGTCCATTTTCTTTGTCTCAAGACATTTTTTTATTTCTTTTTTGATCTCTCCTTTGATCTATTGGTTATTCAGTAACATATTGTATAATCACACATTGTGAATTTTCTAGGTTTCTTTGTATAATTTCTGGTTTCATATCATTATAATCATAAAACATGTTAGATATGATTTCATTCCACCTAAATTTATTGGCTTGTTTTGTGGCCTGACATATCAACTGTCTTGGAGAATGTTCCATGTGCACTTCAGAAAAATATATATTGCTTTTGGAAGGAATGTTCTCTATGTATAATTTAAGTCTGGCCTAACATGTTCTAAGACCAGCATTTCCTTATTAATTTTCTGTTTGACTAAAAATATTGAAATCTCCTATTATTGTATTGCTGTCTTTCTCCCTGTAGGTCTGTTACTCCTTGCTTAATATGTTTAGATACTACTATGTTGGCTACACAAGTATTTCCAAATGTTCTATTCTGTTGTTGGACTGACCCCTGTATCATTATGTGACACTCATCTTATCACTTATTGCAGTCTTTGTGTTTTAAAGTTTCTTTTCTCTCATTTTTTTAAACGTTTATTTATTTTGAGAGAGTGTGTGTGCAAGCAGGGGAGGAGCAGAGAGAGAGGGAGAGAGACGATCCCGAGCAGGTTCTGTGCAGTAAGTGCAGAGCCCAATGTGGGTCTCAATCCCATGAACCCCGAGATCATGACCTGACCTGAAATCAAGTGTCAGTGCTCAACCGACTGAGCCAGCCAGGTGCCCCTAAAGTTTATTTTTCTGATAGAAGTATAGCTACATCACCTTTCTTTTGGTTTCCATTTGCATGGAATATCTTTTTCCGTCTCTCCTCTTCACTTTCCATTTTACATGTTCTAAAATGTAGGCATCTTGTGCAGGTAGCATATAGATGGGTCTTTTGTTTATATATATATGCATATATATATGCATATATATAATATATACACACACACACACACACTCACACATACATTCAGCCACTCTGTCTTTTGATTGGAGAATGTAGTGCATTTACAGTTATAGTAATTATTGATAGCTATGTACTTACTGCCATTTTGTTAATTGTTTACTGGCTGTTTTTGTAGTTCTCTTCCTTCTTTCTCTCTTCTTTGTGGTTTGATGACTTTCTTTAGTGGTATTCTGATATTCTTTCCGTTTATCTTTTGTGTGTTTGCTGTAGAGATTTGCTCTGTGATTACCAAAAGGCTTATATATAATAACTTATGTCTGTGTTAGTTTCAGGCATACAACATATTGCTTTGACAGTTTTATACATTACTCAGTGTTCACCATGGTATCTGTCACCATACAGTGTTATTACAATATTATTAATTGTATTCCCTATGTACTTTTCATCCCTGTGACTTCTTTTATAACCAGAAGTTTCTACCGTTTAATCTCTTTTATTTTGCCCATTCCTCCCACCTGCCTCCCTTCGGACAACCATCAGTTCTCTGTATTTAAAAGTGGTCTGCTTTGTTTTTGTTTTTTTTTTTTAGAATCCACCTATATGGGAAATCATATGGTACTTGTCTTTCTCTGACTTATTTCATTTAGCATAATACCCTCTAGGTTCATTCATGTTGCCACAAATGGCAAGATACTCTTTTTTATGACTGCATAGTATTTCTTTGCATATATACACCACTTTTTTTTTTCTTTTAGTATAGTTAGCACACAATGTTACATTACTTTCAGGTGTACAATTTAGTGGGTTGACATGTTTATACATGATGCTATGTTCACCACAAGTGTAGCTACCATCTGTCCTATTACATTGCTATTAAAATGTGTTGACTGTATTCCTTATGTTACGCCTTTTATTTGACTTACTCCATAACTGGAGGACTGTATCTCCGTCTCCCCTTCACCTATTTTATCCAACCCCTCACCCCTCTTCCCTCTGGCAATAGTTCTCTGTATTTATCAGTCTGATTCTGGTTTTTGTTTGTTTATTCATTTGTTTGGTTGTGGGTTTTGTTTGTTTTGGTTCTACTGATGCGTAGAATCATGGTATTTGCCTTTCTTAGTCTGACTTATTTCACTTAGCATAATACCCTCTAGGTCTATCCATGTTGTCTCAAAACGCACAATCTGTTTCTTTTTTATGGCTGAGTAATAGTCTGTTAATATATGTGTGTGTGTGTGTGTGTGTGTGTGTGTGGATATAGATATAGATGTAGATATATACACAGGCATACCACATTTTCCTTTTCCATTTCTCTACTGATGGACACATGGGTTGCTTCAGTATCTTGGCTATTGTAAATAATGCTGCAGTAGACATAGGGGTGCATATATTTTTTTCAGATTAGTGTTTATTTTCTTTAGGTAAATACACACTAGTGTAATTACTGGATTATATGGCTTTGTTTTGTTTTGTTTTGTTTTGAGGCACTGTTTTCCACACTGGCTTCACCAATTTACTTTCCCTCCAACACTATAGGAGGGTTCCCTTTTCTCCACATCCTCACCAACACTTGACATATTGTGTGTTTTTGGTACTAGCCATTCTGATAGATATGAGGTGATATCGTGGTTTTCATTTACATTTCCCTGATGATTAATGATGTTGAGAATCTTTTCAGGTGTCTCTTGGCCACTTGTACGTCCTCTTTGGAAAGATGTCCAATCAGGGCTTCTCCCTATTTTTTAACGAGATTATTTGTTTTTTTCGTGTTGGGTTGTAGAAGTTTTTTATATACCTCGGATATCAACCACTTATCAAATATGTCATTTGCAGATATTCTATCCCACTCACAAGATTGCCTTTTGTTTGATTGATGGTTTCCTTTGCTGTGCAAAAGCTATTTATTTTGGTGTAGTCCCAATAGCTTAATTTTTGCTTTTGTTTCCCGTGCCTGAGGAGATGTATGCATAAATAAGTTGCTAAGGGCAGTGTCCAAAAGATTACTGCCTATGTTTTCTTCTAGGAGTTTCATGGTTGCAGGTCTCACATTTAGGTCTTTAATCCATTTTCTGTTTATTTTGTGCATGGTGTTTGTGTTTGGTGTCAGAAAGTGGCCCAGTTTTCCCCAGTACCATTTATTGAAGAGGCTGTCTTTTTCCCATAGTATATTCTTGCCTCCTTTGTGATAGGTTAATTAGCCATATAAATGTGGTTTTTATTTCTGGGCTGTCTGTTTTGTTCCATTGATTGATATGTCTGTTTTTATGCCAAACCATAACATTTTAATTACTATAACTTCGCAATGTAGTTTGAGCTCGGGAAGCATGTTGCCTCCAGCTTTGTTCTTCTTTGTCCAGATTGCTTTGGCTACGTGGGTTTTTGTTGTTCTGTATAAATTTTAGGCTTTGCTGTAGTTCTGTGAAAAATGCCATTGGAATTTTGATATGGATTGCATTGAACTTGTAAATTGCTTTACATAGATTGTATGGAGATTTTAACAATACTCTTCCAGTCCAAGAGCATGGAATATCTTCCCATTTATTTTTGTTGTCTTCAATTTCTTTCACCAGTATCTTACATTTTCAGTGTAGAGGACTTTCACCTTGTTTAAATTTATTTTTATTTTATTCTTTTTGATGCAATTGTAAATGAGATTGTGGGGTTTTTTTTTTTTCTTTTTTAAAGTTTGTTAATTTTGAGAGAGCGTGCTGGGAGCAGGAGCAGTGGGCAGAGAGATTAGAGAATCCCAAGCTGGCTCCATTCTATCAGCCTGTAGAGCCAATGAGTTGTTTTCTTTTTTTTATTTCCCTGATAGTTCATTGTTACAATTATTTTTGAAACGCCCAGAGTCTAAGAGACCCCCAAAAATGAACCACCAGAGTCCAGAGTCAAAGCTAAGCAGCAAGGGTCATTTATTGCAGGTTCGAACCTGGACCTCTGTGCACTCATTGCCGGTGACGCTAAGAGGCCCCGAGAGAGGTTTTTACACCCCTTTTATAGACAGGTACAAACAAGTCATGGGGAAACCAGGAATTTTCCACAGTTACAGAGCTGCGATTGGTTGGTGTTTAAAGTTGGACACTTAGCAGTATTCGATTGGTTCCTGCCTTTAGGTCAGACCACAACCGGGGGTACGGGTATCACAATGATTGATCAGGAATACACGGATGTGCCAAGCAACAATGATTGATCAGGAATACACGGGCGCGCCAAGCAATTGTACAGAAGCGGAACAAGCTGGTTAGGCTTGGTTAGGTTTCAGTTTCCCGTAACTTAAGCTTTTAAGTTTCAGTTTTCTCAGGCCTCTCATTTTCTGGATAACTCTTAGAATGTTGTCAAGTGGGCATGACCTAAGAGTTGGTACTCCTACTTTGTCAAGTTTCTCTCTCTATTGGGACCTCTTGTTGCCCTTTTTAACCCCTCCCCCATCCACCCACGTAGATTTTTTTGCCTTAATTTACTAAGCAGATACTTATTTGGCTTCCATTAGGAGTTAGTTGCTGTTTGTTCTAGACAATTGGTTTACTTCCGTGAACAAAACAGATAAAAGCCCCTATTGGAAGATGAAAAAAATAAACATAATTACATAACATGTTAGAAGGTGGTAGTGCCATCAAAAACACATAGCAGGAGAAGGGGGATTGGGCAGTTCCAAAGTGGAGGTACAAGTTGGTACTTTAAGTATGACCATCAGTTTAAGGCTCATTAAGTACAAGGTGTACTTGAAGGAATTGAGAGAATCAAGTAGGTATCTGGGGGGAGAGTATTCCAGGTAGAAAGAACAGCCTTTTCAAAGGCTTACATAGGCAGGTACTTCCCTGTCATGTTCTAAGAATAACATGGAAGGCAGTGTGTCTGTAGACATACTGGGTGAAAGCAAGGGAGAGATGGTAGGTCTGGTTGGAGAGATCATAGGCAACCAAATTCTTGTAAGGACTGAGTGAAATGGAAGGTTTTGGAACAGAAAAGAGGTATGTTCTAACCTAAGTTTTAACAGATTACCTGGCTGCCAAATTGGGATTAAAGTGTAGGGGCAGTGTGGAAGCAGGGAAACCAGTTAGGAAGCTAGTTCAGTAATCCAGTGGCAGATGATCACAGCACAGACCAGGGTGATAACACATGGTGCAGTAACATTGGAAATGGTGAGAAATGGATGGATTCTGAATGCACTTTGAAGATAGAGTTTACAGGATTTGCTAGGGATTAGATGTGGAGGTGAGATGAGGGGAGTGGAGGATAACTTCAAAGGTTTTTATGTAAACCCATAGAAGTATGGAGTTACATCAACTGAAAAGGGAAAAACAAAAAGTAAAATGTTGAGTAGGCAGTTGGATCCAGTTGTGCCTTCAAGGGCAAGGTATATGCTAGCATATGAATTTAGGAATCATCAGCAAGGATTATCCTGAGGAATGAGTGTAGACATCAAAAGACCACAGAGAGTGATTTGTGACTTAGAGAATTCAGAAAGAACAGGGTAAACTAACAAATGATATAGGGAAGGATAAACCAGGGAGTTGAAGAGAACAACCCAGGGGCACTTGGTGGCTCAGTCGGTTAAGCATCTGACTTCTGCTCAGGTCATGATCTCATGGTCTGTGAGTTTGAGCCCTTTGTCAGACCCTGTGCTGACAGCTCAGACCCTGAAGCCTGCTTTGGATTCTGTATCTCCTCTCTCTGTCCCCTCCACCTCTCACACTTGCTCACTGTCTCTCAAAAATAAATAAACATAAAAAAAAAAAAAAAGAAAAAACGTGTGAGGTCCCAGAAGCTAAGCCAAGGTCCTATATCAAAAGGGAGAGTCATCAGCTGTGTCAAATGATTAAGTCTGAAGAGGACTAAGAAATCTGGATTAGCTTCACCAATGCCGTTGGTTCACCATCTGTTTCATTTGAGTGCTGGAAGCAAAGCCTGTGAGGAGTGAGTGTAAGAGAAAATGGGAAAGGAGAAATGAGAGATGGTGAGTGCGGGTAACTCTTGGGAGTGTTCCTTACAGAGGAACAGAGTGCAGCTATGAGGAAAGGGAGCTGAGACTTTTTATTTTCGAGAGCGAGAGCACGCATGAGCCTGGGAGAGGGGCAGAGGGAGAGAGAGAGAATCTCAAGCAAGCTCCACGTTCAGCTCAGAGCCCAGCCGAGGGCTTGATCAAGGGCTTGATCCCAGGACCCAGGGATCATGACCTGAGCCAAAATCAAGAGTCACATGCTGTACCAACTGAGCCAGCCAGGCGCCCCAGGACTTTTTTTTTTTTCTTCCTGAAGATAAGAGAAGTAGCCACCTTGTTTATTTGCTGATGGCAATGATCCTTAGAGATGGGAAATTTGAAGGTCAGGGGGAGAAGGACTAATTCAGTTGTTGGAATAATATTCTTGAGTGTACTAGAGGGATAGGCTTGATGCACAGGTTGAAAGGTTGTATTTGAATAACAGCATGGATGGTTTGGCACAGTGACAGGCAGGGAGGCAAAATATGTGCATGTAGATGTTGGTAGGTGGTTTGGTACCATCTTGCGAGTCTGGAAGTTTCATTGCTTCATTTTCCTAAGTAACGAAGAAAACTTTGTATCACACTATGACAAATTTTTAATATTTGATATTAGCATTTTGACATAACCACCAAGTTATTTGTTCACTAATACTTATTGAATACATCCTAGTCATTGTTCTAGATGGTAAATTTTTTAACTGTGAACAAAACCCACTCTTATGGAACATCTATTTTAGTGGATGGAAACAGTAAGCATATGTGTGTCAGCTACAGTTAATGGTATGAATGAAAGTTAAAACAGTGTAAGGGGGAAGGGAGGTAGTTCTTTTTTTATAGGTTGGTCACAGAAGTCCTTTCTAATGAAGTGACATTTGAGCAGAGATGTGAGTTAAATCAGGGAGTGAACCATGGAGGTAGTTGGGAAGAACACTTGAAGCAAAAATGACAGTGCAGAAGCCCCAAGGCAAGAATATCTTGCCATATTGAAGAGCAGCAAGGTACCAGTATGGCTGCATCAGAGTGAATGAAGGAGTAAGTGGAAGAAGGTAAGTTCAGTGAGGTAGTAAGGGACCCAGAGGATGTCGGCCTTGCAAACCATTAGGAGGACTTTATGCTGAGGTAGGATGCTGCTATTGAACGTTTGCAATAAATGAGTGATGTGGCTTCATTTATGTTTTAAAAGGCTCAGTGTGGCTGCTCTAGGGGCAGGGGTGTTATAGGCAATTGTAGAACAGGGAGAGCTCTTACAGGGCTATCACAGTAATCTTGGTGGCAGATGATGAGGACTTAATGGTAGCACTGGAGATGGCAAAAGTGGTCAGCTCCTGGCTGTACTTAGAAGGAAGAGCTCAAAGGATTGGCTGACAGGTTGGATGCAGAGTGAGAGAGAAGCTAAGGTTGAATGTAAAATTTTGGGGGTGTCCTATTTACACGAGACTAGATTTACTATTTACTAGAGTGAGCAAGCTGAGGGCAGAAAAGGTTTGGGAGGGACAGTGTCAGGAATTTGGTTTTTGTCACATTTCATTTGAGCTACCCTTCTGATACTTTCAGGGAGTGTTGAGGCAATTTTATATATGGCAACAAGGGGACAAGGACTGGGGATATACATTTGGAAGTCATCAGCAGATAGTAGTAAAAGCCATAAGCCTGAATGAGCTAACTAAGGGAGTAAAACATAGAGAAGACCTAAGAAGCCTTAAGGCCCTCCAGTAGAGGTCAGGTTGCTGAGGAGGAACCAGGCAAAGAAAACAATAGTAATATCCAGTGAGTTGGGAGGAGAGAATGGAGTGTGGCATCCCAGAAGCCAAAGAAAAGGTTTCAAGAAGGTAGACGTGATCTCCTGTATCAAATTCCATGGGTGTATAACGTGAAGATTGATAACTAACCATTATTTTTGCCGAGCTTTACTTGATAAAGTCTCCTGTCCATCTCTAAAGCTGAAAGTGCCATGAGGTCAGTGGTCTTGTGTATGACATGTAGCAGCAGCTCAAAATGTGTTGAAACTGTACTACTGCCACCCTATTTGAGCCCTCATTTCCTTCAAGTATGTTCTTCAGATTGCTGCCCATTTGACCTTTCCTGGAATGCTTCAGTGGTTCCTGTCCTCTTCCCTGTAAAACCCTGGTGTTTCTCCTGGTGGAACAAATCCATCGTGTCCTCTTTCTCAGCTCCGTTTCCTACCACTGCCTATTCATCCTCCTTAAACGGTATCATTTCATACTCCTTTGGCTTTACTCGTTCTATTCTTCTTCTTTTGCTTGGCTGAAGTCTAGCTTGAAGAATCAGGAAGATTTTGGTAAGCAGTCTACTCAGTCCACAGGTAGCCTGCATCATATACTCTATAGATCTATCATAGTTACTCTTCTCTATTGAGTTAAATCCTATTTTTGTATTTCTGTTACCCTGTCTAGAGTATACGTTTTTTTGAATCAGGAGTATATCCTTACTTATCTTCCTGTCCCTGCTGCTTATGATGGTGCAATCTTCTTGATAGGCACTCTGTAAATATCAAATGTTAAGGAAAAAAGGAAATGAAGCAAAGGCATGTACGTGGAAGCTGAAGACTGTCTGGATTAGTGACTTGACAGTAAGGAGAAAGGAATGGTAATACGTGATAAATTCATTCTAGATTAAGTTAAAAGGCAGACTTTTAAAAGAAATAGCAAAAATATACCTATATCTGTAAATGAGTATACCTGTACTTTGTGTAAAGGAGAATAAATGCCTATGTCAAAATAACAGAAAAGAATAAGTCATTTTTAACTGTTCTTTGTAATTCTTAGTTACAAGGCAATTTGCAATTATTAAGGGTTCAGATAGCATATATTAGTATATGAAGTAGACTATATTACATACATGGTTTATAATGTTTAATACTTTCATATTAAATTTTTAGGACATCAATGCAAGCCTGAATAAGAAAAACAGTTTCTTCCTCCTAAGCCATGGCATATCAGTTATACAGAAATACCACTTTGGGAAACAGTCTCCAGGAGAGCCTGGATGAGCTCATACAGGTGGGAGACTAAACATCAGTTTTTATTTAGATGGATCTATAATAGTTTTTGTTATATCCTTTGTCTCAGGCAGAGATAGGACATTAGAGATCTTAGACTCTCTGACCCAGCAAGTCAGTATTCAGATGAATAACTGCAAGTTCTTGTACATTATACCATTCTGATGACATGGTTGAACATGCCTAATTTTTCAAACATTATTGTTAAACATAAAAATTGAGAGTATTGGTTTTCTAAGAAAGGCATAGTCTGTGTAACTTTAAGATAATTTTGGAAAATTTCATAGTCTTTTGAGATTTAAATTTGAATTTATATTTCAATTTTAGGAGAATTAACCTTTAAATTAAACTTCTCTAAGAACGTTTTAATATTATTTCCATTTGCTTTCATACATTTTATGAGCTTTAATGAGATTAGGGTTTTTTTAGTATATTAAGTCCTGTGGTTTTTATTTAAAAGAAACTTGGTTCCTTCAATTTACTGAATGCCTCTTTCCAGACACTATAAAGGAGTGATAGAGTTTTGTCCTGGCAGTGTAACACCACTGCATGTTTTCTTTTCACAATTCTGTTTGAGTCAGGACAGTGCAGGAAAATACAGTGAGGCTTTACTTCCTAATTGTCATTTATGGCACAAGAGAGTAAGAGATTCTAGTTTAAGAGGCTCTGGTTAACCTCGGTTAAATTTTAGATGATAACTCATATGTATGTTGTCTTTAATGTCCTTCCCTAAAAGGATTTACGACCTTTACTTTTTCTCAGTCTCAACAGATCACCCCCCAACTTGCTCTCCAAGTTCTCCTTCAGTTTGATAAGGCTATAAATTCAGCATTGGCCCAGAGGGTCAGGAACAGAGTCAACTTCAGGGTAAGGATATTTTCCTAAAATTTTGCAGCTTATACCAGTGGTTATTACAACAGTGCTTTTTAGGATCCGTACATAATTATTAATATAAAAGGAAGAGATGGCTTAATCGAATTTTGGAACTTGTTTCATAATAACTATACTTTTAACTGTTTTTTAAACTTTATTTATTTTGAAAGAGAGTGTGCCAGCAAGGGAGGGGCAGAGGGAGAATCCCAACTAGGCACCACACTGTCAGCTCTGAGCCTGATGTGGGGCTGGAACTCAGCAAATCCTGAGAAAGTCAGACACTTAACCGACTGAGCCACCCAGGCGCCCCAAATTACGCTTTACTTTTAAATTCTGTATACCAGCTCTATCCACCTAACGTGAGATACAGAGTTGTTTTTAAGATTTTTGTTCCATTGTTTCACAAATCAGCCTATGTATGTTTAGTTGCCTTCCCTCCAGAGTCACTGAGGTCTCAAATGCCCAAACCCTTCTCTGCAGAATTGAAGGTAAATGAGAGCTGTCTCTCAGGTTTGCTTATGTTTTTCAAACCCTGACCTTCCCTCATTCCAGGGAAGTACATTCATGTTGCCTCCCACCTACTCTAATGAAGACCTGAACTGGTGGTAGATAATGATCTGTTCTGGTAGCTTGATCTCATTTAACCCATTTAGACTTTGAACAGTAAGCCCAAACTGAACAAAGCTATCTTTCTAAACTGGATGGTAAATCAGACTGAAGCCCATTGCAAGCATCATGGTAAATAGAAATAATCTTACCACGTTGATAGAGTCATAATTTGGTTATATTTAATATTTGTGCTCATGTTGTTAAGGGATACCATAAAGTAGAAATTAAAAGATTACAGTATCTGAAAAGAACATAGAGGTCAATTGATTTAAGAGAAGGATAGAGTTTGGGGTTTTTTTAATTAAAAAACTTCATTTAAAATCCTTACTTCAATACGTGTCTATTACATACCAGGCATTGTGGATCTTGGGTATACAGAGAATAATTTTAATGAAGGGATAAAGTCTGCATGTATTTTATGTAATAAATCTTATCAGTTTCACATGCGTAAAAGTTATCTGGAGTAAAATGTATCTTTATAAAATTTTGTCAGTAGATTCTTGAATTTTACTGGCAAAATTAGTTTGCTGTTTTGTATAACCGGATGTACAAACCTGACAGGTTTGTCATTCAGAACCTGATGCTTTAATTCTAAGTTAATACATACATTTTTGCCTATATAGACAATTTGACTACTTATCTTCTAGTGGTATTGTAGGTTTCCAGTTTGGGTCTAGTTAGGTAAAGTTAAACATGGACACCTGTGTGGCTCAGTCTGGTTAAGTGTCCGACTTCAGGTCAGGTCACGATCTCACGGTTCATGGGATCTCAGCCCCACGTCGGGCTCGGTGCTGACAGCTCAGAGCCTGCTTTGGATTCTGTGTCTCCCTCTCTCTAAAATAAATACAACATTAAAAAAAATTAAACACAGTTTGACATTTGCATCTTTTGCATAGCGTTTTATTAGTTTGCCTGTTTTCCAATAGCTAGTAATAACTACTCTGTCATAGCTCGGGCTTTCATTACCTACCTCTCCCATTACAGCAAACTTGTTCAGAATGTTTGCAAATAACCTATTTTGCTTGGTCACATTTAAGTCTATATTATTTGTAATAATTTTTACTAGCCTGGGGGCCCATTACATGTTAAAAAGGTCAATGTATATATTCACCAAGGACCTTGAACTAATTTTTAGGGAGAAAATTCATATTGAACTAGTCCTTTAAAAAGTCAATGTGTGCTTTAGAAAAAAAGTATGCTAGCAGGTGAGAGTAATGTTAAACTTGAAGTAGTAATTAGGCATTAAAAGATTTAATGGTCAAGAAAAATCACCCTTCTAAAAACACTGACAGTTTCCTTTTCCCTATCTGGTCTGTTTCTACCAAGAACATGTATTATATGTAAAGGTGCATTGAAGACATAGTTTGGCCACATTAATTACGGTTTAAATCAGTTACTTGACCAAAGTCAAGTATCTTGGTATTCGAAAAGTTCCTTAAATACATTGTTTGTAATGTTTTTGAGACAGAGGGAGACAGAATTCAAAGCAGGCTCTAAGCTCTGAGCTGTTAGCACAGAGCCTGATGTGAGGCTTGAACTCATCAACTGGGAGATCATGACCTGAGCCGAACTGACTGAGCCACCCAGGCACCCCTTTGTACACATTTTTTTAAATAAAATTTTCTATTCTCGAGTCCTTATACTTGAGATAATTAGATTAGGACTTGGACGAAGATACTATAAATTAAATATAGTATTTTATATTAGGAATTCTAGCTCACTAAACAATTCTAAAAAGATTCTATCATTAATCTCTTGTTTACATTCTGTTAAGCCTTTGTTGGCTCAAAAGTTGTCTATTTTACTCTAAATGTTAGCGTTGAACATAAAATAGTTTTCGAGCAAGTTTTATAGCAATTTCACAATAAAATAAGGGAAGTATATACATTTATGTTACAACTAACAGAATTTCAACATGTATTTGAAAATATCCTAGTAACATGCCTTGTTCAGATTATTGGCATAGCTGTCACCAACTGGATAGTTCGCATTCAGGAGTGCTAGAAATGAACATTAAAATTGGCATTTAGCTGTGTAGCCTTCCAAAGGCTCAGAATGTAACTAAAGAGATCTTTTTTTTTTTCAGTTAACACTATGTCCTGAAGGTTTTCCATGCCTTAATCTCACCACTCCACTAAAACTTTTCTTACCACATTATTTATGGCTAAACCTAATGCATAATTTGTGACATTACATTCTCTGTTGAAACCCATACTTCCCTTGAAACCATACTATCCCAGCTTCTATTCTCTGACCCCACTGTCTCTCAGACCCTTTTTTGTTTCATTGTTGGTATTCCTTAGGGTTATCTAGGGCTCCACCTATTCTCCTTGAATGATCTCATCCAACCCTGTGTCTCTAAAGTTGATAGGCTCATGCTCCCAGGCTTTCTGCACATGGTGACTTAGGTCTCAAAGTCAACAAGTTCCAAATCAAACTGGCTTTTCCTATGATTGCACTGTTATTGGAGACAGAAACTTGGGGATGAACAGATTTTGTCTCCCTACCATAGCGCATTGTTACCAGGTATCTCTCCACTTCCATTTCCTTGCTGCTACAGTAAAGCCACTCTCACCTCTCTTGTAGGCATCAAAGTCTTCGGCCTCCATCAGAAACCGCCTCCCCCCCCCCCACCCCCAATCAATTAATGTTATCACCAGAAATGCAAATCTGATCATGTTATTCTTCTGCTCAAAATCCTTCACTGACCTAATAATAGGTTTAGGATGCAGCAAATCTTTCCAAGGTTCTCCAGGATGTCCTCCACCTTGGGAGCTCGACACATTTAATTATCCCATTCCAAATATGTGTTTTACTTTCTATTGTCCCACCTCTCCTTGACTTGTACTCGCTTTTCAGGACTCAACTTCAACTTCACTTTGTGAGGGGAAGCCTTCTGTGCCCCATGTCTTCCATACCCTTGGGTGCCCCTAGCTTACTTCTCTTTCATCGTACTGCTATACTGTATGCTTTCTTGTTTTAACGATCTCCCCTGCTACCGTATGCTCATTGATGGCAGGGATCATATTTGTATCCTCAGAGCCTAGTGTAGTCCAACAAGTGATAATTATTCATCTTTTTAAAATTTCATGAAGTCATTCACAGCCATCATAGTTTCCCTAATCATTCTCACTTGATAGAACATTTAGGTAGAATCCAGTTTTCACTATTACAAGTAACACTGCAGAGAATGTTTTTCTGAATTGAAGGTTTGGGGTTTATAAATCTCTTACCAAATACTAAATTTCATTTGTGAAGATTCCATGTGTATGTGTCTGTTTTGATGGCATTCAGCTTGTGTCTTTCCTTGCACTTTTACCACATTCTTTGAGAATTTCCTTTTTATTTAAGCACATATTCCTGCTCCTAAAAAAAACCAAAATACTTCTTATCAGTTGCACAGGACAATAATGTAGTTCCATTGGCTATATATAGCACAGTAATTCATCCAAGACACAGGGTTAAAATTTAGTGTTTCTGGGTAGTCCCTGCTTTTGTACAAGCTCAGAGAATTAACACATAGAATAAAATGTGGTTGAAAAACATGGGTTTGAACTGTGTGGATCCACTTTCATATACGTGTTTTCTCAATATTTCTCATGATTCTCTTAGTAACATTTTCTATGCTGTAGCTTACTTTTGTAATACAGAATATAATGCATATAATGTACAAAATGTGTTAATCAACTCTGTTATCAGTGAGGCTTATTAGTTAAATTGGGGTGGAATCAAAGTTTGTATGGATTTCCTACTGCAGGAGTGGTGTTTTACATAAAAATTCAAGTGAACTTTCATCGTGTTGCCACAAGAGAGCAGTACAAATTCAAATTTCCTTCCAGCTTTTTTTACATGGTTCAGGTAAGTAATTGGCACTCTTTGAGAGCTGAAAATAGTCTGCTAACTACAGCATTTAACTACTAGCAAATTTATCTCGGGTGGTGTTTTTGGTTTGTTTTTTCCCAAATGACAGGATGAAAATTAAGGAAAATCTTAAGGTAAGTATTAAATCATCATATTGTTTTAAAGATTACATTCTTGGTAACTGAGTTCTTAAATTGCCTTGGGGGAAAAATGACTTCATGATATGTCTAAATGTTTTGTTTTAAAGGGCTCTCTAAATACGTACAGATTCTGCGATAATGTGTGGACTTTCGTATTGAATGATGTTGAATTCAGAGAGGTGACAGAACTTATTAAAGTGGATAAAGTGAAAATTGTAGCCTGTGATGGTAAAAGTAAGTGTTTACCTAATTACTGTGAAAGCAAAACTACTTGAAATCTTGTTTTTTGTGAGTCTTTAGAACATCTTCATCTGGAATTAAGGGTGGAAATGGCTAAGAGATCTGGCTTCTGTCTCAGCTAGATTCTGAATTCCAGGTCTCAGCCAGTCCTCTTAATGACTTTAGGGATGAACATTTCATAGGACATGTAGACTAACCCACACAAATTCAATCTGTGTGAGTAAAAATAAGCAAATTAAGTTTTTTCAGTTGCACATTTGAAGTGTTTAATTTTGACAGTTTATCCTATGATTTCTGTGTTGCTGGATGCTTATACGTTTTATATTTAAAAGTAATCGTGTAAAAGAATTTGAAAAACCCTAAGACTCTTATCATTTATAATGATAAATATCCATTCCCCTCTCTGTTATATCTGTGCAGATATATTTTCCACAGCAGACCTAGGACCTTGTTCAAGTCCTTAAATGTTTCAAAAACTATATGTATCTGCTTTCTCTTCCATGATTATTTCCTTTTTGCTAATTATATTTTAAACATATACTTACTTTTACTTTATGATCTGAACCATTTGTGTTTCAAACAGCTGTTCCTGAAATTAAATGGAGAATACTGTTACTCGCTAAGAAGGGAATTTGGAAAAGCAAAAGAAAATGTAGAAATTTAATACCCTAAATTTATCAGGTTATTTTGTACATTTTGGGTTCCAAAAGAAATAAGCTAATTACTGAAAAATGTGGAGAAGACAGAAGAAAAGCGTAATATGTAACACCATCTGGAGAGAACGTCACTTAATATCTTACTGCATAACTCTCTAGTCTTATGTACCCCTTTTTACAGTAATTAATGTATGCATACATTTGCAGAAACATCATTTTTCATGGCTGCATAAATGCCTTTGGCCCTTTTTTTAAAGAATCAAGTCTTTTCCAGATACCAGCAAGTCTCTGAAAGTAGCAACACTACAATGACTTGCGCTTTTCAAAAGGTTATGTGGGAATAAAGATGGCTTTTTAATATTATCCAATCAAATACTGTTTCCTTGCTTAATGACAGAAAAAAATCTATGTTATTTTATAGTTCCTGGATTATGACATTTTTGTAGGTCAGATTATACTTTTTTTCATATTTTCCTTATAATTAAGGCTAATAGCATCAGCATAACCCTGAGACTTTTAAGTTTTTGTTAGACTGGGGAATTGGGGCATGAATTTATAACTCCTGCACCTCTATCAAAATAAGTTAATGATGTAGACCAGTACTATTCAGGAAAACTTTCGTACCTATGGAAATGTTCTCCATCTGTACTTTGCCAGTAGCCACATAGGGCTATTAAGCATTTGAAATGTGTTAGGGCAACTGAGAAATTTACTGTTTATCAGTTAACTAATTTAACTAACCACACATGGCTTCCCGGTGGCCACCCTGTTGGACAGCACAGATGTAGACTCGTAGATTGTCTGTTTCACTTGTTTGAAACATAGCTAAGAACCCTCACCAGTGGAACCACCAAAAAAAAAAAAAAAGAAAGAAACATAGCTAAGAATCAAAAAGTCAGTTAAAGAAGACCCCCTGGGGGGGGGGGCGGTGAAGACCCCTGAGCAAATTACTAATATCAAAGAATCCACGTAAACATGTGTGTTTTCCTCACAGAAGCTCCTGTCTGGTAGTCCTTAGAGTGTATTACTCTTGCTTAGATGCAACATTATCTGTTTTTTTCAGAATTCAGTGGATGAATAGTAAAATCAGCCTTACCTACTGCAGTAGCTTCTGAGGAGTGTATTAACTGATGGTCAGAGAACTGTTAAGTACTCCAGAAAAGTTTAGGTTGTGTTGCATGTGTTCTGTCAGCAGAAAAGAATACAATCTTAGAATTTTTTCTTTCCAAAATTAAAATATAAATGATTGAGAAAATGTCATTCCTTAATGACCAGATAAGTGGATAAGCCCTTTTTTTCCTAAAAGCTTTCTGAAATAGGAACAGTGACAGTGGCTGGAATTTTGGTTTCTCATCAGAAATTAAAATACAATTTTCTCCTCATTATATGTTACGGTTCTTTGTGGTTTAAAATTTGGGGACAGTAGAGGACCTAGAAAAAAACTCATCCTATGGCAACTATATGAACCAAATTGGTATAACTTATATAATGAACCAAGTAATATTAATTTGGTTTTTCTCTAGCATAAATAGGGAGAGCTAAGAATTATCTTCTTTACCTGTGCCTTAAAAAGCAAGTTAAAGTTCTCAAGACATTTCCTTAATCAGCTTCCCCCAACCTTGCCTTCTTTTTCTCCCACCCCTCAACAGCAGTGCCACTGTTATTTCCTGTTTTAAAGATATTCTCAATATTTAAAATTAAGTTGCTCTTTCAATTTATTCTTCTTCTCTTGTTTCCTAGATACTGGCTCCAATACTACAGAATGAATGGGAAAAAAAAATGGCTTTTTTATGCCATCTTCTGTTATTATTCATCGCTTTTTTGAGGAGAAGCATAGAAGAGACTTTTTTTATTTATTCTAGCATCGCAGAAATGACTACACTGTGCTATACTATCAGAATTCCAATAGAAAGAAGCTTGTAACTATAGCCTCTTACCTTTTCAGCATGAAGAAACAGACTTTTTTTTAATAACATTGTTGCCTTCCTAAAAACATTCTTTAATAAACTCATTTTAAAACTCAATGTGGGTAATAACTGGTAGAACTATTTAAGCTAGCAATATGAAGATATTAGATAAGTGTTTGAAAGCATTTGCTCTTTCCTTTTCTATAAAGGAAATGCATTCATTTCAGTAAAGTGAAGTTACTTTTCATCAGTAGTAACTTTAGCAGGGGTAAAACCAAATTCTGGATTGGAATTTCATTTTGCTCCATTTTTTGTTTAATGTTTATTTTATTTTTGATAGAGCACGAGCAGGAGAGGAGCAGAGAGGGAGGGAGACACAGAATCTGAAGCAGGCTCCAGGCTCTGAGCTGTCAGCACAGAGCCCGATGCGGGGCTCGATCCTACAAACTGCCAGATCATGACCTGAGCTAAAGTCAGATGCTTAACTGAGCGACCCAGGCACCCTGGAAAACTTCATCTTTAGCTTCCATAACCAAAACCAAACTAAAAAACCTAACTACATAAAATAAGTCTTTACAGGACATTAAATTATTTCTTAAACTGGCCATATTGGTCATACTTCATACATTTTAAAATCATCTACATCTTAACAATAGATTTTACAATACAAAGTCCTACAGAATACCTGCCATATCTTTTTTCTTTCAAGTACACAAAGTTCTCCTGTTTGTCAAGCTAGGCATGTATAATAAGAATATGACTTTTCCAAAATATCAGAGGGAGAAGGTCAGGCACTGGGTAGTTAAGTAACCGAAATTTAGTAGCTGACTATAGATGAATCAAGACCAACTATTTTTAATAACGATCTGACACTTCATCATTTAGGGAGGGTAGGCTCTTGCCAGCCTCATCCTGTGGTCAGCTGCATTTCCACCTTAGTTTAAAGGTGGAAATGAAGCTACCCTGGGATGAAAAATTACCTTATTCTCTAAAAGATAAAGCTGCTGAGAGATAATAGAGTTGGCAGTGATCTTCAGCAAAATAGCTTTTTATAAACCTATTAAAATGTTAAATAGGTCTTTGTATTACACATAGTTCTCTTTATTCATTTGTAGAAGCACATTATGTGACAGGTGTCATTAAGCAACCAGTGCTCAAGTCTGACCTCTTTAGCAGCACAGACTTTTGTTTGTAAAATAATAACTATAACATAACTAACTTTATTATGGGTGAGACCAAGTGCTCTGTTACATATATTCCACTGGATGATCTTCACAACAACCCCAGAAGACCTCTGTTCCTTTTTTACACATTAACAAATTGAAACTCAACCTCTCTAAATTACCAAAAGTTAACGGAATTAGGATTTTTCTTAATTGCAGTTAATCAAAACCAAACCTTTTTACTTTGGAGGTTACACATAATGGTTAGGGGACAAGTATGTTGATAGTAAACAGTGGTTGTAGAAATTTCGAGTTCTTTTTTGAGAGAGAGAGAGGGCACAAGTGAGCTAGAGACAGAATTCCCAGGAGGGGTGGGGCAGGGGGGAGTGGGGGAGAGAGAGAGAAGCAGGATCCCAGCTCACCCAATGCGGGACTCGAACTCACAAACCATGAGATCATGACCTGAGGCGAAGTCAGATGCCTAATGACTGAGCCCCCCAGGGGCCCAGAAATTTCTAGTTCTTAAGGAGTAAGTCATGATTAAAAAAATTTTTTTTTGTTAGTAATAGTCACTGAGATGTTACAGAAAGAAATATAGGGCTAGAGTTCTGTACTTGTTTGGGAATTCAAAATTCTGTAAATGATATCAATAGATATCCAAGAGATAAGAGAAGCAGCATATGCACCCTGGGTGAGGAGTTTGTTGTAAGATACTGTTGACTGGCCTGACCTACTAACTGGAGCAACAATAACTTGCACCCTCTGGGTGCTTCTGCCGGATGACCTCAGCATGTCAGTGTAAGCCTTGCTCTCACATGGACACTAACTTTTATTTTCACACCCCATTCTAGTAATCTATTCCAGCATTCCCTTCCGAACCTTCCCTACCAACCATCATAGTCTGCTCCAGTCAAGTTTCCTTACGTTGTTTCCTCCATTTTTCATGGCTTGCCTTTTAAAAATCAAAATCCTACCCATCCTTCAAAACTTAAACCCAGTTGTGTCTCTGAGTATATAGCCCATACTGATCTCCTCTTACAAAGGAGCCCTTTAAAGACATGAAAAGACATAAGACACAGGAAGAACGTGGTCCATTTCTGTACTCAATCCAGGTAACTGGTATGGAACGCCTGGGGTTCAGATTTCATTCCCCCCAGTTTAAGTCAGTTCTTGTACTTCAGTTATAGTCACCATACGCACCTCTGCTTTGCCCAGGCAGGAGATCAGTAGTCCTAGGTCACATGTCCTGTCAGTTCTGGTTACTTGCATACACATCACACAGTTGATTCTTTTATTGCAGTGTAGGTGTTCTAATGCTCCCATAGTGGTACTCAGACTTTACTGGAATTACTAAAGGGTCACAGCAAGAACTCAAGCCACTGTGTCCTTTCCCAGCTGGCCATGGGCTCCAGTGATAGTAAGCTTGTCTGTCAATCTGAAAGAAGAAAAAAATCCATTAGTTTTTCTACTACTAGGACAAAAAGCTGGGCTTTTGTAATAATGTAAAATCAGTCCACTATAGATGCACTACCAAATGCTATTTTAACACCCTAATAGGAAAGAGTACCCTCTCTGCATTTACTGCCAGATTGGTTGCTGTTTGGCTGGTTTGTTGTGATCTATCTACAGCTAATTTTGGAAAAGTGAGTATCTCTTGGTAGACATCAATCACAGTGTGAAAGTAGGTTGCCTTCAGTTTTGAGTGGATAATTAAATGCTACTAAGGGTAAAATTTTGAAAGTTGATGTACACGTATTTGAATATGTGTGTGTATATATATATATACACATACATATATAAGATGGGAATATATATATATATAAGATGGGAAGCCATTATTTGTAGCATAGTTACAAAATTTGGACTTAACAAAACAGCACATGGTAAGGGAAAGTGGAAGATACAGTTGACATGGTAGACTGCGAGCAGAATACCAGAGGTCTTGAAAGCTGAGCAAATTATTTATTTATTTAATTTATTATTTTATTTTTTTTAATTTACATCCAAATTAGCATACAGTGCAACAATGATTTCTGGAGTAGATTCCTTAGTGCCCCTTACCCATTTAGCCCATCCCCCCTCCCACAACCCCTCTGAGTAGCCCTCAGTTTGTTCTCCATATTTATGAGTCTCTTCTGTTTGCCCCCCTCCCTGTTTTTATATTAAAGTCCTCATATGAGTGAAGTCATATGATTTTTGTCTTTCTCTAATTTCACTTAGCATAATACCCTCCAATACCCTCCAGTTCCATATACCCTCCAGTAGATGGAAATGGCAAGATTTTGTTCTTTTTGATTGCCAAGTAATACTCCATTGCATATATATACCACATCTTCTTTATCCACTCATCCACCAATGGACGTTTGGGTTCTTTCCATATTTTAGCTATTGTTGCTAGTGCTGCTATAAACATGGGGGTGCATGTGTCCCTTCGAAACAGCACACCTGTATCCCTTGGATAAATACCTAGTAGTGCAATTGCTGGGTGGTAGGGTAGTTCTATTTTTAGTTTTTTGAGGAACCTCCACACTGTTTTCCAGAGTGGCTACACCAGCTTGCATTCCCATAGCAAGGAAATACAGCACCTTTAATGGGCTTTGGGTGGGGGGAGACATATGAAACAAAGCTGAAATAATGCAGGGAAGATAGACAAGTATCCTGGCAGGAGTTAAAATTTAGCCTGGAAGATTAATTGTGGGAATGACAGAGCCTCAGACCAGAGAAATTTCACTGAAAAAAAGTCAATGGAGCTGGGAGTTCAGGGTATTAAATACATGGACATCTCTTGACCTGCTGGCCAAGATGCCCACCCTTGGTCCCGTGATGAGGTTCACAGATCAGAGACTTCAAAGGTGATGGAAACTTCAAGATCAACCAATAAACCTATCCTCATCCAGTGCACCAGAAAGTCAAGATCCAGATAGGGGTCCACTTCTCCAAGACCAAAAAGCCTGAAGGGGGAGTATAAAGCCCCAAAGCTGTAAAACTAAATGAAAATACAAGCGGTCCTTCATAGCATTGCTTTAAGTCCTTACGACTACACATGTAAGAGCACAATACATGGAGCTGTCCAAGTGAGAACGCAGTAAATCATAATCCATGCCTGCTACTAAAATACTTTCGAATGAAACTCTATGATGCCTGCCACTGCAAAAACTAAAGAGGGAAGTGATCAGGGGCTGGGAGAAGAGGAGAGACCCTAACAAAATTAAGTTTAGTAATAGGTAAATGGGATTCATGATACTCACCTCACTATTTGAATGTATGTTAGAAAATTTCTTAAAAGAGTTCTTGGGTTTTTATCTTAATGCCTGTAATGTGTGGCATTTGTCCTAAAATATATTTAGGGCTTGTTTTTTTACTATGGTTTTCTCTGTCCACATTATCTTAACTATCATGGCATATGGGACCCACATAGCTGTCTCATAACTCAGTTTCAGTTGCTTAGTACAATGATTGCCATTTTTTTCTGGAGACTTTCAGGACCCTCCAGTAGATTTTAAAGACTTTGTCAATCCATTCTGAAAATGCCCTCTAATTTGGTGAAAACTCATCCAGTTTTGTTTTGTTTTTTTTAATGCTGTGGTAATACTAGAACCTTATTTTCCTAGTACATAGGTAGATAGACTTTCCACGGGGTTTAGGGCAAGGCATTTCACTTTATAATAGGTATAGGAATGTGTCAACATGCAGTAAAGAATTTAGTAGGATTAGCTCAAGAGCACTGTGAAGAAAGACTATGTGAACCCTTAAAGTTCTGTTCCAGGAGAAATTGGCTTCAAAATTGGTTCCTTTGCCCCTAGGCAGAGATTGGAGATTATTCTTTACACTTTTAGAATGCATGGGTAAGTACCAAACCTTTGTCTAAGTTAAGGGAGTGGACACACATGCTCTATGTTTTTCTCCCTATGATTTTTATACATTCTATTTTCCAAGATGAAGTGCCACCAAACACCCAAATAGCCAAAACAATCTTGAGAAAGAAGAGCTAGAGGCATTATGTTCCCTGACTTCAAATGATATTAACAAAGCTATAATAATCAAAACAGTATGGTATTGGCATAGGAAGAGACACATGGATCAATGGAACAGAGAGCCCAGAAATAAACCCACGCATATATGTCCCAACTAATTCATGACCAAAGAGCCAAGAATATACCCATGGGGAAAAGACAGTCTCTTTAATAACTCGTGTTGAGAAAACTGAACAGCTTCAGCAAAAGAATGAAACTCAACCACTATCTTCTACCATACACGAAAATGAGCTCAGGGGTGCCTGGCTGGCTCAGTTGGTACAGTGTGCAACTCTTGATCTCAGGGTTATGAATTCAGGTCCCACGTTGGGTGTAGGAAATACTTAAATCTTAAAAAAAAAAAAAAAAAAAGGCTCAAAATGGATTAAAGACTTGAATGTAAGACCTGAAACCATGAAACTCCTAGAAGAACACAGGTGGTAAGCTCCTTGGCATCAGTCTTCATGATTTTTTTTTGGATCTAACTTCAAAGGCAACAAAAGCAAAAACAAACAAGTAGCCCTGTACAAACCAAAAAAACCTGCACAGCAAAGGAAACCATCAATGAAATGAAAAGGCAACCTACTGAATGGGAGAAAATATTTGCAAATCATATATCTGATAAGATGTTAACACTCAAAATATATTACCAACTCCTACAACTCAATAGAAAGCAGTCTAATTAAAAAATAAGGATTTCAAATAGATATTTTTCCAAAGAAGACATACAAATGCTAGCAGGTACACGAAAAGGAGCTCACTATCACTAATATCAGGGAAATGCAAATCAAAACCACAATGAGATACCATACCTCAAACCTGTTAGAATGGCTGGTATCAGCAAGACAGGAATTAAGTGTTAGGACGTGGAGAACTCGTGTGCACCAGTGGTGATCATATAAATTGGTACAGCCACTATGGAAAACCATATGAAAATTCCTCAAAACATTAAAAATAGAACTACCATACGATCCAGCAATTCCACTTCTGGCTATTTCTCCAAGGGAAACAAAGTCACTATCTTGAAAAGATATCTGCATGCCTATGTTCTTGCAGCATTATTTATAATAACTGAGACATTGAAATGACCTGTGTCTGTCATTAGATGAAGACAATGCGATATATATAAATACATACACAATGGAATATTATTCAGGCATAAAAAAGAAGGAAATTCTGCCATTTGTGACAAGATAGATAGATACATCTTGAGAGTTATACTAAGTGAAAAAGCACATTCTGTATGATCTCACTTTTATGTGGCATCTTAAAAAAAAAAAAATTGATACAGAGAATAGATCAGTGTTTGCCAGGGGCAGGGAGTAGAGTTGGGTGGACACAATGGTTGAAGATGGTCAAAAGGTACAAACTTCCAGTTATAAGTAAGTCCTAGGGATGTAATGTCCCAGATGGTAACCATATATGTATTACATATTTGAAAGTTGCTAAGAGAAAAATCATAAAAGTTCTTATCACGAGAAAATACATGTGTAACTGTGTGGTGATGGAAAGTAGAGATCAGAGTTTAGGGACAGTGAGGTAATTGGAAGTAAGCAGAATTCCAGAAAGGAAGCAATACAGTGTCTTCACTGAGTACTTGGCTGCATATAGGTAGAATGACACTCTACAGGATCAAGCAAGAAGTGACTTAGGTTATGAGGTTAGTTGCAAACAGCAATTCCCAGAGCTCACAGAGGGTGAAGAGCCAGAGTGAAGAGTCCTCAGTAATCACCCAGGGTATTAAGTAGAAGGGGATCATGCCTTTTGTAGTGACCATAAAATATCCCTGGAGTAAGGGGCGCCTGGGTGGCTCAGCTGGTTAAGTGTCCAACTCAGTTTCAGCTCAGGTCATGATCTTGTGGTTTCATGAGTTCGAGCCCCGCATCAGGCTCTTAGCTGACAGTGCTGAGCCTGCTTGAGATTCTCTCTCTCCTCTCTGCCCCTCCCCCACTCACACTGTCTCTGTGTCTCTCAAAATAAATAAATAAAACTTAAAAAAATATATTAAAAAAAATATATCCCCTGGAGTGAAGGCCACTTTAGCTTAGACCCACCCTAGCAAAGATGCTTTAAATACAAGATTCAAAGGGATCAAACTGATCCACAAATAATTGCTAAAACAAAGCCTGACACTGCTAAGTAAACAAAATCCAGTTCCTCAATGATGTAACAGTCATAATGTCCTGCACCTATCTAATTAAAGAATTAGTAGACATGTTAAGAAGCAGAAAAATGTGACCCATAACTAAAAGAAAGAGTAGTCTATAGGAAAAGACCCAGACATGGCAGTGATGAAAGCCAGCAGACAAGGATGTTAAGACAGCTAATTTTGTACAAGTATTAAAAACATGAAAAAAATTTTAAATATTTTTAAATAACCAAAGTGGGATAGGAATAAAAAATAACTATATATGCAGTGAAATATTGGATAAATTAACAGATTAGACACTGCAAAAGAAAAGTTCAGTGAAATTGAAGACCTAGCAATAAAATCTATCCAGAATGCAGCATTTTCTTTTTGTCACATAGAAAAATGAACAAATAATGGCCAATTTTTTTCAGATTTGAGGAAAGCCCTAAACTGACAGAGTGAAGAAGTTTGATAAACTCCAAACAGGATAATGATGCACTCCATAATCTAACTGCCGAAAAACAGCAAAAGACATTCTTTAAATAGGGTAAAAAACACCTTATTACCACAGAAACAGATAACAAATTCCACCGACTTCTTAAAAACCATGTAGCTCAAAACAAAACCTTAAGTGTTGAGGACCACCTCACACCCATTATGATGGCTACTATCAAAACAAAACTAACAAAATACAAGTGTTGGTAAGGATGTAGAGAAATTGCAGCCCTTGTGTACAACTGACTATAAAATGGTACAGCTACTATGGAAAACATGGCAGTCCCTCAAAAATTTTCAACTAGAATTACTCTATGATCCAGCCTTCCTACTTCTGGGTATATACCAAAACTAAATGAAAGCAGAGACCGAAAGAAATATTTGTACACCAGTGTTCACAACAGCATTATTCGTAAGAGTCAAAAGGTTGAAGCAACACAAGTGTCTATTGATGAACGAATGGATAAACAAAATGTTACATACACATACAATGCACTATCATTCAGCCTTTAAAAAAGTCTCACACATGCTACAACATGGATGAAATTTGAGGATATTATGCTAAGTGAAAGATAAGCACCTATACCCTATGGTCCCACTTACATGAGGGACCTACAACAGTCAGACTTAGACAGAATGGTGGCTGCCAGGGGTTGGGGTTGGGAGGATTTAGTTGTTTAACGGGTACAGAGTTTTTTTTGCAAGACGAAAAAAGTTCTGGGAGATTGGTTGCAAAACAACATGAACCATAATGAATTGTACACTTTACAGTGGCTGAGATGGTCAACTTAATGTTAGGTATATTTTGCCAACGGGTTTTGGGTTTTTTTAGCCTTTAAAAAAATAATGCTTAGGAGAAAACCTGCTATGTGTCTTCTCCCTGCCTTCCCCAGAGCTGTCTGTTCTAGTTGAGCCCCACCACATCTGAGAAGCTTTTCCTCATCTTTCCATTTCCCATGTCTCCGAATTCCTGTACCACCCTACTTAGTACTGAATTATCTTCTTGTCTTGACAAGCTGTAGGACCCCTGAGGAAAAGAACTATGTCTTCAGCTTGTCTTGGGGGCCATGATAATACCTGTCGCAGAGGAAGTGTATCAGTCAGTGTCTAATCAGTGAAACAGAAACCACATTAAGTATTTCAAACAGGGTGTGTGGGTGGCTCAGTCAGTTGAGCATCCAACTCTTGATTTCAGCTCAGGTCATGATCTCATGGTTTGGGAATTCAAGCCCTGTGTGGGGCTCTTCGGTGATAGCATGGAGCCTGCTTCGGCTCTTATGTCTCGCTCCCTCTCTCTGCCCCTCCCCCACTTGTTCTCTGTATCTCTCTCAAATAAAAATAAACTTTAGAAAAAATTTAGGAGCACCTGAGTGGCTTAGTCGGTTAAGCGTCCCACTATGGCTCAGGTCATGATCTTACCGTTTGTGAATCTGAGCCCCATGTAGGGCTCTCTACTGTCACCATGGAGCCTCTGTCTTCCTCTCTCTCTGACCGTCCCCCATTCATGCACATTCCCTCTCTCAAAAACAAGTTCTTTTTTAATTTTTTTTTAGAAAGTGTTTTTTTTAATTTAAAAAAAAATTTTTTTTAACATTTATTTATTTTTGAGAGAGACAGAGCATGAACGGGGGGAGGGGGGCAGAGAGAGAGGGAGACACAGAATCGGAAGCAGGCTCCAGGCTCTGAGCCATCAGCCCAGAGCCCGACGCGGGGCTCGAACCCACGGACCGCGAGATCGTGACCTGAGCTGAAGCCGGATGCTCAACCGACTGAGCCACCCAGGCGCCCCTTAGAAAGTGTTTCAAACACAAGAAATGTAATATAGGGAGTTTGTTACAAAGGTCTTCAAAGGGCTGGAGGAGCAAAGGAGGAATAAGTGTATCTAAAGAATACTAAGGAAACAGCTACTATTCCTATGGCTGGAAGAAGCAAAAAGGAAAATCCTAAGACCCACAGTCACTATCGCTGAGGCTGCTACTGTGGAACCAAGCAGCCAAGAGCCTACTCTCATCAGCCACAGCTGCCACTGTGCTGGTGCACTCCAGCTTCTGCAGCTGGAGTACCGCAGCCAGTACCATTGCTTGTGACACCACTGGAAGATGGGTTCTTTCCCCCAGTATCCCAGTAGTGCCTCTCACAGGTCAGACTTAGAGAAATCCAGCTGCAGAGTCTAGGGAAATGTAGCCTGCCACAACAGTGAAGAGGAAAAAATATAGAAGAGTTAATATGGAGCTGGAGGAGGGGTACCCAGGTGGCTCAGTTGGTTAAGCTTCCAACTTTGGCTCAGGTCATGATCTCGTGGTTCGTGAGCCCGAACCCTGCATCAGGCTCTGTGCTGACAGCTCAGAGCCTGGAGCCTGCTTCAGATTCTGTATCTCCCTCTCTCTCTGCCCCTGCCCTGCTTGTGTTCTCTCTCTCTCTCTCTCTCAAAGCATAAATATATAGAGAGCTGAAGGAACAGACAATATCCAGCACCCTCCTTTAACTACTCTGCCTGTACACCCATCCTCTTGCCTCTTCTGAGGTTTATACACAACAAACTTTTCTTGTACAAAGTACACTTAATCTCTCCCCCCAAAGAAAGACAAAACATCCCACCAGTCACTATGAACATCTGGATGATGAGAATTTTAGTTGAGACAATCCCCCTGGAGGATATTTTATCATCTTGAGTCTCAATTATAAATCAGTCACCACCAAAACTTTTATATTTAACAGAAGAGAGAGGGAAGGTGATTAACAAGTGAAAATATGTAGGAAAGCAACAGCTGGCATTGTCCTCACTGTTATAAATCATATGGCTATCTCTCATCTTGTTTTCACAGCCCAGATCATTTTCTTGTTGCCCTCAGTCAGCATCTTAGCTGGCTGGGGTTTTTTACCTAGTGAGGAGACCCTACCCTTCATTCCTGAAGTATCTAAGTCCTTATTGATTCTTCCTTTGGTGAGTTACTGTAGCCTTCTATTAACTTTGAACAGCTGAACGTAGAAGCACTACAGAAGCACTCCAGAGAGTGCCCTCCATTGCTTAGCAACAGCCATATTTCCCTTGACAATTGAGACCAAGCACCCCAGTCAATACAGTAACCCCTTACTTTTCCCCTTGGTTCAGTGGCACAAGCACCCTAAATGCCCAAGTGCAAGTCACACTTTCCAGTTCATTGAGAGCACTGTTGGCTTCCTAATGGACACATTCCTCCCTTGGGACTCAACCAGCAGATCCCAAAGTTTCAAGTACAGAAGCCAAAATTCTGTGAGTGGGGTTATTAGATGTATTATTGAGAAGAGTCATCCTTCCTATTCCCCAAGCCCTGCTTGATTCCTGGATCCTTTGATTCAGTGGACAACTCACTAGCAAAGAGCATTCCTAATGCCCAAATTGTAGTTTATAAATACCATTCACACTTTTAAAACAACAACAACAAAACCCACCTCCTTGGAGAATGGCTAACTAAAGGTAAGGGATGAGAAATATAGAGAACTCGGAAAGGCTTGTTTCAGAAAATAAGACCGTTATCAGAAATTCCTGGAGTCAAGTCAAAAAGACACAGAGCTTTGGGGATTTTAAAGCCTAATTTTAAAGGGCTCTCACTAGCTTTAGCAGGCTGCATAATGGCCACCAATGACATCAGGTCCTAATCTTTGAAAGATGTGTTTCCTTATACTGCAAAAATTTTGCAAATGTGACTAAGGATTTTGAAATGGAGAGAACACGGGATAGTCAGGGTGTGTCCTAAATGCAGTCATACATCTCTTTTATGAGAGGGATGCATAAGAAGATTTGAGACACAGAAGAGAAAGCCATATGACCACAGAGGTTGAGGTTGGAGTAATGTGGCTACAAGCCAAGGATGGCTGGCAGGTACCAGAAGGTAGAAGAGGCAAGGACCACCTTCACCCCTACAGCCTTCACAGGGATCACAGCCTTGCCAACACCTGGATTTTAACCCAGTGAAATTGATTTTGGGTTTCTGGCCTCCAAGACTGTGAAACAATAAAATTTCTGTTATTTACAGCCACCAAATTTGTGACAATTTGGTACAGTAGCCACAGGAAAGTAATACACTAGCCAAAAATGGAGCATTTCAAGCATCAAAATAATTGAAGTGCATCACAGCATATAAAGTATGTTTTTAAACCACAGGTTCAAAATGATACCAACACCTTCCCTATGTATGTAAATTTGCTGCTAGCTAAACTGTTCAGTGTTCTAAAAGCTGATAATGGGAAATAAGTGTACCTCACTGGAATAATAGAGTTATGAAAAATTTGTGCTTTATAAAAATGTGAAGGATTTGTAGAATTAAGAGGTTTCCATTTTACAATTCATAATGAAATAGTATCAACGATCATCAATGACTGCTAAAACGATTAGGTCGAAAGGTTATGGGGAATTTATAATCATGCTGACAACGTCCAAACCCCACAGTTCAGTCCCATCATTTTAAAACACACACACACACACACACACACACACACACACACACACACACACAAAACGATGTTATGTACCTCCTGCTGGGATACAACAGGAAATACAAAATACCAACCATGACATATTCTTGGCAAAATTTCAAAACTGGATCAGGCTCCCCCAGATCCAAATACCAGCTTATAAGAAATATTGGGGAGAGAAATATGTTAAATGAAAGAACTGATAGGATCCTATAAGCAGAATCCACAATGTGAGGGAAAATGTAGAGGGAAAAGACCTACCTTGTTCAACAAATTGCCAAAAAGACCAAAAAGGAGGAAGGGGAAATTTATAATTAAAGATTTAAGAGAGTTCAAATGTTACCGTTTCTGTAAACCTTTAATAGACTCCTTGAAATAGAACAAATCCCTCACTTCAAAGCAATCTCAACACATCAAGAACTTGACGCTCCACTATGCCCCTTTTCCCTATTCCAGGATTCCCCCCTCCCCTTCCACCTTACTCAGATTCAGTTCCATGGTCATCATTATGATCACTCTCTCGCACATAACATAAGCTCCTTTGCCCCCTCTTATACTTGCTTGGGTAGATCACACACCCGAGTAAATCCTACTCTGTATGCCTGTCCTCTAGCAGCTGAATGTGGATGAATAGCTGATTTCTTTTTAGACTCACCCTCCTTAATGTCACTGGAACCTTAATGCTGCCTGGCAGTTTTTTCCCCTTGGTCTGGCTTCTTTTCCAGTTTCCAATTTGAAACAATTATACCTTTTCCTCTTTCCAAACACCTCCAAAATCGCCTCCATCCTCATCTGATAAAGTCATCTTGCTTGATATTTCACTGAATTAAATAAAGGTAATAAGAAAACTTCCAAGACATCTAAATGACTAATAAACATATGAAAAGCTATGACACATGCAAATTAAAACTGTACAACCTGGTACCACTACCACTCACCAGAACGGTTAAAATGACAGTAGAAATACAGGCATTCCTCAGACATTTTGTGGCTCGGGCTCCAGACCACTGCAATGAAACAGCTATCGCAAAAAAACAAGTCAAATTAATTTTTTGGTCGCCCAGTGCATATAAAAGTTAAAATTATGCTACACTGTGGTCTATGGTGTGTGCAATAGCATTATGCCTTAAAAAAAAAAAATACAGAGCTTAATTTGAAAATACTTTATCGTTAAGAATAAATGCTACCCATCATCTGGGCTTTCAGCAAGTTGTCATGTTTTGGCTGGTGGAGGGTCCTGCCTCGATGTTGATGGCTGCTGCGTGACCAGGGTGGTGGTTGCTAGGATGTCTGTGGCAGTTTCTTAAAATAAGACAACAATGAAGTTGGCCACATCATTCACTCTTCCTTTCACAATTTCTCTGTAGCCTGTGATGCTGTTGGATAGCATTTTACCCAGAAAACTTCTTCCAAAAGGAGTCAATCCTCTGGCTGCTGCTTTGTCAACTAAATTTATGTATTCAACACTTTGTTGTCATTTCAACAATCTTCACAGCACCTTCACCAGTCGATTCCATCTCGAGAAACCACTCATCACCATAACAAATACAATAATAATGAAAAAGTTTGAAGCACCTCAAGAATTACCAAAACATGACAAGGACACAGTGAACAAATCCTATTGGAAAAATGGCACCCAAAGATTCCCTCAACATAGGATTGCCACAAACCTTCCAGGTGTGAAAAAGAGCAGCACAATTCAGTGAAACTCAATAAAACAAGGTATGCCCAAAGTCACAAGGAAGCAGATGAAACTCTCACACCTTGCTAGTGGGAGCTGAGTTGTAAAACTCATCATGTTGTAAAACTACATCACATTCTTAAGTCAAACACATGTATGCTCATGGCCGCTCGAGTTTCTCCCCTAGATGTGTACCCAACATATGTGTGCTTTCTATAAAACAGGTTCCAGAAGGTTCACAGGAGCATAACTCAGAGAAATGCTGGAAACAACCCAAATATTCATCAACAAGAGAATGGATAAACTATGGTATAGTTATATAATGGAGTATTACAAAGCAACACAGATAAAACTCATAATAGCGAGTTGAAGGAGTCATAAGCAAAAGAGAATGTAGTACTTACAAGAAAGGTAAAAATCAGGCAAAATCACCTATGGTGTTAGGACCATAGTTTTCTTTACAGTAGCTTCGGTGGTAACTGGAAAGGGATAGAGGGGCATTCTGGATGGCTGGTAATGTTCTGTTTCCTGACCTGGATCCTAGTAACACATACTTTCCTGTGTGTGTATTATACCTCAGGTGCAATGTTAATGAAAGAAGAGAGAAACCGAACTCCACAAGCTCCCACTGCTTCATGGAACTGTCCACGTGCATCTGAGCCCCTTCACTGGCCTTCACTCCTGTTACTGTGGGTGTTCCATCAAAGATAGGCTTTGCCTCCTGTGCCCTACAGAATTACCCCCTCTCTTCCTAAGAATGCCACTCTGGCAGGTCTCCCATCTCATTCCCACACCTTTTCTCTCGACTAGATTTTTCCCATCAACCTACAGACATACTATCACTTTTCTACTGTCTAAGACAACCTTCTCAACCTTCGGTTGCTGTAGTTTTTTCCCCTTCTCTTGGGCTAGAGCAAAACTCAAATGATTATATGCACTGAATGCCGATTTGTTCTAATACCCTCTTTGAACCACTCCAGTCATGTTCTCACCTCCACTCTCCACAAACACAGATCTTCTCATCCAGGTCACCTCCACATTGTTCAGCCCGGTAGCCACTTCTTCACCGCCGTCTTCCGTGATTTTCCGCCGTTTTTAGGCTTAATCATCAACTCCCTCTTTCCCAGATCACTTTCTCCTTCAGGCTTCCAGAATACTGAGCACCCATGTTGCCCTCTACCACACTACTAGCTGCTCCTTTCCAACTTTCTTATATGGTTCCTCTTTACATCTCTGGCCTCTCATTTTGGAGATCCCCAGAGTTCATCCAGGGGCTTAGTGTCCATCCATGTTTTCTCCTCTGGGGCTCATATGCAGCATCATGCACACACTGCATAAGTGGAGGAACACCAACGAAATGTCTCCAGCCCAGACCTCTCTCCCGAACTCAGGCTCCTGACACATCTGTCTCCCAGCGTTTCTACCTAGATGTCTAACAGGCATCTCCAATTTTCTATGTGCAACATCACACTCCGGATCTGCCCCTAAAAACCCACTCTTTCACAGGTTTCCCGTCTTGGTTAACGGAAACTCTATCCTTCTGACTCCTCACCAGGACAAAACCCTCGGAGACATTCTTGACTCCACCATTTCTCTCCTAAACAAAATCAGTCTGTCAGCAGGTCCTCAAACAGAACCGCCAAAGCATTTCTAGAATCGGACCACTCTCACCATTTCTACTTCTGTAACCCTGGCCTAAGCCACTATTGCTAGTGCCACGATTATTGCCAGAACCTCCTAACTGGCCTTCCTGCTTCCCCTCCCTCCCAACCAGTCTGGTCTTGGTGCACCATTGAAACACTGGCCAGATCAAGTCAGTCCTCTGCTCAAAACCTTCCATGTCCTACCTATTTCACGCAAAGACAATTTCCGTGTTACGGGTTACAAGGGCATTCACAGCATACCCCTTCTCCCTTGTACTGTTACCTCTTCTTTGTCCCCACCTTTCCTCTGCTCCATTGACACTAGCCTCCTTGCTGCTCCTCAAACATGGAAGATGAGCTTCTGCTTCAAGGCCTTGCAACTCTTTCCTCTTGGCCTAGAATGCTCTTCCCCCATTTATCCTCATGGATCATCCCTTCATCTTCTTCAGATCTGGACTCAAATGTCACTTTTTCATTAAGGGCCTCCCTGACCACAGTATTTACCAGTGTTAAGCCCTCTCCCTCTCCACCCCACTCTCCTACAGTCTCTATCACTTCCTTTAATTTCTCTCTAGCACCATCTCCTTCCGATACACATATGTATTACTTATCTGTCTGCTGTCGGTTTCCTGCTAGTATGTAACAACAGGAGCGTGAGGATTTCTGTCTTGTTGACTGCTATATCCCCGGTGTCAAGAACAATGCCTAGTAAATAGTAAGAGTTTAGTTACTATTTGCGGAACGAACATAGGAGTTATGTCAGTCCCTGTCACACACTCAAGCTTCAAAGAGATGGGAACCACATCTTAACTGTCTTTGTAATAAATGACTGACTAAATGGAAGAAAGAAGAACGGATCTTCAGTTTAATGAAGGTACTTACTGAAGGCAATGCATTCAATTGTCCTTTTCATTTTTAATGCAAATACTTGCTCTCCCCTGAACAAATCAGGTCAGCTATTCCCAAACAATGTTACCAACTGCCTTTTCTTCCTTTCTTAAATTTTCCCTCAATCAAGAGCAAAGATTACAATAGGCAGAGCATGCAATAAAAATATAGTGATTAAACAATGCTTACCAAATCAAAAAGAGGAAATATTCAAACCTTGAGAGGTAATACAAACATTGTTGCACAACTCACTTATGATTTTTCTTGTCCCAAGAAAGGTTAAAGAAACAGATATGACTCAGAAGGAAGGAAAAAACCAACAGATATGTTGGTTTAATCATATGATTTCTAAAATACACTCAATAAATGAGGGCAAATTTTGACCCTTCTGATATGAAGACCGCATGTTATTAAATAAAAAGCACTTCCTATTCACCTAAATATATTTCTAGAGAAAATTTCAGGGCTTGGAAAAGTCCAACAACTTATTTCCCCCAAAATGACAAGTTCACACTTTTATCTTTTTAATTTATATTAAACTTTTTCAATTTATTTCACATGAAAACTTACAGAGGAAGTTGACTATGAGGCCAAAGACCTGAATTCTTTTCTCAGAACCCATGCACACATGGGAGATTTTCTGCCCACTTCCCACAGCAGCAGGTCCCCCCTTCAAGCCCCCTCAGAGGAGGAACAAGGACAGTCCCAAAGGGTAGCAGGTGGAGAGGTCCATGGTCACCACTGCTGGGAACAGACGTCACAGGGCTCATCTGCCGAGTACATAACTATTCATCAGTCACCTCTGTGGTGGGGCTGAGAGCAAGGCTGAGGAGGACTCAGTATCACAGTACAGGTAAGGAGGGGTGGCAATGCCCATCACCAGAGGAGTAGGCCCTTACAAGAAATAACAACTTACCAATAGAAAATTCACTGTGTTAGACACAATGATAACTATGTCAGAGTACATGGGTTGCAGGGAAGGTTGACTGTGAGAGAAAACTTGATTAAACGAATCATAACCAAGAAGAAACACAGTAGTGACATCACGCATTAATCGGATCATTCACATTACACCAGTTGGTGTCTAAATCCCTTTTCCAGAGCATATTGTACACAGAAGACCAGTTGCTCTGTGTATAAGACATGCCTATCTTTTTATATAATATCCTTTCCCATCACAGAAGATTATGACTAATAGCCAGTTGCGTTCCAATTGCCTGTCACCTCTCTCTGGAGCTTCAGAAAGGAATCTTTCATTGGGTAACATTTACTGCAGGTGTGGGAGAATACACAATTGTTTTCCTGTAAGGAAATGTATAAACCACAGAGCCACAAATAGTGACCCTTCCATTCACATACCTAAATAAGAGTTTTGACTAAAGAGGCCTAAACTTGGAATACCCAGACTTCCTGATTTAGCTAGACAGTCCTAGTTCATTCTGGTTTCCCAACACAATTTTTTTTTTTTTTAAGTAGGCTTCACTTGCAGCGTGGAGCCTAACACAGGGCTTGAACTCGCCACCCTGAGATCAAGACCTGAGCTGAGATCAAGAGTCAGATGCTTAACTGACTGAGCCAAGCAGGTGCCCCTCTCAACCCCTCCCCCACTAAAATGTGTTCCAGTTTGGCCAAGAAATTATATGAGGGCCTTACCTAAAACGCTGTCTTTGCTATGGAACATTAAGCTTTGGCTGTGAAGCTGGCAAAATTAGTGCTGTAATTGTCCCGTAAGTATATGAGTGACCACACTGGTCAGATCGCCCTTTTTCCCTTACAGAGAAGTCATGAATCTGGCAATGTAAACAAAATGAGGAGGGCTTTGAATAATCAAAGAATCCACTCTGTTCCTGTACATTCTTTTGAATCTGCTATTTACACACTCAGCCATGATCAACTTTGGAATAATGGAGATTCTGTTGCCAGCCACCAGGGATTTTAAATGTCACAAATAGTTATGAGAAAAAGTCTCACACTTGTATCTTTTTTTTTCTGGCTTATTAGACGAAAGTAGAGGTAGGGCTTTGAATAAAGAGCTGTTTATTTTTAAGTTAATAGTACAAAAGGCCCTCTTTTCATTAAAGTCCCACCCGCCCCCACTACCAAGCCTAGAATTTATTAGAACCAGCATAGAGTAGAAAAGCAGACAGCAAGCACTCAACTGAAATCCAGGGTCCCCTGCCACACTTCCCTTCCTTACTCTCCCAAATAACGGCTTCTTATTTTGACTCTGTGACAAAGTCAGTGGGAGAGCTCTTAGGAGTGGGGTGGGTGAATGCTCACCAGGAGTGTTCACCCAGGACAGCAAGTTGCAAGGCAGATCTACTTACCCACACTCCGATAGCAGCCCCCTAACTTGGGGATGCCACAGATTGCAGAGCCCTGGTCTCCCACCCCACATTGTCCCAGCCCATCTGAAGTATGTATCCACATGTTCTTGCCCCACAGGTAGCAATCCTCTTATAGTTTATCTCAGAGTTCAGTCCCATAGATGGCCTTATGACGTAAGTACTCTTCTAAACACTGAAGAACATTGTCATCCACCTTTGGGTCAAACTTGTTGGCCAAGAGGTGATGGTTTTGAAGAATCCAATGCAGGTCTCCAGTCCCGTAAATACAGATAGACCGCTGGTGGATTCCAGAGCAAGGTGCATAAGGTGCCCCCATACTGATGTTTCCCTCATGGCCCTGCCACTTGACCAGCCTGGCAATGGCTGCCATATCTGAGACGTGAAACTTGGAGTGGTAGGGAATAGAGCCAGGCATCCATGGTGCACGCTGAAGCGTGGCCCATAGATGCTCATCAGGGCTATAGGTGTCTTTTACCCATTCAATCAGTTGTCGGGACTTGGGGTTCTCTAAGACATGTCGGACAAAGTCTCGGGAAGCTACAATATAGGCATTCCCTGTGAACATAGGTATGTTATCAGGGGGAGGATCCTTCATCTTGTTGGTTACGTACAATGTGTCTTTTGTCTCATAGTGATATTTCCAGCGAGTCTTTTTGTACTCAGTAGGTATTTCTGACTCCATACTGTTCTTCCCATTCAACATCTTGAGGGCCAGGACCATCTCGGCATTGGTCTTTATAGGAAAGTCTGTCCCACATGTATTTAGTAAGTATTTCCATGGCACTGGGCTCTGGAGCAAGTCTTCCATACAATTCAGGTCAGCCTGCACCCTGGACCAGGAGGCATAAACCACCCGAACCAACTTACTGGCCATGAAGACATTTGGGAAGCATGAAATAATTGCCTTGACTGCCTCTTTGAAAGTTTCTGGGGATTTCTCATCCACGTGGATGCAGTATATGTTCTGAGGGGCATACACAGCTCGGAGCAATCTTTCAAAGTTTTCTATTTTCTCATGGACCACCATTGAGTAGGCAATAGGGAAGTCTGACTCTTCTTGGCTCAGAGGGAACCGTATGAACTTCCTTTCAGCCTTAAAGTGCTCACAGTCTCTGGTCATGTTAAAGTAGTCAGTGTCTGTGAAAGGCTTCCGCTTGTTCTTGATCTCCAGGTTGTCCAGCACAGCCTCAATCACTGCCTGCTGGTCCCCTTGGATGATCCGAGAACAGTTGATGGATCTCTTTGCTGGCAGTTTCAGGGACTTGTACAAGATGTCTCTACAGTGCCGGCTCTGAAAATCTCTGGACTTCAGATCCAGGGAATCAAAGTCACATTTCAATCTGAGACAAAGCCTCAGAGCAACAATGGCCAGCAGCATATAGCAGCCCAGGGCCCACAGGTAACGCTGCTGCCACTGTATCTTCTTCCACCAAATCATCCTCACGGAATGAGAAACCAGTAGAGTTTGGGCACAAGGACGGAGGAGGAGGATGGAATCCTTGGACAGAACAAAACGCCTTCAATTACACACTAACCCTGAATGTATTCACAGGAACATCAAAAGTGCAACTCCAAAGTGATGGCAAAAATACATTCCTTTACTAGACAAATAACCTCAGTAAAGACCGGCCTAGGAATCTCTTACACCTGGCCTGTTGGCGGGGGCCTAGAGCCTGACTGGACTAACTGGCCATGTGTGCTGGGATCAGCCTGGCTCCACCTCCCCTCCAAGAGAAAAAGAAAGGGAAGCAGAACTGAGCACCTGTTGACGTTGAGGTTTAATTAGTAAGAGGAAATCTGCACCCGCCCTTCATTCCTCAGTCTTCCCCCACCCTTGACCACCCTGTTCCTAAATGGGGCTCTTATCTGGGGCCTAGAATTTCTAATCAGTGTAGAGAGAATCCCTGAAATTCAGACTCTCAGTGTCTGTTCTAGAAATCCAAAGATTTCAGTCCTTTTAAAAGTACACTTCTTGGTCTTGTTTGGCAATTTACATATTAGGATACTTTTACTACATACAATTCATTGGTTAGATTTGGTATCTAGCCACCCCCTTTTTAAAAAATGTTCTTAAACAAGTACAAAAAAATTGGATATGATCCAACAAATGCATTGTAATCATTCATGTAGATAATTCAGTCTATCCAAATTTAAAATACATATACACACAGAGGCACACAAAGCTACGCATATACAATATTTAACGAGTGCTTTCTGTGGGCCACAAATATTTTTTTTTACATTGCCCCAGGTCATCTTCACAACATACCTGAGCTGTAGTAGTATTAGGCCTCTTTTTTAAATAGGAAGATAAAAGCTAAATAACTTGCCAAATGTCACATATGCTTTAAGAAGCAAATATGGGACTCTTCCCCACTCGCCTTTCCCCCAGTTTTTTTGTTTGTTCATTTTGTTTTGCTATTGTCCACAAGCCTTAATGCTTCTTCCTCCAAACCACAACCATCTTTTAAATAATACAGTACAGGGTACTGAGTACCATCGAAGAAAACCAGATGATCTAGGGGGGAAAAACTCTAAAAGGAGAGAAACAAAATGTGACAAACCCTCTCAACAATGACTGTTTTCCCTTGTTTTGTCCTCTTTGTAAGCGTAAGATTGTGTCCTGCCTGGTCATAACTTTCATGGGAATCTAAGAGGAAGAAAAAATGAAACATGAAGAAAATTCTCACCTTTTTAATACCTTTGTCCTTGCTTAGGAAAGATCACTTGTCAAGATGTGTTTGTTTCCAAGGAAGATTGGTTGGAATCCATGGAAGCAAATGTGAACACCATATCCCCTTCTTTTAATGCCTCCACAAGATATTTTCTGATATTCACAGGATGTCCAGGAACAGTCTCAGGCTCCTCCTCGGTCTCTGCTAAGTAGAGAGCAGCAGGTGGCTCTATCAGTCACCTTCCAGCTTCCTGCTCTCAGATGGGAGAGCTAGCTCACATATATCATTCAGGAGCATATTCTCAAACACTAGGCATTCAAGGAGGTGAACAAGGCAAGAAAAAAAAATGCTGGCAATATCTGAGAAGGCAAGCAGGTATTTCAACCAGAATAGTCCAGTTTGTAACCATGCTCTCCTGCCACAAAACCATTCATAGAAACCTGTCAACGCTGGCACAAGAACTTGAAAGCTCCCCACCCACCCCCACCCCTTTTAGCAAGGAACCATAGCAACATCGGTAGGCCCCTGCCTTATTTTGGCCTGGAATCCAAATATCACTTCTCTTTCGTTCCGTGAACATTACAAGAGTAAAACAATAAAATACTTTTTTTTTCCTTTAAAAATAGTTCTATAAAAAAAAAAAAAGTTCATTCTTCAAATAGAAACTGCTCAAAAAAAAAAAAAATCCTTTTGCCTGTCATCCCATTATAAATAATCTGTGAGTTGTAGAGACACCCACAGGGTTTCAGACTGTAGACCTCACTCACTCATGTCTGAGTCTAGCGTCTTGGCAGTCTAAGGAATGGAAACGCTATGGGTGGTTGGACTTCAGTGAGAGCCCCCCTAGCTGGTTTGGGTAATATAGCATGCAAACCACCTTCTTCGAAGCTGCTGGCATTGCCACGGTTTCTCTCCTGTACCCAACGTCCCCTTCCCTCCCCACACCCCCCACCCTACAAAAGCAGCATGCCTAGCCAAATACTTGAAAGAGCCAATTTAATATAAATAACTTAACTAGATATAAAGTTAAGTAGAGAACTGTAGGGGACAGGGAGGGGTGTCAGGCCACCCTAAATTGGGAAGTGGCAATTGCTGAAAGTAGCTACTACTCCTAGGCTGGAGGAATGAAGATCTGGGAATGTTTTCATTTAAAATTTGGGAAGAAGGGTGCCAACAAGCTAAAACTCAGACCTCTGAGATGGGAAGAGCACCACCCGCTCAGTAGGCCCTGGGGTCTCTGACCTCAGAAGAGGCCCCCAGGCTGAGATCTCAACCTCTCCTGAGGTGGCTGAGGTATTTGTCCACCATTACTGTAACTACATTCAGTGCAGTTACATAAAGAGACTGCCCCTGCCCAGTAGTAAACGGGCGTTGACATGGTAATGCTCACAGAAGCAGGAAGTAGACCGGAAGCAAGCAGGAAATCCCGCCTCCGGCCTCATTGGCTCCCTCTGGCGCCCCCTGTCGGCTGAGCTTAATAGGGAGCAGAAGAGGCAAAGCAGAAATCCTAGCCAATGCCAAAAATGGGCTTCATCTGAAAACAACAACATCATAAGCAAGATCTGTCAGAGTTGCCTTCTTCCTCCAAGAAGTGTTTACAGAGCCCCCAGTACAGCCTAGGGAACTTAGGTCTTTTCTTTTGGGGGGACATCTTCTGCCTGTTTCTGACTATAGATGGAGACAGGCCAATAGCAAAAGAGCCATATAGGGTCATGTGTGCTCCCATTTTTATGGCCCCACTCCACTGGCTCTGTCTTCTGTCAGCTTCCATCATTCAGGGTCTGTGTGGCTCTGTTTTGAGCTGTAACATTTCTGAGGCAAACATGATTAAATGATAAACTCTTGTTCTGGTATCTACAAACATCTCTACAAACATCTCTATTTCTTTTTGCTGTTGTTATTATTTATTTATTTTTTTTTTTTTTTTTTTGAGACAGGGAGGGAGGGAGGGAGAGAGAATGAGAATGAATCCCAAGCGGCTCCACGCTGTCAGTGCAGAGTCCCCTGCAGGCCTCAAACTCATGAACTTTGAGATCATGACCTGAGCTGAAATCAAGAGTCAGACGCTCAGCTGACCAAGCCACCCAGGTGCCCCACCCTCCTATTTCTTTATTCAGGACTTTTCTTGGATGGCCTGCTCAAAGTCCTGCCTTCTTTCCCATAAAAGTTATACCACAGATATAGATTTCTTTCAATAAAAGAAAATATTCTGAATATTTGATTTTTAAGGTAATCAAAATAGGGATCCACTCTCATTTGCTAAGTATATGCTAGTATGACATTGACAAACTGGAGATACAGTTTGTTGAGATAATTTACACATTAGTAATACGAAATACGTGGTAGCCGCAGACACACCTGGGTTTTGCCAAGTCAGAGCTAGGTCTGAACCCTGGCTCCGCCACTTTCTAGCTGTGCGGTCATGGGCAAATTCTGTAATTCCTCTACGCTTTAGCGAGTTTATTTAGTTTTTTTTTTTTTTTAATTTAATGTTTTATTTTTGAGAGAAAGACAGAGTGTGAGTGAGGGAGGGGCAGAGAGAGAGGGAGACACAGAATCTGAAGCAGGCTCCAGGCTCTGAGCTGTCAGCACAGAGCCCGACATGGGGCTCAAACTCCCAAGAGTGTGAGACCATGATCTGAGCCAGAGTTGGACGCTCAACCAACTGAGCCACCCAGGCGCCCCTTTAGTGACTTCCTTTGTATAAGGGGGACTAACACCAATACCTATTTTATAGGATGGTGGTGAGGATTAAACAAGGTAACACGTATTTAAAACTTGACTTAGAAGCTGGCATATGCAGCCCCTTGACGAAGGTTATGCAGGCTCCGGGTCCAGCCCACAAAGGCCTGTTTTACACAAGAAATAGCTCAAGAAGGGTACAAATAGCATTCTTGAACTCTGGAGTGTTGATGTAGTAATGTGGCCAGATGGGTAGTCCAGGGGAAAGACCTGAAATTGTCCCTTTGTGCCCTGGAAGAGGCTCAGTTGGAATGGTCAGTATTGGCACCACAGAGATGAGGAATGAGCTATAGCTGATACCGGGAAAGTGCAGATGAGGGACAGGATGGCTGGAGGTACGGGACAATCGTGAGCCAGGCAACCTGCAGAGATCTCTCAGGCACTCGGGATGGTGGCGGGTTCCATACTTTAAGTCTGTGCGGGTCATGAAGAGAAGGTAGAGCACGGGGGAGGGGAAGGGCCCGGGCCCCCCGTGCCTGGGAACCAGGCAGTTCACAAGGCAGGAACCCGGACCTGGAGGACAAGGCCCTTCATTAAGGTTTCTTTTACCCCTTCTGAGACATAAAGGCAGAGCCAGATGGGCCTGGAGGCAAACGTATCCTAGAGTTCAGGAGTACAGCCAGGTATTTAACCCTGAAAATGATGAAGCCACTCCCTCAGCTATCAAAAATTAAAAGCAACATGAAACCAGACACTAAGTATAAAAGCGTCCAACACAGGTCTGAGTTCCCACAATAACCATACCTATTTTACTGTTCCTGAAGCAGCAAACTCTTCCTGCCCTCAACCCTTTACTCCTCTCCTCCTAACTTTAGCTTCCCCACTGGGCATAGCTTGGCTTGCATCCCCTGAGTTTTAGATTATAAATCTTTATATGTTTGTGGGAAGGTCTAGAAGTTCTACCAATAGGGAACAGAGAAACTAAGCTGGGCTCATCAGAGTGAATCTGGAAGAATCCAGTGGAGTTTATTATTAACTTCAGGGGACGTTCTGGGGACCCTCCAGCCCCGAAAATAAAGTCAGAGGAGGCCCCAAGCATCAGGAATCCAACCATTTTAAGCTGGATTAACAAATTGGCAAATGCACCCTTTTACTTATTTTATATAGTGATGTTTACCTCTGGGAAGTATCTGCTTTGTCTTCATTAGGCTGGTAGCTCCAGGAAGTCATGTGCTTTCTCTCTCAGCACCCAGCATGGTAGATGTTAGAATTCTAAGGCTGCTCAGAAGAGAAATGCTATCCGCAGAGAGACAGCAAGGGCAACCCCACTGACTAATAAAGGAGAAGAGAATATGACTCAGAGGGGGCAGAAAGTGAAAACAGATACACAGGCATTAAGCCAGTTAATGTATTACTGGATGGGCTGGAGCTGGGGTTTGAAAGGAATTAAAGGTTCTGAGGAAGAAGGGGTGGAGGTTCTTCGAGCTTCTATTGTTTGTTCTAGGTCAGTGGGATCTCGGGGAAGATGGGGCTACGATAGCTGGCCACACACAAGTGGTTAAAAGACCCAACACAATCAACTCTGTCTCGACTCAGGGTTGTTCGATGAAACCCACACTCAGCGGACACTCCCCATGAACTGGAGCAAAAGGGAAAAGAGATTCAAGAAAGAAAAAAGAACACACCACCCCCCCCCCCCCCCCCTGCATAGAATTCACTATGTATCTGTTCACTAAATGCAGCGGAAAATTCTCAAAGCACGAAAGAAGGGTATCTTCTCAAGTAGATACAATCCCGCTTGCTCCCTCCTGCTCACATTCCCAAGGCAGATCATCTGCTGAATTGTACAGGAGGCCTTATTTGCTTACTCTCCCCTTCAGCCCCCCAACGTTGAGTGGAGCCCCCTTTCTACCAAAGCCAGACTACCTGCTCCTCAGTACCACAGACCCAGAGGCCAGCCACCGCCATGTTTTCTCTTCCCTCACCTCATAAGCCTGTCCAAATGCACTGGCCCTCACTGTGGTGTCATGAGCTTCTGAGGGCAGGGACCACGAATGACTCAGCTCTGCCTCAGCAGCTAGCATGACAACCTGAAGATGATAGGTTCACTGTAAATGTTTCCCGAATGAATAACTGCCTCGGTGTCCCAGGGAAGGTCCTCTTAGTACCGGTGTCTTAGAACTAGAGTTTACAGGTGCAGCTGACCCTCGAACGAGACAGTTTGGAACTAAGCGGGTGCACTTCTATGTGGATTTTTTTTTTTACAGTACAGTATTTGTATTTTCTCCTTATGATTTTCTCAGTAACATTTTGTTTTCTCTAGCTTACTTTATTATGAGAATCCAGTACACCGAACATATAAAATATGTGTTAATTGACTTATGTTATTGGTAAGGCTTCTGGTCGACAATAGGCTATTAAGTTTTGGGGGAGTCAGAAGTTTTACATGGATTTTTGACTGGGTGATGGGGAGAGATAGCACCTCTAACTCCCTGTATTGTTCGAGCGTCAATTGTAGTTCTTGGAATTAACAGGTAGAGACTCCCTGAAGTTAGCTATGCCCCAAAACGTAATGCCACCAAGCTGAAACTAACTGAAATCCAAACAGCATTTAAGGGATTAATTTTGGGACGCCTGAGTGGTTCAGTTGGTTAAGAGCCCAACTTCAGCTCAGGTCATGATCTCGCAGTCCAGGAGTTTGGGTCCCGTGTCAGGCTCTATGCTGACAGCTCAGAGCCTGGAGCCTGCTTCAGATTCTATGTCTCCCTTTCTCTCTACCCCTCCCCCACTCACACTCTGTCTCTTGAAAATGAATAAATGTTAAAAAAAAAAAAACAATGGTTTTTTTTTTTTTTTAAAAAGGGATTAATTTTGCTTAGGAAACTTCTCAGAAATAGCCTACACCAAAAAAGAGAGTTGGAAGCAACTTAATGAGATTAAGGTGCCCGCCCAGGGTGCCTGGGTGGCTCGGTCAGTTGGGTGCCTGACTCTTGATTTCCACTCAGGTCATGATCTCACGGATCATGGAATAGAGCCCTGTGTTGGGCTCTGTGCTGACAGTGAGAAGCCTGCTTGGGATTCTCTCCCTCTCTCTCTGCCCCTCCCCCACTCACTCTCACTCACTCTCTCAAAATAAACAAACGTGAAAAAAACAAAAAGATGCCTTCCATTGTGTCATTAGGAAGTAACCTAAACGGAACCAATAATAAATGGTAAGTGACATGGCAGTGCTTCATCCATTCACCTCACGTAACAGTTGTTGATGGAGGAGGCTAAGTTTTAGATGCTAGAGTTACAAAGTTGATTAAGACAGTCTCTACTTTCAAGGTGCTCATAGTCTCGTGTGGGAGAAATATGTGAAAACAGATGGTAATGCCACGTAGGAATACAAGCAGGAATATACGCTGGCTTTAAAAGAGGCCCAGAGGTTGAAACAAAAAAAGGGAATGGTCAGAAATACAGGCACAAACAATTAAGTGTGGGTCTTAATGAAATCTAGAAGAAAAAAAAAGAGTAAGAATTTGTGTGGCTGCCTCCTGCAATGTCTAGAGAAGGGTCTTGGCTAGTGGCAGTGGCCACAGGATGAACAAATATGGGTTAAAGGAAATGTCTCCTTAGAACAGCCATTTGGGAAAAGAAAGGGAGATCACAACCCCAACACTATAAACATACATTTCAGATTTATATCTAAAAAGAAAAAACAGTTCCAAAAGATCCAGGAAATGTATGATACCTAAGTTGGGAATTTCTTTTTAGTATTATATCAAGAACAGAAAATTATTTAAAAAAAAAAAAACAGATTTAACTATATGGAAACCATAAACAGAACTATCATTTGAAGTAAGAAATGGGACTTATGGGAAAGCTCCTTAAAAAGGAGAGGCTAAGACCTTCTTTCCTTCTTTGGGAACTCATGAATGCAGATTTAATGGCTGGGGCTTCAGCAGCTATCTAGGATCTTGAGGCAACATTGAAAGGGGAAGCCATGAGGTGAAAGTAATACCACGGAGCCATTTCACCAGTTCTGGACTGACTGCCTACTTCTAGGTTTCATTAATAAAAGCGAGAGAGATACCTTCTTTACTCACTACTTTTTCAGGTCTGATATGAGCCGTCATTCACAAATTCCTAACCCACACAGAAGCTGTTTCTTAACTGAGGGACATTTCAAATCATAGGTATGAAAAAGTCACATGTTTCAGGGGAGTCAAGAGAAGGTAGTCTGAAGGCTGTAGAGTATACAGGAGCTCTAATTCCCATCCTATCACCGCCTCCCTCATCCCCACACTATCACAGCATCTCTTGTTTCGCACGAAAAACACAGTTCAGGTGAGAAGTCTGGAAAAGAATGCACCCAACATTAACCACAGTATTCTTGGTTGTGTGATCACTGCCGGTTTTCAGTTTCTCTTTTTTGTTTCATCAGTTTTGGTTCCCCGCCTCCCTCCCCCGAAGTTTTCATCTAAATTCCAGTTAGTCAACACACCATGTAATATTAGTTTCAGGTATATAATACAGTGATTCAGTAATTCCATACAATACCTGGTGCTTACCACAACGCATGCACTCCCTAATTCCAATCACCTCTTTCACCCACCACACCCATCAGATTATTCTCTATAGTTATGACCTTGTTTCTTGGCTTGCTTCTTTTCCCATGTTCATCTGTTTTGTTTCTTAAATTCCACATATGAATGAAATCATAGGGCCTTTCTCTGACTTATTTCACTTAGCATTATACTCTCTAGCTCCATCCACATCATTGCAAATGTCAAGGTTTCATTTTTATGGCTGAGTAATATTCCATTGTGTATACATACCACATCTTCTTTATCTGTTCGTCTCATCAGTTTTCCAATTTATCGAGAATTCACATGTATTATGGATTTTTAGAGTTTTTAAAAGCTATTTTAGAATCATCTTGGGAAACAAAACAAACACTACTCTCTTGGGGTGCCTGGGTGGCTCAGTTGGCTAAGTGTCCAACTCTTGATTACAGCTCAGGATATGATCTCGTAGTTCATGAGATCGAATCTCACGTTGAGCTCTGAGCTGACAGTAAAGAGCCTGCTTGGGATTTTCTCTCTCTCTCTGCTCCTCCTGTGCATGTATGTGCTCTCTCTCAAAATAAACATTTAAAAATAAATTAAATATTTAATTGGCACCACCCACAGGATTTTCTTCATTTACCACAAAAATACTTTTTTCTCCGTTGCCATCACCTGGCATTATCTTTGGTTTTTGTCTTTTCCACAACTGATAGATGAAAAGTGATATCCCACTATGGTTTTCATCTGTATTTCTTTTATTAGTAGTCAACTTGAGCCCCTTTTCATATATTTGTGGCCATTTGCATTTCTTCTTCAATTTCTTTCCCACTAATGTTTTTCTGTCCATTTTTATGTTACACTATTTACTACTTATTATTAATTTTGTAAGAGCTCTGAATTTAGGGGCACCTGGGTGGCTTAGGTGGTTTAGGCGTCCAACTGGCGATTTCGGCTCAGGTCATGATCTCTCGGTTTGTGAGTTCAAGCCCTGCATCGGACCCTGGGCTGGCAGCTCAGAACCTCCTTGGGATTCTCTCTCTGCACCTACCCTGCTCTCTTGCATACTCTCTCTCTCTCTCCCAAAAGTAAATAAACTTAAAAAAACATAGCTCTGAATTTATCAGTTATGTACTCTTCGTTCAGTTTCTGTGGCTATGTCATCCCAGTGCGTTGTTTGACTAGGTTTTATGGGGCTCTTTCCTAGGCTTAACACTCGATACACAGAAACTCACGATTATTTGATACGGTCAAACTTCTCTATTTTTTCCTTTTGCCTTTGGAGATTCATGTAATGAATGGAACAGAAAGCCCATTTCTACTCCAGGGTCATACAAATATTCACTCACATTTGCGTTTAATAATTTTTAGGGGCTTTTTACATTTAAATTTTGGAGCCATCGGGGATATATTTTGATGTAGGGGAGGCAATGATTATGCTAGGACCGCACAGTTATCTTGGCCATGCTCTGAGTGGCAGAATCCATACACTTCAGGTGCTATTTAAGTAAGATGCAGGGATCCCCTGCTTCCCTCAGACTACATTCACTTCACTTTCACAAAAGACTGACGTTAGCATCCGTTAAATCCAAAGGGGAGTTTCGCTTTTGCTAAAAAAATTAATTAAAAAAATAAAAAGCTGCTACTCTACTAACGTAGGTCTTTCCAAAAAGCGAAGTGGCTTCACAGAAACTTTGGGAAAGCAGGGGATACTCTTCCCTTTTACCGTGTGGCTTATGAAAGTGTCCATGGGCACACCCTACCTTCAGGTCGTGGGGGAAGCGTGTGTTCTCATGAGCTGGTCAAGCTCCCATCCATAATGCCATACATCCGTGTCATCCGTGCCATCATGCAGAGATAGAGCGGGTCTAACAACCAACCTGATCCGCTTATACTCGTGGGAAAAATTTTTTTTAACTAAGGGACTTACTCACGTGTTGGTTCTGTGAAAAAGCCAAAAAGCAGGAGAGGTTAGAAGCTGGTATTTGTGAAGGGAGACAGAAGTACCTGGCGAGTCCAGAGGGCTAGCAGAAACACACAGTGACAGGCAAACGGAGCCCAGTGCGGAAGCATCAGGAAGAACCTGCTATACAGTTAGATGAGTGGCAGAATAAGGAAGGCAGGCCTCTGTGGGGTTAAAGCAGACAGGGGACTAATCCCCAAATAAACACATACATAGAAGATGGTGATGGAGGCCAGAAAAGCTTGGATTAATTGGCACCCCATTCTCCATACCCATTAATGGAACCATTTTCTGCTCTGTCCTTTCCAATGGAAACAAATGGGGAACAGGGTGATATCCGGGGTTTATGCATCAAGTCAACTTCCAGGGACTGTCCAGGGCGCATTCAAACTGATTACCAACCTCTGTAACAAAATATTCCTCTCCCTCACTGTGTGACTTTACAGCTACTTGGCTTCTCTAGGCCTCAGTTTCCTCACTGTGTTGAAACTCTAACCCTAAGCCTGAACCCTAAACCCGTACCCCTGAATCTGGAAGACCAGCTCTTTCAACACAGAACTTCTCTGATCCTGCTCCTTGGCCTCTTTGTCTTGGGAGCAGCATGCCTGGAAGGTTCAAGAATCCTTATCTGACAGCAGAGCTCCCCAAAGGAGGAAGGAAGGAGGAAAGGACTAGAAGTGAGGGGCCAGCTGGGAGGATTCTGGGAAGAGAAGTCCATGTGCAAATGAAAAGGGCCTAGCCATGTCGGTGACAATGGGGATAAGAAGACAGAATAGACAGAGACAGGAAAAATTTTAAAGTATCACAGAGATAGATCTGAGGAGACCTGAAAACCAAATCTGAAAACTAGCAGCCTTCGGACCTGAAGTTCACGATGGTGACCCCAGGTCACACCAGCCAGGAAAGGAAAAGTCGATCGCTTTCACACAACTTGAAAACTTTGAATAACTTTCATAAAAGCTAAAAATAGGACTCTCCACAAGTATACACCGAACAGGCACCAAAATCTTACTCAATTAGATCATCTAAGACAGAGGAGAAGGAAGAAGGTACATCTGGCTCAAAGAGCATCTTGAGAAACGATTTGTAGACATTTATAAAGCAATGTTAGAATAAAGTTTCTAGTTTAGATACAAAACTGGTCAACACTCCAAGGTGATACAAAAATCATAACATTTGGGATCTCTCTTTTTTAATTTTTTTCATGTTTTATTATTTATTTTTGAGAGACAGACAGACAGACACACGGAGCACGAGTGGAGGAGGCACAGAGAGAGGGAGACACAGAATCTGAAGCAGGCTGCAGGCTCTGAGCTGTCAGCACAAAGCCCGAGGTGGGGCTTGAACCCACGAACCCTGAGATCATGACCTGAGCCAAAGTCAGACGCTTAACCAACTGAACCACCCAGGCGGCCCTAGGATCATTTAGTGAACAGAAATTATTTGCCTCTCTACAGAAAAGACCTGGAAATACCAGGGAAATTCACGGAGTCTGAGACCTTAACTAATAGGAAATAGGGAAGCCAAACAAATACTTGTTTTTCTAAATTAGTGGTTCTCAACCAGGAGAGCTTTTGCCTTCCAGGGGACATTTGGTATTATGTGGAGACCTTTTTTGGTCACAACTCAGCAACTCTGGGAGCTGGGGTGGTTAGCATCTTGCAAGTCGAGGCCCTGAAGGGCACAGGACAGACTCCGAAATAAGAAATCATCCTGCCCCAAATATCAACAGTGTAAAGGGTGAGAAGCTCTGCCCTAGACAATCACCCGTGGATGGTCTTGTTAAAGAATGCCCTCAGAGGACTCTGTCATCATCGCGAGAGTATGTTGCCCATTGTTTTTTCTTATTCACACGTTTTAAGTAATTTATATTACCAGTAACGTCAACCATCTGCTTTCAAAGGAAGGTAGAGTTCTTTTTACAAGTATTTCACCCAAGAATTTTTTTAAAGTTTTCTCCTTAACCTGAGGAACATGAGAAAAAAAATCACTTGAACACAACGCCTCTCCCCATTTACTGAGCATCTGGTCTTCTTGAGCTCCCAAGGTAGTTTCTGTCCAAAGATGATAGGATTTTTCCAGGGAGCATGAAAGGACCCATACATTTCTTAAACAACCCCCCCTCCCAAACACAAAAAAGATGCTATGATAGAACTTGGGGAAGCAGACAGAAGTGACAGACGTACAGGTCACAGGAAGGACAGCACAGGGAGGAGAGAGGGGCCGACGGCCACACCAGTCGCCCCCCTCCGAATCCACCACCTTCCCTCCCGTTCCTGCTCCAGCCCTCTAGTTCCAAACCTCTGCCAACACCACTGTCCCCTGAGGCACCCAGGCCAGGCTTTTCAATTACATCTCAGGCTCTTCCTCTTTCCTTCCCACCTACATGAATTGACGCGTTCAGTAAAGCACGTCTGGAGCAATTACTGATTATTGCTGGGCGCTGAGCACAGAGACAACAGTGAGCAAAACTGTCTTTCAGCGGATTGCCAAGGCCCTTGGATTCCTCCTTGATTAGCTCTCCATCCTTGTCCTTTCTTACCGTGAGTCAGGCTCTCTGCAGCCACAGCCTCTTATTCCTCTGCCCCCGGTACAGCTTCGCCTGCCTTCAGATCCTCTCCCTGAAGCACAACTCTGCCCCATGTAACTCCCTGCTAAAAACAAATCCCCAGGAACTTCCCTTTGCATGGGCTTAGAGAATAAAATCCAGTCACCTTCACTCAGCCATCAGGCTCCTTCAGACTTAACTCCCAGGTTTTCTTGATTCAAAGATACTGCCTCGGAAAGCACCATTCACTACTCCCAGGACAGAGGGCAGCTGATTTTGTCAACTCCCTCATCTGCAGGTATCATAAAAGCACCCAACCACTATGTCTGTCATGCTAGATAAATATTTACCGGCCCCAAAATAAATATTCCTAAAGTCAGAAAACAAATTATGATCATCTACAGCGTGTCGTCAGAACATGTTTTTTTTTTAAGCTGCAAGTTTTTTTTTTTAATTTTATTATTTACTTTGTGAGAGAGGGAGAGGGAAAAAAAAGAGCCAGTGGGGGAGGGGCAGAGGACGGGGGGGGGGGGGAGGGGGCGGGGAGGTTGGGAACTGAGGATCCGAAGTGGGCTCTGTGCTGACAGCAGAAAGCCTGTTATGGGGCTTGAACTCACGAACCATGAGATTGTGACCTGAGCCGAAGTCAGACACTTAATTGAGCGAGCCACCCAGGCACCCCTGTGACATTTTTAATAGGTTTTTCATTTTAAAAATGAGTTTTGCTACTTCCCAACATTTAAAAATCTAAATTTAAAGTAATAAGTTCTTTGGGGGGAAAAGATATTCAAGGGAAACAGGTGCTATATTTTTAAATTCATTTTTTAAAAATTTTTTTAACATTTATTTGTTTTTGAGACAGAGAGAGACAGAGCATGAGCAGGGGAGGGTCAGAGAGAGAGGGAGACACAGAATCCGAAACAGGCTCCAGGCTCTGAGCCGTCAGCCCAGAGCCCGACGCGGGGCTCGAACTCACGGGCCGTGAGATCGTGACCTGAGCCGAAGTCGGACACCCAACTGACTGAGCCACTCAGGTGCCCCCAGGTGCTATATTTTTAAAATGATATCCTCACAAAGCTGACATTTATCGTTCATTCAACCTGTGGTGGATGCAAGGATATTCTTGGTGAACCGAATGTAGGCCTTTACCTCAAGGAATTTAACAGACAAGTGGAGAATACAAGCAGGTATTAGATTTGTGTAAGGTGCTTTGATAGGTTCTTTGGTTGCAAATATGTGGGTCAGAGAAGGCCCCTGAAAGAGGTAATATCTAGGCTGAGACCTGATATTTGTGTCTATTAATTTTTCTTTTTGTTTTATAAGGAGAAGGCTTAAAACCACGATTGTCCAATTTAAAATTTCAACCTCTTTTAGCACCTGTCACAATGTGGTCTAGATAGTCATTTAATCTCTGAACTTATACCCCGCAACCTTGCTCGTTTGGCCTGCCACCTTCTTGCAAATAAAGACTGTATCTTACTCATTATGTATCTCCAGTATCTATGATTGTGACTTGTATTTGTAGCCAATAATGTGGGTGGAACAGAATGGATAAAATGGAACAAACTGGAAACAATATATACTTTAAATTACTGAATATCTTCATGCAGTTGTGAGGCAAGCTATTTGGCAAGCAAATATTGGTAAACAAATTCAGCTAATATCTGATAAGTACTATGAACAATTATACATGAACAATTTAAACAACCCAGAAGGAATGAATAAATTCCAAGAAAAATAAAACCCACTAAGACTGAATTAGGAAGAAATAGAAAATCTGAACAGACCAATTACTAGTGAGGAGACTGAATCAGTGATCAAACGCTTCCCAAGAAACAAAAGTCCAGGACTAGATGGTTTCCCTGATGAATTCTACGCAGCATTTGAAGAATACCTTTTTTTCTCACACTATCCCAAAGTTAGAAGAGCAGGAAACACTTCCAAATTCATTTATGAGTCCAGCATTACTGTGACATTAAAATGAGACAAGGACATTACAAGAAAAAGTTACAGGCCAATATCCATGATGAACACAGATGCAAAAATCCTCAACAAAATATTAGCAAACAAAATTCAACAATACTTTAAGAGAATCACATTACACGATCAAGTTCCAGGGATACAAAAATGATTCAGTATCTGCAAATCAATCACTTTGATACACCAAATAACAAAATGAAGGATAAATATCATAGATCATCTCAATAGATACCAAAAAAGTATTTGATAAAATTCAACTTTTCTGATAAAAATTCCCAACATGGATGAAAGACCTCAATGTAAGACAGGAAGCCATCAAACTCCTCGAGGAGAAAGCAGGAAAAAACCTCTTTGATCTTGGCCACAGCAACTTCTTACTCAACACCTCTGGAGGCAAGGGAAATAAAAGCAAAAATGAACTACTGGGACCTCATCAAAATAAAAAGCTTCTGCACAGCGAAGGAAACAATCAGCAAAACTAAAAGGGAACCGACAGAATGGGAGAAGATATTTGCAAATGACATATCAGATAAAGGGTTAATATCCAAAATCTACAGAGAACTTATCAAACTCAACACCCAAAAAACAAATAATCCAGTGAAGAAATGGGCAAAAGATATGAATAGACACTTCTCCAAAGAAGACATCCAGATGGCCAACAGACACATGAAAAAATGCTCAACATCACTCATCATCAGGGAAATACAAATCAAAACCACAATGAGATACCACCTTACACCTGTCAGAATGGCTAACATTAACAACTCAGGCAACAACAGATGTTGGTGAGGATGCAGAGAAAAAGGATCTCTTTTGTATTGTCTGTGGGAATGCAAGCTGGTGCAGCCACTCTGGAAAACAGTATGGAGGTTCCTCAAAAAACTAACAATAGAACTACTCTATGACTCAGCAATTGCACTACCAGGCATTTATCCACGGGATACAGGTGTGCTGTTTTGAAGGGACACATGCATCCCCATGTTTATAGCAGCACTATCAACAATAGCCAAAGTATGGAAAGAGCCCAAATGTTCAACAATGGATGAATGGATAAAGAAGATGTGGTACACATATATACAATGGACTATTACTTGGCAATCAAAAAGAATGAAATCTTGCCATTTGTAACTATGTGGATGGAACTGGAGGGTATTATGCTAAGTGAAATTAGTCCGAGAAAGACAAAAATCATATGCCTTCACTCATATGAGGACTTTAAGAGACAAACCAGATGAACCTAAGGGGAAGGGAAACAAAAATCATATAAAAACAGGGAGGGTGACAAAACAGAATAGACTCATAAATATGGAGGACAAACTGAGGGCTACTTGGAGGGGTTGTGGGAGGGGGAATGGGCTAAATGGATAAGGGGCACTAGGGAATCCACTCCTGAAATCATTGTTGCACCGTATGCTAACTAATTTGGATGTACATTTTAAAAAATAAAAAATAAAATAAAAAAGAGCCCCCCCAAAAGAGATGGATAAACCAAATGAGATATACTTTCAAAAAAAGAATTCCCAACAAAGTGGGTTTAGAGGAATATAGTGCAACATAATTAAAGCCATATATGACAAACCCACAGCTAACATATTCAATAGTGAAAAGCTAAAAGCTTTTCCTCTGACATCAGGAACAAGATAAGGATTTACACTCTTATCACTTGTATTCAACATAGTATTCAAAGTCCTGGCCAGAGCAATTAAGCAAGAGAACAAGAAAGGCATCTAAATTGGTAAGGATGCAATACTCTCTATTTGCAGATGCCATGATACTATATATAGAAAATCCTAAAGATTCCACCAAAAAACTATTAGAACAAATGAATTTAGCAAAGTTTCAGGGTTAATATATAGAAATTGGTTGCATTTCCACACACTAATAACAAAGTAGCAGAGAGACAAATTTTAAAAATAATCCCATTTATAGAGGTGCCTGGGTTGCTTAGTTGGTTAAGCGTCCAACTCCTGGTTTCAGCTCAGGTCCTGATCTCATGGTTTGTGAGACTGAACCCTGCATTAGGCTCCATGCTGACAGCTAGAAGCCTGCTTGGTATTCTCTCTCTGCCTTTCTCTCTGCACCCCACCCCAATTGCACATACACTCTCTCTCTCAAACTTTTAAAAAATAAAAAATTATCCCATTTATAATTGGATGAAAAATAATAAAATACCTAGAAATAAATTTAGCCAGGGAGGTGAAAGAACTCTGTTCTTAAAACTATAAGACACTGGGGTGCCTGGGTGGCTCAGTTGGTTAAGCGACCAACTTCGGCTCAGGTCATGATCTCACAGTTGGTGAGTTCGAGCCCTGCATCAGTCTCTGTGCTGACAGCTCAGAGCGTGGAGCCTGCTTCGGATTCTGTGTGTCCCCCTCTCTTTGCCCCTCCCCTGCTCACACTCTGTGTCTCTGTCTCTCATTAATAAATAAAAAACGTTAAAAATATTTAAAAAAATTAAGACACTGATGAAAGGAATTGAAAACAACACAAATAAATGGAAAGATGTACCATGCTCATGGACTTAAAGAATTGATATTGTTAAAATGTACATACTAGCCAAAGCAATCTATATATTTAATGCAATTCCTATCAAAATACCAGTAGTATTTTTAACAGAACTAGAATAAATAATCCTAAAGTTATATAGAACCATGAAAGCCAAAGTAAGCTTGAGAAAGAAAAACAAAGCTTGAAGTACCACAATCCCAGATTTCAAGGTATACTACAAAGCTATAGTCATCAAAACAGTGTAGTACTAGCACAAAACCAGACACATAGATCAATGGAACAGAAGACAATGCCCAGAAATAAACCCACACTTATATGGTCAATTAATCTACGACAAAAGAGGCAAGAATATACACTGGGGAAAAGATAGTCGCTTTAAAAAATGGTGCTGGGAAAACTGGACAGCTAGAAAAGAATAAGACTGGATCGTTTTCTTACACTATACACAAACAGAAGGTGGAATCAAGACCTAAATGTGAGACTTGAAATCATGAAACTCCTCAGAAAAAACATAGGCAGTGATCTCTTGGACATCGGCCTAGCATCATTTTTCTAGATATGTCACCTCAGGCAAGGGAAACTAAAGCAAAAGAAACTACTACAACTATACCAAAATAAAAAGCTTTTGCACAATGAAAGAAACCATCAACAAAATGAAAAGACAATCTGCTGAATGGGAGAAGCTATTTGCAAATGATATATCTAAGAAGGGTTAATATCCAAAACATGTAAACAAGTACTACAATTCAACATGAAAAAACAATCTGATTAAAAAAGAGGCTGAGGTCCTGAATAGACATTTTTCTATAGAAGACATAGAGATGGCCAACAGACACATGAAAAGATGCTCAACATCTTTAATCAATGGGAAATGTTAATCAAAACCACAATGAGATATCACCCCACACATGTCAGAATGGCTAATACCAAAAAGACAAGAGGGACATCTGGGTGGCTCAGCTGGTTGAGTGTCCGACTCTTTGGCTCAGGTCATGATCCCACGGTCATGGAATCAAGCTCCAGGTCAGACTCTGCACTGAGCGTGAAGCCCGCCTCACATTCTGCCTCGCCCCCTTTGCCTCTCCCCAGCTCATGTACATGCTCTCTCCCTAAAATAATAATAAAAAGAAAGACCAGAAAAAATAAGAGTTAACAAGGATGCAGTGAAAGGGAAATCTTCATGCTATGTTGGTGGGAATGTAAACTGATGTAGCCACTGGGAGACAGTATCGAGGTTCCTTAAAAAAACAAAACAAAAATGAAAATGCCATATGATCCAATAATTCCACTGCTGGGAATTTACCCAAAGAAAACGTAAACACTAATTCAAAAAGATATATATATATATATATATATATATATATATATATATATATATATATATATATATATATATATCCCTATGTTTACTGCAGCACTAATTAAAATAGCCGATATATGGAAGCAACCTAAACGTCCATCAATAGATGAACGAATAAGGAAGATATAGTATCTATACACACAATGGAATATTACTCAACCATAAAAAGAATGAGACCTTGCCATTTGTGACAACATAGATGCACTAGAAGGTATTATGCTAAGTGAAATAAATCAGACACACAAAAAAGACAAATACCACACGATTGCACTTATATGTGGAACCTATAACACACACACACACGCCAGAAACAGTTTCCTAAGCGTAGTGAATAAACTAGTGGTTTCCAGAGGGTTGTGGGAATGGCAAAATAGATGAAAGGGATTAAGAGGTATAAATGTCCAGTTATAAAATTAAGTCAGTCACAGGGATGTAAAGTACAGCATGGTGAATACAGTTAATAATATTGTAGTAACTTTTTTTTTTTTTTACTTTTTTTAACGTTTATTTATTTTTGAGACAGAGAGAGACAGAGCATGAACGAGGGAGGGGCAGAGAGAGAGGGAGACACAGAATCGGAAATAGGCTCCAGGCTCTGAGCCATCAGCCCAGAGCCCGACGCAGGGCTCGAACTCATGGATCGCGACATCGTGACCTGAGCTGCAGTCGGACGCTTAACCGACCGAGCCACCCAGGCGCCCCAATATTGTAGTAACTTTGTATAGTGACAGGTGGTAACTGCGCTTAGGGTGAGCACTGTGTAATATATAGAATTGCCAAATCACTACGTCCTACACCTGAAACATAACATTGTATGTCAATTATACTTCAATTTTAAAAAGAAAAAAGAAAAACACCTACTATCTATCTACAACGTAAGATCATTCAGCCATAAAAAAGGAAATCTTGCTATTCGTAAAAACACAGATGGAACCTGAGGGCATTATATTAAGCGAAATAAGTCAGAGAAAAACACTGTATGATCTCACTTATATGTGGAATTTGAATAAACAAACAAAAAAACAACTAACTCTTGAGTACAAAGAATAGATTGGTGGTTGCCACCGGCAAGAGGTATGGGGTGGGAGAAAGGCGTGAGGGTGGTCAACAGGTACAAACTTCCCGTTATAAGTCACAGGGTTGTAATATACAGCCTGGGGACTGGAGTTAATAATATTGTACTGTATATTTGAAAGCTGCTAAGAGGGGAGTTCTTAAAAGTTCTGGGGAAACGAATTGTAACTATGTGAGGTGACAGGAGTTTGCTAGGCTTATTCTGGTGACAATTTCACAATATATGCAAGTTTCAATCATCATGCTGTACACCTGAAACTAATATAATGTTATATGTCTACTTTATGGCAATAAAACAACCATCAATCACCACCCAGTCCCCACTTCACAGCTGTGAGATCCTGGACAAGTTGCTTAATTCCTCTGAGGCTTAGTTTCCTGGTCTCCAGAGTGGCGGTGTAGGGGAGGAGAGGGTGGGAAAGGATAAAAAAAGCAAACCAACTGTTTCCTAGAGTTTTGCATATTAACAAGGCCCAATGTCTTCACAGTCATAGAGGCTCAATCAATGAAACGCAGTGTGGATTATTCTCAAAAAGTAGAATCTGATAAGTTCAATCAAGTATTTTCTTTTTCTTCGCTGAGCTGATCTTATCAAGACCACTTTTCTGCAGGCAATTTGCTACCTCGCACTCTCTATGGCACAGTTGTCACAGAATGGAGAAGGGTTAAATAGAACTACACACCCTCCACCTTTCTCGAGCGCTATGCATAAAACCCGGCAATGGGAAGGGAGGCAGTAAGCGTACACTGGTGTGTGAGAGAGACTGAGCTCTTTTATTCAGTAGCTGAAAGGTATGAAGAGCCGGTTGTTTAACTTTACTCCTCTTACTTCACACAATGTGCCAAATCCAGTTCTCAGGCAATGCTTACTTGTACCTGTGCAAAATAAACATGGAAGTCTCTGTCACAAGCGCCCTGATCATTTCTGGTGAACCACTGTTTACCTCTGCCTAGACAAGGCAGGCGAAAAAGCCCTGTGAAAAGGAACGGATTAAGACCACGGGAAATTCAAGTCAAGTCTGAAGCGATCATTTAAATTTATTTAAATGTATGGGGCGCCTGGGTGGCTCAGTCGGGTTAAGTGGACGACTTCTGCTTAGGTCATGGTCTCGCTGTTGGCGTTTGAGCCCCCGTATTGGGCTCTGTGCTGACAGCTCAGAGCCTGGAGCCTGCTTCAGATTCTGTGTCTTCCTCTCTCTCTCTGCCCCTCCCCCACTCACACGCTGTCTCTCTCCCCCTCTCAAAAGTAAACATTTTAAAAAATGTATTTCAATATATCAGCTTGGACTAGTAGTACTATGTAAATAGGACTATGTAGGTGTGGTGGAACAGGTGGACCTTTAGACCAGGTGCAATCCCATCATCCCGCATTGGCTCTGCCTGTGTTCTCCTGAGACTGAGGGCTAAGGAGACCCATGCCTCCCAAGAAGGAGATGACCACCAGAAATGTCTCACTTAGAAGCTTGAAGCTACTTTTCATGTCTTTTCCTAATTGCCACATTTCTTTGAATCGAAGATACTGTTGGTCATAGGATCTCTTGTTATTTGATGACCCGCCGAGGAAGAACAAAGGCTGCCATGAAAGCCAGACAGAGCTTTCTGGTCATTTAGAATGTTTTTGCTTAAAGAGCTCCTTCACACTTACTTCGGCTCAAATGCCAGTGCTCAGCGTCTTGCCTTCCCTGGAACCGTTAACACTGACAGTATAATTTTTGAGGCTGTTGAAGAACTGAAGGGTTTAGGTAGCATTTCGTAGTTGACTACATTTGTAGTTTTAGTTTGGGGCCCAACTCAATCACTCGTCTCTGGAAATTGAGCAACTTCTGTTCAAAATCCATAGGAAGCTCCTAAAAGATGACTGATCAACTCCTTAATGACGGCTCAATAATGATGCATGAATTAGTCACACAAGTCATTGCTTTGAAACTTGTTCTGAAGAATTTGGCAATTCTTCCTGCTTTTGGGTTCAGTGCTTGGCCTAGGAAAGTGTCTGTAACAAGTTGTTATGGCCTTATAGCTAATCCTCTTTCTAATCTCTCACATGGGGCACCTGGGTGGCTCAGTCGGTTGAACATCTGACTTCGGCTCAGGTCATGATCTCACAGTTCATGAGGTGGAGCCCCGCACTGAGCTCGCTGCTCTCAGCATGGAGCCCACTACAGCTCGTCTGTACCCTCGCTCTCTGCCCCTCCCCTACTCATGCTCACTCTTAAAACTAAACAGTAAAAAAAAAAGATTCTATAAAAAAAAATAAACAAAATATTTTGTTGGTGCCTGGCAAGAAAATATCAGATTTGGGTCATTCCTCCAACGATGAACATTTGCTTCTCTAATATGTGATCTATGCCCTTGTACCTTTTTGTAATGCCATACAGTGGTGATGGCTTTATGGATGTACGTATGTGTGCAGAGGAGGAGAAAGTATACTTGAAACGTGCTGAGTTTACTGTATGTCAATCATATCTCAGTCAAGCTGCTTTTTAAGAAGCATTGTAAATCACCAGGGGATGAATGGATAAACAAAATATGACATATACATATAATGGAATTTCATTCAGCCTTAGAAAGGGAGGAACTTGTGACAAATGCTGTAACATGGATTAATCTTAAGACATTATGCTAAGTGAAATAAGCCGGTCACAAAAGGACCAATACTGTATGAAGCCACTTAGATGAGTTACCTAGATGAGTCAAAATTCAGAAAGGAGGTGGACAGTGCTTACCAGGATGGGAAGGAGATGAAAACGGGATTAGTGCTTAATGGAGAGCATTTCAGTTTGGCATGATGAAAAAGTCCTGGAGATGGATGGTGGTGAGGGTTATACAACAATACAAATGCACCTAATGCCACTGAACTGTACAGTTAAAAGTGGTTACAATGGTAAATTTACTAAACTCAATATGTATCTTTCCAACAAGTACCTAACTCTGTCCAAGAGACAATGTGAATAGTGATGCCCAGGTTTACCTGCATGTCCTGTACATGCTAGCTACAGCAGGTTGTAGGAGGTCAACAGGGATCAATGAATACTGTTGATGCTAAGAGGTCTTAAACTGGGAAAAAACATGTATCTTAGAACTGATGAAATATATGGGAACGCCGGGTGGCTCAGTAGGTTAAGCATCTGAGTCTCGGTTTCAGATGGCTGAGGTCATGATCTCACAGTCCATGAGTTCGAGCCCCACATCAGGCTCTGCCACTTAAAAACAGAATTGATGAAATATGATTCTTTTTATTGTTTTAAGTTTATTTATTTATTTTTGAGAGAGACAGAGAGAGAACACAAGCAGGGCAGGAACAGAGAGAGAGAGAGAAGAGACACAGAATCTGAAGCAGGCTCCAGGCTCTGAGCCATCAGCACAGAGCCCAATTCAGGGCTGAAACTCACCAGCTGTGAGATGATGACCTTGAGCTGAAGTTAGGCACTCAACTGACTGAGCCACCCAAGCTCCCCATGACTTTTTTTTTTTTTTTCAGAGTGCGAGCACGAAAGCACAAGTATGTAAGATGGGCAGAGAGAGAGGGGGAGAGAGAGAATCTGAAGCAGGCTCCACACCCAGGGACTCAATTCCATGACTCTGGGATCATGACCTAAATTGAAATCAAGAGTTGGATGCTTAACCAACTGAGTCACCCTGGCTCCCCGATAAAATAGGATTTTTAAAACTACAATAATTAGGGGCACCTGGGTGGCTTAGTTGTTAAGCGTGTGACTTTGGCTCAGGTCATGACCTCATGGTCTGTGAGTTCGAGCCCCTTGTTGGGCTCTGTGCTGACAGCTAATACATCTTATGTGAAAAGAACGGTTGACCCCCATCTATTTCAAATACTCCTACAAGAAGAGGCCCAGCCCCTTGATTCCGCTGTGCATTTCATTCATATTGGTCAAATAAAAAATAAAGAATTGTTAACACTGCCCGAAGTAAATTTTACACTATCAGCTTCTTTTTACTTAAAATTTTGACCATTTCTTAATTCAGTACCACAAATAGTTATTGACAGCTTCCAGATAGGTAAAGGTGGCGACATGTTTCTGCTTTTAATCTGCGGCTTAATACTACATCATATGCATTCTATTATTTTTTCGTAAATATCCTCAAATTAATACAGACAATTCTTCATAGTGTCCCTGCTACTCACACTTAACACTCGTCTAGGAGCTATAGAAAGAGATTGCTACTTGAGAGGAAGAAATTGGCCCCTCTAAAATAATATAGCAGTTTGAGTAGATAAGAGTAGTGAGTGGTTACAGAAAGAGATAAACGGCTAGAAATAAAATAGATCCCTGGTGACTTACTTGACTAACAGTGTAAGCTTTTTCAAAGACACGTTAATTGCTTTTTCAAAGAGCCCTTTTCAAGTTTGCTGACTTACAATTACAGGGGCCACCTTTTCCTTACGGGGTAGCATAGCGTCTGTTTGCTTTATCTCAGTGTTATCTTTCTCCTCTGCTGAAACCAGGGGACACTCTGAAGGGATCTAAGGTCATAATCATTAAGAAAAGAAGTTCTATGTTTTGATGTGGTAAGACACTCTGTCTGTGGGACCGCCCGACCGTCGGAGGTGTTCTCTCCTTCCTTCCAGGGAGGCAGTTCTTATAAAGCAATCTCAGAATATTGTAACATTCTGGGCCTCTTTTTGTCCCACAGCAAAACATGGCACAGGCAGACCTGCTTAGTGTCATAGGACAATCGTGCAGAGTACTATAGTCAACAGCTCCGTTCTTTGGCTCACGGTCTCCTACTGGTGTTCCTCACCCTGTGCAGACCACTACTGACAGCCTCCAGACTCGGTTCTCTTGTTTCCTGATAAATATCAGGAAGTCAGAGTTTCTATCTGCTAACTCTCCTGTGAGTAGTTCTTCAGCCCTGTCCCTGACTGTCCTGGGGGGCATCCCTCCTTACCCCCACCCCCAGCCACTGCCTACAGCTCCACTTCCCTCTCCTCAGGCACCAGGGGAAGGTTGACCTCGTTGTCCGCCAAGAAACCACCCCACAATATCCTCCAGGTAGATCAGACTACACGGAAGGATTTGGAAGAAACCCAAAGGAATTCAGTGTCGAAGGGGTATGATTAAAACTATGTGCCCAGGAAATTAAACTCCTTATGAAGGCCCCCGCCCCCAACTCCTAATTTAGATCTCCTACTCACCTCCTATCCCCTCTGCCTTCCATCCAAAATGCCAAGGCCTTCTACTAGTAGGGACTGATCTGACTCCAGAACCCCCTGCCCTGTACTTGGGGCACACTTTCCACAGTCTGATCCGGAATCATACCTCGGAGAGCATGAGGTGGAAATGCTGGAGCATGTGGTTTGGCAGGATATTCGGGGGATACCCATTTTCACCCCCAATCCTTCAGGGATAGACTCTGCAGTTGTAATTTTCAGACACCCCGCTCTCTTCTGTCAACAGTCCAGCACAGAACACAGAGAAATAATAGTTCTGAGACAATATAGTGTAAATCTCAAAGGAGAAAGAGAATGTGTCTCCCAATTGTCTCACACTTTCCAAGTTACCTCCCTCTCACAATATGGCCAATAGCTAGCTGTATTATGCAAAGCAGCTTTAGTTCCTTCTCTGTGTTCGCTGCTTTCCAAAAGGGGCATAATTTGGTTAGAGTAATGCCTTGAGTCTTGCAAATTTGAAAGTCAAAGCTTTCAAATTTGTAACACAAAAATGTGACTACATTTTAAGTCCAATACCTTCTCTATATATTCTGAGAATGTGTCTGGGCGGAGTGTTGAAAGAAGATACATTTTATCCTTCTGGTTGCAGATTGAGTAGTCAGACCGTATTATCGCCCTTGTGAAGTGTCTGATATTCTTCTGTCAGGATATGAAGAGAACAAAAGAAAGGGGATGTCTGTAAAATTTCTATAAAGCAGTCATTCTATATTGTATATGGGGTATTTTCTATGCAATTATGTAAATTATACATACATGAATTACATGTGTAACAATTACATATATGTGTTTATAGGTATATGAGTGTGTATATAAGTATGTGTGTGTGTGTGTATATGGATATAGTATTGTATATATACAATACTCTTCAAGAATATAAACCCTTTGTATATTTGTAATTAAAAGTATATTGGCCTGGGGTAGGCCCCTAACTTGGCATAATTGCACAGATTCCTGAAAGAATAATGTAGGAACCCTGATTTCTAGGAAATAGCTTCTCTGAGCTTTTTTGCAATTTCTGTAAGAGAGCATGAGCCTTCTGCTGAGTAACTGAGCCCTCTGGGCAAAGCTCTCCACAAATGGTGCAACATGGCTTCTTCATTTGGGGCCTCGGTATGAGCTCGCACTGTATTTACTCTGGGGTGCTGACCCATCTGGTGTTAGGGATTGGTCAGCTGTCTGTCTGAATCACTGAGGAGCCTGGGGAGGGAGGCTAATTATCCTCATGAAAGTTGGAGACAGGGACAGTTATGCTTAGGAATGAAAGAGTAAAAAATGACATTGCCTCCAGGCCCTATGGGAGGGGCAATTTTAAATACAGAGGAGAATCAGGTGGTCAATTCCAGTGACCTCAAAGTGCCAGGTCAGGTCCTCTGAGCTGCAGGCTCAGGGTTGAGCATACAAGGTGATGACTGGGGAAAGCACCTATGAGGGATAAAGGGAGAGTGACCAGAAGTCAGCAGGTGCTTTCAGACAGCAATTTAGGTCCAACACTTGTCAACAGGAAGAGGGAAGGAAGGGTTATGTAGAAAGAGCACCAGTCCACAAACTTCTGACCAGCATGGTAACAAGTCCCCAAGTCAAAGCTGCCTATTAGACAAATCCCGTAGTGGGCACGAAGAGTGAGTCTGCCGTCAATTAAGCATCCAACTTCAGCTCAGGTTATGATCTCATGGCTCGTGAGTTCGTGAAGTCGAGCCCCACATTGGGCAGTGTGATGACAGCTCAGAGCTTGGAGCCTCCTTCAGATTCTGTGTCTCCCTTTGTCTCTGTCTCTCTGTCTCTCTCTCTCTCCCCTCTCTCTCAAAACTAAACATTAAAAAAAAAGTTTCCACACATATTCCTCCCTGCCCCTATTTTGTGAAAGCAGCTCTGAGATCTTCTGATGACTGGGGTCAATATTCCTGCTAAGATGAGGGCTCCGCTTCTCACTAGGAGAAGGATTAGGATGTGAGCAGCTCAAAGTGTCCTAGTGACAGAGGCAGGTGATCAGCTTTGTGTCCTGGCAAGAGCACATCCCCAGTGGGAACAGGACCTTTAGCCCTGCAGAACCCATGGCGGAGGGAAGAGAAATGCAATGTCTGCCCATGGGTCCCCAGGCACCTGTTTCCACATTCCACTTCTGTTACCACCTATGTCCATTTTAGTCCTCCAAAACACAGAAACAAAATTAAACATACAAGAGCTTTATTGGGGGGAATGCCCAGAAAGGGGAGAGGGCAAAAATAGGCATAGGCAGGGAGAGACTTCAGATCACAAAGCAATTCTGACATTTTTGCAAGGGGAGGGTGATGAACATGTTCTATGCCTTGATTGCATTCATCAGAGCTGAGAGAATAATACACTGAAGAACTGAGCAGTTCATTATATATAAATTATACCTTAGTAGAAATATTTTTTAAACATGAGATCCACTTTAACAAAAGAAAACTATACCATGGTAGAAGACAACACGGATGAATTCCTAGATAATCTGGGCATAGAAAAAGACTTTCTAATAAAGACTCAAAGTCTGGATGCCATAAAAAAAAAAAAGACTGATATATTTAAATACATAAGTATAAAACGCATTGCATAAGGAAAATCAGACCAAAAGCAGAGCAAAAGGGTAAATGACATGGAAAGAAAATATTTCCCACATATGTCACAACTCAAGATCAATATGAATAAACGAATCGTTTTAAAATAGAGGAATAAAGGACCAAAATTGAATAGAAAATATGCAAAAGGTATGAATAGAAAAATCATAAAAAGACATAAAAAAGGCTCTTAAACAGGCGAAAAGGTATTTCACTTCACTGATAATAAGAACAATGCTAATTAATAATTCCAAACCTTGATAATACATATACTGGTGAGGTGTGGGGAAACAGGTGCTCTCAAACACTTCTAGAGGGACAGCAAAATGGCATAACCTCTGTGGAGGGAAATCAGGAGATAGCTAATAAAACTACATATACATTTATGCTCTGATCCAACAACTCTCATAGGAATTGGCACTGGAGGTACGTACCCATCAATTCCAAATAATGTGCACGTTTAGTCAGCGCGGTATTATTGATGAGTGCAACATACTTTAAACTACGTAAATGGCCAAAGGGAGAGGTTTGCACTATGGTTCAGCAACAAAATGGATCCGCTGCTGCTGTCAAAAGGACCAAGGAAGACCTCCCTACGGAGGTGGAACGCATTCTAGGATATACAGTCAAGTGAAAAAAAAAAGCATGCTAACTCTTCTTTATACTAAAGAAAGGAGAATAAGAAATTGAGGAGAGAGAAAAGACGGCAGAGTAGAAGGATCCGGAATGTACCGCTTCCCACACACAGAGGCGACCCCTGCAGGTATCGTACCTCGCTCTGAAGATGATCTGAAGGCAGGCAGGAAACGTTCTCCACAGCTGAAGTCGTAAAGACAAGGCCACACCGGGAAAGGCAGGAAGGGAACCAGACCACAGGTATGGCTGCTAACAAGTAGGAGGGAGACCACAACCACAGAGGAGCAAGGGGACCAGACCCCAGACGGGTAAGCAGCACACACGGATTCTGGAAATCAGTGCCTGACTTTGAAAATCGGTGGGGCTTAACTCCAGGAGGGCACAGGGCTATGAGAAACCAAGTCCCTGCTTTTAAAGAGCCGGCAACGGCAGGAGACCCAGCACAGGAATAGAAGCTTGAAAAGCACCAGGGTTACGTGTGAATGAGATTTATTGGCAATCTTAGGATATGTGCCAGAGAGACAAGGATCTATAGAAGATTTTTCCAGAAACAGAAGTGCTGACACGTGGCCTCCTTTCACCTAGATACCCAGATGCCTGCAGAAGCCACTTCTGACACTCTCCATCTCCCTTGGCAGCACTGTTTGCCCCACCCCAGCATTCCCCTGCAAACCCATCTCATACAATCTCCCCACCCCAGCTTGTTCCCACCCTGCCACCCCTGGCAGGCACCCTCAGTTGAGACCAGAATTTCTCCAAAGTGACTATTGCCCCACAAGACGCAATGGGCAGCCCCAGCCAGGACTGATGCCCCTCCAAAAGCAACGCCTGCCCTAGGGAGGTGGGGAGCTAACCCGACCACCAGTGTTGCCCAAAGTAGCTACTGCCAGGCCTCTCACCTAGCCATGCCTGGGGCAGGCCCTCCTCTCCGGTGCATCTGCAGTGGTTGTGACCAATCATTGCACACAGCCAGGTTGAGGGCTGGCCCCACCACCCACAAGCACAGGCACAGTGACTGCAGTAGGGCTGAGCCCAGCCACATGGGAGATAAGCCCTGCCCATAAGAGTGCCAGCAGCAGTTGTGGCTAATGCTCAACAGGAAGGCACAACAGAAACGCAGCCCACACAGGGGACATGCCCACAGTGCCTGATTCTGGTGACCGGGGGAGATTTTACTACAAACCACCACAGGGTGCCTTCTCCATAAGGCCCCTACTTTCAAGACCCAGAGGCATAGATGACCTAATCCAATATACAGAGGCAAAGAGAATCAGACAAAATGAGGAGACAGAGGGATACTTTCTAAGTGAAACAAGATAAAGCTACATTAAAAGAGTTAAACAAAACCGAACGAAAAACTCTACCTGATAAAGAGTCCAAAGTAACGGAGGGACGTCTGGGTGGTTCAGTCAGTTGAGCATCCGACTTGGGTTCAGGTCATGATCTCACAGGTGGCGAGTGTGAGCCCCGTGCTGGTCTTATGCTGACAGCTCAGAGCCTGTAGCCTATGTCAGATTCTGTCTCTGTCTCTCTCTCTGTGTCTCCCCTGCTCACGCACTCTCTCCCTCAAATATAAATAAACATTAAAAATTTTTTTAAAAAGGAGTTCAAAGTAATGGAATTAAAGATACTCACTGGACTTAAGAGTGAATCCACTGAAAACTTCAACAAAGATAGAAAATATAAAAAGTTACCAGTCGGAACTGGTATGACAGTTCTGAAGAATACAATGACTGAAATGAAAAATACACTGGAGGAAATCCATAGAAGATTAGAGGGGGCAGAAGAATGAGTCAATGAGCTGGAAGACAAGGTAATGGAAAACAATCAAGCTGAGCAGCAAAAAGAAAAAATATTTTTTAAACATGAGAATAGGGTGACTTCTGTGACAACTTCAAGACATTTGCATACTAGGGGTCCCAGAAGGAGAAGGCAAAGATAAATAAAGGGGCAAAAAACTTACTTGAACGAATAATAGCTAAAAACGTTCCGAATTTGGGAAAGAAAGAGACATCAAGGTCGAGGAAGCATAGAGAGTACCAAACAAGATAAATTCAAAACAGCCCACAACAAGACATAATAATTAAAGTGGCCAAAAATAAAATCTTAAAAGTAACAAGAGAAAGCAAACACCTATGTACAAGGAAATCGTCATAAGGCCACAGAATGATTTTTCAGCAGAAACTGTCAGGCCAGAAGGGAATGGCATGAAATTTTCAAAGTGTTGAAAGAAAAATCATAAAGCAAGAATATTCTCTCCAGCGAGTTTATCATCCAGAACTGAAGAAGAAATAGTTTCCCAAACAAAAGTTAAAGGAGTTTGTCACCACTAAACCAGTCCTACAAGAAATGTTAAAGGGACTTCAAGTGGAAAGAAAAGGTCATCACTGGAAGAAGCGTATGAAAGGAAAAACATACAGCAGGAAAATCACTTAGTAGATCACTTAGATCACTTATAAAGCTCGTACGAAGGTTACACATAAAAGTAGTATAATCATTTACATCTACAAAAATTAGTCAAAGGATGTACATAATAAAGAGATGTAAAATATGACATCATATACACAAAATGTGGAGGAAAGAGTTTAAAAAGTAGTTATTGTAGGGGTGCCTGGGTGGCTCAGTCGGTTGGGCGTCTGACTTCAACTCAGGTCATGATCTCACACTCAGTGAGTTCGAGCCCCGCATCAGTCTCTGTGCTGACAGCTCAGAGCCTGGAGCCTGCTTCGGATTCTGTGTCTCCCTCTCTCTCTGCCCCTCCCCTGCTCATGCTCTGTCTCTCTCTGTCTCAAAAATAAATAAAAACATTTAAAAAAAATTTTTCAAGTAGTTATTGTAGAATGTGTTTGAACTTAAGTGATCATCACCTTAGTATCAACTGCCATATATAAAGGATGTTAAAGAGATGCACAAAAAATGGAGAGAAAGAGAGTCAAGCTGAACACTAAAGAAAGCCAATCCCAAGGAAAGAGAACAAGAAGGAGGAGAGGAGAACCCCAAGAACAGCCAGGAAACAATTAACACAATGGCAGTATACACATCAATAATTACTTTAAACACAGCTTAAATGCTCCAATCAAAAGATATAGTGTGGCAAAATGAACTTTTTAAAAACCCATCTATATGCTACTTACAAAGACTCACTTCACACCTAGACACATATAGATGGAAACTGAAGGGATGGAAAAAGATATCCCACACAAAGGAAAAAAAAAAAACAAAAAACAAAAGCTGAGGAGGCAGTACTTCTATCAGACAAAACAGACTTTAAAACAAAGGCTGTATAAGCAATAAGGAGCATTACATAATGATAAAGAGATCAATTCAACAAGAGTACCTAACAGTTGTAAATATGCACCCACATAGGAGCACCTAAATACGTAAAGCAAATATTAAGACATAAATGGAGAAGTTGACAGTAATGCAATAAGAGCAGGGGACTTTAACACCCCATTTACATCCATGGATAGTTCATCTAGACAGAAAAATCCATAGAGAAACAGTGGCTTTGATTGACACATTAGACCAGATGGGCTTAGCAAATATATTCAGAACATTTCATCCCCAAAACAGCAGAATACAAATTTTTTTCACCTGCTCATGGAAGATTTTCCAAGATAAATCACATTAGGCCACAAAACAAGTTTGAAGAAATTTAAGAAAACTGACATCACATCAAGCATCATTCCTGACCACAATAATACAAAACTAGAAATCAATTACAAGAAAGGAACTGGAGGAAAGACACATGGAGACTAAACACGATGCTACTTAGCAGCAAATGGGTCAAAAAAGAAATGAAAGAAGAAATAAATACCTGGAGACAAATGAGAATGGAAACACTACACTTCAAAATCTTTGGGATACAGCACAAGCAGTTCTAAGAGAGATGTTTATAGATCCATGCCCACCTTAAGAAACAGTACAAAACTCAATCTAGCCTTCCACCTAAAAGGAATAGAAAAAGAAGAACAAAGCCCAAAATTGGTAGATGGAAGCAAATACTAAAGATCACACGTAAGAGCGACTTAAAAATATTAGCAAAAATCAATGAAGCTGAGAACTGGTTCTTTGAACAGATACACCAAATTGATAAACCTTTACCCAACGATACATGATACACCACATCAGTAAAATGAAGGATAAAGATCATCTGATCATTTCAATAGATGCAGAAAAAGCATGACAAAACTCAACATCCATTCATGATTAAAACTTTCAAAAAAGTGGGTATAGAAGGAATACCCCTCAATATAATCAGGAAATATATGACAAATACACTGCTAACATCATACTCAATGGTGAAAACCTGCAAGCTTTTCCTCTAAGATCAGAAACAAGGCAACAATGTCCACTCTCACCGCCGCTAAGCAACACAGTGCTGGAAGTTTTAGCCACAGCAATCAGACAAGAAGAAGAAAAAAAAGGCATCTGAGGGGTAAGTAAAACTGTCAGTTTGCAAATGACATGATACTATCTATAGAAAACCCTAAAGACTCCACCAAAAAAAAAAAAAAACTGTCAGAATAAGTGAATTCAGTAAAGTTGCAGGATACAAAATTAATATATAGAAATCTGTTGCATTTCTGTACACTAAGAACAAAATAGAAACGTAGAAAGCGATTCTAATACGATTGCATGAGAAAGAACAAAATATCTAGGAATAAATTTAATTAAGGAGATGAAAACCTGTACTCTGAAAACTGTAAGACATTGATGAAAGAAAGTGAAGACAACATTAACAACCACAAAGATACTCTATGTTCATGGATTCGAAGAATATTGTTAAAATGTCCATACTACTCAAAGCAATTCACAGATTTAATGTAATCCCTATTCAAATACTCTTTTTCACACACCTAGGAAAAATAATCCTAAAATTTGTAAGGAACCTCAAGAGACTCTGAATAGCCAAAGCAATCATGAGAAAGAAGAACAAAGCTAGAGGAATCAAGATCCCAGGTTTCAAACGATAATACAAAGTTACAGTAATCAAAACATTATGGAATGGGCACAAAAAAAGACACAGAGATCAATGGAACAGGAGAGAGAGCCCAGAAATAAACCCACACTTATATGGTCAATTAATCTCTGACAAAGGAGGCAAGAACATACAATGAGGAAAAAGTCTGTTCAACGTATGGTATTGGGGAAAGTGGACAGCTGTATGCCAAAGAATGGAACACTTTCTTTCCCTATACACAAACTCAAAATGGATTAAAGACCAAGTGACTTGTGGGAGCAAACTTGTGGACATGAGCCTTAGCAACATTTTTCTGAATAGGTCTCCTCAGGTAAGAGGAACAAAAGCAGAAACAATTAGAACTATGCCAAACCAAAAGATTTTGTACGGCAAAGGAAAACATATACAAAAAGAAAAGGCAACCTACTGAATGGGAGAAGCTATTTGCAAATGATAAATCTGATAAGGGGTTAATATCCAAAATATAGATTTAAAAAAACATACAGCTCAATGCCAAACAAACAATCCGAGCCAAATACAGGCAGAGAAACTGAATAGACATTTTGCCAAGGACAACATATGGCTGTCCAACAGACACATGAAAAGATGCTCAACATCACTAATCACCAGGGAAATGCAAATAGGAATCACAATGAATTATCACCTTATACCCTTCAGATGGCTCAAATCAAAAGGATAAATAACAAGTGTTTGTGAGAATGTAGAGAAAAAGGCACTGTCTTGCACTGTTGGTGAGAAGGTAAATTGGTGCAGGCACTCTGGCAAACAGTAGGGAGTTTCCTCAAAAACCTAAAAAAAGAAGTGCCACAGGGTCTACTCATTCCACTTCTGGGTATTTACAAAGAAAACAAAAACACTCGTTTGAAAAAGACATATGCAACCCTATGTTTTCTGTTAGTCTGAACGTGCCTTTTTAAAAAAAAAAATAAATAAATAAAAGCAGTCTGAATGTAATTTTTGTCAAAAAATAAAAAGACTTTAAAATCCAGTTAAGTATTATACGAAGAGGAAAGACCAGAGGAGAGAGAAACAGGAGGGAAATGATACGGAGTGGAGACAGCCCCTCCACTTCTTTTCCACCACTGCCCCCAATGTCTCTTTCACTGAGGCACGGGGGTGTGGGGTGTCGTAGCAGGCCAGGGGATACATGAAGCCACACGGGAGTGTGACTTGATGATACCAGGGTTAATGTATATAGAAAGAGAAAAACAAATTATGGAGTGCAAATGAACTATGCATGAATTTTTATAAAACCCTTCACTGCTGGAACCAATCGAGTCACCAGCGAGGGCTTCTTTTGCCTGGGCTGCAGAAACCCAGGGTTGTCCAACCTTGCTCCCCTGATAGGAGAGCACACAAGACACGTGACTGAGGCCAGTACACAGAGCAGAGGACTAGAACGAAAGCTTCTGCAGCAGTGATTTGCCATCTCTAGGATTTATGCCGAAGGCAGTTTTGTAGATGGAGTTGGACCACCAGGTCCTGGCCAGCCTCAGGCAAAGCCACACAGCTTGGCTTCTAGGCACTGAGGGTCAGAGCAGCCAACTATTTGCCTCACTGCTTCAGTTCTAGATTCTTCCATGGGTTTCACAAACACTCTCTCTCCTGTCTACCCACTTCTCCCGGGAAAGGTGAAATTTTCCGTGAGCTGATTTATCAACCTCATCTCTGTGGAAGTCTAGGCAAGCAGAACATCCCCTGTGTTTAGGCAAGCAGAACATCGGAGAGCTCTGTGTTTTCTCTGTTCTCCAAGTTCAATACTTCCATGGAAAAGGCCAGGACCCACGGGCTATGGCAAGGGCACCAAGGTGCAGAGTGCCTAAATACCACACTCCTGGTGGGCTGGGTGCCCAGACTCAGAGATCTTTCCAGATTCCAGATTCAGTGGCTTTGACCTCTAAGGTCCCTTTAGCTCTTTCAACCTCTGTTCCCATATAAAAAGCCCCTGCTTTTTCTGTTTTATTGGGGGCAGTGTAGGGAGCTTACATGTGCTTTTACCATCTTCCCCAGCAATACCCCTTCCTTCCCTTTGGCTCCCTGACACGTTCCTGGAACTTCCCCTTTCTTTGGTCATTCCCATGTAAGATGTAGCCTTTCTACAGTAGCACAACGCTGGAAATAATCTAAATGCCTGCATTAGAGGAAGAGGTTGATAAAGTAGCCTACATCATCATGAAATATTAAAGAGCTCAAAACGATCATCATGAGAGGTAATTAGACTCATAGAGAAGTATCTATGAGGGTAATTAGATAATAAAGACTGATTATAGGTAGAAAAAAAATTTACAAAATTGTTTGCACAGTATAATTATGAGAATATAAATTGCATGCATCTGGGTAAGGTCTGAAAGAGAACCTGAAAAAATGACCATCATCCCCTTTTGTTACTGATATTTACTTGGTGCACAATGTGCCAAGCTCTGTACTAAGGGCTTTAGAAATGTTACTTACTACCTACCATAAGGGGGTGTTATGAGGATTAGCACTTTCCCTGTTTTATGGATAAGGACAGAGAAGTGGAGGGTTCCACAGCTAGTTAGTGGTAAAATCAGGACTTGACCCCATGCAGGTGGAACTATACCAAAATAAAACTTTTGCATAGTGAAGGAAACCATCAACAAAATGAAAAGGCAACCTATTAAATGGAAGAAGATATTTGCAGATGACATCTATGATAAGGGGCTAATATCCAAAATATATATATACACATATTTATATGTATATATGTATATGTATATACACATATGCATACATATATGGCTCGAATTCACAAAACTATGAGATTATGACCTGAGCCAAAACCACACGTCAGATGCTTAACCAACAGAGCCACTGAGGGAGCCCTCCAAAATATATTTAAAAATACTTCTACAACTCAACACACACACACCTTCGAAATAATCTCATTACAAACGGGCAGAGAATCTGAATAGACTTTTTGCCAAAGATGTCTCCTTTGGCCAAAGGTGGCCAAAGAACACATGAAAAGATGCTCAACATCAATCAGCATGAAGGAAATGAAAACTGAAACTACAATGAGATATCACCTTACACTTGTCAGGATGGCTAAAATCAAAAACAGTCAAATAACAAGTGTTAGTAAGAATGTGGAGAAAAGGGAACCCTCGTGTGCTGCTGGGGGGAATTTAACTTGGTGCAGCCACTCTGGAAACCAGTATGGAGGGGCCTCAAAAAATTACAACAGGGACGCCTGAGTGGCTCAGTCAGGTAAGGATCTGACTTTGGCTCAGGTCACGATCTCACAGTTCATGAGTTTGAGCCCCACATCAGGCCCTCCGCTGTTGGCTCAGAGCCGGCTTCAGGTTCTCTGTCTCCCTGTCTCTCTGCCCCTCCCCCTCCCTTCCTCTCTCTCTCTCAAAAATAAATATTTTTAAAAAATAAAACAGAAATATCATATGATCCAGTAATTCCACTAATGGATATTTACCCAAAGGACACAAAAACACTAATTTGAAAAAATATGTGCATCTCTATGTTTATTGCAGCTCTAATTACAATAGCCACGATACGGAATCAACCTAAGTGTCCATTGATAGACGAATGAATAAGGAAGACACGGTGTATGTATATAATGGAATATTATAGGCTATAAAAAACAATGAGATCGTGCCACCGTGACCACATGGATGGACCTACAGGGTGTTATGCTACGTGAAGTAAGTCAGGAAAGACAAATACCTTAGGATTTCACTTGTATGTGGAACCTAAAAAAAATAAACAAGAAGCAGAAACAGACCCACAAATACAGAGAACAAACCAATGGTTGCCAGAGGGGAGGGAGATGGGGGGATGGACAAAATGAGTGAAGGGGAGTGGCTTCCAGTTACGGAACAAGTTGTGAGACTGCAAGGTGAAGCCTAGGGAATATAGTCAACGATAATGTTATAGGGTTGTATGGGAACAGATTGTAACTACATGGGCAGAGAGCACAGCATAATGCATAGAATTGTCAAATCAGTATGCTATACACCTGAAATGAATGTAAGTGTCTCAAGTATACTTCAATTAAATTTTTTTTTTTTTTTTTTTTTTTTACAAAAAGAACTTGGTGTTTTGCTTATGTGTCTTAAATTAAGAATGTGCTTACCAGGGCTCCTGGGTGGCTCAGTCAGTTAAGCATCCGACTTCAGCTCAGGTCATGATCTCACGGTTTGTGGGTTCAAGCCCCACATCCGGTTCTGTGCCAACAGCTCAGAGCCTGGAGCCTGCTTTGGATTCTGTGTCTCCCTCCCTCCCTCCCTCTCTCTCTCTCCCTCTGCCATACCCCTGCTTGCACTCTCTCTCAAAAAGAAACATTTTTAAAACTTAAAAAAAATATTTACAGTAAGATGATAGACTATCTGGAAACGCTTCAAATTAATAGTGAGTGGAAGTGCGGACAGAGCAGGACTGGCAAATGGATTGACAATTATTGAAGCTGTATGAAGGGTTCATGGAGGTTCATTTTAATGCTCTACTTTTGTGTATACTTAACATCCTTCATAATGAAGGTTTTTAAAAGGCTTTTACATTTACTATGAAAAAATGACACACAATGTTATTGATGCAATACTAATATGATTACAATCCTCAAAGACTGTTTCTTGGGAGTATTCAATCAGATATACCATAGAATATATTAGTAACAGATTTTATTTTTATGGTACTTGCTTTTTTAATCCAAAATATAAATTACTCTAAGTGAAATTTTATTGACACAGGTTTGAACTATCAAACTATACATTTCAAGAGTTTGAAACAGTTCTCATTCTCATAATTTCACAGCAAGTCTGTGTTAAAGATGTATTTAACATCACTAAGGGAAACAGCAGGATAGAGCTCTCTCCAAGGATAGGAGAATGTGGCAAACATATAATCAGTCGATAAAAAGAATACAGAAATAAACCTTCTGGCTCATGTTTTACAAGATAAATAAAATATAAGCTTCCAGGTTATCTTTTCTAATAGAAATCATTTGCATCTATTCTGAACAAAAATCCACAAATAGCATTAATTTTATGGAGTCTGAGCCCTAATCAACAGTAAATAATAGGCTATGATCCCATGTCTTTGAATCAGAGGACTTAGCAGGTGTTAGACAGTGCTCTAAGTGTCTGATAGGATTTTAAAAGGACATGTCGCTCTCTCATTGCCTCATTTTGAAGTTTTGGATAGTGTTCCCTAATAGGATCTCACTCCCCAACAACCATGAAGCATGAGAGTTCTCTGTAGTGTGATGCCTCAACCAGAAAATTACATACCGGATTCTAAATGTCATTTCACGTTGGGTTCAGTAAAATTAGCAAGGATTTTAAATGCGTTCTTTGTGCTCCAGGTTTCTATCCTGGGTTCCAGGTTCCAGAATAAAGCAAGCCCTTCCGTGAGGGGTCTGGAGAGGCCAGAACACATATCCACCTGCAGTGTTCCAGAATGCAGGTTGGTTGAGATCTTCAGTCTATTTTTTCTTCTGTAAAGTAGGGAGAATTCCTCCCTGACCCATCTCATAGGTTTGTCCTCTTGCTCACTTAAGTCAAAATATGTGAAACAATAGTGGCAGGTTAACATAAATTGGTACCATTACTGTCATTACTCATCATTAGTGCTGGCCCAGAGTCTAGACCTGTGTTTATCCCCAGTACAAATATAGGAACTGGGCTTTAGGGTTCATTTTTTCTGGGGTTTTTACCTCAGTCACAGAATATGGTGAACAGATCTGTATTGCATCTATGCTATTCATGTAGAATCCACGTGTCCCCAGGCTGCACCAATCTTGAGGGAAAAGTAAAAATTTTAGAAGTCTATCTCTGCCTCCACACCTTACGAGCTTTATGCACCAGGACCATCTCTCTCTCTCCTTTAAAGATATCACCAGAGGGGCACCTGGCTGCCTCATTTGGAAAAGCATGTGACTCTTGATCTTGAGGCTGTAAGTTCGAGCCCCACGTTGGGTGTAGAGATTACTCAAAAATAAAATCTTAAGGGAGCCTGGGTGGCCCAGTCAGTTAGGTGTCCAACTCTTGATTTCGACTCAGGTCATGATCTTGCGGTTTGTGAGTTTGAGCCCTTCACTGGGCTCCATGCTGACAGCGCAGAGCCTGCTTAGGATTCTCTCTCTCTCCTTCTCTCTCCGCCCTTCTCCACCCCTCTCAAAATAAATAAACTTAAAAAAATGAAATGTTAAAAAAATAACAAAGACATCACCACAGTGTTCCTGTGCTCACTAGGATGCCATATTCTCCTTTCCTGGACTGCTCTTTTGGACTGTCCACTGGCTAGTAAAGAGCTTCCTGAGAAACTCCAGCTGTCACTGTAGCTGGTGTTTGCTGCTCATGGCATTGTTGACCATGTCAAGACCCTGCCACCCACTCTCCCTAAAGTTACTTATGCTTATTAAAGCCACAGATGAGTCAGTGGTGCTGAGCTAGACCATGCTGAACCAACACTGTCAGGGGACCCTGTGGCGACACCATCAGCTAAAGCCTCCCATGTTCCACCAGGACAGCTCACGTTAGCTCCTGCTGACAGATGAAGTGGCGACAAGTGCCAGGAACCCTCTCTTAGGATCCCTCATCGACACCCAGGACTGGCTTCATAATTTGTCCAGGGCAACATTAAAATGCAAAGCCCCTTGTCAACAAATTAAGAATTTCAAGATGGTAATGGAGAGCATTAAACCAAGTGAAGGCCCTTGTGTGTCGGTAAAGGGCACACGCCCATGTATCTGGTCCTGCTGACACCCTGAGACTACCTTGAAGATACCTCCCAGGGAAAACAATTGCTTCCTTCACTTTTGTGCCCCGCAGTGTTAAACTAGGCTTAACCAAAATAATTAGCTTTTTGGTTTGGTTGTTACTGTTGCTATTGTAGTTGCTGCTGTTTACTTCCAGCACCTTCCCCACTGGACCCAGGCACAGTGTGCCAGTGCTGTACTCTGAATTCCCACCGCCCATCATCCACCAGGCCATGGCCCTGCACCTGAACTTCTCTCTTTTTTATTTTAATGTTTATTTATTTTTGAGAGAGAGAGAGAGAGAGCGCGCGCGAGAGAGAGAGCGCGCACGCACGCGTGCGAGAATCAACAGGGGAGGGGAAGAGAGAGAGACACAGAATCCAAAGCAGGTTTCAGGCCCTGAGCTGTCAGCACAGAGCTCGATGCAGGACTCGAACCCATGAACCATGAGTTCATGACCTGAGCCAAAGTCAGACACTCAGCCAACTGAGCCATCCAGGTGCCCCTTGCCCCATGCATCTCTTCCATCTGGCTGTTCCTGAGTTATAGCCTTTTATAACTGATAATCTAGTAAATAAAATGCTTCTCTGAGTTCTGTGTGCTGCTCTAGCAGATTAACTGAACCCAAGAAGGGGGTCACTGGAACCTCCAATGTATAGCTGGTAGGTCAGAAGCATGAGGACACTAAGGGGCACCTGGGTGGCTCAGTCGGTTGAGCGTCCGACTTTGGCTCAGGTCATGATCCCCCAGTGTGTGGGTTCGAGCCCCGCGTCAGGCTCTGTGCTGACAGCCCAGAGCCTGGTGCCTGCTTTGGATTCTGTGTCTCCCTCTCTCTCTTCCCCTCCCCTGCTCATGCTCTGTCTCTCTCTGTCAGAAATAAACACCTAAAAAAAAAATTTTTTTTTTTAAAAAGAAGCATGAGGACACTTAGACTTGCAACTGGCTTCTGAAATAAGTGGGGGACAGTTGGGTAGGACTGAGCCCCTAACCTGCGGGCTCTGACACTGTCTCCAGGTAGATAGAGTCAAAACTGAGTTTAATTGTAGGACACCTAGCTAGTGTCCAGGAAAAGCTTGATAGTATGGGGAGAAAGCCCACACATGGGACACAGTATCAGAAATATTAGTGGGCAGGGCACCTGGGTAGCTCAGTTGGTTAAGTGTCTGACTTCAGCTCAGGTCATGATCTCGTGGGTTGAGAGTTCAAGCCTCGCATTGGGCTCTGTGCTGACAGCTCAGAGCCTAGAGCCTGCTTCACATTCTGTGCCCCCCTCTCTCTCTGCCCCTCCCCCACTTGCACTCTCTTTCTCTCTCTCTCAAAAATAAACATTGAAAAAACCTTTTTTTAATATTAGTGGGCAAAGAGGAGATGAGGGCAAAGGGCAAAGAGGAGATGCGGGCAAAGATCAAAGAAAGCAAATTGGCCCCAGAAGAAGGCAGGAGAGAACTTAAGACTTCAAGTGACCCTTCCCATTATCCCCAGGGGCTGGTTTTTTAGGGAAAGAACGCTTTTCCTTGCTTCAAGCAGTGATGGCAACTACTTGCAAAAGCTGTTAAGTGACAGCTGGAGGATCCTTCCAGGGAGTATCTGGAACAAGAAGCATAGGTGAGGCAAGCACAACCTCGGGATAGATAGGGAGACAAGTTTCCATTGTCCGGGCAGCCTCTGAAATACTTGCAGGGAAAACCTGGGGAAAGACTGTATCTCCCATAGGGCGGGAGAAGGGTGTTCTTTGGGTGGAAACGGAAGATGACCGCTGCTGGCCCAACAAGTTGGGGACATCTGGGTTACATGTGTTTTACCCAGCTCAGACATGCCCCTTTCAAGCTGGTGCCTGCATCCTGTCCTCAGACTTCTGGCCCTGGTGCCCTGGCTTTTCCTATCATCCAATCTATGTCCAACAAAATTAGGAGGAATCTCCAGAGCTGTTGGCAAGTAAGGCAAAGTTTCAGATGACTCTTGCCTTGATGTCCTGTTAAGGTTTTCATGATCATTTCTAAGATGAAAAGAGTCTACCTAAGCCCTTGAGAGTAATGAAAAAGCTCGCAGTGAAAGCAAATGTTATGACTGACACCACAGCAACACAAACGGTCAGAGACTGCGATGAGCAATTATATGCCAGCAAACTGAACAACCGAGAAGAAATGGATAAATTCCTGGAAACACACAACCTACTAAGACTGAATCATGAGGAAATAAAAAAAATCTGAACAGACCCATTACTAGTAAGGAGATTAAATCAGGAATCAAAAACCTCTTAACAAAATTCCAGGACCTAATGGTTTCATTGATATAGTCTACTCAATACTTAAAGAAGAATTAATACCAATCATTCTCAAATTCTTCCAAAAAATAGAAAGGAGGGAACACTTCCAAACTCATTTTACAAGTCCTTCATTATCCTGATGCCAAAATCAGGCAAGGTCACTACAAGTAAAGAAAACTATAGGGCAATAACCCTGATCAACATAGATGCAAAAATCCTCCACAGAGTATTAGCAAACCAATGTCAGCAATACTGTAAAAAGATCATACACCACGATCAAGCAGGATCTATTCCAGGGAGGAAAAGATGTTCAACATTGTCATCAATGTGATACATCACATGAACAAAATAAAAGATGAAAAATCATAGGATCCTCTCAATAGATACAGAAAAAGCTTTTGGCAAAATTCAGCATCCATTTCTGATAATAGCTTTCAATGAAGTGAGTACAAAAGAAACATACATCAATATAATAATAGTCATCTATGACAAACTCACAGCTAACATCATACTCAGTGGTGAAAAGGTGAACAAGGAACAAGACTGGGATGTCCATTCTCACCACTTTAATCCAACATAGTACTGGAAGCCCTAGCCAGAGCAGTTAGGCAACAAAGAAGTCATCCAAAACAGAAAAGAGGAATATAACTGTCTCTTTGCAGATGACATAATACTATATAGAGAATCCTAATGACCCCACCAAAAACTCTTAGAACTAATTAGCAAATTCAGTAAAGTTTTAGGATACAATATACAACAATCAGTTGCATTTCTATACAGTAACAACAAACTGCCTAGCAAGAAATATTAAGAAGATAATCCCACTTACAATTGCATAAAAAAGAATAAAATACCTAAGAATAAATTTAACCAGGAAGTAAAAGACCTATAAACTGAAAAATATTAAGACATTGATGAAAGAAATTGAAGAAGGCACCAATAAATGGAAAGATATTCCATGCTCATGGACTGGAAACATTGGAACTGTTAAAGTCTCCAAATTACCCAAAACAATCCCAGATTCAATCTAATCCATATCAAAATTCCAGTAGTATTTTTCACACAAATAGAACAATTCTAAACTTTGTGTGGAACCACAAATGACCCAACATAGCCCAAGAAATCTTGAGAAAGAAGAACAAAGCCAGAGACATCATGAACCCTGATTTCTAACTATATTACAAATCTACTGTAAGTAAAACAGTGAGGTGTTGGCATAAGAAACAGGCACAAAGGAACAGAGTAGAGACTCACAAAATAAAGCCATATATATATATGTGTATATATGTGTGTGTGTGTATGTATATATATATATATATATATATATATATATATACACACACACACACACATATATACACATATATATGGCTTTATTTTATGAGTATATATATATGTATATATATGTGTGTGTGTATGTATATATATATACATACACACACACACATATATACACATATACACATATACACATATATATACACATAATATATACACACACACATATATATAGACACATATATATACACACATATATACACATATATATAGACACATATATATACACACACATATATATACACATATACACATATATGTGTATATATATATATACACACACACACACACATATAGTTAATTTATGACAAGGAGCCAAGAATATAAAATAGGGAAAGGACAGTCTCTTCAATAAATAGTGTTGGCAAAACTGGACAGTGACATGCCTAAGAATGAAACTCAACCACTACCTTACACCAAACAAAAATTAACTCCAAAAAGGGGCACCTGGATGGCTCAGTCAGTTAAGCGTCCAACTCTTGATTTTGGCTCAGGTCATGATTTCACGGTTCGTGGGTTCAAGCTCTGTAACCAGCTCTGTGCTCACAGAGCGGAGCCTGCATGGGATTCTCTCTCCCCGCCTCTCTCTGCCCCTCCCCCACTCGCTCGCTCTCTCAAAATACATACATAAACTCAAAAAAAAAAAAAATAGAACTATTATGTGATCTAGGAATTTCACTTCTAGGTATTTCCAAAGAAAGCAAAAACAGCAATTTGAAAAGATATATGCACCCTCATGTTCATTGCAACATTATTTACAATAGCCCAGATGTGGAAACAACCTAAGTATCCATCAATTAATGACTACAGAAAGTGTGGTGTATATACATCATAGAATATGATTCAGTCATAGAAACAAATGGAATCTTGCTATTTGTGACAACAGAGATGGACCTCGAGGGCATTATGCTAAGTGAAACATGTCAGACAAAGACAAATACTGTAAGATCACTCTTGTATGTGAAAACAAAACTCTTAGATACAGAGAACAGATTGGTGGTTGCCAGAAGCAAAAAGTGGGGGGGTGGGCAAAATGGGTAAAGGTGGTCAGAAGGTGCAAACGTCCAGTTACAAAATAAATCCTGGGGATGTAATGCACAGCAGAGGGTCTATAGTTGATAATACTGTCTTGCATTTTTGAAGGTTACTCAAAGAGTAAGTCTTAAAACAGCCACAAGAAAAAAATTCTGTAACTGTATGGTGAACGATGTCAACTAGACTTCTTGCAGTGATCTTTTTTCAATATTACATATACTGACACAACATTGTGTAACTGCAACTAATACAGTGTCATAGGTCAGTTATATCTCACTCTCAGATTTCTGTGTCACTGGGTCTGTTAAGAGCATATATAAATGTTCAGCTCAGCACAGCAAGATTAAGCAGTAGTACCAATAGCTGATCTAAGTTTAGAGGGAAGAAAACAACATTAAAACTCTTTGCCCTCCTGCTTCTTCCTATTAAAATAAAAAAGGAGCATATCCAGAAATACTATTAATAACCAGTTTTCTCCTGATAAACCAAGTAAGAAACTTAGAGCCAAACTTTCAAAGTTAAACTCTAGAATACTACACGGCAATCTAATAAATATAGACACTATTGTGCAAAGCAATTAAATTTTTACCTAACTTAGCCACTTGGTTGAGGCTGTGGATGGCATTGGGATGGACAGACAGCAAATGTGGGCCCTGATTCTAGCTTCTTTTGCTACCTAGGAAAAAATCCCCGAGACCTGCCCACAGAGCTTGCAGGTGCCAGCCCAAACCTCAGTGAGAGCTGGCCAACCCCCAGGAGAAATAGGCCAAGAGATGTACTTGTCCAGTCTCTTTCTGCGTCAACAGATCCATGGTCTGGCCTTGTTTTCTGCAGTGATGATGTTGAAAGCTCCCATGCTAACCTGAGAGTGCTGCCTTCAGGAACAAGCAGGAACATACCCAGCACCCAGCTGGGCCTTAGCTACCCTCCCCAGGGCCTAAGTCAGGGACTGAATATCAGATCCAGCCATGTGATTCTGGGGTACCCAGGGAGTGGCAAGGGCTGCATTATAGTTCCCAGACCTGACATGAGTCTACCCTAAATTACTTTCCTCCCTCTGACTGGTCTCCATCAACCGACTCTAACTTAGGGATAGGAGAAGGGAATCTATCTCATATGAGCACATCTGCTCCTCTGCTTGGAAGGGCTCAAATAGGACAACTCTGAGACCAAGCTGAGTTTGGGCTCAAGAAAGTGACCGAAGGAAGAAACATCTCCAGGCTGTCTGAGCTCCAGCCCTAGAATTGACCACCAAGCAGCTACCGAATGGACGTTGTACCATAGTACAAGACCGAGAAATGTGCTTAGCTACTGTGTGTATGTCTGGGAGGGAACCCCAAACAGCCTCCCAAACATAAAACAGTTGGTCTTCAAGAAACATCCAGTTACAAAGAAATAACCTGGCCTTGTTGAGAGGTTCTACAAGAAAAGAAAAAAGAACAAAGAACAAAAAGGTTCAAATTATGCCTAAACTGGCTCCCCAGGACACACCTGTTCTATTCTTACCCTTTCAGGTAGAACATGGAAGGGGGTTGAAAGGTAGCATTCCCCTGGCCAGACAAGGAGGCTTTGTTCCCCACACAAGCTTTATAGACAAGCTGGCTTTGGCTGGGGAGAGTGGGGAGGTCTGGGAAGGTTTCCCAGGGGAAATGACCCAAATGGAGACCTGAAGCACTGATTAGATAAATGAGGAAATGGGGATTTTTCTAGATAGAGCAACAGCACAGAAAAAGTTTGGAAAGTAAGAAGAGAGACGGGGAGCTTTCAATAGGACAGATTACAGGAGACTGCAGATCTCAAACTGGAGCATGAGCAACAGATGAGGTTGAATAGGTGGTCAGTTTGTGAAAAACTTTGTTTTAATTTTTAGTGTTCATTTTTGAGAGAGAGAGAGAGAGAGAGAGAGAAAGCAAGCAGGGAGGGGCAGAGAGAGAGGGAGACACAGAATCTGAAGCAGGCTCGAGGCTCTGAGCTGTCAGCACACAGCCCGACACATGGCTCCAACCCATGAACCATGAGATCCTAATCTGAGCCCAAGTTAGTACTTAACTGACTGAGCCACCCAGGTGCCATCTATGAAAAACTTTTCTAACAGGGCACCTGCGTAGTTCAGTCGGTTAAGCATCCGACATCTGTTCAGGTCATGATCTCACAGTTGGTGGGTTCGAGCCCCACATCGGGCTCTGTGCTGAGGGCTCTGAGCCTGCAGGCTGCTCCCAATTCTGTGCCTCCCTCTCTGCCTCTCCCCCCTCGTGCTCTGTTTCTGTCTCAAAAATAAATAAACATAAAAAAAATTAAGAAAAACCTAAGCCAAGATAAGGAATTCAAATATTTCTCCCTGCTGCTGAGTGCAGTTATGAGCAGAGCAAGGCAATACAAGCTTAAGAAGTGCCCACCTTTTGGCTAGATGGGGTATAGATGGAGGGAGGACTAGAAGCAGAGGGATCAGATAGGAGTGTCTTGGACTAACTCACAGTGAAATAAAATAACCTGGAGAGCAACACTACCAGCATTTACCTAACACTTACCCTTGCATAGCCAGGCATGGTTCCAAGAACATTACACACACTGATAATTTACCCTATAAGGGATCCAAAGGGAGGCTGCCCAAAATGTGCCACTTTGGCATATTGATTTTAAATGAAAGTTACTTAAGAAACAGCTAGTGCTGTAAGAACACACTGACCCTCCTTCCCTTGGTCTCCAGAAAGCAGGAAATAAATCTCCCATGTGAAAGATACCCTCCTTGTACCAGGAAATAAGGAAAAATCCGTATTACCAGGGATAGAGAATTCAGATCCAAGAAGGTTGTATAAACAAACCTTGTTACTTTTTACTGATTTACTACCCCAGCCTAAATTCTGTTTAGAATTCCTTACTAAAGCCCATGAAACTAAGTTTTCTTTATCCTGTCAATTCCTCAGAGATTTATTGCCTCTTTGACCAAAAGTATAAAAACTGCTTGCCTTGGCCATTTCTTTGGGTCTCAATTTCATTATTGGGTCTCCGTGCACACACAATTGTGGTTTTTCTTCTCTTGTTAATCTGTCTTGTGTCAATTTAAGGTTTAGACCACCTGGAAGGATCTTGAAGGACAGATCAAAATTTTCTCCTCCCCAACAGTTGGGGTAGTCAGCAGGATCAACTTCCACTATATTTTCCCTGACAATTCTGCAGCTTTGAGATCCTGGGAATCTGACATACAGCCAGCAGAGGTAAGATTTCCTACCATGGCAGTCTCCTGGGATGTCTGTCTTCAGAGCCCAGTGGAGCAAGAATGCTGAGACTCTTTTTGTTTGTTTGCCTTTTTAAAGATTTTTAAGTTATCTCTACACTCAGTGTGTGGTTGGAACTTGCAACTCGAAAATCGAGAGTCACATGCTCTACTGACTGAGTCAGCCAGGTGCCCCTCTCTCTCAGTTTAGATTAGCAAGGGGAAATATTGTGGGGCTAGTTCCTTGGGTTTAGTGACACTTGGTAAATTTGGTAGAGTACTCTTGATTTCATTGATCTATCCCTCCCATAATTGTGTAGATAGTTTATTAAAATAAGTGTTCTACAAATTGTATAAAATTCCTAAAAATCTGATATGTTCTGATATGTTATTATCCTGAAGTGCTATGTGTCCCAGAAATAACCAAGTTTTCTTGTCAACTGTATTATAAACAATCCTCATCAGATTTTTAACCCTGGATATTTTTAAGTCTTTCATCATTTACATTTCTTGTTTTACTCTGATGCTTTTACAAATGTGTTTCATCTTCAGAGAGATTCATGGCTTTCCATGGACAAATACAAGTTTCTGATAAATGTAAGAATTTCCAGAATTAAAAAGCTATTTCAAGCAGAAGAATAACATGGGACTGAATGAAGTGGGGGGTATAATTATCCTTTTTAGGACTTTTTGTTATTTGAAACATTGATTTTAAAATGCTTTGCTTTTCTAGATTTAAGGAAATGATTTCTCATCGTCTGACTATAATTTATAGCAATTTGATAAATTGTACCTCTGTAAGCAGAATTCAAACATTTATCCTTCTCTCCCTGATTCCTCTAAAATTTGGAAAATCTGAGTATTATTTTTTTGAGAGAGAGAGAGTGAATGTATGCAGAGAGAGTGTGTGTGAGGAAGAGAGGGTGGGGGCAGAGATGGAAGAAGAAAGAGAATCCCAAGCAGGCTCTACACTGATATCACAGAGCCCAGTGCAGGGCTTAATCTCATGAACCATGAGATCATGACCTGAGCCAAAATCAAGAGTCAGACACTTAACCGACTAAGCCACCCAGATACCTCTCTCAGTGAGTATTCTTGTATTTTCATGGCAACATATTTGCCTAAGTTCCATAAAAATTTGTTCTCCTTTAAACAGAACACAATTGGAAATACTGACTATATTACCAAGACTTTGACTGGAATGTCATATTTATATGACCAGACTGCTTTAAGAAATAAGGTTGACACTCTTAAAGCCAATCAATCACCTAAGAACCACAGCCTGATACCTTGCTAACAGGCTCCCTAGCAGCCTTACCAGTAATTACCTGGCAGGTGCACGAACCTTGGAATATTTTGGAGATTTTGAGAAAGGAAGAATTAAACCAAATCTATAGGTTTTGCAGGCAGTCTGATGGCAAGTATTTGGCTTATCTTTTTAGCCATGTGGGGCTGTTAAAAGTTCAATCTGGAAATTCCTTATGAAAAGTTTCAGCAAAGCAGATTTTTTTTAATTTTATTAAATTATTTTTAATTTTTTAATTTATTTTTGAGAGAGAGAAATAGGCCAAGTCGGGGAGGAGCAGAGAGAGAGGGAGACACAGAATCCGAAGCAGGCTCCAGGCTCTGAGCTGTCTGCACAAAACTTGACATGGGGCTTGAACCCACGAACCTTGAGATCATGACCTGAGCTAAAGTTGGATGCTCAACCAACTGAGCTACCCAGGTGCCCCTCAGCAAAGCAGATTTAAAAGAGCCTATATGATTCTGTACTGACAGCTCGGAGCCTGGAGCCTGCTTCAGAATCTGTGTCTTCCTTTGTTTCTGCCCCCACCCCCCAGCTCGCACTCTCTCTGTCTCTCAAAAAATAAACATTAAAAGAGCCTATGTGATTAACCAATATTATTGCTGCACTTATGTATATAATCAGGCCAAACTTATTGAAACTGGTATTAACTTGGCTATCTTTGGAGGAAATGAGGGTGATTTCATTTTTTTAATGAGGGTGATTTTAGAGAGACTATGTTTTGTAACACAACTCTCTGGATATTAGATTCCAGTTCTAATTGTTATTGAGGGTTTGTTGTCTGCCTAGAAACTGGATTGGATATGGAATTCTTCTGGTTTCCTCAAATGTCTGGCTATGGCTCTCCAAACTAACATTTCCAATTTTCTCCCATCCTTTTGGCTTGGAATCATTGAGAGCTAGACTGCCCCTTTTCCTGAAGCCCCACTAACTGAATATGAAGGACTTCATACAATCTCTAGAGAAATCACAGCAGCTCATACATAAGCCATCTTCAGGCCTGCTGCTATGTGGGCCACTCAAAAAGATCCCCAGAGATACCAAACTACAAACCAGGAAAATCTGTAACTGCCTGCCCTCGCTCTATCTGAAGATGCCTCAGACATCTTGAAGTCTTGACTGGCTGACCTCTGAACTCAGATACTGGTTTATAATTTGCTCCAATCAATAGCCGTTGTTTATCTTTTGTTTCCATAGAAATGCCTCTTATTTAACACCTGATTGTATAAGCAAATAAGCTAACTTAGAACATACCTGCACCCACACCTCCTAAAATGAGATTTGTTGAACTGATATATTGTCAGGACTAAGAATGGTTCAGCAAGACAAAATAATCTGCCAGCTCAACTTTTTTTTGTAAGTGTATTTATTTTGAGAGAGAGACAGTGCAAGTGGGGTAGAGGCAGAGAGAAAGCCGGGGGGGGGGGGGCGAGAGAGAGAGAAAGAGGAATTCCCAAGCAGGTTCCGCACGGCCAGCACAAAGCCAGATGTGGGGTTCAAACCCACGAAGCTGTGAGATCATGACATGAGCCGAAACAGAGTTGGAGGCTTAACAGACTGAGCCACCCAGGCGCCCAAACCAGCTCAACTTTTAAGGTGTAAAACTTCCAAGGAAGTTTCAGAGGAGGGGACAAAGGCAGGCTGGCCCCAAATGTGCCACTGGGGCATACTATTTTAAATAAAAGTTACTTAAGAAACAGCTAATACAAAAAGAACATGCTGACCCCACCCCTACTCCACTCTGTCTTTAGAAGGCAGGAAATAAATCTCCCATGTGAAAGGTGCCCTCCTGGTACCAGGATGTAAAGAGACATCCTTATCACCAGAGTTAGGGAATTCAGAGCCAACAAGTTCATACAAACAATCTTGTTACTTTTTTACTAATTTATGATCCCAGCCCCAATTCTGTGTACAATTCCTTACTAACTGAAGCTCATGAACATAGAGTGTCCTTTATCCTGTCAATTCCTCAGAGATTTATTGCCTCTTGGTCTAAATAGTATAAAAACTGCTGGTCTTGGTCATTATTGGGCCTCCAAGCACATGTAATTAAACTTTCCCCCCCCCTCCTGTTAGTCTGTCTTGTATCAATTTAATTCTTGGGCCACCCTGGAAGAATCTTGCTGGACAGAGGCAACCAGAGCAAGCCCGTGAGCAAGGCATTATTACTATTCTAATTTTACATTTGAGGCAGAGAGAAATTGAACCATTTGCCCAGGGGCATATAGCAGTGAGGACAGAGCCAGGTTTCACCCATTGTGCTCTTCACCTTTCACATTTCCTCTCCTGAAGGTGAGAAAAAATGGATAAAGATTCTGGAGATAGACAGAGGCAGAATAGACAGGACCTTGTCATCAATTGGGTATAAGAAAGGGAAGAGTCACACACGATTCCCACATTTTTAACTCAGGCAACTGGATGGATGGCAATGCCTTTCACAGAGACAAGTTGCATAGAAGATGGTCAACGTCTGTAGGAGAGATGAGGAGCACAGTTTTAGACACGTGGAGCATGAGAGGACTATGGAAAATTCAGGTGGAGATGTTTGGTATGCAGTTGAACATACAGTTTCGGAGTCCAGGAGACAGACCTGGAAAGGAATTCTAGAAACAAGAGTCATCGGGTAACTATACCCAGGGAGAGTATGAGTGAGAGGACGTTGGTATTAGAACCCTGAGGAAGCTAACGTCTGAAGAAGGGCCAGGAAAGACTATTCCCAGGAGAGCTGTGGAAGAAACTTCTGAGAAAATAAGCCAACAGAAAGCAATGTCCTGGAAACCCAGAGAAGGCATTTCGAGGAGGAGGGGACAGTCAACACTGACAAATGCTGCTGGGAAGTCACAAAAGAAAAAGTCTGAAAGGTTTAAGAAGAGCAGAAGCAGTGGATTAGTTGACAGTAGGTTAAGGGGTCAAAGCAAGGTAGAGAAGTAAACGAGGTGTGCAGACAACTCCAAAGAAAGTTTGGTTGTGAAGTGGAGAAGGGAGAGAAATTTCCTATCAGGAAGGGCTTTGGTTGTGCTTTTGTATTAATATGGCAGAGACCTGAGCAGCTATGTCGGGTAGGAGGGAATATGAAGAGTGTAGACTGGACTATGAATAACTCAGGTGGAGTTAGTCCAGAGTTCAGCGATTTTCTATCTGGTGGTTCCAGATTTTATGGTGGAAGGGTGGGACACAAATTTCTTAGATGGCCTGCCCAAGCTTATGCAAGCTTTCTTTGACTGGGACAGGACCACAATTCAGATCACTGTATTCCTTCTGTTAAACAACTTCTTAAAAAGCTCATTTTGCTTTTTCTCAAGTAAATACAATTTTTTAAAGTTTATTTGTTTATTTTGAGAGAGACAGAGAGAGAGAGAACGAGCTGGGAAGGGGCAGGGAGAGAGGGAGACAGAGGATCTGAAGCAGGCTCTGTGCTAACAGCAGACAGCCCAGTGCAATTCACAAACCATGAGACCATGACCTGAGCCGAAGTCAGATGCTTAACCAACGGAGCCACCCAGGCGCCCCTTAAGCAAATACTTTTGAAATGTTACTTTTCTGAAAGGTGGAATTATATTGGAAAACCTGGGTGGCTCTGTTAGTTAAGCATCCAACTCTTGGATTTTGGCTCAGTCATGATCTCACAGTCCTGAGATCAAGCCTCAAGTTGGGCTTTGCCCTTACCATGGAACCTGCTTAGATTCTCTCTCTCTCCCTCTCCCCCTCTCCTACTTGTGTACACGCTCTCTCAAAAAAAAATTTTTTTTAATGTGGATTATATTTAGCATTTAAATAATCTTGTTTAATAAATTGTTTTCACTTTTTTTATTTTTAAAGAGAGACAGAATGCAAGCCAGGGAGAAGGTGGCGGGGGGAGAGGGAGGCAGGGAGGAGAGAGAGAATCTTAAACAGACTCCATGCTCAGTGGGGAGCCCGATGTGGTGCTTGATCCCACAACCCTGGGATCATGACCTGAGCTGAAATCAAGAGTTGGACGCTCAACCAACTGAGCCACCCAGATGCCTCTGTTTTCATTTTAAAGATAGGACTTTACTTGATAAGGATTTGTGGAGAAAAGAGGATATGCTGCATGGTATTTGAAATTAATTTTATATTCTCGAGGTCTGGAAGCTCATCTATTGAGAGGGACAAGAAATCACTTATGAATTTCAGAGTGCAATGCAGCCTTTAGAAATTCACTTATAAGTGATATGCCAAAAAATCTTTAGAAAAATGAGTGTTTTTCTCCATTTTGGTTTCTATAAAAAAGAGAAAAAACTATAAAGGGTCAAATTTAAGATCATGCATGCTGAATTGGTAATGCATGATGTTCCTAACCTTTTATAGTAAGGTTAGGAAAAAAGTCACTGTCCAAGAACCACAGTCTGTTCGGCAATATATCTGAATATAAATAGGTGAGATGAGGAAAGAGAGAGAGGAAAAGAGAGGCTTGGAAAAACTTAGCAAGAACAATTAAGGACAAAATTTCATTCATCTTCTCATAAAACAAAATCTCGTTGGCCTATTTCTAGTCTTTTTTTAATGAATAAAAAGTCATAGTATGTATACAGTTATGGAGTCTGCTCTTTTCACTTGGTATTACAGACTCATGCCACGAGGACCTCTTTGTAAACATCATTTGAATGGCAGCAAGAGATCCCAGTCCACTGGGGGTTGTATGTAAGTGATGAATCACAGGAATCTACCCCCAAAACCAAGAGCACACTGTATATATACTGTATGTTAGCTAACTTGACAATGAATTATATATATTAAAAAAAAGAGATCCCAGCCCAAAGATGTCCTGTAGGCCACTTTCCTCATTTATAGGCCTGCTCTTGGGCAAGGAATAATTCTTTCTCACTTGCTTGTTTGCATAGTCAGGTGGGACTAGGGGCTTGGAGCCAACACAAGAATGTACAATGGGGAAAAGACAGTCTTTTCAATATTTAGTACTGGAAAAAACTGGACAGCTATATGCAAAAAAAAAACAAGCACATGAAACTGGACCATTATCTTACATCATATACAAAAATAAATGCAAAATGATTCAAGACCTAAATGTGAATCATTTTTATGATTTTAAAACTCCTAAAAGAAAAACTCCTAAAAGAAAAAATAAACAGGGGTGCCTGGGTGGCTCAGTCGGTTAAGCGTCCAACTTCAGCTCAGGTCATGATCTCGGGGTTCGTGAATTCAAGCACCATGTCGGGCTCTGGGCTAACAGCTCGGAGCCTGGATCCTGTTTCAGATTCTGTGTCTCCCTCTCTCTCTGACCCTCCCCCGTTCATGCTCTGTCTGTCTCTGTCTTAAAAATAAATAAACGTTAAAAAAAATTTTAAAAACAAACAGTAAGTTCTTTGACATAGATCCTGACAATTTTTTACATCTTACACCAAAAGTAACAACAACAAAAGCAAAAATAAACAAGTGGATTGATGTGGATTCTATTTAGCATTTAAATAATCTTGTTTCATAAATTGTTTTCACTTTTTTTATTTTTAAAGAGAGACAATCACATCAAACTAAAAAGTTTCTGCATAGCAAAGGAAACCATCGACAAAATAAAAAGGCAGTCTACTAAAGTCTACACAGTATTAAAAATAAAACAGCTAAAAAAGAGGAAGACCCAAATAGCCATTTCTCCAGAGCAAACATATAAATGGCCAACAGACACATGAAAAGGTGTTCAACATCACTCATCGAATGCAAATCAAAACCACAATGAGCTATTACCTCCCATTTATCAGAATGGCTAAAATCCAAAAGACAAGAAATAACAAGTATTGGCAAGAATGTGGGAGAAAAAGAAACTTCTTGCACTGTTGGTGAGAATGTAAATTGCTGTAGCCACCATGGAAAACAGTAGGGAGATTCCTCCAAGAACTAAAAACACAAGTACCACAGGATCTAGTAATTCCACTTCTGGGTATGAACAAAGAAAATAAAAACACTAATTTGAAAAGATCTATGCACTCCTGTTTATTGCAGCATTATTTACAGTAGCCAAGATATGGAAACAATTAACTGTTCATCGATAGATGAATAAAGGAACTGTGGTACATACAATGGAATATTACTCAGCCATAAAACAGAATTAAATCTTGCCATTCATAACAACATGGATGGACCTATGAGGGATTACGGTAAGCGAAATAAATTAGAGAAAGACAAATACCATGTGACTTCACTTACATGTGGAATCTACAAAATGAAACAGAGACACCTGTCCGGCTCAGGTGGAGAGTGCAACACCTCATCAAGAGGGCAACTCTTGATCTCAGGGTTGTGAGTTCGACTCCCACGTTGGGTGTAGAGATTGTGTACATTAAAACATTTATAAATAAATAAGCAAGGCACAGGTAGACACATAAATACAGAGAACTGGTGGCTGCCAGAGGGGATAGGAAGGGAAAGGCAAAATGGTGAAGGGGAGTGGGAGATACAGACTTCTGGTTATGAAATGAATAAGTCCCAGAAACGAAAGATACAGTAGAGGAGATATGGTCAGTGGTAATTGTAATACCACCATATGGCGACACGTGGTAGCCACACTTGGGGTGAGCAGAGCATAAGGTATAGAGTTGTCAAACCACTACTATATATACACAAAAACATATATATATATGCAAAGTCCTCAGAACAGTGCAACCCACACCTGGATGAAAATACATGCTTTATAGATGTTAATTATTATTAATGAGATCTAACTCAACTCTTTTCTTTCCCTTTGAAGAAACAGTGAATAAACCATGGTCCCAGAGAAACCACCATTCATTTGATCATTCAGCAAATCTCTACCAAGTGCTAAGTGCTCTCAGAACTTGAGAGCATGGAGGGAACTACTATGCTGCTAATAAAATCTGCTGTGTTTGTTAATGAACACTTTTTTAGTGCTTTTTATGGGGTAGACATTGCTAAGTGTCTTAGTTAGCTCCACAGCAATCCTATCAAGTTATTGTTCCCATTTTACAGATGAGAAAAGAGAGGCTTAGAGCTATTAATTGCCCAGACCAGCAAAGGAGGTGAAGAAGAAGGCCACTTAAATGTGTGTACCCCATCTTCGGCAGAGGGAAGTGCATCTTATCCCCATAGATATCATTCACAGGGCCTTGCATTTAGCAAGGTCTCAAAAATATTTTTGAGATTAGTGTACAACTAGCTTGGCCTTTAAGAAAACGCAAACTTCATTATTTTTCACTTTTGAATAATACAGGTCACTATATCCAGCAAGAGACTTATTTAACATCCGACATTACTGGCTATGCACGTGGAAGACGTACGTTTTATGTATACCTTGTGCCTTATACAAATTCAAATTGATTAAAACAGTCTAAAAATGTTTTTACAATTTACATAAGAATCATTGCATGTTAGATGAATGCTAAGTTTATTTTTATTTTTAACATTTATTTATTTTTGAGAGACAGAGAGAGAGGGAGACAGACAGACAGACAGACAGAGCATGAGCAGGGGAGGGGCAGAGAGAGGGAGACACAGAATCTGAAGCAGGCTCCAGGCTCCGAGCTGTCAGCACAGAGCCTGATGCGGAGCTCAAACTCACAAACCGCGACATCATGACCTGGGCCGAAGTCGGACACTCAAGTGACTGAGCCACCCAGGCACCCCAGGTGAATTTAAATATATATGTATATATGATATATACATATATATTATATATTGTGTATATTATATACATAATATATAGTACATAATATATATAGTATTTATACATATATACTTACATACTATATTCTACTAGCAAAATGGATATTTGTATTGCTTAAAGTAAAAAGTGATCCTTTAAAGAAACACAGATGCTGTATATAAAACAAAACCTCCTGAGATTTAACAGTAAAAGAATGAAAGCTTTCACTATGACAAATGACACCACAAGCAAAGTCAAATGACAAACAGTAACAGGAAGAATATGTTCCCTTAACATCCATAATAAGCAGAGGACTCCTTCTATATGACAATCAGAGGTTGTCATGTCCTGCTAAAATTTGCAGGGATAGATCTTGTGACCTGCCCATGGTGTCTTACCAAGGGAGTAATGGGTTATGTGGGACAACGGTCTCTCCCTCTAGTACAGGTGTAAGATAAACCGAATAAAGCAATTCTATTTTATTGATTTATCAAATAATTTAAGAAGTTAATGCTATTCAAATCCTTTTAGCAGCAACTGAGACTTTCAAAGTGCTTTTACACATCACGTCCCCAGCCTGGCCAATAGGCCCACCTGGCCCAGCTGTGGTTGATCTTCAACCACATTCTTCCTCTTCCTCATTCTGCTCTTCTATCACTTGCCTCTTTGCTATTCCTCAACACACTCTAGCATCTAGCAAAGGCCTCAGTGCCTTTGCACATACAGTGTTCCTTCCTGTGGATACTCTTGCCCCATATACCCTCCTACTTCATTTCATTCGAGTCTCTCCTCAAATGTCCCTTCTTCAGCCAGGACTTCCCTGACCATAAGGGCAGGGACACTGTTTTGTTCCTTTAGTGCCCAGAGCTCCTAACAGGAACTCAAATAAAAATCTGTTGAATCACAGAATCACTTCATGTAAGTTAATTCGCATAATAAAAAGATCTGTTTATCCAGGATATTTGCATTTCTTTGAACACAATGCGTGCCTGTTGCTTTTTTTTTTTTTTTTTTTACCATACCTCCAGCTCAACACACTTGCCTCTCTGACGCATTTAGAAGTTCATGCTTTCCAAACATGCTACTGTGAATTATTCACGTTACAGAGATTAGTCATTCTTCTTTCTTTGGTCAGTATGGAAACTCGAACAATTTGACAACTGTTACCAAGCTGTCTCCTGTGGCATTCCTGTCCTATGAGGATTCCAGCTTTATGAAAGTGGCACTTCATTTCATTTTCCTGCAGTAATTTCCACCGAGATGTGATGCTGTCCCACCACAATCCCTGTGCTCGCCTGTGGTCTCAAGACCAACCTCAGGGGGCACCTGGGTGGCTCAGTTGCTTAAGCAGCCGACTCCTGATTTTGGCTCAGGTCACGATCTCATGGTTCATGAGTTCAAGCCCCATGTTGGGCTCTGTACTCACTGCTTGGAGCCTGCTTCAGATCCTGTATCTTCCTCTTTCTGGCCTTCTCCCACTTGCAGGCACATGCTCTCTCTCTCTCAAAAATAAATAAACATTAAAAAAAAAAAAAAGACCAACCTCGGCTCCATCCAGCAGGGCACAGGGATTCATGGAAAAGGATAAATGGTATTTCCATCATCTAGTGTGGGGTGGGGGGTAAACAAAATATATAAAACCGATAAAAAAAAAAATCCTTGTACTCAAGAGGATAGGAGATTCAAGCCATGAAAACAGATTACACTAAAAGTCAGAATAGAAGAGATGTGTAATGGAAGGCCCAGCAACGTTCTGTAGAAAAGCACATTGAGGGAGAAAGGAGATAGAGAGAGCTTTTGTTTGTGTTCAGGGACAGGGATGCTTCGGTTAGACTGGGGTTGACTTAGGGGGTGGGAAGAAGTTAAAATGTAACAGAGGAGGAAAGCTTCTTGGTGAAGAGGAGGATAGGGAGGTACTTGGGTGCGGCATGGGGGCGGGGGGACAGGACAGTCCTACTGAGGAACCGGAAAGTTCACACCACAGTCTTCTCAAAGAAGTGGAAGGCTAGGTCACTGGGTGTGTCGTGACACAGGAAGGATGAAGTTGCAAAGGACAAGCCCAGATGGCTAGGGAGAATACCATAGTAACTAGGGGTAAGTAAAAGCAGCAGCAAGGGCGCCTGGGTGGCTCAGTAGGTTAAATGTCCAACTCTGGATTTTGGCTCAGGTCATGATCTCATGGTTCATGAGGTCAAGCCCCACGTGGGGCTCTATGCTGACAGTGCAGAGCCTGCTTGGGGTTCTCTCTGTCCCTCCACCACTTGTGCGCACATGCTCTCGCTCCCAAATAAACATTAAAAAAAATCAGTAACTAAAAGCAGCAGCAAGCATGCAGTCTCTGGCCAAAGACTGATCATGTAACACTGTGATAAAGTCAAGCAACGTGGATCTAGGTTTTTGTTTTTCCAGCACTATTTAAACAGCTCATGTGCACGTGTGCACAGGTTACAGGCAATTTTCAGCTGGCTTAACCTGTGGTGGGAAATCGATTAGGCTCCTGAAAAGAAAAGAAAACCAAGGGTGAGAAGAAAGGAGGAAGATTATGAGGGCAAAGAAAAGGTTGAACACAACGCCCACACTGGATAGGGGGACAAAGGAGGCCAGTGCAACAGGCATTGGGCAAATAAGGAAGACTTGAGGAACCAGAAGTTGAAACGCTATTACAGAGCAGGTATGAGTGCCGGGGGCGGGGAGAAGGGTGGTGTAGAGAGAAGGTAAAAGCTTACCCTCGCAACAAGGGACTTCTGTGTAATTTCACATTCTGCAAGGGGGCCTGCCTACGAGGGCGGCTAAGGTGGAGAAGAGGAAGACACAGGGAGGCCAGATACAGGATGAGGCAGTCCTCTGGACACTGGGGATGCCCTGGATGATCATCAGGCCCTGAGCTCTGGGTTAACCTAAGAGGATTAAGGCACCTGGAGGAGACCTGGAGGTAGAGGCAGAAAGCACCGTGGCCACTGCTAGTGGCTTCAGAGGGGATGATCAAATCACGGCCTCAAAGTAGAAACGGAGGTCACAGGTGATACAGTCCTGGCTCCAGTATGCTCCTGGGACCACGAGGTTGTGGGAAGGACTATTAAAAAGTTACAAAAAAAAAAAAAAAAAGAGCTGAGCCCACAGAGAAGAATGAGGGTAATGACAACAGCAGGGCTTCTCAAGGCAAGAGTGGGAGGGTCAGGGGACCAGCACATTCCATGAAGGACCTTTTCTTAAACTCCCCTGAGCTTCCAGAGCCTTCCCTCCTGCCACCTCCAACCCTAGCTCAATGTGATTTCCTTTACATCATAGGATTTCTACAAACTTTCCTCAAGTTAGGGATTCTGAGTTAGCAGGCTCCCTGCCCAAAGGACCCCCAGCACTTTCTGGGGCAAAATAACAGATTTTTTTTTACATTTTCAAAGTAATCACAGCTGCCCTGTAATGGACAAGAATTCTTAAGTTAACCACAAACAAGGAAATGTTGGTGAAGGCAAAGCCTGGCCAGGAAAGAATCTAAGAAAGAACCAATGGTTCTCAAGCACCTCAGTCTTCTGCTCTCCCTCCCCCTGCCTCTCTGCGTGGCGGTAAGAGGCTGGAGTTCATCGCACTTAAGGTGTCACCAGGGGTCCATGCTGAGGAGCATTGACCAACACCAGTTCTGGTCTCAGAGGCAATTGTGTTCCAGTCCCACCTCTGCCTCTCCCCACTCTTGATAACTTTATATCATTTCTATCAGCTTCAGTACCTGCACCTCCAAGATAATACTATTTACTTCATATAAGATTCTGTGACTAAGAAGTACAGTCCCCAGAACCTGGCATATGGGAGCTGTTAGGCATGATTACCTACACTAACCACATTAACGTCAACATTATTAATAATGAAGTGTTATACATATCACACGTATATCCTCAGAAGGTCTATTGAACAAATGCTCACTCACTTCTCCAGGGTTGCATTAATCTATTCATAGACATTTCAGATACAAAATCTTTCATAAGCAAGGAGGAAACCAAAAATAGATTGCCTATCGATAGATTTCTCCACTGGATGCAAGAGTCAAACAGGTCACCCCATTTGTCCTTACGACTAAGATCTATAAGGTCTACCACAATTGCCTGCTGCCTAATTTTCATTGCCTTTGGACTGGCCACCGTTTAGCATTTAGTTCACCCTCCATGCTGCTCAGACACAAAGGCTCCTTTCTAAAAGAGCAGTGGCCTCAACATTGCTCTCCGGTATAATGTTGAGTAAAACTGGTACCAGGACGTACCCTTGACTTGTTCTTAATTTGGGGAGGAAAGCATTCAATCTTCCACCACATATATGATGTCAGGTAGAAGCTGTTCATTTATTTTCTTAAAGATGTCATTTGTCAGATTGAAGACTCCTAGTATACAGAGTTGTTTTGTTTTTTTTAAAGTAGAAATGGACCTTGGATCTTGTCAAATGCATTTTCGGCATCTATTGAGATGATGATGCTTTTTCCTTTGTCTTTTAATATGGTGAAATGCACGGATATTTGTATGTTAAACCTTTAATTCCTTGATAAATCTCAGGGCAGTACCCTTGTTATATACTCTTGGATTTGTTTTGCTAACCTGTTAAAATTTTGACATCTATATTCATGTGAGATATTTGCGGTATAGTATTTTCTTGTAATGTCTTTCTCTTGCTTTGGTAGCACAGAAATGCCAGCCGTATAGAAACGACAAATGTTGCCTCCTTTTCAATTTCTGAAAGTTTGTGTAGACGTTATCTCTTAAATATCTGGTAGAATTCACCAGTGAAATCATCTGGCTCCAAGATTGCTTTTATGGGTGTTTTTTTCAACGTTTATTTATTTTTGGGACAGAGAGAGACAGAGCATGAACGGGGGAGGGGCAGAGACAGAGGGAGACACAGAATCGGAAACAGGCTCCAGGCTCTGAGCCATCATCAGCCCAGAGCCTGACGCGGGGCTCGAACTCACGGACGGCGAGATCGTGACCTGGCTGAAGTCGGATGCTCAACCGACTGCGCCACCCAGGCGCCCCTATGGGTGTTTTTTAACTACAAATTTGTTTTGACAGATGTAGGGCTATTCGGGTTATCGGTCTTCTCAAGCAAGCTTTAGTTTGTGTTTCTCAAGCATGTTATTTAGTCCAAGCTGTCAAACTCTTTGGCATCAAGTTCATGATATTCCTATGGTGTCATTTGACCACTACCTGCAGAATCTGTGCTGATGCTATATTTTCCATTTCTGATATTGGTAATTTAGGTCTCTTTCTTCCTCATCAGTCCAAAAGTTCATCAATTGTACCTTCACAAAGAGACAGGTTTTGGCTTTTGATTTTTCTCTAGTGTTTCTATTTATTTGATTTTTGTTCTGATATTACTTCCGTCTTGATGCATATTTTGAGTTTCATTTACTGCTCCTCTTGTAGTCCAAAGTGAAAGCTGATTTAAGACCTTTTTCCTACTACAGATGTTTAGTGTTACAAATTTCCTCTAAGTACTGCTTTAGTTACATTCCAAATACACCAATTTCCTGTTTTCATTTGCCTCAAATTTTTCTAATTCTACTTTTGACTTCCTCTTTGGGTTATTCAGAAGTGTTCAAGGATTTGCAAATGTTGAACTTTAAAGACAAATCAATAGAAAGTTAATTTGTTTAAGCAATCCCCGCACCCAACATGAGGCTCAAAATCATAACCCCGAGATTAAGAGTTGCATGCTCAGAGAGCCAGCCAAGTGCCCAGCTATTGTTGATTTCTAATTTCACTGTGATAAGATATACCTTAACATTTGAATTCCTTTAAATTGAGAATGGTTTTATGGTCCAGAATATGGCCTATCTTGATATTTTATGTCCACTTAACAATGTGTATTATGCTGTTAGGAAGGGTATTCTGTGATCAGATCAATTTGGTTGATACTTCTGTGGCAGGAAAGGGGGACCTGTAGGATCCCCTCACTGTTCTTAAGTGATTCAGCTGTTACTTAAGGAGTTCATTAGCCAGAATGGGAGAATGGGTGCCATGGCCTACGTAACAGCAAGGAGCTGGGAAATGGCAGGGGTGGGGGTGGGGGTTGGAACACACAGATACAGCAGAGGCCCTGGAGGCTTCTTAGCACTGAAGCAGAAGAGACTTCCCGAAACAAACCACCAGGAGAGGAGACCTGGAATCCCAACATGAACTCTTGACGCTTTTTTACAACTTTTTACCTGGAAGTGAATAAAAGGTCATTTCTTTTGGATTTAGTTCTTGCTCTACTCATTTCTAGTGATAGGATATTTAATCCAGATTAAGTAAAAAAAAAAAAGTAGTTTCATAGGTTGGGGTGTGTGTGTGTGTACGTGCGTGCACCTGTTTTATAGTCTCATCTGTCCCTGGTAATTGCAGGTATCATCAAATAGACTGACCTGGAGTTAACTGGAAACAGCAAGAATAAGGTAAGAGCAAAGGTCACCGTCATTTATTAACTTACTTTCTAATTGAACAGAAATTCTTACTAGATGCCTTTATAACCCCTTTTGGAAAGTCTTTCCACACTTGCATACATTTAGGCTGGGACAGTATTCAGTGACCTTCAGGCCCGATAGGGACTGAGATCCTGCCCTCTATGACAAGGTCATCCTTCAAAATCCAGATCCCTGGTAATTTCCAGAAACCTGCCCAGCAGAATCGCTCCTGTGACCATCTCGCTGCAGCCCTGCCAAAGCTCATTCTAGGCTTCAGTACAGAGCCAAGGGTGGAGGCGAGGACGAGGCCCCCCACAGGACCTCAGCCCTAGTACTGAATCCCTGAAAACCCCCATGTGGGACAAGGGACACTTACTGGCGTTTCCCACTCTGTTTCCTAACACACACATACACACGACCCAAGTGTTGTGGGACTGCGTGAGGGACACGTTTCTTCAATTCCAGCCCCTCTCGTCTGGACCTCAGATCTGTATATTCCTCTCCTCACGTTTCTCCTACACTTCAAATGTCTAAAGTTAGGCCCCTGATATCCCCTCCATTAACCAGTGCTGCCTCCCCCAACCAAATCCCCTTCTCTTCCAGGTGTCCCTTCAGTAAATGGCACTGGTGGCTTTCATGAGAAACCCAGTTGTTCTTCTTGGCACCAACTTTTCCCCCCTGCCGTTGGATCATCAGGTTGTATCAATATCACTGCCCTATTTCCTTAATTCTAAGACACTTACATATTCTCCAAAGCAATAGAGAAATTGCTTGGCATGAAGCAGGTGCTCCACATCTGGTATTGTCTTCTTACAACCTACATCAAGGGGCCATTCAGCCAAGAGATAGGTTGTGGCACAGACAGCGGTCACTGTTCTATGTGTGTCAACCTGGCTGGACAGGTATTCCTAGATCTTTTTCACCCACTGGTGGGACTCCTCCCAGTGGAACTTTTGTTTTAATCTGGGTTCTTTGTTCTTTCCTAAAATATCTTCAAGGAGACTGCATCATAACGCAGTTATCCCTTTAACTTTGGCCTACTTTAACTTACAGAAAAGTTGCAAAAATAGTGAGGGAGGATAAAATGAGAGAGGGAGGCAAGCCAGAAGAGATTCTTAGAGAACTGAGGGTTGATGGGGTTGGGGAGGTGGGGTAAATGAGTGAAATAAGATAAAGAGAGAGAGAGAGAGGCAAACCATACGAGATTCTTAAATATAGAGATCTGAGGGTTGATGGGGTTGGGGGGGGGTGGGTGGGATAAATGGGTGACGGGCCTTAAGGGGGTCACCTGTTGGGATGAGCACTGGATATCATATGTAAAAGATACATCACTGTGTTGTACTCCTAAAGCCATGACTATATTGTATGTTGAGAATTAAAAAATTAAATATTTTTTAAAAATAAATAACGTGGGGGGGGGGGAGAATACAAAAAGTTCCCTTATATCCTTCAGAGATTCCCCAAATATTGCTTGCTTTCTTAACTATTAAAAGGTCAGTTACAGGGGCACCTGGGCGGCTCAGTCAGTTAAGTGTCCAAGTTCGGCTCAGGTCATGATCTTGCAGTTTATGGGTTCAAGCCCCACATGGGGCTCTGTGCTGACACCTCAGAGCCTGGAGCCTGCTTCAGATTCTGTGTCTCCTTCTCTCTCTGCCCCTCCCCTGCTTGCACTCTGCCTCTCTCTCCAAAATAAATAAAAGCATTAAAAAATAATAAAATAAAATAAAAGGTCAGTTACAGACATGGTGCCTGTTTATACCTAAAAACTTCAGTTCATAGTTTTTAAAAAATAAGAATTTTCTCTTAAAGTACCACTGTCCAATAGCCACAATCTGAAGACTAACATGGATACATACAGAGCTACTTTGGGGGAGGCAAGGGGGTGCGTTGAGCCAGGACTCTGTCCTCACTGCCAGAAGGGAGTCCGAAGTTTGTGGCCAGCCTTCCTTCCTGTAGTCCCTCATCTTGTTTTGCCATCAGTTGCAATGCTGTCAGTTTGAGGCTAAACAGAATGTTCTGCTATTGACACTCACGGTGGAAAGGAGGCCAGTGTGTCACTGGCTCAAGGAAACAAGCCTCAGGGGTGGACAAGTTACCACACATAAAACCCTGGCTGTGGGGGCACCTGGGAGGCTCAGTCAGTTAAGCGTCCGACTTTGGCTCAGGTCATGATCTCGCAGTTTGTGAGTTCAAGCCCCGTGTCAGGCTCTGTGCTGACAGCTCAAAGCCTGGAGCCCACTTCAGATTCTGTGTCTCCCTCTCTCTCTGCCCCTCCCCGCTCATGCTCGGTCTTTCTCTCTTGCTAAAAAATAAACAAATATTAAAAAGTACATATAAAAGGACATAATATACATTCTTTCCTACCCCCCCTTTTACACAAGATCTAAGTATATTGTTCTCCACCTTAATGTTTGTTGAATTTTGTTTGCTTTTAGTTCAAAGCGATCTTCACACATAAATCTAAAGCTGTGTGCTTTTCCACTGGATCTCTGCACCGTGGCTAATCCTCTGCTGAGGAACATTCGGATCGTTTCTCATCTTTCACTAGCGCAAAGAAGGCTACAATGAATGGCTTCACATAGTTTCATAGAACACGTGTACCCCACAAGTTAAAGCCCCAGAAATTGAATTGCTGTACCCAAGAGCATGGGCATTTGTAACTTTGATGTTTTCAACACGGAACCAATCTGTACTTCCTCCAGCCACGTATGAAAATGCCTCTTTCCCCACAGCCTTGTTGACAGGTGTTCAACTTTTTTTTTTTTTTTTTTTTTGGCGCAAATCTGACATCTCAGCAGAGTGTTAATTTACTTTTATCATGTGTAAAGTTGAGCCCCAACTTCCCCTATGTGTAAGAGCCATTTTTGTTTCCTTTCTGTGAACTGTTTGTTCATGTTCTTTGCACGTCTTTCAAGTTTTATTGTTTTCTTCTCAGTTGCTAGAAGTTCTTTCCATATTGGAGACATTATTAGCCCCTTACTCATAGTCTGTGGTAAGTACTGCCGTTCTTTTCCTCAGGTTGACTTTTTTTTCCCCTTTTCTTATGGTATAGGTTTTGTTTTGCCAGTTGGCGGGTTCTGCGGGGGTTTTAAGTGTGGTCAAACTTAGATGCCTTCTCTTTTGGGATTCTGAAACTTGAGTCCTATTTTGAAAGGCATGCCCCACTCTAAGCCTATAAATGAATGCTTTCACGTTTTCTTCTAGTTCTTTTAGGTCTTCCGTATTTTTTTATTTAAATCTTCAATCCACTAGGGCTCCTGGGTGGCACAGTTGGTTAAGCATCCAACTCTTAATTTTGACTCAAGTCACGATCTCATGGTTTGGGAGTTGGAACCCCTTGTTGGGCTGTGCCAACAGTGTGGAGCCTACTTGGGATTCCCTCTCCCCTTCTCTCTGCCCCTCCCCGATTCACATATATGCATACTCTCTCTCTCAAAATAAGTAAACTTGAAAAAATCTTCAGTCCGCTTGGAATTTATCACCTTAGTCAACAATGTGAGATGTGGATCCACACCAATTACCCTGTTTAATATCAGGGAAGAGGTAGCCTGAGTGATAGACTAACCTCCAAAGCCCTTAAGGTGGCAGGTCAGTGCTGGGTTCTGAGGTTCCAGATTAGTTAACTAAGGTCGCATCTTCCTTTCCAGTAAGTCCTGGTTGTCCAGTTCTAAATTCTTTCTAAGACTATATTAGCTAAGAAGCTGTTTTGAAAGTAACACTAAAGAACTCACTCAAGTACACTGTGTGTTACATTCCTTGTTTTCCTGCATTACTGCAGGAAAACACTGCATTACTTTGACCCATGAAAATACAACGGCAGCATATCTCAACTGAAAATACAGGTTATTAAACAAGGTTGTGATGACATTGCAAATACATATTCCCATTGAGTTTAGTGGACAAGAGCAGAGGAACAAAGGCATATTGATAGCATTGATGTACATATGAGAAAGGAATTAAGGAACATAAACTGTAAAGAGGACAGAGAACCAGGTGGTTTATTTTCTCCAAAAAAAAGTCTTTTTCCCCCCAATTTCTTTTTCTCTCATTTGACCCACAATGTTGAGTACTTCCTATAGGGCAAACCCAAGCTAACCCCTGCTGAGCTGTGGGTGTGTCTCCTTTGGAGGAAGTCTGAACAAACAGATAACTAAAGGGAAATTATTTCTTTCAGTCCTCTGGTATGGTGGAAAGGGCACTGGAAGAAGGGTATGAAACTTGGAATAACCTAGAATAAGTCACTTAATCCTGGTCCAAATTCTCATTTCCTCATCTGCAACACCAAGGAACAACTCTTCTATCTACACCCACAATTGGGCTAAAAATTAAATGAGGGGTGCCTGGGCAGCTCAGTCAGTTAGGCGTTGGATTTCAGCTCAGGTCATGATTTCACGGTTCATGAGTTCAAGTCCTGTATCAGGCTCCACGTTGGCAGTGTAGAGCCTGCTTGAGATTCTTGCTCTCCCCTGTCTCTCTGCCCCTCCCCCATTCATGCTTTCTCTCTCCCTCTCAAAATAAATAAACTTAAAAAAACTAATTAATGAGCTAATTGGTGCAAAAGGGCTTTTCACAACACAAAAAAGGATGATTCAGACTGTGAGAGTTGGGAAAGAAAAAAAGCCACAGGCTCTAATTGAACATCGTCATGTTACTATATGGAAACTGCCAACACAGGAGGGTCTGAAAGCCTCGGCCAGGGGCACAGTTGGAATCAGAACATGGACCTCCTGATGCCAAACTTAGTACTTTTTCCAAAAGCTCCATCAGCAAACTTGGCATGCCAATACAGGCCATCGGCAAGGTGACAGGACAGGGAGGCTAGAGCATCACTCCATCGTTAAGCCCAGGTGTGTGTCCACAGCAGTGAGTGCCACCAACTGTGTGCCCTGGGTCAAGACCCTCCTTCCCTCCAGGCTAGTTGGTCAAAGGAGTTGGGCTGAATGGACTCTATGTGTCCTTGTATCAATTATATTCCAGGGTGTTCTGTCAATGCAAATATTCTCTCATTTTCTCCCTCCCCTCCTTCCCCACCTTCCCCATCTCACCCACACACACACACACACCTTTTACTTATTGCACTAACCACAGGCCACAGAACAGGCACATTGGTTATAGGAACTCTCACCCGCAATGAGTGGGCTTCTCATCTTCTTTGGATCAAGTCAAGCCCAAATTCCTCTTCTTGACATTAAAGATCCTACCAAACTGCCTTTCTAATTTTACACTAAATCACTTGAACTTCTTATTGTTAGTCTACTGTGCTCCATACCGTCCCCAAATACTCCTGCCACTTTTCCACCTTCATGCATTTGTGCTGTTCCTGAATTGCCATCTTTTCCCCGTTGTCATCGATACCCTGTCTTTGGGGTGGGAGGATGGCAGGAAGGACTCCACCTGCACGTGCCAGGTCACTAGGATTATAATGCTTTTGGAGACTAGGTACATGTTCTGCTCTTCTCCGTCCTCACGATGCTCTGCGATGAGACTCCACCCACATAGCAAAGGATTGACTACAGACATTGTGTTTTTAAGTTTAGAGGTTTTTTGTGCAGTTGGGTAAAAAGGTCAAGAGAAGTGAAGGGAATGGCCTACTATCAATGGCAGATCAAGGACACAGCTAAGAGATCAGAGCTGGAAAAGAAGCCTGGCTCCCAGGACCTCTAGGCTAGAAGTTTGATCAACTTCTCTCCCAGGGAGGAGTCACAGAATTGAGCATTTAAAATGTATGCATTTGTTGGGATTCCATTTTAGAGTAAACAATTAAAAACCAAAATAACCATGAATACATTATGGTACTTCCAAACTATAAAAGATAATGAAGTCATGAAAACATTTTAATAGTAATCTGAAGTCTAAAAAATGAATTAGAGCATAGAAAGAATGAAACAACATAATAGTCATGACATGTGGCCCATCAATGAAAATAGGTATGGGGTAATATGAACAACAATTAATCTGTAGAAAACAGAAACACTGCTATACATACTTATGCCTGCAGACACACAAAAAAGCTTGCAAAGACAGATCTAAATGGTTAATGGTGCATCAATGCACTGGCAAAATTAGGAGGAAAATTTTATATACACATGTAGTGTGTATATGCAGGTGTTAAAACGAACACACACTATTTTTATACTCAGAAAAAAGTTAGGATCCAATTTTGAAAATACAACATGTCTGAGAAGAGGAAAGAACTTTGCCAGGCATGACCCTCACTTTTGCGGAGTCCAGTCAAAAGGACACAACCTACCCTCCAGAGGAAATGACCAATACAAAAGCAAACAGGGGAGTGTCTCACGATTGTGACTGCTGCCATCACTCTGCTAAGGATCCCAAACCTTACAGTTTAATTGCTTCCCAGATTTAAGAGCTTCCCTTTAAACCCTTAGCAACCAGAACAGATAAAAGCAGATGCACTGAGAGGCACCTGGGGATGGCAGTCAGGAAAGGCCTGAGGAGATTTTCCTGTGTGGCCCGTTGGTAGCCTGAGAGCCGATCCCACACCAGTTTGAGAAGAGAACTTTCTGTTCCTCTCACTACTACTGCTCTCTTGGTTCATGTAGAAATAAGAACAGAGTCAGAAGACCTGGAATCACTTAGTACTTTCATTTAATTGCAGACCATGGGGCTATGCTCTCCAAACTGGAGTTTTCTCATTTACAAAATGACACTGACTCTGCCTATCTCCCAAGATTCAGATCTTATTTAAAATAGAATACATCCAGGGGCACCTGGCCGTCTGTCAGTGGAATGTGAGACTCTTGATCTCGGGGTCAGGAGTTCGAGCCCCACGTCGGATGTAGAGATCACTTAAAAATAAAATCTTAAAAAAAAACTAAAATAGGATACATCCATACCTTGCAATCGCCAGATGGGTCCTACGTAGGACCCATGGAAAAGGCACCAAGAATTGGTTAGTAAATGAGGAAATACAGGCACAGAAGAAAATGTTCTGCGTTGACCCCGCTTGGGTGGTGGATAGGAATTCATGCTCTAGGTGCTAAAGGATATATCCATGGACCAAAAGAGGACTCAAAGACAAGGCAGAGAGGACCCAAGGGTCTTGTCTCACCTTTGTGTACCAGTCGGTTCTGCCTGATTTCTAGTTTATCTTGTGCATTACTTTTCTTATAATTTAAAATGGGCAATGTTATCTACCTCATGAATTATTTGAAAATGAAGCAGATGTATAAAACCCTTCCGCAGAATAGAACACAATTTGCCAACTGTACTTTTAGTATTCTAAATAGGACCAAATATCCATTTATTGACTTCTGTTCTAAAATTAAATGAGAACCCCCCCCCCAATTTAGAACTTTCATCTTTAATATTTTTGATGGCTTGAAACAGCAGACCAGCCTCCATCCAAGGGTGCCATGCAGGCCACAGGAACTTGGCGGACCCATCTGCACTACCACCCATAATCCACACCACCATCTAACGGGGCTCCCTGATTCTGGCCTTGACCCTTCCTATCTCAATATGGCAGTTACAGGGAACAAGGAAAAAAATCTAAACCACATAAGTCATTCCTCTGCTCCCCTTCTAATTGCTGCCACCTAAGCCAAAGTCCTCACAAAGCCCAGGAAGGCCTCACAAAACCTGCCTCACCATCTGCCTTTCAGCACACTTCACTTGCCCCTCTTGGCCTTTCCTGGAACACCAAACCCTCCCTTCCCCAGGCCCTCCATACGTGCTCACTGCAGGACCTGAACCCCAACCTCGCTTATCTGCATGGCTCCCCACTATGAGTCATTACTCAAATGTCACCCTTTCAGGGAAACCTTTGCTGCTTCCCCTTTCAAATCACCGCCTTACATACATACACACACGTGCACACACACACACTTCCCTGGTTTATTTACCTCCATATAGTACTTCTCACACTAGATCTTACTTCTTGCCCATCTCTCCCCACTGCAAAATTTGCTCCACGGGAACAGGGAGTTTGGTTTATTCACAGCTGTATCCCCAGGCCCTACAATAGTACGTGGCACATAGAAAGTCCTGGATAAATATTCACTGAATTCTGGCCACAGGGAGATGGACTATTGAGTTGAACTAGTTTATTTAAGGTTCTTTAAGGTTTCTTTGAGTACCTGCTCAAAGAAAGGGTAGGTAGGTGTGATGGAAGAAAAAGGGACAATGGCCAGACTTTGCTGTGACTCATAGTCTCCCAGAAGGATTGCTGAGGCATAGAGATTCCAACATTCCTACAGCTCCCTCAAGGGCATCCTTTAATGTTTTACCACTATAGCTTTGCTCTGGTTAGTGTTGCTTCCCTCTGACAACCATAAACATCCCCCCACACACACCACCCCACCCCACCCAGGACATAGGTTAGCAATCATCTTTCAAACATATGGACCACTGTTATCTTTTTTTTTTTTAATGTTTATTTTTGAGACACAGAGACAGAGTGTGAGTGGGCGAGGGGCAAAGACAGAGGGAGGCACCAAATCTGAAGCAGGCTCCAGGCTCCAAGCTGTCAGCACAGAGCCTGACGCTGGGCTCGAACTCACAGACTGTGAGATCATGACCTGAGCGAAGTCGGACGCTCAACCAACCGAGCCACCCAGGAGCCCCCGGCCCATTGCTATCTTAACAGCAGCTGGTGCCTCAAGGTCCTGGAAGCCTTGCTTCCAAATTCCTTAAAGACTTACACTATCTCTAATGCCCACTAACTGAGAAGTTTATCATCAGTCACTCCTCACAATCCCAGTGTACCTCTTTCTGCCCATGGGTCCTATCCCTGTGCTGTAATAAAAGCACCTTTTGGCACTAAAATTTCTCAAGAATTCTTGATCATTCACTTGTGACTACATATCGTTTTGGCGCCCAACTTGGGGCCAGAGTCCTCATGTGGACCTCGAGCGTCGGTACAGACTTGGTGAATTATTCCCTCTCTTTCATTTCAGGGGCTTTTCCAGGAGTGTGGTCTTACTCAAACACTTTCACGTCAGTGGCTCAGGATACAATCCTCTAGTCTGTGGCTACTCTATGCTGAGGAATAAAAGCCTGCCTTTTGACTGGAAGCTAGTACCCTGGCCAAAATGGTAAGGCGAACCACAAACTTGATGCCCTCTCTATTCCTATTCTTATAAAAAGCGCTCTTTCCTGGACCTGGCACCACCACTTAAATCACTAGGACAGATGCCCATCTTCAGACTCCCCTGTGAGGTTTCCTCCTCATTGATCTAACATTATCCCTTCCACACATCCCTAGTCTAACTACTTCTGGTTGCGAAACCTCTGCTCAGAGCTGGCCGAAACCAATGCCTGATTGAATTAAAACCCAACCAGGGACCATTTCCTAGGGAAGTCAACTGCAAAGATTACACATGTTAGAATGTTTAGGCCATGATGGATTTCTACCTTTACTATTTTTCATCACTGATCCCTACTGACTACTTAAATTACAACACTGGGTAATTTTCCTTTGTTCCACTTTTCTGGTGTTTTCCACAGGTTAAAAACAGTGGGTTCTTCTCAGCATGATGACACAGCATTTTGGCCCATTCACCAGCACCCATATAGAGTCTGGAAAGCAGTGGGGAGGGACGCCAGCACCCCTCCTCCAGGGCTATGATAATCAGAGCCTGTTGTCTGTGGTTAGTCTACCTCACGATGGGGAGGAACTTCAAGGAATATTCCCAAGCAGCTGCCAAAAGTCCTTTTGTTTCTAGGAAATTCCCCATCTTCCCCAACATGACATGGACTTCCTATTTTCACTTCTTGTTGGGAAAAGAGTATGTGTCTGTTCATCTTTCCAAGCTGACAAGTTTTATTAGGTTTTTTCTTTTAATTGTTTACTTTTGAGAGAGAGAGAGAGATGGAGAGAGACATAGTGTGGGCAGGGGAAGGGCAGAGAGACAGAGAGGGAGACACAGAATCTGAAGCAGGCTCCAGGCTCTGAGATGTCAGCACAGAGCATGATGCAGGGGCTTGAACTCACAAACTGTGAGATCATGACCTGAGCCAAATCAGACTCTTTAACCAACTGAGTCACCCAGGCACCCCATAAGCTGACAAGTTTGAGGACCAGAAGTCTTCTTTCTTGTGTCCGGACTTTAACCTACCTCCAGACTTGCTGGCAGCACCTTAGCCCCACCCCTGCCCCGTTTCTGCACCACTAAGGGTGTGGCCTGCGTCACCAGCTCCTATAGAATCTTTGGGACTCCAACACCATCAGCTCCTCCTCCGCCTACAAGGAGCAATCAAGGAGCAAAGATTATCCCTTCAAAGGCCTAAACCACCCACTTCAGATTTCTCCATTGGTCCCCCAGGCAAAAATGGACAATGGGGAACAAACTGATTCACTTTTAAGCAGACATAGGTGCAGCATATTCTGTATGAAAGCTAATTAGAATTTGTAGATTTTTATTTTTGTGGCTTGTCAGTTTTATTAAGATGGACAGGTCTGTGGAGTTGTCAACAATATAAAACTTTTATTCTACCAAGGTTTACTGATGGTCAAACTGGCTCGGGTTAGCTCTTGCAATTTGTCAACAAAAGATGGCTTCAAGTGATGGTTAATTTTGTCTGTCTCAAAGATTTAATGGATAATTGTTAAAACAGCTTTCAAAAATCTTTGGTGGCCTGAAACTTTCAAGTTTTACTTAAATGATGGGCTAGATTGGATTCATTGGATATCTAAGTCTTTTCCAAATAAGAGAGGATACTAAAACACTAATTACTAAATATAAAAGGCTTATCTGCTTTTGGTTTCCCATTGCAGAGAAGCTGAGGATACATGCTTTGTGTTTTGACTGTACTATGAAAAAACCAGTTTTTAGAAATTATAAAGTTTTAAGTTTGTCCATCTAAATTCTGGTGTAACAGTTCACAATTGGTTCCTCTTTAGAAACTTTAGACTCGGAGCATCTGAGTGGGTCAGTTAAGCATCCGACATCGGCTCAGGTCATGATCTCATGGTCTGTGGGTTCAAGCCCCCCACTGGACTCTGCTGACAGCTCGGAGCCTGGAGCCTGCTTCAAATTCTGTGTCTCCCTCTCTCTCTGCCCCTCCCCTACTTGTGCTCTATTTCTCTCTCTCAAAAATATTTAAATAATAATTTAAAAAAAAACCTTAGTCTCTACTGAAAACTAAGCATTAAAATTCTAATAAATGTAATTAAACATTTAATATGACCCATTTGCCTTTGGGATCTTGTTTCCTTTGTTAAATCATTTTTATCTTATGATGATCTATAATCCTACTTAGGCATGTGCTTTAAAACTGAGGATTTTAACAAACTTCAGAGATTTGGTTTGTAAATGAAATTTTTTTGACTAATTAGACTTATTTTGTATGTTACTTGGAAAGCACTGTCAAATAAGCCTCCAGTTGTATTGTATGTGTAAATGCTCTAACTGTTCTGGAAAACAGATAAAATGCCTAAAGTTTGATAGGTCCTAGTATAAAGCCATCACTTGATATTCTGATTATTGAATGGTTGTGTCACAGAAATGACTAGATTTCCTTGCCAGCTCTACTCTAATAACTCTTATCAGATTTTTTTTTCCTCCCATCAGATGTTAACTGTGGCCATTTTTTGAGTCTTTTGTCATTTACAGTTATTGTTCTGAGGTTCTTGCAACATGTGTTTGGTCTTCAAGGAGACTCATGAAAAGAACTTATTATTTTGAAGTAACGCCTGCACCCAGTGTGGGACTCCAACTCATGACCTCAAGATCAAGAGTCACAGTCTTCTGACTGAGCCAGCCAGGCGCCCCTCTCTTGTTATTTTCATCATGTTTTGCTGTTTTCTGAGGCAGTTGAGGCCTTTGTGCCTGGTGCTGACGCTCCTACACTGCCATTCCTTCGTTCACACAGGTGTTCCTTTCTGCTCAAGAGACCCCCCCACATGTTATCAGTCCCAGATACAGCTGCCTCAGCCTTTCGGCCTTTCATGACTCAACCAACGAACTTTGACCCATAGGTATGGGCCTATGTCCCAAGGCAGCAGGAAGTTACAGAAGGTAAGAGCTCTCAGCCGCAGCAACCTTCAAGATTTGAGGGTCAAAGTTATTTAGGGTGGAGCATGGTGGACAAAAAGGAACAAAGGCCAGACTTCCTTGTGGCTTGTAGAGATTCTAACATTCCTTCAGCTCCCTCAAGGACATCCTTTAATGTTTTACCATTATAGCTTTGCTCTGGGTAGGGTTACTTCCCTCTGATGAAATATAGGTTAGCAATCATCTTTCAAACAATAAAAAGCACCTTTTTTGCATGGTAAAGGTCTTTAAGACTTCTTTCTTGACTGTTTGCCCATAGCCGCACATGAGGTAGGCCACCCACTTTTTGAAGGTGCGTTTTAGTATTGAAGGGGGTGCTGTGTGTGATGAAAGCAGGAAGAGACTCAGTCAGAGACAGAATCATTCCTTTAAAGTGACAAGGGTTTATAGGTAGACAGGAATCATACCATCACTATTTATCATAAAAGGCTTCTAGCTGTCAGGCCAAGTGTAGGATTACAGCCTTCCCAGGGGAAGATGGGAAAACACTCTTCCAACAAGTGAACACAGAATTAATATAGGTATTAGGATGGTTATTAGGATAAAGCAAGCAAAGTTTAACAGTGACTCTATGCTCTCATGGTAAATGCGCTTGCCGGTTATTGAGGCTGTGAGACATGAACACATTCCCTGGGTCGAGGGAATCCGATTAGAAGTGGTTATTGCCTCTCTGCTAACTCCACTACAGTTCCTTCCCCAGTGTTAGGGGTGCTGGCAGCTTCACAGCTGTGCTCATTCAGCCTGAGGCTCAGGCAAGTGGTTTTAGCTGTTGAGACCACAAATATGAAGTCTTGGAGAAGGGCAGTGTAGGAGGGACTGTCCTACTGAGGTAGTGTAGTTGATCACTGCTGGGCAGGACCCCATGCTTACCTGAGTCATGGGCAAACCGGAAGGGCCCAAAGCTGAGGAGAAAGGACCCTCAGACACCCTGGACGGCCCAACAGCAGAGGCCACACTTCTTTTGACACACCTGTACGTAGCGGCTGATGTCTGGCCAGCTAAGTGAGGGATGAGCTTTGTAGTGCTTGAGGTCTGATCTTCTGTACGAAGAGAGGGAATCTAGTGTGTCAAGAGCCATTTCATTCTGCCTCAGGGAAGAGCTCTGCCCTGCTCTCACCACCTCTTTCCAAACCTTCTCTGTAGCTTATTTCCTCTATTAGATCCCGAATGTATTTCTCTCCCCCTCTCTAATGACTGTCACAGAAGTGACACCTAGGAATTGGAGGGTGCTGGTTGGGGTGGGGGGAAAAGAAACTATCTTCTTTCTTCTAGAGGTGTTTAATTCAAGGAAGCCTAAGTTCATGTGCATGTCATTTCTTGTTGTAAACATTTTGCAAGAGAGAGAGAACATGCACGCACTCCTGAGCAGAGGAGGGAAAGAGGGCGGAAAGAGGGGGAGTGAGAGAGATAATCTCAAGCCGACTCAGCACGATCGTGCAGAGCCCAGTACAGGGCTCAATCTCATCAACTTTGAGATCGTAACCTGATCTGAAATCAAGAGTTGGATACTCAACTGACTGAGCCACCCAGGTACCCCTTCATTTCCTTTCCTTACACCCCTACTTATCCTAAAAAGAACTACAATATATATATAATATACTTTAAAAGTTAGGAATGAGGAGGAAGCAGTGAAGTAATAGAAAGGACAGGTCATACAAGGCAACAAATACACAACGCGTAGCAGCAAGACTTACATCCCTTTAATAAGGTTATAAATCCAATTCTAAATTTGCTAACTGGAAGGAAAAAAAACTCACAAAATAAGAGTAACAAATTCTAGGGTCTGATTCAAAAAATAAAATGGCTTCAGAAACACCTACCCGCCAGTTGGAACAGTTTTACAGGTATGTAATGAATGAATGAGGTCTCAACAAGGTCTTGAGAATGGACCAAACTATAACTTCACAGAAACACTTAGAAGATTCCACAAGAACCACGGGCATCGCTCCAAAGAGCCACTTGTTGATAGCAATCATAGGATGTGCGGGCTCCAGACATCTGCTAGTGTAGCATACCCACTCTTAAATTTGAAACCTGGAGATAGGGTTGGTGTAGCTGGGACTGTTTTGTGATTGTTATTGCTGTTGTTTTAAAGTTAATGCCTTTAGGAGGGGCACACTGCCTCATTTCCCCACTCTCTATTCTTCTTCCAGTAGCTTATACACTTATGTTGCCTAACTGGCCTTGAAAGCATTGCCTTAGAGACTCGGTCATTCATTTGCTCCTTCAGTAGATATTTTTCAGTACCTTTTATCGTTTGGCACTGTTCTCTGCAAGTAAGCAAACAACCCATCCTGCCTCAGGGAGCTTAAATCCTCGTGGGAATGAACAGAAAATAGATAATAGGTGGTTTATCAAAGGAAAAATATTCGGGATTACCAGGAAAGTCCAGACAAAGATTGCATTTAATTAAGGACAAGTGAGGAAGCTGGAGCTATCTGGGGGAACAGCAAGTTCAAAGGCCCTGAGGTAGGGAGGCACTTGCCTTGGAGGACCAGCACCCAAGCTAATGGGAACAGAGCAAAAAGCACGGGTGAGCGAAGAAGCTCTAAAGGGAGAGAAGAGAATACAGGACCTGTTAGATCATTCTAGGTACTTGAGAGGAGGCCATCGGCGGGTTTTAAGGGGAGAAGTGACATCACCTGACAAAGTATTAGGACTACTCGGATCTGCTGGAGATCAGCTCACAGACTATTACAATCATCCCCTGACTTAGAAAAACAGTAATTGTAGATTCTTCAAGAAGTTCCCTATAGATAGGATTATTTTCTGAACGCTGTGGTGGCATCCCTGGCAAACAGCAGTGGTGTGATCAGTTGGGGGGAGACGTGGGAATGGTCCCTGAAGAGGCAGTGGCTCCTCCCCTTCAGAGGGGAGCTGAGGAAGCCAGTCTGATTCACCTGAAGGGGACTCACATCGCCTGGAGCAGAGCTACACCAAGTAATTGTTGGCTGGAAAATATTCAACCGGCAGGTACAATAGAACTTTCATCTCAGGCATGCATCACTCACACACACACACACACACCCTTTCAAACACTTTGCTTTGAGCACAATTACTTCCCGGTGAGCCCTCCAAGACAAATGAGCAGTAAAACAAACTGGAAGGTAACTGAAATCAAAGATTGGCTTCCTGGGATTAGAAGAACCAGCTCAAAAAACAATTAAAAGCCAGAGAACCCAGGCCAGAGAACTCTGCATAGGCTATGGTCCTAGAGAACAATAACCCTTTTGTCTGGTCCAAAAGGGAGTATTTATTTCCTTGTATCCCAGCAGTAAAGCACCTGAACAGGAAGTGCCCCCCACAAGGGCCCAAAGCTCTGTGAGGGCACCAGTACCAAGTGGAGGATACCTCCCAACACCCCAACTCTGCCTCTCACTGGGTGGGTAACTGAGAGCCAAACTGGTTCCTCTGGGAGCCAGGGTCTCACCTCGAAATTGGGAGTTTTCAGAGGATTAAAAGATAATAGGAACATAGCACAGTTCATACTAGGGATTCACTCAATCTATGTTAGCTCCTTTTGCCTCCCCTCAGTTCCCCCAAAATAGGAAAACCAATGCAAGGTCCCAGACTGCTTTTCCACCTGACTTGCCTTTTCCAGGTCCTGGCTAAAGGGGTCTGAAGCTCCCCTGATGAGGAGTAAGGCCTGAGAAATCTGCCCCCACCCCTCACACCCCTCCACACATGTCCCTTACCCCCCAAAACACAGAAAAGGGAGAATGCCCTAGGCAACCCTCCATGATGGGGGGCAAGGAAAGCTCCGGAGGACCAGCCCACCTAAGCTCTCACAAGAACTGGCTCCTAGAAACCCAGCCTAACTGTTACTCTGAATGTTTTGCTCTACCAAATAAAATGCAAGATCGCCTAAGAGGGCTTTGTGTTTCAAGAAAGACCAAAAAAAAAAAAAAAAAAAAAGCACATTCCTTTGTGGAAGAGAAGAGTTCAGGTTACAAGGATAGGACCTGCCCCAGGCCTCCATCTGGTCTAGGAGAGCCAGTCATGAGGCCACCGGCCCTAAACAGAGAGTCTGGACATGCTGCGGCATGGAGGAAGCTGCAAAGAGTCTGGGGAGCCAACTGACATTGAAGACACATACACGTACACAGGAAGGGAACTGTGCAAAAGGAAGCTCGAGAAGGACAATCTAGAAAGTCATGCTGCCGACCTGTGGAGCCACCTGGGGCCCAGATCTCTCCATCTGAGTCCTCCCTGGGTGGAGTCCATTCAGTTTCCCCTAAATTCCCAAGCATACGTCCTCACAACCAGCGTACCTTGCTTGACATAATTGGACCCTAGTCCTTCCATGCAAAGAAGTCAAGGTGTTACTGTTCCCCCTGCCCTTACCAGAACTGTTTCTGCCTGAAGGACCAGCACGAGGACACCCGAATCCAAACCCCTCCTGTCTGCTTGGTGCAGGATGAACGCCCTCCCCCACCCCCACTCCCACTCCCATTCTCAGCCTCAGCCCTGGCTTTCTTGCCCCTCATAGCCCATCGGTTGCCTGGTCACACCTTATTACCTCCTATCAGATTACAGCGTGACACCCAAGGGAACTTTGGAACCTGAGAATTTCAGGGTTGCATGTCCAGACTCATGGGCTCCCAAAACTCCTCCCACATAGCTTTGTGTAACATATAGGTCTCCCGTTTGTGGGCATCTCCCCATATTATGTCTTTCAATCCAAGACTATGTACTCGTCCTGACCTCAAAATACGTTCCATCTCAGCTCCACGGGTGCTATGTTCCCAGGTGACCCGACATTTTTGCCACTTCAACTGTACAGCCGCTAAATTTCAGAGTAACAAGGGAGCTTACAAGTCACAGACTCTTTATGACGCCTGAATCCCTCTACTGTAATTAGGGGAGCGTGTCCTCCTTGACAACAAACATAGCCCAGAGGGACCAGCCACCACACTGTTCAGGAAGGAGTCCTCCTGAGTGCCCGGCTTATTCTTTGGGACACAGAAAGCCAGCCCCCTCCCTCTTCCTTGGAGTAGCCATCCGAGGGTCAAGACACTTACCTGCCTCCTTCTTGTTCTTCTTCTGGCTAAACATCTCCAATCTATCCATGCTGCTTGGATGCTTAGTTTTGAATCCCCTGATGACCCTACCTGCACTCCTTTACATATGCACTGGGCTCACTGAGCTTTTCACACCCTAAGGTGCATAAAAATCACCTGGGCTCTCCTCCTTCCCTCTCAGGTCTGGGTGGGGCCCAAGGAGTCCAAGTTTCTAACAAGCTTCAGATGATACTGATGCTGCTGGCCACCACTTTGACTAGTAAGACTTCCACTTGGGATGGGCTTTCTCCTTGGAATCACCTCTTGTTAGAAACATGACTCTCAGGGCAACCTGGGTGGCTCAGTCGGCTGAAGCGTCTGATTCTTGGTTTCAGCTCAGGTCATGATCTCACCGTCTGTGGGATCCAGCCCGCGTTAGGCTCTGCGCTGAGGAAGGTGCAGAGCCTTCTTGGGATTCTCTCTCTTCCCTTCTGTCTCCGGCCCTCCCCAACACATGCTGTCTCTCTCAAAATAAAAAAATACAACTTTAAAAAAAGAAAAAGAAGCATGACTCTTGGGCCCCATCCAGATGTCCTGAATCAGAATCTGCATTTTAACAAGATCCACAGGTTTATAGTATCCCCTTGAAAGTTAGAAAAACAAGCTGGCAACCGTGGCTGCATATTAGAATCACCTGGGAAATTGGCAAACAATCCCATGACCCAGCAGCACCCCAGACCAATGATATCAGAGGATAGGATTCAGGCATCAGCAGTTTTAAAGCTCCCCAGGTGATTGCAATGTGCAGCCAGTGTTGTGAACCCTGCCAGAGAGCACTTAAAGCGTATGGGGCACCTGGGTGGCTTCGTCGGCAAGTGTCTGACTTCAGATCAGGGCATGATCCTATGGTTCATGAGTTCGAGCCCTGTGTTGGGCTCCATACTGACAGCTCAGCGCCTGGGGCCCGCTTCAGATTCTGTGTCTCCCTCTTTCTTTACCTCTTCCACTCACACTCTGTCTCTTTCTCAAAAGTAAATAAACATTAAAAGAAAATTTAAAGTGTAGGCCTACCCTTGAGACTTTTGCCAGAGAAGGGCAAGGACATGCTATCATCTTTAGATCCTCCGGTCATGGCCTGAGGTTCTCTTTGCTCTAGACAACCATCCGCAATGCTAACTCCTTTTGAGGCAACACAGAGTAGTGGTTAGGAGCTCTATTCTGGAATCAGGTAGATCCTGATTCGAATTCTGATTCCAATACTTACTAGCTGCGTCATCTCAGAAAAGTTACCTAATTTCTCTGTGCCTCATTTCTTTGTGTGCACAGTGGAGCCGAGATAGTACCTAGCTCCTAAAGTCACGGTGAGGGTTGCATTAAATGACAAAAAGTATATACAGTTCTTAGCGTGGCCCCAGCACCACAGAAGTGCTCAGCAATGGTTAGTTGCTGTTCTTAACATTGATGCTAGAACTCCTGGACGTTTTCCTGAGCCACTAGTATCCTGGCCAGATTCTGGAGGGCCCACCTGAGGGCCTGGGAGTTGCTAACGGACCAGCAGGAGCCTGGGGCAAGGACAAAGGGGCTGCTCAGCCTGGCGCTTCTTGGTAGATGTGGGGATCGGTGATAGCACACACTCAAAAAACGTTAGCCAGTAGTAGAGGTGGTATTGGTTTAGGGGAGAGCCCAAGCCGGGACCTTGCAAGGAGCCGCACAGATCCAGGCACAGGTGTGGAGAAACCATGATAATCACAGATACAATTGGCTCTCCTTGCTTGGGGCCATTCAGGAAAGCAGAGCCCTCACCAAGTATTTCAAACAGGAAATTTAATACAGGGAATTGGTCACCCAAAGTGTGGAAATGAGAAGGCAAGAGGGGACGGTGAGATGTTCAGAGGTTATAGCAGCAGAAAGCCCCTACTAACCCGTACCTGGAAGAACAAAGAGTTAGCCACTGGATGGACACTGCATGCTTGAATTATACGTAGTTTTATCTGCTAGCAATAAGATGTAGCTAACTTATTCCACCGGGTATGAAATTCTTCCACTGCCTGGCTGCCTCTTATCTTCATCAGGTCTTTGCTTCGCAGCAAGCCTTTCCCTGCCATCCTGTTTCCACGTGTAGCTCCCCTCCTGGTACTCCCCTCCCTCAGGACCCGCTGTATCTTCCCCCAAAGCTCTTATGATCACCTGACACACTGGTATTTCCTTGTTTGCTTATTTTCTCTCCCCACCTCTACCTCACGCTAGAATTAAAACTCCACGGAGGCAGAAATTTTGGTCCGTTTTATCCGCTGCCATGGCCCAGCCAGTGCAGAGTAGGTACTAAATCACTATTAGGGTTACAGCCTATCCTACTAGCACAGTACTTACTCCCCTACAAGCCCACTTCTAACTTCTCTGGCACTCTGTTTCCTGTTCCAGAAAATGAGGGAATTGAGGTCAGTGATCTCCAAGGGCCTTCCCACTGAGGCATTCCTTGGTTGTGGTTCTTCCTACTGAACCAGATTTCCTCAGAGTTTCCAGTGACCACACAGGGGCAGCAAAGGACAGCAAATCCCCAGGGCTGGCCCGGTGGCAGGAGAGATTCCCCACTCCCCTGCCATTCTTCCTCGAGTCTCAAAGAAGAGTCAGATCTCTTCTTAATGTGTGGCCCAACCTAGTTCCAGGAAGAATTAAGTCACAGGTCTGAAAATGAAACAAAGTGTGGCAATCAGGGATAAAAACAGACCAGAGACTATCTAAAGCAATCAGACACGCAGGAGATAAGCTAATTGTGGTAACTGAGCTGCTGAATTTAGCTCCAACTTTCCAGACATCTAGGCAGGGCAGCGATTAGGGTGAGGTGAGTGAGGCACACTCTTCAAATGGTAAATGTAAAGAGCAGCCAGAATCCTGTCATCAAGATAAATGTTAGTACAATGTTTCTAAAAATCTACATAAACAACAACAAAGTCCGCAATAAACAAAATGTCAAAAATTTAAAATTACATGCAACAGGTATTTAGGGGAGCAGAGTTCTCTGTTTTGCCTCAGTTCCAAAATGGTTCTGGGCAATGTGGTTGAATCTAGTCTTTCAGGTTTGAAATGTTGCTCATCGTGCATTTTTGGCATTAATTTTGATCTTTAAAAATACTGTGTTAACACATTATCATTTTTTTTTTTTAATTTACATCCAAATTAGTTAGCATATAGTGCAGCATTGATTTCTGGAGTAGATTCCTTAATGCCCCTTACCCATTTAGCCCATCCCCCCTCCCACAACCCCTCCAGTAACTCTCTGTTTATTCTCCATATTTAAGAGTCTCTTATGTTTTTCCCCTCCCTGTTTTTATATTATTTTTTGCTTACCTTCCCTTATGTTCATCTGTTCTGTGTCTTAAAGTCCTCATTAACACATTATCTTGATTAAAGTTTTTGCTGTCCCTTAGAATTTTCCAAGGTGAAGGGAGCCTGAATGGCTGAATTGGTTAAGAGCCTGACTTCAGTTCAGGTCATGATCTCACAGTTTGTGGGTTCAAGCCCTGCGATTGGGCTTTGTGCTGACAGCTCGGAGCCTGGAGCCTGCTTCACATTCTGTGTCTTCCTCTCTCTGTCCCTCCCCTGTTCGCACTCTGTCTGTGTCTCTCAAAACTAAATAAACGTTAAAAAATTAAAAAATATATATTTAAATTTTCCAAGGTGAATGCCTCACTTCGCCTCACCCTAATCCCCTAGAGAGATGGGTCCCTCTCCCTAGGGAGCCTCTGCATCACTCAACAGTCCCCTGGCTGACATCCCCTTGCCAGGCACGTGCCTTAAATGTGTTGGTACAAACCTACCACACAGCCCCGCCCCTTGGCTGACATACTTTGGCTCTTCCCCTTGAGTCTCCCACCAGCCTTCCCATCCTTCTCTATACAACATCCCCAGCAGTAGCATCTACTGATCAGAACCAGCAAGTGGGACAAAACCTTATAAATAAAGACCTGCGAAATGATCTCTAATAGGGACAACTGACATAAGATTGTAGAGATGAGGGGCACCTGGGTGGCTCAGTTGGGCAAGTGTCCAAACTCTTGGTTTCAGCTCAGGTCATGATCTCATGGTTGGTCAGATTGAGCCCTGCATTGGGCTCTGCGCTGTCAGTGCAGATTCTCTGCTTGGGATTCTCTCTCTCTCTGTCCCTCTGCCCCTCCCCTCTTCTCTCTCTCTCTCAAAATAAATAAATAAACTAAAAAAAATAAAAATAAAAATTGTACAGATGAGACAGAAGGAAAGTTCTGGGTCCAAATCCCATTCTAGGCTGACAGATGAAGGTACAGAATTTGGACAGAGTGGTCAGTTGAAAGAGCAAGGAACTTACTACTCTAGACCAGGGCTGTCTGATACAACTTTCTGCAATAACAGAAATGTTCTACGTTTGCATGGGACAATACCGCAACCACTCACCACAGGTGGCTATTGAGCATTTGAAATGTGGCCAGCGCAACCAAGGAACTAAATTGTTAAATGTATTTAATTCTGATTAATGTATATTTAAATTTAAATGGGCTAAGGACTAGTGCATTACAGGACAGTTCTATATCAGTGAGTCTCAAATTTAACTTGCATTAGAATCATTAGCAGGACTTGTTAAAGCAGGTTGCTGAGCCCATCTCAGAGTTCCTGATTCAGGAGGTCTGGGATGGAGCTGAGAGCTTACATTTCTAACAGTTCCCAGGTGAGGCTGATGCTTCTGGTCTGGGGATACTTTGAGGACAACCAAGCTAGACAGTATTCTCATTCCAAACAATTGTTAGATATTGAACAAATCACCTTATATGTAGGTATGGGCTTTCTTGAAGCAAAATGGCAGCCTAGACTTAGAAGACAGGTATGGATTGAAATCCCTGCTCCTCCATCAATTAGCTCAATGTCCTTTGTTTCATTTTCAACTTCTATATACAGTTGACCCTTGAACAATGTAGGGGATTAGGGACATTGACAACCCTCCCCCACCTCCTCTACACAGTCAGAAGTCTGTGTATAACTTTTGACTTCCCCAACACTTAACTACGAATAGCCTACTGTTGACAGAAGCCTTACCGATAACATAGTCAAGTAACACATATTTTGCAAGTTATATGTATTATATACTGTATTCTTACAACAAAGTGTGCTAGAAAAAAATTTTTATTAAGAAAACCATAAAGAAGAGAAAATACATTTACAGTACTGTACTGTATTAAAAAATCCACATGTAAGTGGATTGCGTAGTTCAAATCTGTGTTGGTCAAGAGTCAACTGCAATATTAGTCAATATTTAACCTCTCTCTCTGCTCCATCCACAAAATGGAAATAATAGTACACACCAAGTAGGGTAATTACAAAGATTAAATGGGATAAAGTATATATGCCATTCAGTATAAGTTTTTAAAGATCATGTCTTGCTCAGAAAGTGTATGAGATTATATATGTAAACATGTAATTTGTAGCACAAGCAATGAGCAGTTCCACAAAATAGCTCTGTCAAGATTACACAGTGCCAGTGCATCAGTGATCTATGGCTGCATATAACAAATTAACCCAAAACATAGCAATTTAAAACAACAAAAATTTATCATCTCGCGGCATCTGTGGGTCAGACGTGTGGACATGGCTTAGCTGGGTAACCTCTGGTTTAACATCTCTCATGAGGTTGCATTAAACCTGCCAGGGCTGCAGTCTCACCTGAAGGCTCAACTGGAGGGCTTAGGAATCCACTTCCTATTTTTTGTTGTGATAAGATATGTGTACATTTTAGTAATTTAACCATTTTTAAATGTACAGTTCGGTGTCATTGAGTACATTCACATTGTTTGCAACCATCACCACCATCCATCTGAGAAGTTTTTCATTTTCTCCAACTCAAACTCTGGACCCATTTGGTACTGGCTCCCCATTCTCCACCCCACCCCTGAGCCCCTGGCAGCTATCAGGCTACTCTGTTTCTATAAATTGGACTCTTCTATGTACCTCATCCAAGTGGAAATCTACAAGGTTTGTCCTTTTGTGACTTGCTTATTTCACTCAACAAAACCTCCTCAAGATTCATCCATGCTGTTAATGTGTCAGAATTTCTTGTTATGGCTGCATAGTATTCCATTGTAGGTATATACCACATTTGCTTATTCATTCATCAATGTACACTTCAGTTGTTGTCACCTTCTGGGTCTTACCCCACCTTCCCAGCCCTCTCAACACTGGCCCCTCAGTGGATGTGGCTCCTCCCAGGCTGAGTCCTGGAGAAGTCACGCCTGCCCCAAAGATGAGACTAACTAGCCTGTGGTTCTGCCCAGCGCTTCCCCAGATTCAGGGACTGGCCCAGTCTGGTCCTGTCTACTTATCTCTGCATCCAAGCTGCTCTTCTGTGTTTCAGGCGGGATATCACTTATCTTTGGAGGTTAGAGTCACTTCCCATAAATGATCCCAGCAGGTAATGGGATGCTCTCAACCAACACATGGACCCTCCATTTACCTGCTATGTCCCACCACCACCATCTCCCCGCCAATATCCCATATTTCACCACTTAATACCCAATTTTGCATTAACTACTTCAGCATTTCAAAAATTATAAGTGAGCCACTTCTTTTATATAATTATAATCTCCACTCTGCAGATGAGAAAACTGAGATTCAGAAAGGTGAAGAGAACTGCCCAAGGTCACACAGCGAGAAGAGGGCAGTGACAGAACCCCAAATAGTTATCATTGAGTTTCCAGGATGTCATGAGTGGCTTGTGGGGTTCTTTTTCCAGGCTGAATAGCTGAAAGCCACCTAACATAACTCATCTCCCAATGCACAGAACCACAGTCCACTGCCTAGGACGGCCCAAGCACAGGGGACGAAGTGTCTGGGACCCTACCGTCCTATGGCACCAAATGGCCCCGCCTCCGTTGCTTCCACTGATAAACCAGAGGAAGCTAGTGGACCCAAGTGAAGCTAGTAAGGTGCCTCTCTCGGTGCTTGGAACTAGGGCATTAAAGAGCAAAGGGCCTCGGATGGTGGAGCTGTAAGGTCATGTAGAGATGGGGCTGTTGTCGGTGGGCTGGCAAGTCAGCTATGTGGGAAGCAAGGCTGTATCTTTAGAGGTGGGACAGTGGTGTACTTGTTAGGGGCCCAGAGAGTGGAAGGAGGCTGCCTGGTTTGAATCGAGGATCCCACTTACCAGCTGCGGGACTTGGGGCAAGTTGCCCAACCTTTAGGTGACCCATTTTTCTCATCTGTAAAATGGGGAAGTGAGTAGTCCTTAACTCATCACCATAATGAACTGAGTGAACACACACCAAGTTCACGGCACAGGCACACATGCACAGTAGGAACTGCCAGCTGGCATTATTCCAGCCTTGAAGACCCACAGACGGAGCAGCTCCCCGTGACTTTCCAGTTCCCAGTAGGTTGCCTCACTCTAAAAAAACTTTTAAGTTTAAAAATCATACACCACATTTATTTGGAAATTTTATTCTTTTTATTGCAAATTTCTGGTAAAGGAAAGAACACGGAAGCTGATCCTCATTTAAACTTTGGTCATAAGAGCACGCTGTAGCTCAGTGGCTTACAACCTCAGCGGCCTTTGAATCACCAGGGGGCCTTTGACACCTTACTGATGTCTGCCTCCCTCCTCCCAGAGGTTCTGGCTTAATTGGTCTAGGGGGGCAGCCCAGGCATCAATAGCTTTTTGAACTCTGCGGGTGATTCCAACATGTGGCCAGGGTGGGGGACCCTGCTGGAGCTCATGGCCTGAGCTTGGCAGCATCAGGAGCACCCAAGCAATTCCAGCGGACATCCAACCGTCGCCTGCTCACGTCACCCCACAACCCAAGTCCAGCTGGCCCCCCCGTCCCTCTTCCCAAGTGTCACATGTGCTGACTCTTCCTCCTCAGAGACGGCAGAGGAGAGAGACACCGGAGGACGCGTGATTCTCTGTGCTGTGGCTTGTGCATAAACAGGGGAAACTGTACTAAATGTGGTTATTCTATCACAGAAAGAAATTCACTTTCTGGTTGCAAATGAGCACTAACCTTTTTTTTTTTCATTGTCAAGTGGAAATAGTCTTCCTATAGAGAGAGATGCAAAGGTTTGTGACAAAATAAGGAAATACGTGTTGGATGACACATTCCTTAGATGATTCCTCAGGTCTAATTAAAAAAACATTTTTTTGTCAAGCCAAAGAAGGTAAAATACTGTGTAGTGTAGCAGCATATTTTATATGGGTAAACAGTAATAGCCAGTTATATAATTCATTTATGAGTTATCCTAAAAATAGAAAATGCTTTAATTTTCCTGAGTCCTTGGCAAACAACAAAACACAATTTTTTTTTTTTTAAATCTTCAAGAATGGTCTTCCTTTTCCTGGGCACCCTCACAGTTTAGGACAGTGTGTGTCTCACCATCAGGTTTTACATCCACGGGTCAACAACTTCACTGGCACCAATTTTCAATGACTAGTCAAATATGGAGATTGAAAATAAAACACCCATCCTCTACAAAGCTGCTCAAAATGAAAGGTTCTTGACAGTGTTATAAATGCAATATCAATTTGATTCTCTGTCCATACAAAAGTATGAATTTCTATTCCATTAATAATACTGAATGACTAATGTCTTAACAGTGATAAAATTTTCAGAACATTTAAAAATTACAAAGGATCCCATTTTTACATCATAATTCTGATGTATTATCATGCCTTCTATTTTGTCTGTAAAACTTTTATAGGATACAGTGCATTGACGTGGTAAAACCAAGGCACAAGAATACAGTTACAATAAGTGTATATAAACCTTAGCACTTTGTGCCAATTTTGGAAACATTTAGAGAGGAGATCATAAAGCCTGAAAAATTCTCACATCCTATTATGATTAACAAACGATTAATTGTGCAATAAACAGACTATCAACCACCATTCCATTATTAAATATATGGCTATCACTATACAGGCTGTGGATAGTTGAAAAAAGTTTTCAATATTAAAACCTGGCTTAATTAGGTGGTCACTGTAGATATTGTGCCTTGCATTATCTAGATAATTGTCTTAAGTTTTCATTTTAATCTGCAATGTATATGGCAGTTATCAATTTTTAAGCTTTTTTCATCAAGTAAATGATGAAGTGGGTTTCCAAATGTTAAATCCCTTGTCTCTACAAAAGACAGAAGATTTACAAGAAGATAACCTTATAAGAAATGCACAGATAACAATCATAAAATCCAAATATGGACTAAAAGGTTGAATTCTAATCTACCAGGACATTCTCTTAATTTAGGGTAAGGAGAAACACATTCCTGTGATAATTCATTAGTTTCTTAATTTTAAAAAAATCACCATGACATTTTTCAAAATAGTAAAGTCTTGGCTAGAGCGTCAAGCATTGAAGGAAAGTTAAGTCTTTTCATTCATAAAATGAAGGGGAAAAAAGCCTTTCAAAATCCAGGGGCAGGGAGGATATTCCATTGAATTTAGAGAAGTGGAATAAAGTGGTAAAAGTTGTATTTCATACTTTTAAAAAAAGTGTTTTTGAGACTCAAGGTAAACGCTTAGACCCATGAAAACACATTTCTTGGCACATGCACGCCATGAGTAGAACAATCCCGAATGCAGTGACAGCCTGGCTACACAGGTATCTAGCTCTAGCCCCACGAGCAAAACCACGTTTGAGGTCCTTGTCCCAGCCCCCTTCACATGGGACCTTCTGGCTTCTGCATCTGTTGGATTTGCTTCTGCAGCTGGTCCTTGTCCAACTTCATCTTGGCTTCAAGAACTTGCCTGAGGGATCCTATACTTTCATAGATGGCTGTAAACCCTTTAAGAAGAGGTAAATTTCACAAGAGTTAATATTAAAAAACAATGTGTGTCAAGTTCTACAGCATATAGTAATAGTTGATTTGGGCAAAAGCTATAAACAGATGCTAAAACTAATGAAGTAAAAGTTTGATAGGAAACAAGACAGTTGCATAGCTTGGGAGTATCTCCCTACAGGTTACTTTTTTTTTTATTTTTATTTTTAAAAATTTTTTTTAACGTTTATTTATTTTTGGGACAGAGAGAGACAGAGCATGAATGGGGGAGGGGCAGAGAGAGAGGGAGACACAGAATCGGAAACAGGCTCCAGGCTCTGAGCCATCAGCCGACAGCCCGACGCGGGGCTCGAACTCACGGACCGCGAGATCGTGACGTGAGCTGAAGTCGGACGCTTAACCGACTGAGCCACCCAGGCGCCCCCTTACAGGTTACTTTTTAATTACAAAGGGGGAAAGGAACTATTACAGTGGAGAAGTCTGGCAGATACCGCTATAACCAAGGGATCAAAGCTAATGTCACCAATGCCGGGAGAAACCAACACCAGATACCCCTGATAAGGTTCCTTGAGAAGTGAAGGACACGCCACTTCTGTGGCATCGTCTGTCCAAAAGGCACAACCTGAGGGGCACCTCGGTGGCTCAGATGGTTAACTATCCAACTCCCGATTTCAGCTCAGGTCATGATCTAATGGTTCATGGGGTTGAGCTTGGGATTCTCTCCCTCTCTCTCTGCCCTTTTCCCACTTGCGTGCATGTGCACACACACTCTCTCTCTCAAAATAAAAAAAAATAAACATTTTTTTAAATGCACATACATACATAAATAAATAAATAATAAAATGCACAACCTGAATCTAATTAAGAGGAAGCAAACAGACTCAAACTGACATTCCACAAAATACTGGCCTGTATTCTTTCATGATGTCAACATCACTGAGAAACTGATCCACTTCAAGACAGTAAATACAGAAAAATGATAACTAACTATGCTGTATGATTCTGGAATAGAACTTAGACCAGGGAAGGTCTTCTATAAAGGAAACAATGGTTAAAGTTGAAAATTGAATATTGAAAAAATCTACAACATATTACACTATATTATAGTTATGTAAGAGAATGTCCTTGTTCTTAGGATATATAGAATGAAATAATACAGGAGCAAAAAGGCATCATGACGTCTGCAACTTACTCCCAAATTATTTAGGGAAAAAAATTATATTTACACACACACACACACACACACACACACACACACACTCATATCACAAAATACGATTAAGCAAATTTCCAAAATGTTAACAACTGGTTATATAGAGTTTTTTGGCTACTCTTACTGTTTTTCTAAATTTGAAATAATTTCAAAAGAAAAAGCAAAAAAAAAGAAAAAAATTCTCCCTCAAAAACACATTTCATATTATTTTATATTTATGTGGGTTTTTAAGATAAATGTTTAACAGCTCCTGTTTTCATTAGTAAATTTAGAATTTTCTCAAAAAACTTTCTCTATATTACAATTAATGTCATATAAGGAATAAATATTACTTATTTTAAAAATGTTCTTATTAGAAAGATACAACATATGAAAGAGTACGTTACAAATCAGCATGAGCTTCCATTTGAAAAAGCACATATATATATATCACATATGTATAAAAAGATTTATATAAAGATGACAGCTGAGTGAGAGAAGTTATGAGTACTTAAAAAAATATTTTGCACTTTCTTATTTTCCATTAAGAAACATATTGTTTTTAGAATAAGAAAAAGTAAATATTTTTATTTTTAAAAAGCTCATATGCCTTTCTTAGTAGTAGTTACTAAATCTTAACAACCTCAGTGGCATGTTGAATATACAATAACAAACCCACCCAGAGAATGATGCAAAGGTAAACACTGATGAGGGGCGCCTGGGTGGCTCAGTTGGTTAAGCATCTGACTCTTGGTTTCGGCTCAGGTCATGATCTCACAGTTCGTGAGTTTGAGCCCCATGTCGGGCTCTGCGCTGACAGCACAGAGCCTGCTTGAGAGTCTCCCTCTTTCCCTCTCTCTTTGCCCCTCCTGCACTCATGCTTTCTCTCACTCTTAAAATAAATAAATAAACATAAAAAATCACTGATGAAATATTCAAATACCATATTCTAATAGCCCCAAAGACAAAGAAAGAAAATTCATTTTTATCTTCACAAGTTCTTGAATTCATAAATTTATTTGTGATTTCTACTTAAAAAAAATAATAAAACTTCTGGTGGTAACAACAAAAACTATTCTTGGGATAACTAACTACTTTTATTCCCATGTGGCCAAAGTAGAACGATTCCGCAGGGGAAAATTATGGAATCATGGAATTGGAGGCAGCTGGGAGATAATGTAGTCCCCCTCGTCACATTGTAAGACTGTCTTCTTTTTCCCAATCACACCCAACCAGCTTCCACTTGAATACTTTCAACAGCAAAGAACTCTCAGGCTCACAAGCCACCAGTGTCTTTTTAAAAAGAACCCATTACCTGAGGATATTTCTGCCCTGTGTTAAGTTAAAATCTGTCTTCAGGTAACTTCCAATTCACTTACTGGTTCCAGGTCTGTATTCCTGAATTCACAGAGTAACTAAGTCTAGCCCCTCTTTTATATGCAATAATACTTCAGACGTAGAATATAGCTTTAACAGTTTCTTCCGAACAAGTGTGAATTAATGGGCCCTGTTGACTTGTGAGCAGAAGAAAATCATTCACTGCTGTGGTAGCATACTGCCAGCTGTAATAAAAGAAGCCTTCAAAAGTCCTGCAAAGATATGTGTTTATTTCTGAGACACACCGACAGTGGCTATAAACAGAAAAAAGCCCTCAGATGGCATTAAAGAAAACGCACACAAGGGACGCCTGGGTGGCTCAGTTGGTTAAGTGTCTGACTTCAGGTCAGGTCATGATCTCACAGTCCGTGAGTTTGAGCTGCGCGTCAGGCTCCGTGCTGACAGCTCGGAGCCTGGGGCCTGCTTCAGATTCTGTGTCTCCCTCTCTCTCTGCCCCTCCCCTGCTCACATTCTGTCTCTCTGTGTCTCTCAAAAATGAATAAATGTTAAAAAAAAAAAAAAAAAAAAAAGAAAGAAAAGAAAATGCACATTTGCAAGCTGAGCAATTTTGGTTGGTTTGCCTGTCCATCACGGTGGCTTTCCATGTACTTGGAAGTGACACAACATTTTAGTTCACTACAGCACAGCTACTCAGAAAATCACCTAAGGACATTTTACCGTTATTACCATCAGCCGGGGTCACAGTAGTTGCATTAACTGGTTTTCAGATCATAGTGAAAATAAACCATGAGAGCTGTTTTCTTTTTGGCCTACCAGCGTCAACTTCTGCCTTCATTTCCTTCATGTCCTCATTCATCTGTAACTCCAGCTTGCTGATGCGCCCATGAACCTTCTCCTCTTCCTGTTTTGTTCTCTGCACCTCCATATTCTTCTTCTGACTCTCTTCTATTTTGTCAAGTCTGGCTGACATCTGGCTCAGCTTCTTCTCCATGTCCCTTTCACTGGCTCCCTGAGATCCGTGATAAGAATTGCACCTGATTACTCCAAAAGGAAAGTCTGTACTGCACTCGCATCAGTCCTAGTATCATTTAACAACAATCTGCAGGGAACAGAATTGCAAAGGTGGCTTGTTGCTCACTCAAACATCCATTCTCTCCTGTTTCCTTAACAGACCCCCAATTTTCAGCACGGTGTAAGCTCACCCAGAATTAAGGCTACATTTTATATAGTCCCCTGAGTTTAGTGCGGCCATAAGATTAAGTTCTGGCCAACAAGATGTATGTGGCAGCTTCTAGGAAAAGCTAAAAGGCAGCTGAGACATGGCCTCATCCCTTCCTTTTTCCTTCTGTTCCTGCAATTCAGATGTAATAGCTTGAGCACTAGCCATCATCTTGAACTATGAGAACAAGGGTCACTCTCTAGAATTGGCAGAGGTAAGCCAGAAGAATCCTAGGCTGCTGAGGACTGATAAGCTACCACATCAGCGCTGCACTCCCTACACCCAGACATCTTTTATGTGAAAGACAAATAAGGTGCCATCTATCAAAGCCACCGTTATCCTGAGGTTTGCTATTAGTTATTAACCAATCCATGTGTAAAAATAAACAGTGATCCAAAGACACAGAAGCCTACAAATGTAGTAGTATGAAATTAAGCAAATCAATCAGTAGATCTGATAATATATGGGAGAACACTTAAAGAAGTATTTGACATATTAAATATTGTCTTTCCTTTTCTTTCCAGTGTGCTTGGTTTTTGTGGGAACCTGAATCTGCAGGTGAGCCTTGGAGGCCAAGACTACAAACACTGAGCTTTCAGTTGGCTATTGCATGACCTAGCTCTCTTGATGTTATACAATGTGGTCTGCAATCCAGCAGATCAACACTGCGAGCCAGCAGAGTCAGAGATGCAGACTGCACCGGATGCTTCTGCTCCATCAAAGTCCAATAGGAGGAAGCAGTGCAAGAGAAGAGAAGGGAGAGGAAGAGGGTCAGGCTAAACAACCAAAACACAAAAAGATTTGCCTGCCAAATACCAGTTTCAGAGCCTACTGACTTTGAAGACTCTACATGCAAGGCTTTCTTGATGGTTTTATGGAGTTCTGCAAACCTTAGTTCTATGGGAGAATGGGCTAAAAAGAGAAGGAAAACGGAGAAGAAAACAGTAGATTTTGTTGACGTGTTGCACCGTGAGTGTGCATACTGTGGTTGTAGTGTGATGGCGGGGCCTAGTGGGAGAAACCTGGCCAACGTCGTGTTTTCCAGAAGACGAAATTAAACCAAATAGGATGAAGTTCGTAGCTGTTAGTTTTATTTAGAAATGCAGGTGGACAATTTGGTTCACTAAGGCCTTGACTTAAATTCATCTTAGCTGAAAGTACTAAAATTTTCTATTTAGCCTTTATTAACCAAAACAAATCCAAGTGCTCTCTTTATAATGAGTACAAAGAAAGGATTCTAAGGCAAGAAACAACCGAACAACTTAATGTGGTGCTACATAAGTCAATACTAAGTTGCAAGGGATTATTCATAAACATTGCAGGCCCCCACTGAATAACTTCACTATATTGTGCTAAACACCAATACCTACACTGTTTTCCTTAACAACCAAGGAAAGCTGATCGATTTTCTGTAAAAGTTCTTTTTCTATCCGTTCTTGTTCCTGTTGCAACCAATTCCGTGCAGATAAAATCTCATTACTGAGCTCCTCAATCGTACCTTTAAATCTAAAATAAGAAAGTTAGTAAGTTAGATGTAAAAAAAAATTCTGAATTACATCATATAACCTCAGTCTCTGGCTATCAAATTTCTCACAAATATGTCAGCATTCACCTCGGCTCCCTCGGAATTACAAGCTTACCTTCCCTTAGAATTATCCTTAGCACTAAATTGGGGATGGGGTGCCAGGAAGGATGACACAACAGATAAGCACCTGCTAACACTTCCTACTGGTGTAGAGCTGATGGTGTGGGTGTTGAGGTGTCACACAGTGACACACAGCCACGCCCGGTGCTCATCTTTGCCTTCAGGAGGCCCCCAGTGCTCCTGGCTCAGAGGACACAGTATCTTGGCACGCTTCCAGTCTCCTGTCTTTTCCTGGGCTCTTCCTCCCTCTCCCTGTTATCTCCCAGGACTGGAGCCTGGCGCCCCTTCTCTCAAATGTTCTCCAAATTGCTCTTGCCGGATACAGGTATTTCCTAAAAGAAAACTGAAAGAAAAAAACCCTAACCTCCATTCCTCCAGTCCTTGTCCTTTCCAAATACATTAAAATTACACTCCACACTTGCTATCTCCTCATTACTTTTGTATTAGTTTTATTATGAAATAGAATAAGAGCAGAAGAGAACATATGACTTAAATAATAGTAATAATAAAATGGACACTGTGGTAGAAGACCCTAAATTATCTGCTACATGTTTTCCTCTTCTTTCCTGTTAAGAAATCCTCAAAGAGGCACACCTGGGTGGCTCAATCAGTTGAGCATTTGGTTCTTGATTTCAGCTCAGGTCATGATCCCAGAGTCGTGGTATCAAGCCCCATGTCATGCTCCGTGCTGAGCATGGAGCCTGCTTGAGATTCATTCTCTCTCTCTCTCTTTCTCTCCCTCTCTCTCTCTCTCTCTCTCTCTCCCTGTCCCCCCTACCCCCACTATCCCTCTCCCCTGCTCATTCTCTCTCTCAAATAAAATAAAATAAGAAAATAAAAAATTATTTTAAAAAAAAGAAAGAAAGAAATCCTCAAATGTGAACTGGGTACATGGCTGCCTGGCCAGAGACTACATTTCCCAGCCTCTCTCGCAGCTAGGTATGGCCATATTACCAGGTCAGGCAATGGATCACAACTGCCCGGGTCTTGCCACTATTAAAAAAGCTTCCTGGGCAGGAAACGCAAGCCAGCAGCCCCTCCCAGCTGTGGAGCTCAGCCTACAGCCCTGCCTGACCAGGAAGACTGACCACAGAGGCTGCAGCTTAATGCATTCACTTATTCTAGCAGTATTCTGATGTAGTCTTTAGAGTTTCTCCATATAAGATCATACCATCTGCAAAGAGGAATAGATTTACTTCTTTTTTTCTAATTTGGAGTGCTTTTATTCCTTTTTCTTGCCTAAGTGCCCTGGCCAGGACCTCCAACACTGTGTTGAATAGAAGTGGGGAGAGTAAACACCCCCACCTTGTTCCTGATTTTAGAGGAGAAACTTTCAGCTTTTTACTGCTGAGTAGATGTTAGCTGTGGGTTTGTCATATATGACTTTTATTATGTTGAGATACATTCATTTTATACCCAATTTGTTGAGTCCGTATCAAGAAAAAGGTATCAAATTTTGTCAAATGCTTTTTTCCATACTGAGATAATCATATGATTTTTTTATCCTTCATTCTGTTAATGTGGTGTATCACATTTATTAATTTACATATATTGAACCATCCCTGCATCCCAGGGATAAATCCCATTCCCTCATGGTGTATGATCCTTTAAACTTGCTGTTGCATTTGGTTTGCTACCATTTTGTTAAGAATTTTTACATCTATGTTTAACAGGGATGTTGGCCTGTCTTTGGTATCTGGGTGATGCTGGATTCATAAAATGATTTTGGAAGTGTTCCCTCCTCTTTAATCTTTGGAGGGGTTTGAGAACGGGGTTTGGGGTGGGGGTTATTGAGTTTGTTGGCATTTAATGGTTTATAATAATCTCTTATGATTCTTTGTATTTCTGTGGTACCTGTTATAATGACTCCTATTTCATTTATAATTTTATTTATTTGAGTGTTCTTTCTTTTTTTTCTTGGTTAGTCTACCTAAAGTTTTGTCAATGTGGTTTATCTTTCAAAAAATCCCCAACAATTAGTTTCATTAATTTTTCCCATCGTTTTTCTTTCTTTTTATTAAACATTTTTAAAAGTTTATTTATTTATTTTGAGAGAGACAGCACGCACAAACTAGGGAGGGTCAGAGAGAGGGAGACAGAATCCCAAGCAGGTTCTGCACCATCAGTGCAGAGCCCAATGCAGGGCTTGAACTCACAAACTGTGAGATCATGACCTGAGCTGAAATCAAGAGACAGACATTTAACCGACTGTGCCACCCAGATGCCCTTCCATTGTTTTTCTATTGTTTTCTAGATTCTATTTATTTTTGCTCCAATCTTTATTATTTCCTTCCTTCTGCTGTCTTTATGCTTTGTTTGTTCTTCTTTTTCTAAAAGAAAGAACATATCTTTCAAGATATCTCATATATTTCAAGAGTATCTCATATTCCTTGAGATACAAAGTTAGGTTGTTTATTCAAGATCGTTCTGTTTTCTTAATGTAGGCATTTAGTATTGTAAACTTTCCTCATAAAACTGCTTTGGCTGCATTCCATAAGTTTTGATACTTTGTGTTTCCATTTTCATTTATTTAAAGATTTTCTAAATTTCCCTTTTGATCTTCGTTGGCCCATCTGTTGTTCAGGAATGTGTGGTTTAATTTCCATATATTTGTGAATTTTCCAATTTTCCTCCTATTATTGATTTCTAGTTTCATGCTATTGTGGTCAGAAAAGGTACTTGATAATGATTTTGATCTTCTTTAATTTATTAAGGCTTGTTTTGTAACCTAACATATGATCTATCCTGGAGAATACTCTGTTTGCACTTAAGAGAAATTTGTATTCTGCTACTGTTGGATGGAAAGTTCTGTACATGTCTGTTAGGTTTCTAGTTGGGCAGGGCTTCTGCCTATGCTCTGAGGTCAGGGGATGGGAGGAACAGCTGGCTGGGCTCCCCAGTCAGATGGGCCTACAAGCTGGGCTCTGCATTCAAGCAGGGCCGCTGGCTGGGCGCCCTGGCCAAGTGGGGCTGCTGGGCTAGACTGCACAATCAAACAGAGCCACTAACTGCATTGGGCAATTACCTCTGGTCGGCTGAGGTCTCAGACTGTGTTCGCTGGCTGGGCAGTTCGCTGCTGTTTGGACTCCATGATTAAGGGCTGTAGGCTGGGCTCCACAATTGCACCCAATCAAGTGGGACCCCCAAGCTATGCTTCCCAGCCAAGTGTTACTACTGGCTAGCCTCCAAGTTCAGCTGGCTTCATCATCAGACAGGGCCTCAGGCTTGCTCCAGGACTGGGCAGGCTGCTGGTTGTGCCACACTGTTGAGTGAGGTTCCTGGCCAGGCTTCCTGGTCAGGTGGCACCAGCTGCTATACCTCACAGTTGGGTGAAGCTGGTGGCTGGGTTTTGAGATCAGGCAGAATCATTGTCTGGGCTTCTGTTTGGGGGAGGGGTTACTGGCTGGGTTCTCTGCTTGGGCAAGGCTACAGGCAGTGCTCAACAAATAAGTGGGAGCAGTCTGGGCTCCACTTGCTAAGCAAGGCTGTAAGCTGGGCTCCACAGCCAGGTAATGTAGGGGGGCTCCAAGGTCACCTGGGGTCACTATGCAGGCTCCCCAGTCAGGTAGGGCTACAGGTTACAGCTTTTATTTTTTATTATATTTTCTAGAAGTTCTATTTCGTTGTTTTCAATTCTGACTGATCATTTTTAATAATCTCTCATTCCTTAGTCATACTTTCAAAATGTGTGTGTGCGTGTGTGTATACTCACACATACATATACATCACATACAAATGTATGTACGTACATGTATACTTATTTTATCCAATAATTCCTATATATGCAGTATTTGGACATCAAATTCCTCTTTTCTCTGTTTCTCCTGACTCTATCACATGTGTGACTTTTTTGTTTGTATTGTTTTACGATTTTTGATTATACATTCATGCTCCTTAGAACTTGATCTGTTCTGGGAAGATCTGGGAAGCCTTCAGGACTGGGTATTTACATCTGTTTCTTCCAGCTTCTTAAGCCACCACCAAAACAGGATCATTCTAAGATTAAACTGTCCACTGTGGTTTTCTTCAAGCTGCTTGGGTAATGTGAATTCTAGCTCTAAATTTATATGAAGGCTGTATTGTGGGGGCACATGGCTGGTTCAGTTGGTAGATCTCAGGGTCATGGGTTCAAGCTCCATGTTGGGTATAGAGCTTACTGAAAATAAATAAGTAAAATAAATAAAGGCTATATTGTGCTCCTGAATTTTCAAGGAATATCTTCTATCCCTCTACCCAGAGCCAAGATTTAGACAGGTGAGTTTCCTTAGGCTCTCTTTGTGGGAAGGGCATTTTCCCTAGTTCACCCAACCAGGGTTTTCCCTTTGGGTAATCAATCTGACCTTCTGCCCCAGGCTTTGTCCCCTCTCCCCTGTGAAGAGCGTTTGTGTCTAGACTTCTAGACTTTAAACTGTAGGAAGGAAAATAAAGATGTTCGTGTCTGCTGACTAGTAATATCTCCTATCGAAGTAATTTACATAGGAAAAAATACCAACATGTTTATTTTTTCCTCTGTGATGGAAGGAAGAGGACTGAAGAGATTTTTCTGTACTTGGCAAGCGTGTAGGATCTATGAGAAGTGGTGACATAACTCAACGATTACATAATACAGACAATTAGAGAAAAAAGAAACATGCTTGTCATAAGAGAATTCCTGTTAACTCAGCAACAACCTTGACACAACATTAAATATGGTGATGATAAGACATAAGAACCAGGAGAATGATTAATTTAAAATCTCCACAAGTCTCTAACAAAGTTCCACACTAAAATCATTGTTAAACAATATATTAAGTCAAATACACACACACACACACACACACACACACACACACACACACACACACAAACATATATAGTGATGACTGGCTCTGCTTAGGCAGGAAAATGCCAAGCTCATGAAGATTCATGATGGGAGAAGATGTATGGTTTTGTGACTGAGTAGAAGGGCAGATGATGAGTTTCACTGTGGGCAAGTACAGTTCAAGGTGTTACTATAACAAAATGGGAAAGTATAACACATCATAGGGTGCTGACTGGATAGTGTACAATCACCCTAGTGCACACCTCTCCCACCTACACTACTGCAGCAATGCCCCCACCTGATGATGTCCCCATCTCTGCTTTGCTCCCCACTTTTTAAAAATTTTTTAATCTTTATTTATTTTTGAGAGAGAGAGACACACACACAGTGTGAGTAGGGGAAGGGCAGAGAGAGAGTCTCTGGAGACACAGAATCTGAAACAGGCTCCAGGCTCTGAGCTGTCCACACAGAGCCCGACACAGGGCTTAAATTCACTGAGCGCTAGATCATGATCTGAGCTGAAGTCGGATGCTTAACCAACTGAGCCACTCAGGCGCCCCATGCTTTGGCCCCTTTTGATTCACTTTCTTTTTTTTTTTCTTTCTTTTTTTAATGTTTTTAGTTATTTTGGGGGGGGGAGGGAACACATGAGCAAGGGACGGGCAGAGAGACAGAGGGACAGAGGATCAGAAGCCGGCTCTGTGCTGACAGCAAAAAGCCCAATGTGAGGCTCGAACTCCTGAATCTCACGATCGTGACCTGAGCCAACGTCCGACACTCAACCAACTGAGCTACCGTGGTGCCCCACCGTTTTCTGATTGCCACCAAGGCCATTTAAAAATAACTATAAATCTTATTATATCACCCCATCTGCCTCAAGCCCTTCAGTGGCTGTCCTTACTGCACTAAAGCCAGAGACGAACCCCGCGTATGGTCTACAAGGCCCTGCTGCCGGCTTGCCTCCTCCCCAGGCCTCACTTCCCCTCCATCTCTCTTCCAGCCACCCTCGCCATCTGGCAGCTTCTTGTATGCCACACTCCTCCATCCCATACGTTCTTACCTCACTCTTCACCTAGTGAATCCCATTTCTTCTTCAGCTCTTACTTCAAACATCACCTCCTCAGGAAGGAGGCCCCACAACCAGGCCTCATAGCACCATTCATTGTATTAGCTTCCTGTGGCTGTGGTGACAAATTGCCACAGACTTGATGGCTTAACCCAACACGTTTATTCTTTCATAGTTCTGGAGGTCAGAGACCTAAAATCAGTTTCACTGCACCAAAATTGAAGTGTGAGCAGAAGTGGTTCCTTCCGGAAGCTCTCAGAGGAGAATCATTGCTTTGCCTCTTTCAGCTTCTAGTGGCCACCTGTATTTCATGGTCTGTGGCCCCTTCCTCATCCTTAGAGTGCATCTCTGAGCCTCCAGTCTCTTTTTCCATTATCACATGACCTTCTCTCATGACTCTGACCCTCCTGTCTCCCTCTTACAGACACTCTAGGGATTACATGGGGTCTACGAGGTAATCCAAGGTAACCTACCCATCTTAAAATCCTTAATCACATCTGCAAAGTCCCTTTTTGCCATATAAGGTAACATATTCACAGGGCTTGGGCCATGGTGATCCTTGGGGGACCATCATTCAGCCTACCACAACCATGCACCTTTTCTTCAAAGCAATTGCAACCATTAGTAATAATAAGGCATACACTCACTCAAGTCACTATTTGATTAATGCTCATCAACTCCTTAGACTATAAACTCCACAAGGATAGGAACAGAGTCTGTTTTTCTTTACTTCTGGATCCTTAGCAACTAGGCCAGTGCTCACTATATATCTACTGGATGAATAGATAATTATCCAACTACTAAAAACCATAAGAAGGAATGTAAAGTGGCAACATGCTACAAGGAAACTTTTCCTCTTAACTTCCATTATTGTTTTCAGTTTGTTTTATGTGATAAATAAAAATGAAAAGGAAAAAAACCATACTAGTGAATAGGGTTATCAAGAACTCGAACCAAAAAAAAATGTTTATAAGCTGACTACTTACTTCGTATCCAAAAGCTGCAGCTGGTGGTTACTGTCTCTGTGGGACATCTTCAGTTTGGTGCTTTGCTCTGATATCGACAAGTCCACTCTGTTCAAAAGCTGAGAAATCTGGGAAAGAAACCTTGCTTGTAATATCACATATGATCTTTAGAGGTAGTTTCAGATAACATCTGGTAAGCTATATTCTAGTCGATGACATTAAGATTCAACATAATTTAATATATTTTTTTAGCAGTTCACCTCATCTTTCCACTTCCATTTTCTATCATACACACTCATCAGAAATCAAGACCAGGAGTGATGCCAAAATCCATGACGCTCTGAGTACTTAACTTTATAGTTCTCTGATGAGCAAGCCTAGTTTCTGCCCAGGACCACTACCTCCACCTGCTGGCACAAAATACAGTTATGTTTACTTTGGGATTTCTACCATTAATGTGGCTGCTAGACATAGAGAATGGAATTCTTATCACTTGCAAAATCCTTTGAGGTCCCAGATTTACCTCCATATCAAGTCAAGTCACCAGAAAATATAATTTGTAAATTCCATCCCTCCTACTCCTTGTTCCCACCACCCACCCCTTTCCCTGGTCTTTCTACTAAGAGTTAATAGAAACTCGTCCTATATGAAATGTCTTTAGTTTCTTCAGGAATTACAGTGTTCGATATTCCTCACTCGCAGATTCATGGGACAAGTATTTATTAGATCCAGAACAAAAAAAGTATGTCTCCTTCTATAGATTTCTATATGCATCTGACTTGGCTCGGCCACCAAGAAGCTTAGTATCTGCTGAGCATTTATTTTCTGTTGAGGTAATTCTGTCCTTACTCATTCTCCGAAAAAAAACTATTGGAATTTTGTTTTATTGTGGGGTTTTTTTGGTGGCTTTAGAATATCTGTGTCCTTCACATAAGCAGATTTAGATCTTTATTGAATGTATTTTGAACACAAGTATTTTTACTCCAGCAAATTGACCAGGTGCCCCTTTTTACTGGAATGGTCCCTCTTTGCATGAAGAATAACAAGTAGGGCAGATACTGTGGGGCAAATCCTAGAAGACAGGCCCCTTGAGGGCAAAGGGAAGCTTTTAAGTGGCCAAAAAGCAAATGGTGAAATGCCAAAAGTTATGCTTTATAAAACTGATCTGTGTTTCAAGGTGGAGTACTCTAAAATTCACCGGCCAGCCTACCTCTACCTTTGTCTGAATCCTTTCCCACCAAAGACTATGTGATGAGGTAGCACATAACATGAGTCCCAGGACAGTAACTATTTCCTGAACCAAAAATGGGGACATGGCATATAACAGAATGCCCGATCATTTACCTATGCACGAAGTAGTTTTGGAGCCATTATTTAGAATTTCTGGAATATATTAATTGTTTTAGGAATGAGGGAAAAGAACCTTTAAAATTAGGACTCTACCAAAAAATTTGGCGCTTTGGTTCCCGTACCCGTGAAGGGCCACTGCACTGAAACAGGGGAAAGAAGAAGTGAGGAAAAGATATGCATGTGCTAGGCATCCCGGCTGGTTTCTCATCACCATGTTATTCTTACTTAGCTAAGAACAAATTACCTCCTTCTAAAAGGCTACCTGAAGTAGGCCATACCTGCCCCTCTGCGTCTTTGATTTTTGTTTCCAAGATAAGTTTGGCAGCTTGCTGTTCTTTGTTCAGGTGCTGGAGCCCCTCATAAGTCGTTTTGTGCTCTGCAGAGAGTCTGGCTATGCTGGCGTCACACCTGTCCAGGAAAACGACAAAGCTAACTCTGAGTGAAGTTTAAAAACAAGCACTGAAGCTCCTTGACATACTCAAACACACAACCCCACTCAAAGAAACTGTACTTTGACTCACTCTTTTACACAGAGGTTCAAATGAATATAGAGAGCTGCCCTCGTTATGGGTTTTAAGTTAAACCACAGGGATGCTGCTTAATAAGAGTAGGGATGTCACCATCAAAGGAGCAAAGGCTTTACAATGCTCATGAGTATAAAACTGTACATGCAGTAAGAGCCCAATTACAGAAGGCCTATACAGTGTGCTGGACGGGGTCTGTCACTCTTCAGTGCCACCTCCACGCCTCTAAGTTCTCTGGGCCTTCTTTGGATCATGAAGGCAATTCCTTCTACATTTGAAAGTACTACTCCTAACCTTTTACCAAATCGCCTCAAGACGGTCAGCTTTGAGTGGGGTCCAGAGCCCGAGAAGGCTGTGCAGCGGGTCTGAGCTGCAGTGTAGGCTGCTCAGTCCCTTGGGCCTCACAGCTTGGCAGTGCCAATGGTGCTCAAAGTATCTGTGGCAGAGAAGCCATGTGCGAAGCCTCTGTCGAGCCCTAGTAGGAAATTCACAGAATAGCTCCCTAGGAATACGAAACTAAGTCAGCCCCGTTCCAACCCAATCATCCCGCTGTGAAAAGTAGCCATTGGCTTGCTGCTGGGCCCTGGTAGCAAGTGCGTTCCTGAGCACGGGACATTAAGTGACCAAGCAATCTGGCCAGTCCATCCTGAGCACCAAGCCATAAAGGGAGGCATATGAGCAGTGCTCCATCTTCAAGGGGAAGAAAAGCATAGACATCACGCTTAAATAGGTCCCAAAGGCGTAAGTACACTGCATGAGCCCACACTCCTGTGGCATATACTCTTGCTTCTGCCAACTTTCCTTTAACTCACACATACAGCCTCTTGAGGAGCTCCTGATGACCAGGTGGACCAGCGGAGGAAAAGCCAGACCTGGTTTACGAAAGGTGTCAATATGCCGACACCTTCCAGAAGTAGACTACTGACACTTAAAAGCCCACTAGGGAGTGGATCTCAAGGGTGTTAAGGAAGGGAAACCCCCACAGTTGGCAGAAGTTCAAACAATGTATCTGCCCAGAATAAAAAATAGCCAGATGTTCATGATTAATGGCGAGAGACATAGAAGAAACATATTGGAGGATTGGTGACAACAGGAAAAGAGCCATATATTTGGATTGCTCAGAACTGACACAGCATTTTTGGGGTGCCTGAGAGGCTCAGTTGGTTGGGCGTCTGACTTCAGCTCAGGTCACGATCTCATGGTTTGTGAGTTTGAGCCCCATGTCGGGCTCTGTGCTGACAGCTCAGAGGCTAGAACCTGCTTCAGATTCTCTGTCTCCCTCTCTCTCTGCCCCTCCCCTGCTCACGCTCTGTCTCTCTCTCTCTCAAAAATAAAGAGACATTTAAAAAAAATTAAAAAACGAAACAAAACTGACAGAGCATTTGTGCTCCTTGCGAATGTTCTCTGTATCAAGGGAGCAGAGGCCCAAAAATTGTACTTCCCAAACAACCTTGGCAGCTGGTTGTAAATAACCGTAAATTACTTATACAGAGAGGTGGAAGAGAAGCCCTTATGTTCCCCTGGCAGGGATGGGCATACATGGGATAAACTGCACACGTGAGGTTTACAGCCACTTCGACGCACACTCCTGCAAATCACTCACTCCCATGTTATAGGCAGCTGATGTTTTCAATGGCTCCGTTCTGTGATTCTTGCACATCCCACTTTCCTGAAAGCCAACAGCAGTTTCCTTCACTTTGCTTGCTTAAATCTGCCAAAGGCTATGCAAGCTCTAACCTCCTGGATTAAATACCTTCCTGCTAAAATACTTAGAGCGGTTTCTGTCTTCTTGACCGAACCTTGATGCATATAGTCATATATCCATATAAAATTTTACAAGGAAGCATGCAAAATATTAACCAGCTATCTTTGGATCATGTGTGATTTTTATTTTACTTTTCATTCTTTTCTAAATTGTATAACTTCCCCACAATAAGTATGTATAATTTTTCTGATCAGAAAAATAATTACACAAGGAAAATATTTTAATCCACGGCCATGTACGAAGAATGGGTTCCAATTTTATGGAATATGCACTATCCTACCATCTTTCTCTGGGGTCCCCATGAAGCAGAAATGAGGCTGGACTACAAGGAATCCAGAGCTAGAGAAATGTGGGTTAGAGTCACTGTCATGAAAGTTAGGTCAGGTTCAAGGCAATAGGTAGCAGAAGCAGAGAGGCGACAGTGGGAAGCCCACTCCATAATTTACTCTTTCAGTCAATAAGTATTTGTAGAATGGCCACTATGTGTCACATACTAATTATACAAAATGAAGACATAGTGGGAACTTTTTTCTTCAGTACACATACCATACAATCCAGAAATTTAAAAACAGATTCTTATGCCACCACTATAAAAATCCTACTCAGCTTACATGTATATTTTCTTCTGTTATTGGTGGAGATTTTATCTGACATTTTGTTCTTGTTCGTTATCCCTCAAATCAGACAAATCAGCTCAGAAGATTGGGAACTTACTGAACAAGTCATTATAAATACACAGACTGAAGACGGAGCCGGTGACAGGTCCCAGTTTCAGTAAATCAGCGGTCTGCAATCTTCCTAAAAGCACCGGGAATGAATTCTTTAAGATGTAGATCTGCATTTAGGCCTCAACGAGCTTTATAAATTGTTCCCTAAGTGACTCAGACACTGAAAAGAATCTCATTGACTAAGTCATACAAAATATTTGCAACAAGCTTAAAAAAACAAAATATTGATCTAGAGTATATAAGCCATGAATAAAGATTAAAGAGCATGCCAGTGCTTTGTAGGCTTTCTAATAAGCAATAAGATTTAACTGATTTACTAATCATTTTGCACGAAAATGTTGCAAATTAAAACTACTACCTGGTCTGTCGGTTAAACATGGTGGACTGAACACATGCCCTTATTTTGGCTCCCTCCTGAAAACCTATCAAGATGACTCCAGATGAATTTTAAAAAGGTATAAATCCACAAGGACAAAAAATAATGGGAGGGAAAAAAAAGTATGGGGGAAAGTAGAAAGCAGACAGATGGTGCAGGAGATGGAGCAAAGCGTATATTTTGCTACGGCCGGTGCTGGGAGCTTGAAGGGCTCTATATCTGAAAACCAGCAGAAGCGAGAAGAAGCTTTAGTTCCCACGTGGCAAGACGGGCAAGAAACCGGCTCCACTCAGGAAGCACACAGGAGCACACTTGTGACAGAACACAGGAACCAGGGTAACTGAAACCAGAGGTCTGAGTGGGGCCCTACCAGCTATGGAAAGCTCAAAAAACAAACAAACCAAAAAAAAAAAAAACAAACAAAAACCTGGATGAGGGGCACCTGGGTGGCTCATCGGGCTAAGCAGTTGACTTCAGCTCTGGTCATGATCTCACAGTTTATGAGTTCGAGCCCTGTCTCATGTTCTCTGCTGTCAGCGCAGAGCCTGCTTCGGATCCTCTGTTCCCCTCTCTCTGCCCCTCCCCACCCTCTTTCTCAAAAATAAATAAACATTTTTAAAAACGTGGACCAAATGAGTTCTTAAATAAATATGTTTAAGATACTGAAAAAAATCGAAGACAGATTAATATCTATAACGAGAACTCTGAATTATTAAACAAAAACAGGCAGAGGGGAAAGAAGAACAAGTGGATGAGAGAAAAATGGAAAATCCTGGAAGTAAACTACACAGTGTCTTCACAGACCTGACAAATTCTAGACTGGACCTGACTGAAGATGGTCAGTTAGTTTGAAGACAGTAGCAAGGAGCTCACACAGAAGGAAGCAAAGACAGCGATGCGAAACATGAAAAAACAGGTAAGAGACAAGGAGGACAAATAAAGAGATGCCAACCTAAGCGAAAGAGGAATTGAGAAGTCCCCAAAAGAAGGAGACAGAAGGGTGGAGAAACATCTTAGGAGTGAGGAAAAAGAACTTATCATCCCAGGATAAAGGCAAAACAAAGACAGACACAGATTTAAACATGCAAAGATAAAGACATGTATTGACCACAAACCCATACTGAAAGAGTCACTAAATCATGTACTTCAGTAAAAAGAAAAGAGCACCCAGGGACATCTGGCTGGCTCAGTCAGTAGAGACCGTGACACTTGATCTTGTAAGTTTGAGCCCCACGATGGGTGTAGAGATTACTTAAAAATAAAATCTTTAGGGGTGCCTGGGTGGCTTAGTCGGTTAAGCGTCCGACTTCGGCTCAGGTCATGATCTCACAGTCCGTGAGTTCGAGCCCTGCGTCGGGCTCTGTGCTGACAGCTCAGAGCCTGGAGCCTGTTTCAGATTCTGTGTCTCCCTCTCTCTCTGCCCCTCCCCTATTCATGCTCTGTCTCTCTCTGTCTCAAAAATAAATAAACATTAAAAAAATAATAAAAAAATTAAAAAATAAATAAAATAAAATCTTTAGGGGTGCCTGGGTGGCTTAGTTGGTTAAGTGTCTGACTTTGGCTCAGGTCATGATCTCAGTATGTGAGTTCAAGCCCCACGTTGGGCTCTGTGCTGACAGCTCAGACCCTACAGCCTGCTTCAGATTCTGTGTCTCCCATTCTTTCTCTGCCTCTGCTTTGCATATGTTCTCTCTCTTCCTCAAAAATAAATAAACATTAAAAAATAAAATAAAATCTTTAAAAAAAAAAGAGCACCCACAGGAAGGAGTGGGATGCAAGAAACAATGGTGAGCAAACTGAGAAAATTATTGGTAAATTTAAGTTATTGTCGACTCTGAAGAAAGTAAGCTACCACATCAATTATTCCAGTCTTTTAAAACTCATTTCTTGGAAGGCGCCTGAGTGGCTCCGTAAGTTAAGTGTCCAATTTCAGCTCAGGTCATGATCTCCTGGTTTGTGGGCTCGAGCCCCGTGTCAGGCTCTGTGCTGAGAGCTCGGAGCCTGGAGCCTGCTTCAGATTCTGTGTCTCCCTCTCTCTCTCTCTCTCTCTCTCTGTCCCTCCCTCACTTGTGCTCTATCTCTCCCTCTCTCAAAAATAAATGAACATTAAAAAAAATAAATAAATAAACATCGTCTTTAAAAACAAGAAAATAAAAATAAAAGCCATTTCTTGGTACTAACTCACATTTACTTGAGGCTGAACAACTTGTTTAGCTCAGTCATGTTGTTAAAATGCTATAATCCTTTTCAGAAGTAACAGGAAAAAAATTAATGGAACAATTTTTTTTTAATATTGACTTAAATACTTGAAATATTTAAAAAAAATTTTTTAACATTTATTTATTTTTGAGAGACAGAGCATGAGCAGGGGAGGGGGAGAGAGAGAGAGGTAGACACAGAATCCGAAGCAGTAGCCAGGCTCCGAGCTGTTTGTTAGCACAGAGCCCGATGTGGGGCCCGAACCCACAAACTGAGAGATCATGACCTGAGCCGAAGTCGGACGCCCAACCGACTGAGCCACCCAGGCGCCCCAATACTTAAAATATTTTAAAAAAACATTTTAAATAATCTGACAAAACTGCATATGTGCATCTAAATATTTTCAATATTCATAGTACGATATATACAATTAAGCAATAATTATGCCATTATTCTTCTGTATTGGAAATCTTTTTTGAATGTGAATGCCCATTGTTGGAGAAAGTTTGTAGAATCAAGCTATATCACATACTACTGGTGGAAAAATACATTTTACAAGCTTTCTAGAGGGCAACCTGGCAGTATATGCCCCAAATTTTGAAACATAAATATATTTCTATGTGTCTTTCAATCTAGGTATTAGCCCCAAAGAAACAAAGTTTCAGGAAAGAAGAAAAAAAAAAAAAAAGCAAACTAAGTACAATTCTTTATCTGTATAAATGCCTGCTGTTTAACTTGCTACTATTTTAGAATACTGGCCAAAATCCTTTAAAATGCCCCCAAAGGGTTGCTCCCCATCCATCTAACTTCCAGCAGCATCTCACACACCTCAGTCCCTTTTCCCCTCTTCATCTAGTCACACTGATTATATTCCAGGGCTTCGAACTTACCTCACTCCTTCCCACTTCAAGGCCTGACCCATGTTGTTTCCTGTCTGGAATGTTCTTCCCTGACCTCTTCACATGGGTACTTACCATTCCACCCTCAGAGCTAAGCACGCAAGTCACATCCTTAAGGAAGCCTTCCCAGAGCCCCCAGATGAGACACACCAGTTACATACTTGGAGAACGCCCCACATAAATCTTTCACTGACTTGCGATTAAAACTTATTATTGTTATTATTTTGGATATCTTCCATAACATACTCTTGTTTCATAATATACTCTCATCACTGGCCCAAGCATGGCTCACTTTGTTCAGTTAATTATTTTGAGTAATGGCTCCCATGAAAGTAAGCATTTTGAATCCTGTGTCATCATTCCCTTGTTTTCCTATTAAGACGATTGATTAATGGCAAGCCAAGAAACAGACTCTTCTTAACTGGTGGTTGCCAGAGGGGAGGTGGGTGGAGGGATGCATGAAATAGGTGATGGGGATTAAGAAGTGCACTTGCCCTGGGTGATGTTTGGAAGTGCTGAATCAGTATACTGACACTTGAAACTTAAATAACACTGTATGTTAACTGTACTGGAATTCAAATAAAATAAAATAAAATGTTAAAAGACAGTTAATTGCATATACACATGCATGTATGTAAGTACATATATATGCAAATACGTGTGTATATATATGATGGCATGCTATTTCTTTTTTTTATTTTAAGTCTATTTTGAGCAAGAGAGAGGGGGGAATGCGAATGTGGCAGAACAGAAGAGAGGGAGAGAGAGAGAATCCCAAGCAGGCTCTATCTGCATTGTCAGAGCAAAGCGTGGAAGGGGCTCAATCTCTGTAACTGTGAGATCATGACCTGAGCCAAAATCAAAACCCAGATGCTTAACCAACTGAGCTACCCAGACAACCTTAGCATGCATTTCTTAAAAGTATATATATGCATGTTTTAGTCGAATTTAACTTTTACAAAAGACATTATGTCAGGGGCGCCTGGGTGGCTCAGTCAGTTAAGTGTCTGACTCAGTTTCAGCTCGGGTCATGATCTCACGTTTCTTGGGTTCAAGCCCCATATCAGGCTCTACCACTGATAGTGTGGAGCCTGCTTGGGATTCTCTCTCTCTCCCTCTCTCTGCACCTACCCCACTGGCTCTCTGTCTCTCTCAAATTAAATACACAAACTTATAAAAAAAAAAAGACATTATGTCATATGCAATATTTTGGTATTTATTTTTTCCACCTATTATATTTCTAAGATTCATCCATATTGCCATACAGCACTGAGGTTCATTTTGACAATAGAATAATATTCTGTTGTTTGTTACAATTTATTTGTTCATGCTCTCATTGATGGGCACTTTGGGTTATTTCAGTATTTCTATTGTGAATGATGCTGCTATTAACAAGACCCCTTATACAAGAATTTCTCTCGGGCAGAAACTGATGGATCATGGAGTATGTGAATGTTCAACACTGGGAGGTAAGATCACATTCTAATTTATACTCCCACTAGCAAGGAATAAGAGACTGTAAGAAGCCACATCGTCTCTAACGCTTATTTTCAGACGTTTCAGATGCCAATCAACTGGGTGAAGAAAAAATATTTTGTGTTTTGAATTTTCATTTCAACATCAACCACTGAAGTTAAATCTCTTTATATGTTTGTTGACCACATATGTTTCTGCTTTGGTAAAATGTCATTCATGTCTCTCACCCATTGTTACACTGGGTTGTTTGCATTATTCTTATTAACTTGCAGGAAATCTTTAAATGCTCTTAGTACTAACCCTTTACCAGCCAATATCGTCCTCAGTTTGTAACATTTAATTACAAATAATTAAAGAATGGAACATTCTTTAAAGGGTCTTTTGATGAGCAATGTTTTAAATTTTAATATAATCAAATCCATCAATGCTTTTTATGTCAAGAAGAAATTCTCCCCTACCGAAAGATCTAAAAGATACTCATCTATATTTTTCTATTAAAAATTTTTAAGTCTTATTTTTAGCACTTGAGCCCTCTACCCGTCCAGAGCTGATTTTGTATCTGGTAGGAGGTAGAAAAGAAATTACTTTTTTTTGATATGTATAATATATTTTTCAGCTTTACTTATGAGCAATCCCTCCTTTCTCCACTGATCTGCTATGCCATCTATGACATGTGCCAAGGTCCCACACATATGTGGTCACAGTCCAATTTGTGCATGCTCTATTTTATTCCATTTTCACTTTCTCTACCCCTAAGCCAATAACATAGAGTTTCACAACAAGTCTTGCTATCGGGCAGGGCAATTCTCCCCTCTCTGGTCATCCTCAGCAGCGTAGCACATATTTTTCACTCTTAACCCTTACATATAAACATGAGGGTCATTTTATCAAGTTCAAAGTAAAACTCTGTTGGGATATTCACTGGAATTTCATTAATTCTAAAAATTAATTTGAAAGAATTGATATCTTCATAAATATTAAGACTTCCTACCCTTGAAGATAATATCTATTCTCTATTTACTTATGTTTTCTTATTATTTCTTTTTTTTTTTAATGTTTATTTATTTTTGAGACAGAGAGAGACAGAGCATGAACGGGGGAGGGGCAGAGAGAGAGGGAGACACAGAATCAGAAGCAGGCTCCAGGCTCTGAGCTGTCAGCACAGAGCCTGACGCGGGGCTCGAACCCACAGACCATGAGATCAATGACCTGAATCGAAGTCGGACGCTTACCCGACTGAGCCACCCAGGTGCCCCTCTTATCATTTCTTAATCAAATTAAAAAAATTTTTTTCCCTTTAGAGGTCTTGAGCAATTTTTGTTAGATTTCTGCCTAGTTATTATATATCCTCTGTTTTTATTTTAAATGGTATCTTCATGTTGGTATGTTTTGTTTAATAGTAAGGAAACTGACTTTTGTATATTAATATATCTAGCCATTTTGCTAAGTATGCATTAACAGGTCAAAAGGGAAGGATATCAAAAGATTTGAACAGATGCAAAAAATACTTGAGAAAACCCAATTCAAATTCATAGAATCTTAGTAAATTAGGAATTGAAGAAAACTTAATGTGATAAATCTATGTTAAAAAAAATAACACAAGCAATTATCATTCAAAATGGAAAAACAATGGAATAATTTCATTGAAGTAAAAAACAAGAGAAAGATGCCCCCAATCACATCTACTTAACACAGTATTGGAGGGGTTTGCCATTGTAAGATGACAAGAAAGAAAGACTAAGGATACAAGGATCAGAAAAGAAGAAATAAAATTATCATTATTTGCAAATGATATTATTTCTATAGAAAACCCCAAATATTGGGGCACCTGGGTGGCTCTGTCAGTTAAGAATCTGACTCTTGACTTCAGCTAAGGTCATGATCTCATGGTTTATGAGTTCAAACTCCATATAGGGTGCTGCACTGTCCTGATCTGCTTCGGATTCTCTCTCCTCCTCTTTCTCTGCCCCTCCCCCATTTGTGTGTGTGCACACGTGTGCTCTCTCTCTCTCTCTCAAAATAAATAAATAAACTTTAAAAATATTTAAAAAATAAAACTCCAAATATCTACAAATAAATTATTCAAATAACAAGTGAAATTAAATAACTATTTGGCATTAAGTTGTTTGACATCTGTGTCCCCTCCTAGACAGAATATAAACAGCAAGACAGAGGGACGACATTTGCCTTTTTCATCACGAAAACCCTAGTGCCCCATTCATTGCCTTACATGTAGAAGAGGCCCAACAGATATTGTGAATGGATGAATGTATTTGTGAATGGATGAATACACAGAAAATCACTGTACAGTGCAAAGTACTTGATTCATATTACTTCCTTTAGTCTTAAATCATCCCTCACTTCACAAATGATGGTAAAACCAACACCAAACAAAGACCTTTCTTTTTTGAGTTCATAACTGCTTAGCAAAATATTATTTAAATCTTATTTGGGGATATCATGGGTTCTAACATACCATGAAATACAAAAATATTATACAAAAGCTTTATTTTCCAATCCAAACACAGCTTTTACTGGGTAGGAACTGTCAGGTATCACTACATCTGACCAGTTTCATTATCTTTGCAAAGCTGTTTGAGGGATGGACTCTGTTTGAAAAAGTTATTTAGAAAGATCTTGAAATTATCCTGAAGTTCATGGCTCACTGATTTTCCCTAGCTTTGGCTTGGCTTCAGTATTATTTCTCACTTGGAAACACAAAGACTACAACATAAATTTCCATTAACATCAAGTAGTAAATACAATAAATTATGGCACACAATTGTAGCAGGATACTCCATACCCAAGTAAGCAGTATACTAGAACTATGCATATACTCAAAGAAAGCTCACAATGTACTGTTATGTGGGAACACTTCAGTTGCAGAATAATATATGTAATACTTTGTAAAATCAAAATCAGACTGTTGTGATTGTTAATTAATTGTGAGGCTGTAAATCATCATGTTACTACAATGATAAATTATTACCTCATAACTATGTGTGAAAAAGTCTGAAAGGACAGACATCAAGCTGTTAATATTAGTTACCTGTAAGGAATAAAACAGAGCAAGGGGCTGGTGAACTTAATTTTTTTTCTCTACTTTACATATTTCATAATGTTTCTGACTGTTTAATACCACACACTTCATCTTCATACCTTTATAAGTAAGGGGACAAAGCAGGTGGGAAGGGCAGGGAGGGCTGCAAGGTAAGATACCAAAGCCTGCCATCAGAAAACATACACAAAGAAATCAACTCTGGTTTTCTTATGTTAAAAACAAAGTTATCCTTATTCTCAAATGCTGCATAAAAATATTACATAGGAAAGAACAGAACTGGGACACCTGGGTGGCTCAGTTGATTAAGTGCCCAACTTTGGCTCAAGTCATGATCTCGCTGGTTCACGGGTTCAGGCCCCATGTTGGGCTCTGTGCTGACAGCTCAGAGCTTGAAGCCTGCTTTGGATTCTGTATCTCCCTCTCTCTCTCTGTCCCTCCCCACCTCATGCTCTGTCTCTCTATCTCTCAAAAATAAATAAAAACATTAAAAAAAAAAAGAAAGAATAGAGTAAATGGAATGAAATGTTAACACTTGGTGAATCGTGCAAACTTTCTGTAACTTTCAAATTGTTTGTTTGTTTGTTTTGAGAGGGGGAGGGGCAGAGAGAGAGGGACAGAGAAAATCCCAAGCAGACTTTGCACTTTTGGCACAGAGCCCCACACAGGACTTGATCTCACGAACTGTGAGATCATGACCAGAACCAAAATCGAGTCAGATTAACCTACTGAGAAACCCAGGCACCCTGCGAATTATTTCTAAATAAATAAATAAGAAAAAAGGGGGAAGCTATATTGCTACCTCAGCTAATATTGAATCAATGACACTGTTCCTGTCTTTTCAAAAAAAACACTCATAAAAGACAGCCTCAGAGTTCTAAATATAGCTGTGTGCATGGCTCAACAGCTTTAGTTAAACGAGAATTTGCAATCAATCTGACAAGTTGCCCTATTTTATCCTGTTATGTTATAAATGAACCAATAATGTAGTCGTTTCAAAATTTCCCTTTTCAGGTCTTTGGATAACTGTTATCTCCCAGGTGCAGTTCTTCGTTGTAGCCATTGTGTGGCAGAATAACTTTTCATCTGGTTACCAGATCAGTGGCCAAGAGGTGGTCAGAAGTTCATTAACAGTACCAAAGGTCTAGCCACAGACCTGACCAGGCAACATGCTTAAAGTAAACATCTCTTACAGTTTGTGACATGGTGGCATAGCACACCAAAGGCAGTGACATTTTTTTTATTATTTTTAAAAAATATTTACCTAGAGGCACCTGGGTGGCTCAGTTGATTAAGTGTCCGACTTTGGCTCAGGTCACGATCTGTGAGTTCAAGCCCCGAGTCGGGCTCTGTGCTGATAGTTCAGAGCCTGGAGCCTGCTTCAGATTCCATGTCTCCCTCCCTTCCTGCTCCTCCCCCCCCCCCCCCCCCCCGATCATGCTGTCTCTGTCTCACTCTCTCAAAAATAAATCTTAAAAACAAATTTTGTTAGTGTTTATTTGTTTATATTGAGAAAGAGAGCATGAGAAGGGGAAGGGGCAGAGAGGGAGAGAGAGAGAGACAGAGAGAGAGAGAGAGAGAGAGAGAGAGAGAGAATCCCAAGCAAGCTCTACACTGTCAACACAGAGCTTGAGGTGGGGGCTCGATCTCATGAACCGCGAGATAATGACCTGAGCCAAGATCAAGAGTCAGTTGCTTAACACCCAGGCTCCCAGAAAGGCAGTAACATTTAAAACATTAAGTTGTTCATGTTCCATGTTATAATTACCTATACATATAATAATTCTTGTATATATACATAATTAAGCCTTTAAGGGCTGGCAATAATTTAACTGAATCAGACTCCAGAGCAATTTATGTCCCAGGGTATTGTCAGAAACAATCCCTGTACAGCAATCTGCCAGAAATTAATGGCGATGAAGATCTGGACGTGATACCTGTAGAGGCAGACACCTTAATAAAAGATCAAGGAAAGAGGGGCCCCCAGGTGGTGCAGTCGGTTAAGCGTTCCACGCTTGATTTCAGCTCAGGTCATGGTCTCACAGTTGTGAGATCGAGCCCCGCGTCAGGTTCTGCTGGGTGTGGAGCCTCCTTTCTCCCTCTTTTCCTCTGTCCCTCCCTGGCAAGTGAGCGCACTCACTCTCACTCTCTCTCTCAAAAAATTTTTTAAAAAGATCAGGGAAAAGAGAGAGTCTTGCTAAGATCACTGACATCACCGGGCACCTGTGCGCTAGATGCTTCATACTGCCGGAGAAAGAGACATCTCTAAAACAATCCGGCCAAGTCACTGAACAAACAACCAACCAAAGCAAACAGAGGGAAGGAGCTGTTAGTATCCAGTATCCAGCAAAGACACCAGAAAATATGAACTAAACACAGAAAAAAAGCAGGCAAAAGAAACTGGCAGTGAGAGGGAAAGATGTCAGATTTAAAAGACCCAGACTTTAAGGCAGCCATTATAAACACTGGATGACCAAAGAAATAGAGAAAAAATGATTTAAAAAAGTAAAGGAAGGTATGGGGTGCCTGGGTGGCTCAGGTGATTGATCTCCTCACTCTTGATTTCGGCTCAGGTCATGATCTCATGGTTTGGGACTTGGAGCCCCGCACAGGGCTATGGGCTGACAGCACGGATATGCTTGGGATTCTCTCTGCCTCTCTCTCTCAAAATAAATAAATAAAAACTGTAAAAAAAAGTAAAGGAAGGTATAATGGTAATGTGTCATCAAATAGAGAGTATCAACAAAGAGACAGTAATCATTTTTTAAAAGAACCAATTGGACCCAGTCAAATGAAAAGAAAACCCTTAGAACGGAGGAAAGCTTTTTCAAATCAGGTATCGGGTAGTGAATTGAATCTAGAATATATAAAGATCTTCTGCAACTCAATAATAAAAAGACTATTAATCCAGATGAAAAATGGGCAAAGGATCTGCATAAACAGCTCTCCAAAGATCTACAAATGACCAATAAGCCCACTGAAGGGTGTTCAGCACCATTAGTCACTAGGGAAATGCAAATCAAAAACAAGATGTTACCTCATACCCATTAGGTTGGCTCTATCAAAAGGGTAAGTGTTGGTGAGGACGTGGAGAGATCAGAGCCCTTGCGCAGTGCCGGTGGCATTGTAAATGGTGCAATCGCTTTGGAAAACAGTCTGGCTGTTCTGTTCCTCAAAAGGTTAAATATAGAGTATCACATTACTCAACAATTATACTCCTAGGTATATATATATATATATATATATATCCAAGAGAAATGAAAACATATGGCCACACAGAAATTTGTCTGTGAATGTTCATAACAGCATTATTTAAAAGAGCCAAAGATTTTTTAAGCTGATGATGTCTAATTTATTCATTTTCTTCCTTTGCACCTGGACTTGCTTACCTGGAGGGAACTTGCACACTTGCGTCACTATATAGCTATTTCTCCTTTAAAACTCTGGCACCATGAAAACAGACCTCAAGGAGGAATGGAAGTGGCCGCTGAGCACTGGGAAAAATGAAGAAGACAGGCCAAATAACGGACCCACTGTTCCAGGAGGAAGAGGAAAGCTGGCCTCCCTGAGCTCTGCTTTAGGGAGAAATGGGAAACTCTCTAAGAAAGTCTGTTCAGAGCATGCCACTCTTAGTGGGGTGAGGGTGCCCCCCACCTCCACAGGGAAGCACAAGGGGGAGCATCAGGGCCAGCTTCCTACCAAGGGCATCACTGGTGGATCCATAAACACTCTAAAATAAAACCTGAAATAATATAGCAGCCTAGTAATTTAAGACCATCACTTAGCACGTTCATACTCCTCCAATTCAATACAAGAAAGCCAAAACTTTGCCAAAGATTTTTTTTTTCCACACAAGTTTATTCCAACAAAGTCTTATTAGCATTCCAGGGGAAAGACGAGTAGAACCACAAAACAAAGCAAAAATAGGTGGTGCTCACAACAAACGTTTGTGACTGTTTCACTGCAAAAGTATTTGCTATAGGGAAGGAACGTACTGCATAAAGAACTGAATGTGAAACTGCACAGGAAAAATGTAAAATTCCTGAAAATAGTTCAAAGTCATTTCTCCATTTGGTCATTAGAACAGTTTCATGAGGATAATGTCACTACCGCTGCCCTTGAGATTCACAAACGCTCACACTTGCTCTGTGTTCACTCCATGCCATGCCCTGTGCTAAGCCTCATACATAGCTGGCCTCACATAATCTTCATCTGCAACTAAAGTGCATAGGCAGATCCTCAAAATTTTCTACAAGTCCCTATTCTGCCCTGTAGCTCTGAAGCCCTTCTAACTTCTCACTCTTCTGGGAGGTCTCACAGAGTGGGCTTTCTGTTAAGCCAATCTCCACAAAAAGACGTGAAGTTTTTTCAGTCCTATTACAGTAATTTTTCTAGATCAATTCATCCAAACAAATATGTATTGAGAATCTACTGCTCTCCAGAGACTGTTCTATGCATGTAGGTTACAAAAATAAAAATGTACTCTGAAAACAGTAGAGAGACTCAATAGAACAGAATGCTTGGAGAGCTCAGGAGAGTAGGGTATCAGAGAAGACTTCCTGGAGGAGGTGACATTTGAGCTGAACTTGAAAGTCTGATTAGAAGTTAGAAAAGAAGGCGGAAAGGCATGGTGGGTGAAGAAGCACGTGCAAAGGCACAGAGATGGGAGAGCATGACCCATTCAGGGACTAACAAGTAGCTGATTACTGACGAAAGGTACAGTGCAAAGGTCGAGAGAGATAAGGAGGTCAGTGGGGGGTTCATCTCTAAAGGGCATGCTAAGAAGACTGGCGCTGACCCGAATGAGAAGAGATAACTACACAAGAGTGGCAACTAGGCCTCCATTCATTCTATGGGGCCATCTGCTATAAGACTGATGTTCACCCAGCAGACCGAAACACACATGCCCAGCATCTAAGGTCCTTCGTGTGTTGTCTTGCACAGATCCCCCAACACTACTCTCCGTTGCTCCAAAGAGGTCTTGGATCCTGTGTTCCTGTTCTTTCTTCCGTCTCACCCTTTACAGACCACCCCCATTTTCACCTCAGCCTGATTTGAATTGTTTATTGGCTCCACAGCTCCCCTTGTAGACTTGTGCTTGACTCTTAACAGCAGCAGAGGGCAGAAGAGGCCCATAAATATTTTAAGGATCGTGCATTTCCAACAAGTTCTGGGGTGACTCCAATGGTGCTGGTGCACGGAGCACTCCTTCAGTAGAAAGGGGCAGGAAGAGCACCTTTCGTACTACCTGAGGTCAAAGATCTTCTCTAAATTTCCAATCTATCACAGACCAAAATTTTCAGAAGCTAATAAAAAAATAAATTACAAGGGAAATGACATTTTTAAAAGAGACATACAAAATGTAAGTCTCAACTTTGTATTACTGGAGACAGTAAACATAATTATTACCCGGCCAAATTACACAGGTCAGCCGAGCCCTCCCATCATTTCCTTCCACAAACACAACTCCAAGATAAGAAATCGTGGCATGCTCATAATCAGGTGGAACGTCTACCCTTGATTTTTATGGGCAAAGGAGGGAATGTCTTAGAAGAATGCAAAGAATTTGCTTTGGGAGTTTGTGAATATATACTTTGTAAAATGGAGTTGATGAAAAACAGCTTTCGATGAGTACAGTCCCAAACACCTGACCACCTACCTTGCCACTCTCCCCCGAAGGTCTCCCAAACCAGAGAGCTGACGCATCTCCAGAGTCTTTAAGGCAGAATTAGTTCCATAGCTGATGTTGTCCCGGGCCCGGATCTGTTCCTGGAGTACCTGGGCAACACAAAAAACCACTAAGAGGGTCTTCTGAGAATTTACATGCTGGTACAAAAGCATTTTATACTTTTGATAAAAATAAGAACATTTAACTCCATTCCTAAGAGCTCCTTTTTGACAGCCACCTGATATATACACGTGTACAGAAAGTACTTACACATGCTTAGAGAGACCTCAGAGATCTCTCTCTCTCTCTCTCTCTCTCTCTCACACACACACACACACACACACACACACACAGTCCCTTCATCTGCCAGTAAAAACACTGAGACTTGGATGCCACATGACTTGACAGAGCCCCTCACCACATCCCCGGTCCCCCACGCTGCAAGAAAGGGCAAAGCTCAGACTAGGTCCCTGGACTCTTGCTCTTAGGGTTCAAAGCTCTTTCCACCACTCCAGGGTGTTTTTTGATAGTCATTGCTCTAGGCGAAGACTCCCTAAATCGATCAGGAAGTAATAAATCAACACCAAGCAAGGACAGGGCTGGGCAGGGGATGTCAGACAAACACGTCCAAATTCAGTTCCTCTAGCTGAATGACCCTGGGCAAATGTGTCAAGTCCTCTGAGCTTCCTTTTCCTTCTCTGTTAAGGAAACTTACATCTGTTAAGTGACTGTACTCTTAAGGGCACAGTAAATGTTTCGTGACACGGTGCGCAAAAAGCACCTACAATGCCTAGCACAGAGCCAAGACAGCAAATGCTGATCCTCTTAGGGTACTTATCTGATGACAGCACTTCTGCTGGAATAGCAGAACGGGGTCTTGTGGAAAGGCATTCAGTGAGAGCAGGTGCCCCAACACAGCATGGCCTGGCGGAGCAGCCATCCTGGCAAGTCTAAGGAACGGTGGGGATGGTGAGGACACCCCTGGTGTTTACTGAGCATGTACCAAATCCACACTCTTGGGGTCCCCGGTGTTTCAGGATGAAATGACGCACCCAAAGTCACACGAACGGCAAGTGACCAGTCAGGACTGACCGAGCAGCCTGGCCCCAAAACCCACCCTCCCTGTAATCACTCTGCAAAGAAGATGAGTTGAAGCGCGACAGTCAGAAAGACAGACAGACAGACAGACAGGAGAACCAGAGTCCTAGGTCGCAAGAGACCAATGTTCCTTCTGAATATTTCCTTATTCTTTCGCACATGGCTTCCTTTCTGCCCTCCCTTCCTCCACCTTCATTCTGTCCCTCACACTCCCCTCACCAACACCACCTCCTCTCCCCTTTGCAAAGAAAAAGCTCTTGATTCCTTACCTCCTTTTCTTTTCAACCATTTAAAATTTCTCATTTGTTTAATGCCAGCCTAAGTATTTTTTAATTTTTCTTGCTTTTCTTTTGGTTTTACTCTTTCTTTTAGTAATTTTAAAATAGGAGTACTAAGTTCCTTAATAACAAAGACTTTTTTTTTAGAACAGTATCTGCTGTGTCCATAGACTGAGTGTGAAGTGCTTTCCTTATTAGTTTTAATTTCCATTTTGTGTTCCTCTTTGATCTTTTGATATTTACGTATCTAAAGGATTACTTAGAGTTGTGTTTCCTCATTTTCAAGCAGTTAAGTGTTTTGGTCATTTTTTATTTATTTATTTATTTATTTATTTATTTATTTATTTACTTTTTTAAGATTTCACTTCCACTTTCTACACCCAATGTGGGGCTTGAACTCACAACCCTAAGATCAAGAGTTGCACGCTCTATCAACTGAGCCAGGCAAGCGCCCCATCATTTTCATTATTTATTTCTACTTTATTGGCTTGGGATCAAAAATATGGTCTGGAATATACTTAATTTTTTGAATGTACTGGGGTATGCTTTGCAGCACATGTTTACTAAATGTTCCATGCAAAAAAACTATTCAAGGAACAAAAGGTTCAATATCGTCTGTTAGATTGAGTTTGCTGATTCCAGTATTCATTTTCTCTAGATCTTACTTATTTTTGTCTAGCAGATTGCTCCATCTGAGAAAGAGGTTTTATGAATTCCTCCATTGTAAAATATTTTCATCAAGTTCTCCTTACATTTTTAACACTTTTCATTTTATTTAACCACCATTTTATTTGACACATACAGATTTGTGATACAAGTGACCTTAACCATTACACAATAATTTAGTGCTTCTGATTTAGTGCCTTTTTTTAAATGTTTATTTATTTTTGAGAGAGAGACAGACAGACAGACAGACAGAACATGAGTGGGGGAGGGGCAGAGAGAGCAGAAGACACAGAATCTGAAGCAGGCTCCAGGCTCTGAGCTGTCAGCACAGAGCCCGACGTGGGGCTCAAACTCACGAACCATGAGATCACGACTTGAGGAGAAGTCGGACGCTTAACCGACTGAGCGACCCAAGCGCCCTGATTTAATGCTTTTAATGTTGTTTCATCTTACCTAATATTAACACTGTGACCATACTTTATAAATAATAAAGCAAATACTTCCTTGGTCTAGCACAGCACGCACTGTTCTGAGTGTTGTAGCTACATTAACCCGTTTATCCTCACAACACCCTCCGAAGTGGATACTATTATTATCTCCATTTCACAGGAGGTGAAATCCCTGAGATATTAAGTAGCTTGTCCAAAGCCAGTTAATAAGTGACTGAGCTGGGATCTGAACTAGGAACTCTGGCTTCACAGACTGTGCTCTCAGTCATGACACTACAATGCTTTGTGTTTTCATTTGACCTTTCATCTCACTTTATATTTACAATTTATGCTGCTTCTGGTTGCTGTTTCCTTGCTCCTTTTCCTTGTTTTGATGGGTTTAACCAGGTTACCATCCAATGTCCTCCCTCCCCTTGTTGACTGGGGAATGTTCCTGGACATCGCTATTCTATGAATGGCTCCCTTCCCTTCCCCATGTCCATAACCACACACGTCTACTCCAGGCTCTGTTCCTGCACGGCTCCCCCCTCCTTGGTATGAAACACTCAGCACACCTCATGCCCACCCTCCTTCGCCCTCCAACACAGGTGGTTTATCAGGAAGGATTTTACTTTCCTCCCCTCTTGCCCTTCCCTCACCCCAGTTATGCTTTGCTAAAATAACGTGGTACCTCTAACTGGGCTGGAACTAAAATTTTTGCCTGTAAAATGTCTCTTTTATTTCAACAATCTTTTCTCCTTTTTTCAGTACTTCTGTTACCCAGTCTCAAGCATTCCTCAACCTCTACTTACATGAAATAACATAGGTCTTTTTTTACAGATCATTGATGACCTCTGCCTTCTTCCTTTTCCTTTCCCCCTATCTTAGGGTCTCTGTGTAGACTCCCTAACACTTTACTCAGATCAGGCGCTTGGATAAAAGACTCTCTGAATCCCTGCCATGTTGACAACCCTCCTTCCCTCACCCCAAAGGCTGGGGATCAATTGAAAGGGTATGGAATTCTTAACCTCAAGGCCCTTCCTCCCAGTGAACTTCGACGCTGATAGGAAGTCTGGTGCCTCTTCCTCTGTAAGTTTCTCGGCTCCTTATGCCTAGAAGCTTGTAAGGTTTCATTCTTCTACTTCGGAGTTCAGTTTTATCAGAATGTACCTAATTGTGGACTTCAAAAAAAATTCAATTCTACCTGGAACTCAGTGAATTTTTCAATCTGTAGTCTCAGATGATTCTTCTATGTAGCTACTGTTTGTTCTCCATCTGTTTCTTTGTCTCCTTCTGGAGCTCCAATTATTCACATGCTGGGTGCCCTAGATCTGTGTCCCCACTGAGTCTTCCATCTTTTCCCTCACGGTTTCTCTCTCTTTGTATTTGGCTCTGATGTTTCTCTCTCTTCTACTTTGTCTTGTGGGCAACTAATTCAAGTCATAAAAGTTAACCATCCTTGCCTCTGGTTCATCTACTGGCTTTTAAAAACGAAAGTTCAAGAAAGAAATTTTATGTTGCACCCAGATCTCCTAAGTGTCCTGTCTTAGTCAGATGGGGCTAAAAGAACAAAATGCCACAGACTGAGCAGCTTATAAACAACAAACACCTATTTCTTGAGGTTCTAAGGCTGGGAAGTGCGGGACCAGGGTGCCAACACGGTCACGTTCTAGGGGAGCCCTCTCCCTGGCTTGCAGATAGCTGTCTGCCTTCCTTCTCACTGAGCCTTTACAGTGGAAAAACAAAACAAATGAACAAACAAAAAGCAGAAATAGACCCATAAATAAAGAACAAACTGATGGCTGCCACGGTGGAAGGGGACAGGAGGATGCGCAAAACGAGGGGAAGGGGAGTGGGAGGTATAGGGTTCCAGTCATGGAAAAAGTCACAGGAAGAAAAGGACACAGTCAATGATGCTGTAATAGCACTGCACGGTGACAGACGGTAGCCACGTTTGCAGTGAGCACAGCATAACACACAGGCTTGGTACAGACATGTACATAAATTGTTTTTGTGCTGCCTTTTCTCAACTATTCTTTTTCAAGTATGCAGGCAACTGCACTTACATACATTTTTTTAGGATTTTTCAAACTTCCTGGTAAAAATGAGAAATTAGCAAATATGAGGATTTTGTGTTTTCCTCATTGGAAACCTGGTTGGAGCCACTATAGACGGAGTGACAGTGACAGTAAAAAGAATGTTTCACTGAAGGGAATTTGGAAGTGCTAGACCTATCTGTTCTCTGCTATAGTTTCCAGCTTTTTCTGAATGAACCCGCTCTGTTAAGAAGAATGCAAACCAGCTACAATACCTGTGAATGACAAAATGTTAGTCATCTGAACACATTCTTGTAGGAAACCTTCAGATCTGACTAATGTGGTTCTGACACTCTCCCACTGATGAAAAGGCGCTGGTGTTCTCTCTTTCAATAGGAAGTAACACTTATTTGTTAGAGTTCATAGAAAGGAGTAGGCCATTTTTCTATGTAATGCTTCAAACCTTTGTTTATAAAAAGGTTTAAGACCAGGGGTTCTTAAACGTCTTTAGGGTGCATAAGAATCCCCAGGTGGCTTGTTAAATACACAAATCCCTGGGCCCCACCCCCGGAGAGCCAAAGCTAGGGAATGGGCCCAGAAAAGTGGATGTTCAAGGTCCACAGAGCACTCCTGGAGAAACACTGCATCAGATGCTGTACAAATGACAAAGGCTATAACCAATCCTATTTCTTCTGAGCTGTCTCTCAATCAAGACATCACCAAGCACATGAAATGAAGAGCAACCCACAAAAGAGGTGCTAAAAATAATTCACACCATTTTTAAAAGGTTCAGTCTTTCTAGTAAGCAAAGAAATGAAAAATAAAAGTCATACCATGATAATGCAACACTATGGCATGGATATTGATAATGGGGGACCCTGGGGAAGGGGAACATCTGGGAACTCTGTGTTTTCTGCTCAATTTTGCTGTGAACTTAAACTTCCTCTAATAAAGTCTATTTAAAATTAAAAAGCCATGCCATTTTCATCAATTAAAAAAGCAAATGTATTAAATTTATAATACTAAAATAGCATTTCAAAATTAAAAAGGCATAGTTGACCCTTCCTGATACATCTTTCTGTAACACGATCCATCAAAATATATTCACAATGTTCATAACCTTTGATCCAGTAACTCTAGCTATTGAAATTAATCAAGGAAATAAGAAAAATGGCAACAATGTACTCACAAAGATATCTTCCTAGTAAGATACACCAAGTATTTTCCAAGGTTTTATACATTATTACACAACCAGGAAGAAGTTCACAGAGAGCTTCTAAAACTAAAGGGAAAAGGGGCACCTGGATGGCTCAGTTGGTTAAGCATCTGATTATTGATTTCAGCTCAGGTCATGATCTCACAGCAGGTGGGATCAAGCCCCGTGTCAGGCTCTGCGCTGGCAGTGCAGAGCCTGCTTGGGATTCTCTCTCCCTCTCTCTCTGCCCTTCCCCCACTCACCCTGGTTCTCTCTCTCTCTCAATATAAATAAACATTTAAAAAATAATAAAACAAAAATAAGAGAAAATGCATACAGTTTAATATCATGCAAAAAAGAAAGGGTACAAAATAAATATACAGCATGATTCCTGCTGTGTATAAGATACATATAAAATAATACTGGAATATTAACGCTGTGCTATTCTCTAGAGTGGGATTATGTTTGCTTCCTCTTTGTATTTTCCACAAAGGCCTTACATTATTTTTATAACCAAAAAAAGTGTGTGTGAGTATGTGTGTTTTAATGCTTACAAGTAAGAAAAGCCCATTTAACTTTCAGAATTCTTAAGCAGATGGGTAAGCTATCGTATTAGAAGTGCTTTCTTTGAATAATACAGAAAAGCATTTCATCAAAACTTAATGCAATATTCATGCTACTGAAAAGTTATGAGAAAACAGTGGGTATTAGAGAATTCTATGAAGTCTTAGAAAAGCAAACCCTGTGTACAGCCAGTAATGTTCCCTAATTTGTCACTTCAGAACAATGTAGCAAAATGATATGTTTACTTTAACAAGGTTACACCCCCACTCTATCATGGACACTCCATTACTGTCAATTCAAAGCAAGAAACTCTTTTCTGTTTGCCTAGGACATACTGTGCCCCAGGCCTGCCCTCAGGGAGGCTCAGCTGCAGTAGCAAAGACAATAGGGTGGCAAGTGCACTCCCTAAAAGCATACAATAACATGTTTCCAGAGCAAAGAGACACTTTGAAAAAGTGATGTCCCAGGGTGCCTGGGTGGCTCAGTCAGTTAGACATCTGACTTTGGCTCTCATAGTTTGTGGGTTTGAGCCCCACATTAGGCTCTGTGCTGACAGCTCAGAGCCTGGAGCCTGCTTTGGATTCTGTGTCTTTGTCTCTTTCTGCCCCTTCCCAGCTCTCTGTCTCTCTCTCTTCCAAAGAATTAAAAAGATTTAAAAAAAGAAAAAAAAAAAAGGAAAGAAAAAGCGATGTCCTAAGTCTTCATTTATTTTTTCTAACATATGGCCTATGTTTACAAAATCTCCCTTCCCAAATACAGTAGGAAATGGTGCCCTGTGTAAGCCCCACAGTGCTGTTATCATGCTGTGTCTGCAAAGGTGAGACCCATGCCCCCTGGACCTCGCCCCCCCAGACAAGCTAGGATTGCCAGGAATGACCAGGACTGAAACAGCTCTGCTTGTTTCTCCTTCTCCAACTCCTCCCAGATTTGTGAGGACTTGGAAACTGAAGTGTAACTCTAGTATCACCTGGAGAAGGGCCCGACTGCAACAGGTCAGGGCCTCATAAGATAGCATCTCTCTACATGGCTGCTTCATCTGCACACTAGGACTTAAAACGTCCCCGAGTTCCAGCTTCGTATCAAATTGCCTTCTTGGCATTTCCATATGGACATTCAATGGGTCCCTAAAACTTGCCACGTCATGCACAAAGTCTCTCTGCCTCCAATGTGCCGAAGTCCTGTTGGGTCTACCTCCAGAACAGATCCACAACCCATCTACTTCTCCCCATCTCCACCATGACTCCCCAAATCCAAGTCACCTTGCCCCTGAACTGCCATGGGAGCCACGAACCCATCTCCCTGCCTCCATTCTTGCTCCCCTACAACCCCTTCCCCATGTAGCAGCAGAGTGATCTTTTTGAAACACAAATCAGTCTGTAAGCAACAGGAGGGCAAGGGTTTTTATCTTTTTTATTCACTGATGTATCCCCAGCACCAAGCATATGAATTAAATTCCTTTGCTTAAAATTAAATAATGGTTACCCATTTCTAAACTCCAAACTTCCCATCATAACCTTCCAGGCTAATGATCTGTTCTTATTCCCACACACCTCACCCACCTGCCCCCACTCATTCCATGACACTCCAATCCCACTGGTCCTTTTTCTGCTCCTCAAACATGCCAAGCTTCCTTCTGCTTGTGACTTTGGAACCTGCAGCTTCCTCTCTCTGTAATGTTCTCTGCCCTGTGTGTCTCCTCCTCCCACACCACCACCTTGGCTCAGCTGGCCCCTTCTTTTTTTTTTTTTTTTTTAAGTTTATTTATTTATTTTGGGTGAGAGAACTCATGCTTGTGTGAGCAGGGAAGGGGCACAGAAAGAAGGAGAGACAGGGTCCCAAGCAGGCTCCATGCTGTCAGCATTCAGCCGATGCAGGGCTTGATCCCACAAACAGAGAGATCACGACCTGAGCCGAAATCAAGAGTCGGACACCTAACCGACTGAGCCACCCAGACGCCCCATCGGCTGGCCCCTTCTGTCACTTAAGTCTCAGTTCACATGTCACCTAAACCACCTTCTTCCTAAAATAGCCCTACAATTACTCTCCTTCATTTTATCTTACCAGAACACTGGACTGAGGATGAAATTACCTTGGTTACTTAGTGTTTACTGGCTGCAAACCCTACTAGGATGTGCAGCAGGACTAAGAGTAAGGGCCTTGCATGTCTGGGTCACTACTGTAGCCCCAGTGCTTCTAATAATGCCTGGCTCCCACTGAAGACCAATTAATTTAGCTTCATTTTCCAGGATTTGGTCTTTCACATTCAAGTCTTAGAGATTGTATTTAGCCAGTGCCCAGAGGTGATCAGGTCCTCAAAGATGGACCCAGACAAGCTAAAATGTATTAGAGACGAGCAGACAATAGAACACCAATTTGTTAATTTACACTGAAAAACCTCCATCACCAGAACTGAACAAATACTCAAATTGCATTCAATTCACTGTCTTCTCTCCCTAGAGTCAAGACACAGGACCAGTCATGTCTGGCAGGTAGACTTAAAACAAAATGAATATGGATGATGAGGTGGTTAATTATATGTCAGCTTAACTGAGCCAGATAGCTGGTTAAACATAATTTCTGGGTGTGTCTGTGAGGTTGTTTCCAAAAGGCATTTGAATTGGCAAATGCCCTCCCCAAAGTGAGTAGGCATTATCCCATCACTTGAGAGCCATGGCAGAATAGAAAGGAGGGGGAAAAAGGGGGAGGAAGAAAGGGCATTCACATTCTGCCTGAGCTGGGATGTCCATCTTCTCCTGCCCTCAGCACTGCTGGTGCTCAAGCCTTCAGACTTCAACTAAAGTCTACACTATCAGCTCTCTGGATCCCAGCACTTAGTACTATACCACTGGCTTTCCTGGGTCTTCAGCTTGCAGATGGCAGATGGTAGGACTTCTCAGCCTCCATAATCATGTGAGCATTACCTTATAATAGATGGATGGATGGATGGATGGATGGATGGATGGATGGATGGATATCCTGTTGGTTCTGTTTTTCTGGAGAACCCTGACTAATATAGATGATAATCACCAAAGTCCCTCTGCTGAGACACCTGTTCCAACTGGACAAGATCACTCAGCTTCAGGCTGGAATTCCCTTTTTAGGTAAAATATATGAAGTCTGGAGCATCTGGGTGGCTCAGCTGGTTGAGCACCAACTCTTGATGTCAGCTCAGGTCATGATCTCACAGTTCATGAGTTCAAGCCCTGTGTCAGGCTCTGCATTAACACTTGGGATTCCCAAGCCCACTTGGGATTCTCTCTGAATGTCTGTCTCTCTCTCTCAAAATAAATAAATAAACCTTTAAAGATATGTATATACGAAGTCTGGCAGCCTACACTCTCTTTGCTGACAGTGCTAGATGCACACTGAACCAAGTTCCCATTTGTGCATCCAAGTATACATGAACATGATTGTCCTCACCTCTGCTTGCTGTGATATGCTGATAAGGTGCAACTCTGCACTCATTGCTTGAGTTTAAAAAATTCTTCAATAGCCCACTTGCAAATTATTAAACTAGCAAATTATGTGTAATTGAGTCAATAGGTGAGGGCTTGATACAGTTTCCCAAAACTTAACTAGGTCAAAGCCACCCCAAGCCTGACACACATGGAAAGCCTGAGCACATGGAAACCAGGAGTAGGTCTGCAGATTCCAACCAGCAAGGTAGCAGACCCCACTGCCTGACTCCCTAAAGGCCAAAGACACAGTGAAAGCCCTTAGGGGACACGGGGGTCTCAACCACTTCCCAAGCCATCAAAGTGTCATAGAAGGGGAAGCTTACCACCAACAAAAGGCATGGACTTCTTATCAGGAGTTGGCCTCCAGGGATTGATAAAAGCTTAAAGACAGTACAGATAATCCAGACATGTATAATTCATAACTGACCACATTACCTCTTCTAAATTTATAATGATGATGATTATTTGTGGAATGTTTCCGTGGAATAAATAATTGATAACATACTCCACATCGTAAGGCAAATTGCCAGTGGAAACAATGGGTGGGGAAACATTAAAACAATAGATTCTTTCCTTCAACATTTATCAAGCACCTACTATGTACCAGCACACAAGAGTCATCTGTTTTGACATTAGAATCCACTGATAAAATACGGGCAATAATTACAGGGTTCTGGAAGGGTCAAGGTCCCCAGAGCCTTTAAATATGAAACTTTTTTTGAGGGACACCTGGGTGGCTCAGCCTGTTGAGCATCCAACTCTTGATTTCGGCTCAGGTCAGGATCCCGGGGTTGTGGGATCAGGTCCTGTGTTGGGCTCCATGCTGAGCATGAAGTCTGCCTGAGATTCTCTCTCTCTCTCCCTCTGTCCCTCTCCCCCACTCACACTCTCTCTTTCTCTAAAATAAAAAAAATTTAAAAAGAAACATTTTTTGAGCTCCTACTCTGTGCCAGACACTGTGGTAGGTGCTAAAAATAGAAAAATGAGGACTTGGTTCTAGCTCTTAAGGATCACAAAGGCTAGAGGTTTAACAATACATTTCGCTTTTCTTTTTGTATACTGTGTTCAAAGCCACATGACAGAGAATCATAAACACTTAACGAGGCAAATTTGCCAAGATATAGTATTAACATATCTCAATTTGACTAGCTCTATCAGGAGCCTGGAGAGAACTTTACTACAGCCTTAGTTTTGTGACACAAAATCATCTGCAGGGACAGATTTTTATAAAACAAATACCCAGTAAGTTTTTACTTATTGAACTGAAAAACAAGTGTAAACCAGTAATACAAATAATTTTAACACCAGGCAATTCACTGAAGAAATTCATTAAGAACCTACAGACAAGGGGTATCCAGCTGGCTCAGCCAGTAAAGCATGCGACTCTTGATCTTGGGGTCATGAGTTCAAGCCCCACATTGGGCACAGAGCCTACTTTAAAAAAAACCAACCAAAATACACCCTTCACATCATTTAAATACACTTTGAATATCTTCACACCTCTTTGCTTTAAATATGCAAATATTGTCTTTGCATAATATCCACCATCCCAATTTTATAGTACTTATAAATAAAGACTTCTTTTTAGTACTTTTTAAATTTTAATCTACACGATGATTTTACTTTAACAAATTTTGGCTACAATGTGGCAATTCTGATATCTCATCAAGCATCCTAATTTTAGTTGTGTTTGGGTAAACACGCTCAGGCTCATAATATATGTAAAGCCATGTAATTAGTGTTTTATATTGGAGTCTATTAAATTTCTAAACTTCCTTCTGTTACTTTATAATGATACATAGTTATTACCAGTTATAAAAAGTAAATGCTCATACATGCAAAGTAAATTTTTATCAGAATCAGATTTTATTCAGTTCTTTCTCTCTACAACGGAAATCATCTTTTCATTTGCAAAACCACAAATCCAAAAATGTATGTAAATGGAAAAGAGTGCTGTCTGGTTAAGGCAAGAATAATCATCATATACAATGTGTTTCAGATGGAAAAGCAGCAAAATTGAAATTACTTTAAAATTCATTGCATTGCAGGGAGCTTGGGTGGCTCAGCTGATTGAGCGTCCAACTCTTAATTTTGGCTTGAGTCATGATCTCATGGTTCGTGGGATCGAGCAGCCCTGCATTGGGCTCTGCGCTGACAGCAGGAGCCTGCTTGGGATTCTATCTCTCTCCCCCTCTCTCTGACTCTCCCCCAATCTCACTCTCTGTCTCTCTCACTGTCTCTCTAAGTAAATAAATAAACATTAAAAAAATAGTTTGAGCATCTGGGGGACTTAGTCGGTTAAGCGTCCAACTTCGGCTCAGGTCATGAGCCACGTGGTCCGTAGGTTTGAGCCCTGTGTCACACTCTGTGTTGACAGCTCAGAGCCTGGAGCCTGTTTCAGATTCTGTGTCTCCCTCTCTCTCTGCCCCTCCCCCACTCGCACCGTCTCTCTCTCTCTCTCTCTCTCTCTCTCTCTCAAAAATAAATAAATAAACATTAAAAATTTTTTTTTAATTTTTTTTTCAACGTTTATTTTATTTTTGGGACAGAGAGAGACAGAGCATGAACAGGGGAGGGGCAGAGAGAGAGGGAGACACAGAATCGGAAACAGGCTCCAGGCTCTGAGCCATCAGCCCAGAGCCCGACGCGGGGCACAAACCCACGGACCGCGAGATCGTGACCTGGCTGAAGTCGGACGCCCAACCGACTGCGCCACCCAGGCGCCCCAGCATTAAAAAATTTTAAAAAAGAAATAAATAAAATAGTTTAAATATATAAATAAAAAATAAAATTCACTGTATTATAAATTGTTAAAAATCACATTTTAAAAACACACCTTAAAAACAATTAGCAAAATCCTACATGACTGATGATGACTGGATTCCTAGGGATGTTTGCTAATAACTGTAATTAAGCAGTTTAATGAACTTGCATCAAAGGAATGATGGGGCAGGAGAGAACTCAGTATGAACCAAAGCTAGAATTACCTACTTACATGAAGAAATTCTTCCTGACAGGGTAGAAATATTCAGAAAGCAAAGAATGGCTGAAAAGCACGACCTGTCACATTTGAGAGTTGGCTACCTACGGCCAGAGTTCTAGAAGAGCTTCCAAGAGGCGAAGTAGAAAAGAAAAAGAGCGTATTTTTGGATTTTAACGATCTGAGTTTAGTGTCAGAGCTGCCACTTACTGGCCTTGAAATCTGAAAGTCCCCTCACTTCCTGAGCCTTGGCTCCCTCGTCTGAGAAGGTTGTAGTCTGTACAGATGACCTCAGGGTCTCTTCTCCTTCTCTTTATGCTACCGGCAAATCTGCAACCGGCTTCACTATGAATTGGGCATTTGTTCACTTAATAAGCATTCATGGCATTTTGCTCCACACGCTGTGCTGGACAATGCACAGATGAATAAGACAAGCTTTCTTTCTTTTTGAGGAGTTCACAATCTATTGGGGAAACAGACTTGTAAAGGAACAATGCCAGTCCTATTCCATAAATTCTGTGGTAATGCTGGTAAGTGCTGGGTGCTCAGGATACCTAAGGGAAGGGAAATTAGAGGCAAAGGAGGAGGTAGCACGGAGGTCTTCCTATCAAGAAAAAAAACTATTAAATAAGACTGAGGGCTCAACTGAGGTTGGAAATTACATGTTGTAAAGTGGTTCTCATCATTGGATTAGTACATAGCAGCTACCAAAGAGGAAATTATTCCCTGGGCCCCATAGTTGCAGCTAAAGCACTATCAGCTTTCATGACGGCAAAAATTAAGTCTAGGGCTTTCTTTTCTTTATTTTATTTTATTTTTTTTTAATTTTTTTTAACGTTTTTATTTATTTTTGAGACAGAGAGAGACAGAGCATGAACGGGGGAGGGGCAGAGAGAGAGGGAGACACAGAATCTGAAACAGGCTCCAGGCTCTGAGCTGTCAGCACAGAGCCCAACGCAGGGCTCGAACTCACGGACTGTGAGATCATGACCTGAGCCGAAGTCGGACGCTTAACCGACTGAGCCACCCAGGCGCCCCTCTTTTCTTTTTTTTAATGTTTAAATTTTATTTACTTTTTTAAGTAAGCTCTATGCCCAACACAGAGCTTGAACTCACAGCCGTGAGATCAAGAGTCACATACATGCTCCACTGACTGTGCCAGGCAGGCACCCCAAGTCCAGGGTTTTCTAAGGGCACAGTTACTTACACTCTATGCTTTTCCTGACAACAGTACCGCCAGAGTAGGTTGGCTCCAGGCTCTAGTCTGTCCACTACCCACACAGGCAAAGGGAACCTAGTGAGTACCTCCAGGGACATGCTGGGCATGGAAAGGCACGGAGAGGTCATAATATTTTCTAACATGAAACACAGGGGTGTTTGTATTCTTTTATGAAATACTTCTTTGCCACTGGTTAAGGGATGGAACAATGAGAATCATTTATCCCCAATTACTTTGATTTTATCTATCTCCCTCTCTAGATTTGGGTACAGCAGGGATATCAGTCCCCTAATGGACGTCTACCCCTTTTCAAAATTGAAATCTTTAAGTTGGGGTTCTTCAATTTAGTAAAGGTACCAACTTGGGGTTGGCAAGTTATTCAGCTTCTGGGTTGAATAAAACTGCTTTAGCTCACAAATATGAAACTGGAAAGATCATTCTAAGTACAAACACCACCTTCCAAAAACATGTAAATTCATCTATGGATCTTTTAAACTTCCTATGCCCTTCTGATGTCATTTGAGTTCTTTGGTTGCAGGCAATGGACACTTGCCTCTGGGTTAACTTAGGGGAAAAATGGAATTTACTGGAAGGATCAGAGGAGAGATCTGAGGACAGAGGACAAACAAAAGGGCAGCTGGGGACCTAGACTGAAGGGGACATAAAAGGTGTTTCCTAGGGTCCATGCAGCAGGAACACTGGCCAGTATCCTGCAGACACAGCTGCTGTGGGGAAGACGCTCCAATCATTTCCACTCTGAATCATCCTGCTCAGGTTTCGAGCTCCAGGGAGTGAGAGACTCAATTCTCTGGCCTGAGTTACTGGTTCCAATGCTCTTTAGCAAAAAAAGGTGATAAGGCAACTGATGAACAGCCATCCAGTCTGTGTCCGATGGAAGAAAGGTAAACACCGAAAAGAAATCAAGTTTCTGTATACCAGAAGAAATTGGAGTGGATGACGTCACGCACCCAAACGGCAAAGATCCACTACATCCCCTGAATAACAAATACATAATCCTTTTCTTTAAACATCATAAGAAGAATAGATATTTTAGAACCCTGAAAACAAATATACTTTGATTAGGGTACAGTTTTGAGTGAATTCCTGTCCTTAGTAAAGGTATGTGAGAATCTCAATGAACAGTGAAGGTTGGTTTCCATGTGGTACACCAGGACCTTACTTGGGTATAAGCTAAGAGAGAATTATCACAAAACGAAATTAAATATGTACACAGTAGCCATGAAAGAGTTGAGATAGTTATATTAATATTAGACAAAACAGACTTCAAGATGAGAAATACTACTAGAGAGAGAGAGAGAAACATTTTTAAAAAAATTTTTTTTCAATATATGAAGTTTATTGTCAAATTGGTTTCCATACAACACCCAGTGCTCATCCCAAAAGGTGCCCTCCTCACTACCCATCACCCACCCTCCTCTCCCTCCCACCCCCCATCAACCCTCAGTTTGTTCTCAGTTTTTAAGAGTCTCTTATGCTTTGGCTCTCTCCCACTCTAACCTCTTTTTTTTTTTTTTTCCTTCCCTTCCCCCATGGGTTTCTGTTAAGTTGAGAGAAACATTTTATAATGATTAAAAGGTCAATGTATCATTATAAATGCATATGTACCGAGCAACAGAACCCCAAAACACTTCAAGAGAAAACTAACAAAGTTGAAAGGAGAAAAAGATTTTTCAACAACAAGAGTTGGAGACTTAAATAAGTGATAGAACAAGAGTCTCAATAAATGTGAAGTGATCAAAGATAGAAAAAGTATGTTCTCTGCCCACATGGAATTAAATAAGAGCTCCACCACATGAAATAAATTTTGGGAAACCCCAAACATTTGGAAATTGAACAACACACTGCTAAATAACACATAAGCCAAAAATAAAGTTACAAAAATAAAGTGAAAATTTTAAGTATTTTCAACTGGGGGTGCCTGGCTGGCTCAGTCAGTTAAAGCACGTGACTCTTGGTCCTGAGGTTGTGAGTTCAAACCCCATGTTGGGTGTGGGGATTACTTAAAAGTAAAATCTTAAAAGTCAAATAATTTTCAACTGAAGGAAAACAAAAACACAACATACCAAAATTCATGGGAAGCAGCTAAAGCAACTGGAGGACACTAGATAACTTTAAACACCATTATCAGAAAAGACTAAAGATCTCAAACCAATTACCAAAGCTTCCACCTTAAGAAACTAGAAAATGGTAAGCAAACCTAATAAAAGCAATCAGGAAAAAAGGAAATCACACAGACTTGAAATCAATGAAATAGAAAACAGAAAAGGAAGAGAAAAAAATGAATAAAACCAAGAGCTGGTTCTCTCAAATGATTAATGAATTACTCAATACGGTGAAGATGGCAATTCTCCCAAAATTGATCTATATATTCGAAGCAACTTCTGTCAAAGTCTCAGTAGGCTTGCAACTAAGACAGACATTTACATTTTATTTTATTTTATTTTATTTTATTTTATTTTATTTTATTTTATCGGTTTTATTTTAGAGAGCACAAACAGGAGAGAGGGATGGGGGAGGGGGAGAGAAAGAGAGAGAGAGAGAGAGAAGGAGAGTGAGAGCGAATCCCAAGCAGGCTGCACACTCAACACAGAGCCCAACGTAGGGCTTGATCCCACAACTCTAGGATCATGACCTGAGCCTAAATCAAGAGTTGGATGCTCAACGAACTGAGCCACCCAGGTGCCCCTAGAGATTTACTTTTATCAGTTTGTAACACAGAACTCTTTCATATTTAAATTTTTTCATAATTATATAATAATTAAAATAATTATGTAATTACCAAAAAAAACCTCAGTAGGCTTTTCTATAGAAACAGCAAGCTGATCCTAAAACTTATATGAAAACACAAAGGACCTAGAAAAGCCAAAACAATTTGGAAAGGAAAACAAAGTTGGAGAACTTATAGTGTCTGATTTCTACTTTTTAAAATATTTAAATTTTAAAAATATTTTTAAATGTTTATTCATTTTTGAGAGAGACAGAGAGACAGAGACAGAGAGACAGAGAGACTCCCAAGTAGGTTCTGTGCTGTCAGAGCAGAGCCCTGCATGGGGCTTGATCTCACAAACTATGAGATCATGACCTGAGCTGAAATCCAGAGTCAGATGCTTAACCAACTGAGCCACTCAGGTGCCCCAGTACCTAATTTCAATATGTATTCTAAAGCCAGAAATTAATTAGGGCAATGTGGTATTAGCATACAAAAAACATAGAGATCAACAGAATCCAGGAAAAAACCCTTGTTTTATGGTCAATTGATTTTCAACAAAGGGACAAATGGGAAAATTTTCCTTGAGCATCCAAATGGGGAAAAAAATTAACTCAGACCTTTATTTCACTTTTTACATAAACATGAACTCAAAATGGATCACAGACCTAAATGTTAACAATTGAAACTAAAACTTTAGAAGAAAACATAGGAGAAAATCTTTGTGACCATGGGTTAAGCAAGACAGTTCTTAAGACACAACACTAAAATTACAAGCCATAAAAGAAAAAACTGGTAAGCTGACTTCAATAAAATTTTTAAGATGCTGCACTTCAAAAGACACCATTAGGAAAATGAAAACATAAGCCAGAGAATGGGAGAAAATTTCTGCAAATCACATGTATGATAAGGGACTTGAAGCTAGACTAACTTAAGACTTTTTACAACTCAGTAATTAGACAAATAACCCAACTTAAAAATAGCTTCTAATATTTGCTACAACATTCAGCTAAGTGACATAACCCAGACACAAAAGGACACATACTGTATGATCCCACATGTATGGTGTACCCAGGATAGGCAAACTCGTAGGGACAGAAAGTAAAATAGAGGGTAGCAGTGGCCCAGAGCGCTGTGGAACTGGGAGTTATTGTTTCATGGAAACGATGTTTCTGTTTGGGATGATTAAAAAGTTTTGGAAATGGGTAGTGGCGATCCTTGCATACAAGACAGTGAACGTACTTAATGTCACCGAATTGTATGCTTAACGGCTAAGATGGTAAATATCTTACCACAATCAAAAAATTAACTTTACGGGCGCCTGGGTGCCTTGGTCGGTTAAGTGTCCAACTTCGGCTCAGGTCACGATCTCACGATCCGTGAGTTCGAGCCCCGCGTCGGGCTCTGTGCTGACAGTTCAGAGCCTGGAGCCTGTATCTAATTCTGTATCTCCCTCTCTCTCTGCCCCTCCCCTGTTCATGCTCTGTCTCTCTCTGTCTCAAAAATAAAAATAAACGTTAAAAAAAAATTTTTTTTTAAATTAATTTTAAAGACTGGGCAGAAGACTCGAGGAGACATTTCACCAAAGAAGACATACAAATGACCAATAAGCACCTGAAAAGGTGCTCAGCATCCTCAGTCATTAAAGAAATGCAAATCAAAACTACAGTGGGACACCGCTACACGTCCATTATAATGACTATAATCAAAGAGAGAGAGAACACCAAGTGTTGATAAGGATCTGCAGAAACGAGAAGTCTCATATATTGCTGATGAGATCGTAAAATGTGTAGAGCCACTTTGGAAAATTATTCGGCTATGTTTTAAAAAGTTAAACATACGCTTACTGTAAGACTCAGTCAGCAATTCTACTCCTAGTAATTTACCCAAGAGAAATGAAACCATGTCCACACAGGCTTATATAAGCAAGTGTTCACAGCAGCTAAAACCTGGAGACAATCCAAATGTCCATCAATTAATGGATGGATAAGCAATATGTGGCATATCCATACAGTAGGATACTACTCAGACATAAAAGGAAATGAACTACAGGCATTCCTTGTTTTATTGTGCTTCCCAGACACTTCAGTTTTCTACAAACTGAAGGTTTGTGGCAACCCTGTGTTTAACAAATCCACTGGCGCCATTTCTCCAACAGCATTTGCTCACTTCATGCTTCTGTGTCATATTTTGGTAATTCTCACAATATTTCAAACTTTGTCATTATTATTATACTTTTTATGGTGATCTGTGATCGGCGACCTTCGACGTTACTACAGTAATTGTTGTGGCATGCCACAAACTGCACCCATATAAGACAGTGAATTTAACGGATAAATGTGTGTGTGTTCTGAATGCTCCACCAACCAGCCATTCCTCCATCTCTCTCCCTCTCTTTGGGCCCCCCAATTCTTTGAGCCACAACAGTACTGAAATTAGACCAACGAATAAGCCTGCAATGGCCACTAAGTGTTCAAGTGAAAGGAAGACTCGTATGTCTCTCACATTAAATCAAAAGGAGAAATGAAGAAACTTGGCGAGGAAGGCATGTCGAAAGCCAAGACAGGCCAAAAGCTAGGCCTCTTGTGTCAAATGGTTAGCCAAGTTGTGAACGCAAAGGAGAAATTTTTGGAGGAAATTATAAGTGCTACTCCGATGAACACTCAAATGATAAGAAAGCCAAAGGGCCTTGTTACTGATATGGAGAAAGTGTGAGTCATCTGGACAGAAGATCAAACCAGTCACAGCATTCCCTTAAGCCAAAGTCGAACCCAGAGCAAGGCTCTAACTCTCTCCAATTGTGTGAAGGCTGAGAGGTGAGGAAGCTGCAGAAGAAAAGTCTGAAGATAGCAGAGACTGATGTATGAGGTTTAAGGAAGGAAGCCGTCTCCATAACATAGAAGTGCAAGGTGAAGCAGCAAGTACTGATGTAGAAGCTGTAGCAGGTTATCCAGAAGGTCTAGCTAAGATAATGAATGAAGGTGACTATACTGAACAACAGATTTTCAATGTAAATGGAACAGCCTTATATTGAAAGAGGATGCCATCTAAAATTTTCATAGCTGGAGAGGAGAAGTCGGGGCCTGGCTTCAAGGCTTCACCCCCTGTTAGGGGCTAATAATGCAGCTGGTGACTTTCAGTCGAAGCCAATGCTCATTTACCATTATGAAAATCCTCGGGCCCTTAAGAATTATGATAAGTCTACTATGTCTGTGCTCTATAAATGGAACAACAAAGCCTGGATGACAGCACATCTGTTCACAACATGGTTTATTGAATATTTTGAGACCATTGTTGAGATCTGCTGTTGAGAAAAAAAAGATTCCTCTCAAAATATTACTGCTCATTGACAGTGTATCTGGTCATCCAAGAGCTCTGATGGAGATGTACAATGAGATTTATGTTGTTTTCATGCCTGCTCATACAACATCCATTCTGCAGCCAAAGGATCAAGGACTACTTCCATTATTTAAGAAATACATTTCATAAGGCTAGAGCTACCACAGACAGTGATTCCTTCTGGAAATCCCTCTGGAAAGCATTCACCATTCTACATGCTGTTAAGAGCATTTGTGATTCATGGGAAGAGATCAAAATATCAACAAGAACAGAAGCTTGGAAGAAGTTGATTCTAACCCTTGCGGATGACTTTGAGGGGTTCAAGACTTCATTGGAGAAGGTAACTACAGATATGGAAATAGCAAGAGAACTTGAATTAGAAGTGGAGCCTGAAGATGGGACTGAATTGTTGCAATCTCGTGATAAAACTTCAACAGATGAACAGCTCCTTCTTATGAGTGAGCAAAGAAAGTCTTTTTTTGAGATGGAATCTACTCCTGGTGAAGATGCTATGAAGATTGTTAAAATGACAACAAAAATTTAGAATATTACGTAAACCTAGTTGATAAAAGTTTTGAAAGAAGTTCTACTGTGGGGAAAAGAGGATCAAACACCATCATATGCTACAGAGAAACTGTTCATGAAACAAGAGCCAATTAATGCAGCAAACTTCATTACTGTCTTGTTTTAAGAAATTGCTGTAGGCACCCCGACTGTAGGCACCCCGACTGTAGGCACCACCACCCTGATCAGTCAGCGGCCATCAACACTGAGGCAGAACGATTACGACTCATGGGAAGCTCAGATGACGGTCGGCATTTTTTAGCAGTAAAATATTTTTAATGTTTTTTAATGTTTATTTATTTTTGAGAGAGGGAGAGGCAGAGCACGAATGGGGGAGGGGCAGAGAGAGAGGGAGACACAGAATCCGAAGCAGGCTCCTGGCTCTGAGCTATCAGCGCAGAACCTGATGCGGGGTTCGAACTCATGAACTGTGAGATCATGACCCGAGCTGAAGTCGGATGCTTAACCGACTGGGCCACCCAGGCACCCCAGGATAAAGCATTTTTAAATTAAGGTATGTACATTTTCTTGGCATAATGCTACTGTACACTTAATAGATTACAGGATAGTGTAAACATAACGTTTATATGCACTAGGAAACCAAAACATTCATTTGGCTTGCTTTATTGCTATATTCGTTTTATTGCGGTGACCTGGAAGCGCACCTGCCAGATCTCTGATGTATGCCTGCGCTGATACATGCTAGAACGTGACTGAACCTCAGAAAGATTATGCTAAGTGAAAAAAGCCAGTTGCAAAAGACTTCATATCCTAAGACTCCATTTATATGGAATTTCCAGAAGAGACACGTTTATAGAGACTGAAAACAGTTTAGTGATTGCCCAGGCCTGGGGTACAAGTAGGGATTGACGGCAAAGAGACCTATAAAAATTTTCAGGGTGGGGCGCCTGGGTGGCTCATTTGGTTGAGCGTCTGACTTCGCCTCAGGTCATGATCTCATGGTTCGGTTCGTGAGTTCGAGCCCCGCGTTGGGCTCTATACTGACAGCTCGGAGCCTGGAGCCTGCTTCGGATTCTGGGTCTCCCTCTCTCTCCGCCCCTCCCTCGCTTGCATTCAGTCTCTCTGTCTCTCTCTTAAAAATAAATAAACATTAAAAAAAATTTTTAAAAAAAGAAATTTTCAGGGTGATGGAAATGTTCTACAACTGAGTTGGGTTGATGGTTGCACAACGGTATAAATTTCCTAAAAATACTGAATTGTACACTCATACTGGGTGGATTTTTGTGCCTTATAAATTATACATCAATAAAGTATTAAAAAGTAAATAAACACAAATCTGACATGGAAAAAAATAAGGCTTAATTTCAGGAAGCATAAGTCAGGTACAATCTCTATGACTTGAAGCAAAGGTTTTCCTTAATCTATCCACATATCTTTTATTTATATATTTAAAAATTACATGTGAAGGATATCAACACTGTTCAGTGTGAAAACTCAGGCCCTAAACAATCTTAAGCTTCTGCACTAAATTGCGTGGTCCCTGTGATTATTCAATAAATAGCAGTACATTTACAAATTTTAAAAATTTAGCCACTACTGGCCTTTCATTGGGCTCATTTCAAAGAAAAAAATAAAGCAATAAAAGGGAAGTCTGAGAAGCAATCCAAATGCATAAATTGTTTGAATAATAAACTGAATTATATGTAATCATTATGACCTAGAAACATTTAATCTGAAGCAGCAAAGGCTGGCCTAGTAATTGACTTAATAGCTGTCTTTGACAATATGAAGGGTTTTACAGGGAAACTATTTGACTAGTTCTTCGGCCTCTTCATTGAGAGCCGAACAAAACGAAGAGATTTCATAGTCAGCAAGGTAAATTTAGATTAAACATAAATGACACTGACAGTAACTGCTATCAAATACTGAAATAAATTTAATTAGGCTATTTGCTCAAGCGGGTTTCCTTGGCGAAAGCTAGAATACACAGCCCGAAAGCTTTGGTCTGAATGCATTACTGCCTAGCAGGCAAGAATTCCGCCTGCTGAGCCCCTGCAGGTCTGTGGGAAGGATCGCGGCCACGCTGACTTGCACACACCTTACTCACCTCAATATCCCGATTGAGTTGCTTCACTATGGCAGTGATGTTTCTGATGTGCTCCTCCAAGAAAAGCCTGGCCAGGCGGTCACCTCCCCCTTTGTTTTGCATTTTCTGCAAACTGCTGACAATGTCGTCTTTAATCCTGAAGGCGTGCTCCACAAGGGCAGCGGTTGTTTTCTCGTGGCAGAGGATTCTATCTTCCAGTTGTTCCACTAGGCTTACAGATGAGTAGGGTGCCATGGTCAGGGACTGGCTGTGTCGGGGCATGGTTCTAACTCGCCTGTGCAAGGGAGCCACATTACTAGGGTTGTTAATTGGGGAAAAGTAATTTTCAAAGCCAGAGTCAAGACTTTCCAGAGAAGGAAATGCCAATTATTTATCCCTACAAGCTAAACAGGGTTTGAGGGAGGGTTTCTGCACCAAAGAGTTTTCCTTGTGAGCCAGGAAACTTTAAACAATCATACGCAGACACTTCAGTGTGTTGGTAGTAGGTTCCATGACCGCCAAAATCAAGAGGCTGGTGGAATTGGGCACACAGATGTCTCCCCAGTTGAAGCTGTGTTATCAAGGCTAAGCTGTATCATCGAAGTCAAGTCTCCTGACATGCCCTCCTCCTCCATTCCCCTACAGCAGTTTTCTAACATACTAACAAACTCAAAGGCCTACAAGGGTGAAGCAGCTAACATAAATGAATGATGCATATCACATATGATCGGGAGGGGACTGCGGAGACCTGGAAAGGGCATTCCTCTACTAACGGCAGCCCCAGTTCTGCCCCATCCATGAGTAACCATCTGGGAATGTGGGTCTATTTTTCCAGATCATCTCATATTTTAAGAATAGCCAGGAAATTCAGACTTGTATGTGAAATCACCTGACTTTTAAATGTTAACAAGTCATTTAAAAAGTATTTTAAGATAATGCAGGCCAAACAATGCGCTTCCATGAGCCAGTTCTGGTCTATGGACCCCCAATCTGCAACTTCTGATTTAAAAGGGTTAGTGGGACACTAGTCTCCAGGCCTCCACAGTTGCGTTTTACCAGTGACCAGAAGTACAGCTGTACTGCAGGGCTATTATGAGGTCTTCACGTCTCACTATCGCTGAGCAGCCAACAGCATTCTACACAATGGAAGCTGGAGAGGGAACACAACTGTACTTCTATTGCCCTTGAACAAAATCATCCTTGGGTAATGTAACAGCCACAAGCCTTCATTTATAATAACCATCACACCCACTAGCAGCCCTCATGGGATTGGTGGAAAGGAAAAGTATACCTTAGATGCATATTTTCCATATATTATACCTTTCCTCGGTGACGAGAGAAGGAAATACAGGGCACCATCGGGCCATTTTCTTTTTAATAATTCACATCTGTTGAAAAAAATAAGCATTAAATTATTTAACAGTTTATATCTGGAATTTAAATGACGTCTAAAGCTTATTATTAACTTACTAAGTGGATCGTAAATTATGCCAACACACCAATCAGTTGTATTATTAAATGTCTTCTATCTTACATACGGAATAAACAGCAAATGCTTCTAAATAAGGAGAAAAGAATCAAGCAAAATCAAAATTAATACTACGAAGCCTTGCTAGACAGATCAACAAAGACTGTTAAGTGGGTTTTCCTGAAGTTTCCTCATCCCGTACCTGCATGTCAAGCTTGAGAAACCCCTTTTGGGGAAACAAGATAGTTTCTTTAACAGGCTTTTTCAATCATGTAAGGTAGGAAACTACCTTAGTAAATGTGAACTCAGCAAATTTAGTAAACTCCATAGCAAATTAAAAGCACTTATTTCTAAATCAATCTTAAACAATACATCAATCAGATCTGACTTGGGGAACCTATCTATCCACTAAGAGAATAAGACTGATATTTATTAAAACTGTACAATAAGATATCATCATTCATATTATTCCTTGCATATAAGGAACAGTTGATCATCCCAGCACATTAGAAATTTGAACAAAACTGGAGAGTTTTTAAAATATTTTCTTACTTGAGTTTCTCAATACTGCTGTTAATTGCCTTAACACAATGAATGCCTAGTAACCATGATCTGATTCAGTAATTAGTTCTCATTTAGATGCTGGATTCAGAGAGCATTTGTGATTGAAACCACTGTTTTGGCATCATCTCCCCAGTGTGTTATTTTTAGAGTTTCAAAATGCGAACATTTCATTTTCCTAGACAAAGAACTTTGAATTTAAAGAAATTACATTTAAGAAAAAAGTGATTCATGCCAAACAAGTTATGATGCCAAAGGACTTCTTCAGTTCTCAAGATAATAATCTGTCATTTAGATTACATGAAATCAGGCCAGTGTGGAAGATGTTAGTATTTAGAATCATAGAACCTTTACCATTTAAAAGTTGTAATATACCTTAGTTGAGATACTAATCTATAGAATAGCCTAACCTACGAAACATTTATTTGGCATCTGTTTTGCAGCTGAGTAACCTAAATGTGTAAGACCAAAAATACCCTCCCCCTCAAGGGTTTCACAGCCTACAGAAAAACAATGGGATAAATGGCTATGAACGAAAAATACATAGGGAGGAAAAAAGAAGATGCCTTACTGTTTCCTGGGTAGCAGCAGGTCAGGGAGGAACTAATGAAAATGAGTAGGATTTCCCAACGTGGAGAACAGAGAGACTGTTCCACACCTTCCCTCAATACTCTAACACCACCTGTACTTTCTACGCTCTTGGAACACTCTGGCATAGGCCCCTCTCCCAGCTCCATATGGGGCCACTCCAGCCAATGCCAGCCCCCCCCCCCCAATGCCACGCCACCCACCACGGTCCGTGAATATGTCATGCACTCTTCTGCCTTCATACCTTTGCCCATGAGCTCTATATCACAAACACCCTTCTCATCCCTGCCTGCCTAGAAAACTCCTATTCATCCTTTAGGCCTCACCTGCCTGCCCCTCAATTCAATAAAATGGCTCCCTTGTTTGTATTTCTTCAGCACTTATTCTGTATGTCTTATACTACTTATTACACCCTATTATTTTTAGCCATGTAATATTTCATCTCCCTTAAACTACATGCTCCTTAAAGGCATATTTCAAATCATAATAGACATAGAGCTGACCTAGAAGATTCCATACGTGCCTGTTAATGGGAGCATGACTTGCATTCCAGTGTCAGAAACTGTAGCAATGAAGGCATTAGAGAATGTTTTAGTTAAAAAGCATAGTTCTTTACTGAGACTGCATCCCAAACAGCCAGTTCATATAATTATTTGCAAATAAATGGAGACTTTTGGAATCTCCTTTTCTGAAGGTCATTTCATCCCTCTGGAATTATCCTGCCTGAGCCACAGAAACCCAGCCACATTTCTGAAAAAAAGAGTCTATCCACCACTCATTGTCTAAGATTGCTTTTCAGAATAAACCTATTACCAAGCACTATGCACTCTCTACAACGGGAAATGTCACCTGGCATGAATTCACAACACACACTGAGGTCCGTTCAGAACTGGTGCCCTCTGCATGACATATGGTAGGAATTGGTTTATGTTAGTTTTCTTGGTTGGTTAGTATGACGATCCTTTGCCAGAACAATGGGATCTATATTGCAAACGAATAAAGATTAAAAATAAGTAAGTCACAGGGTTAAATAACTTCCCAAAGATCATTTCCAGATCTTCCCATTGTCAATTCTGGCTTATCTGCCTGGGGTCATCAGTTTCTGCACATTTATAAATCTGAACTCCAGCACCACAAGTGGGTCTAAAACATTATTGGGCAGATCCGGGTTGTATACTGCTCTGACTGTGCTGTGTTTTGCTGTAATAATATTAATCTCCAGTATGAGTTTAAAAAACTTGGGGAAATTAGGGGAAGGGGCAGGTAGATAAACAAGAGAGAAAAAGAAGTGAAAGAAATAAGAAAACATAAAATCAGGGGCACCTGTGGGGCTCAGTCGGTTGAGCATCTGACTCTTGATTTCTTTTTTTTTTTTTAATTTTTTTAATGTTTATTCATTTTTTGAGAGACAGAGAGAGACAGAGTGTGAGCAGGGGAGGGGCAGAGAGAGAGGGAGACACAGAATCCGAAGCAGGCTCCGGGCTCTGAGCCGTCAGCCCAGAGCCCGATGCGGGGCTCGAACCCACAGACTGTGAGGTCACGACCTGAGCTGAAGTCAGCCGCTTAACCGATTGAGCCACCCAGGTGCCCCCTGACTCTTGATTTCTGCTCAGATCGTCGTCCCAGGGTCATGGGATCAAGCCCCACATCAGGCTCCATGCTCAGCATGGAGCCTGCTTTAGATTCTCTCTCTCCTCCTCCTCCTCCTCCTCCTCCTCCCTCTGCCCCTCTCCCCCAACTCACACTCTTTCTCTAAAAATAAAATAATAATAATAATAAACAAGAAAAAAAAGGAAAAAGTGAAAGTAAAATCGCAACGCTCCAAATATGCAATATACCTATACCATTTGGTTGTTCACACAAGAGTAAAGGGAAATGCTATTATCTAAACCAAAATAATTATTTGGGATTACAAGGATTCTTATTGCGTAGAAATACCTACAGTATCACTTAATGTAAAATGATATATGATTTTTATAAGTTAAAATGACAGGTTTTACTGAAAAATTAAATTCTAATCATAAAAATATTTAGTTTTTCAGTTTACTATTAAAATACAGCACTGAAGTGCAGCGTGTCAGAATTTTTTTTAAAAATAGGCAAAGCGTGTATGAATAAAGGGGTTGTAATCTGGTGGTAGGGGGGAAAGCCTATTTTCTTATAGTTAAAAATACAGGGAAAGGATAGAGAGCAGAGAACAGCGGAAGGTGTGTCTAGAAAGACGGGTTGGTGGGAGTAGAGCTCTAACCCACCTCAGGGCCTGATACTTTGTCCTGGGGCAGTGTGGGGACGGTCAGCGCGGCTGCGCCAGGGCTGGGCCTGGGAAAGGCAAGCTACAGAGGGGTAGAGGGTCTAGAGAAGGGAGAGGTCCCTTGGACCAGAACTCAGCCCGGAAGGGCGGGGCCTGGGGGAGGAGCTTCTTCCTTCCTTACTATTCCCACTCTTCTCCTGGCCCCCGCTCTGACTGGGCTTTCTCCACTTTCTTTTCCTTTTTTACCCCTCAGGGCTCTCCCTGCAATTTCCTTGGCCCTTTCCTTTTCCTTAACTCCCCATTCTCGCTGCTCATTTTCCTTCCCCCTACTGCCTGTGCTTCCCTCCTTCTGCTTCGTGCAACCGCAGACAAAATTCTCTAGCGTGGAAAGCACGGGCACCGAGGTCAGAAAAACCCTTATTTGAATCCTGGCTTCTCCGCTAACAATACGATCTCAGCAGGCTGGCCTTACCTTGTTGGGCCAGCGACCTCATAAAGAATAGCTGCTCATTCTCACCAAGTGTTTACCCATATCAGGCACTCCTGGAGCACATTTATGTGCATTAGTTGAATTCATCCTCAGAGTCGGTGAAGGGGCTGCGCTTATCGCCATTTAACCAAAGGAAACAGAAATGTTCAGCAAGTGGCCCAACCATACGTGGCCAGGAAAGAACAGAGCAGGGAACCTAGGGCCTCCTCCTCTTCCTCCGCAGGCATTAACCACTGAAGGATTATGGGGAATCCAGAACGCGGTCTGGCCTTAGGGCACTGAATGCGCTTCCAGTAAGGGCTGGTTCCTTTCCCTTCCCTGGCTGACGCACATCTGATAGAAAATACATCCATTGCTAAAAATAAAACTTTATATAAATGGCTCAGCAAATAGTACTCATTTGTTTAAGGAGGGAGATATGATATTGTTTACTATGTGGGGCTAGTGGGGAAATGATTAGGCAGCTGCTATAATTCTTTCATTTGGCCAATGCTATTCCTCCAGGCCCCACCATGTGCTGAGGTTACAGCTGGACTGAAGCAATGCTGTCACTTGTGTCTTCTGAACCAGGGCACATATGTGAAAAGAACAGTTTGCAATACACATATTTCATATGGAGAAATTTGAAACATTTTGAAAAACACCTTTTCTTAAACTGAAAAATGCTTTTTGTGACTATTAAAATTTAAGGTCTACAGAAAGGCATAAAGTGAAAACCACCACTCAGAAATTGCTGATGTTAATGTATCACTTTACTATTTTTTTTATTTTTTTTTTTAAATTTTAGAGACAGCACTCACTGCCCACATGTGAGTCAAGTCAGGGAGGGCACGGGGGTGGGGGGAGGGAGAGATAGAGAGAGAGAGAGAGAGAGAGAGAGAGAGAGAGAGAGAGAGAATCTTAAGCAGGCTCCAAACTTAGTGCAGAGCCAGACATGGGGCTGGATCTGTGACTCTGGGATCATGACCTGAACCAAAATCAAGAGCCGGACATGAACCAACTAAGCCACCCAAGCACCCCTGAAAAGTTATATATTTTTTTTAATTTATTTATTTATTTTTGAGAGAGAAAGAGACAACATAAGCAGGGTAGGGGCACAGAGAGAGAGGGATGGAGGAAGAGAGAGAATCCCAAGCAGGCTCTTAGCAATCAGTACAGAGCCCAATGCCAGGCTCGAACTCACAAAACCATGAAATCATGACCTGAGCCGAAACCAAGAGTCCAACGCTTAACCAACTGAGCCACCCAGGTGCCCGTGAAATGTTATTTTAAATCATGATTCAGTTCAACTTTTTGGTCTCTTATTTTCCTTTCCTTTGTTTTATGAAATGACGTAGGTAGTATAAAAGTCAGTGGGGCAGAGTGCAAGCTACTTTAAAAACAGGTTGAGGTGAGACTCAGACAATAAAATCTAAAGAATCAAGAAGGGAGAAAATCAGTGGATCTGTGAGAACCATCCAAGACACTGCTGATAACTCACAACTAAAACAGGGCAAACAGTCCTCACACTTGTGATTACTAGTTCAATGTTAGTCTCTGGCTCTATACTGTGGGCTCCAGGAGGAGCTGTATTGTCCACAGTATCCCAAGCACCTGGCACACGGCTGATGAACTGTTTGCTAGATGGACAAATCTCAAGGTCAGATGACAGAAATGAAGACATTTCATAATATTGAATTTAATCAACCGAATTATATCCGGACCAGAGAATGAATGTGCGACCATAAAGGGGGATAGTGTACATTGCATATCTAGTAAAAGCAGAGTGTGAAGAGGCAAAGCTCATCACTGTTCCCAACAACCTAAGAATCTGCAGCAGCAGGAAGAGTTCTATAACGCTGAGGGATGTTTTAAATTCTCATGGCCCAATGACATCAGCCACTGAGATATTCCTGCTCACTCTTCTTGCCCTGAGCCCACACTCAACCACACACATCATTTAGCTTCCCATGTGGATATGTGTAAAAGGAGAACGTGCAGGAAGCAGCATGAGCCCCGCTGTCAGCTACTCTTCTCGTGGCGCTGGGAACCAAAGTCTGTCTCCTGAAATAGGATGGTCTCTGACTGCTGAACATCTAAACCCGAAACACCTGATGAGCACCACCTGGTACCTATTGTGAGGAACAGACTAATGTGTGAGGTAGCCCCCAAGATCCCTGCATCTTGAAGTCCGTATTTGTGTGATCCCCTCTCCTTGAGTATGGCGGGGCCTGTGACTTGCTCCTGACCAACAGAACACAGCGGAGACCAGTCAAGCGGCAGTCACCTGTACTCAGTCCACAACTGCAGTCACCCAGGATTCTGATACCAAATCACACGGAGTGTGGTTCTCCTCGCTGGGAAGAGATTTATTTATTTTATAATCTGCCTTTTAAGTCATTTAACAAATTCCTAACTGGTTGTTTTGCTTTAAAAAAATCTCAAAAAGGGGCGCCTAGGTGGCTCAGTTTGTTAAGCATCTGACTCTTGATCTCAGCTCAGGTCTTGATCTGAGGGTTGTCGGTTCAAGCCCCACGTCGGGCTCCACTCTGCCTATGGAGCAGACTTAAAAATAAATAAATAAAGAAATAAACAAACAAACAAATAAATAAATAAAATCTCAAAAAAACAATGAAGAACAAGAACTTTAACAAGTTTTTTCATAACATTGGCTCTGTGCTGGCCAATGGAAGCAAATTATAAAATAAATCTAATTGGCCATAATAGATAAAATCACAAGGGGTACCATTTCACCCCATCATATTGGCAAAACTCAAGTGTGGCAAGATCCAGTAATGACAGGAATATATATGAAACAAACAGGAACAGCAAATGGGAGTGTGAATCAGTACCACCACTTTGGAAAGCAATCTTCAACATCTAGTAAAGCTAACGATGCACAAACTCCATGACCCGATGATTCCACTGCTAAAAAATACCTCAGAAACTTCTCAAGCATGTTCACAAAGAGACACTAACAAGACTACTTAAGGTAGCATTGTTTCTAAGAGCAAAAAAGTAGGTGGTGGGGGTGGGGGAAGTGGATTGAACACCCATCATTAGGCAAATGGATGAATAAACCATGACACATTTATGCAATGGAAGAACCACCAGTTGTGGAAATAAATGGGTTAGAATTACACGTCCCAGTGTGAATGAATCTCACAAATATATTAAGCAAAAAGACCAGCTGAAGAAGGATATGGACAGCATGAGGACCTTTTTTTTTTATTAAAAAAATTTTTTTTAACATTTATTTATTATTGAGAGACAAAGAGAGACAGAGCATGAGCATGGGAGAGGCAGAGAGAAGGGGGGACACAGAATCTGAAGCATGCTCCAGGCTCTGAGCTGTCAGCACAAAGCCCAACGCGGGGCTCGAACCCGCAAATTGCGAGATCATGACCTGAGCTGGTCCAACGCTCAACCGACTGAGCCACCCAGGCGCCCCCATGAAGACCTTTTTATAAAGATTTAAAATATGCCAAATAATATGCTGAATCTATATCTAAAGATGAGCATGGAAATGGCAGACACCAAGTCAGAGTCATATTTGTCTCTGAGTGAGAGAAAGAGGGGATCAGACATAGGGATACAAAGGGCTTTAACTAAATATATGATTGTTTTTGATGTTTTACTTCTTAAACTTAATTTTTCGTTGTATCATTAAAAAAAGAAAATAACTTCTTCCCACCCCTGCTTAAAAACAAACATGTAAAGACCATGAGATGGAAGGAAGTCCTAGTGTTAGTCTCTTCAGAGCATGCACAGAATGCAATCTTGCCCTAGACATTCTGAGGACCATGAAATTAGAACAGTAACTAATCTTTATCAAATCTCTAGCCCTAAAGCATTTTATCCATACTTGGTATGTGATCGTATCTAAATGTTAGTGTTTCTATAGATGGCTATTGGTTAAATGTCCAACAGTAAAACAGTAGTTAATTAAAACATGGCAAATCCACACAAGAATATATCAATAGTTATTTAAAATAATGGTTGCTTAGGGCTCCTGGGTGGCTCAGTCCCAGGGTCGTGGGATCAAGCCCTGTGTCAGGCTCTGTACTGAGCATGGAGCCTACCTGGGATTCTCTCTCTCTCTCTCTCTCTCTCCCTCTGCCCCTCTCCCCCATTTGTGTGCCTGCCCTCTCTCTCTAAAATAAATAATAATAATAAAAAACTTGGACTTTTAAAAAATAAAAAAATAATGGTTATAAAGACTATGAAGTAACATGGAAAATATTTATATGCTAGCTATAATGTTACTTTTGTTAAAAGAACAAGATTTGAAAAAGGATTTATAATACTATATAAAACCATAAACAGGGCCTGAAACCACAAGTTGGCTCCATTGCACCACAATTTAGATGGTACAAACATTTTAACTTGAGTTTAAAGGACCTTCATATTTTTAAGTTCTACCCCTCTTTCTCCTCCTCCTCCCCAAGATGAGGAGCTCACCAGACCCTGGGCCTGTGGAGGTGGGTAGAGCAGTCAAGGGCACGACAACCACCACCCCACTGTGTGCAGAGGCCATCCTTCTCTGCCTTCCTCCCCTCTCCTACCCGACCGACCACGGGACTCTGCTTCTATGAGTGGACACTTCCTTGACTTGCAGCTACGTTTAATACCACTGCCCCAATCCACCCTGTGCCAAGTTGCTGGCATTGTTCCGGGATGTGAATAGCTGGTGTTTGGGTAAATCATTTGTTTTCAGTACAAAGAGGAGGAAGAGAGTTGTGCAACTAATTTCAAAGCCAAAATATTAGATTGATAAAGAAAGCCAAAGAAAAACCACTGATAATGGCAGGAGGTTTCCACAAATTAACCACAGGGCTCAGATTGAAGGAGTGCCTCCAAGTTATGTGCAAAGAAAATGAAACTGCACAAGTAAGCATGCCCTGTCTTCTTCTTAGTAGACAGCTCCCCTCTCCCTAAACTGGACAGAGTTTTGGAGAACAGATAGATGAGCCATCCTTGCAAGAAATGTACTACGCTAGCACTTTGGGGGATGGAAATGGCATTATGGTTATAAGATACATCCGGGAGAAATTTGGGTAAGTCACCAAAGAAGGGGATGTTATAACATCCCCCCACCCCCCAACACAGCCCCTAAGACACTGGGTATCCTCCCACCAAAATGTGCCTTTCTGGATACCTTAGGTCAAGGGCAAGTGAATCTTCCCTGACATACCTTCACATTTCTTTCCAATTCTACATTACCCCAGCAACCCAGAAATCCCTCAACTGTCCTGAGGGGAGTGTGGCAGGGCTTCAGTACTGAAAGTAATAATATTTTTTAAAATAATGTAGGGGTGCCTGGTTGAGCGTCCAACTCTTGATCTTGGCACAGGTCATGATCTCACTGTTTGTGGGTTCAAGCAATGCATCGGGCTCTGCACTGACCATGTAGAGTCTGTCTGGGATTCTCTCTCCCTCTCTCTCTGCCCCTCCACACCCTACACGTGTGTTCTCTCTCTCTTTCTCAAAATAAACATTAAAAAAAAAATTTCTAAAACAATATAAAGAAACAAGCCAAAATATAAATAGCGACATTGGTTATGTTTGTGCACCCTTCCTCTCTCTAAAATACAAAATAATATTCTACTTTTCCTTATTTTCAAAACACTTTAATAAGTACACTATTTTCACAGTGACAAAAGTTTAAATAACAACTTCTGGAATAAAAGAATGAACAAAAGAGAGAAAATAAAACAAAAAAATCAGAAATTGTCCATTTACAGTCATCAAAACCAAGAGACAAGCCTGATTCTGGGTTTAACAGATATTCCAAGGTTCAGAAAAATAAGTTTGCTGGAGGTTTTTTGTTTTGTTTTTTGTTTTTACTGTGGTAAAAACACGTAACCCAAGATTTGTCATCTTTAAAAAATTTAAATGTGCAGTACCATAGTGTTAACTTTATGCACACTGTTGTGTAACAGATCTCTAGGGGCACCTGAGTGGCTCAGCTGGTTACGTGTCCGACTCTTGATTTCAGCTCAGGTCATGGTCTCACAGTTTGTGAGTTAGAGCCCTGAGTGTGAGCGCAGAGCCTGCTTGGGATCCTCTGTCTTCCTCTCTGCTCTCTCTCTCTCTCTCAAAAATGAATAAACTTAAAACACGCGCGCACACACACACTAAAAAACAAAAAAAACAGACCTCTAGAACTTTTTCATCTTCCAGAACTGAAACTCTACACTCATCAAACAACTCCCAGTTTGCTGTGAATTGTTACCCAAGCCCCATTCTCTCCTGTGTACATAATGAGGCCTGAGCCCAGTGCCCTCACTGAAGCCCTCCTCAAGGCCCTGGATTGTCCTCACGTAGGCAATCAGGCATTGTGTCCAGGTCCAGTGGCTGCCATTGGTGGGAGCTAGCAGCACAGCATTCCAAAAATCTTAGATTCCAGAGATAGCGTGAGTCCCTCCGCAGGTCCCAAGGCAACTATTTCTAATGCCTTTTATGAAATGGCCTTGATTCCACTTTGCAAGACTTATTTTCTTTCCCTTCCACTCTATCACAATTCACAAGAAGAATTCTGTTGAACGTAGAAAGGTGAAGAATGGCTGTATTTCTGACCCATAAAAAAAACAAAAACAAAACAAAACAAAAAACCTTAAAAGGCTCAAACCATTTATGGTGGCTGCTAGAAAGGACAGGGATTGCTACAGAACTGAAGAGATCCAGTAAATCTGCAACATACATGTGGCCTCTGTCAGGTCCAGATGGATTCACAAATGGACTGGAATCATCTGAACCCCTAGAACCCAAGGAATAGCCACCAACGTGACTTCAATCCATTCTCTATACTTCAGAACAGTGTGAACGTTTTTAGGAGAAACATTGCAAAAACAGATTGGTTTCTGTTCCCGTCTATTAATAACAGCTATTTTGAAATACTATTTAAATCTTCTATTGTTAGTTGAACTTTTCAGGGATTATGTCTCCCCAACTGAGCTACTTTGGGGCAGCAGGGACATCCTGCCAAATGATTCTGGAAGCCTCAGGAAGCCCAACACAGCACCTCTTCACAGACACTCATAAATATCTGTTCACTTGTTTGTTTTTCTAATTTGGTAAGGCCCATCATTTCAATTATTGAGTTGCTGTGCCCTGATGCCATATCGATTGCTGACTCAAGGTCCCTTTCGAGCTGTAAGCCTGGCTGACTCTTTCAGGTTGCCCTACAGTGTGCACAGGCACTCATACATGCACGTACCTACACCACAAAGAAGTGTCTTAATATTACTTTTAGGGTGTTTTATTATGATCAACAGCTATATTTGGCAACTTTTCTTTTTAGCATTAGAGAAGACACATTACCAAATGTTAAAAAGGGAATCTGCCAAATGCAACAGCTAGAACAGAAAAAATATTACTAAAAGCTGGTGTAAACTTTCTACCTACTAAATTACCTACACACCCAGATGCACCAAGGGCCATGGAGAGGAAGGCATGACTTTGTACACTTGTGTAGACAGAATGCAAGTTGTGACTTCTGGGTTCTAGCCTATATGCATCTCTGACTGAAAAGCTATGCATCTGGCCACGGAAGAAAGATCCAGCCTCCAGCTTCTGCCCTTTTTCTCATACACAGTGGGAGGGGGCTGGACGTATCTGCTGAACACAGGAGTCTGTGAGAGACTCTTTTATTTGGAGTAACAACTTGAGTTCAATGCATTAATTTTATAACTATTTTGGAGAGGGCAGGGGAGGACTCCTGAGCTCTTCCAGAGATAATTAAAAATGAGGAAAAAAGAAATCTGAAATAAACAAAAAACAAGCTGAAAGCACCAGGGGTTTCTGAATAACATCTTCCCGGTTAAACAATTTTAAGAATTCCATAATGTGAAAGCAACCCCCACACATTCTCTCCCACATAAACACGCTTTGTATGTAAGCCCCACTCAGCTAAGCAACAGAATCTCTTGCCTTCACTTCTGTAGCTACTTTATCCAGAGAAGATGTCATCTGCACAAAAGCATTCTCTTAAGAATGAGAAAAAAGCTGACCACCAGCCAGCAAGCGCAGGCACGCCTTGAGGAGGAATAATGTCTTTCCAACAATCCCAACAACTCACCACCATAAAATCTGATTACTGACTTTAAATGCCAATCTTGCCTTAACAGAGACTGAAAAATTCAGGCCTTTTGATGTCTGTCAACCAGCACATTCCCAGTAACCGTTCCTGGTGTATCAAAAGGTAACTCAATGAGTAACTCAATGAACCGCTTTATTGTAACTGGTAACAATGTTCTTAAAATACCAAGAACCACTGAGCCATGGGGGGTGAGGGGGGATCAATAGAAGACCAGCAAGTAGTAAAACAAACAAACAAACAAACAAACAAAACCTGTTTATCTCTTTTCACCTGTTTTTATATTAAAAATGCACAGAACATAAAACCATATCCAATAAGCCAAAAAGAAGAATAATCCATACAGAGAGAGGGCTGAAAGCAGAAGAGTTGTTAAGAGAAGGGAACAGGCAGGAAGAGAGACAAGGGAGAAGAGGGGCAAGAGTGAAGGCAGAGAGGCAGTGCCAAGGGGTAAGCAGAGGAGGAGAGGCGGCTAGACAACGAAGAGGAGAGAAACAGGTGGTCCGAGGGCTCCAAGGCAGGATGTGAGCCCGAGAAACTACTCCTCACACATGCAGCTGCTCATTTGGGGTGTGAAGAACTAGCTGGGCCATTTTTAATATGCTATGTTAGGTTTCTCTACTCTTTTTTTTTTTTTTAAATCAAATATGCCATGTCTTTGTCTTGACGCATATACCCAAAGTTAAGGTGTCATCAGGGGAAAATTACTTATTCCACTTACAACATGGAAGCACCTTTTCAAATCATCCATCGCTTCGTAAAAGGCCCTATTTTGAACCCACATCTACCTGACTCTTGGAGTGAGGCATGGGGTCTCGCTCACACCCACCAGCACGTACCAGAGGCTAGCAGACAACTCTAAGATCATCCTGAGCATTTTTCTAAAGGATTTTAATCAAGTAAATTCATCCAGTCAGCAAATACTCACTGAGCCCCCACAGTGCTGAGCAAGACACAGCCCCCACACTCAGAAGCTTCAATTCAACAGGGAAAGAGAACAGGCCGCCACACAAGAGTAGAGAAGCTGGTACACGCCACGTAAGTGGTACACACCAGGCGTTGCTTCTACGCAGAAGGCAGGACGGATGTGACCCGGGCCGTCAGGTATAGCATTTGAGCCGGACGCTCAAAGGGATGAGTTAAGGACACACAGGACGGCATCGGCAAGGGTAGAGGGAGGGCAAAGCAGAGGAAGCACTGACTACTGAAAACTCCTGGCACGTGGCTTCTGTTGGTTCGCAGCAGAAGCAAAAGCTGGGAGGGTCGCTGGGATGGCGAGCAGAGGCGCCGACTCCCAAAATAAGAGAGAGGCAGTAGGAACAGAAAGGAAGCGATGAACTGAGGGAGACTTCAGGGAGCACCTCACCACTCAATGACCACAATGATGTGGGAGTGTGGAGAACGGGAGAAAAGTTAGGAAAACCCCAGCGCTCAAGAGCAGGTTACAGAGGATGGTGACAGGCATGGAAATCATGAAGGAATGCACTGAGAGGGGCACACTGTCGTCTCATGGGTGCCTCCCTAAATCCATCATGAGAAACACCAGGCAAACCCAAGTTAAAGGATACTCTACAAAATAACTGCCTGTACCCTTCCAAAGCGTCAAGGTCATGAAAGACAAAGAAGTGAGGACCCATCCGGATGAAAGGAAATTAAAGAGGCGTGGGGGGGCAGGGGACCCAGGTGGCTCAGTCAGTTAGGCTTCTGACTTTGGCTCAGGTCATGATCTCACGGTTTGTGAGTTCGAGCCCCATATCAGGCTCTGTGCTGTCAGCTCAAGAGTCTGCTTTGGATCCTCTTCCTCTCTCTCTCTCTGCCCCTCCCCTGCTCTCTCTCTCTCAAAAATAAACAATTAAAAAAATAATAAAGAGGCATGACAACTAACATAGGAAAAGATTTTTTTTCCCTCCTCTTTTACTATAAAGACATTATTAGAGCTATTGGTGACATTTGAGTAAGGTTTATAGATTAGATAACAGTACAGAATCAATGATAATGTCTTAATAATCATTGAGTATTATGCTTATTGTACAAGAAAATGTCCTTGTTCTTTTTGGAAATATACACCGAAGTACTGGGGGAGGTAGGTACAAGGGCATCAAGTCTACAACTTAACTCTGAAATGGTTCTGAAAAAACCACGACATATGTATGTGAGCATGTGTGCGTGAGTGCATATGTGCATATACAGAGAATGAGAAAGAGGAGGATACAGCAAGTGTGGCCAACAGTTAATATTTATGGAATGTGAATTAAAGATGGGAATTATTTAAATTATTCTTGCAACTTTTCTGTAAATAAAAAGTGAAAAAGGGGGAAATGATTAAGGAAGCTACAGACAAAATAGCCGGGCTTCTGGGTATCAGATTCCAAATGGAATTTGGGAGAAGGCAGACTAGAAATGCAGATTTGAAGACTGCTGGAGGGCCGTGGGAAAGCCCAGTCAGAGCAGGCTCTAAGGTCAGATTGCCAGAATTCCTCTCTCAGGTGTGCTCCTTCACAACCAGTCACTTACTTCGGTTATTCTCATTTCTCTCTGCTTCAAGTTCTCCACCTATATTAACAGGAACGATAGCAGTATCTGCCTCACAGAGGCGGAGCGAGGACAAAATGACAGGATCCGAGTCAGGATACGAGTGAATCGTGGTGCCCAGTAAAGCACAGGGCAACCACCCATTGACAACTAACATAGGCTCTGAGGGGAGTTGACTCTGGGAGAGAGAGAAGGCAGGAGGCCAGCAGAGGAAGAGAAAACGGCCAAGAACAGGACCCGACAGAATCTCACATTCAGGGGCACCTGGGTGGCTCAGTCGGTTAAGCCTCTGACTTCAGCTCAGGTCATGATCTCCCAGGCTGTGGGTTCGAGCCCTGTCTCAGGCTCTGTGCTGACAGCTCACAGCCTGGACCCTGCTTCAGATTCTGTGTGTGTGTGTGTGTGTGTGTGTGTCTGCCCCTCCTCTGCTCGCGCTCTCTCTCTCAAAAATAAATAAACATTAAAAAAAAAATCCTACATTCAGAAATCAGGAGGAAACAGGAGACAAAAGAGGTTCGAGTGCACGTGGATAACCAGTGACATGGAGACAAGGAAAGAAAGAAAGATCTGGGTAGCAGACAGCAGGGCAGATCAAGGAGGGAAAGACAGAGTAAAGGCCTCAGCTCTGCAACCAGGACACCTCTGCGGGAGCCCTACGACAAAGCAGTTTCAGCACAAAGGTGAGGGTGGGGCCAGACCAGTGAGCGGGCAGTCAAAGGAGGGAAGCCCGTAGGATAGTTTAACACAGCAGCAGGGCGCACAACTATCCTGCCAGATACTGCAGCCATCGCTCCGTGTGCTCTTTAAATTGATTTAAAATTAGAAAAACTAGAAACTGAGTTCCTCGGTCACACTAGCCATATTTCATGTGCTCAGTGACTACCATACTGGACAACACAGATACAAAATATTTCCATCATCGCAGAAAGTTCTATTAGGACAGAGCTGGGACTCCAGCACAGCTTCTTTCGGTATGAGGAGGATGACCTGATTATATGCTTGGATGAGGGCTGGGCAGAGCAAGGAGGGGCCCAAGAAACTGAAGAAAGGGAGTAACAAATGGAGCAAGTTTCCACATGAGGCAAGAAGGCAGGGAAAAAAGTCCAGAAAATGCCGAGTGTGGAGTGTATGTGAGTGAATCTTGAGGAGGAGACTTGTAGACATTGTTCCCCCCTCGGAGAAAGAGGAAATAAAGAAGAACAAAGATGGGTAAAGAAAAATGTTTGGGGTGGCAGGATGGGTACAGTGGGAGCTTATATTGAGGTACAGGGCACTAACCCAGGGCATGTACATCGTTGATCTTGTTAGTGAAAAAAGGCTATCTCCCGAAAGGAAACTGACTGGAAGTTTAAGGAATGGGAAAATCTGGCACAACCTCTAAAGGAATGCGGTCAAGAGTTAATAAGAGATGGATTTTTTTTTTCTTCATAGAAAAGCAGGACCTAGGTGAAATTAGAGCCAGCATAAATTTGCAGTGGAACCGGTCCATAGGTCTTTGTGACTTTCTCCTGGAGAACTTGGCAGGCTGGGAGAAGAAAAAGTAGATAATGAGGGTGATTTTGGACTGAGGACTGGAATATGAGAAGCCCAATATGTTAAGAATAAAGATTCCAGGATTCGAGACAGAACTGAAATGGCTGGCACCATATAGACTCCAACTGGAGAAACGGAGCCATAAAGGAATTGGAACAGCAAGCAATTAAGGAACCAGAGTCCTCAATAATGGCTAAAATCCTGTGCAGGAAGTGGAAAGAATCAGTTGAATGGGCTGAAGTCCAAGTTGAAGTCCAGATTCTGAAGGAGGAAGAAATGCCCAAGACTAGACAAGTGCAAAATGTGAGTGGTTTAAATAAAGTGGAAATTAAGGCCAGGGGAATTGCTGTTGAAGACCTTGAGGAACTTCAAGGTCAATGGATTAATAGAGTCTCAACATAAACCCCAAAGTCACGGGCAAGAGACAGGTAGGGAAGAGAACCAAGCTGGTTGCTCATGTTTGTCTGTCTGTCACTTTTTTGTAGCATCCAGCGAAGGGCTTGCCAAACCTGGGTGTACATCAGAATCACCCACAGAACTCTGTTTTCTCTCCCCATCCTCCTTCCTCCTCCTTCTTCTTTCTGCGTTTGTTTTTAAAATAAGGATTTGTAGGTCTTGCCCGTCTTGATGATTCTCATTTGGTGTGTTTGAGGGAGTCTAAAGAGCCACATTTTTCACAATACTCCAGGTGATTCTGGGGAACCACCGGGTTTGGCAAGCACTGACCCAGAACAGAAGAAGGAGGGCACGGGGCACAAGCAGACAGAATGGCCTCCTAAACTGAAGACCTTGTTAGTGATGGGTTAATGGTTTGGAAGTGGCACGGAGAAGCCGGAAATCCAATCCCTCTCGGATGTGACAGGAGAGGGCTGTTCTGAGAGAAATTGTTCACTCAGGCTCTGATGCTATGGGAGGGACAGAAAATGGGCTCAGCTGCAGAAAAACGAAAATACAGGAGTATGGCTGCAGGATGTGGAAAACAAGAGACTGAAAGGCAGGTTTTGGAGACATACAGGTCAGTGGCCTACAAACAGAGAAGGTGGAATAGTTTGTTAATGAGGTTTCCAAGTGTAACAAAGTGTGATTCATGAAAGGATTTGTAGGGCTTACTGGCTGAATTCTTGCAGTAAGGATTTTTCTATCTGAATGCTATCAGATTTCTAACATGTAAACCATTAAAGATTATTAAACCGTCAGGTAAACAAGCTCACAGCAGCTTATTCATTAACACCAAAAATGTTTTTCTTCCCAAGCCACATTTTTATACAGATGAAATCAGACTGGAAGGAATATTTAGGGTAGCTTTGGAGCAGAAAGCCAGAAGGGGCATTCCCAAGGATCCATGAGAGGGACAGGGCATTTCCTCCCTTCCCTCTCCTTTGGAAGAGGGAAGTGTATGGACTGAGAATACAAAAAGAGCCTGAGTATCTTTTTAGCACCAGCCAATGCTAAAAATAGAAGAGATGTCACAGCCTACTCGGTCTCGGGAGTACCTTCCTCACATACACACACTCCGTGACAGGGCCCCGAAGGCCGACACAACGTGCAAATCCTAGGGATGGTCCTCAGTAAAGAACATATTTACTTTCACAAACCCAACTCCCTATTTAAAGAGCAAGCTGCAAATGTTTGCCCGTGCTTCCCAGGGAACTGCACTCTTGGGGATTCAAATGGTTCCATCATTATTTCTGGTTACTCCTATGAAATAATTTCTAACACGGACATACTTTAAGATGAGAGCGCGAGCGCAGCCGGGTACGCGCGCGCGCGCACACACACACACGCACACACACACCCCTCGTGCACACTGAAGAAATGACTCACTTAATTTGCTGCTGCCTGCCACTATTGGGTTTTGATTTTACCTGTTCAAATACAAAGTTTCCTATGAGATCAACTACAGGAAAAGAACAACTTGGGAGTATTAACCCTGATTTTGTTCATGACTTTTAGCGCACCCGAGAGGTTTTAACCTGGGCATCCTGACAAGTCACTCCCTGGACCACCCACTGCTTTCTGTCCAAAATCTTCCATAAAACGATAACATTCCTTGCCACTTTGAAAGCCAATTAATGCAAATCTCTTACAGAATAAACATGGTTAAGTCCTGTACATCCTGTACCCGCAGAACCATACTTTGGGGCCCTTTCTCAGCTCACAGTACAATGGCACAACAGCACTGTGGAACTGCAAAGAGCCCAAGCCCGTTTTAATGAGAGAGGGGTGGGGGAGGCAGAGAGGTTAACCTGTCCAAGGTCACTCAGCTCTTGGTGGGACGGCTGACTTACCACCACCCCCTGGCAATCTGTGCACCACCCCAGCTCCCACCAACAGTCCCTCCCGGCTTCTGTTGGTTTGCTAGCACGCAACTCCCCCCCTGCCCCCGCAAAAATGCAATGCCAGTTGCGTTCTGTGCCCAACTTCATCCCCTCGCGTCAGCATGCAGTTAACCCTCTCGCCGGCAACACGTCACATGGGCCACGCGCAGCTCTCGCTCTGCCCCCCAAGCCGATCTCCCCGGCGGCTGCCCCAAGGTCACCGGCCGTCCCAGGGAGCTCCCGCCGCCGGGGCGCGGAGCACGCCCCGCGGCGGGGGGAGGATGGGGCCTCGGGGAGCGGCACTCACCGGCGCGGGGGGCCGGCGCGCCGCGGCTGCCCATGTCCTCGCCGGCGCGGCTGGGTGCGGCGGCCGCTGGCGCGGGCTGTGCGGGGCGCCCGGCTGCGGGCCCGCGCCGCGGGGAGCGCCGTCCAATCAGCGCGCGCCTGCCGCCTGGCCCGGCGCGCGGCCCGGCCGGGTTCGCGGCTCCCGGGGGGCGCGAGCCGCCGCGCGCCGCCCGAGCCGCTTCCGGGCGCGTTGCCTGGACGCGGTTGCCGTGGCAGCCCGAGCTGGAGGCTTTCCCCGCGCACCCGCGCCCAGCCTGGCGGCGCCGCCCCTCCTCCCTCCGCGTTCCCACACCCAAAATAGCCTCTCCTCGTCGCTGCTGTTTCCCACAGAGCTCTCATCCAAGCGGCTCGGAGTCGGCGGGCGGGGATTTCGCTTATTGGAAAATAAATCCTGTTGTAGGGCTGGTTGACTTGAAGGGAGAGGTGTTGAAATGGTGCCCGATTAGGATAATAGCCGTGGTGCCTGCACTGTAATTCTCTTCAGAGCCCTAGCATTCCGTATTCGCTAAACCTCTTTCCCACAAGGAAGCGTTATTTATCTCCCTCCACCCCCCACCCCTTCCAGATTGAGGAGAAGCTATTTTATGAGGCCACCGTCTGGTAGGCAGCTCGCGCGCTGACGCCCCACCTGTGCAGGTGAACTAACCCTCTCTGCCGCCAAGTGCCATGTCATGAATCACCTTGACACCCCCCGCTGGGTCCAAGGATTGTGTTGCGACGCAACAGACGACGCAAGAAGGAATTGCTACCACCCTTCCTCGCAGCCCTTCCTCCTCCCCTCTCCCTCATTCCTTTGCCGGGGCGTCCTAACTCTTTCACCCTTCCTCTCAATTTGGACTCTGAGCAGGATGCACAAGCCGATCCACTCAGTTTCGCTTCCTCTGGGTAGGCGGGATTTAAACAGAGTTGAAGACCTCCACCTTTACACGCCTCACCGCCTCCGGTTCATCTCTGTTTCGTGTCGCTAGTATTTACCCAGTGCAAGTATTCCTGTCTGTCTCTCCCACCAGTCTGAGCCCCTCCAACCCAGGGAATGGAGCATGACACAGTAGAAAGATTCTGGGTTGTGGAGTCAGCTGAGCTGGTTTGGAATCCTCCCTTCATCAGTTACTTCTGTGAGGTCTTGGGTGTTTTATGGTTGTTTCCACACTTATAAAGCAGGATAATACTCCCCCCCCCCCAACACACACACACATACACAAAGGGTTAATACATGGTAACATCCATTCAGTCAACAATATTATCAGATGCCTGTCAAATACTAGTCTGTGCTTAGCTCTGAGACACAATGGTGGAGGAGAGGCATAGCTCTTTGCTCTCATAGAGCTTACAGACTGAGCGGTAATGAAATGAAACAATCACAGGCGCGTGTGAAACTGCCATTGTGCTAAGGAGAGTACATGGCCTTGAAATCCATGATACGGAGATCAGACCTAACAGCATCCCTTTATGGCTGCAAAGTCTCAATGATTAATTTCTTTCCTTCCTTAGATTCCCACTGCCTGGCACATGGTATGCAATCAGTAAATGCATATTGAGTTGAATCCTATGTCATGGTGATAACAATATCCCTTAGTTTCCCAGTGACTTTCATATGTAACTTTGCCACCATGTCTGCAAGGCAAGGGTGTGCAGGTATTATTGGAAAGCGCCGATTCAAACCCAGAGCCCATCCTCAAGAGTCCTGAGAAAGGTTCAAAATGTTTCTTGCCTGTCCCCATTGGGTTGCCTTCCAGCGTGTAAGGCGTGTATCTCAGATGGGCACATGCAAGTCCTCTTGGTCTCATTTCCCCTCTCTGTCTACTATTACACTCTCTTCCTTGGTTCCAGTTCCACCCTGTCCCTCCTCCTTAAATCAGAGCCTCAGGGCACCCATCCCTGGCTTCCTAGGAGGGTGACAGTGGACCCTTCCATCCCCAGAGTAGATCACCTATAAAACAGGAAACTCCCTGCTGCTGTTGCTGCTGCCCTACAAAGCATAATTTTGATGCTCTTTTGCTGCAAGACTCCATCACTTCCAAGGGTAAAGAAGGGGAGGGGCTGGAATGCTGAGGCCCCTTGCCACACATACACACCCTCCTATTTAGGCTGATTTTAATATCCTTCTTAAACAAAACACCAATGAACATAAAATCCAAATTTTTAAAAGATTAATTAAGACAAACAGCTCTTTCAAACTCGGAATTTCTCACTAGGAATCCTGAAGTTTCACAGCAATCTTGAATCAGACCCAGAACTTCCCACTTATGACTTTTTTTTCCTTTCCAGGTGATTTATTTTGAATTCTGAGAAGACAAAATTTAGTGCACAATGATTTAAGCCTATCCTAGTTTTCCAACCCTTAAACTATTTCTGTAGGAAAATTTCAAAGAGCTATCTAGAGTCATTGGTTGTGACTCGTTATAGGAAATGGATTTTTTTGTATTACTTTAATTAAAAAGCTATGATTTATCACAAATTACTTTATGCTGGCAAAGGGTACCAGAAATAGTTTCATCAGGAGAGCAATTTTATAAAGTTGATGGCTTTCATACTATTCACCAACAAGTCATTAAATATAAATAACCTGTGCAGTATAATGTGCTAGACACCATGGAAGTTTTTTTTTTTTCTTTTAGTGATTTATTGCACGGCTAAATTCTGGTCCTACCTGTGTCTCAGCACCACCTTGAATCATTAAGATATGATGTATGGGGCATCTCTGAGACCAGCAGGCACGCACATCTAGGTAAAGGTCAAGGACTTGTATAGGTCAAAAGTGGTATTTGTAAAAAGGCTAGAATGCAGTTAGGTCAATAATGTGGTGAGCCCTGCAGGGTAGAGAGTTAACACTTTATCTTGTAGTCAGCAATTCTCAACCGAGGCTTGAAATTCAGTGAGGTGTCAAGATCCATCATGAGGTATGTCACAGGGTGTCGCACAGAGTCACTAATAAAAAGGTGCCAAAGGACTGACTTGCAAGGAATGGTCACGTATATAGGGACCAGAAAAAGGAAGAGGGTTACCACAAAGGGAACAATGAGGAAAAACCAGAGGAAACATAGGGACAATGTCAGAGAAGCCACATGTGGAAAAGTTTAAGGTGACAGTCCTACAGAAAGCCAAGAAAATTTAGTGAACAGAAGGTGACTGGTGATCTCCATAAGTATTTTTTAGTTGTCAGATTGCTGTGGGTTAAGAAAAGATGGACTGCTGGAGAAATGGGTGTGGGTCCCTTTTTAGAGAAGCTGGCAGAGGGAAGATGAGAAATGAGATCAGTAGGTTTCAAGCACCAAGTAACATTTTCAAGATAGGACAAAAAGGTCTCTGCATTTGTAGATATGGTTGCAGTCATGAAGAAATGGAAAACGCAATATATCATTTTGTACTAATGCAATCTAAATTCTACCATTAAGTTCATCATCACCTTTCCATTTCTTTTTTAAGATTTTATTAAAAAAATTTTTAATGTCTATTTTTGAGAGAGAGAGTGAGCATGAGCAGGGGAGGGGCAGAGAGAGAGAGAGAGAGAGAGAGGCAGAATCTGAACCAGGCTCCAGGCTCTGAGCTGTCAGCACAGAGCCTGACATGGGGCTCAAACCCACAAACCTGTGAGAACATGACCTGAGCTGAAGTCTGATGCTTAAGCAACTGAGCCACCCAGGTGCCCCTTAAGATTTTGTTTTTAAGTAATCTCTACACTCACAGTGGAGCTTGAAGTTACAACCCCGAGATCAAGAGTCACATGCTCTATCTACGAAGCCAGCCAGGTGCCCCATTTCCATTTTTAAATATTTCATCAAATAAGAAAGATCTTGCATAAGGTGGGTTCAGACCTTGGGACAATATTTTCTTAATAACCAATTCAAAATTTAGGTTACCAACCAGTTAACATAATATATATCGTTCTCTATGGCTTTTCTTTGTTGATAATAGTAACTGAATTAAGGAAATCCTTTTTTTACTCTTTTACATGCAAAAATAATGGCTTTTCATCGATTTTAAGTAAATTATAATTGACTTACTTGTTTCCGTTAATAGTTTCCATCCACGTGTTGGCTAATTCCCTCAAAAATCATGTTTTGCTTGTGGATTTGTTGGTGAATCACTCTCACAAGGATTATGAAAAGTAACTACCATTAAGGTATAACCAGCAGAGAAGGCATAAAATATTGAAAGAGCCTTCCTAGAAGGGTTCACTTAGGGAGTGTTACATTTGCCTTAACTTAGATAATTGCTGGCATACAGAGGAGGGCAAAGTCAGCCTGGATTGTGTTGAAATAGCGTCTGACTGAGCCTTAACATAATACTACTCACTAGAGGATAAAATTTGGAATAAAGGAAGATTTGTCCAACGAATTTATGGCCAGAAATTCTAGAATAACTTTGTAATAAAACCAACTCATCTGGGGCACCTGGCTGGCTCAGTTGGTGGAACCTGTGACTCTTGATCTTGGGGTTGTGAGATCGAGCCCCGTGTTGGGTGTAGAGATTATTTAAAAATAAAATCTTGAAAAAGAAAAATAAACTCATCCAAAACCCAGTTCAGTGGCAAGGGAAAGCCAAGAAAATTCCATTGCACATTGATTTCGAAAAATGTTTCTTTCCAACAAGTATCAGAAAATAGGCAAAAATATATGCATGGTTTTTAAGCTATTCTGAAGTTTCATACCACAGTGGCTCAGCTCAGTATAGTTCGGCAAACGTTTATGTTTATTTACCTTGTACTAGTTAATCATGACACCACAGTCCAGACAATGAAGTCCCACGTAAGCTGATGCTCTTGTTTCAGCATCCCTGCTGAGTAGCGCATTATTGGACAGTGATCCTCACAGGTAGGAGAATTAAAAGACAACTTTCACTTCTGTTCAACAACAAAAAAGAAACAATACCCACTATGTGACAATACGTACAACATACATATTATGGTAAAAGTGCCACACCAAACCACAGTGAAGCTGGGTGAAGGAAAAATCAGGATTGTCAATCCTGTCCTTACAGAAGCCTGTCCTTACTGGCCCTGACCTTGGTGGTACAAATGGCCAATGTTTGTATGTCAGGCCCTGTGCTAAATGCTTTACCTATAGTATTTCATTTCTTCCTTACAATAATTCATAAGTAAAACTGAGATTTAGAGGCATTATTTGGCTTGTCCAAGATCCCAAAGCTGTTAAGCACTGAAATTGGAATTTACATATGGGCACCTCAAATGCCACCCTATGCTTTAACCACCTGCTGGATGGTCTCTCGATGACCACATGAGACTAGAGAGGGAAAATGTATCACAAATTTCAGTGTGTAAAATGTGTGGCACAGTGAGACCTAAATAAATAGTATTCCTTTTCCCCATTCTCTTCCCCCAAGGAGAACACGTATCAAAGAATATGAATAATAACATACTAAAAGAATTATTTTGAGAGAGCAAATTAATGTTAGCAGTCTATCTGATTCCTTACACCTTCATTCCAGGTCTGCACTAGCGAAAGAGTCAAGATTTAGTGTAATTTTCCAAATGAATCTGATGAAAGAATCCTTAGTTTGAAACATACAGAGCCAAAAATGTTTTGGGGTTTGAGTATATTCTTAAATAATGAAACTAAAGCAAGTTCTTTATGAGCACATGCTTGCCAGCAAAAGGTATTTAGAGCTATATACTTTGCAAAAGTCTTAATTAGTAGACATACATATTCTGCACTTAAAATTAATATTATGCAATTGCTCTTAAAAGAGAAATATCAACTATAATCCTCTTCATATCCCCTCCAATATTTGGATACACTTCAATGTATTTAATGCATATGTAACAGATTTCTCTAGGCAATATAAATGGTTGTAGGATTTTCTATCAGGAGCAGGAGACCCAAACAGTCGTGTAATTAGGTTATCATCACTATGGACTCAGGAAATAGCTTTCTCTTCCCCCTTAGAATCATAAATCATAAACTTGACACATTCTTATTTTCCTTAGGGGGAATCCATGCTGTGAAGTTCCTAGAAACTAATGGTATGTGCTTAGGCAAGTTCTTTAACCTCTCCTTGACACAGTTTCATCATCTGTAAAACAGGGGTAATGTAGTGCCTACCTTGCTGGGTCCTAATGGAGATCAAAGACATTAACTCATGTAAAAATTTTTGAATAACATTTTAGTTACTATTTTAATATTATTTATTATATCTAATGTCATTTAAATTTTATTGTTAGTATTTTCTCCCAAGACCCCATCAGAAGAGTGGAGGTTTAATTAATACCGGCTCAACTCTTTTATCTTATATAGGGAGACACAATGTGGTAATTAATCTGGTTGACTGGTTCCTCACACTATTACTCATGTTGCTTGTCTTGGAACAATTCTAATTATCTTTCTGGTGTCAGTCACACCCCCAAACCATCCCTTTCCTTTGCATGTAGCTATCAACGTCCTAGTCAAATGTACGTACAGCTCTCAGTATCCTGGATCATTTTTGTCTGCACCTAACACAAATTCCAAGGTCTCTCTTCTCTATGAACAATAAGTGAAATTGTCACAGTACATCTTCTGCCTTATATATATGACTCCTCCCTGCCCCACCTATATGATGCAGCCAAATTAAGTATCTACCCAGGTTCTTAAAAAAAAACAAAACAAAACAGGCCTATGTACTTGGTGCCATGGGAAAGATGGAGCCATCACTGGTCCATCCTCCTTCCTCCTCCTGCCAGCCGAAGTCATTCTCCTCACAATGGACCTCTCTGAGCATGAATGTAGCTAGCAATGACTGTGGAGTCAATGGCACCACCGCTGCCACCAACACCACACAGTTATCTGGTCCCTGCCTTCAGTTGTTGTATTTATTCTCACAAACTATAAAATAAGATTTCAAAGCATCACCAGAATAAGGAAGACTTTCACCTCCCTAGTCTTACCACCTGACCTGGGTTTTGCCCTCTATGATTCTTTCCTCCACCTGCTACCCTGTTCTCAGCATCAGGAGAGGATGTGGTCTTGTTCCTGATCGGTATCTCTGCCCACATCTCTTACCTCAGAAGTTATGGCTCAGCTTTTCCTGGTTTATTTTCTCCCAAATCCCATCAGAAGAGAGAACGACTAAGTACTATTGGTTCAATTATTTTATTTTACCCATGGAGACAGAATTTGATAATTCCAGTACTTAACAGTCAGCATATCTGGTTTGGACAGGTTTCAATGCCAAAAACAAAATTTTTGCTAATTCATTGTATGATTAAAACCCAAGCCAGTATCTGACCTTAACAATCAATTTGGCACTGCCTTCTCCAAGGAAGAGTCTACCTTTTTTCCAAGGGGAGAAAATAATAATGTTATCCATAGGAAAATCTGCACAAGAGATATCAGCATTTCTTTCACTCAGTTTAAAAAGAGAAAATGATAAAGTTTTTTGAAACCCTCAACACAGGCATTTTTATTAGCAATATTGAAGGATGGGACACCAATAAGACTGTTATACTAAGCCCCTTAAAGTTGTAGACATTGTAAAAAAAAAATTCTTACAACCGAAGGACATAAGTATCTCGATTGAACAGAACTACCAAATATCTGGGCAAGTGAATAAAAAAGACCATACCAAGGGAACTCATTTTGAAATTTCATAACACTAAAGATAAAGAGAATCGTAAAATCTTCCAGACTCTAAGTATATCATATATGAAGAATCAGGAGTCAGAATGACATCAGACTTCTCAACAGCAACAGTGAAATAAATATGAGTACCTTTAAAATTCTGAGAGAAATTTATTTCCATTGTAGAATCCTACACTCAGCTGAACTATGTATCAAGTCTGAGGGCGAAATAAAGACATTTTCACACATGCTAATTCCCAAAAATGTACCCCATATACACCCTTTCTCAGGATTCTACTGAGAAATGTAAACCATTTGAGAAATTAAAAAGAAATAAACATCCACTTCAAGATAATGGCAAAAAGAATTCTTAGGCGTATGATAAAAGGACATCACAGGACTGGTGTCCGGCAGGTCTTATAAAGAGCAAACAGTGCTCGGGGTGCCTGTATGGCTCAGTCAGTTAAGCATCTGACTTCGGCTCAGGTCATGATCTCACGGTTCATGAGTTGGAGCCCTGTATAGGGCTCTCTGTTGTCAGCACAGAGCCCACTTTGGATCCTCTGTCCCCCTCTATATCTGCCTGTCTCCATCTCTCTCTCTCTCTCTCTGCCCTTCCCCCACTTGTGCTCTCTATCCCTATCTCTCAAAAATAAATAAACATTAAAAAAAAAAAGCACCCAGTGCAGACTGAAGCAAAAAGTAGAGCACCACAGGGAGGGTACGCCCAAGAAAATGAGAGAAAGAGAGAGAGAGAAACAGATTACTTGATATGTTTGACCACAGTGAGAGGAATTCTAATTCCGTCAGAACGTTTGTAGGTGAACTAGTGGGTGGTGCAAAAAAGAACGAAACCAATGGACAAAACAGGCAATTATTAATGCCAGAGATAAAAACCAGAAAGTTGTACTATCATCCATGGCTCAGCTGCGAACAGATATAGTGTAAACACTCACTATTGGTTTAATCAAAAATTGTTATGTCACTATATTGAGAAGGTTGGGGGAGAAGAAAACAGTTTGAGGCATCTAAGAAAATGAAATCCATACCAGGAAGTCAATAACGTCTAACAGCAAAAGATCAAGAAATATCAGTATTAGCATATTTGACTTTCTAAACTAAGTACATTTTTTCTTTGATGCAAATAAAAAATAAAAGAATCCAAATTTATGAGGAAAAATCTTGAGAGTATTTTTAAAATACATGTACCTATTATTTTAAAAGTCCTCAGGTTATTTATTTAAGAGTCTTATTGCTGCCTTTCTTCCTAGGACATAATTTCTGTATTTCTATTTAAGGCACATTCAAAATGTGTGGTTAGCAAACTATAATTCTTCCTTTTGAGAAGGCATTGTGAAACCTTTCTCAGAGGACTTAAGATACTAATTTGAAAACTAATTTTGTTCAAAAAAGAACACAAACCCATTGACTGCATAGTAAAATGTTCCAGATATATTTTAATAACTTTCTGACAAAAAAAAAATCAGTATATGGCTTTTCCTGCCAGCTTTAACTCACTAAAAATAAAATAGTTAAGGTGAAGCCTATTTTATTAATGCAAAATATTTTCCAGATACACTGAATATTCACTTAAGGTATGATATGTATGTGTGTGTGTGAATTATAATAATGTTTTAGAGCATGGGAAAAGAAAAAAAATCATTTTAGTTAGCTTTTTATAAGCATTACAAATAACAAAAAGTCGGGGGATCTTTTTCCATAACTCAGATAATAGAAATAATTTGCCTGCTGAAAATAAATTACATGAATTGTCATGTAACAGAAGGACTCTAGGATTCAGAACCAAAAGATCTGAGTTTAAATTTCGGCTTTATTCCTTCTCTTACTAACTGGATGATTTGGGGAACGCTGTTAAATATTTTTGAGCCTCAATTTCCTCATCTGTTGATTACCTAGACTGTGTTAGGCAGTATTTTAGGCAAAGGGGATACAGTAGTAGAACATGAGTATGCCCTCAAGGAGCTCATGTTTTAAAGGGAGAAAATAATAAATAAGCAAGCAAAGCAATTGTTTTCAAGAATATCAAGACAAGTTTTTTAAAGTTTATTTATTTATTTTGAAAGAGAGGGAGGGAGGGATAGAGAGAATGAGTGGGGGAGGGGCAGAGAGAGAAGGAGAGAGAGAATCCCAAGCAGGATCCACGCTGTCAGTGTGGAGCCTAATGCGGGCTCAGTCTTGTGAACCACAAGGTCATGACCTGAACCGAAACCAAGAGTCAGAGGCTTAATCGACTCAGCCACCCCAGTGCCCCAAGCAAACAAAGCAATTTTAGATAGTGATAAGGATCATGGAGAAAACGAAAAAGCCATAGCATAGTGAGAGGCAATGGAGCCTGGCTACTTTAGAAAGGATGGTTGGTATGGACTTCTCTAAGAAGGTAGTATTCGACACCTGGGTGATCTAACGTCAATTATGGGAAAATTCAGGAGAAAAGAACTGCAGGCAGAAGGAATCACCAGGAAAGAAGGGTCTTGGCATACTTGGGGACTAGGAAGAAGGCTGGTGGGGTAAGAGCTTAGAGAGGAAGGGAGCAGGATGCTAGGTGAATTCAGAGGGCGGTGTATGTGGGACCTTGAAAGCCACTGTAAAGAGTGTTGGTTTTATTTGAGATGGGCATCAAAGGACAGTTTTAAGCAGAGGAGTAACCTGATCTAATTTGCTCTGGTGGCTGTTTGGAGAATGAATTATATGAGGGCACAAGAGAAAGCCGAGAAACTAGTTTCAAGGCTACTGTAGCAGTGAGGCATAATAATGGCTTGGATTACAATGGTTGTAGGGGAGATGGTGACCAACACAAGTGGACTGACATTGGATATAATATAAAGGTCATGAATTAGTTAAGGATGGAGGAAAGAGAAATCAAGGTTGTTGTCGTTGTTTTTAATCTGAGTCACTGGATAAATTATGATGCCATTTATGAAATGAAGAGCTCTGTGGGAGGAGCAGGTTTAGGGGCAGAAATCAAGAGCTCAGTGTCAGATGTATTAAGTATGTGGCGCCTATTAAATTTCTAAGAATAAATATCAAGGTGGTAGCTGGGTATGAGACTGAAATTTGATATCACTGGTTTAGCATTACCATAGACAAGGTACTTAAAGCCACAGGAATGGATGAGAGCATCTAGGGAAGACAAAAAGATGGGGAATTGTGTGGGTCCTGGAAGCAAGTCCTGGGGCAGAGAAGGAGAAACCAGTTGCCCAGACACGGGAAACAAGAACCAGGAGAGAGAACTGAGAAGAAGGAGCTTGTGTAGCTGGAAGAGGACCGGGAGAGTCTGGTGACACCAAAGGCAAAAGAAGAGTTTCAGGAAGGGTGTTGACCTGATACACAGCTGGGTCAAAGCCTGCTGCACAGTTAAGGCCCAAAAAGTGAGTGATGGATTTGGCAACACGGAAGCCATCGGTGACCGTCTTGAGGGCTGTTTCGGCAGAGTGGTGGGGACAGGATCTCTGTCAGAGCAGGTTGAGGAAAAAATGGGAGATGGGTGCAGAAGCAGTGACTAGACAATGCTTTCCAGGAGTTGTGCGGCGAAGGGGAGCACAAAAATGGGAAGGTAGCCACAGGGCATGAAGTGGAAGTCAAAGGAGGTTTTTAGTTTTGTTTTTTTGTTTTTAAAATAAAAGACAGTAGAGCAGGTTTCTTTTCTGATAGTAGTGTTTCAATAAAAGGAGAGTAACCAGTAACCCCAAGGGAAAGGAGGTAATAGTTACAAATCATGATTTTAAAATCCTAAGAGGTGAATAATTAAATGAAGTCCCTTAAAGTATATGAAAAATTTCCAGTAAAAACTCCTTGATATTGAACAGTTTTATGAATATTTCTAGTATTTTGTTAGCTTCCTCTCATTCCTTGTTTCAAAGTATTAGATCTCGAATCTGCATGTGTCCAATTTTATGCTTGCTGAGAGACTGGCTTGGATTAAGCCTCAGCTCTGCCACTTGATAGCTGTGTGGCCTTGGGCAAGTTAATTGAAATCTCTCAGCTTCAGCATCCTTTTCTATCAAATGTTAGTAATAATAATACCTTTTTCATTAGGTTCTGAGTCCTCAAGAAGAAAATATATGTGAAGTGTCTGGCATATAGTAGGCATTCCATAAATAATAGCTGACATTATCATTATTATTAGCATTACCAAATAATGGCAAATAAAAAAAACAAAGTGAAAAGATACTCATATAGTTAAAAAATTTAAAATTGCGAGAGTCAGTAAATTGCCTAGTGAATTCAACAAGTGACAGAAATTTCTTCTGAATTGCCCCCGTCCTCTCTGCTTTCACACAGCTTTCAAAAGTTATACATTAACTATTTTATGAAACTAGACAGAGGTAGTGGTTGGACAACACTGTAAATGTACTAAATGCCACGAAACTGTATACTTTTAAATGGTTAATTTCATTTTATTTGAATTTTACCTTTAAAAAAAGTATACATTGAACACGTTATGTGCCTCTACCTTACTTTGTTTATGAAGATACAGCCACAATAAACTTTCTTTTCCTTTCTTGGTCTGAACATGAAGTTAAAGCACAGGTAAATGGGGGGCACCTGGGTGGCTCAATGGGTTGAGTGGCTGACTTCAGCTCAGGTCATGATCACAAGGTTTGTGAGTTCAAGCCCTGAGTCAGGCTCACTGCTGTCCACTCAGAGCCCGCTTGGGATCCTCTGTCCCCCTCTCTCTCTGCCCTTCTCTCACGCTCTCTCTCTCTCAAAAGTAAATAAACATTCAAAAACAAAATAAAGCAGAGATAGATATCTAGATAGATAGATAGATAGATAGGCAGACAGACAAGGTTTGCTGGTTTAGACAATCTTTCCCCCCAAAAAAGAGCTTAAAGACTTTAAAACTTTTTCCCAGGCAGGACCAAAACCTCCAGGTATAGGCCAACAATCAGTGTAAGATATAGCCAAGCACTGAAGACCATGGAGGGCTTCAGTTTTAGACAAAAGAGCAACAATTCAGGAGAGGATGTTGTGAGGAAACCAAATGCGAAAAGTCAGACGCAGCACCAGGTAAAGCTCCCAGTCAGTTGTGGTTTCCTACTCCATCCTGAGAAGCAGCTACCCATTTTCCTTCAGAAACCCAAGCATTCCCGAGTTCGTCTTGTTTTAAAGCTGAGCCATCTGGGACCTGAGAGGCCTTTCTGACTTCCAGGGATGGAGACCACATCTGCTCCCACCAAGAATCTTTGACCAAGCTCCCAGGGACCTGCCCTACATTGATCCCCAACGACCAAGTGTGTGGATCAGGACCCCAGCACCACTTCTGTGTTCAGATGCAGATTTACAGGTCCCACACCAGATCTAGTGAACACAACCTGCATTTTAACAAGATCCTTAGTTGACGTGTATGCCTATTAAAGAAACAGAAGCATTTAACTGGAGCACAGGACCACACCAGAACTTAGCAAATGGGAGTCTTCAAGAACTTTGTATTCTTCACTGCAGAAGAAACAGTGGGTCAGGAGATAGGAAACCTCTTCTTTGGAATCACTGGAAAAAATCTGGAATTTTGTCTTCTAAAAGAACTCCAGTAATGCCTTGCCATTTGGAATTTATAAGGAATATCTATTTGATGACATAGTAAGTCATATAAACAACCAGGAAGAAATGTGATTAAAAGGAAGAAACAAGAGGGAAAATTCTCTCTAGGCTGGTACTCAGTATGCAACAATATGCAACAGATATTCAGTTCGAAACATGTTTATTTTTCCATTAAACTCAGCTGTCCTAATTCAAGAGAGCCTCCAAAAATATCAGTCGCTATTTAGCTTCCCTCAGTTAACAGTTGTTTAATTTTCTAGACAATATGAAGTTAATTCTCATCACTGTAGGAAGGACAAAGTGCCATAAAGCCACAGAAGGATGTCCCCACCTACACATGGTCACAGTGATATGACTAGGGGACACAGTGACTCCAGGTGTAACCTGGTCCTACAAACTTACAGGGGTATGATGGATATTGCCAGAATCAGCACGAGAAGCTGCATATAAGCATTGTGCTTAGGTTTGCTTTTTGCATTTCAACTTCTCAGCACGAACATTTTTGTCCTGCTTCTTAGAGGGCAGTCCCCAAGGAGTGATTCTCCATTTTTATCCTGCAATGGGTTTTCTGGGCCATCGTTTTAGGCACACTCGCTGTGAATCAATCAAGTATATACAAGCACTTGTTCTGAGTCCAGCTCTGCCCTGGGGTGTGTGAAGAGAAAAGCGGTCCGGCTAGTGAGACCCGGAATATATTTAAGGAGCATCAAACCTAGCCTAGGTTTTTGGTTTTTTTTTTGTTTGTTTGTTTTGTTTTTTTTTGTCTTTCTGGCCAGAGTTTAAAAGACAAACAAGAAGTCACTGGGAAGAAAGAAAAGACACAGTAATAAACTGATATTATAGAGTCCAAACCTTGAGCACTACAGAAGGTCAGAAAAGACTGAGTTCCCTTCCTCTGAAAAGAGGAGAGGAAAGCATAAAATGGGCCCTAATGAACATGTGGTTATTTAACACATGGAAAAGGAATTCGGGGCAGTTCTTAGAAAGGAAAGAGAGAGAGCAAAGGTACAAAGGTGAGAGTTATCTAGTATCTCTTCATCTTACTGTCCACTTCCCTAAATGGGAAGAAGAAGAATAGTATTTGTCCTGGTTAACTGGTAGGTTTTTAAGAGAATCAAGTAAGATGGTGGTTGTAAATGTTTTATAATCTGAAGTTAATCACACTGAAAGGATTTCAGGAATGAAACCTACCAGTACTGATCTAAAATCAGAGTATCAGCTTCTGACTTTATAACTGGAGATAAAACCAGGCAAAAGATTTATATCAGTCTTCTGCATAAGATTTGCCCCTAGGTCAGTCTATTTTGGTCCATTCCAAAACCAAATTTCAGACCAAAGGATAATGATGACCATCATAATATCGACCACCATCTATTATATACCAGTGTTTTGGGCTCTTTGCATACATGGTTCCTCACAGCAGTCCTGGGAGAAGGAACTATCTCCCTCACTGTACATGAGCCAATCTTCACAACTAATAAACAAGTGATAAATCCTATGTTTAAACTCATGCCTGCCTGGTTTCAAAGACCAAGCTCTTACCCTTATGTTACCAGGTTTGAAAAAGGAATCAGAGCAAGAAAAGGCGTTCATTAAGGGTTTTCTACCATGCCTAGTGTTCACATGAGCAATATTCGGAGGAAAAAATAGCTGAATACGTGAACAGAAGTGAATACTGTACCAGCCTTGAGAAGCACTTTTGCAACTTCAGTTGAAATAATTCCAAAATTCTCTAAACCTGTCTAAGCTTTCTTAACTCACCATGAAAGAGAATGGATTCAAGAAAGACCATAAAATCAACTTGCTTGTCCCTGTAAGTTTGAAAGTATTTTTTCTGAAAGGGGAAAAGTAGAGTTACAGCTAATGAATTTGACTGGTTGTAAAAATCAGTTCAGATAAACTGCACCCAAGTCATCTCTTTTCTACATAAGGTGGATTTCCTGTTGTCACTGTTCATTGCCTCACCTCTACAGCTGGTTTCTCAAGACAGTCTCAGAAGTACCTCACACCTCGATGTGCTTGTGCTCTGAAGCTTGTGCTGTGACGTTCATTTGGTTCCCTAGAACAGAAAAAAAAGTGTCCCCTTGCTTAATGCATTCCTGGTAAAATAGAATGAGCCTTTTGTCCTTTTTTTTACGTTGCTATATTAATCATAGCGTAAGTTTAACACTTAGAGCTTGAGAAGGCGACATTAAGAAAATCAAGTTAATATAAAAGGGGAGATGACAGGTTGGGATGGTATTCAAGTCACTGACTCAGCTTCCACAGACTCTGGGAGGGAGCAAATCAGGATGCTGGAGAGCACAGCCTGGTAATTCAGCACTCATCCATCTGGACCTTCAGCAAGCTGAACTCACTTTCTATCTATAGAGTCTCTCGTTTTGATTTTCCTTTAAGTTATTTCCCAGGATTCTTTCTGGGTGCCGATGGGAGCTCCCCTGCTTCGGCACACACTCCCCCATCCCCCATCAATCTCCGTAGTGATTCGGGGCACATCACCTGGGGAAGACACATCTGCAGAAGTCTGGGACAGCGGGTTACAAACTCTTTAACTGTTTACCGCACAGAGAATTTTGAAAAACTAACACACCCCTATGTACATTTTTAAGTTATCTGAAAATTTTCACCAGGCGTGCAAATAGTTGCAAAAAAATGTAATTTCCAGTATGGTAACATTTTAAATTTGAACTGTTCCAACACACTTTGGGTTCATTCCAATATCTTCTAAGCTATGGCTATTTGAAATGTACCCGATGGGGTCATTACAAAGACTCAAGGACTTAGCAGGTGCACAGTGTCCTGCACAGGATAAATACTATGTATTTGTTGTGTAAAGGAGTACAGAGAGATGGCAAGGGGTGGCAAGATGCTGGCTGTAAATCTTAGAAGGGACTGTAGCAGGTGACGTTGATGCCCCACGCCACATCCCCTCCGTTCCTGTTTGAGTTTGCTTACAGCTGTGGGTCACAGTTTCTGCCATGCTCAAGACTTTACACCTCAAATGATATGTCCCTCTGCTTCCCAGCCAGAGGGCTTTCTATGGCACAAAGGAATTTGCTAAACCCCATTGCTTAGGCACAACCTGGAACTGAGGCAGGTGAATCTCTCAGGGTCAACCCTCAACCCAAGGGGGACAAGAAGCAGTGGGGGGAAAGTCCCAGTCCCCCATCCTCTGGCGAGACAACTGTGGGGCTTGTACTGTTTCCCAGACCATCTCCAGTAGAACTGAGCCCCTGTGGCCTGCTTACTAAAGTGCACATTGTTGCTGTTTTTCCTTTTCCTGTCTTTTTCAAAGTAAATTAATAGATTTTTAAAAAATGTTTCAGAAAAGCAGGGCCACTTGGTGGCTCAGTTGGTTAAGCGTTCGACTCTAGATTTCAGCTCAGGTCATGATCTCATGGTCGTGAGCCCAAGCCCTGCATCAGGCTCTGTGCTGAGCATGGAGACTGCTTAAGAGTCTCTCTCCCTCTCTCCTCTCTGCCCCTCCTCTGTTCATGCTCTCTCTTGCTCTCTCTATAAAAACAAAACAAAACAAAACAAAATAACCACAACAACAAAACAAAACAAAACAAAAAATGTTTCAGAAAAGCAGCCCCATGTCATGGCTGGGCATTGTTCCTGGCCCAGAGCCTGGTCTATGGTCCTTCCAGAGATTCTATAAGCTACTGAATGTCCCTTAGGAAATCCATTTCTGCTTAAAAACAAATCTTTGGTACTGAAAATGTTGAGTACAAGAAATACAAGAGAATGGTTCTGAATAGGGACCAACTCCCGCTCAAGGACAGCTAAACACTTCTCAGTCTTCTTAGTATTCCTGTTGCTGCCATAAAAAAATAATAGTAACCATGAATTTGGTGGCTTAAAATGGCACCATTTATTATCTTACAATTCTGTGGTCCGGAGGTCCGATATTGGCCTCATGGGTCTTAAATGAAGATACTGGGAGAGCTACGTTCCTTTTTGGTGCCTCAGAAAAGGCTCCTTTCCCCTTTCTTCTCCAGCTATTTATTAGATGCTGCCTGAAGTCTTTGGCATGTGGCCCCTTCCTCCGTCTTCAAAGGCAGCAACAGTGGATCAAGTCCTATTCAGATGGCATCTCTCTGATATTCTCTCTGCCTTCCTCTGCCACCTCTAAGGACTGTTGTGCTTAGATTGGCCCCCTCTCAAGATCTCCTGATTAGCAAACTTAATGGCATCTGCACTCGTAATCCCCCTTTGCCATGTGCTATGACAGTCACAAGTTCCAGGGGCAGGATGTGGACATCTTTGGGAAAGCCACTGTTCTACCTGTCAGAGCCTTACAGCTGTTGACCCCCATCTCTCCCTTCTCTACGTAATGGAAATTCCTGGGCGGAAGCTGTTTGCAGGACATTTCCTGAGAAGTGGAGACTGCTGTCTACCAATGGCTCAAACAAGAACTCTTTTTTTTTTTTCTTCTGAGAGACAGACAGCATGAGAGGGGGAGAGGGGCAGAGGGAGAGAGAGAGAGAGATAGAGAAAGAGAGAGGGAGAGAGAATCTCCACGCTCAGCATGGAGCCCAATGCAGGGCTCAAACTCACGACCACGAGATCATGACCTGAGCTGAAATGAAGAGTCAGAAGCTCGACCGATTGAGCCACCCAGGCACCCCAACAAGAAATCTTGCATGCAAATAAAGAACGGCTAGCAATGGCTTAGAACTCCGCCAATTTAGGCTTCAGTGGAGAGACTTTTATACGTTCCCACGTTTATGTCCCCTAAAATAAGGAAATGAGGTATTCATTCCCAGGTTCACAAGGTGTAATATAGGTCTTTAAAATGTCATCTTGACTCAGTTTGAGTGCCTGGCTAGAGGCCAATCAGTCCCCCTTCGTGAGCAGACAATTAAATCCATACCTCAATCACCTCCCTTATTGGACTCTTACACTCAGCCTCTGTCTACCCTCCCTAATCTCCTCAGGGCCAGGTACCAGCCAAGGAGGGACAGCCCCTATGCCCCAGAGCTGCCTGAAATTACCCAAATTAACCAGTCCTAACCTTCTTACCCTCCTCAGCTGTCCCTTCCTGCGGAAACCACAAGGTGCCTGCCTACCGTTCCCCCTGCCTCATGACTGACCCTGGTGCTTCCCCCTGAGTGGCCCTGGGAGACAGGCTGTTTCTCCCTAGGGAGCTCTGGGTGTAACAAAACTGTAACACTCTTTCCGGTTGCTCTCTCTTGATCTGAATCTACCTCACCCAACGTAATATGGTTCAAACAGAGGGTAGGAATGTTTGAGTTTTCTTACTTTTTAATTTTTGATTGATTTTTCTCTCTGCAAGGGGCGTAGGGAAGGACCTTCTTAACAGGTTCAAGGCTAATTTTAATGCTAGACAGAGGAAAGTCCAGAAAGGCCCAAGGTGATTCTGCTGAGTGCACCCCTTGGATGCCTAGAGACTCCCCTCAGGCCACTCTGGAGCAGATGGCAGCAGAGAAAGTTCAGAGAAGGGTAACCGTAACACTGTGTTTTTGGAACTGTCTCTTGATGGGTCTGGAGACCAGCCTCAGGGATAGGAACCTGAATTCAGACCAGAAGAAACAGCTTGCCCTTCACAAATACCCCTAAACTGCTTCTCAGATCCATGATGCTCCAGCAAGTCTTTTCTGTTTCCAACAAAACGAAATCTCCTTCTCCATCATAAATGCGAAACCATCTGCCCTGAACTTCCAACCTTACCTCTTCATATTACAAACTGCAACCCCCTTTCCACTCAGGAGCCCTGACTTTCTCCAGCACACTCCCCACACTCAGGGAGGAGCAGAGAAGCTCGATTCAAGTACACATCTGGGCAACTAACCCACGGATTGGAAGTTCTCCCCCTCCCAGTTCCCCTCTACCCCTCGTACCTCCCTCTTCCCCATTCTTCCCCTTTCTTATCATCAGGATGGTCTCTCTTTTCCCTATTTGCTTCCTGCTCACTGGATGGAGGGCTGCAGTAGATTCCACCCAGAGGCATGGATGGAGGAGAGATACAGAGACAGCACTGTATTCCTCTGGTGGATGGAGGTCATCTCCTCTCTGTGTGGGATAGAGGGCAGCAACTTGGGCTATACCTGTGCTTGTCCCCTGCTCTGAAGGAGTAATTGTAACCTGGGTACAGGGGTGCAAGAGAACCTGGCTACGGGGGCCCCCAACAGACCAGGTCTGGCCCACTGGCTGCTGACAACATCCAAAGGCAGAGAGACGAGGGGTGGGGAAACAAGAAAGGAATTTATTTCAGAGGCCAACACCAGAAGACAGCGGACATCTGCAGAAGTCTGGGACAGCGGGTTACAAACTCTTTAACTGTTTACCGCACAGAGAATTTTGAAAAACTAACACACCCCTATGTACATTTTTAAGTTATCTGAAAATTTTCACCAGGCGTGCAAATAGTTGCAAAAAATGTAATTTCCAGTATGGTAACATTTTCAATTTGAACTGTTCCAACACACTTTGGGTTCATTCCAATATCTTCTAAGCTATGGCTATTTGAAATGTACCCGATGGGGTCATTACAAAGACTCAAGGACTTAGCAGGTGCACAGTGTCCTGCACAGGATAAATTCTATGTATTTGTTGTGTAAAGGGGTACAGAGAGATGGCAAGGGGTGGATTTATGCAAGGAGAACGTGGGACAGAGGCTGGTGGGGACATGCAGGTAGGCTGTACAGGTGAGGTGGACCATTGCCTATAGGCGTCAGTCTTGCAGGGTCTTCCCGGCTCAGGACAGTCGTTCTTGCTTGAGGGGGTAATTTCCGTTCCCCCCTTGGCTTGCTTATCAATTAGAAAGTACAGTCAGAGGTCAAAATGGAGTAGTTGAGGTCCTCTTTCAAAGCAGTGCGGTTGTGTTGAGTCTGTTGAATTTGAGGACTGCTTTAGAAGTTCCCGGTAGTACTTGAGTAATCTCCTCCTGCAGTCGTGCTCCTGGCTGAGTGGTTTGTACACTTTCCTCAGCGGGCGCTCCACTGGGCTCTGCTTGGAAGATGTGCACATGCCACTCTGTTTCTGCTGCCGACCGAGGTCCATCCTGTGTCTCCTTCTAGCTCTTGGAGTCCAGCTCTGGGCTCCCCACAGCCTCACCTGGGAAGAACCTCCCTCTGGATGTCTGCAACCCCGGCAATGGTGCCCAAAGCAAATCTCAGCCTGTGCTCTGTGCCGGGCCCATGCTCCTCCCTGACCTATGGGAATGAGATCCGAGCTCATTCATTGAGCAAAACTCAAAAATAAAGTAACTGTAAAGCTAATATAATTCACATCACTGTCAAAAGCAAAATGAATATGTATGAATTGAATATGAATATTTGTACGAATGTAGTGTAGAATATAAATGTAAAATATGAATGAAGTGTAAAATCTATACTCAAGAAACCCCTGTTGCTTGAGCTTGAATGCAACATTGTTCCAACTCATTTCTTTTTTAAAAACATTTATTTGTTTGTTTGTTTGCTTGTTTATTATTTGAGAGAGAGAGAGAGAGAGAGAGAGAGCACAAGCAGGGAGGGGCAGAGAGAGAGGGAGAGAGGGAATCCCAAGCAGGCCTGCTATCAGGGTGGGGCTCTATCCCATGTACCATGAGACCGTGACCAGAACTGAAATCGAGAGTTGGACGCCCAGCCTACCAAGCCACCTAGGCACCCTAGATCCAACTCATTTCTAACTTTTTCCCTTTCTTTTCCCCCCGCCCTCAAGTAATCTCTATGCGCAACGTGGGGCTTGAACTCACAACCCTGAGATCAAGAGTTGCCTGCTCTACCAACTGAACCAGCCCCGGGCGCCTCATTCCTGCCTTGTAAAATGGTTTCTTTCTTCCTAACACAGGATGGTGGGACCACTTCCCAGGTGAATTAGTTACCCATTTCCCTGTTGGTTCCAGTCACCAGAATGTGCCAGGAGCTCTTTCTTCTCCAGTCTGTATGACTGTTTCTCCAGGGCCCTCCTCACCCTCCCACACTCACGCCTGCCCAGGAGGGAAGTTCAGGCCATGAGAGTGAGGACTGACTCATAGTTAAGAGTTAAGAACTCAGCTAGCCCCACCGCTAACTCGGTAAGCTTAGGGAAGTTTGCCTAACCTCCCTAAGCTCAGTTTTCTGAAAAAGGGAGCCAACAGTAATAGTATGATGCTATTTTCTGTGCTAATAATCTCTATACTATAAGAATAGTACTGGTATCATGTTTGTGCTTGTAATTTCTGAATCATAATAGTAATTCATTTCTGTACTACAATAATTGTACTGAAACTAATTTCCGTACTAATAATTTCTATATTATAATAATAGTATGATACTACTTCTCTACTAATTTCTGTACTACAGAAACAATAATTTCTGCACAAAATAGTAGTACTTACACTATTTTCTTTACTAATAATTTCTACATGTCAATAATTTCTTTTTTTTTTAATTTTTTTAACATTTACTTATTTTTGAGACAGAGAGAGACAGAGCATGAACGGGGGAGGGGCAGAGAGAGAGGGAGACACAGAATCGGAAACAGGCTCCAGGCTCTGAGCCGTCAGCACAGAGCCCGACGCGGGGCTCGAACTCACGGAGCGTGAGATCGTGACCTGAGCCGAAGTCGGACGCTTAACCGACCGAGCCACCCAGGCGCCCTACATGTCAATAATTTCTATGCTAATAATAGTTACAATAAAAATTCTGTGCTGCTGGGGCGCCTGGGTGGCGCAGTCGGTTAAGCGTCCGACTTCAGCCAGGTCACGATCTCGCGGTCCGGGAGTTCGAGCCCCGCGTCGGGCTCTGGGCTGATGGCTCAGAGCCTGGAGCCTGCTTCCGATTCTGTGTCTCCCTCTCTCTCTGCCCCTCCCCCGTTCATGCTCTGTCTCTCTCTGTCCCAAAAAAATAAATAAATGTTGAAAAAAAAATTAAAAAAAAAAAAATTCTGTGCTGCCATGAGGCACCCCATGAGGCACCTGGGTGGCTCAGTCGGTTAAGCGTCCGACTTTGGCCCAGGTCATGATCGTGTGCTTCATGAGTTCGAGCCCCGCATCGGGGTCTGTGATGACAGCTCAGAGCCTGGAGCCTTCTTTGGAATCTGCAACTCCCTCTCTCGCTGCCCCTCCCCTGCTAATGCTCTGTCTCTGTCTCTCAAACAAAAAAAACTGTTAAAAAATTTTTTTAAAAACTCTGTGCTGCTAATATTTTAATGATAATAATTCTGTAAAACTCCTATGCTAATAATATCTGCATTAATAAGAAATATAAATAAACTAATAAAATAGTTTTCTGTAAAATGAGGCTAATAATAATGTTGATCTTATAGAGTTATTCTGAGCATTATAGGACAAAAAAACAGATAAAGCATACAGAATGCATAGTCTGTGCTTAATAAATGTGAGTTATTATTATTGTTATTGCTGCTGCTGTTGTTAAGCTTCTAGTCAGTCTCTCCCTTGCCACACCCAGCCCTTGCACAAGAGGAATTTGTAAATAAAACTGAAAACTGGCTTGGTTTTTTTTTATTATTTATTTATTTATTTATTTATTTATAAAGTATACCCTCCCCCAGCGTTGGACTTGAATTCAGGATCCCAAGATTGAGAGTCACAAGCTTTACCGACTGAGCCCGCCAGGCGCTCCCAAACTGGTTTGTTTTCAGGTTTCTCTTGATAAAGAAAAGAGCCCCTGAGAGCAACGTGACCAGTCTGACCTGTGGGGAAGGGAAAGCATTGCCTTGCCCTGGGGCCTCTTCCTGAGCCTTCTGCTGCCTCCCTCCGCGCCCTCCCCACCCCCCCCCCCCCCTTGGCAGCTATTTGTTCCTGGTAAGAAGAGAAAGAGGTGTGAGGGGGCTGGAATGGACCACAAGGTCATGAAGTAAGGGTTTTGTTACCTCTTCAGGCAGAATAGGAATTTCATTCAGAGGAACAGGAATGATAGTCGGGAGGAAGGAAGCGGTTCAGCTCCCTCATTTGTCTCTCCACTTCCAGGAGGTAACTTCAGCCTTTGTCCCAAAGAAAGGTGACTGGGGAGTGATGGAGAGGCCAGAGGCAGGAGAGCAAGATCCCTGGAATATCAACTGCACTGGCCGAGGGTCCAGGGCAGAAATGAGAAGTTCAAGCCTTGCAGGGCGGTCATGGGTGGTATGTTGAGGGGGGGGGGGGGAGGGAAAAGGAGGTGCCCTTTTTGCTATTGTCTTCCTCATTTCCCCTCCCAAGGAGGACCTTCCTCACTGGATATCAGTGGGCTGATGTGGCTTTAGGTTGGCCCTTTCTTTGGATTACATATTTTCAATTGGATTTGTAGAGCTTCATTTTGTTCTCTATGTTTTACTTAAAACGGAACCATTTCAATAAGTCACAGGGATGAAAATTAATAAAATGGAGCCCTTCCTGCAACTATTTGGATTAGAAGCCCATGAATTAAGATGAACTATTTCACGAGGCACCTGGGTGGCTCAGTCAGTTAAGCGGCCGGTTCTTGATTTCAGCTCAGGTCATGATCCCAGGGTCGTACGATCGAGACCTGCATTGGACTCTGCACTGAAAGTGGAGCCTCCTTAAGATTCTCTCTCTCTCCCTCTGCCCCTCTCCCCAGCTTTCTCTCTCTCTCTACAAAAAAACAAAAACAAAAACAAACCCAATTTCACATGTTTTAAGAAGTAAAAGAACAGAAAAATCAACATGTATGATTCCCCCACCTTGATTCTTCACTTCCAGACTGGCAGTGCCCAGGTCTGTGTCCTCAGAATAGTGAACTCACAAGCAAAAACTTTCCCTCCAGGCCTCTTGCATAAATGGAGGTATGATCCCTTCTTCGAGAGCACACCTCTGAACTGCATGTGGAGGACTGAGCTAACCAGTCTTCACAAAACAAGTGTGATTTTTCATAACATGAAAGATAATGCAGATGATTTCATTTACAGAGGCAGAAAATAGATCAGTGGTTGCCTAGGACTAAGGGTGGGAGGGGGATTAATTGCAAATGGGCATGAGGAAACATTTTGGGGTAGTGGAAATGTTCTAAAAGTGGATTGTGGCGATGGTTGCACAACTCTACAAGTTTACTAAAATCATTGCATTACACACTTAGAGTGGGTGAATTTTATGGTATGTAAATTATGCCTCAATAAAGCTGTTTTTGGAAGAAAAAAAAAGCCAGTGTAGGTGACTGGTTTAATTTGATGTGCCGAACCACATAGCAGTTAATACCTACATTATGGTCATGGCAGCTTGCAGACCACGTGAATGGGAGACAAGCGTACCACGTTCCTCACCCCCAATCTCCCCCTTTATCCAGTGGGGGATGATACCGCAGATCTCTAAAACAGAATGCCAATTAAATGAGATAAACTGGGACAAAGCCACTGCTTCCTCAAGTATTAAATGTTATCTTAGAGCTAGGAATGTGGGCATGCCCTGCAGGGCGGTGTGAGTGTTGATCATTCTTGACTTGGGAAGGAAAGTTCATTCTGGATTTTTCAATGAAAATGACCTGGAAAGAACATGCTGTAGCAATGTTTCCTGCCTCTCAGGCTCACCAATGTCCCTGTATCCAGTGGTTCCACGGTTGGACCCTTCCTTTCCAGGGGTCTCTGGACATTGACGTTCACCTCCCCATGTGTCAAGTCTGTGAGGATACAAGGAGTGAGATTTGTTACCAAGCACATGAAAAGAGTGGAGGGGACAGGTGCTCCAGGCCCCTTGGTGACCGTCCCAGGCTGGCTGCCCTAGGAGATGCTCTAAGGTAGATATGATCTGGGCAATTAGATGTGCACCCAGGTTCCTGTTGCCTGAGAGATGCCCAGGTGAGCCCAGAAAAGTCCAGTCTGACTGTGAGAGCAAAATGGGATTACTGGAGGTGCCTCTAGAAAGAGGCCATGTGGAAGGAAGGGGATGATCCCAAGACCCATTGGGAGGGCTTGTGTGTGTGTGTGTGGGGGGGGGGGGACACTTTACTCTGAAGTTTGCAGAAACCAGGGATGGACAGAATGAAGTAGCAGTCATCCAGGGAGGAAAGAGGCATATAGTTGCATACTTCACACCCTCACAAACCCCATTTCCACTCTGTCCTTGGCAGGCTGACCTGCTCATTCAGTCATCCAACCTATGTCTATAGAACTCCCACCATATTCCAGGGCTGTTCTAGACAAGGTACCTTGCTCTCAGAGACCTTATATTCTAGTGGGAGACATAGACAATGAGCAAGGAATGAAATGGATTTATATCGAAATGCTAGCAAGGGTAGCGTATGCAGGAGGCAGGGTGACTGGTTCAGATTAGGTGGTCAGGGAAGACCTCTCTGAGGAAGTGACAATGTAGCAGAGTCCTGAGAGATCAAAAGAAGGAAAGGTCTAAAAGAGGGCATTCTGGCAGAGGGAAAAGAATGTGCAAAGGCCCTGTGGTAGACATGAGTTCTGTGTCCTCAAGGAGCAGAAAGAAACCAGTGTAGCTGGAGTACTAACTAAAATTCATTTCTTGCATTTGACATCACAGATCTTAAAGACAAAACTGGGGGCCAGAGACCTGCCAGAGGAGCAAGGAACCCCAATATCTGAGCCCACCCCTGAGAATAGTGTTCCATTGGCTCAAGAGACCCAGCACAGAAGCCTTCATCATCTGACTAGGGTTAGGGATGTAGAAGGAGAATTGGTCTGAAGTCTCTTTCTAGGTGTCTTTTTTCTTTTTTTAATATTTATTTATTTTTGAGAAAGAGCACAAGTAGGGGAAGGAGATAGAGAGGGAGACACAGAATCCAAAGCAAACTTCGAGTTCTGTACTGATGGGCCTCAAACTCATAGACTGCAAGATTAGGACATGAGCCCAAGTCGGATGCTCAACTGACTGAGCCCACCAGGCGCCCCCCATGCATCTTTCTGAAAAGCAGCAGACTTCTTTAGGTGTTTGAGGTCTACCTCTGTCTTTTAAATATTAAATTCCCACTAGTGCCTCTCAAGTATTTCCATTTTTCATTATGGTACAAATTGAAACATAGGAAGCATAGGTGGCGCAGAGCACAGTGAGTCCTGCTTCCCTTGTCCTGAGCTTATGCTTGTGTTTCTGGTTCTCTATAGAGCACAGGAAGCTGTGGACCCCACGGGTGATCAAGAAAGGGAGACGTTAATCAAATCACAGTGAAAGTGAATTCACAAGGTAACATATGCACTAAAGGAAAGAAACATGGGCAACGTGCAAACAGGATTCCTAGCTGACTGGGAGCTTCAGAATGACCTCCCCGGGGACAGCGGTGGGAACTGAGAGCAGAGAGAGGACTGGCACTTACTGGGGGAAGGAGGAGCATTGCAGCTTGCAGGAAAGTCCTGGGTCAAGGGAGCAAAGAGCGTTGGCAGAGCTGAAAATTGACCAAGGTGGCTGGATTGAGCGGAGAATGGGAGAGAATGACACCTGCTTCCAGCTTCATAGCCGGAGAAGCGTGGACTGGACAACTCAGTGCTGTACAGGCACAGAAAGCAAGCCTCTTGGGTGGTGAGGGAGGGGGCTCACGATCATCTTGTGCTGGGAAATGATGACACTGACTGTGGCATGATCACATAGTGAAGGGGTCTGAGCGGGTTCAAGGCAGCCGAAATGGCAACCACAGCCTCAAGTCAGGAGAGAGAGCAGTAGCTTGGGGGCTGTGGCGATGGTGTGGATGAGGCAGATGTGAGAGCTATGGAGGAGGTACAGTCACTAGAGGTGTGAGGGGTAGAATGAGAGGCAAGGGAGAGGGAGATACTCGACTAACCCTTGGCCTTCTCATTTGAGCATTGGGATGGGTGGAGGTGCATTCAGGAGGCAAGGAAAGCTGGATGAGGAATGCACTGGGGGTCAGAGCATGAGCCAGTCTTGGCCAAGTTGACTTGGAGGTGCCTTTGCATCTCCTGGTGACCCCTGGTCTCCCAGTTCACAGATTCCCACCTATAAAGGTTGCCATGGTAATGGACGGAAGCTATCTCCCAGGCATGAAGGGGCAGAAGAGAGCCTCTTGGTGATGGTCTCCCTCCACCCTCTACCGACCCTGTAGCTTCTCCAAAAAGTCCTCCAAAGATGCTTTGTTTTTCCTTCTGGTTGGAAAAGAAACTCAGTTCTCCTATTTTGGGAACAAAAGTAGAGGGCCCCCTTACAAAGATGTGGTGTTCTACCTATTCTCCCCTTCCTAAACTTTAAACTTGGAGAATCAGATAAAACAAGAGACAAGGGAGACCAGAGCACCAGACCCCTGAGAACATCACTGGAGAATGAGAACTGGCCTGAGCCCAGTGTAGGGAGTGAATCCTCCTGCCCCCAATCTATAATTCGGCCAGAACGAGCATCTTTTAGTTTCTCCACCATGTCTCGCTTCCTTCCTCTCTCTTATGGCCTCACATGCGCTGCCCCCTCCCTTGAAGCAGTCTTTCCTTCCTCCTCTCCTACATCCCTTTCATCTGGACAGGTCTCTAATCATATTTCCGTCTGAGCTCAGACATCATTTCCTTCAGGAGGCCTTTTCTGATGTTCATGGCTGGGTTCAGTGTCTGTGGCAGGGACTGCTAACAGCACACACCCAATACCCATTCTCTCCTTTCTTTCTTGGTACCAGAACCCCTAATTTTTGGCTCAGCTTAAGGTGCTGGCAATAAAGACTACATTTCCCAGCACCTTTTGCAGTTAGGCATGGACATTTGGCTAAATTCTGGCCATGATATGATAGTGGAATTGTTTGGAACTTCTGTGATATAATCTTCTCGGGGGGAGGACATGCCTTTCTTCTCCTTCTTCTATTTGAATATGATGGCTGAGCCACCAACTTGGACCATGAAGACACAGGCCAAACCTTGGGGACAGAAAAGCCTTTAACTGGAAAAAGATTGGGTTCGTTTCCTTGTCACCTCACGGAGCTACTATGCATTCTGCACTGCCTATCTCCGGCCTTTATTTACATAAGAGAGAAATAAACCCCCATCCTGTGCAAGGTATGGATATTCCGGGGTGTTGGTCTCATGCAGCCACATCGAACCCTCATTTATCCAACATCTCTTCCATGCGTTTATTCCTATGAAAACACACCCTGCTGTTACTTAACAGAATGAAACAAAATCTGCCCTGCCAGAGTTTATTATACCTTATGCAGAGGGCCCCAAAATTGCTCTCATTTAACACAGTCAATCACTCATATAACTGCAAGTGTAACCGGAAAGCCAGCCCGGTATCCAAAGGCAAAATGTGGAACCACTCCAAATGCTGCTTTACTGTCTCAGGGTTCACGGCCTCTAGGTGATGCCATGGTTAAGACCATGTCCATTTCTCCTACAGTGCAATTTCTCTGTCTTGCACTGCACAGTCAAATAATACCACCAGTAAACCCACAGAAAACAAGGCCAACACACACACACACACACACACACACACACACACACACACACACACAGTGTCTTGAAACTGGCATCTTCTAGTCTACATGTCCTGATGTTGTGGTATTTGGCCAATCAAAAGTAATTTTCAAAACTCTGACGGTTTGGCATTTGGAATAGTGAAAGCAATCTGGAAAATCCTGATAGCCAGCATTTGTGTCACCATCACTAGCTGCAGAAACAGATTTCAGGGTGAATTTCAGTAGGATCAGAGGAGTGAGTGTATCTGGGCAGATCAGCTCATTTGTAGCAGTTTTGGTGATACACTCTTTAACAGACTCTAGCAGTGAGTCTATGATGATTAATTCACCGCTTTTTCTCTCAGAGCCTTTCAAGAGGTCAAACACTGGGTGATGGTGCTTTAAACCTTTAAACCAACAGTTTCCGGCTTTAATTGGCTCACCTGTACTCGATAAAGGCTTCAAACTATAAGCAAAAGTAATAATGGCCATGAGATCGATAAAAGCACAAAACTTGGACAATATCTGAGAAATCTAAAGTAAAAATAATTACACATTATCAGTAGAATAATGTCCAAATGTCTGGACAAATCTGATAGTCTTACAGGGTTAAGGTCCCAATTATGCTGGATTTTTGGACTTTCACGGTGTTAAACCAACAGAAGCTTTAATAATACCTCTTTATTGGAGGAACAATGTTTAATAATTAAAACGACTAGTTAATTCACCGGGCAATATTCCATCTGATTCTCCTTTTCCAGCTCCAAACCCACAGTCACATGCCACAGCTTGGAACAAGAAAGAATCCCTTGTCCAGAGTTCCTGCCAAAGGAACTCCACAAAGTAGCCTCACTCCCGAGAGGATGTCCACGAGGGTTTGCGCAAGTTAGCCTCTACTGCAGAGGTCACAGGATCTGACTTGGAAGCATCTATTCATGTCTAGTCATCAGATAATTCATGTAAATAAATGAAAGTCAAAGTCACAATGCTGCAGGAGTCCCAATAAAATTACTTCCCTCCCTTACGTTATGTAAAAGCTTCTCTTTCCCTTGCCACTGAGGGCTCACATATTACTCAGATTTTCAACCTTCTACCCACCTGGCTCCAGGAATTCCATTGTGGCCAATGTGGCAGGGCTCTCCTTTAAACACGGACTCCAGGCAGGGAAGGACTATACTTAAGGGGGGATCCCAGCAAGGACTCGTGTCACTCAAGGTCCTCATACATTCAGTTAATGTTGATCGTGTATTTTGGGGGGAGCTTACTATGTGCCAGGCATTATGGTAGCTACTAGGGGTACAGTATGAAGAAAAATATGGGGTTTGTGCTCTCAGGGAATTGAAGCCCACTAGATGACAATGGCTGGTCCTGACTGACCAGCTGCTGTATGCTTCATATACTGTATGCTCATTCAATCTTCAGGCTTAGGAGGCAGAAGCCTATTCTCATCCCCATTTTACAGATGAGGAAGTCGAGGCAGAGAAAGGGCTGAGTGCCAAAGTTTATATGCAAACGTGTGTCAGAGCTGGGTTTGATCCCAGGAGGCTGATCTGCACCCTTAACTGTTATCCTCAGCCTCCTCTCCACTGCCTTCTGATGTGTTGACTCTGGAAGCAGAGGGAGAGAGGGACTGGGCAGTGAATCCACAAGACAGCCCCGGCAAAGCAGAACTACCTTTTGAAGACAGAGACAGGAATGAGGTGAGAGAAACGTTTTTCTAGGAGAAGAAGTTAGCAGAAGACAAAGGGCTTTTGAGATGTTGGGAATTTTATTCCCTTTCTTGGAGGGAATTTATATTGCATAGGCTGATAAGGAGAAAGAGGGAGGGTGGAAGTTTTGTGCTCATTCCTCCACTTGTCTCTCCAACCTTGAACTTGCATCTGAGGCAATGGGGCAGGCACATGCTCAAAAAGGATCTGTGGCATCAGCACCATTGGACAGAAACCAGACTTGCCATATTGGTGGGAGGCCAGACTTGCTTACTTGACTGGCTGGAAGGTTCTCTAAGAATGTGGTCAGCAAAGTCCAAGTGCTTCCTGGAGGTAAGATTGAGAAAGTTTCTGCTGAGGCTGTTTTTCTGGCTCTGTGTCAGCTCCTGGGAGTAATTTGCATGAAACTTGTAAAAAGTGTATTTTCAAGGCCTGAAAACACAAAATTGCCAGATTTAAGGTAGGGACTCTGGTTCACCAGAGATCTGCCTGCTAAGGCTTTACCACGCATCATCTTCCAAGAACCAATAAGCCAGCTCCAAGATTAACATTTTAGGAGGCAAAAGGATCTGCAAATGCATTCAGCAATGTGAAACAGGAGGACTGGGAACACAATGTCAGGACCCAGTGGGTGGAGAGGCAGGATCAAAACCAGCACTGGCTAATAGTTGAGTCAGTGTTTGGGAATCAGCAGACCAAGAATGAATGAGTTTCTTCATCTTTAAATGGAGTTAATGAGAACACTGACCAATTGGAAGAGGCAGTGGTGATCACTGAATGAGTTCATGAATATAGCATGCTCTGTGCATGGGCTGGCACATAGTATATTCTCAACAAACGTTAGCTGTCTTCACCATCACCACCATTATCATCATTGTCATCACCATCATCCTGCTTTTCCACTTTCCACGTATGTGACCTAGAACAAGTTTTGTTTTTTGTTTTTTTCTAACATCTCTAGGTTTCAGATTCCTCAGCTTTACACTGAAGATAAAAAATAGTTACCTTCAAGGGGATAGTGAGGATGAAACAAGATGGCACACGTAAGTACCTAACACAATGCTTGGCAAATAGCAGGTGTTCATTGACCGGGAGTTATTACTTATTGGTTCTAAGAGTGTTCCTTTTTTTGATTGGTAATCAAAATGGGTATTCTGACAAAGATATGTATGATGATGAAGGCAGACACCAAAGTCTACTCAACAGGTAAAGTCTGCCTAAGAGATACTCTAGTTTTCAGTGGGAGTTTTTCTTTTCATTCTGCATAGCCCTATATGATAGCTCTCTAATACTTCAGATGTTCTTGGATTTTCAGTCTCACACATTAAAGAACGTTAGCTATTGATGAAATCAGAGAAGGTTGAAGATTTGGAGACTCACGGATGGAGGGCTGCCAGATTTAGCAAAAACAAAGATGTCCTATATATTATCCGGCAATCCTACGTGGATGTCAATTTATATTCTTGTAAAACCCAAGCTAGGGGTCTACTTGTGTTTTTGTGACTTTCTGTGAGATCACAAAAACCCATGTTTCGGATTTTTTTCAGAGAGAGATGTTACAGAAGTTGCATATGCTTTCTCAGGGTTGATGGTCATCAGGGGGATCTTTTACCATGAATCATGTTGGGCATACACAGAAGCAAAATGGATCCTGGAGGTTATGACTCCAGTACAAAAGTCCTGAAATAACTTACTCAAGACTTCTGTTCACTATTATTTCCTATCACTAATCGGTAGCCCCTCCCATTTCCCCTTTCCTACCATCCACTGTTCTCTGCCTCACTAATGGAAACACTGCAAATTCTCCACAATGTAAGGCATAGAGTGAACTGTCTTCCTAACGATGATATTATGACGACCCAAGGCAAGCCTGGACTCCTGGGCTCCAGTCTGTTCAACCCATAGTAATCAGGAGTTATACCATCTCTCTGCAAAATTCAGTGGTGCTTCCCAGTGACTTTACTTTGAAAGGAAAATGGAAGTGGCAGAGCAAGTATCAAGTTAATGACATTTAGCTCAAAACCAAGATAGTGTACTTCCTCCTAAGTGGGTTTTGTTGGTGTTTTGTTTTGTTTTGTTTTGTTTTGGTGGGGATTAGAAGAGTAGATTCAGAGAAAGGTCAAGCTTTATGGACTCTCTGTGACACCTCACCAACTACCCTACCCTAAAACATTTTCTTCTGCAAGGTATGCCTTGATTTAAGGATCAAGGTGTGTCTATATAAATCCCTCTCTAGAATTTTTGTGTCCAGTCCTTATTCCATTACTGGCTGAGATCACATGAAACACACAGCTGAATCAGGGATATAGAATTGACTGTAGCAGCACATGCAGCCCCAGAGCATCCTACTCAGCTTCTAGGCCCCTCTTCCATCCCTTCCTATTCTGATGTTCTGAACTGGCCAAAGGACACTAGGGTTGCGGGGTAGACCATGGTCTACTGAGCTCCCCCATACTCTGTTGAGCAGAGGAGTCTAAGGCAGCATATAAAACCTTTAGAAGTCATGGAATCTACTCCCTGCCTCCTAGCAGCACTGGTAGTTAATACACAGTAACCTTGACTTTGAATTTCCCCAAGTCATCTAGAGAAGGACCTACAGAAATTATGAGTTAGGCATGGACTGTTTGGTATCACTTCAGTTTTTTGAATAATGCATGGGGCCCCAGAATTTTGTGTCCAACATTACCAAGCTTGCCTGCAAGCCAGAGAAGACATTTCCTAGGTCAGTCCTTTCTTTTTTATTTTTAAAAAACTTATTATTTTTTTTAATTTTAGAGAGACAGAGTGGGAGAGGGGCAGAGAGAGAGAGAGAGAAAGAGAGAGAGAGAGACAGAATCCCAAGCAGGCTCCATACTCAGTGTGGAGCCCAACGTGGGCTCAACCCCACAAGCCTGGGATCATGACCTGAGCCAAAAATAGAGAGTCAGATGCTCAACTGACTGAGTCACCCAGGAGCCCCTAATAATAAGTAGAAGGAATAGTGGGCATCCATTTCTCTTTCCCCGGAGCTGATTGTGTAAAGGCTTCTGGGGAGATGAGCAAACATCTGAGACTGAAATACAGAGTAGCCACAGAAGGCACACTCAGGGCTTCCTGGAATATGAACTGAGAGATGAGCTGCACGCTTGGCCTCGGTCCACCAAAATCTCTGCTTTTAAATATGTGCTTTGGTTGTTTTTCTTTTCTGTTTTTACTGTAAAAATAATCCATGCTCATTAAATCAAATTTGGGAAATATAGAAAAAGTTAAAGGAAAAGAGAAACCATCCATGGTCCTACCATCTGAATCTCATCAATGTAAACATTTGTTATATTTCCTTCAAGGCTTTTTTTGTTCTTTGCATAAATGGTGTGTGTGTGTGTGTGTGTGTGTATGTGTGTGTGTGTGTGTGTGTGAGAGAGAGAGAGAGAGAGAGAGAGAGAGAGAGAGATTTTTACAAAATTAGATCCACTTCCCTAAAGCCCTGTTTTCAAGGCAACAGGATTAATGTGATTTTAAAGTACTAAAATGAGTCATTTTAGGATTATTGAGCAACTTCAAGAGGTTGGTAAAAACAAAGTTGACTTTCCATTATCCTGTCATCAGAATCACCTACTCTAATATTCAGCTGCTTTTCTTGTGGTCCATGCTCAGTGGAAAGGATAACAAGATACAAACGGAGAGATACAAAGATAAATACAAGTAAGGCACACTCTCTTATGACTTCACTATTTTAAGGAAATTACTATACAATCTTTTTTTTAAGTCTTTTTAAAAAAATGTTTATTTATTTTTGAGAGAGAGAGAGAGAGAGGGAGGGAGGGAGGGGATGGGAGAGGGGCAGTTAGAGAGGGAGACAGAGAATTCAAAGCAAGCTCCATGCTATCAGTGCAAAGCCCTACATGGGGCTCGAATCCACACACAGTGAGATCATGACCTGAGCCAAAGTTGGATGCTCAACCAACTGAGCCACCCAGGTGCACCAGTAAATCGCTACACAATCTTGATTCCCTTCATCACAATAAACCTACGTTTAGCTAAGCTTAAAGACGTTAAAGATCAAGTTTAATTATTCGGATTTTCCCTTAAATCCTGTCCCAAAAGGGATTAGGATTCAATTTTCATGGTATAAGTAACTTCACATTTACTTGATGACTTTTCTCAAAGATGAGCAATGGAGGAGATCTGACATATCTGAGGATGGGGTACTAACAGTATATAAGAAGCATCATGAATTATATTTTACATTGTGCAAAGACTGAAAAACCAGACTCATTTTGCAACAGCCCCAAAGAGAGCTCCTCTCAGCTCTATTTTCTCAATGAGTTTGAGAAAGTGGCTTGGGAAGAAATGTTTCCAATCACCCCAAGGCTTTTGCTTATAGGGATCCTAACACCTAGCCAATCTTATGCTAATTATCTACCTTTCTAGATTGATCTTTGAGAACAGCCAGTTCATATACCACCACTCCAAGAAGCCCTCCTTATGCTTTCAAATTCTGTTTATTTCACTATTCAGCCTTTGTATTATTCTGCCCTATGTAACAATGTATTCTGCAAAGCAGAAAAGCAAATGTTTCTGAGCAAAGTGTTTACAACCTTAGTGTACGGCCTATCCCTTCTCCCACATCTCACACTTTTTGTGTTTGAGTTTTGTGTCTTTTCCAAAGCTTTTTCATGCAAACATAAATACAAATCTATTGTTTTCCCATCCCTATTTTCTGACACAAAAGGTACCTTGATATACATACTGTTCTTGAAATACATAGTATTGTTTGATATACGTATTGTTCTGTATTTTGCTCTTTTTTATTTAAACAGAGTAATACATCTCAGAAGTTTAGCTGAGATGTTTTTCCATATCAGTTCAGAGAGAAATTCCCCATTCTGTTTTAAAAGCTCTTCAAAATTAAAAAAAATTTTTTTCTATTATATGTTGTCATCTAATATATTTAGCCAGTTCCACTAATGATGGGCATTTGGGTTGTTTCCAATCTCTTGCTATGCCAATGATGCTTTGTAGACATATGTTAATTTGCATTGTGTATGTATATCTTTGGATAAATTCCAGAAAGCAGAAGGGCTGGGTCAGAGAGTGCACAATTCTGTAATGTTGCTAGATAGTGTCAAATTGCCATAGGGTTTCTACCTATTTATATTTCCATACAAAATACAGATGAAATCTGTCTCCTCACAGCCTTGCCAAGAGAGAGGTAAGGAGGGAGAGAAGGTTTAGGAAGGAGTGGTCGGTACCAGGAACAATAAGAGGACAAATGGATACAGGCCTACGGGGGCAAGGACAGTGTCAAATCTGACTGACAGGGGCGCCTGGGTGGCTCAGTCGGTTAAGCGGCCGACTTTGGCTCAGGTCATGATCTCGCGGTCCGTGAGTTCGAGCCCCGCGTCGGGCTCTGTGCTGACAGCTCAGAACCTGGAGCCTGTTTCAGATTCTGTGTCTCCCTCTCTCTGACCCTCCCCTGTTCATGCTCTGTCTCTCCCTGTCCTAAAAATAAAAAAATAAAAAATAAAAAAATCTGACTGACATCTTGCTGAGGTGCAGCCAGCCTCTCCCCACGGTGTCTGGGACCTCTGGTGGCTCCAACTGAGCACATCTAATGTGGAGCTCACTGAACCTGGAGCCTCCTCTCAGTTTCTCATTTTCTACTAATGGAGTCACAATTTTCTCACATTCAAAATCTGGTAGGAGAGAGTGTGGGCAGGTAGACATTCACTTTTCATTTTACAAACTCTAAATTCGTAAGCTTTATAACAAGAAGCGTATAGTTCTTTTGCAAGTTAAAACCAGTAATAATGTACTACAAGAAAAAGTGGAGGCCTAGTCATTTTTTTTTTGTTTTTTATTTATTCATTCAACCACTTTCTATTCTGTGAGCTGTTTTTCTCTTTCTTTCTTTCATTTCTTTCTTTTCTTTTTTCTTTTTCTTTCCTCCCTTCCTTCCTTCCTTCCTTCCTTCCTTCCTTCCTTCCTTCCTTCCTTCTTCTTTTTCTTCCTTCCTTCCTTCCTTCCTTCCTTCCTTCCTTCCTTCCTTCCAGGTGCCCAGGGGAATGGTTTTCAATCACTTAGCTTTATAGGAAAATTGATGAAGAAAAAACATTAATTCTAGTACTTTACACATTGTTAGTAAGCATTGCCACCACTCTCAGACCCACTCCCAGTTTTTTTTTAAGTTTTATTTTTATTTAAGTAATCTCTATACCCAACATGAGGCTGAAACTCACAACCTCAAGATCAAGAGTCACATGCTCCACCGACCAAGCCAGCCAGGTGCCCCACCACTTCCAGTTTTTCGAGTGAAAAGAAATTAAGAAAAAAACTCTTAATGAAATGTTTAATTAATAGTTATAGGAGCTGGGATATTACCTCAGGGAAAATCTACATAGTAAGGATTTATGATATTTGTGTGGTATTTTTATGTGCCATAATGCAGTTTTCAATCCAGACATCCCTTATATAAGTACACACTTATATCCATTTTTTTTATTTATTTGTTTATTTATTTATTTATTTATTTATTTAAATTTTATTCTTTTTAATTTGCATCCAAATTAGTTAGCATATAGTGAAACAATGATTTCGGGAGTAGATTCCTTAGTGCCCCTTGCCCATTTAGCCCATCCCCCCTCCCACAACCCCTCCAGCAACCCCTCAGTTTGTTCTCCATATTTATGAGTCTTTTCTGTTTTGCCCCCCTTCCTGTTTTTATATTATTTTTGTTTCCCTTCCCTTATGTTCATCTGTTTTGTCTCTTAAAGTCATCATATGAGTGAAGTTATATGATTTTTGTCTTTCTCTAATTTCACTTAGCATAATGCCCTCCAGTTCCATCCACGTAGTTGGAAATGGCAAGATTTCATTCTTTTTGATTGCCGAGTGATACTCCATTGTGTGTGTGTGTGTGTGTGTGTGTGTGTGTGTGTGTGTGTGTATACACCAAATTTTCTTTATCCATTCATCCATAGATGGACATTTGGCCTCTTTCCATACTTTGGCTATTGTTGATAGTGCTGCTATAAACATGGGGGTGCATGTGTCCCTTCGAAACAGCACACCTGTATCCCATGGATAAATGCCTAGTAGTGCAATTGCTGAGTCATAGGATAGTTCTATTTTTTAGTTTTTTGAGGAACCTCCATACTGTTTTCCAGAGTGGCTGCACCAGCTTGCATTCCCACCAACACTGCAAAAGAGATCCTCTTTCTCTGCATCCTCACCAACATCTGTTGTTGCTTGAGTTGTTAATGTTAGCCATCCTGACAGGTGTAAAGTGGTATCTCATTGTGCTTTTGATTTGTATTTCCCTGATGATGAGTGATGCTGAGCATTTTTTCATGTGTCGGGTAGCCATCTGGATGTCTTCCTTGGAGAAGTGTCTATTCATGTCTTTTGCCCATTTCTTCACTGGATTATTTGTTTTTTGGATGTTGAGTTTGCTAAGTTCTCTATAGATTTTGGATACTAACCCTTTATCTGATATGTCATTTGCAAATATCTTCTCCCATTCTGTCGGTTGCCTTTTAGTTTTGCTGATTGTTTCCTTTGCTGTGCAGAAGCTTTTTATTTTGATGAGGTCCCAGTAGTTCATTTTTGCTTTTGTTTCCCTTGCCTCCGGAGACATGTTGAGTAAGAAGTTGCTGTGGCCAAGATCAAAGAGGTTTTTGCCTGCTTTCTCCTCAAGGATTTTGATGGCTTCCTGTCTTACATTGAGGTCTTTCATCCATTTTGAGTATTTTTGTGTATGGTGTAAGAAAGTGGGCCAGGTTCATTCTTCTGCATGTCCAGTTTTCCCATCACCACTTGCTGAAGAGACTATCTTTATTCCATTGGATATTCTTTCCTGCTTTGTCAAAGATTAGTTGGCCATATGTTTGTGGGTCCATTTGTATTCTCTATTCTGTTCCATTGATCTGAGAGTGTGTTCTTGTGCTAGTACCATACTGTCTTGATGATTACAGCTTTGTAGTATAGTTTGAAGTCTGGGATTATTTATTTACTTTCATTTGAGAGAGAGAGTGTGTGTAAGTGAGAGAGGGGGGATGCAGAGGGAACAAGATAGAGCGAGAGATAGAGAGACAGAGAGAGAATCTCAAGCAGGTCCCACATTCGGTGTGCAGCCCTATGCAGGGCTTGATCCCATGACACTGGGATCACGACCTGAGCCGAAATCAAGAGTTGGATGTTCAACCGACTGAGCCACCCAGGTGCCCCACATTTACATCTGTTTTATACCATTTGGAGAAAAACTGTAGTGGAGTTGTACTACCTGAAGTTATAGAAGCTTGTAACTATCCTAGCTGCTTTTAGAATCCCATTCTTGGTGAAATATATCATTCATTTCTAATAATGCCTTATCAAAGCATCCTTTTATGGGAAATTATCATCAAATTTATCATGTTTGGCCTTACTTTGGGATTTCCAGGAATTTAACATAGTGAAGAGAGGGGCCATCTCCTGGTGCTCTTGGTCTTTGTACATTCACTTTCACACAGATAAGGTCATTAGGCATTCATGCACCTGAGCCATCTTTCCATATGGCATCTGGCAATAAGCCAGGTAACAAAGGCACACTTTGATCCATCTCATGAGGGTGCTGTCTGATGACTCAGCTCACAGTTCAGTTCCATCAGTGTCACCATCTCTGTCAACCCAGTGGCATTTATTCAACTATGTTTCTACTACATTGCATTTAGCCTTGTTACTTTATCAAAATTAGTGAAATATGGGAAAATATAAAAACAAACACCAGCGAACGGTAGTGTAGTTCTCACAAACTTAGAACAATTAAGACAGAGGAAATCCTAAGGTAGTCAATCTTTAGGCTCAATAATGACAACTCGTACTGAGAATTCTCTATGCATCACTCACTATTCTAATCACTTTATATGACTTAATTCACTGAATTCCCACAATTCTATATAAGAAATAAATGAGGTATTATTATTATCTCTGTCTTTACAGATAAGGAAAACTATTCATGATTTGTAGAGATGTAAGTAACCTGACTCAAATTGGAAAGCTGCCTTCCTTTTAGACTTTAGATGGTCAACTCTGCTCAGCTGGGATAAGGAAGTCCAAATTTCAAGAATATTTATTGGGACACCTGGCTGGCTGAGTTGGTAGAGCATGAAACTCTTGATCTCAGATTCATGAATTCAAGCCCCACACTGGGTGGTAGAGCTTACTTAAAAGAAAAAGGGGGGCAGTACCTGGGTGGCTCAGTCAGTTAAGCATCCAGCTCTTGATTTCGGCTCAGGTTATGATCTCATGGATCATGAGATTGAGCCCCACACTGGGCTCTGCACTGACAGTGTGGAGCCTGCTTGGGATTCTCTCTCTCCTTCTGTCTCTGCCCTCCCCCACTCGTGCGTGCATGTGCACCCAAGCACACGTGCGCACGCGCGCGCGCGCACACACACACACACGCATGCCTTCTCAGAAATAAGTAAACAAACTTAAAATGAACATTTACTAAATTCTGGAATTATAGCCTAAGACGAGATCTAAGAGACAAGGCACGATTAGGGATTTTACACTACATTTTAGCCCTCTGGAAATAGAGCCCTCTCCTTAAAAAGCACAAATCTGTTTTTGAATTTCATACATCTAGCATTGGTGTGTATGTTCAAAAACATGTTGTATATGAAAGTAGGAAGCCCTTGTGTTATTGTATATGTTTTTGATGTACATGGAAAAATGTGAATCCTTTGGGGACAGGGCATTTGTCTTATACTTCTCCAGTGCCTACAGCAGTGTTGAGCAAATGTTTCTTCTGGTGAGTGAAAACAGTAGTGGTTTGGAAACCATGCTGCCAACCTGCAAGGCACCAACACCAAGAAACACTCAATTCAAAGTAAAGCCCCCTATTGATAATGGGAGAGGCTATGCAGGTGTGGGAGCAGAAGGTATATAGAAATCTCTGTATCTTCCCCTCAATTGTACTGTGACCCCAAAACCGCTCTAAAAAATAGATATAAAAATATATTAATAAAAAAGTAAATTCCCCAAGTGTTTTTTACCAATATCTTGAAAAATATGTCATCCTAAGTACACATGCACACACATCAATGTGTATACACAAATATTTATAGTCATGTCTATAAACACACATTTATAAGTGCATGATAATAAAGGCAGAACATATGTCACATCTTAAATATATAAATACATTTAGAGGTGCATGCTGATGCGTTGAAATGATGATTGTTGCAAAACCCACTCATTTTGTCCTGTTGAAGAGGTGAATGGAACCGCCCTCATGGCCTCACCAAGATAATTGTGTATAAATTAAGGCAGCAGACAGACGAAGTAGGCAAACCACTGTGTGCTCCAAATTTCAAGTGCCTCCCATGTCCCTTCCTCAGAGACTCTGTCCCCATTGTCTGTCTTTCCTTGATGGGGCAGTAGCTTTAGGGCACCACCCCTGTGACAACATCTGCTTGGAATGCAGCTGTACAGACACCTGGTCCAAGCAGAGCCTCGGATAGGCTTGCCAGTGACCTACGGCCGGGTGGCATGGTTTGAAACGCTGAGCTGTGTGAGTCAGATTCTCTCTCTTTCTCCTCCTCCCTTTCTCTCTCTGGAACTTGAACCAAGAGACCAAGAGGAAAGTTTCCAGTTAGCTGTGGGCACGGTGGCTGAAAGATCGTCTGGGGGCCTGAGTCAGGATGATGACAAACTGAGGACATTTTGCAAGCTGAAATTATGGGAGGAGGAGCAACGAGGAGGGAGTTGCTTGAAGTAGGAAAGGCTTGACGAGACAGAGAACACCCATCCACATCCAGAAGCTGGAGAGCTAGAAGACAGACAGCTGCACAGCCCCACCTTCATTTGTGTTCTGTTTTCCCTGGCTCCTGGGGATGTATGCCTTTAAACATTTTTTTCTCATGAGGTGAGATATCGTCTCAGATCATGATCTCATGGTCATGAGTTCGAGCCCTGTGTCAGGCTCTGCACTAGGATTCTCTTTCTGCCCCTTACCTGCTCATGCACGTGCTTTCTCCCTCTCTCTCAAAATAAATAAACTTTAATATCCATATATTTAAAAAATTTTTTTTAAAGCTTTCTCATGAAGCAACCCATGTGCTTTTTTTCACCTTCTTGTCACTAAAAGAGACTACATTAGAACAGCAGATTGTCTCTGACAATGGAGGATATAAACTTAAAAAAAAAATCAAGAGACACAAAATGAAAAAGAAAGAACTGTACAGGCACAGCGATACAGGGCCATGAAGACTAGTGACAAAGTCATTCCATTCAATCGTCCCCAAGGACCTCAGCTTGGTACAACCCTGTGTGATTAGTATTTATAGTGATGACCTTGAGTCTTCAGGCACAAGCTGCTTGACATTCAGCATATTTTCAAAAGCCAATGAAGCATGCAGTTTACCATAGAAAAAATTTCCTTCAAGTTACACAAAGTTTTGGTTCCTTAAAAAGGCAAGGTTCATGCAGTTATTTGTTATGTTTTAGTTTCTAAAATACGTATATTTATTTATACATGCCTTGCCTTGTTCAAGCAAAGATTAAAGATGACTGACAAGAATACACAAAACCCAAGAAGGCAGTATAATTGACAGGAAAGAGGAAGAAGCAGGAACATCAGGGTGTGGACACAAAGCTGTTCCAGGAGATTCGGTTATCTGCAAAGCTCGCTTCTATGGAGTACCTCACTCCTTGATAGATCATGGAACATCATAACTAGTATTACTCACTATTGAATCATTTTTAAATCTGGAAGAAGGTCAGGGTTTATATTCTGAATGTAAAAGTCAAATTGAAACTGGGAAAAAGGAAAAAAAAGAAAATATTGGCTTAAATCAGAGAAAATATAATAACAAAAATGCATAATTTAAAAAAAATGTTTGTTTGTTTGTTTGTTTAATTTTGAGAGGGAGAGAGACAATCCCAAGCAGGCTCTGTGTTGACAGCTCAGGAGGTCATGACCAGAGCCAAAATCACGAGTCAGACGCTTAACTGTCTGAGCCACCCAGTCGCCCCAACAAAAATGCATTTAATAAGCTGTTAATTTAAACATACGTTTAAATATTTTCTCTTCCTTTATTTTGGTAAAAATCATTCCTCTATTTCAGTAAAATAATTGTTACGTGATAACAAAACTTTTTAAAAAAAGTTTTATTAATTTAAGTAATCTCTACACCCAACTTGGAGCTTGAACTCATGACTCCAAGATGAAGAATCACAAGTTTTTCCGACTGAGCCAGCCAGGTGTCCTGCACTACTTTTTAAATGTTAATCACAAGTAGCATCACATTATGTTACCCAACTGTTGAAATTCTGCAATGTCCTTTGTAGGAAGGAATATTAACATATTAAGGAAAAAAGATGTTTAAAGTTGAGTTAAACTCTGCATACAAATGTAATTTTCTTATACAAATGTGATTTTTAGGCTGCATAAAAAAGCAAGAATTTTTCCAGGAGCCCTGCCCTGGTTTGGAGAGGCTCCCAGGATTTTAATTAAGGTGTTCCGACTCATATTGGGCCTGCCTCAGGGAAAACTTCTGAAATTTGTAGTAGGCATTCATACTATGGAGTTACTGCTCATAGGGTAAGAGTTGGGGCTTCAGAGTCAGGCAAATATACAGATTTGATGCATAACAGCTGAGTGATAGTTTGGGCAAGTTACTTCAAACTCAGCTTAGTTTGTTTCTTCTTCTTTTTTTTTTGGCAGTTTTATAACTTTATTTGGAATCAGAAGTTAGTTCTCAACCATATCAACTGTCTGTAGATTTTTTTTTTAAGTTTATTTACGTATTTTGAGAGAGAGAGAGAGAGAGAGAAAGAGAATGAGCAGGGAAAGGGCAGGGAGACAGGGGGAGAGAAAATCCCAAGCAGGCTCTGCACTGTCACTGATGCGGGGCTCGAACCCAGGAACCATGAGATCATGACCTGAGCCAAAACCAATAGGGACACCCAGAATCTCCTGCCTGTAGATTTTTGGAAGTGGTGACAGGTACCTAGGTAACCTGAACTCGTTTGGTGAATCTTCATCCTCATTACATTTTCTGGACAACTGTATACAGATATGGTATGGGACATTCCTTATTCTTTTAGCCCAGACAGCTTTGTTGAGTCTGGTATCTATGCACACATCTGAAGTTCCCACTTTCCTCATGGCAAATTTCTGGATCTCTTTGGGTACCCAAGGAGCACACTTCCATGGATGCACTTGTAAACGGTGATGGCGTCCTCTCTGGTCACTACCTTGTTGGTGGCATCATGGCTCTTCTTTTTCTTGCCACTCTTCTTTGTGGGAGCTGATCTGTGGCCCAGGTTGCAAAGCTCAGCTTCGTTTCTTAATTGCAAATGAAGTTAATAGGGTTGTATGGAAGATTAGATATTATACGGTAAGCATTCAGCTCATAGCTGATACCTACTGAACCTAATAAATGCCTGTGACGGTAGAAGCAGTGATTGCCCAGAACATTCCACATTGATGTGACACAAGTCTCTGTTTCACTAGTGCTTTGTCAAAGATTTCTGGCCTAATTTTCCCATCAACAAATTTTTCTTTAATTGTATTGCTGCGAATACAGTTTGATGTTAGGGTTCTGACATGGAAACTAGTTTCGTTGCCTTCTATTATCTTCTTATTGTTTTCCAAAATGAATAAGCAGTGATTTTTTTTCCACTGAGATTTTTTCTTTGTTCCTTTTCATTCAAGTCCACATAAAACTGCATTTTTAATCATGTCCATGGATGTGTAGTCTCATCTGACTAGCTCCATCATGTGTCTATGATGAGTTTTACAATTTTAAAAGTTGTTTTCATTTCATTGCTACTATGACCTCGAATAACGATGACTATCTGGTAATATATTGGTGAGCCCTCTTAAAAATATGTGTAAATCCAGAAAACTGGAAAACTTCATAAAGTGAGGATTTTTGAGGGGGGTGAGATTTGGTCCCAGATTCAGGGTCATCATAATCTATCATTCAAACTATCAGGGTGTTTTGGGAATGCAAGAGGGGTGCAATTAATAATTTCACTGAGATAAAAGCATAAACCAGGACTCTCCCAGGTAAACCAGGGCAGAAGACTGACAAGCCCAAACTGACAACGTATCTTCTTGAGATGAGTATGGGGCAGGGCAGGGCTTGAAGGATTCTTCGTGAAATTATAGGCTCCCTATCATGTGCTCATACTCTATATTCTATGTTTGAGCTGTGTGTTAGTGGGTTCTGCTTTGAGAATCCAAGCTCTGCCCTTAGAGTATCGGACTCCATTCAAATCCCTATATCTCAAGAAAAATGCAATGACAAAGTCAAAGACCCAGAAAGACATAACTAATATGATCAAGAGCTGTGGGTCTTCATGTTTTGGCAGTTATGGGATCTTTGAGAATTTGGGATGAAAGCTATTAATTCTCTGAAGAAAAAAGGCACGTGCAAAAGCCCCCATGATTTTGGCATTACAATTCAGAGGGCCACGATCTGTGTGATCGCACCCAGGGACCCAGATATGAATCCCTAAGCTAGAACACATGGTATAGGTGGCAGGGAAAAGGAACCAATATTTCTTGGCCATCTTTACACATATTTCATTTCATACTCACATCAATCTATTTTCTAGATAAGGGAGCTAAAGCTCAGAGAAATCAAGATCTCACAGCTAGTTAGGTGGCAAAGCCAGACTTCAAATTCAGCTTTATGTGTCACTAAATCTTATAATCTAAGTACTGCTTAGATATAAAAATTAATACATATATTTATACTTCATTCTGGAAAATAATTATACTACAAAATATAGTTACAAAATTAACACAAGCATTTATCTCCATTTGAGTCGCACCTATTGGAATTAACACTTGAAACCGGAAAGAGGTTATGAGGGACAATAAAAGTAAGTATTAAAAAAAAACAACCTCAAATGTTAATATAATCAACAATTAGTGTCAAGATAGTTATAGATGAATCCAAGATCGATAAGTTGTTGATGAATTATTAAAAGATTTTTCAGTGTCTCATTGTATCCCTGGTTTAACCTTGCGGAAAACAACTACATCTTTGTCTGTATCCCGTGAAGCCCAAGTCAATCAGTGGATGGGATGGTGGCTTAGGCAACGTGTCATTTCCAACATAAGTAGTGTTTCTTGTATAACTGATAAACTCCAATATTCCCTTTGGTAACCTCTGTTCATTAATTCCTAAAATACCTGATCATATTCTGTCATGCCCCTGAAACATTGGATCTGTTTCTCTGAGAATTTGGTGGAAGATGTCTTGCTGTTTCCTTTCCAGTTCATGCTATAGATTGCTGCCATATGACTTCTCTACCCTAAACCATAGCTCCAAATATGGCAGTTCCTTGCACAAAACTACTGCCACTTCTCATTACATTTATACCTTTCCCATAAGTATCTTCTGTCTTCCTCCTTCTAAAATTGTAAGCTTGGTGAGGGCAGAAAGCAGTGTACTCACAGTTGACCTATAGTAGGCATTCAATTATATCTATTGTCTCACTGTGTGGATGATTACTACAAGAATTTAGTCAATTTGATTTTCTTTCCATTTTTCAAATGGAGATACAATTTACATATCCTTCTAAAACATACAATTTAGTGGCTTTCAGTATATTCACAAAGTTGTGCAACCATCACAACTAATTACTATCTAATTCCAGAATATTTTCATCAGCCCAATAAGAAAACGCATACCCATTAATAAATTACTCCCCCCACCCTTCACCTGGGCTCTGGCCATCAATAATTTGCTTTCCCCTATAGATTTCCCCATTATTTACTTGTACGTAAATGGAATCATATGATATGTGGTCTTTGTGCCTCGCTTCTTTCGCTTAATATGTTTTCAAGGTTCATCCATGTTGTGGCACACGTCAGCACTTCCCTCCTTTTTAAAGGCTGAATAGTATCCCATTGCGTGAATATACCACATTTTGTTTAGGTGTTCTAGACAAGATCATTTTTAACATCCATACAACTCTAGGATCCTATACATATATGAAGGGCCACCGCCAAAATTCGTAAGTAAATCACAATAAATCATTATGCTTCACACTTTCTCCAGGCCCTGAAGTTTTCAAATCTTACCTACCACAGATTCCTGGCAGGATAATCCTGTTGTAACCAAGTTTACTTGCTGAACTCTTAAGAAACAATAAAACCAGAGCCCCTGCCTTTATTTCTGGATTCTCCCCCCACCTCCAATCTCGGCCTCACTGCCCACCCCGAGTCTTGAAAGTCCACACTCTGAAATAATATACGTGCGCCGTGACGGTTTTACTAATTGTTCTCAACAGACAGGGTTCACAGAGGTTGGAGAGTGCTTTCTTCCCAGTTATTTCTCCCGTCTCTCTGCTCACTGCAGTGCAACTTCTCCACCACCCAAAAGTCCAAAAGAAAAAAAAAGAAAAAAGAAAGAAAAAAAAAGCCTTCCTTTGTTTTCCAAGGAAATTCAGGTAAAAGGAGGGGTAGGGGAAACGATATTTTTGACTTTCCTCACAATCCAGACGTTGGAAAGAAAAAGGATTTCCTTTGGGTTGCAGCCACGGCTCTGATCTTTGATGCTGATAAAATATTTCCTTCTTAAAAAAAAAAAGTTATGGGAAAATCATACCACTTCAGCTTGGAAGCCACACCTACTGTAACTTACGCGTTTAAAAAAAAAAAAAAAATGAGAGGCTTACCTCTCTTTCAAGGAGAGTTTTGTTCCCAACAGTTCAGGTCTTGCACTGCGGAGCGAGCCGGGTCAGCAGCGCTCTTTGGAGGCTAGCGTGGAGGACTACAGGATCCAGAGGTCTTTGGAAACTCCAGCAGCTCCAAGCTTGTTGGCTACCACGGTTTCCCTGAGGAGTGACGCTGTGAAAACAAACCCTGATTGGTCAGGCCTGAGCTGAATTCTCCATTTATGGACAGATTGCCCAGCCCGAGCAGAGGCTCTGCCGGAGGAGTACAGAGTTAGTGGCCGAAGAAAGAGGAGCGAGGCTGGGCAGCCAGGCAGACGCGCGGAGAGCATCGGGCTCACCTAGGCTGGGGGGGGGGAGGGGGCCGCGAGCGCCTGGTCCGAGTGGACCCCTGCCCTCTGCAGCATGCGCCCCGCCTGCTGAGTCTCCTCCTTCTCGCCCTCACCTAGCGCCGCCGATCCCGCCTGGATGGAGTACCCCCAGGGTTCCCATTGGCTCCTGTGAGTGCTTGGGTGTCGAGAGCCCGTTTTTGGCGAAGGGGACCAACTTTTGAAGTTCTCCCAGGAGCCTGCGTTCCAGCCCCAGCTCCCCGGCAGCCGGCGCCGGCAGAGGCGCGACCGCGGCACGAGTCACCATGGTGAGTTGGCCGCACGGCGTCCCGGGACCGCCTGACCCTGGGACCGGCAGGAAGCGTCGGCGCGGGGCACCCACCTTGGGCGCGCAGCCGAGGCCAGGGGTAGAGAAGGTGGACGCGGGAGTCGGCACGTCGCGAGCTCTGATTGCCTGCTGCTTTCCGTAAACCCTGGCTGGGGGAGAGGGAGCGAGGGGCCAAGGAAAACTTTCTTTCAAGCCGCTTTGGGCGCCGCGAAACTTTTTGTGGCCGGGTTGCTATGGCTGCCAGCTGTCGGAAGCCAGCGTGGGGGCAGCTCTGCGCTCGGGGGCACGGCCCTCGGAGGGGACCCCTCTCTTTCCGCGGGGACGGTGGGGGCAGCGCCGGTGGCCCCGCGGTCCTGCCCGCGGCGGCGGGGAGCGCGGCACCGAGGCGCAGGAGCCGGCTCGCCGCGCCCCCTCCCCTGCGCGCGCCCCGCGCCCCCCTCCCCGCCGGCGGGCACGGGCGCCTGCCGCCTCCCCGCCTCGCCGCCTCTCCGCCCCCCGCGCCGCCAGCAGCTGTCCCGCCTGGCAGCCACACGCCGGCGGGGGCGGCGCGGGCCGCACAAAGGCCGGCGGGGGCGCCAGGTAGGGCGAGCACCTGGCGCTGGGCGGGCGGCTGAGAGCGAAAGTGACCGGGCGCAGCCGGCAGCCTCGCGGCTGGTTGGGTCTCCGCGCCCGCGAGGCCGAGTAAACACCCCCACCCCCCACCCCCTCCCCGAGGGCGAGGTGACTGGCGCTTTTCGGGTGTACCGCGAACGGGTCGCACGGGAGGAAGTCGAGTGTTTTGTTCTTTTTCCGTTGGCACTTTGGGAATACAGGGAAGTGGCCGACTTTTTCTCACTCGGCTCTGACTTTCCCCCTACCCGCCCCCCAGCAACCCACTCCGCCCCATTAACCTGAGCCGCATCCCCCTGGGTTTGGGTATGCTGTTCGTTTCTATCCGAAGCACAAAGGCAAGGACTCGATTTTGAAGAGATTGACAGTCCATCCGAGAAAGAAAGAAAAAAAAAAAAGTGCTACTACGAGGCTTCATAGTTTCCACACTTGCTTCTTTTCAAAGAACCCTGCCTGGGTGGATGACCTGATCCTCTTCTGGTTTGTTTTGTTAAGTTTTAATGACTGTGAATGGGGAGCTAAGTCAAAATGGTAATTGGTACAGCGCTGATTTAAAAATCTATCCTGCAAGACCAGCCTGAGAAATGTAGCCAAGGCCCATGCGAACCTGTATACAAAACTCAAAAGCAACTCTAAGACCCAGTGAGTGCTGTGTTTATTCAAAAGAATGCTTAAAAACAAAACAGTCTTTAAAAGGGCATCTTTGACAGAAGCTTTTTCTTTTTACGTAGTCCAGAGTTGTGTCACCTCTGCCCCTCCCTAAGAGGACACTTGATCTGTAAATAAATTTCCTCTGTAAGTTTCAGGGTTTAAGGAGTCAGTCTGCTCCACGTTATTTTTGGAGCCCCTGTGAGAGAACCATTTACTTACACTGATGTGTGGTGGGTGGATGAGCTACCTAATTGGGCCACTACCTAATCGACCACTTGAATTTCAGCAATGTGATAGTCCTAGTACTTTAGAACTGCTATAATTATTTTCCATGGTTCAATATTTCTAAAAACAAAACAAAATCAATATGTTTATGTCAAGAGCTTAAAGAAACTTACTGAATTCAAATACTTGAGTGCTACCTTGAGAAAGTTAACTTTGCCTCAGTGAATTCATTTTTCATGCCGGACACACTGCAAAAGTAGTCTCTGATGCCTGTTCTGGAGACCTCGGAAATAACGTGCTCAGTTCGGCCACATTGCTTTTGAAGTAGATGGTTGATCGAATGGATGCGGAGGAGGCATGTTCTAAGGAAGAGAATTGTTTCCAGAGTTGCGTAGTATGTCTGTCGGAGGACAGGGTGTGACTTACCTATTGATGGGTTCCCTGCCAGCAGCACAGATGGCGGTGTTGTGGCCAGCCGGGCGGCTATCAGTGCATCAGAAAAAAGTTAAAGCAGCTGCTGCCCTGAAACAGGACATGCGCCATCGCTCCGTCTACTAGAGGTAGAGTAACGTGGCCAAAATTAAATGAATCATTTCTTCACTGGCTTGAGAAATTGTTCATTAGCTAGGTGAAGTTGTCTTAGAGCATACCCCATCCTAAGTCGTCTTCGGCAACCTCAGTTAGAATGTTTACTGTTGATATATGACCCTTTCAAGCCAAATGAGGTTTCATTTTGCGTTTCATTCACATCTGTGTGGGTCTGCCCAGCTGCATCCTTCAGCTGCTTAGAACAGGAAGAGAAGGGGCATTGCCTTCAGTGGGTGTGGCTGAGGGTTAGCATGGAGAAGAGAATCTGTGGGGCCCTTGGCTGGGCTGTAGGGAGAGCTCCTGTATTGTTGTGTGTTTGCCTGTTTGTATGTGTGATCTCTTAGGAAGTCTGGTAGCACACGAGGAAGACTCCCAACCTGTCCCTAAGGCCCTGCCAAGACTCATTCAGTTGTGACTCATGAGGAAGATTGTCATTTTCTGATTCATGAGCACAATGTCCAGTGTAGAGTTCACCTCATATCTTTTTCCTGAAAGCTCACTTTGGGACACTTTTCTCCATCTTTGGAGGAGCAACAACTATGTTTGGAGACTTGACGAACTGAAAAAAAAAAAAATCTCTGCATGTCTTTATAATTTAGTGCACCTTGGTTAGGACGGACCCACAATCTCCTTTGACTTTGATTAATAATCATAGCCTACTAAGATTTCCCTTGTCGAATTTGGCTTTATCGTCTACAAAGGGAGTTCTGTTTTAGTGGGCATGACAGCTTGGACTGTCCAATGGACTGGAACCCATGTCTGTAGCTCTGCTATCTATATATGTCAGGTGCAGAAATTATTATTCATAGGGCTTCTCTGACTTAAATATACTGAACTATTTGAGTAAATCTGAATTGGCCATCACCTCAGACGATGGTCAGGATATGCCCCTTTCCCTCACTTGCATATTATTTGTGAGTAAATATAGATGTTATTTATAAAAAATACACAGGAATAGACTTATGTACTTAGAAATCTGTCAGACAGCTGACTATGAGGTAGGTAAGTTCCTTTGGGTGAAGGCATGGCACATATTTAGAAAGTCTGGAATCCATTTCAAGTATGTTTTCTGGGAAGGTAACCTAGTCCACTCCCACTGATTAGTTTATCAGATTGCTAATAGTTTCCTGGCCAAAACGACATAGTACAAAGCCAAACCGAAACAAAAATGGGTTGAAGCACAGAAAAGTTTTGATGGAGGCAGAGGGGTTAGGGAAGGATATGGAATTCAGGACATTATCTAGGGGCCAGCTTGGGTTGGCCAGCCTCATGGGAAAAGTTTGGTTGGCCCAGGGCACAAAGGGAAGCCCGTGGAGCAGCACATAGAAAGGGATGGAGAAGTGGAGGAAGCAGACAGTAGCAGAAGGAGTGAAAGTCGCGTCCTTCACACTCCTGTGGGGGATTTCAGCTTTGTCCGTGGTTGCAAACTCCAATGTCTGCAAAGGCCAGGATACATACAATTTTTCATGCGGTGAGGCTGTCCTCTAGAGAGTAAATATACCCCTCTAAAGAAGCACCGTTACTTGACCTTAGGCCATGGTTCGTGACAACTACCACATTACCATGGTTACATTGATCCTATTACATATTTCCAGGGAAGCTGGAAATCCACATTTTTGTGCCAGACCGGTTAAGTCTTAAAAGTGTTCTGATCATTGCTGCAAGGCCAAACACCTGCAGGTCAGCTGTTTGTAGCCACTCTATTGTAAATCTCAAAGTGGTGTCCCTGAGAACCACATGCTTTCTTCCATTCGCTCACCAGCAGGAATGTCTCAACTTTAACCATATACCAGTAATGGTGTTTCACTGATACATCCACACCTTCCCACTGGGTTTCCTTTAAGAGAGGGAGTTCCCTGGTATTTTCAGCCTATGGAATCACCAGGCTATTAACAAGGAAAATCTGCATCCAAATTTGGAGCAATCTAAACACCAGTGTAGATGTGTAAGTTGTATGAGTGGTGAGGCTGTGAACTGAACTTCTCTTTCTTAACCCATCACACCTGCCTCTCCACCCCCCCCCCCCGCCCCCCCCACCCCCGCCTCTTCTGGGGAAAATCCCCACCCCCCACAACCCCTTTATTGCATGCCTAGACCTCTTTTATTACTCTTCTAGTTGAATCTCCTGGATTTGAGGTCTGTCTCAGGAGTTACCTTTGGGCCTAGATAATGAGCATTTTGGTAAATATTGACTTGGGATATGACTTTTTGCTCCTGTACTCAGTGTTAATGTCATGATCTCATGTGAGACTAAATGAAAGAGAGAACATGTAATACTTTGCATTTCCTAATGAGAAACGATTGGGTCTCATTACTTGGTCAGAACTTGTGACAGCTATTTTCATTGGGTTCAAAAAGCAGAAATAGTTTGAAACCTGTATACCAATGCAAAGTATTATGAGCTTCATTATGGAATATATAGAAATTATGTACAGTCATGATTTTCCAAGCCTGAGTCATCTACTATTTTTTTTCACAAAGATACAGCAATTGTGTTTTCATCAATATGTTATTAAAATGGTGAGGTTTTAATATTTTTATTTTATTATTTTTTTTTACCTTGCTGGGACTTAATATTTACAGAGCAAAAAGGGGTTAAAGGTTAAATGCCAAAGGTACTAAAAATAAACATCTTGGCCTTACAAGCACATTCTGTAATAATGGTAAACAAATTGTGTCTTGAATTTCAGCCTCACAGTTTATTTTGGCAGAGACAAAAGGTTTTTGGGCATCGTAGCAAGGTATTTTTTTAACCTATCTTTATGACAGCCACACTTGAGCAAAGTAGAACTGTAAGAGTGCTCCCTAAAATCGAAGGATTGGCTTTGACCAGCCCTGGAACTTTGCACTGTACGTCCCAGGGAAGTCAGCCCGCCCTTCTGAGTTGCCACCAGGGAACAATGTCATTGAAGTACGAAGCACCTCTGAGTGGCCATATAAGAAAATCTGTTTGTTTTTTTTTACTTCTTTTTTGACCTAAAACTTTAGTGTTCAGCTTGATCGCCTATCTTACTCATACCAAGTCCCTCTCCGCTGTTTCCAGAAGTTACATTCTGCCCCAAAGAAGAAATTGGCCCTTCTGAAGATGTGAAATATCATACGATAGGCTTTGGAGGACAAAGAGGAGGTGGCTTTTTCCAGGAATAAATACAAGAAACTGCTCTGAAGGGGGCCATGGTCTCTCCCCTGTTTTGAGTTCTGATGTGTTTGTTAAAAGTTCATTCATGGGACTTATAGTGATTCGCTACATTGTAGAAAGTAAAACATACTACATTGTAGAATGCCCAGAAGAGATTTAAAAATTCTATCCTAGGGGCATCTGGCTGGCTGGGTCCCTGGAACATATGACTCTTGATCTCCAGGTTATGAGTTCAAGCCCCATGTTGGGTGTAGAGGTTACTTAAAAAAAAAAAAAATCTTAAAGAATTCTATCCTAAATCCTTTTGCTGGATTTCACAGAAAAGTGTAGATGGGTTGACTTCTGAAGCCTCAGAAGTAGGATTTGACTGAACTGGTGCCAGGATTCATTTTCTGATCCCAATCTAATAAGGCTTTTCCCACCAAACCATAGTGTTGGATTAGGGTCTGTTTCCTTAGAGTCCAGACATGACCGGGTAGTTTTCTTTCTTTCCTTCAGAAAAGCCTACTTGGAGGTGGAAGGTCATTTATTTTTGATTTATTACTGTTTCAATTTTTGAAATAAATTTGGAGGATTCACCTGTAATGTCACTACCCTCATAGTAATTATTTTCATGCTTTTGGGTTCCCTTCTAATCTGTCCAAATGCACACCCTTTTTATGTAGTTGTAATTATGGGCTAAATGTACAATTTGGGCTCTTGTATTTTTCCACCTATTTTATAAAACCTTTTCCTGGTAAGCATATTTATCACATTTTGGTGGTGGTATAGTAATTCCATGTAACCTGCTTACCCAGCCTGTCATAACTGTGCAGAGACTTTGCCTCTAGAGCTATGTACCAGGGAGACCCTCCCTGTCATTAATGAGCTGCTCAACTTCCTGTTGCTTTTGAGACATGTAGACCCCTCTCTAGTGCAGAATGTGAAGCAACACAGGCAGGCTTGGGGGATACTCCAAACTCCTAAGTCCTGCTATGGGTGTTCTCCCTAGTTTATGGCATTGGCACTCAAATGTGTAACACCAGTGGGTGCTCAGGCTTCTGACTGTAACTTGACAAGTATGAATGGTCTTATCAGAGAACGCAGGTAGTTGGAAGTGGGGAGCTTTGAACCCTAAAGTGGAATAGACAACAGCAGTTATGAAAGACGTTATAGCATACATGCTTATTACTAGGTAGGAATCCTTACCAAATATGGCGGCAACCATTGGGAAATCAAAGATAAATTAAGCACTGCCTCTGGGAGGAGCTCATGTCTAATGGAGGAATGGTAACAAACAGCTTTCCTATAGGTGAATTCACTTCTTCCTGCACCACTGATGGTTTTTGTTGCCATTTTATAGGTAAGAAACCAAAGTGTAACAAGGGAAAGAGAACTGTTCAGGGGGCCTACAACTTGTGTGTAAGGAAGCAGGTCTTTTAACTTTATGCTCTTTCACAAGCAATTGAATACATGATTTCTAATTTGAAGTTTCTGAATCCAAGCATCCATATATTGCTTAATCATTTCACCTACTTTTGAAGGAAGACAAGGTTGATTAAAAAATAATCTGTTTTAGTTAATTTTACTCAATAGTGCCAGGGTGGGATAATTTAGACCTAAGAACATTGTCTGTCATGGGTAGTAAGGATCTTGGCTTTAATTTCCTTGTTTTGGGGACTTTGCATATCATAAAGTTTGGGTACTGGGTGATATCACACTGGGAATAAGGGTAAAATAAAAGTCATGCTAGAAAATGCTCTGATCTCAATTAGGTTAAAAAAGTAGAAAATAAGGGAAACAAGATAACCACAAGAAACCTAGCCCATTAGTCCTCCTACATGAAAGAAAACAAATAAAAAATTAGGACCACATCATTAGTGGCTTAGTAATTTAATCGGCGTGACCAGCATTTGATGTCGACAGCAACTTAGCATAGTATTTTTTGGTAACAGAATGATGTAGATAGACATTGTCATTGTCTGATTGTAGGAATTTTCAGCAACAACAACAAAAATAAGGTTGCTTTTAGTGCCCCAAGTAGATGCAGACCTTTGTTATAGAAAATTTTGAATTTAAATGTAGAAGCATCTATTAAGCTATTTTAGAGTATGAATAAAGATGGCTTCCTCAAGACTTGGGAACGCTTGAATACAGAAATATGTGTACAAAATCGTAACAATTCAACTTACCCCCATCAGCTTGTCAAACAGAGACTCCTATTATTTGGGGGGTATCCTGAGGTCCTCTGAAAATATGTTGGAATCTATCGACCTGTGTCCCAACAGTGTTTGTAATAGTAAAAACAAAAACAAACCAGAACAATCTAAATGTCTGTTAGTAGAGAAATGCCTAAATACACGCAACTTATTGGTAACCAAGTATCAGTATGGATAGATCTCACAAAAGTAGTGTTTGGTGAAGAAGCAAGTTGTAGAAAGATACATATAATAAAAACTAAGAAAAATTAAAAAAAAAACTACACACAGTATATTGTTTGGGGATATGTATTCATACATATATATTTATGCATATATTCTTTTAAAAATACAAATCAGTGGACTGGAAAGATACCAAATTCAATCTGCTAAAGAGGGAAGGAGGGGCAGGCCTGGCTGGGTCAGTTGGTGGAGCGTCCGACTCTTGATCCCAAGGTTGTGAGTTTGAGCCTCACCTTTGGCTTAGAGATCACTTAAAAAAATAAATAAATAAGAGGCATGGAGAAAAGGGAGAAGACTGGGGTCAGTTGACTAATTTTAACACTTGGTAGTGTTTCATTTACTTTATAGATTAGAAAATCCAAAGCAAATATAATAAAATAGTATCATTAATTCTGGCCAGTGTGTGTACATACATATTTATTTTATTCTCCATACTTTTAACGTCTTTTTCCAATTAAGAAGAAAAAACACATAAACAGACAATTCTTCATATAATCTTAGGAAGTTCATAAACCTCTGAAGCCCATACGATTTCATTCCAAGGGTTATAGCAAACGTTGTGTTGAGATGAATATTAAGGTGTATGGTCAGTTGTGGATCTTTGCCTGATTATTCTGATGACAGTTGACATACAATCAAATCATTAGTAAGTCTCATTGAGTGTTATGTAAAAGAGTCATTAGGGATTGCATCCCAGGATGTTCAGTGTATTAGTCACCTTTTCTTGCCCTATTGTGTCTGCTGGCTTTTAGTATAATAAACCACCCCAGACGTGGTGGTTTAAGTAATAAACGTTTATTATTTCTCATGATTTTGTGAATTGGCTGGGCAGTTGTGGGCTGAGTGGACTGGCTCCTCAGATCCCTGTGGTCAGCTGGTGGCTTGGCTAGGGATAGATGATCTGGGATGTCCTCACTCCCATGTCAGATAGCTGGCACAATTTCAGTTGGGGCAGTGGAGATGACTTTGCCGTATTATCTCTTGTCACAACAGGCTAGTCCTGGCTTATTTACATAGCAGCAGTCACAGGGTTCCCAAGAACAGCGAAAGAGAAAGCAAGCCCAGCACACACATTTTGTTAAACCTCTGCTTGCATCATGCTTGCTCTTGTCCCCCTGGCCAAAGCAAGTCGCGTGGCCAAAGCCCAGAGTCAGTGTGGGAGCGGACTCCCCGAGGGCCGAGCTACGGGTCCCCAGCGTCAACCTTTTCTTTCAGCTTGCGGTAATTGGGTGGATACCCTGAGGCAGGAATAGATTCAGTGGCAGCTTCCGTTTTTCCCTGGCTGACCCTCTGAACCTCTGTGTTCGACAGAAGCCCCCGTGTCTATTATACATCCACTGCTCTTTTCCCAAAGCAATTCCCAAAGGAAATGGGATGGCAGTTCTTTTGCATTGTGGGCACTCAGGATGATCTTCAAAATTGCTGGTTTTTTGTTGGAGAAAAAAGGAAAAGCAGAAACTAACAGCCAGAAGAAAAGTAGTGTTCTATCTGTTAAAGGGAGCTTTGCGACAGTACCAAGTGTTTTACAAATAAGTCCAAACTGAGAGTGCAGTGGATCCTGCCAAACCAGACTGGGCTGGATGGCCTGTTGGACATGAGGGTGGAATAATCCTGTTGGGAACAGGTGGGGACAGTACTGCTCACTGCCTGATTCTGCCTTTCCAGCCAACCCTGAGCCATGATGTGGACAAAGCCTTTCTTCACACACACAAAAATACTTGTTTGTCTTGGTTGAAAGTCCTATCTTTTGGATTATTCCCCAAACAACCCCATGTCCATTCCATATTCTGTGAGCCACAGACTGTGTGCTATCTGTGGGCTCCTCAACAAGATGTGAATTGAGGACGAACTTAGCTTTAAACACAGTTCTCAAAAATGCATTAACCCATGGGTCTTTCACTTTGACTTCCTCTCTTTCTCCCTCTCTCTTTTTAAATGGAAAAATTTGAACTGCACAAATGGGGAGAAAACTTATTCCCCAGCTTCAACAGTTGACAATTCATGGCCCAGCTTGTTTTCTCTATTTTGTTAATGGGGTGTATCAATCACATTGATTAACTTGTTGACATTGAGTCATCCCTGAATCCCTGGAATAAATCCCACTTGATCTTGGTGTACGACCCTTTTGATGTATTCTTGAATTTGGTTCGCTAGTGTTTTGTTGAGGATTTTTGCATCTATGTTCACCAGGGATATTGGCCTGTAATTTTCTGGTAGTGTTCTTGTCTGGTTTTGGTATCAGGGTAATTCTGGTCTTGTAAAATGAGTTTGGAAGGGTTCTTTACTCTTCTTTTTTTGAGTTTGAGAATGAGCATTAATGCTTCTTTAAATATTTGGTAGAACTTACCAGTGAAGTCATCTGGTCCTAGACTTATCTTTGTTAGGATGTTTTTGATTACTTATTTAATCTCCTTACTAATAATTTAGATTTTCTATTTCTTCCTGATTTGGTGTTGGTAAGTTGTAAGTTTCTAGGAATTTATCTATTTCTTCTAGATTATCTAACTTATTGGCATGTAGTTGTTCCAATCCTTTCTGTATTCTCACCTTCCTTTGGTTTTTTTGTTTATTTTTAAAATGTTTACTTATTTTGAGAGAGAAAGAGAGAGACAGACAGACAGGGCATGAGCAGGGGAGGGGCAGAGAGGGAAACACAGAATCCAAAGCAGGCTCCAGGCTCTGAGCTCTCAGCGCAGAGCCCGATGCAAGGTTCAAACTCATGAACCATGATGTCATGACCTGAGCTGAAGTCGGACGCTCAACCTACTGAGCCATCCAGGCACCCCTCCCTTGGTTTATTTTGGAACAAATCTTAGATGTCATTTTATCCTATCTCTGTATTAGGTTGGCTTTTACATAAGCTAAACTCAGCTCTTGGCACTAACTACTCTTTTGGTCTCCCTTTGACTTTTAACAGTAGAGACTGTTTTACAGAATGATGTAGACATCTCCAGTCACTGGGCATTCTTCTTGATACTTGTCCTGGTCCCATATCTAGGTATACATTGTCTTGGTATGTAGGACAGTGGTGGCTCCCCACTCTACATTCCTAGCCATACTCAGTCAGGCACTTCCTTTAGGTAGGATTGGTAGAACCAGCTTGTGGTTATTGGTCTCTTCATTCCTTCTTACACAAGCCTGCATCACGGTGATGGCTCTACAAATAATACTTGTTTCTTCCAATGATCAGATGCATTTAAATGTAGACTGTCAGGGTGCCTGGGTGGCTTAGTCAATTAAGTGTCCAACTTCAGCTCCGGTCATGAGCTCACGGTTTGTGGGTTCTAGCCGTGCATCAGGCTCTGTGCTGACAGCTCTGAGCCTGGAACCTGCTTCTGATTCTGAGTCTCCCTCTCTCTCTGTCCCTCCCCTGGTCACACTCTGTCTTTCTCTGTCTCTCAAAAATAAATAAATGTAAAAATAAGTAAGTAAGTAAGTAAGTAAATAAATAAATAAATAAATAAATAAATAAATGTAGAATGTCAGGATAAGTAATATCCTGGAGACTACTTGGGGATTTCTATGAAGTTGTTTGCTAAAGTTTGTGTCTGTGTTCATATGTGCATTTTTTCCAAGGAAGAAGATTCATAAATCCCCAAAGTGGTCCATGGCTTCCCCAGATGACCCTCGAGGGTCCAAAGAATTTAAATAGCCTGACCAAGGTCACTTGGCAAATTAATAGAAGAGGTGGCCTTAGAATTACAAGTCTTTTGACCCACAGTCCAGGCATCTTGGTCCTAAATCTGCTTTTACTAGAAAAGTTTAAAAATCAAACATAACAGGGGCGCCTGGGTGGCTCAGTCGGTTGAATGTACGACTTCAGCTCAGGTCGTGATCTCACGCTTTGTGAGTTTGAGCCCCACCTCAGGCTCTGTGCTGACAGCTCAGAGCCTGGAGCCTGCTTTGGGTTCTCTGTCTCCCTCTCTTTCTGCCCCTCCCCTGCTCACACTGTATCTCTCTCTCAAAAAATAAATAAACATTAAAAAAAATAATAAAAAATAATTAAAAAAAAGAAAATCAAACATAATAAAGCACTAGGGAGAAAGGAGGTGGAAAGTGGTAAGTTAAATTTTTTTGTAAGATTCCCATGGAACTAAACCAATTTAAGTTACCATTACCATTACCAATGAAGTAATGGTAGGTATTATCTGTTGGAAACTAACTTAATTTTTCAGAATAATAATAAAGCATGAAAACAGAGTCACAGTGTTGGCCTCGTATTTATTATGTTTTTAAATTCTCCATTGATCACAAAGAGAAGTCTGTACCTCTAGTACAGACTTCAAATATAAATCAAGGACCTAAGGTTTTGACTTTAAGTAAATAATTGAAAGCTCATTATTTTCCTGGTAGGGATTTATTATTATTAATTCTAAAATTAATATTTATTAATTGAGGGTACATAATGAGAAGGAAATTACTGGACTCCAACCACTGGACTCTGTGCTCTGTGCTCTGTTTCTATCATCTAGGATTAAGGCTTGGGGTGTAGAAAAAAAAAAAAAGGAAGTCGGATAACCTCTTCCTTCTAGCTCTTTCTTTCCCCTGCCTCTAAGCTCCCCCTGCATCCTCCATCTGTCTAGCATCCTGTTCTTTCCTCCTAAGGTTCTTGCCCTTCTAGATGGGGGAGCGATGAGGAGGAGGGTTGGAGAATGCAGGAAACATAGTTTGCACTTGCTCAGAAGTGAGACACATAATTAAGTCCACCACAGGAAGGGCAACTCGCTCCTCCCACCTCGGTCGGATCCCTCTTTCTCATCCTGGGTGGAGCCTGCCTAGCACAGCCTCTCCAGTGACTGTGGAGTGCCAATGTGCCCAGCATTGTCTGGTCTACGGAGACAATAGACACTGTCATCATTGTTTGGGGCAATGAATCAGTCTTCAGTTTGCAGGAGCAGTTGTATGTAGGTGTCAGGTGGCAAAGGTGTATTTTATGTAATCTAAATATAAGATGTAGCTAACTGAAAGATTCCATCGGTTGCCGAGTCCCATGGATTCGACTTCTGCAGTGTGGCTTCAGTTTACCTTTTCGCTTTGCCTCTCACCTGGATCTCCTGGCCATGTCTAACTACCCGCTGTGCCTCTTACGGGCAGATGTTTAGCTACAGTCAATCCCCATGGTCTAATTCTCCTTTTAGGCCAGTCCTAATTCCACCTTCTTGAGTCTCAGAGTTGGAAGTTATCTTCAGAAAACCCATGGCTGTCGGTCTGCAGAGATTCCATGATTCGTTATGCGCGTTTAATCTTCTCTTCTGGTCAGTTACTTTTCAGGGAGAGCCCTTGTTTGTCTTTGTACCCCACCTCATTTTGTGATTTGTCCTGCTAGGTATACAGTGCTATTTTTATTTTTATTTATTTATCTCTTAAAAAATTTGTTTAATGTTTATTTATATTTGAGAGAGAGAGAGAGAGAGAGACAGAGAAAAAGAGAGAAAGAGAGAGAGAGAGAGAGAGAGGCAGAACTTGAGCAGGGGAGGAGCAGAGTGATGTAGACAGAATCTGAAGCAGGCTCCAGGCTCTGAGCTGTGAGCTGTCAGCACAGAGCATGACGTGGGGCTCAAACCCATAAGCAGTGAGATCATGAAACCCATAAACAGTGAGATCATGACCTGAGCTGAAGTTGGAAGCTTAACCTACTGAGCCACCCAGCCACCCCTATAGTTCTATTTTTTTTTTTAACGTTTATTTATTTTTGAGACAGAGAGAGACAGAGCATGAACGGGGGAGGGTCAGAGAGAGAGAGAGACACAGAATCTGAAACAGTCTCCAGGCTCTGAGCTGTCAGCACAAAGCCCGACGCGTGGCTCGAACTCACGGACCGCAAGATCATGACCTGAGCTGAAGTCAGACGCTTAACCGGCTGAGCCACCCAGGCCCCCCCTATAGTTCTATTTTTAAACGTATTGGGGGAAAATGCTTGCGTTTCCTTCTGCAGTGTGTGACTACAGTCTTTAAAACACACCGGTTTTAAAGACTTGATCTTTACTTGGAGTAGACAGAGGGCAGAACTGCCCACACAGTGCAGCACTCCCCAAGTCCACACCAGTAAACTGCTGCTCTTGGTGACTCAGCTAATGGAGTGAAACAGGGAGGGGTGAATCAGGGAAAGCGCCCCATGATTCAAATGTCACCGGAGCCTTTGATTTTAGTGGGGATGATGCAGTTGTCTGATGTGGGTGTCACCCCTCACTTCATTCAGCTCGCCTCTGGAGGGAGAGAAGAAGAATAAAGATACTTAAAAGGGCACCTGAAAGCCAAGCCACTCATTCACCGAAGGCAGGAGAATCAGTCTGCCCACGGGTACCTGTCCTCACTCGCCAGCCAGCTATATAATGTTGAAACCAGGGCAGACACCCTTCTGCCCCTGCTGTTTCCGAATCTGTGAAGAAAGACAGCGCTCCCAGAAACTGGAATCTATTGTATCCATTGCCAGTGATCTTTGCTAGTATTGGGGTTTCAGGAGATACAGATACAGATGGCAGAGATACAGATGGAAGAAGGGACTGAAAGAATCGAAAATGGGATTTTGAAGCAGACAGTATGCTTTTTTAATTGTGGTTTTGGAGGACAGGTTGACTTCAGATGTTTAAAATTCACAGGTAATCCAAATACTGGTAAATTCAGACTGTCCTCATGAGATCTGTGTGCGGGACCTCCACACCTAACAGAGTGGGCAGATTTGTACTTTTTGAGCTTTTTGGAGTATGTTTTCCACACTCAGCTCCAGGTGGAAGGGATAAAGTATTCTAAGCTCTCCAGAGTGTGAAAGCAACGGCCTCCAAAGTGAGGCAGGAGGAAACTGACGTCCAGGTGACTGGTGGAGTCTGGAAAGATATGTATGATCACCAGTTAGAACATTTTGAATGATATTTTGAGTGGCTTGTACACCAGGCATGGCAGAGTTGAGACAGGCCAGGTCAGTTGGGGCCCTCCTGCTAATGGGAGGTTTGGAGTGATATTAATTCATTAAATATTTGTTTATTGTTCTCTCCTGCTAGGCTGTAAACTCCTTAAGGGGGATACAGAGTCACATTCGTTTTTGAGTTTCCATCACCTGGTGAAATGTCTGGCACGTGGTAGAATCAGCAACTTTGTGGAATTGAGCCCAACTGTTCCCCCACTAGACCAAAAATGCATGGAGAGCTGAAGACCTTTCACTGCAACTCTGCAGTGATGTTGTAGCCTCCAACAGAAGAGTGATTGATGAGAGCTGGTGGATTAACCTAGACAGTTAACTAACTGTAAACTGGAAATGTTTTCCAAAGATAAAAATAGCCCCCTCAGATAAATCCAGTAGAGCTTCCTTTTGAGTGTTCTTTTAATAGAACAGGATATTAGCAACTCTCGAGCTCAGCTCCTGGAAGGCAGAGACTGGAGGGAAGCTGGTGGGCTGGAATGGCTTCTGTATAGGACTCTCTCACTCTGTTGATTACAACCCTTCTACCGTTGAGACCGGGAGAGGTTCTGGGATTGCCCAAGGCCACACAACCAGTCCCAGCTTGTCCCCTCCAGGAGTAATGCTGCTCTTTCCAAGCAGACAAGGAAACAACATTCACCCAGGCCCCCTGATGAAAGTTCCCAACTGCAGGGGCGCCTGGGTGGCTCAGTTGGTTAAGTGTCCAACTTCGGCTCGGGATGTGATCTTGCGTTTCATGGGTTCGAGCCCCACGTTGGGCTCTGTACTGACAGCTCGGAGTCTCGAGCTTGCTTCAGAATCTGTCTCTCTCCTCTCTCTGCCCCTTCCCTGCTCATGCTCGCTCTCTGTCTCTCAAAAATAAATAAACATTAAAAAAAATTTTTTTTTAAGTTCCCAACTGTAAAGGGAAGCATTCTCAATCAGGTGTAACCCGTGACCTCGCTCTCAGGCTTTTCACTGCTGGAGGTTGTGCCAGGCTGTGGCCTATCACTACCAGATAGGATAAGAAGGTTTTCCTCATTCAGCTATGTGGACCATCAGAATGTAAAATTACCTGACCAAGTTTAGATCTGTTCTGGTTTAAAGAGAATTCGCTGCCTTTGTTTTTCCTTAGCGAACTAACAACTCACCTGCCCAACTGGGATCTCAGTTTTGCCCTCTTCCCAAGGCCAGTTTGTCTCCAAAGAGACATGCTAATGGCTTAATTGTTTTGTTTATTCTGCTCCTCATAAATTCTGGTAGCTTCTTTTGCATTAAGAGTAGAACTTTTTTTTGAGTGTCTTGGCATTTCCTTTTGTTTTGAATGGCTCTTAACGTTTGCTCCTAAATGCTTTTTTGAAAGGTTGGTTAGCTCTTAGTGATAGGTGTGGCTTTCTCTAAATAGGAGGTTTTTCTGGGTGTGGAATGGAGAAAGTGAAAAGGGAGGGATTTTAGAAAGAAATCCTATGCACTATATGACAAACAGATCATTTTGGAGCCTGATATTTATGCACTTATGTTCGCTTGGCTCACATACTTGAGTTTTGGGGGTTAAAAGATTAATGCATGCAAAGGAATGTTGATATTTAGCCTGACAAAAACTGTGCATTTACAGAGCTGTGGTTTGCTTTTCAAAATGTAGAAATGTAGAGGTTTACTTCTTCACCTCTGACAAAGAATTTCAAGTATGAGAGTCTTCTGGCTCATGTAGTAAATGCATTTTTATAAGTTTCATGTAAATGACACATTCTGGATCAAGAAACTTGATAATGCACTAGGAGAATAATTCTCAATGCAGGGTGGAATCTGACTTTGGTGAAGGGAAGACTCTTGCAAGGGAAGGTTGAAGAAGGTTAAATACACTGAGGTTGGTTAAATCGGGTATCCTGGCCCCTTGGAATAGAAATACTTTCTCTCCTACCAAGTGGAGTTTGGAAATTTCAGAGCTGGGAAATAATGTATTAGATTTTGATGTGCTAAATCACTTGAACAAGTAATGAAACTAATATTATACTATAACTTAACTAACTGGAATTTAAATAAAAAACTTACAAAAATAAATCATTCAGACAAGTACATGATCACGCTATTTTTGGATGTGTCTGTAATTATGCAGGGTTACATGATGATAAAATTTTCAGTGGCTTTTCCAGTTTCTGAAGGTATTCTATCCTTTGCATTCTCAGTCAGTCCGCCTGGAGACCTTAGTTTTTTTGTGGGAGTATGGGTCTATAAATTTAACAGCTTTTCACACCCCCCAAGAGAAGAGAAATCTGCTATTGGAATGAACAATTACTGGGGTGTCTGGGTGGCTAAGCTGGTTAAGTGACTGCCTTTAGCTCAGGTCATGATCTCATGGTTCATGGGTTCAAGCCCCACATCAGGTTCTCTGCTGTCAGCACAGAGCCCTCTTCGGATCCCCTGTCCCACTGTGTCTGTGCCCCTGACCCACTTGCGTGCTCTCTCTCTCTCTCTCTCTCAAAAGTAAATTAAAATAAACTAAAAAAAAAAAAAAAAAAAAGAATGAGCAGTTACTGAGGACCCACTCCGTATTGCTCTGCTTTTGTACCTCCTTTGAGGTAGGTATTCGTTTTCCGCCTACGGACGAGGAAACAAAATACCATCTGAAAAGTGGCAGAGGATGGATTTAAATTCAGCATCATCTGAATCTGCTGTGGAGAGGAGCTGTCTATTCCTAGACACGTGCACATTCAAGTTGTGGGGTCTATGGGCCAGCAGCATGGGCACCAACTGGGCTGTTGAAAGAACTGCAGAACTTCAGGCCCCACCCCAGACCTCCTGATTCTGAGTCTTCATTTAAATGAGACCCCAGGTGAGAAAGCACTAGTGCATAGGAAACCTGTGGTCTAAGCACGGTGACATGACTCGAAACAGGTGTCCAGTGGAAGCCTGGTGTTGTCCTCCAGGATGCCGTCTTACAAGGACAGGGATGTAAACAGTCAATCATCTCTTATCTTGCTGAAGCAGAAGTGACATGGCAATGCTCAGGAGCGGGGTGGACGGAAAGTTTTCTCCATCTGAGGCAGTTCTGGAGTCAGACGCCTGGAATCAGGGGCTGCCTACAGCGTGATTGGAAAGCCCTCCACCCAGAATGACTCCTCCCAGGCTCCTGTCAATGCCGAGCTTTGCCATTACCGGTTGCTCTGAGCTGCTGCATCATTCTTGATAAAATGTTGGTTGGTTAATAACATCTCGCTGTAAACTAATCTATCAAACCTTCTAAAGGTGCCCAAGAACAGATTCTGTCAGGCTGGAGAGAGAGAGAGAGAGAGAGAGAGAGAGAGAGAGAGAGAGAGAGAGAGAGATCCAGACTCGGGAATATCAATAGCGAAGAGTCCAGCCTCCAGAACCCTTCCAACCCTGGGGCTACAGAAAGTGTCCTTTGCCTTCTCTTCCTAATTCGTACAGCTTGACTGGAGACATCAGGGGCCTTTTCTGTCCCTCTCCTCCTTTCAGGACTCCTGCTGGTCCCAAACCTTGTGAAGGTGTCCTCCTTTGCTCAGCTGTCATCCTGGTTTGAATCTGCCTTGTCTTACGCTTGGACCATCACAAGGGTTGCCTAAGTGATCTTCCCTGTCTTCCCCCTTTAATTTACAGAAAGAGCAGTGCCAGAATCATTTTCCTGGTCATACGGCTTTACACCTGTCACTCTTACTCAAAAAACTCTCAGCTCTTACAGAAAAGAGGCTAAAGGCCAAAATGTGGATCCGTCTCAACTCTATTCCAGGCTGCCCCTGTCCAACTTTTATTTTCCAGTAGTCCTTCTGGAATATGTAAACTCCATGGGCAGCCTGAATGCCTTGTCCCTGCTATTAGCTCCTAGCATAGTGCCTGCACACCATAGGTTTTCAATAAATATTGATTGAACGGATGAATGCACAAGCTGATTCTCATGTTTTATAGTCTGGCTAGAATTCACTCCTTGGTCACGCTGTTCTTAATGACTGGCCTTCCATTCCCTTTCTTGCCATTTATCAGAATCCTCTGAGGCCCACATAAAGGCTCATTTCCTGGAAACTTTTGATTTAGCTCACTGAGTTCATTTCTTCTTCAAATCGTAACCCTTGTCATGGAGTTATTTGTTTGGTGCTCAATTATATGTAATCTCACATTGCTATCTGTGTGTGAGTCACACTGTATAGATAGACTCTAAACCCCCTGAGGTCAGAAACAATTTGCATTTCTTTATACTTTTCAGAGTTTATCCTCTTTCCCTTTGGCCTTTTCTCATTTTCCTGCCTCCCCTCCTTGTTCCCAGGTCATTGGCTGCTCTTTGACCACACTTGTGTTGGGTATTCCGCTTGGTTGTGGATCAGGCACCCCTCCCCCCTGGAATGTGTGTGTGGTCCCTGGGGACAGGTACTGCGTCACCTGGTTTCTCCCTGTGTGAATGATGGATGCTTCAAGCTTTGTCCTTCTGAATTTTCTGTCCCTCCTTTTCGTTCCGCCCAGTTCCTGGAACTCCCGTTTTTCCACTAATACAAATACGATCATAGTGAGTAAAAGTCAGTGCCCTTGTGACTCAGTGTATTTTCCAGCTACAGTGTGAAGGTGTCTTAGAAGCCACCGGAGACATTAGTAGTGGATCTGTTTCACTCTGAGGGGGAGGCAGGAGCCTGCCTGGGGATCAGGAAAGAGGTTTGTTTCCCCTTACGTTACCTGGAACAAAGTAGAACAAATTATTTAGCTCTGTACTTCAATTTCATTTTTGGAAAAAAGGAAGTAAGAGTGGTTTGCATTCTTTTTTCTAGTAGGTGCTGCATTGAGTATCAATAAGAACATAAAGCGCTTTGAGTCCAGTCCTTGTGACATGCACAGCGCCATAGCCCTACCCCGGCTGAAGCTCTCTACTACATGCCCCTCCTTTCTGGCTCTTCTGCCTCCCCCCAAAGCTGGAGGCGACTATTCCTAGTACATTAGCATTTTTCTTTTTTCTTTTTTTGTTTATTTATTGATTTCAAGGGAGACAGCAGGAGTGAGGGAAAGGCAGAGAGAGAGGAAGATGGAGAATCCCAGGCAGGCTCTGCACTAGCAGTGTAGAGCCTGATGGGGGGCTCGAACCAAGGAAACCTTGAGATCGTGACCTGAGCTGAAACCAAGAGTTGGATGCCTAACTGACCAAGCCACCCAGGCTCCCCGCATTAGCATTTTTCTAGTAAACTTGTGCAGTCTGGCTTACTAAACTTTACGGAAGTTATTGCCAGTCTTTTCTTTGAAGGAGTTTCATGTTACCTGATAAGGAAATACATCAAAATTGGAATCAATTGAGTAAGGTTAGAAATGCGTGGATGGAACTAGAGGTTATTGTGCTAAGCGAAATTAGTCAGAGAAAGACAAATATCATATGACTTCACTCATATGAGGACTTTAAGATAAAAAACAGATGAACATAATATAAAAACAGGGAAGAGGACAAACCATAAGAGACTCTTAAATATGGAGAATAACAGAAGGTTACTGGAGGGGTTGTGGGGTGGGATGGGGTAAATGGGCTAGGGGCATTAAGGAACCTACTCCTGAAATCATTGCACCATATGCCAACTAACTTGGATGTAAATTAAAAAATAAATAAAAACCCTGAGAGGATTTAAAAAAAAAAAAAAAAAGAAGTGTTTCAAGAAAAGAGACACATCTCTGCTTGACCTGCTCAGCTTCTAATTTTCACATCTTACTAGCTTGGGGAGGGATGAATGGCAGAGAAGAGAAATCACAGGATGAAATGAGTCAGTAATGAATTCATTGAATTTGGGCAGGGTAGCTTGCCTATTTGAAAAATTCTTGGCAAAATTTCTCATCACCCTCCTCCATAATTGGCTGGGTATTTTAAAGAAGACTTATTGCATTTGAATTTTCTGAACAGAGAGAGTTCAGCTCAGCCTTTTGTATATGGTAGGTTGTTCAAAGTGCATTACTGGAAGTGGGGAAAGACACCCTTTTTTTCTTTATTCCTGGGCTGGAGGAGGGAAAGCCTGGTATAGAAGCACCCTAAACTCATGATTATATCCTTTTCATAAACATGACAGAATCTTCTGTTAGAAAATTATAACTGCAAGTAGAAATAATGAAAGAGCCATATATACATACTTAGATGTTCACTTGAGAAGTTATGGTGGAAAATAATTAATTACTAGCCAAAATAAGGTTTCTAATGATCCTTCTCCCCCCCCCCCCCCCCCAGCCTGGGTGCCCCCACTCCGTGCCCAAGTCTTACCTACACTCAACAAAATCCCATCCCCTGAAGCCTTCTCAGACAGACCCCTTCCACTTCCATGTGTCCATGGCACGTGTTTAAATCGTCTTCCCCTCACACATCATGGTCTACCTGGTGTTAGAATACTCAGGGTTCTGTGTCTCACTAAGATGTGGAACTCTGGAAAGCAGGGGTTGTTTTTGGACATTAGCCAGTGGCCTCCATCTAGTTTAGAAGCACCTGTGGACCTTTTAAAAATGTCAATCCCTGGGGGTGCTTGGGTGGCTCGGTCGGTTAAGTGTTGGGCTCTTGATTTTGGCTCAGGTCGTGATCCCAGGGTTGTGGGATCAAGCTCACATTGGGCTCCGTGCTGAGCATTGAGGCTGCTTGGGATTCTCTCTCTCTCCCTGCCTCTGCCCTTCTCCCCTGCTCGCTCGCTCTCTCTCTCTCTCTCTCTCTCTCTCTCACACACACACACACACACACACACACACACACACAAAGTCAATCCTTGGACTCCATCCTAGACCAGTTGAAATCAGAGTTCCTGGGATGCCCTCAACTGTCTTCTTACCTTTCAAAGTTTCCTGGGTGATTCCTAAAACAAGCCAGGGTGTGATTCAGTGTTAGTAGAAGATATTTAAGTATTGTTGACTCTGCCATAATTTGGTGCAACATCAAATTCAAACCAATCAGGAGATGTATTTGCCATGCTGCAGCAAACCACTGAACTTACAGGAGATTTTTTTTTTTTGGCGAGAGAATGGAGGGAAGGGATGGGTAGTATATTTGTTTAATGACTCTGACTTCTGTAAAAGGGAGACTAGTTCTCAGGGAACCTTATAAAAGAGGAACCTCTGTGTGAACAACACTTGGCATGACCCTGGCAGCCTTCTGCCTCTTCCCCACTGTGGTCATGTACCCTTGAGCAGAGACCTCCAGAACATGGCAGGGTATCAGGAGAGATGGTTTTCAGTAGGTTTGGGATGAGGTTCAGGCATCTGTTTTTCACAAGGGTTCCAGATGATTCCTGAGAGCTTGAGAACCACTGTTCTATAGGACCGTGGAACTGAAAACAATGTGGGTGTTGTATCATAAGCACTGGGTCTTTTTTGGGAGGTGGAGGGGTTGGTTTTTCTTACCCCCAAATTGCACAATCATATACATATTTTCTCTAGAACTTTTGTGTAGTTTTATTTTTTTTAAGTTTATATCTATCTATCTATCTATCTATCTATCTATCTATCTAATAATCTCTGCACCCAACATGGGGCTCGAACTCATGACCCTGAGATCAAGAGTCATGTGCTCCTCTGACTGAGTCAGCCAGGCGCCCTTAGAACTTTTATGTAGTTTTTAAGTTTAGCTTCTTACATGATCTGACATTTACTTTTCTGGTGTGAGAGACTATACCCCATAGATCCTTTTCCAAATGGATATTTAAATAATGATTCTAAAAATAATTTATTAAAGAACACATTCTTCATCTTCTTTTTTTTCCCATTTTTTAATGTTTATTTATTTTTGAGAGAGAAAGAGAGAGAGAGAGAGAGAGAGTGTGTGCAGGGGAGGGGCAGAGAGAAATGGAGAGAGAGAGAATCCCAAGCAGGCTCTGTGCCGACAGTGACGAGCCTGACCCAGGGCTCAAACTCAGGAACCATGAGCTGAAATCAAGAGTTGGGCACTTAGCCAACTGAACCACCCAGGTGCCCCTGTGTTTTCTTTTCTTGATTAAAAAAAAAAAAAAAAAGAAAAGCAAACAATTTCTCTCAAATGTCCTAACGTATTTTGTGTAGGTCCGTTTCTCCATTACTGAAACAGCTTGGACCATCAGGTCCTCATTCTGAAGACTCACGGCGGCCGTGTGGCCCATGACTTGCAGAAGCAAAAGGTGGACCAAATGCTTTGGTAGCAGGACACACCCTGCAGCTGTGCTTCTGAATAGATCCCTGATAGTGGCCAGATGTTCAGGGACGCATCTCTTCCTACAGGTCAAGAAAGCATAGTTAAAAGTGAAAAGAAGACAGAAGTGTTTTAGTCGTATTTAGAAGAATGAGGGATTCAGAAATGGGAGTCAGGCTTTTTGGAATCTCAGTAGGAAAACAAAAGAATGATTCCAGGAATCAAATAATTCTAAGAACTAATTATATAAAACATTTTGCAAACCATAAAGTGATATTCAAATATATTAGGAAGTACTAACTCCATGTGTTCTGGCTACATTTGAAAGACTTCCAGAAAATAAACAATGTCATTGCTGAGTAAAACTTGGTCCGTCGACCCTAGGATTCTTGTTGTGGCTTAAAGGAAGTTTTACGGGAAAGCAGAGGAAACTGTAAAATAACACTTTAATTCAGGTACCTGTGTATAGCATGAACAACACCTAGAAAGCCTTCGGGATTCTGGTAATTGGTTGAATGTGCTATCTATTCTAAGTGTGCAGGCTAAATACCTATTCATTCCCCAAGTGAGGACATGGGATAATAATGTTCCATTATTAGCAATTAATTAATGATGTCCTATTCCTGGTACCTCTCTCTTTGCATTTCCCTGTCTTTCCTCAGTCATCTTGTGTCACAGGGAATGCAAAAAGTAGTTGGCCAATTCTGTTTTCTGGCATTAAGATAAAAGCCAAGTTAAAGACAAATGCTTAATCGTTGGGTAATAACAGCTAGTGAATTGAGAGTTTCCTGTACAAAGGGATAAGTAGTCTGGATACCCAAGACATCAAATTACTCTTCTCATTTTCATATTTTCACATTATGTTCTGCCATGTGAAATAAGTAGATGTGAGATTTTTTTGGAATGTTCTAGTGGTTACAGGTTGGAGACGGTTGAGATGCCCTTTCCCTGGTCAGTCGGCTAGGTGGTCATCATCCCCAACCCTCCTGAGAGCCCGAAGAGACAGTCCAGGTGGGAGTGGGATATGACTTGAGGAGCAGAGTTGGCTCAGTATCTTGTGGAATGATCTTAGCGGGAGGTGGTCTGAAACCACAGAGGAAACAACTCTTTGTGTACAACTTCCCACTTTATACTTTAGCAGACAGTGTGCCTTCATGGACTGATAGCGTAATCCTCTGTGACCAACGGGTTGAAAAAGAAAGTTTGCTGGACACAAACTGGGAGTCAGGAAAGTACTGCTTGCCGAGTAAGGCATTTAGACTCCTCTTTGAAGCAAAAAGAAAGTCTTAACACTGACCTAGTTTAAGGGGTTATTGTTACTTGGGGGGGAAAAATCCTGTTCATGAAAATAGAAACTTGGACAGAAATAAAAGAGGCTACCAAATTCCTAAGTCATCTATTAATTTTTTTTCAAACTTAATTGCATTTTCTTGGCCTCACAGTGCAATTGTTGCTATGGGCCCACTTTAGTTACACCTAGTAGCTGAATCTGCAAATACCACAAAGCTTTACTTCCATCAGAAGGATTTCATTTGATTAATTTACACTCTTGGGTGACATTTCTTAGTTGTGTAGGAGGGAAAAAACTAGCTTAATTTAACCACATTAGCCACATCATGGATGGGGAAATGTAGGGAGTGTGTAAGTGATTTATTTGCCTTATTACTTAAGTGAAGATGTTTCTGGCTTAGGTTTTTACCTTGTCCTTTAAGAGCTTTACGAGCAAGATATTTTAGGCTATGGTAGTTTGAATGTTCTTTTAACTCCGGCACTGCAGGCTAAGGCTCTAATTTCTGCCAAATGTGAAATAGTGGAACAGAATAAAACCATGTGCTTTACATTATAAAAGTTATATCTGATGGATGTCCGTGTTTAGAAAAATCACAATCAAGCTCACCATTTGTAGATATGGATAACAACTCCTTTGCCAAACAAAGTTGGTTTCATCCTAATTGCTTACCTTTATGTGTTTTATTTTCGTATCTGTAGTAAAATAGATTTGGTTATACTTAAAAACTGTTCAGTGGAAATTTGTAGTGTGGAGCCTGGTTTGTTTGAGTCCTGGCTCTTGTAATTTTAGAGCCATATCTTTGATTTGTTCATAATATTCATAGTAATAAATCACCTCCCAGAGTTGTTATAAGGATCAAATCAAATCTAGTTATCTGGAAGTGTGTTGTAAATTATAAATAATTTAATAATTGTAAGGAAGTATTATGTAAACATTGATTTGCTTTAAAACTAGGGGTACCTAGGGGCGCCTGGGTGGCTCGGTCGGTTAAGCGTCCGACTTCGGCTCAGGTCATGATCTCACGGTCTGTGAGTTCGAGCCCCGTGTCGGGCTCTGCTGACCGCTCAGAGCCTGGAGCCTGTTTCAGATTCTGTGTCTCCCTCTCTCTCTGCCCCTCCCCTGTTCATGCTCTGTCTTTCTCTGCCTTAAAAATAAATAAGCGTTAAAAAAAAAAAAAACTGGGGGTACCTAGGTGTATGCTGTATGACTTGCTGAAGGTACCAGAGAATTTTCCGGATGGTCCAACATGTGTCCAAAACTCAAGTCCTATTAAAGACACGTATTTTAAAGATAAAAGACATTTGTCACAGCATTCTGAGATCTAGATTTTAAAAGACATAAATTAACATTGAAGGATTTTTTTTTAATGCAGGAGAAAGTTTCAAGAATTTCTTTCGCTTTAGGTATTGGCTGGGTGTAATTGGGAAGAGGAGTAGCAAATAGGGAGCACCAAGGGACTGGTCCTCTGACATCACCAGACAGATGCCCACATCACACAACCAGGATCTTATCATGTGAGAAGGGCATCAGAAGCATGTGTGCAAATGGTGCTGCATGTATTTTTTTTTTCTTTTTTCCGAGAGAGTGCAAGCAGGGAGGGGGATGGAGGGGGCGGGAGAATCTTAAGCAGGCTCCATGCTCAGTGTGGAGCCCGATGTGGGGCTCGATCCCATGACCCTGGGACCATGACCTGAGTGGAAATCAAGAGTCAGATGCTCAACTGGCTGAGCCACCCAGGCGCCCCGGCGTATATTCTCAATGACATTTGTAACACCTTCTACATAAACTAGGGCAATCACAGTTTCAAACCATAGAGGTTCTTTTGCACCATCCTCAAAGGGTGTCATTTGAATTTATTGGGTTTTTTTGTTACCCCATCATGCCTGCCAAAGTTTATTGGTAAATAAATACTCAGGCTGCTTAGCAGTGGCTGTTCTCTAGGGCGTGGAGTATAATACACTTTAAGTGCAAGTCTGTCCTAGCCTCTAGCCTCTGAGTAGCTGGGAAAAACAGGTGCTGGACTTCAGAGAGATCTGGAAGTGAGCCTGGTCCGGCCTCTTGCAGCCCTGATCGTCATGTGGCATGTGCATGGGACAACAGTAAAACGCAGCCCTTGCTGCAGAACCAAGCAGTTTTTTTTTTATTATTATTCATATTCAGCACAGATCTGTTGATGCAAAAAACATGCTCTCCTGATGTGGCCACTGAATCATCACTTGCTTCTTTCAAAATCCCCGAAATCTTGTATTCTGATGGTATTTGGCACATCGCATCTCATCCTGCAGCAGCCTATGCTTGCCAGCAAAGTGTCTGAGAGTGGTTTCAAGTAATTTGAACAAACTCTTTGATGATAGTCCACCTTTTAGTACGTACCGAGAATAGTACATATACCCACACAGTTGTGCCAAATCTTGTTCCTTTTTCTTTTTTAAATTTTAACATCAGATTTGTGCTTTGTTTAATAATAAAAGTATAAGGCTAGGAGCTATGCAAGGAATGAGTAGAGATTATTCCTGGTGGGCTCGGGTCCCACGTGAATGCCCTTGTTTTTCTCTTTCACGGTTGGACCCATCATGGTGTGAATATTCTCTTTGATACAGTCTTTAATTGCATTACATTTTTCTTATAAGAGCTACTAAAGACTGTTAACACATTTATTTAAAACTTCCTCAGCCATATTCACAGCAAGGAGGGGTTGGTGGGTGTGTCTTTTGCGAATAAATTCCCTTTGTCTGCCTAGTAATTTCCTTCCAGGTTTCTGAACGTGTAACCCATAAATGACACGTATGGGTGAATGGAGCAAAATGGAGGAGACATTTATGCCAGTCTGAGAAGTTAATAATTTTGATCATCAATGTTAGCGAGTTGGCAAGTTTTTCTCAGATCCCCTACTATTTTTTGACTCTGCCGTCTGAACCCAAAGACCTGGCAGTGTGGCGAGAAGGGGCTGGTGAGCCCAGCCAAGTAATTTCTGGGTAATCATCTTATGGAGACTTCACAGACTTTGGCGAATATTTGGATGGAGTCGGTGGCGGTTTTATTGCTACCATCTGATTCTGCTTTGGGCCTGTAGCAATTTCTGCCACTTTGTCACCAATGGGGGAAAATGCTGTTACTAGAGTGGAAAAAGATGACATTCAGTAGCAGTGTCTTATATTCTGCTCAGAATTTGTCCAAAATGGTCCTGTGTTAAAGAGCAAAGCGTCCAGCTGCTGTCGGTTGGGTCAGACACTGATAATTTATCTTAACTTGAAAATATATTGTCCATCCTGAGAATGAGTAAGATGAAATAACAGAAGATAGCAGTGGGGATATGTTGGGGTCCCGATTGCCCCATCTTCCTTTTTGGTCTTCTGGTCTCAGAAGCCTATGGGCCCCAGGGAAGCGAAGCTCTGTCTTGTTCACCACTGTTTTGCCAGGACTTAGTGCAGTGCCTGGCATAGAGTCGGAGCTCAGTTTATTGAATGAATTAATTGGGTGAGTGCATAAAAAATCAAGTAGAACAGGAGTTCCTCGGAGCAGCTGCAAAAATAAGCAATTCCCAGAAACCTTTGAATTTTGTGTGGGGTTTGTTTGTTTGGTGGGTTAGTTGGTTGGTTGGTTGGTTGGTTGGTTTACAAAGACCAACAATAGGGAAAATCCACTAGACTCCAGTCTTCATATGGTTATTATTTGTTGATGATGTGGTGGATGGAATGAAGGTGTTCTTTTCCCATCCTTAGCACACACACCTCTTGTGTTGGATCTTGAGTGTCACCATCAACCATCACTTTGTCCCTCAGTTGCTGCTGTTCTCTGCTATTCAGAGCTCATCAATATTGGTGGGCAATTAGATTATTTCCATTTTTGTTAAACACTCCTGCTAGTATTCCGTTAAGTAGATTCTGTGCAGCAGGATTGTTGATTCATAGGGTATATGCCTGTGACATTTTGAGAGGAACTCCATTAATTGGCTTCCAGAAAGGATTTGTCTATTTATGTGCTCACTGAGGGCATTAATGAGTGGAGAATTATGAAAATAAGGTAACATTTAAGATTACTGGAGGATGATTTCAAGTAACTGAAAACTAACTGCCTGTAAGCTCGCACAATTTTTGAGAATAAGAAATTCTTTATATTTCTTTTATATCCTGCACCACATAGTAAACTGATTAATGTAATTGATCTTTACTGTCACGAAGTCTCTTACCTTTCATACTCTTCCCCATTACCTGGGCATATTTCCAGGGGTCTCTTAGGGAGAAAAGCTAACCCTTTCCCATGAGGATGTGCTCGTTCCAAAGTTTTATTTAGCTATGTAGTAGAAACTCAAAAGGTATTTATTGAACTCATTCTCATGGTTCAGCTTTCACCTATAAACATTATAGGAATAGAAGAAAAAAAGGAAGAAAAAACAGAGGCTAAAATCAAGGCAGGAAGAGAGTCGATTTAGAAGGAGAAAGTGGGGAATTAGTTTGCTCAGAGGAAGAAAGATATACCAGCAATGGGAAATAGGTCTACTGTGTGTGGTGTATGGGTGGTAGCAGGAAGTCTTGGATTTTTTTTTTTTTAAACATTTTATTTTTAAGTAATCTTTACACCCAACATAGGGCTTGAACTCACAACCCTGAGATCAAGAGTTGCATGCTCTACTGATTGAGCCAGCCAGGGCCCCCAGTGACAGAAAGGCTTACAATGTATGTAGAACATTGGTAAGTGGATAGGCTATATTAGAAGTAGATTGAAATGAAGCTGGATAGTTACAACAGAAACTTGGAAAGCAAGACATGGAATAGGAATATAGAATTTCAGAATTAAGAAGAAATGTGACATTTCTTAGTAGAATTATACTTAGGTTGTGTTTATTAAGCAACAGCAGCTAGCAAGGTTACTATGCATGCCAGTACAGATAAATAAGACCATCAAGTCTTCATGGAAAGGAAAGAAGAATTTGTCACTCATATGTCTTCCCAGCTCAACTCCTTTTTTGAGGTATAGGGGGTATAGTTGGAGATGGGGGCGGGGAGGAGGGTGCTGTTAGGTTTGTCTACATAATGGGAAACACCTGATTAAAAAACAATATGGAGCCAGTCTTGACAATCAAATTGGCTGCATCCAATAGAATGCCAGCAAAATCTCTTCTGTTAAATAGTGACATAAAGGTGACCTAAGTGGTGGGGAGATTTAGTTTATGTGGCTTTAGCATGAGACGGATCAATGACAATTCTCCTGTGGATTTATAGAACTGGGAGTACTATAACTAGAAATACCTGTCACCATAGACTCCTGGTATTATTTGGGGTAATCTATATTATAATGAAGGTGAACATCACTTCTCTAGTGACAACCAAATAATGGAAGCCCTGGATCAGTTGTTCTGGTCTGTGGTCATATTGGAAATAGTGGGTTTGCTTTTGATTTTAGAAGGTAACTGTGTTTGTGAGAGCTGTAGGAAAGCCCAGAACTCACTTGCATTAAAGTGACACTGTAATGCCATCATGCACTTTGTCTCACAAGAGAAGTAACACCAATTAGCAGACCTTGAATACTTAACCCGTGACATTGAGCAGGTGATTTAACTTCTCTGAGAACACAGTTCCTCATCTGCAAAATGGAAATAGTGTCTACTCCCAGTCACAGGGTGGTTTGAGGGCTCAAAATGGTAAAGAAGAGAAAAGCTAAAGTACTGCAAAATTGTAGTGTACTTTTTGCTTTTAAATCACTTTGTATACTCATGCGTCAATTTTTATCTAGGGCCTAGATTCAAGACTAAGAAAGAGAGCTCTCAGCCTTCATTTCACTTGAATTAGCCCCACTTTATCTTTACTTTAAAATTAGTCCATTTACTTCCATCTCTTTTGAACATCACCCTAACCTTCCATAATAAAGGAAAACTGCAAGTAGTAAAATCAAACTGTGAAATTATAGAATTGTAAAGCCAGAGCTTCCTACAGGCAAAGAGAAAAGCAGTCTGATTGAAGTCACTCTTGTCAAGGTGAAAATGACTGACTGCTATGCCTCTAATAGGATTGTGTACATTTTTTAAGAGATGTGCTTCTGTTAATCTATGTAAATTTCAAATTGTGGAAGATACGGTGTACTGATAGTGTGGGGCACAAATTTATTTCCAGCTCAATATTTTGGGGGGCAGGAGACTGACGTGTCTATGTAATTTCCCATGAAGAAACAATCTGGGGCTGAGGTGCCTGGGTTGGCTCAGTCACTGGAGCATCTGACTCTTGATTTTGGCTCAGGTCATGTTCTCACAGTTCGTGGGATTGGGATTGAGCCCTGCAAGTGGTCTCTGTGCTGACAGTGAAGAGACTGCTTGGGATTCTCTCTCCTTCTCTCTCTCTGCCCTGCCCCCCTCGCACTCCCCCCCCCGACCCCACAACTCTGTCTTTCAAAATAAATAAACATTTTTTTTTAAAGAAACAATTTGGGGCCGAGGTTGACAATCAAATTGATTGCAATCCATAGAAGAGGGATTCTGTCCCATCTTTTTCTTGCCATTTGTATATATTGTTCTACCTCCTCCATCTCATCCTAAAA